>NC_132925.1:82143426-84543426 GCF_047675955.1 Chlorocebus sabaeus
CCTTCCCTCCTTCCTCCTTCCTCCCTTCCTTCCTTCCCTCCGTCCCTCCCCTTCCTTCCCTCCCTCCCTTCCTTTCTCCTTCCTTCTCCCTCCCTTCCTTCCCTCCCTCCCATTCTGTTGCCTCCTTCTTTCCCTCATTCCCTTCCTTCCCTCCCTTCCTTCCCTCATTCCTTCCTTCCCTCCCTTCCTTCCCTCCCTTCCTTCCCTCCCTTCCTTCCCTCCCTCCCTTCTGTTCCTTCCCTTTCTTCCTTCCCTTCCCTCCCTTCCTTCCCTCCCTTCTTCTGTTCCTTCCCTTCCTTCCTTCCTTACCTCCTTCTTCCTACCTTCCTTCCCTCCCTCCCTTCCCTTCTTTCCCTTTCTTCCTTCCTTCCCTTCCTTCCTTCTGTTCCTTCCTTCTTCCCTTCCCTTCCTCCCTTCCTCTCTTTTCTTTCTTTTCCCTTCCTTCCTTTTCCCTTCCTTCCTTCCTTCCTTCCTTCCTTCCTTCCTTCCTTCCTTCCTTCCTTCCTTCCTTCCTTCCTTCCTTCCCTCCTTTCTCTTTCTTTCTTTCTTTCTTTCTTTCTTTCTTTCTTTCTTTCTTTCTTTCTTTCTTTCTCTCTCCCTTTCTTTCTTTTCTTTCTTTCTCTTTCTTTCTTTTTCTTTCTCTCTCTCTCTCTTTCCTTCTTTCCTCTCACCTTTGCCTTCCCCTTCCCCTCCTCCCCTCCCTTCCCCCTCCCCATTGCCGAGGCTGGTGTGCCACCTCTTCTTTCTTGTAACATTTACACTTTTAACCTTACAAATATTTTAATCACCAGCCAGTCATGATGGCTCATGCCTCTAATCCCAGCACTTTGGGAGGCTGAGGCGGGCAGATCACATAAGCCCAGGAGTTAGAGACCAGCCTGGGCAACATGGCAAAACCCTGTCTCCACAAAAAAAAAAAAAAAAAAAAAAAACCCACAAAAATTAGCTGGATGTGGTGGCATGTGTCTGTAGTCCCAGCTACTCATGAGGCTGAGGTGGAGGATGGCTTGAGCCTAGGAGGCAGAGGTTGCAGTGAACTCAGATTGTGCCACTGGAACAGCCTGGGGGACAGAGTGAGACCCTGTCCCCCCAAAAAAATTTTTTTGAATCTCTAATACCATTCTCTCCTGGGCAATCTTGTGGTGCATCCCAATCTCCTTTGCAGACTTCTTTTCTCTACGAATCCCTTAAATGTTGGTGTTCGCTAGGTATTGTCCTTCTGGGTTCTGATTTCAGACTGATAGTTTTTTTTTTTCTTTTGAGACGGAGTCTGGCACTGTCACCCAGGAGGGAGTGCAATGGCATCATCTTGGCTTACTGCAACCTCTGCCTCCCAGGTTCACGTGTTTCTCCTGCCTTAGCCTCCCAAGTAGCTGGGATTACAGGTGCACACTATCTAATTTTTTGTATTTTTAGTAGAGACAGGGTTTCACTGTATTGGCCAGACTGGTCTCGAACTCCTGACCTTGTGATCTGCCCACCTTGGACTCCCAAAGTGTTAGAATTACAGGCATGAGCCACCACACCCAGCCCAGACTGATAATTATTTCTGTACAATCTTTTTTTTTTTTTTGAGACAGTCTCACACTGTTGCCTAGGCTGGAGTGCAGTGGCACGACCTTGGGTCACTGCAACCTTCATCTCCTGGGTTCAAGTGATTCTCCTGCCTCAGCCTCCCAAGTAGCTGGGATTATAGGCATATACCACCACACCCAGCTAATTTTTGTATTTTTAGTAGAGATGGGGTTTCACCATGTTGGCCAGACTGGTCTTGAACTCCTGATCTCAAGTGATCCGCCTGCCTTAGCCTCCCAAAGTGCTGGCATTACAGGTGCGAGCCACCGTGCCTGGCCCTTTCTGTACAATCTTATCTGTACCCATGGCTTCTGTTAATACCCCATGCTAATGACTGAAATATATCTTTCTAGCGAATATCTCTGTGAGGTTCAGACCTATATAACCAGGCATGTGTGTGTGTTGCGGGGGAAGAGTGGATGTTTTAAGCACATTGCCCCATAGAAGATAGAGGTCTTAATGGCATCTGAAACTAAACACGTGCAAACTGAATTATTTTTGTCTCCCTCTTTTCTCCCCTAATCTCATACCTCTTCTTTCTTTTCATGGATGGCATTAGTTTTCACTTAGTCCTCAAAACCTTAATTGTCATACATTTCTCCTTTGTAACATGCCCCACATTAAATTTTACCAAATTCTGTCAATTTGATATCCTAAAATATCTCTGATTACATTTCTTGTCTTCTTTCTGTAGCTCCCTTTTCAGTCTTACTGTGTCTCATGTTTTGCATATCCAAATTTGCTTTTCCCTCAACCCCTTCTCTCCTCATAAGGTAACTTCCAAATTTCTTCCAGAGTGACCTTCCTTTTTTTTTTTGAGACAAAGTGTCACTCTTGTCCCCCAAGTTGGAGTGCGATGGTGCGATCTCAGCTCACTGCAACCTCTGCCTCCTGGGTTCAAGTGATTCTTCTGCCTCAGCCTCCCCAGTAGCTGAGATTACAGGCGCCTGCCACCACGCCTGGCTAATTTTTGTATTTTTAGTAGAGATGGGGTTTCACTGTGTTGGCCAGGTTGGTCTCAAACTCCTGACATCAGGTGATCCGCCCGCCTCGGCCTCCCAAAGGGCTGGGATTACAGGCGTGAGCCACTGCACCCGGCCGAGTGATCTTTCTAATAAGCACTTTTTATTTCATGCAACATTCCTCCACTTGGTTATCTAGTAGTTTCCCTTTGCCTGTAAGATAACATCTAAACTTCTTAGCATGCTAACATGGTACTAATGATTGGGCAACAATATTCTCATTTCTGACTATTCATCCTTTCTGCTTTTGCTCCAGGAATGCTGAACTCTGTGTAGTTCTACAGACAGGCCATAAAGTCACTTCATTGCTTTGCACATAGTTTGTTCTGCATCACTCTTCCTTCTCTCATCCACTTGGCAAAAAACACCTACTCATCTTTCATGTCTTCCTGTAAATATTATCTCTTTGGTGAGGCTGTCCTTTAATCCCCTTGTAGACATAGGTTCTCCTTTCCGATTATTGTGCATTTTTTTTTTTTTTTTTTTTGAGACAGAGAGTCTCACTCTGTTGCCCAGGCTGGAGTGCAGTGGTGCAATCTTGGCTCACTGCAACCTCCACCTCCTGGTTTCAAGCGATTCTTCTGCCTCAGCCTCCTGAGTAGCTGGGATTACAGGCATGCACCACCACACCCAGCTAATTTTTGTATTTTTAGTAGAGACAGGGTTTCATCATGTTGGCAGACTGCTCTCGAACTCCTGACCTCATGATCCACCCACCTCGGCCTCCGAAAGTGCTGGGATTATAGGCGTGAGTCACTGCACTCGGCCGATGTTGTGCATTTTAAACCACCTTCACTGTCTTCTAATTTTGGCATCATAACTGGGTGTGTATACCCTTCTTCCTGTGTGTGCTGTTGGAAGGATCGTGTCCTTTCATCTTTATATGCCTAGCGTAAAACATGTTGCCTGGCCGTGTAGTTGATATGTAATGTTTGAATAAAGGAAAAAGCAATCTGTGTATTGTTCATTGAAAAGAAAATGTAAGCTATTCACTGATTTAACATTCATCTTTTTCTCACCTTTTAAATTTTGTTTTGTTTTATATAGGCCCTCAGTTATATTAGGAGTAACCAACCCTTTTTTTGCTAAGACACTCCAGCACTGGCCACACATTATTCGAATAGGAGACCTTAAGCCTACAGGTAAAGTATAAACTTGGTGTTCTGTTTTTAGTGTGCAGTGTTGCTGAACAGGTTTCTTTCTTCCTTTCTTTTCATCCTTGATTACTTTTTATGTTGATGGCAGCTTTCTTTAAGGCCTTTGGAGAAGAGTATAATTTCCTGCTAATTTCCAACTGAAATACGCAGGTTCTTATAATATGTATAATCTGTCATATCCTCCTACCAAAAAGTATACTTATAGTATTACAGACATTGAATGAATTATAGTAAAATGAAGTCTCAAAAATGTTAGCTTTATATATATATTAAATATTATATAATATATTTAAATATATATTTACAGATTTAAATATATATTTAAATATAAATATAAAATATATATATTTAAAAGCCCAATAAAACAGAACTTTCTATATATATAGAAGTCCAATAAAACAGAACTTTGCAATACTGCTTGAGTAAAACCTTATAGAAAACTAGAATTATTCCCGACTTGTTGCAAAATACTCAGCTAGGTCTCAAAACAAGTATATGTCCCTGTAGCACAGGTTATTGTTTTAGGGAGTGGTTCACAGTGTCTTTTCATACGGAAAAGACATACAGTACCTTGTTCATGGTAGGAGTTTAACAAATGTTTAAGTATATGAATTCTGAGGTTGGAAGTTTTGTTAATCTAGATGACAACTAAATGGTACATTAATTAAGGACATGAATCTTGGGTATGAGAAGATACGAGAAATTTTTAAAATCTTAATTTAATCTTGACATTTATTTTCATGGTTTGCGCATACTAATTTAGACTATTTTATTAATTGTAATGTAGTGGACTACTGACTATTTTCTCCTTCCAGTGGAAGACTTCTCTCTGACATGACAATGGACATTCATGAATTTTCCACTGAAATAGTTGGGATTATAAAGTTATTTTCTAATAACTTTATAATGTACTATGTTTGTTTATTTATCTATGAGACAGAGTCTCACTCTGTTGCCCAGACTGGAATACAGTGGCACTATCTCAGCTCTCCCAGGTTCAGGTGTTTCTCCTGCCTCAGCCTCCCAAGTAGCTGGGATTACAGGCACCCACCTCCATGCCTGGCTAATTTTTGTATTTTTAGTAGAGACGGGGTTTTGCTATGTTGGCAAGGCTGGTCTCAAACTCCTGACCTCAGGTTATCTGCCCGCCTTGGCCTCCCAACGTGCTGGGATTACAGGTGTGACCCACCACTCTCGGCCATTACAGTTTTTTGTTTTGTTTTGTTTTGTTTTCAAAACAGAGTCTCACTCTGTTGCCCAGGCTGGAGCGTAGTGGTGTGATCTCGGCTCACTGCAACCTCTGCTTCACGGGTTCAGGAGATTCTCCTGCCTCAGCCTCCTGAGTAGCTGGGATTACAGGTGCCCGCCACCACGCCTGGCTAATTTTTGTGTTTTTAGTAGAGACGAGGTTTCGCCATGTTGGCCAGGCTGGGCCCAAACTCCAGACCTCCAGTGATCCGACCACCCCGGCTTCCCAAAGTGCTGGGATTACAGGCTGAGCCACTGCCTCTGGCCAGCAGCCACTACTTTTAAATCTTGTTCCTTTTGTTAAATAATCTGATTTTATAAGATTTTCCTTCTGGTATACACATATATCTAAATGGAAGTGTTAGAATCAAGGATAACATTTTAAATAGTACTGTTTACAAATTCTGGACTCAGTGTTACTGAAATTTTTAGAAGCTTTATGAAATAGAGGAAAAAGCAAAGGGCTTCACCTTGGCAATCAGAACTGTGTGCTAATAGGCTGAATATCATTTTTAAGTCTCAAATTTTTTGTCTGCTAGGAGGATTAAACACAGTGCCTGATGCATGGTACTCTGTAAATGGCATGGTCCCCTGCCATTCTGTTACTGTTCTGTCTGAGTATTAATGATAGTTCAGAGAACAACAGTTGCTAGAGTCTTGGATATGAGACGATATGAGAAATTTTTTAAAATCTTAATTTAATCTTGACATTTTCATGATTTGGGCCTACTAATTGAGACTATTAGTTGTAATGTAGTAGACTGCTGATTGTTTTCTCTTTCCAGTGGAAGAAGTCTCTCTGCTAGATGTAGGTAGGAACTTTTGCACAAAATCATTGGTAGAGCAGCATGAGTTGATAAATCTGTTTAAGAAATCACCAAACTGTTTGCCAAAGTGGCCCATCAGTTTACATTCTTACCAGCAATGTGTGAGGGTTCCTATTTCTTAACATATTTTCCAACATTTGATGTTGTCATTTTCATTATGGCCATTCTAGAATATTTGAAATGGTGATTTTAATTTGCTTTTCTCTAATGTCTAGTGATAGTGAGCACATTTTCATCTACTTCCTTTCATTCATATATCTTTGGTGAAATGTCTATTTAAATATTTTGCCTTTTTAAAAAATTTTTTTTTGTGATAGGGTCTTGTGCTATTGCTCAGGCTGGAGTGCATTGGCACAATCATAGCTTACTGTAACCTTGAACTCCTGGGCCCAAGTGATCCTTCTGCCCCAGCCTTCCCAGTAGCTGGGAGTACAGGCGTACACCACCACGCCTGGCTGATTTTTAATTTTTTCTGTAGAGACAGGATCTTGCAATGTTGCTGGTCCTGAACTCTTGTGCTCAAGCAGTCCTCCTGCCTTGGCCTCCCAAAGTGTTGGGATTACAGGTGGAAGCCACCACACCCGGCCTGTTAGTTTCCATTTTTTTGATAGTAGCCATCCTAATGGGCATGAGTTAGTATTTTATTGTGGGTTTCAGTTTCATTTCCCTCATGATCAGTGATGTTGAGTATCTTTCCATTGTTTATTGGCCATTTATTTTATTTATTTATTTATGAAACGGAGTCTCACTCTGTTGCCTGGCTGGAGTGCAGTGGAGCGATCTTGGCTCACTGCAACCTCCGTCTCCCAGGTTCAAGCAATTCTCCTGCCTTAGCCCCCCGAGTAGCTGGATTACAGGCATGCACCACCACACCCAGCTAATTTTTGTATTTTTAGTAGAGATGGAGTTTCACCATGTTGGCCAGGCTGGTCTCAAACTCCTGACCTCAGGTGATCTACCTGCCTTGGCCTCCCAAAGTGCTGCAATTACAGGTGTGAGCCACCGCACCCAGCCTATTTATTGGCCATTTATATATCTTCTTTGGAGAAATGTCTATTCAAGTCCTTTGCCCACTTTTAATAGGATTGTTTGAATGGGTTTTTTTTTTTTTTTTTTTTAGTTATAAGAATTCTTTATATATTCTAAATAGTAATCCTTATTAGATACATGCTTTGTGAATCTTTTGTTCTATTTTGTATTGTCTTTTTGTTCTCTTGATGGTGTCCTTTGATGCACAGAAGTTTATTTTACCTTATTTATTTATTTTTTGAGATGGAGTCTTGCTCTGTCTTCTAGGCTGGAGTGCAGTGGCCCGATCTTGGCTCACTGCAACCTCCACCTCCTGGGTTCAAGTGATTCTCCTGTCTCAGCCTCCCCAGTGGCTGGGATTACAGGTGTGCGCCACCACACTCAGCTAATTTTTGTATTTTTAGTAGAGAGAGAGTTTCACCATTTTGGCCAGGCTGGTTGAACTCCTGACCTCATGATCCACCCGCCTCAACCTCCCAAAGTGCTAGGGTTACAAGCGTGAGCCACCACACCTGGCCTGTGCACAGAAGTTTATAATTTAATGGTCTTATTTATCGTTTTTTTGTTTTCTTCTTTTTTTTTTTTTAAGTCTTATTTATTTTTTCCTTGTATTGCTTGAGTATTTGGTGTCATAGTCATGAAATCTCATATATCTTTTAATTTATGAGTGGTATATATCTTGGAGTATTTTTCCGCTTGTTAAGGTAAAAACCAGCCAGGCCCACTGCAAATGCTGTACAAGTTGTGCAACACAGCCCTGCTCAGGATTCTGGCTTTGAAACCTGAGATAGATGTGAGTTCTACAAGGAAAAAAAAAAAATCTGGCAGGGTCAGTAAAATAATAGAAAAAAGCGTCTTCTTTAGGACCAAGAGGGAAGGCACAGCAGGATTAAGATTTTGCTCTCCTGTGTCCTGAAACTTTACCAGAAACATATATTTAGCGTTAACCTTGCAGAAGGATCATTCTTCCTGATATAAAGGAATTGCTTTTTCTGGATTATACCTAGTTTTAGTGCACCCACATCCTTGGACAAGATGTTCCTCTGTGTCTAGTTATGACAGAGCTAACAGCCTGTCTTAATAGGGCACTCATTAATCAGAATGAATGATGGCAGTAACCAACTGGTTCTGGTGCATACCAGGTGAATATCAAGTTTTGTCCATGCTTTAGTTTCTTCATCTGTGAAATGGGCATCATAAATAAACTCTTATTGTGAAGATTAAATGTGATAATTTGTGCAGTGTTCTTGGACCAGAGACTGGCACGGAGGACATCTTTAGTAAATGGTGGCTATTACTGTCCTTACCATTATCTGCAACTCTTTAAGCAGCATGTTCATGCTTCTGTATTTAACTTTTTACTCAAAAGGCCTTTTCTCTTTCCTATGGATAACTTTTTTTTTTTTGAGACAGAGTCTCGCTCTGCCACCCAAGCTGGAGTGCAGTGGCGCAATCTTGGCTCACTGCAAACTCTGCCTCCTGGGTTCAAGTGATTCTCCTGCATCGGCCTCCCAAGTAGCAGGGACTACAGGTGCCTGCCACCATGCCCGGCTAATTTTTGTATTTTTAGTGGAGATGGGGTTTCCCCATGTTGGCCAGGATGGTCTCGAACTCCTGACCTCAGGTGATCCACCCGCCTCAGCCTCCCAAAGTGCTGGGATTACAGGCGTGAGCCACCATGCCTGGCCAAGTTTTTCTCTCTCTTATAGTTTCGCTTAAATGCTACCTCCTTTAGGAATCCTAAATACTTTTCTTACTCCTCTTTGGCCAGGACACTCTTCTGTGTCTCATAGTATCTTGTTCATAATTCTGTCCCAGCACCTTTCCCTCTGTATTATCATTTCTCTGTGTCATATTTTGCTGTTAGACTGTGGCTCATTGACATGAGGAATTAGCTGTTTTGTTCCTGTATTGCCAGTATCTTATATTTACTTAATATATACTGAGTCAATGAAAAATTAAGTCTGTGTATCCATGATACTGCTTTTTTAACAAGTATCTGTTTAAAATTATTATTGGGGCAGTTGACATATTTGGAGTATAGACTAATTTTTTTAATCTCTTTCGCTCTTCCCTTTATAGACTGTGTTACTTGGCAGCTTCTTTGCAAGATTGAAATTACAGTCAACCCTTGAACAACACAGGGATTAGAAATGCCAACCTCCTATGTAGTAGAAAATCTGTGTATACCTTTAACTTCTCCAAAACTTAACTTCCAACCAGCCTACTGTTGACCAGAGCCTTAACAATAACATAAACAGTTGATTAACACACACATTTTGTATGTTGTTTGTATTATATACTGTATCCTTACAATAAAGTAAGCTAGGGGAAATAAAATGTTACTAAGAAAGTCATGAGGAAGATAAAATATATATTGACTATTCATTAAGTGGAAGTGGATCATCATAAAAGTCTTCATCCTCATAACCTTCGCATTGAGTAGGTTGACGAGGAAGAGGAGGGAATAGTCTTGCTGACGCAGGGGTGGCAGAAGGAGGAGAAAAAATCATGTATAAGTGAATATGCACAGTTTAAACCCACATTATTAAATGTTCAACTGTATTTCAAAGTAAAAAGTTTATAGAAATAGCTGTTTTATCATAGTACATGCTCTTAAAATTTTTTAGCAATGTAAGGTTGCAAAGGAAAATGTTCCTTGTTCTTAAAATCCCACCTCCAGATATACCACAATTAGCAGTTTGATCTATGTAACTATTTAAACAAAGGTATTTTGTGAATTTAGAGGCTTGAATTATATTATAATCTCTATAATAATATAATCTCTAGATTGTCTTTCAGTCCTTAGGTTCTTTTAGCCCTTGTGCAGAGAAGAGGGAGGGTGGAGAAAGTCTTTGAAATTAGATTTGTTCACGACACTTTTAAGTGTGTATCTTGAGGCATTTTTCTGCCTGTTATAAGAGTTGTTTAGGTGTTAGCTTTCTTTGACCCTAAGACCAGGGCCTGCATATACTACACAAGCTATTCAACATAGCAGTCTGCTCAGGAGTCCTGTCCATCTGTGGCTCAGACCTGTGGTTGCTGCACACACCGTTGCCACTTGCTGGCAGTGTAAGTTTCTGTAATGGAAAAGCTGAATTTGAGGAGGCATCAAAAAAAAAAAACAAAAACCCACACACAAACCCTTGAAGACTACATCTGCACAGTCATTTAAGAATTACTCTATATTCCATTTATACTTAAAGGGTATTTTATTCCTCTTCAGCACCTAAATTTTCAGTTTTATGTATTTGGCATGTAGATTTTAAATTACAGGTTGAGTGACAAAAAGGGAAAAATTTAAGTAATGATATTAATGAAAGATCAAATATCCATTTTATATAATTTACATGAATTGTTTCTGTACTGTTGTAATAATCCAGTATTCTTGTAATCCAGTTTTAAAATACCAAGAATGAACCCTTAACTTATTAATTGATGTTAAGAATGCTTTAATTATAACATGCTTAAGTAATAAACAGTAGATTATAAAGTTCCAATTTTATAATATGTATGATTAGAATAATTATAAAAATCTTTATGCTGCTTCCTGCAGGTGAAATTCCTAAGCAGGTTAAAGTGAAAAAACTGAAGAATCTAAAGACTCTGGATTCTAAACCTGGTATTGACTTTTATTGATTTTTAAATATATATTTGTATGGTACTTGGGTTTTTTTGTTTACCTTCTTTTCTTTGCTCTTAGGAGTTTATACTTCATATAAGCCATATTTAAATAGAGATGAAGAGATCATAAAACAATTACAGAAGGTAATTAGTTGCTCATATTATTAATTTAAATTTCCTTGTTCAGGTATGTAATATCCACTTAGGCAATATGTCCTTTATGTATACTAATGTGAAATAGGATCTTTCCTTTTTTTTGTGGGGGGAGCGGGGAGACGGAGTCTTACTCTGTCACCCAGGTTGGAGTGCAGTGGTATGATCTCAGCTCACTGTAACCTCCACCTCCCAGGTTCGGGTGATTCTCATGCCTCAGCCTCCTGAGCAGCTGGAATTATAGGAGTGCACCATCATGCCTGGCTAATTTCTGTATTTTTAGTAGAGATAGGGTTTCACCATGTTGGCCAGGCTGGTCTTGAACTCCTGGCCTTAAGTGATATGCCCACCTCGGTCTCCCAAAGTCCTGGGATTACAGGTGTCAGCCACCACACCCTGCCCGGGTATCTTTTTTGACTCAAAGTTTTATGAAAATCGGGAGACTAAGCTAGCAACAGTATGGGCATGAATTTGGGACTGTAGCTATACATGAGTGTCAGTCTTTCTAGAAACTTGGGAGTTATAGTGAAAAAGCCATAGATTCTACCATGATAGCATCTAACAGTAAGGGATTATAATTTTTTTAAAAATGTAAATCATATAATGTAGCAAATATAAAATATTGTCTTTATTTTGAACTCACGTTTTTTTTTTTTTTGAGATGGAGTTTCGCTCTTGTTGCCCAGGCTGGTGGGCAGTAGCATGATCTCGGCTCACTGCAACCTCCACCTCCCGGGTTCAAGCAATTCTTCTTTCTCAGCCTCCCAAGTAGCGGGATTATAGGTGGCTACCACCACGCCTGGCTAATTTTTGTATTTTTTAGTAGAGACAGGGTTTCACCATGATGGCCAGGCTGGTCCTGAACCCCTGACCTCAGGTAATCCACCCGCCTCAGCTTCCCAAAGTGCTGGGATTACAGACGCGAGCCACAGTGCCCAGCTGTGAACTCACATTTTCACAGTATGGGATGAACAGTATTCGCTAAGCTAAGAACTCTTATGTTTTGCTCTGGTAAAGATTATTTTCACAGGATATTGCACAATTAACTTCACATTAAATTACTTCAAGGTGAAGTTCTAGTTTTTTAAATATCAAGTGTAAATGTATATTTACATAGCAGTTCAATATGATAATTATCCATTGTTTTATGTTCCATCACTAGAAAACATTCTCATTATTTCCTCTTTAAGGGTGTACAACAGAAACGTCCTTCTGAGGCGCAAAGTGTTATTCTTCGACGCTATTTTTTGGAACTGACACAAAGTTTCATCATTCCATTAGTAAGTTAATAAAATACATTTTTGCATATTTTAATGATTTGGTGAAGGGTATGTAAATGTTTTTCCCACCCTCCAAAACCATATCTTAAGTTGTGCGTTTTGCCAGCCTGGTATATTTGAGTGATTAAAAATAAACCCCTTTGCAAGAGACCTGGATTATTTGTTCTAGTGTTAACTGTTTAGCTTTGGTAAGTCACTCCCTCTGAACCTCAATTTTCTTACCTATGAAATGTGGCTGATTCCACTTTTCCTAAGTACCTTTCAAGACTGTTGTGAATATTAAATGATATACTTTATATGAACTGTTAAGTAGTTACTACATTTTTCACCTTAAAAGAAGATTATTGTAGAGCTTCTGTGATAGTTATCTTGAAAAAAATTTGACATAATGTCTATGAGGCTGTAGCTCCATAACAACAGGGACTGTATCTGTCTTGCTCGTTATTAATTTGCCAGTCTGGCATAGGGTAGCACTCAAATGTTTATGGAATAAATGACTAGATGATATGGTTATTCTAAGAAATTCAGAAGGATGTCATATTAAAGTATAGGGAGTACCATGATGTGGCCCTACTCTGGAGACTGCATCATAGAGAAACTTTGCACAGTTATTAATATAAAGTAATATATCTATGAATATTATATAGGGCATCCTGGAGATCTTTGCTGTTATATTTTAGAAAGAAATATTATTTCTTGGTCTATGGATGTCAACTTATTTATTCCATTAAATCTATTTGTTTGAATAAATAAACTTTTCTGTAGTGCTTATGAGCATGGACTAGGCTGGGCACAGTGGCTCAGGCCTGCTACTTTGGGAGGCCAAGGTGAGAGGATTGTTTAAGACCAGGACTTTGAGACTACAGTAGGCTATGATTGCACCACTGCACTCCATCCTGGGCAACAGCAAGACTCTTAAAAAAAAAAAAAAAAAAGCATGGACTGGGCGTGGTGGCTCACATCTGTAATCCCAGCACTTTGGGAGGCCGAGGCGGGCAGATCACGAGGTCAGGAGATCGAGACCATCCTGGTTAACATGGTGAAACCCCGTCTCTACTAAAAATACAAAAACTTGGTCGGGCATGGTGGCATGCACCTGTAGTCCCAGCTGCTCTGGAGGCTGAGGCAGGAGAATCACTTGAACCTGGGAGGTGGAGGTTGCAGTGAGCCGAGATCACGCCACTGCACTCAGCCTGGGCAAAAGAGTGAGACTCCGTCTCAACAACAACAAAAAAAGCATGGATGAAAGTCAAGTAGACCTCAATTCAAGTCTAAATTGTATTAGCCTTTTGAAGAATCTTCAGTTTCCCAATAATACCTACCACGTAGGATCATTCCAAGGATTACAAGAGATCACGTATGTAAAATGTTGAGTGCATTATCTGGCCTATAGTTACTCAGTAAGGTTAGCTATTATCATTAAGACAGGGTGAAACCTTGACTCAACTAAAAATATAAAAATTAGCCAGGCGTGGTGGCGGGTTCCTGAAATTCCAGCTACCTGGGAGGCTGAGGCAGATAATTGCTTAAACTCTGGAGGCAGAGTTTGCAGTGAGCTGAGATTGCGCCACTGCACTCCACTGCCATGTGCCACTGGGCAACAGAGCGAGACTGCATCTCAAAAAATAAAAATAAAAAAAAGGGCTGGGCACGGTGGCTCACACCTGTAATCCCAGTACTTTGGGAGGCCAAGGCGGGTAGATCACGAGGTCAGGAGTTTGAGACTAGCCTGACCAACATGGTAAAACCTTGTCTCTACTAAAAATACAAAATTAGCAAGGCGTGGTGGCGCACACCTGTAATCCCAGCTACTTGGGAGACTTAGGCAGGAGAATTGCTTGAACCCGAAGGGGCGGAGGTTGTAGTGAGCCAAGATCACGCCATTGCACTCCAGCCTGGGCAACAGAACAAGACTCTGTCTCAAAAAAGAAAAACAAAATGTAGTCCCTTGGTTTACCCAAGATTTAGTTGAATTTTATTTGAAATCTTACTTCCCAGGTCAGTCTAAATTTAGCTATATCTTTTGTGGGGAGTGATGGAGTTGTTGCCGTCCATTGAAAGGGCATATGATTAAAAACTTAAAAGACCCATTTCTTTTAAGTAGGTCTGTTTAAATATTTTTGAAGACACTCCTTTTATTAACTTTTTTTTTTTTGGTTTTAGGAAAGATATGTGGCAAGCTTGATGCCTTTGCAGAAAAGTATTTCCCCATGGAAGGTATGAATATATTCAAATCTATTTGGGTCCTCTAACTGTAATTAACTTCTGTGAACATATCCACTCCTAATTTCTAAATATTATATTTCCTGTTTTCTAGAGTCCACCTCAATTAAGACAGTTTCTTCCAGAAGAATTTATGAAAACACTTGAGAAAACAGGACCTCAGCTAACCTCTAGAATAAAAGGCGATTGGATTGGACTTTACCGGTTAGTCTTTTTTTCCTGTTTTACACCAATGTGTCGTGCTTTATTTAAAAACAAAACAAAAAACTAGACTTAAACTTATTCTTTTTAAAGAATTCTAAAGTTTGACATGGTTCTCTGAATAGGAAAGGTATTGAGGAAAGGAATAAGTTATAATCAAACTTTACTTTTTTAAAATGTATTTTTATAGGCATTTCCTAAAGTCTCCAAATTTTGATGGCTGGTTTAAGACCCGGAGGAAGGAAATGACCCAAAAATTGGAGGCACTCCATCTAGAAGCTCTTTGTGAAGAGGTTCGAAAACTGTGTGTTTGTGTAATGATTAACAACTGTTGAAAATAAAGATAATTATGCTTAGAGGTTGAAGATTGTACCCTTTATCCACTCTTTATAAATAGTAATAATGACTAACTTTTCTAGATCATGTGTTGTGTGCCAAGGACATTATAGGGGCTTTATATAGATAATCTCTTTTAATCTTTATAATGATTCTTTGAGGTAGGTGTGTTATGAACTACATTATGGGAAACATTTGGCTTAGAAGTTAAATGACTTGCCTCAGATCACATCCCTGCTAAGTAGTGGAGCCAACAGTGTGCTGGAGTCCACTTGCATTGGCTCACAAGAGCCAACTGTGCACATCTCTTCTCTGTGCACATCTCTTCTCAGCTCTGCATTCAGTGACCTCAGGTTGGCAGCTTGAAATAGCCTACAGTGGGAGTACTACACCACAGAAATTGGCAAATGTGACAAACCAGAGACCTTTTTTGGAGAACCACTTGTTAAATATTTACCAGCACATTACTGGGTAGAGTAAGGATTCTAATCCAAGAAGCCTAACTCCACATCTTTTGCTGTTACGATGTATTTACCTTTTTTAGTGAGTATTAACACTTTTAAAAATGTGGACTGATTTGTTTTTTATGTTCTGTATTACCAGGCTATTTTAAATTAAACTACTTATGAAAATAAAAGGGGATAGTCTTACTTTCATTTATATTTAGCTTTAAATGTGAGGCATGCTAGCCTCAGTGATAACTTTCTGCTCATAAACTCCCAGTGACTGTGGCTTTGAGAAAAGGAATCTGATGAATGCACCTGCAGCACAAGCCCAGGAAGAGCTTATCTGAAAACATGAAGTTTACATCCAGTAGTAAATTCATGTTCAGTTCTCTTGATTTGTTAACAAATGTTCCTTATAAATTAGTCACTACTTAGTGGCAGTGGGGGTTACTATTACAGTTTGAGTTGCAATTTTGTTTTTCTTGCTTGATCTAAAAATGCCACCTCAGTACATTTTGTTTTGCTTCCAAATATGAGACAATTATTCTGGCTAATGCAGAAAATTAACAGTTATTAGAATATTGTGAGAATTATTCTTGCACTTAATGCTATATCTGGGTTAAATACTTTGTTTTCCTTTTCCTTCTTGTCTTTCCTTCACAGTAGCCTTACCTATTGAAATAGAGGTTTGAATATTATTTTGAGAATTTACTGATTTGGGATTTTATTTATTCTAGGACTTACTTCTCTGGATCCAGAAACACACAGAAGTAGAAACAGTAGACCTTGTCTTGAAGCTGAAAAATAAGCTGGTATGTAGCCAAAACAGCCAATGATTAAATTGACTTTTCTGTGAAGATATTTTCCTCTCATGTGAGCTGACAACCCATGATAGTTCACAGAAGTAACTTTTTAAATGAGAGGGCTTGAAATTGGTCAATTGATGGTAGGTATTGCTGAAAATACTTGGTCACTGAAACAGACCATAATGATGCCATATTATTCTAACGTTATCTACATAGAATCTAATAAGCTCTATCAAAACATTGTTGCTTATATTTCTAGGTATTATTATGAATTTACATAGAAGCCTTTTACTGAGCTCAATAACGTATTGCTTAAATGGAATGCTCCTTGCTTTTTTAGTTTCTGTAAATTTTGGTCTAAGACTGAAAGTATCCAATTGTTAGACCTTTAAAATGGTTTATTTAGAGAATGTAATGTATTAATACAGATTCTGAGGATAATTTAAATGCTATGAAATGTCCTTATGTAGTTGCAGGCTGATCGAGAGCACTTACCTGTGAAACCTGACACTATGGAAAAGTTACGGACACACATAGATGCCATTATCTTAGCATTGCCAGAGGACCTGCAAGGCATACTGCTCAAAACGGGCATGACATGATATTTGCCAAGATTTTCCAGCCAAAAAGGATTATGCATCAGGAAGCATACTGACATTTCAACCAGACGCACAAAGGAGATCTCTCAGTGGCAGCAGAGTGGAGAATTGCCATGAATGCTAGTTACAGGGTAGAAAGACTGTATTGTATAAACAGAACTTTTTAGTGCATTATTTTTAAAGTGGATATCTGTGGTGGTTCCACTTTAATACTGAAACACCGAAAGGCATTTCTATATTTTTAATCATGTTCTAAAGTGCTCTTATGAGAGACTTGTGGGCCATCAGTATTAGTGATTTCATACTGCAGTGCTGGCATTGCAGATATTTTTTTAAATTGGTGCTGCTTTGCCCAATCATGTTAAAACTCAGGGGGATATAAAAATAACATTCACACTGGCTATCTTCTTAAGAACAGAAAGACTGAACTGTCCTATGGTTAGAAGGAATTGATGCTTATGTAGTGCCTTCTGTTGTCCTACATGTTTCACAGTTCAGCTGCTAGTCTTGAAGCTTTTCCTTAGCTTCATTATGATATGTAATTTTATAAGGTATTCTGTTGAGTGATCATTGTTTAAAAAAAATGTTCCTTGCTACCCATTGTGTTTATTAATATACATGATGGGTTTTTTTCAGTTGTCATATAGATTTTCATTATTTTCTCTTCCATTTTCAAAATTTAATCTTACCAGTTTCTCCAAAGACAAGGAGGCATCTAGTATTAATTATGGAAAAGTTTATTTTCTCTTACCCTTTATTAATTTAAACATTAGGCCAGGTGCAGTGGCTCACACCTGTAATCCTAGCACTTTCAGAGGCCAAGGCGGACAGGTCACCTTAGGTCAGGAGTTCGAGACCAGCCTGGCCAACGTGGTGAAACCCCATCTCTACTAAAAATACAAAAATTAGCCAGGCTTGGTGGCACACACCTGTAATACCAGCTACTTGGGAGGTTGAGATGCGAGAATCACTTGAACCTGGGAAGCGGAGGCTGCAATGAGCTGAGATTACACCACTGGACTCCAGCTTGGGTGATGTAGTGAGACTTTGTCTCAACAAAAATAAAAAATTAAATAATAAATACTAATTTAAATATTATTAAATGTTTAAGCTAATGAACTTGGATGCTTTTCAAAGACATTTTAATTATCAATCTCATAATCAGCTATTTTTTTAAACTGAACTATTCTTATTTCAAAGGCATTCATGAGTTTTTTATGTGATACTTATTTGAGTGATGATGAGATTGGTGTCAGGCATTATTTGTTTGGTAGTGTTTTATTTTTCCCAACATTAATGTTTCTCAGAACGCTTTTCCTACTGTTGTTTGACATGGAAACTTTTGCATGAGTCACTGTTATGGTTAGCTTTTGTTGTTGTTTTTGTTTCTGTTTTGTTTAAATAATACTGCCTTGCCAAAAATAGAAGAATGTGATTTGGTAGAGTAAGGTTGTTTGGTTTGTGTTTGAATAAGAGTATCCTGCAGAAGCCACTTTTTTTTTTTTTTTTGAGACGGAGTTTCACTCGTTGCCCAGGCCGGACTGCAATGGTGTGATCTTGGCTCACTGCATCCTGCAGCTGCCAGGTTCAAGTGATTCTCCTGCCTCAGCCTCCCAAGTAGCTGGGATTACAGGCATGCGCCACCACGCCTGGCTGATTTTGTATTTTTAGTGGAGATGGGGTTTCTGCTTGTTGGTCAGGCTGGTCTCAAACTCCCAACCTCAAGTGATCCGCCTGCCTTGGCCTCCTAAAGTGTTGGGATTACAGGCGTGAGCCATGACGCCCGGCCAGAAGCCACTAATTATAATAGGCACACATGACACAGCATGTGGTTAATAGCTGTGTCTGGAATTATCCTCTAAATAACCAAATTTAGTTGTATGTATCTGTAAAGGATATGGCTTCAGAAGCTATCTTTTGTTCTCTTGCTATAACTCTTAAGGGCATTCCTGACCCAAGAAAGATTCCTTGCATTTGTAACTGTGGTCTGATACCCAAATGTGCCCTGTTCTTATGGATACAGTCTCTTAAAGCATACCTCAAAGTCATAGAGAGAATATGGCATTCAAGAAATCATTTGCCTTGGATCATATGAGTTATTTTGTGAAACAACAGCTGACTTTTCAGAAAAGGGGCAACTACTTTTATATGCTAAAAGTATTTCATAACTTTCTGGGAAACCTTATTTAGGTATAAATGGTTATCTTATTATTTTTCAAAAAGGTATATTTTAATAATCGTACAATTTATATACAGTTTGTGACCAGAATTTGCAAGTTGTTGGTGTCATATCAAGGATCTTTTAAATTATGCCACTACAGGATGTATCATTTGAAGTTTATTTTGCACAGCTAAACAGTAGCAAAAGATGCCAATTAGCATGATAATGGTGTCTTCATTTTTACTGTATTTAACTGAAACCTAACACATGTTGAAAACCGTATCATACCTAGTTTATCTCTTAATTTCAAACTATGTACTTGTAAAAATGATGTAAATTTGCATTGGGAACCTGAGAAAGACTGACTGATAATTTTTGGTTTGTGATTTTCAGATTTGTCTTTTTTTTTTTTTTTTTTTTTAAAGAAGACTTTGTTACTGTGTAAACCCTGACGTTAAATGTTTTATCTCTACCAGCATCAGGAGGAATCACTGCTTTAAGGGTATTATGTAATGCCTAGTGCCTTCTATTTACAGTGAAAAAGAGGTTTTTATGAAGGCATTTATGGTCATTACCAAAAACTAAATTAAAGGCCTTGGATTTTAAAGTACTTGGATATTTTGTGTTATTTCTGAGTGGGGTTGGACTACTTGGAGAAAATGCATAGTTAATGAAACTTGAGCATTATGAGATTCCTTTTGTTTCCTGCCAGATTGTTTGTTTTTTTAAGGACTTCAAATGAAAACCCTGTGTACTTCACTATGAACAGGTGAACAGTTCTGTTTAGACAGATCAGTTAAGTGGCTGCATATCTTTCCTAGCAGTGCATTGATTTTATGAAATATTCTGGTAAAAATATTGGCCGTATGTATTGGCTCATACCTATAATATCAGCACTTCAGAAGGCTGAGGCAGGAGGGTCGTTTAAGCTCAGGAGTTCAAGATCTGCCTAGGCAACAAAGTGAGACCCCGTCTCTACAAAAAAATCAAAAAATTAGCAGAGCATGGTGGCACATGCCTGCAGTCCCAGCTACTCAGGTGGCTCAGGCGGGTGAGGTGGGGATGGCCTGAGTCTAGGAGGTAGAGGTTGTGGTGAGCCATAATCACACCATTGCACTCCAGTCTGGGTGACAGAGCAAGACCTTTCTCAAAAAAATATTTTAGTTGCTAGATTCTCCTTCATTTGCTACTTTTTTTAAAACCCAAATCTCCAATTATTTTTACTTCTTCCTCTTATTTTTTAAAAGTAGCAACTACATTATATTATCATTATTTTTTTTTTTCTTGAGACAGAGTTTCACACTGTCACCCAGGCTGGAGTGCAGTGGTATGATCTCTGCTCACTGCAACCTCCATCTCCCAGGTTGAAGCCATCCTCCTGCCTCGGCCTCTCAAGTAGCTGGGATTACAGGTATGTGCCACCACACCTGGCTAATTTTTGTATTTTTAGTAGAGACAGGGTTTCACCATGTTGGCCAGGCTGGTCTTGAACTTCTGACCTCAAGTGATCTGTATTGGCCTGCCAAAATCCTGGGATTACATGCATGAGCGACTGCACCTGAGACCCCATCTCTAAAAAAAGTTTTTTAGAAGTAGTCAGACATGGTGGTACATGCCTGTGGTCAAAGCTACTTGGGAGGCTAAGGTAGGAGGATAGTGTGTGCCCAGGAGTTGGAGGCTGCAGTGAGCTGTCATCATGCCATTTCACTCAGCCTGAACAGCAGAGTGAGACCCTGTCTATAAAAGAAAAAATATTTTTAAAAGAAAAAATATTTTTAAAAAATTTTAAAAGATTTTGTTGTTCAATAATCATGCCTCATTCCATTTTACTAGCTTTACCACTAGATTTGCAATCTTCTGTTTATTTTTGCCTCCCCATTCTTGTCATCATTATACTATTTTTGTCTTAACCATTAGAAAGCACCATTAGAAAGCCGGACTTCATAGATCCTACATGTTTTTGCCTGTCCCTCACATTTTTCCATGTCAGCCAGTCTGAATACATTATGGTATAAATTGCTTCTACATTGACTGAAATACTTTTGGAAAATAGTAACTTTATATTCCAGAGTTATACTACTTATTAAGTGAATGATTTTTTTTTGAGAGTGAGTCTTGTTCTGTCACCCAGGCTGGAGTGCAATGGCGCCATCTCCGCTCACTGCAACCCCCACCTCCCAGGTTCAAGCTATTCTCCTGCCTGAGCCTCCCGAGTAGCTGGGATTACAGGCGTGCATCACCACACCCAGCTAATTTTTGTACTTTTAGTCAAGACAGGGTTTCACCATGTTGGTCAGGTTGGTCTCAAACTCCTGACCTTAGGTGATCCACCCACCTCAGCCTCCCAAAGTGCTGGGATTACAGGTGTGAGCCACTGCGCCCAGCCTTAAGTGAATGAATTTTTTTTTTTTTTTTTTTTTTGAGACGGAGTCTCACTTTGTCGCCCAGGCTGGAGTGCAGTGGCCGGATCTCAGCTCACTGCAAGCTCCGCCTCCCGGGTTCACACCATTCTCCTGCCTCAGCCTCCCGAGTAGCTGGGACTACAGGCGCCCGCCACCTCGCCCGGCTAGTTTTTTGTATTTTTTAGTAGAGATGGGGTTTCACCATATTAGCCAGGATGGTCTCGATCTCCTGACCTCGCGATCTGCCTGTCTCGGCCTCCCAAAGTGCTGGGATTACAGGCTTGAGCCACCGAGCCCGGCCTTAAGTGAATGAATTTTTATCCTTCAGTAGGAAACTTGAAATGATTGCATTCATTTAATGAAATGGGTAAATATTTTTATAATCAGAGGCTCTGGTGGTAGAACTCAACAAATCAGTTTTTTTGTTTGTTTATTTGTTGTTGTTTTGTAGAGATGAGTTCTCGCTATGTTGCCCAGGCTGGTCTGAAACTCCTTGGGCTCAAGCAATCTTCCTGCCTCCACCTCCCAAAGTACTGGGATTACAGGCGTTAGCCACCTTACGCAGCCACAAATCATACTTTTTAAAAACAGCTTTATTGAGGTACAATAAGCTGAACATATTTAAATTGTATAATTTGATAAGTTTTCACATTTGAATGCACCCATAAAACCGTCATCACAGCCAAGATAGTGAACATTTTCATCACCCCCAAAATTTCCTTATGCCCATTTGCACTCCTTTCTGTCTCCCCCAAACAACCATTATAGATGCTTTCTGTTGCTATAGTTTGTATTATCTAGAGTTTTATGTAAGTGGAATCATACAGTATATATACTCTTTCTGTTTTTTGGTGGGGAGGAGGTCTGACTTCTTTCACTCAGCGTGATGATTTTGAGATTCATTCATGTTGTTGCCTGTATCAGCAAGTCATTTCTTTTTATTGGTAAGTAGTATTGTGTTATAGGGGTGTAACACATTTTTTACCCACTTACCTGTTGATAGACATTTGGATTGTTTCTAGTTTTTGGCTATTACAGATAAAGCTGCTGTGAACTCATGTACTAGTCCTTGGATGGACATATATTTCCTTTTTTCTTATGTAAATACCTAGGAGTGGTATGAGGGGGATGTCTTGGTCATATGGTAGGTGAATGTTTAACTTTTTTAAGAGATTGCCAAACTGTCCCAAAGTGGTTGTACTATTTTATTTCTAGGAGTATTGTATGAAAGTTCCACGTCCCAACTAACATTTGGTATGGTCAGCCTTTTTAATGTCAGCCATTCTAATAGGTTTGTATTGGTACCTTATTGAGATGTTAATTTACATTTTGCTGATGACCTTTGATGCTGAGCATCTTTTCATGTGCTTATTAGCCTTCTCTGTATCTTCTTGGTAAAGTGCTCCAAGCTTTTGCTTATTATGTAATTTCCTGTGGTTGTGCCTTGAGAGTTCTCTATAATATTCTTTTTGTTTGTTTTTGTTTTGGTTTGGTTTGGTTTTTGAGATGGAGTCTCACTCTGTTGCCCAGGCTGGAATACAGTGGCACGATCTTGGCTCACTGCAACCTCCACCTCCGGGTTCAAGTGATTCCCCTGCCTCAGCCTCCTGAGTAGCTAGGATTACAGACACCCACCACCATGCCTGGCTAATTTTTGTATTTTTAGTAGAGATGGGGTTTCGCCATGTTGACCAGGCTGGTCTTGGACTCTTGACCTTAAGTGATCCACCCACCTTGGCCTCCCAAAGTGCTGGGATTACAGGTGTGAGCCACTGAGCCCAGCCAGAGTTCTTGGCCTCCCAAAGTGCTGGGATTACAGGTGTGAGCCACTGAGCCCAGCCAGAGTTCTCCATATGTTCTTGATACAAGTTCTTTTTCAGATACATGCATTGCAAAGATCCCCCCACCCCTAGTTTATGACTTTTTTTTTTCATTTTTAAAAGTGTCTTTTGAAAAGCAGTTTTTAATTTTGATTTAGTTCAACTTGTGAATTTGTTCTTTTAAGTGTTGTGTTCTTACCCAAGGTCACAAAGACCTATGTTTTTTTCTATTATTTTTATTTTTATTTTTTTGAGATGGACTCTTGCTCTGTCATCCAGGCTGGAGTGCAGCGGTGCAATCTCAGCTCACTGCAACCTCTGCCTTCCGGGTTCAAGCAATTCTCCTGCCTCAGCCTCCCCAGTAGCTGGGATTACAGGCGTGCACCACCGCACCTGGCTAATTTTTGTATTTTTAGAAGAGATGGGGTTTCACCATACTGGTCAGGCTGGTCTCCAACTCCTGACCTCAAGTGATCCGCCTGCCTCAGCCCCTCAAAGTGCTGGGATTACAGGTGTTAGCCAACATGCTCAGCCTCTGCTAGCAGTTTTACAGTTCTAGGTTTTGCATTTAGGTTTATAAACCATTTGGAATTAGTTTTAGTGTGTATGTGAAGTATGAATTTAAGGGTTTTTTTTGTTTTGTTTTTTGCATATGAATATTAGTTGTCCCAGCACCATTTGTTGAAAGGTGATTATTATTGCCAAAAATCAGTTGCATTGGCTTTGTTGTACCTTTGTCAAAATTCAGTTGTCCATATATATATGTGTGGGTTTATTTTTATTTTTACGCTTCCTATTCTGTGCCACTATTTTGTATATGTCTATCTTTATGCCAATACCATATTGTTTGATTACTGTAGCTTTATTGTTGAAACCGGGTGGTGTTAGCTCTCCAGTTTGTGTCCTTGTTAAAGGCTGTTTTGCTTACTTAATTACTTTACATTTCCATACAAATTCTAGAATCAGCTTATGAATTTCTATACAAATTCCTGCTGGGATTTTGATTGGGATTGCATTGAATTTATGGATCAATTTGAGGGAGAATTGAATAATATCAAGTCTTCTGAATCATGAACAAAGTATATGTATGTTTGTTTTCCATTTATGTATGTTTTAATTTCAGCAGTATTTTGTAATTATCAACACAAGTCTATCATATCTTCTGTCAGATTTATCTCTAAGCCTATCATATTTTTGATGTTGCAAATATTTTTTAAAAATTTAAATTTACAATTTTTCAAAAATTTGTTCAAAATACTAGTACTGTACGTATATGTACATTGATCTTGTATCCTATAATCTTGCTATACTCATTTATTCTAGTAGCCTTTTTTGAAGATTCCATCAGATTTTTTACATAGAAGACTATGCCATCTGTGAATAAAGACTGTTTTACTTCTTTCCAATCTGGGTGACCTTTATTTATTTTTCTTTGATTACACTGGCTAGAATCCCCAATGCAATGTTGAATAGCATTGGTAAGAGCAGACATACTCATTTTTAAACATTTTTCTTTTTTAAAACTTTTTTTTTTTTTTTTGAGAGGGGTTTCTGCTATGTTGCTCTCAAACTCCTGGGCTCAAATGATCCTCCTGCCTCAGCCTCCTGAGTAGTTGGGATTACAGACATGTACCACTTTGTCCAGCTCTTTCTGATCTTAAAAGAAAAGCATTCAATTTTTCTTTTCTTTTCTTTTTTTTTTTTTTTTTTGAGATGGAGTCCTGCTCTGTCACCCAGGCTGGAGTGCAGTGGCACGATCTTGGCTCACTGCAGCCTCCATCTCCCAGGTTCAAAGTGATTCTCCTGTCTTAGCCTCCCGAGTAGCTGGGACTACAGGTTCCCACCACTGTGCCCAGCTAATTTTTGTATTTTTAGTTGACACGGGGTTTTACCATCTTGGCCAGGCTGGTCTCAAACTCCTGATCTGGTGATTCACCCACCTCAGCCTCCCAAAGTGTTGGAATTACAGGCGTGAGCCACTGCGCGTGGCCTCAATTTTTCATCACTAATTATGATACTAGCTGTAGGTTTTTTATAGATGTTCTTTTTTTTTTTTTTTGAGACAGAGTCTTGCTCTGTTGCCCAGGCTAGAGTCCCGTGGCATGATCTTGGCTCACTGCAATCTCTGCCTCCCGGGTTCAAGCAATTCTCCTGCCTCAGCCTCCTGAGTAGCTGGGACTACAGGCCCACCACCATGCCCAGCTAATTTTTGTGTTTTAATAGAGATGGGGTTCCACCATGTTTGCTAGGATGGTCTCCAACATCTGACCTCATGATCCACCTGCCTTGGCTTCCAAAGTGCTGGGATTAAGGTGTGAGCCACTGCACCCACCAAAAATAACGATGGCTAGACGCCATGAAGTAGGTGGCAATGACTTAACCGTATACATGTTGTCAGGCCTGAGGGCCTCTTCCATCCTTGCCAAGGGAAGTGCTAACCTTCTCTCCTTTCATACAACACGTAGATGTTCTTTATCAAGTTGATGAAATCCCCTTCTGTTTCTAGTTTGCCTGAGAGGTGTTTTATTTATTTATGTATTTTTTGAGGCAGAGTCTCGCTCTGTTGCCCAGGCTGGAGTGCAGTGGCGCGATCTTAGCTCACTCAACCTCCGCCTACCGGGTTCACACCATTCTCCTGCCTCAGCCTACAGGCGCCTGCCACCACACTGGGCTAATTTTTTGTATTTTTAGTAGAGACAGGGTTTCACCGTGTTAGCCAGGATGGCCTCGATCTCCTGACACCGTGATCCACCCGCTTTGGCCTCCCAAAGTGCTGGGATTACAGGCATGAGCCACGGTGCCCGGCCTGCCTGAGAGTTTTTATCAATAACGGGCTACATATAAACTATTTAACAAATGTATTTGTTAAATCTATTTATCAAATAATTTAATTTGTTAATTAACAAGTGTGTATATTAATATACATTTAACAAATATATTTGACAAACAAATTTGTTGGCTGGGTGGAGTGGCTTACACCTGTAATCCTAGCACTTTGAGATGCTGAGGCAAGCAGATCACTTGAGCCCAGGAGTTTAAGACTAGCCTGGGCAACATGGTGAAACCCTGTCTCTACTAAAAATACAAAATTAGCCTGGCGTGGTGGTGCACGCCTGTAATCCAAGCTACTCAGGAGGCTGAGGCAGGAGAATTGCTTGAACCCGGGAGGCAGAGGTTGCGGTGAGCTGAGATCATGCCATTACACTCCAGCCTGGGCAACAAGAGTGAAACTCTGTCTCAAAAAAACAAAAACAAAAACCAACTAAAATTAAGCAGGGCATGGTGGTTCATGCTTGTAGTCCCTGCTACTTGGGAGACTGAGATGGGAGGATTGATGGAGCCTGGGAGGTTGAGGCTGCAGTGAGCCATCATCGTACCGTGCACTTAAGCCTGGGCAACAGAGTGAGACCCTGTTTCAAAAAACAAAAGAAAACTTACTGTAAAACAAATGCTTTTGTACCTGCATCTATTGAAATGACTGTATAGCCTTTTTAATTTGATTCATTTATGTTAAACCAACTCTATTCCTGTTATTAAAATCATTTATCAAATCAATAGAATTTCTTTAAGATTCAGAGAGGATATGTGCAGGTTACATGGATATATTGTGTGATGCTGAGATTTGGGCTTCTAATGATCCCGTCCCTGAAGTAGTGGACATAGTACCTTACAAGTAGTTTTTTAGCTGTTGCCTCCCTCCCTTCCTCCTCACTTTTGGAATCCCCAGTGTTTATTGTTCCCATCTTTGTGTCTGTGTGTACCCAGTGTTTAGTTCCCACTTACAGGTGAGAACCTGTAGCATTTGGTTTTCTGTTTCTGCATTAATTTGCTTAGGATAATAGCCTCCAGCTGCAACCACCTTGTTGCAAAGGACTCGATTTTGTTCTTTTTTATGGGTATATAGTATTCCTTGGTGTATATGTACCACACTTTTTTATTTATTTTTGAGGCAGAGTCTCACTGTTGCCCAGGCTAGAGTGTGGTGGCACGATTTCGGCTTACTGCAGCCTTGACCTCTCAGGCTCAAGGGGTCCCCCCACCTCAGCCTTCCTGGTAGCTGGGACCACAGGTGTGTGCCCCTACACTTGGCTAATTTTTTTAAAATAATTTTTGTAGAGAGGAGGTTTCACAGTGTTGCGCAGGCTGGTCTCAAACTCCTGGGCTCAAGTGATCCTCCCACCTTGGCCTCCCATAGTGCTGGAATTACAGGTGTGAGCCACCAAGCCTGGCCCTATCCACTCTTGATGGGCACCTGGTTAGATTCCATGTCTTTGCTATTATGAATAGTGCTGCAATAAAGACATGAGTGCAGGTGTTTTTTTGGTAGAATGATTTATTTTCCTTTGGGTATATACCCTGTAATGGGATTGCTAGGTCAAATGATAGTTCTGTTTTTACTTTGAGAAATCTCCAAACTGCCTTCCACAGGGACTGAACTAATCTGCATTCCTACCAATGGCATATAAGCATTCCCTTTTTCTCCACAACCTTGCCAACATCTGTTATTTTTTGACTTTTTAATAACAGCCATTCTGACTGGTGTGAGATGGTATCTTATTGTGGTTTTGATTCACATCTCTAGAATTTTTTATTAGACAGGGTCTTGCTTTGTCACTCAGGCTGGAGTGCAGTGGTTTGATCATAGCTCACTGCATCCTTGACCTCCTGGGCTTAAGCAACCCTCTAGCCTCAGCCTCCAAGTAACTGGGACTACAGGCTTGTGTCACTACACCTGGCTAATTTTTAAATTTTTTATAGAGATGAGGTTTCACTGTGTTACCCAGGCTGGTCTCGAACTCCTGAGCTCAAATGATCTTCCTGCCTCAGCCTCCCAAAGTGCAAGGATCACAGACACGAGTCACTGTGCCTGGCCTAGAATTTTTTTTATGATCTTTGCTAAAAATTTTTTGAATTTTTGCATCTATGTTCATGAGACATACTGGTTTGTCATTTTTTTGGTAATGTCTTTGTCTGCTTTCGGTATCAGGCTTCATAGAATGCGTTGGAAGTTTGTGTCAAATTGGTATTATAACTTCCTTAAAGGTCTGGTAGAATCTACCAGTTAAGCTATTTGGACCTAGAATTTTCTGTGGGATGGTATTTAACTACATTTTTGGTTTTTAAAATAGATACAAGGCTATTAAGGTAGTCTGTTTCTTCTCCTCTTCCTCCTTTATTTTTTCCTTCTCTTTCTTCTTCTTTCTCCTCCTACTCTTCCTTCTCTTCCTCCTCCTCTTCTTCTCCTCCTCCTCCTCTTCCCCCCCTCCTCCTCCTCCTTTTCTTCTTCTTCTTCCTTCTTTTTTCTTTGAGACAAGGTCTCACTTTGTAGCCCAAGCTACTACAGTGGTGCACTCATGTCTCACTGCAGCCTCTCTCTGCTGGGCTCAAGTGATCCTGCCACATCAGCCTCCTGAGTAGCTAGGAGTACAGCCGTACACCACCACACCTGGCTAATATTTTGTATTTTTCTGTAGAGATGAGGTTTTGCCATGTTGCCCAGGCTGCTTTCTAACTACTGGGCTCAAGCGATCCTCCTGCCTTGGCCTCTCAAAGTGCAAGGATTACAGGCATGAGCAGCACACCTGGCCTGTCTGTTTCTTCAAGTGAGCTTTGGTAGTTTGTCATTCGAGAAATTTGTCCATTTCATCTAAGTTGTCAAATTTATGGACATGAAATTACTCCCTCATTATCCTTTTAATATCTGGAGACCCTGTGGTGATGTAACCTCTCATTCCTGATATTAGAGGCTTATCAGTCTTACTGATCTCAATCATGTTTTGGTTGCATTTATTGATTTTCTGTATTTTTTTTTTCTTGAGACAGAGTCTCGCTCCATCATCCAGACTGGAGTGCAGTAGCATGATCTTGGCTCACTGCAACCTCCGTCTCCCGGGTTCAAGCGATTCTCCTGCCTCAGCCTCCTGGGTTGCTGGGATTACAGGAGTACACCACCATGCCCGGCTTTTATGTTTTTAGTAGAGATGAGGTTTCACCATGTTGGCCAGGCTAGTCTCAAACTCCTGACCTCAAATGATCCGCCCGCCTCAGTCTCCCAAGGTGCTGGCTCACGCCTGGCCTATATTTTTCTTTCAGTTTCATAGACTTCTGCTTTTGTCTTTTGTTTACTTTGGTTTTAATTTTCTCTCTCTTTTTTTAGTTACTCAAGGCAGAAGTTGAAGTTGTTGACGTGAGACCATTCTTCTTTTCTAAGCTTTTAGTGCTATAAACTTCCCCCTATGTACTGCTTTAGTGTCATCACACAAATTCTAATATGTTCTATATTTATTTTCATTCAGTTCAGAGTACCTTATAATTTTTTTTCCATGTGTACATATTGTTCAGCTCCTACTTATAAGTGAGATCATTAGTATTAACTTTCTGTTTGAGTTATTTCATTTAAGATAATGACTTCCAGTTCTTTTTCCTAGCACTTTGGGAGGCCGAGGTGGGTGAACTGCCTGAGCTCAGGAGTTCGAGACCAGCCTGGACAACACAGTGAAACCTCGTCTCTACTAAAATACAAAAAATTAGCGAGGTGCAGGGGTGGATACCTGTAGTACCAGGATTACAGGTGGAGCCACTGCCCGGCCATAAAAAAAAACTTTTTTTTTTTTTTTGAGACACTGTCTCACTCTGTCACCCAGGCTAGAGTGCAATGGCACAATCTCGGCTCACTGCAAACTCTGTCACCTGGGTTCAAGCGATTCTCCTGCCTCAGCCTCCCAAGTAGCTGGCATTACAAGCGCCTGCCACTGCGCCTGGATAATTTTTGTATTTTTCGTAGAGACCACCTTGGTCAGGCTGGTCTTGAACTCCTGACCTTTGTGTTTTTAGAAAAAAAGGATTACACCCGCCTCGGCCTCTCTCTACTATAAAATACAAAAATAATTAGCTGGGCGTGGTGGCAGGCACCTGTAGTCGCAGCTACTCGGGAGGCTGAGGCAGGAGAATGGTGTGAACCCGGGAGGCGGAGGTTGCAGTGAGCCGAGATCATGCCACTGCACTCCAGCCTGGGCGACAGAGCGAGACTCCGTTTCAGAAAAAAAGGATTACAGGTGTGAGCCACTGTGTCCAGCACGTGTCTTTTTTATATAATAACTTCTTGATCTATGGGTTATTTAGATGGGTGTTATTTGCAGATTTCCCCTTCAAAATTTTTTTTCTAAAAACACAAACTAAAGCAGCAGATTTTCCAAAAATCTTTTGTTATTGACTTCTAATTTAATTTCAGTGTGGTCTGTGAACATACTTGGTATGACTTGAATCCTTTCCAATTTAAGATTTGTTTTATGGCCCAGAATATAGTTTATCTTGGTAAATGTTCTGGGTACACACTTGAGAACAATGTGTATTTTGCTGTTGTTGGGTGGAGTGTTTTATAAATGTCAGTTAGGTCAAGTTGGCTGATAGTATTGTTCATGTCAGATTTTCTGCCTATTTGTTGTCATATATAAGAGAGGGCTATTGAAATCTCTTGATTATAATAATTATAATTGTGGATTCATGTATTCCTTGTTCTAAAATCTACTTTATCTGATATTAGTAGAATTATCCTAGCTTTCTTTTGACTAGTGTTAGCATGGTACATCTTTTCCATACTTACACTCTTAACCAATTTGTGTCTTTATATTTCTTTTATTCTTTTTTTTTTTTTTTTTTTGAGACGGAGTCTCACTCTGTCGCCCAGGCTAGAGTGCAGTGGCGTGATCTTGGCTCACGGCAAACTGAGTTCACGCCTCCCGGGTTCACGCCATTCTCCTGCCTAAGCCTCCCGAGTAGCTGGGACTACAGGCTCCCGCCACCATGCCCGGCTAATTTTTTTGTATTTTTAGTAGAGATGGGGTTTCACTGTGTTAGCCAGGATGGTCTCGATCTTCTGACCTCGTGATCCACCCGCCTCGGCTTCCAAAGTGCTGGGATTACAGGCGTGAGTCACAGGTGTGCCATCTATGTCTTTATATTGTAGAAATTTTTTAGTCCGGGTGTGGTGGCTCACGCTTGTAATCCCAGCACTTTGGGAGGCTGAGGTGGATAGGTAACAAGGTCAGGAATTTGAGACCAACCTGACCAAGATGGTGAAACCCTGTCCCTACGAAAAATACAAAAATTAGCCAGGCGCAGTGGCGGGCACTTGTAATCCCAGCTACTTGGGAGCCAAGAGGCAGGAGAATCGCTTGAACCTGGGTGGCAGAGGTTGCAGTAAGCCGAGATCGTGCCCCTACACTCTAGCCTGGGTGACAGAGTAAGACTGTGTCTCAAAAAAAAAAAAAAAAAAGTTTTTTTATGGCCGGGCAGTGGCTCATGCCTGTAATCCTAGCACTTTGGGAGGCCGAGGCAGGCAAATGGCCTGAGCTCAGCAGTTTGAGACCAGCCTGGGCAACACGGTAAAACCTCATCTCTACTAAAATGCAAAAAATTAGCTGGGTGTGGTGGTGGGCGCCTGTAATCCCAGCTACTTGGGAGGCTGAGACAGGAGAATCACTTGAACCCTGGAGGCGGAGGTTGCAATGAGCCGAGATCACACCACTGTACTCCAGCCTGGGTGACAGAGCGAGACTCTGTCTCCAAAAAAATAAAAAAAGAAGTTTTTTTTGTATGTAGCATATAGTTCATTCTTGCTTTTTTATTCAGACAATGTTTGCCTTTTTAATTGGTATGTTTATATCATTTCATTATAGAGTTAGGTTTGAGTCTATTATCTTGCTATTTGTTTTCTATTTGTCATATCTGCTCTTTGTTCTCTTTTTCCTTTTTTTCCTGGGTTCTTTCAAATTAATAGAATTTTTTTTTTTTTTTTGAGGCGGACTCTCGCTCTGTCACCGGGCTGAAGTGCAGTGTCAAGATATCAGTATTTTTAGAAGACATGGGGTTTGACAATGTTGGCCAGGATGGTCTCAATCTCCTGGCTTTGTGATCCACCCGCCTCGGCCTCCTGAAGTGTTGGGACTAAGACGTGAGCCACTGTAATAGAATATTGCTAATGGTTTCACTTTCTCTCTTTTGAGTGATTATTAGGTATAATTCTTTTATTATTTTAGTGGTTACTTTAAGGTATATTGTATACATGTTTAACTTAACTAGTCTACCTTCAATGATATTATACCACTTCCTGTATAGAATAGGAATCTTACAATAATTTCCATTTTTTTATTCCAGTCCTTACATTATTGTTGATAAATTTTACTTTTGTGTGTTAAAACTCTCACAGTATGTTATTTTTGTTTAAACAGTTATCTTTTTTTAAAAAAAGTTTTAAATTGAAAAGTTAACATATATACTATTATACTTAATCTTTTCCTGTGCTATTTCCTTGGGTAGATTCATATGGTATCATTTTTCTTTTGCCTGAAACACTGCCTTTAACATTTCTGGTAGTATAGGTATACTGTCAAGGAATTCTTTCAACTTTTGCGTGTCTGAAAGCATCTTTATTTTTCCTTCTTTTTATAAGATATTTTTGCTGGATATACATTTCTAGGGTGACCTTTTTTACTTTCACTATTTTAAGGTGTTACTCCACTGTCTTCTTGCCTGCAATGTTTCCAGTGAGAAATATGGTTTTTTTTTGGTTTTTTTTTTTTTTTTTTTTTTTTTTTTTTGAGACGGAGTCTTGCTCTGTCGCCCAGGCTGGAGTGCAGTGGCCAGATCTCAGCTCACTGCAAGCTCCGCTTCCTGGGTTTACGCCATTCTCCTGCCTCAGCCTCCCGAGTAGCTGGGACTACAGGCGCCACCACCTCGCCCATCTAGTTTTTTGTATTATTTTTAGTAGACACAGGGTTTCACCGTGTTAGCCAGGATGGTCTCGATCTCCTGACCTCGTGATCCGCCCGTCTCGGCCTCCCAAAGTGCTGGGATTACAGGCTTGAGCCACCGTGCCCGGCCCCCAGTGAGAAATATGATGTCACCCTTATCTTTGTTCCCATATGGTTACTAAGTCTCTTTTTCTCTGACTGCTTTTAAGATTTCCTCTTTATCACTGGTTTTGACTTATTTGATGGCAATATACTTTGTTATAATTTTCTTCATGTTTCTTGTGCTTGGGGTTAGTAAAGCATCTGTACCTGTGGTTTAACCAAATTTGGGAAAATGTGGATCATTGGTCATTATTTCTTAACATATTTTTTTCTGTCCCTCTTCCCTTCTTTTAGGGACTTCGGTTACCCATGTATTAGGCTACTTGAGGCTATTTCACAGCTCACTGATGCTCTTCATTTTTCCTTTTTGACTCTTTTCTGTTTCATTTTGAATAGCTCCTATTTCTATGAGTTTATTAATCTTTTCTTCTGTGTAGTTTAATCTACTATTAATTCCATCTAGTGTATTTTTCATCTCAGACATTGTAGTTTTTATTTCTAGATGCTCAAGTCTTTTAAAAACTATCTTACATGTCTTTACTTATTTAAAGTAACATCTCTGTCAGTTCTATGTTGGTTTCAATTGATCGATTATTCTCATCATGATGGTCATGTATTCCTTCCTCTTTGCATGCCCAGTAATTTTGGATTAGATGCCAGATTTTTACCTTGTTGGATATTGTGTATTTTTGTTTTACTTTAAATCCTTGTGAGCTTTGTTCTAGGATGTAGTTAAATGACTGGGAAATAATTTGATCTTTTCAGGTTTTTTATAATTTGTTAGGTAGATCCAGAGTAGTGCTCAATCTAGAATTATTTTTCATCAGTGAGGCAAGACCTTTTTGAGTACTCTACCCACTGTCCCACAGGTTATGGGATTTTTTCAATCTGGCTGATAGGACCAGGCATTGTTCCCAGCCAACCCTGGGCACTGTTTCCTCTAACCTTACCTGTCGATTTTCCCCATGGTTTTGGGTAGTTTGCTCAGATTCATGTGCTAATAAGTACTCTGCTGAATATTCTAAGGAAACTTCTGCAGATTTCTCTCTTTCTGTGCTGCTCTCTCCTCTCTGGAATTCTGTCCTAAGGTTTGGTTTCCCTAGACTCTCAGCTCAAAGAGTCCACCAGGCTAACTCTGTTCCCCGTTTCTGCGCTGCAACTTAGACACATTCCCAGGGCAATAAACTGGGGCAATCTCCCAGCTCCCTGCATTTGTGTTCTCTCTTTTAGGGATTATTGTCCTTTGATACCTGATGTCCAGTGTCTTCAAAAACCATTATTTCTTATTTGCTGCCTAGTTTGTTTCTGTTTATTTTAGGTGAGTGGGTAAATCTGGTTTTTGTTACTTCATCTTGGCTAGAAGTGAGAGTCCCAGCAATTTAGTTATTTTGTTTTAAAAGATGGAGTCTTGGCTGGCATGGTGGCTCACACCTTTAATCACAATACTTCGGGAGGCTCAGGTGGGAGGACTGCTTGAAGCCAGGGGGTCAAGACCAGCATAGGCAACAAAGCAAGACCCCATCTCTAAAAAAAACTTTAAAAATTAACCAGGCGGGGCACATGCCTATAGTCCAAACTGTTCAGGAGAAGAGGATCACTTGAGCCTAAGAGCTTGAGGTTGCAGTGAGCCATGATCATACCACTGCATTCCAGCTTGGGTAATAGAGTGAGACTCTGTCCCAAAAAAAAAAAAAAAAAAAAAACCAGGAAGAAAGAAAGAAAAAGAAAGACATGACACATGAGGTCTTGCTTTGTTGTCCAGGCTAGACTCTAACTCCTAGGCTCCAATGAGCCTCCTAAGTAGCTGGGACTACAGGTGTGGGCCACCATGCCCAGTTTTTAGCATTCCAGTTTTAACCCTCAGGCTTTGTTTGAGAATTCTGTTAAAATTTGAGAATCATATAGATACATGAATTTAACAGTAGGTGATTATTTCATTAACACTATCAACCACCATTTATCATGAAGACAGTATTACATGAATCAGTAAATCTAATTTTTAGAGGAAAAAAATTTGTAGATTAATCTCTTTTCTATGTTTTGTAGCTTGGAAGATATTTAAGTAATTGTGATACATTAAAAAAAATTTCTGCCGGGCATAGTGGCTCATGCCTGTATCCCAGCACTTTGGGAGGCCAAGGCGGGTGGATCATGAGGTCGAGTTCAAGACCAGCCTGGCCAAGATGGTGAAACCCTGTCTCTACTAAAATTACAAAAATTAGCCAGGTGTGGGGGCAGATGCCTATAATCTCAGCTACTTGGGAGACTGAGGCAGAGAACTGCTTGAACCCGGGAGGCGGAGGCTGCAGTGAGTTGAGGTCACGCCACTGCACTCTAGCATGGGTGACAGAGCAAGACTCTGTCTCAAAAAAAAAAAAAAAATCTGGGCTGGGTGCGGTGGCTCACGCCTGTAATCCCAGCACTTTGGGAGGCTGAGATCAGGAGTTTGAGACCAGCCTGACCAACATGGAGAAACCCCACCTCTACTAAAAATACAAAATTAGCCAGGTGTGGTGGTGCATGCCTGTAATCCCAGCTACTTGGGAGGCTGAGACAGGAGAATCACTTGAATCCAGGAGGTGGGGGTGGTGAGCTGAGATCGCACCATTGCACTCCAGCCTGGGCAACCAGAGCAAAACTCCATCTCAAAAAAAAAAAAAAAATATATATATATATACTTCTGGCCATGGTGGCTGATGCTTGTAATCCCAACACTTTGGGAGGTGGACAGATCACTTGAGGCTAGGAGTTCAAGACCAGCCTGGCCAACATATGAAACCCTGTCTCTACTTAAAATACAAAAATCAGCCAGGCGTGGTGGCTCATGCCTGTAGTCCCCGCTACTCTGGAGGCTGAGGCACAAGAATCACTTGAACCTGGGAGGGAGAGGTTGCAGTGAGCCAAAATCATGCCACTGCACTCCAGCCTGGGCAACAGAATAAGACTCTGTCTTTAAAAAAATAAAATAAAAATAAAAAATAAACATGAAAATATTTGTACAGTCAGGAAGGATGGAGATTTGGGCAAGGGGAGGAAGATTTTGTGAAATAACCTTATTTCATTAATGTTGCAGTGGTACATGGCAAATAGTCTTGGATATTTAGCTTTAATCTACCTAATTTCTTCAACTGTGAAACTTTTTTTTTTTCCGAGACGGAGTCTCGCTCTGTTGCCCAGGCTAGAGTGCAGTGGCACAATCTCGGCTCACTGCAACCTCTGCCTCCCGGGTTCAAGTCATTCTCCTGCCCCAGCCTGCCGAGTAGTTGGGATTACAGGTGCCCACCACCACGCCTGGCTAATTTTTGTGTTTTTAGTAGAGACGGGGTTTCACTCTGTTGGCCAGGTTGGTCTCAAACTCCCGACCTCAGGTAATCTACCCGCCTCAGCCTCCCAAAGTGCTGGGATTACAGGCACAAGCCACCGCACTTGGCCTAACTGTGAAACTTTTATAAATGCTAAATGGTAGGCTGGACGTAGTGGCTCATGCCTGTAATCTCAGCCCTTTGGGAGGCTGAGGTGGGTGGATCACCTGAGGTCAGGAGTTGGAGATCAGCCTGGCCAACATGGTGAAACCCCATCCCTACTAAAAATACAAAAATTAGCCAGGCGTGCTGGCGCGCACCTGTAGTCCCAGCTGAGGCAGGAGTATCGCTTGAACCCGGGAGGTGGAGGTTGCAGTGAGCCGAGATCATGCCACTGCATTCCAGCCTGGGCGGCAGAGCAAGACTCTGTCTCAAAAAAAAAAAAAAAGAGAGACAATAAAGGGCACTGAACGTAAGGGAAGGTTTTTAACTACATGGCTTGAGTTGCTGAGAGGTAATAGGTTGGGCCAAATGATCTAAAAACTCAGAATTCACATACCACTCCCCTTCTGGAAGGGAAAGTGGGTGGACAAGACTCTCTGTAGAAGCACAGATATTCTTGTACTGTGCAGATAAATAACAATGTTTAGAGAATGTGAACTTTAAACAAGAGCAGTGGTGGATTACAGTCAGATGAGATCAAAGTAGAGTTTACAAAGGTTAGGAGGAAATGGCAAAAATTACATTGTCGTGCAATGAAATAAGGGGACTAACACAGAATTCAATCAGTCTTGCAGAGAACAAGGTGAGTGGCATGGATTAAACTGTTGAGAGGATTAAATGGGATAATGCACATTAAGTACAATGACTGGCGTATTGTAAGTGCTCAATAACCACTTATTGCTATTAAATAGTACCGCTATTTATAGAATATATCTGCTCAAATGCTTTAAAAAATTCAAAGGAGGGCCATGCACAGTGGCTCACACCTGTAATCCCAGCATTCTGGGAGGCTGAGGCGGGCAGATCACTGGAGGTCAGGTGTTCAAGACCAGCCTGGTTAACATAGTGAAACCCATCTCTACTAAAAAAAAAAAAAAAAAAAATTAGCCGGGTGTGGTGGTGAGCACCTGTAGTCCCAGCTACTTGGGCAGCTGAGGCAGGAGAATCACCTGAACCCAGGAGGCAGCGATTGCAGTGAGCTGAAGATAGCTCCACTGCACTCCAGCCTGGGCGACAGAGCAAGACTGTCTCAAAAAAAAAAAAAAAAAAAAAAAAAAAATAGGGAAAGAAAAAAGGAAGAGATATAAGTAAAAAGGAAGAGATATGGTTTCCTTAATAAGCTTGCATTCTAATGAGACATAACAATCAGCACAAATAATTATAGTTGTCCCTGGGTATTTGGGGAGATTGGTTCCAGGATCCCCCTGATACCGAAATCTGCAGATGCTCAAGGCCCTTACAGTCGCCACTCTGCACCTGCAGGTTCCACATCTGTTGGCTGAATCTGTGGGTTTGAAACCTGCAGATACAGGGGGTCTGCTCTCTGTACATTATTAAACCCAAGTGACTGGAATGTAAATTCTGTATACATATTTGTGACTAAAAAGATCTCATTAAGAAAAATAATCAGAGGCTGGGCACGGTGGCTCACGCCTATAATCCCAGCACTTTGGGAGGGTGAGGTGGGTGGACCACCTGAGGTCAGTTTGAGACTAGCCTGGCCAACATGGTGAAACCCCCTCTCTACTAAAAATACAAAAATTAGCCGGGTGCGGTGGCATGCACCTATAATTCCAGCTACCCAGGAGGCTGACATGGGTGAATCACTGGAACCCAGGAGGCAGAGGCTGCAGTGAACCAAGATCGCCCCACTGCACTCCAGCCTAGGCGACAGAGCAAGACTCCGTCTCAAAAAAAAAAAAAAAAAAAGAAAAATAACCAGAGGTTAGGAAAACATAATACCTATTGTAGTATATGAGTACATGCTTTTGAGTCTGGGCAACTTTATATAACACTGTGTTCAAAAGCGATATGATGAAATGAAGTACATGGCTTAGCAAGCATAAACTATAGCAGTTTTTCTTGTGGGGCTCAATTTCCTCATTTTTAAAAATAAGAAAGATTCTCTTCTGGGTTTGTATTGACAAAAGAAAGGTGAATAGAAAAATATTTTCTAAATATTTTTAAAAATAGAGATGGCATCTTCTATATTGCCAAGGCTGGTCTGGAACTTCTGGGCTCAAGTGATTCTCCCATCTTGGCCTCCCAATGTGCTGGGATTACAGGTGTGAGCCACCATGCCTGACCTAGAAAAATAAAATAAAAACAAATCTGGGGTCCAGGCACGGTGGCTCACACCTCTACTATCAACACTTCGGGAGGCCAAGGTGAGTGGATCACCTGAGCTCAGGAGTTGGATGCTAGCTTGGGCAACATGCTGGTCTCTACCAAACGCCGACTCTACCAAAAATACATAAAATAGCTGAGCATGGTGGGACATGTCTGTGGTACCAGCTACTTGGGAGGCTGAGGCAGGAGGAAAAAGGGAAGGGAGGGAGAAGGGAGGGAACGGAAGGGGGAAGGGAAGGGAAAAGGGAAGGGAAAGGGAGAGAATGATGAAGGAAATAAAAAAAGAGAAAGAAAGAAAAGAAAGGAAAGAAAGAAAAAGAAATTTGGCCGGAAACAGTGGCTCAGGCCTGTAATCCCAGTACTTTGGGAGGCCAAGGCAGACAGATTGGTTGAACTCAGGAGTTTGAGACCAGCTTTGGCAACATGGCAAAACCTTGTCTCTACAAAAAATCACACCACTTAGCCAAGTACAGTGGCATACCTGTAGTCCCAGCTACTTTGGGGGCTAAGGTGGGAGGATCACTTGATCCCAGGAGGTTGAGGCTCCAGTAAGCCGAGATGATGCCACTGCACTTCAGCTTGGGTGACAAAGTGAGACCCTGTCTCGAATAAATAAATAAAATAAATAAATAAATGTAAGAAGGTAGTATAGTGTAGTGGTTAAGAGTGTTAATGGCTGGGTGCACTGGCTCACACCTGTAATCCCAACACTTTGGAGGCCAAGGTAGAAGGATCGCTTGGGCCCAGGAATTCCAGACCAGCCTGAATCCACTTATTTAAAAAAAAAAAATAAAAGTGTTAATACCACTTAATACTAGAAGAAATGGATTCTTATACCTGTTCCACTGCTTTTAGCTGTGTGACCTTAGGCAGATTATTTAATCTCTCTGACCCTTATTATTTTATCTGTACAATAGAGATATTACAGTCTGCCATTAACATCCTGTTTTGTAATTTACATTAACCACTTGATGTGTAGCGTATTCTTACTGAAAAATCTGTTTTGACAACTTTTGTTTTGGTTCAGGTTTTGGAGGCTAGAGATGGAGAAAAGAATTCTTTAGATTTATTTTGCATAACTAAACAGAAAACATGGATTAAGATTTGGAATAAGTTACAGGGAGGAGGGCTCATACGATTTGTCTTTTGCGAAATTCAGTCAATTTAAGAAGACCCTAAGAATCAGTTGAAGACTGGGGCCTCCACCTCACTAAGTTAAAGAGAAAAGTCAAGCTGGGAACTGCTTAGGGCCAACCTGCCTCCCATTCTATTGAAAGTCACCCCTCTGCTCACTGAGATAAACGCGTATCTGATTGCCTCCTTTGGAGAGGCTAATCAGAAACTCAAAGGAATGCAACCATTTGTCTCTTATCTACCTATGCCCTGGAAGCTCCCTCCCCAATTAGTCTTCCTGCCTTTGCTTTGAGTGGTCCCGTCTTTTCAGAACGAACCAACGTTCATCTTACATATGTTGGTTGATGTCTCATGTCTCCCTAAAATGTATATAACTAAACCGTGCTCTGATCACCTTGGGCACATGTCTACAGGACCTCCTGAGGCTGTGTCACGGGCGCGTGTCCTCAACTTTGGCAAAATTAACTTTCTAAATTAGCTGGGACCTGTCTCAGACTTTGGGGGTTCACAAAAGGATACAAGAAGGTCTGTCATTTAGCAAGCTTCCAAAATGCAATTTTAGGTTATTCAACTGCTAAGCAACTCTTTACATGTATCTCCAGTGCAAAGAAGGGTACTTCTGAGTAAAGAAGTTTTCGTTTTTGTTTTTGTTTTTTTTTGAGACGGAGTCTCGCTGTTGCCCAGGCTGGAGTGCAGTGGCGCGATCTCGGCTCACTGCAACCTCCGCCTCCCGGGTTCACGCCGTTCTCCTGCCTCAGCCTCCCGAGGAGCTGGGACCACAGGCGCCCGCCACCGCGCCCGGCTAATGTATTCCGTTTTTAGTAGAGACGGGGTTTTATCGTGTTAGCCAGGATGGTCTGGATCTCCTGACCTCGTGATCCGCCCACCTCGGCCTCCCAAAGTGCTGGGATTACAAGCCTGAGCCTCTGTGCCTGGCCAGAAGTTTTTGCTTTTAATTGCCCAGGGCCACTCCTAAGAACAACAGTCTCTGAAGGGTAGATAAGGTAGTGGTACCAAGAGAAGCGTTACTCAGCAAGCCTTCAAAAATACAAAAATACCTTACTGTTTTTGAAAGTTTGCAAGTTTTTCTTATTCAACCCCATCCTATGGAAATATACCAGTTGGAATAAGCAACTACAGAACCACAAAGGACGGCACTATTAGAAAAACAGATTAAATCTTTATCCTGGCAATGAGTCTAATAAATTAATCATTGTTGTGAATTTAAGAAGGTGTAGCAGGCCGGGCACGGTGAGCCACCGCGCCAGGCCTGATCAAGAGGCTTTCCACTTCCTCAACCTAAGGAGTAAGTCTTTCATGCTGCTTCTAGGAGAAAAAGTACAAGAAAAGCAAGACTTCCTCGTTGCCTTCTCTTTAAAAAGCAATAGCCGATGAACATGTCTTGGAGCGCTCTCGCCTTGATAGAATTAAAGATCTTCAGAATAACCTAGCGTGGTGGTCGAAGCGTCTCGCCTTAGCTCATTAGGATGCTACAGTTTCTCGACCCACAAGTCGGCTTTTAACCACTTTTCTCCGCAAAAGGCCGGGCCGGTCTTCACGCGTTAACTAAGGCAAGCGTCTGGCCCCGTGTGTGAGACGTGTAAATTCATGGCATCAGGGAATCCCCATCGCGCGTACCGTAATACAAGAGGGCGAGGTTCCTCACCTAACCCATAATGCTCAGCTCGCCTTTCCGGAAGCAAGTACTATCACCCCGACAATGCCTTTATCCGAGCGGAAGCGTCTCGCCCTGAGTCTGATTGGAAGTGACAAAGCGAGGTATTGTGGGACTTTGTCCGTCGCCCAGTACGCATGTGCCCCAGCCGGCGTCTCCCGACTCTTGGAGCCACGTCCAGACGGTGGCGACGTCGAGAGATGCACGTCAGCGAAACTGGCCAATCCCTTGAGCGCGCAAGCGCAGTGGCTTGGGCGCACCGGAAGCGCAGGGGGATGGGGCGGCGGTGACGCGATTCTGTCCGCGTTGGAGGGGCCGGGCCGCTGCTGGAGTCGCCGCGGCCGCCGCGTGACGTGGCACAGCCAGATCCTAAAGGCTAGAGCCGGAGCTGCCGCGCCAGTCGCCTAGCAGGTCCTCTATCGGCTTATTCCTGTGCCGGAGCTTCATCAGCACAGCGGCCAGCGAGACGTGCCTGCCTCCCCCTTTCTTCCTCCGCTCTTTCTCTTCCCTCTCTTTTAGTTTGCCTGGGAGCTTGAAAGGAGAAAGCACGGGGTCGCCCCAAACCCCTTCTGCTTCTGCCCATTACAAGTGCCACTACCGCCATGGGTCTCACTATCTCCTCCCTCTTCTCCCGACTATTTGGCAAGAAGCAGATGCGCATTTTGATGGGTGAGTGAAGGGCTGCGAGTCGAGGCGGGACCTGGGAAAGGCAGGGTCTCCACAATTCAGGTGGCCTCTGGGCCTGTTTTTCTCTCCGCCCGCCGTGGTGGGGGAGGGGCGCCGGGTCGGGGGTCGGGAGGAATTCTTAAGGGGGAACAATGGAGCGGAGGGTGAGCGATTCCTCCCCAGATCTGTTGCCAGACGAGGCAGGGACAGGGCTTTGGGCAAGATTTCTTCTTTCTGGACTTGACTTTTTCCCCTTGATCTTATTGAAAGCTGGACAACATTAGGCAGAGATGTGGGGAAAGCCAACTCTGGGAAGCAAACACTTGGCGAGGCCCTTTCTGGGGGTGCGATCTGCATACCTTCTTGCCCGGGTGTGGACAGCCGTCAGGAGGGAGGCAGAGCCACTCCAGCCTTTTCCTTCCCCCTCTGCGCTTCGTGTACAGTCCCTGCACACTCCGTTGGTATGTGAGCCAGCGGCCACCCGGAGCCTGGAGTCGCCCGGGGCAGGAAGTTGCGGTGGCCAGGGAGCACCCAAGGTTTCCGAAGAGTCTGGAGTCCTTCAGCCCCCACTTTGCTAAACTTGGCCTTGCGCTGGATTCCTTTTCAAGTTTTCCCCTCCTTGTTAATCTCGTTCTCCGAAAACCAAGCTTATCTTCTATTTCTTTGGCTATTTTCAAAAACTTTAAATGTATTTGGTTGGTTCTCCTAGGTTTTAAAACTTATTTAGCCGGCTTAAAGTCTAATGCAAAAAAAAATTAGAAACGAATTTTTAAAAAATACCTGATAAATTTTCAGTAACTGAACTGAACATCATGACGCTGAATTTTAAGGTAGCCTTGTTAAATAGTAACTACAATTTTTTAAAATTTCTTTTTAGAAAATTGACTTTTAAAAAACTGCTTTTTAGGGGGCGTGTTTTTGCTCAGCTAAGGGAGAAGGGCTGTCAGTTGGCTGATGTAAGCAACCGCTCCCGGTTACTGTGACCAGCCTACATCACAGCTGAGCTCCATGGACTAGAATAACGCTGAAAGAAGTCCCTCTAACTTTGAACGTTGAAACTTGTTGGTTCATTAGCTTGTGTTCTACCAGAGGAGGTTTTATTTTCTTTCTTCCTTTCTTTCCTTTCCTTTTCTTTCTTTCGACGGAGTTTTGCTTTTGTCACCCAGGCTGGAGTGCAGTGGCGCAATCTCCGCTCACTGCAACCTCCACCTCCCGGGTTCAAGAGATTCTCCTGCCTCAGCCTCCCAAATAGCTGGGATTACAGGCATGCAACACCACGCCGGGCTAATTTTTTGTATTATTAGTAGAGACGGGGGTTTCACCATGTTGGCCAGTCTGGTCTCGAAGTCCTGACCTCAGGTGATCCACCCACCCGGGCCTCCCAGAGTACTGGGATTACAGGCGTGAACCACCATGCCGGGCCGGAGGTTTTATTTTCGAACTGTACTACCATCGAAAGCTTTCAAACACAAGCTTCTGTAATATTTCAAGGTATATAAAGAGTAACAGTATATACATTGGCTCGTTTAATTTTCCTCTTAACTCAGCGTATTTACATTTTGTGAAACAATTGTTTATGATTCATAAAGTGTTTTCCTTTTCAAAGTTTCTTAGATTTCCTTTGTCAAGAGAACAGAATTATTTTAGGAGGGCAAGCATATTTAAGTTAAGACTGAAAGTTGGCAGTCTGAAAAAGGATCGGAAGTTAATGGGAGGACTTTGGACTGCGATAAATGAATTTCCAGCCTGTTCTTTAAAGAGATTTAACAATATATGGTTGTGTTCCAGAACACGTAGTATATTGGTCTTTTTACTTAAGATTTATTGTAAATAAATTGCTATTTTTCGTTTCCTTAGTCTTTTGTGATTGATGAAAGTATCAGAGGGGCAAGGAAGATAGAAGTATGCTAGATTTGAAGAAAATGGGAGAGAAAAAATATTGAAGTTTCTGCATTTGTGCGGAGGATTTAGGAGTTACTTGTTTTGAATGTTTAACTCAGGCATGCTATTGTTTTGCACTTTAATTTTGGGATAATCAGTTTTCCTTGACTAAAAACACTTCAGTCACAAGATCAACATTTATGGTAACTCATCAAAGGAGGTATCAACGTACGAGGAAGATATGTGCATGAACAGGGAAAAAGGTGGTTTGGAAGTTTGATAATTCTTAATTTTTCTGTCTGGCTTTATGAGTGACCGCAAAAATAATAGATCACTTTTTTTTTTCTACCCCATTCAACTGTTGGAATTATTGGTTAATGTTTTACATTAGTGTGTTTCTTTTTTCTTTATAAAGCTTAGATAAGATTCATGCCCTCCTGAGTCAGACTTTTTTCAGACTTTACCATTTTAAAGTATAAAGGAGATAGGAGTTAGCTGATGTCTCGGGTTTGCCAAACTACTGTGGAGAAGTTTTAAATTTAATTCCTACACCTGCTGTTCTTCCAAAAGTTCAAGTAACTTTAAAAGATGTTGGAAGTTAGCTTGTAGTTAACTGTAATTAAAAAACCAACACAGTGTATCAAATTTAACATAATCTGGACTATTGATTGACAGAAATTATGTACTAGTTATAAGGGGAAGTTATGCAAGTGATGGTATTGCCCATGCTGCTTGAGTTAGAAAGCAGCATAGACTCACACCTATAATCCCAGCACTTTGGGAAGCCAGGTTGGGAGGACTGCATTGAGGCCAGGAGTTTTTGACCAGCCTGGTCAATTTAGCAAGACCCCATCTCTGTTTGAAAAAAAATAAAAATAAAGCAATAGCTTCTGTATTGTATTTAATTTAATTTAATTTTTTTTTTTTTCTTTTTTTGAGATGGAGTTTCACTCTTGTCTGCCAGGCTGGAGTGCAGTATGGCACGATTTAGGCTCACTGCAACCTCTGCCTCCTGAGTATCTGGGATTACAAGCGCCTGCCACCAAGCCCGGCTAATGTTTGTGATAGGGTTTCACCATGTTGGCCAGGCTAGTCACAAACTCCTGACCTCAGGCTATCCACCCGCCTTGGCCTCCCAAAGTGCTGGAATTACAAACATGAGCCATCACACCCGGCCAGCTTCTGTATTTTGTATATATTTTTAAAATAATTATGTTTTTTTCCTTTTGAGTAGCTGAGACAACAAGGACATGCCATTCGACCTGCCTGGCTAATTTTTGAAATTTTTTGTAGCAAGAAGGTCTCACTATCTTGCCTATTCTTGGGCTGAAGTGATCCCCCCACCTTGGCCTCGAAAAGTGCTAGTGTTACAGGGTGAGCCACTGAGCCTGGCTGCATTGTCCTGTTTTAAGTCTGGTTTCTGTATCTTGATCCATGATAAGATGTAATGTTGTTAAGTGAATCCTTAAATTATGTATATATCCAAAAATACTAATGTGTTCTGCAGAGGAATTATTAATTCTGATATCTTTACTTTGAACTTTCCAGTTCTTGCCTGTAGAACAGCTGAAAAAGTGTTAGTTTTTAAAAGTTTGCTGATACCAGTGTAGTGTAGTATGCCAGTGTAGTTCTGTATTGTCTTGAATGTGACTGGTTTTGGGGGTCTAGAGATGTTCGGGAGAAAGGATCCTATATTTGTCACTTTAAAAAATATTACCAAGCTAAAGAGTGGTGTTTTATATTTGTTTCTTAGCATATTTTGTAAATCCATCTATTTATGTAATTTTTTTTCCTCCTGATTCTAAAAGTAGTATATGTTCCTTCTGTTACATTTAGAAAACAGGTAAAAGAATAAAGTGATAATTACCTATCTGTAATTCCACTATTCTGTCATATTTACTCTCAGCCTTATTTTTATTTTTATTTTTTGAGACAGGGTTTTGCTCTGTCAACCATACTCTGGGGCACATACAGGTGGCATGATCATAGCTCACTGTAGCCTTGAACTCCTGGATTCAAGCGATCCCTCCTGCCTTAGGCTCTGGAGTAGCTAGGACTACAGGCACCACTATGCCCAGCTAATTTTTAAATTATTTTGTAGAGAATGGGGGTCTTGCTCTGTTGCCTAGCTGATCTCAAACTCCTGGACTCAAGAGATCCTCCTGCCTCGACCTCCCAAAGTGCTGGGATTACAGGTGTAAGCCACCACACCTGGTACATGCTCAGTCAGCCTTTTAAGAGGAAGTTTTTGTTCCTCTAAAATTGTAGTTGTGATATGTAGTTTTGTGTCCTCTCTTTTTGATTTAGCTTATTACAAGCATTTTCTGAGGTTATTGGTTGAACATATAACTGCCAACCTTTGAAAAAACAGGTTCTTCTCATTATGTGAATATAGGAAATGGAAAAGGCAAAAATCCTGTTTCATGCCACTGGTTGATAGGTACAGCCATCCTTAGATGCACCTTTTGCATTATTACAGTAGTGCAATAGGCTGTAAGAAACTTTGATAATTTGCTGCTAATTAACTGATAAAAATGCAGATGTTTCTCATCCGTGCATAGAAGCAGAACTTAAGTTCACATTTTTCCATATACCTGGTGGCCTCAGTTTCAGTTTGGATGGTCAAGCCTCTGATGAATTTGATAAAATATATTTGAGACAAAGTCTCAGTGTGTCACCCAGGCTCGAGTGCAGTGGTGCAATCTCCGTTGTCTGCAACCTCCACCTCCCGGGTTCAAGCAATCCTCCTGCCTCAGTCTCTCGAGTAGCTGGCATTATAGGCCCCTGCCACCATGCCTGGCTAATTTTCGTATTTTTAGTAGAGATAGGGTTTCACTATATCGGTCAAGCTGGTCTGGAACTCCTGACCTCAGGTGATCCACCTGCCTCACTCTCCCAAAATGCTGGGATTACAGGCATGAGTCACCGTGCCCAACCAAAATATTAAGATACACTATGTCCACCAGAAAAACCTAAAGTCAGGATGGCAGTATGTAAATAGTATTTGAGGTCTCTGGCATCAGAACTAGGGTTTTTTGGTTCTGGCTTTTTAGAAATTTTTTTTAAAAATTGAGATATAATACATATACCATAAAATTTACCCTGTTAAAGTGTACAGTTCTGTGGGTTTTAGTATATGTATTGACAGAGTTGTGTAACCATCACCATTGTCTAATTCCAGAATTTTTCATCATCCCTCAAAAAACCTGATACCCATTAGTAGTAATTCCCATTCCCCCTTCTTCCCATCTTCTGGCAGCCAGTAATCTCTTTTCTGTTTCTATGGGTTAATCTATTCCAGACACTTCATTTAATGGAATCATGATTTATGGCCTCTTATGTCTGGCTTTTTTCACTTGGCATGATGTTTTGAAAGTTCATTCATAGTGGACGGGCGCAGTGGCTCACGCCTGTAATCCTAGCACTTTGGGAGGCCGAGGCGGGCAGATCACGAAGTCAGGAGTTCGAGACCAGCCTGTACAACATAGTGAAACCCTATCTATTCTAAAAATACAAAAATTAGCTGGGTGTGGTGGCAGGCACCTGTAGTCCCAGCTACTCAGGAGGCCAAGGCATGAGAATCCCTTGAACCCGGGAGGCAGAGGTTGCAGTGAGCTGAGATTGTGCCATTGCATTCCAGCCTAGGCGACAGAGTGAGACTCTGTCTCAAAAAAAAAAAAAAAAAAGGAAAAGAAAAGAAAAAAATTCATTCATATTATAGCGTATATTAGTCCTTCATTCTTCTCATTTTTTTCCTTTTCATAAAATTCACATAAGCATCTCATTTCTTTTGATGGCCAAATAGTAATTACATTGTATGGATAAACCACATTTTATTTATTCATTCATCAGTTGATGAAAATTAGGTCGTTTCCACTTTCTAGCTCTTCAACATTTATGAACAAGTTTTTGTGTGAGCATGTGTTTTAAATTCTTTGATAAATACTTAGGAGCGGAATTGTGTCATGGTAACTGTCTTGAACATTTTGAGGACCTGATAAACGTTTCCATTTTACATCCTCATTTACATCCCACTAGCAATGTATGAGGGTTCTAATTTCTCTGCAAGACTTAGGTTTTTAAATATCTGTTCTTCTTTTTCTGTGATTATGGGGGACATTTCTGGACATTAAATGTCTCATCTGTAAAATGAAAGGTTATTGTGAGGATTAAATTCCAAAAATGTATGGAATCACCTAGTACTATGCTTAGAACGCAGTAAATATTCAATTTTAAATTATTGTTTAAAATTATTATGCAGCGTGGGCACCATGGCAAGACCTCATCTCTACAAAACAATTTTAAAAATTAGCTGGGCATGGTGGCGTGCTCCTGTAGTCCCAGCTACTGGGGAGGCTGAGGTGAGAGGATTGCTGGAGCCTAGAAGTTTGAGGCTACAGTGAGCTGTGTTTGCACTACTGCATTCCAGGCTGGGTGACAGATTGAGACCCTGTCTCGAAAAAAAAATGTATATACACACACACACACACACACACACACTTAAAATTATGAAGGTATATTTCAAACTTGTAGATAATTTGAAAGATAAAGGAAAACATGAAAAATCTTTTTATCCATCTGAAAATACTCTTTTGTCTTTCCAGTCTTACTCCTTTCTGCAATATTTTTTTCTCCCTCAAAGTTGAGATCATTGGATCTAACTTTTTTTTTTTTTCTTTTTTTGAGACGGAGTCTTGCTTTGTCACCCAGGCTAGAGTGCAGTGGTGCTATCTCGGCTCACTGCAGACCCTGCCTCCCGGGTTCAAGCCATTTTCCTGCCTCAAGCCTCCCGAGTAGCTGGGATTACAGGCGCCTGCCACCGTGGCCAGCTAATTTTTGTATTTTTTAGTAGAGACGGGGTTTCACCATCTTGGGCAGCTGGTCTCGAACTCCTGACCTTATGATCCACCTACCTCGGCCTCCCAAAGTGCTGGGATTTCAGGCAGGAGACGCTGTGCCCGGCCGGATCTAACTTCTTTAATTTAAAATATAAGTATTTCTTGCTGCCCTAATTATGGGCAAAGGTTTGTTTTGTGGGGATTTTTTTGTTTTTCTGAGACCGAGTCTCGCTCTGTTGCCCAGGCTGGAGTGCAGTGGCGCCGTCTGGGCTCACTGCAACCTCCGCCTCCCGGGTTCAAGCTATTCTCCTGCCTCAGCCTCCCAAGTAGCTGGGATTACAGGCACCCACCACCATGTCTAGCTAATTTTTGTATTTTTAGTAGAGATGAGTTTCACCATGTTGGCCAGGCTGGTTGCGAACTGCTGACCATGTGATCCGCCCACTTCAGCCTCCCACAGTGTTGGGATTACAGGCGTGAGCCACGGCGCCTGGACTTGTTTGATACGGGGTCTTGCTCTGTTGTTCAGGCTGAAGTGCAGTGGTGCGATCATGACTCACTGCAGCCTCGATCTCCTGGGCTCAAGGGATCCTCCTTCTTCAGCTTCCCATGTAGCTGGGAATATAGATGCACACCACCCTAATTTTTTGTTTGACACAGGGTCTCAACTTTGTTGCCCAGGCTGAAGCACAGTGGTGTGATCACAGCTCACTGCAGCCTTGACCTCCTGGGGTCAAGTGATCCTCCCATCTCAGCCTCCCCCAGTAGCTGGGACTTCAGGCATGTGCCATTACACCTGGCCAAATTTTTTTTTTTTTTTTTTGAGATGTAGTTTTGCTCTTGTTGCCCAGGTTGCAGTGTAATGGCGCGATCTCGGCTCACTGCGACCTCCGCCTCTCAGGTTCAAGCGATCCTCCTGCCTCAGCCTCCCGAGTAGCTGGGATTACTGGCATATGCTACCACACCCAGCTAATTTTGTATTTTTAGTAGAGACGGGATTTCTCCATGTTGGTCAGGCTGGTCTCAAACTCCTGACCTCAGGCGATCCACCTGCCTTGGCCTCCCAAAGTGCTGGGATTACAGGTATGAGCCACCATGCCCTACTCACACCTGGCAAAGTTTTGTTATGTTTTGTAGAGACAGGGTTTTGCCATGTTGCCCAGGCTGGTCACAAACTCCTGAGCTCAGGCGATCCACCTGCCTCAGCCTTCCAACATGCTGGGATTACAGGTGTGAGCCACCATGCACAGCTTCCCAGCTAATTTAATTTTTCTTTTTTTAAAAGATGGATCTTGCTCTGTTGACCAGGCTGGTTTCAAACTCCTGGGCTCAAGCGATCCGCCTGCCTCTGCCTCCCAAAGTGCTAGGATTACAGGCGTGAGTGACTGCCTGGCCAGCAAAGATTTCTGAGGTAGTTTTCCTGCTATATTAACACTTTGGTCAAAGTGCAGGTCTAGTTAAGGAGAACAAGTATTATTCCAGTACATCTTTCAATACAGTTGCTTGTTTCTGGACACGAGGGGGAGGGAGGACATTGCTGGGCTATACAGATTAGTCTTATCTCGGCTAGTTGAAAATTGGTAATAGTTTTCATTTTGTGGAGAAATTTCACTGCCAAATATTGCACCATTAAGGAAATACATAAGAAATGACTAAAGTGGCTCGAAGTTGTTGGACCAATATGTTTTTGAGTAAAGAACTGTAAGTTTTAAGTGACAACGGTATATGTTTAATTTGTGCATTAAAGCTTAGAAATAGCTTTTTAAGAAACTCTTAGTTTGCATTTATATAGCATTGTTATTTTTGATACAACTGCATAAGATACATTCTGTGTTGCTGTGAGCCATTAAACTGTTGTCTTGTAATTTATATTTAGAAAATAATTTGTGGATGCTTAAAAGTCATTGTGGGTAAATTATTTTTTCCCCTGGAATTCTGGGGTGACCTAGAAATGGTTGCATGATTTTGTAAACACTTCCCTTTTTGAAAAAGTAAAATGAGTATATAAAATACTATGTATTTAAAGCCCTCAAGGAGTCATCTTCAAAAAGATATATCAGGAAATATAAACAGCCCAACATTTTAATTAAAAAAAAATCTACTTGGACAGTTTTTTTTCTCTTTTCATAAAAGTAATACATGTTTTTTGGGTAAAAAAAATTCCTGTCAGTAGAGGAGCAAGGAAACTATTAATTATTCATACAAGCACATATAAAACCTATTAAAAGAAAATTTGGAGTACCTACATGCTTTTGTATCATTTAAAATAATATAATCATGATTTGTCTTGGATTTCTTCCATTCTTTGTCAATATTTTTGGATTTACTTTTTTTTTTTGAGACCGAGTTCCGCTCTTGTTGCCCAGGCTGGAGTGCAATGGCATGATCTTGGCTCACTGCAACATTCGCCTCCTGGGTTCAAGCGATTCTCCTGCCTCAGCCTCCAGAGTAGCTGAGATTACAGGCATGTGCCACCACATCCAGCTAATTTTTGTATTTTTAGTAGAGACAGGGTTTCACCATGTTGGCCAGGCTGGTCTCAAACTCCTGACCTCAGGTGATCCGCCCGCCACAGCCTCCCAAAGTGCTAGGATTACACGCATGAGCCGTGGCGCCAGGCCTTACATTGTTTTTAATTGGCAGTCTGAGGTCCATCCAGTTGGACCTCTGGTGATAACTGGCAGGTACCATAGTTTTGTGTGTGTGTGTGTGTGTTTCCTAATCAGCGTCTGTTTCATTTCTGACTTGGCTGAATCATATTTGAACTTAAAGGTTAATTTTAGTTAACTTAAAAATCTGATGCTTTCAACAGATAGCTTTGTTGAACCATTTAAAGATCCAGTTGTTTTTTGCCACCTCCCCCTTTGTTTTATATCTTGTTACTAAAGATGCCAAACTTAATAGCTCCTTTTTATGTATTTTTTAGAATTATGTTTTCTGATATTTTTGATACTGTTCCATACTCAAAAAATAAAACACTTGTGTAACAGTTGGCTTTTATTATTATGCTCATGAATGAGGGCTTGATGTGGGCTGATCACACTGACTAGTATTTGGGAAGAAATAAACCTGTATCCCAGTACGAAGTGGGGAACAGGGTTTTACAGGACAAAGGAATAAAAGGCTTGAGTCTCCAAAAAGAACTTAAAGTTATTGTTGGTAGGGTACAGAGCAGAAAGGGTTGTTAAGAGGGTGGAAGGAATCGGAATTGCCTGTAGCCTTCAATTCTGTTTTGGACTAACTGATAAAAGATAGACTTACTTGCATAGGAATGTAAATTAGATAAGTGAGATAATTTCAGCTCTTATTTAACTTACTAGCATTGCTTTTATGTGCTAAGTCATGCTTTGATTTAAATATTAAGAAAGTGTCCTTGCTTAAATCAATACTCAATTGAATTGATATAAAAATCTGTGATAAATCCAGGCAGCCAGATATGATATCCTAAGAACAATGATAAATTCATTGAGGTTATTAGATATTGATCTTTCATTTGTGAGGGCTTTAACAAACTGCAGAATATTCAGGTTTTGAGAGATTCATACTTACAAGCATTTAATTTGTTCTTCACTGTCACCCTAATAAAGAGGTACAGCCTCTTGTTCTAGTGTGGATTTTTTTTCACAAGCAAACACATTCCTCCCTACTTGTACTTCTGCCTCAAATGAATCATTTTAAGAATTTAGGTCGGGCACAGTGGCTCACACCTGTAATCCCAGCAGTTCGGGAGGCTGTGGTGGGCAGATCAAGACCAGCTTGGCCAACATGGTGAAACCCCGTCTCTACTGAAAATACAAATTAGCTGGGGTGTGGTGGCACGTGCCTGTAATCCCAGTTATTCAGGAAGCTGAGGTAGGAGAATTGCTTGAACCTGGGACATGGAGGTTGCAGTGAGCTGAGATCATGCCATTGCACTCCAGCCTTGGTGACAGAGTGATACTCTGTCTCAAAAAAGAAAAAAAAAAAAATTTAGATATTACTTAATATTGTAGATGAATGTGATAAGGCCATTTTTATAACACAGGTTAATCAGACTTTGGTTTTCATTTTGGCACATTTAATGTTGAAATGGATTTAAGCAGGGGTAAAATTGGCTTCATCTTTTATTATCATTATAAGGTCACTAGGACATAGTTATAGAAGGTCACTAGAACATAGTTACACCACTAGGACATAGTTATACCAGTGTATTTTTACCCCTTAGCATCAAAATCTGTTACCCAAATTGTACTCTGTAAATAAGAGAAAATATTTTTACAAATCTTAAGATAATTCTTTATTCAGTTTTGTGTTCTCTGAATCAACTTCTAATCTGTGTTTTAAAAAATGGTAGTATGGCTGGGCATGGTGGCTCACGCTTGTAATCCCAGCACTTTGGGAGGCCCAGACTGGCAGATCACTTGAGGCCAGGAGTTTGAGACCATCCTGGCCAACATGGTGAAACCCCATCTCTACTACAAATACAAAAATTAGCTGGGCGTGGTGCTGGGCGCCTGGACAACAGAGCAAGAGTATGTCCCCCCCTCCTCTGCCCCCCCGCAAAAATGCTGGTAGTTCATAGAATAAAGTCTTGAATTGGAAGAGATCTTAGATGATCTGATCCAGTCCCTTTATTTATGGCTAATTTCTCTGGCCTCAGTGTCCTAAAGTCACTCAGCTAGTTTGTGGCAAAGCTAGAGATTAGAGCCTAAGTCAGCTATGTACTCGTTTCCTTTTACTAGTACATGCTGTCTCTCTTGGTCTAGAACGAAGAATGGAAAGGCTTTCTGTAGGAAGTGTTGCCTTTGGGAATCAGAAATAAGATCATTTCATTTAGACAACTTCTACTTTTGACTTATACTGTAAAATTATTTCTTGGAGTGTGCTTTTGGTCTGGATTTTAAATCTATAATGTCTTCTTCTAGTTGGATTGGATGCTGCTGGCAAGACAACCATTCTGTATAAACTGAAGTTAGGGGAGATAGTCACCACCATTCCTACTATTGGTAAGAAAGTTTACAGATGACTTTATATCATGATGATATGTTGTAAAGTGAAATATATACAGTCTCGTTTTGAGACTGTCTTTTTGTTAAGCATGTTGATTATCTTAGAAGTACTTTTAAAACAGGCCGGGTGTGGTGGCTCATGCCTGTAATCCCAGCAGTTTGGGAGGCCGAGGTGGGTGGATCGCTTGAGCTCAGGAGTTCAAGACCAGCCTGCATAACATATTGAGACCTTGTCTCTGTTGATGTTTAGGCTTAAATATTTTTTTTTTTTAATAAAAAGAAGTACTTTTAAAACACTAAGAAAATTCCACAATAAAAGGTTTTATTTTCTTAATGACACCTCACAGCGGTCATTTTTGTTTTTCTTTGTAGGTTTTAACGTGGAAACAGTAGAATATAAGAACATTTGTTTCACAGTATGGGATGTTGGTGGTCAAGATAGAATTAGGCCTCTCTGGAAGCATTACTTCCAGAATACCCAGGTAAGGGATACTATATGTTTTTTATAACTTTTCTCTGTGGGTTTCATGCTCTAAAGTTTATGTTAGTATCTAGTATTTACTTGGATATTGGTGTTTACTATGAGTTGGCATTTGTCTTATCACCACTTCCACATTCTTCAGTGGACTCTCACTTATGCCTCGAAGGCTAACTTATATAGGGTGGAAGAGTTGTAAAGCAATTACAGTAAGTGTTTGGAAGATGGGGTGGGTGCTGGTGTACTTCTCAAGAATGAATTAAGTCTCTTATCCATAGTTCTTTGCTTTCCATCTTAGTTTAGAAAGTAAGGTCTGTATAAACTGTCATTGTAGTTTCTGATGAATGTAAGACAATTGATAGTCCTTTGTTTAGCTCAGTTACTTGTTTACTTTATTAAATACATTAAGGTCAGTTCGCTGCATTGATTTGTAAGATATTTTTATATTGCCACATAGTGTGTATATATAATACTGGCATGGAAGAGACTTTAGTGATCCTATAGAACAAGAGTTCTCAAATTTGGGGGTGGCATGTAAGAGTCACATGGGGAACTTTAAAAATCCCAAGACCTGGATCATCCCCTAGACCACTTGAATCAGAATCTCAGGGGATAATCCAGGTACAGTAGTGTTTCTTAAACTGTAATATGCATATCAATCACTTGGGTATTTGTTAAAAATACACATTAGTTCCGTAGGTCCTGGCTAAGGCCTGAGATTCTGTATTTCTAGCAAGTTCTTGGGTTGTGCTGATACTACTGGTCTGGTATCTTACAGAACAGCACTATTGACATTTTGGGCTGGGTTATTCTTTGTTGTTGGGTATGGGGAGGGCTCTCTATGCATTGTAGGTTGTTTAGTGGCATCCTTGTCCTCTACCCACTAGATGGCAATAGCAGTTCCCCTCAACTAGCAGCCAAAAATCTCTCCACACCTGCAAAATATCCCATGGGGCAAAATTGTCCCCTGCTGAGAACCACCGTTCTAATCTAACTCTCTTACATATGAGGAAACTGAAACTTGTAATGACTTACCCAAGACAGGAGAGTTTCTTCTTACTCTTCCTTTGTTTAACCTGGTCCCACCTCAATTGTTTTTTCTACCACCCAAGGAATTTGTCAGTTTTTGTTTACTACTTAAGTTGGTAATTATTTTTTAAGTGGATATCACTGCCACTTTATATGTTTAAGATTTGCAATGTCATCTTGTTATCCAGCTCTTAAAACATTGCATACAAGTGGGGTTTATTGCCATCAGGTGGCAGTGAATACCTTAGGTGAGTGGCTGGGACAACCAGGTTTACATAGTATGTCATATTAAATAAGTGGTATACTTTTTTATTTTAAAATGAGAATGTTTAGGCCAGGTGCAGTGGCTCACGCCTGTAATCCCAGCACTTTAGGAGGCTGAGGCGGGCAGATCACGAGGTCAGGAGTTCAGGACCAGCCTGACCAACACAGTGAAACCCTGTCTTTACTAAAAATACAAAAATTGGCCAGGCATGGTGGCGTGCACCTGTAATCCCAGCTACTCAGGAGGCTAAGGCAGGAGAATTGCTTGAACCCGGGAGGTGGAGGTTGTGGTGAGCCGAGGTTGCACCATTGTACTCCAGCCTGGGTGACTGGGTGACAGAGCGTGACTCTGTCTCAAAAAAACAAAAAACAAAAAAAGAATGTTTATGGTCATCAATATACAGCTATGACTAGAAAAGATATTTGATACAGAGGCACATGCTTTAAAAAGCTTCATTATGGAAAATGTTAAATACAAGGTGAACATTGCTTATCCGAAATTCTTGGGACCAGAAACCACTGTTTGTTGATCTCACAATTTTGGAATATTTGCATTGTACCCAGTTGAGCATCCTAAATCCAGAAATCCAAAATCTGATATACTGCAGGGAGTTTTTCCTTTGTCACGTTGGTGCTCAGAAAGTTTTGCATTTGGATTGTTGGATTAAGGAAACTCAATCTGTATACATAAAAATAGAGAGAATAGCATAATAAACTCACATGTATATATTATGCAGCTTCAGTTAACAGGATATAACCAGTGCTATGTTATTTGATATTCATCTCTAATATGCTCTACCCTCTGGACTGTTTTTTAATTTTTTTTGAGATGGAGTTCTCGTTCTGTCACTCAGGCTAGAGTGCAGCGGCGCAATCTTGGCTCACTGCAGCCTCTGCCTCCTGTGTTCAAGTGATTCTCCTGCCTCAGCCTCCCAAGTAGCTGGGACTTCAGGCATGCGCCGCCACACCTGGCTAATTTTGTATTTTTAGTAGAGATGGGGTTTCACCATGTTAGCCAGGCTGGTCTTGATCTCCTGACCTCATGTGATCCCCCTGCCTAGGCCTCCCCAAGTGCTGGGATTACAGGCATGAGCTACCACACCTGGCCAATATATTTTGAAGAGTTAGATATGAAGTAAAACCTTGGTAATCCTTAAGCCTAATAATTCTTGACCAAGGGTAACCCTGGGTTTATCCCTAGATTTCTTTAGAATGCTTTGTAATTTACTTTGCGTTCTTAATTTGAGATTAGACCCGATTCTGGCCTCTTTGGACCACCTTAGAATTAAAAGTCCATGTACTACTTCCCAGGGAGTTCATGCTAGCTGGGGAAAGCTTTATGTGTTACCTGATAGAATCAAAGCTGAGCTCTTAGCTTGCATTCCCAGCATTACTGATCAGTTCTTCTAGCTATAAAATTTAAAAGAAACTATAGCTTTAACCATGTTTCTAACCTATACTAACAAACCATGGCATAGTGTGTAGTAAATTCCTCTTATTAGATAATTCCAACTAATTTGCCATTCTAAATAATTAAGCAACTATTTGGCTTTTAAAATAAATCTCATAGCAGCTGGGCTTATCTGTAGAATCCTAGCTTTTCTTCATTCTTGATTCTAGGCTGTTCCAGGAAGAAAATAATTAGGGATTAATTCCTAAAATAATTCTTCTTCTCAATGTTACTTTGGGACTAATAGCATTATTTGCGTTTTAAAACAAATAAAGGCTGGGTGCAGTGGCTCATGCCTGTATTCTCAGCACTTTGGGAGGCTGAGACGGGAGGATCGCTTGAGCTCAGGAGTTTGAGGCCAGCCTGGGGAACATAGCAAGACCCTGTCTTTACATCAAAAAAAAAAAAAAAAAAAAGAATAAAAATGGAAAGTTAGTAGTCAAGATAAAATTAGGTCCCTTTTAAGGGCATTACCTCTTGTAAAGGATAGGTTTCAGGACCGGGTACTATGGCTTGCGCCTGAAACACCAACACTTTGGGAGGCCATAACAGGAGGATCACTTGAGGCCAGTAATAGTTCAAGACTAGTCCAGGCAACAGAGTGAAACCCTGTCTCTACCAAAACAAAACAAAACAAAACAAAAGATTACCTGGGCATGGTGGCATACTCCTGTAGTCGCAGCTACTTGAGAGGCTGAGGTGGGAGGACCACCTGAACACAGGAGGTGGAGGCCCAAGTGAGCTATGGTTGTGCCTCTGTACTCCAGCCTGGGGGACAAAAGGAGACCTTGCCTGTTTTTTGAAAAAAATGGAAGGTTTGGTTCTAAAAAGGAGTAGCTTTTGAAATATGGAAAGGAAGAGACAGATTTGGTAAATAAATGCCTGTGATAAGCCAAGCGCAATGATAGCTGTTTTCTCTTTGACTGCATTTAATCTTTAACAAGCTTATGAAGTTAGTAGTATTTTTATTTTATTTAGACAAGGCATATTCAAGGATTAGGTAATATTATAACAAGTAGTGTAAGATTTGAATTGGAGTCTCTTTCCAAGCATCAAACATTATTTTTTGTTTTTGAGATGGGGTCTTTCTCTGTTGCCCAGGCTAGAGTGCAGTGGCACTATCGTGGCTCAGTGCAGCTTCAGTCAACCTCCTGGGCTCAAGTGATCCTCCCTTCTCAGCCTTCTAAGTAGTTAGGACTATAGACACGTGCCACTACGCCCTAATAAAATTTTAATTTTTTTTGTAGAGACAGTGTCTTACTCTGCCCAGGCTGATCTTGAACTCCTGACCTCACATGATCCTCCCACCTCAGCCTCCCAAAGTGGTGGGATTAGAGGTGCCATGCCAGCCAATAGTTTTTGCAAAGGATAGATATTTAAAGTGATGGTTTTCCAGGTGGTGTAGATGCAGTGTAAAATAAGATAAAAAAGTTATCGGCCGGGCGCAGTGGCTCACACCTGTAATCCCAGCACTTTGGGAGGCCCAGGTAGGTGGAACATGAGGTCAGGGGATCAAGACCATCCTGGCGAACACGGTGAAACCCCGTCTCTACTGAAAATACAAAAAAATTAGCCAGGCGTGGTGGCAGGCGCCTATAGTCCCAGCTTCTAGGGAGGCCGAGGCAGGAGAATGGCATTAATCTGGGAGGTGGCAGAGCTTGCAGTGAGCGGAGATCGCGCCACTGCACTCCAGCCTGGGTGACAGAGCAAGACTCCGTCTCAAAAAAAAAGAAAAAAAAAAAAGTTATGGTTTCCAACAGAGATAAAGGAAATGGACTTATAATTTGCTAAAACAAAGGAAATTGTCGTTAAGTGGATGTAAAATAAGTGTTAGATACCCCTGGAGAGCCCAGTACTGTGATAATCCTGAGAGGTAAATAGAAAATGATGTAGGATGGGGCTGGGCACGGTGGCTCATACCTGTAATCCCAGCACTTTGGGAGGCCAAGGCAGGTGGCCCAAGAGTTCAAGACCAACCTGGCCAACATAGTAAAATCCCATCTCTACTAAAAATACAAAAATTAGCCAGGTGTAATGGTGGCCACCTGTAATCCCAGCTACTCAGGAGGCTGAGGCAGAATTGCTTAAACCTGGGAGGAGGGGTTTGCAGTGAGCTGAGATGGCACCACTGAACTCCAGCCTGGGCAACAGAGCGAGACTCTCTCAAAAAAAAAAAAGATGTAGTATAGTCCTTTGCCCTCCATGAATGTAATCTAGTTACTTTTTTTTTTTTTTGAGATGTAGTTTGCCCTTGTCCAGCCCAGGCTGGAGTGCAGTGGCACAATCTCGGCTCACTGCAGCCTCCGCCTGCCGAGTAGCTGGGATTACAGGCGTGCCACCATGCCTGGCTAATTTTTGTATATTTAGTAGAGATGAGGTTTTACCAGGCTTGTCTCGAACTCCTAATCTCAGGTGATCCACCTGCCTCGGCCTCCCAGAATAGTGGGATTACAGGTGAAAGCCACTGCACCCAGCCTAGTTACTTAAATAAATCAGTAGTACAAGACAATCTGTGATAAGTGACATGATCAAAAGTACTTTCGGGGTCAGGGTTTATCTTTTTTCTTTTTTATTATTTTTATTTTTGCTCCCTTTTTCTAGCTGAAAATTCTGTAATTTCCCATTTGAAAGTTTTTAGAAAAAGAGTTCAACTAATTGCTTCCTAATTCTTTCCATTTCTCTTGTAGTATAGAATTCTAATAATGGGCCAGGTGCCATGGCTCATGCCTATAATCCCAACACTTTGGGAGGCCCAGATGGGTGGATCACTTGAGTCCAGGAGTTCAAGACCACATGGGCAACATGGTGAAACCCCATCTCTACAAAAAATAGAAAAATTAGCCAGGTGCGGTGGCACGCACCTATAGTCCCAGCCACTTGGGAGGCTGAGGCGGGAGGATCATTTGAGCCCAGGAGGTCAAGGCTGCAGTGAGCCAAGATTACGCCACTGTGCTCCTAGGCAACAGAGTTGAGACCCTGTCTGAAAAGAAGGTAATATTTATATCTCTGAGAATTGATACTACCTTCTTTTTTTTAAAGAATGTCTTAATCAAGTAAATCTTTCTCTCTCTCTCTCTCTCTCTTCCTCTTTCCCTCCCTCCCTCCCTCCCTCCCTTCCTTTCTCTTTCTTCTTTTCAAGAGATACGGTTTTGCCATATTGTCCTGGCTGGCCTCAAACTGCTGGGCTCCAATGATTCTCCTGCCTTGGCTTCCCAAAGTGCTGGGATTACAGGAGTGAGCCACTGCGCCCAATCTTGGAGTTTTCTTGCTATCTTTTTCTTAAGATGTCCTCCTGATTCTAGAGTTGGCAGGCAGCATTCTGGAGCAAGTTAATTTTTTCCTTCCATGATAAAGCAGATAAAAACTGTAGTGCACCCACTCCCGCTATCCCACCCCCCTTTTATTACACTCTGTACATGCCTTTGATACAATAAGCTAATTCAGTTAGTAAATTCATGGTTTTATTTGTTTGTTTTTTGAAATAGGGGCTCGCTCTGCCACCCAGGCTGCAGTGCAGTGGCGTGATCTCAGCCCCCTGCAACCTCCATCTCTTGGGCTCAAGTGATCCCTCCCACCTCAGTCTCTCAGATAGCTGGGACTACAGGAGTGCACCACCACGCCTGGCTAATTTTTGTATTTTTTTGTAGAGATAGGCTTTCGCCATGTTGCCCAGGCTGTTCTCCAACTCCTGAGTTCAAGCGATTTCAGGCCTGATCCCTTGACTGCCTCGGCCTCCCAAAGTGCTGGGATTACAGGATGAGCCACCATGCCTGGCCAAATTCACAATTCTTTAGGATCCTTGATTTGTTATTTTTCTTTTTGTTCCTACTTTGTGGCTATTCTGCACTTAAATGTGAGAGTACAGAGGGAAGAGGGGAAAATAGAACAATTTATTCTTAGGGTAGTTGAGAAAAGTAGTTAATTGGTGAAGAATAAAAAGTTTTTAGATTTGAAATAGCACTAATAAATTAAACTTACAAATAGTTCTCAAATAAGCTTTTAGCATTACAGCTTTAAATTCTTACTTTTAATAAGATATTTTCTTCCTAATGTCTAACCATTGGTACCATTTTGCTGCCTACACTTCTGTTTCATATAGAGAATGTCATTTAACTGTTAAAATTTACTGAAACAATTTTTCCCCAGGGTCTTATTTTTGTGGTAGATAGCAATGATCGTGAAAGAATTCAGGAAGTAGCAGATGAGCTGCAGAAAATGGTAAGAATATACTTTAAATTTATTATTTTCAAGGTGTGCTTTTCTGGGTGAAACTGGTGGTGTTTTAGTACATTTTAACTATGATTAGTTTACACAAGTGGATTTGGGGGGCTAGAAATAAACTTAAGAAACTATTATCCACAGGTTCTTAATGTACTTCAAAATCTCTTATAGAGCATTTTGAAAAACACATGGAAGAGTAGCTACTTCAGTAAATTGGGAGGAAGGGCAGAGCAGCTTTTTTTTTTTTTTAGAATGCCTCATGGGTAATCTTGATGCCTATCTCTGGCTGAGGATATCTGATTTAGCCCAGTCCCTTATTTTACAGGTACCAAATCTATAGTGCTGTAGCAGTTTTGACCCTAGGAATCTTGGTTCAAATGTTTTGTTCCCAAGGTCATCGGTTCCATTTTCTCTATGCTGTGCCAATAATTATTTCAGAAATGGTTTTTAATAAAGTAACCATTTAAGGATAAGGAATTTCTTCTGAAAGTAGAGACAAACGTTTGGTTCACAGTGGCATTTTGCAGCCTTGCCATATATTGGATTTCATGTGTTTGTGGTGTTAAATGTACTAAATGGAGGAAGACTGCTGAGAATCCTTGTCATGATTTTAAACTTGTAGCCATAAAATATTTACTGAAATGAAATTTTAATTATCATTCATTCCTCCTAAGACTAGAGGGCAGTTTGTAAAACTATTGTGCCAGTATATGTGTAACTAAGTCATTGTTGGATTTTTGCCTGAGTCAAATGTCACCAGCTTTCCCTCTTTAAAAAAAAAAAAAAAAGAAAGAAAAACTTTGTTAAGACGTACTTCACATACTATAAATGTTATCCTTTTAAAATGTGCATATCAGTGGCTTTTAGTATACAGAGTTGTACAGCCGTCACCACAATCTAATACTAGAAAATTTTCATCACCCCCAAAGAAATCTTGGAACCATCAGTAGTCACTCCCATTTCCTTCCTCCTACACCACACTCCCAGCCTCTGACAGCCACTAATTACTCTGTCTCTATACAGTCACCTATTCTGGACATTCATATAAATGAAAACATACAATGTTTTCTTTTGTGACTGACTTTTGTCACTTAGCTTAATTTTTCAGGGTTCATCTATATTGTATCATGCACCAGTACAACCTCTGTTCTTGGTACTTTTTTTTGTATTTTTCATGATACTGCCAACGCCCAGATAATTGTGTTACTGTCCCACTGTTGTTGGAAGGGATAGAAATCTGAAAAGAATCATCATCTAAGTACTTCTGCTACTAAGTATCATAAGATCCTACCATAAACATTTTATTCCCATATGTGTTTCTTGCCCTTATCAGTCCTGACAATGGGTGATCATGAAGGCTGAATGATGAGTGATTTGCTTTAATGGGGTGTAGAATGATTGACTTGAAAAACAGTTCTGTCTTACTTGAAGGCATATGATTGTTTGCTCTGGATTTAAAAACTGAAGGATATGAGACTTCAGTTGTAAGACTGAACTTTGTGTAGAGAAATTAGGTTAATGTTTAATAATGTATTTAATGCTGAGTAAAGCATATATAGGAAGACAGTTAGTTTCAAAACTCAGATTCCGGTTGGTAGTTGCTAATGCCTTAACCTTTTATTTCCAGCTTCTGGTAGATGAGTTGAGAGATGCAGTGCTGCTGCTTTTTGCAAACAAACAAGATTTGCCAAATGCTATGGCCATCAGTGAAATGACAGATAAACTAGGGCTTCAGTCTCTTCGTAACAGAACAGTAAGTATTTGGAGGTTGATATTAACCTCTTGACTATTAAGACTTACTAGGATAGTTGTGTAAGCTAGTATTCGGTTTAAACATTTATTATCTCCTTTGGACAAATAGTAAGCACATCATTTATTTAAAAATATGGTAATAAACTTTAAATACCTTTATTTCATTTTTGTAAAGATATAGAAAACTGCTGTAGAATAGGTCTAAAGATTATTGATAGTCTATTTTTTCTTTTTCTTTTTTTTGAAGGGGGAGGCGGAAGGAATGGAAAGAAGATTATTGATAGTCTTAATTTTAATTTTGTATCTTTTAAATAACCCTACAGCAAATATTTTGAAATCTGGCTCTCTTACTAAGGATCCAGTAATGTTTGTTTGCTTGTTTCAAAAGTGGAGATGGGGGGCTGGGCACTGTGGCTCATGCTTGTAATCCCAACACTTTGGGAGGCCTAGGCGGGCGGATCATCTGAGATCGGGAGTTCGAGACCAGCCTGACTAACATGGAGAAACCCTGTCTCTACTAAACATACAAAATTAGCCGGGTGTGGTGGCACACACCTGTAATCCCAGCTACTCCAGAAGGCTGAGGCAGGAGAATCGCTTGAACCCGGGAGGTGAAGGTTGCAGTGAGTCGCGATCGTGCCACTGCACTCCAGCTTGGGCAACAAGAGCGAAATTCGGTCTCAAAAAAAGTGTAGATGGGGTCTCACTTTGTTGCTAGGCTGGTCTTGAACTCCTGGACTCAAGCAATCCTCCCACTATCTCAGCCTACCAAAGCGCTGGGATTCCAGCCATGGTGCCCAGCCTTGTCTGCTCGTTAACAGCTTATGGAGGAGACCAGGTACCACGGCTCACACCTGCAATCCCAACACTTTGGGAAGCCAAGGCAGGATTGCTTGAGGCCAGGAGTTCGAAACCAGCCCAGGCAACAAAGTGAAACCCTATCTCTACAAAAATAAAAATTAGCTGTGTGTGGTGGCATGCGCCTTTAGTCCCAGTTACTTGGGAGGCTGAGGTGGGAGGACTGTTCGAACCCAGAAGTTGGAGGCTGCAGAGAGCTGTGATTGTGCCCATTGCACCCCAGCCTGGGTGACAGAGCAAGACTGTTTCTTTAAAAAAAAAAAATTATACTTCTCTAAAATTGGTTGTTATTTTAGATCAGTGATTCAGTGATGGAGATAAATTATCAGAAACTTAGTGTCATAGGCTTTTTACAGTAGTTTTGCATTAACCTGTAAATAAGGCAAATACTATGGCTGTGGTAAAAAATGAAACAACAAAGAACCTATTGCAGGCTGGGCGCAGTGGCTCATGCCTATAATCCCAGCACTTTGGGAGGCCTAGGTGGGTGGATCACGAGGTCAGGAATTCAAGATCAGCATGGCCAAGATAATGAAACCCCGTCTCTACTAAAAACTACAAAAAAATGAGGCGTGGTGGCAGGCATCTGCAATCCCAGCTACTCTGGAGGCTGAGGCAGGAGAATCACTTGAACCTGGGCGGCAGAGGTTGCAATGAGCCAAGATTGTGCCACTGCACTCCAGCCTGGGTGACAGAGCGAGACTCCGTCTCAAAAAAAGAAAAAGAAAAAGAACCTATTGCCTGTTTGAGATATCTCAGGCTGATTTGAAGAACATAAACTGGGCCAGGTGTGGTGGCTCACACCTACCTGTAATCCCAGCACTTTAGAAGGGGAAGGTGGGCGGATCACTTGAGACCAGGAGTTTGAGACCAGTCTGGGCAAACATGGTAAAACCCTGTCTCTACTAAAAATACAAAAATTAGCTGGGCGTGGTGGTGCATGCCTGTAACCCCAGCTGCTTGTGAGGCTGAAGGCACAAGAATGTCTTGAGCCTGTGAGGCGGAGGTTGTAGTGAACTGAGATTATGCCACTGCACTCCAGCCTGGGCAACAGAGTGAGTACTCTGCCTGCCTCAAAACAATCAGTCAATCAATCAGTAAATAAGCAAGCAACACTAACTGTAAATGATACAAGTTTTCCATGCTGTGAAGGTATGAATTTGAGCCTTTCCCCAGCCTCCTAGGTTACTGAGATATGGTAGTCAAATAATTGGCAACATGGTATACCTGCAGTGGCCTTGCAGCGTTAAACTGGTCAAAAAAATTAATAAAAGTAAACTATATCTTAAACGTAAATTGTTTTCTAGGTTTTTTTTTTTTTAATACTTTCACACAGTTACTAGAGATAAGATTCATTACCATTTAAAAACAACTTTTTGGAATGCATGAGACTAAAGATAGTGAAATTATCTGAAAAGCCTGCCTTTAAAATATCAACAAACCCTGCTCTTTCAAAAATTGCCTCTTTGAGTTTAGTTTTATGGGAAACGAGAGTTATAAAAACCAGATGGATAGTTTATTAGATACTAATTTCCCCATGATTTCTCTTTTCAGATTAAGTGCTAGAAAGTTTACTAAAAGGGAACCAAAAACTAGTACTGAAAAAAAACCTGAATGACTGAGGGGGGAAAATCTGGTCTAAATATAATAAATAGGTAGAAGTAGCTTGATTGATTGATTGATTGAGACGGAGTCTCACTCTGTCGCCCAGGCTGGAGTGCAGTGGCACAACCTCAGCTCACTGCAACCTCCAGAATAGGTAGAAGCAGCTTTATTTTTTAAAAAATAATCTAAAAAGGTAGAGACAAGGTCTCACTATGTTGCCCAGGCTGGTCTCGAACTACTAGCTCGAGGATCACTAGCTCAAGTGATCCTCCCATCTCCGCCTCCCAAAGTGCTGGGATTTATAGGTGCGAGCCACCACACCCAGCCATAAGTAGCTTTAAATATGGTAGAGTTTTGTGAGAAGCAAGAGGTGTGAGAAGAGTCTTAAGTTTGATTAAGACAGTTTAAACACTGGTGTTATATATTAACTTTGTTAATCAAGTATTTTCTTGTCTTTTCTTTACAGTGGTATGTTCAAGCCACTTGTGCAACACAAGGAACTGGTCTGTATGAAGGACTTGACTGGCTGTCAAATGAGCTTTCCAAACGTTAAATGAAACTGGATATCTAACCAAGGACATGTTTGATAAAATTGGCCTAGGCTTGTTACAACAAAATTAGTTTGTATCTTGGTTATTAAACAGTATCTGGGACTCGTTTGGGCAGAATATTATTTTGTTGCCAATTATTGTTTACCAAGTATAATGTTGCTATTTAGCAATGTGTTTGGTTTTAAAGAAATTCTCCTTGGGAAAAAAGTATCCTTTTTTAATTTTACTTCCCATAAGTGTAAATGCCTGGACATAGCTATTGTGAAACCTTTAAATAAATTGGTTTGAGTGCTTTTTGAGCCCCAGATAAATAATGTTTTAAAGTTATCCCCTTGCTACTTTACTGATACCTTTATCATTCCTGAGACAGTCTGCTAATTTAAAAATGTAGCATTCCATTTGTATTTATTTCTCTCTCTTGCCAAAAAGATTTTCTAATACTGCTTGTACCAGCCACAGAAAGATCCAAAACACTACTCAGCTCTCTTGCACTGAGGAAATTTTTTCCCCCTACATTGACTCCTGGCCTACATGAGCTAAACTTATACCTTGGTGGGGTTTGGATTTGATAGCTAATTAGTTCTGTGCTGGCTGCAAAGAATTGAGATTTAGATGGTTTTTAATACTCAGCAGATTGTCTTCCTTTATATTGTGTCTTTTTTATGTTGCATGTTGCTTTTGTTATCAGCCTGATTTTTTGCTCAGTATATGATAGTTCTGCTGATGTTTTGTTTATTGAGCAGACATATCTTCATTAAGAGTTTTTGGAAAACTCATCAAATTCGATGAATACATTTTCTGCATAACCCATTTGGAATTATTCCTAATAAAATGATAAAATACGTAATTGTGTTTGTTCTTTTTGAGTCTTGAAGGTATTTGAAATGTATTTTCTATTTAGCAAACTGCTTGCATATTTTATGTACTGTGAACAGTAATACAGATCCCACTGGTAGGTCACTAATTGTATAAAGTGGAGATCTGGGTTGTTTTCATGTGTATAACAGCATGGGGAACACTATTAAAAACTTACAAGTCAGATCAAGAGTAAAAGGAGGGCCTGGCATAGTGGCTCACGCCTGTAATCCTAGCACTTTGGGAGGTTGAGGCAGAAGGGTCACTTGAGACCAAGAGTTGAGATAAGCTTTGGCAATGTAGTAAGACCCTGTTTCCCCTGTTTCTACTTAAAAAATTAAAAACAAAACAAACAACAACAAAAAAAAAAACGGGGGGGAGAGTAAAAAGGCTATAATAAAATGAACTGCCCAAAAAGCATGTATGTATGTGTTTTTTAGTTAAGGTTAATTAAAAGAAATTCAGATGCTACTGTATGGCCAATATAGAGACTTAGTGATGCTACTCTCCTACAAAAAAGTTTCACAATCACTTTTTAACAGGACAGATTTTAGAACTTCAACAGAAAGCTGCATATAATTCATATAAAGGTATACCTCATAAACTACATCTATTAAGTTGTTAAGGGCTCAACTTGATAACTGAGTAACTTAGTTGCTGTCTGTATTCTGATGTTGCATTCTTAATGGCTTGTAAAGATTCAGCTAAATTTATGGATTGAAAATTCCAAAATCAAATGCATATGTGTAAAAAAAAATGTATTATTTTTGAATTGTCAAATAATAAACTGGCTGGGCGCGGTGGCTCACACCTGTAATCCTAGCACTTTGGGAGGCCAACGTGGGCAGATTGCCTGAGCTCAGGAGTTCAAGACCAGCCTGGGCAACATGGTGAAACCCCATCTCTACTAAAACTACAACAACAACAACAACAAAAGTCTGGTGTGCTGGTGCATGCTGTGGTCCTAGCTACTTGAGAGGCTGAGGCAAGAGAATCACTTGAACCTGGGAGGCAGAGGTTGCGGTGAGCCAAGATAGCGCCACTACACACGGTCTGCAAGGCTCTGTCTCCAAAAAAACAAAACACTGGATTAACCAAAAGGAAATTAGAAGTAGTTGATGATTAGGGCAAAGTGTATGTTTAAACTAGTTTGTGTTACTTGTTAGAAATGCAATTTCCCTAGCCTACTGGATGAATTTTCCCTTCTTCCAAAGAAGAGAGGTGTCATTTCTTGTAGGTAAAACTGAACTATAGTATAATATGTGTATGTAGTCTTACTGGAGTATCAACTATATAAATATGTATACTATATAAATATATATGTAAGTAGACTTGATGATGCTACTCTCCTACAAAAAACAGTTTTGAAAATATAAAACAGTGAATAAGTTCAGTGTTAGGGCTGTAGTTAAATCATTAAATTGCCAAGGTGTTTAACCTAGTTATTCAAAGGTGTTTTCATGGACTGTAAAGGGACTAGAGAATCCATGTAATCTCACTTGTGATGTAAGGCAGCTCTTACTACCATTGGAAATTACCTTTTTTTTGGTTTGTTTGAGGTGGTCTCACTCTGTCATCCAGGCTGGAGTGCAGTGGCAGGATCTTGGCTCACTGCAGCCTTTACTTCCTGGGCTCAAGTGATCCTCCCATCTCAGCCACACAAGTAGCTGGTACTACAGGCATGAGCCACCATGTCCAGCTAATTTTTATAGTTTTTAAAGAAAGTATTAGGCTGGGTGCGGTGGCTCATACCTGTAATCCTGGCACTTCGGGAGGCTGAGGCAGGCGGATCACCTGAGGTCGGGAGTTCGAGACCAGCCTGACTAACATGGAGAAACCCTGTCTCTACTAAAAATACAAAACTAGCCATGCGTGGTGGCGCATGCCTGTAATCCCAGTTACTTGGGAGGCTGAGGCAGGAGAATCACTTGAACCCGGGAGGCGGAGGTTGCAGTGAGCCGAGATCGCGCCATTGCACTCCGGCCTGGGCAACAAGAGTGAGTGAAACTCCGTCTCAAAAAAATAATAATAATAAAGTATTAATTTAGGAACTTGACACGTTTACTCCTAAAAATTATTTTTTTCTTCAGTCTTTGTATTTTTTTTTTAAAGTTCCTTTTTTTTTTCCCCCCAAACAGAAGTGGTTTAAATGTTTTGGGAAAAAGTAGTGAGAGATAACCCTTAGCCTTTCCCTGTTTTATGCAAACATAAAATTACTGTCACTGTCCTTATTTATTGAAGTATTCTTACGAAATAGTTGATGCTATCAAGATTCAATTCTACTGTTGGTCAAGCAATAAGAGTTCTCTGTGACTGCCCCTATTGTACAGAACAGTTGATTATATCCCTGGATTAAAAAGTATTCTGTCAAATAATTGTCAATGTCAGTAGAGAAACTGAAGAGAAATTGTGATTCCCTTACAGGCTCACTTGACAGCATCAGAGTTGAGGATAGTACGATTATCTGTTCTCTGGTTCCCCTGTCCAATAAGCATTTTTTTTTCTGTCCATAATATTTCCCATTGTCTTTTGTCTCACTTTAACATAAGCTGCTTTTCTGTGATGTAATATCTTGATATTTTGTTAAGGGAATTTTTCACTTACCTTATATACCCTCCATTGAAAATAAAAAAGGCAAGGTAGCTCATGCCTGTAATCCCAGTACTTTGGGAGGCTGAGGCAGGAGGATCCCTTGAGGCCAGGAGTTTTAGACCAACCTGGTAAATACAGTGAGACCTTTATCTCTTAAAAAAAAAAAAAAAGTGAAGTGTATCTGTGGAGAGTATTGGTGTTTCATTCAGACACTTCAGTTTACTTGAGTATACAAAATTATCTGTCATGTAGTAGTAATTACTTGCAGGTCACTTACTAGGACCAAACTTTTTTTTTGAGACAGGGTCTTGCTCTGTCTCCCAGGCTGGAGTGCAGTGGCATGATCACAGCTCACTGCAGCTTCAACCTCCCAGGCTCAAGTGATCCTCCCACCTCAGCCTCCCGCATAGCTGGGACTACAGGTACATGCCATCATGTCTGCTGAATTTTTGTATTTTTTGTAGAGATGGGCTTTTGCCATGTTGCTTAGGCTAGTCTTCAACTCCGGAGTTCAAGCGATCTACCCACCTAGGCCTCCCAAAGTGCTGGGATTACAGGTATGAGCCACTCTGCCTTGCCCAAATGTAATTAAACATGAAATACCTGGTTCTTTGTCATGGAGGTTTGAAAGTGACTCCTAACTTGTTATTGAAAATAAGTGCTTTACTTTTTTTTTTGAGATGGAGTCTCACTCTATCACCCAGGCTGGAGTGCAATGGTGTGATCTCGGCTCACTGCAACCTCCGCCTCCCGGGTTCAAGTGATTCTCCTGCTTCAGCCTCCTGGGTAGCTGGGATTACAGGTACATACCACCATGTCCGGCTAATTTTTGGTATTTTTAGTAGAGACGGGGTTTCACCATGTTGGCCAGGCTAATCTTGAACTCCTGACCTCAGGTGGGATTACAGGTGTGAGCCACCGCATCCAGCCAAGTGCTTTTCAATGGAGAAAAACTGGAGAGAAAACAAGTGCTTGTACCTTCTGGTAGCTTGTACTTCTGGATGTTTCAATAATGTAAATACTGGTTATCAGCTTTGGTAGAATTAGTATGAAAACTAGATTGAATAACAATAGTCTGTAAGTTCATTACCTGAGGATCCAACAGGGAAAATATATTTCTACTAATATATACATGTGACCTTGCATTCATGGACCACTATTGGAAGGCTGCTTGGCTGCTGCTGTTTCTTACTATGCTACTTTTAGAGGACTACCCCTTTATCTTAAATGGTTAAATTCTAATAAGATTGTGAGAAATGAATAGCAAAAGTGCTTATCTAGACACAGGCAAAGAAAAATTAAGGTAGCTGTACTATTGGATCCCTGCCAGTATGGCTTCATGTGTTAGAGGGCAGCGGAGTTAGGTTCCTTCCTGACCTTGTCAGTCATTTTTCTATATTGTTCAAATGATACATTTTCTTTTTTCTTTTTTTTGACACGGAGTTGTGCTCTGTCACCCAGGCTGGAGTGCAGTGGCACGATCTCAGCTCACTGCAACCTCTGCCTCCTGGGTTCAAGCGATTCTCCTGCCTCAGTCTCCGGATTAGCTGGGACTACAGGCGTGTACCACCACAATCAGCTAATGTTTTTGTATTTTTAGTAGAGACGGGGGTTCACCATGTGGCCAGGCTCGTTTCAAACTCCTGACCTCAAGTGATCTGCCCGCCTTGGCCTCCCAAAGTGCTAGGATTACAGGCATGAGCCACTGTGTGCGGCCACATTTTCAATTTTATTGGGCATGTAAGTACTTGGTGTTGGACAGCTTACCCCTGCTTTCTGGGAACTCACCAGATTTTGGTCACAGTGTTTTTTTTTTTTTAGGCTGGGAACTAAAGGGATGTATGAAGCACAGACTAAGAAAGATTTGCCTCCTGGATGGCCCTGAAAAGGCAAGGGATGATGGATTATTATGTATTTTTTAAGGAGGGGTGGCTAAACAAGAAATCACATTTTAAAGTGGGCAAAGTATTTCAAAAGACATTTCTCCAGAGAGATATATAGATGGCCAACGAGCACAGGAAAAGATGCTTAACATCATTAACCATCATGGAAATGCAAATCAAAACCACAGTAAGATGCCACTTGACACTAGGATGCCTATAATCAAAAAGATAATAAAGTGTTGATGAGGATGGAGGGAAACTGGAACCCTCATATTGCTGATGGGAATGCAAAATAGTGCAACTGCTTTCAGTAATAGTTTGGCAGTTCCTCAAAAGGTTATCATAGGACCCAACAATTCCACTCCTTCTATGTGCCCAAGAGAAACAAAAACACATATTCACTCAAAAACTTGTAAACAAATGTTTATGGCAGCATTATTCATAGAAGCCAGGAAGTGGAAGCAATTCAGATGTCTGTCAACTAATGAATGGACAAATGTGGTATGCCCATAAGATGGAACATTCATCATAAAAACAAATTCCTGATATATTCTACAACAGTAAGAACCTTAAAAACATCCTAAGTAAGAGGCCAGTCACAAAAGACTACATAAATTATATGATTCAATTTATATGAAATATCCAGAATAGGCAAATCCACAGAAACAGGTTAAGTTGCTGCCAGGAGCTAGGGGGAATAGGGATTGACTGCCAAGTGAGTATGCAGCTTCTTTTGGGGGCCAGTCCTTGTCAACTGAGTTGATATGCAGTGACAGAAAGCTCTTAAGGAGAATGGGATTATGTGACATGAGCCACTGCACTGGCCTGATTCCATTATTTCTAATAGAATTATTAAAAATTCTACAGCTTGGATAGAAATACCCTTTCTTGGTTTAAGATACCCAAAACATTATACTTAACCCAGCTTTTCTGAGGAAGGCCACTGTTTATTTCTAACTGATTTTATCTTTGGATGTACCATTTTTCCAAACTATTCCACAGGGGATATAAGAATTATATGCAATAAATCCTTTTATTATTTTATTGTTTTTTATTTTTTTGAGACAGAGTCCCGCTTTGTTGCCAGGCTGGAGTGCAGTGGCACAATCTTGGCTCACTGCAACCTCTGCAAGCGATTCTCCTGCCTCAGCCTCCCCAAGTAGCTGGGACTACAGGTGCGCACCACCATGCCCAGCTAATTTTTGTATTTTTAGTAGAGATGGGGTTTCACCATGTTGGCCAGGATGGTCTCGATCTGACCTCGTGATCCACCCACCTCAGCCTCTCAGAGTGCTGGGATTACAGGCGTGAGCCACCACACCCGGCACAATAAATCCTTTTAAAAGTGTGTATATCACATCTTAGAATAACTGAGGGAGTACAATTGGAATGTTTGTAACACAAATAAATGCTTGATGTGATGGATACTCAATTTACTCTATCAAAAGAAATATGTCCCACATAAATATATACATCTACTATGTGCCCATGTTTTTAAAAATTGCTAAATATGTTCTTTTCTGGAGAAAAAATTTGTTTTTAATTATTTCAGAAAAGGGCTAAGTGTGGTGGCTCACACCTATAATCCCAGTAATTTGGGAGGCTGAAGCAGGAGAGTCATTTGAGCCCAGGAGTTTAAGACAAGTCTGGGCAACATAGAGAGACCCCCATCTCTACAAACAATTTAAAAAATTAGCCAGGCATGGTGGCATGCACCTGTAGTCCCAGTTATTCAGGAGGCTGAAGTGGGAGGATCACTTAAGCCCTGGATTTTGACGCTGTAGTGAGCTATGATCATGCCACTACGCTCCAGCCTGGGCAACAGGCTTTAATAAGACTCTGTTTTATTAAAAAAATATATATATATGTGCTGACTGGGTGGGGTGGCTCATGTCTGTAATATCAGCACTTTGGGAGGCTGAGGTGGGTGGATTGCTTGAACTCAGAAGTTCAAGACCAGCCTGGGCAACATGGTGAAACCATTTTTTTTTTTTTTGTCTGCAAAATATACAAAAATTAGCCAGGTGTTGTGGTGCGTACCTGTAGTCCCAGCTATTTGGGGAAGCCATGGTGGGAGGATTGCATAAGGCCAGGAGGTGGAGGTTGCAGTGATCCGTGATGGCACCACTGCCCTCCAGCCTGGGTGACAAAGCCAAACCCTGTCTCAAAAAAGAAGAGAAAAAAAAAAAGTGTTTATATTATCCAGTATAAGAAAGCCAACTAAATAAAGCCTATCCAATTCCCCTACTGAACCATCCTCAATATATAAGGAACACAAATGGTATGAAACTAGCACAAATGCAACCTAGGAATACTTCAATACACTAAAAAAAAAAAAGTACGTCAACACTTCATGATAACATCATTAAAGTGAATTACTGGGCAAAATGGACTGTTACATAAATGCTTTGACATACAATCAATACATAAATTGGACAGAAGATGGAGATGAATAATTCAGTTTTCTGTGAAATTTTGGAAGGAAATTTTAAATTATGAATAAAAATCTAACACTGACAATATGAACATGTATTTTTGACAACCCAGAGTTTGCTAGCATAGCAGATAAGTGAACAGATTTAGTATGTTTAAGATTATTTTGCCATTTATATATAAAATTAAAATTTAGACCGGGTACCATGGCTCATACCTGTAATCCCAGCACTTTGAGAGGCTGAGGCAGGCAGATCACCTGAGGTTAGGAGTTCAAGACCAGCCTGGCCAATATTGTTAAACCCTGTGTCTACCAAAAATGCAAAAATTACAAGCAGTACTGTATGGTTATTTTGAAGTTAGTGCTAAGAAAAAAAAAATCAAGTTAATACAGCTCTAGTATTTTCAACATTTAAAAAAGTACTTTTGCATAAAGTGAGAACACAGAACTTATATTACCCATGTTAGTTAGAGCTGTTAAAAATTGTCCTCCCTACCCCCTACAAAATGAAATCTAGAGTGGTTTTTTGGAGACAGGGTCTTGCTCTGTCACCCAGGCTGGAGTGCAGTGGCACCTTGATCATAGCTCACTGCAGGCTTGACCTCATGGGCTCAAGTGATCCTCTGGCCTCAGCCTCCTGAGCAGCTGGGACTACAGGCATGTACCACCATGCTTGGCTAACTTTATTTGCAGATATAGGGTCTCACAATGTTGCCAAGGCTTGTCTTGAACTCCTCAGCTCAAGTGATCCTCCTGCCTCAGCCTCCCAAAATGTTGGGATTACAGTCATGAGCCACTATGCCTGTCCCTCTACACAGTGTTGCCTTCCCATACTATATTAAAGCAAATTATTAAAATTCTCAAAACATTGAAATAGTTTTTATTGGTGTTTAGAAAATTCATTTTCAGGGCAGGGGGAGGGATAGCATTAGGAGAAATACCTAATGTAAATGACAAGTTAATGGGTGCAGCAAACCAACATGGCACATGTATACCTATGTAATAATCCTGCACATTGGGCACATGTACCCTAGAACTTAAAGTATAATTTAAAAAAAAAAAAAAAGAAAGAAAATTAGTTTTCAGGTATGAAAGGTTGGGCTTGTAATTTCAACTACTTGGGAGGCTGAGCCAGGAGGATCACTTGAGCCCAAGAGTTTGAAGCTGTAGTAAGTTATGACTGCACCCCTGCACTCCAGCCTGGGTAACAGTAAGACTCTATCTCTTAAAAAAATTATGCTGAGAATATTTTCTGAGGTGTCACATGGGTCTTGTGATAAACTAATAATGCAAACTTTTATTTTTCATTATATATAAATATTGGATTTATCCCAACCAAACTAGTTTGCAGGGAACCCTCTGCCTTTATTTCACGGCTGGAGAATGACATACAAAAGATGCCAATTTCTACCGTAAGAACCTTCCACAGTAGCGTTCTTTGGACCTTCTCTCCCTTGTGTTAGGCTCCTCAGAAATCTATCTCCAGACTGAAACCAGCACATTCTGATGAGATCATAGCTTAGTACTCAGAAAAGTCACCACTCAGTGAAATTCTTGAAATTTTGAAACAACTGATTTTAGCATTCAGAATTTCAAAAAGAACATACAGCCAGAAACGATTGTTCGCTAATGAATTATGATTATTGGCAGACACATGTGCTGTAGCGGCAACTGTGTAAGAGTTCATTTTAACAAAATAATATGTTCTGAAATACTCTTTTATAATCAATCTAAAATTTTAGAATGTTAATTCCTATAGCAAGAACTTGTGACATTATAAAATGTGGTTTACCATAGAAAGTCACTAGATTTCCCATGTTTTCTTAAAATTAAATGTACTAAAAAATCCAAATGTAATAGAAAAATGCAATCACACAGGTGCTTTAAACAGATATTTCTGAATAACACTGCCTTCTAACTCATGAGTACAAAGAAATGTGTATGCTATTTATACATTTTCTTAGTGTTCCCTACCTTTGGACTCCAATCATTTTAACCTATCTGTATACTGGAGATTTGATCAGAGTGTATGGCACTTCACAATAACATTCCATGTCCTAATAACCTGAAATGCCTGTATACAATCTGAGTATATTGTTTAGTCAGAAAATATCAAAATTAAGGATATAGGACATGGAATGTCTGTTAAGTGCTGAGTTTTCTGACTACAGTTTAATCTAGCCAGTGCTAATGTGGAACCTGTATGCTTTTTTCATGGGCATGTTTGAATTTTTTCTTTCAAAATGTATCTCAACTTTTTGATGTCACACTTTGTTTTCTCCCAAGTCACTCTAAGGGTTCTATCAACATCTTTGTTTGAAAGCAGACCAAAAACATATTTTTAAAATGAAAAAAAAATTCACAAGAGAATCAAGTTTTGGTTTTAATCTATTATTTACATATTTGTAAACTGCTGTTAAAATGCTATCAAAAATGTTATTTAGGAAGGCACAATTTGGTAGCATCAATTTTTTATTTATAGTTTTTTCTAAACAAGATCCCAAGAAACTTCCACTTTAATTTTTCCCTTGGAGTACTTAAAGTACTTCAAGGTTCAATGTCAAGTGCAGATAAAACCCCATCATTTTCAAACTTACTAAGAGTTAACAATACATTTGATAGTGAGCAGAATATGAAAGTACAGATATTATCAAAAGAGGAAAATTTTATGATACTGGGTTCAGAGATTAAAGAATTTGAAACAACGGCTTTCATGACTGGGGAAAATCAAAGCTTTTCTTGAAGGGGTGGTCTTTTAATACTCAAGCTATTAATTAAATGCAGAAATGAGATAACATAGTTATCCTGAACATCAAAAAAGCAACAGCTAATACAGCTAATGCATTATAAATAATGTGTTTGATAATTGGATTAGTAAAGCCTGGTTACCACTCTAGGCTAGACACTAATCAGTATAACCATTTGTAGTTTCTAATTTTAAAAAGTTTGGCTTCATATTTAAATTTCCTTTTACTATATATATATTACATATATACACACTGTTGTCTGTAACTCAAACTATAATGCTTGTCCATAAAAAGAATAGTTTTTTTATTTCAGAGATGCTTAAAAGTCCCACTACTCACCCTTTTTCTTGTTTATAAAAACCAACAATTTTGAAATTACTTCTGGCGTAGAAATGCTCAATGATTCACCCAAAATTTCAAGCCCATATCAGTAGGTAGTTTCTCATAAATGAATATATTGTGCTGTATTTTCTAATATCATATGGTCAAATACCCTGTTCATTTATGAATATTTTTCATGGGCAAGAGTAACTAAAGACAATAGGATCAAGTTGAATATGTTGCTACTCACTTTGAATACTAAATTGTGCTTGCATCCTAAAAATTAAAATGAGCTGCAGTAAGAATTAGAATATAAACTGTGTTCATTTGTTCCATACACTAAAAACTAAAATCCTAAAAATAAGAATGAAAATACCTTACTTGTTCATTGAGAAATGAAAGATGAGAAGCAATAACAATTGGTGACGATTTATTTTTATCTTTTGTTAAAGCTCTGAAATTGTAGTAAATCACTAACTAAATTGAGGTAGAGGTAGACCCTAATGTTACTCCTTCCATGTGTCAAGTCTCTCCACCTTAGGTCTCTAAGGTCACCTATAACTTAAGTCTCTCACCCTTAACTTACATACATTTTCCCTCTTAGTACATAAGCATGATTCATTTTGGAATGTGTTGTCATGAAAGAAAAATTAAGATCATTCAAATGGTACTTTAAAAATTCTGAACTACTAGCTAAAAAAATTCTCTTATAAAAATGTACACAAGGGCCAGGCTCGGTGGCTCACGCCTGTAATCCCAACACTTTGGGAGGCCGGGACGGGTGGATCACCTGAGGTCAGGAGTTCGAGACCAGCCTGGCCAACGTGGCGAAACACCATCTCTACTAAAAATACAAAAATTAGCCAGACGTGTTGGCGCATGCCTGTAATCCCAGCTACTTGGGCGGCTGAGGCAGGAGAATCGCTTGAACCCAGGGGGCGGAGGTTGCAGTGAGCCGAGATCACGCCACTGCACTCCAATCTGGACAACAAGAGCGAAACTCTGTCTCAAAAAAAAAACAAAAAACAAAAAAAACAAACAAAAAACCACGATAATTCAATCTTCTTTTTCTGAGAGTCTTAAATTGGAGAAAAATAATATAATTTTCTATCTTGCTAGTAATAAATATATTTGTTTCTCCTCCAAGTGTAGAGGAAAACGAGGAAAGAGAAGCTGTATGATGCAAACATTATCAAGTTTCATTAATGAAGACATCGGGAACATAACTAGGAGGGTTGAACATTTTACCATTCCTCTTTGAAGGTTACATATTAGCTTTGATTCATATTAAATTTTCTGCTAAAATAACTACTTCCTTTTCAGACTTCAATTCCATTAAACACACAGCTATTTCCATTTTAAATCACATACAAGTGCTATGTGATCAGAGGGATGGGAAACACTAGGTAAGGCCTGGTGGGTGGTAACTTCTTCATGACCAGGTAATGGAATCACCTGTTCAACCTCTAAAGCATTTAAATCAATGAAAATGTAATCTAGACATCCATGAAAGCCACCAACATAATTTGTGTAAGCAGGTTCACCACAAGCACTTTTCAGCTTGAAGAAATGCGTAAGAGACATGTTGCATCTTTCCTCCTCCCCATTGGAAGCCCAGTCTTCATGATCTTCTGGAATGCTGCCATTGATGACAAAATGATACATTCCTGTTGATGGTGTACTATTAAAGTCCCCACAAAATATAACTGGTATGCCAGGATACAGATCACATGAAACATGTCTAATGTGAGCCAAGGCTACTGCCATTTGAATGAGGCGAATATACCCACCTATGAATATAAAAAACATTAATGTAAGTATTTCTTAAAGTTGTCTTTAAGTTAAAAAGGAAAAACTACACAAATTACAGTTTCTGGGTGACATTCAAGATATATATTTGTGTAAAACAACTTTAAACAACCTTACGCGCGTTTAAGTCACTTGTGATACCAAATAAAACCTACCTTTAGGATGCCAGTAAAGATGGGTATTAGCAACACATATCCTTTTAGAAGAGTCCTTTGTAGACTGAAGAACTGAAACCTAAAATAAACGGAAAGTGTCAAGAGTTCAGTTGGCATTTGCAAATCTCCTGAATGTTTTTGTTTGGTTGGTTTTTTTTTTTTTTTTTTTGAGATGGAGTCTCACTCTGTCAACCAGGCTGGAGTGCAGTGGTGTGATCTCAGCTCACTGCAACCTTCACCTTCCGGGTTCAAGCGATTCCCCTGCCTCAGCCTCCCCAGTAGCTGGGACTACAGGCGCCTGCCACCACGCCTGGCTAATTGTTTAGTAGTGACGGGGTTTCACCGTGTTAGCCAGGATGATCTCGATCTCCTGACCTCGTGATCCACCTGCCTTGGCCTCCCAAAGTGCTGGGATTACAGGCATAAGCCACCACGCCCCACCTGTTTTTATCTAAGACTATATGGCGAACTAACGTTTTCTTCCATCTCCTTCCCGTGATTAACTAGGACTGCAATCATGAAATCCGACTTGTTATTTAAGTTTCAGGATCTACATGACTAGGTTCAGTGTAACATGTTTTAATAATAGTCCAATATAGGCCGGGCGCGGTGGCTCACGCTTGTAATCCCAGCACTTTGGGAGGCTGAGGCGGGCGGATCACGAGGTCAGGAGATCAAGACCATCCTGGCTACCATGGTGAAACCCCAAACCCCGTCTCTATAAAAAAATTAGCCGGGCGTGGTGGCAGGCCCCTGTAGTCCCAGCTACTCGGGAGGCTGAGGCAGAAGAATCGCTTGAACCCGGGAGGGAGAAGTTGCAGTGAGCCGAGATCGCGCCACCGTACTCCAGCCTAGGTGACAAAAACTCTGTCTCAAAATAGGAATAATAATAATAGTAGTCCAATATATAAAGCTAGTAATATAAACAATACATTTTACATGACAACACTCTGACTGGAGAAAGTGTTTTCAAGCGTAAGCACAGGCTTTAGAGTCAGGCAGACCTGCGTTTGAATACTCATTTTACCATTTATAGCAATGTGAGCTGCAGAAAGATGCTTTTCTAGCCACTTTCTTTTTTTTTTTTTTTTTTTTTTTGCGACGGAGTCTCGCTGTGTCTCCCAGGCTGGAGTGCAGTGGCCAGATCTCAGCTCACTGCAAGCTCCGCCTCCCGGGTTTACGCCATTCTCCTGCCTCAGCCTCCCGAGTAGCTGGGACTACAGGCGCCCGCCACCTCGCCCGGCTAGTTTTTTGTATTTTTTAGTAGAGACGGGGTTTCACCGTGTTAGCCAGGATGGTCTCGATCTCCTGACCTCGTGATCCCCCCGTCTCGGCCTCCCAAAGTGCTGGCATTACAGGCTTGAGCCACCGCGCCCGGCTCTAGCGACTTTCGTACTGGTAATCACCGACAATACCATCCACCTCATGGACTGTTGTGTGGAGTCAATTAAATGATCTTATATGGTGCATGAAACACCTTAGGTGCTCAAAATATAGTAGATGCTCTTCTTACTATGAACAAAATCAATTACTTAAAAACTTTAACACACAAATGACATCTATAAAATGGGAACAGGTGAATTACTGTGAAGATTCAATGAGCCTATGATTTAAAAACTAGTTTATATTTATGGAGCACTTCAAAACACACCACGCTCTTAAATTTTAAGTACTTTAAAATGTGCCAGAACAGTGCTTGGCAAGTAGTAAAAAAACATTAGCTACTATTGTTCTTGCATTTAGCATGTGTCCCTCTCGCTAGATTGTAAGCACTGTAAAAGTCCCTGCTTGTCTTGTTCAAGGCAACCTGCAGTGTGGCAAGCACACGAGAGGTGTTCAAAAAATATCTGCTGAATGAATGAAGAGTAAACTTTGTGCTAAAGATACCAGGGCAAACACACCTTTCAACAGTATCTGGATACTTTCGTCGCAGTTTTAACCCCCACCTCATTCCTCGCCTTCCTGGCCCCTAAAAGTGGGACAGTATGTGAAGAGATGGGCGGAGCTACTTTACCTGAAGAACAGAAGATCTCTGGAGCACCTTCTCCTGCGCTGATGGGTACAAAACTAGTTTCTCCAGCAGTTCTTTGTGAAGTGGGTCGGATTCGAGGGCTTCGTAGAATGAAATGTCATGCTGGCTAAGAAGGCTGAATTTAGACTTTCGGTAGAAAGTGGCCAGGCCTTCGTGCTGCTTGATTCGAAACACCCCCTGGAGCCCAAAGGCCTCTAGGGCGGGTACCAAGCTGTCAGAAAACACTGCGCGGTCAACCTCCTGCAAACAGATGACATCGGCGTTGTAGCCGGTAAGTTCCTTCTGGATAAGGTTCTGGCGGTAGTCGAGCTCCAGGGCGTAGGGGGCACAGTATGGGTACAGGACCGTTCGCGAGAACTCAGTCTGCGCATACGTGTCTGCCAGGATGTTGTAAGAGACAGTGCGGATGAGAGCGTCCTCCGTCACCTTCTTCGTGTAGAGATGCCGGTGGTCAAAAGTGCAGGTGCCAGGACCAGCCTCTACCACACACACACTTTCCAACTCCCGGCTGGGCCCAAAGCGCTGCCCATCGCCTGGGGTGCAATGAAGCTTGAGCCTTAGCCCGATGTCGGCATTGGACGGGGTGTAGACACGCTCCTCCACCTCAGTCTCAGTCCAAGAAGAAGGTGAGGAGGAAGACAATGACGAGGGGACACCGACCTCGGGCTCCGCCGCTCCGGGCTTGGCTTCCTTATACCAGCGGAAAAGGGAGCTGGCGGGATCCCCAAATTCAAGGCTGAGTTTGGGGCACACAGGGAACCCGGCCATGATGTAGCGCGGCAACTGCAGTTCGGTGAAGGCTGGCGGGTTGCGCTCCACCTTGTACTTAACATCGCCGATCTGCAGCACCGCGCCGTCTTGCCAGGCATCCACGTTGAGCACGTCCTCAGCCACTGCCTCTTCCCGGTAGTACAGCTTCACCACGGGCTCACAGGCCACAGCCGGCTCGGGCCCCGGCCCTGAACAGGCCGCACCGCCGCTCGCATTCGGCCGGCTCTTCCTGCTCTTCTTGGCGGCGGCCGCCTTAGCGTGACCCTTTAGGGCATTGGTAGCGATGCGGCTGAGGACTCGACCCAGCGGCTCGCTCTGGTCGCGCTGCATGTTCTTGTGGCTGCCATCAGCCAAAGCAAATGACAGGCTCAGCTTGGGTTCCGAGGGTACACAGCGCACTACAGCGCGCTCCATCGCTCCCGCCGCTGTCTGGCTCTGCGCTTCAGCCGGGCTCAGCTTCTCCAGCGCCGTCCGGATCACCCGAAGCGCGGCGCGGGCGCCTGGGAGCCTCCACATGAACCTGGTGGCCTAGCGGTCGACGAGACCCGCGGCCGATCAGCGGCCTACTGTCAGGTGGAGCTGAGGAGCAGACGCCGCCGGCTTTGACTCATTTAGACCTCGCGACTTCCGGCTAGCGAAGAGAGAGAATGAAGTGCTTCCGCCTCGCACTTTCGCCAGGCCCGTGGGCACTCATGTCTCTAATTCTCTGAAGATTAATTTTTATCTACAAGATAGGTCAGAATTATAGGGAAGTGAAGAAAATATAAAGGTGTCAGGGGAAAATACTAGATTCCACGGTTTTGTCGAAAGTGCATGCTGTTGACGGTAGGGCATGCCCTCCAAGCCGGAAGTGGATAGGGCGGTGTCACGTGTTCCGCTTCGCTAGAGGAGGTGGACACCTGTCTTGGAATCTTGGCTGGTGAACTCTCCTCCCTGCGCAACGGGCTGGACTGCGCTAGGACGTGGAAGCCTCCACCTGGATTGCGAGCTGTACTCGCAGTGTGGAAGGTGTTGCCTATTTCATCTCCACAGCTTTGCCGACCCTGATCGCTCGTTTCGGTGGCGTGGTGGGTTCACCCCAGGCTGAGCCAGCGCCTACGCACTGAGCAGAGCCTTTGTGGTAGTTGATAACGAACGATATACAATAACTCCATTTAGTGAGCGCAGGCTATAAGGGAAACGCTACACACGCTATCTTATTTAAGCCTCATAGTTCTTATGAGGTAGGTCTGTATCCATCGCTTTACAGATGCGGAATCCCGAGATATTACCTGTTCAGGGTCACACAACTATTAATTGGCAGAAACAGTACTGACAAACTGCGGAAGCCTGTTTGTTATTTTTTATTAGAGACGGGTTGTCACTTTGACGGCCAAGCTGGAGTGCAGTGGCCTTGTAGCTCACTGCCCCCTCGAACTCTAGGGCTCCTGTGATCCTCCCTCCTCACCCTCCCAAGTACAAATAGGCAAGAGCTACCCAGTGTTTATTTTTAGTTAGTAAAGAGATGGGAAAACTCTATTTAGACTGACATTTAACAAATAAAATTACAGAATCTTAGTTAAATTCGAATTTCAGATAAGGAATAATAATGGGGCATACTTATATTAAGAAATAGTTGTTTATCTGTTTAATTTTTTATTTTTTAGGTAGGGTCTTGCTTTTTCGCCCAAGCTGGAGTGCAGCTGTGCAATCTTGGCTCACTGCAACTTTGGCTTCCAGAGTTCAAGCGATTCTTGTGCCTCAGCCTCCCAAGTAACTGGGACTCCCAAGGCACACACCACCATGCCCAGCTAATTTTTGTATTTTAGTAGAGAAGAGCTTCACCATGTTGCCTGGGCTGGTCTCGAACTCCTGGCTTCAAGCAAGCCCTCCACCTTACCCTCCCAAAACTCTGGGATAACAAGTGAAAACTGCCTCCCCGGGCCTAAGGAATCGTGCACTTCATTGCTATTTCTTTCAAAGGTCTTGAAGAAGCCGGGCGCAGTGGCTCATGTCTGTAATCCCAGCACTTTGGGAGGCTGAGGCGAGTGGATTGCCTAAGGTCAGGAGTTCGAGACCAGCCTGGCCAACATAGTGAAACCCCTGTCTCTACTAAAAGTACAAAAAATTAGCTGGGTGTGGTGGCACACGCCTGTAATCCCAGCTACTAGGGAGGCTGAGGCAGGAGAATCGCTTGAACCTGCGAGGCGGAGGTTGTAGTGAGTTGAGAGCACGCCATTGCACTCCAGCCTGGGCAACAAGAAAAAAAAAGAAAAAAAAAGAAAAAGGCCTTGAAGAACAAATGAATTGCTTTACCTGTAGACCAGAAAGGTCCAGTGTGATGAGTACGGTGAGACCAGGGAGAGTAGCAGATAAGAAAGATATGCATCCACCAGATTGTGTAGTGCATTCTAAGCCATAGTATGAAGTTCTGGATTTCTTCTAAGAGGGCCATTAGAGTTGTTTTGCTTGCAATTATAGAAAAGCTTTAATTTTCATTTTCTTGAAAGGGGAAAAGCTAAAAACATTTGGTTTTAATTGCAGGAAAAAAGGTGTTTGATACTGTAATTGTCATTGGCCACCATATACATTTTTTAAATTTTTCTCTATTTTTGAGATGGAGCCTCACTCTGCCACCCAGGCTGGAGTGCAGTGGTGTGATCTCGGCTCACTGCAGCCTCCATCTCCCGGGTTCAAGTGATTCTCATGCCTCAGCCTCCCAAGTAGTTGAGATTACAGGTGTACACTGCCATGCCTGGCTAAGTTTTGTATTTTTAGTAGAGATAGAGTTTCACTATCTCTACTAAATATGGTGATATGCCGTCTCTACTAAAAATGCAAAAGTTAGACAGGGTTTCACCATCTCTACTAAACATGGTGAAACCCTGTCTCTACTAAAAATACAAAAATTAGCCAGGCGCAGTGGCGGGCACCTGTAATCCCAGCTACTCAGGAGGCCAAGGCAGGACAATCTTTTGAACCCGGGAGGCAGAGGTTGCAGTGAGCCGAGATCATGCCACTGCCCTCCAGCCTCGAAGACAGAGTGAGACCCTGTCTTGAAAAAAATATATATATATATCTTCAGAATTTAATTTAGACATTTTGCCTGCATCAATTGGTCAGACAGATTTATGCTTTCTTTGCTAGATATTTTAAAGTCATAAAACTATTGCTTCCATGATATTTTTAATATTTGGCTTGATTTGTGTATAAGTTAAAACTATGAGGGCTGGCTGCTGGGCTCCCCTGAAACCTTGCGCACATTTTGATATGAGCTTTTGTCTTTGACTTTAGGCCTCTGGATTCTGAGATGTAGACAGGTGGCCATGGTGAAGCCTGGAAACGTGTGTCTGTATCACCTGGACCACCAGCTGCGTGTAAAGCTGAGTGCGGTATTGCCCTGTCCTCCTTGGCGCAACTCTGCATCCTTGTCATGTTGGGAGGGGTTGGAACCTCCACCATCATCTTCACAGCTTTATCCTCTGTACTGGGCTCTATACCTGGTATGTAAATCCAGGACATAGATGGGCTCTGCCCTTCATAGCTGTCCTGGATGCCACATGGATACTCAGGAACAGGATGACTGGGGTTGGAGAAGGGCAAGGGATATTGGGAAAAGTACCTGTGTCCAATATCTGAAAGACCTTGGTTAAGATGAGACTGGCTGTTGCAGGGTTAGGTTAGTTTTGTGTTTTCTTTGCTCTTTATTTTATTTATTTATTTTTTGAGATGGAGTTTCACTCTTGTTGCCCAGGCTGGAGTATAATGGCATGATCTTGACTCACTGAAAACCTCTGCCTCCCAGGTTCAAGCGATTCTTCTGCCTCAGCCTCCCGAATAGCGGGGATTACAAGTATGCACCACCACACCCAGCTAATGTATTTTTAGTAGAGACAGGGTTTCTCCATGCTGGTCAGGCTGGCCTCAAACTCCCCACCTCAGGTCATCCACCCGCCTTTGCCTCCCAAAGTGCTGGGATTACAGGCCTGAGCCACCGCACCCAGCCACTTTTTATTTTTTTTAAGACAGAGTCTCACTCTGCCACTCAGGCTGGAGTACAGTGGCAAAATGATAGTTCACTGCAGCCTTGAACTCCTTTGTCTCCAACTTTAGGTACACGCCACTGCATTGAACTAATTGCTTTGTATTTGTTGTAGAGATGGGGGATCCCACTATGTTGCCCAAGCTGCTCTCAAATTCCTGGGCTCAAGCGATCCATCTGTGTCAGCCTCCCAAAGGGCTGAAATTAGCAGTGAGACACTATACCTGGTGGCTTTGTTTTTTCAAAATAAATAACTTTCTAGAATGGAAGGGGCTTAATGAAAATAAATAAATAAATAACTAGTTTTGCTTTCCATAAGCAAATGAAATACAGTTAACAAGTACATTAGATAAGTGTGAATGTGATAAGCATCTACAAATAAACTTGTCATGGTTTCAAAAACTTTTTCAGTAATTTAAAATCTTAAAGTCATGCTGTATTAAATGAAGTAATAGATAATTATAAATTGTATTGGCTGAGCACAATGACTCATGCCTTTAATCCCAGCACTTTGGGAGGCTGAAATGGGAGGATCATTTGAGCCCTGGACAACATAGTGAGACCCCCATCTCTTTTTTTTTTTTTTGAGACGGAGTCTTGCTCTGTCGCACAGGCTGGAGTGCAGTGGCATGATCTCGTCTCACTGCAAGCTCCGCCTCCCAGGTTCACACCATTCTCCTGCCTCAGCCTCCTGAATAGCTGGGATTACAGGCACCTGCCACCACGCCCAGCTAATTTTTTGTATTTTTTAGTAGAGACAGGGTTTCACCGTGTTAGCCAGGCTGGTCTCGATCTCTTTACCTTGTGATGTGCCCACCTCAGCCTCCCAAAGTGCTGGGATTACAGGGGTGAACCACTGTGCCCAGCCTGAGACCCCGTCTCTTAAAAAAAAAAAAAAAGTAAAATGTCTGAGTTATTTCTAAGTAAGTGAAAACACTGAAACATTAATTATTAAACGTAAGTTTAAATTTATATACTTTGACGTCTTTTTTTTCATTTTTCCCACTTATTCTGAAGTTCTGTTTTCTTTTCATTTTTTGATGTCTTGTTTCATATGATATAGAAAGCTAAATGTATTTGGATCCATTAATAAATAACATATTGAGAAAACGTATCTTTTTAGAAATTATTAAGTGGCTCTTGTCTGTAAATACTGATATAAAACAATTCAAAATTACTGACTTCCTGGGTTTTCACTAGAAATTAGGGTTACTAAGAGTTAAAGTTCAAATTAATATATGTAATTAAAACTACTAAAAGTAAGAAATAATTTTGTGGCCAGGTGTGGTGGCTCATGCCTGTAATCCCAGCACTTTGGGAGGCCAAGGCAGGCGGATCACGAGGTCAGGAGATCGAGACCATCCTGGCTAACATGGTGAAACCCCGTCTCTACTAAAAATACAAAAAATTAGCCAGGCGTGGTGGCGGGCACCTGTAGTCCCAGCTACTAGGGAGGCTGAGGCAGGAGAATGGTGTGAACCCGGGAGTTGGAGGTTGCAGTGAGCTGAGATCATGCCACTGCACTCCAGCCTGGGTGACAGAGCTAGACTCCATCTCAATCAATCAATCAATCAATCAATACTTTTGTATACAGAGTACAATAAAAGCAACATATCTTTTTAGTGAGGAAAAGTTAAGTCATGAGTATATGTGCTTTTGTTAAAAAAGTTTTGTTTTGGCTGGGCGTGGTGTCTCACGCCTGTAATCCCAGCACTTTGGGAGACTGAGGCGTGTGGATCACGAGGTCAGGAGATCGAGGCCATCCTGGCTAACACGGTGAAACCCCATCTCTACTAAAAATACAAAAGAAATTAGCCAGACGTGGTGGTGGGCGCCTGTAGTCCCAGCTGCTCGGGAGGCTGAGGCAGGAGAATGGTGTGAACCCAGGAGGTGGAGCTTGTAGTGAGCCGAGATGGCGCCACTGCACTGCAGCCTGGGCTACAGAGCAAGACTCCATCCCCCGGCAAAAAAAAAAAAAAAAAAAAAAAAAAAAAGTGTTTCTAGCCACTGAAACAATAACAAAAAAAATGAAAAACTTTTGGCTAAGTAAAGGTTATTTAAAGATTGTTTTAGAATAAATGTATGGCACTTTGGGAGGCCAGGGTGGGTGGATCACCTGAGGTCAGGACTTCGAGACTAGCCTGGCTAACATGGGGAAACCCCATCTCTATTAAAAATACAAAAAAAAAAAAAAAAAAAAAAAAATTAGCCGGGCGTCGTAGTGCGTGCCTGTAGTCCCAGCTACTTGGGAAGCTGAGGCAGGAGAATCGCTTGAACCCGGGAGGTAGAAGTTGCAGTGAGCCAAGATTGTGCCACTGCACTCCAGCCTGGGTGGCAGAGTGAGACTCTGTCTCAAAAAATAAAAATGTATGGAAAAATGTACACAAAAATAAATGGATATAAAAAGTTGGAGTAAAAAATTTAAAAACTGTAAGAGGTTTTAAAAGGTTTATGGATTTCTTATGTGGTCAAAGCTGACTGAGATTGGATCTATTTGTTTATAAGGTTTTATTATTAATATTTATTCATTGTTTTGTTTTGTTTTGTTTTTTAGAGGCAGGGTCTTCATCTGTGACCCAGGCTGGAGTGTGGTGGTGTAGTCATAGTTCATTTGTAATCTCAAATTTCTGGGCTCAGGCAATCCTCTTGCCTCATTCTCCCAAGTGGTTAGGACTACAGGTATGTGCCACCATGCCTGGCTAATTAAAAAAAAATTTTTTTTTTGTAGAGATGGGGTCTCACTAGCTGTGTTACCTAGGCTGGTCTTGCACTCCTGGCCTTGAGATCTTTCCACCTTGGCCTCCCAGAGTGTTGGGATTATAGGCGTGAACCACCATGCCTGGCCATATGGTTTTATTGAGATTTGCTTTAGTATTAGTAATATATTGATACAAAAGTAAAATTTGGTTCTCTCATTTGAACATGATTTTCTGGTAGTATTAATAAAAGATAGTAAGCCAGGCATGGTGGCTCACACCTGTAATCCTAGCACTTTGGGAGGCCAAGGCAGAAGGATTGCTTAAGCCCAGAAGTTAGAGACCAGCCTGGGCAACATGGCAAAACCCTGTCTCTACCAAAAGTACAAAAATTAACTGGCCATGCTGGTTTATGCCTGTAGTCCTAGCTACTCTGGAGGCTGAGGTGGGAGGATGATTTGAGCCTGGGAGGCTGAAGTTGCAGTGAGCTGAGATTGCGCCATTGCACTCCAGCCTGGGTGAAAGAGCCAGACCCTGTCTCAAAAAATAAAATAAAATATAGTAAAAGATTTTGTTTAATTTTTGAGTAAACTGCAAAAGAAAGGGGAGAGAGAGAGAGACAGAGAGAGAGAGAGAAACAGATTGTGTACCTCATGCTATCTTTAAACAATTAAAAAATTTTGGGGGGGGTCTTACTCTGTTGCCCAGGCTGGAGTGCAGTGGCATGATCTTGGCTCACTGCAACCTCCATCTTCTGGGTTCAAGTGATTCTCACACATCAGCCTCCCAAGTAGCTGGGACTACAGGTGCACACCACTATGCCCAGCTAATTTTTGTATTTTTTGGTAGAGACTGGGTTTCACCAGGTTGTGTTGGCCAGGCTGGTCTCGCACTCCTGACCTCAAGTGATTTGCCTGCTTCGGCCTCCTGAGGTGCTGGGATTACAGGTGTGACCCACTGCACCTGGCCTGATTAAATTTTTTAATTAAAAACATTTTTTATAGACATAGTCTCACTTTGTTGCCCAGGCTGGAGTGCATTGGCTATTCACAGGTGCTGCCATAATAGCTCACTGCAGCCTTGAACTCCTGAGCTCAAGTGATCCTCCCACCTCGGCCTCCTGAGTACCTGGGATTATGGGCACAGGCCACTGCATCTGGCCCTGCTCTCTTTGTTAGATCTTTCATTATTTGGAAAACTGAGTCTTCTATCAAAAAATGAAGGATTTTGCTTTATAAAATATATTTTTTAAAAACTATGGAATGCTTCACAAATTTGTGTGTCATCCTTATGCAGGCGCCATGGTAATCTTTTCTGTATCATTTCAGCTTTAGTATTTTGTGCTGCCGAAATGAGCACTGCTTTGTAAAATCTTTTAAATTCTCTCTTTGGCTAAATGAATAACTGTTACTTTACAGTGACCTGTGATCTTCTTTTGATCAAATGTCTTAAAACTTTCCTAGTTTGTTTTCATTTAAAAAAAAATTTTTTTTTGAGACAGTGTCTCACTCTGTCACCCAGGCTGGAGTGCAATGGTACAGTCATGGCTCACACAGCCTCGATCTCCTAGGCTCAAGCGATCCTCCCACCTCAGTCTTCCAAGTAGCTGGGCCCACAAGTGCACACCACCAATGCTTGGCTAAGTTTTTGAAAATATTCTATAGAGACAGAGTCCCCCGATGTTGCCCAGTCTGGTCTCAAACTCCAGGGCTCAAGTGATCTTTCCACCTCGGCCTTCCAAAGTGCTGGGATTGCAAGTTTGAGCCATTGAGCCTGGGCTTTTCTATTTTAATTGAGTGTTTTTATCCTTTGACGTACTTGACAGGCTTCCCAAAGTCAAATTTCAAATTCTAAATTAAGTATTTTCGGCCTCAAACTAACCTTAGGTTATCCCAGAATGGCCCCTGGAAGCCTAAGAGAGACATTTATTTGATACATAAATTATACAGGAAACCTTTGCATTACATTTATATGAACATGTTATTAATATGTGTTTTAAAAGTATATGAGATTCCTAAAAATCTGATGTGTCTTTGTTTATGTTATCAGTCATAATTATGGCTACTATGTAAACTTGTTACAGACTACAGAAAAAAAACAAATTTCCTTGTCAATCACATCATTGTTGTAAACTCTTACCAGGTCTTTCACCATAGCCATTCTAAATCTTGTTGTTCATAGTAAATTGCTTTATTCTAATGTTACTAAATGATTTTTGCAAGCAAGTATAATCCTAAAGCATTGTGTCTTCAAAGAGGTTTATGAAAAGGACAAAAAGTCTCTGATACATACTCTGAAATACAGTCTTCTGTTGATTATTCAATTGGACTGAATAAGAACTTTAGAAACTCCAATGGTAAAACTGGACTTAAAATTGCTAATTTATCAAGTAGAACAAAACTTAATTACATGGGGTGGAACTGATTAGGACTGAAATGATTTTAATGGCTTTTTTGCTTGAAACATTGCTGACTTTTTATTATTACTTTCTTTCAGAGTTAAGAAAACTTTTTTTCTCTGCATTATCTGTAGTTTTATAGCAATTTGGTAACTTTTTGGTATATTTTGTGAGTAAAATTGAAAAATGTATCTTTATGTCTACCTGGTATCTCCAGAATTAGGAAACTATTCATGAGTATTGTTGTTTTATGGCAATATATTTATTTGTATAAGCTCAAGAGAACTCTGTTCTTGTAAAAGAACACACTTTTGGAAACATGGCTATTAAAAAGGATGTACATCGACCAGGCGTGGTGACTCACACCTGTAATTCTAGCACATCTAGAGGCCAAGGCAGGAGGATTGCTTGAGGCCAGGAGTTCAAGACCAACCTGGCCAACATGGTGAGACGTTGTCTTTAAATAAAAATTTTTTTAAAGTGAAAAAAAAAGGATGTACATTGTGTCAGTCAGGGTTCAAAGTGGGAAGCAGAACCAGTAAGAGATAATATATATCATCTATATATATGTGTGTGTGTTTGTGTTGTGTGTGTGTGTGTGTGTATATATATATATATATTTTTTTTTTTTTTTACTAAGAATTGGCTTATGCAATGGAGGAGGCTGGTTAAGCAAGTCCAAGGTCTGTAGGGCAGAGCAGTTGTAGACCCAGCTGCTGTTTGGAGTTTGACTCAGGGCATGCCCATCTCTTTATTATTATTTTTTTAATTTTTAATTTTTAAAAATAAAGACAGAGTTACACCATGTTGCCCAGGCTGATCTCAAACTCCCTCAAGCAGTCTGCCTGGCTCGGCCTCCTAAGGTGCTGGGATTACAGGGTTGATCCACTTTTCCAGGCCTAAATCTTTTTAAAAGGATTTCTACTGATTGAGTCAGGCTCACCCAGGATAATCTCCTTAGACCAATGTCAATTGACCAGGGACTTGAACTGAGCTGCAATCTCCTCACAGCAGTCCTAGATTAGTGTTTGATTAATGACTGGGAGAAGGTGGGTATATCGTACACAAGATTGCTGCATTCTCTTTAGTCCTAGTTTAGCCTAACCAAATTGACATTCAGGCCAGATATGGTGGCTCACGCCTATAATTCCAACACTTTTAGGAAGCTGAAGCAGGAGGATTGCTTGAGCCCAGGAGTTTGAGATGAGCCTGTGTAACATAGTAAGACACTGTCCCGACAAAATTTTTTTTTTTTTTTTTTTGAGACGGAGTCTAACTCTGTCGCCCAGGCTGGAGTGCAGTGGCCGGATCTCAGCTCGCTGCAAGCTCCGCCTCCCGGGTTTACGCCATTCTCCTGCCTCAGCCTCCCAAGTAGCTGGGACTACAGGCGCCCGCCACCTCGCCCGGCTAGTTTTTTGTATTTTTTAGTAGAGACGGGGTTTCACCGTGTTAGCCAGGATGGTCTCGATCTCCTGACCTCGTGATCCGCCCGTCTCGGCCTCCCAAAGTGCTGGGATTACAGGCTTGAGCCACCGTGCCCGGCGACAAAATATTTTTTAAAATTAGCCGATGTTGTGGTATGTGCCTGTAGTCCCAGCTACTCAGGCTGAGGTGGGAGGATCCCTTGGGCCCAGGAGTTTAAGGATGCAGTGAGCTATTGCTGTAGTCTCAGCAATGCACCAAGATGTAACAGTTTCTCATTGTCCGAGATAACACCTGGAGTTATCCTACCTCCAAGATGATTAAGGAGCGCAGACCCAAAGTTGAGTTTAGAGCGAACGTTTAATAAGCGAAAAAAGAAAGCTGTCTGCCAGCAGAGAGGGGGACCTGAATGGGGTGCTCCCTATGAGGCTGAGGTCCAGGGGTTTTATGGACTGGGAAGGGGAAGGAATGTGCTTTGTCCCCCAACCCCCCTACCCTGGAGCCTTGGCCTGGTACTAATCAGGAGCTGAAATGATGATTCATAGATGCTGCTTGGCTTGGCCCAGGACCTATCAGGAGCTGAAGTGAAAGCTTGGCCCTGAACCTTGGCCCGGGACCAATCAGGAGCTGAAGTGATGATTCCCGGAGCCGGATTTACAATCCAAATAAAGGAAAGTAGAGTGCCCACCGGAACGTACTGGAGCCTACTGTGCCCATGCCCACAAAAGGGAAATAAACTTTTCTTTTTTTCCTAGGAGCCCACTGAGTATACAATGGACAAAGGCATTTCTTTGTTCCTTTATGTGAGTGAGGAGGAGGTCTGTGCAAGTTTTTGTCCAAATGGGCCAGAGGTTTTTCTATCTGTGGAGCTGTGGGCATATCTCCAGTCACAACACCCTGTGCTAGTTCTCTTATCGGTGCCTGCAGCTTGAATTTTTTCCCAGGCTGCTTTTTATGTTAAGTGGGGATGAGGCACTGACCTATGGGCTGGGGGTTCTGTGAGGACCCTGCCCTTGCTATCTACCTAAGGCAAAAGCTAGCTGACTCCTTTCACCATGATGGTGCCGCGGCACTCCAGCAGCATTCCAGCCTGGACAACAGAGCGAGAGACCCTGTCTCTAAAAAATAACCCTAACAAATTGACATTAAAAAAACCTGTCTAATCTGTCATAGGACTAAAGTTTAAAAAAGAAAAGGTGGCATGGTGCAGTGGCTCACGCCTGTAATCCCAACACTTTGGGAGGCCGAGGTGGGTGGATCACCTGAGGTTAGGAGTTCAAGACCAGCCTGACCAACATGGAGAAACCCTGTCTCTACTAAAAAAAAAAAAAAAAAAAAAAAAAAAAAAAAAAAAAAAATTAGCTGAGTTTGGTGGTGCATGCCTGTAATCCCAACTACTCGGGAGGGCTTGAATCTGGGAGGTGGAGGTTGTGGTAAGCACTCCAGCCTAGGCAACAAGAGCAAAACTCTGTCTCAAAAAAAAAAAAAAAAAAAAAAAGTCACATTATTTATACAAGCATTTTATTTTCTACAGAAAGATAATTTGCTTTTACAAACTACCAGGAAGTTTTACTTGTTCATTCACTCACTTAAATGACATTTTAGAGCACCTCCTGTGTGCCAGACACAATAGTGTAGGCTGTACTCTCATTAAAACAAACAAAAAAAATTACGTAGCGACTGACACATAGAAGGTGCTCAAATATTTGTTGAATGAATATGCTGTTAACACACCAGTAGAATTTATTCACTTCCCTAATTTAATTTTGGCACAGTATTCTTGTAGGCTATTATTGTTAGATGTAGTATGCATTGTGCAGCTTCAAACAGCAAAATTGCACATCTTTCTCCCAGGGTACTCACTAAATGCACACACCTTAACTTGTTTGGTTTTGCCAAATAATTCCTGGAAGTGCTGTGTTAACAAATAGCAAATCTAGAAGCAAGATAAATTATATTGCTGATTAGTTACAATATTTATTTATAACTAATCCCCTAGGATGTCACTAGGGGACACTTGAAGACTTAATTCTCTTGCTGAGAGTGTTTCCATGAATCTGTTTTCCAACAGATCTAAATTTCCAGTCTTGCAGTTTTCCATAATTTGAAGATCCTGATTTCCGAAGGTCCCCTTCCAAGGAAAGGCAGTTAGGTTAAAAAAACATAAAACAGAAAACACGCCCCATTTATTCGAGTAATGAATTATTGTTGTGACAGGTAATCCTAATCCCTCGCAGCTCAGCAACTGCCTCTCCAGGCAACCTTCACCCAGGCCCTCCAGCTGGGGCCGCCACAGTTTCCATGGCGACGGCGTTGTTTCCACCCGGTCAGGGACCGCCCTTCTCCAGCTACTCGACTGAGAGCCGGTGGCGTTCCGGACGTTTCTCCCTCGATATCCCCCTTCCTTCCACCTGAGGAGAGGCTCTGACTGTCTCTCTCTCTCCCTGTCGTCTGCGCAACGGGGAAGTAGTGAGAAACAATCAGGTACTTGTTCTCTGCTTTTCTCTTCCTTTCCCTCCCAGGGCAGGTATCGCGATTTGGGTGCCAACTTAAACACTTTTTAAAGGCAGGAATCTCCAAATCCTGTAGGTATTCATGACAAATTTAGTTGTTATCACAGTACAATTTTTTTTTTTTTTTTGAGACGGAGTCTCGCTCTGTCGCCCAGGCTGGAGTGCGGTGGCGGGATCTCGGCTCACTGCAACCTCCGCCTCCCAGGTTCAAGCGATTCTTGTGACTCAGCCTCTGGAGTAGCTGGGATTACAGGCGCCCGCCACCACGCCCGGCTAATTTGTGTATTTTTAGTAGAGATGGGGTTTCACCATGTTGGCCAGGCTGGCTCGAACTCCCGACCTCAGGTGATCTGCCCGCCTCGGCCTCCCAAAGTGCTGGGATTACAGGCGTGAGCCACCGCGCCTGGCCCACAGTAAAATTTCTGAGCATTTACATGACATTTTTAGATTTGCCGTGCATTAAGTATGCCTATTTTTTGCTTGATCATAGCATCACTTTCTTGGAAGGCAGCAAGACTAAGATATCATATTGATGTTTAAGAACATTAATAATTGGCTGGGCGCAGTGGCTCACGCCTGTAATCCCAGCACTTTGGGAGGCCGAAGCGGGCAGATCATCTAAGGTCAGGAGTTCGAGACCAGCCTGGCCAACAAGGAGAAACCCTGTCTCTACTAAAAATACAAAAAAGTAGATGGGCGTGGTTGTGCGCCTGTAGTCCCAGCTACTCGGAAGGCTGAAGCAGGAGAACTACTTGAACCTGAGAGGTGGAGGTTGCAGTGAGCCAAGATCACGCCATTGCACACCAGCCTGGGCGACAGAGCAAGACTCTGTCTCAAAACAAAAACAAAACAACAACAACAAAAAAACACAAACCATTAATGATGTTAAATATCAGCTCTTACTGGGAAGGGGATCATCCCTTAACAACTGGATTTGTGGTGGTGGTGGTGATGGTGGTTTGCATCTAGGGAAAATTTTGAACCCAGAATGTTAGAGCTGTAGGGATATTTACAGAGCATCTAATTCAATTCCTTAATTTCATCCATTAGGAAACAAGCCCTAAAGGGGAACTGACTGGCTCATTGCTTCATAAGTGGGTTGTAGAGTTCTAACAGGAATCCCTGCCAACTTACCTCAACTGTCATTCTTTAGACTAATACCATACTTGGGAGGAAGATCCAAAAGTGTCTAGAATTTTATTTTTGGTATTGATATGTTAGATATGTTATGAATATATCGAGGCTTGCTGACATAATAATGGCTTTGTGAACTTTTTCTCCTCAGAGTACAGAGTATTTTAATCTTTGGGAGATCAAGATGTCAGATGCAAACAAAGCTGCCATTGCAGCAGAAAAGGAAGCTCTGAACTTGAAGTTATCCCCCATTGTCCATCTCCCAGAAAACATAGGCGTTGATACACCAACACAAAGTAAGCTGCTAAAATACAGAAGAACCAAGGAGCAACAGCAGAAAATTAATCAGTTAGTGTAAGTAGCATATTAGTAGATAATTCTTGCTTGGAATTCAAGTAAAATGATTAGTGTTCATATTCTTATAAAAAGTTTTAACTGTGGAGGTTGTTCATGGGTAAAATACTATTTTCAAGTTAATTAGAAAAACAATTGAAAAGTAATTGTAATGGTAGCAAATATTATACACTGTACACCGACAGACATTGTTCTTATCGCCTATACTTCTTACAACAGTCCTATAAGGTAGGTCCTATTGTTAGCTCCATTTTTTACATGAGTAAACTGAGGTATAGAGAATTTAAGTAACTTGCCTAAGGTTGCACAGCTGGGATTTGGACCTGGTTGGTCTGGTTCTAAAGTTCATATTCTTTAAGCACCACACTATTCCTCCTCTCCATGTATTATAACCATACTGATCCCTGAAAGTAAAATCAAATAACTGAACCTCTACAATTTGAACAAAGAGTTAATAAAATATCTTGAAACTACTTATATTTGAAATTTTTTTTGCTACAAAAGGAAACATAGTTCAACATCCTACTCACCCCCAACCCCCAATTTAGTGGAAATTAAAGCTAATTTAGGTACCTGCTGCCAAAGGCTGTGATGAGGTTGGTTCAGTTCAATTAGTTACTGAGAATTTCTGAGACACCTGATTCTGCTGGTTTCTAGGGATAAAAAAAAATACATGGATTTCATTTACAAAATTCCAAGCCAACACTTAAACTATAAAATGAGAATTTTCTCTCTGGTGGATTTCTGTTTCCCTTTCTACATTCTCTTTCCTTTCTTGGTTGGCCTCATTTAAAAACATTTTTTGCAGCTAAGTATCGTTGCCAATTTAATAATTTTAATTTTTGCTAATTTTACTTTCCTTACAATTAAGCAGGTCTATTAATCACATAACTTCTTTAACTTTACATTTGTATTAGTCCAGCAATTTACTCATATTTAAATATACATTTATAGGGTATATAAACTAATATCAGTGCATGTACTATTGGGGATGCTTACGTATTCAAGCCTTAGACAGAAAAAAAAAAAGATTACATGTCTGTAATCTCAGCATTTTGGGAGGCCACAGTGGGAGGACTGCTTGAGCCCAGGAATTTGAGATAAGTCTGAGCAAGGTAGTGAGACCCTCATCTCTACCAAAAAAAAAAAAAAAAAAATTAGCCAGGTGTGGTGGGGTGTGCCTGTGGTCCTAACTACTCGGGAGGCAGAGGCAGGAGTATTGGTTGAGCCTAGGAGGTCAAAGCTGTAGTGTGTGAGCTGTGATGGCATCATTGCACTCCCAGCAATGAGCAATGGAATGAGACCCTATCTCAAACAAGCAAACAAAAATAGTCTTAAAAAGAGAGACCGGGTGCAGTGGCTCACACCTGTAATCCTACCTCTTTGGGAGGCTGAGGTGGATGGGTTGCCTGAGGTCAGGAGTTCGAGACCAGCCTGGCCAACATGGTGAAACCCATCTCTACCAAAAATACAAAAAATTAGCTGGGTGTGGTGGCAGGTACCTGTAATCCCAGCTACTCAGGAGGTGGAGGCAGGAGAATCTCTTGAACCTGGGAGGGGGAGGTTGCAGTGAGCTGAGATCGCACCACTGCACTCCAGCCTGGGTGACAGAACGAGACTCCGTCTCAAAAAAAAAGAAAAAAGAAGAAAAAAGAGAGAGAGATGAAGTCCTCCTTCATTCCTAAGATTCTATTCAGTGTTTCAGTAGATTTAGAGTAGAGAAGGGAGTTCTCTAGGAATTATACATTGTTCCCTTTTTTTTTTTTTTTCTTTTGAGACAGGGTCTTGCTCTGTCACCCAGGCTGGAGTATAGTAGCACTCTCTCAGCTCACTGGAGCCTTCACCTCCTGGACTCTTGTGCTCCTCCCATCTTAGCCTCTCAAGTGGCTGGGACTACAGGCATGCACCACCACACCTGGCTAATTTTTTGTATTTTTTGAAGACACAGAATTTCGCCGTGTTGCCCAGTCTGGTCTCAAATTCCTGGGCTTAAGTGATCCATCTGCCTTGGCCTCCCAAAGTGCTGGAATTACAGGCATGAGCCACTGCATCAGGCCTAGCTTGTTTTTACTCCATAACTTTTCATTATCTTGCATTATCATGTTGAACTACTTGCAGTTTCACAAATATACTGTATTTCAAAAATATACAAATATACTGTATTACAGTTTATACACAAATAAACTGTATACAGTTTAGAGATGTGCTCTGCAATTTCCCTCACTGCACTGTCTGCCTGAATACTTATCCTAGTTCTTCCAGGTTTAGTTTATGGATCACCTCCTCTAGAAAGCCTTCTCCTAATCCCTTTCATGTACGCATTTCTCTCACATCAGTTTATTTAGCAGATAGTAAGTATCTGCTGTTACACAGATGCTTGTTACTGAGGAGACCATAGAAAACACAACAGATGGTGGCTCACGCCTGTAATCCCAGCACTTTGGGAGGCCGAGGTGGGTGAATCACCTGAGGTCAGGAGTACGAAGCCAATCTGACCAATATGGCGAAACGCTGTCTCTACTAAAAATACAAAAATTAGCCAGGCGTGGTGGTGGGCACCTGTAATCCCAGCTACTTGGGAGGCTGAGACATGAGAATAGCTTGAATTGGGGAGGTGGAGGTTACAGTGAACTGAGATCAAGCCGTTGCACTCCAGCCTGGCAACAGAGTGAGACTCCATCTCAAAAAAAAAAAAAAAAAGAAAAAAAAAAGAAAACATAACAGTCTTTAAGTCATTTGTATGCTAGTGAGAGGAAACAGGTAGTAAACATGTAAAAAACAAAAAGGGCATGTTAACCTTTTAGATGATGATAGATGCTATGAAGAAATAAGGCAGTGGGGCCAGGCGTGGTGGCTCATGCCTGTAATTCCAGCACTTTGGGAGGCTGAGGTGGGCAGATCGCAAGGTCAGGAGATCAAGACCATCCTGGCTAACACAGTGAAGCCCCGTCTCTACTAAAAAAAATACAAAAAATTAGCCGGGTGTGGTGGCCGGCACCTGTAGTCCCAGCTACTCGGGAGGCCGAGGCAGGAGAACCACTTGAACTTGGGAAGCGGAGCTTGCAGTGAGCCAAGATCATGCACTGCACTCCAGCATGGGTGACAGAGCAAGACTCCTTCTAAAAAAAAAAAAAAAAAAGGAAATAAGACAGTGGGATAGAGAAGATCTTCCCAGGAGCAGGAAAGGCCTGTGGAGGTAATATGTAAGTAGAGATCCAGAGAATGAGAAGACTGTCATCTAAGTAAATGTGAGAAAAGCTCTCTAGCAAAGGGGATAGCAAGCATGAAATCCCTGAAATATGAATGCTTTCAGTACATTCTAGGAACTGACAAAGGCCAACATCTCTAGAGTATCATGAGCCTGGGGAAAGGTAGTATCAGATGAAGATGGAGAGGGAGGTGGGAGCAGATAGTGTAGGGCCTTGTCGGCCATGACAAGGAATTCAGATTTTATTTTTAAGTCCAGTGGAAGCTACTAAAATGTTTCAATCAAGGAAGTGACATGGAACCTGATTTACATTTAAAAGATATCACTCCTGCTATTAAGAATAGACTGAGGTGGAGGGGAAGAGAGCAGGAATAGGGGGACACAAAGAGACCAGGGAGGATGCCACTACAGTAGCATAGTTGAGAACTTATGGTGGTTTGGATAAGGCTGGAGACAGTGGAGGAGGAAAGTAGGTTTAGAAGAGATGTGTGTCAGAGGCAGAATCAGTAGGATTTGCTGTTGAGTTAGCTTTGGTAGCTAGGTGGATAGTAGTGCCATTTATAGAGAACTGAGGAAGTCCAGGAGGTGGAGGTAAAAAGCAATAATTCTCTTTTGGAGCTTAAGTGCCTGTGTAACATTTAAAGGGAAATACATTAATAGCAGTTGGATATATAAGAGAAGTCTGGGCTGGAGATGTAAAAATTTGGGAGTCACCAGCATGTAGATGATTTTTAAAGCTATAGGGAGTTGTTGGAATCACAGAGAGAGCAAGAGCGAGAGCTAGGCAAGAGAGAACACAGGGGAGAGCACAAGTGAGCGAGTGAGCTAAGGAAGGCAAAAAGCCTAGGGCGAAAGGTTAGATGTGTGGAGAAAAGTCAACCAGCTGGTAGTGTAAGTATGACTGATAAGACAAGAGGAAAAGCAGAAGAGCAGGATGTCATAAGCACAGAGTATGTTGTAACACAATGTACTTTTATTTTATTTGTTGTCTTCTCCACTTTGGCATGCTTAAGGAGAGGGATCTCAACACGAATCACAGGGTTTGGCATGTTATTGTTGACGAATGAATGAGGGGATGAATGAATATTTAAGGAAGATCCTTGCCTTATTGTGCTTTATACAGATCTGTAAGTAGTACAACTTTTATTTTGGTGCTTAATTTAAAAATACTGCCTCAAAATTACCTGAAGCATAGTGCTGTATTAATACTGAGATAAGAATTGCTATGCATTTCTTTGGGAAAAATGCATTTTGAATTATTGGTTTTGTTTTATTTTTCCTGGATATGTTCACAATGTTAGGTTCATTTAAAAGAAAAAAAAAGTTACTTCAGTCAGCGCTCACTTTGCTAAACTTTACCTCTTACTGAATTGCACTTCTTTTTTTCCCTTCTCCTTATTAATAAGCTCATTCTTTGAAAACTAACTTTATCTTGTGTGTGTTTCTTTTGGCTACTTTCAAAAACTTTAAGTATATTTGGTTTATTCTCCTTGGATTTCAAACTCATTTTTAGCTGGCCAAAGGTCTAATGCAAAAACTTTCAGCCGGGCATGGTGGCTCAGGCCTGTAATCCCAGCACTTTGGGAGGCCAAGGTGGGAGGATCACGAGGTCAGGAGACTGAGACCATCCTGGCCAACATAGTGAAACACTGTCTCTACTAAAAATACAAAATTAGCTGGGCGTGGTGGTGCATGCCTGTAGTCCTAGCTACTCGGGAGGCTGAGGCAGGAGAATCACTTGAACCCGGGAGGTGGAGGTTGCAGTGAGCCGAGATGGCGCCACTGCACTCCAGCCTGGCAACAGAGCAAGACTCTGTCTCAAAAAACAAAAATACAAACAAAAAAACAAAACAAAAACAAACAAAACCAACAACCAAAAAAACCTTTCAGAAACCATTTTTAAAAAAATACCTGATAAAATTAAAGTTTTTTTAAAAAACTGGAAACATATCTTTCTGGATGGCCATGGACTTTGGGATTCTCCATCCTCTTGCTATCTACTCCTGTTAGATGATAGGAGCACAGACTTCCCTATTTCAAAGGTGGAATGAAGTCTGTGGGTAGAGGGAGTTCCTGGGGTGAGGTAGGATGTAAAGAGTCATGGGCAGAAGTGGGCCCCCTACTAGGACCAGTCCCTGGGAATGCTTGGCTGAGCCAGTAACATTTTGTAGCTTTCCAGAGTCTCAAGAAGGAGCCTGCCTTCTTCCTTGGCTACTACCTCACCTCTTGATTCAAGCCAGTTTCTCTCCTTTAGTGCATGTGGTTTCTCACCCAGTCATTTGAAATTATGAAGTTTTTATTTATTTATTTGATTTTATCACAAAATGTTTTTGTTTTAGTTTAGCTATGATTGTTCATGCTTTTGCCACTGCCCCCGCTCCTTTTTTTTCTGAGACAAGGTCTCACTCTTCTGCCCAGGCTGGAGTGCAGTGGTGGGATCTCTGTTTACTGCAACCTCTGCCTTCCTGGCTCAAGCAGTCCTCCCACCTCAGCCTCCTGAGTAGCTGGGTTTACAAGTGTGCGCCACTACACCTGGCTAATTTTTGTGTTTTTTGTAGAGACGAGGTCTCACCTTGTTGCCCAGGCTGGTCTTGAACTTAAGCGATCTACCTGCCTTGGCTTCCCAAAGTGCTGGGAGCCACTGTGCCCAGCCTGTTTATAATTGCTAATATACAAATCAAAAATAGTCAGGGAGTGAAAATGCTCACTTGTATGTTCTTCCCAGCTCTTTTTATTTATAGCCAGTAGGAGAAAACACACTCCAGAAATTGTTGCTATGTTAAAGGGTGGCATTTATATATAAAGAACAGGAAGTCAGGCATATTTATGTTGGGATAATTACAGTGCAAGGCTAACTATGACTAGTGCCAACTAGCATACCAAAGTATAAGGTAAATTCCTTGAAGGCAGCAATCACTGAGAGCTAGACTCTTTAGGGAGAAATGACGGATGAAGGGAAGCCTGGCCAAGGTCTTGAAGATTAACAAAGAAAGGAGGAGGATATCCAGGCACATTTTCTACTTCATGTTGACGGTGTGGCCTGCCCCTCCACACCTGCGGGCGTTTCTCGTTAGGTGGAATGAGACTTGAGAAAAGAAATGAGACACAGAGACAAAGTATAGAGAAAGAAAAAGTGGGCCCAGGGGACCAGCGCTCAGCTTACAGAGGACCCACGCCGGCACCGGTCTCTGAGTTCCCTTAGTATTTATTGATAATTATCTTTACCATCTTAAAGATAAGGGAGTGGCAGGACAATAGGATCATTGAAGGGAGAAAATTAGCAGTAAGTCAATGGATAAAGATCTCTGTGACATGAATAAGTTCAAAGGAAGATGCTGTGCCTTGATATGCATATGCAAACATCTCCATAAACCTTTTAGCAGCATTGCTCCACCAAGTCCCGCCAGCAAGTCCCACCTTATGCGGTTTTCTCCTATCTCAGTAAACAGAGCATATAATCGGGTCTCACATGGAGATGTTCCATTGCCCAGGGACGGGCAGCAAGCTGCCTTCAGGAACTTGTTTAACAAAGACACATCCTGCACAGCCCAAAATCCATTAAACCTTGAGTCACCACAGCACATGTCTCTTGCAAGGACAAGGTTGGGGGTAGGGTCACAGATTAACAGCATCTCAGATACAGAACAAAATGGAGTCTCTTATGTCTACTTCTTTCTATATAGACACAGTAACAGGTTGATCTCTCTTTTCCCCACATCGTGTGAGAAAGTCTTAGGAGTTTTAGTTTAGTACAGGTTTAGTAAGATTCAACAGGGAAATGAGGCTGCTCAAAAAGGCGAATTCAGTTTTAGGATACTTTAATAAATGTAGCATGTATAGGAAATGGGAGAAAAAATTTTCACTCTGCACTGGTCAAACATATGGAATTCTGGGGTCACACTTTAAAAGGGACTTTGAGTGTTCACTTTGGCAGCACATGCACAAAAATTGGAACAATACAGAGAAGATTGGTAAGGTGTCTGCGCAAGGATGACATACAAATTTGTGAGGTGTTCCACATAAAATAAAAAGAGGGACATTGATAAACCAGAATAGCTGCAGAGGTATCCTAGTCTATTTTTTATTACTATAACTGAATACTACAGACTGGATAATTTATGAAGAATAGAGGTTTAGGCCAGGTGTGGTGGCTCATACTTGTAATCCCAGCACTTTGGGAGGCCAAGGCGGGCAGATCATGAGGTCAGGAGTTCAAAACCAGCCTGGCCAAAACAGTGAAACCCCTTCTCTACTAAAAATACAAAAATTAGCCAGGCGTGATGGCAGGCACCTGTAATCCCAGTGACACAGGTGGTTGAGGCAGGAGAATCGCTTGAACCCGGGAGGCAGAGGTTACAGTGAGCTGAGATTGAGCCACTGCATTCCAGCTGGGTGATAGAGCTAGACTCTGTCTCACACACACAAAAAAATGTCTGGGTGTGGTGGCTCATGCCTGTAATCCCAGCACTTTGGGAGGCTGAGGCAGGAGGATCACCTGAGGTCGGGAGTTCAAGACCAGCCTGACCAACATGGAGAAACCCCATCTCTACTAAAAATACAAAATTAGCTGGGTGTAGTGGCACATGCCTGTAATCCCAGCTACTTGAGAGGCTGAGGCAGGAGAATCACTTGAACCCAGGAGGTGGAGGTTGCAGTGAGCCGAGATCATACCATTGCACTCCAGCCTGGGCAACAAGAGCAAAACTGTCTCAAAAAAAAAAAAAAAAAAAAAAAAGAATAGAGGTTTATTTAGTTCACAGTTCTAGAGATTGGGAAGTTCAAGAGCATAGTGCTGACATCTTGTAAGGGCCTTCTTGCTGAGTGATAACATGGTGGAAAGCATCACATGGTGAGAGGACAAGAGAGAGCTTGCTTTTATAACAAAGCTATTCCAATGATAATGAGCCCACACCTTTGATAGTGACATTGATCCAATCATGAGGGCACAGCCCTCATTAATCCATTAATTCATTCATGAGGACAGAGGCATTAAGTTTCCAACACGTGAACTTTTAGGGGACACATTTAAACCATAGCAAAAGGAGAGTGAGGAAATTTGAAGGAAGTTGATTCACTTAATTAGAGTATAGGCTCTGCCATCAATCAGGCCTGAGTTCATATACTATCTCTGCAGCTTATTAGCCATGTGAATTTGGCAAGTTATATAATTTATCTTCATGTTCCTATCTGTAATATGGAGATATAAATAGTGTGTATGTTTTAGGAATGTTGTGATAATTAAATGCACATAAAGATCTTAAGCCTATGCCTAAAACATAGTAAACTCATAAGAAACAGTAATTCATTGACAGGAATAATTAAAGGAACCAGATAAGTAAACATGGACAAAGAATATGACTTTTTCTGTATAGCTTCAGACACTAGAAGTTACAAAGATATAGCTCAATATAAGAAATTTGTTTCTAAGAATATGAGCTAGCTGGCCAGACATAGTGGCTTATGCCTGTAATCCCAGCACTTTGGGAGGCCAAGGCGGGGTGGATCATCAGAGGTCAGGAGTTCGAGACCAGACTATCCAATATGGTGAAACCCCGTCTCTACTAAAAACACAGAAATTAGCCAGGCGTGGTGGCATATGCCTATAATCTCAGCTACTTCGGAGGCTGAGGCAGGAGAATCACTGGAACCTGGGAGGCAGAGGCTGCAGTGATTAGAGATCACACCACTGCGCTTCAGTCGGGCAACTGAGCCAGACTCTGTCTCAAAAAAAAAAAAAAGAGTTTGCTAACAATAAATAGGGTTGCCTCAGAAAGTGATCATGGTAGTGGGGTGGGGGAACAGAGCAAGATGGTGTAACAGAAGGCTCCACTGAACATACCCCCCAACAGACACAAAATTTAACAACTGTCTACGCACAGTAAAACACCTTTGTAAGAACCAAAAATCAGATAAGCACTCACAATACCTTGTTTTAACTTCATATTACTGAAAGGGGCACTGAAGCGGGCGGGAAAGACCGTCTTGAATTGCTGACACCAATCACCTCCCATCCCAGCAGTGGCTGTGTGGCACGGAGAGAGAATCTGTGCACTTGGGGAGGGAGAGTGCAGTGATCATGAGACTTTGCATTGAACTCAATGCTGCCCTGACACAGTGGAAAGCAAAATTGAGCTGAACTCAGCTGATGCCTGGCCACAGAGGGAGCATATAGGCCAGCCCCAGGCAGAGGAGAATCGCACATCTCAGTTGTCAAAACTTGAGCTCTGGCAAGCCTCATCATGGAGTGCTAAAGTACCCTGGGGCCCTAAATAAACTTGAAAGGCAGTCTAGGCCACAAGGACTGCAACTCCTAGGTGAGTTCTAGTGCTGAGCTGAGCTCATATCCAGTGGACTGCAGGGGCACATGATCTACTGAGACACCAGCAGGTGCCATTAAGGGAGTACTTGTGCCACTCCTGTCCTAACCCCAACCCCAGGCTGCACAGTTTGCAGCTCCAAAAGAGACCCTTCCTTCCGTATGAAGAGAGGAGAGGGAAGAGCAAAGAGAATTTTGTCTTGCATCTGGGATACCAGCTCAGTCACAGTAGGATAGGGCACCAGCAGAGTCATGAGGTCCCCATTCTGGGACCTAGCTTCTGGATTGCATTTACTGGCACATCGTTGGCCAGAAGGGAAACTGCTGCCTTGAAGGGAAAGACACAGTCATAGCAGGACCCATCATTAACTGACTAAAGAGCCCTCGGGCCTTGAATAACCATCAGCAATACTCAGGTAGTACACTGTGGGCCTTGAGTGAGACTCTTGAGACAAGCTGGCTTGTCTGAAATTATCCAGGTAAGGCCAAGCACATTCACAGCTGTGTTGGCTATGGTGAGAGACGCCATCTGCTTGAAAAAAGCAGAGGAAAAAGTAAAGGGAAATTTGTCTTGCATCTTAGGTACCATGTAGGGCACAGTGGGGTAGAGCACCAAGTGGGCTCTTGGGGTCCCTGATTCTAGGTCTTGGCTCTTGTGGCATTTCTGGATCTGCCCTGGGCCAGAGGGGAGCCCACTGCCCTGAAGGGTGAGTCCCAGGCCAGGCAGCATTCACCACAAACTGACTGAAGAGCGCTTGGGCCTTAAGTGAGCATTGGGAGTAGCCTGGCAGGGATCCCTATGGGCCTGTGGTGTTGGTGGCCATGGGGTGAGGTTCCTCTGCCTGTGGAAAGGCGGGGGAAAAGTGGGAAGAACTGAGTCTCATGGTTCGAGTGCTAGCCCAGCGGCAGTATAATAAGACACCAGGTAGATTTCTAAGGTTTTTGACTCTAGTCCGTAGCTCCCAGTTGGGATCTCTGGACCCACCTGGGGTTTGTGGAACTCACCACCTGAAAGGGAGGGACAGAAGCCTGTCTTGCTTCACCACCTGCAGATTGTAGAGACCTACGGCTTTGAGTGAACATAGGTGGTAGCCAGGTAGTGGATACAGTGGGTCTTGGGCAAGACCCAGTGCTATGCTGGCTTCAGATCTGACCCAGCACGGTTGAGTGGTGGTGGCCATAGTAGTGCTTATGTCATCCCACCTCCAGCTCCAGGCAGCCCAGCACACAGAGAGAGGCTGTGAATGTTTGGGAGAGAGTAAGGGGGAAAAAAAAAAAAGAGTTTCTGCCTGGTAATCCAGAGAATACTTCTGAATCTTATCCATGACCACAAAGTGATACTTGTATGAGTCTGCAAGAACCACGATGTTACTGGGCTTGGGGTGCCCCCTAATGCAGAGATGGCTTAGATCACAACACCCAAGTCCCTTCAAATACCTGGAAAGCCTTCCTAAGAAGGACAGATACAAATAAGCCCAGACTGCGAAGACTACAGTAAGTACCTAACTCTTCAGTGCCCAGACACTGAGGAACTTCTACAAGCATCAACGCCATCCAGAAAAACATCACCTCACCAAACTAAATAAGGCACTAGGAACTAATCCTGGAGAAACAAAGATATGTCACCTTTCAGACAGATAATTCAAAATAGCAGTTTTGTGGAGACTCAAAGAAATTCGAGATAACACAGAGAAAGAATTTCAAACTATATCAGATAAACGTAAGGAGATTGAAATAATTAAAAATCAAGCAGAAATTCTGGAGTTGAAAAATGCAATCGAAATACTGAAGAATGGATCAGCGTTCTTTTAATAGCAGTTTTAATGACAGAATTGATCAAGCAGAAAGAATTAGCGAACTTGAAGACAGGCTATTTGAAAATACACAGAGGGGACAAAAAAAAAAAAAAAAAAAAGAATAAAGAAGAATGAAACATGCCTACAAGATCTAGAAAATAGCCTCCAAAGGGCAAATCTAAGAGTAATTGACCTTAAAGAGGAGGTAGAGAAAGAGACAGGATAGAAGGTTTATTCAAAGAGATAATATCAGAAAACTTCCCAAACCTTGAAAAAGATAATTGACATTCAAGTACAAGAAGGTTATAGAACACCAAGCAGATTTAACATTTAACCCAAAGAAGATGACCTCAAGAATTTTTTTTTTTTTTTTTTTTTTTTGAGATAGAGTGGAGTCTTGCTCTGTCACCCAGGCTAGAGTACAGTGGTGCGATCTCAGCTCACTGCAACCTCTGCCTCCTGGGTTCAAGTGATTCTTCTGCCCCAGCCTCCTGAGTAGCTGGGATTACAGGCACATGCCACCACACCCTGCTAATTTTTTTGTATTTTTAGTAGAGATGGGGTTTTGCCATGTTGGCCAGGTTGGTCTCGAACTCCTAACCTCAAGTTATCCACCTCCCTCAGCCTCCTAAAGTGCTGGGATTACAGACATGAGCCACCACACCTGGCCCCTCAAAGCATTTAATAATCAAACTCCCAAAGCTCAAAGAGAAAGAAAGGATCCTAAAAGCAGCAGGAGAAACAAATAACATACAATGGAACTCCAGTATGTCTGGCAGCAGACCTCAGTGGAAACCTTACAAGCCAAGAGAGAGTGGAATGAGATATTTAAAGTGCTGAAGGAACCTTAGATTACTGCATCTGGAAAAAATATGCTTTAAACATGAAAGAGAAATAAAGACTTTCCTAGACAAACAAAAGCTAAAGGATTTCATCAACATCAGACCTGTCTTACAAGAAATGCTGAAGAAAGTACTTCAATCAGAAAGAAAAGGATATTAATGAGCAGTAAGAAATCATCTGAAAGTACAAAACTCACTGGTAATATTAAGTACAGAGAAAAAACACAGAATATAACACTGTAACTGTGGTATGTAAACTACTCTTAAGTAGAAAGACTAAAAGATGAGCCAATCAAAATAATAACTATAACAATTTTTCAAGACATAGACAGTACAGGTGCCAAGCAATGGGCTTCTCTCAGGACATCTGGCATAAGTGCTGCAAGACAGGGGCAAGAGTAAGCCCTCCCACAAGAAGTGGAAGTATTATCTGGAGTGCCCCGCTGCCAACAACAAGATTGGCCCCCGCTGCGTCCCCACAGTCCGTGTGCAGGGACATAACAAGAAATACCGTACCTTGAGGTTGGATGTAGGGAATTTCTCCTAGGGCTCAGAGTGTTGTAGATACAAAACAAGGATTATCAATGTTGTCTACAATGTGTCCAATAACAAACTGGTCCATACCAAGATGCTGTTGAAGAACTGCATCATGCTCAGTGACAGCACACTCTACTGACAGTGGTGCAAGTCCCAGTGTGCATTGTCCCTGGGCAGCAAGAAGGGGGCCAAGCTGACTCCTGAGGAGGAAGAGATTTTAAATAAAAAACAATCTAAAAAAATTTAGAAGAAAAATATGATGAAAAGAAAAAGAATGCCAAAATCAGCAGTCTTCTGGAGGAACAGTTCCAGCAGGGCAGGCGTCTTGAGTGCATCACATCAAGGCCAGAACAGTGGGGCCCAGCAGATGGCTATGTGCTAGAGGCCTGGGAGTTGGAGTTTTATCTTTGGAAAATCAAGGCCCAGGAAGGCAAATAAATCCTCATCCTTTCTCTCTTTGCTTATGTAATAAAGGTGTTTATTGTTCTGTAACAAGAAAAAAAAAGACATAGAAAGTATAATAAGATATAAATAGAAACAACAAAAAGTTAAAAAGCAGGGTGATGAAATCAAGGTGTGTAGAGTTTTTATTACTGGCTGGGCACGGTGACTCATGCCTGTAATTCCAGCACTTTCGGGTGCTGAGGCAGGTGGATCACTTGAGTCCAGGAGTTGGAGACCAGCCTAGGCAACATACAGAAACCCTATCTCTACAAAAAATACAAAAAGTTAGCTGGGCATGGTGGTGCAAGCCTGTAGTTCCAGTTACTCAGGAGGCTGAGGCAGGAGGATTGCTTGAGCCCAGGAGGCAGAGGTTACAATGAGCCAAGATCATACCACTGTACTCCAGCTCAGGTGTCAGAATGAGACCTTGTCTAGGAAAAGAAAAAAATTATTACTTTTCTTCTTTTTGCTTATTTGTTTGTTATCCAAGCAATATTAAGTTGTTATCAGCATAAAATAATGGGTTATAAGATAGTATTTGCAAACCTCATGGTAGCCTCACAATGGATACACAAAAAATAAAAAGCAAGAAATTAGATCATACCACCAGAGAAAATCACCTTCAGTAAAGGAAGACAGGAAGGAAGGAAAGAAGGAAGAGAAGATCACAAAACCAGAAAACAAATAACAAAATGGCAGGAGTAAGTCCTGCCATTACACTGAATGTAAATGGCTTAAACTTTCCAATTAAAAGACACAGAATGGCTGAATGGATAAAAAAACAAGACCCAGGCCAGGCATGGTGGCTCACTCCTATAATCCCAACACTTTGGAAGGCTGAGGCAGGTGGCTTACTGGAGGTCAGGAGTTCAAGACCAGCCTGGCCAACATGTTGAAACCCTGTCTCTTCTAAAAATACAAAATTAGCTGGGTGTAGTGGTGTGTGCCTGTAATTCTAGCTACTTGGGAGGCTGAGGCGAGAGAATTGCTTGAACCTGGGAGGCAGGGGTTGCAGTGAGCCAAGGTTGCACCATTGCACTCCAGCCTGGGCAAAAATAGTGAAACTCCATCTCAAAAACAAAGAAACAACAAAAAAACAAGACCCAAACACACTTCACCTATAAAGACATTGCATAGACTGAAAATAAAGGAACAGAAAAAGATATTCCAGGCCAGTGGAAACCAAGTAAGAGTGGGAGTAGCTATACTTACATCAGACAAAATAGATTTCAAGACAAAATTTTAAGAAGAGACAAGGTAATTACATGATGATAAAGTGGTCAATTCATCAAGAGGATATGACAGTTATAAATATATATGCACTTAACACTGGAGCACCCAGATATATAAAGCAAATATTATTCAAGCTAAAGAGAGAGATAGACCTCAATACAATAATGGCTGGAGACTTCAACAACCCATTTTCAGCATTGGACAGATCTTCCAGACAGAAAGTCAACAAACATTAGACTTAATTTGCACGATAGACCAAATGGACATAGCAGATATTTTCAGAACATTTCCTCCAACAACTGCAGAATACACATTTTCTCCTGAGAACATGAATCATTATCAAGGATAGACCATATGTTAGGTCACGAAACTAGTCTTAAAACATTCAAAAAATTTGAAATAATATCAAGCACCTTCTCTGACCACAGTGGAATAAAACTAGAAATCAATAACAAGAGGAATTTTGGAAACTATACAAATACATGGAAATTAAAAAATATGCTTTGAGTGACCAGTGAGTCAATGAAGAAATTAAGAAGGAAATTGAAAATTTTCTTGAGACAAATGATAATGGAACGCAACATACGAAAACTTATGGGATACAGTGAAAGCAGTACTAAAAGAGAAATTTATAGCTGTAAGTGCCTACATCAACAAAGAAGAAAAACTTCAAATAAATAACCTAGTGTTGCATCTTAACAAATGACAAAACAAGAGCAAACCAAACCAAAATTAGCTGAAGAAAATAAATAATAAAGATCAGAGGAGAAATAAATGACATTGGAATGAAGAAAACAATACAAAAGATGAATGAAATAGAAAGTTGATTTTTTTTGAAAAGTTAAACAAAATAGACAAACCTTTAACCAGACTAAGAAAAAAAGAGAGAGGATCCAAATAAATAAAATCAGAGATGAAAAAGGAGACATTACAATTGATACTGCAGAAATTCAAAGGATCATTAGTGGCTATGATGAGCAACTGTATGCCAATAAATTGGAATATCTAGAAGAAATGGATAAATTTGTAGACACATACAACCTACAAAGATTGAACCATGAAGAAATCCAAAACCTGAACAGACCAATAACAAGTAATGAGATTGAAGCCATAATAAAACGTCTTCCAGCAAAAAAAGCCCAGACCCCAATGACTTCACTGCTGAAGTCAATATTAAACATTTAAAGAGGAACTAATACCAATGCTACTTAACTAGTCTGCAAAATAGAGGAGGGAATACTTCCAAACTCATTTTTTGAGGCCAGTATTACCCTGATACCAAAACCAGACAAAGATACATCAAAAAAAGGAAACTGTAGGCCAGTATCACAGATGAATATTGATACAAAAATCCTCAACAAAATACTAGCAAAACAAATTCAACACCACATTAAAAAGGTCATTCATCGGCCAGGCGCAATAGCTCATGCCTGTAATCCCAGCACTGTGGGAGGCTGAGGCAGGTGGATCACCTGTGGTCAGGAGTTTGAGACCAGCCTGGCCAACATGGTGAAACCTCATCTCTACTAAAAATACAAAAATTAGCTGGTGTGGTGGTGGGCACCTGTAATGCCAGCTATTTGGGAGGCTAAGACAGGAGAATTGCTTAGAACCCAGATGGCACAGGAGAATTGCTTAGAACCCGGATGGCAGAGGTTACAGTGAGTGAAGATCATGCCACTGCACTCCAGCCTGGGCAACAAAGAGCAAAACTCTGCCTCAAAAAAAAAAAAAAAAAAAAAAAAAAAAGAAAGAAAGAAAAAGAAATTGAAAAGTCCAGAAAGTAATGGAAAGATATTCCATGTTCATGGATTAGCAGAATTAATATTGTTTTTTATTTATTTATTTAATTTTTTTTTTGAGATGGAGTTTCACTCTTGTTGCCCAGGCTGGAGTGTAATGGCACGATCTCGGCTCACCGCAACCTCCGCCTCCCAGGTTCAAGCGATTCTCCTGCTTCAGCCTCCGGAGTAGCTGGGATTACAGGAATGTGCCACCACGCCCAGCTAATTTTGTATTTTTAGTAGAGATGGGGTTTCTCCATGTTGGTCAGGCTGGTCTCAAACTCCTGACCTCAGGTAATCTGCCTGCCTCGGCCTCCCAAAGCGCTGGGATTATAGACGTGAGCCACCGTGCCTGGCCCAACAGAATTAATATTGTTAAAGTGTCTTTACTACCCCCCAAATATCTACAGATTCAATGCAATCTCTATCAAAATACCAATGACATTCTTCACAGATATAGAAGAAACAATCCTAGGCCGGGTGCACTGGCTCACGCCTGTAATCCCAGCACTTTGGGAGGCCAAGGCGCGTGGATCACCTGAGGTCAGGAGTTCGAGACCAGCCTGACCAAAATGGAGAAACCCTATCTCTACTACAAATACAAAATTAACTGGGCATGGCGCTGCATGCCTGTAATCCCAGCTACTCAAGAGGCTGAGGCAGGAGAATCGCTTGAACCCAGGAGGCGGAGGTTGCGGTGAGCCGAGATTGTGCTATTGCACTCCAGCCTAGGCAACAAGAGTGAAACAGTGTCTCAAAAGAGAAAAAAAAGACTTAAATCTAAGGCTATGAAACTACTACAAGAAAACAACTGGGTGAAACTCTCCAGAATATTGGAGTGGGCAAAGATTTCTTGAGTAATACCCCACGAATATAGGCAACAAAAGCAAAAATAGACAAATGGGATCATATCAAGTTAAAAAGCTTCCTCACAGCAAAGGAAATAACGTGATGAGACAACCCATAGAATGGGAAAAAATATTTGCAAACTACCCATCTGACAAGGGATTAATAACCATAATATATAAAGAGCTCTAACAACTCTAATAGTTTGGATGTGTGACCCCACTGAAATCTCATGTTGAATTGTATTCCTCAGTTTTGGAGGTGGGGCCTGGTGGGAGGTGATTGGATCATGGGGGTAGATTTCTCATAAATGGTTAAGCACCATCCCCTTGATGCTGTCCTCACGATAGTGAGTTCTGGTGAGATCTGGTTGCTTCAAAGTGTGCCTCCCATCCCTGCTCTTGCTTCTGCTCTCACCATGTGACATGCCTGCTCTTCCTTCACCTTCCACCATGATTATAAGCTTCCTGAGGCCTCCCCAACAGCAGATGCTGCTATGCTTCCTGTGCAGCCTACAGAACCAGGAGCCAATTAAACCTCTTTTCTTTATAAATTACCGAGACTCAGGTATTTCTCTCTTTTTTAAAAATTTCCTTTTTTTTTTTTTTTGGAAGCAAAGTCTCACTATGTTGCCCAGTCTAGTTTCAAACTCTTGGGCTCAAGCATGAGTTTGAGCCCTCCTGCCATGGCCTCCCAAAGGACTGGAATTACAGGCATGAGTCACCACACCTGTCTTAGTTATTTATAGCAATGCAAGAATGGCCTAATACAAACTCTATAGGAAAAAAAAAATCTAATAATCCGATTTAAAAATAGGCAAAAGATCTAAATAGACATTTCTCAAAAGAAGATATGAAAATAGCAAACAGGGGTGGATCACCTGAGGTCAGGAGTTCGAGACTAGCCTGGCCAACATGGTGAAACCCTGTCTCTACTAAAAATACAAAAATTAGCTGGGCGTGGTGGTGAGTGTCTGTAATCCCAGCTACTCAGGAGGCTGAGGCAGGAGAATCACTTGAACCTGGGAGGCAGAGGTTGCAGTGAGCTGAGATCGTGCCACCCGCACCCCAACCTGGGTGACAGAGTGAGACTCTGTCAAAAAAAAAAAAAAAAAAAAAAAAAAAAAAAGGCCAGGCACGGTGCTCATGCCTGTAATCCCAGCACTTTGGGAGGTCGAGGTGAGTGAATCACGAGGTCAGAAAATTGAGACCATACTGGCCAACATAGTGAAACCCCGTCTCTACTAAAAATACAAAAATTAGCTGGGTGTGGTGGCACGCACCTGTAGTCCCAGCTACTTGGGAGGCTGAGGCAGAATAGCTTGAACCAGGGAGTCAGAGGTTGCAGTGAGCTGAGATCACGCCACCACGCTCCAGACTGGCGACAGAGCCAGACTCCATCTCAAAAAACAAAAACAAAACAAACAAACAAAAAACAAACAAAAAAATGATTTGGAAACAACCTAAGTGTCCATAAACAGATGAATGGGCTGCTCTGTCTATGGAGTAGCCATTCTTTTGTTTCTTTACTTCTCTAATAAACTTGCTTTAAAAAAGAAAACAAAACAAAAACAAAGAAGCCAGATGAATGGATAAAGAAAATGTGGTACACATAAATGTATACACATAATGGAGTACCATTCAGCCATAAAAAAGAATGAGAACCTATCATTTGCAAAAACGTGGCTGGTCATTATGTTAAGTGAAATAAGGCAGGCACAGAAAGACAAACATTGCATGCTTTCACTTATCTGTGGGCACTGAAAATTAAACTCATTCACTTATCTGTGGGTGCTAAAAATTAAACTCTTTGAATTCATGGAGATAGATTATAGAAGGATGGTTACCAGAGACTGTGAAGGGTAGTGGGGGAGATGAGGGGAGGGAATTGGGGATGGTTGATGGGTACAAAAAGAGAAAAAGGGCTGGGCATGGCGGCTCACGTCTGTAATCCCAGCACTTTGGGAGGCCGAGGCAGGTGGATCACTTGAAGTCAGGAGTTTGAGACCAGCCTGGCCAACATGATGAAACCCCATCTCTACTAAAAATACAAAAAATTAGCCGGGCCTGGTAGCCTGAGCCTATAATCCCAGCTACTTGGGAGGCTGAGGCAGGAGAATCACTTGAACTGGGTGGCAGAGGTTTTGGTGAGTTGAGGTCATGCCACTGCACTCCAGCCTGGGGGACAGAGCGAGACTCTTGTCTCAAAAAAAAAAGAGACATAGTATTTGCTAGCATGACAGGGTAACTATAATAAAAAATAATTTAATTGTACATTTTAAAATAACTAAAAGAGTATAATTGAATTGTTTGAAACACAAAGGATAAATGCTTGAGGCGATGGATACCCTATTTACCTTGATATTGTTATTATGCATAGCATGGTTGTATCAAAATATCTCATGTAACCCATAAATACATGCACCTACTATGTACCCACAAAAATTTAAAAAATAAAGTCATGACTGCCACCTCTCTTCCAACACCCCCACCCATCTCGCAGTACTCTCATGGTTCTCTCAAGCTGTGCCCCTGGAGTCCCAAGGGTACAGCTTGATATTGCTGAGAGGATTCATCTATCAGGTAAGGTACTAAACTAGATTTGCAAGATCATTTCCAGATATGCTATTCTGATCATTCATTCAACAGATTCTTATTGAGCTCCTACATCTTGATGGATACTATTTAAGTGGTGTGGCGAAAGCAGTGAGCAAAACAGACATGGTCCTTCTTTATGCCATCTACCAGTCTACGGTTTTATGGCTCCGGTGGACGCCCTTTCCTTCAGATATTTTTTTCTTTTTTTTTCCTTTTGGTTCTCTTCTTACCTATCTGATGGTATCTCCTTTGCTCATTCAATTGTTGTTTTTCCTCATTCCTGTCATACTTGACACCCTCCAATCTTTTCTGAATTCTCTTTTAAATTCCCTTGTATGCTTTTTTCTTTGGCCATCTCTTCTAGTATATCTAGCCTTATAGACTATTAGATTTGTCTTCCTAAATATGTTTCCAAGCTCAAAACCTCTTGATTACTCCCCGTTGTCTATTGGATTAAAAAGCTTGTTTTTGAGGCCTTTAGCTGGATATTTCAATCCACTTCTCCAGACTTATCTCCACTTGACACTGTCACCTTTGGGTGGATTGGACGACCCCTGCTTCCTTTTTCCTCCTTTGATCCTTTCCTTGCCTTCCTGTTCCTTGGGGTCTTTGTTTTTTAGATCCCAGGAAAACTATGTCTCCACCTGAAATCCTCTCTTTCATTTAAAGCTCATTGCTAATGGTAACATGTGTATGTGGCCTTCACAGATGAAAGTGAACTTGTCCCCTCTCTGAACCACAGGGTACCTGTATGGCACTCTGTTTTTCTTCTCAGTCAGTTCATCAGTCCTTGAGATTTGTTGTTATATTTTAATAGGATCTAGTATTATTTGCATAATATAGGTATTCAATAAATATTTATTGACAGATTAATGGATTACACAATAGGATTATACAACTTAATTTAAAGAGAAAATTATATCTTATGGATGTAAAAAATCTATAAGCAGTTTTGAAGGTAAACTGTTTCTTGAGCAGCTACTATGTGCCAGGTACTGTTCTAGGCACTGAGGATAACCACAGTGAATAAAACAGTTTACAAAATATTGTATAAAAATGATGGTAAGTGCTTTGAAGCAAGATAAATGAGGATAAAATGGATGGATAACGAAGGAGGTGCTACTTAACACAGGGGATACAGGGAGGCTTCTCTGACAGACTGGCAGACATTTGAACAGAGATACATATAAGAGCCCACTATCCATTGGGATTAATTTTTAAATGGTCAGTAAGTTATACTTGAAAAAATTTGATTTTGATTTTTATTCTCACCCTGTTACATATATATGCATTATTTAAAAATTAAGGTCTCATTGATAATGTCTATTGGGATTTGTTTCTCATAAAAAAATACAGTAAGATAACTCTTGAATATCTCTTAGTATAGTTGGAAAAATGCTCAAATTGTAATGTTTTAGTAACTTACGATAATGTTATCAAGAGAGTCATATTTCTAACTATAAATTTCAGAATTGATGGAGCCAAAAGAAATTTAGACAGAACACTGGATAAAAGAACACCTCTATTACCACCACCTGATTATCCTCAAACTGTAAGTTTATGTTTTCTCTTTAAAAAGTTTATCCTTAGATCATTTTAATTTGTAGTTAAGACAATCTCAATATAACCAGTGTTTTTAAAAGGAAAAATAAATATATTTAAAACTATATATTTAATTTTTAAACAATTTAAATTAATTTTAAAATGTTCTCCTTGATTTAATTATATCTTGTTTGTTTGTTTTTGACAGATGACCAGTGAAATGAAGAAAAAAAGAGTGAGTTCAAGTTTTTATATTTCTTGTTTGAAAATGTTAAAATAAATTATTGCAAAGTAGTTTCTTCTAAGACCACCTGCTAAGTCCCATTCTAGAAAACAAATAAATTTAGAAACTGAGGTTTTTATTTTCTTTTCCCAAGGGAACAAACACAGCATGAACAACAATATGGCGATATAGATTTTTGTTTTGTTTTGTTTTAGACAGGGTCTTGCTCTGTCACCAAGGCTGGAGGGCAGTGGTGTGATCTTGGCTCACTGCAGCCCCACCACTCGGGCTCAAGCAATCCTCCCACCTCAGCCTCCTGAGTAGCTGAGACTGCAGTCACATGCCACCATGCTTGGATACTTTTTAAAATTATTTGTAGAAATGAGATATCACTATATTGCCCAGGCTGGTCTTGAACACCTGGACTCAAGTGATCCTCCCACCTTGGCCTCTCAAATTGCTAGAAATACAGGTGTGAGCCACTGTGCCCGACCAATATGGGTTTTAAGAATTACTTTTTTGTTGGCATTCACTATTTGCAGATTAATTATGTAAATATTTTCATTCTTATTCCAAACAACTGAAAAAAACTCAAAGTGGCAGTTATAAAGGAAATCCATCTCTCTTTTTCATTAGGGTAATAATTGAGTATTCTAATATTGATATAATGATATAGTAGCCACTCAGCAAATATGTATTGAGACTCTGTTATGTGCTAGCTACATGCTAGGTGCTAGAGATTAAAAAAAAAAAAGAAAAAGACACTGACTGCATGAGTGACAACAGGGGACTATGATATGATTGGTGGAAAGACAAAAACGTAAAATTTCTTTACTAGCAAAGCATAACAGAAACGTACGGAGCTGGAGACATGAAAGAGGAAATCATGCAGCATGTTTTCAGATGGGATATAAGCTTCTCAAGTCCCTTAAAATTCACTTTGGGGGATAGAGACTGAAGATGTGAATTCAGCCTCTATGAATTTAAGAGATTTGGAAGAAACTCTTTTTAGCTTTTCCTGGTTTTGGTTTTGGTTTTCAAAATGCTCTTCTTCCTCCTTACCTGGCCACCCAACATTTCTGGAGAATTTGAATGTTGATCTTTCTTTTTACTAGGTATAATTACTGATACACAACAATCCCAAAACATTAATAAATATTTAATGTATAAATTGCCAAATGTATTTAATATTTTTGTGTATGTGTTTAGTATCCTCATTGTTCCTAGCCAGGCATACAGTCATTCACAACTGAGCCCACTGCTCTTGGCAATATGGCTTCTAGGAATTCCATCACTTCATCATGAATGTCACCAGTAACTACTAACTGCCAAATTCAAAGGATATTTTTTATTTTATTTATTTATTTATTTTTTTGAAATGGAGTCTCACTCTGTTTCCCAGCCTGAAGTGCAGTGGTACGATCTTGGCTCACTGCAACCTCCATCTCCCGAGTTCCAGTGATTCTCCTGCCTCAGCCTCCCGAGTAGCTGGGATTACAGACATGTGTCACCACGCCCGGCTAATTTTTGTATTTTTAATAGAGATGGGGTTTCACCATGTTGGCCAGGCTGACCTCGAGCTCCTGACCTCAGGTAATCAACCCATCTCAGCCTCCCAAAATGATGGGATTACAGGTGTGAGGCATCTCGCCTGGCCAAAAGATATTTTTTTCTATACTTCTCTCTCTTGGACCTTCAACTGTCTTTTTTTTTTTTTTTTTTTTTTTTTTTGGGACAGCCTCCCTCTGTCAGCTAGGCTGGAGTGCAGTGGCGCGATCTTGGCTCACTGCTACCTCTGTCTTCTGGGTTCAAGCGATTCTCCTTCCTCAGACTCCTGAGTAGCTAAGATTACAGGCGCCTGCCACCACGCCCAGCTAATTTTTTTATTTTTAGTAGAGAAAGGGTTTCACCATGTTGGCCAGGCTGGTCTTGAACTCCTGACCTCCGGTGATCCACCTTGGCCTCCCAAAGTGCTGGGATTACAGGAGAAGCCCCCGCGCCCAGCCTCCACCTGTCTTTAAAAAAAACTTTGATCAGTGGAACAGAATAGATGACCCATAAATAGACACACAAGTATATATAGCCAGCTGATTTTTTCTTTTTTCTTTCTTTTTTTTTTTTTTTTAGAGATGGGGTCTCTCTTTGCTGCCCAGGCTAATCTTGAGCTCTTGGGCTCAAGTGATCCTCCTGCCTCAGCTTCCTGAGTAGCTGGGACTACAAGAGCATGCCACCATCCCCCCGATTTTTGACTAAGTTGTGAAAATCATTCGATGGAGGAAGAATAGTCTTTTCAACGAATGGGGGAAAGCAATTGGATATCCATAAAATAAAAAAACCTCAGCCTAAACCTCCCACCTTGTACAAAAATTAACTAAAGTTGATCATAGGTGTAAATGTAAAACGTAAAACTATAAAAAAATTAGAAAAAGGCATAGGAGAAACATAAACTATAAAACTTTTAGAAAAACCTAGCCTAGGGCAAAGAGTTTTTAGGTATGTCCTCAAAAGCACAATCCAGAATTTTTTTTTTTTTTTTTTTTGAGACGCAGTCTCACCTTGTCACCCGGGCTGGAGGGCAATGGCGTGATCTCGGCTCTCTGCAACCTCCGCCTCCCCGGTTCAAGCGATTCTCCTGACTCAGTCTCCCACAGAAAATTTTTAAAAACTCAGTAAATTAGACTTCATCAAAATTAAAAGCTATTGCTCAGTGAAGGACCCTGTTAAGAGGATGAAAAAACAAGCTACACACTGGGAGAAAATATTCACAAATCGCCTATCCAACAAAGGACTTGTATCTAGAATGTATAAGGAACTCTTTAAACTCAACAGTATGAAAGCAAAAAATCTGATTAGAAAATGGGTAAAAACGGCCAGGCGCAGTGATTTACGCCTGTAATCCAAGCACTTTGGAAGGCCGAGGAGGGCGATTCGAGACTAGCCTGGTCAACACGGTGAAACCCCGTCGCTACTAGAAATACAAAATTAGCTGGGTGTGGTGGCACACACCTGTAATCTCAGCTACTAGAGGGGCTGAGGCAGGAGGATCGCTTGAACTCGGGAGGCAGAGGTTGCAGTGAGCCGAGATTGCGCCACTGCACTCCAGTCTGGGCTACAAGAGCGAAACTCCGTCTCAAAAAAGAAAGGAAAATAAAATGGGTAAAAGAAAAATAGGGTGACGCTGTAGCCCGTCGGGAGGCCCCACAGAGCCGCCACAGCCTCCAGCTTTCCCCAACCAAACGTCTCAGCCATCGGCTCCGCGGCGCTACCACGGCAGACGTGGAAGACGGCGAGGAACCCTACGCTCTGACCTCTCAGTCCAGGAGCGCAGGCTCCAAGTCGGGGGGCGACAAGATGTTCTAGCTCAAGAAGTGGAACGCGGTGGCCGTGTGGAGCTGGGACGGGGAGTGCGTTACGTGCGCCACCTGCAGAGTCCAGGTGATGGATGCCTGTCTCAGATGTCAAGCTGAAAACAAACAAGAGGACTGTGTTGTGGTCGTGGGAGAATGTAATCATTCCTTCCGCAACTGCTGCATGTCCCTGTGGGTGAAACAGAACAATCGCTGCCCTCTCTGCCAGCAGGACTGGGTGGCCCAAAGAATCAGCAGATGAGAGTGGTTAGAAGCCTTCTTAGTGCAGTTGTTCAGAGCCTGGTGGATCTTGTTATCAAGTGCCCTTGGAAGGCTAGAACACTCCAGGGGATTAATTCTTCAAATAGGAGTCGATGGATATGTGGTCCTTTGGGACTCGTCAAAGGCTTGGTTTAGCATTTTGCCAGCTTTATTTTCAGAAATTCTCAGCAATTAAGAATATGATTTATTAAAGATGATCCTTTCTACCTCTGTGGTATGTGTCACACAAATAGCTTAGAAGTGCTATAAAAAAGGAGAGAACTCCAAATTGAATCACCTTTGTAATTTACCCATTTCTATACAACAGGTTGTGGAAGCAGTTTCATTCAGAGGAGAACTTTTTGCATGCTTATGGTTGATCTGTTAAAAAAAGAATGTTATAGTAACAAATAAAGTGCCTCCTCCCAAAAAAAGAAAGATATGAACAGACATTTTACCATAGAGGATATATGGATGGCAAATAAGCATGCAAAAGATGTTCAACATCATTAGCCGTTATGCTAATACAAATTAAAACCATGATTCATTTTCACTACATACCTGTTAGAATGGCTGAAATAAAAAACAGTGACAATTTCAGCTGACTTTTGACACCACTGACCATTTATTTCCTTTCTAACATTCCCTTGTATTTATTCATCTGGTTCTCTATTATTTCTCTGTTATCTCCATGGGTTCCTCTTCGTTGACTGGCTGTAGTCACTCGTCTCTTTCCTTGAACCTCCCTAGATGATTCTCTCCTTTTCTGATTTCAACTACCTTTCATATATTGATGACTCCCGGAGACTTTTTTGCACAAATACATCAGATTCAACGTGTCAAAAAAAATAAGACCACAAGCTTCCTCCATAAGACTCTTTTTGCTCATTTTCTATTCTAGTTGTTATCACCATCTATCCGGTTACTCATGCTTAAAATACCTGAATCTGAACTACTTTTTCCCCCTCCCCAACTACCTCCCTCCCATATACTTAGTCCCCAAGAGCTCTATATAGTTCTCAAAACAGTCATTTTCTTGTCCTAGCCTTAGCTTAAAGCTTCAGCTCGTCTTGACCACAGTAGCCAACAGCAGCTTCTTTTCTTTTTTCTTTTCTTTTCTTTCTTTTTCTGAGACAGAGTAGTCTTGCTCTGTCACCCAGGCTGGAATGCAGTGGGGCAATCTAAGCTCACTGCAACTTCCACCTCCCGGGTTAAAGCAATTCTTGTGCCTCAGGCTCCCAAATAACTGGGATTACAGGCACATGCCACCATGCCTGGCTAATTTTTTGTATTTTTAGTAGAGACAGGGTAGAGACCTCAAGTGATCCACCTGCTTCAGTTTCCCAAAGTGCTGGGATTACAGGTATGAGCCACCATGCCCGGCCAGGAATTGCTTCTTAATCAACTACTATGATATTGAGCACCAAAAATAGTTACTTAATGAATGATTGATGAATGAATAAATAAATATAAAAACACATGTTCAGTAAAATATAACAACTGTTATAATAGAAGTGTGAAGAGACTACAGTGAGGGCATAATATAGAAAGTTTTAAAAAAATTTTTTCTGTTTTTTGAGACAGTTTCTCACTCTGTCACCCAGGCTGGTGTGCAGGGGAGTGATCTTGGCTTACTGCCACACCTGCTTCCCAGGCTCAAGCAATCTTCTAGCCTCAGCCTCCTGAGGAACTGGGACTACAGGTGTGAAGCACCGCGCTCAGCTAATTTTTTATTTTTTATTTTTTTGTAGAGATGGGATTTCCCCATGTTGCCCAGACTGGTCTCTCACTCCTGAGCTGAAAGGGATCCACCTGCTTTGACCTCTCAAAGTGCTGAGATTACAGGCATGAGCCACCATGCTAAGCCAGGAAGTTTTCAAGAAAAATTTTGAAAGTACATCACTTGACTTAGATAGTGTTTTGCTAAGGAAGATTATATACTTTAATTCTAAGGGTCAAACATATTTTTATTTTAGGAGATGAAATGGTTTTATAAAGGTATAAATTAAATATATGTAATTAGAATAATGAATTTAAATTTCATTTTTTCTTTCTTTTTTCTGCAACAAAAACCACATTCAATAAATTTCCTTTCACTATATAGTCATATAATAATTTTATTCAAGCTTAGGTTTCTATATAACTTTTCAGTGCTTGACCCTGACCTGCTTTCTAGAACTGCTATAGGTTTGGGGTATTGAGAAAATGTCATCTTTGTCTGTATAATTTATTTATTCGTGAGATACTTAACAAATATATACATTCATACTTGATCCTGTGCTAGATGCTGAAGATTGATGGACAAGATGGACATATAAGCCCTTATGAAGCTTATACTTTAATGAGGAAGACATATAATAATCAAATAAACAAAATTTTTCTATTTTGTTTAATAAATAAAATTGTGGTAAGTACTCTGAAGAAAATACAGGGTAATATGGTCGATAGTGACTGGTGAGGGAGCGAGGCCATATTAGGCAGGTGGTTAGAGAAGGTATCCCTGAGGTGGTGACATTTATGGAAACCTGAATGGTAGGAAGGAGCCAGCCATGGAAAGACCTGGGGTTGAGAATTTCCCAACAGAGAGAACAGCTTAGTTTAAGTTACCTGAAGGAGAAAACAACTTGGTGTGTTCCAGGAACTGAAAGAAGGCCAGCTTGGCTAGAGCATGCTGACTGAACTCATGGGAAGGTATAAAATAAACTTGAAAAGGGGATCAGGAGCCAAATATGAGGGCCTTTTATAGGCTATGGTAAGGTGCTTGGATTTTACTCAGAGTGGCAATCAGAAGTCATTGGAGGATTCTACCCATGGGGATAACATAACTTGATTTACTTTTAATGGTAAAAAGTCACTTTGACAATTATATGAAAAAGCCCACTTAGATTCTTTAGAAGATTGATTGTGGCTATGGCAAAAGTATAAAAGAAGAAGCAGGTAGTTGTACAAGATAACAGTCTAGGTGAGAGAGAATAGTTTAGACTAGAGTGATAGCAATAGAGCTAGAGAGAAACTGTTAGACTCAGGATATATTTTGGATGTAAATGCGACAGGACTTTCAGATAGGGTGCATGTGGAGGGTGAGGAAAAGAGGAACCAAGGATGATTCTTAGGCTTTGGTCTGATTTTGCAGGGTAATTGGTGACACTTATTATTAAGATCATCTAGAGAGGAGGGAAGAGCTGGAGTATCGAGAGGACCGAGTTCATGGCTAGACAGAGGTCAGCCCATTGATATAGTGAGGGATTGGGGACTATCACAAGACTTTTAAGATTAAGCAGTACATGGGCCAAGCATGGGGGCTCATGCCTGTAATCCCAGCACTTTGGGAGGCCGAGTCGAGTGGATCATGAGGCCAGGAGTTTGAGGCCAGCCTGACCAACATGGTGAAACCCCATCTCTAGTAAAAAGAAAAAAATTAGCTGGGCATGGTGGCCCACGCCTGTAATCCCAGCTACTCAGGAGGCTGAGGCAGGAACATCGCTTGAACCCAGGAGGTGGAGGTTGCAGTGAGCCGAGATTGCGCCATTGCACTCTAGCCTGGGGAACAGAGGGAGACTCCATCTGGAAAAAAAAAAAAAAAAAAAAAAAAGATTAAGCAGTACATTAATGGAGTGGACATAGAAAATGTCTTTCTGTAAGAATTTTGGAGTGAGCAACTAATTGAAAAAAAAATAAAAGTAAGAGACAAAAAGTGTCCATCTAGGCTACACATTTAAAAAATCTTTTTATCTCAGAATAATTTTAGACATACAAAAGAGTTGCAGAAAAGAGTACAAAGAATTCCCCTGTATGCTTTATCTGTTCCCATAATGTTAACGTCTTTGCCTGTAACAATGATTACTGTGGTTGTTGCCAAATAGTAATTTTTCTATCATTTCTTTTACATTTTTTGTTGGAATTCTGTAGTAAGAAAGAACTTTTAATTTTTTTCTTCATTTATTCATTCATTTAGATCAGTGTGGACTATAGATTTTCTTTTAACCATTAACTTATAATGTATTATTACTAATAATAATTATTATTTTTTAGAGATGGGGTTTTGCTCTGTTGCCCAGGCTGGAGAGCAGTGTTGTGATCATAGCTCACTGCAGCTTTGAACTCCTGGGCTCAAGCCATCCTTCCACCCCAGCCTCCTGAGTAGCTGGGATTACAGGCATGAGCCACAGGGCTTGGCTTTATTATTAATTTTGAAGTTCAATTGTTCCACCTTTGACCAGTGGGAGCCCTTAAAGTTGACTCTCATCTTTTTTTACATATCCCATCATTCTTTGAGCACGTCCTTACTTTCTGGCACAATAAGATGTTCCAGGATTATGCTATATATACTTTTTCTATTCTAGCCCTGTAATCAGTAATTTCTCCAGGGATTTTTGGCTCCTTTTGGTGGAGAATGGTATTTAAAAACCATGATATGTGTGTAAAATGTGCTCCTCGATACTGAGTGTCATTGCTTCCTGGCTTTCTCAGCAGAAGATCCAGAAAATAATTATTTCTCTCTCTCTCTCTCAAAACCCATGGATTCATACTGATACCTCCTATTCCAGTAACACCCCAGGGTTCATTCTAGCCTGTCCCCCTTTCTCTATGCATAGCTCCTTTCTCTGACAGTGAGGAATCTGGCTTTCATCCATTAGCCACAAGGTTTACTTATTTTGTTAAATCCTAGAGTATACATAAATAATTTCAAAATTGCTGACTCGTACTACTGTGAAAAACAAACCTGCTCACCATAATTTAATTTCATCTATAGTCTTTTGTACTTAGCATAAGGATATATGGTTAAAATATTGTGTTCAGTATTGGTTAGTTCTACACTCCTTTTCAGTAGGTAATTATGGATATATTTTCAGCTAGGTAATTATTAATAACTTGAAATTCAGGTAGGTTCAGTGGTTTGTTTGTTTTCATTTGGAGTTTCTTTTCTCCCTTATTTATGTTGATATTTTTTACTTATACTTTGAGCAGGTAAAACAACAGCAAGATTTAAAATCAGAACTATACCAAAAGTACACCTCAGAGAAGCATCTCCCATCCCTTCTACTCTATTCCCATGCCCCCATACTTTCTATCTATTCCAAGCTACTCTTTCATATAACCAATGTCATTAATTTTTGATTTATCCTTCCTGTATTTAATTTTTTACAAATGAGCAGGTATGTTTTCTTATTTCCTTTTATCTTATACAAAATGCATCATACTGTAGATACTCTTGGATTTTGCTTTTTGTTTGTTTGTTTGTTTTTCTTTTTTCTTTATTTTATTTTTTTTGGAGACAGAGTCTGACTCTGTCTCCCAGACTGGAATGCAATGGCACAATCTCAGCTCACTGCAACCTCTGCCTCCTGGGTTCAAGCGATTCTCCTGCCTCAGGCTCCTCAGTAGCTGGGATTACAGGAGCCTGCCACCATGCCCAGCCAATTTTTGTATTTTTAGTAGAGACGGGGTTTCACCATGTGGGCCAGGCTGGTTTCAAACTCCTGATCTCAGGTGATCTGCCCGCCTCAGCCTCCCAAAGTGCTGAGGTTACAGGTGTGAGCCACTGCGCCTGGCCGCATTTTGTTTTTAACTTAATAATGTATCCTGGAAATCGCTCCACATCAATTTTTAGAGGTCTTTCTCATTTTTCACCATTAGCTGCACAGAACACGAATGTATGCATCAGCCACTCTTAAATGTTTCCAGTATTTTGCTGCAATGAATACCTTGTATATGTGTGTTTTCATACTGTTGGAGGTATCATTTTAATTTCTCTAAGTGGGATTTCAATATGTAGTGTTGTTAGATATTGCAAAATTTCTCTCCAAAATGTGCTAGCAATTTATGAGAGTGTTTGCTTCCCCATAGTTTCACAAAAGAATGTGGGGGTCATATTTAAAAAAAATTTTGTCAGTCTGATATGTGACAGCTGATATCTCAGGGTAGTTTAAATTTGCTTTCTGTAATTATGAGTAAGATTATACATTTTAAAATATGGTTTAAGTGCCATTTCAATTATATTTTTATTGTGAAATGTTGGTTTATATCTTCTGCCCATTTTTCTGTTGTAGTTTTGGTGTTATTTCCCCCTAAATGTTTACAAACTGTGATAAAGTACACATAACATAAAATCATCTTAACCACTTTTAAGGGCACAGTTTAGTAGTATTTTCTTTTTTTTTTAATTGTAATTTTTAAAATTTTAAGTTCCGGGATACGTGTGCGGAATGTGCAGGTTTGTTACATGGGTATACGTGTGCCACAATGGTTTGCTGCACCTATTGACCCATCCTCTAGGTTCCCTCCCCTTGCCCTCCATCCCCCAATGGGCTCTGGTTTGTGTTGTTCCCCTCCCTGTGTCCATGTGTTCTTATTGTTCACCTCCCACTTATGAGTGAGAACATGCGGTGTTTGGTTTTCCGTTCCTGTGTTAGTTTGCTGAGGATGATGGCTTCCAGCTTCATCCATGTCCCTGCAAAGGACATGATCTCCTTCCTTTTTATGCCTGTGTAGTATTCTATGGTGTATATGTACCACTTTTTTTTTTTTTCCCCGAGATGAAGTCTCGCTCTGTTGCCAGGCTGGAGTGCAGTGGGGTGATCTCGGCTCACTGCACTCTCCACTTCCTGGGTTCAAGCAATTCTCTGCCTCAGCCTCCTGAGTAGCTGGGATTACAGGCGCTCACCACCACACCTGGCTAATTTTTTTGTATTTTTAGTAGAGATGAGGTTTCACCATCTTGGCCAGGCTGGTCTTGAACTCCTGACCTTGTGATCCACCTGCCTCGGCCTCCCAAAGTTCTGGGATTACAGGCGTGAGCCACCGTGCCCAGCCATGTACCACATTTTCTTTATCCAGTCTATCATTGATGGGCATTTGGGTTGGTTCCATGACTTTGCTATTGTAAATAGTGCTGCAATAAACCTATGTGTGCATGTGTCTTTATAGTAGAATGGTTTATATTTCTTTGGGTGTATTCCCAGTAATGGTATTGCTGGGTCAAATGGTATTTCTGGTTTTAGATCCTTGAGAAATTGCCATACTGTCTTCCACAATGGTTGAACTAATTTACATTCCCACCAACAGAGTAAAAGCATTCCTGTTTCTCCACAGCCTCGCCAGCATCTCTTGTCTCAAAAATATGGAATGTTTCATAAATTTGTGTTCATCCTTGCACAGGGGCCATGCTAATCTTCTCTGTATCATTCCAATTTTAGTATATGTACTGCCAAAGCGAGCACAGTTTAGTAGTATTTTCACATTCTTGTGCAGCGAATCTCCAGAACATTTTCATCTTGCAAAACTGAAACTCTATGCTTCTTAAATAATAACTCCCCATTTCCTCTTCCCCGTAGCCCCTGGCAACTACTATTTTATTTTCTGTTTCTATAAATTTAAATGCTTCATATAAGTGGAATGATGCAATACTTGTTTTCTTGTGATTGGCTTATTTCACTTAGCATAATGTCCTTAAGGTTCTCCCATCCCCTAAATTTTAAAGCGTTGTTTACACTTTGTCTGAGATGTATGTTGCAAATATTTTCTGCCAGATTGTCAATTGTCTTTTGACATTTTAAATTGTTTTTGTTATGCAAACCTTTATGTTTTTATGTAGTAAAAATTAATCTATCACTTGTTTCCTTTTTTGTATCTAGTATTTGAATCATAGCTAGGAAGGTTTTTCCTATACTCAAATTATAAAAGACTTCATCTACGTTTTTCTTCATGATCCTTGTATAGTTTCATTGTTTAAGTTAAATTCTGGAGTTTAGTCTTATGTATGATGGAAGGTATGAATTATTTTATCTTTTTCCAAGTGGCTAACCAGTTGTTCCAAATAGTTATTAAAACCTTCATATTTTTCCCAGTGTTTTGAGATGCCATGTTTATCATGTGCCAAATTTTCTGATATACTGGTATATTTTTGGACTTTCTGTTGTTTTCCACTGGTCTGTCTATTCATACACCTGTGCTACACCACACTTTCTGGTATGTTCTAATGTCTCCTAGGGCTAGCCCTCCATTGCAGATTTTCTTTCTCAGGGTTTTCTTGGCTGTTCTTGCATGTTTATTTTTCCACATGAACTTTAGGATCAACTTATTTAATTCCATAAAAATGTATGTAGATATTTTTATTGGTATTGTGTTAAATTAATTTTGGGAAAACTGAAATTTTCATGACGCTAAAATGTCTTTACTAAGATCAAGTGTCTTTTCATTCATTCATGTCTATTTTTAGTCAGACTATTCATTCTTATGGGAGAATTTGTGAAATTATATTATACTGCTATTGTACTGGAATATAATCTCAAGAGAGCATGGGCTTTGTTTTGTTCAGCTACTATGTACCCAGCGTTTAGAACAATGTCTGAATATTTGTTGAATCGGTGGATATATTATAATAATAAGTTAGATAATAAGGAATAATAAGTTAAATAATCTTTGTTTTGCCTTGAGAAAATGAAGACTCTGCTAAGAATATTAATTTGGCAAGAATTCATCATAAATAAAGAAAAAGATAAAATGGTTTCTTTGTAGGATGTACTTTTGGATTAAACAGTTTTTATTCTGAAAATGTTATTTTTCAGAATATTTTTAATCTGAAAAAATGTTGTCTTAGGAAGAGAGAGTTCAGGAGTTACACTGAAATGATACAACCATGCAGAACATTTAATTTTTTTCTTATGTTCTCAGTTCAACTACATTTATATGAAGCAATGTGTAGAAAGTAGTCCTATAGTACCTATTCAGCAGGAATGGCTGGATCACATGTTAAGGCTGATACCTGAGTCTTTAAAGGAAGGGAAAGAAAGAGAAGAACTCCTTGAAAGTCTCATAAATGAGGTGTCAAGTGACTTTGAAAACAGCATGAAGAGATATTTGGGTAAGTAGCCTCTAACACACACCACGCTTCTTTCACCTTTGCCTCCCCCCAACCCCACTGAATCAAAAATAGAAATAAGCAAAATGAATAATGAACACTATATATTTAAACTATATCTATTTTTTTCTTTTCTTTGTCTTTTTTTCTTCGAGACACGATCTCTGTAGCCCAGGCTGGAGTGCAGTGGTGCTATTTCAGCTCACTGCAGCCTCCGCCTGCTGAGTTGAAGCGATTCCCCTACCTCAGCCTCCTGAGTACCAGGAACTTCAGGCACGCACCACTATGCCCAGCTGATTTTTTTATTTTTTGGTAGGGATGTGGTTTCACCATGTTGACCAAACTGGTCTCGAACTCCTGGGCTGAAGCCATCCGCCCATCTCAGCCTCCCAAAGTGCTGGGATTACAGACTAAACCACTCAGGCTGGCCCAAACTATTTGTATTTCTTAGATACGATTTTTATTTAAAGTTTTTATTTTGAGCCTATACTTAAGTCAAAATCCTTACAATTTAAGGGTACTTTTTGTATTTTTTTTAATTAGCTAACATCTCTTTGACTTTTTACTTTATCTTTATGAGTTTAGCTATACTATTTATAGGTTTGCTAGAAAATACTAATGTGGCCGGGCGCGGTGGCTCAAGCCTGTAATCCCAGCACTTTGGGAGGCCGAGACGGGCGGATCACGAGGTCAGGAGATCGAGACCATCCTGGCTAACACGGTGAAACCCCGTCTCTATTAAAATACAAAAAAAATTAGCCGGGCGAGGTGGCGGGCGCCTGTACTCCCAGCTACTTGGGAGGCTGAGGCAGGAGAATGGCGTGAACCCGGGAGGCGGGGCTTGCAGTGAGCTGAGATCCGGCCACTGCACTCCAGCCTGGGCAACAGAGCCAGACTCCGTCTCAAAAAAAAAAAAGAAAGAAAATACTAATGTGTTTTGGGAGATTTATTAGGGGTATAATCTGCTATTTTTTAGAATAAACTTTTTTCCTTTTTAAAAATTGACAAATAAAAATTGCATATAGTTATCATGTACAATACATTTTGAAATATGAAACATTGTGGAATAACTAAATTGAGCTAATTAACTGATGCATTTTTCCCCCATATTTATCATTTTTTGTGTGTGGTGGGAACAGAGAATCTACTTTTGACAATTTTCAAGGATACAATAAATTGTTACTAACTAGTCACTATGTTGTATAATTGCTTTCTTTCTTTTCTTTTCTTTCTTTCTTTTTTTTTTTTGTGACGGAGTCTCACTCTGTTGCCCAGGCTAGAGTGCAGTGGTATAATCTCAGCTCAATGCAACCTCCACCTCCCAGGTTCAAGCGATTCTCCTGCCTCAGCCTCCCAAGTAGCTGGGACTACAGGTGCCTGCCACCATGCCCAGATAATTTTTGTATTTTTAGTAGAGATGGGGTTTCACCATGTTGGTCAGGCTGGTCTCGAACTCCTGACCTCAGGCGATCTGCCCTCCTTTGCCTCCCAAGGTGCTGGGATTACAGGCATGAGCCACCGTGCTCGGCCTCCATGTTATATAATCTCTTGAACTTGTTCCCTCCTATCTAACTGAAATTTTGTAGCCTGTGACTAACATTCCAGTCCCTGGTAGCCACCATGAAATGCACTTTTTTTAAGTGGCCATGCTAGTGACTTTTGAGTAGATGGAATGCGAAAAACTGAGATCTTATTAAAGCTTTTATTTATCTGAACTCTCCTCTAAAGTAAGGCCAAAATAGTACCAATAACTTGATTTTGTTTCAAATAAAGGAGTTTTTTCTTACATTCCTTTTAATGCATAGTAAACTATACCATCCAAAATCAAAAGTTAGAAACTTCGATATTAATAGATTGTGCAGAGATTTTCAAGAAGCATTAATATATCCATGTATTTTAGTGCAGAGCGTTCTTGTGAAACCACCAGTTAAATGGCTTGAAGATGAAGGAGGTCCTTTACCTGAATCTCCTGTGTGAGTAAATAAGTTTACAAACAGTACTTCATCCGATTTTTGATATAGATTAAAAATAAACTGATCTTATATTCAAGTCTACAGTTGTGATACTCAAAGGTATTTTGAACACATCCAAAAAAAAAAGGTACTCTTGTTTTTCCCCCAGGGATACCCTCTCTACTATGCTTGTTTAGTTCTGCATACATAACTGGAGAGATCTTTATGAATGCATAGCTTAACTTAGCCTTGAGTAAGCTTTGGTGTATGCCAGACAGATTTCTCCAGCCCTTTTCTTTAGTCCTAAAGACTGTGTTCTTTCATTTTCGCCTGGGATACCTGAGCCAAAGCACAGTGGAAGTTAGCAGAGCTCTCAGATCTGGCCCATCAGTCTGCCTTACTCACAAATTATTTCTGTTGCCTCTGAAGATAATGCAGTTTTGAGTTCTTGATGTGTTTTTATTAAATGCATATATCTTAAGGTTCCCATTGCTGACCAGAGTTCCCTCTTCTCAAGCCCCACTTTTCTCACTTCAATACTAATTTCATGTTATAAGCATTACTTCCTAAAGTTTAGGGTGTATTATAATCATGTTCGATATGGTGTTTTGCTTTTCCAGAGGCCTGGATTATTCTAATCCTTGGCGTTCTAGCTATGTGCAGGCAAGAAATCAAATATTCTCTAATTTGCACATTGTTCATCCAACTATGAAAATGTTACTGGACCTTGGTTATACAACATTTGCTGATACAGTTTTGTTGGACTTTACAGGAATTAGGTAAAATCCTGTATTTATTAATTAAATTTAAAATTTGAATGTCTCCTTGCTTGAGTCTATATTTTTGACTGTATAATTTTTAAAACAGATCCCTAAATCTTCAACACTTTTCTCTAGATTTTAGAGTTTTAAAAAATGTATCTTGTTTGTTTCAACAATTGTGTGTGTGTGTGTGTGTGTGTGTGTGTTTTCCGTGATGGAGTCTTGCTCTGTCACCCAGGCTGGAGTGCAATGGTGTGATCTCGGCTCACTGCAACCTTTGCCTCCCTGGTTCAAGCAATTCTCCTGCCTCAGCCTCCCGAGTAACTGGGATTACAGGCACACACCACCACGCCCAGCTAATTTTTGTATTTTTAGTAGAGATGGGGTTTTACCACATTGGCCAGGTTGGTCTCGAACTCCTGACCTCATGATCTGCCTGCCTCAGCCTCCCAAAGTGCTGGGATTGCAGGTGTGAACCACCGTGCCCGGCCTAACAATTGTGTTTTAAGACCAATATGTATCATTTGCTTCAAATCATATTTCTTTTTCTCATAAATAGAGCTAAAGGTCCAATTGACTGTGAATCACTGAAAACTGATCTATCAATACAAACTAGAAAAGCAGAAGAGAAGATAATGAATACATGGTATCCAAAGGTTATAAATCTCTTTACTAAGAAGGAGGCACTAGAAGGTGTTAAACCTGAAAAATTGGATGCATTTTATAGCTGTGTTTCCACACTTATGTCAAATCAGGTAAATATACTTTATGTATATCAAATGATAATGTTATTAAAATTAGTTCAGTATTTTAAATAGAATTCTATGTAAACATAGTGCTAAGTAATTATTTTGAAATAAATTAAAATATTTCTACTGCAATTTTATTTAAATAATTTTAGCAGAACAATACTGAGTTTCTGAAACTATCTAAAATGAAAGGAAATCTAGAAGTATATGTTAGTATTATGAGTAATTACTTGGCTCATGCCTAAAGGATATATAAGTTAATTATAGCTTTATTTGGAGTATGTTAACAAAAGAATTATTCTAGTAACATATTTTTGAATTTATTAAATTTCGAGTTGGTTGATTCTCATTTCGTTCTCAGTAAAATCTTGGTTTAAAATGTTATTGATCATTGTATAAGAGGTATCCGGTGGAAAAAATTTTTAAAGTTATAGATAATCTTTAAATGACAAATAGGGAATTTTTAATTTTACGAAATTATATTTATGGCCTCCCCAAATTTTTACTATTGTAGATATACAATTCTAGAAAAATAGTTTTGAAGAAAATCTTGCCCTTTTGGTAAAGACCTCCAACAATTCCATGAATTTTGTCTTGAATATTTAAAAGGATAATATACATATTTAATATCTAGTATGTAATGCTGTAACTAATATACATGGTTTCCTTTCTACCTTTACCCTCTTAAGAGGACTGTGATTATTTAATAAAAGAGATGAGGAATGTCTTGAAGATCATTTAGAACTATGTTTGTCTGCTGGGGTAAATTCCCAACAGTTGGTTCCCTGTAAGAAAGCGTTATTCGTACTTTAGAAGCTCCTTGTGCACATTTCTAAGTTCCAGTGACTTTACTTTCACCCAGTAGTGTGCTAGAAATATGGCTCTCCAGAAAAGAAAATCACCCTTAGGCTGGGCACGGTGGCTCACACCTATAATACCAGCACTTTGGGAGGTCCAGGCAGGTGGATGACTTGAGCTCAGGAGTTCAAGACCAGCCTGGTCAACATGGCAAAACCTCCTTTCTACTAAAAATACAAAAATTAGCCACGCATGGTGGCATATGCTTGTAATCTCAGCCGCTTAGGAGGCTGAGGCATGAGAATAGTTTGAGACTGAGAGGCGAAGGTTGTGGTGAGCCCAGATTGTGCCACTGCATTCTAGCCTGGGCAACAGAGTAAGACTCTGTCTCAACATAATAAATAAATAAATAAATAAGAAAATTACCCTGATTTGTAGTGTTTGTTGACTTCTGTGGTGTAAATATTCCCACCATGGTAAATTTTGAACTTCTAAGAGTTTAACAACTGGCTCACAAAATTCTTGAATATTTAACAATTGACTCTTGAGAGAACAGGAGCTAGCTCTGGCATTCCACTGTACCTCACTCCATGAGCATGTCCCCACATTACACCCTTACCTCTGGTTGTCAGGCCTCCCCTCCCTTCAGTCTTTCCCATGTTGTTTGATCTTTTGGAACATTTTCTGTACCAGGGACAGAATTACTAAAGAATGTGAAAAATTCTGAGTCGCCATGTTAAGATTGTTGATATTCTATTAAAAAATTAAGGTTTGGCTGGGTGTAGTGGCTCACGCCTGTAATCTCAGCACTTTGGGAGGCTAAGGTGGGACGATCACTTGAGCCCAGGAGTTCAAGACCAGCCTGGGAAACAAAGTGAGACACTGTCTCTAGAAAAAAAATTAAAAATTAGGCAGGCATGGTAGCTCATGCCTATTGTCCCAGCTACTCAGGAGGCTGAGGCAGGAGGATTGCCTGAGCCCAGGAGTTCAAGGTTACAGTGAGCTATGATGGCACCATTTCACTGCAGTCCGGGCAACAGAGTGAGACACTGTCTTAAAATATATATATATATATATATATATATATATATATATATATGTATAGTGTGTGTGTGTATGTGTGTGTATACACATGTATATATAGTATGCTGAATGAAGATAATTTTCAAGACTAAACGGATTGATAGCATGTTTTAATTATAGAAGATTATAATCAGATATAGACAATTCTAATCAGTTTACTGATGTTAGTTAAAAGTTGAATTTGTATTCGCTAAAGTAATAATGATTTATATCATGCAGCTAAAGGATCTCTTAAGGAGAACTGTAGAAGGATTTGTAAAACTCTTTGACCCAAAAGATCAAGAAAGGCTGCCAATATTTAAGATAGAATTGACATTTGATGATGACAAAATGGAATTTTATCCTACCTTTCAAGATTTGGAAGATAATATTTTGAGTTTGGTAGAACGAATAGCCGAAGCTCTGCAGGTATTACATCTTTACCCATCGGGTTTCTTTATGTGGCTCTTTTAAAGAATTTTAAATTATTTGATTCGAATCTCTATGAAGTGTATATGTACATAAAATGTGATGACTCTTTGTGTTATTTTCCTCCCTCAATTATTTTAAATTAGAAATTGCTTTCTCTTTGAAAAAGTCTCTTGGCTGGAGATGACATCTTCCTTCTTAGAACTTTTCTTGTAGCTATGAATTGATTTTTTTTTTTTTTGGCATGTCTCATCTCTACTGAGTTGTGAGCTTCTTAACAACAAGATCTAATTAATATTTGTTCTTTCTAGAGCTTTCTGGTATAATTACTTTGTCAATAAATATTAGTCAATAAATATTTGTCGGCCGGGCGCAGTGGCTCACGCCTGTAATCCCAGCACTTCAGGAGGCCGAGGCAGGTGGAACACGAGGTCAGGAGATCGAGACCATCCTGGCCAACATGGTGAAACCCCATCTCTACTAAAAATACAAAAATTAGCTGGGCATGATGGCATGTGCCTATAATCCCAGTTGCTCAGGAGGCTGAGGCAGGAGAATTGCTTAAACCAGGGAGTTGGAGGCTGTAGTGAGCCAAGATCATGCCACTGCACTCCAGCCTGGCGACAGAGCAAGACTCTATCTCAAAAAAAAAAAAAAAAAAAAGATAAATAAATAAATATTTGTTAAATATTTATTTGGCAATAAATAATTAGTCAATAAATATTTGTTGAATGATAGAAAACTAACGCAACTTAAGGTTTTCTTTGTTTTGTTTTGTTTGAGACAGGGTCTCACTATTGACCTAGGCTGAAGTGCAGTGGCTATTCACAGACATGATCATAGCACACTGCTGCCTCGAACTCCTGGGCTCAAGTGATCTTCTTGCCTCAGTTTCCCAAGTAACTGGGACAATAGGCATGTGCTGCTGCACCTGGCCCAACTTGTTTTACGTTAGACTACAAACTATACAATTTTAAATCATTATTTTGTATCAAGTTATTTTTTCTTCGGCCATTGAAATCTGAAAAGAATGTTTAAAAATATAGTATAAGATCTACATATAGGCCCGGCGCAGTGGCTCACGCCTGTAATCCTAACACTTTGGGAGGACGAGGCGGGCGGATCGCCTGAGCTCAGGAGTTCGAGACTAGCCTTACCAACATGGTGAAACACCATCTCTACTAAAATACAAAAAATAGGCCAGGCACGGTGACTCATGCCTGTAATCCCAGCACTTTGGGAGGCCGAGGCGGGCGGATCACAAGATCAGGAGGTCGAGACCAGCCTGACCAACATGGTGAAACCCTGTCTAAAAATACAAAAATTAGCTGGGTGGGGTGGTGTGCGCCTGTAATCCCAGCTACTCAGAAGGCTGAGGCAGGAGAAGCACTTGAACCCAGGAGGCGGAGGTTGCAGTGAGCCGAGATCGCACCACTGCACTCCAGCCTGGGTGACAGAGCAAGACTCTGTCTCAAAAAAAAAAAAAAAAAAAAAATCTACATATAGATTAATTATACAGTTAGATATTTATTATATACATTGTTATTATTTTTATTTGCATTAGAATGTCCAAACAGTCCCCTCTTGGCTATCAGGAACTTCAACACCAGTAAATCTTGACACAGAACTTCCTGAACACGTGTTACACTGGGCTGTTGATACACTGAAGGCAGCAATACATCGGAACTTAGAAGGTGCAAGAAAACATTATGAGACATATGGTGTGTATGATATATATAATATTATACCATTTGTCATCATTTTATTTGTGCTAGAATTTGGTCAGGTGTCTGTTTGTCTGGGACTGCCATGAAAGAACAGGGAGAGCCAGAAGTTAGCATAGGCGTAGCTTTTGGCAGAGTCAAGAATCAAACCCAATACATTTTGTTGTCCAGTCCAAAGGGTGTGTGTGAACTGGAGCGGGGTGGTAAAGTCAAAGGCAGAGAGAAGAAATGTTGGAATAATTCAAGGGTAAAAGCAAGGTAATTTCTGAGAATAGTTTCAAAGAGGATGTAGCTCAATTTTATTGGTCTGTAGTCTCCTCACGTGTGTGTGAGGTCAGGATGTATGGTTGTTCTTTGACATTCTATTAACCAACATCTTCTATTAATTGGTGTATCTGTACCCCTAAGTCATTCTTAAAAGTCTCAAATACTCTATTACCTTTGTTTTAAAATGTCTGTGTTTAACTTGGTTTGCTTTTATTATACCCATTTTCTTAAAATATAGTAAATCATGTATGTTAATACTCTATTAATAATAATATTTAATTGAGTAGGTTCCCCATTCCATGATCATATAAAAAGTGTTTTATCTTCTAAAAAGGGTATTACTGAGATTTTAATTAGATTATTAATTTTCAGTTGAAAAATATAACTGGCTCCTTGATGGGACCGCAGTTGAGAATATAGAGACTTTTCAGACAGAAGATCATACTTTTGATGAATATACAGAGGTAAGTGGTAATTCTGTTTTTATTAATGTGTTTTGAATTTTTTGTAACATTAGGATCTTTCCATTCTAAAAGTAAATGCTTAAATATAATTTCTTATTTAAAATATAATTTCAACAAAACTCATTGTCTTACCTTATAATTTCTTTAGTCATTCATTTACTCATTTATTAATTCAATAAAATTTTCCTTATCACATTCAGACACCTAGCAAGATTTGGTGATGCAAAAATAAATGATAGGGTGGGAATGGTGGCTCATGCCTATAATCTCAGCACTTTGAAAGGCCAAGACAAGAGGATTGCTTGAGCCCAGGAATTTGAGACCAGCCTGGGCAACATAGTGAGACCCTGTCTCTACGAAAGTTTTTTTTGTTTGTTTGTTTTTTTAATTAGCCAGGTATGGTGGTGCATTCCTGTAGTCCTTCTTACTCAGGAGGCTGAGGCAAGAGGATCACTTGAGCCCAGGAGGTTGAGGCTGCAGTGAGCTCTGATTGCACCACTGTTCTCCAGCTGGGCAACCGGGCAAGACCCTGTCTTAAAAAAAATATACAACTATTGTCTTCAGGAGCTTATATTTGGCCTGGAAGCCTGACATGGAAATAACAACTATGAAGTATTGAGATAAGTACTAGAATAGAGATATGGACAAAGTGTTGTTTGCTTTGGGAAATTGGTGAAGATATTATGCAAGAAGTGAAATGTGAGTTGGGCTTTGAAGTAGATTTTATATAGAAAGTGGAGAAGGGAGGGGATGTAGCATGAACTAAGGTGTTCAGAGAACATAAATGAACGAAAATAGTTAAATAATAGGTAACAGGGACACAGTACATGGAAAATTTAGAATATGATGAAGTTTGAAGTGTAAGTTGGAGCCACATGGGAAAATCCTGGAGTATCTTTGCTCGAGAATTTGTACTTTGTTCTGAAGGTTTTTAGCCATGGAAGTAATCTATTTGGATCTGAGTTTTAGAAAGATAATTCTGGGCCAGGTGCAGTGGCTCACACCTTTAATCTCAGCACTTTAGGAGGCCAAGGTAGGTGGATCATGTGAGGTCAGGAGTTTGAGACCAGCCTGGCCAACATGGCGAAACCCCATCTCTACTAAAAATAAAAAATTTGCCAAGCATGGTTGTCTATGCCTGTAATCCCAGCTACTAGGGAGACTGAGGAGTAGGAGTGCTTGAACCTGGGAGGCGAAGGTTGCAGTGAGCAGAGATCATGCCACTGCACTCTAGCCTGGGCAACAGAGTGAGGCTCCATCTCAAAAAAAAAAAAAAAAAAAAAAAAAAAAAAAATTCTGGTAGTAGTGGGGAAAAGGCAATTGAAAGAGAAAAGACTCCCACCTCCTCAAGGGACCTTGTTCTATTGGTTAAAACTAGCCTAATATTTCTTCACTTTCCTTCTTTCTATTGACTGTTTAGATTTTTAAATGTATATTTTATACATTTTAATTTTTCTAACATCTTAAATATTAAACATATACAGGTTTTTTTTTTTTTTTTTTTTTTGAGACAAGGTCTCACTCTATTGCCCAGGCTAGAGTGCAGTGGCATGATCATGGCTTACTACAGCCTTAACCTCCCGGGTTCAAGCAGTCCTCCACTTCAGCCTCCCAAGTAGCTGAGACTAGAAGTGTACACCTGCTGGCTAACTTTTTTTTAAAGTTTTTTTTTTTTTTTTGAGATGGGGTCTCCTTACGTTTCCCTGGGTGGTTTTGAACTTCTACACTCAAGCAATCCTCCCACCTTGGCCTCTCAAAGTGTTGGGATTGCAGGCATGAGCCACCACACCCAGCCTGTACAAATAAATTGAAGGAATTTTACAAAGCATACCACCTACATTCTAGGATTTTGCTATATTTATTTGTTATTCCATCCCTTTTAAAAATTCTTTATTAATTTCAAGAGAAATTAACTTTAAAAAATCAACTTGAGATTTAGTTTACATACAATAAAATGTACCTATTTTAATTGTACAGTTATATGAGTTTTGACAAATGCGTATACTCATATAACCATCACCAGAATCAAGATGTAGAACATTTCTCCTACCTCAGAAAGTTTTCTTATACCCCGTCCTGGCCAATTCTCCCCAACTCTGACCTCAGGAAACTGCTGGCATGCTTTCTGTTACTATAGATTAGGTTTTTGTTTTCTAAAGTTTCAGATAAATAGAATCATAAATACATACTCTTTTGCATCTGCTTTCTTTTATTAGCACAAAGTTTTCGAGATTTATCTATGTTGTGCATATCAGTAGTTTATTCCTCTTTTGTTTGTTTTTGTTTTTGTGTGTATATGTGTTTTTTGTTTTTGTTTTTGTTTTCGAGACGGAGTCTTCCTCTGTCGCCCAGGCTAGAGTGCAGTGGTGCAATCTCGGCTCACTGCAACCTCTGCCTCCCAGGTTCGAGCCATTCTCCTGCTTCAGCCTCCCGAGTGGCTGGGACTACAGGCGCCCGCCACCACGGCTGGCTAATTTTTTGTATTTTTAGTAGAGAAGGGGTTTCACCGTGTTAGCCAGGATGGTCTCGACCTCCTGACCTCATGATCCGCCCGCCTCAGCCTCCCAAAGTGCTGGGATTACAGGTGTGAGCCACTGCGCCCAGCCTAGCTTATTTCTTTTATTGCTTAGTAGTATTTCACTGTATAGATATACAGTTTCTTTATTCATTCACATTTTGATGGGTATTTGAGATGTTTCCAGTTTTTGGCTATTATGAATAAAGTTACTATGGTCTTCTGTTTATAAGTCTTTGTGCGGACATATGCTTTCATTTCTCTTTCTAGGAGTTGGATTGCTGCGTGGTATGGGAAGTGTATGTTTAACTTTTAAAGAAACTGTTAAGCCAGGCATAGTAGCTTGCACCTGTAGTCTCAGCTACTCAGGAGGCTGAGTTGAAAGGATTACCGGAGACTAGGAGTTCGAGTCTGCAGTGAGTTATGATCATGACACTGCACTCCAACTCGGGTGACAGAGCAAAACTCTTGTCTCAAAAAACAGAAGAAACTTAAATTTCTCTCAAAGTTGTTATATCATGGCCGGGCGCGGTGGCTCACGCCTGTAATCCCAGCACTTTGGGAGGCCGAGGCGGGCGGATCACAAGGTCAGGAGATCGAGACCATGGTGAAACCCCGTCTCTACTAAAAATAGAAAAAATTAGCCGGGCGCAGTGGCGGGCGCCTGTAGTCCCAGCTACTCGGGAGGCTGAGGCAGGAGAATGGCGTAAACCCGGGAGGCGGAGCTTGCAGTGAGCCGAGATTGCGCCACAGCACTCCAGCCTGGGCGACAGAGAGAGACTCCGTCTCAAAAAAAAAAAAAAAAAAAAAAGTTGTTATATCATGTACAATCTCACCAGCAGTGTATGAGATGTCCAGTTCTTCTACATCCTTTTCAGCCTTCGGGATTATCAGTCTTTTACTTTTTATTATTGTTTTATTTTTTCCCACTGCACTTTCACATCTAGATTACCAGACTTTTTAATTTCATGTGTGTGTTGGTATCCCATTGTGGTTTTAATTTGCATTTCCCTAATGACTAATGATGTTTAGCATCTTTTAACATGTCACGTTCCATCTGTGTATCTTTTTATTAATAAAAATAAAATGTCTCTTAATTGTTTGTACATTTTATTTGTTTTTTTTTTTTTTTTTTTTTTTTTTTGAGACGGAGTCTCGCTCTGTCGCCAGGCTGGAGTGCGGTGGCGCAATCTCCACTCACTGCAAGCTCCGCCTCCCAGGTTCACGCCATTCTCCTGCCTCAGCCTCCCGTGTGGCTGGGACTACAGACGCCCGCCACCGCACCCAGCTAATTTTTGTATTTTTAGTAGAGACGGGGTTTCACCGTGTTAGTCAGGATGGTCTCGATCTCCTGACCTCGTGATCCGCCCATCTCGGCCTCCCAAAGTGCTGGGATTACAGGCGTGAGCCACCGCGCCCGGCCATGTTTGTACATTTTAAATTGGTTTTTTATGTTTTATTGTGGAGCTATAATGGATGTATTTTATTGGACTATATTGTTATAATCAATGTTATGGAGTTTTAAGAATTCTTTATATATTCTGGGTAAAAGTTCTTTATCTGAAATAGTTTTGCAAATATTATCTCATAGTTTATGCCTTGACATTTTATTTTTATAACGATGTCTTTCAAGGAGCAGACATTTTAAATTATAATTAATTCTAGTTTATCATTTTTTTTCTTCTTTTGATGTTCATACTTTTTGTGTCCTAACAAATCTTTCCTACTCCGTGATCATAAAGATTTGTTCCTATATTTTACTCTAGAAGCTTTTCTTGGAATCCCTAAACAACACATGTGATCGTCTAGAAGTTTTATAGTTGTAACTTTCACATTTAGGTCTATGACCCTTTGTAAGTTAACTTTTGTATGTGGTGTGGGATATAGGTTATGGTTCAGATGGTTTTCATGTGGACATCCAGCTGCCCCAGCATCATATGTCAAAAATACTGTCTTGTCCTCATTAAAGTATCTTGCCATTTTTGTTGAAAATCAATTGACCCTATATCTGTGGGTCTGTTCCTGGATTCTCTATTTTCCATTGATTTATATATCTATTCTTATGCCAGTACCACACTGTCTTGATTTCTGTAGTTTAATGGTAAATTGTAAAATCAAGTAGTGCAAGTTCTCCCACTTTTTTCTTTTTCCAAAATTATTTGGACTGTTCTAGGTGCTTTGCATTTCCATATACATTTTAAAATCAACCTATCAATTCCTAAAGAAGCCAGCTCGGATTTTGGTTAGGATTGCATTGAATCTCTGAATCAATTTGGAAAGAGCTGCCATCTTGAAATAGAAGCTTTCAGTACATGACCATAGTATGTATTTAAATTTATTTGGACTTTCTTTAATTTCACTCAGCAATGTAGTTGTAGTTTGCACTGTACAGCTCTTGCAAATATTTTCCTAAATCTGTCCCTTAAAATGTTTCAGGTTTACCTGATTTTCTTATAGTTTTTTTTTTTTTTAAACAGAGTTTCACTCTTGTTGCCCAGGCTGGAGTGTAATGGTGCGATCTCGGCTCACTGCAACCTCTGCCTCCTGGGTTCAAGCAATTCTCCTGCCTCAGCCTCCCGAGTAGCTGGGATTACAGGCGCTTGCCACCACACCCAACTAATTTTTGTATTTTTAGTAGAGACAGGATTTTGCCATGTTGGCCAGGCTGGTCTTGAACTCCTAACTCAGGTGATCTGCCTACCTCGGCCTCCCAAAGTGCTGGGATTACAGGCATGAGCCACTGCACCTGGCCATAAATAGTATTTTTAATAGCAATTTTTATTTACATTACAGTGTTGAATAGCAGCAGTGAGATAGGACATCCTTGCTGTGTTTATAGTGTTGTGGGAAATATATTCAGATTTTCATCATTAAATACGTTAAGAGTTGGGTTTTTGGTAGATGCCCTTTATCATGTGGATGAAATTCCCTTCTATTCCAAGTTTGCCAAGAGTTTTTATAATGGGAGGGTGCTGAATTTTGTCAAGTATTTTTTGGCACATATTTAATTGATCACATGGATTTTCTCTTTTTTTCTGTTAATATTTTGAATTATATTTATTGATGTTCAAATATTAACCCAATGTTGTTTTCCTGGAATAAACCTGAATTACCCCCAAAATTTAGTGCCTTAAAATACCAAACTTTATTATCTTATACTATCTGTGGGTCAGGAATCCAGCCTTGGATCAGCTGGGTCCCTATGGCTCAAGGTCTCTCATAAAGTTGCAGTCAAGCTGTCAGCTAGGGCTATGTTCTCATGAAGGTTTGACTGGGGGCAGAATGATTCCAAATTCACTCAGGTGGTCATTGACAGGATTCAGTTTGCCACAGGCTATTGAATTTCTGTTTTTGGATACATAGATATTTAGGATTGCTATATTTTCTTGATGAACATTATTATTATAAAATAACCTTTTAAATCCCTGATCTTTTATATATATAAAATCAGGGATTAAAATACATATTTAAATATATAAAAATATATAAAATATATTTGTATGTTTATAAAATTTATATATATATATCAAATATATATTTAAAAATATATAAATATATATATTTTTTGAGATGGAGTCTTGCTCTTGTCGCCCAGGCTAGAGTGCAATAGCACGATCTCGGCTCCCTGCCACCTCTACCTCCTGAGTTCAAGTGATTCTCCTGCCTCAGCCTCCTGAGTAGCTGGGATTACAAGTGCCTGCCACCATGTCCAGCTAATTTTTTTGTATTTTTTAGTAGCCATGGGGTTTCAACATGTTGGCCATGCTGGTCTCGAACTCCTGACCTCAGGTGATCTGCCCACCTCAGCCTTCCAAAATGCTAGGATTACAGGCGTGAGCCACCGTGCCTGGCCCCTGATTATGTTTCTTATTCTGAAGTTTTTTACTGATACTGATACTCTAGCTTTTATTTTACAAAACAACTTTATTGAGATGTAATTCACATATTATATAATCAATCAAAATCAAATATATAATCTATCAAAAAGTATGATTTATTTCTGTCATTTACTGTGTCACATATTTTGGTACTCTGTTATATATGTGTAAATGTCATATCTTTCTGATGGACTGACCCTTTTATTATTTTAAAATATCTCTCTTTATCTCTAGCAACATTTAAAAAAAAATTTTTTTTTGAGGCAGGGTCTTGCTCTGCCGCCCAGGCTGGATTGTAGTGGTGTTGTCACAGCTCACTGCAGCCTCAACCTCTCAGGCTTAAGTGATCCTCCTGCCTCAATCTCCTGAGTAGCTGGGAATACAGGCATATGCCACTATGGTGGGATAACTTTTGTATTTTTTGAGAGAAGGGATTTCGCCACATTGCCTAGGCCAATCTCAAACTCCTGAGCTCAAGCGATCCACCTGCCTCAGCCTCCCAAAGTGCTGGAATTACAGATGAGAGCTACCACACTTGGCCCTGAATTTTCTGTATACAATATCATGTCATGTGCAATAGTGATTGTCTTACTTCCTTTCTAATCTGAGTTCCTTTTGTTTATTTTTCTTGCCTAATTTCACTGGCTAGTATCTGTAGTACAATGTTTTGTTTTGTTTTAGACAGGGTCTCACTTTGTTGCTCAGGCTGGAGTACAGTGATGTGATCTCAGCTCACTGCAGCCTCAACCTCCGAGACTCCAGTGATCCTCCCACCTCAGCCTCCTAAGTATCTGGGACTACAGGCACAGACCACCACCACCACGTCTAGCTAAGTTATTTTTTTGTTTTTAGTAGAGACAAGGTCTCACTATGTTGCCCAGGTTGGTCTCAAACTCCTGGGCTCAAGTAATCCATGCACCTTAGCCTCCTAAAGTGCCAGGATTATAGGCGTGAGACACCGTGCCCAGCCAATGTAGTACAAGTTCTTTTTTTTTTTTTTTAGACAAGGTCTCACTCTGTTATCCAGACTGGAGTGCAGTGGTAGAACCTTGCTCACTGCTGCCTTGATCTCCCAGGCTCAAGCCATCTTCCCACCTCAGCCTCCCAAGTAGCTGGAACAATAGGTGTGTGCCATCACACCCAGCTAATTTTTGTATTTTTTGTAGAGATGGGGTCTCACTATGTTGCTCAGGCTGGTCTCAAACTCCTGGATGAAAGTGATCCTCCTGCCTCAGCCTCCCAAAGCTCTGGGATTACAAGCATGAACCACTGCGCCTGTCCCTTATCTTGTTCTTGATCTTAGAGGGAAATGTTCATTTTTTCATCATTAAGTATAATGTTAGTTGTAGGTTTTTCCTAGACATGCCTTATGAAAGTTGAGGATGTTCTCTTCTATTCCTAGTTTGTGGTTTTACCATGAAAGAGTGTTGGGTTTCGTTATATGCTTTTTTTTTTTTTTTTCTTTTTTGACTGGTCAAGTACCCAATAGTGAGAAAGGGGGAAAGAGTAGAACAAGCAGTTTGATCTGTGATTAACTGTGAGCAATCAAATGAGATAACTCACTACCTTTAGACCAGTTTGTTTAATGCTTTTTTGGCATCTATTGAGATGACTATGGGTTTTTTTCTACTATGCATACTTTTTACCTTATTTGGCTTTTATGGTTTCATGAAACTATTTTGTGAATGCATAAATGCATAATTACTTTCACAAATTCAGAGATGGCATATAGTTGTCTTTTGGTAGCTGCAGGTATTTGTTCTAGGACCCGTCTATAGATATCAAAATCTGCAGATGCTCAAGTCTCATATAAAATGGTGTAGTATTTGCATATAATTTATGCACATCCTCTGGTATACTTTAAACTATCTCTAGATTACTTATAATACCTAATGCAACATAAATGCTATATAAAGAGTTATACTGTATTGTTTTTTATTTGAATTATTTTATTGTTATTTTTATGGCTTTTCTCAAATATTTTCAATTTGCCATTAGTTGAATCTGCAGATGTGGAACCCATGGATACAGAGGGCCAACTGTATTCTCTTTCATTTGTATTTTACCATATATTTCAATACAGTGCTATGCAGAGAATAGACAGAATAAATGTTCTATAAATTACCAGCTAAATTTTTTGTGGCCTGGGTATAACCTGTAGTATCTATAAGCCCTAAATATCAAGACCAAGCATATGTTTCATTAAAGTTTTTTTCCGTTTGTTTTTGTTTTTTTGTTTTTTTTGTTTTAAGACAAAAAAGAGTCTCGCCCTGTCGCCCAGGCTGAGTGCAGTGGCGCCATCTCGGCTCACTGCAAGCCCCGCCTCCTGGGCCCAAGCGATTCTCCTGCCTCAGCCTCCTGAGTAGCTGAGACTACAGGTGCCCACCACTACACCTGGACAATTTTTGTATTTTTAGTAGACAGGGTTTCACCATGTTGGCCAGGATGGTCTCAACCTCCTGATCATGATCCACCTGCCTCAGCCTCCCAAAATGCAAAGATTACAGGTGTGAGCCACTGCACCCCACCTCCTTAACTTTTAAAATGATTATTTCCTTAGGTCTATTATTTTGTAGTGACATTTTCTAGAATTTTGTAATAATTTTGGGATAGTTTATATAACTATTTGAAAATTTACTTTTAGATTTAGTAACATATTCCTGGATTTGTTTGTCAGTTTCTGATATACTATAGTTGTGGTTAGTATGCCTATTTGGGGGGAAATTTAAGAATGATGAACTATAACATCCGTACAGATGAACTTATTTATTTATTATTTATTTATTTATTTATTTATTTATTTATTGAGACCAAGTTTCACTCTTGCTGCCCAGGCTGGAGTGCAATGGTGCAATCTCGGCTCACCACAACCTCCACCTCTTGGGTTCAAGCGACTCTCCTGTCTCAGCCTCCTGAGTAGCTGGGATTACAGGCATGCGCCACTACGCCCGGCTAATTTTGTATTTTTAGTAGAGAAGGGGTTTCTCCATGTTGATCAGGCTGGTCTTGAACTCCTGACCTCAGGTGCTCCGCCCACCTCAGCCTCCTAAAGTGCTGGGATTACAGGCATGGGCCACCACGCCTGGCTTATTATTTAATTTATTTTTTTAGAGACAGGGTCTCTGTTGTCCAGACTGGAGTGCAGTGATGTGAGCATAGCTCAATGCAGCCTCAAGTTCCTGGGATCAAATGATCATTTACCTCAGCCTCCTAAGTAGCAAGGATTAAAGGCATATTCCACCATGCCCGTCTAATTTTTTTTTTTTTTTTTCATGCAGAGTCTCAGTCACTCAGGCTGGAGAGCAGTGGTGTGATCATGGCTAAACGCAGCTTCTGCCTTCTGGGCTCAAGTGATCCTCCCACCTTAGCCTCCTGAATAGCTGAGACTACAGGCACGCACCACAACACCTGGCTAATTTTTGTATTTTTTGTAGAGATGGGGTTTTACCATGTTACCCAAGCTGAAAGGCTAATTAAAAAAAATTTTTTTTTTTTTTTTTGTAGAGATAGGGGGTTCAGTTTGTTGCTCAGGCTGATCTCGAACTCCTGGCTTCAAGCAATCCTCCTGACTCAGTCTCCCAAAATGCTGGGAGTCTACAGGCATGAGCCATCATGCCTGGCTTATACAGATGAATTTATAGGATGCTTGTGATTTGTGTAAAAATAAAACAGGACAGGGGAGTGGTTAGGAGTATAGTTAAAAAAAGGTTGGTGATGAGTTGCTAATTGTTGAAACTGGATGATGGGTACATTTTGTTTATTTTTGTATGTTTAAAATGTTCCATGAAAAAATTTAATATAATTGTGAAATATAACATACATAGTACATATGTATAGACAGGTAATTATAACCTAGGTGGTAATAACCACGTAGCTTAAGAATGAGAATTTTGCAACACCCAGAAGCCACCACGTGCCTCTCCCCAATTATAACTTTCTTCTGTCTTTATTGGTAACTATTATCCTGACATTTCTCGCTTTCCTTTATGGTTTTACCACCTATGTCTGTATACTTAAATAATATAGTTTAGTTTTGTCCATGGTAAGTTCGTATGAAAAGTATCACACTGTATATATTCTTTTGTGTTTTTCTTCTTTCATCATGGTAAAATTTATCCATATTCATCTTTTTTCAATGCCATGAGTTCTGTCTACCCTTTATTTGATGGAATTTTTTTTTTTTTTTTTTTTTTTTTTTTTTTTGAGATAGGGTCTTGCTGTGTCTTCCAGGCTGGAGTGCGGTGGTGTGATCTCGGCTCACTGCAACCTCTACCTCTCAGGTTCAAGCGATTCTCAGCCTCTTGAGTAGCTGGGATTACAGGCATGTGCCACCACATCCAGCTAATTTTTGTATTTTTAGTAGAGACGGGGTTTCACCATGTTGGCCAGGCTGGTCTCGAACTCCTGACCTCAGGTGATCCACCCGCCTCAGCCTCCCAGAGTGCTGGGATTACAGGCGTGAGTCACCGTGCCTGGCCTTATTTGGTGTATTTCCAACCAAGAACAAGGCAGGTGCTTAAGACAGTCTTTGAATCAATTAATTATTATCTTCCCCCTTGAACACTGAAAAATTTAAACCCAATTCACCACATCCTAGATACTCTAGAAAAATAGGACAGCATTGAGAGAGAGAAACATAAAGAAAAGTTCTCCTGAAGGAAGAATAAAAGGAATAGGCCATTTTGGTAGAGAGTGGAGATCGAGTGAGAAGGAAGGCAGATAGAAACATTAAAGGTGGATTGTGAAATTAAGTCAAAGTTAGTCCAAAGTTGGTAAGTGTGTTTCACTTTTACCAAGTACAACATATCTTGTCAGATTTTCTTGATACTACTTTGTTTAATTTTAAAAAATTACCCCAGTGTTTGGGTACTAAGAAGTTGACATACATTCCAATATCTTGGATCTTGGTAATTGCAGAGCATCTGTTGCTGGATTATTATTACCATTTTGTTAACAGATAGGGTCTTACACTGTCACCCAGCATGAAATGCAGGGTGCCATCATAGCTGCCTGCAACCTTAAACTCAAGCAGTCCTCCCACCTCAGCCTCCTAAGAGTAGCTGGGATTATAGGCCCAAACCATCTTGCCTGGCTTGGAGTATTTTAACAAAAACCAATAAGTTCCTTATATATATATATATATATATTTTTTTTTTTTTTTTTTCCTAAAGATTGAATTAGAATCCTTGACCATGTGGATGTAAAGTGAAAAAAATAGAATCTTTAATGAGCTATCAGTAATGGCAAAAGCAAATATTTATCCACTATGCAAATTGTTACATGATATATGTTTGTTTCTAAACAGAGAAATGGGTTGACTCTGGGGATAGTTTTAAGAAATAATTATTGAGGGAAATTTTACCTTGTGATATGTTCAGATTTTGATACTGTGAATGGTATCGTATTCGATATTTACTGGTAGATTGGCAAATTCCTTAATGAAAGAATAGGTGAAAAAATATGTATGAAACAAGGGAAAAAATTTTAGTCACTTAGCAAAAAATAAAGTTGTATTTATATTATATAATTAAGACTCATAACAATACAATATTATAAAAATCACTGAAAGTTCTAAATGTTTTTTTCATTTGAACACTTTTTTTCAAGTTTATAGAAAAATTTTTCAGTCTTGCCTCAGAAATAATGCTTTTGCCTCAGTGGATTCATTACCCTATGGTGCGTTTGGATTGTGAAGATTTGAAGATAGGCCTGACAAATAAAGCAAAAGCCTTTGCAAACATATTATTAAATGACATAGCTTCAAAATATAGAAAAGAAAATGAACGGTAAGTAGAATTAATTCCCAAACTCAGAATTATATGGCTAAAAGAAATACTTTGCTAAAGTAATTCCTGTTTAAAAACAAAAGCTTAAAATATGTAAGTACTTACAACTTTTTCTCCATAGCTGCCTCCTATAGAGGTGCCTTTGTAGTCCCGTTGGGCTTGCTTCTTTTTGTTTGATACTGTTTGATACCTTTTTAAATGCAGATCATTTCGTCATTCAGGTATTAAGCCCAGTAACGAATAGTTCTCCCTTCTCATTCCCCTCCCTTCCCCTTCCCCTTCCCCTTCCCTTCCCCTTCCCCTTCCCCTTCCCCTTCCCTTCCCTTCCTTTCCTTTCCTTCTATTAGAGATAAGGTCTTGGCCATGTTGCCTAGGCTGCTCTCAAACTCCTGGACTCAAGTGATCCTCCCATCTCAGCCTCCCAGAGTGTTGGAATTACAGGTGTGGGCCACTGTGCCTGGCCACATTCCTCCTGTATTTCTGATATTCAATAATTAACTATAAAGTCCTACATTATCTGATTTATGCTCACCACTTCAACTTCGTTTGCCATTCCTAAAGTATGTCAAGCTTATTACCACCTTATGGCCTTGCTGTTTTTTCTTCCTGGAATCTCTTTTCCTGGTATTTGACAACTCATTTGTTTTTTCCCTCATCTTGAGTATCACCTCCCTGGAAAGGCCTTCTCTGGCCCCTCTGTGTAAAATAGCGGCTTCTTCTTGACACTCCATCATTCTTTTTCCTTTCATGGTGCTTTATTTTTCTTCATAGCTTTTTTTTTTTTTTTTTCTTTAGAGACAGGGTCTCACTATAATGCCCAGACCGAAGTGCAGTAGCACAATTACAGCTCACTGCAGCCTTGAATTCCTGGGCTCAAGGGATCCTCAGCATTTTTTTTTTTTTTTTTTTTTGAGACGGAGTCTTGCTCTGTCGCCCAGGCTGGAGTGCGGTGGCGCGATCTCGGCTCACTGCAACCTCCGTCTCCCAGGTTCACGCCATTCTGCTGCCTCAGCCTCTTGAGTAGCTGGGACTACAGACGCCTGCCACCATGCCCGCCTAATTTGTTTTTGTATTTTTAGTAGAGATGGGGTTTCACCATGTTAGCCAGGATGGTCTCGCTCTCCTGACTTCGTGATCCGCCTGCCTCGGCCTCCCAAAGTGCTCGGATTATAGGCATGAACCACCGCACCTGGCCAGCATTTTTTTTTGCTACCTAACAGAGTACATATTTGTGTGCTTTTGTCTCTCCCCTCAGTTTCAATACCAGCTTTATGAGGGCAGGGTCTCATTTACTGCTATGTTTACAATGTTTAGAATTTTCCTTAGCATATTGTAGGTACTTAGCTATTTATTAAATGAGTGAATGAGCAAGTATAATTTCTCACATATTTCTCCAAATTCCTGCATGAACTAAAAAATCATTTACCTCTTTTACACTTTGTTTTTACATGTTTTTTCCTGATATTTCTAGTAATAGCATGACAATACAGATTTCTAACTTCAAATTAAAAAAAAATTTTTAATAGAGACATGGTTTTGCCATGTTGCCCAGGCTGATTTCAACCTCCTGGAGTCAAGAGATCCTCCTACCTCAGCCTCCCAAAGTACTGGGGTGACAAGCGTGAGCCTCTGTGTCTGGGGTAGTTATTTTTTTCTTAAAGAAAAAATTAATTTAATTTTTAAAATTTCAATAGTTTTGGGGGGTATAAGTGATTTGGTTACATGGGTAAATTCCTTTTTTTTTTTTTTTTTTTTGAGATCGAGTGTCACTGCAACCGCTGCCTCCCAGGTTCAAGCTATTCTCCTGCCTCAGCCCCCCAAATAGCTGGGACTACTGGTGTGTGCCACCATGCCTGGCTAATTTTGTATTTTTAGTAGAGACGGGGTTTCACCATGCTGGTCAGGCTGGAACTTCTGACCTCAAGTGATCTACCCGCCTGGGCCTCCCAAAGTACTGGGATTACAGGCATGAGCCACCGCGCCTCGTAGGTAAGTTCTTTAGTGGTGATTTCTGAGATTTTAGCGTATCCATCACCCAAGCAGTGTACATTGTACCAATATGTAGTGTTTTAACCCTCACCTCCCTCTCAGCCTTCCCCACACCGAGTCCCCAAAGTCCATTGTATTGCTGTTTTGCATCCTCATAGCTTAGCTCCCACTTATGAGAATATACAATATTTGGTTTTCCATTCCTGAGTTACTTCACTTAGAATAATGACCTCCAGCTGGGTGCGGTGGCTCATGCCTGTAATCCCACCACTTTGGGAGGCCAAGGCAGGTGGATCACGAGGTCAGGAGTTCAAGACCAGCCTGGCAAACATGGTGAAACCCCCATCTCTACTCAAAATACAAAAATTAGCCAAGCGTGGTGGCACATGCCTATAATCCCAGCTACTCGGGAGGCTGAGGCAGGAGAATGGCTTGAACCTGGGAGGTGGAGGTTGTGGTGTATTGCACCACTGCACTCTAGCCTGGGCAACAGAGTGAGACTCTGTCTTAGAAAAAAGAAAAAAGAATAATGGCCTCCAGCTCCATCCAAATTATGGCAAAGGACATTATTTCATTCCTTTTTATGGCTAAGTAGTATTTGATGGTGTCTATATACCACATTTTCTTTATCCACTCATTGGTCAATGGGCACTTAGGTTGGTTCCGTATCTTTGCAATTGTGAACTGTGCTGCTAATAAACATGCTTGTGCAGATATCTTTTTCATATAATGACTTCTTTTCCTTTGGGATTGCTTGATTGAATGGTAGTTCTATTTTTAGTTCTTTAAGGAATCTCAATACTGTTTTCCATAGTGGTTGTACTAATTTACATTCTCACAAGCAGTTTAAATGTTCCCTTTTCACCACATGCATGCCAACATCTATTGTTTTTTGAAAATTATGGCCATTTCTGCAGGAGTGAGGTGGTATCTCATTGTGGTTTTAATTTGCATTTCCGTGATGATTAGTTATGTTCAGCATTTTTTCATCGGTTTGTTGGCTGTTTGTCTGTTTTCTTTTGAGAAATGCCTATTCATGTCCTTTGCTCACTTTTTGATGAGATTATTTGGTTTTTCCTTGCAGATTTGTTTGAGTTCATTGTGGATTCTGGATACTAGTCTTTTGTTGGAGGAAGAGTTTGCAAATATTTTCTCCCACTCTGTGGGTTGTCTGTTTACCCTGCTGATTATTTCTTTTGCTGTGCAGAAGCTTTTCAGTTTAATTAGGTCCCATTTATTTATTTTTGTTTTTGTTGTGTTTGCTTTTGAGGGCTTAGTCATGAATTCTTTGCCTAGGCCAATGTCCAGGAGCTTTTTTCCGATGTTATTTTCTAGAATTTTTATGGTTTCAGGTCTTGGATTTAAGTCTTTGATCCGTCTTGAGGTGATTTTTGTATAAGGTGAGAGATGGGGATCCTGTGGCTATTCAGGTTTCCCAGCACTATTTATTGAATAGGGTGTCCTTTCCCCAATTTATGTTTTTATATGCTTTATCAAAGATTAGTTTGGCCCAGATATTTTAAAGCTCAGAAAATAATTCTATGAAATGTAACTTTAGTTCAATAATGCTGTAGGATATCTAGGCTCATATCCTACATGGGATATTCTAAGAGAACAGTTAATTAAAGAAACTATGTATAAGGGGTGATCTGTTTACTTGCTGTACTGTCATGTTTCACAAGAGGCACTAATAATAATAAAAAAACTAATGATTATATTAATGATTATGTTATCAGTAAATAGAGTGTACTATATGCTAGATCCTTTACATTCATTATTGTTTTACAACAATCCAGAAAGATGAATGTTACCTGGGTATTTAAGAGAGTTGAAGAGGTCGCTAAAATTTTTTCTAATATGCCATAATTTTGCATGAAATTATTACCTTAATTTTATAGGTTTTATTGATGTATAGTATATATTGAGTTATAGCAGATAAGCTTAATTTTTTTTTTTTTTTTTTTGAGACAGTGCTTCACTCTGTCACCCAGCCTGGAGTGCAGTGTGCAATCATGGCTCACTGCAGCTCAACCTCCCAGGCTCAAGTGATCCTCCTGCCTCAGCTTCCCAAGTAGCTGGGACTACAGGCATGTGCCACCAGGCCCAGATAATTTTTGTATCCTTTTTGTAGAGACAGGATTTCACCATGTTGCACAGGCTGTTTTTGAACTCTTGAGCTCAAGTGATCTGCCTGCCTTGGCCTCTCAAAGTGCTATGTTTACAGGTGTGAGCCACTGTACCTGGCCAAGCTTAAATATTTTTAAGGTAATTTCGTGAATTGAGCAATTATTTTTAGGATATCATAGTTCTTATTTTTTTATTTTTTATTTTTTTGAGATGGAGTCTTGCTCTGTTGCCCAGGAGTGCAGTGGTGCATCTCAGCTCACTGCAAGCTCCACCTCCCGGGTTCACGCCATTCTCCTGCCTCAGCCTCCCAAGTAGCTGGGACTACAGGCACCCACCACCACACCCGGCTAATTTTTTTGTATTTTTAGTAGAGATAGGGCTTCACCGTGTTAGCCAGGATGGTCTTGATCTCCTGACCTCATGATCCTCCCCCCTCGGCCTCCCAAAGTGCTGGGCTTACAGGCGTGAGCCACCACTCCTGGCCGTTCTTATTTTATAATAATCATCATAACACACATTTATTGAATATGATATAACATTAATTAACATCAGTCTATTAAGGTGGAGTTTTATGTCAGTATTTGCAGTGAATTTGAAGCAATTAAAGAACATGCATTAAAAGTCCCTGAAACAACAGAAGAGATGATGGATCTGATATCTTATGTAGAAAAAGCCCGGACTGCAGGAATCGAAGAGTTGATTTTAAGGATCCAGGTAAGAAACTTTTAATTTACATATTTTGGTTTGTTTTCATTGTGAAATATGATATTCATAGTGAAGATGTGTAAAATATATAGTTACACAAGTAGTTGTAAATTGAGTGGTTATATTGCCACCACCTAGGTCAAGAAATAGGATATTGTCAGCACCCTAGGACTCTGCATATAACTTTCTGATCGCCAGGCCTCTCCTTCTCCTCTGTCCTCCTCTAGAGATTAGCAGTTGATTTTTACAGTAATCATAGCTTTGAATTTCTTTAGTTTCACCAATTGTGTGTATGTCCTTAAACAATATAGATTAAAAAAAATTTTTTTATAGTTTCTACATTTAATCGTATGCTTATACCTTTTCCAGCACAAGATTATGTACCAATTTACCTATATTTCACTCTTATTCTTTGTTTAAAAAACTTTAAAAAATGTTAAACAACACATATACCAAAATTATATAAAACACAAACTGTACAATTTAGAATGTTCTAAAGTAAACTGCCAGTAATTGCCACATAGGAAAATAAATAGAACCTTGCTGACCCACTAGAAACGCATCATAATCCCTCGTCTTCTGGATGTTAGCAGCATTCTGATTTTTTATTTTTTATTTTTTATTTTTTTGAGATGGAGTCTCACTCTATCGCCCAGGCTGGAGTGCAGTGGCAAGATTTCGGCTCACTGCAACCTCTGCTTCTTGGGTTCAAGTGATTCTCCTGCCTCAGCCTCCCGAGTAGCTGGGACGACAGGCACCCGCCACCATGCCCGGAGAATTTTTGTATTTTTAGTAGAGATTGGGCTTCACCATATTGACCTGGCTGGTCTCGAACTCCTGACTTTATGATCCGCCCACCTCGGCCTCCCAAAGTGCTGGAATTACAGGCATGAGCCACTGCACCTGGCCAATTCTGATTTTTATAGTAATTACTTCCTTGTTCTTTTTTATAGTTGTACAACTTAAACATGTCTTTCTGATCAATATAGTTAATTTCTTCTGATTTTGGTCTTTATATAAAGGGAATCATACTATTTATATTCTTTTGCCTCTCATCAATGTTATGTTACTAATGTCATTGTTCCTTAACTTTAGCTGATTTTCATTGCTGTCTAGTATTCCATTCCATATTGTATCCATTCCACATTGTATACAATAATTTATTTTAAAAATTTCACTGTTCTGGATATTTGGTTATTTCTGCTTCTGGTATTACTGGCAATGCTTCTGGGAACATTTTTATACATGTATCCCAGTGCACACATTCATTCATTTCTTCCAGGTGTTATAGGATATGCTTTTCTTCACCTTTACTAATTAAGGCAAAATTCTTTTCTAAGTAGTTCCAGTTTTAGACTCCTATTAGCAGTGCACAAAATGTCTATTATTTTAACATTCTTACTTGCAGTTGTGAGATGGTTTAAATTTTGCCAGTCTATTGGGTGAAAGTTATGGTATTTTCAATTTGCATTTTCCTAAAAAGAAATGAATTTGAACACTTTTCATATGCTTATTGGCCATTTGGAGTGCCTCTTTTGTGAAATGATAGTACATATATTTTGCTTGTTTATTTTTTGGGTTATGTACCTTTTCCTTATTGATTTGTAGCAGTTAAAGAGTGGCAAAATAAACATAACACAACATTTACCATTTTAACCATTTTTAAGTGTACAGTTCAATGTAGTAATTTTAAATATATTATTAGGTATCTTTTTATCCACTCTGTAATTTAATTTTTTAATGGTGTTTTTGATGAACAGAAGTCTTTAATTTTAATGCAGTTAAATGAAGCAATCTTTTATTTTATAATAAATGGAGGAATTTTTTATTTCCTTCCTTCCTTCCTTCCTTCCTTCCTTCCTTCCTTCCTCTTTCTCTCTCTCTCTTTTCTTCCTTTCTTCCTTTCTTTCTTTCTTTTCTATTGGAGACAAGGTCTTGCCATGTTGCCTTAATTTTAATGCAGTTAAAAGGAGCAATCTTTTATTTTATACCTAGTGCTTTCTGTATTTTGTTTAAGAAATCCTGTGCTACCTTGGTTCAAAGATATTTTTCTTCCACCCTTTTCTAGAAGCTGTTTAGATTTGCTTTTCAGATTTAGGTTTCAATCCTGAAAATTTATTTCTGTAAATAATGTGAGGTCCAATTTAAATATTTTCCCATATAGATGAGCAATTACACATTTACTGAAGAGACCATCCCCACTGTGTCCATATATGTATAGATCTGTTTTGAGGCAGCTTGTTCTGTTCCATTGGCCTTTTTTTGTTTATTTTTTTTTTGACAGAGTCTCACTCTGTCACCAAGCTGGAGTACAATGGTGCAATCCCAGCTCATTGCAACCTTTGCCTCCTGGGTTCAAGAGATTCTCCTGCCTTAGCCTCCCGAGTAGCTGGGACTACAGACACGTGCCACCATGCCCAGCTAGCACCACCACGCCCAGCTAATTTTTGTATTTTTAGTAGAGACGGGGTTTCACTATGTTGGCCAGGATGGTCTCCATCTCTTGACCTCATGATCCGCCCGACTTGGCCTCCCAAAGTGCTGGGATTACAGGCGTGAGCCACCATGCTCTGCCAAAATGTATTTTTATATATTAATTTAATACCCATCATTCAATTTTTCTTTCAACATTTTCTATTTAAAACTTTGAACTTTAGGCCATGCGCAGTGGCTCATGCCTGTAATCCCAGTACTTTGGGAGGCGGAGGTAGGTGGAGCACCTGAGGTCAGAAGTTCGAGACCAGACTGACCAACATGGTGAAACCCCATCTCTACTAAATACAAAAAGTTGGCCGGGCGTGGTGGCACATGCCTGTAATCCCAGCTACTTGGGAGGCTGAGGCAAGGGAATCACTTGAACCTGGGAGGCGGAGGTTGCAGTGAGCCGAGATTGCACCATTGCACTCCAGCCTGGGCAAAAAGAGTGAAACTCCGTCTCTAAAAAAAAAAATTTAACTTTACTATTTTTATATATTTTAAATTTCTCTTCTTAATTTTAATACTTTATCTGAAGATTATTTTGGAATGTCTGCATGTACCATTCATTATATAACTTGCAAATAATGACAGTTTTGTTTTTCATGACCAAATGTTACACATTTGCAAAACTTTGTTTATTTTCTTTGCAACAGTGGACTGTCTGGGACTCTAGTACAATGTTGAATAGCAGTGGATGACAGTTTTCCCATCTTTATCCCAACCTTAAGGGGAAAGCTTTCTTTTTTTTTTTTTTTTTTGAGACGGAGTCTCACTCTGTCGCCCAGGCTGGAGTGCAGTGGCCAGATCTCAGCTCACTGCAAGCTCTGCCTCCCGGGTTCCCGCCATTCTCCTGCCTCAGCCTCCCGAGTAGCTGGAACTACAGGCGCCCGCCACCTCGCCCGGCTAATTTTTTGTATTTTTTAGTAGAGACAGGGTTTCACCCTGTTAGCCAGGATGGTCTCGATCTCCTGACCTCATGATCCGCCCGTCTCAGCCTCCCAAAGTGCTGGGAATATTTCACTATTAAGTATGACATTTGTCGTAGGTTTTATACAGGTACTTTTGCCAGATTAATGAATTCCCTTTTATTGCTGATGTGCTATTAGGTTTTTTGAAAAGAAAAATTAGTATGAGTGAACTTTGAATTTCACTACATGCCTTTTTTGCATGTATTGTGGTGATCATATGCTTTTTCTCTTTAATCTGTTAGTATAATGAATTACATGGATCGTTTTTTATTTTAAAGTTTTATTTCTATGTGCATTGTATATATAAAATATATAGAATGTACAAAATACATATTTAATGTTATTTTCAATACATAATATAAAATATATAGAATGTACAAAATACATATTTAATGTTATTTTCAATACATAATTTTATATCTATATGATATATAATATATAAAATACATACATATAATATAAAATCAAAAACCTTAAATTTGCCTTTGAATCTGTATTTCAGTTCTTAAAAATTAGTGCTACAGTACAGCTTATAGAACAATGAAAGATATAGAGGGTAAAAATATTCAATCTCTCTACTCAGATAAATCTATTGTTTTAAGAGTTTTTTTTCTTTGCAACTCACCTCCTTTTTTTTTTTTTTTTGAGACGGAGTCTCACTCTGTCGCCCAGGCTGGTGTGCAGTGGCACGATCTCGGCCCACTGCAACCTCTGCCTCCTGGGTTCAAGCAATTCTTCTGCCTCAGCCTCCGAGTAGCTGGGACTACAGGCGTGCGTCATCACGCCTGGCTAATTTTTGTATTTTTAGTAGAGATGGAGGTTCACCATGTTGGCCAGGCTGGTCTGTAACTCCTGACCTCAGGTGATCCACCTCCCTCGGCTTCCCAAAGTGCTGGGATTACAGGTGTGAGCCACTGTACCCGGCCTACTCACCTCCAACTCTTTCTGAACGATTACAAACCATAATATTCTGGACTATTGCGTACAGCAATGTGCGAAGTAGGCAAAAATGGTGGTGATGTCACTGAAGATACAAAACAAAAGATACTAAAATCATTGTCATCAAAGATACAAAAATAAAAAAATTTATAAGAATAAAATAATTTAAAATCCTTTAAAATCAAAGTTAAAGGATTGCTGAAGATTTAATTACGTTTTTCAGTCATAAACAAGGGAGGACCAAAAGTTCCTTTATGTTAAATCAACTGCAAGTGAAAACTTTTTAAAAGCCTTGTTTCTAGCATAAAAGTATACAATTATGTGGCATGAAGCAAGATAAATACTGTAGCTATTGAAATACCCGTCTGGTTTGGGTGATATGTAAAATATCAGTTTATAATCTGAGTCAAATTTCAATCTGAAAAATTATTAGAGATTGTTGTTCTCTTTTTCGTAATGACTTAGATTTTCTATATGACATATTATATCCAGAGTTTCTTTCGTAGGAATCTAAACGCCAAATGAGTTACTTTTTAGATGTTTTTCTATTTCCTCAAGAAGACTTAGCTTTAAATGCAACTGTCCTCATGTGGCCTAAGAAAATTAATCCCATCTTTGATGAAAATGATGAGGTAAATATATTTTTCATTTTTTTTTGTATTTTGACATTTCGAGCACATCATTCAGATTTGATTTTCATATCTACTGGCCATCTATCTTTAAAAGTAATTTTTTGTGTCAATATGAGTTTGAGACTGGCCACACTTATGGCCCTCTAGGCTTAAGACAAGCTGTTAGGCTTAACTCACAAGGTCTGGTAAGTAGTGGGGCTGACATTTAGAAAGTCAGAACTATTATATAAATTAATAATAGAAGCACTTAACTGAGAAAATGCTTTCCATTTATTCAATTATTTAACTCATAAAAATCCCATGTGCTCCCATTTCTTCCATTTCATAGATGAGAAATATGAGACTCAGAGAAATTAAATAGTTCAATATCACAGTGATAAGATTTACAATTTTATATCAGACTGAATGTATTTCAGATATTGAAAAAGTCCTAATATAAACCAGTTTATCCTGAATTGGGAGGTAAGATGGTATTGTAATAAAAAGCGTGGCCTTCAATCAGATAAACCAAGATTCTAATCCAGATTTGGATTTTTATGATTTTGTGAACATGAACATGACTTCCGTAGGATTCAATTTCTCTTCTCTGAAATGAGAATAATAATACTAGTAATAATATAGGTAAGGTATTTAATAGTTCTTGATACATGGCACATGCTCAATAGATGGTAATTTTATTATTATCCCATAATCTGTTAAATAAATAAATTAAAATAAATTTTAATTAATGAATACAAGTTGTTAAAGTCACTTTGGAGATTGAGGAATGTTTTTGTGTGTGGTTTATTATTCTTTGCATTTTTATATCAATAATTATAGACATTGTTTTATTTTTGTGCTCATTTTTACTTCTCTGATGGTTTTTATGATTATACACAGTATTTAGATTTCTGACTTGGTAATTCTTTGTTACAGATTAACTAACATGATTAAATTGTCTTTTAAAAAGCTAATTGAGAATGCTAAACATAAAAAAGAAAATGAACTAATGGCCAAGAGAGAGAAACTTATTTTGGAAATAGAAAAGGAATCACGCCGCATGGAAGAGTTTACAGAATTTGCAGAGCTGGAGCGCATGCAACAGGTCTGATAAATATATAAGACAATAGCTATGGCCAGCCCATAGAGTCATACAGGGCATGTTAACATAAATTTAAAAATATAGACAAATGCCAGTTTACTTTTTTATGTTTACTCTATATATTTTTCTATATATTACATAGATACATATATATTTATGTAATATATTTATATATAGTAAAATACATAAATATTTATTTAAACACTTTATATGTAGTCTCAGCCTCCTGAGTAGCTTGGACTAACAGGCGTGTGCCACCATGCCCGGCTAATTTTTTGTATTTTCTTGTAGAGATGGGGTTTTGCCATGTTGCCCAGGCTGGCAAACAAAGACCTGACTCTTAGGCCCAGAACTGGAGCTATGTTGTCTTTCTTGTGACTTAGTTGTCTATTTGTAGAGTAGACATCATCATACCTTTTGCTCTCAGTCATAGTTATGTTGTGAAGTTAATATTTAAAATTGCTGTATAGGCTGGGCACAGTGGCTCACTCCTGTAATCCCCGCACTTTGGGAGGCAGAGGTGGGCAGATCACCTGAGGTCAGGAGTTCGAGACCAGCCTGGCCAACATGGCAAAACCCCGTCTCTACTAAAAATACAAAAATTTGCTAGGCGTGGTGTTCGGCATCTGTAGTCTCAGTTACTCCGTAGGCTGAGGTGGGAGAATCGCTTGAACCAGGGGGGCGGAGGTTGCAGTGAGCCCAGATCATGCCACTGCACTCCAGCCTAAAAATAAAGTTGTTGTATAAATGCAAGGACATATTGTACACAGTATCATATGATTTTATTTTTGTAACATTACTTGAATATTTCTTAAGACAAAAAATTATTTGCTTTCAGTACGTGACAGATGTAAGACAACTACAAAAACGTGTTCAGGAATCTGAAGAAGCAGTGCAGTTTATCAATAAAGAAGAGGAACTTTTCAAGTGGGAATTGACAAAATATCCTGAACTGGATAAATTAAAAGTTAACATTGAGCCCTATCAGAAGTTTTTTAATTTTGTTTTGAAGTGGCAACGATCAGAAAAACGGTAATTGCTGGTAATGTAATAAAAATCAAGCAAATGACAGAAAAGAGTTTGTAAAATATAAATTGATTTTTTTTTTTTTTGGTTAAGTGTTTAAAAGTAGGATTTATGTGTCTGTTGGCTGTATGAATGTCTTCTTTTGAGAAATGTCTGTTCATATCCTTTGCCCACTTTTTGATGGGGTTGTTTGTTTTTTTCTTGTAAATTTGTTGGAGTTCTTTGTAGGTTCTGGATATCATCGCTGGCCATCAGAGAAATGCAAATCAAAACCACAATGAGATACCATCTCACACCAGTTAGAATGGCGATCATTCAAAAGTCAGGAAACAACAGGTGCTGGAGAGGATGTGGAGAAATAGGAACACTTTTACACTGTTGGTGGGACTGTAAACTAGTTCAACCATTATGGAAAACAGTATGGCGATTCCTCAAGGATCTAGAACTAGATGTACCATATGACCCAGCCATCCCATTACTGGGTATATACCCAAAGGATTATATATCATGCTGCTATAAAGACACATGCACACATATGTTTATTGCGGCACTATTCACAATAGCAAAGACTTGGAATCAACTCAAGTGTCCATCAGTGACAGACTGGATTAAGAAAATGTGGCACATATACACCATGGAATACTATGCAGCCATAAAAAAGGATGAGTTTGTGTCCTTTGTAGGGACATGGATGCAGCTGGAAACCATCATTCTTAGCAAACTATCACAAGAACAGAAAACCAAACACCGCATGTTCTCACTCATAGGTGGGAACTGAACAATGAGATCACTTGGACTCGGGAAGGGGAACATCATACACCGGGGCCTAGCATGGGGAGGGGGGAGGGGGGAGGGATTGCATTGGGAGTTATACCTGATGTAAATGACGTGTTGATGGGTGCTGACGAGTTGATGGGTGCAGCTAGGCAACATGGCACAAGTATACATATGTAACAAACCTGCACATTATGCACATGTACCCTAGAACTTAAAGTATAATAATAAAATAAAAAAAAAAAAAAGGAGGATTTACATGTCCATTTGAAAGAGAATCAGGTACCATATAGGAGAAGCATCCAGTGCTGCTAAGGTCCCACTAACCTTACTAATACAATATCTGAGATCCTTTTCTGGTTTATGAGCATAATGATTGGATTTTCATGCTCATGTGTGAGAGGTGTGGCCTCCCTCAAACGTTGTTACAATGTCAGCACATTACCCTTCTGACATGAAAAATGTATATATAATATATGAGTTTTCATTTTGGTTTCTGAGAGTCAATTCCCTTTTTAATGCAATAGATTAATTTCACTAATGTTTACCCCCAAAATTAGAAGTATGGAGTCAAATCCGCATTTTATTTTTATTTTTGTTTTATAATTTCAACTTTTATTTTAGATTCAGAAACATGTGCGGGTTTGTTTCATGGGTATATTGCATGACACTGAGATCTGGGGTAAAAATGATCCTATCTCCCAGGTAGTGAGCATAGCACCTAATAGGTAGTTTTTCAGCCCTTGCTCCCCTCCCTCTCTCCCACCTCTAGTAGTCCCCAGTGTCTGTTGTTCCCATCTCTGTGTCCATGCATACCCAGGGCTTAGCTCCCACTTCAAAGTGAGAAAATGAGGTATTTGGTTTTCTGTTCCTGCATTAATTTGCTTAGGATAATGGCCTTCAGCTGCATCCATGTTGCTGCAAAGGGCATGATTTCATTCTTTTTTAAGGTTGCATTGTATTCCATGGTGTATATGTACCCAATTTTTTTTTTTTTTTTTTTTTTTTTTGAGACGGAGTCTCGCTCTGTCGCCCAGGCTGGAGTGCAGTGGCCGGATCTCTGCTCACTGCAAGCTCCGCCTCCCGGGTTCACGCCATTCTCCTGCCTCAGCCTCCCGAGTAGCTGGGACTACAGGCGCCCGCCACCTCGCCCGGCTAGTTTTTTGTATTTTTTTTTAGTAGAGACGGGGTTTCACCGGGTTAGCCAGGATGGTCTCGATCTCCTGACCTCGTGATCCGCCCGTCTCGGCCTCCCAAAGTGCTGGGATTACAGGCTTGAGCCACCGCGCCCGGCCGTACCCAATTTTTTTTATTCAATCCATTGTTGATGAGCACCTAGGTTGACTCCATGTCTTTGCTATTGCGAATGGTGCTGCGATGAACAGACAAGTACATGTGTCTTTTTGGTAGAATGATTATTTTCTTTTGGGTATATACCCAGTAATGGGATTACTGGGTCAAATGGTAGTTCTGTTTTAAGTTCTTTGAAAAATCTCCAAACTACTCTCCACAGTGGCTGAGCTACTTTACAGTCCCACCAACAGTGCAACAGTGTATAAGCATTCCCATTTCTCCACAGCATCTGTTTTTTGTTTTTTTGTTTTACTTTTTAATAATAGCCATTCTGGCTGATGGGAGATGGTCTCTCATTGTGGTTTGATTTGCATTTCTGTAATGTGAATCTGCATTTTATTTGGGTACTGTTAGTCATCCATTTATAATCTGATACATATTTTAGCACATGCAGCATAGTCAAAATGATTATTTTAGTTCTGTCTTTCTACCATCAGCTCTACTTGGGTGCCTGAGAAAAACTGTTAACAGCTCTTGCCCTCATTTTTCTCTCTTAAAACAAGGGGTCTAGCCTAAAGGATCTCTAAGGCCCCTTCAAACTCCAAAAGTCTGAGTTTAATAATATTTTTTCTTTCAATTCAGGTGGATGGATGGAGGGTTTTTGGACCTCAACGGGGAAAGCATGGAGGCTGATGTGGAAGAGTTTTCCCGAGAAATTTTTAAGACACTAAAGTTTTTCCAAATGAAGCTAAAGAAAGAATTGCAAGAAAAAAGAAAGGCAGCAAGAAAACGGTCTTTGGAAGAAGAGAAAATTGAAGAAGAACCAAAAGAGAATCCTACTCTTACTATGTGCAGTACAGTCATGGAACAGATAAAAGCTTTTAGGGTATAAATGTATATAATAACATTTTAATATTATAGCTATCTTCTCAACTTTTCTGTTGCCTAATATATGAATTATAAAGCCTATCTTCTGGTTTTACATGTTTATTATTTATTATTATTAATAGTTTTTGAGGCAGGTCTTGCTCTGTTGGCCAGGCTGGAGTGAAGTGGTGACTCACTGCCACTGCCACCTCCTGGGCTCAAGTGATCCTCCCACATCAGCCTCCTGAGTAGCTGGTAATACAGCCACCATGCCTGGCTAATTTTTTTGAAGAAACGGGATTTTGCTGTGTTACCCAGGCTGGTCTTGAACTCCTGTGCTCAAGCAATCTGTCCACCTTGGCCTCCCAAAGTGCTGGAATTACAGGCATGAGCCACCACACCTGGCCTATTATTATTACTTTTTAGATAAGGTCTCACTCTGTTGCGCAGGCGGGAGTGCAGTGGCACAGTCATAGCTCCCTGCAGCCTCAGACTCGTAGGCTCAAGAAGAAGACACTATTTCTTCCCATTTTGCTAATGAATTGGGTCTCTGTCACCTGTAATCAAAGGAGTATGGCCAAATGAAGGTACTGAGGAGAAACAATCAGAAAAAATAAGATTTTAAATTCCTCTGCTATGCCTCAGCCTCTTGGTCAAGCTCTGACTCACTCCTACCTCTGTCCTAGGCGTGGGTATTTGTGACAGAGCTGAGTGATGGGTTTTGGGAGGAAGAGGTAAGGGCAAGAGAGGGCACTTTATTCCTCTCATCTTTCAAATTACATCTTTTTGCATCTTTGATGTTTTGGTGTCTCATTCCCACAACTTTAGCTCCTCATCATGAAGCACCGCTATGGAGCGTAGGAAAGGCTGGTTGGGTGGTGAATGGCAGCCATATTTGGAGCAGATCAAGGAGAATATACATATAAAGCCAGATCTGGCAAAACTGGGGGAAAGAGTTCCTCTGGCCCAAGAAAGGCAGCAGAAGATTGCTTAGATCTATTAGGGCAGATTGCATACTTCCTGAAAATAGGAAGAGTACACCATTGTTTATAATTTAGTATAACAAAACTAAACAAACAGAATAAATAGCCTACCATTAATTAAGCATAATCCAAACTTTGAAGTGAGGTTATAACTATTTTTTCTAGATGAATACATTAAAAAATTTTAGCATTTGCAAAATGCTTAGATGAAGGCTTTTGAGTCCAGATAAATTGTTGACCTATGGATTCTGAATCTTAAGAATTACTCAAGGCCAGGCACGGTGGCTCATGCCTGTAATTCCAGCACTTTGGGAGGCTGAGGTGGGCAGATCACCTGAGGTCAGGAGTTAGAGACCAGCCTGGCCAATATGGTGAAAACTCATCTCTACTAAAATTACAAAAGTTAGTTGAGCATGGTGGTACATACTTATAATCCCAGTTACTCGGGAGGCTGAGGGAGGAGAATCGTTTGAACCCAGGAGGCGGAGGTTGCAGTGAGCTGAGATCATGCCTCTGCATGCCCAGTCTGGGCAACAGAGCAAGACTCCGAAATTACTCAAGAAAGGCTTGATAGAGCTATTCTCATCATCAAGTGCTAATGAAGAGAAATAGAAAGGTTTGGAAGCAGGCTGGGTGTAGTGGATGACACCTGTAACCTGTAATCCCAGTGCTTTGGGAGGCCAAGGTAAGAGGATGATTTGAGGCCAGAAGTTCAAGACCAGCCTGGCTAATATAGTGAGACCCTACCTCTACAAAAAATAAAAAATTAGCCAGGCATGGTAAAAAAGAATTCAGCTGCACCTGAAGACCCAGCTACTTGGGAGGCTGAGGTGCAAGTTTGAGGTTGCAGTGAGCTATGATTATACCGCCACACTCCTGGGCACAACAGAGTGAGACCCTGTCTCAAAAAAAAAAAAGGGCATAAATTTACTGGGGCAGACCACTTAGTCTACACTAAGTACAGCAACACAGGGTAACAGTTTATTGGGAAGGATTTGGAACCACATTGCTTAGTTATAACACAGTTCTCCACTTGGCAGTGGCATACCTTGAGCAAGATATTTAGCCACTTGTGCCTTGGTTCTCTCATTTATAAAGAGAGAATAAGAACAGTTTTTTTGACAGTCAGTAATACATCCTTAAATTTCCACTGTCAACATGCCCAGAGTGCAAACTCTGTGCTTGGATGCAAGCACTGTTCCTGTCTATGTCTAGTCATCTCAGAGATTCCATGACTGCCTGATTTTTTTTTTAACTTAAAAATTATTTTCAATGTTGAATATACTTGCATGGTCTAAAAAATATAGAAAGATATATCTGAAAAGTCTCCTCATGTTTCTCACCTGTATAACTCAAGTGATCAATGTTATTACCTTCTTGTGTATAGTTCCAGAGTTTTATTACATATATAACAATGCAAATATGTATTCTTATCCTTCTATCTTTTTAGATAAACTGTAGCATACAATGTATATGATTTTATTTATTTATTTATTTTTAATTTTTTTAAGTTCTAGGGCACATGTGCACAACGTGCAGGTTTGTTACATATGTATACATGTGCCATGTTGGTGTGCTGCACCCATTAACTTGTCATTTACATTAGGTATATCACCTAATGCTATCCATCCACCCTCCCCCCACCCCATGACAGGCCCCAGTGTGTGATATTCCCCTTCCTGTGTCCAAGTGTTCTCATTGTTCAATTCCCACCTATGAGCGAGAACATGCGGTGTTTGGTTTTCTGTTCTTGTGATAGTTTGCTGAGAATGATGGTTTCCAGTTGCGTCCATGTCCCTACAAAAGACATTAACTCATCCTTTTTTATGGCTGCATAGTATTTCATGGTGTATATGTGTCACATTTTCTTAATCCAGTCTATCACTGATGGACATTTGGGTTGGTTCCAAGTCTTTGCTATTGTGAATAGTGCTGAAATAAACATATGTGTGCATGTGTCTTTATAGCAGCATAATATATAATCCTTTGGGTATATATCCAGTAATGGGATGGCTGGGTCAAATGGTATTTCTAGTTCTAGATCCTTGAGGAATCCCCACACTGTCTTCCACAATGGTTGAACAAGTTTACAGTCCCACCAACAGTGTAAAAGTGTTCCTATTTCTCCACATCCTCTCCAATACCTGTTGTTTCCTGACTTTTTAGTGATCGCCATTCTAACTGGTGTGAGATGGTATCTCACTATGGTTTTGATTTGCATTTCTCTGATGACAAGTGATGATGAGCATTTTTTCATTGTCTGTTGGCTGCATAAATGTCTTCTTTTGTAAACTGTCTGTTCATATCCTTTGCCCACTTTTTGATGGGGTTGTTTGTTTTTTTCTCATAAATTCGTTTGAGTTCTTTGTAGGTTCTGGATATTAGCCCTTTGTCAGATGAGTAGATTGCAAAAATTTTCTCCCATTCTGTAGGTTGCCTGTTCACTCTGATGGTAGTTTCTTTTGCTGTGCAGAAGCTCTTTAGTTTAATTAGATCCCATTTTTCAATTTTGGCTTTTGTTGCCGTTGCTTTTGGTGTTTTAGACATGAAGTCCTTGCCCATGCCTATGTCCTGAATGTTATTGCCTAGGTTTTCTTCTAGGGTTTTTATGGTTTTAGGTCTAACATTTAAGTCTCTAATCCATCTTGAATTAATTTTCGTATAAGGTGTAAGGAAGGGATCCAGTTTCAGCTTTCTACATATGGCTCGCCAGTTTTCCCAGCACTGTTTATTAAATAGGGAATCATTTCCCCATTTCTTGTTTCTTCAGGTTTGTCAAAGATCAGATGGTTGTAGATGTGTGGTATCATTTCTGAGGGCTCTGTTCTGTGCCATTGGTCTGTATCTCTGTTTTGGTACCAGTATCATGCTGTTTTGGTTACTGTAGCCTTGTAGTATAGTTTGAAGTCAGGTAGCATGATGCCTCCAGCTTTGTTCTTTTGGCTTGGGATTGTCTTGGCAACGCAGGCTCTTTTTTGGTTCCATATGAACTTTAAAGTAGTTTTTTCCAATTCTGTGAAGAAAGTCATTGGTAGCTTAATGGGGATGGCATTGAATCTACAAATCACCTTGGGCAGTATGGCCATTTTCACGATATTGATTCTTCCTATCCATGAGCATGGAATGTTCTTCCATTTGTTTGTGTCCTCTTTTATTTCATTGAGCAGTGGTTTGTAGTTCTCCTTGAAGAGGTCCTTCACATCCCTTGCAAGTTGAATTCCTAGGTATTTTGTTCTATTTGAAGCAATTGTGAATGGGAGTTCACTCATGATTTGGTTTTCTGCTTGTTTGTTATTGGTGTATAAGAATGCTTGTAATTTTTGCACATTGACTTTGTATCCTGAGACTTTGCTGATGTTGCTTATCAGCTTAAGGAGATTTTGGGCTGAGATGATGGGGTTTTCTAAATATACAATCATGTCATCTGTAAACAGGGACAATTTGACTTCCTCTTTTCCTAATTGAATACCCTTTATTTCTTTCTCCTGCCTGATTGCCCTGGCCAGAACTTCCAACGCTATGTTGAATAGGAGTGGTGAGAGAGGGCATCCCTGTCTTGAGCCAGTTTTCAAAGGGAATGCTTCCAGTTTTTGCCCATTCAGTATGATATTGGCTGTGGGTTTGTCATAAATAGCTCTTACTATTTTAAGATATGTTCCATCAACACCAAATTTATTGAGAGTTTTTAGCATGAAGGGCTGTTGAATTTTGTCAAGGCCTTTTCTGCATCTATGGAAATAATCATGTGGTTTTTGTCTTTGGTTCTGTTCATATGCTGGATTACGTCTATTGATTTGCGTATGTTGAACCAGCCTTGCATCCCAGGGATGAAGCGCACTTGATCATGATGGATAAGCTTTTTGATGTGCTGCTGGATTTGGTTTGCCAGTATTTTATTGAGGATTTTTGCATCGATGTTCATCAGGGATATTGGTCTAAAATTCTCTTTTTTTGTTGTGTCTCTGCCAGGCTTTGGTATCAGGATGATGTTGGCCTCATAAAATGAGTTAGGGAGGATTCCCTCTTTTTCTATTGATTGGAATAGTTTCAGAAGGAATGGTACCAGCTCTTCCTTGTACCTCTGGTAGAATTCGGCTGTGAATCCATCTGGTCCTGGAATTTTTTTTGTTGATAGGCTATTAATTATTGCCTCAATTTCAGAGTCTGTTATTGGCCTATTCAGGGATTCAACTTCTTCCTGGTTTAGTCTTGGGAGGGTGTATGTGTCTAGGAATTTATCCATTTCTTCTAGGTGTTCTAGTTTATTTGCGTAGAGGTGTTTGCAGTATTTTCTGATGGTAGTTTGTATTTCTGTGGGGTCGGTGGTGATATTCCCTTTATCATTTTTTATTGCATCTTTTGATTCTTCTCTCTTTTCTTCTTTATTAGTCTTGCTAGCAGTCTATCAATTTTGTTGATCTTTGCAAAAAACAAGCTCCTGGATTCATTGATTTTTTGTAGGGTTTTTTTGTGGCTCTATCACCTTCAGTTCTGCTCTGATCTTAGTTATTTCTTGCCTTCTGCTACCTTTTGAATGTGTTTGCTCTTGCTTCTCTAGTTCTTTTAATTGTGATGTTAGGGTGTCAATTTTAGATCTTTCCTGCTTTCTCTTGTGGGCATTTAGTGCTATAAATTTCCCTCTAAACACTGCTTTAAATGTGTCCCAGAGATTCTGGCATGTTGTATCTTTGTTCTCATTGGTTTCAAAGAACATCTTTATTTCTGCCTTCATTTCGTTATGTACCCAGTAGTCATTCAGGAGCAGGTTGTTCAGTTTCCATGTAGTCGAGCAGTTTTGAGTGAGTTTCTTAATTCTGAGTTCTAGTTTTATTGCACTGAGGTCTGAGAGACAGTTTGTTATAATTTCTGTTCTTTTACATTTGCTGAGGAGTGCCTTACCTCCAACTGTGTGGTCAATTTTGGAATAAGTGTGACATGGTGCTGAGAAGAATGTATATTCTGTTGATTTGGGGTGGAGAGTTGTGTAGATGTCTATTAGGTCTGCTTGGTGCAGAGCTGAGTTCAATTCCTGGATATCCTTTTTACCTTTCTGTCTCGTTGATCTGTCTAACGTTGACAGTGGGGTGTTAAAGTCTCCCCTTATTATTGTGTGTGAGTCTAAGTCTCTTTGTAAGTTTCTAAGGACTTGCTTTATGAATCCGGGTGCGCCTGTATTGGGTGCCTATATATTTAGGATAGTTAGTTAGCTCTTCTTGTTTAATTGATCCCTTTACCGTTATGTAATGGCCTTCTTTGTCTCTTTTGATCTTTGTTGGTTTAAAGTCTGTTTTATCAGAGACTAGGATTGCAACTCTTGCCTTTTGTTTTGTTTTGTTTTCCATTTGCTTGGTAGATCTTCCTCCATCCCTTTATTTTGAGCCTGTGTGTGTCTCTGCACGTAAGATGGGCCTCCTGAATATAGCACACTGATGGATCTTGACTCTATCCAATTTGCCAGTCTGTGTCTTTTAATTGGAGCATTTAGCCCATTTATGTTTAAGGTTAATATTGTTATATGTGAATTTGATCCTGTCATTATGATATTAGCTGGTTATTTTGCTCGTTAGTTGTTGCAGTTTCTTCCTAGCATTGATGGTCTTTACATTTTGGCATGTTTTTGCAGTGGCTGGTACCAGTTGTTCCTTTCCATGTTTAGTGCTTCCTTCAGGAGCTCTTGTATGGCAGGCCTGGTAGTGACAAAATCTCTCAGCATTTGCTTGTCTGTAAAGGATTTTATTTCTCCCTCACTTATGAAACTTAGTTTGGCTAGATATGAAGTTTTGGGTTGAAAATTCTTTTCTTTAAGAATGTTGAATGTTGGCCCCCACTCTCTTCTGGCTTGTAGAGTCTCTGCCAAGAGATCTGCTGTTAGTCTGATGGGCTTTCCTTTGTGGGTAACCCGACCTTTCTCTCTGGCTGCCTTTAACATTTTTTCCTTCATTTCAACTTTGGTGAATCTGACAATTATGTATCTTGGAGTTGCTCCTCTTGAGGTGCGTCTTTGTGGTGTTCTCTGTATTTCCTGAATTTGAATGTTGGCCAGCCTTGCTAGGTTGGGGAAGTTCTCATGGATAATATCCTGAATAGTGTTTTCCAACTTGGTTCCATTCTCCCTGTCACTTTCAGGTACACCAGTCAGACGTAGATTTGGTCTTTTCACATAGTCACATATTTCTTGGAGGCTTTGTTCATTTCATTTTACTCTTTTTTCTCTAAACTTCTCTTCTTGCTTCATTTCATTCATTTGATCTTCAATTACTGATACCCTTTCTTCCAGTTGATCGAATCGGTTACTGAATCTTGTGCATTTATCACGTAGTTCTCGTGTCATGGTTTTCAGCTCTACCAGGTCATTTAAGGACTTCTCTACATTGGTTATTCTAGTTAACCATTTGTCTAATCTTTTTTCAAGGTTTTTAGCTTCTTTGAGATGGGTTCAAACTTCCTCCTTTAGCTCAGAGAAGTTTCATCATCTGAAGCCTTCTTCTCTCAACTTGTCGAAGTCATTCTCCATCCAGCTTTGTTCCATTGCTGGTAAGGAGCTGCATTCCTTTGAAGGGGGAGAGGCACTCCAAATTTTAGAATTTTCAGCTTTTCTGTTCTGTTTTTCCCCATCTTTGTGGTTTTATCTACCTTTGGTCTTTGATGATGGTGACATACAGATGGGGTTTTGGTGTGGATGTCCTTTCTGTTTGTTAGTTTTCCTTCTAACGGTCAGGACCCTCAGCTGCAGGTCTGTTGGAGTTTGCTGGAGGTCCACTCCAGACCCTGTTTGCCTGGGTATCAGCAGCAGAGGCTTCAGAAGAGTGAATATTGTTGAACAGCAAATGCTGCTGCCTGATCGTTCCTCTGGAAGCTTTGTCTCAGAGGGGTACCTGGCCGTGTGAGGTGTCAGTCTGCCCCTACTGGGGGATGCCTCCCAGTTAGGCTACTCGGGGCTCAGGGACCCACTTGAGGAGGCAGTCTGACCGTTATCAGATCTCAAACTCCGTGCTGGGAGAACCACTACTCTCTTCAAAGCTGTCAGACAGGGACATTTAAATCTGCAGAGGTTTCTGCTGCCTTTTGTTTGGCTATGCCCTGACCCCAGAGGTGGAGTCTACAGAGGCAGGCAGGCCTCCTTGAGCTGCAGTGGGCTCCACCCAGTTCGAGCTTCCTGGCCACTTTGTTTACCTACTCAAGCCTCAGCAATGGTGGGTGCCCCTCCCCCAGCCTCGCTGCCACCTTGCAGTTAGATCTCAGACTGCTGTGCTAGCAATGAGGGAGGCCCTATGGGCGTGGGAACCTCTGAGCCAGGCGTATATAATCTCCTGGTGTGCCGTTTGCTAAGACCCTTGGAAAAGTGCAGTATTTGGATGGGAGTGACCCGATTTTCCAGGTGCTGTGTGTCACGGTTTCCCTTGGCTAGGAAAGGGAATTCCCTTACCCCTTGCACTTCCTGGGTGAGGCAATGCCTTGCCCTGCTTCAACTCTCGCTTGGTGGGCTGCACCCACTGTCCTGCACCCACTGTCTGATATGATACGCCGCAGTGAGATGAACCCAGTAACTTAGTTGGAAATGCAGAAATCACCCATCTTCTGTGTCGCTCACACTGGGAGCTATTGGCCATCTTGGAACTGCTTCCGCTATTTTCTTTCCTTGTTTTGCTTAATTTATCTTGGAGATCTTTTCTTGTTATATATAGGGAGCTTCTTCATTTTTTTCACACCTATATAATGTATGACTAATGTGTGTATGTGTGTGTACATTGCATGTGTTTGAAGGTGGGACTGCAGGGTAAACTGTGGAAGAGTAAATGCCAAGTTAAAATCAACAGTTTAATTACCCTCCATACAGGTTATACCAATATATACTCTCACCAACCTTCATAACAAAATATCATCAAACTTTAGGTTTTTGCTACTCTACTAGGAGAATTTTCGTTTCTCTTATTGCAAGTAAAATTTTAAGCATATTTTCATTTATTTCATATATTTAAGAGTGTTTTATATTTCTTTTCCTGTAAACTGTTTTAACATACCTCTGCCTATTTTTCTGTTGAATTATTGACCTTTTTCTTACTGATTTCTTTTCCTGTGTATATAGATTAGGCTTTGTCTGTGATGTGAATATTTATTATTTGCTTTTTAACCTTGCTTATGATAGCTTTTGCCTGGCAGAAGCCTTTTATTTTCATGTAATTATTTTTATTCTTTTCCTTTATGGCTGTTGGGTTCTGAACTGTAGTTTAAAATGCCTTCCCCATGCCAAAATATTTTTTTCTAATACTCTTATAGTTTGTTATTTGTTCATATTTTATTTAGGATATTTGAGGTTATGTTCAGGAAGGATCTTGGTCTTGGTTTTCTTGTCATGTCTTTGTCAGATTTTGGTATCAGGGTTGTGTTGGCCTTATAAAACAAATTGGGAAGTTTTATTTTCTCTATTTTCTGAAAGAGTTTTTTATAAATTGGTATTATTTCTTTCTTATTTTAGAGAAACATTCACTCGTGAAACCATTTAGCCTGACATTTTGTTTGTAGGAAAGGTTTTGAAAACAGACTCTCTCTATATATATTTCTCAAGTACTAATTTATTTCTTCTTCATATTCCATGAGGACCACAGGTTAGCTGAGTCTCTGCTTCCAGTTGCAGTCCTATTCTGCTCCTGAGTTTTCTAAGTTCCAGGACACAGGCTGTGCCCTGAGCTAATGTGGGCCAATCTCACGTTATAGAGAAAGGGCAAGGGCTGAGCTAAACCATGTACCTAAGTTTAGATCTTCTACTCAGCTGTGAGTGAAATACTTCATATCCACCCACATTACATTGGCTGAAGCAAGTCCTGTGCCAATTCCCCCTCTAGAGGAAGGAAAAGATAATTTCTTTAATAGATATAGGGGCTATTCAGATTTTGTGTTTTAATTTTGGTAGATTGTATTTTTTAAGGAATTTGTCCATTTCTTCTAAGTCATTGATTTTGTCGCCATAAAGTTGCTAATAACATTCATTATCTTTTAAATGTCTGTAGATTCTATAGTGCTAACTCCTTTTTAATTCTCAATATTGATTATTTTAATTTTCTCTCCTTTTTGTTAATCAGTCTGGTTAGGAATTTAGTTGTTTATTGTTGGTCAGAGAGCTCATGTATCACTGTCTTGTCAGAGTCATTTACTGGTTCTTTGCTTCTTCTGTTTGTGGAGATCATGGTTCCCTCTCTGCTCTTGTTTTTGCTGGTTGTACATCTGTGTCTTTGCATTGAAGTATTATTTATTCCAGTGTTTCTTCTCTAGCTTGTTTTGGTTTATATTGGATATATTTGCTTCGAGTTTCTGTACTGCTAGGTCACTGCTTCCTTTTCAGCTCCAAGTGGCACCTTAAGCCCAGGTTTGGCTTGGCTCTAGTACCTGATGGGAGCGTTGCCCTTAGTGAATGGGGACAGTCCCACAGGTTATATTCTGGCAATGTGGGAAGCTGGCTAGGAGTTTGTGCCCAGGGGACCTGTGGGACAAACCTCCTACAGTGTGGTGCTACAGAATAGCCACTCTGATTTGGCATCTCCTGTGGCTTACAGAGTAACGTTTCCAGGGCTGGGGATGGTAGTCCTACCTCCTCCCTTTGTCTCTGCTTGTCCTCAGGAATTATTTATCCTTTCAGGCACTGGGGATGCTTCCTGTGGGTTAAGGCAGGACAGATCTCCTGCTAGGGAATCCAGGGTGGTGGGGTAGCTGGTTGTCCACTTTGACCTTGTTCTTATCAGGGTAGAAACAGTGAGTTGGGGGGAAATTTTCTGCCCTCTTGGTACCTGACAGAATAGAGGGAGGGGCATTGCAGATGTGGAAGTCTGATTCTCTTACTGTCTGCTCGTCTGCTTAGAGTTTTTTCACTTTTGTGTGGTCCAGCTACTCAGGAGGCTACTCAGGAGGCTGTAGTCCCAGTTATTTGGGAGGATGAGGCAGGAGAATCTCTTGAATCTAGAAGGTGGAGGTTGCAATGAGCCGAGATCGCATCACTGCACTCCAGCTTGGGCGACGGAGCAAGACTCTGTCTAAATAAATAAAGAGTATGTTCTTTCTGCTTTTTAGATGTTTAAACTTCATTTATTTAAAAAATATTTACTGAGTGCCTGTTATATTATGTTCTGACAAATTCTAGGGAATATGTGATGAAAAGCAAAAACATGATGGTGATAACCAATGGAAGGTTAAAACAAAGTCCTTAACTAAGCAAAACAAAAAGTGTGCTAGTTTATGGTCCTCCAATTTAAAAAACTTACCATATTAAGTTATTACTTATACAAAGTTAAAACATGACTCATATAAATATAAAATAGGGAGCCAGGCATGGTGATTCATACCTGTAATCCCAGCACTTTGGGAGGCCAAGGCAGGGGTCACTCAGCAGAGATAAAACATTGTTACATTTTGGGATTTTGGCACAGATATTTTCCCCATTCATGCTATGTGTGTGTGTTTATAACTATATATTATATATTTCTGCAAATAGTATAATGAATTTGAATTTCTGAAATAATACCTTTTTTTTTTTTTTTTCCTTAATAGAGACAAGGCCTCACTCTGTCGCCCACGCTGGAGTGCAGTTTGCAGTCTTAGCTCACTGTAACCTCAAATTCCTGGGCTCAAGCAATCCTCCCACCCCAACCTCCCAAAGTGCTGGGATTACAGGCATGAACCATTGCATCTGGCCCTTCATTCTTCTTTTTTACTCTTATAATTTTCCTGGCTATTTTTACATGCTTATTTTTGCAGGTGAACTTTAGGTTCATTTTCTTAGTATCTCTCTCCTTCCAAATCTAATTGATGTTTTGATTGTACTGATAGAAATGTATTAAATAAACTGAAGAAATGTGATCCTTATACCATCAAGGCTTCATCTATGGAATCTATGTGTGTGGAAGTCAAATGAGTGACTCATTTTGTTTATATTTTTGCCATTAGGAATATATTCCTACTGTCTCCATTCTGTGCAATCCAGGAATGAGAGCTCATCATTGGAAACAGATGTCAGAAATTGTAGGCTATGACTTGACTCCAGACTCTGGAACTACACTGAGAAAAGTTTTAAAATTAAACCTTACCCCATACTTGGAACAATTTGAAGTGATAAGTGCAGGTGCAAGCAAGGTAAACAAAGATCAACTGAAATACTTTATGTGATGACTTTGTTAATCAAGTAATCATAGTTTTTTGGGGGGTTGAATGTGTACAGTACTGGATAGCAACGGGAGGTGGTGGGGGAGAGTAATAGAATACCACTCTCCGGCCGGGCGTGGTAGCTCACGCCTGTAATCCCAGCACTTTGGGAGGCCGAGGTGGGCAGATCACCTGAAGTCAGGAGTTCAAAATGAGCCTGGCCAACACAGCAAAACTCTGTCTCTAATAAAAATACAGAAATTAGCTGGGCATGGTGGTGGGTGCCTGTAATCCCAGCTACTCGGGAAGCTGAGGCAGGAGAATTATTTGAACCCAGGAGGTGGAGGTTGCAGTGAGTTGAGATTATGCCACTGCACTCCAGCCTGGGTGACGAGCAAAACTCTGTCTCAAAAACAAAACACTCTTTCCCCCGCCACAAAGTGTGTGCTTACTTGTCCTGAATCCAGATGAGAAATGACTCCTTTGACCTCCTCTTAGTTCTGCCACATTCTGATGTTGTTGGATGATGTGCTAGTGTTGGTACATAATTTTTTCATTAAGAGTACTGTTGTATGTGTGGCATGTGATATGTGTGCGTTCTAGCAGGGTAAGTATGGCCCTAAAGAATGGGTTCTTGAAGTACACAGAAAACATCTTCAGACTATGGACTGCCTGTAGAAAGGCCACTTCAGAGAAAGTCCTACAGGTATTTTATTCTCTTGTCCATTTTTAATATTGACAGCAGTAGTTTTCATAGCAAGTGAATTTTTTAAAACTATGTAATCGTTCTTCTTAGGAATTTTTAAATTGTCGAAAAACCTTCTAACTTAAAAAGTTATACTGTAGTCACAGATTATCTTAAGGAAATGATAATGTAATACATCAAATGCTTACTGAATTCACTAGGGAAAGTCAATATAGTAAATAAGATCCTTTCTTCACCCTCCCATTCTTTCTTCATTCCTTCCTTTTAGGAATTTTCATTAGAGAAAGCCATGAATACAATGATAGGAACTTGGGATGATATTGCTTTTCATATAAGTCTATATCGTGACACTGGAGTTTGTATTCTTTCTTCAGTGGATGATATTCAGGCCATCCTTGATGATCAAATTATAAAAACTCAGACAATGAGAGGCTCACCTTTCATCAAACCATTTGAACATGAGATCAAGGTATGTTAAATATGATAATCAGCTCTTGGTCATTTATACAGATTGCAATCCTGTTACATATATGCTCTCATGGTAATAAGTAGCCGATTGAATGGCTTTTTAAGTGTTTATTCAAATCATAGACCTATAATCTTGATATTTTATTTCATAAAATACAAAATGATATTCAAAATTTAATATAGAAATATATACATCTGAGACATAAATGATTTTTAAAAGAAAAATGTCTTATTAAAATCTTCTCCAATGGCAGTGATAGACTCGAGAGGAAAACAGGTGGTATTACTTATTCTAACTTAAGAAAACCCAAACCTTGTTTTATGCTGCATTCTTGAAACTTGTAGTAACCATGCTTTAATTATAGTTGTAAACAGCTAGCATGAGGATCTTTTAGAGTATTTAATGAATTATTGTTCCCTTGAGAAAAACGAATGGTATTTGAGGCTCCAAGATTATTTCATATCTTATTGGATATGAAAACTGTTCTAACTGGGGCCTATATAAATTGGGGAAAGACAACTGGATTTTTTTACCCTGATATCAATTGATTTCAAACTATGTTTCAGATGCTGCTTTAGGAACTTTACACTTATTAACCCACTTGATCCCTGCAGCAGGCCTTCAAAGTAGGCACTATTATTATCTGTATTCATAGACAAGGAAACCAACGTATAGGATAGGGGATTTTCCTAAGTTCATCTAGCTAATAAGTGACAGAGCTAGGGTTCAAACCGAGGCAATTTGGTTTTAATATGAGCATAAATAGTGTTTTATAGAAGATTTTGGCTGTCATTATTTGGAGAAAACAGAGTAATGTTCTTCCAAGAGAATATAAGGCTGGACATTATCCCAAGAAGCAGGCTAACCTAGCCTTTCCTGATAAGATATTACTTTTTTGTAGAAATTTACTTGTCTAACAAGAGGAATTTAGAAGACAAATTTAAAAGCTGTCTTAGAGATTTTTTAAAAATCGAAGATATGGACTTAATCTCTTGACACTTAGACCTTAGGCATATATTTAAGAACCAAAGAGAGATATTATATTAATGGTCTTTGGCTAATGAAATATCTTGTCATTTCTAGGGGATCTATGAGAATAAGGAGACTTGTTTCATTTTATTTTTCATTTCAGTTCACTTTTCTCCAAATTGTGTTGATATAGAGCAGGATTTCTCAACCTGTCACTGTTGATATTTTGGGCTTTATAATTCTCTGTGATGGGAGGCTGTCTTGTACATTATAGGTTGTGTAACTGCATCTCTGGCCTCTACCCACTAGACATTAGTAGCATCTTCCCCCATCAGTTGTGACAACCAAAAATGTCTACAGACATTGTCAAATGTTCCCTGGGGTGGGAGGCAAAATTGCCTGTGGTTGATAACTACTGCTGTAGAGCAGGATATATTCTCGGATGGTTTTGGGACTCCAGATGGCTCATCTAGAGATTAGGAAACTGATAAAAATAATGTTACAGGCAACCTACAGAATGGGAGAAAATTTTTGCAATCTACTCATCTGACAAAGGGCTAATATCCAGAACCTAAAAAGAACTCAAACAAATTTACAAGAAAAAACCAAACAACCCCATCGAAAAGTGGGCAAAGGATATGAACAGACAGTTCTCAAAAGAAGACATTCATACAGCCAACAGACAATGAAAAAATGCTCATCATCACTGGCCATCAGAGAAATGCAAATCAAAACCACAATGAGATACCATCTCACACCAGTTAGAATGGCAATCATTAAAAAGTCAGGAAACAACAGGTGCTAGAGAGGATGTGGAGAAATAGGAACACTTTTATACTGTTGGTGGGACTGTAAACTAGTTCAACCATTATGGAAAACAGTATGGCGATTCCTCAAGGATCTAGAACTAGAAGTACCATATGACCCAGCCATCCCATTACTGGGTATATACCCAAAGGATTATAAATCATGCTGCTATGTTTATTGCGGCACTATTCACAATAGCAAAGACTTGGAATCAACCCAAATGTCCATCAGTGACAGACTGGATTAAGAAAATGTGGCACATATACACCATGGAATACTATGCAGCCATAAAAAAGGATGAGTTTGTGTCCTTTGTAGGGACATGGATGCAGCTGGAAACCATCATTCTCAGCAAACTATTGCAAGAACAGAAAACCAAACACCACATGTTCTCACTCATAGGTGGGAACTGAACAATGAGATCACTTGGACTCGGGAAGGGGAACATCACACACCGGGGCCTATCATGGGGAGGGGGGAGGGGGGAGGGATTGCACTGGGAGTTATACCTGATATAAATGACGAGTTGATGGGTGCTGACGAGTTGATGGGTGCAGCACGCCAACATGGCACAGGTATACATATGTAACAAACCTGTACGTTATCCACATGTACCCTAGAACTTAAAGGATAATAAAAAATAAAAATAAAAATAACGTTACAGTCATTTCCAATCGTGAGTTCCAGTGATTTAGGAAAACCTCAGACCTCTTAGAATTTTTTTTAAGCCTTTGTGAGACATACATAAGTAACCTTAAGCTGTAAGATGTTTGCACTTATTTAAAAATAATAGTAAATTTAAAATGTATTTTCCTTGCTATAATTTATAACCTTTCTTTAATAACTAGAATTTAGTGCAGTATACTTTTCATTAAGGCCTGGGAGGACCGCTTGATTCGAATACAAGAAACAATTGATGAATGGTTAAAAGTGCAAGCTCAATGGCTGTACTTAGAGCCCATCTTTTGTTCTGAGGATATTATGCAACAGATGCCAGAAGAAGGGCGTCAATTTCAGACAGTAGACAGACATTGGAGGGATATCATGAAGTTTTGTGCAAAAGATCCAAAGGTGAAGTGTTTGTTTTCTCTCTCACAGTAGGTGAATCTTTGTTTTTGGAAATTAAGTAAAACATGTGACTTTTTTCTGATTATAAAAATTAAACTTGCTCATTGTATACAAACTGGAAAGTTCAGAAAAATATGAGAAAGCATAAAAGTATTAAAATAAGTTTACTTTTCAATTAATAAGATACACTACTTGTTACTCTTTAGTATACCTGGTGGAGTTGCTTCAAATGTACATCTGATTCACACGCCTTCTACCGTAAACACGCACTGCTCTCCTCCTCATAAAATAAATAGATAAATCAAATCAAATGGAGAGAGGAGAGAGTGAGAACAAGAGAGAGGGAGACAGAATGAATAGTGTAGGTGACTCAACTGACATTCTACTAGTGACTCTGTATACTCGGAGTGATGGGGAAGAATCTGCTGTTCTCTCCATTGGTCTCAATTCCTATGTCTTTCCCAGTAAATGTTGAAAAACAGACTATATATTTTTCATACACACAGTGCACATAGTCCATAGATATGCATCCACTTTTTCATCTGGCATTCAATTTAAGAAATGACAATTTATTCCCATGCTGAATGAAAAACTAGCTGTGCTGGACTTACTGCGAGTCAGTAGTGCACTGAAATTCATGAGTGTTAAGGATTTTGCTTTACCTGTTGACTTTAGAATCTTTGTTAAACATGATTTCTTGTAGATCAGAGGTCAGCAATTTTTTTCTCCTAAGGGCCAAGTAGTAAATATTTTAGGCTGTGCAGGACAGGTATTTTTTGCAGCTACTCAATTCTGTTGCTGTTGCAGTGAGAAAGCAGCCAGAGATAATATGAAAATGAATGACTGTGGCTGTGCTACAATAAAATTTTATGGACACTGACATTTTCATATGTCACAAAATATTCTTCTCTTGATTTTCTTAACTTCCAAAAGTGTAAAAATAATTTTTAGCTTACAACCCATACAAAAACTGACAGCAGGCTGGATTTGGTCTGCAGGATATAGTTTGCCAACTCCTTGCTGTAGATTGTTACATTTATGGTTGACAGTAGTAAAAGTAAGAATTAAATCGAGCACCAGCCAAACAGACTTTTCTCACATCATTCAAAATAATATAGGAGAAATGACAATATGCATGACAATCACAACTTGTCATTTTAACTAGCGTCCTTGGATAAATATTTATAACTCATTGAATTTTAATAGTTTTTACATTACAAAAAATTTCACTGCAAATTTTATAAACCTTTGACTTTTTTGGTAAACCTTTTAACATTAAAAGATTTTAATGTATAGTATAGATTGATATTTAAGTCTTATATCTGGCATAAAAGTGCTGACTTGAATGAGTGTGTCTCGTTTAGGTTCTTGCTGCCACTTCTTTAACAGGTTTATTGGAAAAACTGCAGAACTGCAATGAACTTTTGGAGAAAATTATGAAAGGTCTTAATGCATATCTTGAAAAGAAACGTCTTTTCTTCCCTCGGTATGATAGACAATCAATTGTGCTGTAATTAAAAGCATTTTCTTATGTGTGATGAATTATAACTAAAACTTTTGTATTTCCATGTTTTTCCCTAGGTTTTTCTTCTTATCTAATGATGAAATGTTAGAGATTTTATCAGAGACTAAAGATCCTCTTAGAGTTCAGCCACATTTAAAAAAATGCTTTGAGGGCATTGCTAAATTGGAGTTCCTTCCCAATTTGGACATTAAAGCCATGTATAGCTCTGAGAGCGAACGAGTGGAGCTGATTGCACTCATTTCCACGTCTGCAGCGCGGGGTGCTGTGGAAAAGTGGCTCATTCAAGTGGAAGACCTAATGCTCCGGAGTATTCATGATGTGATCGCTGCAGCCAGGCTGGTGTGTTTTCGAGGATTTGATGTATACCCTATATTCTGCAAATGCTTTGTTTAAGAGGTTTTGAAAACCAGTAAATTAACACTTAAAGTTCTTACTATTTTAAATCATTTATTTTATTTACTTGTTTCTAACATTATTATTAATATAACGATATTGCTATGAATTGATAATAGTATATGATTGTTATAAAAGAGGAAAGGTATTATGAGAGAGAAAAATAAGAGGTATATAATTTAGAATGGGGGAAGGTCCAGTGATAGGCTATTAGAGGAGGTGATGTTGAAACTGAGATACAAAGGATAGGTAGGAATTAGCCAGGTAAAGAGCAAGTGAGAGAGCATCTAGGTATCCTATGTAAAGGCCCTGGGATCAGAGAGAACTGGGGATTTGGGAGATCCTGAAAGAAGACAAATATGTCTGGATAGAGTAAGCAGAGTGGAGAGTAAAGTGACATGAGGTTGGAAAGGAAGGCAGTTAGGAGTTTGCATTTTATTTTAAATGCAATGGAACACCATCTAAATATTTTAATCAGGGAAGAGACATAGTCTGATTTATATTTTTATACCACTATGGCTATGGTATAAAGAATAGATTAGTGGAGTTGTGAAAACAGGAAGGCAAATTAGGAGACTCAGATTAGTTCAGATGAAAGATGATATGGGCTGGTTTGCCAGAGATTCAGGTTCAAAAAATAAAAACCAAAAATAAAGGAAAAAAGATGTGGTCTGTTTCTAGGGAAATGGCAGAAGATATGGAGCAAAGTAGAATATTAGAAATAAATTTTGTAGTTAATTTCAACAGGTCTTGATGATGAACTGGTTGTAGAATACAAGTGTAAGCAGGGGGAGGTCTCAAAAATCGCTTTTAGGCTTCTGATTTGAACATATGGGTGGCATTTACTCTGGGTGATTCCTGGAGGAGAAGCAGGTTTGTGGAGGCTTAGGGGAAGATCAAGAGCTCAATTTTAGGTATATTAAAAGTGAAATGCTATGAGCTAGGCTAGTGGATATGTTTCATAGGCAAACAATCCTACACATTAGCACATGCGGATCTGCAGGACAGTTCTCTTCAGATATGAGTGGTAAATGCATGACCTAGTTCACATACTGCATTTTACACTTAAACAACTACTTAAGAACTCAAATAAGATGAACAAACATTAAAGGGGGCTATGTAATAAATTTGAAAGAAAGATAACACTTGGCACTACATGTATCTCACTTATGTTAATTCAGTTAACCTAATCTTGAATGATAAACACATGTATTTCTGTGTTTAGAATAGTTTTAAAAGGCATCGAAGCTTTATAATATTCAGCAACTCACTATATGTGAGTGACTGTTCTTTTTCTTTCACCGAGAGTCCTATGAAGCTCATCTTCTTGTGGTGGCTATTCTGTTCAGCCTCAGTGTTCCTACAGATAAATCTTGACTTTTTCTCTCCTTTTACTATTTATGATTCAAAGCAAACTAAAACACATAGGAAAGAACCACCATTGTCCATAAAAGTATTTCCTTAATTAGTATAGAAATTGACCTTCTGTGTACCTGGCAATGGCTCTCAGTCACCATTCATCCTTCTTTGAAGCTTAGGTCAGCTTATCATTTGCATTTATTTCTAAATATGACTAAGAAGCATTTTATAACAATACTGATATCCTATTTTAACATTCTTATATATATAAGATGATCTTATTTTATTGAAAATATAATTTGCATTAGCATCAGCTTCAAAATTCATTCTGTAGTTGTTTTCAATTTATAGTTCGGATCTGCTAAAATCATTTACTGTTAAAAAAAGCTATTTTTAAAAAGGTTAAACCTCTCCCTCCATAAATACATTTAAATGCATTTTGAATATCAAAGTGTTAGAAAAAATGAAAATATACCTTGAATTCAAAACTACAGATTGTTCAATTGTACATAATTGAACAAATATATAATTGTGAAATTATATGCCCTGGTCATATAGGTTTTCAGAAAAGCTATGGATAAATAATACAAGGGCACTATTAGTGCAGTTTTTAACTATATTGTATAGTCTCCTTTTCAATTAAATCTTGGCATCAATATACATAATCTATTTGACTAGTTTGTTGTTGTTGTTGTTTTTGAAACAGAGTCTCACTCTGTCACCCAGGTTGGAGTGCAGTGGTGTGATCTCGGCTCACTGCAACCTCTGCCTCCCGGGTTGAAGTGATTCTCCTGCCTCAGCCTCCCCAGTAGCTGGGATTTCAGGTGCCCACCACCATGCCCAGTGAATTTTTTTTTGTATTTTTAGTAGAGAAGGGGGGGTTTCACCACATTGGCCAGGCTGGTCTCGAACTCCTGACCTCAGGTGATCCATTGCCTCGACCTCCCAAAGTGCTGGGATTACAGGTGTGAGCCACCGCACCCAGCCTTGACTAGTTTTTTTTAAGTTTACTAAAATTTTTGTATTTTATTATGATAGAAGTAATAGGTATTCTATATGGAAAACTTGACAACTCTCCACAGCAAAGGAACATAAAAATCACATAGAAATCAACTTCCAGAAGAATCAACAGTTAAAGCTGCCCATTATTAACATGTTGGTGTTTATCTTTCCATTCTTTTATAAATAAATATTTTTAAAACATAATAATTATAAAATTTGGAGGGAGTCTTTTAGTCATTTAACAATTTTCTGACTATATGATATTCTAGCCTATGTAGGTACCAAATATTGCACTTCTCTATTGCTAGACATTTAGCTACTTTTTCTCATGCAGCCTTTTAAAGTTATAAATTTATTTTAATTGTTCAGGCTTATCCAGAATCTGCAAGAAGAGACTGGGTTCGAGAGTGGCCTGGCCAAGTTGTGCTTTGTGTTTCTCAAATGTTCTGGACATCTGAGACACAGGAAGTTTTAAGTGGTGGGACGGAGGTAAAGCATTGGTTGCTTTTAAGTAACATCCTTCATTCCAGGTTTTGTTTTATTTTATTTTATTTTATTTTATTTTATTTTATTTTATTTTATTTTATTATTTTTAGAAATGAGATCTTGCTGTGCTGTCCAGGCTGGTCTTGAACTCCTGGCCTCAAGAAATCCTCCCACTTCAACCTCCCAAAGTATTAGGATTAGAGGCATGAGCCACAGTGCCTGACCCCATCCCATGTTTCTTAGTTAGCTTATCTATTGTTTGCAAAGACAATACATCTGTCAGTTTCTATATATAATCTTAAAATTATAACTTCATTGAGAACTTGTTCTTTTTTTTTTTTTTTTTGAGATGGAGTTATGATCTTGTTGCCTAGGCTGGAGTGCAATGGCACGATCTTGGCTCACTGCAACCTCTGCCTCCTGGGTTCAAGCAATTCTCCTGCCTCAGCCTTGTTCCAAGTAGCTGAGATTACAGGCATGTGCCACCACGCCTGGCTAATTTTGTATTTTTAGCTGAGATGGGGTTTCTCTATGTTGGTCAGGCTGGTCTTGAACACCCGACTTCAGGAGATCCGCCTGCCTTAGCCTCCCAAAGTGCTGGAATTACAGGCATGAGCCACTGCACCTGGCCCGAGAACTTGTTCTTAATATTTTACTGGGCTTAGACAAAATCACTCACAAAATTCATTTCTCCGTGTGTGTGTGTGTGTGTGTGTGTGTGTGTGTATTTAGAGATAGGGTCTTGCTCTGTCACCCAGGCTGTGCAATGGCATAGTCATAACTCAGTATAACCTCACACTCCTGGGCTCAAGCTATCCTCTTGCCTCAGCCTCTGAATAGCTAGGACCACAGGCACACACCACCACATCTGGCTAATTAAAAAAAATTTTATAGAGACAGGGGTCTCTCTGCTTTGCCAGGCTGGTCTTGAAATCGTGTCCTCAAATGATCTTCCCACCTTGGGCCTGGCACCATGGCTCACGCCTGTAATCCTAACACTTTGGGAGACCGAGGCGGTTGGATCGCTTGAGGTCAGGGGTTCGAGACCAGCCTGGCTAACATAGTGAAACCTCGTCTCTACTAAAAACACAAAAAATTAGCCAGACCTACTGGCACATGCCTGTAGTCCCAGCTACTCAGGAGGCTGAGGCAGGAGAATCACTCGAACCCAGGAGGCGGAGTTTGCAGTGAGCTGAGATCCTGCCACTTCAGCCTGGGCAACAGTGACTCTGTCTCAAAAAAAAAAGAAGATCCTCCCATCTTAGCCTCCTAGATGCTGGGATTATAGGAATGAGCCACCACGCTTGGACTCATTTCTATATTGAGATAGATTAAGTCAGAATTGTTTTATAAAAGGCTAAATATATAAAATACATGTTTTAAGTATGATATGACATCAATTAGATTGCTTTTTTTTTATTTTGTAGGGATTAAAGAAGTATTATAAAGAACTTCAAAACCAACTGAATGAGATTGTAGAGCTGGTAAGAGGAAAGTTGTCTAAGCAGACCAGGACCACTCTGGGGGCTTTAGTTACTATTGATGTCCATGCTAGAGATGTGGTCATGGACATGATTGAAATGGGTAGGTGACTTTTTCTTTGATTTTTAAAGATAAAATGTTGATAGCATCTGGAAACAAAGACTTGTACTCTATGTATTTTTCTCTCAACAGAATTTTTTTAACACAATCTTTTTTATAAGTTGGCAAACATGATTTTTTAATATTTGCTGTTATAAAAGATAAAATACTTATTTTAAAAATTATTTCCATGTAAGGATCATGTGTCTTATTTTACTTTATTTTTTCTAGGTGTCTCACATGATACAGATTTCCAATGGCTTGCTCAGCTCCGATATTATTGGGAAAATGAGAATGCCCGAGTTCGTATCATTAATTGCAATGTAAAATATGCTTATGAATATCTTGGTAACTCACCTCGACTTGTCATTACACCTCTAACTGACAGGTGTTACAGAACATTGGTATGCTTTTAAATTATCTTAATTCACACATTTACAATTACTTTTTGCTGTAACGACATCTTTTCTCACTTGTCTTACCTGCAGTAGTTGAATACAGTTATCCCTTTCTAATCCCAAATTCTCTTTATGCAAAATTATAATAATGAATATTTACTTCTGGGTGCTTTTGTAGCATACAATAGTGTTTACATTTTATCGTATGAAAGTTGTGAGTCACTCTGATTGGGGGTAATTAGAAAAAGGGAAGTATTGACAATATAATGACTAAACTGGAGCTTTGGAAAATGGTATCAGTTTTTGCAGTGGAGTCTTGGGAGAGATGACAGGAAGATGAGGAAAGTACATTTGGGCCTTAGGACACCAAATTAGTGCTGTTAGATAGGATGGAGAGATGAAATGTATGGGTGTGGTGCTGAGACATGAGATCCAGAGCTGAAGCTATGGAAGACAGAGCTGTAACTATAAAAACCCTGGGAATGTGGTTGCTGGATAAAATACAGGATTCCCAGGTAAATTTGAATTTCAGACAAACAACAAATAATTTTTTAAGTAAATATGTCCCAAATATTGCATGGGACATACTTACACTAATAAATTATTCATTGTTTATCTGAATGGTAGCAGTGGAAATTACCCAAGTCACGTGACACCAAAATATGTTGCCTGTGGAGCATATCTGTATCAGTACGAGACTGCAGCAACCTCAATTCTTACCTCCTCAGAAGAAAGAATTTGACTGAGGTGCATAAGGCGGAAAGAGACTGAGGCAGGGTTTAGAGCAGGAGCGAAAGTTCATTAACAAGCTTTAGAGCAGGAACGAAAGGAAGTACACTTCGAGGAGGCCCAAGCAGGTGACTTGAGAGATCAAGTATGCAACTTGACCTTTTGACTTTTATACATTGGCATACTTCCTAGATTTTGCATTACTTCTCCCCACTCACCCAGCTCCTGAGATCTTATGGGGAAGCTGCTGATCACCAGTTTCAGGTATTTTCTATTTGTTAGGAGACTGCCCATCCCTGGCATCAGCTGTGACCAATTATTACTTCAGCGAGACAGTTAACAACCCCTGACCATCACCTGGTGGTCACCGGACATTCCTGGTGTGTGTGGGGTGGGGAGCACTTTCCGGCTCTGCTCATACCTGACTAGCTACCCACTGTAACTGAATTTTTGTTTTGCTTTGTTTTGTTTTGTTCTGAGACAGAATCTCACTTTGCTGCCCAGGCTGGAATACAGTGGTGCTATCATGGCTCACTGCAACCTCTGCCTCCTGGGCTCAAGGAGATCCTCCTACCTCAGCCTCCCAAGTAGCTGGGACTATAGGCAGATGCCACCACACCCGGCTAATTTTCGTACTTTTTAAAATAGAGATGGGGTTTCAGCCATCTTGCTTGCCCAAGCTGTTCTTGAACTCCTGGGCTCAAGCCATCTGCCTGCCTCAGCCTTCCAAAGTGCTAGGATTGCAGACGTGAGCCATTGGTCCTGGCTGTTTATCTGAAATAAAATTTAACTGGGCATTCTGTATTTTTATTTGCTAAATCTGGCAACCCTACCTACGGGAATTGAGAAGGAGTATCAAGAAGTACCACTCTACCTGTGCTGAGTAAGTGAAACTAAAGTGTCTTGGAATGAGTTCTCTTAAAACAGAAATGAAGTGGCAATTCTTGTGCAAAGGATGAGGTAATGTTCTTAGTAAAAACCTGTAGGGAAACAAGGACAGCAGGATGGGACAGTAAAAAGCTAAGCAAAGGTGTGGTTTCAACAGACGTACAGTTGCAGCCTGATCTCACAGGGTGCTCTGAAGCATGAATGACATGAGTTATTCCACTTCAAAGCCAGCGGGGTCTGGCTTTTGTACCCGTTTAATTTCATTGACTAAGGGTCACCCCTGGGGCAGAGATATGAGTAAGCTTTCAGGCATTTTCTTGCTGTTAAGGAGAAAAGAGCAGCTGTGAACTATTTGCAACTGACACAGCAAATGGATGAATGCAATGACTGGGTAAAGGGGCTCTGGGTAGGGCAACAATGAGTCTAGGAGAAAAGATTTCACCAAACTCTTTATTTTCTTGGGTAGCTGCCTGTAGGCAGGGACTATGTCTGTCTTGTTCTCTACTCTAGTGCTGAACAAGGACACATTATCCCTAAATATTTGTTGAGCAGATGAATTCAAGATAGTATGTCATATCTGTTACCTCTGTGAAGTCAGAAGCTGTGATATGCTTGTAAGGTGGAGGTTAACAACTTTGAGTTGTAAAAACGGGAATCATATTCAACACCTTTTTTTTTTTTTTTTTTTGAGAAGGAGTTTCGCTCTTGTTGTCCAGGCTGGAGTGCAATGGTGGGATCTCAGCTCACCACAACCTCCGCCTCCCTGCTTCAAGCAATTCTCCTGCCTCACCCTCCTGAGTAGTTGGGATTACAGGCATGCGCCACCACGCCCAGCTAGTTTTGTATTTTTAGTAGAGATGGGGTTTCTCCATGTTATTCAGGCTGGTCTTAAACTCCCTACCTCAGGTGATCTGCCCACCTTGGCCTCCCAAAGTGCTGGAATTACAGGTGTGAGCCACCCCACCAGGTCACTTTTTTTTTTTTTTTAATTGAGACAGTCTCACTTTGTCACCCAGGCCAGAATACAGTGGTGTGATCTTGGCTCACTGCAACCTCTGCCTCCCAGGTTCAAGTGATTCTCCTGCCTCAGCCTCCCACGTAGCTGGGATTACAGGCGTGTGCCACTGTAATCACCTGGCTAATTTTTGTATTTTTAGTAGAGACGGGGTTTCGCCATGTTGGCCAGGCTGGTCTTGAACTCCTGACCTCAAGTCATCTACCTGCCTATGCCTCCCAAAGTGCTGGGATTACGGGCGTGAGCCACTGTGCCCACCCGGAATCATATTAAATGCTTGAATACAACACTAGACATTGAGAAAAAGTCTTCTAATATATTTATTATTCATAATAAAGGGAACATGTTTGTGAACGTTTTCTTAAAATTGAAAAGGAAGAGCCCGAGGTTTTCAGCAATCAAGTTAATGGGTATTAACAATATGGCATCCATTGTAAATTTAAAATAGGTTGGCCAGGTGTGGTAGCTAATGCCTATAATCCCAGGACTTCGGGAGACTAAGGCAGGAGGCTTGCTTGAGTTCAGGAGTTTGAGACCAGCTTGGGCAACATAGTGAGACCTCTTCTCTACTAAAAATACAAAAAATAAACTGAGTGTGGTGGCGTACACCTGTAGTCCTAGTTAGTCAGGAGGCTGAGGTAGGAGGGTTGCTTGAGCCCAGGAGGCAGAGGTGTACCTAGTCAAGATCTCACCACTGCACTCCAGCCTGGGCAATAAGCGAGACCCTATCTCAAAAAATAAAATAAAATGGATGAAGTATCACTGATATTGCATTTTTTACACTAGCTGTCTCTCTTGGATTTTTAAAATAAAGTAAAAAATATTTATCATTTTGTGGTTTACTTATTTTTAAAAATAGACCTTTTTTTTCTCATTAAACTTTTTTAATGGGTCTCAAAATTATGTGACAAATTTTTGGTCAAGTTGTTTCCATTAAAAAGTACTGATTTTAAAAACTAATAACTTAAAACTGCCACATGCATAAAGAAAACCAAAGTGGTCCACAAAACATTCTCCTTTCCTTCTGAAGGTTTTATGATGCATTGTTATCGTTAACCAGTCTTTTACTACTAAACTTAAATGGCCAATTGAAACAAACAGTTCAGAGACCGTTCTTCCACCACTGATTAAGAGTGGGGTGGCAGGTTTTAGGGATAATATTCATTTAGCCTTCTGGGCAGACTTGGTGACCTTGCCAGCTCCAGCAGCCTTCTTGTCCACTGCTTTGATGACACCCACCACAACTATCTGCCTCATATCACGAACAGCAAAGTGACCCAAAGGTGGATAGTCTGAGAAGCTCTCAACACACATGGGCTTGCTAGGAACCATATCAACAATGGCAGCATCACCAGACTTCAAGAATTTAGGGCCATCTTCCAATTTTTTACCAGAACGGCGATCAATATTTTCCTTCAGCTCAGCAAACTTGCATGCAATGTGAGCCGTGTGGCAATCCAATACAGGAGCATAGCCAGCACTTATTTGGCCTGGATGGTTCAAGATAATCACCTGAGCAGTGAAGCCAGCTGCTTCCATTGGTGGGTTGTTTTTGCTGTCACCAGCAACGTTGCCACGACAGACATCCTTGACAGACACATTCTTGACATTGAAGCCCACACTGTCCCCAGGAAGAGCTTCATTCAAAACTTCATGGTGCATTTCGACAGATTTTACTTCAGTTGTAACATTGACTGGAGCAAAGGTGACCACCATACTGGGTTTGAGAACACCAGTCTCCACTCGGCCAACAGGAACAGTACCAATACCACCAATTTTGTAGACATCCTGGAGAGGCAGGCTTAAGGGCTTGTCAGTTGGACGGGTTGGTGGTAGGATGCAGTCCAGAGCCTCAAGCAGCGTGGTTCCACTGGCATTGCCATCCTTACGGGTGACCTTCCATCCCTTGAACCAAGGCATGTTAGCACTTGGCTCCAGCATGTTGTCACCATTCCAACCAGAAATGGGCACAAATGCTACTGTGTCGGGGTTGTAGCCAATTTTCTTAATGTAAGTGCTGACTTCCGTAACAATTTCCTCGTATCTCTTCTGGCTGTAGGGTGGCTCAGTGGAATCCATTTTGTTAACACCAACAATTTGTTGTTTCACACCCAGTGTGTAAGCCAGAAGAGCATGCTCTCGGGTCTGCCCATTCTTGGAGATACCAGCTTCAAATTCACCAACACTGGCAGCAACAATCAGGACAGCACAGCCAGCCTGAGATGTCCCTGTAATCATGTTTTTGATGAAGTCTCTGTGTCCTGGGGCATCAATGATAGTCACATAATACTTGCTGGTGTCAAATTTCCACAAGGAGAGATCAATGGTGATACCACGTTCCCGCTCAGCTTTCAGTTTATCCAAGACCCAGGCATACTTGAAGGAGCCCTTTCCCATCCCAGCAGCCTCCTTCTCAAATTTTTCAATGATTCTTTTGTCAATGCCACCGCATTTGTAGATCAGATGGCCAGTAGTAGTGGACTTGCCCGAATCTACGTGTCCAGTGACGACAATGTTGATATGAGTCTTTTCCTTTCCCATTTTGACTTTTAGGGGTAGTTTTCACGACACCTGTGTTCTGGCAGCAAACCCATTGCAAAAAAGCAAAAATAGACCTTTTTTTGAGCAGTTTTAGGTTCATAGCAAAATTAAGAGCAAAGTACAGAGTTCTCTTATTCCCCCTGCCCCGCTTATATGCGCAGCCTTTGTTACTTAGCCCTACTTTTTCTAAAAGAAGTTAAATTTGAAACTCCCATGAAATGGACTCCATAGTTAGAGCTGACTGTAATTTATGTTTCTAAAAATTTCCAGCCACTAGTCCAGTCATTTTGGGGACCCAGGAATAATTCAAATACTGCTGATATTGTCATTAAGCACCTTAAAGACTAATTGATGAGAAAAAAGAATGTATGTAATTAAGTATAATACAAGGTAGAAAGTGATACTACCAGTAATGAGAAATATAGAACAGTTTTATGGGAAAGTAGAAAATGGAGAACATACCAAGTGTAAAAGGCAATGGCCAGGCAAATTATAGACAAAATTATATAATAAGTCATCTGTTTCTTTTCCCAATGATGGGTGCCATTTATAGATCTCACTTTCTGGTGTTTTACCCTCTTTGCGGTGAGCCACCCAGAATGTGTCATTATTGTCCTCCACAACCATCTCCACAAACACTTCTAATTAAAACCTTTCTGAACCAATTTTACCCCCACAAGGCTAGATTTTCTTTGTTTTTAAAGGCAAATGGGATACCTATGAAAGTGTCAGAAGACACAGAAGTTTTGATACCTTTTCACTTTTTTGAACATTTTAAAATGCTTTCTCTTTAAGCAGCTAGAAAAATTTGTGCTAAAAATTAACTGAACAATGTAATTATGTAATGGCTTCTCTGAAGCTACGGAACAGACTAAATCTATTTGGTAAACAAGTGTCTGTTGATTTTTTAAATTTAAGCATGGATTTCTTTTCACATGTATTTTTCATTTCAGATAGGTGCTTTCTATTTAAACCTTGGAGGTGCTCCAGAGGGGCCAGCAGGCACAGGAAAAACTGAAACCACCAAGGACTTGGCTAAAGCTCTTGCTGTACAGTGTGTGGTGTTCAACTGTTCTGATGGGCTAGATTATCTAGCAATGGGAAAGGTAGTTAAATTGCTGAATCAATAATATTAAATGTTACAAACTTACAACTAGGTCTAATTGGATAAATGGAAGCAAACTCATTTTTAAACATATGAATGTGGTTTGAATATTATTCGGACTTGCATTTTAGGAGTAAAGACATTGTTTTTATCCTTGGAACTTTTATTGAATTTAACTTTCAATTCTGACTTAAAGTGTTAGATATTTGTTTTAAGAGATGATATCCTTTCCTGAGAAAAAATTCACTTTCCTTTTTTCTTTGTCCTTAGTTTTTTAAAGGATTGGCTTCTTCCGGTGCTTGGGCTTGCTTTGATGAATTCAATCGAATTGAGTTGGAAGTGTTGTCAGTGGTAGCTCAACAGATCCTTTGCATTCAGAGAGCCATTCAACAGAAGTTGGATGTGTTTGTTTTTGAAGGGACAGAACTTAAGCTCAATCCGAATTGCTTTGTAGCTATTACCATGAATCCTGGTTATGCAGGACGCTCTGAATTGCCGGACAATCTTAAGGTAATATTATTTATTTATTTATTTATTTATTTATTTATTTATTTATATTTTTGAGTCAGAGTCTCGCTCTGTTGCCCAAGCTGGAGTGCAGTGGCATGATCTCGGCTCATTGCAACCTCCACCTCTCGGGTTCAAGTGATTCTCTTGCCTCAGCCTCCCGAGTAGCTGGGACTAGAGGCTCATGCCACCATGCCTGGCTAATTTTTTGTATTTTTAGTAGAGACGGGGTTTCACCGTGGTAGCCAGGATGGTCTCGATCTTCTGACCTCGTGATTCACCTGCCTCGGCCTCCCAAAGTGCTGGGATTAGAGGCATCAGCCACTGTACCCTGGCCAATATTTTTTAAGAGTGTAAGTTTGTGAATTAAAAAAAAACCCCAGCATAATCCATTCAAAATGATATTTTTTTCATAACATTGTAATTTCCCTCCCAAAACTTATTTAGACATCCAAAAAATACTAACTGCATAAAAATATTAAAAGTACTACCGAAAAAAATTATAGTTTAGAAAAAGGTGCTGCATTTGGAGAATAAACTTGACAACACTACACCTTGAATGCTTATGCTCAGCTTAAAAACAGCTTCATTTATGTAAGTGATATATTTCATTTATTTTATACTTCAGGTTCTTTTTAGAACAGTGGCTATGATGGTTCCAAACTATGCCCTTATAGCAGAAATATCTCTCTACTCCTACGGATTTTTGAATGCAAAACCTCTGTCTGTGAAAATAGTAATGACCTATAGGCTTTGCTCAGAGCAGCTCTCGTCACAATTTCATTATGACTATGGAATGCGAGCAGTAAAAGCCGTTTTAGTGGCTGCTGGCAATCTAAAACTAAAATACCCGAATGAAAATGAAGATATACTTGTAAGTATTAAATATATGCATTGTGAAAATTTCAGTAGAAAGATAATTTTCTTTAGTGAGGTTAATCAGGAACTACAAATAGGCACTTGAGAGGGTGTGCTGTGTCTTTTCATATGAGGTTGAAATGGTAGTTTTTTGGGTTATGTTATTGTTATACTTCAAGACTTTTTGGCTCGATAAGCATAGTATTGGCTTTTTATTATAGGGATTCCATAAAGCAATGTAAAATAAACTTTGACTTTTGACTGGGGGGTGCGGTGGGTCGGGTCGGGTCGGAGCGGGAGAAGTGGGGTTGCAAATGCTGGCAACTAACTTACATTGCACTTTTTGGGTAATTTTAGCTTCTTCGATCAATTAAAGATGTAAATGAACCAAAGTTTTTATCACATGATATACCTTTATTTAATGGAATAACTAGTGACTTATTTCCTGGTATTAAACTTCCTGAAGCTGACTATCATGTAAGTAAACACATGAGAAAGACTTATTCGGCATAATAAATTTGTCTGATGACTCAATTGTTTACCAAGATTTATTAAATGAGTGAAATTATTCTGTTTTGAGGAAAATCCCCTATTTTGACCACTTATTGTTAATAACAATAAGTAAATTTGGGTACCTTCTATTATATGATACCAAAGTTAACCTGTCAAGATGTAGATTAAACAGGCCAGGCACAATGGTTCACACCTGTAATCCCAGCACTTTGGAAGGCCGAGACGGGTAGATCACCTGAGGTCAGGAGTTTGAGACCAACCTGGCCAATACGGCAAAACCCCGTCTCCACTAAAAATACAAAAAATTAGTCAGGCATGGTGGTGTCCCACCACTGCACTCCAGCCTGGTCCACAGAGTGACTCTGTCTCAAAAAAAAAAAAAAGTATTTATTATTATTATTATTATTATTGAGACAGAGTTTCGCTCTTTTTGCCCAGGCTAGAGTGCAATGGTGCAATCTTGGTTTGCTGCAAGCTCTGCCTCCCAGGTTCAACCAATTCTCCTGCCTCAGCCTCCTGAGTAGCTGGAACTATAGGCAAGCACCACCACGCCCAGCTAATTTTGTATTTTTAGTAGAGATGGGGTTTCTCCATGTTGGTCCAGCTGGTCTTGAACTCCCAGCCTCAGGTGATTCGTCCAGCTCAGCTTCCCAAAGTGCTGGGATCACAGGCTTGAGCCATTGTGCCTGGCCGAGAAAAAAGATTTTATTTTCTATCTTGTGATTTAAAATACTAGTATGCGTACTGTAATAGTATATTACACTATTGGGTTATATATAGTATTGCATACTAAATACTATTGTGTATTATATTAGGTAGAAATGAAAGTAGTAAAACGTCCTGTAGGTAACATAAATAAGGCTTTGTTTCTCAAATTTAGGTAGTACACTCACTTTATTTTTAAAGGAAACAGTCCCTAACACAAACACACACAGTAACTGGGTAGTGATGGATATGTTAGATTGTGGTAATCATTATATAATGTATATGTTTGTCAAATCATCATGTTGCACCTTGAATGTATACAATTTTTATTTGTCAATTAAAAATTAAAAATAACAAAAAGACACAAACCACTCACATTTCCAACTTCATGTAATTTATACATATTATCATGAAGCCTAAATGTGTATATACTCATCTGCTGCTTATAGCTGTTATAGAAAACCAAAATACAATTTAAAATTAATTACAGGCCAGGCGTGGTGGCTCACACCTATAATCCCAGCACTTTGGGAGGCCAAGGCAAGTGGATCACCTGGGGTCAGGAGTTCGAGACCAGCCTGGCCAACATGGTGAAACCCTGTCTCTACTAAAAATACAAAAATTAGCTGGGCATGGTGGTGCATGCCTGTAGTCCCAGCTTCTTGGAAGGCTGAGACAGGAGAATTGCTTGAACCTGGGAGGCGGAGGTTGCAGTGAGCCGAGATCGCACCATTATATTCCAGTCTGGGTGACAGAGCAAGACTCCATCTTAAACTAGAAATAATAAAATAACATTACAAACAAAACAATCTCAAATTCAATTTAACACAGTGAAATAGGTGATATGTGGTTGAAACTAATTTGTCACTTTACGGGAATTTCTATTGTGAAATGTACAGTGAAGATTCTCTTGAGTTCAGCATTCATAAACCACCTTTTGCCAAGTGATGATTCAATTCTTCCACATCTTCTCTTTACTGATAGGACTGCAACATCTTTTTGTTTGAGCTGTCAAATCATTAAGACATCACTTAACTTAAAGCCATCTTTATTTTTTTGTCTGTTTTTTAAATTCTTCTGCTCAAATACTAATATGCATTTTATGGCAGGTTAAGGTGACTATCAAGATGATTCAGGATGTGCTAGTATGATTTTTAAACACCAGAATGAAAACACAAAATTTTAATATTTTCTTGAAGAACTCTTATATACTCTTATGAATACAGCAATGAATCCATAGATTCCAGTTGGAAAAATAGTGCTAAATTGCCTTCTTGCTTTTTAATGTGTTCTATATTTATTTTACTGACTTTTAGGTTTCAAAAAATGTTTGTCACTCCCTTTTATCTTCTCTATTGGCTTTATAGTTTTACCTTAGTGGTCACTCCACAGATTGCAGTATATATCCTTGGCTTATTACAACTTTACAGTTAGTATTTTACCAGTTAACAAAAAATATAAGCACCTTAAATGGTATAGTTTCATTATCCACTTACTCCTGCCCATTATGCTATTGTTGTCATATATTTTACTTCTATATATTTTGTAAACACCACAATACATTGTTGTTGTTTTCTGCTTTAAGTATTAGTATTCGGGAAAAAAAAAAAAAAGGCTTTTATGCTTTTCTAGTGCTTTTATTCTTTCCAGCAGATAGATGTTTTCATTTGGGGTCTTTTATCTTTAACCTAAAAACATCCTGTAGTATTTGTGTGTATGTGAGTCTTCTGGCAACAAATTCTCTCACCTTTCGTCTGTCTGAAATGTCTTTATTTAATCTTGATTTTTGAAGAATATTTTCACGGGTATAGAATTCTAAATTGTCAAGGCATCTCCTCCCCAGCCTGCCCCGCCCCCAGCGTTTACAGATGTTACTTCATTGACTTCTGCCATTCAGTGTTGTGCTTAGAAGTCCGGCATTTTTCTTATTTATGCTCCTCTGGTTGTTTTAATATTCCTTTTTTTTTTGTTTTGAGCAGTTTGACTATGTGCCAAGTTTTGTTTTGTACTTTATTGCCTAGGATTTGCTATACTCCTTGAATCTGTGTGTTGATGTGTTTTGTCAGAAAATTTTCTTTTCTTTTTTTTGAGACAAGGTCTCACTTTCACCCAGGCTGGAGTGCAGTGGCATGATCAAAGCTCACTGCATCGTCAACCTCCTAGGTTTAAGAAATTCTCCCACCTCAGCCTCCCAAGTAGCTGGGACTACAGGCGCGTGCCACCACACCCAGCTAATTATTTTATTTTTCATAGAGACAAGGTCTCACTTTGTTGCCCAGGTTGGTATCAAGCTTTGGGCTCAAGCAGTCTTCCTGGTTCGGTCTCCTAAAGAGTTGTGATTACAGGCGTGAGCCACTGTACTTGGCCAGAAAATTTTCAGTAATTATCTTTTTATGTCCTAATTTTTTCTCCTTTCTCCTTCCAGAACTTCAGTGACATGTATATTAGACCATTTTATATAGTTTCATGTGTCTCTCATGGCTGTTTTTTTTTTTTCTTTTGTTTTTCATTACTTTGTGTCTGTACTTTAGTTTGAATACTTACTAATTGACCTATCTTCAAGGTTAGTGGTTCTTTCTTTGGCTTTGTCCAGTTTGCTGATAAGCCCATTCAATGAATTCTTAATTTCACATATTTTGATTTTTTTTAGTTCTAGTGTGTCCAATTGGTTCTTTTTAGAGATTCCTTTTTTCTGCTAAAATTCTGTATTTTTTCCTCTATTTTTTCTATCTTATAATCTATTCTTTTTTATACTTTGTAAATGTATTTTCAAATTCTTATCTGTTAATTATGACATCTGGGTCATCTATAAGTTTGTTTTGTTTGTTTTTTCTCTTGGTCATCAGCTACTTCTCATGACTTTGTTATTTTTTTGGTTCTGTTATGAAGTGACTATTTGGAGTCAGGGTCTTGCTCTGTTACCCAGGCTGGAGTACAGCAATGCAATCATGGCTCACTGCGGCCTCCAACTCCTGGGCTCAAGCAATCCTCCTACATCAGCCTTCTGAGTAGCTGGGACTACAGGCATGTACCACCACAACTGGCTAATTTTTTGTATTTTTAGTAGAGAGGAGGTCTTGTGATGTTACCCAGGCTGGTCTTGAACTCCTAGGCTCAAGCCATCCACTCACTTTGGCCTCCCAAAGTACTGGAATTACAGGCATAAGCCACTGCTCCAGGCCTATTTATTTATTTATTTTTAAAGGAATTTCAACTTTTAGATTCAAGGGGTACATGTGCAGGTTTGTTTCATGGGCATAATCATGATGCAGAAGTTTGAGGTATTATTGATCCCATCATGCAGGTACTGAGCATAGTACCCAATAGTTAGTTTTTCAGCCCTTGTTTCCTTCCCTCTCTCTTCCCCTTAGTAGTCCCCAGTGTCTGTTGTTGCCATTATTATGTTCATGAGTACCCAATGATTGCCTACCACTTATAAGTAAGAACATGCAGTATTTGGTTTCCTGTTCCTGTATGAATTTGCTTAGGAGAGTGACCTCCAGCTGTATCCATGTTGCTGCAAAGGACATGATTTTGTTCTTTTTTATGGCTGCATAGTATTCCATGGTATATATGTACATTTGCTTTATTCATTCTACTGTTGATGGGCACCTAGGTTGATTCCATGTCTTTGTTGTTGTGAATAGTGCTGTGGTAAACATAATGCATGCATGTGTCTCTTTGGTAAAACAATTTATTTTCTTTTGGATATATACCCAGTAATGGGATTGCTGGATCAAACAGTAGTTCTGTTTTAAGTGTTTTGAGAAATCTCTAAACTGCTTTCCATGGTGGCTGAACTAATTTGTATTCCTACCAACAACATAAGAGCATTCCCTTTTCTCTGCAGCCTTGCCAGCATCTGTTGTTCTTAACTTTTTAGTAATAGCCATTCTGACTGGTATGAGATAGTATCTCATGTACTTTTGATTTGCATTTCTCTAATGGTTAGTGATGTTGAACATTTTTTCATGTATTTGTTGGCTGCTTGCTTGTCTTTTGAGAAGTGTCTGTTCATATCTTTTGCCCATTTTTAAATGTTTTTCCCCCTGTTCAATTGTTTAAGTTCTTATCAATTCTGGATATTAGACCTTTGCTGGATGCATAATTTGTGAGTATTTTCTCCCATTCTGTAGGCTGTATGTTTTTTCTGTTGATAGTTTATTTTGCCATGCAGAAGCTCTCTAGTTTAAATAGGTCCCACTTGTCAATTTTTGTTTTTGTAGCAATTGCTTTTGAGGACTTAGTCATAAATCCCTTCCCAAGGCCAATGTCCAGAATGATGATTCCTAGGTTTTCTTCTAGGATTCTTATAGTTTGAGATCTTAACTTTTCAATCCATATTAATTTTTGTATATGGTGAAAGGTAGGGGTCCAATAATTCTTCTATATGTGGCTAGCAAGCCATCTTAGCACTATCGATTGAATAGGGAGCCTTTTCTCCATTGCTTTTGTCCACTTTGTTGAAGATCAGGTGGTTGTAGGTGTGCAGCTTTATTTCTGGGTTCTCTAGTCATTCTATTAGTCTGTGTCACTATTTTTGTACCAGTAACTTACAGTTTTAGTTACTGTAATCTTATAGTTTGAAGTTGGGTAATGTGATTCCTCTGGCTTTGTTCTTTTTGCTTAGGATTGCTTTGGCTATTCAGGTTCTTTTTTGGTTCCATCTGAATTTTAGAATAATTTTTTTCTAGTTCTGTGAAAAGTAATCATGGTAGCTTGATAGGAATAGCAATGAATCCATAGATCGCATTGGGCAGTATGGCCATTTTAACAATATTGATTCTTCCAGTCCATGAGCATGGGATGTTTTTCCATTTGTGTCATCTGTGATTTCTTTCAGCAGTGTTTTGTAGTCCTCCTTGTAGAGATCTTTACCTCTTTGGTTAGATGTATTCCCAGGGTGTGTGCATGTATGTGTGTGTGTATGTCTATTGTAAATGGAGTTGCTTTCCTTTTTTTTTTTTTTTCTGATAAAGAGTCTCTGTTGCCCAGACTGGAGTGCAGTGGTGCAATCTCTGCTTACTGCAGCCTCCCGAGTAGCTAGGATTACAGGTGCATGCCACTACCGCCCAGCTAATTTTGTATTTTTAGTAGAGATGGGGTTTCACCATGTTGGCCAGGCTGGTCTCGAACTTCTGACCTCAAATGATCCACCCGCCTCAGCCTCCCAAAGTGCTGAGATTACAGACGTGAGCCACCACACCTGGCTGGATTGCATTCTTGATTTGACTTTCAGCTTGAATGCTATTGGTGTGTGGAAATGCTACTGATTTTTGTACATTGGTTTTGTTCCTGAAACTTTACCAAAGTCGTTTATCAGTTTCAGGAGCCTATTGGCAGAGTCTTTAGGGTTTTCTAGGCATAGAATCATATGGTCAGAGAAGACAGATAGTTTGACTTCTTTTTCTATTTGGATGCCTTTTATTTCTTTCTCTTGCCTGATTGTTCTGGCTAGGACTTCCAACTTTAAGTTTTGATTGTATGTTAAACATTGTATATAACATAATTATACAGGCTAAGGTGTTTTGTTCGTTTGTTTGTTGTTTTTTGTTTTTTTGAGACGGAGTTTCGCTCTTGTTGTCCAAGCTGGAGTGCAGTGGCACAATCTTGGCTGACTGCAAGCTCAGCCTCCTGGGTTTAAGCGATTCTCCTGCCTCAGCCTACTGAGTAGCTGGGATTACAGGTGCCCGCCACCATGCCCGGATAATTTTTTGCATGTTTAGTAGAGACAGGGCTTTGCCATCTTGGGCAGGCTGGTCACGAACTCCTAACCTCAGGTGATCCGCCCACCTTGGTCTCCCAAAGTGCTGGGATTACAGACGTGAGCCACCGCACCTGGCCAGGTGGTATTATTTTCCTGCAGAAAAATCATGGGTTTTTTCCCCCTATTTCAGGTAGCTAGGTTGCATTGCTAATCAGTTCAATTGAGAGTTGACCTAAGTCAGAGTTTTGTTACAGCATTATTGAGCTGTGGTTTACTTCTGGTTTCAAATGTCTTCAGAGTAAGAATTGTCCTGCCATATGATTGGCCCTTCCCTGTAGTAGGATTTTGGGATCTAAGCATTCTGAAACTAAAGACATCTCTCTGTGTGTCTTTCCAGCTGAGCCCTTGGTCTCTTGTGTCACTACATGCTGAGCAAAAGCATGGATAGTGGGGAGAACCAGCTTGGCATTTGGGCTCCTCCAAATTCAAATATGTCGCATAAGCCCACACAACCATTAAAATCTCTATTGGTTTCTTCTTACTTTGGCTATGTCCTTCTGTCTATAGCAGGCCCAATCCAATATCTACCATGTCCAGACTTAGAAAATGTCCCTGGGGTGAAAACAGCTGTTGCTTTGTACTTACCTAGGAAAGGCTCATCATCCCTTTCTGAAACTGAGTTCTTTTATATTTATTTGCATCCAAAGTACTTCTATGTGTTTAAATTTTTTATAATTTTAAAAACCTACTTGTTTATTTCTGGTTACTACAGTGTGAAGGATTGTCTGGCATGTCTTTCTATATCCTAACCAAAAGTGAAATTCTGGGAAACACTATTAAAAGGAGTTGTTTTCATGCAGCATACACCCAGTGCTATGAAGTTATGATCATTCATAACTTATAAGAGGGAAGACTAATATATTAAAAGTGTTTTGAGTCTATACGTTTCTCCTCTTGATTTGAAAAAATAATAAAGTTTTAAGAAATAATAAACAATTAAGATTTTTTACTAGCAAATCTAAAATCTACACTTGTAAGACAGGTATGACATGATTTATAATATTGTGTGGTAGAAATGCATTACTTTTTTTTTTTTTCAGGAATTTTTAGAATGTGCTCATGAAGCCTGCAATGTACATAATCTTCAGCCTGTTAAATTTTTTCTTGAAAAAATAATTCAAACATATGAAATGATGATTGTTAGACATGGGTAAGATTATATATTGCTATAGTTAGATGTTATTTCTTGATTAAACTGTTAAAACAACTAAAATCCATGAACCAAAGACTTGGCAAACTGATTAGGTGAGCTTGAGAGCAACCCCCACCCACCCCCCAGCCCCTCAGTGGCTTAAAAGGCAAAGGTTTATTTCTCATACTACATGTCCAACAAGGGTTGGTAAGAAGTGCTCATTCAGTGACCTAGCACTAATAAACACCACCATTTGCATAAAAACATACTCTTCCCTTCCCAGGGAGGCACCTAAAAGTTCTAATCAACTTTTTTTTTTTTTTTTTTTTTTTTTTGAGGCAGAGTCTTGGTCTGTCACCCGGGCTGGAGTGCAGTGGCAAGATCTTGGCTCACTGCAACTTCCACCTCCTGGGTTCAAGTGATTCTCTTGCCTCAACCTCCTGAGTAGCTGGGACTACAGGGGCATGCCATCACACCCAGCTAATTTTGGTAGTTTTAGTAAAGACAGGGTTTTGTCATGTTGGCCAAGCTGGTCTTGAACTCCTGAACTCAAGTGATCCACCCACCTTGGCCTCCCAGTGCTGGGATTACAGGCATGAGCCACCCGGCCCATATTAATTCTTCATGGGTTTTAATAATATGATACAACAACCCTACCCTTGATTTGATCCTTGATGCCAAACCAAGTTTTAATAGATTTTTGTTTAAAGATTTTCTTAATTTTATCTTTTACCAGTTGCGAATGAGAATAACTTGATACATCCAATTCTAGAAGTCCCTGAATTTCTGGACTCCCTCTTTCACTCCTGCTTGCAAACTGGCCATGTTTTTTTTCTGGGCTCATTTCTTTGTTATAGTTCTTTTTTAAATGAAACTAGTACCTGCCATTATATACTAATAACATTCTGTTTACTATCTTTTTCACCTGAAATTCTAATTTCCTTAGGTAATTAGCTATCTTCCAGGTAATCTCAAGGAATACAATTACCAAATGTTTCATCATTCATTGCATAACAATAATTGTCCATATCTTAGGTTCTGATAACAGTTAATTTGTCACTCATAACCTGGCCTTTAAGCCAATGCCATAGTAGGTTTTTTAAAATTATTATTATTATGGCAAGAACACCCTCCCCCCTTCTAGGTACCAATTTCTGTTATTAAGGATGGGCAAGGATATTCTGTAAGAACTGTCAACACCCAAATGTTAATGATTTAAAAAACAAAGATTTATTTCTCATTTATACACAGTAGGTTACGAGGGCAGCCCTGCTCATTATGACCACTCAGGGCCCAGGCTGTTAGAGTAAGCACTAACATTGTGGGTCACAGCCATGCTAGAGGGAAAAGGGAGCTCTGTGAGGTCTCTAGCTGGCAATTACCTATCCCCGCTTGGAAGTAATGCCCTTCATTTCCATTTATTACTCATTGGTTAGAACTAGTTACCTAGTCTTTCCACAAGAGGGCCAGAAATCCTATATGTGCCAGGAGGGAGGAGATCCAGAAATAGTTGGTAAAGAACACTAACAGTTTTATGGCAAATGAAGACTTTGGGAATATAAATCTTTCCCATTTCACTCCTTAGGGGGCTTCGGGTTTGTTTTTTTTAAGAGTACACAGATATTAAGTTTTCATTGCCATTTGAAGATTCTTTATTACATTCCCTTTTGGAGAAAATATTAGTGTGAAGAGTTTGATTTAGAGTCAACCAGTTCAGAAATTAAATATGTTTTCTTCATGTCTGAGAAAAATTCATATGCTTTCAAAAATTATAAGTAGTAATTATCACAGGGTAAAGTTTTATATACTGATATAAATTATTTAACTTTTTAAAGACTCTTATTGTATAATTATTTCTTTTCCTTCATAGTTTTATGTTAGTAGGAGAGCCTTTTGCTGCTAAGACAAAAGTTCTGCATGTGCTGGCGGATACGCTAAGTTTAATGAATGAACATGGCTATGGAGAGGAAGAAAAGGTCATTTATAGAACTGTAAACCCCAAATCTATTACTATGGGCCAACTTTTTGGACAGTTTGACCCAGTGTCTCATGAGGTAAACTAAATATAAGTATTCCCAACTCTCTTATGGGAAGTGCGTGTTAAAACAAGAAATGTGAAGTATTTTCATAGTTTCACTCCTAAATCCAATTTTATGAGTCAAGCTTTCTAATTCTTTTTTTCCCCTCAGTGGACTGATGGTATTGTGGCTAACACTTTTAGAGAATTTGCCTTATCAGAAACATCTGACCGGAAATGGGTTGTATTTGATGGTCCTATTGACACTTTGTGGATAGAGAGCATGAACACAGTATTGGATGATAATAAAAAGGTAAATCATGATCAAAAGAGAAGCAGATTCAGCCATGATTAAGCATTTTATATGTTTAACAATTAATCAACTAAGACTCTATTTAAAATAAAGGATGCAGCAAGTTGAGTAGGTTTATAAATTCTCTTTTCAATGAAAACTGTGCTATAGTAAGTCCTTGGCTTAATTTTTTTTATAGAATGAAAGTATAGTGTATTAAAATTACTGTGTTAGCCAGAAGACATAGTAATCTAGGGTGAGAATAAGTTGTTAAGAGACTTCAGTCTTATGGTTTCTTATAGAACTTTAATATTTTAGGATAAAATAACAAAAGCCTAATTCCTTTTGAAAACATGGAATGCTTCAGTGTTTATATATAGTATATCACCTTAGGCGCTATGAGATATACAAAAGAACTAGAAAGTGAAAGTATTATATTTATTTTAATTGAGAGACAACATATATAAGGTATAATATGTATACCAATTTCAAGTGTAGATTCTATGATTTTCTAAATGTGTTTGTACACTCACATAATTATCACCCAAAAAATGACACATGAAATTTCCTATACCCTACAAGTTTCACTCATGTTCCTTCCTAGTTTGTTTATCTTCCTCTAGAGATAATCACTCTTCTGACTTCTATGATGAATTAGTTTTGCCAACTCTTGAACTTCATATATTGGAATCATACTCTTTAGTGTTTTTTTTAAATCAATGTATGTGTGATGTTCATATTGTTGTAGTTCAGTTTTGTTAACTTATTTCTTTTATGTCTATATTAGTATCCTAGTGTGTGAATGTATCACAAATTATTTCTGTACTTACATGAAATGACTGCCCTACTAAATAAGCAAACTCGTTTAATTAGCATTTAAAGATATACTCAAGGCCGGGCTCGGTGACTCATGCCTGTTATCCCAGCACTTTGGGAGGCTAAGGCAGGTGGATCATTTGAGGTCAGGAGTTCAAGATCAGCCTGAGCAACATGGTGAAACCCTGTCTCTACTAAAATACAAAAAAAAAAAAAAAAAATTAGCTGGGTGTGGTGGCGCACGCCTATAATCCCAGCTACTCAGGAGGCTGAGGCGGGAGAATCACTTGAACCCAGGGGCAGAGGTTGCAGTGAACCGAGATCACACCACTGCACTCCAGTCTGGGCGACAGAGTGAGACTCCATCTCAAAAAAAAAAAAAAAAAGATATACTGAAGTACTTTGTCATAGGCGATTAGTCATTCACATTCCTTCTTTCATTCATTCAGTAATATTGGTTGAGCTGAGGGTGGAAAGTAAATGAAGAAACAGGAAGGTTATTCTAATTGTAGAGTGAAGTCTAAGGGTTCAGAGCCGAGTGGATGGATTGTCTCTTACTGCATGAGAAGGAATTATGAAAAGACAGTTATAGGTGAGTGTATAGATTTGATCGTGGAAATTTGAAGGCAGATCCTTCTGATGATTTCTCTTTTCTTCGTGAAGTGATGGGTCTTGGTTCTTTGCAAAATTGAGGATAAAGGGAGAGACTTAAATTAGCCATTGTGAAAGATGGGAAAGAGAGCTATCTAGGAAAACATAGAAGGATTTCTGGCTAGCACTGAGAGCCTGATTGAGTAGAAGACCATAAGTTATTATTAGTAGTACCAAGGTCTGCCTTTGTGAGATACTCTCTGCCAGTCTAAGCAGCTTAGGCGTAGGTAATATTACAGGCCTGGAAATATAGTAAGACTTTAAAGATATTGACATGAGAATGGTAGAAGCACTAGACCACAGGACAGAAGCTGCCTAATGAAAGAAGTGAAAACATCAGGAATGTGAAAAATCTTGTGAAAATGAGCAAGTATAGTAGGAGACAATGAATGAAATAACTGGATGGATTGGAGGCTGTGGGCAGAGACTGAGATACTTGAATTTAATATTTCAGAATTGTGTAGTATTTCTGGAGATAAGGTCCCAGATACATAAAGTGGACAGCTGGAGTGGAGCAAGGTGGTCAAGAATCTGATGGGCTGCTGTGTTGAGATTCTCAGTCTTTATAAACACCAGATCAGGCCAGAGTTATAGTAGAGAAAGAGATTAGGCCAAGTTCCAAGGACTTTAGCTATTGAGGAGGGAATCATTGGGTGCTGTTGAGCGGCAGGAAAAAAAGCAGGGGTTGTCAAGGATTGTAACTGGGGTGGAATGGAAGTAGTTGGGAAACAACACAGGGCAGTGAGGAGAATGCTGACCCTGCCTTTCAAATTTGTGGAGAGTTAGGAGGATGTCTGCTGAAATAATCTGGTCAAAGATTGAAAGTATTCTAGATGAGTACGTCCAGTAGAACTTTTTGCAATACTGCAACTATCTGCGTTCTCTGAGAAGGTAGCCACTAGCCACATGTGGCTACTGAGCATTTGAAGTGTGGCTTAGTGCAGTTGAAGAACTGAATTTTAAATTGTATTTAGTTTTGGTTAAAATTAAATATAAATAGCCACATATGGCTAGCAGCTACCATATTGGACAATCCACCTCTAGATCATTCATTTATTTTACAGCTAAGAAATGGAATCCACAAATCTTAAATTTCTCATTGTTGACATGTGATTAGATAGGGGCAAAACTGGAACTAAAAGTGATGATTGTAAAAGCAGAAAGGAAGCACTGAAAACTAAATGTAGAAGAATTTAAAAGACTTAGTAATAAGTTAATTTAGGTATCAAGTTAATAATAATTATTAATACTATTAAAAGTTAATGATAATTCCAAAGGTGCAAGCCAAACAGATTGAGGAGATAGGATGGCTTTAATAATAGACAAGATAGAAATTCGAGGGAAAGGAAACAGTGGATAAATTCAGTTTTTGACATGTTTGATAAAAGAAGAAATGTTTTAGATTAAGAGAGACCAAGGAGACATAAAAAACTCAAGGCATAGTCTTGGATTGAATTTTGCTTTCAACTGAGGAAATTTGAATATTGACTGAGTATTAGATGATAATAAAGAATTATTTATTTTGTTAGGTGTGATAGTGTTATTGTGATTACATAGGAAATATACTTATTTTTTGGAGACATTGGCACTTGGATGTGAAATGCCATGATGTCTATAATGCTCTTTAAAATGTTTTTTTAAAAAGGCAATGGCAGTATGGCAAAATCTTAACATTGATTAAATCTAGGAGCTGGGTATATGAGTACTCATGCTATTCTCTATTTTATGTTTTTTAATTTAATAAAAAGGTCTATGGTCACTTTATAAATTCAGGAGTATTTCACTTAATTTTCTTAATAGCTGATATTTGTATAGGATTTTATAGGTTTTGGACTTTGTCTTATAGTCCCCCTTCCCACAGTTATACAAGAGAGATATTATCCCTGTTTTATAGATGAAGAGACTGAGACTCGGAGATGTTAAGTATTTGCTTAACAGTAATAATTAACAGGGCTAGACCTAGAATTAAGATTTTCTGGCTTCCATTCTAATTCTTAGTCAATTATATCACAGGAGCTACTTTATCTTATACATAGTATAAATTGTTATTTGAGAAGCTTGAAATTTTAAAAAATAAATGTTTGAAAAATAATTGCCTTTAGCTTTGCCTTATGAGTGGAGAAATCATTCAGATGTCCCCCCAAATGAGCCTCATCTTTGAAACAATGGACCTTTCCCAGGCGTCTGTAAGTTCATAATTTAATACAATAGCAGTTTGTTCATTTCTTCATTCTTTAATTTAGCCAATAAGTATTTTTTATTATATGTCAGAAAATGGGTTAGGCGCTGGGAATACAAAGATGAATAAGACTCAGTTTATACTTGTTTAGGGAGAATGAGAAGCATGTTAATAAATAATCCCAATACATAGCTACATGTTAGTGCTTTAAGAGTGTGAAGAGGATGGCTGGGCATGGTGGCTCACGCCTGTAATCCCAGCACTTTGGGCAGATCACCTGAGGTGGGAAGTTCGAGACCAGCCTGACCAACATGGAGAAACCCCGTCTCTACTAAAAACACAAAATTAGCCAGGTGTGGTGGTGCATACCTGTAATCCCAGCTACTCGTGAGGCTGTGGCTGGAGAATTGCTTGAACCCAGGAGGCGGAGGTTGCAGTGAGCTGAGATTGCGCCATTGCACTCCAGCCTGGGCAACAAGAGCGAAACTCCGTTTCGAGGAAACAAAAAAAGTGTGGAGAGGAGTGAGCATCTGTGAGGAGGATGGATAGAGGAGCAGCATGGAAGGTAACTGAGTGTTTGGTCTGATTTTGAGGAAGATGTAAGATTTCTCCAGGGAGATTGGATTTGGAAATCCTAGGCATTTCCAAATCAAGATAATGTTTAAAGATATGGAGCCTTTACATGTCTGGGGAACTGAACTGCAAATAGTTTTCTGTATGGGGAACGTCTAGACTGTGTGAAGCTCTGTGAGGCAGATGGGAGCTAGATTATGAAGGATCTCATAAGTCATCCTAAGAAGTAGTTGATAATTGCCAGGTGCCACTGGTATAAAAGCAACAGTGCAAAAAGAAAATTGTGTCTTTTTTTCCCTAGCCTGCCACTGTAAGCCGTTGTGGTATGATTTATTTGGAGCCCTCACAGTTAGGATGGGAACCGCTTGTGTCTTCTTGGTTGAATTCACTGAAAGGACCTCTGTGTGAACCAGAACATCAAGCTCTTCTGAAAGGGCTTTTTGCCTGGTTAATACCACCCTCTTTAAAGCAGCGTAAGAAAAAATGCAAGGTAATCCTGTGATTCTCTGAGCTATTCAAGTTTCTTTGTTTCCATTCAACTTGACTAAGTCTAAAGTCACAGTGGTTGGTAGAATGAATAACTAAAACCAGTTTGTCCAGAGGCATTTACTATCCACTGTTGATTTTATATTGCTCAAGTTATAGCCAAATAACTCAGGGGTTGAATTTATTCCCGCTAAACTATTTGTGTACAACCATAGTGTCTGAAGCTTTACAAATTCTAATTACTTTTTGTATTTCAAATTATTTTAAATATGTGCCTCTAAAAACTCACTTGTATATTTAGTGAGTTTATGAGTTATTTAATATTTAGTATTTTATGAGAAAACTTTACATATTGTATTAGCTTCCCAGGGCTGTCATAACAAATTGACACAAACTTGATGGCTAAAGCTACAGACACAGTGGCTCACTCCTATAATCCCAGCACACTTTGGGAAGCCGGGGTGGGCGGATCACTTGAAGTCAGGAGTTTGAGACTAGTCTGGCCAATATGGTGAAACCCTGTCTCTACTAAAGATATAAAAATTAACCAGGCATGGTGGTGCATGCCTGTAATCCCAGCTACTCAGGAGGCTGAGGCAAGAGAATCACTGGAAGCCAGGAGATGGAGGTTGCAGTGAGCCAGGATCACGCCACTGCACTCCAGCTTGGGCAACAGAGCGAGACTCTGTCTCAAAACCCCCAAAACCCAGAAAACACCCCAAAACCAGAAATTGACTCTCTCACAGTTCTGGAGACCAGAAGTCCGAAATCAGGATGTTTGTAGGGCTATACTTCCTCAGAAGCTCTAAGGGAGACTCTTTCCTTACCTCATCCAGATTCTGGTAACCTCAGGTGTTCCTTTGCTTGTGGCTACATAACTGCAACCTCTTCTCTTCTATGTTCACATGGCCTTCTTTTTTTTTAATTTTTAAATTTTATTTATTTTTGAGACAGAGTCTTGCTCTGTCACCCAGGCTGGAGTGCGTGGCACAATCTTGGCTCACTGCAACCTCTGTCTCCCAGTTGAAGCAGTTCTCCTGCCTCAGCCTCCCGAGTAACTGGGATTACAGGCACGTGCCACCACACCCAACTTTTTAAATATTTTTAGTAGAGACAGGATTTCTCCATGTTGACCAGGCTGGTCTTGAACTCCTGACTTCAGTTGATCCACCCACCTTGGCCTCCCAAAATTCTGGGATTACAGGCATGAGCAATTACACCTGGCCAATCTTCACATGGCTTTCTACTTCACATGTCTCTTCTCCATGTGACACTTAAAAGGACTTAGATGTAGCACCCACCAGATAATCCAGAATGATGTCTTCCTCCTGAGATTTTTAACTTAATTGCTTCTTCGGAGACCTTTTTCCATATAAGATCACATTTATAGGTTCCTCAGATTAGAACATGGAAATATCTTTTTGGGGACCATTGTTCAACCACTACCACCATCACCTACACACACACACACACATATTAGCTTCTTACATGTAAATAAATATATTGATATAGAGAGGGGAAAAGAGATACTCGGTTTTATCATAAAATGTTTTAGGGATAGAAAAAAGTGCCATTTAAAAGAAAAAATGGACAATTTCCACTTTATGAAGAGTCTGTATAGTGTCTTCATAGAGAAAATAGACAAAGTCCCTTGCAGTTTTAAAGCTCTAATGCTGTATGTTGTAAATAATACATAATGGATTTTCTTCTCATAGTTCATTCTCATATAGTCAGTCCCCAGACCTTTTTTTTTTTTTTTTTTTTTTTTTTTTTTTGAGACAGAGTCTCGCTCTGTCACCCAGACTGGAGTGCAGTGGCACGATCTCGGCTCACTGCAAGCTCCGCTTCCCGGGTTCACGCCATTCTCCTGCCTCAGCCTCCCGAGTAGCTGGGACTACAGGCGCCCACCACCATGCCCGGCTAATTTTTTGTATTTTTAGTAGAGACGGGGTTTCACCGTGTTAGCCGGGATGGTTTCGATCGCCTGACCTCGTGATCTGCCCGCCTTGGCCTCCCAAAGTGCTGGGATTACAGGTGTGAGCCACTTTTTTTTTTTGAGATAGAGTCTTTGTCTCCCAGGCTGGAGTGCAGTGGCACTCCATCTTTCCTCCACCTTTCAGATTCAAGTGATTCTCGTGCCTGAGCCTCCCAGATAACTGGGATTACAGGCGCAATTACAGGTGCACACTACCACACCTGGCTAATTTTTGTATTTTTTTGTAGAGATGAGGTTTTACTGAGTTGGCCAGGCTGATCTTGAACTCCTGGCCTCAAGCATTCTGCCAACCTCAGCCTTCCAAAGTGCTGGAATTACAGGTGTGAGCCACTTGGCTCAGGCCCCAGGATCTATTGATTTTCTCTTCTTGATAATGTTTATATCTGTCTTCTTTCCATCCATGTTTCTGCAGCCACCTCCTCGCCCCACCCTTCCCGTTATAGTATCCCAGTTCTGACCATCATCACTTCCTACCTGAATCAATACAACAGAGCTGCTCTGGTCCAGTCTACATCCTGCTACAGAATGAAGTTTCCAAAACACAAATCCTTTCTGTCTATTCCTTTATTTAAAATCCTCCGTTGGAACTCTCTTCCTCTTGTAATTAAGTCCTGAAAACAGCATATAAAAACCTTTTAGGATCTGACTCTTGTCTATTTCTCAAGCCTGTTTTTGGGGCATTCCTCCTTCATACCCTATTTTCATAACCTACAGAATCCCCTTAATAATCTGTGTCTGCTCACATCTCCATTTCTTTGTATACATTCCCCTGCCTTGACTATCCTTCCCTTGTTCACCTGGCAAACTTATATTTTCCTTCTAAATTTGGCTCAGCTATTATTACTTCCTCCAGGAAGCCCTCCTTGATGTATCTGTCTCCCGTTTTCCTCTTTTTGCACTCACTCCAATTGTTTATCCTAAGCACTCTAGTAGCCTCCTCCTACCCTGAGACTTTCTCTGTCATATCATTATTATATTATTTTTGTCTATTTAATTTTAATATCACCCATTTTTAGGGATTCTGTCTTTTATTTCCATATCTCTTAGCTTGCCACATAGGTATAGTGCGTTTTTCATAAATGTTTGTTGAATAAATAAATGAATGAATGGCTCTTAGAGACTTCATTTCTGCTATCCTTAGAACATTGTTTATTCTCTTACAGTAGCTAGTTTTCATTTATCAGAGAATTTAGAATGTGTTATGTGCAATTGTACAGTTATGTATAATTGTGTAATATAATATGGGAAACTAAAATATTTGAGAAATGTTTTATCATGCCTACTTAAAGTTTTTAAGTTTAAATATTATAAAGACCTTATGAGGCTAGGTGTGGTGGCTCATGCCTGTCATCCCAGCACTTTGGGAAGCTGAGGCAGGAGGATTGCCTGAGTCTAGGAGGTTGAGGCTGCACTGAGCTGTGATCACACCACTGTACTCTAGCCTGGGCAACAGAGTGAGACCCTATCTTAAAAAAAAAAAATTAGCCTAGTGGTGTACACCTATAGTCCTAACTACTTAGGAGGCTGAGGTAGGAGGATCCCTTAAGCCCAGGAGTTGGAGGCTGCAGTGAGCTATGATTGTGCAACTGGACTCCAGCCTGGGTGACAGAGTGAGACCCCATCTCAAAAAAAAAAAAAAAAAAAGACCTTATTAAAACCATGTATGCCTTTATCAGTTTTTTAAAATAAAATGTTTATCTTCTTATTTTCTAATAAGATGAAAATTAAGAAAGTTATCTTATTTTCACCTTGCAGGAACTGATTCCTACCAGCAATAGCAATGTGGTTGTATCTCTCACACGCCTCTTTGAAGTGCTACTTTGTAATGTGGTAGAAAATGATCCTACTAGCAAGCACATTCGTGTTTGGATTATGGTTGGTTTTATACTTTATGTAGTTTTAAATTACAGAATAAATTATGCTTCTGGTACATGATGTTTATATTGAGAAAAACATGGTAAGATCTAAAGCTGTTTTTTTTTTTGGTGAGTATTAAAAGAATAGCTTGAGACACTAAAGTTGCCCTGACACCTGGTATTCTGATATTAAAAAGCACTTTAAAGAAATTAAAATGTCAGAAGGAACCAAAACTATCCTTTTTTTTTTTTTTTTTTGAGACAGCAGAATCTCACTCTGTCACCCAGGCTGGAATGCAGTGGTATGATCTCAGCTCACTGTAACCTCCACCCTTCTCCCCAAGGTTCAAGTGATTCTCCTGCCTCAGCCTCTCAAGTGGCTGAGATTACAGGTGCCTGCCACCATGCCTGGCTAATTTTTGTATTTTTAGAAGACACGTAGTTTCACCATCTTGGCCAGGCTGGTCTTGAACTCCTGACCTCGTGATCCAACTGCCTTGGCCTCCCAAAGTGCTGGTATTACTAGTGTGAGCCACCATGCCCGGCAACTATCCTGTTTCTTTGTTTTTGTTATTTTGTTGTTTGAGACGGAATCTTGCCCTGTTGCCCAGGCTGGAGTGCAGTGGTGTGATCTCGGCTCACTGCATCCTCTGCCTCCTGAGTTCAAGCGATTCTCCTGCCCCAGCCTCTTGAGTAAGCTGGAATTACAGGCGCATGCCACCAAGCCAAGCTAATTTTTTTTTATCTTTAGTAGAGATGGGGTTTCACCATGTTGGCCAGGCTGGTTTCAAACTCCTGACCTCAGGTGATCTGCCCATCTCGGTCTCCCAAAGTGCCAGGATTACAGGCGTGAGCCACCACGCCCGGCCAACTATCCTATTATTTATGAAAGATTACAATTTTATCAACAATGAGATGATGTAATATTAAACAAATTTGGACATTAGGTGAATTATTTTTATTAATTAATGTTAAACCAGCATGTAGACAACATAAAAGCTAGCTATGAAAGACCAGGAGTAGGCTGGGTGATGTGGCTCATGCTTGTAATCCCAAAACTAGTGTTTTAGCTTTCTTCCATATCTATCAGTGTTACCATTTATAAAAGTATCACGGGAATAGTTTACCTGTATAACCTTCAAGTTTCATTTTTCCTGAACATTTTATTCTGTTGGTAAACCCAAAACCTAAACCTTTTAAGTGGTTCAGAATCACTTCAAGAGAGTTATATAGATTGATACCTAGGTGAAATTTTTCTTTGAATATATATTTACTTTTGGACTAGATAAGGCATGTACCTAGAGTAAAATTCAAAAGGCAAAAGTGGGTTTTCCCCACTTTTCCATAGCAGTCCCCCAGCCACACTGAAGGCAGCTAATATTACCAGTGCCCTATATAGAATTCTAGAAGTATTTTATGCACACACTCTTTTACATGTATACATTTTAAAATACATTAGCATACATTATGTACTGATTTGCATCATTTCTCCATTGTAATATGTCATTTTCATATTAGTGCTTATAGAGTGACCTTCTTTTTTAACAGCTGCATGTATTTCAGTGTATTAGAATCCAATTAAGCGGACCATTATTGAAGAACAATTTGGGTTACTTTTGATCTTTTGCTATTACAAATAGTGCTGCAGTGAATATTCTTGTACATGTATCATTTTCACAGGTGGAAATGTATTTGAGTATAAACTCCCACAAGAGAAATTCCTAGGTTATTTGGGAAGGACATTTTATTTATTTATTTTTATTTTAAAAAATATTTTGTAGAGATGGGGTCTTACTATGTTGCCCAGGCTGGTCTCAAATTCCTGGCCTCAAGCAATCCTTCTACCTTGGCCTTCCAAAGCTTGGCCTTCCAAAGGGTTTACAGGTGTGAACCACTGTACGCCGCCAGTATGGGCATTTAAAATTTTGATAGAGGCTGGGCACGGTGTCTCATGCCTGTAATCCCAGCACTTTGGGAGGCCAAGGTGGGTGGATCACGAGGTTAGGAGATCGAGACCATCCTTGCTAACATGATGAAACCCCATGGTCATGGGTGCCTGTAGTCCCAGCTACTTGGGAGGCTGATGAAGGAGAATAGCTTGAACCTGGGAAGCAGAGGTTACAGTGAGCTGAGATCGCACCACTGCACTCCAGCTTGGGTGAGAGAGTGAGACTCCATCTTAAAATAGAAAAGAAAAAAAATTTTTTTTAATAGATATTGGGCCAGGCATGGTAACTTATGCCTGTAATCCTAGCACTCTAGGAGGCTGAGGTGGGTGGATTGCTGAGTCTAGGAGTTCAAGACCAGCCTGAGTAACATAGCAAAACCCCGTCTCTACTTAAAGAACAAAAACAAAAAATTAGTCAGGCTTTGTGGTGTACGTCTGTAGTCCCAGCTACTCAGGAGGCTGAGACACAAGAATCACCTGAACTGGGGAGGTCGAGGTTGCAGTGAGTTGAGATGGTGCCCCTGTTCTCCAGCCTGGGCAACCAGAGTGAGACCTTGTCTCAAAAAAAAAAAAAGAAAGACAGACATGTATTTTGATAAAAATTGCCAGAGAAATGACTATGTGGCTTAGCGGTGCTCCATTCCACTTTATTTACATTTATGACCTTGTTCAAGTAGGTTGAGCACATCCTAATATGTTGAATTTTGGTTACATTTCTTCTAAAATGCCTTTTAAAATAATTACTATAAGTTAACATTTTTCTCCACCAACAGGCTTGCTTTATATTCTCTTTGATTTGGTCGATTGGAGGAAGTTGTGATACAGATGGCCGTCATGTTTTTGATGCTTTCATACGATTAATCATACTGGGAAAAGATGAAGAAAACCCAGTGCCAGATTCTGTGGGTAAATGGGAATGTCCATTTGATGAAAAAGGTCTGGTCTATGACTACATGTATGAGGTATGATGTAAAAAGCTTGGTATGGTAAGATAAAATACAAAGGCTTGGATCAGCAGACAAAGCTCCTAGGTTTCTATCCTAGAGTTATTTTGACTCCTGTGGTGAGCTTTTTAAGCTCCCTTCTTTTTAGTTTCACCTCCCATAACTTGTGTATAAATAAAGTTGCTTTAATAATATTTTTATAATTTCATATTTAAATTAAATTTATTTTTCAATTTTATTAAATAAGTCCCCAAAGCATTTTTTAAACAGCAAGTATTTGAATAATTATTTGATTCATACAAATTTTATTTCATTCCCCATAAGATCTAGATAGAGCATTAGTTACAATTTCATCTAAATCTCAAGTTTCATGATAAGGAAGTAAACCTAAAAAGGTTAGTGACTAGCAGAGCCAGAACTTGACACAAGTTCTCCTGGTAGTGCAGGACCCTTTCCCCAAAACCATGCTAACACAGAATTTTAAGAATATGGCCAGAAAGAGACTTTCATCCTCATTAGCCATAGCAGGAAGTCAATAAAAGTGAAAAAGCGGTGGTAACACAAGAATATTCTTTAAGAATCGAAAATAAAGACCAAACTATCCAGCTTAGAGAAGGTAAAGGTCTCTAGGAAGGGGAAAGTGACAGTAGGGAAATGCTGTTTTTCTTAACCTTGTACATCTTTTGACCGTAAAATCTGTACATATATAATGTTGATAAAAATAAAAGCTAAAACTTAAGAAAATACAAATATGAATTCCTAAAGAAACATTCACCCAAACTTACAGTTACCACAATTCAAACATATAACATACATGTTCAGTTTGCTCAAAAATGGGAAAAGATTTTGAGATTCCAGCCACAGCTCTGAAATAGGGTCCTGGGGGCTACTTTGGCAGGTATTAAAACTTTTTTTACTTAAGAAATAGTGGAAGGGCTGGGGGTCTCCAGGGAGGGGTCAAAACAACCTGGAGAAGAAGATAATGGTTGGGGGTGGAGTGAAGATTGGGAGACACTCAGAGGTGTCAGGACAGCAGTTATTTAGCCAGAGATTCAGAAGAATTTCGATATCATAGCAATTAATACAGCTATGCTGATATATATCCTGATTGTTTCAGCCGGGATCAAAATGCCAAAGAGAATAATGTTAGAGAAACAAATATAGTGGTTTTATGTGATATTTTATTTTTAGTTAGATTATTGCTCATTTATTTTAAAATATAAAAAGGTAAAGCCAAAATCCAGGAAATTGTGACTTGAGGTACATTAGAGTGGCTTTCAGATAAATACTTGATGTGTGCAGAAGAACATCTTGAAGGCATTTGGGGAATATTGGAGTGTTAAGGAGACATAAAGGCAAAAGTATCTGAAATGTTAGATATGTTGAATATGTGATAATAAAAGTTATGTTTTTCAGGTTATTAAAAAGAAAAATTGAAAAAATATGTATTTTTTAAATTGAGTGGTGTTTTCATGAATGCTTATTTTATTAATCTGCTTATGACTTAAAATATGCTATATGTGTTCTTTTATATGAATGTAATATTTCATTAAAAGGGGGAAGACTAAAGTTTTTTAAAGCTAATTTAATAGTATAAGTGTTGAAAAGAGCCTTTCAGATACAGCAAGTGCATGGTTTTAATACTTTAAAACTTATATTTTCTTGTAGTTGAAAAACAAAGGTCGCTGGGTCCATTGGAATGAATTAATTAAAAATACTAATTTAGGAGATAAACAAATCAAGATTCAAGATATCATAGTCCCTACGATGGACACAATTAGATATACGTTTCTAATGGATTTGAGTATTACCTATGCAAAGTAAGGAACTCTGCTATAAACAAGCATTTTGAATGTAAAAGTACCATTTTAATAGGATTATGGCAAATTTTGAAGTATTTAAGATCATCCTTTTTCAGATAACTGAAATCCTGGGGGACTTGTTGATATGTTGAAAGTGACATCTGTTGCTATTGGCAAACCTGGAATGCATATTTCCCATTGCCCACTCCAAAGCCCTTGCCATCATACTTTGCTGCCTCATAAGTCACCTTACATTTTTGATTTGTAACAGCACACTGAAAGTCTGCTGTAGTGTTACTGTTAAAAAGGTATGCAGTCTACTTAAAGATTCAGTGTACTCCTGAGACATCAAAGTAACCATGATCCACATTCTCGTATTACATTTAGCATTTTCAGGTATGTCCTATGCTAGTTCTGGATTCTACAACTTAAGATGAGTATTAAAAACTCAGAAGAGTCCATCAAAAATAAAGACACATGAAACTGATCAAAAGCCTAGATATGTACTGTTTGCATATCCATACCGACTTTCTTAATAACATTTAATAGTTACTTTTCTTTTAAAACACTAGGCATAATTTATAATTCATACTATTTAAACTAAACAAGTTTATATAATCATAAATGTCATTTTTTGATAAAGAACCTGTTTCTGAATGCATTCTGTGACCAATTTTACCTTGTTTAAAAAAAAAAGGAAAAATAGCTTATGAGGGAAAATTAGTTTACCCCTATTTTGTGTCCGTAGTTGCATTTTTGCATTTAGAAGCTAAGCAAGGAAGACGGTTGCCAATTCTGTGACATTTCTAGTATAGCAGTTCTTTTTTTTATTTTTATTTTTTAGACAGGGTCTCACTCTGTCACCCAGTCTGGAGTACAGAGGTGCAATCACGGCTCACTGCAGTCTTGACTTCCCAAGCTCTCGCAACCCTCCCACCTCAGCCTCTCAAGTAGCTGGGACTATAAGCATGCACCACTATGCCTGGCTTTTTTTTTTTTTTTTTTTTTTGGGTAGAGACAGGTTGCCCAGACTCATCTTGAACACCTGAGCTCAAGCAAACCACCCGCTTCAGCCTCTCAAAGTGCTAGGATTATAGGTGTGAGCCACCGTGCCTGGCAATACAGTTCTTTCGTGCCAAGAACCATTTGTCAGAATAATACTTTTAAATAAATAAGTACAAATAGAATTATAAAGTAAACCATATATATACATTTATTTATTTATTTATTTATTATTTATTTATGTAAGACAGAGTCACTTGCACTCTGTCTCCCAGGCTGGAATGCAGTGGCGCGATCTCTGTTCACTGCAACCTCTGCCTCCTGGGTTCAAGTACTTCTCCTACCTCAGCTTCTGGAGTAGATGGGATTACAGGCACCTGCCACCACGCCCGGCTAATTTTTTGTATTAAAAATACAAAAAGTAGAGTTGGGGGTTCACCATGTTGGCCAGGCTGGTCTTGAACTCCTGGCCTCAAGTGATCCACCCACCTTGGCCTCCCAAAGTGCTGGGATTACAGCCTTGAGCCACCGTGCCCAGCCTGTTTTTTTTCTTTTTGTATTGAAATACATTTATTAAAATATTGAACATATTTGGGCTGTAGTAGTAAATATATATGTTTATTAACACATTAAATAACAAGATCTGTCAGTGGATCTGATGACTATAATACCTTTGAAGAAGGAATGGGCATGAGTGATATTTTTGAGATACTGTAACAATTGTAATGTGTAAGATAATAGCTATGATTTCTACTGGTGACAAAGACACAGGTACTACTCATACAATTGCTACATTTTAGTTACAGGATAGCAAAAGTAAAGGTATAAACTTTTTGTCATTCAAGTTCACAGATTCTCTGAATTCTATGAATGTTTTTAGTTGGTTCATGGACCCCAAGTTAAGAACAGAAATTTATTAGTATTATTTTAATAAATAGATTTTCATAGAGCTAGTGTTAGACTGGAACATGTAGATGAATTCTCAGGGGTCACTGTAGTTCTAAAAGAACTTTAATTTTGTGTTCATATTTCAGTAACAATTTTCAAAATTAATACTAGCATAGTTTGGCTCACTTAGATGACCCCTTAGAACTGAATATGGCTACTACTCAGTTTCAGTGCCTTTCTGTTTGTCTTTTTTTTTTTTTTTTTTTTGTTAGACAGAGTTTCACTCTTATTGCCCAGGCTGGAGTGCAGTGGCACAATCTCAGCTCACCGTAACCTCTGCCTCCCGGGTTCAAGTGATTCTCCTGCTTCAGCCTCCCAAGTAGCTGGGATTGCAGACATTTGCCACCATGCCTGGTTGATTTTGTATTTTTAATAGAAATGGGGTTTCTCCATTGTTGGTCAGGCTGGTCTCGAACTCCTGACCTCAGGTAATCTGCCTGCCTCGGCCTCCCGAAGTGCTGTGATTACAGGCATGAGCCACCGTGCCCGGCCTGTGTTTGTCTTTATGTATTGTGTATTAACAAGTTATCACTCAAAATTATAGTATTTTATTTTTAATGCAGCATTTCTCAAACTGGGATTGTCCAGAGTTTTGTGAACATAAACTCATATGACTTTTCCCCTTAAAATTAGTTGTGATCACTTAAGAATGGGAAACTTTGCTTGAAGCCTCACTGAATGGGGAATTCCTTAGTGTTTGCTTTTAGACAAATATTTTCAGTTAGTAATTGAATTCATTTAAAAATGCTATTAACAGTATACATATACATAACTGTTAGCTTTAGAATTCACTGTCATTCCATCTCTCACAAAACCTTTGGCTATTGAGATCACTGGGAAACAGCCTACAGCTGTCTTACTGTCACCCCCTTGTTATTCACATGCTGCCCCCATGTCTTACCATAAAAGGACAAATACAGCTCTTTTCTGAAGAGACAGATTTTGACTTTCTGCTCTGAAAAGTTAAGCATATTATTACTTGTTTCGTAAGTGTTTTGTGTAAGTGACATTACATCTATTCAAATAATAGTTTATTACTATTAAAGTATCTGCAAGGCCAGGCCCAGTGGCTCCTGTCTGTAATCCCAGTGCTTTGGGAGACTGGGATGAGAGGATCACTTGAGGCCAAGAGTTTGAGACCAGCATGGGCAACAGAGCCAGGCCCTGTCTCTTCAAAACATTAAAAGTTTAAAAAAAAAAAAATTAGCCTGGTGTGGTGACATGCCACCTATAGTCCTAGCTACTTGGGAAGCTGAGGCAGGAGGATCACTTGAGCCCAGAAGTTAGAGGCTGCAGTGAGCTATGATAGTGCCACAGAGTGAGACTTTATCTCAAAAAATAAAAATAGATCAGGCATGGTGACTCATGCCTGTAATCCCAGCACTTTGGGAGGCCAAGGCAGGTGGATTACTTGAGGTCAGGAGTTCGAGACCAGCTTGGCCAACAGAGTGAAACCCATCTCTACTAAGAATACAAAAATTAGCTGGATGTGGTGGTGCACGCCTATAGTCCCAGCTACTTGGAAGGCTGAGGCAGGAGGATTGCTTGAACCTGGGAGGTGGGGGTTGCAGTGAGCCCAAGATCACGCCATTGCACTCCAGCCTGGGGAACTAAGTACAACTCTGTCTCAAAAAAAAGAATAAAAAATAAAAAGATACAAAATAAAGTCTCTGCAACGTTATGTAAAAATGTATGCCAATCATTACTTTTATCTGCCTTTCATGAAATAATAACTATAGGTAAAAAATGAGTTTTTAATGAAGATGATTTGATTCTTATGTAAGCTTTTAACTACCACCTCCTTTAGTAGAAATGTATTCTGACTTTTTTCCATTTTGAATAATATATTCATTGTTTTCATTAAGGCCACTCCTTTTTGTGGGTCCAACGGGTACAGGAAAATCTGTGTATGTGAAGGATAAGCTAATGAATCACTTGGAAAAGGACAAATACTTTCCTTTTTATGTTAACTTATCTGCACGGACCAGTGCCAATCAGGTTCAGGTTAGTTTAAAGACAGAAATGTGGGTCTGTCATTAATATTTTGTCTTATTTGCTCAGTGTTTAACATTGTACATTAAATAAGCAACCGTGTAAATATATGAATTTAAATACAACTTTCAAATGTTTGGGGAATTACAAGTTTTTGAAATTAATGAGAAAAGTTTCAGAGAACATTTTTACATTAATAGTGGGTTATTGAGCTTTATTATCTGTTTTTTTTTTTTTAAGCCTGAGAAGAAGCAACAATTGATTTCTTAACTGGTGAAGGGAGTATAAAAGACACACACACACACAGGGCGGGGCGGGGGTGGGGAGATCCAGGGAGAAATGAGAGAACTTTGAATTGTTCTCGCAAGACCCTCCTGGATGGTCCTTAGGGGCATTTGCTGCTCTCTGGACCTTTCAAACCATGGGCCTGTGACAGGAACCACGTGAGTGCATCTCACCCTTTGCCCTCAAATGTGTCAAAGTGAAACTACTTCATGAAACCTTTTCTAATTGCCATTTTCATCATCCATTCCTAAATTTAGGCCTATCCATTCTCTCCTGGCCTCATTTCTGTTGTTTTAAGTCTATATACTTCACTGAGCTTCAAAATCTTACAAATTTAGAACATTTTTACTGTGGAGCTTTATTTGAATGAAAATAATTTCAGTTTATTTTTCCAATGGACAAGTGAGTTCCAAAAGTATTAGAACTATAAGAAAGCATCCACATTTATTTTAGCTATAAAAAGCTGCCAAATGTAAAGATTAATGCATTTAAATATTGAGTACAGATGGACACAAAGAAGGAAACAACAGAAATCGGGGCCTACTTGAGAGTGGAGCCAGGCAGGAGGGTGAGGATTGAAAAACTGCCTATTGGGTACTATGCTTATTACCTGAGTGATGAAATAATCTGTACACCAAACCCTCGCAACACACAATTACCCATATAACCTGCATGTGTACTCCCTGAACCTAAAATAAAAGTTGGAAAGAAAAATTATTCAGTGAAGAAAAAAATAAAAATATGTTGGTTGTCCAATGAGGAAAATATTGTAGAACTTTTGGTGACATTTGTAGAAATATTGTAGAAACATGCATATACTACACAAATATAATACATAAATACATGTGTGTAACAATTGTGAGTGCATAGGATTTCAATAAATGTTTGAATGATGTTGATTGTGAAGTTTAGTATCACCCTAAATATGAATAAATAAAAATAAACACACATATAATGCTGCTTGGTATGATTTCCCTACAGAAACTTAAACTTTTTTTTTTCTGATGTTAAATATGGTATTTTATGTTAAGTTAATCATTGATAAATTAAGCAAATAGTCATTGTTACTGGTAAAAATCCCATGGATTCTGGCAAAATGGGTTGTTTTACTTGTTGATACTGATTTAACATAAGTATGAAAATAAATTCCTAATTCAGTTGTAGGTAAATATACCACTCTTCCTTTATATTTTAGAACATTATCATGGCTAGATTGGATAAAAGACGCAAAGGAGTCTTTGGACCACCTATGGGAAAGAAGTGTATAATTTTTATAGATGATATGAATATGCCTGCATTGGAGAAGTATGGAGCTCAACCTCCTATTGAATTATTACGACAATTTTTTGACTGTGGACATTGGTAACTATTTAATTCGATAAGTCATGCTGAAGTTATATCTCAGTTTTTATTTTAGGTTTTTAAAGTAAAATAATGTATTTTTTGAGATATTTAAGGAAAAGAAAGATTGCTCAGATTTTCCTGTACATGAAGGCTTTCTAATATCTTTTGAAAAGACTGTTTTAAATTGAGAGGAAGGTACAGATATTTCCTGTATACTCCCTGCCCCCAACACATGCATAGTCTCCTCAATCTCAACATCCCCACCAAATTGGCACATTTGTTACAATTGATAAGCCTACATTGCTATATCACAATCACCCGAAGTCCATAGTTTACTTTAGGGTTTGCTTTATGTGTTGTGCATGCCATGGGTTTGGAGAAATGTATATTATATGTATCCATCATTATAATATCATAGAGAGTATTTTCACTGCTGTAAAGATCCTCTGTGTTCTCTTTTCATTCCTCCCCCAACTTCAGCGGCTTTGTAAGAGATCCATTGATCTCACTCTCTCTATAGTTTAGCCATTTTCAGAATGTCATATAGTTGGAATAATACAGTATATAGCCTTTTCAGATTAGCTTCTTTCATTTAGTAATATGCATTTGAGTTTGCTTCATATCTTCTCATGGCTTGATAGCTCATTTCTTTTTAGCACTGAGTAATATTCAATTGTCTGGTTATACTACAATTAATCCATTAACCTACTGAAGGACATCTTGGTTGCTCCCAAGTTTTCAACAATTATGAATAAAGTTGCTATAAACATTGTGCACAGGTTTTACATGGACATAAGTTGTCAACTTCTTTGAGTAAATACCAAGGCACACAATTGCTGAACAATGTGGTAAGAATATGTTTAGTTTTGTAACAAACCACCAAACTATCTTCCAAAATAACCATACCATTTGCATTCCCATCAGGAATCAATGAGAGTTAGTGTTGTTCCACGTCTTCTCTGGCATTTGGTATTGTCAGTGTTCTAGATTTTGGCCATTCTAATGAGTGTGTGGTGGTATTTCATTGTTTTAATTTGCATTTCCCTGACATATGGTAAGAAGCATCTTTTAATATGTTTATTTGCCCTCTGTGTATCTTACTTGGTGAGGTGTCTGTTAGGGTCTTTGACCATTTTTAAATTGGGTTGTTTGTTTTATTATCATTTAGTTTTAAGAGTTCTTTGTATATTTTGGATAATAGTCCTTTATCAGATGTGTCATTTGCCATTATTTTCTCCAAGTCAGGCCTGTCTTCTCATTCTCTTGACTTTGTCTTTGGCAGAGCAGAAGTTGTTAATTTTAATGAAGTCCCGTTTTTCCAACCAGTCCGTTGGTGTTGTGTCTGAAAAAGTCATTGCTATACCCAAGTTCAACTAGGTTTACTCCTTTGCTATCTCCTAGGAGTTTTATAGTATTGCATTTAATATGTAGGCCTGTTATCCATTTTTAGTTAATTGTTGTGAAGGGTGGGTAAAATTGTATATAGGTCAATTTTTTGCGTGTGTGTGTCCAATTGTTTAATAGTATTTGTCTTTTGCTAAAAGGCAGGGATCTTGCTATGTTGTTGAGGCTGTTCTCAAAATTCTAGCTTCGAGCAATCCATCTGCCTTAGCCTCCTGGGTAGGTGGGATTACAGGTATGAGCCACTGTGCCCAGCAACATTTCTTGAAAAGACTATTTTGCTCCATAATATTGCCTTTGCTCCTTTGTCAAAGATCAGTTGACTATATTTATTAGGTCTATTTCTGGGCTCTCTAATCTGTTCCACTGACCTATTTGTCTGTTCTGTCAGTACCACATTGTCTTGACTGCTGTAGTTTTATAGTAAGCCTTAAAGTTGGGTAGTATCAGTCCTCTGACTTTGTTCTTCTCTTTCAATAGTGTTGACTAATTTGGGCCTTTAGCCTCTCCATATCAACTTTAGAATCAGTTTCTCAAGATCCAAAAAATAACTTGCTGGGATTTAGATTGGGATTGCATTGAATCTACAAGTCAAATTTGGAAAGTCTGTCATCTTCATAATATTGTTTTCCTATCCATGAACATGGAATACCTCTCTTTATTTAGTATTTTGATTTAGTTCATCAGGGTTTTATAGTTTTCCTCATGTAGATCTTCTATATATTTTGTTAGATATATCCCTAAGTATTTCATTGGGGGTGGGTGCTAATGTAAATTGTGTTGTACTTTTTTTTTTTTTTTTGAGACAGAGTCTCACTGTGTCGCCCAGGCTGGAGTGCAGTGGCATGATCTTGGCTCACTACAACCTCTGCCTCTGGGTTCAAGAGATTCTCCTGCCTCAGCCTCCCAAGTAGCTGGGATTACAGGCATGTGCCACCATGCCCAACTAATTTTTGTGTTTTTAGTAGAGAGAGGTTTTCACCATGTTGGCTAGGCTGGTCTCAAACTCCTGACCTCAAGTGATCCAACTTCCTTGGCCTCCCAAAATGCTGGGATTACAGGCATGAGCCACTGTGCCTGGCCCAGGTGTTGTACTTTTAATTTCAAATTCCACTTGTTTATTGCTGGTATATAAAAAGGTGATTGACTTTTACATGGTAAGTCTTTACAAGCTTGGTATAATCGCTTATTAGTTCCAGGAGTTTTTTGTAGTTCTTTCAGATTTTCTTTATAGATCATCATGTTATCTGCAAACAAGGACAGTTTCATTTCTTTCTTCCCAGTCTGTATACCTTTTTTTTTTTTTTTTCTTGTTTCTAGCCCTTATTATGATGTTGAAAAGAAGTGGTGAGAGGGAACATTCTTACCTTGTTCCTGATCTTAGTGGGAAAGCTTGGAGATTCTCACCATTAAGTATGTTGTTAACTGTAGAGTTTTTATAGATATTCCTTACCAAGTTGAGGAAGTTACCTTTATTCCTAGTTTACTGAGAGATTTTTGGCTTTTTTTTTTTTTTTTTTTTTTTTTTTTTTGCCTTTATTTGAGACAAAGTCTTGCTCTGTCGCTCAGGCTGAAGTGTAGTGGCATGATCTTGGCTCACTACAACCTCCGCCTCCCAGGTTCAAGTGATTCTCATGCCCTAGCCTCCCAAGTAGCTGGGATTACAGGTACACACCACCACACCCAGCTAATTTTTGTATTTTTAGTAGAGACGGTTTTGCCATGTTGGCGAGGCTGGTTTCGAACTCCTGACCTCAAGTGATCCACCGCCTTGGCCTCCTAAAGCGCTGGGATTACAGGTATGAGCCACCACCCCCAGCCTGGAGGATTATTAATTGGCCGAACTTCCATATTGTTGTATCTCAAGGAATAGGAAGGTCTGAGAAGAGAGAGAGAGATGGGGAACAGCCAGTCAGTGGAACAGTCAGAACACACACAATATTTATCAGTTAAGTTTTTCTTCTTATATAGGTGCAATTCATGGTGCTCCAAAACAATTACAATAGTAACATCAAAGGTCACTGATCACAGATCACCATATCAGATATAAAAATAATGGAAAAGTTTGAAATATTGCAAGAATTACCGAAATGTGACACAGAGACTGGAAGTAAGCAAATGCTGTTGGAAAAATGGTGCCTATAGACCTGTTCAACACAGGGTTTCTAAAACCCTTTTTCAGTTTGTAAAAAACACAGTATCTGCAAAGCTTAATGAAGTGAAGTGAAATAAAATGCGGTATGCCTGCACTTTTCAACTTAGTTTCAATTATTGAAAATAACTTACAGGTTACATCCTTCCAAGTACCATTCCCCCAAGTCAATAATTTGTGGGTAGTGTCCAGCCTAAGTAACCATAATCAGCACCCTATTTTTCTACCATGTTTTTAACTGTATATTTTCTGTGGCTGCTTGGAACTACCTACCATATCTTGGAGATGGCTTGTATTTGACAGCAATCTCATGGATAACCCTTCTATTCTCCCCACACCACTTTATGGTGACATGGTTAGTTTCTCACATGCAAGATACAGCACCTTTTAATTAGGATTAATAATTCTTCCTTTCCTCCTCTTAAATGTACTTTTCTATTCTTCAGTATGCCATGATTTTTATCTCAAGACAAGGGTAGATGAATTTCAAAGCTAAGTCATATTTTATAGATGCATTTTTGTTATTACTATAGGCCCTAGGAATTCTGCTTTCAGGAGATAACCATTGTTGAGATAATAACTGCAATTATCTCAGGAGATAGTCACTCTCCTGAGTTAGTGATTATCAGGAGATAATCACTATTCCTCAGTGATTTTTTTCTATATAAGTATTTTATGTTTAAAAATAGGCTCATATTACATGCAATGTTTTGTAAATTATTTTGCACATATATTTATCTTGAATAGCCATATCTGCATATTTGTCTACTCATTCATTTTATTGGCTTTAATATTATGTGGATGTGCTGTAATTTACTTAGCTGGTCTTCTATTGATGATTATTAGGGTTGTTACCAAAACCCATATTTTCATACTTTCTAGCATGCTTTTAGCCTAAGGACTGGCTAGACAGACTCCTCCCCCAGGCCTCTGTATGTGTATGTCTCTGTGTGTGCAATAGCTTCAGTATTAAAGACTTGATGGCTTATTGACAATAGCAACCTTTTACTCTGAGTGGTTCCAACTAAATTGTGTCATTTCATACTTCTTTCTGATTAAAACTTCCTTGAAATTTCATTTTTCCTTAATGGGTCCCTTTCTATAACAAAATATATAGATCCTATTTAGACATCCTTATCCACTCTGAAGATACAGTTTGAGATGAGAAAAAGAAAATCAGGACATCGCTATAACCAGTTTGACTACATAACTAGTGTTCAAACTGTGACCTTTCTGACAGTAAAAGGGGAGTGTTATTAATAATTACTTCAGTACAACAAGCACAAGCCAGAATTGTCCTAGGTAAAATGAGATACATGGTAACCTTATCTTTGAACGGCTACAAATAGGATTGATCACTCATCCATGCTTCTAGATTTGTAATAAGAAAGGAGAAATGGAGAGTCAAACTGTAAGGAAGAGTAGGAGGAAAGAGAGGGAAAAGTAAGAGGAAGGGTCGTTCTAGATACCCAGAATCTGGGTAACAGAATCAGTCACTGAGGGGAGAAACCAAATTCTGCTTTAAAACAAAATTCTCTCCTACTCAAAGTATTTTCTGAAGTTATTCCTTTTAGAGAAGCTAAAGTCTGATTAAATTTCTTGGGAGATCTATATTTCATTCCATCTTGCTGTCTTTATAACAGATAATCTAAGTTTTGTGTGTGTGCTTTCTAAGGTATGACCTTAAGGACACAAGTAAAATCACGCTGGTGGACATAGAGCTGATTGCTGCAATGGGCCCTCCAGGTGGTGGAAGAAATCCAGTTACTCCCCGTTGTATTCGACATTTCAACGTCTGCAGTATTAATTCTTTTAGTGATGAAACTATGGTCCGAATCTTCTCATCTATTGTAGCATTCTACCTTAGAACTCGTGAATTTCCTCCAGAGTACTTTGTAATTGGGAACCAGATAGTCAATGGGACTATGGAGGTCAGTCAATAATGCAATGTAAATGTTTTAGTATTGCATATTTCCCTCATTTGTCCCTTATTTTATTTTTTTAACGTTGTTTCCCACTTAACTATCTGCTTTGGTCTTTGGTGTCAGAGAAACTGTTTAGAAGACCAGAGAATAGGAAGATCACAGGATTTGAAATGAGGGAATCTAACTTGGGTTGAGCCTTGACTGCTATTTCCTAGCTATATGACTTTGAGCAAGTAATTTGACATTCCAGAGGCTGTTTATTTAATGACTAAAATGGAATAAAACACCTATTTCACAAGGTTGTTTAAGGAAAACATCTACAACTAGTATCTGCCACATCACAGGTATTTTGCTGTTAGGTTCCTACTCTGGTATTTGTCAAGTTTCTTCTGTCTTCCCTCCCATTTTTCATGCTTGTCTTAAAGAAATTTAAGCAGCTTATGAATACATTACTTTTAGTCACACCATATAATTTTTAAGTAGCAATGAAAAAACAATTATAAAAGAGAAATACAAGGGTAGAAACAGACCACAAGACTCCCCATATGGCCAAAGAACAGTTTTTAACTTATTTCAGATGTGTTATTTGCCTCTGTTCAGAGACTAGAGCCAGCCTCATCTCTAATGGTAAATGGGAAACAATATATATAAAGGCATGTCAGTCATGATCTTACCAAACTACACTTTCTAGAAGCTTGAAAAAGCAAGTTTCATTTTGTGATCACTGCAACAGGAAGCAAAAAGCTCCCTAGAATCCTTCCATCCATTTCCAAGAACATCAGTCTTATCTTCTAAAATTCTCCTCTTGTTTCAGTGGAAAGTGTGTGCTGTTCAAGTAAAGAAACTATGAGCGAAGAGATAGTACATTTATTCTGATACAGAAAAGTGCTTTTATTTATAAATATAATATTTCTATTTCAGGAATATCCTGGAAAATACAGGGGTGTTGGTCAGGTAGAAGGGGATACAGAAAGCATCCCTGCCACCACCCTACCTCCGGCTTTTTTCTGTTTTTCTGTATTTGAAGCATTGTAGACCTACCATGTGTGGAGGTTGGAGCAGGGAGATGAATCACAGAACACATACAAATAAAAAATGTTGGCTGGGCGTGGTGACTCACGCCTGTAATCCTAGCACTTTGGGAGGCCAAGGTGGGTGGATCATGAGGTCAACAGATTGAGACTATCCTGACCAACATGGTGAAACCCCATCTCTACTAAAAATACAAAAATTAGCTGGGCGTGGTGGTGCGTACCTGTAGTCCCAGTCACTCAGGAGGCTGAGGCAGGAGAATCACTTGAACCCGGGAGGCGGAGGTTGCAGTGAGCCGAGATTGTGCCACCGCACTCCAGCCTGGCAACAGAATGAGACTCCATCTAAAAAAAAAATTAAGAAAAAGTTGTTTAGTTTTCCTTTTTTGACTATATCATAAAAGGCTTAATTCACCTGCCTTTAAGAGAACATTAAACTTCATTTGGTGAATTCAGTACATAAAAAAAAATATACTTCATTTCCTTATAGCCAATTTAGGTATAAGGAAGAAGGGGGTGAGGGAATAAGAGATAGAAGGGAAGAGAGAGAACAAATTGATTTGTTTTGAAGTTGATTGTAGTAACAAGAAAATTATTTCATCATCTTCTTTGGAATGATTCAGCATGAGTTATCTGATTTCACTTTCTATACAAGATTCTGTTTTTCACTATTTAACCCCAGATTATTCACCTTTAAATGGCATAACCATAATAACTGGGAAATAAAAGTAGAAACAGGTTTCTACTTGGATGGGCTTGAATGGAATCAGATGTTAAGTTCCCTCAGCTTTATAATGCCTGGTTGAGTGCTATAAGCCAAAATAAACATGCCATGCTAGGCTTAGTACTATGCAATTTTCCAAGCCAGGATGATCTTTTTTCTTTTTTCTTTTGTTTTTTTTTGAGACAGAGTCTCACTTCGTTGCCCAGGCTGGAGTCCAATGGCGCGATCTCAGCTCTCTGCAACATCCACCTCCACCTCCTGGGTTCAAGCCATTCTCCTGCCTCAGCCTCCTGAGTAGCTGGGATTATAGGCATGTGCCACGACACCTGGCTAATTTTTGTATTTTTAGTAGAGATGGGGTTTTGCCATGTTGGCCAGGCTGGTCTCGAATTCCTGACCTTAGGTGATCTGCCCAGCTCAGCCTCTCAAAGTGCTGAGATTAGAGATGTGAGCCACCGTGCTCAGTCCAAGCCCATATAATCTGATAGAGTAAATAAAATATTTTGTGTAACATTCCATTGGTTACATGACTTTGCTGATTATAAGCATTTTACTTTTGCTTTGTTGCTTTTTTCATATTCAGATATATAAACAATCTGTGGAAAATCTTTTACCCACTCCGACAAAATCCCATTATACTTTCAACTTGCGTGATTTTTCACGTGTCATCCGGGGCTGTTTACTCATTGAAAGAGATGCTGTGGCGAGCAAACACACTATGATCCGACTGTTTGTGCATGAGGTTCTCCGAGTGTTTTATGATCGCCTCATTAACGATGATGATCGAAGATGGCTGTTCCAGTTAACTAAAACTGTTATAAAGGACCATTTTAAAGAATCATTTGATAGTATCTTTTCACATCTGAGGAAACAAAATGCACCTGTGAGTATAGTGATTAAGAACATATTGAGTTAAAGCAGTACAATATATGAATTGTTACAATTAAGTTATATTTTAAAAAATCATTTCTTAATGAACTTTTTTTTTTAGCATTCCTTGTAAATAGGTGTTTGTTTTGAGAAGATTTATCTTCATAGGAAAGTATGCAACATAGAAGTTATTTAAAGAATAACATCTTATGTGGTAGGGAATAAATTATATAATAGATATAACGTGCTTAACATGATGACCATCACTTAGTAACTACTCAATAAATGGGAGTCACCCAGAATGACTTCTCTAGCCTAATAACAACAAAACGTATATAATAGAAGATCTTACTTTTCTTTTTATATCCTAAGGATGTAATTTCAGATATTACTTTTGTAAGTATATTATTTACTACCCTAATGTTTAAAAAAATTAATTACTTTATAACATGGATGAAACAAAAATTTTATACAATATTTTCTTAAATTTATTTTTTAAATGTTTTAAGTTTTATAATTTGTTTTTTTCCTCTCTATAGGTAACTGAAGAAGACTTAAGAAATCTCATGTTTGGTGACTATATGAATCCTGACCTTGAAGGAGATGATAGAGTTTATATTGAAATTCCAAATATTCTTCATTTTAGTGATGTTGTGGACCAGTGCTTAGATGAGTATAATCAAACACACAAAACAAGAATGAATCTTGTCATTTTTAGGTACCTATATATGGTGTTGATGCTTGAAATTGCTACCTGTAAAATGTTATTATGAAATGTTTAAAATGTACCAAAAGGTGTAAAGAAAAATACGGTGAATAACTTTGTATCCATTATCCAGCATAAGACATAAAATATTAGTAATTTATTTGAAGTTCCCTGTTATAGTCACACTCTCTCACTGCATCCTGTGTCCTAAGAGTAGCAGTGAAAAGAAACTTTTTTTTTTTTTTCTTTGGAGACTGAGTCTTGCTCTGTTGTCCAGGCTGGAGTTCGATGGCACAATCTCAGCTCACTGCAACCTCTGCCTCCTGGGTTCAAGCGATTCTCCTACCTCAGCCTCCCAGGTAGCTCGAACTACAGGCATGCAACACCACACCCAGCTAATTTTTTTTGTATTTTTAGTAGAGATGGGGTTCACCATGCTGCCAGGGTGGTCTCGAACTCCTGACCTCAAGTGATCTGCCCGCCTTGGCCTCCCAAAGTGCTGGGATTACAGACATGAGCCACTGCGCCTGGCTGAAACTTGTGTTTCTTAGAACTTTTACTATACATGTGTGTATTCCTAAATATATACGCAGTCTTATTTTGCATATTTTAAAACTGCATATAAATGGTATAATACTGGACATAATCTTCTGCTACTAGTTGGTTTATTCCATATTGTGAGAGTCAAAGAAAAATGAATATTTACCACTATATAGCATTCTATTATATAATTGCACCACAGTGTAGTCATTCTTCTGAGACAAATTTTAGGTGATAGAGTAAATAAAATATTTTGTGTAACATTCCATTGGTTACATGACTTTGCTGATTATAAGCATTTTACTTTTGCTTTGTTGCTTTTTTCATATTCAGATATATAAACAATCTAATTTGCTAGATATATAAACAATCTAGCAAATCTAGTTTTTGCTATTATAAGAAAGGCTTTGAAAATTCTCATGCGTGTCTCTTTGGGTACATGTGTGAGAATTTCTATAGGCTATTTTCCTATAAGTGGGATTATCATGTCGTAGTATATAAGCATCTTCAACTTTACTAAATTTTGCCAAAACATCTTTAAAAATGATTATTATTTTTGAGAGTTTCCATTGTTCTTTACCTTTGCTGATGCTTAGGATTGATAGATATTGTAAGTTTTTCTAGTCTAAGGAGAGTGAAATGGTATCTCATTATCATTTTAATTTTAATTAACCTAATTACCAGTGAAGCTAAGTGCCTTTTCTGAATTTGTTGTTTTATAGGTAATGATCTTTTCTCACACAGAAATCTTAAGAGACTGAAGAAACATATTTAATAAAAGTGGTAATATACTGCCAGTATTAGTTAATATTTCATTTTATTTGTATAACTTGTATATTAAGTTTCCTGAATTTGAACTTTTAATTAGTTTTCCCCTACATCAAATGATCCAGTTGTGACTGCTTTTGAAAAAATCACAGTTTTTGATAGTAAACTCTTTAAAACTGGGATAGTAACATATGGGACAGCAAAGTCACGTTCTTCTAGGAAAGTAAAACAGTAGTTACATGTAAATATACATTTACATTTTTATTGTAATGCATTAATAAAATTATTTTGTGGTAGGTATGTTTTGGAACATTTATCAAGAATATGTCGAGTTCTAAAGCAGTCTGGTGGAAATGCTTTGCTTGTCGGACTTGGAGGAAGTGGTCGTCAATCTTTAACTCGTCTGGCTACATCCATGGCAAAAATGCATATTTTCCAACCAGAAATTTCTAAGAGCTATGGTATGAATGAATGGAGAGAGGATATGAAGGTAAGATTATGAAGAAGCCTAGTATCTAAAATGAAAACAGTACATTCTTTTACTTGTAAAGAGAGAGCCTGTGTAGCTGTGTACTGAACTCCAGTGATGATGATGATGATGATGATGATGATGATGATACTGTCCATAGAGCATCTACTGTGTGTGCTGAGTTCTGTCCTGAGTGCTTTACCTAGCTTTTACCTACATGATCTCATTCTGTAGGTACAGCAATGCAATGCAGCAGGTGGGTTGTCTCTGTGTTTTACCGAAGCTGAGTGACATGTGATGCACAACAGAGCAAGGCTTTCTAACTCAAGTCTTATCCACTACACTATTACCATGGCTGCTGCTTTCAAAAAATTGTTGTATAATATTTGTACATATTTATGAGGTACATGTAATATTTTGATACATGCATAAAATGAATAACTATGGAGTCAGCACATTTAGGATATCTATCATGTAGAACATCGATCTTTTTGTATTGGTAACATTGCGTATCTTCTATCTTGAAATACGCAATACATTGTTAAATATAGTTGCACTATTGTACTTTTGAACACTGCAACTTCTTCCAACTGTATGTTCATACCCATTGACCTGCTTCTCTTTATCCTCCCCTGCCTGCATCTCCTTTCTGGCTTCTGATAACTGTCTTTCTACTCTCTACCTCCATGAGGTCAAATTTTTGGCTCCTGCATGTAAGTGAGCACATGTGATGTTTATCTTTCTGTGCCTGGCTTATGCCACTGACTATATATTTATTCCAGTTCAGTGAGGACTTATTTCAGATATGGTTTCTAGCAGATTTAAACATGAGCCTGATGATGATGATGATGATGGCATTAACGTTGTCTTAGTAGTAATCTAGGTTCTTTTGCTTCAACTTTAGCTTAAGGGACTCCCTTTAGCATATCTTGTAGGGCAGATCTAGTGGTAAGTTGTTCATCTGGAAAGGTTTTAATTTCACCTTCATTTTTGTAGGGCAGCTCTACCAGATACAGTGTTCTTGGTTGACAGGCTTTTATCTTTCTGCAATTAGAATATGTCACCCTACTTCCTTCTGGTCTGTACATTTTCTGCTGAGAAATTCACTGATAATCTTAAGGTAGTTCCCTTGTAGATGACAAGTTGCTTTTCTCTGGCTGCTTTCAATATTTTCTCTTTGTATTTGACTTTTGGCAGTTTGATTATATTGTTTCTTAGTGTGGATTTCTTTGACTTCATCCTAGTTGGAATTCATTGATCTTCCGTAAAATGGAATTTTTATATCCGCTTCTTTCCTCGGATTTGAGAAATTTTCAGCCATTGTTTCTGAAAAAGCTCTCTGTCCTCTCTTCCTCTCTCTCTCATTCTGGGATTTCCATAATGCATATATTGGTCCACTTGATGGTGTACCATAAATCCCTTAGGCTTGCTCCACCTTCCTTTATTGTCTTTATTTAGTTTTTGCTCCATTAACCTGGTGATTTCCAATTACTTGTTTTCAAGTTGGTTGACTGTTGATTCTGCCCGATCAAGTCTAATGTTGAACCCCTCTAGATAACTTTTTAGTTCAGTTTTATGTTTCGGGTCCAGAATTTCTATTTATATTTTATGGTTTCTATATATTTGTTAATTCTCATTTTGTTCATGCATTGTTTTCCTGCTTTAGCTCTGGGTTCCTTTCAGCTCACTGAGAAATTTTAAGGTAGTTATTTTAAATGTTTTGCTAGTCAGTTCATGGATCTGCATTTCCTTATGGTTAGTTTCTGGAACTTTATTTTGTTTCTTTGATTGGGCCACATTTCCTTATTTATTTGCATCCCTTGTGATCTTTTTGAGAGTTGACCATTTGAAATAAAGCCACCCCTCCCAATCATTATGACTGGCCTCATTCAGGGAAGACCTTCACCAATCAACCTAGCTAGAGGTTCTGGGACCTTTCAGACCTTTTCTGAGGACGTGTCTTCTTTGAGGTTGTATGTGTGCTTTTATTGTTGCATGTATGAGTGCTTTTGGCTGTCTTAATTTGCTGTTTCTTCTCGGGCTTTTAGTTGCTTGCTGATTCCGTTGTATTCCTCTGCCCTTGATCTCTTGCTCCCCCTGGTGCCTGCCTGTAGAACTGCAGCTTCTGCTGCTCTAACCCACCAAGGAACTCACCCTGTTTCAGTGGCCTCCAACCTGGTGTCCAAAATAGGCCGTTGTTCCTGTTAGCACCTGAAGGCAGGTGGAACAGCCCACACACAAGCCAGTATTCTGGGCTCGAGTTCAACTATATTCCTTCTGTCCTGAGGAAGGAGCCAGGATTTGGATGATATTCTCTGGATCTCCCCACACTATGCCCAGTTGGGGGAGGGGCTAGAGTGAGAAAAATATGAGGTACTGTCTCACTCTTTTGGGAACAGTCCCTTCTCTTGTTCATGCTCTTTTCTGGGTTCTGCAGTGACTTAACTAGTTTCTAAAGTTCTCACAAAGGTAATTGTGTTCTATATATTGCTGATACAGTGTCTTCAGGGTAGAACAAGGGTCTAGAGCTTCCTAGCCCATTATCTTACTGATGGTCACTTTCTCAATTCTTCATTTGTAAAATTTGGATAATACCACCTATTTCAAATATTATTGTGGTTAAATTATATAATGTATGTAGGGTTTTCTTAATATTCCTGATATATAATTAATATCAATTTTTTTTATTGAGACGAAGTCTCACTGTGTCACCCAGGCTGGAGTGCAGTGGCACAATCTCCACTCACTGCAACCTCCACCTGCCGAGTTCAAGTGGTTCTACTGCCTCAGCCTCCCTAGTAGCTGGAATTGTTGGTGCCTGCCACCATGCCTGGCTAATTTTTTTTTTCCTGTATTTTTGCTAGAGATGGAATTTCACCATGTTGGCCAAGTTGGTCTCGGATCACCTGAGGTCAGAGGTCTGAGACTAGCCTGGCCAACATGATGAAACTCTGTCTCTTCTAAAAATACAAAAATTAGCCAAGTGTGAGGAACGGACCTGTAATTGCAGCTACTCAAGAGCCTGAGGCAGGATAATCATTTATAGTGGAATTAACCTGTAATCTCAGATACTTGGAAGGCTGAGGCAGGAGAATCGCTAGAACCTGGGAGGCAGAAGTTGCAGTGAGCCAAGATCATGCCACTGCACTCCAGCCCAGGCAAGAGAGTGAGACTTTGTCTAAAAAAAAAAAAAATTACAATGATGCTCATGACAATAAGTTAAATATGTTTGTGTATATTGTATCGTAAAGTTTATTTTAAATTAAAATTTTTATGGTTCTTTTTTTTTTCTTTTCTTTTTTTTTTTTTTTTTTTTTTTGAGATGGAGGCTTGCTCTTGTTGCCAGGGCTAAAGGGCAATGGCACGATCCTGGCTCACTGCAACCTCCACCTCCTGGGTTCAAGCGATTCTCCTGCCTCAGCCTCCTGAGTAGCTGGGATTATTGGCATGTGCCACCATGCCCAGGTTATTTTGTATTTTTCGTAGAGACAGGGTTTCTCCCTGTTGGTCAGGCTGGTCTCAAACTCCCAACCTCAGTTGATCCACCTGCCTCGGCCTCCCAAAGTGCTGGGATTACAGGCCTGAGCCACCACACCCAGCCCAAATTAAAATTTTTAGATTTTTTTTGGAGAGGTGTCTCACTCTGTCACCCCAGCTGGAGTACAGTGGCCTGATCATAGCTCACTGCAGCCTCAACCTCCCAGGTTCAAGCAACCCTCCCACCTCACCCTCCCTAGTAGCTGCCTGTGGGACTACAGGTATGTACCACCAGGCCTGGCTAATTTTTTTTTTTTTTTTTTTTTTTTTTTTTTTTTTTTTTAAGAGATGGTCTCTCATTATGTTGTCCAGGCTGCTCTCAAACTCCTGGGCTCAAGTAATCTTCCTGCCTCACCCTCTCAAACTGCTCAGATTACAGGGGTGAGCCACTGCACCCAGCCTAAGATTTATTTTGATATAATATTAATAATTACAAACCTGATACAATACTACTTTAAAAACTAGACTCCCTAGTTTTGATGACAGAAAATTATTTCTAAGAACAAAACAGCCTTCATATTGGAAGATGGCTGTAATGGGAAAAGGATGTAGTTGTGTACAATATAAAAATCCATCATTTATTTTATGGAGTGAAAATATTAGTTAATATTTAATGATTTAAAATATATGGTTTTACAATGTAGAAGGTTATTTTTAAAAATAACTTACAGAAGTTGTAATGCTATTTCACTGTGAACTACAGTCAGTTTGTATGCTGACAAATATTTAACAACCAGCTTTCCAGGACTGGGGGTGAGAGGGAGCCTCTGATGGTAGATTTTCCAATTTCCATGATGTAAAAACTGCCCCATGGCTGATCTGAAGCTCCCAACATGCTGTCACTGAGAACAGAACTGAAAAGAGATATGCATAGAACACCATGACATGGTATTTTACTGTATTGATACAATAGATTGAAAAAATTTCCAGAGTATAGATAATAGTAACATAATAAAATAGGACATGATGAGATTTAAGCATTTACCTCCCTTTTAAATATAACTAGATTTTTGTATAATTGTAAGTTTATATAATTCAATTTTTAAATCCTGGCTATGTTTTACAAACTTCTGACAAGTCCCTGAAATTTTAACAGTCAGTTCTAACAAGCCTGTACAAGTCAACTTCAGCACACTACTGAGCCCATATCTTATATTAGGAATTTGGGTTGCCGTTGACCCCTGCACAAAAACCCCAGCCTGTCTACACTGAAGTGTCTAGAGGTAGATAGGCTTTTGACAAAGCTGAATTTAGGGTATCAAATTATGTCCTTAGTAATTACTCTTTCTATCTCCTGACACAACTCTCCTCCATTTGGCTTCCTTCTCCAGCAGGCTCATTCCATGAGGCAAACAGTTAACTCCAAGTAATTAAGGTTACTGGCCTTTATATATTCCATCTCAGAACAGCCAGGATTCTTTCTGTTTCAAGTCTGTCTCAGTCCCTGATGTAAGACTATGATTGGGCCCTGCTTAAATCATATGCCTTCCTCTGAATCAGTGATTATGTCTAGGGGTTTGGGGAAACTGACCATTTTGGCTCTCCCACCCAGGGGACAGAGGCAGTGGAGGCCCCAAATGACAGCCCCAGTAGAAGTGGGGAGAGGTACTGCCCTAAAAATCAAAGTGTTGTTATCAAAAGAAGGGGAAAGTGAGGGAAATCAAAACCAACAGATGTCTACCATATTCTGCTTACAAGTACATTTTTATTTTTTAAGGGTCTGTTAAGGAATGTGGGCATGAGGGGCCAGAAGACCGTCTTTCTCATCACAGACACTCAGATTAAAGAGGAAGCTTTTCTAGAGGATATTGACAGTGTGCTCAATACAGGAGAAGTGCCTAACATTTTTGCAGCAGATGAGAAACAAGAAGTGATGGAGGTAAACACTTTTGGGAAAGTACTTCTCCTAGCACAAAACTTTATTTCTTGAAACCTTTTCTCAGCTCTTCAGGATAAATATAGTTTGTACATATGATTTTGGGGGTAATTAAAATTTTTAAGTATATTAGTTAAATACATCATTGTTTGGTGAATTTTAAATTGCTTCAACCATAGTTATGAGGCATAATTTTTGTTTTGTAACTCCTATCTTCATAATAACGGCAGTTTATTTCACCTGTTTAATGTTATTTAGCATGTTTTATGAGTGATTAGAGAATTTTAAATCATCTCTTAAGGTTACTTGATGTAAGAAAGCATGATTTTAATGCTACTTTATTAGACTTTGTGGTTTACACTGGTTAGTAAATTTTTAAAAAGTTTTAATAAAACTATCTTATAGGTTTGATACATCTGAAAGTCTTGTTTATGATTTAATTGACAAAAAATACAACGGTGACGTGTCCACTACTGTCACATACTTTAACCCTCATTTCTAAGATGAAAGTAATGTCACACTTTCTCATTACCATAATCACTTTTACCCGCAAAATATATCACTCACACCTGGATATTTAATTCCCCACCTCCAGCCATAACATCTGGAGTGAAATGGACTCACACTTTCAAGTACTCTGCTTTTCTCTTCCATGAAATGGCAGCACAGATAAGAGTTCTTCCCACATGGGGTTGTTGTGAGGTTTGAGAATCAAACAAGATAAAGCACTTATGTAGTGTCAGGCACTTACACAGTAAATGGTGCATTACCAGTTCATAGTATGGAGTGTGGAAGGAGAAAAGAGGACAAAACAACACAACAAAAACCCATGTTCTTTGCTGTTATCTGGGATATGTCAGAGATGTGACCAAGGCTGCGAATTAGTGGTATTCTCCTGATTTATAGGAGAAATGCATCGTCCATATGCCCATTCAAGGAATAGTCACCTTTGGGAAATGGAATTTCCTAAGCTTTGCTAGGCTGTCCTGCTGCTTTAGCTATTATGTATTTTTCATTCCCAACAGTTTGCTACTAAACTTTTCCATTTCTTCACTATTTCTGTTATATATTTGCTATTTTATATACATCTATATTTTTTAAACAGGATCATATTCAATATATTGTTGCAAAACTTTTTTTTAGTTATTTTATCTTGCTTATCTTCTTGTAGCACAAAATACACTGTGTGTGTGTGTGTGTGTGTGTGTGTGTGTTTCTAGAGATGAAGTCTCACTGCTCTGTTGCCCAGGCTGGAGTGCAGTGGTGCAGTCATAGCTCACTGCAGCTTCAAACTCCTGGGCTCTTACCTCAGCCTCCCAAGAAGCTAGGATTCCAGGCATGAGACACCACTTTATTATTTTTAACTGTTGTATAAAATGCTAATATGTGGATCTTTTACAGTTATAACTACTTCCTTACTGATTGATACTTCAGCTGTTTACATTTTTTCTCTCAAAAACAATGTAAAATTGGCCAGGCACAGTGGCGCAAGCCTGTAATCCCAGCACTTTGGGAGGCCGAGATGGGTGGATCACGAGGTCAGGAGATTGAGACCATCCTGGCCAACATGGTGAAACCCCGTCTCTACTAAAAAATACAAAAAACTAGCCGGGCGAGATGGCAGACGCCTGTAGTCCCAGCTACTCGGGAGGCTGAGGCAGGAGAATGGCGTGAACCCGGGAGGTGGAGCTTGCAGTGAGCTGAGATCCGGCCACTGCACTCCAGCCTGGGTGACAGAGCGAGACTCCGTCTCAAAAAAAAAAAAAAGTAAAATTATATCTCTATACATCTTTGTGAACTTTTGTGATTATCTTTATAAGGTAAATTCTTGGCAGATACTTGTTTTTAAATTATAGAATTTTGAGTTGGAAGAGGTTTTCTACGTTCAAACTATGTCAAAGTCATTCTATTGAAACCAAAATTTTACAGATATTTACAGGGAGCAATAAAACTTCTTCATATTCTAATATCCACCAATCTCACTGCCAGCTTATCTATTTTTATTTACAGGGTTTTTATTTTCTGATATTCCCTAGGGTGTTCGTCCAGTAGCTCAGGCTGGCAGTAAACATGATGAACTCAGCCCCTTAGCCCTATTTGCTTTCTTCGTGAATCGCTGCAAAGATAATCTTCATGTCGTGGTGGCCTTTAGCCCCATTGGAGATGCCTTTCGAAATCGCTTGAGACAGTTCCCATCCCTCATCAATTGCTGTACCATTGACTGGTTTCAGGTATGTCATTTTTCTTGGTTGGAGGGGGGAGACAGCTAACTCTTTTGGAATTTTACTGAAATATTTGAAAAACTTCATTAATATACATTCAGCAAATGTTTGTTTCTTGATCACTTACTGTAATGACAGGCGTAATGTTCAGCACCAGAGACTGATAGGACTACATGATCCTCACAAGGAGCTTACACTATAGACTGGAAGATAGAAAAAGCAGTCAGCAATCATGATTATATAAGAGAGCCATAATGTTGATGTGCAAAGGGTATACATACGAAGGCAGTGAATTTCTGAGGCATGAAGATGAATTAGTTATATAGAGGGGGAGTGTATTAAGAATCAATAGGAAATTTGTATGTAAAGAAATTTGTTATGAGGAATTGGCTCGTATGATTATGAAGCCTAAGATGTGCCAAGATCTGCTGTTGGTAGGTGAAAGCCCAGGAAAACCAGTGATGTAGTTCCAGTCTGAAGGCCGGCAGGCTCAGGAGCCAGGAAGAGCCAATTCAGTCCAAGTCTGAAGGGAGGGGGAAAAAACCCAATGTCTCAGCTTGAAGACAATCATACAGGAGGAATTTGGGGGAGGATCAACATTTGTGTTGCATTGGATTGAACAAAATTGGACAAGGACAATTGAATGCAGTCCATTGACATTAGGGAGGGCACTCTGCTTTACTCAGTCTATAATGATTTAAATGTTGAACTCATGTAAAGCACTCTTACGGAAACACCCAGAATCATGTTTGACCAAATATCTGGGAACCTCATGGCCCAGTCAAGTTGACACATAAAATGAACCATTATTAGAGAATAGTACATGGAAAAGGAGAAGGGTGGGAAGAGGTTGGCTCGTCTGCCCCACTGAAAATTGTTTTGTATAGCTGGCTAGCATTTTAAGGGCAGCAGCAGTTGAGTTGGAGCTTTGGGTGGGTATCAGGTTACAAAGAGATTGGCAAGGTATTCCTAGGAATTTGGTTTTATACCAGAGACATTACAGTGGCATCAACATATTTTTAGATAATCTGCATTTAGGAAAAAACCAAAACAGTTGGAAGCTGTGTGGTGGGTGAATTACAGTAGGGCAAAGCAAGAGACAGGAAAACCCGCTAGGCAACAATTTCAGTCAAGCTAGAAGCAAATGATGAAGGCCACTGCCTCACCTAAGACAGACTGCCACTGCCTGTGTAAAACCATTTGGTATTCATACTTTTGAGAACAGTAACTCATGGTACCTTCTATTTGATTGTTTTATGTGCAAGAGAATGTGGACTGTGCATTGACCCTGGATAATTTTTTTAAAAAAATTAGTTTCTGGTACTGATTTGTTTTATTCTCTTTGCCTAATTCTTATCAACTGCATTCTGGTTTTGTTTAAGAAATCACCCTCCATGTAGCTATGTATCAGAGGGATTGAATCATGGTTGGTCTAAGTCAATATATATATATATATTTTGAGACAGGATATCTGTCGTCCAGGCTGGAGTGCACTGGTGCAATCGCAGCTCACTGCAACCTGCGCCTCCTGGGCTCAAGCAATCCTCCCACCTCAGCCTCCAGAGTAGTTGGGACTATAGGTGTATGCCACCATGCCCAACTCATTTTAAAATTTTTTATAGAGACAGGGTTTCTCTATGTTGTCCAAGCTTGTCTCCCACCTCAGCCTCCCAAAGTGCTGGGATTATAGGCATGAGCCTTTGTGCCCAGCCCTAAGCCAATATTGGTGCTCTCAGGCGGTCGCGGTGGCTCACACCTGTAATCCCAGCACTTTGGGAGGCTGAAGCGGGTGGGTCATAAGGTCAAGAGATGGAGACCATCCTGGCCAACATGGTGAAACCCCGTCTCTACTAAAAATATAAAAGTTAGCTCAGTGTGGTGCTGCATGCCTGTAGTCCCAGCTACTCAGGAGGCTAAGCCAGGAGAATTGCTTGAACCCAGGAGGCGGAGATCGCAGTGGGCCAAGATTGTGCCACTGTGCTCCAGCCTGGCAACAGAGTGAAACTCCATCTCAAAAAAAAGATATATATATGTGTGTGTGTGTGTGTGTGTGTGTGTATGTGTGTGTGTATATATGCTTTCATTTCTCTTGCTAGTGATTGTTTCATGCCTGAGCCCATGTATGAACCATTCCTTGCCAGTGGGTCCTGGGGAGCTTTGGGGAAGAAAAGTATTTTCACTATAAAAGGAGTCACATGATAATAAAAGGGCCTTTTTTTGGTCTCTCAATCTTGTTGCTTGAGAATGTGATGCCCATAGCTGCAGCAGTCATCATGTCACCATAATGAGACAAGCCCAAGGATGAAATAAAGTGCACTGAGAAAGGAACAAGACAGAAAAAATGCGAATACTTGATAATATAGTTGAGCTTCTAAATGAAGCAACCCTGGAAATACCCTACTTCTGGGTATTACTCTATAAGAATATGCATATTCTTTTTTTTGAAGATACAGTAAGACTGGTTTTCTGCCTCTTTAGTCATAAATATCCTAACTGCTACAGATAGTATTAAATATGGATGATAATTAGCAGGATGATTAAAAATGAAGCACACAGAACAAAAAGATAAGTCTATAGTGTTTTTGAATGATGTGTACGTTATATGACATTTAACCTGGCATTTTATAAAATTTCACTATTCTTAATAGTTCTTTAGAAGTCTCTTTTAGATGCAAAATATGTATTGGTACAATTGGATCACATGAATATAACAATCTATTAATAAAAAATGCATACACTGGCAGTATGTGCTTAGGCTAGACACCAAACAAAAATTGGTCTTAAAATGCATATTATCTGCTACAAAGGAAAAAAAATTATAAGCATAGTATTGAAACTAAATGAAAGGAAACCTGGAAAATACTCTAGTGAGCAAATAAAGATTAATGATATGCCATGTATTGGTAAGTGCTGAGAAGAAAACTCAGTATAAAAGGCAGAGTAATGAGGGAAGTAATGCTGTTTTATAAAGAGTGCTCTGGGAAGGCCTTCCTGATAAGTCGGTATATGAGCTTGGATGTGAAGGAAGTGAGAGCATGAACCACATGGAGGTCTGAGGGAGAGGGTTCTAGTCAGAGGGAAAAGCACGTCCAAAGACCCAGAGGTAGGAGCATGCTTGACATATTGCAGGAAAGCCAAGGAAGGAACCATTTCGCTAAGATGGAGAGGACTGTCTAGGAAGCAAAGTTTTAGGGAAGAAAATTTAAAAATCAACTTTGGATGTTATAGTAGAAATTATGATGGTCTCCCAGTAATAGAAACCCAAACCAAACACATTGGGTTTTTTAACTCTCATAGGAAAAAAGAATCTAAAGGTAAACAGAGTGGGGCTTTTGTGGCTTAACAAAGTCATGAGGATCCCAAGTTATTCTGCTTTACTATCCTTAGCATGCGACTTCCATTCTCAAAGTAACTTAGGGCGGTAAGGTGGCTGCTAGAGTGCCATTGTTCACAACTGTGTTCCAAACAAGAAGTAGAAGAATGAAAGTAGGCCAAAAAGGATATCCTAAGTCTACCCTGAAGTCCCCACCCAACAACTGCTCATGTGTCATTGGCCATCCTGAATTCCAAAGGAGTCTAGGAAATCTAGTCTTTTAGCTGGATATATTGCTATCTAGAATAAAATTGGAGTCCCAAGGAAGAAAGGGCTAGTAGATATTGGGTGGACAACTAGCAGCTTCTGCCACTGTCATGATAAATTTGGGATGCCTACTAGACATCCAAGTGGAAGAGTTGGGAAGGCAGTGTAATATATCTTTGATAAATAACACTTCATTGATCCTTTCTTTATATTATCCTTTTTTTTCATTTTAGTATGTAAGAATATTAGGTCTTTCAGAGACCTCAGTCTCTCTTATTCTGCTTTGTTCATTAAAATTTTAATTTTCTCAAAACCAAATTATTCTCCCATAGGAAGTCATGTAACTTATTATGCATTAACTTATGGAGTTGGAGTGAGACTACTGTTCATCTTAAATTTCAAGAGTTTTTCTTTTTCTTGTTTTTAGTCATGGCCTGAAGATGCTCTTGAACGTGTAGCTGTGAAATTCTTAGAAACACTGGAGCTTACTGAGGTTGAACGACAAGAGATAGTTCCAATCTGTAAACACTTTCACACCTCCATTATGGATCTTTCAGAAAGGTTAATATTAGTAAATTTTAAAATGACAATGAAGGGATTTGTGAAGCCCATTTCCAAATTAATTCACATGTATTTGCTATCTTATCTGCTATCCCCTTTCCTACTGTACTTACCTGGTTTACGTGATATCTTGGGTCTCTTACCAAGTTAGATCCTCCTGGCTTATGAAACATGTGAAATAGTCTGATTCTTTCTTGCTGTAGTTCATCTTTTATAGACATATTTGTTGATTTGTGGTTTTTTAAAAGATAGGATCTCACTTGATTTGTGCCTTTTAAATATGTCACCACTAATTGTTATTTTAGAGACAAGAAATTATAATGTGGTAATATGTAGGATTCTAGAGTCTTACAATGTTCAAGTACTCACTAACTTCTGTATAAAATGTAATCTTTATTAAATGTCTGTTAATGGTATGTTGAATTTACCTTTTTGTGGAATCCATTACTTATAGTGAAGTATGTTATCTGCCTCTCTTTTAGGTTCTTGCATGAGTTAGGACGACATAACTATGTTACTGCTACTTCTTATCTTGAACTCATTGGCTCATTTCGACAGCTTTTGACAAAGAAGCGACAAGCTGTCATGGAAGCAAAACAGCGATACGTGAATGGGCTTGACAAATTAGCTTTTGCTGAGTCTCAGGTAAATTTGATGAGCTGCTCAGAATAGTAATATATACTGAGAAGTATAAGAAATAATAATACAAGCTATAATTTATTGAGAATATGTGATATGCCAGGCTCTTTGTTATGTATTTCACGTCTATTCCTTCAGTTATTTTTCATAACAACTCTATAAGGTAAACACTTTTATGATCCTCATTTTACAAATGAGTATAGTAAGTTTTATAGAAGTTCAGTAAGTTGCCTAGACCACACAGCTCAAATATATCATGTTTTATTTTTAATTAATTTTTTGCCATTTAAGAGAATATAAGTTTAGGTTGCTTTTTATTATAAAAGCTGGTTAAATATGAGATTTGTGGGTTTTTAAATAAGTGCTAGTAATACTTAATTAGTGTTAGTTCAACATAAGTAATAGAGGTTTGGTTGGCTGATCTTTGTATCACATGTCATGCACATAGTATACCAGGAATACTCTGAGATGCTGCTTTGTTTTCAATCTACATTTCTTCCATGGCAACTGCATTCTCCTACTGAGGTCCTCTGTGAAGAAAATGGGACCCCCTTTTTTTTTTTTTTTTTTTTTGAGATGGAGTGTCACTCTGTCACCCAGGCTGGAGTGTAATGGCGCAACCTTGGCTCACTGCAACCTCCACCTCCCAAGTTCAAGCAATTCTGTCTCACCCTCCCGAATAGCTGGGATTACAGGTGCATGCACGCCTAGCAAATTTTTTGTATTTTTAGTAGAGATGAGATTTCACCATGTTCCCCAGGCTTGTCTCGAATTCCTGAGCTCCGGCAGTCCACCTGCCTCGACCTCCCAAAGTGCTAGGATTACAGACGTGAGCCAGTGTGCTTGGCCCTGGCCCACACTTTCATAGTTTTGTTTATCATGCAAAGAACTAGCAGAAAAAGTTGAGATTTTCTGCTCCAATACTTTTATGGATACATTTAAATTTATATTTTCTGCATTTGGTTTCAATAGCAATTACAGCAATTGAAACTTAATCATATTATAAACTGTCTCTTTAGGTTGGTGAAATGCAAATGGAGCTTGTTGAATTACAGCCCAAATTGGAGGAAGCTAAAATTGAAAATGCAAATATGATGCAGGTAGAGTATCCTGAATGTTTTTGATGTCAAAGGACAATTGAAATATGTAAAATTAGCCTAGAAAATAAGAGTTAATTTTTTGCCACTAGACTTTAGAGACTTTACCCTTTTCCATTGACTGGCTGTCTCATTGGGTCCAATGTGGGTTCTGTCTTTTCTGAAGGAATTTGTGAAGCCCATTTCCAAATTAGTTCACATGTATTTGTATTTCTCCTGATTTTATTATAGACCCTTCTATCCTTCAAAATGATATGTTAGATTCCCTGATTTTCAAATATTCTTTTGTCTAGGATTGAAAAAGCGATAGGGTGTTTGAGAAATTGTCTTCATCTTTCACTTCTTTAGGTTATTGAGATAGAGTCTGTACAAGTGGAAGCGAAAAGACAATTTGTGAAATTGGATGAAGAGGTAGCCAGTGGGAAAGCTGAAGAAGCCCAAGCTCTGAAAAATGAGTGTGAAAGTGACCTAGCTGAGGCAATTCCAGCCTTGGAAGCAGCTCTCTCTGCACTGGATACACTTAAGGCATGTATTTGAATTAACTACTTTGTGTTTCATCAACAGAGGGAAGTTGAATATGGGTATTTGGCTTATTAGAAGTGGCTGTATTTCAGTAGGTGGCATTATCTTGTTTTTGTCTAATCAAATGAAACTTGCCTCTTAACAGTTTGCCTTTGATATATTGTTTTATTTTATTTTATTTTATTTATTTATTTTTGAGGCAGAGTCTCACTTTGTTGACCAGGCTGGAGTGCAGTTGTGCAGTCATGGCCCGCTGTAGCCTCCATCTCCTGGGCTCAAATGATTCTCCTACCATAGCCTCCTCAGTAGCTAGGACCACAGACACACACCACTATGGCTGGCTAATCTTTTTAAATATTTTTTTTTTTTATAGAGACAGGGTCACCCTATGTTGCCCATGTTGGTCTCAAACTCCTGGGCTCAAGTGATCCTCCCAGCTTGGCCTCCCAAAGTGCTGGGATTATAGGCATGAGCTTCCATGCCTGGCCCATTTTTGCTTTTTGTATATTATTTATAATTTTCATTCAGGATATTCTAGTGGAATGAGACGAATAGACTCCAAGAGGCCAAAGTGGTTCTGTACGTGGACCAGCAGGCATATGTTAAGTACAGTGTGGAGCTAGTCTTCTGCAGCCTGCTGGACCTGCATACACAGAAAAACTTAAAGGCCATTTCCAGTACAACTGTGAGTGGCACCATCTGTACCACATTATGTTGTACACAACTTTTTACAGGTCTTTAGGCAAGACCAGAACAACTGCACCAAGCACAGCAGGAGAGACAGTATCTGTTGACTAGGGGGTCAACAGTGTATTCAGGTCCCATTTTTTGCCTTTTTTCCTAATCAATACTCTTTCTTTATGTAACAGACCTGACAAGACTATAAACTCAACCTGTGGGTAATTCAGCATTTCACAGAATCAAACTCTCTGATTTTCAGTAACATCAGCCCTGTAGTTATAAGACAAGAGATTATTTTAGGGCATTTACAGAAATTTCCTAGTGCTCTCAATGCGCTGTGAATCAGGAATTTAAAACACTGAGCTTATTATATTCTTTCTTCATGCTCTCAGGTACTTTCTTTCTTTCTTTCTTTTTTGAGACAGGGTCTCACTCTGTCACTCAGGTTGGAGTGCAGCGATGTGATCATAGCTCACCACAACCTGAAACTTTTGGGCTAAAGTAATCCCCCCCGCAACCCCCCGACTCAACTTCCTGAGTAGCTGGAACTACAGTCACATGACACCATGCCTGGCTAATTTCTGGCACATTTAAGAGTCACTTATTACCCTGTGATCTTTCTGCATTCTCTCCTTAGAGATTTATTACAGCAGCTACTTATTTTGACAAAGCCTTGTTTTAAGAGGCACTCCATTCTAGGTGACCATGAGCAACTTCTCTCATGTAACTCTCAAGTAAGTAACTTCTCTCTATGTTCCATGAACTTTCAGTGCTCCATCCCCTGATATAGGATTCTTGATGCCTTCAATTTAGGTCATTAATACTAGGGTCCCCTTTCATTGAGAGTCTGTTGCTTATACCCTTCCTGATATCAAATGCTGTATTACCTGAGTTAGAGTTCAGTTACAGAGAAGAGAGTTAACTCTATTTAGTATAAGCAGACAAAGATTCTTTAGGGAATTTAATAAATGGATTACAGAATTGTTGGAAGAGGCTGAGCCTCCAGGAATGACTCACAAAGACATACCGCAGAAATGGTCTACCAGAGCAGCTGTCCCTCTGAGTAGGAAGCCTGCAGAGCCTTCCTACAGTGCCACATGACCTCCACTATCATCTATATTATCACAATGGATGTCTTGCACCCTGCCACTCTCCCATTTATTGTCTGAATTCTAGTATCACTCAAGTGATCTGGAATCGAATTCTCACCCAGAACTCTAGTTGCATGAAAAACTAAGATATATAGTTGTTAGCTTTCCAGCATTTGCATCTTGCAAGAAATGTCAGAAATATATTGGAGTGGGTAAATGAATCTATACTATCTATTATAACAATGTATACCTTTTTAGAAAATAGGTTTGGAATTGGGACCTACCTCTTCTTTCATCTTCAATACAACTAATATATATAAGCAAATATATAATTAAATCTTCATCTACATTAGGATTCTTAACCTATGTTCCACAAATGGGTGTGGTATGTGATTGTATATGTGGAAAACTATATTTTCTGGTGGATTTATAGCTGCCATTATATTCTCATAAGTATCTATGACTGACCCCTCCCAACATTTGAGAACCATTAGTCTTAATCTGTGCTGAATTCTCTTTTGCTAATTCTTTCATAACCGCATAAAGTAAAAAAACAAAACAAAAATAAAAACAACAAAACTTTGATTTCAAATAAAAAGGAGTGCTTTCATTATTCTCCAACATTACTTTAAAATTTTTTCATTATTTAAAAGTAAACTATTCTGAAGATGTCCTGTTTGTTTTTGTTTTTTTCTTTTAGCCAGCTGACATTACAATTGTGAAATCAATGAAGAATCCTCCATCTGGTGTTAAACTAGTTATGGCTGCTGTTTGTGTCATGAAAGATATAAAACCAGAAAAAATTTCAGATCCTTCAGGGACTGGAGGCAAGGTAATAACTTGACACAGATTTGAATCATATTCATGAATGTACAGAACTTGTCAGCAGCAACTATTATAAAATATCAACAGTACCCAAATTAGGGAAGAAACATTGTTTTACAGATATTGTCTGTATGTATTCTAGGGTAAAGCTAAGACAATGTAGTGTCAAAAAAATGTGGTTCCAGATGAATCTGGCTGACATGGTAAAACCCCGTCTCTACTAAAATACAAAAATTAACCAGATGCAGTGGCAGGCACCTGTCATCCCAGCTACTCAGGAGGCTGAGGCAGGAGAATTGCTTGAACCCAGGAGGCAGAGGTTGCAATGAGCCAAGATTGTGCCACTGCACTCCAGCCTTGGTGACAGAGTGGGACTCCAGCTCAAAAAAAAAAAAAAAAAAAATGTGGTTCTAGTTGCTTCCATCTCCTTTTCTGTCTATGCAGAATTCTCCACTACCATGGGCTTGGAACTAAATGAACACTGAAGTACTTGTACTTTTCCAGCTAAGATTCTTTCTGGGTATTCCAACAAATCTGCTGAGTTAAGCAGTATAGTGAAGTTGTGAAAAGCATGTGCTCTGGAGCTAGAATGTCTGTATTCAGAAATCCCAGCCCCACTAGCAGCGTGACCTTGGTTAAGGTATTTAACGTGTGGGATTCCATTAAAAAGAGGGTACTCATGGTATCTATCTCATAAAGCTAATGAGAGAATTAGATTAGTTAATACATATAAAGTTTTTAGGTGTAAAGCTTCACAAACAATAAGTGCACAATAAATGTTAGCTGTTATTATTACAATTATTATTCAAGGATACATCCCTTAAAAAGGAAGGCATAATATCCATTCTAAACTGAATGTACAGGCTAATTTTCTCTTCAGGTTTTTTTGATACGTGGGTTTAAATTCCTGAATTAAAGAATTAGATTTTTTTTTTGGCCATTCTGTCCTTCATTGAGAAAATAAATAGGCTCTTGTTAAGTTATTTTCATTTACACACACACACACACACACACACACACCTCCCTATCAGGCTTCCAGAAGCAGGAAAAATAACTTTCAGCTGGTTATTTCAGCTCTTTTGCCAGTATAAGTAGCATGTGCTTTTACCCTATGGTTGGCAGAGCAACGTGTACTCACTCTTTGGCTTTCTGCTTTCTCCTTTAATTTCACTTGGAGAGTCTAGGTAAGTGAGGAGTTTGTCTTTAAGAAAAAGTTTGGTACTTTTCTTATTTAAAAGAGTCAAAGAATACAGGAAAATAAATTTTGAAGTAATAAAAATTTATTTTCTTGTATGAAATAGTGTTTACTCAAGTTGCTGAAGTTTTCAAAAGAAATAATCACATTATTTCCTTTTCAGTGTTTACTTTTTTAAACAAATTCAGCCTATAAATGCATTTCCATATTTAAAAATATTTTATGTTTAACATGTACTTGAGGAAAGTCTTAATTTCCAAGGAGATGTAAGTTGATAGCTGGGCGTCGTGGCTCACGCCTATAATCCCAGCACTTTGGGAGGCTGAGGCAGGTGGATCACTTGAGGTCAGGAATTGGAGACCAGCCTAGCCAACATGGTGAAACCCCATCTCTACTAAAAATACAATAATTAGCCAGGTGTGGTGGAAGATGCCTGTAGTCCCAGCTAGGCTGAAGTGGGAGAATCACTTCAACCTGGGAGGCAGTGAGACAAGATTGCACCACGGCACTCCAGCCTGGGCGACAGAGTGAGACTCCATCTCAAAACAAACAAAAAGTATACGATTAGTTTCTCTTGATAATACCTCTTAAACTTCAAGAAGAAAAATTTTACATCTAGCATTTTTAGTTGCAAATTTAACAAATTTCCATAAATTTTATTTGTAGATATTAGATTACTGGGGACCTAGCAAAAAACTTCTGGGAGATATGAATTTCTTAAGAGATTTGAAAGAATATGACAAGGACAACATTCCAGTGAGTTGCATTGGGTTTCTTTCTATAAATGTGACTTGGTTAAGATGTTTAAAAACTTTAATATTATGCAATAGTTTACAACACATATAGAAATAGTCCATTTTAGGATTAACATAGTAGAGATATTACATTTATTAATGATACTATGAATTTTCATAATGTTTAAAACCATTCCTGTCTCAGATAATTAAAAAGTTATTTAATAAGTTACTCTTTTAATGTATAATTGACTTGAAAGAGTTGTCTGTCTTCTTATAACAAATTAAGAAATCTGATACACAAATTTATGTAAGATTAAAAAAGTATAGCACATTATTTTCTATCCAAATTCTTATTCTTAATGTTTAATTGTTCTTTTCCATTGTTTCCATTTGTTCTCTCAATGTATGTCTTTTTTTTTTTTTTTTTTTTTTTTGAGATGGAGTCTTGCTCTGTAGCCCAGGCTGGAGTGCAGTGGCATGATCTCAGCTCACTGCAACCTCCACCTCCCGGGGTCAAGCAATTCTCCTGCTTCAGCCTCTTGAGTAGCTGGGATTACGGGCACCCGCCACCCGCCACCATGCCCAGCTAATTTTTATACTATTAGTAGAGATGGGGTTTCACCATGTTGGCCAGGCTGGCTTCAAACTCCTGGTCTCAAGTGATCTGCCAGCCTTGGCCTCCCAAAGTGCTGGGATTACAGGTGTGAGCCACTGTGCCCAGCCTAAACTTGTAAGTCTTTTAATATTTTTGGAAGAAACATTTTGCCTTCATATCTGTAATACATTTGCATATGTTGCTCACAAATGTGATGTATTTCTGCTACAATTATGCTTATTTTTAAATTATCTCAAAATACTTATTTTGGCTTTTAAAGCCAACATTACTTTTTTATACAAATGTTTTTTTTTGTGTATGATTTTTTTCATCTGATGATTGTGTGATCTATATTGAAATTTTAAAATTTAAATCTTTGTTGTATAGGTGACTGTTATGCAGAAGATTCGTAGTGAATACTTAACGAACCCTGAATTTGATCCACCTAAGGTTGCTAAAGCTTCTTCTGCAGCTGAGGGTCTGTGTAAGTGGATTATGGCCATGGAAGTGTACGACAGAGTTGCAAAGGTATTTTGAAGATTAGCACATCTGTGTTCTACTAAGATATTCCCAGGAATTAAAATCTGTACTTATATTTACTGGTTAAGAAGTTTCTCAAAGTGACCACAGAGAGAATTTGTCCTGCTGTAGCATATTATCATATATTGATTGCATACCTAGTAGACGAAGAGAATGTTTGTGCATAACATAAGCTGGTTGGGGCTGGTGTGGGTGGTAGTGATGCAGGAGCAGGGATGATGAGTAAAATTAGTCAGATTTACTTGTAGCTTTAGGACCCAGGACAAAGGGGAATTAAGGTTTGATGAGGCAGAAGCAAAGAAAAATCTAAACCATCAAGGGGAAAGTGCCAGATTAAAAAGTTGATTCCAAGGATCAGAAGTAAGAGGATCCAGTAGAGTTAAGAGGTAGAGCATGGAAAGATCCCCTGAAACAATACCATGCACTGACACAGAACCTTTCATGGAATACCCACCGGGTCCAAATTTCTGGGAGAGCAGAGAATAGTTAAGAGCATTTTGTAAATCTGGCTAGCAAAGGACCAGGGCAACAAAGACTTTGCCCTTGCAGCTTGCAGAATTCTACCTAAGGAAGAAAGAAATATAAATAAAAAGGTAGATGAAAATATGTGGTAGCATGTGTTTAAAACAAACTCAGAAGACAGAATAAATGATCAAGCTGTAATAATTGGGAAGGTCTTCCTAAATGATATACATACACGTACCTAGAGAGAGGTAGAGACTTTGTTAGTTTCAAGGGAGCAGACCTGAAAAAACCTGTTAAAGAAATAAAATTAATTTTATCTAGGATGTCTTTCCACTAAACATCTTGGCCCTTCACACAGTAGTCTCATGGTAGCTCAGCTAATTTCCACATGTTCCACAGATGTGTAGAATCTCGTGGATCCTTTCTACAAAGCAGAGAAGCCAAGGCACTCAGGCTTTTTCCTGCCTTCCCACTCTACACCTCCACACTGCCGTTTTTATTCTGATACAAGCTGCCCCATGTTGATACAGAAGCATGGGAGGGAAATATGCAGTAATGTCTTCTCTGAAGTCAGAAGCAGAAAAGGGAACTTCCTGTTTTCTGTCTACTTATTTAACACATTTTCTTTCATGTGCTTTCCGTCTACTTATTTAACACATTTTCTTTCATGATTTCAATGCAGCAGAGAGAAAGCAGGGCATTTTGTGTCTGATACACTGCCCTCTCTCTCTCTCATCCGTCCTTGCCTTCAGCTTCTTTCATGGCAATTTACTAGAAGGGTTAGGTCTATCTACTTTCTAATAGGCGCAGACTCTCTCTGGTCATCTTCTACATTCTTTGTACCAAGGGCGTAGAGGACGCTCCGTGATCCAGTTGGCCAAACTGCATTGTTGATATGCTGATGGGCATAACAAAACAACTTTAGGAAATCCCTTTTCTGTCATTCAAATGTGGCTTTTCAAGATTTGTTGAGGAAAATTCAGTTTTGGTAGTGAAACTGAGCATCAAGGTTTTCTTCCTTTTTATTTCCACCTTCACAGCTCTAATCCTGGCAAGGCAGATGTAAGCCTCAATCTGATAGGAAGAAAATCACAAGCTTGGAAAGGAAAAAAAAAACACCCAAGGCATATTCATGTGTTTAAACAAACACTTATTATTTCATGTTATATGTTTTTCTCTGTTATTTGACAACAGTTGAGTGACACCTACTCATTATTTTGAGACATCTTGTGACATTTTTGCTACATATTTCGACATTTTGTTAGCCCAGTGTAAATTATCATTTTATAGGTGACAATTTGCTAGTCCGAATTTATCTATTTTATAAAATATATTGGTATATTTTACTTTGTATGTAAAAACAGAAGATTTAAGGCAAAATGTTTATGTAATTTATTATAATGCATTTCTAATCCATAATATCTATAAGGGAGGAATTATACAGATATCAATTTTACATAGTACGCATCATATCTGCATATATTGTTCCCAAAAAGGTAGTGGCTCCTAAGAAAGCTCGCTTAACAGAAGCTCAGAAGTCTTTAGCTGAGACAATGGAGCTTTTGAATCAGAAGAGAGCAGAACTGGCAGAAGTAGAACATCATTTGGAAAATTTACAAATGACATTTCTTGAGAAAACAGAGGAAAAGGCTGCTTTAGAAGACCAGGTGGAACTCTGTGCTAAGAAACTTGAAAGAGCCTCACAATTAATTGGAGGACTGGGTGGAGAAAAATCAAGGTCAGATTTCTATTTATTTTAACAAGATTTAGGAATGTCAGACTTGAATATGTGACCTTCTTTGGGTGTTTATTGTGATTACTGATTTTACAATGGCTGGTTGAGAATATGGGACATTCTGGAAGGCACCTGGCCAGGCTTCTCCAAACAAGGATATCAGTCTTGAGGATGATGTTTACAAATTGCTTTCATATGGTCTTTTAAAAGAGGCAAATAAGGCAAATGGTAACAATTTTTTTAATCCAAGTAGTGAGTATGTAGTTGTTTGTTGTACAGTTCTTTCCAATTTTATGTATGTTTAAAATTTTTTGTAATACAATGTTTGGAGGGAGTAGTGAATGCATGGTTCATTGGTTAAATTTTATGTTAAGGAAGATATAACTGGCTTGATCTAACAAAGCCAGTAAGCTTTATTCTAATGTATTTACTTGGATTGGACAGCCAGCTATTTCATTTATTCTATTTGTTGAATGAATAGCACGATAAAGTTTGACAAGACTTTGTAGTACAGATTAGACAGTTTTGGAATACACTTTTTTATTGTATGGGTTTCATTAAATGGAAAAAATACCATTCTTAGTATGTCAGCTTCTATACAGCTTAAATGTAATTTTTGGCAATGAATTGCAAATGTTCCTGTGTTTTACAGTCTAACAATAAATACTAAAACAAATAGCACATCCACTAGACCAAATCATCCAAGACAAAATTATTAGGCAAAATGTTGGTGTTTTGGGTTTTTTTTGTTTGTTTTGTTTTTTGGTTTATTTTTTGCTTTTTCTGAAGGGCCAAGTCCTGTAAGAAATGTCTAATATTCTAATAATGAAAGGAAGATTGTCCTTCACATAACATAGATACATGTTATAGCACATAAGAGCTAGAAGGGTTCCAACCTCATTTTACAGATAAGCAGGTGTCCCACATTTTATAGCTTTTTGTTACACAATTAGACTGGAAGCCCTTGCCCTTTCAATTACTGTCTCCCATCATTCTCTGTTGTAAATCGATTTTGCCTTTGGTTGATGGCACAGATGGGCCCAAGCTGCAGATGACCTTCAGATAACATATGAAAATTTAACCGGCGATGTCTTGGTATCAGCAGGAGTCATAGCTTACCTTGGTGCTTTCACTTCTGGCTTTCGAGAAACATGTACAAAAGATTGGAGCATGTTGTGCAAGGTAGTGGTTTTATATTTTGTAAGTCTTGTTTTAGAACATCCAAAGTGTGTTTTGGGATATTTTGGGGGAAAGGATGATAACAAGGACAGAAAAGAAGAAATAACTGAAAACATGGGATCTTTCTTTTTTTGCTTCTTGTTTCATCAGTAAAATAGTTCCGTAGTTCAACTTTTAATTTCTCTTCTTTCCATTTCTTAGCGTTATTAAATACTACCTAGTGACAATTAAACTGATATTTTAATTTTAAAAATATTTCAATTAACAAGATGAAAGAAAACAGATTTTTGTTTATTTCTTACAGAAGAAAAAAATCCCATGTTCAGAGGAGTTCTTGTTGAGTAAAACCCTGGGTGATCCAGTAAAAATTAGAGCTTGGAATATTGCTGGATTACCAACAGATAGGTTTTCCATAGATAATGGAGTGATCGTTAACAACTCAAGGCGTTGGTAAGAAATATAAACTGTTTATTTTTTCCGTTGTTTTATTTGAAAATTTTCAAACATATAGAAAAGTTGAAAGAATTTTATCATAAGCACCAATATAACTACCACCTCCCAGATTCTGCAGTTAACACTTTAGTATTTTTGCTTTATCATGTACCTGTCCTTCCCTCTATCACTCCATCAACCCATCTTTTAAAATGCATTTCCATGTAAATGGCAGACATAGGTATACTTCCTTCCAGATACTTCAGCATGCATATCATCAACTAAAGTTCACTGTTTGCTTATGTTTTTATTCTTTCGAAGTAAAATTTACATACATGAAATACACAAAACCATACCATTCAGTGAGTTCTAACGAAGATATAAACCAGTGTAACCCAAATCTCTATCAAGATACAAAACATGACTACCACCAGGGAAGTCTCCTTATGTTCCTTTCGTATATCCCTACCCTCATCCCACCCCAAGAAATCATTGTTCTGATTATTTCCCACCATAGGTTAGTTTTGTCTAGGTTATTTTTGTATGGATTACTTCTAGAATTTCATATAAAGGAATCATAATGTATATGTTATTGGATAAGGCTTTTTTTGGCGTATTTTTTTCTGAGATCTATCCATGTTATTGCATGCATTGGTACTCTGTTCCTATTTTTTGTTGCTGAGTTCCATTTTATGAATGTATCACTGTTGATGTATTCTCCTATTGATGGACATCTGGGCTATTTCTAGTTTCTGTCTATACAATGTACTTATTTTAACTAGGTATTGCTATCCATCTTCAAGATACTATAACTTGATAATTTATGCAATTTCATGGGTACTTTTTTATTTGCTATCATTGATAGTCTGATAACTACAAAAACTTTTCAGATGTCTTTATTGTTATCCTCTTATTCATATCACTTTGAAAAACTTGGAAAATTACTTTCCTTTGAGAAATAGTTTTCTATAATGGTTATGTAGTGACAGTGTCATCTAATTTTAAAAGTCTTTTCATGGGACTGTATCTCAAATATACTGTGATAGATACTATGGAGCTCTTAGATTTATCAGGTACTATTTATCTTCATAATGTCCTGTGAGTTAGGTATTATTATTATCCCATTTTATAGATGAGGAAATTGAAGCCCAGAATGATTTAGTAATTTTAAATTAGTAAAGACAGCAAATAAGTGATAGAGTCAGAATTTGAATCCAGGCAATCTAATTTTCAAATCCTTGCTCTTAATTACTATGCTGGAGTGAATTGTGGAATAGGATATCACACTCACTGCCTTTAAAACCATAATGGAAATTTTAGTCTTCTTTTAGATGAGATAAATTAAAGATATAAGGAAATGTAACATCCTGAAAGTTTGAGTTATTGTTTGTTTTATATTCTCTGCAAATCTTTCTGGAAGCTTCAAAACAACTAACTCCTGTTTATATTGACAGTATTGTTTTAATAAAATAAGAATGTGTATAATCATATATTGAGTTTACACTCAAAACTTTACTTGAGAGCGAAGATACTTAAGTTGAAACTTCTAAGCAATAAGCAAAATTTAATATAATCTGAAAAAGAATATGTTTTAGTTATAAAAAATGTGTTCTGTGGTAGAGCAGGGATCATTCTGTTTAACAGAATATTAGACCATTGAGTCTGTTAATTCTGTTTTAGAACCCATTTCCATGTGTTTTGTGACCATTCAGATTATTTAAATTGCAGTTTAGAAAATACTGTTGTGGGCTGGGCACGGTGGCTCACGCCTGTAATCCCACCACTTTGGGAGGCTGAGGCGGGCAGATCACAAGGTCAGGAGTTCAAGACCAGCCTGGTCAATATGATGAAACCCTATCTCTACTGAAAATACAAAAAAAAAAAAAAATTAGCCAGGCATGGTGGCATGCGCCTGTAATCCCAGCTACTCAGGAGGCTGAGGCAGGAGAATCGCTTGAACTTGGGAGGCAGACGTTGCAGTTAGCCAAGACTGTGTCACTGCACTCCAGCCTGGGTGACAGAGCAAGACTGTCTCAAAAAAAAAAAAAAAAAAAAAAAAATCAGTTGAGTAGTATAGATTAACTATAACCACTGAGTCCAAATTCTAATTCCTGTGAAAAACATCTGATTGGTCTAGCTTGGGACAAACATTCACCTTAGGTTTAGTAACTTATAGCTGTGGGGCCCAAGCCAGAGTAACAACCATCTCAGAAGAAGAGTCATGACCTGGAAAAGTAGCGTATGTTTTACAATTAGGACTCTCATGTTTGCTTCCTTCTTTTGCATTTTTGGACATGACAAAAGGTAATTTTATTTATTTTTATAATGATAGCCATTTACTCCAGCACTATTTGTTGAGTTATCCATTATTTCCTCACTGCTTTGTCCCTTTAGTCTTTCTAACTTTAGTGAGGACTTGTGAACTGCTTTTAAAATGCTTTGTTTTTCTTTCTACTTTTAATCCCAGTATTTAGATCATTTACATTTAATGGAATTATTGATACACTTAGATTTAAATCTACCACCTTGTTCTTTTTTATTTGTCTCCTTTGTTCTTTGTTCCTTTTTTTCTTCTTTTTCTACTTGGATTTGGATTAGCTGAATTTTTTTTATGATTCCATTTTATGTCCACATTGGCTTATTGGTTAAATGCTCCTTATTTTTAGTGTTCGTGCTAGTGTTTATAATATCATCCATTTTAGTTTATTACTGAATATCTTCAAATAATTTTATGCTATTATATATAGTGTATCTTTCAACAGTATAATTCTATCTCTTGTCTGTCTTTTGTGCTGTTACATATTTTACTTTTTCGTATGCCATAAATTCTATAATAGATTCTCTTTATTTTTTACTTTAGACAATAATTTATCTTTTAGATTGATTAAATATAAGAAAAAAAGTCTTATGTTTACCTTCATCTTTTTCCCATTTTGGGACCTCTTAATTTCTTTGAGTTTCTGTTTGGTTTCACATTTCTTCTGCCTGAAGAATGTCCTTTAACACTTCATGTGAACAGGTCTACTGGCAATGAATTCAGCTTTTTTCTTTTTCTGGTCTAAAAAAACAATCTTTAAAAAAATTGATATGTAATAGTTGTACCTATTTCAGGGATATATGTGATATTTTAATACATTTATTCCATGTACAGTGATCAAGTCAGGATAGTGGGGTATTCATCACTTCAAACATTTGTATTTTCTTTATGTTGGGAATATTCTAATTCTTCTTTTCTAGCAGTTTTGAACTATACAACAAACTATTGTTAACTATAGTTACCCTACTGCACTATCAAATGCTAGATCTTATGCCTTCTACATAACTGTATTTCTGTATCTATTAACCAACCTTGAAAAAAGTCTTTATTTCATCTTCATTTTGAAAGATTCTTTTTTTTTTGGCTGAGTTTAGAATTTTGGGTTGACAGTTGTTTTTTGCTTCTGTTTTGGGGCTTATTGTTTTTTCTTTCACGATGTGACTACATTGCTTCTGACCTGCACAGTCTGATGAGAAGTCTACTCTAAGTCTTACTTTAGTTCCTCTTTATATAATATGCCTTTTTTTCCTCTGGAAAATTTCCAGTTTTTCTCTCTTTAGTTTTCAGCAGTTTGATGTGTCCAGGTGTGTATGCACATGTGTTTGTGTGTGTATGTGTGTTTTGAGATGGGGGTCTCAGTTTGTCACCTAGGCTGGAGTGTAGTAGTGCAATCATGTCCCACTGCAGCCTTGACCTCCTTGGCTCAGCTTCCTGATGTAGCTGGAACTACAGGCGAGTATAGTGCCCCCACCTCCCATCATTTTTAACAGCTGTATTGATATATAATTCATGTACCATAAAATTTACCCTTTTAAATTGTACAATTCAGCGATTTTTAGTATGAAATGCTACCCTTAAGAAATACAAAGACATTTTTAATTTATCATTAATAGCTAAAATCAAAGAACAAGCCATTTTCTAAGAAACAAATACTGTGAGTGTATGTTAAGATGTTAAAAGAAGACATTTCATTAAAATTTTTCTGATCTTTTATATATATATTTAAAATGCTTTCCAAGAATAAAGAAGACTAAACTTCAGTTAGGGAACCACTGGAGTGGCAATACGGGTAAACTTTCAAATCTACTTTCAGCTGCAGTGTGTGTTTTGCCTTTACTTCTTCTGGGATTCTTTGGAGTATTACTGGCCACAAACTGTTAATTTTCCAGCTTGGAGTTTCCTCAGTCATGTAGATGGTATAAATTTATATCCTAAACCTGTATGAGATATAGACCCACAGCTACACATTCACATTTTCAGGGGACACTTTTTCCTAGCCAGATATGAGATGGGAATCAAAACATTTCCTTCTTGTCTCTTTATGCATAGGGTTGAAATTTTTTCTATCAGTGACTTCTTTAAGCCTTTTGTGAGTTTCAGCTTAATACAAAGGTCTCAGTTCCAGCCTCCCCCCATGTATGGACCCAGTGAGCCTCTAGATTATCAGACTGACACTCTTCCCAAGTCCAGCTGTCAGTTTAGCTCACAAACTTACTCTTCTGGATTTTAGTTTTATCTGTTTTGGCACCTGTGTTTTTCTGTACCTATGTATTAGATATGTGTGAATGCATGTATGTGTCTTTTAAATGCCTGCCTCAATTAACCTGTGCATTTAAAATAATGTCATATTTTATCCATCAGCACTAGGAGGAAGAAGGATTTTTAGCCAGTCATGCTGTTGTGACTGTAGTTGGTAATTAATCATTGTGCTTGCTCTTTATAGTTTCTAGCAGTTTGTCTGTTTATAATATTGTGCAATGGTTGAGAGCAGTTCAGACTCTGGAGTGAGGGCATTTGGGTTCAAACTTCCTCACTTTCTGTCTTGAGAGTTTGGTAACATATTTAACCTCTCAGTGCCTTGGTTTCCCCATCTGTGAATGAAAATAACTCCTACTTCATAGAAATGTTGTGAGAAAGCACTTAGCACATAAGTGCTCAAGAAATGTTAGTTTTTTATAATTATCTTTGAATATCTCACTCTAGTCTATATCTTAAGTTCTGATTTTGCCATGTTTCAACCATGATGAAAACGCTTACTGTGTCTCCTAGGTGGAGGTAGGAGACAAAAAATAAAATGCAAAATAGTGTGTTCCTTTTTTAGTGTTTATACATTGCTCTGGCTACTTAACAGCAAAGCTTATTTTCCTCCAAATTAGCACCTCTGTCAGAAATGTAGATGGATAATGCTGCTTTCTTCAAACTGCTCAAAGATCTCAAATGTAGGCTAGTATTATTTTCATACCTAGAGTAAGGTATACTTAGAATGCAAATTCCATGGCCTGGCCTTATTTCTATGATGGACACAACAATCCAATTTTCCAGTATTCACATAAGGTTATATTAAATAGGAGTCAGATTTCTTTCAGAGTAGACAAGAATCTCTAATTATTGGATAACCAAGAACATTTATTTAGGCATTACCAAGGATGTTTATTAACATTAGAATGTTAATTTATAGGTGTTGTTACATTTTGTGAGGGAATGAACACATACTGTATTTTTCCAATAATAAGGACATGAAAGGAAGAAAATAATGTCTCTTTAAACAGGGCCTTGAAAGGTACCAAAAGCATCTACTAGTGTAATTACTAGGTAACGTCTATGAAAAAATAACTTTATTTGCAGAATGCCTTTGCTTTCTTTGCTGTGGTAGGAAAAGTAGATTTTAAGCATCGTCTGGACCTTTTTGTACTTTAAGTAGGATTTCAGCACAATTAGAGCCAAGAAAGAAAACGTCCAGTCATCTAGTTTAGTTCTTGGGGAAAGACAGAAACTAAAAGAACACAGTTATTTGAGAGTAAATTAAAGAGCTTATAGGGAAAGGGGATTTTAGCTCTAGCCCTAGAATCTGTTGGAATAGAAAGAGAATGGGAAAGCTGACATGACATGGGACAAAAACTCCCTTTTCTGTGATATGTATATATATCTATTTAAATATATATAAATATTAAATATATATAATTTTTATATATAATTAAATAAAATTATATATGTGTATATATATATTTTTAAATGGAGTTTCATTCTTTGTTGCCCAGGCTGGAGTGCAGTGGTGCGATCTCAGCTCACTGCAACCTCCATCTCCCGGGTTTAAGCGATTCTCCTGCCTCAGGCTCCCCTATAGCTAGGATTACAGGCACCCACCACCGCACCCGGGTAATTTTTGTATTTATTTATTTATTTTTTTTAGTAGAGACAGGCTTTCACCATGTTGGCCAGGCTGGTCTTGAACTCCTGACATCAGGTGGTCTGCCCGCCTTGGCCTCCCAAAGCACTGGCATTACAGGCCTGAGCCACCGCGCCCGGCCTCTGGGCTATATTTTTAAAAGAAAATTTAATGTACCGTACTGAATACAAGAGAAACCTAGGACAATGAGCATCATCCATGAGGAAGAGCAAAAAGACATCATATATTACACATATGAACCATGAATCATATATTCTTGAACACAGTCTTTACTAACTCAGAAGAAACTCCTAAATAGATCTCAGATATATACCACCCTAAACTTGGACATAATTTGTAATTCTACTTATAATCTGAGGAAATCCCTTATATGCTAGTGGATCTCTTGTTTTAAATGTTTATCAAATATTTTATAGTATTACTTTCATATTATGTTAACAGATGTCATATATTAAAGTTACCATGAAGACAGCATATTATATTGGGAAGAGCAGAGCTCATAGATTCACAAGGTCCTACTACTTCTAACACTGAACTAGTTTTGGAACCTTGGAACCTTGAGCAGAGTACTTCCTGAGACTGAATTTCTTCATTTGAAAAATAAATAAGAAAAAGAAAAAAAAACTCCTTTTCACTTTTTTCTCATAGGACTTTTGTGAAGAGTAATCCTGATAATGTATATGAAATACTTTGTACAGATTGATGGTGATGTTTATTATTTATATCATTCTAAAGAAATCTCAATGTTTATGTCTTCCTCTCAGAATTTTTCTTATTATATTCTAGGCCTTTAATGATTGACCCCCAGGGTCAAGCCAATAAGTGGATCAAAAACTCTGAAAAAGAAAATCAGCTTAGTGTTATTAAGCTATCAGATTCAGACTATATGAGAACGTTGGAAAACTGTATTCAGTTTGGAACTCCACTTCTATTAGAAAATGTTGGTGAAGAACTGGATCCATCTTTGGAGCCTTTACTACTTAGACAAACTTTTAAACAAGGTATAAAGCAATTTCTATTAATCTGTAGAACTGAAAGATGATTGAATTATCTTGGAGGCGTGAAAGAAGCCTACTACATAAATTTAATAATAATGTTAGTAATGCAGAACTTCTGGTTCATTGTTATGAGTGAAAGGAAATTTGGAACAAGCTATCATGAATGAACCTTAGCCAGATATATACCTTGCCCTCTCTTCATTGCCTTAACCACTGTTATCTAGACTGTCAGAGAACATAAAGAAGTGGAAGCCAGCTTGAAATTCCTTTATCCTGTGACCCTTGACCACAAAAAGTCTATTGTTATGAATAGTAGTGGTGTCAAACTCCTGGCCTCAAGTGATCCTCCTCCCTCAGCCTCCCAAAGTGCTGGGATTATAGGAATTAGCCACCATGAATAGTGATGATGAATGTGGGCCTGAGTTGAGTTTAGATAAACATTGTCCACCTAATATCTTTCTGTTTATAAAAATTTGTCTCTGCCAAGTGCTATTACCTTTAAGAACTTTAGTCATTTACATATATTTTAGAATCATAATTGAAAATTGATGGAGGAAGAAAGCTCAAGAGAAATCTTGATTTACAAAGCTCTATGACAACCAGAGAAAATATCCTATATTAACCCATAAAGAGTCCTGCTGTATAACTGCTTACTTGTTGCTGTGTCTGTGACTTTTGCCACTCCTGTTTTCTATATGTTGTTATTATCATTTTGAGACAGAGTTTTGCTCTGTTGCCCAGGATGGAGTGTAGTGGTGCAGTCTCAGCTCACTGCCTCCTGGGTTCAAGCGATTCTTGTTCCTTAGCCTCCAAAGTAGCTGGGATTACAGGTGTGTGCCACCACGACACCCAGGTAATTTTTTTAGTATTTTTAGTAGAGATAGGGTTTCACCATGTTGGCCAGGCTGGTGTTGAACTCCTTACCTCCAGTGATCCACCTGCCTTGGCCTCCCAAAGTGTTGGGATTATAGGTGTGAGCCACCGAGCCTGCCTTGTTTTCTATTTTAAATTACTTTAGGACTATTTATTTGTAACCTAGGCAAGGCCAGAGAAGTACATAGTGTGAGGGGCTATGTAACTAGCTCACTTGTTATGCATTTGTTTTCTGAACTATAGGTGGCATTGATTGCATCAGACTTGGTGAGGTCATTATTGAGTATTCCTTTGATTTCAAATTTTATATCACCACAAAACTAAGAAATCCACACTATATGCCAGAGCTGGCTACAAAAGTGTCTTTGCTCAATTTCATGATAACTCCAGAAGGACTTGAAGATCAATTACTAGGTATTGTTGTTGCAAAGGAGAGGTATGTATTTTCTTAGATGCTTCTAGATGGTTTAAAAAGGAATATTTATAGGCCATTAATATTTTTGTTTTGTGAATCTTTTAAAACTTTGTCAAATTTTATACTTTGTTACTATAAATAATCACATAATCCTCTAAAATAGCCATCTATAACAAGTAAGTTATAAGCCAACTGTTTTATATTGGGCTTTTGGTATGGGCAGTTGGGTTCAGGTTACATGCCATTGTTACAGGAAAGGGATCCCGATCCAGACGCCACGAAAGGGTTCTTGGATCTTGTGCAAGAAAGAATTCAGGGCGAGTCCACAGAGTAAAGTGAAAGCAAGTTTATTAAGAAAGTAAAGGAATAAAAGAATGGCTCCTCCATAGAGCAGCCCGAGGGCTGCTAGTCGTCCATTTTTATGGTTATTTCTTGGTTATATGCTAAATAAGGGGTGGATTATTTATGCCTCCCTCTTTTAGACCATAGAGGGTAACTTTTTGATGTTGTCATAGCATTTGTAAACTGTTATGGCACTGGTGGGGTGTAGCAGTGAGGATGACCAGAGGTCACTTTTGTGGCCGTCTTGGTTTTGGTGGGATTTAGCCAGCTTCTTTACTGTAATCTGTTTTATCAGCAAGGTCTTTATGACCTGTTTCTTGTGTTGACATCCTATCTCATCCTGTGACTTAGAAGGCCCAATCATTTGGGAATGCAGTCCGGTAGGTTGTAATCTCATTTTACCCACCCCCTACTCAAGATGGAGTTGCTCTGTTTCAAATTCCTCTGACACCATGACTTTTGACTTGCATCTGAATGAGCCAGAAATTTCACCCCTAGGAATCTATGCTGTGACTGTAAATAGAAATACATTCATTTATATACCTATACACAGGATATTAATAAGAAAATGCTTAGCAAAAGAAGGAAAAAGCGGCATATAAAACTATATCCAGAATACGTAATATTTTGTTTAAAAAAAGATTGATGTTTATCTACATATATAAAAAATTTAAAAAAGATTGGGAAGGAATACACTTCAATGTTAAAGTAATTCTCTCTGGTGGTAAGATTATGGGTAATTTTTATCATTTTCTTTATACTTTATATATGCACTATTTTTATTTTAAGTTCCAGGGTACATGTGCAGGATATGCAGGTTTCTTACATAGGTAAATGTGTGCCATGGTGATTTGCTGCACTTAACCCATCACCTCGGTAGTAAGCCCAGCATGCATTAGCTATTTTTCCTGATGCTCTCACTCCTCCTACCCACCCTGACAGGCCCTAGTGTGTGTTGTTCCCTACCCTGTGTCTATGTGTTCATCTTTTTCAGCTCCCACTTATAAGTGAGAACATGCAGTGTCTGGTTTTCTGTTTTTGTGTTAGTTTGCTGACGATAATGGCTTCCAGCTCCATCCATGTCTCTACAAAGGACATGATCTTGTTCCTTTTTATGGCTGCATAGTATTCCATGGTGTATATGTACCACATTTTCTTTATCCAGTCTATAGTTGATGAGCACTTAGGTTGATTCCATGTCTTTGCTATTGTGAATAGCACTGCAGTAAACATACACGTGCATGTACCTTTATAATAGAATGATTTCTATTCCTTTGGTATATACCCAGTAATGGGATTGCTATGTCAAATGGTATATCTGGTTCTAGGTCTTTGAGGAATCGTCATACTGTCTTCCACAATGGTTAAACTAATTTACATTCCCACCAACAGTGTAAAAGTGTTTCTGTTTCTCCGCAGGCTCACCAGCATCTGTTGTTTCTTGACATTTTAGTAATCACCATTCTGACTGGCATAAGATGGTATCGCATTTTGGTTTTGATTTACAGTTCTGTAATGATCAGTGATGTTGAGTTTGTTTTCATATGTGTGTTGGCCACATAAATATCTTCTTTTGAGAAGTGTCCTTTGCCCACTTTTTAATGGGGTTGTTTGTTTTTTCTTGTAAACTTGTTTATGTTCTTTGTAGATTCTGGATATTAGACCTTTGTCAGGTAGGTTGATTGCAAACATTTTCTCCCATTCTGTAGGTTGTCTGTACATTCAGATAGTTTATTTTGCTGTGCAGAAGCTCCTTAGTTTAATTAGATCAGATTTGTCAATTTGCGTTTTTGTTGCAATTGCTTTTGATATTTTTGTCATGAAATCTTTGCCTGTGCCTGTAATAAGGATTAAAGACTTAAATGTAAAACCACAAATATGTATTTTTTTTTTTAAATGAGGAAAAACACTATGGTACCTGGGAGGGCTACTAGTAAAGAATTGCTTCTGGAAGGAAATCTGATCTCACTTGAATCTAAATGTAACATTATCAGGTGGTCTAGTAAATGAAATCAAATTAAAAGTGAAAATATTTAACCATGAAGTGTTTCTTCCAATATTTAAATCCCACTTGTAGAGTGTCCAATGCAGAACCATGTCATAACATATTCTATTCCGTGATAGACTGTGTTATTTTGAAGTTTCATCCCATTTTTGTTTGACATTAGTGTTTTGACATAAATGCCAATTTTGTCTTTCACTTAAAGAGTCAGTTTTATGACCAGTCATCCTTTCAATGTTTGCTACTATAGAAAATATGACGAAAATGAGACTTAGTGGTGACAAAATAAAGAAATAAGTAAGAAGTTCATACTTTGAATTTCTTCTCCAGTTCTTACTTTTGCATACCAGCTGTGCCATATGGATAAGTGTAATGTATTCTTAGACTTACTGTGGCACATGTTATTGTCACATTTTACGTGCATACAATTAATGCTTTTTTTGCTTGAACTTCTCAAATAGTTATGTGTGTGAAAGTATTTTTCCCTTAAAATAAAGCAGTTAATCACCTTAGTTTGTGTTAGATGTCTACAGATTTGTGATATGTAACACTTAGATGTAAATTTAGATAAAATACTACAAATTTGGACTAAATGTTTCTATCTTTTTAGACCAGAATTAGAAGAGGAACGAAATGCCCTTATTCTTCAGTCTGCAGCTAACAAGAAACAGCTGAAAGACATAGAGAAAAAAATTTTAGAAACATTATCATCATCAGAAGGGAACATTTTAGAAGATGAAAGTGCAATTAAAGTCTTAGACTCTGCCAAAATGATGTCCAATGAGATAACAAAGAAACAGCAGGTGAAAAAAGAATCCTAGAAATCTTTTGATTTAAATCTTAAGATTCTTAAGAAATGTTAAGATTCTGATTTTCTTCCAGCCCTGAAGGAAGGTACTGGAGTAGCCTTGCTGGAAAGGAAAAAGAAAATGATAAAATACCAAAACATAAATTTAAACTCTTAAGAGAATATCTTACTGTTAAATTATTTAAAACCTGGTCTGATCTATATGGTATCTATACACAGAAGAAATAAATTTAGAATGAATGTTTTAAAATATATTTATTATTATTGGATAGGTAAGGTATTATTAGAAGTATCAGATAGGTATTATTGGATAGGTAAGGTATTATTAGAAGTATTGGATAGGTATCCAGTTTCAGCTTTCTACGTATAGCTAGCCAGTTTTCCCAGCACCATTTATTAAATAGGGAATCCTTTCCCCATTTCTTGTTTTTGTCAAAGATCAGATGGTTGTAGATGTGTGGTGTTATTTCTGAGGGCTCTATTCTGTTCCATTGGTCTATAAGTCTGTTGAAACTGGATTCCTTCCTTACACCTTATGCAAAAATTAATTCAAGATGGATTAAAGACTTAAATGTTAGACCTAAAACCATAAAAACCCTAGAAGAAAACCTAGGCAATAACATTCAGGACATAGGTATGGGCAAGGACTTCATGACTAAAACACCAAAAACAATGGCAACAAAAGCCAAAATTGACAAATGGGATCTAACTAAACTAAAGAGCTTCTGCACAGCAAAAGAAACTACCATCAGAGTGAACAGGCAATCTACAGAATGGGAGAAAATTTTTGCAATCTACCCATCTGGCAAATGGCTAATATCCAGAATCTACAAATAACTTAAATTTACAAGAAAAAATCAAACAACTCCATCAAAAAGTGGGCAAAGGATATGAACAGACACTTCTCAAAAGAAGACATTTATGCAGCCAGCAGACACATGAAAAAAATGCTCATCATCACTGGCCATCAGAGAAATGCAAATCAAAACCACAATGAGATACCATCACACACCAGTTAGAATGGCGATGATTAAAAAGTCAGGAAACATCAGATGCTGGAGAAATAGGAACGATTTTACACTGTTGGTGGGACTGTAAACTAGTTCAACCATTGTGGAAGACAGTGTGGGGATTCCTCAAGGATCTAGAACTAGAAATACCATTTGACCCAGCCATCCCATTACTGGGTATATACCCAAAGGATTATAAATCATGCTACTATAAAGACACATGCACACGTATGTTTATTTCAGCACTATTCACAATAGCAAAGACTTGGAACCAACCCGAATATCCATCAATGATAGACTGGATTAAGAAAATGTGCCACATATACACCACGGAATACTATGCAGCCATAAAAAAGGATGAGTTCATGTCCTCTGCAGGGACATAGATGAAGCTGGAAACCATCATTCTGAGCAAACTATGGCCAGGACAGAAAACCAAGCACTGCATGTTCTCACTCATAGGTGGGAATTGAACAATGAGAACACTTGGACACAGGGTGGGGAACATCACACACCGGGGCCTGTTGTGGGGTCGGGGGAGAGGGGAGGGATAGCATTAGGAGATATACCTAATGTAAATGACAAGTTAATGGGTGCAGCACACCAACATGGCACATGTATACATATGTAACAAACCTGCACATGTACCCTAAAACTTAAAGTATAATTTAAAAAAAAGAATTGGAAAGGTATTATTATTGCACAGGTAAGGTATTATTAGAAGTATCGGATAGGTATTATTATTGAATAGGTAAAGTATTATTAGAAGTATCAGATAGGTATTATTATTGGATAGATAAGGCAGGCAACTTGGGTTCATTCAGATTTTAATTGACTCTTCTCCGGAAAATTGAATTTGAGAGTTTGTCTTACCTCTGTTTGTGATTGGAGTTCTTGGTGGAGGTAGTTGTTAGTTGATTGAACAATAAGGGATTCTAGGAATAAATAGAGATTCTTAGACATTAATTCCATCATTATCTTGTCATTTGTCAGGAAGACAGGTATGAGAGTTGAGGGTGGCAGGTGGAGGAAGAGAGCAAGTAGTCTACAGCCAAAAATGGATTTATTGCAAATTCACCTAACAGAGCTGAATGAGATATATATATATAGAGAGAGAGAGAGAGAGAGTGTGTATATATATAATGTGCATATATATATTGTGTGTGTATATGTGTGTGTGTGTGTGTGTGTGTATATATATATTTTTTTGAGACAGAGTTTTGCTCTTGTTGTCCAGGCTGGAGTGCAATGGCATGATCTCAGCACACTCCAACCTCCACCTCTGGGTTCAAGTAATTCTCCTGCCTCAGGCCTCCTGAGTAGCCGGGATTACAGGTGTCCGCCACCACGCCGGGCTAATTTTTTTGTATTTTTAGTAGAGATAGGGTTTCATGATGTTGGCCAGGTTGGTCTTGAACTCCTGATCTCAGGTGATCTACCCACCTCGGCCTCCCAAAGTGCAGGGATTACAGGCATGAGCCACTATGCCTGGCCCTGAATGATATTTTTATACTACTTCTCTTTTTATAAAATAATACAATGTTATGAGCAGAAAAGGCATTAGCAAGCAGTTATTTTTTGTACTTCATAGTTGAGAAAACTAGGGCCCAGAAAGGTTGGCTGAGGCCCAAGTATACACAATTAAATGGTATTACAGAATGACTTCTGTAAGCTAATGTTATTGAACTTCAGGCCTTTTGGTTTTCCTTGGCCCACCAAATGAGTTACGTGCTCCTTCACTTTAGGGTAATTAAAAAATAAAAAGAAACCTAAACAGAGATTGCACTAATTACTCAGCATCTCTCCACTGCTCCCCACCCCACAATGCACCCTTGCTCTGGGACAGAGGACTTTTTTGTTGTTGTTGTTGTTGTCGTTGTTGAGACAGTTTTGCTCTTGTTGCCCAGGCTATAGTATAATGGTGCCATCTTGACTCATCACAACCTCCGCCTCCCAGGTTCAAGCAATTCTTTTGCCTCAGCCTCCCGAGTAGCTGGGATTACAGGCATGCGCCACCACACCCGGCTAATTTTGTATTTTTAGTAGAGACGGGTTTCTCCTTGTTGGTCAGGTTGGTGTTGAACTCCCAACCTCAGGTGATCCCCCTGCCTTGGCCTCTCAAAATACTGGGATTACAGGCATGAGCCACCATGCCTGGCTGGACAGAGGACTTTCTAAAGGTCTAGGCACCCTTCCCTTTTGGATAGATTTATTTTGTGTGAATGTGATGATAATCATTCTTTCTGGTCACTTGTACTATTTGGTGTTTTGTTTTGTTTTGGGTTTTTCATCTTGGGGGAGCCAAAGGAGTAGGGTCTTAGAGTAATATTCTGTGGCAGCCCCCAGTCTGGGACCATGGCTGAGATATTCTATCATGTCTTCTTTCCCAATACCTGTCCATCAGAGCAGAACAAGCTACTTCTTGTTCCCTCACCAAACTAGTTTTCAAAGGGTAAAGAGGATAGGGAGCATTTATTGCCTTATTTCCTATTAAGACTCGAAGAGAAAGGGCGATATAATTATTTATTGGTTCAAGTACTTTATCTTACAATGAGAAAAACATAATAAATGATAGTACCTTTCTGACTGGATCCCATTGATCATTGCAAACACAATTTTAAATTCATTATATGGTTTGAGCTAAAACATACTCCATGTTTGACCCTGACTTCTAGTCTACCTTTCTCCACCCACCTAATGTAAGAAAAAACATCTGCAGGGAAGGCTCTCCAACATAGTCAAAATCTGCTTTTGCCTTTTCTGTAAACTCGCAGGATAACACAAACACAAACAAAACCTTACGAGTTTATTCTAGAGATTTCAGAGTTTACCCCTACTGCTACTCCAATGATTTCCTGACTGAAGTTTAGTCTTTTTTATTTTTGGAAAGTATTATATATATAAATATCACAGACCAGAAAAGTTTTACAAGTAATGAGTTGCCCTCTTTTAACATCTTAACATATACTCACAGTGTTTCTTTCTTTCCTTCCTTCCTTCCCTCCCTCCCTCCCTCCCTCCCTCCCTCCCTCCTTCCTTCCTTCCTTCCTTCCTTCCTTCCTTCCTTCCTTCTCTCTCTCTTCTTTCTTTCTTTCTTTTGAGATGCAGTTTTGCTCTTGTTGCCCAGAGTTCAGTGCAATGGCACGATCTCAGCTCATAGCAACCTCCGCCTCCTGGGTTCAAGCCATTCTCCTGCCTCAGCCTCCAGAGTAACTAGGATTACAGGCATGCACCACCACGCCCGGCTAATGTATTTTTAGTAGAGATGGGGTTTCTCCATGTTGGTCAGGCTGGTCTCAAACTCCGGACCTCAGGTGATCTGCCCACCTCGGCCTCCCAAAATGCTGGGATTACAGGCGTGAGCCCCTGCGCCCAACCCACAGTATTTATTTCTTAGAAAATATCTTGTTCTTTGATTTTAGGCCATTAATGGTAAATGATATTTAAAATGTATTTATATTTCTTAAGCCTAGCATTTCATGCTAAGGATTCAAGTTTAGCAAACACTGTTTTTAAGTATACATAGATCAAGCCATGGAATGTGAATTAAGTTATTATTTAATGTTTAAAAATTATGGCCCGGTGCAGTGGCTCATGCCTGTAATCCCAGCACTTTGGGAGGCCAAAGCAGGTGGATCACCTGAGGTCAAGAGTTCGAGATTAGCCTGACCAACATGGTGAAACCCCATCTCTACTAAAATATAAAAATTAGCCAGGTGTGGTGGTGGATGCCTGTAATCTCAGCTACTTGGGAGGCTGAGGCAGGAGAATTGCTTGAACCCAGAAGGTGGAGGTTGTAGTGAGCTGAGATCGTGCCACTGCACTCCAGCCTGGATGACAGAGCAAGATTCCCTCTCAAAAAAATAAAAATAAATAAAAATTATATTTGCTGTTTATTTCTGCTTGCTATTGCTGTTAGTTGCAAAATGGCATTTGAATTGAAAGTCAAAGTTTAAATAGCAAAAGGTTTAAATGAGAATACTAAAATTATGCTTTCTTAGATAAGATGTCATTAATTCCCATTGCCAGTAACTTTGTTTTACTTATTTATAGTTAGGACTGAGATTCCAAACTTATTTTTAGTTCATTTGTGGTTATACAGTATAATTTTGGGAAAAGTTTGTAAGTAACAGGAACCCACTTGAATTAGCTAAAATAAGAAAGATACAAGGGAATAATTTATTTTCCCAATTATAGGACATACATCCAGACCTCAAGGATGAATGGAAGACCTTAAGTTTCTGTGCTCTCTGTCTCTTCCTCTACTTCTGGGGCTGTGTGGTCATTCTGTGCTTCCCTCTACTCCATCTGAAGACCAATTTCTTTTAAGACTTTTGTATCTCTTCTTTCATATACTTATCTAGCATGTAGAAACCAACATGTAGAAAAAGTCCCACTACCTTTTACGCCTAATGCCGATGCCACCTAACTTCAGTTTCTGAGGCTTTTAAAGTCTTAATTCTCTAGGGAAATTTTTGATTACCTTATCTTGGATCTGGTTTTATCCCTGCCTGTTGATTAAATTAGCAACAAACAGGATTTGATATAAACATGACTACATAGGCGTACCATTCGTCAGAGTCTGTGGATAGCATGACCAAAGAAGGAAGAGTGAGTTGGAATAGTGCTCTTAACATTTTTTCTATAGAGTATCAACCTATCAGATTGAGTTGAAGAGCTATTATCTTGGAGAACATTTTTCTTTGGGGGTTGAATATCTATAGCCCTGTTAAGTTAGAAAATTAAACATATGAGAAGCTAGTTGAAAAAGCATCCTTGTGTATAAAACCATCAATCACAAATAGTTTTGAATACCTACTTTGCCAGACTGTGCAGGGTTCCAGTACATGAGTTAACACCGTAAGTATACAAACATGTACACTTGCTCTCCATCCCTCTCTCCCTCTTTATCTCTGACCTGTTAGAAGAAGGTGAATGACTACGGTAGACACAGATCAGTCAGTCAAAGAATAAGCAAAGTTTTCTTATTTGGTATGTCTCAAGAAAGAGATGGTTGGTAGCTGATCAAACTGTTAATCTAAAGTTTAAACTTATTTTTTCTTTTTTCCTCTCTTGTTCCTCCTCTCTCCCCTTCCCCTTTCCTCTATCCCTAGTTCTTTCCTTCATCCCCTTTTGTTTTCTTTATTTCTGGCTTTCAGTATGATAAAGCCCTCTCTTGTAAACCATATTTAAATTCATATAATGTTATTGAATTGAGATTTTAAAAAAATATGTAAACTTCATTATATGAAAAGTACATAATTAAAATACTCTTCCTATTTCTTAATCTTGCTTTTTCTGTTCTTCTCTTAGATTGCAGAAAAGACAGAACTCAAAATAGCAGAGTCTCGAGAAGGCTATAGGCCCATCGCCAAACACTCATCAGTATTATTCTTTAGCATTGCAGACCTGGCTAATATTGATCCCATGTATCAGTACTCTCTCACCTGGTTTGTCAACCTTTATATCAACTCTATTCATGACAGGTAAACATTCTTTTGCTTTATTCATCTTCCCAAGGTTGGATTTTCACAGCCCTTTCCATTTAAAAAGTAATTCCATTTAAAAAGTAACTTTTTAAAAAAACGTACATAATGTATATTCATTACAGAACATTAAAAATTTGGAAAAGTGGCCAGGTGCAGTGGCTCACACCTGTAATCTCAGCATTTTGGGAGGCTGAGGCAGGCAGATCACTTGAGGTCAGGAGTTCAAGACCAACCTGGCCAACATGGTGAAACCCCATATCTACTAAAAATACAAAAATTAGCCAAGCATGGTGGCAGGTGCCTGTAATCCCAGCTACTCAGGAGGCTGAGGCAGGAGAATCGCTTCAACTCCGAAGGTGGATGTTGCAGTGAGCCAATATGGCACCCCTGCTCTCCAACCTGGGCAACAGAGTGAGACTGTCTCAAAAACTAAAAATATAAAAAAGTGGAAAAGTGAAAGAAAAAAAGACATATGAAAGATAATCAAAATCTTCTGTCTATTTTAAGTTGTTGTTTCACTCCTACTCAAGATTTAGGCATGGAGGGATTAACTCTAGTTTTTTTTCTTCTCTCTTTTAAATATTTCAGTGAGGCAGGCGCATGATTTGTTTTTCCTAGCAACTCTAGTGTATCTTTCTCCAAACTTGAGGTCTCTAAAAGGCTTCAGTCCCACATTTCTTTTTTCTTTATTTAATTTATTTAATTTATTTATTTATTTTTGAGACAAGTATCACTCTGTCACCTAGGCTAGAGTGCAGTGGCACAATCACAGCTCACTGCAGCCTCAACCTCCCAGGCTCAGGTGATCCACCCACCTAGCCTTCAGAGTAGCTGGGACTACAGGTGCACACCACTATGTCTGGCTAATTTTTGAATTTTTTTGTAGAGATGGGGTTTCACCATGTTGCCTAGGCTGGTCTCGAACTCCTGGACTCAAGAAATCTGCCTGACTCAGTCTCTGTAAGTGCTGAGATTACAGGAGTGAGCCACTGCACCTGGCCCCACATTTCTAATAGTTTTCTGGATATTTGCACTTTAATCACTTAATGAATGTATGCAAATTTTGGAGTCAGACTGGAGTTGGGGATTACACCTCACTTCTGCCACATACTAGCTGCATGCCTACAGGCAAGTTCGTTAACATGGGGTAATTGCCACAGTTTTTCTTATCTATAAAATTGGGATAATAATAGTAGCTACCTTTTAGGTTTTTGAGAATTAAATGAGATAATATTTATACAGTGTTTATAACAATGTCTGGTATTTAGTAACTGCTGTACTTGTTAAGTAAAATAAAAATACAACTTGAGCCAATCATGTATGCTGTAAGAAATTTCTACATTGACTCTTGGTAGAATAACCTCTGCTGAGTGATTGAAATCCCTTCTCAGTTGGCATTTGGAATTTGAATTTATGCAACCCATATGATGAAGGAAATTCAAGTTAAAGAATTGACATAAAAATGTTAGTATCAAGTTTTAGTGAGGATGTGGAATAATTGGAACCCTCTTACACTGCTGGTTGGATTTTAAAATAATGTGGCCACTTTGGAAGTTCTTTAAAATATTAAACCTAGATTTGCCATGTGACCCAGCAGTTCCATGCCTGGGTATATACCCAAGAGAATTGATTGCTTATGTTCACACAAAAACTTAAAAAAAATTTAGGCATAAAATGCTATATTTAAGTTACTTGGGTTAGTTTTTCCGCTTCAACATGAGATGTTATTCATGTGAAATACAGTTAGGTTCATTTGTTTATTTTTATGTTTCATTTTAGGGTTTTTCTTCATCTTTGTTGACTTTAATTTTATTATATGTTTGAGTACAGAAACCATTAATGACTCCAAAATTCAATCCTGTACAAAAAGATCTACTCAGAGAAGTGTCAATACCACCATCCCTTTCATCCCATTCCCATGGTCTTATGTATTACTTTTTAAAAATCAAATTTTATTTTTGAGTTAAGTGTAGATTCACATGCAATTATGAGAAATAAGGATCTCATGTACCTTTTACCCAGTTGCCCCAATGGTGACATTTTGAAAACCTGTAGAACAATATCACAACCATGATAATGACATTAATACAGTCAAGATACAGAATATTTCTACCACCCCAAGGATCTCTGTGTTGCTCTTTTATAGCTATACCCACTTCCTTCCCATCCTTACCTCTTCCATAACCCTTGGCAACCACTAACCTGTTCTCCATTTCTATACTTTCGTTGCTTCAAAAATTTTATGTAAATGGAATCATATGGCAGGTAACTTTTTGAGATTGGCTTTTTTTACTCAGCATAATTCTCCAGGGATTCGTTCAGGTTGCTATATGTATAAATATTTGGCTCTTTTTGATGGCTGAGAAATATTTCATAGCATGAATTTACCACAGATTAAAATCTGTTTAGTCGTTTACCTGTTGAAGGACTTCTGAATTACTTTCAGTTTGGGGTTGCTATGAATAAAAGTCCTATAAACATTCATGTACATATATATGTGAATAGAAATTTTTATTTCTCTGAGATAAATACCCAGGAGTGCAATTGCTGGGTTATGTAGCAGTTGTTTGTTTAGATTTTTTTTCTTTTTTTTTTTTTTGCAAACAAGACATAGGGTTTATTGAGAACTCTTTTTTTAAGCTTTTAGGTTCGGGGTACATGTGCAGGTTTGTTATACAGGTAAACTACATGTCACAGAGGGTTAGTATACAGATTATTTTGTCACTCAGGTAATGAGCATGATACCTGAAAGGTAGTTTTTTGAACCTTACCGTCCTCCCACTGTCCACCTTTGAGTAGGCCCCAGTGTCTATTGTTCCCTTCCTTTTGTCCAAGTGTACTCATGTTATATAAATGAGAACATGCAGTATTTGGTTTTCTGTTCCTGCATTAGTTTGCTTAGGATAATGGTCTCCAGCTCCATCCATGTTGCTGCAAAGGACACGAATTCATTCTTTTTGGTGGCTGTGTTGTATTCCATGTTATATCTGTACCACATTAGTTTTATCTAGTCTACAATTGACAGGCATCTAGGTTGATTCCAGGTCTTTGCTATTGTGAATACTGCTGTGTGAACATAACGTATACGTGTCTTTATGGTAGAACAATTTATATTCCTTTGTGTATATACCCAATAATGGATTGCTAGGTCAAATGGTAGCTCTGTTTTAAGCTCTTTGAGAAATCTCCAAACTGCTTTCCGTGGTGAACTAATTTACATTCCCACCAGCAGTGTATAAGTGTTCCCTTTGCTCCACAACTTTGCCAGCTTCTGTTATTTTTTTTTTTTTACTTTTTAATTATAGCTGTTCTGACTGGTGCGAGATGGTATCTCATTGTGGTTTTGATTCGCATTTCTCTAATGATTAATGATTTTAAGCATTTTTTCATATGCTTTTTGGCCATGTGTATGTCTTCTTTTGAAAAGTGTCTATGTCCTTTGCCTACTTTTTAATGGGGTTGTTAGTTTTATGCTTGTTAATTAATTTAAGTTTCTTATAGATTTTGGATATTAGATCTTTGTCAGATGTACAGTTTGAAAATATTTTCTCCCACTGTGTGGGCTGTCTGTTTACTCTGTTGATAGTTTCTTTTGCTGTGCAGAAGCTCTTTAGTTGAGTTTTTAAAAACTTTTTAAAGAAAGTGACAGCCTGGGCAACATAGTGAAACCCCATCTCTACAAAAAAAAAAAAAAAAAAAAGAAAACAAAAACTAGCTGGGCATGGTGCCATGCACCTGTAGTCCCAGCTACTTAGGAGGCTGAGATGGGAAGATTACTTGAGCCCAGGAGGTAGAGGTTGTAGTGAGCTGTGATCATGCTACTGCACTCCAGCCTGGGTGACAGGGTGAGACCCTGTCTCAAAAAAATACTAATAATAAAGTGCCAAACTATTTTTTAGAATGGCTACATCATTTTATATTCCCATAGGTATTATATTTTTAAATTGAACTAAAAAAATTGAAAGCAATATATGCTTATTGTAAACATTTTTTGGAATATGAGAGTATAAAGAATATCAGTCATAACTCCACCCAGTAATTACATTTATCCATATGTTTTCTGACTGTTTATGTATTTTTTTTCTTTTTGAGACGGAGTCTTATTCCATTACCTAGGCTCAAGTGCAGTGGCGTGATCTCACCCTACAACCTCCACCTCCCGGGTTCAAGCAATTCTCCTGCCTCAGCCTCCCTCGTAGCTGGGATTACAGGATTGTACCACCACCCGTGGCTAATTTTTGTATTTTTAGTAGAGATGAGGTTTCACCATGTTGGCCAAGCTGGTCTCAAACTTCTGACCTCAAATGATCCACCCACCTCGGCCTCCTAAAGTGCTGGGATTACAGGCAAGAGGCACCGTGCCTGACCTTTTCATGCATTTTTAAAATATGTAGATCTTTATCTAGATTTTATGCTTATTTGGGGCAGGCAAATGTTTCATAATTCTTTGTCTCTTACATTTCCCTCCCTAGCATAGAGCCTTACACTAATAGAGATTTAATAGGCATGTTTTTAAAAATTAACTGATTGTTGTCAGTCACTGTGGGGCAGAATAAGATATTTAGGATGTGGAAAATAGAGAGATGGTATAAGCCATATTTCACTTTCTCAGAGAATTATACCCTACATTTTAAAACTTTTTATTTTAAAATACTTATGGACTCACGAGAAGTTGCACACAGAAAAATATGTGCAGAGAGGTTTCATGTACCTTTCATTTTGTTTCTCCAATGCTAGTATCTTGCCTATAGTACAACCGAGAAACTGACATGGTTACAACCCATAGAGCTTATTCAGATTTCACCAGTTTTGCATGCCCTCATGTGTGTGTCTTTATATGTTTTTAATAGTGATACTTTCGTAAAATAAAAAGTGCATATGTTAATTCACATTGCTTATATTTTCCTAGTTTTGTTTGACAATACATTTTCCTTCTTTTTAACTTTTAGTAACAAATCCAAGATTTTGGAAAAGCGCCTACGATATTTAAATGACCACTTCACATACAACTTATATTGTAATATATGCCGATCACTATTTGAGAAGGACAAGCTGTTATTTTCCTTTTTATTATGTGCCAATCTTCTTCTGTAAGTTACTTGCTTTTTCCATAATTTATTTATTTTTAAAACCTCCCTGGAAAATCAAATCTGTAAATGTATCTTCTCACAGAAGGCTATATTTTTCTTTGCTTAAGTCATGATTTTACTTGTGCATTTCACTGATAACAATAGCTTCTACAATAGTATTGGTGTTTATTTAATTTTTAAAATTTACATAACACAGAAAAGTTCACAGAGTATTAATGTACAGTATGTACAGTTCAACAAATTCTTACAAAGGGAAGATCTGGTGATTAAATAGAACATTTCCCCACCATCCTTGAAGCACTTGTACTCCTTTCAGTTACCACCTCCTTACTCCCCAAAAAGGTAACTACTATACTCACTTAAAACACTGCAGTTTAGTTTGACATATATAAGCAAGTAATATGTATTCTTTATTCTTTTATCTGGCTTCTTTTCCTCAACATTACTTTCATGAGACTCATCCGTGTCGTAGCATGAGGCTAGTTCATTTGCTGTGACTGCTTTACAGTATTCCATTAGAAGAATACATTGATGTTTACCTGTCTACTCAATGAACAGATGGGTTGTTTCCAGTTTGGCACTAGTGTAAGTAATGGTGCTATGAACAATCTTGTGTATAAATGTAGGGGCACACGTGCACACATTTCTGTTGGGAAGATGCCTAGAAAGAAAGTTACAAATTGTTTTCCAGAATGATTGTACCAGTTTACATCCCATTAACAGAATTTGAGCGTTCCATTGCACCAGATCCCCACCACCGTTTTATTTTTGTTCTTTTTGTTGTTGTTGTTGTTTGTTTTGAGATGGAGTCTTGCTCTGTTGCCCAGGCTGGAGTGCAGTTGTGGGATCTCGGCTCACCACAACCTCTGCCTCCTGGGTTCAAGCGATTCTCCTGCCTCAGCCTCCAGAGTAGCTGGGACTACAGGCGTGTACAAGCATGCCTGGCTAATTTTTGTATTTTTAGTAGAGACAGGGTTTCACTATGTTGGCCAGGCTGGTCTCAAACTCCTGACCTCATGATCTGCCCACCTCGGCCTCCCGAAGTGCTGGTATTACAGGCGTGAGCCACCGCGCCTGGCCCCCACCAATGTTTTATATTGTTGTTTAAAAGAAATCTATTTTGGTATGTGGTACATATTATTGAATCATGGTTTGAATTTATATTTCTCTGATGACTAATGAAGTTGAACACTAGTTCATGTTTATAGGCCACTTGGAAATCTTCTAGTGTACTTGTTCACATCACTTGCCTATTTATGGGGTTTTTCTTAGGGATTTGTATGAGTTCTTTATATATTCTAGACACAAATCCCTTGACAATTATTTAATTGTGTGACAAAGTGGCACTCACTCTAGTTTGCTTTCTCTTTCTCTTAATGCTGCCTTTTGCTGAACACAAGTTCTTAATTTTAATATAGTCTGATTTATGGTTCTTGCTTTGTGAAAACTCTTTTCACAGCCCAATATTATGAAGGTATTCTCCTATATAACCATCTGGAAGCTTTATTATGCCTTTCACATTTAGATGTACAAGCCACATGCAACTGATGTGTGTGCATGGTCTAAGGAAATGTCAAATTTTACATTTTTTCCATGTAGCTCTCCACTTGTTGAAAAGACTGGCCTTTTCCCTACTGCTCTGTAGTGCCTTCCTTGCCATAAATAATACATTCATATGTCTAGATCTGTTTCTGGACTGTCTATTCAGTTCCATTAATGTGTTTGTCTGTAATTAATCTTGATGTCTGATAGTGTTTCATCTTGTTCTTTAATTTTTTATTTATTTCAACTGGTTTTTGGGGGAACTGGTGGTGTTTGGTTACATGAATAAGTTCTTTAGTGGTGATTTCTGAGATTTTGGTGCACCCATCACCAGAGCACCTATGTGTAGTCTCTTATCCCTCTCCACCCCCCCGCCACAGTTTCTCCCAAGTCCCCAAAGTCCAATGTACCATTCTTATGCCTTTATGACCTCATGGCATAGCTCCCTTATATGAGTGAGAACATAAGAAGTTTGCTTTTACATTGCAGTAAGTGAAGTGAGTTACTTCACTTAGAATAATAGTCTCCAGGCCAGGTGTGGTGGCTAATGCCTGTAATCCCAGCACTTTGGGAGGCCGAGGCAAGTGGATCACCTGAGTTCAGGAGCTCAAGACCACCCAGGGCAATATCGTGAAACTCTGTCTCTACTAAAAATACAAAAAAATTAGCCAGGCGTGGTGGCGCATGCCTGTAATCCCAGCTACTCAGGAGGCTGAGGCAAGAATCGGTTGAGCCTTGGAGGCAAAGGTTGCAGTAAGCCGAGATAGCGCCACTGCATTCCAGCTTGGGCTACAGAATGAGACTCTGTCTAAAAATAAATAAATAAAGTAATAGTCTCCAATTCCATCCAGGTTGCTGCAAATGCCATTATTTTGTTCCTTTTTATGGCTGAGTAGTATTTCGTGGTATATATATATATATATATTGCATTTTCTTTATCTACTTATTGATTGATGGACATTGGGGCCGGTTTCATACTTTTGCAACTGCAAATTGTGCTGCTATAAACACATGTAAGGTGTCTTTTTCATATACTGACTTCTTTTCCTCTGGGTAGATACCGAGTAGTGGGATTGCTGGATCAAACAGTAGATCTACTTTTAGCTCTTTAAAGAATCTCCACACTGTTTTCTATAGTGGTTGTACTAGTTTACATTCCCACCAACAGTGTAAAAGTGTACCCTTTTCACCACATCCACACCAACATCTATTTTTTTTTTTTTTAATGGCCATTCTTGCAGGAGTGAGGTGGTATCATGTTGTGGTTTCGATTTGCATTTCCCTGATAATTAGTGATGTTGAGCATTTTTCCATATGCTTGTTGGCCATTTTTCTATATGCCTGTTGACCATATATCTTCTTTTGAGAATTGTCTATTCATGTCCTTAGCCCACTTTTTAAATGAGATTGTTTGTTGTTGTTGTTGTTGTTTTCTTGATAATTTGTTTGAGTTCTTTGTAGATTCTGGATATTAATCCTTTGCCAGATGTATAGATTGTGATGATTTTCTCCCACTCTGTGGATTATCTGTTAACTCTGCTGATTATTTCTTTTGCTGTGCAGAAGGTTTTTAGTTTAATTAAGTCCCATCTATTTATCTTTATTTTTGTTGCATTTGTTTGTTCTTCTTTTATATGAGAGTGTCTTTCTTATTCTTGGATCTTTGCATTTCCATATAAATATTAGCATCATCTGGTTAAGTCCAAAGTGGAAAGATACTCAGTAATATGCTGAAGTTTTGATTAGGAGTGCATTGGAACTGTAAATCAGTTTGTGGGAAATTAACAATTTTATAATATTGAGTGTTTCAGTCTAAGAACATAGTATGTCACTCCATTTTCCTTAGTTCTTTTTCATTTCACTCTATAATGTTTCATAGTTTTCTATGTCTTGCCTGTCCTTTTTTTTGAAAAGGCTTTATTTTGTAGAGCAACTTTAGATCCACAGCAAAACTGAGCAGAAGACACAGAGATTTCTTATATACAACCTCCTGCACTAACAAAACCCCTTACCAGTGTGATATATTTGTTAGAATCTATGAGCTTTCATTGACATATCATTGTCACTCATAAGTAAGTTCATAGCTAACATCAGGCTTCACTCTGGGTGTTATGTACCTATCAATTTTGACAAGTGTATAATGTCATATGTCTATCATTATAGTTTCACTGCTCTAAAAATCCTCTATGTTCTATTTATTCAGCCCTCCCTCCCCTCAACCCTGCCAATCACTGATTCTTTTGTTATCTCCATGGTTTAGTTTTGTCATTTCCAGAGGATTATATAGTTGGAATTATGCACTATGTATGCCTTTTCAGATGGGCTTTTTTTCTCTTAGTAATAAGGTTCCTCCGTGTCTTTTCATGGCTTGATGGCTTATTTCTTTTTAGTGCTGAATTATATTCCATTGTTTGGATGTACTATAGTTCATTCATTAACCTACTGATGGACATCTTAGTTGCTCCTAAGTTTGGGCAATTATGAATAAATATGCTACAAACATTCATGTGTAAGTTTTTGTGTGAACATAAGTTTTCAACTCCTTTGGGTAAGTACCAGGTGTGCAACAGCTGGATTGTATGGTAAGAGTATGTTTAGTTTTGTAAAAAACTACCAAACTGTCTTCCTGAGTGGCCGTAACATTTAGCATCTCCACCAGTAATGAATAAGAGTTCATGTTGCCTATTTTGGAAAGTGGCCATTTTAATAGTGTTTAGTGATATTTCATTTTAATTTGGAATTTCCTAATGAAATGTGATGTTGAGCATCTTTTCCTATTCTTATTTGCCAACTATATATCTTCTTTGGTGAAATGTCTGTTCAGGTCTTTTGCTTTTTTTTTTTTTTTTTTTTTTTTTTGAGGCAGACTCTTGATCTCTCATCCAGGCTGGAGTACGGTGGTTCTATCTCGTCTCGGCTCACTGCAACCTCCACCTCCTGGGGTCAATTGATTCTCCTGCCTCAGCCTTCCGAGTAACTGGGATTACAGATACTTGCCATCAAGCCTGGCTAATTTTTGTATTTTTAGTAGAGACAGGGTTTTACCATGTTGGCCAGGCTAGTCATGAACTCCTGACCTCAAGTGAGCTGCCTACCTTGGCCTCCCAAAGTGCTGGGATTGTAGGTGTGAACCACTGTGCCCAGTTCTCAAATGTTTTTTCTGCATATTTTGATAGGATCATATGGTTTTACTTCTTTACTCTCTTGCTATGATGAATTACATTAATTAATTTTCACTTGTTAAATCAGCCTTTCATACCTACAATAAATCCTGCTTAATCATGGTGTATAATTCTTTCCATACATTATTGGATTTGATTTGCTAATATTTTGTTGCTAATATTATGCTCCTTTTGTTGAGGATTTTTGCATCTATTTTTATGAAAGATTTTGAATTGTAGTTTTCCTTTCTTGTAATGTCTTGCTTGGCTCTGGTATTAGGTAATACTGACCTCAAAGAACCAGTTAGGAAGTATTTCTTCCACTATTTTCTGAAAGACATGGTGGAATTGGTTTAATTTCTTCCTATATGTTTAGTAGAATTCTTCAGTGGACCCATCTGGGCTTAGTGCTTTCTGTTTTAGATGATTATTAATTATTGATTCAATTTCATTAATAGATACAGGTCTATTCATATTATCTATTTTTCCTTGTGAGAGTTTTGGGAGACTGTGACTTCTTTATCTTTATGTAATGCTCCTCTTAATTCCCAATAATTTTCCTTACTCTGAAGTCGTCTTAGTCTGAAATCAATATAACTACCTTACTTCCCCTTCATTAGTGTTAGCATGGTATATCTTTCTCTATCTCTACTTTTAATGTATCTGTGTTTTTATATGGTTCAAAGTGGGCTTCCTGTAGACAACATATAGTTGGGTCTTGCTTTTGGATCCACTCTGACAACCTGTCTTTTAATTGATGTATTTAGATCATTGACATTTAAACTGATTACTGATACAGTTGGATTAATATCTACCATATATGTTACTGTTTCCTATTCATTACCCTTGTTCTGTTGTCGTTGTTGTTATTGTTTTTATCTTCTATTTTTCTGTCTTCTCTGGTTTTAGCTATTTAGTATGATTTCATTTTTTCTCTTCTCTTAGCAGATCAATTATACTTGCTTCTTAAAAAAAACTTTTAGTTATTGCCCTTGAGTTTGCAATGTACATTTACAACTAATCTATCTAAGTCCTCATTCAAATAACACTATACCACTTCCTGCAATTACTTTGTAACTCCAGTTTCCCCTCCCACTCTCCCTTGTAACATTGTGGTCATTCATTTCACTTATCCATAGCCATAGTCATCAAATACATTGTTGCTATTATTATTTTGCACAGCTGTTATTTTCATTTTTGTATCTTTTAATTAGCACATAATAATTGTATGTATTTTTCGGTTTCATAGTAATATTTCAGAACATACAGGTTATAGTGATCAGATCAGGGTAATGAGCATATCCATCATCTGAAACATTTATCACTTCTTTGTGCTATAGGAGCATTCAGTATTCTCTCTTCTAGTTATTTGAAAATACATACAAGTGACCCTTGAACAACATGGGTTTCAGCTACACCAGTCCACTTATACATGGATTTTTAAAAACATATATTGGAAAAATTTTTTAATATTTGTGACACCTTGGAAAAACACAGATGAGCTGCCTAGCCAGAAACACTCAAAAACTTAAGATTGGGTATGTCATAAATACATAAGATACTTGTAGATACTAGTCTATTTTTATCATTTACTACCATAAAATATACACAAATCTATTATAAAAAGTTAAAATGTATCAAAACTCACACACAGTCCATGCATGGCATCATTTGCAGTCAAGAAATGTAAACAAATATAAAGATGCAGTATCAAATCATAACTGCATAAAATTAACTATAGCACACACTGTACTACTGTAATAATTTTGTAGCTCCATCCTGTTGCTGTTGATGTGAGCTTAAGTGTTATGATTATCCACTTAAAATGTCAGGTGATGCTCATCATCTCAAGAGCAGTTCATCTCTTCAGTACATTGGGTATAGCAGTAAAAAGTGATCTCTTCATGGTTCTTGTGTATTTTTCATTGTGTTTAGTACAATATCACAAACTTGGAATAACATAGAACAAAGTGCCACTAGTGTATAATTCTTTGTATGCATTATTGGATTTGATTTGCTAATATTTTTTCGAGGATTTTTGTGTCTATTTTCATGAGAGATTTTGGTTTGTAGTTTTCCTGGAAGTTCTCCTGAGAGACAGAGAAGAGTCATTACATTACAAGAAAAAATGGAATTGTTTGATATTTACCATAAGTTGAGGTCTGCAGTCATGGTTACCCACCATTTCAGACAGACATTTCATCTTGTAAACAGATTATGTAAACTTATAGTATCAATAAATACAGTATATACTGTAAATGCATTTGTCTTATGATTTTCTTGATAATTTCTTTTTCTGGTGTACTTTATTATAAGAATATAGTATGTGATGCATATAACATGTAAAATATATACTAATTGACTATCAGTAAGATTTTCAGTCAACAATAGACAATTAGTAGTTAAGTTTTGGGGGAGTCAAAAATTATACATGAATTTTGACCGCATGGGGGATCAGCATCTTAACTTCTGTGTTGGTTGTTCAAGAGTCAAATGTAATATATTATTGTTAACTATACTCATCCTACAGTGCCACTGAATACTAGAACTTCTTTTGTATCCTTTAACAAATTTCTCCCTATTCCCTGCTTTTCCCTATGTTTCCCAGCCTCTAGTATACTCTGTTCTACTTTTTACTTCTATGAAATCAACTTTTTTTAGCTTCTACCTATGAGAACATGTGGTGTTTAACTTTCTGTTCCTGGCATATTTCACTGAACATAATGTCTTTCAGTTTCATTCATGTTGCCACAAATGAGAAATTTTCATTCTTTTTATGGCTGAATAGTATTCCATTGTGTATGTATACGACATTGTTTGTATCCCTTCATCTGTCGTTGGACACTTAGGTTGATTCCATACCTTGGTTATTGTGAATAGTGCTACCAAAAAAAAATCAGGGTGCAGATGTCTCTTCAATATAATGATTTGCTTTCCTTTAGATAAAGGCCTGGTCGTGGGATCGCTGGATCATACGGTAGTTTGATTTGTAGTTTTCTGAGGAACCTCTGCACTGTTCTCCATACTGGTTGTACTAGTTTACATTTCTAGCAATAGTGCATAAGAGTTCCCTTTTCTCTGCATCCTCACTAGCATTTGTATTTTTTGGCTTTTTGATGATAGCCATTCTAACTGGGGTGAGATGATATCTCATTGTGGTTTTGATTTGCATTTCCCTAATTATTAGTGATTATGAACATTTTTCATGTGTTTTTGGCCATTTATGTGTGTGTGTTTTTTTGTTTGTTTGTTTGAGAAATGTCTGTTAAGATCATTTGCCTATTTTTTTTTTTCTTTTGAGACAGAGTCTCACTTTGTCACCCAGGCTGGAGTGCAGTGGCACTTTCTTGGCTCACTCTAACCTCCACCTGCCTGGCTCAGGTGATCCTCCCACCCCAGCCTCCCAAGTAGCTGGGACACAGGCACATGCTACCATGTTTGGCTAATTTTTGTATTTTTCTTTTTGTAGAGAGAGGGTTTTGCTATGTTGCCCAGTCATGCACTCCTGGGTTAAAGTGATCCACCTGCCTTGGCCTCCCAGAGTGCTGGGATTACAGGCATGAACCACCATGGTCTATGTGTCTGATCATAGGCCAGTACCATGCTGTTTTCATTAATATAGCTTTGTAGTATATTTTGAAGTCTGGTACTGTGATGCATCTAGCTTTGTTCATTTTGCTTAGTATTGTTTTGGCTATTTGAGGTCTTCTGTGGTTCCATACAAATTTTAGGATTTTTTTTTTTCTATTTCTATGAAGAACATCATTGGTATATTGAAAGAGAGTGCATTGAATCTTTTGATCACCTTGGATAGTATGGTCGTTTTAACAATATTAATTTTTCTAGTCCATGAAGATGGGATGTCATTCTATTTTTTGGTGTCTTCTTCAATTTCTTTCATCATTGTTTTTTGGTGTTTTTAAAGTTTTCCTTGTAGAGAGCCTTCACCTCCTTGGCTAAATGTATTCCTAGGTATTTTACTTTTTGTAATTTTTGCAGATGGGATTACTTTCTTGATTTCTTTTCCAGCTAGTTCATTGTTCTCATATAAAAACACGACCAATTTTTGTATGTTGGTATTTATATCCTGCAACTTTGCTGAATTTATTAGTTTTAAGAGTGTTTTGGTAGAGTCTAAGTTTTTCTATATATAAAATCATGTCATCTGCAAAGAAGGACAATTTGACTTCCCCCTTTCTAGTTTGAATGCCCTTCATTTTTTTCCCTTGCATAATTGCTCTGGCTAAGACTTTTAATACTATTAATATGTTGAATAAGAGTGATGAGAGTGGGTATCCTTGTCCTGTTCCAGTTCAGTATGATGGTAGCTGTGGGTTTGTCTTATATGGCCTTTATTGTGTTAAGGTACTTGCTTCTATGCCTAATTTATTGAGAGTTTTTATCATGAGGGATATTGAATTTTATCAAATACTTTTTCTGGATCTATTGAGATGATCATATTGGTTTTGTCCTTCATTCTGTTGTGATGCATCACATTATTTGTGTAGGTTGAATAATCCTTGCATCCCTAGGATAAATCCACTTGATTATAGCCTATGATATTTTTGATGTGCTGTTGAATTTGGTTTACTATATTTTGTTGAGGATTTTTGCATTTATGTTCAGAGATATTGGTCTGTAGTTTTTTTATGTTGTTTTTATCTGGTTTTGGCATCAGGGTTATGCTGGTCTTGTAAAATGGGTTTGGAAGAATTCCCTCCCCTTCGATTTTTTGGAATAGTTTGAGAAGAATTTTAAAGAATATTAGTTCTTTAAAAGTTTGGTAGAATTCAGCAGTGAAGACATCTGGTCCTGGACTTTTCTTTCTTGATTTCCTTTTCATTACTGTGATTCAATCTCATTACTCATTATTGATCTGTTCAAGTTTTCTATTTTTTCTTGGTTCAATCTTGATAGGTTGTATGTATCAACAAATTTACTCATTTTCTCTAAGTTTTCAAATTGATTAGTTTATAATTGTTTATAATAGTCTCTGATGATCTTTTGTATTTCTGCAGTATCAACTGTAATGTCTCCTTTTGTTTGTGATTTTACTTTTTTGGGTCTTCTTTCTTTTTTTCTTAGTCTAGTTAATGCTTTGTCAATTTTGTTGATGTTTTTGAAAATCTAACTTTTTGTTTCATGAATCTTTTCTATTTTTTTAGTCTCAATGTCATTTATTTCTGCTTTATATGTTTTTCCTTTTTCTAGTTTTGAGTTTGGTTTGTTCTTTTCTAGTTTCTTGAGGTGCATCATTAGCTTATTGATTTGAAATCTTTCTACTTTTTAATGTAGGCATTTATTGCTATAAACTTGCCTCTTGCTATACTTACTATAAACTTGCTCTAAACATGGCTTTTGTTGTGTCCCATACATTTTGGTATGCTGTGTTTCTATTTTCATTTGCTTCAGGGAATTTTTTTTTTTGAGACAGGGTGTCACTCTGTCCCCCAGGCTGGAGTGCAGTGGCATGATCACAGCTCACTGTGGTTTCAACCTCCTGGGCTCAAGCAATCCTCCTACATCAGCCTCCCGAGTAGCTGGGACTGCAGGCATATGCCACCACACTTGGCTAATTTTTTCTGCTTTTTTTTTTTTTTTGTAGAGACAAGGTTTTGCTATGTTGCCCTGATTGGTCTTGAACCCCTGGGCTCAAGCAGTCTGCCTGCCTCATTCTCCGAAAGTGCTAGGATTACAGGGGTGAGATATTTTTTACTTTCTCTCTTAATTTCTTTTTTTTAATCAGTTGGTTGCTCAGGAGCATGTTGTTTCGTTTTCATGTATTTGTATAGTTCTGAGTGTTCCTCTTGTTACTGATGTATGCTTTTATTCCATTGTGGTCAGATAAGATACTTGGTATTACTTCAATTAAAACAATCTTTTAAGATTTCTTTTTTGTGTCCTAACGTATGGCCAATTCTGGAGAATGTTTTGTGTGCTGATGAAAAGAATGTGTAGTCTGCAACTACTGTGGATTGTTCTGTAAATGTCTTTTAGGTCTCTTTGGTCTATGGTACAGTTTAAATTTGCAGTTTCTTTGTTGACTTTCTGCCTAGAGTGGGGTGTTAAAGTCTCCAGCTTATTGTATGGGGGTCTACCTCCACCTTTAGATCTAATAATATTTGCTTTATATATCTAGGTGCTCTGGTGTTGGTTTTTGTTTTTGTTGTTGTTGTTTTTTGAGACAGAGTTTCACTCTTCTTGCCCAGGCTGGAGTGCAATTGCACAATCTTGGTTCACCACAACCTCTGCCTCCCAGGTTCAAGTGATTCTCCTGCCTCAGCCTCCCAAGTAGCTGGGATTATAGGCATGCATCACCATGCCCAGCTAATTTTCTATTTTTAGTAGAAACAGAGTTTCTCCATGTTGGTCAGGCTGGTCCCGAACTCCCGACCTCAGGTGATCTGCCCACCTTCGCCTCCCAAAGTGTAAGGACCAGCCCTACAGGGTCTGTGGGTTTTTCTCCCCGTGTGCAGAGATGAGAGATCATAGAAATAAAGACACAAGACAAAGAGATAAAAGAAAAGACAGTTAGGCCCAGGGGACCACCAAGACATGGAGACCAGTAGTGGCCCCAAATGCCAGGCTACGCTCTTATTTATTGGATACAAAACAAGGGGACAGGGTAAGGAGGGTGAGCCATCTCCAATGATAGGTAAGATCATGTGTGTCACGTGTTCGCTGGACAGGGCCCCTTCCCTGTTTGGCAGCCAAGGCAGAGAGAGAGAGAGAAGAGAGAGAGAGAGAGAGAGGAGAGACAGCTTATGCCATTATTTCTGCATTTCAGAGACTTTTAATACTTGCACTAATTCTGCTACTGCTACCTAGAAGGCAGAGCCAGGTGTACAGGAACATGAAAGTGGACCAGGAGTGTGACCGCTGAAGCACAGCATCACAGGGAGATGTTTAGGCCTCCAGACAACTGCAGGCGGGCATGACTGATGTCAGATCCTCGACAAGAGGTGGTGGAGTAGAGTCTTCTCTAAACTCCCCCGGGGAAAGGGAGACTCCCTTTCCCAGTCTGCTAAGTAGCGGGTGCTTTTCCTTGGCACTGATGCTACTGCTAGAACACGGTCTGCTTGGTAACGGGCGTCTTCCCAGATGTTGGCATTACCGCTAGACCAAGGAGCCCTCTGGTGACCCTGTCTGGGCATAACAGAAGGCTCACACTCTTGTCTTCTGGTCACTTTTCACCATATCCCTTCACTTCCTATCTCTGTATGGCCTGGTTTTTCCTACGTTATGATTGTAGAGCAAGAATTATTATAATATTGGAATAAAGAGTAATTACTACAAACTAATGATTAGTGATACTTATATATAATCATATCTATGATCTATATCTAGTATAACTTGTTATTTTATATATTTTATTATACTGGAACAGCTCGTGCCCTCCGTCTCTTGCCTCGGTACCTGGGTGGCTTGCCGCCCACACCAAAGTGCTGGGATTACAGTTGTGAGCCACTGTGCCTGGCTGAAAAGTTTTCTCTTTTAAAAAAATGTTGTTATTAAAACAGAGGGTCTCCCTATGTGACCCAGGCTGGTCTGGAGCTCCTGGGATCAAGCAATCCTCCTGCCCACAGCCTCCTAAAGTGCTGGGATTACAAGCGTGAGCCACCGCGCCTGGCCAGGTGCATGTATTTTTACAGTTGTTATATTCTCTTGCTGAATTGATCCCCTTATTATTATATAATATTATTATTTGTCTCTTTGTACTTTTTAACTTAAAGTCTGCTTTTTCTGATGTAAACATAGCTACTCCTGCTTCCTTTCGGTTTTCATTGGTGTGGAATATCTCTTTTCATCCTGTTACTGTCAGTCTCTGTCTTTTCAGGTGAGGTAAGTTTCATGTAGGCAGCATATAGTTGGGTATTCTTTATTCAGTTAGCCAGTTTATATATTTTAATTGGGGAATTTAATTTGTTTACATTCGAGGTTATTATTGATAATAACCTGAGCTTCTGCTCAAGTAATTTAGAATTCTCTGTATTTATCCATCTCTTCCCAGTTAGGAGGTAGTGAGTTAGCTGTGTGACCTCAGTTCTCTGATGCATCTAAGAAAAGTTGCTGATTTTCAGTTTGTTCAGCTTTTTTCTTATTGTGAGGATGTGAGTGATGACTTCCAAATTCCTGACATTATCTTTTACAGATACTTAAATATTAATGATGTTTTAAAAAATATTTTATGTTTACCCACAAAGTTACTATTTCTATTGTTCTTTATTCTTTGGTGTTGATCCAGAGTTCCAACTATCTGAAACTTCCCCTAAGATATCTTGTAGTGTAGGTCTACTTATAATGAATCTTTTCAATATCTATACATCTGGAAAAGAAATAAGTAAATATCTCAATTTTTATATTTGTATCTTTAGGTTTTTTTTCTATTCCTATAACAGATTATGTATTTTTATTTTTAGGAGTTGTGTTTGGTCTATTTAATATTGCCTATTTCTTCTATTATGTTCATGCTTTGCTTTAACTCCTTTGGCATGTTTATAATAACTATTTTAACATTCTTATTGGCTAGTTAAATTATCTCTTTCACTTCTACATCTACATCTAAGACCAATTTTTTTCCTGGTTATGGATGTTGTGAATTTCATATTGGTAAATGCTGGAAATTTTGTATTCCTTTAAAGAGCTTTAGACTTCACTTTTCAGGTAGTTAAATTATTACTGGGTTAGTTTGATCTTTTCAAAACTTATGCTAGGTGCAGTGGCCCACACCTCTAATCTCAGCTACTCAGAAGGTTAAGCCAGGAGGATTGCTTAAGCTCAGAAGTTTGAGGCTGCAGTGAACTATGATTGTACCACTGCACTTCCAGGCTGGATGACAGAGCAAGACCCCATCTCTTTAAAAAAAAAAAAAAAAAAAAAAAAAAAAGACGACTTGTGTCTAAACTTTCTTATAGTAGTTTTAGAGTAACCTTTACTCTAAGGCTATGTTAGCTTCACTACTAAGGAGACCTGAAATCCTCTGGTATTGAACAAAGACTCAACTCTGGTTGGCAAGAACTTATATTTCCTAATCTTGTGTGATCTCTGGGAGCTATTTAGTTTACAGCCCATTAGATGTTCTTTTGCTGGCTTCCTAGAATTTTACCTTACTGATCCATGCCTTAGTACAGTCATGTGCCACATAACAATATTTCAGTCAGCAACAAAGTGCATATGCAATGGTGGTTCCATAAGATTATAATAATGCCATATTTTTACTGTTCTTTTCTATGTTTAGATACACAAATACATGCCATTATGTTACAGCTGTGTACTGCATTCAGTACAGTAACATGCTGTACAGATTTATAGCCTAGGAACAACAGGCTATACCATATACACCATCTAGATTTGTGTAAGTACACGTTATGGTGTTCACACAATGATGAAATCACCTAACAACACACTTCTTACAATGCGTGACTCAGAATTCTATGAGCAATGCCTGGCTGTATTTATCAGTAGAACCAAGAGAGCACCTCTGTAGATGTTTAAGACGTTCATTCACCTTTTCCATTCATCTTCCTCCTCTGCTCACAAACTCCAGTCACCTAAGCTTTCCCTAATGCTGATGTCCTCAACTCAGCGATACTGTTGAGGAGAACTTAATGCTGGTTTCCTCAACTCAGCAATACTGCAAAGCTCTGATTCTGATCACACCTCCCTGCTCTGTAGTCTAGAAAGTGCCTCTAGGCACACCGCTGAGGAACAGGGGTCGCCTTATTCATCTCTCTTCTCTCAGAGGCCACAGTCCTGCACTGGCTATTGTACAATTTCAAAAAACAGTTGTTTCATTAATTTTGTCCAGTTTTCTAGTTGTTTACAGCAGGTGGGTAAGTACAGTCTAAGTTATTCTATCCAGATTATAAAAGCAGAAATTGATATTCAATTTTAAAACCAACAATTGTATAACAGTCCTTATTTTGGGAATACAGGGCAAGGAAAGAGATTGAATACCAGGAACTGATGTTTCTTTTAACTGGAGGAGTAAGTCTTAAAAGTGCTGAGAAAAATCCTGATCCAACTTGGCTACAGGACAAAAGCTGGGAGGAAATTTGTCGTGCAAGTGAATTTCCTGCCTTCAGAGGGCTCAGGTAACTGTTTAAATTTGATGATTTATCACTGAATGGCAATAGGTAAACTTGTTCTTCAATCTAGTGATTTTTAAATGGTCCTATAGCTGTCTGGTTTCTACTCCTTGTTCCACAATCTCTTTTAAGTTTTTCCCAATAAAAAGAATAATTCTTAAGCTTTTTTCTATTAGGCAACATTTTTGTGAACATATATGTGAATGGCGGAAAATCTATGACAGTAAAGAGCCACATAACGCTAAATTTCCAGCACCAATGGATAAGAACCTAAAGCAACTACAGAAAATAATAATTCTTCGGTGTTTAAGACCCGATAAGGTAAAAGGCCGATGTGTTCTATTTGGAACCCAGAGAATTTGCCATTTATGAAGTACTAGGCTTAAAGTTACTGTTATTTGATTCTTTAACTCTCAGATTGATTATCCAGCTTACAGTTCGCTGAGCTCCTTGGATTTGGATCTGTGGGCTTACTGTTTTCCTCAATTTGGGAATATTTTTGGTTATTATTTCTTCAAATATTATTTCACCCCACCCAGGATTTCAACTGCATATACATTAGATTGCTTAATATGATGCCATGTAATGTAATATAATGTAACTGATACTTTGTTAATTATTTTTCAAGCCTTGGTATCTCCTTGCATCAGTTTGGGTAGTTTCTGTTGCTGTCTTTACATTTGTTGATTTCTTCTTTTGTATTGTCTAATCTGCTACAAATCCCATTCGATTAATTTTTAAATTTTAGTAATTGTATATTTCATCTCTAAAAAATTTGTTGGGTTCTTTTTCTGTATCCTATTTCTCTTTTTAATCTGCTAATATTTTCTTTTAAATAGTTGAACACAGTTATAAGAACTGTTTTTAAATTACTGACTAATAATTCCATCATTTCTGGATCTGTTTCTATTGACTGATTTTACTTTTAGTTATACATGTTTTCCTGCTTCTTGGCATGTCTAATAATGTTTGATTGGATATTGGACATTGTGAATATCACATTGTTGATGAGTTAATTTCATTTTCCTATGAAGATTGTTGAGTTCTGTTCTGCTAGATCAGGGGTCAACAAACACCTGTGAGACAAATCCAGCCCCATGACCTCTTTGGCCTGGCCCATGAACTGAGAATGTTTTTTATATTTTTAAAGAGTAGTTTTGGCTGGGTACAGTGGCTCCTGCCTGTAATCCCAGCACTTTGGGAGGCTGAGGAGGACAGATCACTTGAGGTCAGGAGTTCAAGACCAGTCTGGCCAAGATGGTGAAACCCTGTCCCTACCAAAAATGCAAAAATTAGCCAGGCATAGTGGTGCATGCCTGTAGTCCCAGCTACTCAGGAGGCTGAGGAAGGAGAATCACTTGAACTGGGAAGGCGGAAGTCGCAGTGAGCAGAGGTCACACGACTGCACTATAGCCTGGGCGACAGAGCAAGACTCCATCTCAAAAAAAAAAAAAAAAAAAAAGAAAAAAAAAAAAATGTTGCCTTAAAAAGAACATGCGTCCAGGCACGGTGGCTCATGCCTGTAATCCCAGCACTTTGGGAGGCTGAGGCAGGTAGATCGCAAGGTCAGCAGTTTGAACTGGGGAGGCTGAGGCAAGAGAATCTCTGGAACCTGGGAGGTAGAGGTTGCAGTGATATGAGATCAAACCATTGCACTCCAGCCTGGGTGACAGAGAGAGACTCTGTCTCATAAAAAATAATTTTAAAAATCATGCAACAGAACCTGTCTATGTCCCACAAAACCTAAAATATTTCCTATCTGGCCTTCTATAGAAAGTTTATCAACCTCTGTGGTTATGTAGTTAAATTACTGAAGTTTGAATTGTTCCTTTCAAATATTGTTTAAGATTTGTTAGGACTGGTCTAGAATAGCCTTTATTCAATGCATTAATTTAGCTCTACCAAAGTGCCACCTGTCTGGGGCCTTTACTGAATGTTCCAGGCGATCACTAAGGACTCTCTATGGCTTTTGGGAACCTGAATGAGTCACAACCTTCATGAAGAGTGGTAGCTCCCCAGATCTCCTGGTTACAGCTCCTCAGACGCTCTTTGCTTGGTCTCATGCATACATACCATAGTGTTCAGCAAGGATTCAGAGATACTGTGAGTAGATTTCTGAACTCTTCCTGGACAGTTCTATCCTAATTAGAACTCTGCAATTTCAGCAGCCTTGGCCCCTTTGTAGTCTTTTTCTTGTTTTCCCAACTCAGCATCACTGCATTGCTCTGCCTCAGTCACTCTCCCTGTTCCACAGTCTAGCATACCTCCAAGAAGAAAGCTGAGAGGATAGCGTTCACTTTGTTTTCTTTTTCTCAGTGATCACAGTCGTATACCACCTATTGCACCCTATGCAAAGATGGTTGTTTCATTAATTGTGCCTGTTTTTTAAGTTGTTTGTGGTGGTAGGGTAAATCCAATCCCTATAACCACATCATAGCTAAAAGTAGAAGATGGCAGAAAATTTTGTACATGTCACAATTTTATTAGTTCAAACATGCACAGAAATCTTTCTAAAGGTAAGATAAGTAGGTTGATACCAATTTTCACAAATTTGAGAAAGGTGATCATAGTATTACAAAAGGATAATTCTGTAATAGAAAACAAAAAACCATGTTCATACATCTAGTTTAAACTTTGAGTAATGTTAAAAAAAATTGTTCATGACAAATGTTAAAGCAATAAGGAAGACTTTGTTCAAGATTATCACAGTAGGAAAGAGAGCTCAGGCTTAGTTCCAAATACAGCAGAGACAGTTGGGGATTTATAGTCAAGGGGCGGGGTGGGGGAAAATTACTAAGAAGAGACATCAAGGGTAGGGGGAATTCTTGCTACACTGACCTAACAGAATTCGTGCTGAAAGCAGGCCAGGGTGATGAGACACCACCTGGGTGATGGCAGGGTATGAGGAATTTGATCAGATACAGAGGATGATCAGATGGAGAGGGTGGGGGACTCTCACTAAACTGGCTAGCAGGATTCTTGCTACAACTGGGCTCTTGAAGACAGTCCTCATAGAAAAAAGGGCTTAGAGAAGCCTGTCTAACGAAGGTTTGTTTGAGGAAAGAATCTTTACCAGTAAGTCACTTCACTTACACCATGAAAATTATGAAGGTGTTGAAAGTGATTGCAATAGTCCCTTCGTTTCTTCTTTCTTTAAAAAAAAAAAACAAAAACACAAAAACAAAAAAACATTTTACAGTCTTAGTAAAGTCTCACAAGGAACATTATCTAATGCTCTGTCTCTGAGTAGATTTAAACAGAGGCCTACATGTTTTACCCCTTACCCTGACACCCAAAGACCTTTGTACATTGTTAATACTCACCTCATTCTTCCCAGATAGTTAGTTGTGTGTGCATATGTGTCTGTGTATGTTTGTTCTGCTCTCACTAGAGAGTCCCTTTAAGTCCCTGGAACCCCTAAACAATGCTTTATTCATTATCACCAGTAGCCTTCCTTGTTCATGGTGAAGACTTAATAGCTTTGTATCTGGGAACACCTGCCTATTTTCACTTTACAGAATGGCTCCCTGATGGGCAGTAGAGATATTGTTTCAATACCACGTGTAGGATTTTTGCTTCGTCTGCCATGTCTGGAAGCCTGTGCTTATATACCATAACACTTAACCCATTAGAATGTACAATAATTGTCTGCTTATGTTTTAGGACCTCCCACTAGACTATGAGCTTCTTGAGGTCAAGACTCATATATTATTTTGCTCTATATCACCAGGATTTAGAGCAATGTCTGGCAGATGGTAGAAGCTCAACAAATGTCTGTGAATTAAGTTGAATTGAGTTAAGCTAAATGTAATTAACGCCTATATTATTCAGGTCTTCTACTTCTTTCCCTCTGTTCTCCAGAAATAAAACAAAAGGGGAGGGGAATTGATTGATTGATTGATTGGATTTTCTGAAAGGAATTGGCTGGTGTGATTGTGGAAGCTGGTGAATTTGCACAGTAAGCTGGCAGGCTGGAAACTCAAGGAGGAGTTGATGTTGTAACTCGAGTCCAAAGGCAGTTTTCTTGCAAAAGGTCCTCTTTCTCAGGAGAAATCAGGCTTTTTTCTTTCTTAAGGCTTTCAACTGATTGTATGAGGCCCACCACATTATGGAGGGCAATCTGCTTTACTCCAAATCTACTAATTTGAATATTAATCTCATCCAAAAATACCTTCACAGCAACATGTAGACTGCTATTTGACCAAATATCAGGATATCATGGTCTCACAGGCCATCTTTGACTCATTTATATATAACAATTCAATAGGTTAAAAATGGTATCTAAGTATAATTATAATTTGTATTTTTCTTATTATTATTATAAGTATTAGAGTATAAATGAAGCTGCTGTAACAAAGGGACCTAAAGTACAGTGGCTTAAATCAAATAGAAGTTAATTTCTCTGTCTCCTAACAGCTCAGAGGCAAATGATTAAGGGCTGACAGGGAAGCTTGGCTCCTGAGATCACCCAGAAACTCAGGTTCTTTCATGCTTACAGTGTGGTCCTCATCAGCAAAATGGAAGCTGGCTTGTGAACACTGTTGAAAAGAGAAGAAAATGTTGAAGGCAAATAGCTTCCTTAAAATATAATCTGGAAGATCCATACATAATTTCTACTTCTATCTCTCTGGCCAAAACTTAGTCACATGGCCACATTACCTGCAAGAAATGCCAGGAAAACTTGGGGTTCTAATACCAAACAGAGACAAATAAGTGGGACAATATGCAATCTCTGCTATAATGAGTGACATTGAGCATCCCTCATATGTTTAGGATCAATTTATACTTCATTTTCTCTAAGCAGTTCATCTCCTTTGCCCATTTTTCTTTTGGATAATTAGTCTTCTATAAATGTATATAGTTTTTATTTATTAGAGAAATTAGTGCTTTGTCTGTGATGCTACATGCTTTTTTTGACCATTAGACTCAAATTGTATTCTTTGTTATTTTTCAGTAATAATCAAATCTGTTATGTGAAATAAAAGTTGCTCTAAAGATCATATCTTTTCTCTTCAACAGATAACCCCAGCTATAACAAACTATGTAACTGACAAACTAGGGAAAAAGTTTGTAGAGCCTCCACCATTTGATTTGACAAAGAGTTACTTGGATTCAAATTGCACCATTCCCTTAATTTTTGTTCTATCTCCAGGAGCAGATCCTATGGCCAGTAAGTGCATATACTGTAAACTTTTAAGAAATTATAAATAAAACATCTTGTTCAATACTCATTTCTTATATGATTATAAATCAGTTAGTAAATCCGATATTTACAGAGAAATGTAACTAGAATTTTTCATGATAAAACAGCTATACATAAGGCCCTTTTTATAATTTTAGAGTAAGTAGTGTGACTATTTTTTTGTGCCTCTCATAGGCCTGCTGAAATTTGCAAATGATAAATCTATGTCTGGAAATAAGTTTCAAGCTATTTCACTGGGACAGGGACAAGGACCAATTGCAGCGAAAATGATTAAAGCAGCAATAGAAGAAGGAACTTGGGTGTGCCTACAGAATTGCCACCTTGCAGTCTCCTGGATGCCCATGTTGGAAAAAATATGTGAAGATTTTAGCTCTGAAACCTGTAACTCATCCTTTAGGCTTTGGCTGACAAGCTATCCATCTCCAAAAGTATGTTTATTTCCTTGTAGAGTTCAGTACGTTTACTTAGCTATCTGTATATCTTGTTTGTTTTGTTTGTTTTGAGACGGAGTCTCACTCTGTCTCCCAGGCTGGAGTGCAGTGGCGCAATCTTGGCTCACAACAACCTTCGCCTCCCAGGTTCAGGCGATTCTCCTGCCTTAGCCTCCCTAGTAGCTGGGATTATGCCACCATGTAGTAGCTCATGCCACTAGTAACGCATGCCACCATGCTCGGCTAATTTTTGTATTTTTAAGTAGAAACGGGGTTTTACCATGTCGGCCAGCCTGGTCTAGAACTCCTGACCGTAGGTGATCCACCTGCCTCAGCCTCCCAAACTGCTGGGATTTCAGGCGTGCACCACCACGCCTGGCCAGCTGTCTGCATATCTTAATCAAGCCTTATATACTTAACCTTAAGAGGTTTTTAAATATTTCTGGAGTCCTCCATTATGCCTGTTTTTTAAGCCACTTGTATATGCACTTTTAGAGCCTCCACTTGCTATCTTGTATGATGCTCTCCATTTATTTTGTCTTAGTTCCCAGTAACAATTCTACAGAATGGAGTAAAAATGACTAATGAACCTCCCACGGGTCTTCGGCTGAATCTCCTTCAATCGTATCTCACTGATCCAGTTTCTGATCCTGAGTTTTTCAAGGGATGCCGTGGGAAGGAACTGGTAATATTTATCTTTTGGAACTTTTAAAATGTGTTTTATAGTGATCAAATATGGAAGTGTAAAATTTTATTTAATAACGCTTTTATAAAATTTTTATTTAATGTTTTTAAAACTTTAAGCATTTCCTAACAAGACAAAAATTGTACTTATCTTGTTCACCATTTTATTCAATGTAGTTTGTGTTCCGCTTCCCACATAGTAGACATCGAAATAAATACTTGTTGAATGAATGAATCTTAGTTTGTAAGCCAAAGCCCAATAATGTTTTTGATTAGGACCCGACAGTAGAAATCTATTCTCCCATTGATTATTCTTTTTAAACAATTGTGTATGCTGGGCCCTCTCCTAGGTAGTGTAGATATAAAGCAATGAGAACAAAATAGACACACAAAGAAATCTGCCTTGATGGAACTTAAATTCTAGTAATAATGTTAAGCATATTAATAGTGCTTTTCCACATATCCACCTAAAACAGTTTGTTTACAGTACTGGGGACTTGAAGGATCCCAGTACAAAGTACTCATTTCCCTGCCTAAATTCTTACCAGCTGAGAAACAGGGAAAAGTATAAATGTATGGTAACCAAAGCATAAGCTTAATTATTGATATAGGCTAGATTGGAAGATATAGCTTATATCTGTGAACAAATGGGTTTCATATTACAGAACCCTAAAATTAAGCAAATTTATCCACCCAGAAGAGTAAAGGAAAACACAGGTCCCTGTAAGAAGCTCACTTCTAAGAAAGAAAAGAGAGAAGCTGGGCCGAGCATATCTGGTTAATTTTCCCCAAATTTACCAGTCAGGTAGGTCACTCCCTTCTCCTGCAGCAAGTAAGTACAAGAATGGAGAAAAGTCCAGCATATTACGTTATTAACTGGGCACATGAAAGGAAACATTACTGAGGGAAAATCATCCCCTGCCCTCACCCCAACATGTACTGTTTATCATATTTGCATGTTTGAGCTAGAAAAAATGATATTGAAGGTAAAATAATAAATTCTTTGAAAGTCAGATATTTTCCCTCTGCTTAATGATACTTTCTGTGTACCCTAGTTCTGCACCATACTTTTGTTTGCAAATCTTAGAACAAGAGAGGATATTTTGTGGTTTTATTGAGAAAGGAGCTTAGTAGAATGGAGAAGATAGTATGGTGTCTGATCCCCATCCAGAGTTTGAGCTCCTGCAATTAAAAGAGAGAGGGCAAGAGAGAAGAGAAACTTTGAAAGATTCTAAGCTCAAGCAGAGTTAGTCTGGGACTCAGATTATTCAAATAAAAATGGTGCTAAGTTAGAGAAGAAGCATTCTCACTCCTTATGTATTACAACATTGAGCAAGCAACTAAGTATTGGGATTTGTTGGGATATCTGAAGTCAGTATCCTTGCCATGTATCATTATTTTTGTGATGAACAGTGGTAATAGGTAAGGCTTCACCAAGCAACTTCTCTGGTAGTACAAACAAATGAAAGCTGGGGTAAGAGAAGTAAAAGAATGTAAATGCCCTGTGACGTGGGTTCTCAATATGCATCCAATTCTCCTAGAGGGCTTGTTCAAACACATCTTGCTGGGTCCCATCCCCAGAGTCTCTAATTCAGTGGATCTGGGGTGGGGCTTAAGAATTTTTAGTTCTAACAAATTCCCTGGTGATGTTGATGTGGCTGGTCCTGGAATCACACTTTGAAAACCATTGCCTTCCAGTTTCTGCAGGTGACTGGTTTGTAGACATATGTGAAATTCCACTGAGGCTTCCAGAAATAGCTGGAATGCCTTTCAATAAGGCTAATTTCTGACAATTAGGCCAGCAATAATTTGAACTATCATCATTTGGCCATTAAAAGTAAATATGATCTTTTTAATCACAGGTTGTTGCTATCTTGGCATTTGAATTACCTAGCAATGATAAGACATTCGTTGTCAGTCTATAGGTCTGTCACCTGTACTCACTTTATTCTCCTTAAGGGTAGGGATACATTTCTGTATCTTCACTTATTTATTCAGTAAATATTTATTGAGTACCTACTAGGTGCAAGGCATTCTTATAGGAACTGGTAATATGGCAATGAACATATAAATATATAAAAACATGTAAAAACTCCTATCTTTATGGAGCTGACATTTTAGTCAAAGGAAACCTATGGAAGGCAAGCTCAACTGTAATTCCCACAAACCTGGGGGGCTTGTTAAAGCTACAGATGTCAGTGCCACACTTCTGGAATTCTGATTCACTAACTTTGAAGTAAGGCTCAAGAACAAGCATAAATATAGCATATCATATATACACCATGGCCAAGCGGGATTTATCCCCTGGGATGCTAAAATGATTCAACTTATAAAAATCAATTAATGTAATACACATTAACAGAAGAAGGATAAAAATCACATGATCATCTCACTAGATGCAGAAAAAGCATCCACCAAAATTCAATGCTTGTTTATGATATAAACTCTCAGCTGGGCATGGTGGCTCATGCCTGTAATCCGAGCACTTTGGGAGACTGAGGTAGGAGGATCACTTGAGATCAGGAATTTGAGACCAGCCAAGCCAACATAGTGAAACCCTGTCTCTACTAAAAATACAAAAAAAAAAAAAAAAAAAAAAATTAGCCGGGTGTGGTGGTGTGTGGCTATAATCTCAGTTACTCGGGAGGAGGCAGGAGAGTTGCTTGAGCCCATGAGGTGGAGGGTGCAGTGAGCTGAGATCGTGCCACTGCACTCCAGCCTGAGCAACAGAGCAAGACTCCATCTCAGGAAGAAACAAAACAAAACAAAACAAAAACAACTCTTAACAAACGAGGAATAGAAGAAGATTACATCAACATAATAAAAGACAATATGAAAATACCACAACTTATACTTAACCATGGAAAAACTGAAAGTTTTTCCTGTAAGATCAGAAACAAGGCATGGAAGCCCACTCTTCCTACTTCTGTCTAGACTGGAAGCCCTAGACAGAACAATTAGGCAAGAAAAAGAAACAGGAGGTATCCAAATCAAAGCAGAAAAAGTAAAATTGTCCTTGTTTGCAGATGATGTGATCTTATACATATAGAAAACCACAAAACTCCACACAAGAAAAACCTGTTAGAGCTAATCAATGAATTCAGTAAAGTTGTAGGGTACAAAATCAACATGTAAAAATTAGTTGCATTTCTGTACACCAACAACAAACTATATGAAATGGAAATTAGGAAAACAATCCCATTTATAATAGTACCAAAAACAATAAAATACTTAGGAATAAATTCAACTGAGGAGGTGAAAGATGTATACACTGAAAACTATAAAACATTGATGCAGTAAGTTAAAGTAAGACACAAACATGGAAAAATATCCCATGTTCATGGATTGGAAGACTTAATATTATTAAAATGTGCAAACTAGCCAAAGTGATCTACAGATTTAATTTAGCAATCCCTATCAAAATCCCAATGACTTGGTTTTTTTTACAGAAATAGAAAAAAAAACTCTAAAATTCATATAGAACCACAAAAGATCTTAAATAGACAAATCAATGTTGAGAAAAAACAAAGCTAGAGGCATCATACTTCCTGATTTCAAAATATAATACAAAGCTACAGTGATTAAAACAATATGGTACAGGTTAAGTATTCCTTATCTGAATGCTTGGGATTTTTTTTTTAATTTTGGAATATTTGCATTGCATTTACCAGTTAACATTCCAAATACAAAAATACAAAACCTGAAATGCTCTAATGAGCATTTCCTTTGAGCATCATGTTGGTACTCAAAAACTTTTGGATTTTGGAGCATTTTGGATTTTGGGTTTTTGGGTTTAGGATGCTCAACCTATACTAGCATAAAGTCAGACATACAGACCAGTGGAAAAGAATAGAGAGCCCAGAAATCAATCTACACATATAAGGTCAACTGATCTTTGATACAGGTGCCAAGAATATACAATGGGAGAAGTATAGTCTCTTCAACAACTGGTATTGAGAAAACTGCATATCCACATGCAAAAGAATGAAATTTAACTCATATCTTACACTATACATAAAAATCAACTCAAAATGGATTAAAGACTTAAATGTAAGATTTGAAACTGTGAAACTTATGGAAGAACACTTAGAAGGAAAACTTCATAACATTGATCTTAGCAATAATTTCATAAATATCACACCAAAAGCACAGGCAACAAAAACAAAGTAGGATCAAATCAAACTAAAAAGCTTCTGCACAGCAAAGGAAATGATCAACAAAGTGAAAAGCCAACCTAAGGAATGGGAGAAATTATTTCCAAACCATATGTTAAGATAAGGGATTAATTTCCAAAAAATATATGGAACACCTCAATAACAACAACAAAAAACAAAGAATAACCAGATTAAAAATGGGCTAAGGATTTGAATAGACATTTCTCCAAAGAAGACATACAAATGGCCAACAGATATATGAAAAAATGCTCAATGTCACTAGTCAGCAGGGAAATACAAATCAAAACCACACTGAGATATCATCTCACACCTTCTGGGATGGCTATTATCAAAAAACAAAAAACAACATGTATTAGCATGGACAAAATTGGAGCCTTCTTACACTGTTGGTGGTAATGAAAAGTGGTGCAGTCATTAACGAAAACAGTATGGAGACTCAAAAAATTAAAAACAGAACATATCCAGCAGTCTCACTTCTGAGTATCCAAAAAAAATTGAAATCAGGATCTCTAAGAGATATTAGCAGGCCAGTGTTCGTTGCAGCACTATTCACAATAGCCAATATGTGGAAACATCCTAAATGCCCATTTGTAAAATATTATTCAGCCTTAGAAAAGAAGTAAACACTACCATATATGACAACATGGATAAAACTTGTGAAGACATTATCCTAAGTGAACTAAGCCAGTCACAGAAAGAGAAATACTGTATGATTCCACTTATATAAGGTATCAAAAATAGTCAAACTCATAGAATCAGAAGGTGATTTCCCAGGGCTGTGGGAGGGGGAAATAGGGAGTTGCTTATTAATGGGAATAGTGTTTCAATTATGCAAGGTGAATAAATTCTGGAGATTCGCTGTACAACATTGTCCTTATAGTTAACAATACTATATTGTACACTTAAAAATTTAAGACGGTAGATTTCATGTTAAATGTTTTACCACAATAAAATGAAAATTATTAAAACATATATGATGTAAACAAACAAATTTGCATGTTCAACTAAGTTAGCAACCACTGCGCTCGACAGCCATGATAGTGTTATGAACTAAAGGAGGACAAAGAAAGGAAGGGAGGAAAGGGGCAAACATTTGTTGACCACCAGCAGATTTCAGTTAGTTTAACTATATAAGCCTTGCAACAGTCCTCTAATATAGGTATCATTTTCACACACCTATTTGTTAAATAAGGAAACTGAAGCTCAAATGAATTAAATAAATTATTGAGGTCATTGAATTAGTCTGTTCTTACACTGCTATAAAGAAATACCCGAGACTGGGTAATTTATAAAGGGAAGAGGTTTAATTGACTCACAATTCCACATGACTGGGGAAGCCTAGGGAAACTTACAATCATGGTGGAAGGTGAAGGGGAAGCAAGCACCTTCTTCACAAGGCGGCAGGAGAGAGAACAGCAAAGGAAGAACTTCCAAATGCTTATAAAACCATCAGATCTCATGAGAACTCACTATCACAAGAACAGTATGGGGGAAGCTGCCCCCATGATCAAGTCACCTCCCTCCTTCAACACGCAGGGATTACAGGTCCCTCCCTTGATAAGTGGAGATTACAAATTGAGATGAGATTTAGGTAGGGACACAGAACCAAACGATATCAGTCATACAGCTCAGCCCAGTGTTGGAGGTGGGATTTGGTACCAGGACATCTCACTCTTTCCATTTGTGTGTGATTAACTCTGCTTGGCTGAATCGAAAAAAAAGCTACATGGAAGAAGTGATATTTGAAGTAGGAACAAGAAGTAAGTTTAATATGTACAACTATTATAACAAGTTTTTTGAAAGAGCAATAAGGACCTCATTTTGGCTAAACTGGTAGGAAATAAGAACGGGAAGGAATATTGGGTCAAGACTGGAAGTCTTTATATGCCTTGCTAAGGAGTTTGAATGAGTCAACACAAAACAGCATCACATCATAGAAAACAAACTAAAATGCATACCCTCACTGATGGCAGGTCAGTGGTATCATCTTTAGGCAGAGAAGGCAGCATCCTACTGCCCCCTTGGCTTAATCAAAAACAAGCATAAAAAAAAAGAAAGGCATTATTTTTAAAGAAATTATGTTTTAACGTTTAAAAGCTTTTTAAAGAATATCTGGTTTTTAAATTATCTTGATAACAGGACTGTGACAAACTACACTGATGTCCTTTGTCACAGCTCTTCAGTCCACATCTAATTTCAGCCACAACTGTAGAAGATAGTTCTTTGTGAGTTCAGACTCTTCATAGGCTACAGCACCTTATCTCAAGTATGCATCTTTCTGTTTTCTTTCCTCAAGATTTCTCTGATGCAACAGGAGCCTTCTTGGCCTGTAGGCACACAAGCATAGACCAAAAATGTGGAGAAATTATCAACTCCAGGGACAACCTTCAACTCTTCAGGGACCACTTGTCCCAGCAGAACTGAGTCCTCATCACAGCAACAACTTCCATGATTCTTCCTGATACTGACTTTTTCTCTTTCTCTGCCTTCCTTTCCCTACTCCTCTCCTGCTTCCTGGGATCACTTCTCACATACACCCACCTTCACCCTGGTCTTTCTCTCAAGGTCTACTTTTGGAGGAACCCAGTCTAAATAAAGTCCAAAGACAGAAACAAATGTGATCATTCAGTTTTCCAAAACTTTAAGGATGGTTCCAGCCTTAAGAAAACCCACTATTTAAAAATATGTAGAAAATATGTGTAAATTAGATATTTGTTCTTATTGCTAAAGTTTCTTCCCCTATGAAATGTTTCACCACAGCATTCATCTAGTATATTTAAAATATGCTTTAAAGTACTTACAACATTTCAAAAACATATCTACACAGTAAAGCGTAGTGTACTTGCATTCTAATATTAAAGAATAATGTCTACCACTGCATTGTATGAAAATAGCTGGATGGATTTTCATTGGATTTGGAGCTATGTTTGAAATGTTCTAAATCAAAATACATGCTGTGTACATTACTTGAAATTTACTTGGGGAGACCTTAAAGAGTTGGGCGACCATCCTCTGGAACACTGACACAGATTTTGTGAGAAGCCCACGCAACATGCATATCACATACATGAGGATGCCACAAAAGCAGATGAAATAAACAATGGTTTCAAAAATGATTTTCAAATGGAAAATTACAAAGTCATGAATGACATACTGGGATGTATTCATGTTATAATGGTTAATCACTCCCCTGAACTTAGTCTCAAGCATATGCCAGCAAATTTACAGAATAACATTTAAGTATTGAAGTTGTAAATATCTACAAGTAATACCAAAGTATTATTAGTCAATACTTTGGTAAAATGATACCATTTTTGCATTTTAACAAGGCTTAATATTACTATGGTTTGTCCAGCTTTGGAGATTTGAATTAAATCATAAGATGAATACTATTTATAGTAAGTATTATTTTAGATAGGATTTTTTTTAAAATAGAAGTTTGTAGAGATACGTGATCACATAATCTTGTAATGAGAAAGATCATTTATTCCTCTCATTTTACTGATGGAATCTGACGAGAATTTTTTTTCTTGTGTACTTTTTATATTAAAGGCCTGGGAGAAGTTACTGTTTGGAGTTTGTTTTTTTCATGCCCTTGTGCAAGAGAGAAAGAAATTTGGTCCTCTTGGTTGGAATATTCCATATGGATTTAATGAATCTGACTTGCGCATCAGTATCCGACAACTGCAGGTAAAACTAACAAGAAATTAACATTCATGAAGGATCACTATTTATCAGGCCCTAGGCAAGTCTTTTGCTTGGAATAACTGATTCACTTCTCCCAGCATCACTAACAGGTGGGTAGATGGTAATAACTATGGCTTATGAAACACTATATCTATCTGGATTCTTCCTGCTGCAAGTAATGGGAAATCTGATTCAAACTGGCTTAAACCACAATGAAACTCATTACTCACATAATAAAGAGGTGCAGAAGAAGGACATGCTCTGGGTTTGGTTGATTCAGCAACATCACAGTGTTGTCATCGAGGACCCTGGTTCTTTGTATTTGTGCAGTGCCATCGTCAGTGTTGGCTTAACATATGTCCTCACTATCCTCTACTTTCCTCCACTTGGTCAGTTCTACAGCTTAGCCCTATCAATCAACAGAAACAGCTTGTATACTTTCAGCAGAAAAATAATTTATTGAAAGGATATTGGGTAGCTCAAAGTATCACCAAGACAGCTGGAGAGCCAAGCTCAGAAGAGGCATCCAGAGTCAAATCCAAAATCACTCTGTGTCTGGTAAGGCAGCATCTCTACCCTTGTTGAATATTAGACCCCAGAGCTTGCATGGCTGCCACATAGACTCTAGTCTACTGCAGGCCTCTGCTGTCATGACCACATTCAAAGAGATTCTTTGGTGTTACTGAATTTTTTGTTTGTTTGTTTGTTTTTGCGATGGAGTCTCGCTCTGTTGCCCGGGCTAGAGTGCAGTGATGTAATCATAGCTCACTACAGCCTTGAACTCCTGGGCTCAAGCAATCCTCTTGCCTCAGCCTCTGGAGTAACTGGGACTACAGGCACATGCCACCATTCCCAGATAAGTTTGTTTGGAGACAGTTTCACTCTGTCATCCAGGCTGGAGTGCAGTGGCATGATCTCTGCTTACTGCAACCTGCGCCTCCCAGTTCAAGTGATTCTTATGCTTCAGCCTCCCAAGTAGCTGGGACTACAGGTGTGTGCCACCATGCTCGGCTAATTTTTTGTATTTTTTAGTAGAAATGGGGTTATGCCATGTTGCCCAGGCTTGTCTCAAACTCCTGAGCTCAGGCAATCCACCCACCTCAGCCTCCCAAAGTGCTGAGATTACAGGCATGAGCCACTATGCCCGGCCCCTTGTAGGTGTTTTTTGTTTTTTGGGGTTTTTTTTTTTTTTGACATATTTTGTAGAGACAGGGTCTTGCTGCATTGCCCAGGCTGATCTCAAACTCCTGGTCTCAAGCGATCCTCCCGCCTCGGCCTCCCAAAGTGCTGGGTTACAGGCCTGAGCCACAATAGCTGTTCTTGCTTCTCTGTACCTTAATCCCCTACTTAGTTTAAGGTGGATGCATCTGAGTAGCCAAGCCCAGGTCACAGGCATAGGCTTCAGCTGTAAGAGAGCTTAGGAAAGTGAGTAGCTGGCCTTTCACACAAACACAGAATATTAATATTTTTCTGCTCTTTTGCTGTTCTGAGAGGCCTTATTGAAATAGGACCTAATGAAGGGAAAAGAGAAGCATTGATAAAGTCTAATTAATTGGTGCTATTAGATTTCAGTCAGGTAGGTTTTTGTAAGGCTATAAGCATTTAATCACATTTATACCAACCTTTAAAATAAAAATTGTTAACATATAATTTGTATAGAAATAGTTGATATTTTATCAAGTCTTTAAAAAAATTTCAGGGCAGAAACCTTAACTGGAATAAAAATGTCCGTTTGAAAATCCTTGTAACAGTTGTTGAGATTGGTGCTTATGGAATTGTAACTGCATGATGAAATGACAATGATTTTAAACATTGGTTTTTTAGACCAATTAGTTGGTACAGCCTAAGCTTGAAGAACATTTTGCCAAAACCATCATACTGCATATAATCAATCATCTTCTGGCCAAGCCCCAGCCTACAGCCTCTGATGTCATCAACCTTTCTAGCCCCAACATTGGAAACTGCCAGCATTGGCTGGGTCCGTGTTTCATTTCTTCAGAAATTGGAAAAATGATTGAGGATTAATCCTTAAGCCATCTTCACCTGGTATGAGCAGGCTGCCTCTCTTCAAAAGGCAAATCAGAAAACTGATGGCTAAGTGGATACACAGCCGGAGAATGAGCTGTTGGTCTCCACTTCTTGCATATGCCACAAATTTAACATTAAATTCTCATGAAGTCTCTTCCTTCAGTTTTGGGAGGGAAGGGACCCAGTTGAACACACCCTTCCCCTCCCCCAAAGAAGAGACAGGGAAAAACTTTCCTCTTTTTGCAAATAATTCATTTCCCAAAACGACGACCTTCCCTCTTTCTCAGTCCCCTTTCATGTCTCTTGACACTTCTCTTACTCTTCAAAACGTGGGCGTCTTAAAGGATTAAGCCTTCTTTCAACTTGGTTCTAGAGAATTTAGAAATATTTTTTTCTTAACTGTGCATAATTTCTGCTATAATTCCTGCACTATTAAGTAAACTTCAGGGGCAAGAAAAGCTCTCAATCCACAACTTATACCGTCTCAATACGCATACTATAAAAAATTCCTGTATATTAGAAAAAGTATGGGATCTGGAACTGGAAGAAATAAATTCAGGCCTTCATATTACTTCACATTCACCAGACTGTTTCCTACTCCACAGAGTTATTGAGAGGTGAATAAGACAATATAAAAACTATGCAAATGATAGTTTTTATTACTATTATTACAACAATAAGGAAACTAGAAATGCTATGCATTGTTTACCAGTGGAACTGTGTCATAGTGTGTGATTTATGCTCTTGTACTAAAGTTTGAAATTGCTTTGTTTTTAATCACATTGTGAAAAGTGTCCTAAACCAGGCACCTGGTTCTCAGCCTTGGCATGACTGGCATTTTGGGCCAGATAGTTCTTTGCTGTGGGCAGCTCTCCTGTGTGTTGTCTAACAGTAGCCCAGGCCTCTACCCAATAGATGCCAGTAACACCCCAGCCCCCACCACAGTTGTGACCATCTAAGTTATCTCCAGACGTTGCCAAATGTAACCTGGGGGACAAAATTAACCCCAGTTGATAGCGAGTGCCATAAAACAAGGTTTATCCAAATTCATATGAAAAATACTTGGTAATTTCCATGTCATCTTTTTTTGTTAAATGTTTTTCTCATTACAGAAGCAATATGTCTTTATTTCAGAAAAAATTAGAAACACAGACAAGCAATTTAAGGTAAAATGCTATCAGCAAGGTGCAGTGGCTCATGCCTGTAATCCCAGCACTTTGGGAGGCTGAGGCAGGTGGATCACTTGAGGTCAGGAGTTCAAGACCAGACTGGCCAACATGGTGGAGCCCTGTCTCTACTAAAAACACAAAAAATTAGCCGGGCGTGGTGTCACACTCCTGTAATTCCAGCTACTTGGGAGGCTGAGGCAGGAGAATTGCTTGGACCCGGGAAGCAGAGGTTGCAGTGAGCCGAGATCATGCCACTGCACTCCAGCCTGGGCGACAGAGCAAGACTCTGTCCAACAAAAAAACTAACAATCTTAGCTACCCAAAGACAACTCATGATAATTCTTTCAACCCCCTTTCTAGATAGATAGATACATACTTAAAATAGAAATGAAGCGAAATACTTCAAGGTTTTTCTTGTTTCGTTTTTCCTTTGCTTCAGTTATTTATCAATGAATATGATACAGTTCCATTTGAAGCTATATCTTACCTGACTGGGGAGTGTAATTATGGAGGAAGAGTGACAGACGATTGGGACAGACGTCTCCTATTAACCATGCTGGCTGACTTTTATAATCTGTCCATAGTTGAAAACCCTCATTATAAGTTTTCTCCCAGTGGAAACTATTTTGCACCTCCTAAAGGCACTTATGAGGACTACATTGAATTCATTAAGGTAATGATGTCACCGAAAATAAGGTTAGATTAATGTGTTCTCTAATGTATAGGTTTAGACAAGTATTATGGTTTTATCAACTTTTAATAACCTTTTTCTAGTAATTACTGAAAATTAGAAAAATTTTGAGTATTCTGTTATTCGATGTTGGTTTTTAACCTTTTTTGGGTCTGCACATGTCTGCCTTATGAATTCATATATTGTAGGAAAGGAAAAACTTTACCCTCTTATGTTCAGTGCCAGGGCCTGCCAATCAAACTGACAAAAAACAAATCAGCAGGAGAAGAGGCAGGACAGTTTGTACTAATGTTAACATTTTTATGTGCACAGGAGCTTTGCAGAAAAGGAGTGAAAACCAAACAGTGCAGTTGTACTTGGGCATTTACCATTTCAACAGAGGCGGGTAAATTGTGGAGACATGACTAGATAAAGGAAAGGGGGTTTAGAGTTCTAGGGGCAATACATCATGGGGAAGTGATTAGGAAATATATGGGGGAAACTAGTGGAAGATAAGGACTATTTTGAGTGAGGTCTGTTTATACAGACTCATCTCAGTGCCAGTTCTGTCTCCAGTGAGAAGGGTCATTCTCTTCATCCTGGTACAAGAAAGAGGCAATGTATGCCACAAGTCAAAATGGGAAATTGATGCCCTACTTTTAGACAGATGAGGGGAGGGCAGAGACCTCTTTCTGGATCTGTTGATTCTTAATTGCCTTCAGCTCACATAACCCCCATGCCAAAGTAGCATATTTTGGACTAGCGTATCCTGATCATCCCTTTCAGTATCCACGGAAAATATGATGCATGCTTAATTTGCTTTCTGGTAGAAACTTCCATTTACTCAACACCCTGAGATATTTGGATTACATGAAAATGTTGATATCTCCAAGGATCTTCAACAAACAAAAACCCTCTTTGAGTCTTTGCTCCTCACCCAGGGAGGCTCCAAACAGACAGGAGCCGCGGGAAGCACTGACCAGATTCTGTTAGAAATTGCCAAAGATATCCTCAACAAGGTAATGCTTAGCTTAAAATATGTTACTTAAAATATAAATAAAAAATGATACTGAAATGACAATCTGAAAACTCCATATACTAGCATTGTGATCTTGAGGAAGAACTTTGCCTCTCTAAGCATTAGTCTCCAAATCTGTTAAATGGTGATACTACTACCAATTTTTTAAAGCTTTTTGAGAACATTAAAGAGATCATGAATTTAAAGTGGCTTATAAAATGCCTGGCATATAGTAAGTTCTTAGTAACTGTGGTTGTGGATGCGCTAATGTACTTATGACTTACATACATTAATGTATGTTATGAGCTAATGTACATATATAATCTGGTGTTAGCTATTATTATATAATAGCTGAATGAAGCTAATTATCCATTCTGAGAATAATTTGTGATCTTCAAAATCTATTATTTTAGCTCCCTAGTGATTTCGACATTGAAATGGCACTACAGAAGTATCCTGTGAGATATGAAGAAAGCATGAATACTGTGTTAGTACAAGAAATGGAAAGATTTAACAAGTAAGGATCTATGTCCCCAGTGATTCAGAAGGCAACCATCCAAAGTCGATAAAAGCACACAATGAGGCCGGGCGCGGTGGCTCACGCCTGTAATCCCAGCACTTTGGGAGGCCGAGGCGGGCGGATCACAAGGTCAGGAGATCGAGACCATGGTGAAACCCCGTCTCTACTAAAAAATAGAAAAAAATTAGCCGGGCGCAGTGGCGGGCGCCTGTAGTCCCAGCTACTCGGGAGGCTGAGGTAGGAGAATGGCGTGAACCCGGGAGGCGGAGCTTGCAGTGAGCCGAGATTGCGCCACTGCACTCCAGCCTGGGTGACAGAGCGAGACTCCGTCTCAAAAAAAAAAAAAAAAAAAAAAAAAAAAAGCACACAATGGTATTGAACCGAAAAGACTATTAAATCCTGTCATTTCATTGGAATTTTCGCTCATTCAAAAAGTTCTGGCCAGGCTCAGTGACTCACACTGTAATCCCAACACTTTATGAGGCTGAGGCAGGAGGATCGCTTGAGCCCTGGAATTCCAGCTTTGGAAACATGGCAAAACCTTGTCAACAAAAATTTAAAAATTATCCAGGCATGGTGGCAGGTGCCTGTAGTCTCAGCTACTTGGGAGGCCGAGTTGGGAGAATCGTTTGAGCCTGGGAGATGGAGGCTTCAGTGAGCAGAGATCGTGCTACTGCACTCCAGCCTGGGAAACACAGTGAAACCTTGTCTCAAAAAAAAAAAAAAAAAAAAAGAAAAGAAAAGAAAAAGAAAAGTTCCATATCTTCTGTCTCAGAAGAGAGGGTATCTTTATTTATTTATTTATTTATTTATTTATTTATTTATTTATTATTTATTTATTTTTGAGATGGAGTCTCACTGTCGCCCAGGCTGGAGTGCAGTGGCACTATCTGGGCTCACTGCCAGCTCCATCTCCTGGGTTCACTCCATTCTCCTGCCTCAGCCTCCCAAATAACTGGGACTACAGGCGCCTGCCACTACGCCTGGCTAATTTTTCGTATTTTTAGTAAAGACAGGGTTTCTCTGTGTTAGCCAGGAAGATCTCGATCTCCTGATCTTGTGATCCGCCCGCCTCAGTCTCCCCAAGTGCTGGGATTACAGGCATGAGTCACTGTGCCTGGCTGAGAGGGTATCTTTTAAAAAGTAAAAATGATGATGAAAAGAGATCTGTTATTACTGGTTAAAAATATTCATTAATCATAACTTCTCATCCATCTGTTAACGATACTTCTTAGGAATTAGAGACAGAATAAACATTAGCTAGACCTATGCGTAGTCACATCTTTTGTCATTTTTCTGCTACCTGGCCAGGCGCAGTGGCTCACGCCTGTAATCCCAGCACTTTGGGAGGCCGAGGCAGGCAAAACACCTGAGGTCAGGAGTTCGAGACCAGCCTGGCCAACATGGTGAAACCTTGTCTCTACTAAAAATACAGAAATTAGCTGGGTGCGGTGGTGCATGCCTATAATCCCAGCTACTCAGGAGGCTGAGGCAGGAGAATTGCTTGAACCTGGGAGGTGGAGGTTGCAGTGAGCCAAGATCATGCCATTGCATTGCAGCCTGGGCAACAGAGTGAAACTCTGTCTCAAATAAAGAAAAAATTTTATATATATATATATATATATGTATATATATATATATATATATATGCGCACCTGATGCCTTAGTTAATTCAGCATTTCTTATACAAAGGTTTTATTTATATATACATAATAACATACTATATCTCAGCTGCTCAGGCTTCTAGCCTAAAATCTCTCACTACAAGTATATTTATGGTGTTCGTAGCAAGGTGGGCCTAAGTGCAAGTAAAGTATTTGCAAGTGTATGAATGAATATATAATTTATATTTTCATGCAGTGTTTCCTTAGTTTCAGCCATTGAATGACATCATTACAGCTTTTTCATATTTGCATGTCACATGAAATATTATGTACCTATTATTTTTCCTTAAGTCATTCCCTGCTTAAATTAGCTAGGTCCTAAGGAAAAATAGCCAGAAAGCAACAATTGTGATATGCTAGTTGTATTACTTTCTGTATTTTAAAATATGTATGTGATGAATGAAAAATGTTCATACATGTATCACTTAACATTACCTCACGTACCACCACATGGGAGGGGACACACTTTGGGAAGCAGTCCCATGAAGCTGGGAATGAAATGCCTGCTGTTCTTCTTCTGGAAAGACTGTATGGTGATATCATCATATATGTTGATGGCATAATTTCTTTCATTGCAGTTTAATTATAACTATACGTAACAGTCTGCGGGACCTTGAAAAAGCTATTAAGGGAGTGGTTGTGATGGATTCTGCATTGGAGGCACTCTCCGGCAGCTTACTTGTTGGAAAGGTTCCAGAAATATGGGCCAAACGTTCATACCCAAGCCTTAAGCCACTAGGAAGTTACACCACAGATTTCCTAGCCCGGCTGAACTTTTTACAGGTAAAAGTATGTGTGTGTGTGTGTGTGTGTGTGTGTGTAAAATGCATGTACAAATATGTAAAATATACACACATATAAAATTTTATTTTTTTTGGTTAATTGGGAAGATATTAGTTGTTGGCTCTGGTCACTTGAATGTCTCTGAGTTGAATGAAATGTGATTAGTAGCTTCGTGATAGTCTGATGAAAATTTTAGAATATTGAAAAATACACACATTTCAAAGTACTGAGTGGAAAATTAAAATTATACTTCAAACCAATGTAATATGTGATATTTATATTTTTCAAAATTCTAAGTTTGTAGTTCTCTGAGACCAAGATTCTAAGTTTGTGGTCCTGTAAGACCACAGTTTAAAGTTGTCTTGTGATTTTTTTTTTTTCCATTATAAAAATTTATCAAGGGAATAATTTGAGTTTTTAGAGGCTTGGTTTAGCAAGGTAAAAAAAGACAACCAAATTATTAAAACACTTTATAAATTATTTTAAAACATACCAATTGGGGCCTAAATGAAATAAACCCCCATTACCTTAGGAAAGAGACAGCTTTCCTAAATCACAAAAGTTGATTTCCAAGTTACACTCTTACTTTTAATGCCTTGGAACCCTAAGGAGAACTAAAGCTCACCAGCGATGGCTGCTCTGGAAGTCAAGGTGGGAAGAACAGGCAATATCCTGACACAGGCTAGTTACAGACTCTGAGCCAAAAGCAGAGTCTGTGACATGGAAAGGGACCACACAATTTTTTTTTTTTTTTGAGACGGAGTCTTGCTCTGTGGACCAGGCTGGAGTGCAGTGGCACGATCTCGGCTCACTGCAAGCTCCACCTCTTAGGTTCACACCATTCTCCTGCCTTAGCCTCCCGAGTAGCTGCGACTGCAGGAGCCTGCCACCACGCCCGGCTAATTTTTTGTATTTTTAGTAGAGACGGGGTTTCACTGTGTTAGCCAGGATAGTCTCGATCTCCTGACTTCGTGATCCGCCCACCTCGGCCTCCCAAAGTGTTGGGATTACAGGCGTGAGCAATACAGGTGTGAGCCACCGCGCCCAGCAGGGACCACACAATTTATTATCCAACCAGGACACTTTTTTTGTTTGTTTTTTGGAGACAGAGTCTCACTCTTGTTACCCAGGCTGGAGTGCAGTGATGTGATCTCAGCTCACTGCAATCTCTGCCTCCTGGGCTCAAGCGCTTCTCCTGCCTCAGCTTCCTGAGTAGCTAGGATTACAGGCACCCGCCACCATGCCCCACTAGTTTTTTGTGTTTTTAGTAGAGAACGGGATTTTGCCATGTTGGCCAGGTTGGTCTTGAACTCCTGACCTCAGGTGATCCACCTGCCTTGGCCTCCCTAAGTGTTGGGATTACAGGCGTGAGCCACCATGCCTGGCACCAACCAGAACATTTCTGAGTGTGGAAGAGGATGCTGTTAATTACTCAAACCAAAAGGCATAAAAGGAGACATATGTCCACCCAAGTGATAAGGCAGTTTGGGAAACTACATTTCCCAGTATGCCCTGCCCCTTGAGAATTAAAAATCTTAACTGACACAGAGCATGCTGGGACACCTGTGGTTTGCGCCATTTAAGAAGTAAACGGTATAGGGCTGGGTTCTGAGGTAAAGGCCTCCCCCTTCCATGGGACACTTAACCAGATACAGGACACAACATCTGAGGTGAAATTTCAATGGGTATTAAGTCTGGGGTAGAGCTTCTCTCTCCCCACAAATCTATCTTCCAAAGATGTGGAGCTGGTGGAGCTGTCCATTCGCCCGCTGCCCTGTTTCTCCTGGGTGCTGTCTCTGCCTCCCCATGTCACCAGCGTCCCAGTGTCACTAGTCTTTAGGGGGATTCTGGGCTAGGTGCTCTTCCCATTCGACTTCAACCAACTTGTATAGCTCCACGGTGGCCTGGGCATCTTCCACAGAGGAATGTCCACTCCTCCCAACCTGGATATCCCAGTTTAGCAGCTTCTTGGTGAGATGCTTCAGAGACATGGTGGCATTCTCCGGGCAGTCGGCCTTCCAGGTTGAGGGGGGGCTATGGGAGGTGTCACGGGTGAGGGACTTAGGGTGAAAGTACTGAAGGGCTTTGAAGTCATTGTGGATGGCATGTCCCACCACTGTCTTCCCTGTGAGTATCTTCAAGATCTGGCCTCGAGCAATCTTGAAGGGTGTGGCATTCACCACGTGGTGCTTCCGGATACCACTCCATCTGGTTCAGTAGTCCACAATGTGGCAAGGGGAAAGAATGTACTCGTCATAAAGCACATCTCCATTGTAGTTGACAATGCTACATTGAGCCAAGGAACTAACATGCCCCTTTGGTCCTGTGCCCACCATCTCACAGTCAATTGCCACCATCTTCTGTGGCAACTTCTGGGATATTCCGGAGCATTTATTCTCTGAATGAGCTTGGGTGGAGTTCTGTGGGGGCATTCTTCTGAGGATGGTTCTTCTTAGAGGATTTCTTCTGGGAGCCCTTCTTCTGAGAGCGGGTTGGGTGACTATTGATCTTTGGAAGGGCGCTCTGGAACTCCCCCAGCAAATCTACTTTAGCAGCAACAGAATCAGCCTTTTTTGAAGGGGCAGGGATCAGCCAAGACACTGCAGCTTTCTTGTCCAGAGGCTGTCCTGACCCATTGCTAGAGGCAGCTGTCTTCTTCTTTTTTGGGAAGGAAGGGGTCTTCCAAGTGCCATCCACGGTAGGAGCTTCCCCTTTCTTTGGAGGTTCAGAGTGCAACTTAGGCACCTTGCTAGGGGGTTGGTTCTTTTTACTCAGAAAGCCTCTCCGTTCTAAGAGCCTCTGCTTCTTGACAAAATTTCGGTGCTTGGCATTTCCTTCTAATGCCTTTTTGGGAGGAGGTTCCCCAAAATCCAGATTGAGCAGTAAAGTAGACATAGGGACAATGGGAGGTGGAAGAGCAGTTGGGAATAGTGGCTTATGGATGAAAAGAGGATGTGGGACTCATTCTCTGCTGAATCCTACTGTCCAACATGTGGAGGTCTGTAGTACACCCAGCGCAGGGGTGGGATTGAGGCTCGAGGCAGCCCACCTGGATAAGCATACTTCAGTCCCTGAGGTACAGATCGTCCTCTCATGCTCACAAACCTACCTCCCAGATGGGTTTAGCTAAGGCCGGAAACATCCCATCTTGTGATTTTAATACTGATGTAAGTCAAAAATCCTGAGACTTGGATTTCTTTTTTCTTTTCTTTTTTTTTTTTTTTTAAGAGACAGGGTCTTGCTCTGTCATCCAGGCTAGAGTGCAGTGGCGTGGTCTTAGCTCACCGTAATCTCAAAATCCTGGGATCCTCTTGAATAGCTGGAACTACAGGCACGTGCCACCACACTTGGCTAGTTTTATTTTTTGTAGCGATGAAGTCTCACCAAGTACCCCAGGCTGGTCCCTCACTCCTGACCTCAAGCAGTCCTCCCATCTTGGCCTCCCAAAGCACTGGGATTACAGGCCAGAGGCTTGGATTTATCAATAATTGGCTATTGTCTTTAAATCAGTGCCTCTTATCTCAGAAAACCAGGGAAAAGATGAGTATTTTGAATGCCCCCTCTGCTCTCCTCCCAGCATAAACATCAGACAGAACACTGCTTTTCCTTCTCAACTCCACTGCCTGTCCCCATTCTATGGTTGATGTGTATGAAGGTGGGGAAAATCCCAAAACTATTTTTTTGGAAATTCACAAAGGTATATGATCTTTCCATATTCAATTGCCTTTTTATTGTACAAAAGCTTTATTTGTTTCACTGTATAAGCTAATCATAAAATAACCAGTGCTTGTAAGAATGTAGCGGGACAGACTTCCTCCTGTATCCCTTTACAATTTTTGCCCATCTGTTAGGTCAACCATGTCTTGCTGTTTCCATTCGACTTTCTTTGATGACTAGTGAGCCTATGCTTCTTTAGTATGTGTGCTTTCCATTTGTGTGTGTGTGTGTGTGTGTTGTCATATCCTAGGCCCATTTTTCTTTTGTATTATTTTTAATAGGAGCTTTTCATGTAGATTATATGTTTAACAAAAGGAATAATATAAAACAGAATACTGAAAGGCTTTCCTCCATTGTTCTCTTACCCTTACAGAAGCTATAGTTTTCTCATTATCTTTCTTTCTCCTGTACTCTTCTTTACCTCCTAATGGCTCTTAGAGTTAACAAGTTAAGCAAATGAGTCATCTGAATTTTCTATTCTTTCTGTCTTGGGTGCAACTGTCTGGGGCCAGCGTCATGTTCAGTAAAACAATTTACCAAGACAGTCGTAGGTAAACAAAGGCAGATTTATTAGAGAAAGTATGAAGATACATTGCAAGAGTGCAGTGGGTAGCTAAGCAGAGAAGAGGCTATCTGTAAAAAACCAGGGGCTGGAGGGAAGTTTTGTAGGGTGGTGCTAGAGGAGCTATGCAGAACGAGGTGGTGCTGCTTGGGCTACAGGCAGAGCAAGGTATTTGGAAACAAGATTTGCTAGTGGATTGTCTGTAATTAGACATTTTTCAGAACAATTGTTCTTCCCCACCTGGGGCCCTTTCCTAGTTGTTACTTATCAGGACTACCCTTTCCTCATTTCTCTCTCACTGTTCACCCTATCGATTTCCTTTTTAGTCAGTTCAGGCTGCTATAAAAAAGGCAAAACAGACTGGACAACTTAAAGAACAGACATTTATTTCTCATAGCTCTGGAGGCTGGGAAGTCTGAGATCAGGATGCCATTATGGTCAGGTTGTTGGTGACAGCTCTCCTGGTTCATGATGAGAGAGAAAGATGAGAGAAAAAGACAGAGAGAAAAAAATGTCTCTTCTGTTTCTTCTTATAAGGGTGCTAATCCTATCATGAGGGTTCCACACTTAAGACCTAATTACCTCCCAAAGGCTCCATCTCCAAATACCATCACCTTGGAGATAAGGGTTTCAATCTGTGAATTTTGGAGGAAAACAAACATTCAGTCCATAGCATCTTCACATTCTCTCCTCCTGTGCCTTTTTTTTAAAAAAGAAAACTTTTTGCACACTGCCTAAAATCCCAGCATAAATCCTGATCTAACACTTACTATCTTTGTGACTTCGAGCAAGTTACTCATCTTGCTGCATCCCAGTTTCTTCATCCGTAAAATGAGAGAAACATTCAACTCACTGTTATTTTATAGAGTAAATGAGGCAATGCATATAAAATGCTTAGCACAGTGCCTGGCATGTACTAAGCACTTAGTAAATGGTAGCTTATTCAGAGATAGTACAAGTAGCTGACCACAGACACTAATGACACTCTGGGATAAAGGGAGCCATGGGCGAGTGGGTTTTCTAAATGCTTGCCTTGTGGGCCTTTACAGCCTTCTTGTGCTTGGTGCTTGCTCTGCCTGGTTTTGCCCTCATCAGACTTCATCTCTTTCTGTGCCTCTTCTTGACCTGATAGCTTGTACTGTTGCAGCATCTCCAGCAGCAGTTTGTTCTCTTCCTCCTAGGGGGCAAAACTGGCTTCTTCCCAGAGTATATTGCGTGCCCAGAGACAAAGTCCATTTCATTGATTCATCTGTTCATTCCATAAATATGAATTGAGATCTTATTTTATTCAAAGCACCTCGTTGCGTGTTCTGTGATAAAAACATAATTACAACAAAAGTCCTGTCCTGACACTGCCAAGAGCTTACAGGGAGACAAGCCATGTATCTAAAGAAAATTACTACACTATAGTAAGGGATGTTCCCTGAAAGACCAACATGTAAAATGCTCTGTGATTTCAAAGAAGGGACCAAGTTCTTATGGCACAAGAAAGCAGAGATTGTTTCATGGATGAGGTAGCATTTAAGCTGGATTTAAAGAATGAATGGTTTCGATACTGCAAAGAAAGGAAAAAGAGATTGCTATGTAGCTTGTGGGATAAAAGGCACCGTATCACTTTGGATTGATTCCATTATAAGTAACAAAAATTCTGACATAAGCAAACATAAAGTTCCCTCGTGTAACTCCAGGAGCTAAAGTGGCTTCAGGTAACATTTGACCAGGGTGCAAACATGGATATCTTGTCCTGGCTTCTTGCATTTCATCTCTTGTCTCCATTCCCTTTGGGTAAACTCCATTCTCAGTTAGGTTCTCATCTGATGGTAGCAAGATAGCAACAGCAACTCTGGCCTCACATCCACACAACTTTGAGGAGCTGAGAGTGAGTCTTTTCTCCAAAATTCCCAGCAAGAGTTTCTGCATCTCTGGCTTTGATTGGGTCACATGTCCATTTCTGAATCAGTCACTGGGGCTGGAGGTATGACTGGCCAGGTGTGAATCACCAGCCTACCCTGCAAGCCTAGGTGTTCTACCACCAGATGTGCCTGGACTAAGAAGCTTGGACTGAGAAGGGTAATATCACTTTAAGATAGGCAGGAAAACAATAAATGTCACCCGGCACAGAGACCAGCAAATAGTCCAGTCTCTTTAGTCCAGTCCAGATTAGAATGCAGGATGCCCAAAAGGAAGTAAAAGAGATATAATAGAACTGAAAATACATGGGGGCTGGATTGTGAAGTATCTCTGTTTTTGGTTTGTTTCTTTGCTTTATGTGAAGCATCTTGAATAGGAGACCAAGAGGTTTAAGCTTTAATTTGGTGTGTCACTGAACAATTTGGTAGGTCACTGAAGAATTATGCAAGATGCTACATCTGATCCAAACTCTGCACAATGAGTTATATTCTGGCAACATTCTTCTGGATAGATTGAACAGAAAGGGAAGAAGCAAGAAGACAACACGCACTGGTACAGAAAGAAGACCATGAACTGGAGTGAGGGCAGTGGACACAGAGACAAGGGGTTTAAGAGAGTTAAGGAACTGGGGCCAGGCACGGTGGCTTACACCTGGCCAGTCATACCTCCAGCCCCAGTGGCCAGGCACGGTGGCTCATACCTAGCACTTTGGGAGGCCGAGGTGGGCAGATCACTTGAAGTCTGGAGTTCCAGACCAACCTGGCCAACATACTGAAACTCCATCTCTACTAAAAATACAAAAATTAGCCAGATGTGGTGGTGCACGCCTGTAATCCCAGCTACTCAGGAGACTGAAACAGGAGAATCACTCGAACCCAGGAGGCAGAGGCTGCAGTGAGCCAAGATCATGCCACTGCACTCCAGCCTGGGTGATGGTGCAAGATTTCATCTAAAAATATATATATGTGTGTGTGTATATATACACACACACACACACACAGGGTTAAGGAACTGGAATCAACAAATGAGGTCTATAATTAGACAATGTGTAAGATGTCTAACCGTGGTTGCTTTTGAGTGGGGTGATATAATAAAGCATCAAATAATTTTCATTTGGCTTTTGCAGAAGATTTGACTCTTCAAACTATGTTTCATTCAGATTAATGCTCAAATTGTTTTGAGTTTTCCAAGAAGAGTAACTAGAAGGTGAAAGAGGTGGGAGGGCCAAGGCAGGCTGTGTGCTTGACATCGGGGAAGAGGGCCTTGTGATGGAAAATGTGGACAACATAAGCAAAAACCAGAATCAGGAATTGTACATCAGATGGTGCTTGTATAACTTTAAAAACTGACATAATGTGTTTTGTTTCCCCTTTATAGGACTGGTATAATTCAGGAAAACCTTGTGTGTTTTGGCTGTCAGGTTTCTTTTTCACCCAGGCCTTTTTAACTGGAGCTATGCAGAATTATGCCAGAAAATATACCACCCCTATTGATTTGCTAGGATATGAATTTGAGGTATAGTAACTCCTTAAAGTCAACAGTATTTCATTACATTAAGTCATGTATTTAAACCGAGTTTATATATTGTAACCCATTGTAAGCAATTTTACTTCGTTCTTTGGGTTGTAAGAATATTTGTCTTGCTATCCCTAAGATAGAACTTTTATATACTGCAATATTTGATTTAAATAATCCAATGCTGTTCTTTTCTTTAGCAAAAAATATTATGAGGTACAGTAAAATTTGATAAAGTACTTAAAAAAGAAGTACTTTTATACTTTTTTACAAACTATGGCTGAAAAAATGTGTAGTTTAACAAGCTATTATACAGTAGAGTTTCCATGAATGTGTTCTGAATATTTCGCTAATGTGTTCTTTATGAGATGAAGTTGTCTGGAGAGGATCACTGCTAGTGTGTGCCTGTCCCTTCAGGTTATCCCATCTGATACATCTGACACATCACCAGATGATGGTGTTTATATTCACGGATTGTATCTCGATGGCGCACGCTGGAACCGACAAAGGTCAGTGGTTTCAGCTGCCAGGACCTCTTCATTTGTAGCTGAATCATAGATAAGATAAGCAATCCGTTGCTTTAAAAAAAAAAAAAAAAAGTCTTCTTTTAAGGCAAGTAATAATATCAGAACTCTCACATAAATCATTAGTCAAGCTGGGGCAACTGATGAGTTGTTATTTTTAGGTGCTGAATAATTTTTAGTCAATATTTCAGTAGTCTTATTAGTAGAAAAGTTAGCTGAAATTATTTTCCTGCTTATTCCATTTTATAACAGTTGCCTTCTATTTTGTAATGTGTAGGACCACCTCACTTTTAAACAGTTTACAGTTAGTTATAATGAAGTTCACCTTTCTGTTAGTGAATGGGAAGCCTTTTCTTGCATTTTGATAATAAATAAATATTTACAATAAATATTGAATTTCCTGCTTCACTCAGGAAATTAAGCAATACTATTCCTGTTTAAAATATATGGGATAGAGAGAAGAGAAGGAGAGAAGAGAAGGAGAGAAAGTTTCCCTTGGAGCCCTGGCCTCATGGGCGGTCATTAAAAATTGGCAGCCATTGATAAGTGTCCACTGTTTACCCTTTGCCGTCCCATCGTTTTCTTTTGTTTCTCCCAATTCTTCATTGCCATTTTTTCATTTTCTTTTTTTACATTTTTTTCTCTCTGTCTCTAGTACTTTCTCTCTGTCTCTAGTACTTTCTTCTAGTAAAAGCCAATATGTAAGTATGCCAATATGTAAGTATGCCAATATGTAAGTAGCCAATATGTAAGTAGCAATTTGCTTCTAGCAAATTTCAGAAGTTATTTCTAATAATTTCTATCAATTTCTCTTTACAGTGGATTGCTTGCTGAACAATATCCCAAACTTCTGTTTGACCTGATGCCCATCATATGGATAAAACCAAGTAAATATTCTCTCAACAAAATTTATTTGAAGTTCAGGGAGAATAAGGATGGATATTATACACTGCTCCCCAAAATAAGTTTTTGCTCAAACCTTTTAGGATCTAGCTCAATTATAATAAACATTGATAGAATATTTACATTAGAAATTATTATTATCCCTTTGTGTGTATGGCATTTATATTATTTTGGGAATACCATGCTGCTTTTTATGCTCCTAGCCTATGGGATATGTCATTCTTTTGAGCCCTCCCCCCACTTCTACAAGGGGGTTCACAGATTGAACAGCTGCCCATCCATATTCTGAATTCCCTTTGCACATTGCTCAGAGGCACAAATTAGCTTGACACAGTCTCCAGATAGTGACTAGCATTTTCTGGCTATAAGAAACCACTAGGCCTAGGAGGAGCCAGTCAGGTGCCCCAAGGCATAGATGTTGCCAGCCACGTGGGGTGGGGGCCAATTTTGTCCCATTTAGGAAACTGCTTGCTCCTCCCCTGCTTCTGCCATCATCGTCTTTCTACAAGTCTGGAAAAAAAGTCTCATTCTTTTGTTTTCTCTTCCCTAATGTTTTAATTCTTAAATAACAACAATTTCTTAAATGAAAATATTTACCGGTCACCCAGAATCACCATCCAACCTATCAAATATTCTCATTATGAATGTGGTTCAGTTATAACTATGAGAAATGTGACCTTAGTTTGGAAAGACTCCTAATATCTTATATCTGCCTTTTTGGGGATTGTACATAGTTTCTTTTCGTGAATTGGTAAAAGTTGGCGTGTTTTTCTTATTATTTACCTGCTAAAAACAAATAGAAATGTCAGCTTCTTCCGTGTGGGTTTCTTGGATTAGCGCTCTAAGCAGTTGTATTTCTCCTTTTGCGTCTCCCCCACTACCTATACTGTATTTTATTCCTTTTTCCCTCCCTTCTTCTTCCCTCCCAAATCCTCTTGAGTTTTCTCATGCCTGCTAAGCGGTCAGAACTTTAAAGTCTATTCCTGTCTTCCACACCTAGAATCATGCACGATATGAAATACTTGCCTTAGGCCAGGCATGGTGGCTCACGCCTGTAATCCCAGCACTTTGGGAGGCCAAGGCAGGCGGATCACGAGGTCAGGAGTTTGAGACCAGCCTGGCCAATATAGTGAAACCCCATCTCTACTAAAAATACAAAAATTAGCGGGGCGTGGTGGCAGGCGCCTGTAATCCCACCTACTAGGGAGGCTGAGACAAGAGAATCACTTGAACTTGGGAGGCAGAGGTTGCAATGAGCCGAGATTGTGCGACTGTACTCCAGCCTAGGTGACAGAGTGAGACTCAGTCTCAAAAAAAAAAAAAAAGAAATACTTGCCTTGTTTCACAATTGTAATACTGTATGTACTGTAAAAAGATATATGTATATATGCTGTAAAACCTTCATATATCACAATTATGATGTTAGATGTAGTTCTGGCCATTTTATTACAAGATAAGTAGTTCTTTTAGTACTAATGGCTATTTTCCCCTTTATCAAATGAATATGTTTCTTTTTTTTTTTCAAGCTCAAAAATCTCAGATTATGAAGTCGGATGCCTATGTCTGTCCCCTCTACAAGACAAGTGAACGTAAAGGAACTCTTTCCACTACGGGACATTCTACTAACTTTGTCATTGCAATGCTGTTAAAAACAGACCAACCTACTGAGCACTGGATCAAGCGTGGGGTTGCTTTGCTTTGTCAGTTGGATGACTAAATTGGACAAATTTATAAAACATCCAAAAGTTTACAAAAAAAAAAAAAAACCTGTCCTACTTAAAATATATACATTATAAAACCAAGTATCTTGGTGTTATTCTTTTAAATGGTCCTTGCAAACGCTCGTTGCATTGTTCTCTCTGAGCTTAGAGAACTTTTTGAAGTTTGATTGTATGTGAAAAATAGATTTGGGGGTTAAATGGATAAAATTTAACAAATATCAGGAATTATCTCCTTCACAAATGTTAAGTCATTCCTTCAGATTCAGTATAGTTTACTTTCCACTGTCCTACCTTAATTATACATAAATATTTCAAATACATAAATTAAGAAATTGTAAATATGGAAAATATTAAAACAGTTCACAACTACACCTCTTATTTCTTACCTCTAAGACATCGGTTCCATTTCTCACTGCATCCTTGTGACTAGGAAAGGAAACTCAAAGCTGCAAAGCTGGCCTGCAAAGGCAGTAGGATGGCTGGAGGGCAGTCCGAACTTCTACACCTGCAGTGACAGTGTGCTTCTCGGCATTTGCTTCATATTTAATTTGAAATGTCAAGTGGTCCCTTTGGTTTTTTTTAGTGTATATTAATGATTAAAAAATATTTCAACAAAACAGAATTTTGGTCAAAATTTTATCTTGTGTAGAGTGAATTCTTCCCTTAGGATTCCAAGGACACTTAAGGCCACAGTTCTGTAACCCAAGGAAAATGTAGTCACAGCTACCTAGTGAATCTAGTACATTGGGACAGTCACTTTGGATAATTGGGTCAGAGCAAAATGTTTGGGTTCTCTTAAATGAAAAATTGATTGTGGTTTGCAGTAGCTATGTGCATGAGTCTTAAGAGAATGAATTCTCTTTGCATGGCCAACTCCCTGCAAAAACATTTTATTCCAGGAATAAAATGTTTAATCCTTTAAATTTGATGAATGTAGCACTGAAGAAAAGAGATCATGTTTCCAAAAAGAGCTAAACCACATGTAAAAAACAAGGAGAATGTGCCAGACTGTCTTATGATGAAGTATTTATAGTAAAGCTATTAATGGAATGGTCACTACAGGGGAGAGGAGATCCTAAATATAAATGAAAATTCTGAGGCTTACATGTGTTAGTCCTTAACAGTGAAAACTTCAGTGCTGTCCTAGAGGATAAAACAAAAGGTAAAAAGTCTTTGAAATGTGACCAAATGTGTTCTATGCTAAAACTGACATTTTTCTTTTAAAACCATTTAGATATTGCCTAGTAAGATACATTTGTTTTTACTGCTGCTGAATCTATGTTGTAATTATGAGAATACATTTGTTTCTTTAACATGTTTATTTTTCATGTTTATTAAGTAAAATATTATTTTCAGCATCACACTCACTGTGTGTAGGAAATATTATTTTGGATGAGTGCTACAATCACTGTGAAGAACTCACAAGCCAAGTTTAACAGATCAATCAGAGTGTTGTCAGTGTTAGAGTGGCACTAACCGAAGTCTTATTTGAAAGGTGGTTTTTCCTGAATAAGCTTTAAGTCAATGGCTACTCATGGAAACTTCTAATTTTTGTTGAATATGTGGCAGTCCAGAAAACTCTTTTAAGTTTATAGAAATTTTTTAATGAATATTTTGTTGCCTAAATTTTGTGTATTTTTCATTTGTTAATCCAATCAATTTTCTAGGTTTCTGAATTTCATTTGTAATTTTAAGCAGTTGATCTCTTTACAACTGGAAGAATAATCTTAATTCACTCTGACTTTACAGTAAACGTGTCCACGTTTCACATGGATAATTACACCAGCGATGAAGACACAGATGAAGACTTTGACACCCAGTTCATGATTCAACAGAGTTTACAGGATATTTATAAGCCAGGAACAGCACAACATGCACCTAAGGATGAGAGGTAATGGTTTTCTCATTGGCAATGTAGTATTAAGTGTTGTATTCAACAGCTGACACTTGTCATTAGCTTAAATCTAGTATTGTGACAAAAACAGGAGGGTCAGACTCCAAGGAGCTGTCAATTAAATATCTGTAAGATATTGTGCCTGACAGGAATAATCTGGAAATAATTCAGAATTTAATTAGGCAATAAAATATCTGAAGGAGGTTAGCAGCAAATCTGGGTGAGGTGATACAGACTGGAAATCAGAAGAAAGAAAGAAATGAGGACATGAAGGGCTAGAGAAAAACTCAAATACATCTTGTCTTTGGGATTTGAAGAAATGCATAAATCCAACCAGGACACACAGAAAGTTAGCTATCTTCAACCTTAGTGGAGTAGGTGGGGATGGGGTCCAGTCTTTGATCTACTCAAATCAAAAGGAGGAATTCCATAAACTTGAATGAGACTTCTGAAAGTGTAGATTCAGAGTTTTGTTGAACAACACTGAAAAAGGACCAGTTGGACCCTGTGTGGGGTGTAAGAAGAGTCGTCCTGGATATGGGCAGTCTGCAGTCAAGCACACCTGCTCACGCGCTCTCTGGCCAATCAGCAACCTTGGTCTCCTGAGGCAGTAACCATCATTTCTTCTGGGGTGATAAACCAGTTTGCTTGGGATGGTAATCTCTATTTGCCTGCTGGATGTAAAACTAGAAAAACGTATTTTAACCCCAAGAGATTTCATAACTAAATAGAGACATGATGAAGCACATCAAACCTATATAGTATTTTAAAAATGTAATAAACTCATGGAGTGATCACTATGTGTCATGTTATTTTAAGCACTTCATAAATACTAACTTTTAAATTCTAATTCTCATTACCTCTCTCTGAGGTAGGTCCTATTATTATCCCTATTTAGAGAGGAGGAAAGTGAGGCACAGAAAAGTTAAGTGGCTTACCCAAGGTCACAGAGCTAGTAAGTGAAGAGCCAGGCAGTCTGATTCTAAAGTCTGTGCCCTTAACCAACACTGTTCCTATAGTTTTCTGTTCAATTTAGGATTAATTTTTAAAATAATCTTTAAATATTTAAAGTTTTATAAAGCAATTAGCCTTATTAGATTATCTGTTATATTAACCTTATGATTAAAACCTTAAATTGCATAACTGAGTAACTGACTAATAATTTTAGGTTGAAAGGTATAAGAGAGTTGGGCTAAGTAGAGTACTGAAATGTTTCAGAGAAACTGAAATTGACTGTGGTTATGCATTTATTTGATTAGACTTGCAGGAATTGTATGATACTTGGGCAGGCTTGCTGATTTACTCAGGTACTTGAAGGAATCAGAAAACTAGAACATACTTGTGACATGTGGAGTAATGGTTGGGACTAAAGATGTCCTAACTTCTGGAAGCGTACATGGCGAAGGAGAAGTAAGGCTACAGATGGAATTATGGCTGCTGATCAGCTGACTTGTAGATAGGGAGTGTATTCTGGATTACCCAAGTGGTCCCAGTGTAACACAGGATCTTTAAGTATGAAAGAGGGAGGCAGGAGAGACAACCTGGGAGATGGCAGTGTTAGAAGGAATAAGCCCAACATTGCTGGCTTTGAAGATGGAGGAAGGAGTCCACAAGCCAGGAAATGTGGGTGGCTTCTAGAAGCTAGAAAAAGCGCGATAGGTTCTCCCCGAGAGCCTTCAGAAGGAACACAGACAGCCCTGCTGACACATTGATTTTAGTTCAGTGAGGACTGTTTCGGATTTCTGAACTACTGAACTGTAAGATAATAAATTTGTTTTATTATTGTTGTTTTAAGCCACTAAGTGTATGGTTACTTCTTACAGCAGCTATAGAAAACTAACACAATACTAAATCTATGAGTGCAGGTTTAAATGTTTAAGATAACTTAATTGACCAAATTGTAAACAGGACAGAGTATCCAAGGGAATTTATTCTCCTCAACCTGGGTTCATTAAATAATTAAAGAATGGAAGGTGGCCAGGCGTGGTGGCTTATGCCCGTAATCCCAGCACTTTGGGAGGCTGAGGCAGGCAGATCACGAGGTCAGGAGATCGAGACCATCCTGGCTAACATGGTGAAACCCTGTCTCTACTAAAAATACAAAAAATTAGCCAACTGTGGAGGCGGGCACCTGTAGTACCAGCTACTCTGCAGTGAGCCAAGATCGTGCCACTGCACTCCAGCCTAGGCAACAGAGTGAGACTCCATCTCAAAAAAAAAAAAAAAAAAATGGAAGGTGGCAATCCTTATTTGCTAGGTTTTAAAATAATGTAAGATTCATAAATTCTGAGCACACATTCTGACTGTGAATATTTTTAAAAACTCACACCGTTTTTATTTACTATTTTTTAAAATAGTTTATGCTAGAATCATTGACATTCTGTAGTGGCCATCAAATTTTACCATGAGATAGTGTGACATTTCAGTCATAGGCAGGCTTGATTCAGTTCAGTCAACGCTGATTAAAGGCCTACTGCAATCCAGGCTCACACAGTCCTTGCCCTAAAGAAGCTAACAGGCGAATCCGGAAGACAGATGTAGTGAAGGAGCTTCCCTAGAATTTTGTTAAGGGCCACATTACATTTTACAAATAGAAGTATTTCTATTACGCCTCAGTCAATGCCTCCTATGAAAGTTCATCCCGGATTAACTACTACTACCGTTACCCTTTCCTTTTGATTTCTATCAGATAACAGTTTTTTCTCCTCAGTTTTGGAATTACATATGTATTTTCTTCTGTGCAGCTCCCATTCCTTTTTGAGTGCTGACTATAAGAAGATAGTTGAAACAATAGAGAAAGTTAAGTACTCCTCCTCTTCTATCCCCTTTAACTTGTGGTAAGATGGGATGGTGACATTGGCTGGGCACAGTGGCTCATGCCTGTAATCCCAGCACTTTGGGAGGCCAAGGCAGGCAGATCGCCTGACGTCAGGAGTGCAAGACCAGTCTGGCCAATATGGTGAAACCCCCCATCTCTACTAAAAATGCAAAAAATTAGCCGGGTGTGGTGATGGGCCCCTGTAATCCCAGATACTCGGGAGGGTGGGGTAAGAGAATTGCTTGGACCCAGGAGATGGAGGTTTCAGTAAACCGAGATCACGCCACTGCACTCCAGTCTGGGCGACAGAGTGAGACTGTGTCTCAAAAAAAAAAAGGAAAGATGTGATGGTGACAGCTGGCAGCTTCTATTTCTCCTCGAAGCTCAGGAAGCCTAGAAGCAGGTTCTTCCATGCTGAACACCATAGGGGTCCACAGCTTATTGTCAAGAGTCTGATGTAGGCTTTTCTGGGAAAAAAATACTTCAGCTCAATGTAGCAAAGAGCTCCTGGGTTCCTTCCTAGACATAACTGTTTTTTCATAAGTAACAAGATGCTGGGGGTGTTCACAGGCCCAGGTGTGGAATGCTAGATGACAGGCCTTACTGTCTGTCGTATGCCATTTGTCTTTCATAAAAGGTGGCACTAGAATTCTGTTGTCTTATGCATTAACTTTGGTGGTGGAATTCAGGAAGCAATATGGGCTCCCTTGTAAGTGTGCCAAATGTGAATCTGTTCTCATTTGACTTGTTAATAGGTAAGGAAGATGCATTGTCACACTTAACCAAGTACCATTCTGCTTTTGATGAAGCAGATGAGATAGGCTGGATTCCTCTGCATAAGGCTGCAGTGCAATTAAATAAGAAAATTTTGGAAATAACCCTAAGCGGTAAATTCCCTTTGACTCTTCTTGATGCTTCTAAGAGATAAATTTAACATTCATTTCTATGTCTTAACTTGTGTGGTATGATGAATTTATTTCAGCTTCAGACCCCAGTCTGTGGGAGCAAACCACTCACAATGGTGAAACGCCACTGTTTTTGGCTGTCAGCAATTGCCTCTTGGAAAATGCTACTTTTCTTCTTCTCAATGGCTGCAATCCAAATGCTAAGAATTTCGAAGGCAATTCTCCTCTTCTTACAGGTAAATGAATACCTTGTTTCTGAAAACGAGTCTGTGGCACTGAGTCTCCTTCATGCCCCCAAATTTCAAAGGCAGCTTTTTGTGCATAGTTGCAGCACTGTCACTCTGCTCCCAACTGATCAGACGTGGGTACCGACCCTCCAGAAGCTTTCTACAGGCTGGCCTGTGAGGTAGCCTGATGCAAAACCTCTGCTCAATTAAGAGCAGCTCATTTTGCATGGTGCCCTGATCAAGCCAGTTAATTCTGATATAAGAAATCAGAGGGGAGCAGAATTACCTCATGGAGCATGGGTGAAGGGCAGGCAGCTGAAACAGAAGAGTTGGTTGAAAACTATTAAGAAGCAGATAGATCTCTAGATCACTCCTGCCCAACCCCAGTAGAATCCTGGAGGTTTATTCTCTGCATAGCTTAAATGGAGAGTCTCTGGACCACGGAACTTTAGGTGAGGGTGGGAGTACTAGATTGAAAACACTGGAGGAATTAAGGAAACATAATTGAGACTGCCCAGCCCTCCTCCTAGAAGACTGGCAGCCAGGCCCTTACCCTCCAGGCAGGGGGGTTCTCTGGAGGAATCTGACCAGCCCAAGAAGAAAGAGCTAAAGATAGTAACATTGGGGCTTTCCCAGTAAGTGGCCCAAACATATCAACCTATTGTTAAACCCACAGTCCGCAAGCCCCACCCTCTGCTTAAAATTTCCAACCAGCTTTCTACTCTCCAACTTTTAATTATGAGCAAATAGTTGAAGGCTATCTGAGGAAAATCTTCAACCAACAGAGTTAAGCAACTTTAAGATTATTTAGGGAAAATAAAATTTAAAGGGAAATTGTCATTAACTTCCTCAGATAAACCATTTTAATAAGAACAAGGTGTTAGCAAAATCAGAAAACAAAATATTCTTGAAAATTAAAAATATGAGCAGAAATTTTAAAAACCAAAACAATGCTGGAAGATGTAGTTCAGGAAAGCTTCCAGAAGAATAAAATAAGAAATGGAAAATAGGAAAGAAGTGAAAATTAGCTGGATGATCCAAGAGGAGCAACATGTGAATAAGAGGAATGAGAGAACAGACAAGATGGAGGTGGTATATGGCCAATGCAATAAGTCAAGAAAATGATTTCCTAAAATGAAGGACAAGTGTTTCCAGAATAAAGGGCCATACTAAGTGCCAGTTCAATGAACTGTAAAAGACCCAATCCCCTCAGCACTTTGTTTCTAGTCTTAGAGCAATGAGAGAACTTTCTGTGACAAATTATAAATGCTTATTAGCAGAATTCATACTGATTCAGCACTTTAGCACCTAGCAAGACTCCTTGTACACATTTGGTGCCAGTAATTAATGAGTGAATAGTGAGATGGATAAAGTTAGGTGTTTTAGGATCTTGGGGGTCTAAGTATCCTTCTCTAAATGTGAATTCACAGTATAAATGCAGAAAAGCCAATTATTAGAGAATTTTGTGTAACAAAAACTTCTTCAAAATGTAACATATGTAGAAATAAATAATTCAAGGATACACGTGAAAATGTTAACAAAGATCATTTCAGAGGTGGAATTAAACTTTTCTACTTGTATACTCTAAGTTTATTGAACATAGCCTCTTTTACATTGTAATAAAAAATCATAAAAATCTAAAAAGAAAAAGAGAGAGACTCACAAGTCACTAGGGACAAAGAAGTTTCCACAGACTTCCTGAGAGAAAAAAAGGAATACATAATATACAAAAGATGAAAAATCAGAGTGGTTTCAGACATCTCAATGGTAACTAGAAGCTTGAAGTAATTGGTGGTGAATAATAGTTTTGCAAACTCTAAGGAAAAATATTTCCAACTTAAAATTCTATATTTGCTCCAACTCTCTAATCTGACAGTAGATTAAAGACATAAAGGATATTTTCAGACATAGGAAATCTCAAAAACGTTCTTGCTCCCCGCCGTTAGGAAGCTAACGGAGCAAATGTTCTACCAACATCGGAGTAAAGCAGAAAAACAAAAGCTTGGGATCCAGGAAACAGAAGATCCAAGCCAGGTGGGAGGCAAATGAGATCCCTAAGATGAGGGGAACAACGATCTTAGGATGACCACATGTGACCAGGCACTGAGGTCCAGATTGGAACAGGTCAGGAGGCCCCAGGTAGAGGCTTCTTCAAGACCATGGTGGGCTAGGAATGACATCTTGAAGGGAGATGTAGACAGTTTAGAGAGTTTGGGGTGCAATTAATGATAAACTGAAAACTAAGCAAATGAAACATAAGTATTAACTCCAGGGAAAACAAAAAGATGTGCAGAAAAGGAAATGTAAATATGGCCCACCTTTGAATGACATACATGAAGGTAAATATTTATCTAACAAAAATTGTGCTATAAAAACAATAGGATGGTGGGATGAGAAATGTGCACATGTGGTGGGGACAGGAGGAAAAAAAGTTAAATCATTTTCTATGGTAAGAAGTCATTAAATTATACCAAAACCAAAAATCAACAAATAGCAATACAAGCAGGTTACTTAAGAGACACAGGCATGAAGAGCAAAGAATCCGCTAAAGGATACCTCTGGAGAAGGAGAAAGACTGTAGGGAAAGAGTGATGGACTTCACAGTAATTGGCTCTTTAAGTTCTGTACATGTATAACTTTTTTTTTTTTTTTTTTTTTTTTGAGACGGAGTCTCGCTCTGTCGCCCAGGCTGGAGTGCAGTGGCCGGCATGTATAACTTTTATCAAAATAAAAGCTGAAAATTAGGCTGGGTGCGGTAGCTCAAGCCTGTAATCCCAGCACTTTGGGAGGCCGGGGCGGGCGGATCACCTGCCATCAGGAGTTTGAGGGCAGCCTGACCAACATGGTGAAACCCCGTCTCTAAAAATAGGAAAATTAGCAGGGCGTGGTGGCAGGCACCTGTAATCCCAGCTACTCGGGAGGCTGAGGCAGGAGAATCACTTGAACCTGGGAGAAAAGAGGTTGCAGTGATCCAAGATCGCGCCACTGCACTCCAGCCTGGGTGACAGAGCAAGACTCCATCTCAAAAAACAAACAACAACAACAACAACAAAAAACAACGAAAATTAAAAAGAGACCAACAGAGTACTGCCAAAAATTAGGATTTGGGGTCCCTTTGTGGTTTGTTTTAAGATGCTTTCTAAGGCTTTGCATTTTATAGAAAAAACACTGAGCAGAAGAGCCTTCTCTGAGAAAGCACGCATAAACCATAAAGCACCGTAGCACTGTATAGTGAAAAGAACTCTGTGTCAGGTCTAACCTCTCTAAACCTGTTTCCTCGTCTATAAGATAGTGTTTGTCTTGTGTGTAGAAAAATTACATATGTAAAAACCATGAAGCTGTGAAGCCTGTTGAAACAATGATGGTAGAGCTAGTTTTCCTCTCTTCACTTCAGCCTATCTGGCAGGTCAAATGATTCCATTTCTGTGGTACCCAAACAGCATGTCCCCATTGATAGGTCATGGAAAATGCTGGGTTAAAAAGTTAAGCAAACGCATTGCAAGATTCCTCAGAGACTTCAATATATCAATATGCAAAGTGAATCTTGAAGAGGGTGATAGAATATACAGTGCTGGCTGAGAGCAGCGGCTCATACCGGGAATCCCAGTCTCTGGAAGGCCGAGGCAGGAAGATCACTTGAACCCAGGGGTTAAGACCAGCCTGGGCAACATATCAAGACTGCATCTCTACAGAAATTTTTTTTTTTTTTTTTTTGAGATGGAGTCTCGCTCTGTCGCCCAGGCTGGAGTGCAGTGGCCGATCTCAGCTCACTGCAAGCTCCGCCTCCCGGGTTCATGCCATTCTCCTGCCTCAGCCTCCTGAGTAGCTGGGACTACAGGCGTCCGCCACATCGCCCGGCTAGTTTTTCGTATTTTTTAGTAGAGACGGGGTTTCACCGTGTTAGCCAGGATGGTCTCGATCTCCTGACCTCGTGATCCACCTGTCTCGGCCTCCCAAAGTGCTGGGATTACAGGCTTGAGCCACCGCGCCCGGCCTCTACAGAAATTTTTAAAGAAATTAGCCAGGCATGGTGGTGCATGCCCGTAGACCCAGCTTCTTGGGAGGCTGTGGCAGGAGGACTGACTGAGCCCAGGAGTTCAAGGCTGTAGGGAGCTATGATTGTACCACTACACTTCAGCCTGGATGACAGAATGAGACCCTAGGTATATATATTTACATACACATACACACACACACACACACACAGTGTTCCCAAGCCTTTTATTATTAGTATTTTTTTTTTCTTTTCTTTTTTTGAGAGGGAGTCTCGCTCTGTCGCCCAGGCTGGAGCGCAGTGGCCGGATCTTGGTTCACTGCAAGCTCCGCCTCCCGGGTTTACGCCATTCTCCTGCCTCAGCCTCCCAAGTAGCTGGGACTACAGGCGCCCGCCACCTCGTCCGGCTAGTTTTTTGTATTTTTAGTAGAGACGGGGTTTCACCGTGTTAGCCAGGATGGTCTCGATCTCCTGACCTCGTGATCCGCCCGTCTCGGCCTCCCAAAGTGCTGGGATTACAGGCTTGAGCCACCGCACCCGGCCTAGTTTTTTTTTTTTTTTTTTTTTTTTTTTTTGGAGACGGAGTCTCGCTCTGTCGCCCAGGCTGGAGTGCAGTGGCGCGATCTCGGCTCACTGCAAGCTCTGCCCCCCGGGTACACGCCATTCTCCTGCCTCAGCCTCCCGAGTAGCTGAGACTACAGGCGCCGCCACCTCGCCCGGCTAGTTTTTTGTATTTTTTAGTAGAGACGGGGTTTCACCGTGTTAGCCAGGATGGTCTCGATCTGACCTCGTGATCCGCCCGTCTCAGCTTTAACTACAAAATAATTTTCTTTACAGAACCTTAAGGGGCTTTCTGCACAACATACTTTGGTATGTTGCTAAAATGTGTTAATGCAGAAATGATAGGCCAAAACTATCATTTTCTATGGCCTCAACCACTCCCACCAGACATGCATATTTAAATTGTGTTTTAGTCATTCATTTTCTGGGGTAGATTCTGGTTTTTTTGTTTGTTTGTTTGTTTGTTTGGCACGTTTCAGTGTCTGGGCTGTCTTTTGTTTGTTTTTGTTTTCTCTTATTTTAAAGCAGCTACAAACATTTCCAGGACTGTACTGAATAATTAAGTTCCCATTTTCTGAAGAATAAAGATAAGTGAAAAGTTTACATTTGTGTTTCAACCACATAAGCAATGAATAATTACTCATGGCTTACATAAAAACAAATAGTCCACTGATGTAAAACACTCTCAGTGTTATTTGATACATGCCTTACTTTACAATCTATTTCCTAAACACAGAATGTTGGGGTCTCGGAGTAGGTGGGAAGAACTCCTTAAGAAAGCCTGAGGGATACTTGCAGATAGGCTGCTCTGGTCTTAACTTCCCGTTGAACATGCCCACCTTACGTCTCATTTCCCAGCTGTGCTGCGTGACTCCTATGACATGGCTGCCTTGCTCATCAACTATGGAGCAGATGTCAATCTGCGTTGTGCCAACGAGAGGACAGCTCTCCACGAAGCAGCCAAACTGGGCAGAGAGGACATGGTGAAGCTTATGTTGGTTTCTGGGGCACACCCTGACCCACAGAGCACGTATGGATTCACTCCTCTTGCTCTTGCTGCCCAAAGTGGACACACTGAAATCATGGAAATGTTACTGCGGAAAGGCAAGATCTTCTGTTTGGTCAGCACACTAACAAAGGGTAACATGATCCAGGGGTTTTCCTCTTAATGGAGAGCTTCAAAATAATAAAAGTTAATATTTTATTTAAGCCTAATATAAATGTTTGATAAAAATTATGGGTTAATAGTGATTACTGAAAAGCCTAACATAAAGATTGAATTTTTTATTAGGTCTGACAGTAAAAGCCAAAGTTCTCTGGCTTTTTAATTTCCCAAAAGTTACTAGGATGCAGGTTACTTTTACTTAACATTCCCTCACCCTGCTAAGAAGATGGTGGTTTTTTAACTTTTTTGTGGTGGTGTCCTTTTCTAGAATCATAAAATCAAACACCCTGCAACATACTCTACACGTTACCTCTGCCTAAGTCTAAATCATGAGGCAGTTTAATCTGTTACCAAATGACTAGGTATTAGGAAATTCTTCCTGATTTCTTCTCTTTGGGTCCCAGTTCTTCACTCTAGTAATAACCAAAACTCCAAGAGAAGGGGAAAGCAACTTACATGTATTGGGTACTACTGTCTAACCAACAAGCATTAAACTACCCATGTTGCCTTGTAACCCTTTAAAAACCCTGTGAGGTAGGTATTATCCTCGTTTTGTACTTGAGGAAAGTGAAGGTCAGCCATGGTACCAGTTGCAGGACTTCCCTTCAAACATGCCCCCTCCCCTAGCCCCAGCTCTGTAGCTGTGGTCATTTTGAATGCTGGCAGGGACCCTTGGCTCAGAGAACTTTGGCTTTTACTGTCTTTGAGGAGAGCTCATTGATGACACTGTTAGATGAAGCAAGGTAGGATCAATCTAAAGCTTTTTTTCAAAAAAGCAAACTTTTACCAAGATTTTTTAAAGTCTCAATAATAGAATTATCTTCTTTATTCTCCTCCCTATGTTTAGAAGTATTATTTTGTTCTTTAACAATACACGGTCCTGGTCTCCAATATTCTAGATGGCAGAGACTCCTATATTTAAGAACAACCTTGTGCTCTTTAGACTTATCTAAATCTTTCCTGTCATATGGGGGAGGCTAGTTTCTAATCAATGGCCATAAGACAAGTAAGATGTTTTAAATGATCAATATAAGAAATGTCTAAAGTCATTAGCTGCAATAGCAAAAGTAAACATTGGAGTCTTTCATCTATGAGGAAAGAGTAACCTTTTGTATAGATCATTGATTAAAATACAGGGAAAGAGAAGCAACAGATGTTAAATCCTTTACCCTGCAAAGAAACCAGCATCAGTTGACCTCAGTGAGTGAGCATTTCCTTTAAGTGACTCCCTTACAAAGTAATTTGTACCAAGTGACATAGATGGTAAATGACAGAGCCAGTATTTCAAGGTACATCTGATTCCAAATCACATTACCACCCTGCATTGCTAGAGTGGCAACATGGCATCATAGATATAAGCCCTGGGTCTAGAATACCTGCATATGAATCCTGACTACCTTGCTTACTAGCTGTGCATCTTTGGGGAAGTCACTGAAACTCAATGAGTTTCTTCATCTTTAAAATGAGTATGTTAGCACCTACTGCTAGGGGTTGTTACAAAGTTTAAAAATTATACACATAAAGGAATCAGCACATAGTGGGCACTCCATAAACAGAGGCTTTTGGACTTCTTAAGGCATTCTTGGAATGGGGTTCTTGGGCAGTCACTGGACCCTGATGACTTATGGAGTCTGTGTTAAAGTCACTACCTCTTTTTTATATGAGCTTCAGAATGCTCTCCTCAACTTTCGTCCATTCAAATGCTGTTTCCTCACAGCCCGTTTTACTGGGAAGACTTCCACAACCGACCCAAACTCTTTTCTCCTTCCTTCACCTCCCAGCTCCCCTTCCAACCCCAGCCCTAGATCTTCTAGACCTTTTGCCTGTACCTGTACTCTTATTCACGTCACTCACATAACACTTAGTGTACAGGGTATATATAAGTTAAGCATTCTTGTTTTTTGTTTTTTGTTTTTTTTTGAGACGGAGTCTCGCTCTGTCGCCGAGGCTGGAGTGCAGTGGCGCGATCTCAACTCACGGCAAGCTCCGCCTCCCGGATCCACGCCATTCTCCTGCCTCAGCCTCACGAGTAGCTGGGACCACAGGCGCCCGCCACCACACCCGGCTAGTTTTTTGTATTTTTTTTTTTGGTAGAGACGGGGTTTCACCGTGTTAGCCAGGATGGTCTCGATCTCCTGACCTCGTGATCCGCCCGTCTCAGCCTCTCAATGTGCTGGGATTACAGGCTTGAGCCACCGCGCCCGGCCAGCATTCTTAATCTGAAAATCTGAAATCCAAAATCTTCCAAAATCTGAAACTTTTTGAGCATCAACATGATGCTCAAAAGAAATTCCTACTGGAGCATTTCAGATTTCAGATTTCTGGATTTGGGACTTGTAAATATAATGCAACTTGTAAGTGTAATGCAAATACTTTTTAAAAAAACCCTAAAATCTGAAACACTTCTGGTCCCAAGCATTTTGGATAAGGGATACTCTGTACTAGCTGTACAACAACTTATCTCTGGCTATTGGCAGTTCCTAACCTCAATTAAAAAGTTAGTGTCTCTTACTATGGTCCCCTACAAACAAGCTAAAACAGAACAAATGCCCTTTTCCACCAAAACAGTATCATTAGATGGCATGGTATTATAGTTCGATAGATTTGTTAGTACCATCCTATATGTGTGTTATGAGTTAAGTGGGCTTTTGTAGGCTGGTCTAGAAATAAAAGTAACTTTTATAACAGTATTTCTACTGAAATTTTCAAATTCCAAACAAATGGACATCAAATTACTTCAAAAACTAACCTACTTATAATTTAGAAACTGCCATTTTTTTTTTCTTCCCCAACTAGTTTATAAGTTACTTGAGAGCAGGAGGTATATATTTTGTCACTTTGATTCTTGGTGCTTTGCTAGAGTGCATGCTCACTAACTGCTTTTTGGTGATGGTGATATATTTTTAAGATTGCTCAAGAAATAACAGTGGAAAATAATTTTTGCATTGACAAGAGTCTTTCTCCTCTTAGGAGCTAATGCTCATGGTCAGGCCTCTGATTCTTCTTCCATTTTACTCGAAGCTGCGAGTGGAGGAAATCCAGATGCTGTGGCCCTCTTGCTGGAGTACGGAGCTGATGCCAACATCCCTAAGAATTCAGGCCACCTGCCCATCCATGTGGCAGCTGACAGGGGCCACTTACTGTTAAGTTCAATTACATTATTGTAAATAATAAAAATTGTAATAGCTACCTTTTTTTTTGAGCTGCTTCTAGGAACTTTATAATCTTTAATCACCAATCCCACAACCTAAACATACTGTTTTTTTGGTTTTTGGGTTTTTTTTTCTTTTTTTTTTTGAGATGCAGTCTCACTCTGTTGCCAGGTGCTGGGTCTGAACCACAGACCCTGGCCAAGCAACAGATGAAAGGAGTACTTAGACACAGGTATCCAGTGAAAGAGTGGGCTAGAGGACCAGGCTGCTCACAGAAAGAGTTGTAGCAGCCACGGCCCTGACAAGCTGGTGCTTCAGGCATTTATTTAGTACAGATTTAATGACAAAGGCTTTGAGTCAGCACATTTTGTGGGTAATTAACACAGTTCCCCCCACCCCATCTAGATCAATTCCCTTACACTTCCTTGTTATCTTCTCTGAGAGAATTCAGCTGCCTTCAGCCAAATCCTTTCCTGAAGCTTCTGCAAAACCTCCCAGCCTTCCAAAAAGGTTTGCTTCTTTCTATAACTTTTATAATTTTTCCCACCATGCTGACCGAACTCCTACAGCCAGACTGGAGTGCAGTGGCATGATCTCAGCTTACTGCAACCTCCGCCTCCTGGGTTCAAGCAATTCTCCTGCCTCAGCCTCCTGAGTAGCTGGGACTACAGGTGGGCACCACCACACTGGCTGATTTTTGTATTTTTAGTAGAGATGGAGTTTCACATGTTGGCCAGGATGGTCTCGATCTCTTGACCTCGTGATTTGCCCACCTCAGCCTCCCAAAGTGCTGGGATTACAGGCTTCAGCCACCACGACTAGCCTTAAACATACCTTTTAAAGATGAGAAACTCTTAGGAGAATTGCTTGAACCTGGGAGGTGGAGGCTGCAGTGAGCCGAGATTGCGCCACCGCACTCCAGCTTGGGCAACAAGAGCAAAACTCCGTCTCAAAAAAACAAAAAAAAAGAAACTCTTGACCAACTAGGAAGAACTAGAAGTGTTGTTTACCAGGCATCCTCTGAAGCCACCAAAGAGATATAAAACTTTTTTCTCAGGTATTTAGACAATATGGGAAGCCTCAGGTCTCTGGGCTAATTCTGAATTTTATAGCTTAGACAGTAATTCCATTCAATTTTACTTGGTATCTGAGCTTCTGGATGAAGGAATTATGCTTTTGTTTAGTTGGGGGTTCTAAATGCCCCCTGAATATTGATACTATCTAGTATTACTATAAAACAATAATGAACAAGTTAGTGCTACTTCTTAAAAACAATGTTGAAATGCATTTTGAAATTCTTTCTCAGAGCTCTAAAGATACTGATTCCGGTTACGGATCTTGCCGCCATTAAGCAGAGTGGGATCAGTCCAGTTCACTGCGCAGCAGCAGGAGCACACCCTCAGTGCCTGGAACTCCTCATCCAGGCTGGATTTGATGTGAACTTCATGCTGGATCAGAGAGTTAGCAAACACTACGATGACCACAGGAAGTCAGCTTTGCATTTTGCTGTATCAAACAGTGACCTCTCTTCAGTCAAGCTGCTTCTGAGTGCTGGAGCTCTGCCTAACCAAGACCCGGTTAACTGCCTCCAGATAGCCCTCAGGATGGGCAACTATGAGCTGATCAGTCTGCTGCTAAGGCATGGGGCCAATGTCAATTACTTCTGCAGAGTTAACCCTTTACATTTCCCATCAGCACTGCAATACACTCTGAAAGATGAAGTCATGCTCAGGATGCTGCTGAACTATGGGTATGACACACAGCGATGTTTTGATTGCCCACATGGAGACAAAGTCCATCCTTCCTATACTGTTGAAGGCTGGACATCTACAGTTATCAAAGATACTAAGGTAAGTCCACAGTATTGGCTGTATTCCCTTACAGTCATTATTTGTGGCCCTGGAACTATGGCAATAAATAGATTACATCCATTCTCTCCAGAAGCTTGAAGAGATCCTAGTATAATAACAATTATATGATAAAATAATTACGATAAAATGAACACAATATAGAAAGATATAAAAGGAACAAAAACAGTACAGAGAAAAGTGATTTAACTCTGCCTAGCAGTGTGAGGAAGTTTCATAAATGAAGCAACTGATTAAATGATTTATTTTGATCATATTTCTGATGAAAAAAACAATCAGAATAAGTACAGTTGACCAATACCATCCCTCCCCGTTTTTGAGACATTTTTCCCTCTTGGCCTTCATCACACCACATCTCCTTTGACTACTATGCTAAACCATAGCTACTTCATGTTTTTCATTTACTTTTCTAATTCTGACTTTGTTTCCCTCAGTTCTGTGAAGTAATAACTTTGTCATGGCTGCAACATCTCTCTGGAAAGGTTGTTCGAGTGATGCTTGATTATGTTGATCAAGTTCGGATCTGTTCAAAGTTGAAAGCTGTGCTCCAAAAACAGGGGATCTGGTCAGAAATACATTTTATCTTAAGTGAGTATCCTTATAGAATGACTTTTTACAAAAATACTAATTGTATTCTTATTTGGTTGTTTTAGAAATAGAACACCCTTCTCTTCTGGTTAAAAGCTTGACTTAAACCAGAAAAATACTATTCCTATCTTAAAAAAATGTTACTAACTACACTTAATTTGTATTTATTACCTTTTCCGAGGAGATAAAACCTGTTAGATAACTACTTATTATATAGGTAGGTAATACTTTCATCCCAATCCACCTAAACCATGGCTACAAAAGAACACCATGGACACAGGAATGAAAAGCTACTATATGGCAATAAAAACAAGGATGAGAAAAAGCTAAGAGCCAAGTCTGTAGAGGGTATCAAAAGGACCTTCTTCAAAGCAAATCCTTTCAAAGTAGCATGTAAGACAAATTAATAATTTATTTCGTGTTATTTCCCTTGGGTGGTAATCTTAAGTTTCTACCCTGTCCCTGAGGGGGCTAAAACATGCAGACTTTTTTTTTTTTTTTTTTTTTTTTTTTTTTTTTGAGACAGAGTCTCACTGTGTCAACCAGGCTGGAGTGCAGTGGCGCAATCACAGCTCATTGCAACCTCCACCTCCTGGGTTCAAGCAATTCTCCTGCCTTGGTCTCGCGAGTAGCTGAGACTACAGGCACATGGTCACCATGCCCAGCTAAGTTTTGTATTTTTAATAGAGACGGGGTTTCACCATGTTGGCCACGTTGGTCTCGAACTCCTGGCCTCAAGTGATCCACCTGCCTCGGCCTCCCAGAGTGCTGGGATTATAGGCATGAGATACTCCGCCTGGCCACATGCAGATTTAAGAACTTCAGATCTCACAGGCCAGATCCACAATTGATGCCAGTCTTTGGATTCTAACTTGACATGGCTCTGGAACCACATCTACAATAAGGATTGCAGTAAGAACTGAAAAACCATTTCCCTGACTTTGCTATTTAGTAACAGCAAATGAAATGCTATCAAATGTATTTGCTAACAAAACCCTAAGATACTAAAAAATAAGTTCTTTTTCTCTTTGGATAATGTGCCTTTTCTTTTTAGCAAACCCTCGCTCCCTAAAACACTTGTGCCGCCTAAAGATCCGGAAATGCATGGGACGTTTACATTTGCGCTGCCCTGTATTCATGTCATTTCTTCCATTACCCAATCGTCTAAAAGCATATGTCCTTTACAAAGAATACGACCTTTATGGACAAGGAATTTTTACAGGAACCTGGTAATCAAACCATTCTAATAGAAAAGGTATAATTTTGCAGCTGTATTCCTTAGAATTTCACTTATGTATGATTCATATTTTTTGCTTTACCCACCAACTAAAATCTCAATGCAGTCTAAGTCCTTTAAAAAGTAGCTCTGGGAGGCTGAGGCAGGAGTATTGCTTCAGCTTGGGGAGGTCAAGGCTGCAGTGAGCTGTGATCGCGCCACTGCACTCCAGCCTAGGTGACCAGAGCAAGACCCCATCTCTAAAAGAAAAAAAAATTTTTTTAAGTAGCTTTGAATATCGCCTCTCAACATATAAATGACTAGCATTCTCAAGGCAGTTAAAAAAAAAAAAAAACTCAAATAGTAAAAATTTCAATTAACTGAAATACATCAGTTCTAATTAAGCGTATAAATCCAATGTCTATGTGCTCAAAATAATAGATGCCACTTCTGACAAGTCAAGATAACTCATTACAGTATCTTTTTAATAGAGAAGTATATATGTAATACAGTAGTCTCCCTTATCTTCAGAGGATACGTTCTAAGACCCTCAATGGATGCCTGAAACCAGGGTTAGTACAGAACCCTATACATAGTGTATTTTTTTCCTGCACAGTCACATATCATACAATGTTTCAGTCATCATTGGACTAAATATGTAATGGTGGTCCCATAAGATTATAATGCTTATTTTTACTGTACCTTTTCTATGTTTAAATACATACTTACTAGATGTTATAATTGCCTATTCAGTACAGTAACATGCTGTACAGGCTTGCAGCCCAGGAGCAATAGGCTATATAACACATGGCCTAGGTGTGTAGTACACCATCCCATCTAGGTTTGTGTAAGTGACTCTAAGATGTTTGCACAATGACAAAATCACCTAACATATCTCTCAGTAGGTATCTTTAAGCCAGTTGTTAAGCGACATACAAGTGTACACGCATGCCCTACAGTGTGTATACACTGGACAGAGGGATGATTCAGGTCCCAGGTGGGACAAGGCAGGACAGCGAGAGACTTCATCATGTTACTCAGAATGGTGTGTAATTTAAAACTCATAAATTACTTATTTCTGGGATTTTCCTTTTAATACTTTTTTTTTTTTTTTTTTTTTTTTTTTTGAGATGGAGTCTTGTCCTGTCACCCATGCTGGACTGCAGTGGCATGATCTCAGCTCACTTTAACCTCCGCCTCCCGGGTTCAAGCGATTTTCGTGCCTCAGCCTCCCGAGTAGCTGGGATTACAGGTGTACACCACCATGCCTGGCTAATTTTTGTATTTTCAGTAGAGATGGGGTTTCACCATGTTGGCCAGGCTGATCTTGAACTCCTGACCTCAGGTGATCTGCCCTCTTTGGCCTCCCAAAGTGCTGGGATTATAGGTATGAGCCACCGCGCCCAGCCTCCTTTTAATAGTTTGGACCACGGGTAACTGAAACCACACAAAGGGAAACCATGGATAAGGGGGCCTACTGTACATCTCAGTGATTGGACTGAATACACACTGACCCCAGTACATGACTTAGAAGTTTGCTGTTCTTGTGGAAAACTCCCAATACCAGCTTAGTGTCTACTACTGTTTCTTTGTAGAGTGAAGTACAGAGGTAGGGTAATTCAGTTAATTGAAATACAACTCTCAATTGAAATTTCATTATTAATGAGAAACCTGTGTCCCTTCTTTCCACAAAACCCTGGCTACGGCTGACCATTTACTGGTTAATATCATCACTGGAATTGGAATTACAAGTGTTTTCAAATGATAGACGGCTTATGATTTCTGTATTGAACCTAGCCTGATAATGGACATGAAGAGGCTCACTGATGGCAGTTATGTTAAATTTTTATTTCTCTATATTTCATACTGCATGTAAGTATAGGTTCCTTTTTCTGAGATGGAGTCACGCCCTGTTGCCCAGGCTGGAGTGCAGTGGTGCAATCTCAGCTCACTGCAACCTCTGCCTCCTGGGTTCCAGAGATTCTCATGTCTCAGCCTCCCAAGTAGCTGGAATCACAAGAGTATGCCACCACACCCAGCTAATTTTTGTATTTTTAGCAAAGATGGGGTTTCACCATGTTGGTCAGGCTGTCTCCAACTCCTGACCTCAAGTGATCTGCCTGCCTTGGCCTTCCAAAGTGCTGGGATTACAGGCATGAGCCACTGTGCCAGGCCTGCATGTAAGTATACATTTCTACGTGTGGAAAGTGAGGAAAGAAACTGAAAAAGACATTCATTCAACCACACTTGTGTCACATTTAGAAGCCACATCAATAGGGGTAAGAGGTACAATGATATCGTCCATTTTCACTACAGCCCAGTCAGCTATGGCCTTGATGTTTACATGTTTAGTCTTGGTACTTTTTAAAGAATTAGATAGTCCATTTTAGGGAAACTGAAGCTATATGATTTTTTTCTGGTGTAGGGATTAATGGCTATATAGACTATTTCAGTAAGCACAGACTTTAAATTATTTTCATAGTTTTTTTTACATTAAAAAATTTATATAGCTGGCCGGGCGCAGTGGCTCAAGCCTGTAATCCCAGCACTTTGGGAGGCCGAGACGGGCGGATCACGAGGTCAGGAGATCAAGACCATCCTGGCTAACCCGGTGAAACCCCGTCTCTACTAAAAAATACAAAAATCTAGCCGGGCGAGGTGGCGGGCGCCTGTAGTCCCAGCTACTCGGGAGTCTCGAGGCAGGAGAATGGCGTGAACCCGGGAGGCGGAGCTTGCAGTGAGCTGAGATCCGGCCACTGCACTCCAGCCTGGGCGGCAGAGCAAGACTCCGCCTCAAAAAAAAAAAAAAAAAAAAAAAAAAAAAAAAAAATTTATATAGCTGACATGAATAGTTTTTATTTTTTTAAATCAAACTGATAAGTGAGTGAGAGATTATATCTTTCAATATAGAAATATATTTAGGCTATACATGCACTTCTATCAGATAAATTATATAATTCTAAAGTTAATTTCATCTATTACCTGTACCTTCTAAAAGTGTATGTACATTTCTATAAAATTCTAAACAAATTAAAATACTAAATCCCAGAAGAAAGGAACTAATTGCCATAAGAAACTATAAAGAGCACATGGGATGAATAAGCATTAGTATTGAAATTACAGATCCAAGCTATACTGTGGTATGCACAATCTGCCCCTTTAAATTGGAGGAATTTCTGTGAGTAGGACCAAACAGTAGCAAGTATACATCAATTAATGAAGTCTTTTTCCTTTGCTAAAAGAAAAAAAGTCACCAGCGATCGATTAGTTTGCTTCTATAACAAACTTTTCCCAATAAAGTGACAATTTTTTTTTTTTCCATTTTAGCTGCTATGGAATTGCAGTTGGGCTAGACGTGTAATTTATAATGTCATAACAGATTAAGGAGTCCATTGTTTTACAAACATCTGAAATTACTTTGAGAAATAAAGTTCAGAGTATCAAATATTTCATTAAAAAACACTGTACAAAAATCATGGACTTTATTATACATTTAAAAATCTAACTTTTTTCCTGAAGCCTTGTCAGTAAATACCTATTGTGACAAAATGAAAAAATAAGTTCTCCACCCCACATGTATACCAATACCATGATCACATAAAGTCGAGTTCTTCAAGTCCAATTCTAAAGTGAAACATTGCATGATTTTAAATTGTACACTGCATGATTAATAGTATCAGTGAAATAAGAATTAACCAATTCACTTACATTACAAAATCACCAAATATACAAAGCAATTTTGCACATTAGTTACAACTTAATCCCCAGTCTCACATTAACTGAAGTAAATTTCATGAGTGAAGCCACAGAGATTGGTTAAAAAGTATAATATAGTTCCAGTTTCAAATCTTTATGTATTATTAATTAATGTAGAAAACAGAAATCTCATGGGAGAAGAGTAAACCAAACTTGCTAAAAATAAAGGGTTGCTTTCTACAATTGGTGTGTTTAAATATTTAAAATATAATCTGAATGCTAAGAGGTTGTCTCAGAACCAACATTAATATTTTCGTTTTATTCAGGTGGCAGGTTTTACAATACACTAGCTCTTAGGATCTCTCGGCATTAATAATAGGATTCAAATTTTAAATAATACAGTTCCTAGATATAATGCAAAGTTAACTCAGATGCCTTTACCATATACGATTTTATCTTCCCTAGGATGCACATCCTACTGACCTTTTCTCAAGCATAATGGAAACACATTTACCACCCCTAGATTGTGGAGTCTGATGACTCTTTTGAAATTAAACAATAATCATTGCAGATGTGGCAAAAACTAGACTAGCTTTAGGGACTCTGTTCAAGGTAATAGCTTTAGTCCCTTGTTAGCAAGTTTTCAAAATTTTTAAAGGTGAGAAGGAATAACTGGTTTCCTGTCTACTGACTTCATTGCCATAGTTACAAACATACTGTTCATACAGGTAACAGAATGCATTGCAGAAGTAGGCAGGCTTAGTATCTTTTCTGTTTAAAAAGCAGTTTTGTTGATTTCTAACACCATTAAGTGTAAGTCTGAATGGAGAAAAGATATCCCAAAATCGAATCCAATTACCCTCAGAGCATCTCAAGAACTAGAAGGGATTTCAAAGGAGGATAACAATCAGCTTTACCACTAGGCAGAAACCCATAGGCAGCCTTTAAATAACAAAAAGAGCTTATTAAAACGGATACTTAAATCTCTGCAGTAATGGAATAGTTCATATAGTTCAATAGTAATGGAACAGAAGTTGAATCATCTAAAATTGTTAAACCCACTCATAATTTCTATTTAGCATTGGAATGCACTTTGATTTGACCTATGAAGATGGGTGTATTATTGTAGAAATGCCTGTGAACATGACTTAAAACAAACTACAGGTCTGTCCAGCATCCCTAAGTCTGCCAGTGCCCTTAACTCTAGCCTACAGTATGACCCAGGGTGCTGACAAAGGGCAGCACTTGCTACCATGCAAAGCACCAGCTTAGTACAGCTGCCTCCTAATGATGACCACCTTCCTTGTAGAGTAATAAATTTCATCTGAACCAAGTGAGGTGACAATTTGTAGTATAAACAAAAGACTTAATGGAACAGAAAGCTCCAGTCTCCAAAAGGTCTTAAAAACAGGACTTGCAATGACTACTTATGTGCTGGCAACAGAATAAATTCTAACTTCAACAAAACAATTGATACACTATTGTGAAAGCATTCCCTTTGGTAAGCACAAAATAAACTTTTTATCAAAAAGTATCTCATAAATTTCTACTTTTTTACTGTATGTTTTGGTAACATAAAGCATCAGTAAATAAACATTACACCCATTTGGCACATGGATAGAAGGAATATCATGATCCTATATATCATTATCCTATTCCTACAGAAAACAATGTACATAGTGTGAAACAGCCGAGTTATAGTTTGAGACCTAAAACAGATGCCATTTCTAATGCAGAACTACAAAGAAAAAACTGTATATCAAAAAAAAAAAAAAGAAAAGAAAAAAAAAAAGGCTTTCTCCCTTGTAAAATTATTAAAGTCTTAGTGGCTAACCTCTTGAAAAATTTGTAAATGTGTGACTATGTATTTTACTCACTATATTAACTTCGTGTATATATATATATATACTTTTTCATGTGAAACACATGAAAACATAATTTCTATTAGCAGTGTTAAAAGTGATTACAGAAAAAAAAATTAAGGTTTAACATAGACAACAGGCAGTAGAGAAATGTTATTTTAACCTTGGCACCAGGTTAAATCCTTCCTTGGTCAACTTCTCCTATACTCTACCAGGCATTCAATTCATTTTCAATCTTTCATAAAATTGGACCTTTTTCTCATTTGAAGAGTAGATATATTTACAATAATTAGTGCAAATTATTCTATTCTCATACATTAGTTATTGGCCTTTGTGGATATAAAGTGGTGATTCAGTACTTTATCAAAACATGGGATTATGAAAATACTGGAAATAACAGTCTGAAATTTAAAAGATTACATTTTCTAAACTAAACTCTGGGAATTTTTACTTTAAGCATGAAACATAATTGTTATAGAACTTCTTTTGAAATGTCACTTGACTTTCAATAAAAACTATTTCACACAATGCAGAAAATATAATGTATCATTCTATAGCAGTATCTTTGTCAATCCTAATCTAAAATGTATTTGAACAAAAAATCTTCTAATAAATTCCATTATCTTATTTTTAACCACTACTGCTCTGCAGCAGTAATTGAAGTCCCAACCTGAGAACTAAAAATATGACAATAAAATGCCAAGGGCTCTATCAATCTTGAACTGAAGACACTTAAGCTTCTTTCCTACTGGCATCAAGTGCAGTACATTAGCGAAATGTGAGCAATCCCAGAAAGTGCCCTGAGATCAACAGTACCACCTGCTACAATTTGAAACCTTAAGTGTAAAATCTCTGTTCTAATTATTTTATAAAAGTTCTATTGCACGTTTAATATTGTTAAAATATTTGCAAACTTGTAGAATTCTCTGTATAAAGGGCTTTAAACTTATTCAGCTAAATGCTTCCTCACTGCCAGCAAAATGTTCGTAATAAAAGAAAAGCATATCCATGAATGTCTAAGCCTGAAGAGTAAATGATTTCTTATGGTCATAGCCAATTACAATGCAAGAATTAAAAGTTCACAATCTGAAGGAAAAAATTATTGAGCAAATGTCTACTTCAGGGAGATGAGCAAGTTTTTTTTAGATGTTAATGCATAGTACATTATGTTTAAGGGGGAAAAAAGATCAATGCAAACCTAAGTCATCAAGGTCAATCCTTCTTTTAAAATGTAGCTACAACAAATAAGCAAATATAAAGCTTAGTATCCTCCTTGATATTTCAACACAGTTGTTACCTTGTGCCATTTCACCATAGAAACTGTCAAATTCCAAGGGGGAAATATCTACCAAAAGTTTAAGTTTATGCTTCTGACTCTCTCTTCTTTCCTACTTCTCCCAAATCACTCTCTTCTGACTGGCTACTGCTAAGGACAACAAACTGCCCCTCACTACTGGCTTGGTTTGGTCTACTGGATGCAGCTATCAGCCGACTTTGTTCTTCCAAGTCCTAGTGGAAAAGACAAAAAAGAAACTAAGTTACTTGTCTGGAGTCAAATGGCAAATTATGCAGTTAAGATACATTCTTGAGAGCCACTTCAGTTCTTCTGTCACAAATATATATGCATACTTCTGACAACCTGATAAAAAGAAAAGCTACACCCAAACAATACAACACCCAAATGAATTTTGGCACCATCCTATAAAAGCCAGCATTCAAACTAAAATATATGTTCTCATTTTCTTTTTTTACGACCAACAACCAAATAAAGCCCATCATCTTTTACCATAGTAAAACCCTCGAAAGGGATCACCCCACACTCCTTTCCCTTTCCAGCCCTTTTCTCCATCCCTGTCCAATTCATCTTGCTAAATCAGGTGTCACCTTCCCTCAGCCTAGCCTACCAAGAAAGCCTCACTTCAGTTCATCTTTGCCACTTCCCTCTTTGTCCAGAAAGAGAGCCCACAGCCAATGCTTACTGATCTGTTCTAAGTATCCCAGCTGTCTCCTCTTTACTATTCCTACAGTCAATCTGCAACCCATAACACGCTCTTACAATCTCATGGATCATTTAATGCATTCTTCAAGTTTTGCTCCAAAATTTGTCTTTTAAAATTATCCTGTTGGATGGACAATGATTTGACACTCCTGGCAATATTAAAAATACATATTTCATTATATATTTCATACAGCATATATATATATTTATTTCCCCCCATAGAAGGCAAAATGGCTTCCAGCAATGGCAGTTAAATCTATACAGCCTCTCAACTGCTTTGACAGAGACAACCTCCTCTGAAATATTAAAGTTCTGGTATATTTTTGAAACAGTCATATTACATGTCAACATAACTATAATGTAAACATCGTATCAAAAAAGAGATGTGACCCTTTTCTGCTATGGTATGAATCATCTGTTTATGAAGTGGCTGAACAAGCAGAAACAGTCCTTCATTTGGAAATTCAAATCTGAAAGTCATAGTGCTGAATTAAGTCTTCACAAACAACACACAAAGATCTAGACATTAGGACTGTATACCTTTTCAATCTGTTTTTGTTTATTGAGTTCTTTCTGTTGCTTCTCTTTTACTCTCTCTATTTCTTTTTGTTTTTCTGATGCCCTACGATCCTAAGAAACAGATGAATAAAACTAATGAATTAAACATGAAATAACTTTAAATTTTAGACATTTCAGTTAATATCACATTTGTAACCTTTCAATTTTTTTTTTGCATTTATACATAAGAAAGCACACCAACAGTTTACATTCAATGGTAATTATCCAAATTCTAAATGCTATGTTGGTAATAGTATCCACTGTTAATTGTTTAGCAAAATCATTTTGTTTACTTGCTAATATGAAAGAGCTAATACACTATTTTAGTTAACATTCTTGGAAAATCACGCATCTTGGATTCTTTTTTTTTTTTTTTTTTTGAGATAGATAGAATCTCACTCTGTTGCCCAGGCTGGAGTACAGTGGTGTGATCTCAACTCACTGCAACCTCCACCTCCCGGGTTCAAGTCATTCTCATGCCTCAGACCTCCTCAGTAGCTGGGACTACAGGTGCACCACACCACAGTCAACTAATTTTTGTATTTTTAGTAGACACGGGGTTTCACCATGTTGGCCAGGCTAGTCTCGAACTCCTGACCTCAAGTGATCCGCCCGCCTCAGCCTCCCAATGTGCTGCGATTACAGACATGAGCCACTGTGCCCCAGCCACATCTTGGATTCTTACCAGTTCAGCATGCAAAGCTATCTGTTTTGCCAGTCCAACAGAATCACATATCTAAAAAGGGAAAAAGTATGAAAAATTCAGGCAGTTCTCACAACAAAGCAAAAATGTCAAGTATCCAAATAACTGATGTAACTAGTTTTATAACGAATCCTAATACATTGCTTCAAACAAAAGCATATTTAAGAATGCTCAAGCCCCAAAACCAAGGCTTTGTATGTTTTCCTTGAAGTCTATAGGCTTCCACTGCTGACTCTCACCTTCATATACCCCATTTCTTGTTATGTCAAATTCATTACTGTCATAGTAAGGCCTACAAGGAAGATGCACACAGCTGCTAATGCTATTCTAAGCTGAAGACATCTGAAAATGGCTAGTTTTGGGAATATATTCCATTCCCAGCATAAATTAGAGGCTAAAATATTGCACCAGCTATCAGTGGCAGGGAAAACATGAGTCTGTAGAGTCAGAAGGCCCAACCCATCAGCTTGGCTCTCTTCAGAGATGCTTTGCTCAAGCAGCTCAGTCAGCCTAGGCAAAATTTGGGAGTTTTTTCCAAAAATCTTAGTTATATAAGAATTGTATTTACACAAAAAACTACAAAACACTGATGAAAGAGATTGAAGACATAAACAAAAAAACATCCCATGCTCATGGATCAGAATAATACAGCTAAAATAACCATATTGCCCAAAGCAATCTACAGGTTCAATGCAAATAGCCAAAGCAATCTTAAACAAAAAGAACAAAGCTGGAGGCATCACATTACCTAACTTCAAAATACATTACAAGGCTATAGTAAGCAAAACAGCAGGGGATTGTTATAAAAATAAGACATATGACCAATGGAACAGAACAGAGAACCCAGGAATGAAGCCACATATTTACAGCCAACTGATCTTCAACAAAGCTGACAAAGAACTTTCACTAGGGAAGGGATATCCTCTTCAATAAATGGTTCTGGCAAGATTGGAGAGCCACATGTAGAAGAATGAAACCAGACCCCTCCCTCTCACCATATACAAAAATCAACTCAAAATACACTAAAGACTTAAACATAAGACCTAACACTATAAAAATACTAGAAGAAATTATAAGGATCAGAGCAGAAATAAATGAATCTGACATGAAGAAAACAATACAAAAGATCAACATAACAAAAAGTTGGTTTTTTTGAAAAGATAAACAAAACTGACATTTAGCCAGACGAAGAAAAAGAAGACTCAAGTAAATAAAATTGGAGATTAAAAAGGAGACATTACAATTGATACTGTATAAATTCAAAGGATCATTGGTGGCTACTATGAGCAACTACATGCTAATAAATTGGAAAATCGAGAAGAAATTGATAAATTCCTGGACAAATACAACCTAAAGACTGAACCACAAAGAAATCCAAAACCTGAACAGTCCAATAACAAGTAACAAGATCCAAACCATAATGAAAAGTCTCCTGATAATGAAAAGCCCAGGACCCGATGGCTTTACTGCTGAATTCTACCAAACATTTAAAGAAGAACTAATACCAATCTTACCCAAAATGTTACAAAAAATAAAGAAGGGAATTCTTCCAAACTCATTCTACAAGGCCAGTATTACCTGATACCAAAATCAGACAAAGACACATCAAAAAAAGAAAACTACACGCCAATATATCTCATGAATATTGACGCAAAAATCCTCAACAAAATACTAGCAAACCAAATGCAACAACACATTAAAAAGATCATTTATCATGACCAAATGGGATTTATCCCAGGGATGTAAAGATAGTTCAACATATGCAAATCAATCAGTATGCTACATCATATCAACAGAATAAAGGACAAAAACTATTTAATCAATTACTGCTGAAAATGCATTTGATAAAATTCAACATCCCTTCATGATTAAAAACCTTAAAAAAAACTTGGTATAGAAGGAATATAGCTCAACATAATAAAAGCCATATATGACAGACTCACAGCTAGTATCATACTGAATAGGGAAAAACCAAAAGCCTTTCCACCTTATAGATGGAAGATGAGTAATCAGAAAAGAGAGAAAAAAGGCATCCAAATTGGAAAGGAAGAAGTCAAACTATCCTTGTTTGCAGATGATATGATGATCTTATATTTAGAAAAACTGAGACTCCACCAAAAAACTATTAGAACTGATGAATTCAGTAAAGCTTCAGAATACAAAATCAACATACTACATAGTAGCATTTCTATATGCCAACAGTGAACAATCTCAAAAAGAAAGTAATCTCACTCACAACAGCCACAGATAAAATTAAATACCTAGGAGTTAACCCAAGAAGTGAAAGATCTCTATAATGAAAACTACAAGCTGGGCGCAGTGGCTCAGGCCGGTAATCCCAGCACTTTGGGAGGCCCAGGCAGGTGGATCACTTGAGGCCAGGAGTTTGAGACCAGCCTGGCTAATATGGTGAAACCCCTTCTCTACTAAAAATATTAGCCAGGCATGGTGGCACACACCTGTAATCCCAGCTACTTGGGAGGCTCAGGCATGAGAATTGCTTCAACCTGGAAGGCAGACGTTGCAGTGAGCCAAGATTATGCAACCGCACACTCCAGCCTGGGCAATAGAGAGAGACTCTGTCTCAAAAAAAAAAACAAACCCAAAAAACTATAAAACCCTGATGAAAGAAACTGAAGAGGACACCAAAAATGGAGACATATTCCATGTTCATGGATTGGAAGAATCAATATTGTTAAAATGACCATACTACCCAAAGCAATCTACAGATTCAATGCAATCCCTATCAAAAAACCAATGACGTTCTTCACAGAAATAGAAAAATATAATCTGAAAATGTATATGGAATCATAAAAGATTCAGAAGAGCCAAAAGCTATTCTGAGCAAAAATAACAAAACTAGAGAAATCACATTACCTGACTTCAAATTACAATACTACAGAGCTGTAGTAACCAAAACGGCATGGTACTGGCAAAAAGAAAAAAAAAAGACACACAGAGCAATGCAACAGAATAGAAAATCCAGAAACAATCCGTACAACTACAATGAACTCATTTTTGACAAAGGTGCCAAGAATACACATTGGGGGAAAGACAGTCCCTTCAATAAAAACTGGATATCCATATGCAGAAGAATAAAACTAGACCCCTATCTCTCACCATATACAAAAATCTAATCAAAATGGATTAAAACCTTAAATCTAAGACCCCAAACTATGAAACTACTACATGAAAATATTGGGGAAACTCTCCAGGACATCAGTCTGGGCAAAAATTTCTTGAGTAATACCCCACAAGCACAGGCAACTAAAGCAAAAATGGACAAATGGGATCTCATCAAGTTAAAAAGCTTCTGCACTGCAAAGGAAACAATCAACAAAGTGAAGAAACAAGTCACAGAATGGGAGAAAATATTTGTAAACTACTCATCTGACAAGGGATTAATAACCAGAATATACAAAGAGCTCAAACAACTCTATAGGAAAAAACTTAATCTGATTTAAAACTGGACAAAAGATTTGAATAGACATTTTTCAAAAGAAGACTTACAAATGGCAAACAGGCATATGAAAAGGTCCTCAACATCACTGATCATCAGAGAAATGCAAATCAAAACTACAATGTATCATCTCACCCCAGTTAAAATGGCTTATAGCAAAAAGGCAGTAACAAATGCTGGGAAGCATGTGGAGAAAAGGGAACCCTTGTACACTGTTGGTGGGAATGTAAATTAGTATAACCACTATGGAGAAAACTCAGAGGTTCCTCAAAAAAGTAAAAATAGAGTTACCATATGATCCAGCAATCCCACTGCTGGGTATATACCTAAAAAAATGAAATCAATATATTGAAGAGACATCTGCACTCCCATGTTTGTTGCAGTTCTGTTCACAATAGCCACAATTTGGAAGCAACCTAAGTGTCCATCAACAGATGAATGGATAAAGAAAGTGTACACATACACAATGGAGTACTATTCAGCCAGAAAAAAGGAATGAGGTTCTGTCATTTGAATGGATGATATATGGATAAAGAAAATGTGGTACTTACATACAATGGAGTACTATTCAGCAATAAAAAAGAATGAGATTCTATCATGTGCAACAAGATATATGGAACATGGAGGTCATTATGTTAAGCAAAACAAGCCAGGCACAGAAAGACAAATGTTGCATGTTTTCACTTATTTGTGGGATCTAAAAATCAAAACAATTGAACTTATGGAGCCAGAGAGTAGAAGGATGGTTACCAGAGGCTGAGAAGGGTAGTGTGGGGATGGGGGGGTGGGAGGATAGTTAATGATAAAAAAAAAAAAAAAAAAGATAGAATGAATAAGACCTGGTATTTGATAGAACAGGGGGACTATGGTCAATAATAACTGTACATTTAAAAATAACTAAAAGACTATAATTGGATTGTTTCTAATATAAATGATAAATGCTTAAGGGAATGAATACTCAATTTTGCATGATGTGGTTATTATGCATTGCATGCACGTAGCAAAATATTTCATGTACTGCATAAATATATACACCTGGCCGGGCGAGGTGGCTCACACCTATAATCCCAGCACTTTGGGAGGCTGAGGCAGGCAGATCACCTGAGGTCGGGAGTTTGAGACCAGCCTGACCAACATGGAGAAACCCTGTCTCTACTAAAAATACAAAATTAGCTGGGCGTGGTGGTACATGCCTATAGTCCCAGCTACTCAGGAAGCTGAAGCAGGAGAATCACTTTAACCTGGGAGGTGCGGAGGTTGCAGTGAGCCAAGATTGCACCATTGTACTCCAGCCCGGGCAACAGAGCAAGACTCCATCTTAAAAAAAAAAAGAAGTGCATACACACACACACACCCCTTGTACCCACAAAAATCAAAAAGAAAAAAAAAAGATCATCCTACTTTCACCATTTTAGCTCTTAGTCTCTTGAGAAACTTTGTTAGTATGATATTCTCAATAACTGTTCTATTAAAGGTTTTTTTTCCAGCTGGGTGTGGCAGCTCACACCTGTTTAATCCCAGCACTTTGGGAGGCCAAGACAGGTGGATCACTTGAGGTCAGGAGTTCAAGACCAGCCTGGCCAACATGGTGAAATCCTGTCTCTACTAAAAAAATTAGCTAGGCATGGTGGCAGACACCTGTAGTCCCAGCTACTCAGGAGGCTGAGGTAGAAGAATCACTTTGATCTGGAAGGTGGAGGTTGCAGTGAGCCAAGATTGTGCCACTGCACTCCAGCCTGGGCAACAGAGCGAGAGTTCATCTCAAAAATAAATAAATAAATAAAATAAAGGTTATTTTCCATAGGAAAAAAAATACTAGAAGAAAACGAAGGGAAAACTCTCCTGCACATTGGTCTCGGCAAAGATTTTATGCCTAAGACCTCAAAAGTATAGGCAATAAAAATAGACAAATGGGACTTAAACTAAAAAGTGTCTGCACAGCCAAAGAAATAACAGAGTAAAGAGACAACCTGTTGAATGGGAGAAATTATCTGCAAACTGTTCATCCAACTGGGGACTAATATCCAGAATATACAACGAACTCAACAGGGAAAAAAATAATCCCATTTAAAAGTATGCAGAGGATATGAATATGTACTTCTTAAAGGACATAAAAACAGGCAACAGGTATATGAAAATTGCTCAACATCACTATTCATTAGAGAAATCCAAATCAAAATGACAATGAGTCATTCTTACCCTAGTCAGAATGGCTATAACTAAAAAGACAAAAAATAACAGATGTTGGTGAAATGCAGAAAAAAGGGGAACTCATACACTGTTGGTGGGAACATAAACTAGTACAACCACTATGGAAAACAGTATGGAGATCTCTCAAAAACTAAAAATAGAACTACCATTCGATCCAACAATCCCACTACTGGGTATCTACCCAAAATTAAAGAAATCTGTATCAAAAGGATACCTGCACTCATATGTTTACTGTAGCACTATTCACAATAGCAAAGATGTTAAATCAATCTAAATGTTCATTAACAGATAAATGAATAAAGAAAATGTGGTACATATACACAATGGAGTACTATTCAGCCATAAAAAGAATGAAATCATGTCATTTGCAGCAACATGGATGGAACTAGAGGTCATTATCTTACGTGAAATAAGCGAGGAACAAAAAGACAAATATCACATGTTCTCACTTGTATGTGGGAGCCAAAAAATTGATCACATGGAGGCAGAGAGTGGAATGACAGATAAGAGATTTGGAAGGCTGAGTGATGAGGAAAGGGGAGGATGAAGAAAAGTGGATTAAAAGGTACAACCATAAATTACGATAGAAGGAATATATTTAATATCTGACAGCAGAGTAGGGTGACTATACTTAACAAAAATGTATTGTACTTGGGTGATGGACACCCTAAATACCCTGACTTGCTTACTGTACATTCTATACATGTAACAAAATTCACATATACCTCAAAAATTTGTATTAATTGTAAAGAATTCAATCAGTAACTACTAAGTAATTTAATTAGTAAGAATTCAATAATTATTAAATCTTAGTAAGAATCACTTAGTAAGTGGTTATGACAGAGATATTCCGCAAAGCCATGTACCTTTTCCCCCTCATTGTTTGACTCGAATATATAGCAGACTGATGACAGATTACTTTCACTTCTCCCACTTGATGTCCGAAGAACAAATCCAAAAAGGCGCTTATTTTCCTGGTGTGTAGCATACAAAACTACACAAGGTAATGGAAACTGCCACAGAAAACATCAGAAGCAAACATGAGATTTTACAAGTCATTACAGCAGCACTCGTGACAAACTCATAAGCTAAGTTCTAAAAATATAAATATTGTAATATATTAAAGCCAATTATTTTAACAGACTCGTAATGCAGAAACAAGTAATGTCATATTTGGTTTGAATTAACAAGCAGAAAAAGAGGTTGTTGAATATTACATTTATTTTATTAGTCGTTAACACATTTTACAAAGTCAAAAAGAACTGTTAAAAAAATTACAAAAAGAATTGTGTTATTTTAAGTTACATAAAATGTTCAATGATAATTCTTTTAAGTTACATAAAATGTTCAATGATAACACAATGATAAGAATTGTGTTAATTATTTTAAGTTACATAAACTGTTCAATGATAACTTTTTGCAGATGGCCACAGACTTAACTACAACAGCCAAAGACCAATCATAGCTGATCCTATCACACTTGAATATACAGGATTAGGATTATTATCAAATTGTAAAATGTGTATATATACAAAGGGACCTAAAATAAAGCTTAAATCATGTGGAACTCACCGTGAGCCTTGTAACTTGTGTCTGTGGATCAATTAACCTAAAATAATAATTTAAAAATTGGAAAACAAATTTCAATTAGGCTGAAATCTTGTAAATGTTTTTTCTACAGCTTTTTAAGGGAGGGTTTTACTTACTTTAAACAGTCACAAGTGACTAATAAATGCGATTCTGTCATCCGAAAGATGTTATGGATGGCCCGGGCAGCTAAGATTTGGCGCATAGTTTCATAAACAACATCTGGATGGTCATCTGATTTCACCTCCATTGAACCAAGGAATCGGACAATAAATAACTGATGAAGAATAGAATCTATAACAGAACAAGGTGTATTATATATTTTTAAATGCCATATTTCTTTTCCAAAAGAATAAAATACATTGCCTCCTTTTAGATTTTCCAGTGAAAAATTCAACAACTTAAGGGATACATTTCAAAATAACTCCTAACTACAGCATTCCAAGTTATAGGAAAATTAGGGTTTAAAATTCAAATAGCTAAAAGTAATGCTTCAACAATTGGTGGCTCTGAGGCCAGGCGTGGTGGTTGACACCTGTAATCCTAGCACTTTGGGAGGCTGAGGCAGGGGGATCCTTCAAGCCCAGGAGTTCGAGACCAGCCTAGGCAACATAGGGAGACCCTGTCTCTTAACACACACACACACACACACACACACACACACACACACACACACCAACTGATGGTTCTTACAGCATTTCTGTAAGTTTAGAATTAAAATGAATAGTTAGTGGTGGAAAAACAAAATTTATGCTCCAGTACCAGAAGTGAAATATCAGCTGTTAGGAAAAGCTTGAAAGGTATCTTAGGCACTGAGAATTTGACTATAAGTTCAAAAGTATGAGAGTCTATAGTTTTGTATGAATCACAACATCTTAAGTCAGATTAAGTTCTGTTGCTTCAAGTGTACTATAAGTAGAGGAAATTCTGAAGCAAAGATAACATGAAAACTGAGCTTAGCAGCAGAACAAATATAAACAATAAATTTTTCACAGTTTGCTGAGAAGCAGTTCTAAAATATGAATGCTGCACATCTGTGTTACCTTCAGTTTCAGATTTTATAATTCCCCCAGATTCTCCAAATGGATTTGTACGCCTAAAAAGTTCAGAAAAAAAAACATGAACAAATGATCAGTTACCATGAGCCACACAGAAGAATCTAATCATTAAAACCAAAGTTAACATTTTAAAAAGAAAGCTCTAAAATGCCCCATCCTGTTAAGAAACACTATTGATCACTAAATTACTATGATGAAGGCCTCTGTTGTCACACATTAACTGATCAATGTTCATGCACTTTAGAAGACACAGATGAATTGGAAGTTTAGCTATACACAACAAAAAAATCAACATAATAATAAACCATGTTGCAAAAGTTCTTGAATTTAAATAAGCAAACACAGAGGAACACTGATTTAACTGCAATCTTAGCTGCTTGAGAAAAATGCCAAGAATGTCCTGGAATTGTAAAAACTTCTTTTTAGGTTTTTACTTACTTCTGTAAGTATATGTTGCAAGTTAGCTATAATCTAGTTTTAAACCTGTATTTCTCAAAGCACAAGTAACAATGCAAAAAGAAAAGTGAACTGGAGATGGAAGTTACCTTCCTCCTTAGTGTGCATGGCTTGTGGCACACCACAGTGAAGGAAGAAAAGTACAACTCAAAGTAGGTTTTGGAGGGCTGGGCATTGTGGCTCACACCTGTAATCTCAGCACCTTGGGAGGCCAAGGCAGGAGGACTGCTTGAGCCCTGGAGTTTGAGATCTGCTTGGGCAACACAGGAAGACCCCATCTCTACCAAAGAAATTTAAAAATTAGTTGGGTGTGGTGGTGCACGCCTGTGGTCCCAGGTACTCAGGAGGGTGAGGCAGGAGGATCCCTTCAGCCCAGGAGGTCAAAGCTACAGTGAGCTATGATCATGCCACTGCACTCCAGCCTGGGCAACAGAGTGAGACCCCGTCTCAAAACAAAACAAAATAGGTTTTGGAAGCAGAGAGCTAAGTGGTTCTAAAAAAACACTGACATTAAGATAACAGGAAATTAATATCTGTAGTATGTGTTCTATTACATCAAATGCTAAGTGTATTTCTGTGATGTGTAAATGACTTTTTGTGGGTCACAGCCATGTATATCCAAATTAATATATGATCAATTCATTAGGTGTCCATTCTACTTAATAAATGATTTGCCTTAAGTCATGTTTCCTTCAACCACAGCCAAGGAAAAATTTTAACTGCTTTGGTGAGAATATTCATTATATAAATAAAAGATGATTAATTAATAATTCATAATAGTGATAATGTTTTAGTAACTTCCTGAAGATTTCTTATTCTGGTATAAGATAATATTTTCTAATAAACCTATATCATGTGTATTATCCTCAAGAATTTTTAAAAAATTGTCATGACCTAAAGACAGGGCTATCAACTTTCTTCTGCAATTTTAAGAGCAAATATCCAAGAAGTAGACCTAATAAGCAATACAGAATTAAATATTTTGAAACTAAATTATCTTAACTCCTTAGCTGAGGCAGAAGACATAGAGGAAAAACCTGCATGGTTCTTCCCTAACTATCAGTATGTTACATAATTAAACAAAGAAAGTACAACATAGCTGATGTACATGATAAATAAGAGATGACTCTCAAATGTAGACAGGGGATTATAAGCCTTCCAGACCACAGCACAATGTACCTGTGATGCTATCACCCACCTGCCTCCCTGGCCAAAGGCTTTTGCCTGGCCAGGCTGATCTTCACACACAGGAGAAATTATGTCAAACTGTATTGGGGTGTCTGGGGCAACAAGGGAATCTAGAGACAGGGCAGCCAAATTCGTAGACTCAGATCCTAAGGATCCTGAACTGCTGGTTCGAGCTGTCGGTGGCCGAGATTGTCTAAGCATAAAACAAGAAGGCACTGCATTTAATTTTCCCTTTTGGATATTAAATATTTAACCAACTATGAAAAAAGAAAACACAACATTATAAGTCAATGAGAAGTCTTATGTTTCAGTACAAACATAATCCCAGATCACAGATACTTTAAATAGCCCATATCCTTCTTTAAATAACTCACAGTGTGGTAACTTACCCTGCGGCTGGCCGCAGGCTCTCGTGCCTCTGCTGGAAAGATGGGGAAGGAGTGACAGCTTCCAGAGCTGACTGATTTACTCGTGCAGCAGTTTCCTATTTTAATTTTTTTTAAAAAGGACTAATATTAGTAAAGTAAGCAAACCAAAAGTTTGAATGTAACTCTGAATTGTTAGAATGCTTCTGGTTACACTTAAAATATAAATTAGAGCTACTAAAATAGTTCTATATTCCCTCATCTTAATATTAGGGTACATAACTGATTTCCTCTTCCTATAACCTAGCAAAAAATCTGATTTTCTACTTATATGTAATTATTAGATATTGCTTTTTCTTTAATTTTTTAAAATTCCCTGCAAGTGTTGCACACTTTAAATTTTTAAAGAAAATATTGTTTTCTTTACATTTTTAACTACCAGATTTTTTTTATTAAAGTTTGTATTGCTAGCACACAGTCCAGTGCCTGGCACAATGGACAATCGATACATTTGTTGAATAAAGAAGTTTAGAAGGAATAGGAAATACTCACAAAATACGAGTATTTTATAACTATGCTGGTAAAGTTTTCACAATTTTCCAGAATATATTTATGCTCAGAAATATCTGTTTATTAATTTACAAAGTTGTCATATTTTCAGACCGAAAAATTGAAAATAAGAAAGCTTGTCATAAGAAATACTTTAGATTGTTTTATTTAAAATATTGACTGAATAAAAATGGTATTTAAATTAGAGATCTGTTTTAATCATGTACATATAGTTAACATTTCTGTATACTTAAAAACAGTTAACATGGTAAATTTGTAGATTTTTTCACAATTTTTTAAATGGTCTTTTTTTGGGAGACAGGTTCTCTGCTGCCCAGGCTGGCGTGCAATGATTATGGCTCACTGCACCCTCGATCTCCTAGGCTTAAGCAGTCCTCCCCCTCAGCCTCCTGAGTAGTTGGGACAACAGGCACTACTCCATAAAAATGGTCTTTAAATTAGAAAAAATAATAACAAAACAAATTTGCATTTATGTGTCTTATTGTTAGAAAAATCACCAATACAATGCTACAAACTGATCAAAATTTCTATTCTCACTAATACAGATAAAATAATTCTGGATAACCTAAGAAATACTAACTAAAAATTAGTTCTGATAATTGGTAGGAAAAGACTATATAAGTATTACAAACTATTCAAATCCAAACACTGTATTCCCTAGATGATAAAATAAATCATTTAATTTGTATTTTAATGGTATTTTTTGTTGCTCCCAAATAACCTTACAAAAAGGAAAAGCTAGATTGGCAGGAGATCAAATTACTAAAAGCAAAAGGTTTATCTATAGTTAACACGGATTTTCCGTAATTAAACTCATAATTTATTTATTTTTTTAGACAGAGTCTTGCTTTGTCACCCAGGCTGGAGTGCAGTGGCATGATCTCGGCTCACTGCAAGTTCCACCTCCCGGGTGCACGCCATTCTCCTGCCTCAGCCTCCCGAGTAGCTGGGACTACAGGCGCTCACCACCACACATGCCTAATTTTTTGTATTTTTAGTAGAGACGTGGTTTCACCGTGTTAGCCAGGATGGTCTCGATGTCCTGACCTCGTGATCCGCCCGCCTTGGCCTCCCAAAGTGCTGGGATTACAGGCGTGAGCCACCACGCCCGGCCTAAACTCGTAATTTATTGTATTAGACAAAATTATAATACATTATACATTACAGTATAATTACTAGTATTTTGGAGGTCATGAGATTTCGTTTCTATGGTTCAAAACTTCCTCCTAGGCATTTCTTAGCTGGCACCTCAAATTCATTAAGAAAAAAACAGAACTCTTCTTTCCCAAATTCCTCTTCTCTTCCCTTAGGTTTAAAACCTGGAAGTCATCTTTACCTTACTCATCTCTTTTATCCTTCATATCAATCAGTTACTAAACTAGTCTAGCCCTCCCATCTAATCCACCATTACATCAACAGCAGATTATGATTTAGAAGAGTGAGAGCCTCCCAAAGAAATCAGCCCTCCCAGCCTCAGCTGAAATCATCAGCCAGGAGTTGCCTGGACTCTCACAGCACAGACAGGCCCACCAAGAGTGGCAGAGGTCAGACAGCTCCTGTCCTAGAGTCAAGTCCTTTTCCAACTATACTGCGGTACCCACTTGACTCCTTCCAGGATTCTCTGTACCCCTGTGTTCTACCTGTATGTTTGGACTGCACCTATGGCTGTATCTACACTTTAGGGTTCATATGGTTTGATATCCTTACTACACAAAGTATAATTTGCAAAACTGGGAATTCACGCTGTATCACCCCAGACATACTGAATCATATTATGCATTTTAACAAGACCCCTAAGTGACTTGTATGCACATTTCAGTTTTGTATTCTCTATGAAGAACCTTTAACTTGGCTGGGCATGGTGGCTCATGCCTGTAATCCCAGCACTTTGGGAGGCCAAGGCAGGTAGATCACCTGAAGTTGGAAGTTCGAGACCAGCCTGGCCAACATGGCAAAACGCTGTCTCTATTAAAAATACAAAAATGGGCCGGGCATGGTGGTGCAGGCCTATAGTCCCAGCTACTCAAAAGGCTGAGGCAGGAGAATCGCTTGAACCTGGGAGGCGGAGGCTGCAGTGAGATGAGATAGTGGCACTGCACTCCAGTCTGGGCGACACAGCAAGACTCTGTCTCCAAAAAAAAAAAAAAAAAAAAAAAAAGAATCTTTAATTATACTACAGTTTCATAAATTTGCCATTTCTGCATTTGTACTTACTCTCTTATCTGCACTGTGTCTTCTTTTCCTCAAAACACAAACAAATCCTACCCAACTCAAGTTTCCACCATTTCCACAGAGTTTTCTCTAAAGTCCATACTGATCTTAATATTCTCAAAACTATTCTCAAAACTTAAGCCTTTAGTCATCACCATATGCTTTCAATTACATCCTGTTTTATCTGAAATGTTACTTAAATTTTTAGTTTTGTCTCTCCATACAGATAGGCTCCTAGAGGACAGAAGCCATGGCTCAATTTTCTTCTGTATTTCCGTTCTTCATGGCGCTCAACACAGAATTAAATAGTCAACACCTAATAAATATTTGTTGGTTGACTGAGTTGAGTATCTTTTGAAATAATTTATTGTTCTAGGAAGACCACTCATTACATATATGGCACATTAAAGCTACTCATTCAGGCCAGCCGCAGTGGCTCACGCCTATAATCCCAGCACCTTGGGAGGCCAAGACGGCCAGATCACCTGAGGACAGGAGTTTGAGACCAGCCTGGCCAACATGACCAAATCCTGTCTCTACTAAAAATACAAAAATGAGCTGGGTGTGGTGGCACACACCTGTAATCTCAGCTACTGGGGAGGCTGAGGCAGGAGAATCATTTGAACCTGGGAGGTGGAGACTGCAGTGAACAAAGATCAGGCCACTGCACTCCGGCCTGGGCAACAGGGCGAGACTCTGTCTCCAAAAAAAAATAAAAATAAAAAAATAAGCTACCCATTCAAGGCCAAATTAAAAAATTACAGAACTTGAAAAATTATGAATTAATAAAAACATGTAAGCCACAAAATTACTCAATTTTGTTGGATCTGGGTAACATAAAATAAAAATATTACCTCTGGATTTTCACTTAAGTATATTTGTTTAGATATGTTGTTTATTGTACAGATCCACTGCAAGAGGAAAAAATAGAAAAATATAATTAATAATTTTTTTCTACAAAGCTTCTCTTGTAAAGGCAAATGTTCAATACTCAACTGCAACAGACGTTTCATTAGAAGTAATACATTTATCTTCCTTATAAGAAAACATTTCATAAAAAGGGTACGTATAAATATATATAAAAGAACATTCAACATTTTTATTATTTAAATATATGAAAACATTCAGTAGATTTATATAAGAATCTCAAGTTTAATTCACATAAGAAAATAAAAAATACAGCAATCATGTTAAATTATACTTAATAATCTATATTTATCTTTTTATATCACTTCCCCTCCTAATCCCCACCAAACAAGACGGTGTGAACTCAGGTATCATAAACACAAATGCAAAAAAAGCTTAAAAGACAAATATATTCTTGGTGAATATATTTTACATGCCTCCCTTCTGTCAAGTTTATAAATAATTAGCATAGAAAACAATCTCCGCTCTACATCTTCTGCTTCACTCTCGAGGACTGAAGTGCCTGATGAGCCTCACTAATCTAAACAAATATTTTATTTGGCAAATTATGCAGAGAACAGAGACATTTGTGTGTGTTCCTCAGAGAGCAAAAGCAAGTTTTAATATTACTCTTTTCCATAAGAAGTAAATAAAGGTAGATCTCTATAGCATTTCCAACTTTTATCTTTTACCAACACAATTATAATGCCAAATTAAAAGGCGAAAAATCAAGCTAAGATATATTTTCATGGAAGAATGTTTCTCAAGATAAAGGTTTGAAGCATCAATTATTGCTAATACCTTACCTTCCATATCTGATATACTAGGAGTAAAAATGGAGTCAAAAATAAAAGGCTCATGAGGAAGAACAGAGACTCCCAAATTTTTGTTTTTCTCTCTTTCATTTCTCCAAGATTTTCAGCTTTAGTTGTTTCCTGCCATGTCACATCTGCTGCCACTATGTTCTTAGTGCAGCAAATAGTGTCTCAAAGGATTGGTGAGAGAAGAGAGTAAATTAAACTGTCACCTCATGATACTAACAGCCTGCCAGACAGCAACAGTCACAAGGTCATTTCTCAATCTGAGTCTTTAAAATAGCAGAGATGATCTCTAAGGTCCCTCCCACTACAAAATTCTGTGAGAAACAAGAATATTGCTCAAGGACAATAGACCTTTACCAAAAAAAGAAAAAGAAAGATTTTTAATTAACTAGGATTTTCCAAAATTTCTACAATGAATATATTAATATATGTTTTGTCATCACAGAAATATTTTTAAATGTCAATGAAGAAATGAACTAGGTAAAATCTTACCTCTTCATGATCTTTTTTACTCTCTGCTTGCAAAATTGAAGATCTGGAAGAGAAGAGACATTTGAGCCTCAACTGTTTAAAAAAGTATTTTCAACATAATCTGAGAGAACTTTTTAATCTTTAAAGGTAAAGGCATATATAAAAACCAATCGGTATTAAAAGAACAAAAACAAAACACAACCAACAGTATCTTAGGAAAAGGAGACCACCAGAGGTATCAGGATGCAGACTTTAACAACTCTGACTTTGGCTACCTATCCCAAGATGTACCAAAAAGGAAACAGGTGCTGATCCTTAGAAGACAGACCATGACAAAGTTACATTTCAGTGAAGGCAATACATTTCAACTTATCATATATATTTCCTATATATTATGAACTTATCATATATATTTCAAATATGCATCAATGATCCTAATAGCAAAAACTTTACTTCATTATTTCTCCTTTAATATTAAATCATATATTTCAATGTTAATCATTAACATATCATTAATTCACTTTTTAATAGATACAATATTGGAGTTAGAGAAAATAATAATTTTTACTAATTTTGCATCACACCAGGAATATGAAATGGGAAATCAGGTAAGCATTAAACAAAAAGTAAATACTTATAGTAAGTAACATGTTAACAAGTTGGTAATTTTGATAAATGAATACAGTGATTCCCAATATCTAGTGGGATAAATCCACACAATATTGGCATTCATTGTATGTTTGTAGAAGGAATGTGAAATTAAACAACCATTTTGATAAAGGATAGTGAGCTATAATATGTTTTGTTTTGTTTTTATTGAGACAAGGTCTCACTCTGTTGCCCAGGTTGGAATGCAGTGGCGTGATCTCGGCTCACTGCAACCTCTGCCTCCTGGGTTCAAGCAATTCTCCCTGCGTCAGCCTCCCAAGTAGGTAGGATTACAGGCACCTGCCACAATGCCCAGCTAATTTTTGTATTTTTAGTAGAGACTGGGTTTCACCATGTTGGCCAGGCTGGTCTCAAACTCCTGACCTCAGGTGACCCACTCACCTTGGCCTCCCAAAGAGCTGGGATTACAGGCGTGAGCCACCAAGCCTGGCCTACAGTATCTTTTTTTTAGGGGTAAAGGTCAAATTTATTTATTTTTATAATATCTTAATGTGCATAAATACAGGGGAAAAAATGACTTTCAGGGAACCCAGAGGCTGCTCCCGAATATTAAATTAAGAAAGTTCAAAGGTTAAAAGCAGTATTTTAATTGAGTGGGGGAAAAATGGCAGATAGTCTAAACATCTATCATTAGGAAAATGTTTAAATTATAATGTATGTCCTTAAATAGATTGTAGAATAGCCATTATAACATGTTTTTAATAGGTGGCTGCAAATCCAAATTACAGTATTTCTTCCACTATTTTAAAAATGTACTTAGGTTAAAAATTGGAAGGCAATGGACAAAAAAGTTAATTGTTGCTTTCGATTAATAAGACAGTAGAATTTTTTCATACTCCTTTTTAAACTTTCCATGCTTTTTGAAAATTTCTTTTAAATGCTACTGTAAAGATTCTCCTTTAATGCAAAAGTAATAGAAGCTTGGGCGTGGTGGCCCAGGCCTATAATCCTAGCACTTTGGGAGGCTAGCGCAGGAAGACCACAAGTCCAGGAGTTTGAGACCAGCCTGGGCAACATGATGAGACATCTCTACAAAAAAAAATTTTTTTAATTGCCAGACATGGTGGCATGCACCTGTGATCCTAGCAACTTGGGGTCCTGAGGTGGGAGGATCCCTTGAGCCCAGGAGGTTGAGGCTACAGTGAGCCATGTTCACACCACTGCATTCCAGCCAGGGAGACACAGTAAGACCCCACCTCAAAAAAAGGTAATAGAAATTTTTTTAAATGGTATTATAAACATTAATGGAAAAATAATCTGATCAGAAATATTTGATTAACATTTTAAAATAACACTGTTGTTAGCACCTACTATATGTCAGTCACATTACATATGTTAGAATTTCTGTTCCTCACAACAATTTATGAAGTAGGGATTACAACCCCCCCACTCACATTTTACATGAACAAAAATGGAGCTGAGAGGGGTTACAGACATTACTCTACTGTCTGAGACGATAGAGTAAGTAATGGATCCAGAATTTGAACTTTCTGACTCCAGGTTTAGGACTCTTTCCATGAACTTGTTCTGTCTTCCCCGATACTATGCAGGATTTTCAGTTCCAGTTCCCTAACGTGAAACCACAGGTCTTTACTATATGACATTGCTTTGACAACCTCAAAATATCAACAAACCATTTAACCAAGTCAGAAACAAAAATTCAATCTATTTCTACAAGATTAAAAAGCAATTTATCTTAATACACATGAACCTAAAATGTCCATAAAATTTCTAAACAAAAAGGAATTATCCCACATTTCAGAAGTTTAAAATATTATAGATAATTAGTAGTAGAAAAAAATACTAACTTTTTTCCATCGAAAGAGGTGATCTGAAAACAATATCGTCTGTCTTCACAGTCCACAGCCATCACTGAACAGTTGTCTATGTCCATGGCCAGGCCTCCTGCTACATCCCCACGGGCCTGACTCATTAAATTTCCACCCTGCGTGAAGTAAAACTGTCTGTCCCAGGTAGATGACACCAAGCCTGTTTTACTAAATGAAGAAAGCACATTCACTCTTTAATAACAACATACCTGAAATCTCATCATCAGCTAGACACAAGATAAAGCATGTTACAAAGAATTGGCTTCTGAAAAGGCACCAAGATGCCAAGAAAATAAATATAAATATGCTTTCAGTCTCTAAAATAAATTCATGTATGTTGACTCACTTTTGTGAATGTGTATACAGTTTCCAAAACAAGGCTGGAAATTATCAAACTGTGGCTATTATTAATAACGATCCATAAAATACAGGTTATAGTTCAACTTCCAAGGGAGTAAATTCAAAACAATAGAATTTATTTTATTTCTAGGGTTAGCCTGCTTCATCCTATCGTCAGATGAAAACTAACATTTGACTTGGTGCTATAATTACAAATATATTAAAGTATGATAAATGATATTTCACAGTCTCATGTGATGATACCATATGTGAATATTTACTTAAACTCAAATTAGTTTCAGTTCTTTTTTTTTTTTTGAGACAGAGTCTCACTCTGTCCCCCAGGCTGGAGTACAATGGCGCGATCTCGGGTCACCGCAACCTCTGCCTCCTAGGTTCAAGTGATTCTTGTGCCTCAGCCTCCTGAGTAGCTGGGATTACAGGCATAAGCCACCATGCTCGGCTAAATTTTTGTATTTTTAGTAGAGGTGGGGCTCCACCATGTTGGCCAGGCTGGTCTCGAACTCCTGACCTCAGGTGATCCGCCTGCCTTGGTCTCCCCCAAAGTGCTGGGATCACAGGTGTGAGCCACCACGCCCAGCCTTGGTTTCACTTCTTTTATCATTCTACATTATTCAATAAATAGCTAGGTAGGATTTTACTTCTGAAAAGTATTTACGTACCTCATCTGTCAAAAAGTTCACATAATACTAACACCTCTAAAAAGTTTCAACCTTTAATAAAAATCAAAACAATATGACAGACATCAATTATTTATTATATTCATTTGGTATTGTCTTACATGATATACAATATACAAAAATAACAATAGTTTTCTTACTTCCTAGCATTAAGGTATCCAGCCTTTCGGGTTAAATTTCGATTAACAGGAAATTTGGTGGGGTCTGGGTCAGGCACATATAAGGGATCACTGGCTACTTCCAAATCCTCTATTGTCTGTTGCATGGTCTCTATATCACTGTCCATTTCCCTGCGAACACTGATACAGAACAGATTATTTACTACAAATCACAACCAATATAGAACTCCTTACTAATCATGTTTACCTGCATATTTGTTTTGGATATGTTTCCTTAAAGAGAGGAAATGTGGCATACGTGGTTAAAACAACACAAATACATTTTAAAACAGGTTTATAGTTTATTTGAAACTTAGATATTTTGGAAACAATACTAAATTCAAAAAATGAATGAAGCCCCACTGAATCCCTGATTTTGGCGTAATTTTCAAACTGTGCCTTTAAAACAGAGGTTCTGTGCCTTTAATACAACAATTACTTTCATCTCTCTCCATACCGCGAACAGACCACATATACTGCTCAGCATTTTGAACCTGATAAGAACTGCTTTCTCTCTCTCTTTAAGTTTTCATGGCGTGGAAATAATATTTAGTAATCTCCCATTAAACTCCCACAATTTCAAGTTTAAAGATAATTTCACTTATGGGGAATTACTATTATGTGTCTGTTATATTCGGACATAAAACTGAGTTTAGAATCAAATTATCACCATTAAGAAATTCGAAGTTCACAATCTATGGAAAAAAAGAGGTAAAAAAAAAAAAAAAAAAAAACAAGAAGTAACCATGAACCACATAAGAAACTCTCATGGCAGGGAAAACATTCCCTCAGGAAATTAAATGATAAATATCTTTACATTATATCACTGAGCTGTTCAGCTATCATTCACATCATTTCATTTTCAATTTTAAGGAAAAAAATACTTACTTCTGAACGCTTGTTCCAATATTAGCTAAAAATTCTTCCAGTTGTTCATTAAGATTTTCAGAACCCATCTTAAAGAAACTTATCTGGAGAGCAGGGAGTGGGGGGAATTGAACAATACAAAAATACATTAAGCAATACTTAAAGTAAATCATATAAACAATCTCTAAGATACATGGTTAAGTAAAAAACAAAGGAATATTCCCATTTATGTAAAAATACATTGTAGTTTGTGATTTCTACTGCACATGGAGCCATTAAGGAAGTTAGACTTAAATTCCACTACATATCCTTTTATATTTTTTGAATTGGAACAAGTAATACATATGTATGGTTAACAATCTTTTAAAATTGGAAAATAAATTTTAAAGTATTTCCAACAAATTATATAAAGTATTTCATGTTTACTACAAAGATAAGTTTTCTATCTGAGGAATAATCAGTAAAGTACTCTTTTACTTAAATAGATTCAATTTTTTTTCTTTTTTTTTTTGAGACAGGGTCTCGCTTTGTCATCCAGACTGCACAGTAACACCTCATTGCAGCCTCAGCCTCCTAGGCTCGAGGGATCCTTCTATCTCAGCCTCCCAAGTTGCTGGGACCACTGAGGCATGCTACCAAGCCCAACTAATTTTTTCATTTTTTGTAGAGATGGGGTCTCCCTACATTGCTAAGGCTAGTCTCAAACTCCTGGACTCAAGTGATTCTCCTACCTCGGCCCTACCAAAGAGCTCGATTATAGGCATGAGGCACCGCGCCTGGCCTCAATTTTCTTTAAACTCTTAATTTTTAGGAGACTGACACTTTGTCTTATACTACCCAAAACAAATTTCTAGCCCCCTTCCTGATATACCTTGGGGCACGCTGGAGTTCATCTATTATTTTTAACTCAGGAAGTATGCAAGGAATATGGGATAAACTCAAACCTGTTCATTCTCTTTCAGATCTATTATGAAGCAAGTGTTTAGTTGAAGCTCCAGCAATAGATGTAACTCTGAAATTCATTTAGCTTTCTGTTCTCAGTCCCCAGCTATGGTGAACAAGTGGTTTCATTTACCCTAAAATATTTGAAATCTTCATTTGCAACGAAAACCATTCTTCCTAACTTCCTTAAAATAATAGTCTGATGACATTTTTAAAAATTACTTCTTAAAACACAGACATGAACAAGGATGTTGAAAATAGTTTATAATATCTTTATACTTAATGTAAATATCAAGCTTAATATAAAGCTTTTAGGACAGTTATAATCCAAAATACAGTACAGTATTTACCTGAGCTTGCATGTACCCAAGTAGAGGTTCTAACAATGCTATTTTCTTCTTGTACTGAAGAGTATTTAATGCACAAAAATAATGCATCATGGTCTGGTGTTGTTTCTTTCTGGACGTGTACACATCTTCTGTTACTTCATACTTCACCTTTGAATGAAAAGATTTAAATAATTAAGTAAATAATCTGCTATTATTTACTTTTGTATTATCTTCAGTAGGAGCTGTGGAGAAGAGCCCACCTGAGGAAAAGGTGTATTACAAGCAATTGAGCATTGATGTTTCTGTTTCTGATCTTTTAGAAATCCTTCAACATACTGGTTAAGCGAATTTTCCTGTTTAACTTCCAACCACATAATTTACAAAATGCACATTGAGGCCAGGCGTGGTGGCTCATGCCTGTAATCCCAGCACTTTGGGAGGCCAAGGCAGGAAGATCACTTGAGGCCAGGAGTTTAAGAGCAGCCTGGTCAACATGGTAAAACCCTGTCTCTACTAAAAATGGAAAAAAATTAGCTGGGTGCGGTGGTACATGCCTGTAATTCCAGCTACTAGGGAGGCTGAGGCATGAGAATAGCTTCACCCTGGGAGGTGGAGGTTGCAGTGAGCCAAGATCACACAACTGTACTCCAGCTTGGGCGACACAGACTGTCTCAAAAAAAAAAAAAAAAAAAAAGGCATATTGAAAACAGAATTCTCTACATAACTAAGAATGGTACAATAACTAAACTAAGCATGGCAGAGAAAGCTTACCACATGGAGGAAGGGCAGACAATTGTTTGTTATTAGCTTAGCCATTAGTCTTTGACTTTGATCAGTTCACAGCATACCAGTCTCCCCTCCTGGTTCTCTCCCTATCAGTCTTCCTCTCTTATACTTGCTTGTCTTCCCTCACCCATACTTGAAATATGTGTGCTCCCTACAGTTCTTTTATTCAGACAACATATATTTATTGAATACCTATTATGTAATAGCCATTATGTTCTTCTGTCTTCCTCCTTTCCTTAGAATCCTCAAGTACCAAGAATATTCTAATATTCCAATATATCAATGACTCACAAATTTTGTCTCTTCCCTCTCACTCTCCCAAGTGACAGAGGAAACACATCTCCAGCTGGGTTCTTTATGTGTGTTTATGTGCTACAAATGTACAAAACTGAAGATAGTTTTGTACACAAAACCTGTTCTTCTACTTTGTTTCTTAGCTCTCTTAATTACTACAGAATCCATCCAGACATCCAAGAAATCTAGGACTCATTTTTTATTCCTCCTATTACCACAAGTCTTGTCAACTCATACTTAAGAAATATCTCGCAAAAGTACTCCTTCCTCTCCACTTTCAGTAACAACCTTAGCTGAGGCCTTCATTATATCTTTGCAAACTATTCCAATTCCTTTCATTGGATTCCCTCTAGTCTTGTCCTCTTCACATTTTCATTAGTATGTTTGTTCTATAACACAACTGCATGATGTTATTTACCTACTTAGAATCCTTTGGCGGCTGTCCACTCCCTCTAACACAAATTTCAAGGTCATTAATATAGTAATCTGGTACCAATATACTTCTTACCCTTTCTGCCATATCTCCAAACATTTCCTTTACTGTCACAGAGTACTCCTAACCTTTACACTCTCCCAACTCCACCATGTGCCTCTGAAAGGCTGTTTTTCTTTCAGGAAAGCAATCTCCAATTCCAAACTAGTGTTAGCCACTTATCTTCAATGTAAATGTCACCTTTTAAAAGTGTAACCTTTGCTGGCCGGGTGCAGTGGCTCACGCCTGTAATCCCAGCACTTTGGGAGGCTGAGGCAGGCGGATCACCTGAGGTCAGGAGTTTGAGACCAGCCTGGCCAACACGGTGAACACCCACCTCTACTAAAAATACAAAAATTAGCTGAGCATTGTGGCTCACGCCTGTAATCCCAGTTACTGGGGAGGCTGAGGCAGAAGAATCACTTGAACCCAGGAGGTGGAGGTTGCAGTGAGCCAAGACAGCGCCACTGCACTCCTGCCTGGGAGTCAGAATGAGGCCCTGTCTCAAAAAAAAAAAAAAAAAAAAGTGTAACCTTTCCCAATTCACCAATCAAAGCTAACTGCTCCCCTCTCTGTGCTCTCTCCGCATTTTGTTAAAACCCCTATTATTGTATTTAACTAATAACAGAGTTAATCCATGCCTTCTTGTCATCCTTGTTCGACTTGCATGCCTTCACACAGGTAGCCTTCAATAAATGTGGAGTATCCAGTCTTTGAGGGCAGGAGTGAAGCCTATTCCCATTGTTCCCCCAAGGTACCCAACAGACTGTTTGACATATATTAGGTGCTCAATGAATTTTTAAATAAAATGAAGTTGGTGAAAAAGTGTTTTTTAAAATACTTTGAACAGCCAGAAGTAATGTAAAATATATCAAATTTTATACCTAGAGCCTTTGACTTCTTCTCTAAGGCCAAGTGACTATTAGAGATCTCAAAATGTATACATTTTATCAATACACCATTAAGTAGTAGTCTGCAGCTAAAATTAGAAAACGAAAAGGAAATCAATCTTCGTACTAAACTTTGTGTGAGAAACATTTCCTTTGTCACAGTAGCTGTTGCACAGTAAATCGTACCCAACTATGGATTCCCACAAGCAGTCACTGCGTTTCCAACAGCAGCTGCAGCCAAGGCTACAGACACCAACACCCAGGCACAGAGATCACCTCAGTCACAAGCATCTAGAAAGACCTACACATCAAGCCTTGGACTAGGTGCTGGAGAAAGCCATGATCTTAAGGCATGCCCAGAAGAACTTGTTAATATTCTGTTCTCTCATCTTTACTTGAATGCATTTCTCCTCAAATATAGTGTAATATTTCTGTATTTCACTCCTTGAATAAATATCAAAAGATATATATTTCTGTAAATAAGGAGGGCCTCATAACAGAATTTCATTATGTGTGTGACAATTCTACTTCTTGATCACTCTATCTCAGAAGACATTTTTGAACACACATATATATTCAAACAGAACCAATGCCATGTCATCAAAATACAAAGCAACAAGAGGCAATGTTATATACTGGGCATTAGTTACATTTCCAGAATAGTTATGTTTACTTATAACATCAAATTTTGGCCGAAGAAAATATTTTGTTTAAAGAGATCAATGATTATCAGAAAGGTTTCGAACAGGTGGAAGGAAAGAATAAACTAAGGGTAATATAACAAAACATACAAAGTAACTACTGGCTCCATTTTGATAGAGGAAAAACTAGACCACCTAATGAATAGTTGTTAATCATGATACTGAAGGAATAAATATGTATCACACCTTGTCATTTTCTCTTTTTTTGGATAATCGGCTATATCTGTTAATTGCAGCATCATGATCTGGAAAAAAGAAACGAGTGTTAACAATACAACAGTACTTTTCAAAACTTACAAATGCTTTCAATGGTCTTCACATGTGCATCTTTCCACAAACGTACTAAAGCAAGAATTTCCTACCACATGATCACTGAACTCAAATTTTCCCCACAGCCAAATTTCCCCTAAATTATGTGTCTACTTCTCAAACTGGTTTTTAAAAAATTAATTCCAGGAAACTAATGCAGTAAAGCTTTTTAAAGTATTTTGTAGTACAAAAATAGCAAACGCAGCTTAGACACAGTGGCACATGCCAATAGTCCCAGCTAATCAGGAGGATGGGGCAGCAGGATCACTACAGTATGCTATGATTGTGGCTTCAATAGTCACTGCACTCCAACCTGGGCAACAGAGCAAGACCCCATATCTTAAAATATATACACATATATATATACACATACACACACACACACACATAAACATATATATATATCTAACACTCATTAAAGAAAAATTGGGATATATAAAAGAACAAGAAAGGTAAAATACTATAACATCTCTTTAGGCATTATGAAGATAGTAACCTATAAGACTTAATTTCCTTAAGATTTTTCTTAAATTACACTGGTTATACAGTGTAATTTAAATTATTAAATCTTATAATTTAAGAAGCAATACTGATTTAAGTAATGTTCACTTATTTTTAATTGGGTTCTTTTTTTTTCAATTATTACAAAGAATCTAGCCACAGATATGCACTGATAAACAAATACATCACTGCAAGAAATAAGTATGCAAATTATAGGGCTTACCATTACTTGCAATCTGAAATACTTCCTTTAACGTTAGTATTTCTGAAAAAGTTCAAGAATAATTTAAGTTTGGCATATTTATGAAATACATTTGTTTGGAAAACAATAACTGCTACTTAAACTATAATTAAAACTCCAAATAATATTTCATACTTCAACATTCAGGGTGAAAAAGCTATTCTGTGTTTCAGCTAGTCTATGAAACATTTACTATCATTAGCAACAGTTACACCACCAGAAAATCTACTTGCTACAAATTAGTGATATGACAGAAAAACAAATTTAAACACCCACTGTAAATGGTAAGATATGCAAATATTCTGATTTAGTGCCAGAATCATGCATTTTTGGTATATGAATCTAAACATTCAAATGCTAAATGAGAAACAAAACATCTTATTAATAAGATTATGCCATTCAGTCCCTTACACTGAAGAAGAGAGATCTTGTTCTAGACCTTAGAAATGACCATTCTTGAGGATCACAACCACAATTAGTAACTCCATCCTTAAAATACATTAGAGATGTGTTGGTGACTGAGTAAAGGTGGCACAGGTTGCTGTCCAGAAATAGTGGTAGGTATAGAATAGTATGATAATATGCATTTGTCTGTATTCCATGTATAATTTAAATACTTTACCATTCACTGATACATTAGTTCAATATTTTTAATCCCTCTACATATTTTGGAAGTAAGTCTGTATGGCTGAGATTACAAGTTATGGGAAAGCAGAACCAACTCTATAAAACTCTCATTGTATCACCTAGTAATCCTAAGTGGGTAAAAATAAAACCCACAAACAACCAGGTTGCAGACTGTTAAATGTGCCAGTACCCCTACCTCTTGCCACTTCGGCCCATACACACACCTCTATACCCTGTGCCACTATCCTAACTCAGGCCTTGGTCACATCTCACTGGACGCCTACAACTTCCCAGTCTAGTCTCCTACATAACAAGGCTACTCTATTCCATCCTCCAAAGGAATTGTGTCTCTCCTTAAAGACCCCCAATGACTTCTCCTTTGCTCATAAACTGAAGTCTAGCCTCTTAGCATGACCTACTCCCATCTCCTCTGTTTCTGGATTCATCTCCTGCCTCACTCTAACACATCCAGCATTGCAGCCACACTGAGTTTCTTGCTACTGTCAAATAGGCTGTGTATTTCTAAAAGCCATACTTTGTGCACTCTAGTCCCTCTAACAGAATAATGACTCTTCTGGCAAATTCCTCTTCACTGTTCAATGCTCATGTCACATCCTTGGGTGAAGCCTTGCTGACCCCTCCTAACAGCCCCGCCAGCACCTTGCTCATTCCCTAATTATAAGAGACATAAGTGTTGTAATTATGCGTGTGCCCACTTCCTTCTCTAGAATTTCTCAAAAGAGGGGATATCTTATCCATATCGGTATTTCTCAATATCTAGTTTGACATCTAGCAGGAGCTCCTATAAATGTTTGATAACTGAGCAAAGTAAGAGTGGCACAGGTTGTGGTCAAGAAATGGTGTAGGTATAGAGTAATATGCATTTTACACGCGTTGATCTTACAGCCAATGAAAGTAAACATAAGCTTGACTTCAATACCTTTCAGATCTCTTTCTTTAAACTGGGTAATAGGGAACATCATGGCATCAGCAAGTTGAGTTGAAAGTACTGCATGACAAGAGCTAAGCTAGAAAAAGAAAGACCAAAAAGGCCAAATAACTATACACAGACATTTAACCAGTGTTAAGTAAATTAAACAGAATCTAGCAAAAAAGGTTCTGATGTATTTTATATAGGCAAACACTAAAAATTATGTGATACAGTACAAAATATTATATAGTAAAAAAAATCCATTTACTAAACTCTTAGAAAACAAGAATGACCTTGGATTTGGTAACGGTTTCTTGCATATGACACTAAAAGCACAAGGAACAAAAGAAAATAAATAATGGACATCATCAAAATTTAAAACTTCTATGCATCAAAGCATACCATCAAGAAAGTGAAAAGAAAAAAAAACAACTCAGAATGGGAGAAAATATTTGCCAATTACGTATGTGATACATAACTTGTATCTAGAAAGAGAACGTTTACAACTTAATAATAAAAAGACAACCAATTTAAAAACAGGCAAAGGATCTGTATAACTTCTTCAAAGATAAACAAATGGCCAATAAGCACATGAAAAGGTGCTCAATATCATTAGACATCAAGAAAATGCAAATCAAAACCACAATGAGAGACCACTTCACACTCACTCAGATGGCTATAATTTTTTAAAAATTTTTAAATACACACAAACAAAAATAATTGTTGGTGAGGATATGGAAAAACTGGAACCCTCCTACATTGCTGGTAGGAATGTAAAATGGTACGGGCACTGTAGAAAACAGTTTGGTGGTTTTCTACATTATTTAACTTTTAAATAAACAAACATAAAATTACCATGCAATGACCCAGCAATCCCATTTCTGGGTACCTACTCAAGAGAACTGAAAACTGTTGTTCAAAAAAAACCAAAAAAACCTGTATATGAATGCTCATAACAACATTATTTGAACTAGTTAAAAGGTAGAAACAACACAAATGAACAAGGACTAGATAAACAGATACAGATATATAAAGAGATGACTAGAAAAACAAAACTTGATATATCCATAACAATGAAATTTTATTTAGCCAAAAAAGGAATGAAGTACTGAGGCATATTACAACACGAATGAACCTTGAACACATTATGCTAAGTGAAAGCAGACATTAAAAACTCTAAAATTATGAGTTCATTTATATAAATATCAAAAGTAGGCAAAGTCATACAGAAAGAAAGCAGATTGCCAGGCGCGGCGGCTCAAGCCTATAATCCCAGCACTTTGGGAGGCCGAGACAGGCGGATCACGAGGTCAGGAGATCGAGACCATCCTGGTTAACACGGTGAAACCCCGTCTCTACTAAAAAAACACAAAAAACTAGCCGGGCGAGGTGGCGGGCGCCTGTAGTCCCAGCTACTCGGGAGGCTGAGGCAGGAGAATGGCGTAAACCCGGGAGGCGGAGCTTGCAGTGAGCTGAGATCCGGCCACTGCACTCCAGCCTGGGCGACAGAGCCAGACCCCGTCTCAAAAAAAAACAAAAAAAAGAAAGCGGATTAGTGGTTGACAAGGACTGAGGGAGCAGAGAGGTGGAAGTAACTGCTTGATACGGTTTGGCTGTCCCCACCCAAATCTCATCTTCAATTGTAGCTCCCATAATTCCCACATGTTGTAGGAGGGGCCCCGTGGGAGACAACTGAATCACAGGGGCAGTTTCCCCCATACTGTTCTCCTGGTAGTAAGTTTCATGAGATCTGATGATTTTTAAGGGGTTCCCCTTTCACTTGTCTTTCATTCTCTCTCATGTGCTGCCATGTAAGATGTGCCTTTTGCCTTCTGCCATGATTGTGAGGCTTCCCCAGCCACGTGGAACTGTGAGTCCATTAAACCTCTTTTTCTTTATAAATTACCCATCTCAGGTATGTCTTTATCAGCAGTGTGAAAACAGACTAATACACTGCTTAACCAGCACAAGGCTTCCTTTGAGATGATGAAAATGTCCTAAAAACCAGACAGTGGTTATGGTTGCATAGCACTATGAATGTACTAAATGTCATGAATGGCAAATTTTATGCTATGTGTACTTTACCACAATTTTTGAAATGAAAAAAATTACATTATTTCTTTATCTTGATTTCCTGGTAAAACATTTTGCTATAATGGGTTATTAAAATATTTCAAAAAAAAATATTTTTCCAGGTAAGATTCTAGAAAACACAGGACTATCGAATGGTCCATGTGAAAAGAAGAGATTTTACTGCAACAGTAGAGAATAGTTACTGATTCTCCATAAGCTCTCACTACCTTTTCTTCCTGTTAGCTTTCAGGTCTTTGTTTTAATGATTTGTTGTGGTGACTGATTTGAGGAATTCAGGGTTGATTTTGGCTGTTTAGGATAGCAGGATTAATAAAGACTAAACAGTAAAATGTTGCTTAGAGCAACAACAAGGAACCCAGATGTAGCTCACTACCTAACTCTTCTCCCCCTGCCTACATCTAATGACACATGTCAAGACTGAATGTTACATGGACTACATGTAGAAGAAGCACATCTATATGTTTATTCCTGGAAAACAATATTTTAATCTGGTAAAGAAAGTATTGTTTTGATGAGCCAGCCACCAGGATGTGGAAGTAAGATTCTTCTTTAGTCATCTCTGTAATAGAGCTTTACTCATAAAATAAAAGCCTGGGTAACTTAATTATAAGACCATTTAATCAAGCAAAATAAAATAAAAGTTTACCTCATCTATAACTTTTGAAAACTGTTGCAATGTAGAGCTCATAACTTCATCATCACCTCCCAATGGAAAACGCTGAAAAACGAGAAACAGAGATGAGGTAAAGTTTCAACGTCGTGTCTTTTGGGAATGACATTACTATAATTTACATTTTTAAATAACTTTAGAAAAACTTCCAAAATTTTGAATAAGCTCTAAAATATCATTTAACTGAAATTGTGTAATGTATATAATTAATTAATTGTTTGTTAAGTAACCAATTGACATGGCATATTGGAATCTCCACCTTACTCGAAGTTCAAAGATTTAGCATTTAGCTCCAGTTCCTCCAATAATGGTGTAACGTTGAGCAAGTCACAACTTCTTCATTTGTAAAAAGAAAACAGGTAAACTAGATAGCCTCTGTATTTAATATTAAATCATTAAAATTATCTGAGCGTAAGTGCTATCATGAAATTTCGATGGTATATTCTGTGAATTCAAGAAAACTTAAGGATTCTTGTTGAAAGTCTATCTATACAGATACTATACTTTTAAAATTATGCTTTTAAAACTTTGATATACAATACCTGTTTTTCATATTCTTTTAAAAGTTTTGAGGTCAGGTGTGTTGCTGCACTTAATTCATTCTATGGAAAAAGCATTCAAATTAGCATGATCATACTGAGAAAAAAGTTTTAGTTGAATATACCTAATTTATTTATTATCACTTAACATAAATATTTTTAAAACCTTCATTAAATCACTGGAAAGGCGTACTACCATTAAAGCACTTTAAAAGAAAACTCAAACCATAAAATAGACACTCTCAAGGAATTCAGCAGTGTTCCTGGTGTTTGTTTGTTTGTTGATAATAAAAACTAAGCACTAAATACTTTAAAGCCTTAGCAAAATCTTCAGAGAGTCTACGTTGATGACTGATTATTGCTCTCTGTAGATGCTGATACTAGACTACAGTAAGCACTTAATAATATACAACCAAAATGTAGTTGACCTAGTCATATAATACAGCAACACAGCCATATGAAAAACTTTTAGTTTTTTTAGTGACTATAACAAATATGACATTTCTTTAACATATTAATCATATATCTCTGTGGTCAGAAAGCAAAGCTTCAGAGCCTGATCACAAGGAAAAACTAAACAATAACATAGCAACTTTTAAGTATGTAATGAAAATGTGAAGCCAGAAAGCAAACAATATGAGAAGGGAAAAAAATAAAACTTGTACACTTAATTAATCCCAAAGAAAGTATATCACAGAACCTAGGTTGCTGTTTAAGCTTATAATTAAGTTATCCAAACATAGCTTCAAATTTTATTCCTGGTCAACAAGAAAACTTAGTCATACCCTTCATCTTCTTGTACTCCAGAGGTACATCTAATTTTTAGTGCCTTCTTTTAACTTGACAGAGGCAGCCAACTTTCAAATCCTCTACTGAAAAAGGGGAAGTGTTGGCCATTTGCAGTGGCTTACGCCTGTAATCCCAGCACTTTGGGAGGCCGAGGCGGGCAGATCACCTGAGGTCAGGAGTTCAAGACCAGCCTGGCCAACATGGTGAAACCCCACCTCTAGTAAAAATACAAAATTATCCGGGCGTAGTGGTGCACGCCTGTAATCCCAGCTACTCAGGAGGCTAAGGCAGGAGAATTGCTTGAACCTGGGTGGTGGAGGGTGCAGTGAGTCGAGATTGCGCCATTGTACTTCAACCTGGGAGACATGAGCAACACTCCGTCTCCAAAAAAAAGGGCCAGGCACAATCCCAGCACTTTGGGAGGCCAAGGTGGGCGGATCACCTGACGTCAGGAGTTCAAGACCAGCCTGACCAACAAGGAGAAACCCCGTCTCTACTAAAAATACAAAATTAGTCAGCATGCTGGTGCATGCCTGTAATCCCAGCTACTCGAGAGGCTGAGGCAGGAGAATCACTTGAACCCAGGGGGGCGGAGGACGCGGTGAGCCGAGATCACGCCAATGCACTCCAGCCTGGGCAACAAGAGCAAAGCTCCATCTCAAAAAAATAAATAAATAGGCCGGGCGCAGTGGCTCAAGCCTGTAATCCCAGCACCTTGGGAGGCCGAGACGGGCGGATCACGAGGTCAGGAGATCGAGACCATCCTGGCTAACACGGTGAAACCCTGTCTCTACTAAAAATACAAAAAACTAGCCGGGCGAGGTGGCGGGCGCCTGTAGTCCCAGCTACTTGGGAGGCTGAGGTAGGAGAATGGCGTGAACCCGGGAGGCGGAGCTTGCAGTGAGCTGAGATCCGGCCACTGCACTCCAGCCTGGGTGACAGAGAGACTCCGTCTCAAAAAATAAATAAATAAATAAATAAATAAATAAATAAATAAATAAATAAAGTGGGGGTGGGGAAGTGTTCCATAAGATTGTAATAAGCATGATTAGGGAAAATACCAGTGATGACATGGGATCTTCATTCAAATATTAGGAAAGATCACTATCAGTGAGTTTCATGGGGGGTTTCCCCCAAACTATGTTTGGGGAGAATGGGCAGATGCTTCAATCTTCTATCACTTTTGTAGTACTACAAACTGTACTCTAGTAGTTGAAATGTCAGTTCTGTAATACACAATGTTCATTCATCCATTCAATAAATATTTATTACTAGGAGCCTAGTAAAGGTTTAAGCACTGGTAAACAAGACAGACACTACCTATCCTTATAAGGCTTAAAAATTCATGTTTTAAAAGCATCAAGTTAGTCCTCAGTGTTTTACCTGTGCATCATAAATCCGATGCATAGCTTGATACAACTGGTTCATATAGTTGGAAATAGCTGTGGCATCTTCTTCAAATACACCCAGTAAAGACCTTGTCTGTATAAAATAATAGCAGTAAGTTTATGTTAATCATAATACAAATCAGATGGAAAAATATTTTTTCTAAAGGAAGCAAAAATCATAGGATATTAAAGTTCTAGTAATTCTGAGTTTTAATCTATTTTCTCTCTTTGGTAGTAATGTTAAGAAGTCAGAGTTTTTTTGTTCTCAGTTTCACTTCAACAAAGCAGAGGTATTTTCCAACTATGTCACACAAACTTTAGAAGAAACAACAGAGGTATATTTTCAGAAACCAAAAATTCTATAAGACAAATCAACAGAAACATTCAAAGCTAAATTAACAGCATTCTATATAGTATAAATATTTTGAATGTCTTACTTCAGGATAATTTAGTATGATTATTTCTTTTCTTCTATAGTTTTTTCTAGAAGAGGCCAAACCCCTCCCTGTCCTAATCTAAAAATACCACAGTACACCCTCCCCAACATGGCCAACTCTTCAGCACATAAAATGCTAACTACGTTTTTCTGAATGCACAATTTGGGGGTTTTCCTTTCTTCTTCTTTATACACGTCTATATGGTTTGGCTTTTGTTTTGTTTTGTCATTTTTCTACTATGTACATTTAAAAATTATCTTCATTTTAGGCCGGGCACGGCAGCTCATGCCTGTAATCTCAGCACTTTGGGAGGCCGAGGCAGGCAGATCACAAGGTCAGGAGATTGAGACCATCCTGGCTAACACAATGAAACCCCGTCTCTACTAAAAATACAAAAAATTAGCCAGGCGAAATGTCTTACTTCAGGATAATTTAGTATGATTATTTCTTTTCTTCTATAGTTTTTTCTAGAAGAGGCCAAACCCCTCCCTGTCCTAATCTAAAAATACCACAGTACACTCTCCCCAGCATGGCCAACTCTTCAGCATATAAAATGCTAACTAGGTTTTTCTGAATGCACAATTTGGGGTTTTCCTTTCTTCTTCTTTATACACGTCTATATTGTTTGCCTTTTGTTTCGTTTTCTCATTTTTCTACTATGCACATTTAAAAATTACCTTCATTTTAGGCTGAGCACGGCGGCTCATGCCTGTAATCTCAGCACTTTGGGAGGCCGAGGCAGGCAGATCATGAGGTCAGGAGATTGAGACCATCCTGGCTAACACGGTGAAACCCCGTCTCTACTAAAAATACAAAAAATTAGCCAGGCTTGGTGGCACATGCCTGTAGTCACAGCTACTCAGGAGGCTGAGACAAGAGAATAGCTTGAACTTGAGAGGCGAAGGTTACAGTGAGCCAAGATCGCGCCACTGCACTTCAGCCTGGACGACAGAGCAAGACTCTGTCTCAAAATAAAAAAATTTTTTTAAATTATCTTCATTTTAAGGGGCAAAGCTTATAAGTAAATGTTAAGAATGTCAGACCAGGCGCGGTGGCTCACGCCTGTAATCCCAGCACTTTGGGAGGCCCAGGCAGGTGGATCACGAGGTCAGGAGATGGAGACCATCCTGGCTAACATGGTGAAACCCCGTCTCTACTAAAAATACAAAAAATTAGCCGGGCGTAGTGGTGGGCGCCTGTAGTCCCAGCTACTCGGGAGGCTGAGGCAGGTGAATGGCGTGAACCCGGGAGGCGGAGCTTGAAGTGAGCTGAGATTGCCCACTGCATTCCAGCCTGGGCGACAGAGCGAGACTCCTTCTCAAAAAAAAAAAAAAAAAAAAAAAAAGAGAGAATATCAATAAAAATTTATCAAAGATAAGGAAGCTGAAGCTATCAAAGGCAAGGCAGACATACTCACATTACATCCCAAAGGCAGGGAAAGAATGAAAATACCAACAACTACTGGAGATAACCGCAGCTTAAAATCTAAAAGATGACTTTGTATTTTTATTCTAAAAATAATTTATGCCTTGGCCTTAGATTTTTTTTTGAGACAGAGTCTTGCTCTGCCGCCCAGGTTGGAGGTGCAGTGGCACGATCTCGGCTCACTACAAGTTCCACCTCCTAGGTTCACGCCATTCTCCGGCCTCAGACTCCCCAGTAGCTAGGACTTCAGGTGCCCACCACCACGCCTGGCTAATTTTTTGCATTTTTTAGTAGAGACGGGGTTTCACCATGTTACCCAGGATGGTCTCGATCTCCTGACCTCGTGATCCACCTGCCTTAGCCTCCCAAAGTGTTGGGATTACAGGCATGAGCCACAGCGCCCGGCCTATGCCTTAGCCTTAGAAAAATGTTGTGGTTGTTGTTGCTGTTGTTTGAGACAGGATCTCATTCTTTCTCCCAGGCTGGAGTGCAGTAACATGATCTCGGCTCACTGCAGCCTTGACCTCCCAGGCTCAAACAATCCTCCCACCTCAGCCTCCCAGGTAGCTGGGACTACAGACATGTGCCACCACATCTAGCTACTTTTTTTCTATTTTTTTGTAGTGACAGGGTCTCACTATGTTACTCAGGCTGGTTTCAAACTGCTTAGCTCAAGCATTTCTCCTACCTCGGCCTCCCAAAGTGCTGGGATTACAGGTCAGGTGTCAGCCACTGCACATGGCCAGAAATTTTGTTTTCTTAAATCAACTTATTTCTTAGCTTCCTATTTTCAGAGGAGGAAGCTAAGTCAATATAGTATAAAGGAGGGGAAAGACACAAAATCATTATGCCAGTAAGGCCCTATTTTCAGTCTTCTACTTCCCCAGGCCTCAGAGATTTAGATTTGACAGAATCTTTTTCAAACACTCCACTACAATTCCCTATAGTGCTATTTTAAGATGTACAAAAGAAAGCATCAGGAAATCTTGTTTGGCTAGTGCCATTCTTAAGAAAAATCTGCCACTTCGTTTTTTTTTTTCTAAAAATGGGTAATTCCAATTCAAGGAGTTACATATATATGTAAAAACTTGTAGCATAATTAAATTTAAAAGCTCTTCTTAGCTCAAACAAAGTTGAAACAGATTCCCTATTTTACACTAACAATATCAACTTCAACACTGGATAATTACTGTTTGTTTAAAGTTAGTAGCTTAAAAAATAGAATCAATATGGTACCATTTCATTGAATCTATGACGGTATCCATTGTAAGATGCATCATTTTTATTTTTGTACTACTCAAACAAAACAATGCTGGCAATTAAGCTATGATTTAAGGTTTTATGTCTTGAATTTTTTACCTTATATTTATGGAAACAGACCTTCACACAGAATTTTATCATATACAGCTCTCATGTAAACATAGGAAATATAAGCATCATAAACTTATTTCTAAAACTTCATAGAGTTCGAATCTTATGAACCACTTTTCTTTTTTTTTTTTTTTGAGTCAGAGTCTCACTCTGTCGCCCAGGCTGGAGTGCAGCAGCGCAATCTTGGCTCACTGCATGCTCCACCTCCCAGGTTCACACCATTCTCCTGCCCCAGTCTCCCATGTGGCTGGGACTACAGGCGCCCGCCACCATGCCCAGCTAATTTTTTGTATTTTTAGTAGAGACTGGGTTTCATCGTGTTAGCCAGGATGGTCTCGATCTCCTGACCTCATGATCTGCCCACCTTAGCCTCACAAAGTGCTGGGATTATAGGCATGAGCCACCACGCCCGGCCCATGAACCACTTTTCAACTCAAGAGTCATCAATATCCATGTTTTCCTATACATTATCATTCTCTGTGCCATGAGGAGATAAGTATTTCTTAGAAGTACTCCATTTTTGTCCCTAATATTTTCTTCAAGCAAGTTTTGATGATGTCATTTGACATCTCACCAGCTGTCAAAGGAAGATTTTTGGACAATAACCAGGACTGATATTCCTTTCTCAAATGGTGGCAAAATTGATTTGTTAGTTGAACACTAAGAGACTACACTTGGCCAGTATACTACTAGGAGAAACAACCAAGTATGTACATTTGCAGACAATGTGAAATACATTACTACTGCTACCTGGCTGATAGCAATTGTTAACATACTGTCAACGCTATGAGGAATCCCAATCAGAGACATTAAAACGTTAGGGGGAAAGGCACATCTCATGAGTATTTCATATTATGCAAAGAAAGAAGATCCCATTTGGGACTGGGGTTTTTCTTCACTGTTCTCTCATAGATGAATCACTAAGATACATATCTACACATAAAATCAATTAAGTTTTTAAAGATCATTATCTGTTTTTAGTAATTAACAAGGTTTATTTTGATTTTAATTTTCAAAACAACATATAAATATGGACAAGGCATCTAGTATAAGCTTAAGATTTTCTGGCTTAATGGATGATCTTTTGCAGAACTGTGTGGTTTGGGCAAGGTAATTCCAAACATGCTTTTTCCCCCCCTAGGTTCCAGGCAGTATCCTTAAAAGATGCTCTTTGATCAGCTGGATTTTGGACTTGCAAATTCTCCCTAATTTAATACCTAGTTACTATAAATCAAAACTAAAAGAAGGATAACTATAACTATAATTCAGGATAGTCTTCCATCACTCCCAGGTTCTTTGGTTTTTTTTTTTTTTTTAGAGCCAAAGCCTTGTTCTGTTACCCAGGCTGGAGTGCAGTGGTGTGATCATAGCTCACTGCAGCCACGGACTCCTGGACTCAATCGATCCTCCTGCCCTAGCCTCCTGAATAGCTGGGACTATAGGCTCATGCCACCATGCCCAGCTAATTTTATTTTTGGTAGAGATGAGATCTTGCTATTTTGCCCTAGATGGTCCTGAACTCCCACCCTCAAGTGTTTACAAGTATAAGCCACTGTGCCAGGCCAAGACTCTAACTTTTTTACGTAGCAACTGGCAGGTCACTTTTGATTAGATCTAAATGATATAAAAAACTTAAAAACTAATCAAATAAAAAACTTTTAGGGCCTGGTACAGTGGCTCACATCTGTAATCCCAGCACTAAGGCCAGGAGTTCAAGACTAGCCTGGCCAATATAGTGAGACCCTGTCTTTAAAAAAAAAAAATTATTATTTTTTATTTTTATTTTTTAAGACAGAGTCTCGCACTGTTGCCCGGGCTGGAATGCAATGGCACAATTTCAGCTCATTGCAACCTCCGCCTCCCCGGTTCAAGCAATTCTCCTGTCTCAGCCTCCTGAGTAACTGGGATTACAGACGCCCACCACCACGTCCGGCTAATTTTTTGCATTTTTAGTAGAGACGGAGTTTCACTATGTTGGCCAGTCTGGTCTCAAACTCCTGACCTTGTGATCCACCCGCCTAGGCCTCCCAAAGTGCTGGGATTACAGGCATGAACCACCATGCCCAGTCTTCTACAAAAGATTTTTAAATTAGTTGGGCTACTTAGGAGGCTGAGGCAGCAGAATCACTAGTTGGGCTACTTAGGAGGCTGAGGCAGCAGAATCACTTGAACCTGGGGGGTGAAGACTATAGTCAGCCAAGATCATGCCACTGCACTCCAGCCTGGGCGACAAGAGCGAAACTCCACCTCCAAAAACAATAAAATAAAATAAAATAAAATTAGCTGAGCTTGGTAGCATATGCCTAGGAGTTTGAGGTTTCTGAGCTATGGCTGAGCCACTGCAATCCAACCTATGTGACAGTGAGACTCTGTCTCAAAAAAAAAAAAAAAAAAACCTTACCATGAGCTTTAAAAGTCTTCATATTCTTTGCTGCTCTACTTCTTGGACTCTATTCTAAATAAAACAGTTCAAACTGAGAAGAAAATTTATGCTCCAAAGCATTAATCTCAGCCCTGTTTATAAAAGCAAAACTTTGAGAAAACTCTAAAAGTCCAGCAGTGGATGGTGGAATCAGTTAAGGAAGTGTGTGGTCTTCAAATTTTTTTATTTAGAATGTAAAAACATATGAAGGCACTTAAGTTATAATGTTAAGCTAAAAGCAGGATAAAGATCATTATGCACAATATAATCTCAATTCCAATAAAACATGTAGAAGAAAAAAAAAAAACAGTAGAATAAAGAAACCAAACTGTTAACAGGTTTTTGCTGGGTACCCAACAGGTAATTGTGTGTTATTCTTTTCTGGGCCTTCCAATTTTTCTGAAGCAAGCAACTATTATTTTTTTAATCAGGGTCAAAAATTAAGGCACAACAGCTGAGGTTCAGAGAAGTTGAATGATTTGCCCTAAAGCAGAAGGTAGTAACAGTGATGACTAAAAATCTCCTCAACCCTAGATCCAAGGCTTTCCATTCTGCCACAGGTTCAACCGAAGAATCACCTCCAAGTATCTACACTTCCTAAATCCCAGTTGTCCCCATTAATTTTCCCAAGTAAATTTTACCTAGTTCAAATTTATTGCCTTTAAACATTGAAGGAATATCAATGTGACTAGTTCATTAAAAATTAGCTGGCACAGGCCAGGTGCTCATACCTGTAATCCCAGCACTTTGGGAGGCCAAAGTGGGCGGATCACCTGACATCAGGAGTTCAAGACCAGCCTGGCCAACATGGCGAAACCCTGTCTCTACTAAAAATACAAAAACTAGGTGGGCGTGGTGGCACGCGACTGTAATCCCAGCTACTCAGGAGGCTGAGGCAGGAGAATCACTTGAACCCGGGAGGCGGAGGTTGCAGTGAGTCGAGATCACGCCATTGCACTCCAGCCTGGGCAACAAGAGCAAAAGCTTGTCTCGGAAAAAAAAAAAAAAAAGAAAAAGAAAAAAACTAGCTGGCACAGTGACACACGCCTGTATTCCCAGCTGCTAGGGAGGCTGAGGCAGGAGGATCACTTCAGCACAGGTGTTCCAGGACACAGTGCTGGGAAACATAGCAAGTTCCCCATCTCAACAAACAAACAAATATACTGTAAAACTGACACTAGTATGATGCATGCTTGCAAAAAACAAAAACAAAAACAAAAAACCACAATTCTTAAGTTGTAAACTAATCTGTGCAAAAAGCTCAAGAAATTAGATGAGTCAAGATTTTACCTCTGCCTCACAAGTCATATCTAGGGCAGTATGCAATCCATTCTGAGCTGTTTATAGTCTTTATGGGCTATTAAAAAAAAAAAAAAAGCCAAGTAAGAGAAGAAAGGTAAGGCAACCTGTTGAATCTTACATAATAAAAAGTAAAATGACAAAGTACGCCTGACCAATTCCACAAACTTTTTGCAAATCATCTGAAACAAATACAGTTTATAACTTTATATGGAGAAATCATGAAGAAAAAAATTGAACCAGCTATACTGGCAGTCAAGATAAACCAAATGTGAGTTTCTCTCTTTGTCAGTATAGGCTAAGAGTACATTAGCAGCAGGCAACTGGTCTGTGAAGATAACTTTCAGAATAAAAAAGAACAAATCAGTTCTACAATCAGAGCCCCACTTCAACTTGGCAATTAACACTGACATAAAATCCATGGCAGAAGTGTCATCCAGGAAAAGGAGATCTAGACCTCTTCTGCTTTTCTTCTTTGGGGGCCATGTTCAGCTGTAAAGACACATGAAATGGTGCAACTGCATTTCTAAATGAGCAATAATTCAAAAATGTTTCATTCTAAATAGTGTCCAACCAGCAACACCGTCTTAAACCGTTTAAATTATCGTGTAAAAAGACTTAGAGATGAAGTTTTCCCTATGTAAGTTACAGCCCCTGCCAACATTTAAAAAAATATAGCTGATTTCATTCTTCAGTACTTAAAACATATTAAATGGTTACATTTTCCAAAACTATCTTAAGCTAGAGCAACCACACCAGCATCATTCCGACGCACAGAACACAGGGCTTTTATTTTGATGAGTTTATTAAGGCCAAGTCTGCAGGGAGCGGCGCAGCAGTCGAGGAGCGGCGAAGGCACCGTCCATCCCTGGCCATACACAGCTCGAGTGACAGCGACCACAGTCACGGGCGGGGAAAGCGTTCTTGGGCTCCGGGACCCGTCACGGGCTTTGCTGTTAGGTCTCCACACACAACCTTACAGCCTCTCCCGAAGAAAAACGATCCATTTCCTTCCCTAACTTGCTGAGCCTCGGAAATCATTAAATAAGACTACCGGGGTTTCTCTCCCTTCTGCATTTTCTCTGAAGAGGTTCTTGGGGAGAAAATTCCAGGGTCGAGATTTAGCACCTCACATTACGGCGATAAAAAACGGCGCCATTCGTCAAATAAAAAGGAGACCCGCGAGCGTACGTGACCGCCCGGCCCACGAGCACCAGCGGCTCGGTCTCCGCCTACGGCCCTTGGCCCAGCCGAGCAGGCCCACGCGGGCCTTGGGCGGCGGGCCCACCCTCCACAACCCGGGGCGCGGCCTGCGACGGGCGGTGACCCAGGGCGGCGGCGGCGGCGGCGGCGCCCACCTGGGCCGGGGCGGGCACCTGCGGGAGCGGCGGAGGTGCCAGACCTGGGGTCCGCCCGCTGGGCTCTCCCTCGTCGCCCACCAGCGCCCGCGCCTCACCTGCGGGCTGTCCTCCAGCGTCTCCTCGATGGGCAGTTTGTCGATCCCCGGCATCGTGGCGGAGGGAGGGCGGCGGCGGGAGATGCAGCGGCCGCCCACAGCTCCCCACGCCGGCCCACCCGCCGCAGCTGACCCCGGCCCGCCCTCTCCGGCTGGCGCGGCCGCCGTCCCCGCCCGCACCGCCTTCTCCAGACGCCGAGCGGCCGTGAGGGAAATCCCGCCCCCTCGGCCTCACTGCCCCGCCTCCCGGCGCGTCCATTGGCTCCCGGGGACGCCCATCCGCTCTGCGGCGGTGGACGGGAGGTTCCCGTGCGCCGCAAGGCGTTCCCGTGCGGCGCAAGGCTCTCCCGTGAGCGCGGGCGTCGGAAGCGGCGGAGGTGGCAGTGGCTGCCATGGGGTGGCCTTCCCTGCACGCGCGTGTTTGTATCTAAATCGCAGGAGACTGTCTCTTCCTCAGCTTGCTGGCGCGAGGAGCCGGAGCCTCGAGTTAGGGCCACACGGGGGAATTTGGGGCGGGTTGACTTTTCCCGCAACATATTTTGTCAGAGACGTTGGAAAAAGCCCTACTGCTGGCGCCTTTTAGTTTCCTCAGATGATAATGTTCCCAACTCCGCTCGAAGCATCCAGTCTTAATCCCCTCCAGCAGAATGGTGCTAACTCAGATGTCTGAGATCCGCACCTGTGTTAATAGGGCTTTCTGGCAAACTTGTGAACGTAGCCTCGAAATTATTTTTCTGGACACTTGAATATCAGTGTATTCAGTTGAAAACATGTGATTTTGTTGCCCGTTTAACAGTTCCTACCCGGCCTCCCAAGGTCAGTCCTTCAGGACTGACATTGCAACTCCAGCTCCCATGTTTCCTTTAAATCACAAAGGAAAACATCTTTTAAAAATCAGGATACACTGGTTAATTATGTTAGTAGCTAATTGGCATTTCCGTTTCATCAAAAAGGTTTGGAAGCTTTAAATAGTTTTAGCCTCTAATTTTACAATAAAGTGAAGCTCAAAGTTGGGAGTTTGACCGGATGAGGGCTACAAGCCCATCCTTTCCTCCTCCCTCTTCATCTTTCCCAGCCTCTCAACCTGGCTCGTTTATGTCTCTGTATAGTTGTAGGCTTTCAACATTATACAGAGAAAATAACAAAGTAATGTCTTCTAAACATCTAGCCATTAATTCCACCAATCCATTCCATTTTCATTCAAGAAGTACCCAGAGATGCTGAGTAAAGATTATTAGCTGCTTGGTTCCACAGATACATGGGAACAAATCCAGAATAGTGGTAGCACAAATCCAAATACAGTAACAAATAGAAGTTATATATTTTAAACGAAAATAGATTTTCCCATGATCTCTTGAAAGAAAGATAAAATTATATTTTTAAAGTTTTGTTGGGTAGACTTGCATTGTAGTTTTACGGAATTATTTTTAGTGTTACAATCTTTAGAAGTTCTCCCCTTAGATTGTTTATCAACTAGTCTCGCTCTCTCGAAGAGTTCTTTAGTTTTTGAGGAAGTTGATTTGGAGGCAGTTCTTACAATGAGTTAAGGGTTCCCAGTGTGTTACAGGTTCTTTTCCTTGATAGCTTATTTCTACTCTGCCAGCAAGAACACCATGCACCCCAGCTCTAAAGAAGGAAGACTTTCAAGGTAAGTGACCTTCCTGATTGAACTGAGTTAGATTTTAAATGAAGGAGAAGAAAGGTTGTGACAACTGTTAAGAATCAGGAGTGAGGAGTGTAAACAATGTATAAGAAAAAAAAAAAAAAAAAAAGGCCGGGCACTGTGGCTCAAGCCTGTAATCCCAGCACTTTGGGAGGCCATGGCAGGTGGATCACCTGGGGTCAGGAGTTCAAGACCAGCCTGCCCAACATGGCGAAACCCAGTGTCTATGAACAATACAAAAATTAGCTGGGCGTGGTGGCGTGCCTGTAGTCCAGCTACTCGAGGGCGGCTGAGGCTGGAGACTCAATTGAAGCCGGGAGGCCCAGGGGCAGTGAGCCGAGATCACGCCACTGCATTCCGGTGTGGGCGACAGAGCAAGACTCCGTCTCAAAAAAAAAAAAAGTTACCCAATTAACTTGGCCAAACCAAATAATTCGAATGAAAAATTCTATTAGGTATTTGAATTATCTGGGTGTGATATTGTTAAGTTAAATGATTTCCTTCTTAGTATGTTATGTACATCTAAACTGTGTTTCTGTAAAGGATTCTCAAGAGACCATTATATTATGGCAGAATGGCAAGGAATTCTTGCCAGACTCGGTTAAAAAATAAAACAGGCTAGGCGCGGTGGGGCTCACGCCTGTAATCCCAGCACTTTGGGAGGCTGAGGTAGGCGGATCACGAGGTCAAGAGACCAAGACCATCCTGGCCAATCTGGTGAAACCCCGTCTGTACCAAAAATACAAAAATTAGCTGGGCATGGTAGCGCGCGCCTGTATTCCCAGCTCTTCGGAAGGCTGAGACAGGAGAATTGCTTGAACCCGGGAGGTGGAGGTTGCAGTGAGCCAAGACTGCACTCCAGCCTGGGCAACAGCGTGAGACTGCATCTCAAAAACAAAAAATAAATAAATAAAAATGAAAAAAATAAAAAACAAAAACAGGTTCACATTCATTTGGATGGAGAGGTAGGTTTAGTCAAATCTAGTTTTAACCTGTTTGTACTAGAATCCAGTTTGAGCCTTCCATTTGGATTCTCTAGCTTTAGGCCACTGTATACCCTGCTCATCCAAAAATATAGTTGTATTTCCTATGTTAAAACATCTCCAAAGCTGCAGAATTCATAGTCATTTTTGATAACCAGTTTAATCAGCCTAAGTTTTGTGCAGTTAACTAAACTCAGTTCATTTTAAGCCAGTTTTCTTTTATACAGGAAATGAGGCTTGTTCAGAGAATGCCTTAAGGGTTACTGGAGACTCATCTGTGGGTAGTAGAGTAAAAACTTTGGGCAACTGGTTAATTTTATGGAAGGCAAGTCAGGATTAAACAACATCCACCAAAGATTTCTTTGAGACATTTCACATCTATCCCTTGAGACATTTCACACGTATAATTTACAACAAAAGGACATACAGTCTTGTAAATAGAGTTGTTAATTATTAGTCTCCTAAAATTATATTTGGCCTTATAATTAGGTTTTTACATGATACTCCTTGAAGTTCTCGTCTGTGATCTGTAATAGGAAAGAATCCAATAACCCAAGTGATGCTAGTTCTTTACTTTTAAAAATTATCCCTTTAGGTCAGTGGTTTCCAAACTTCATGCACACATACAAATCATCTGGGAAGGTTGTTAGAATACAGATTCCTGAGAGAGTTTGGGACGTCCGGCTTCGGAGCAGGAATCTTCATTGGGCCAGCAACTAAAAAGAGAATTAAATATGGGTGATGTTGAGAAAGGCAAGAAGATTTTTATTGTGAAGTGTTCCCAGTGCCACACCACTTAAAGGGAGGCAAGCACAAGACTGGGCCAAATCTCCATGGTCTCTTCGGGCGGAAGACAGGTCAGGCCCCTGGATACTCTTACACAGCCGCCAATAAGAACAAAGGCATCACCTAGGGAGAAGATACACTGATGGAGTATTTGGAGAATCCCAAGAAGTACATCCCTGGAACAAAAATGATCTTTGTCAGCATTAAGAAGAAGGAAGAAAGGGCAGACTTGATAGCTTATCTCAAAAAAGCTACTAATGAGTAATAGGCCACATTTTATTTATTACAAAACAAATGTCTGACTTTTTTATGTGTACCATACACATAATCTCATACACCAGAATTCAGATCATGAGTGACTGACAGAATATTTTGTTGGGCAGCCCTGATTTAAAACTAAGACTGGGGGGCCGGGCGTGGTGGCTCAAGCCTGTAATCCCAGCACTTTGGGAGGCCGAGACGGGCGGATCACGAGGTCAGGAGATCGAGACCATCCTGGCTAACACGGTGAAACCCCGTCTCTACTAAAAAATACAAAAAACTAGCCGGGCGAGGTGGCGGGCGCCTGTAGTCCCGGCTACTCGGGAGGCTGAGGCAGGAGAATGGCGTAAAAACCCGGGAGGCGGAGCTTGCAGTGAGCTGAGATCCCGCCACTGCACTCCAGCCTGGGCGATACAGCGAGACTCCGTCTCAAAAAAAAAAAAAAACTAAGACTGGCTTGTGGTTAAATGAATATGTTCAGTTTTTGAATTTTAATAGTAATTCCAATTCGGTAAATGCTATCACTGTTTACCCCTTCTAAAGATATGATTAGACTTCGTTAGTAATGTTCAACTTTTCACAAAGATGGTGAGTGCCATCTTAAAACTTACTGGAGATTGGTTTTATATTTAGATTTATATAACTGGTTTGTGAATATATTTAAATACTGGGGAAATTCCTTCACTGTCTCAGAACCAAGCAAGATTCACCTGTGTTTTGTGTTCATTTGCCTCTTAAAGGCAAGGGTTGAAGATAAATAAGGTAGCAATGTCTAGAGTTTTGGCCTTAACTATGCCAATTTAATTATAATTCCCTGTATTTAAAATTGTTCCTTTTACTTATTGAAAGGCATTTTAGTGTGGTTTATGTGTAATATTAAAGATGATTCAACACTTCTCACATCTTATAGATCTATAAGGTCACATGCTTTTAAAATAGTAGCAAGTTAAACTTCACTCTTGAATTCTTTACAATCTAAGTCCAACTAAGTTATAATTTAGGACTGTCTTTAAACAGCCATTCAGAAACGTATAAAACTGTAGAACTGTGTATTTGTGATTGAGAATGGTGCTTTTGCCAACTTAAAGGGATTAAAGTAGTGGAGATATACACAAATTTTAAAATTATGTGTGACCACAAGACTAAAGATAATTAAAAAGAAAACCACACACACACACACACACACACACACACACACACACACACAGAACACAGATTCCTGAGCCCTGCTGGAAGATTTTGGTGTAGTAGGTCAGAGTCAGGGCTGGGAATCTCTCCAGTTAAGTCTGAAGCAGGTAATCCACAAACCACATGAGGAAAAACTCTATCCAAGATGGAGAATGATCATTTCCCTTTCCTAGATCACTTTGTATTTAAAATTTTTTTTAAAAGAGTTAGGTGGGCACAGTAGCTCATGCATGTAATCCTAGTACTTTGGGAGGTCAAGGTGGGAGGATTGCTTAAGCTCTGGAGTTTGAGACTAGCCTGGGCAACACAGAGACACCATCTCTACAAAAAAAAAAAAAAAAAACAAAACAAAAAAAAACTTGAAATTAAATTAAAATTTTAAAAAATAGGCTGAGCACTGTAGGCATAAGGCTGGCTTATGCCTGTAATGCCAGCACTTTGGGAGGCCGAGGCAGGTGGACCACCTGAGGTCAGGAGTGTGAGACCAGGCTGGCCAACATAGTGAAACCCCGTCTACAAAAATTAGCCAGATGCGGTGGCAGGTTCCTGTAATCCCAGCTACTTGGGAGGCTGAAGCAGGAGAATCGCTTGAACCTGGGAGGCAGAGGTTGCAGTGAGCTGAGATCACACCACTGCACTCCAACCTGGGTGACAGCGAGACTCAGTCTAAAGAAAAAAAAAATTAACAAAAAATAAATAGTCAAGCAAACATTTAGAAAAGGAATCCTAGGTTCCAGGTGAGGATAGTGAGAGGGACATCATTTCCAGGCTAACAAGCCTGGAAACCACCTACTCACAGATATCCTCTGAAAGACTCCATCAATTTAAAATTCTGGGAAATCCATACTCCTTTTAAAGAGTGTAATGTATAATGCAAAAAATTCTGGTTGTTACTAGTAAATCACTCCTTAGTAGGACTAACTTTAACAGATAATTCAATTATTTTCTTAATACCAGCTGAGATAAAGCAGATTCAGGAAATAGCAGATTTCAAGAAAATTTGGGAACTTGAGTCATTTAATCTATTTTAAAACATTAGCACCAGTAGCAGAGTAGGGGGAAGCTTTGGACAATTGGAGAGTAGAACAAAAAGTTCTGAGGAATGGGTTGCAAAAAGAGGTGGGAGGGCAGTAAGGACCAACTGGTTCTTCATTATGCCACTGCAAACTAGCTTCTGCCTTTGACCTTGGGGGATGTCACTTTTACTCATTGCCACAGCATCCTTAGAATGGGGGGAAATTCTGCAGCTTCAACTTTCTTGACTGTAAAAAGAAAAAACAGAATTCTAGGAAAATTGTATACGCTTTTGTTTATCTATGGTTGTCTTGATTCCTTTTTAGAAGAACACTTTAATTAATTTGTTTGACCAGGCCAAGAACTTTAACACAAAATAGCATCATTCCCCTTCTGTGGGGAGGTAGATGAGAACATGGTTATGAGCTCATGGGCTTGGCCTGTGATTTAAATTCTGGCTCCACTGTTTAGTAGCTCTGTGACTGAAGTCAAGTTACTTAACTTCTCTGTTTCTCCATTCTGTCATCTGAAAAGTGGAGCTTCATACTAGAGAACCTACATTAATAGGGTTGTTAAGATGATTAATGAACTTTTACAGTAGCTCCTAGCACAATAAGTATTCAGTAAATATGAACTAATTATCTCTTTCATTATCAACTATTAAATATTAAAACATTTTACTGCTTTTAAGGAAGCTTTTTTGGTCTCTATCATATTTTTTTAAAAACCAATATTTTTTAAATCAGAAGATTGGGCTTATTACCTTAGAGAATTCTGATGCTATTTTAAATAACATTAGTTACCCTTGCTAATGTTTTATCAATTTGATTTGGGGGCTTTTGAGGCCGAAACCAAAATTTCAAAATCAATAAATATGTACTTTGAAATTCTAGAGGAAAAGTGTACCAAAACAATTACCAAAAGAGCCAAGGTTATTGCCATTTTGAGGTTTTTGAGAGTTTTTTTGGTTTTGTTTTTCTTTTTTTTTGGGCGAGTGGTGAGTGGGTAGAGGTGCCCCAAAGTTAAAAGAAGACTTTCATGATGCTTTCCACACATGGGAATTCTGGAAGGAACAGTCAAATCATTGGGGACAAAATTGCTCATAGACTGGGGGCAGTGGCTCACACCTGTAATCCCAAAATTTTGGGAGGCTGAGGTAGGAGGATCGCTTGAGCCCAGGAATTTGAGACTAACCTGGGCAACATAGTGAGACAGTGTCTCTACAAAAAATTTTAAAATTAGCCAGGTGTGGTTGCACGTGCCTGTAGTCCCAGCTACTTGGGAGGCTGAGGTGGGAGGATTGCTTGAGCCCAGGAGGTCAAAGCTGCAGTGAGCCATGATCTTGCCACTGCACTCCAGCCTGGGTGACAGCAAGACCCTGTCTCAAAAAAACAAAAAAAGCTTTTAGGGAAGTTAATATGTCCTGTTCCTGTTTAATCATTGAAAACATTTTAATATTTTCAGAGCCATAAAGGGCAGTGAAAAACAAAGTAGCAGAATTGATTATACCAGTACTATTTATCCCATGGCTAATGCAAATAAGACTCTCAGGGTTAATTCACACATGCTTCCAAGAACACTAGATGGCGCCAATGATTTAGGATTCAGACTACCTCAGGGAACAGCTGTCTTCATTCAACAAATATTTATTAAATAATGAACAAAACAATAAAAATCTCTGTCATTGTGGAGCTACAGGTTAGTAGATATGGTGGGGAGAAAGACAATAAAAAATAAACATAGTAGTCTTAGAAGTATAGCATATTGGCCGGGCGCAGTGGCTCATGTCTGTAATCCCAGCACTTTGGGAGGCCGAGGTTAGTGGATCACGAGGTCAGGAGTTCGAGACCAGCCTTGCCAATATGGTGAAACCCCAACTCTACTAAAAATACAAAAATTAGCTGGGCATGGTGGCACACGACTATAGTCCTAGCTGCTTGGGAAGCTGAAGCAGGAGAATCGCTAGAACGTGGGAGGCAGATTTTGTTGTGCCACTGCACTCCAGCCTGGGTGAAAGAGTGAGACTTCATCTCAAAATAAATAGATAGATAAATAAGAAGTATAGCATATTACAGCTACAAGGCTGTAGTGAGCTATGATTGCACCCCTGTACTCCAGCCTGGGCAAACCTTATCTTATATAGTAAAATAAAGAATAGTAAGTTAGAATGTCATAAGTGCTATAGAAAGTAGAGTAGCGAAGGCCAGGCACAGCAGCTCATGCTTGTAATCCCAGCACTTTGGGAGGCTGAGGTGGGAGGATGGCTCGAGCCCAGGAGTTCAAGACCAGCGTGAGCAACATGACAAGAACCCATCTTTACAAAAAAATTTTTTAATTGGCTGGGTATGGTGGTGTGTACCAATAGTCCCAGCTACTTGGGAGGCTGAGGTGGGAGGATCGCTTGAGCTGGAGAGTTGGAGGCTGCATTGAGCCATGGAGTAGAGGCTGCACTCCAGCATGGGTGACAGAGGAAGGCCTTGTCTCAAAAAAAAAAAAAAAAAAAAAAAGAGTAGGGAAAACAGAGCCGGGGCAGCTGCAATTTTAAATAGGTTCTTCAGAATGAACTTCATTAAGAAAGTAACACATGAACAAAACCTTGGAGTGGCTGGAATGAGCCCTGGGGATGTCTAGGGAGCAAACATTCCAGAAAGAGAGACCACCAGGGCAGAAGCCATCACCCCTAAGGTAAGAGTGGCCTGGCCTAGTTCAAGAATTGCACAGAGCCCAAGATGACAGGAGAAGAGCAAGCCAGTGGAAAGCCTGAGGAGTAAAGGAAGGGAGAGGAGGCCACGTCAGGCAAAGCCTTGTGCCCTCTATGAGGACTTTGGCTCTTACCCTAATTTTGGGCAAAAACACCTTTAATAAAGGCAGCGATTTGAAACAAATGTTGGGGAAACTGGAGAATTGGTGGTATACTAAATAATAAAATATAGGTGGCCAGATGCAGTGGTTCTTGCCTGTAATCCCAGTACTTTGGAAGGCCGAGGTGGGTGGATCATTTGAAGTCAGGAGTTCAAGACTAGCCTGGCCAATATGATGAAACTCTGTCTCCACTAAAAATACAAAAATTAGATGGGCAGTGGTGGTGGGCACCTGTAATCCCAGCTACTCAGGAGGCTGAGGCAGGAGAATCGCTTGAGCCTGGGAGGCAGAGATTGCGGTGAGCCAAGATCACACTGCTGCACTCCATCCTGGGCGACAGAGTGAGACTCTGTGTCAGAACAAAATAAATAAATAAATGGCAAATTAACTTTGTCTTAAGTAAACTCAATCATTTACGAGATCCTTTGATTTAAAGGGAAAAAGACTACATTAGTGATTTAGCTTAATCACATTCATTATAGACAGGACCAAAAGCAATGTCTTAAGACAATGGGTTTTTTTGGGTTTTTTTTTTTTTTTTTTTTTTTTTTTTGAGATGGAGTCTGGCTCTGTCGGCCAGGCTGGAGTGCAGTGGCCGGATCTCAGCTCACTGCAAGCTCCGCCTCCCGGGTTTACGCCATTCTCCTGCCTCAGCAGCCTCCCGAGTAGCTGGGACTACAGGCGCCCGCCACCTCGCCCGGCTAGTTTTTTGTATTTTTTAGTAGAGACGGGGTTTCCCCATATTAGCCAGGATGGTCTCGATCTCCTGACCTCGTGATCCGCCCGTCTCGGCCTCCCAAAGTGCTGGGATTACAGGCTTGAGCCACCGTGCCCGGCCAAGACAACATTTTTAAAAAGTCATAAAATATGACTTCATGCTCTACTGCAGGGCTACAGTAACCAAAACAGCATGGTATTGGTATAAAAATAGGTACATAGACCAATGGAACAGAGTAGAGAGCCCAGAAATAAGGCTGCACACCTACGACCATCTGATCTCCAACAAAGCTGACAAAAACAAGCAATAGGGAAAGGACTCCCTATTTAATAAATGGTGCTGGGCTATCTGACAAGCCATATGTCGAAGACTGAAACTGGACACCGTTTTTACACCATATACAAAAATCAATTAAAGATGGATTGAAGATTTAAATGTAAAACCCAAACTTACAAAAACCCTGGAAGAAAACCTAGGCATACCATTCTGGACATAGGATCAGGCAAAGATTTCATGATGAAAATGCCAAAAGCAATTGCAACAAAAGCAAAAATTACGAATGGGATCTCACTAAACTTAAGAGCTTCTGCACAGCAAAATAAACTATCAACAGAGTAAACAGACAACCTACAGAATGGGAGAAAATTTTTGGAAACTGCATCTGACAAAGGTCTAATATTCAGCATCTATAAGAAACTTAAATAAATTTACAAGGAAAAAACAACCCTATTAAAAAGTGGGCAAAGGAGGCCAGGCGCTATGGCTCACGCCTGTAATCCCAGCACTTTGGGAGGCCGAGGCGGGTGGATCACGAGGTCAGGAGATCAAGACCATCCTGGCTAATACGGTGAAACCCTGTCTGTACTAAAAATACAAAAAATTAGCTGGGCATGGTGGCGGGCACCTGTAGTCCCAGCTACTCAGGAGGCTGAGGCAGGAGAATGGCATGAACCTGGGAGGCGGAGCTTGCAGTGAGCCAAGACCGTGACACTGCACTCCAGCCTGTGTGACAGAGTGAGACTCCTTCACAAAAAAAAAAAAAAAAGTGGGTAAAGGACATGAACAGACACTTTTCAGAAGAAGTCATGCATGTGGCCTACAAGCATAAGAAAAATAGCCCAATATCATTGATCGTTAGAGAAAAATGCAAATAAAAACCACAATGAGATACCATCTGTAGGGAACTGTAGGCCATCATCATTAGAAAAGTAATGCAGGAACAGAAAACCAAATACCACATGTTCTCACTTACAAATTGGAGCTAAATGATGAGAATACATAGACAAAGAGGGGAACAACAGTCAGAATGGCTGCTATTAAAAAGTAAAAAGATAACACATGCTGTGAGTTTGCAGAGAAAAGGGAACACTTATACACTATTGGTGGGAGTGTAAATTAGTTCAGCCATTGTGGAAAGCAGTGTGATAATTCCTCCAAGAGCTAAAAATAGAACTACCATTCAACTCAGCAATCATATTACTGGGTACAAACCCAACGGAATATAAATCATTCTACCATAAAGATACATGCTTGTGAATGGTCACTGCAGCGCTATTCACAATAGCAAAGACATGGAATCAACCTAAGTGCCCATCAATGGTAGACTGGATAAAGAAAATTTGGTACATGTACACCATGGAATACTATGCAGCCATAAAAAAGAGAGTAAGACTGGCTGGGCATGGTGGCTCACGTCTGTAATCCCAGCATTTTGGGAGGCTGAGGCAGGCAGATCACCTGAGGTCAGGAGTTCAAGACCAGCCTGGCCAACATGGCAAAACCCATCTCAACTAAAAATACAAAAATTAACTGGGCATGATGGCGGGTGCCTGTCATCCCAGCTACTTGGGAGGCTGAGGCAGGACAATCACTTGAACCCAGGAAGTGGAGGTTACAGTGAGCTGAGATCACGCTACTGCACTCCAGCCTGGGCAAAAGAGTGAGACTCCATCTCAAAAAAAAAAAAAAAAAGAGAATGAGATCATGTCCTTTCCAAACATGGATAGAGCTGTAGGCCATCATCATTAGCAAACTAATACAGGAACAGAAAACCAAATACCACATGTTCTCACTTAAAAATGGGAGCTAAATGATGAGAATACGTAGACACAAAGAGACAACAACAGACACTGGGGCCTGCTTGAGGGTGAAGGTTGGAAAGAGGAAGAGGATCAGAAAAAAATAACTATTGGGTACTAGGCTTAGTACCTGGGAGATGAAATGATCTGTACAAGAAACCTCCATGACACAGGTTTAACTATGTAACAAACCTACATGTGTATCCCTGAACCAAAAATAAATGCTAAAAAATAAATACAAATGGGTTTATAGTTTTTCCTCTTCCCTTTCTGAATACTAATGCAGCCTTAAAGCCATTAGGTGCAGTCAGGTAAAGTAGGAGTAGATGCAAAGTGGAGAAGTCACAGGGGCCCAGAACGGGGTGGTGGAGTCCAGGCTGTGTGAGGAGGACATCCCCACAGAGGAGTGGCCTGGTGTGAGGTTTCAGAGCCTGTGCAAGGTGAGGAGTCATCTGTGGAGGGGGTTGTCAGAGCACAAGGATGGTAAAGAGGGTGTTTGGTGGCAGGATGTTGAAACAAAAGTGGGGTGAAGAGGGCACCTGCATGAGAGTGCAGTTTGGAGCCCAAGCATGATGAGGAGGGCTTTTGCATGAGGTGGGAGTTTGGTGCAGGATTTCAGAACCCAAGGGGTGAGGGAAGTACCCATAAAGGAGGGAAGCCTGGTGCAGGGTCTCAGAGCCCTATACCTCAGAGCAAGGTGAAAACAGAGCCCAAGTAAGAAGAGAAGGGCTTTTTAGGAAAGCACCTAGCACTAGCACAGGGGTTGGTCCTCAAATGAAGTAAGGAAGCCATCTCTGTGAGTAAGAGGTGATGGCAATGAAAGTTTGGTTATATACATGGGACAGATCAAGTAAGTAAATATATTGAAGATAATAGAAGCCAGGTTTCTCACTGTCAAAGGGATTACAAATATGGAAAGGGAGAAAATTGGAAAGGGTTCCTCTGGTGCTGAATTGGAATTACAGTATCCATGTTAACTCACAGATTTCAGTAAATATATGGAAATAAATGTAGATATAAACGTGTATATATATCATATGCATGTGTTTCCTAGCTCTTCCACTGAGAGGGCCTAGAAGCAGAGATGCCCCAATGGCAATGAACACACATACGTCCCAGATTTTGCCCTCTAAACACCATTCTCCACTAAAAAGAAACTTGGAGGGCTCCTTGGAGGAATGGCTTATCCTAGGTCCCTGGAACAAGAAAAGAACAAGATGCACCTGGGACATCTTGTTGTGCCAGAAATTAGAAAGTGTTCAAAAATGATGTCAGACTTGAAGGGGACTCCCATTGGCCAAATCTGGGGGAATTTGAAAGTCATAATAAATAATGAGATTATAATCTATTAAAATAGGAAACTGTGAGTCCATACTGATAGAAATAAATGATATAAATAATTCAAAAATTTGATGAGAAACAGTATTTACATAGGCTTAAAGTACCTCCTCCACACAAAATACTCTATTATGAAGGGGAAAAGAGTAACTTTACAGTGGAGAAACCTGGTAGACGCCATCTTAATCAAAATTAAATATCACCAGTAATGGGACATATCAAAATCATGTGCTACCTGATTGGAAATAATGAGAACACAGCATTACTTCTGTGATATTCCTACCAAAGATGCTTAACCTGAACCTAGTCACGAGGAAACATCAGACATAACCTTATTTTTTATTTTTTGAGACAGTCTTACTCTCACCTCGCCTGGAGTGCAGTGACACGATCATAGCTCACTGCAGCCTCGACCTCCTGGGCTCAGGTGATCCTCCCACCTCAGCCTCCCAGGTAACTGGGACTACAGATGCACATCACCATGCCTGGCTAATTTTTTGTGGTTTTTGTAGAGATGAGGTCTCCCTCTTTTCCCAGGCTGATCTCTAACTGCTGGGCTCAAGTGATCTGCCCGCCTCAGCCTGCGGCCTCCCAAAGTGCTGGCATTACAGGTGTGAGCCAATGTGCCCAGCCCAGATAACCTTAAATGAAGGACATTCTACAAAGTAGCTGACTGTAATCTTCAAAAAGTGTCCAGGTCATGAAGGTCAAAAAAATACTGAGGATCTGTTGTTGATTGAATGAGACTTAAGAGACACGATTGAAGACAATGTGTGATTCTGAACTGGATTATTTTACTGTGAAGGATGTTATTTGGGGCAATGAATGAAACTTGAATGGGGTTTGATGATTACATGGTAGTGATATAACCAGTGTTACTTTCTTGATTTTGATGGTTTGATTGTGATTATATAGGAGGAAATCCTTGTTTGCAGGAAAAACACTATTCAGGGTTGATGGGGCATCATGTCAGCAACTACTCTAAATGGTTGGAGAGAGAGAGGTTTTTGTACTGTACTTGCAACTTTTAAGTAAGTTTGAAATTGTTTCAAAATTAAATCAAAAACATTACAAATTAAAACCAGGTACATAGCTGTGATCATGAATAGACCACTGAACATGATACATTGCTAAATTGTTTATTTTTGCCTTAACATTTTTCTGTGTGTGTGTGTGTGTATTTTTTTTTTTTTTTTTTGGTCTGTTTGTTTGTTTGTTTGTTGAGACAGAGTCTCGCTGTGTCGCCCAGGCTGGAGTGCAATGGCGCGACCTTGGCTCACTGCAACCTCTGCCTCCCGGGTTCAAGTGATTCTCCTGCCTCAGCCTCCTGAGTAGCTGGGATTACAGGCGCCTGCCACCACACCTGGCTAATTTTTATATTTTTAGTAAAGACAAGGTTTCACCACGTTGGCCAGGCTGGTCTCAAACTGCTGACCTCAGGTGATCCACGTGCCTCGGCCTCCCAAAGTGCTGGGATTACAGGTGTGAGCCACCGTGCCCGGCCAACATTTTTCTGTTTTTAAAGAGAGAGTATTAAACAGGTGTCTTTGCTCTAGAAAAGAAGAAACTTTGTGTCCTGGAAAGTGGTAAGACCTCTGGGCACTGAAAGTAAAATATTCCAAAGTTCATCTTTGCTCTTTTCTATCTCTACTTTTATGAGGACCTAGACACCACTGAGAATTCTCGTACCTCCCTAGAAGAATCCATTGGTAACCATGATAGCTGCCTTATTTGATCACAACCTTTTAGAAATACATGTTTATTTTAAAGTATTTCTAATATCTGAGTTGCTAGATTTCTGAAATGTTATTTGCAGTCTTCTAGTACTAAAATGAACTCACTTATTTAGGTTATATATGTGAGATATATGACAATAATATTTACTATTCTAGATAAAGTTATTCCCTAAAATATTTTTAGATCTTTATTATTTATCACATTCTGTCAATTTTCACTAGAGTTTTACCATCTCATTCTGGGAATTTTGTCTTAATTCTGAAGAAATTCAGTTTGCTAAATACTTGCCCATTTGTGTATATAATTAGAAATATAATTTGTATTGTGTTTTGATTGATAAACCCCCCTTCCTCTATATTCCCTTCTTAATGATACCATCATTCATCTGGTTATCTAAGCTAGAAATATTGGAATCACATTAACTTTCTCCTCGTCCCCTCAACAGACAAGCACACACACACCCCTGTCTCTGACGGGCCTTATGTTATGTTGCTTTTCTCTGACCTTTTCTGTTTTTTGTTTTTTGTTTTTCATTTTTTGTTTTTTTTTAAAGACGGAGTCTCGCTCTGTTGCCCAGGCTGGAGTGCAGTGGCCAGATCTCAGCTCACTGCAAGCTCCGCCTCCCGGGTTCACGCCATTCTCCTGCCTCAGCCTCCCGAGTAGCTGGGACTACAGGCGCCCACCACCTCGCCCGGCTAGTGGGTTTTTTTGTATTTTTTAGTAGAGAGGGGGTTTCACCGTGTTAGCCAGGATGGTCTCGATCTCCTGACCTCGTGATCCACCCGTCTCGGCCTCCCAAAGTGCTGGGATTACAGGCTTAAGCCACCGCACCTGGCCCTCTGACCTTTTCTTGAAATATCTCTGCCTCAACACATCTCTGAAAAGCCTTTATAATAACACTGATAACAGCAATAAGTGAGTAATGGTAGGCAGTTTAGGTAATGTCTACTACGTGTCAGGCTCTATTCCAAGAGCTTTGCAGATATTAACGCATTGGATCCTCAATTGGGCACTATAATTATCCCCATTTTATTGCAGAAGAAGCAGGCTCAAAAGGCTAAGTTATATGTGCAAAGTCACATAGCTAAGAAGAGCTGGAATTTGGACCCAGATAATCTGACATCAGAGTTGGGTTCTTAACCCTTCCTCAGTCCTATTCAATCTCACCCAAGTAGATTTGGGCCATTTTCTATTCCCATAGTCACTTGTGCCTGTATCTTTATTTTGTTATATTGTAATTGTGTATGTACATACTGATGTCCCTAGAAGACTAAAGAGAATGTTACTATTTATATTTACAGAAGTAGAGAGAATAATGAATCCACATGTACCGGTCTCTAATTCAACACATCAACATTTTGCAATACCTACTTCAATTATCTCTTTCTTGTTTTTCTTTCTGTTTTCCTAAAATATTTGAAAGCAAAACCCAGACATCATGAAATTTCACCTGTAAATACTTGAGTATCTTTTAAAGGGGCATATTAGGTAACCATAATCACATTATCATACCTAATAAAATCAACATTAATTACTATCCTCTTAATCATGAGTTTCTTGAAGGCAGAAATGATTTCATCTCTGTGCTCTGCAGAGCACTCCCTGATATATGTTGGAGTTTAACAAATGTTTGTTTTGATTGAAAAGTTTATTTATTTATTTGAGACAGAGTCTTGCTCTGTTGCCCAAGCTGGAGTGCAGTGTCACAATCTTGGCTCACTGCAACCTCTGCCTCCTGGGTTCAGGCAGTTCTCCTGCCTCAGCCTCCCGAGTACCTGGGATTACAGATGCGTGCCGCCACACCCAGCTAATTTTTGTATTTTTAGTAGAGATGGGGTTTCACCATGTTGGCCAGGATGGTCTTGAACTCCTGACCTCGTGATCCACCTGCCTTGGCCTTCCAAAGTGCTGGGATTACAGGTGTGCGCCGCTGCGCCCGATTGGAAAGTTAAAGTTGTTTAAAACCGTAACATTGATCCCCCAGAAACAATGTTATAAATAACCATCAGATTCTTGGGTTAACTGACAACTCCCATTTAATCTACAGCGATTAGATTAAATAGCACTAAAGTTTAGGCCCGAGCCCTTTGGAGCCTTAAATCCTAAACCATTTTATCTTTGAATATTGAGTCTGAGAAAAACCTGAGTCTAATTTAGCTCAGCCCTGAGTTTTCTTGTTCCCACTGTCAATCCAGGCAGGACATAAGAACAAGGGCTCGACGGGATGAGAGTGTTCATTGGTAAAGATTTCTCAGAAGAAAATATGGCAGCATCCACTAAAAAACAATATGCATTTCAAAGAAATTTTTCCATGGATTTCCATGCACCCCTGCATGTGTGCTAACATGTATGTAGAGGATGTTCATTGCCAAAATGGTATAGTAAAAAATTGGAGACAACCTATATCCCTCATTATCCAGGGTATAGATTGATAAATTGTGGTTCATCCACTTGTAGTGCCAAGCAGGTGTTGAAGGGAGAGGAAGAGCTATACATGTTTGTGGTGTGTGTGTGTGTGTCACACTATGGGAGAGTGGACCACATTGCAGAATAGCACACGTTTGACCCCATGTCGATAAAAACATGTGCATGTGAGCCAGGGCAGGGAACATCACACACCGGGGCCTGTCGGAGGTGGGAGACTGGGGGAGGGTTAGCATTAGGAGAAATACCTAATGTAAATGATGAGTTGATGGGTGCAGCAAACCAACATGGCACATGTATATCTATGTAACAAACCTGCGTGTTGTGCACATGTACTCTAGAACTTAAAGTATAATTTAAAAAAAATATATATGTGCATGTGTGCATCCTCCTATTTAAGTCAAAGTATTTTGAAAGGCAGGCAGGAGAAATGCTACATTGTTAGTGGTGATAGCCAGTAAGCTGGGGAGGTAAGATGGGGTAAAAGTGAAGGAGACTATCATATTTTACTCCATGTACTGTTGTACAGAATAAATCTTTTTAAAAATTTACATTTTTTCTCTTTGCTACTTCAATCAGTGGAGAATGAATCTTTTTTTTTTTTTTTTGAGACAGAGTCTCACTCTGTCCCCATGCTGGAGTGTAGTGGTGTGATCTTGGCCCACTACAACCCCTGCCTCCCTGGGTCAAGCGATTCTTCTGCTGCCTCAGCCTCCCAAGTAGCTGGGACTACAGGTGCGCACCACCACGCCCAGCTAATTTTTGTATTTTTAGTAGACACGGGGTTTTACCATGTTGGCCAGGATGGTCTCGATCTCTTGACCTCGTGATCCACCCACCTCAGCCTCCCAAAGTGCTGAGATTATAGGTGTGAGCCACCACGCCCGGCCTGTAGAATGAATCTTTTCAAAATAAAAATGCATTTGTCTTTTGGTTGACTTTATATCAAATTTTTTAAATCAAGGGCTTGATATGTACAAGACATTATACTGTAAACAATTTTAACTGATTTGAAAATGAAAAATATAATAATTTTTTGAGATTTGAGAAAAGCAAAGGCTGAAATGCTTTTTAATTGTTATAAACTGGACGTACTCAATAAACTTACTTAACATTTCCTATGTGACAGGCACTGTGCTGGGTGCAGGGGAGATCGAAGACTGTATGAAACAGACCTTGCTCTCCTGAACCTCGTAATCACTGGGAAAGCTCCTGTGTGTGTCTAGTAACAATGGCAGACAAGGGCCATAGAAACCACAGAGTGCCACAAATATGAATTGTTCAACATGACTTGAGATTTTTAGATTTTAAACGTGGTTTTTTTTTTTTTTTTTTTTTTTTTTTTTTTTTTTTTTTTTTTGAGATAGCATCTCACTCTGTTGCCCAAGCTGGAGTGCAGTGGCGCTATCTCAGCTCACTGTAACATCTACCTCCTGGGTTCAAGCAATTCTCCTACCTCCCTCCCCAGTAGCTGGGATTACAGGCACTTACCACCATATCCGGCTAATTTTTGTATTTTTAGTAGAGATGGGGTTTCACCATGTTGGCCAGGCTGGTCTCGAACTCCTGACGTCTTGTGATCCACCACCCTTGGCCTCCCAAAGTGCTGGGATTACAGGCATAAGCCACCGTGCCTGGCCTTTTTTTTCTTTTTCTTTTTATCTTTTTTTTTTTTTTGACAAGGTCTCTCTCTGTCAGCCAAACTGGACTGCAGTGGCATGATCACAGCTCATTACAGCCTTAACCTCCTGTGCTCAAGCAATCCACCTCAGCCTCCTGAGTATCTGGGATCACAGGCGCATGCTACCACGCCCGGCTAACGGTTTTTCAATTTTTGAAGAAACAAGGTCCCACTGTGTTGCCCAGGCAGGTCTTGAACTCCTGGGTTTGAGCAATTCTCCCACCTCGGCTTCCCAAAGTGCTTGGATTATAGGAATGAGCCATAGCACCGGTCCTCAACTCAGATTTTTAAATGAATGCCGTATCTCAATTTTTATTAAATTTTAGTTACAGAATGCCATAATGTCTTCTCTTTTGTAGATTGCCCTGGAGTGATACACATGTAGTTCACAGAAAACTGGGATTACTTTACACATTAAAAAACAATGGCAACAATAGTTAAACCCTATTCAAATAAACTTAAACAATACTAGTACAGTATTTACGTTGCATGTCAGGTTTCAGATGTCACATCTTGCTCGTCCCATCTGTCCATCCATCCATTCAATTCACTTATTCAACAAATTTTATTGAATGTCTACTTGGGCATTGTTCTAGGAAACACTGAAGGCATTGCAGTAAAAAATAAACTTATATTTTAGAAAACACATTTTAACATTAAAAATACTGAAATTGTGAAATCAGTGCAATTCCTATGCAAAAGTAAGGAAGGGGCAAGGTTCACTGGAGCTTTGCTTATTCCATTTCTTATTACGCTCACAGCATAATACTTGTATGGCTGGTTTACAGAAATCTTTGCCAAAACACCTCAGACCTAGTACATTTTTCCTGATGTTAATGATTTGGATATTAACTGAAATACACAATTTAAAAATAAATATTTATCAAAACATGAATGGACTTTCATGTTCCTAAAACAAGAAAAAACATAAACCTCTCAGTTTTTACTTCATCTTGTATGTATAGATATTTGAAATATAGACTGTCCAATTTTATTCCTAAAACCTCTTCTAATGTCAATATGTCAGACTTTTCTTTCTCATATCAAAGTAAGTGTTGAAAGATACTGAGTATCATATGCAAAGTTTTCACAGTTTTTTTCTTAATTGATTAGTACACTTTGATATTTATACTATCAGATCATTGGTGAAGATGTTACGGTGGCCATTAATTGGTGAAGTCAATAAAACAGGATTTAGAGCAGAAAATACAAGTCAAGGCTCTGCCACTTCCTAGTTAGTGACTTCTGGTATTACAATGTTACTCTCAATTTCTGTTTTAACAGCTACCAAATGATAAAGATTTGTGAGAAGATTAAACACAAATATGCTAAAATGCTGGAGAAGCAATAAAGCTCGGTAGATATTTTGCATTTGTATTCATTATAACATTGTGTTAAATAAACAGCATTTATTAGAAACCCAGCAGAAGATACTATTTTAATGGTGAAATACTTTTCTCATGTCAGAACAAAACAAAGGTGTTTGTTTTTTGTTTTTATCATCACTATTTTCTTCTCTTTCCCTTCCTTTTCTTTTTTCTTTTTTTTTTTTCTTTTTTGAGATGGAGCTTCACTCTTGTTGCCCGGGCTGGAGTGCAATAGTGCGATCTCAGCTCACTGCAACCTCCACCTCTCAGGTTCAAGCGATTCTACTGCCTCAACCTCCCGAGCAGATGGGAGTACAAGCCCCACCATACCCAGCTAATTTTTTGCATTTTTAGTAGAGACAGGGTTTCACCATGTTGGCCAGGCTGATCTCGAACTTCTGACATCAGGTGATCGACCCCGCCTCCGCGTCCCACAGTGCTGGGATTACAGGCGTGAGCCACCGTGCCCAGCCTATCATCACTATTTTCAATATTGTTCTATACTTCTAGACCAGCACTATCTGGTAAGACTTCTTGTAGTTATGGAAATGTTCTCTGTCTGTGCTCTTCGGTTTGGAGCCACTAGCCATGTGTGTCTGTCCAAGTTTAAATTAAATTAAACTTAATTACATTTGAAATTCAGTTCCTCAGTTGCACTAGCAACATTTCAAGTGCTCATTAGCCACATGTAGCTAGTAGCTACCATATTGGATAGCTCAGATGAAGAACATTTTCATCATCCCAGAAAACTCAATTGGTTTAGAAGTTCTCATCATCCAGAATTACACAATAATGTTGAATAAGAGTGATCATGAAAGCATATTTATCCATCCATCCATTTTATGTTTTATGCATTTTTTTCTTTTTTTTTTTTTTTAGATATAGTCTCACTCTGTCACCCAGGCTGGACTGCAGTGGCATGATCTCAGCTCACTGCAACCTCGCCTCCCCAGTTTAAGCTATTCTCATGCCTCAGCCTCCCAAGTAGCTAGGATTACAGGCGTGTGCTACCATGCCCAGCTGATTTTTGTAGTTTTAGTAGAGACTGGGCTTCACTGTGTTGGCCAGGCTGGTCTCGAACTCCTGACCTCAAGTGATCTGCCCGCCTCAGCCTCCCGAAGTGCTGAGATTACAGGCGTGAGCCACCGTGTCTGGCCTACAACTTACTTTAAAATGCGTAAAACAAGTCTGGGCTGCAGTGAGCTGAGATCGCACCACTGCACTCCAGCCTGGGAAACAGAGCGAGACTCCATCTCAATCAATCAATCAATCAAGTTGTAGCCATCAATATACTTCCCCCTTAAACTCTTTAGCATACATAACATTGACTAGTTAAGTACTTGTTTATGCTTTTATAGATAAAACTTTGCAGTGAACAAATTTTAGAGTACCAATCAATGAGTATTGACAAATGCATACAGCTGTGTAATCCAAATCCTGTCAAAATATAGAACCTTACCCTCACCCCAAAAAGTTTCCTCATTTTTCTTCCCATTTAGTCCCTACCATCACCCCCACCTTCTGAAGAAAGTGAAGAAACAAGCAGAAAAATCACCTTAATAGAAAAATGGGCTGAGGGAATACACTATTATTTCACAAAAGAAGAAATACACATTGACCAATAGACCTGTAAAGAAATTAATGCCCAACCTTACTTGAAGAAATGTGAAACAAATTATTTTATGTGTCATATTGGCAATAATTTAAAATGTTTATAACAGTGAGTATGGGCCAGGGTGTGGGGAAGGGTGCTCTCATGACGACCCAAAATGCTCTTTAACTTATCCAGAGTGTATTTTAATAATTATATACATTTTTAATTTTATGAATTCCATTTAGTTCTTTTTAAAATCTTCCCAGTCATTTCTGATCATTTCTTTTTGCTTGTCCCTATTGATGATTCTAACTTTTAGTTCTTTAAACTTTCACTTGTTAGATATTTCATATTCTGTTGTTGTTAACTCCCATATCTGAATTTCTTCTAGATCTATATTAGTTACAGTATAGACTTGACTGCTATAACTTACAGACCCCAAATAACAAGACAGACATTTATTCTTTGTCCAAGCAGGTAGTCCAGTACTGATAGGGAAAGTCCAATCCACAATCCACAGGGCTTCAAGTCCTCTCTCTCATTACACTGCTATTCTCAACATTTCATCAGCTCCCATTGTCTTGTCCACAGTCCAGACAGTAGAAAAGAGAAAATGGGAACACAGAGGGGTCACCCCTAACTTTTAATAGCTGGGCCTGAAAGTTAGACATGTTGCTTCCGCTCACATCTCAGAGGTAAGAAGTCACATGACCACACCTATATGCAAGACAGTCTGGGAAATGTCATTATCAACCTTTACCTAAAAACTATATTGTGGCCTGGTATAGTGGCTCATGCCTGTAATCCTAGCACTTTGGGAGGCTGAGGTGGGTTGGATCACTTGAGGTCAGGAGTTCAAGACCAGCCTGGCCAACATGGTGAAACCACATCTCTACTAAAAATACAAAAAATTAGCTGGGCATGGTGGCACGCACCTGTAATCCCAGTTACTCAGGAGGTTAAGGCAAGAGAATTGCTTGAACCCAGGAGGTGCAGGTTGCAGTGAGCCAAGATCATGTCACTGCACTCCAGCCTGGGCGACAGACTAAAACTCAAAAAAAAAAAAAAAATTATATTACTACTGAGGAAGGATAGAATGGATATTGGTGGACAACTAGCAGTCTCTGGAACAAGCTATAAATCTCATTTCTGCTGGCTTTCCCTCATGAGGTGGCTGGTCTTACGTGCTTGATGATCTTTGATTATGAGTTTATGTTTGCTTGCTCTTAATCTGTGGAAATCTTGTGGACCTAAATTAGGAATGCTTTCCTCCAGAGAGCGTTTAGTTTGCCTTTTCTAGGAACCAAGAGGAGTCTTCAGCTCTCTCACCTACTGCTAGTCTGAGGATTAATATCTTGGTTTTTGATGCTAAAGTTATTTGCCCTTGGAGGTGACCCCATGTTTACCATTTGGTTGCTGATCACTGTTCGCTAAAATACAAAAATTAGCCAGGTGTGATGGCATGCTCCTGTAGTCCCAGCCACATGGGAGGCTGAGGCAGGAGAATCGCTCGAACCTGGGAGGCAGAGGTTGCAGTGAGCAGAGATTGCGCCACTGCACTCCAGCCTGGGTGACAGAGTGAGACTGTCTTAAAAATACCAAAAACAACAAAAACCCAAATGGGCACACTGAGCTTCTGCTCTCGTCACTTCCCATTGGTCAGTCACACAAACAAGCCCAAAATCAGGAGGTGGGAAGTATACTGTATTCACCATGAAACCACAGCAAGGGGATGGTTGTATAAGATTTTATGGGGATTGAAGACTTGGGACCAAGTATTCGATTATTCAATCTCCCGTAACCTTCTAAAGAATTGCACTTCTCTCCAAATCTACCTTCTCTTCTCACACTTTTTTCAAAGGATCATCTTTTGCCGCTAAACAATTGTCTTTGTTTTCACCACTGTATCCCTCACACCTAGAACAATGCCTAGCAGGTAGTATATGCTTAGTAAATATGTGTTGAATAAGTAACTCCCAACTGATCTCCCTGGTTGCACCCACTTCTCTCTAATCTCTTTCCACAGAGCAGCCAGAGTAAGGTTTAAAAACATAAATTCTATCATTTTGGTCCCAGCTTAAAACCCTACCCTGGCTTCTCTTTGTACCCTCCTTACCATGTCCTTTATAAAGGCCATCCACTATCCAACCTGGCCTGGCACTCCAAATGCACCTGGTATCACTAACTTCACTCCAGCTACTGCCTTCTTCCTCCTCAAACATTCCAAGTGATTTTCAACTGCAAGACCTTTGTACTTGCCATTCTCTCTCAGCGCAGTGCTTTTTCTCAGGCTCTTGGCATGCTAGCTCACCTTCAGTGAAAATGTCACTTCCTCAGGCCCTCCTCCACCATCGACTACCGACCACTGTACTTTAAGTCACCCTCTGCCATTATGTTGCATCCGCATCACCTTGTTCACTCCTTTCAGTGTATTTATCATGCCATGAAATTAGCATGTTTTGTTCATCACTGATCTCTAACACCTATAATAATGTCTGGCACACATTAAGTGCCCTGTAAAAGTCTGTAATCCCACCACTTTAGGAGGCCAAGGCAGGTGGATCACTTGAGGTCAGGAGTTTGAGACCAGCCTGGCCAACATGGTGAAACCCCTGTCTCTACTAAAAATAGAAAAATTAGCCACGCGTGGTGGTGCACATGTGTAATCCCAGCTACTCGGGAGGCTAAGGCAGGAGAATTGCTTGAACCCAGGAGGTGGAGGTTGCAGTGAGCTGAGATGGTGGCACTGCACTCCAGCCTGGGCAACAGTGAGATTCTGTCTCAAACCAACCAACCAACCAACAAACAAAAATCTGTTGAGTGAGTATATGAGAAAATGCTTCCCTCACATTTTTAGATAATTTTTCCTGCTTTTTATTTTCATCTACTCATCCCTATATAAAATGATATTATGTAAATCCAAAGAAAATCAATGTAAGCTGAATAAAAATATTGGAACATCTTTGTTAATAAAGAAGAAGTTGAAAACTGGAGTTGCTCTGGCATGCGCTGTGGCATCCTTCTGCCTTGTGCCTCTGAGGCACTCAACTGCGGGGCTCAGGGGCTCAGTGACACCTACACTGACATCTATCCCTCCGCCTACACTAATTCATCTTACCTGGCTCACCTGTTTCCTTTTCCCATTCTTACCCTGGCTAACATACTAGATAATTTACTTATAATTATTATTTGTTTCCTGTCCCCCACCCTGCACCACTGTGAGCTCTATGAAGGCAAGGTAGTATTTTGTTTTTTTCTGATTCTGAGTAGGTGCTCAACCAATTGGGGAAGGAAATAATGAATGTCTCAAAGGAGAGAAAGAAAACTGAGAAGGTCCTGTATTCTTTCACTTCCTCCTAGTCATCCCAGATTAAGATACCCCCCACCTTTGCACAATCTACATCTCAGCACTATATACAAAATCTCCATGAGGTGTAAATGTTCACCAGTTTATTCATCCACAGAATGGTTTTACACGTATATTTATAAATCCATGTGCCTGTTGATGTTTTGCATGTGAGATCCATTATTTACCCGAGAGCTTTCATCAGGAGGAATTTAGCTCAATATTTGTGAGATCATAATAGGATAAAAGCTGATGAAGATGAGCTCCATCCTATAGAGGCTATTTCCTCTATGAGTGGAGACTGTTTTTCCCCTTCCCTGAAGGAAAGACCAGCAGTTGTTTAAATAATGAATAAAGTTAGGCACTTGAATGTATCTTCAGGAAGGTACTGGAAGAAGAGGAGGAGCAGAGTACAAGAACTACAAGCATACCTTTGTGGGGGGAACAGCCAGTTCAAAATCTTCCCAATCAGCAGTTATACTTTTCTTTTAATTTCAAGTTTTCTTAGGATTACGAAATTAAAACATTCTGTTCTTGGTTATTTTCACAAGCCTTATCATCTTGAAAGACTCCATCCTCTGCCCATCCCTCAAAAGATCAACAGAGATAAATTTTTCTTTAGAAAGCAAACTATGTTCTGGCCGGGCGCGGTGGCTCAAGCCTGTAATCCCAGCACTTTGGGAGGCCGAGACGGGCGGATCACGAGGTCAGGAGATCGAGACCATCCTGGCTAACACGGTGAAACCCCGTCTCTACTAAAAAATACAAAAAAACTAGCCGGGCGAGATGGCGGGCGCCTGTAGTCCCAGCTACTCGGGAGGCTGAGGCAGGAGAATGGCGTAAACCCGGGAGGCGGAGCTTGCAGTGAGCTGAGATCCGGCCACTGCACTCCAGCCTGGGCGACAGAGCAAGACTCCGTCTCAAAAAAAAAAAAAAAAAAAAAAAAAAAAAAAGAAAGCAAACTATGTTCTTTTCTTTAAAATAACTGTGATAGAGAAAGTATTCACTTTAAGTAGTCATGCTTCTAAGTTGCTTGGAGGTGATTACATATGAACCTTCATATAAACTTGTATCTCTCTCATTTAAAAGAAAAGAGGAAGGAAAGGAATTAGCCCATTAATTATTTAAAATAATTGGTGCAACTGTTCCTATGAATTAATCCAGGCACTTGGAAGACAATTACACTCCGTGTTAATAACATTGCCAACCTTTTCCACTATGCTGCACTCCAAATACTATTGTGTTTTCATTGACAACATTCCCTATTACATATGCATATGAAAAACAGGCATTTTCATCAGAATTACTGTAATAGCATTAAGAGATTATTATTTTTTCCAATTTCCTTGGAAGAAAATTCACTTAAATTAGATTATTTATTACTCGACTGCTCTCGTATCTTGCCTGTATGTTTAGGTAAGTGGAGCCCATGAAAGTATAAACTTCAGAATAAAAAGCATGATTTTATACATTAATGATTTCAAATAAAAGAGGAGTGCCACATTTGTGCATCACTTCTTTCGAGAAAGTTAAGTCTGTGTTCTGCTTAGGAGAGATAACACTTTTTGTCCCTGTAGGTGGCCCCCCGGTGTAGCCATTAGTTGCTAATTACTTGCAAACAAATAAACAATTAACTCCTTAAGCTGCTGGCTGGGCAAGTGTTCATTGACATGCTAAAACTTTCTAAGACAGGATTTTAATTAGTGACGTTCTAAATCCAGCCCCCTTGTCAGCGGAGCTATAAGGTGAACTGCAGGAAGATCCCAGCCCTATACACATGGGGCAGAGCCAGCAGAGGCCAGAGCTATTGCTCTGTGCAGACCACGAGAAGATGTCTCCCAGCCTTCAGGAAGGCTCTCAGCTCGGGGAAAGCAAACCCTCAACTTGCTCCTTTTCAATTGAGAAAATCTTAGGACTGGACCAGAAGAAAGACTGTGTTCCATTAAGGAAACCCCACAGGCCCTGGGCAGACACCTGCAGCTTCTCAGGTATGCCACAGCTTAATTGTTTCAATTCTTTGTTACTTCATTTACAGTGTTTAATTTGCCCTTTATTTCATACTACCTAGAGCTAGACTTTAGGACTTTTATTTTATTTATTATTATTATTTTATTTATTAATTTTTTTTTCTGAGATGGAGTGTTAGTCTTGTTGTCAAGGCTGGAGTGCAATGGCATGATCTTGGCTCACTGCAGCCTCCACCTCCCGGATTCAAACGATTCTCCTGCCTCAGCCTCCCGAGTAGCTGGGATTACAGGCATGCACCACCATGCCCTGCTAATTTTTGTATTTTTAGTAGAGAGGGGGGGGTTTCACCCTGTTGGTCAGGCTAGTCTCGAACTCCCGACCTCAGGTGATCCGCCTGCCTCGGCCTCCCAAAGTGTTGGGATTACAGGCATGACGCACCACGCCCAGCCAGAGTCTAGGACTTCAATGCCTCCAGCTGAGTCCTAGGGGAAATGAAAAGAATATCAGCTTTGGATTGAGCGAAGTGGATAAGTTCACTCACAGGAAATACCAAGAACCTGCCTTTACTTCAGAAGATCTCTCCCTGTTTGACACATCAGATATCTGAAATCTCTTTTCACTGAAAAATACATGACATTCAGAGACCAAAGAGGCAGTATTACCAAGACAGGATCTTCATTTTTGATTGGTTTTTGGTTAATGGGGGGCAATTCTCTTGTGAATCCCAGAATTCCACTAGGAAAAGAAAGATGAGTTCCTGAAACTACCTCTGTAGAACTTTGTGGAACATAAGATTGACCATCTAAGATAGGGCTTATTTTTCTGTTTTTAGGGAAAGATGGTAACTTATGTCTACATGTCTCAAATCCTCCCAGTGGGATTTCATTCCCCAGCATGGTGGATCACCCAATGCCAGAAGAAAGAGCTTCGAAATATGAAAATTACTTTTCAGCCTCAGAAAGACTGTCTTTGAAAAGAGAGTTGAGTTGGTATAGAGGCCGAAGACCAAGAACTGCTTTTACTCAAAACCAGGTGAGAAGTTTTTTCACCCAATAATGATAATCAAAGGCTTTAATTGACACCAAGTTGAGCAAAAGCCCATTCACTTTGGTATCTCAGTTTAGAAGCTTTATTAATGAAACAATAGACTATCATATTTTAACAATTTCCAGGTAATCATTTTTAAAAAGGCATCCAGAGTAATTGCCAAGATTTAAATGTAGTCATTTTACTCTAGAAATTAAAGCTCATTTTTGGTGACATACTGAATATCAACATTTTTTTTTTTCTTATTCTTAGATTGAAGTGTTAGAAAATGTCTTTAGAGTAAACTGCTATCCTGGCATTGATATTAGAGAAGACTTAGCTCGAAAATTGAATCTAGAGGAAGACAGAATCCAGGTAATTTTCAAATTTAGTTGTTATTCATGGTGTTGAAATGTTAAGAATAATAAAATAATGTTTCTGAGACCTATTTTATTTTTCCTTAACTTTAGATTTGGTTTCAAAATCGGCGTGCAAAACTGAAAAGGTCCCATAGAGAATCACAGTTTCTAATGGTGAAAAAAAATTTCAACACAAATCTCCTGGAATAGATAGAAAACTAAACAAGTGAAATTATCTTCTAATTGCAGAGCATGAAGAATCAGTGGAAATATTAAATGTTAAAATGTGATGTTTTCTTTCCTGCATTTAATCTGAACATTGTCATTTTTTTCTGAAAATATATTGTATGTAATTACTATTATAGCATGGTACATATTATATTTGGGCACTTTTAGTTATAGTAAAGACCTTTTCTATATATTTTAATAAACATTTTCAGAAAAGATTGTTATTTTTTAAGTGAGTCAAATTAATCTAATAAATTAGTTTGTTAAAATCAATAGACTCATGACTAAGTGACTCCACAAGCTGGATTCTAATTATAAAGTATTTCAAGTAAAATAATCTGAAGAACAAAAGCGTGAGTTGTTTCCATTAGTTTCCTCCATGCACATTTTGAAACATAATTATGCTTCACTATATTATAGATTATGATTTACTCATGAATCTTCAACTTCTCTTGATTTATAGCATAAAGCAGTGAGAATTTCTTACCATCTATCAAAACAAATTCTTACAGCATGTTAGTTTCAAGGTTTTTTTCCAAGTAAAGTCATTATGCCAAAGTACAAAGATACAAGTATCAGCTAGCATATTTATACCATTGGTATTGAATTGCACAAAAGAAGTAAGCAGCAAATAAATGCAAAATTTTAAATAGTTTTCTAGTTTAATTTTGTATTTTACTTTCATTCATTAGTGATAGTGATCATCTAGCTTATATCTATTTTCAGTTTAATGATTTCTAATCAACTATAATATTAAATTGACTGAGAAGGTAGGATAACTGACCCACCTTTTGTAAGTGCTCTGACATAGTCACTGGAAGTAATCAAGGTGCTTTCTAAGTAACAAAAACTATGTGTTTTCATTTCCCATTTTCCCATTTTACCTGCCAATTAAAGATGGAAATAGAACAAGAAGGGGGCCCTCTCCACTGGAAATCTGGGCATTTGTTTTCTAGTTAATGGAAGACTTAAGTGGGTGGGTTTTTTGTTTTTGTTTTTTTTTTTTTTTTGAAATGTCAGCTTAAGACTCTGACTTTGTCCACTGGAAGCCAAATTTCAGCTTTGTCCATTTGAATTAGAGTTCTCCCTCGCTTCTCTTTTCTTTCTGTCCTCTGTCCTTTCTGATGTCCCAGTGATGATCAGGGTAGAAGGTTCTCATTGAATTATTGAATCTATAATCATTATATATTTTTATATATGAAAGACTAAAGGGAGTTTGCATATTATTTCTAAGGAAAAGCAGCACAACTCAGATTTTAGAGCTTTTTAAAATTATTTACTGAGAGCACATTTGGGGTAGACAGCTATGTGTCCCAACAATTGGTCAGCAATAAGTGTGCTTATTCTATTCCATTGTTGCTGAGATAGATAGGGAGGAGGAAAAGAAGGGCAACAGGGTAGTTAGGAAGAACAGAGGCATTACCTGTTTTCTAAGAAAGACTGGACCATTTTTTCCAATATAAAAAGCTGCTTCCATTCATATAAAAATTGGAAGCACTATTTATGAAATATATTAGTTAAAATTTATTCACAAAGAGTTTTCTTCATTCTCCATTAGGCTTTTATGAAATTATGTTAAATTGAAAGACACGAAGTAGGCTCTGGGGGAGTGGGTTGGAGGAGAATGCATCACATGATGGGTAAGCTTTTATTTTAATTCCAAATTTATTGTCATTCTATATTCTGCAAACAATTTAAGCAGTATAGAAATAGAGTAAAATCCCCCTTGAATCTCATCCTTCAGAGATAACCATCATTAAACACCTTTATAGATCTTTTTGTGTATCATAAAAACATCTTTATATATATACACACACACATATTTGTTTGTTTTTGTCGTTATTTTTTAAAATGTGATCACACTTGACATTCTGTTTTGCATCTCTCTGACATCCTGCCATGTCAGAATTATAGCTCTGTCTCCTGAATGTCTGCTTGGTTTAGGATAAGATTTCAAGTCTTGTACACAATAAGAAACTATTCCACATTATTAATATTAATATTAAAGTATTTTTGAAGTAGTGCTTTTCATAAATTGAGATTTTTCAAAGAATAATCATAGTTTATCTAGAATTTCTACAATTAAACCTAATTCCCAAATCCCTGAGGAATGTAAAGATTCTGTGTAAAATGATAGAATCTAGAAAAAAATGAAACACCATCACAGATATCAATCAACAACTAATAATGCACTTAAGTTTTTTTTTTTAATTATAAAAACTGGTCATGCCTCTAAAAAGTCTGGTGAGGAGAGAAACATAATAACCCTAGACCATCATTATCTCAGTATTTTCCAATGACAATTTTACATAACTGATTTATGTGGCCCTAAAATTCAATTTTATTTATAATTGAAATAAATTGTGTTTATAACTGAATTTATATATCTATAACTGAAGCTACATATGTATAACTGAAATCACTTATAATAGAAATGATATATTTATAACTGAAGCATTTATAAGTCAGAAAAATTAAACAAGAATTTATAATATTAAATAAATAACTATAAATGTAATAAACCTTTTTTATATTTTTTGATACTAATAACAATATAAGCTCTATTATAACTTTTGTGAAGCAAGTTTATAATGTATAAGAATACTCAAGAAACAGGATAATATAAAAGATTGCTACTGTATTTCCCCTAAAATCTTTTTTAAAAACCCAAAGATAAAGGCTGATCTTGTTAAAAGAAATAATGAATCAGTAACATTTTTGGAATTATAATTGCTAGAAATTTGGAGAGAATATAATGATATTCGGGGGAAAATTGGACTCAGGAAAAATCAAGCAAAATTAAAACGGAAAGGAAAACCCAAGATAGAATTATCTTTCCCTCAAAACACGTAGGCTCTAATCCACAGCTTATCTCTCTTTCCTGGTAATTCTAGGCCTTTGTCTCCATTAATGCTCAAGACAAGGTGAACAGTAGTAACAAATCAAACTAATGCAGTCAGGCTAATACCTGGAGCGTCTCTATTATCTGACAACTGCCTAAATCAGGTTATTTGGTCTCCTGTAATGGCATTTGTCTTTTGTGAAGCCAGCCAGACAAAGCCCATCACTAAAGAGTGCTGCTGGAAACAATGGCTGTGTGTGCTGGTGGTCAACTTTTGAGTTAATCAGTGTTAATAGCCGCTTTCACCCCCTGCATCTTATCACACATCACACGAATGGCATAAATCTCCCATTACTGAACCCAGCACACAGCATCAACCTGGGCCTTGTTCCTCCCAGCAGAGATCTGGGAACTGCTCCATTTTCTCAATATGGAACTCAACTCACAGTCTGACAAAGGGTGACTTGCTATCTCCATTTCACTGAGCCCCATAGGAATAAAACCCCCTCCAAAGTTAGTCTTTGGCTACCTTTCATGGTCATTTTGACTGTCCTGACTCTTGTTGGAACATCGGTCCACGGCACAAGGCAGCTCCTGGTGGCTCTCAACACTCCACACCCCATTAAACTCACTTCTTCTGCCCATGCTTTAATCTTGGACTTCACAGCCTCCAGAATTGTGAGAAATAAATTTCTGTTGTGTATAAGCTTCCCAGTCTGTGGCATTTTTGTTATAGAAGCCCAAATGGACTAACTGTCCACCATGAACTATGCAATATGGTTCTTCACATGAATATTCCTATTTAATTTTCATAGTCACTCTGCAAAGTGAATATAGGCAATCCACTTTACAAATAAGAAAACCTAGCATCAGATATTTTTATTATGGTTTTTTTCTCTTTTTTTTGAGATGGAGTCTCACTCTGTTGCCCTGGCTGGGGTGCAGTGGTGTGATCTCGGCTCACTGCAACCTCTGCCCCCTGGGTTCAAGCAATTCTCCTGCCTCAGCCTCCCAAGTACCTGGGACTACAGGCATGCACTACCATACCCAGCTAATTTTTGTAGTTTTAGTAGAGACGGGGTTTCTCCATGTTGGCCAAGCTGGTCTCAAACTCCTGACCTTAAGAGATTTGCCTGCCTTGGCCTCCCAAAGTGCTGGGATTACAGGCATGAGCCACCATGCCGGGCCTTTATTATGATGATTATTATCCCGTTTTACAGATGAGCTGATTGAAGGACACAGACTAAATGTCTTGATCATGGCCACACAGCTGAAGCAGCTCAGCCAGAATTCAGACCAAGTTCTGCCTGACTCCAGAGTTGCCTCTTCCTCTTCAGCGTTCCAGTAGATAGAGTTACTGGCTGTGATGCTAATACCTAGAAAAATGTACTACATTTTTCTTTTCTTCCTCCCTTTCTTCCTTCCTTCCACTTTTTTTTTTTTTTTTTTTTTTTTTTTTTGGGCAGGGTTGAGTGGGAGTAGGGGGATGGGATTAAAAGTCTGAGTGTTTGATACCTAAAGTAATCAAATTCTCTTAAGTTCCAACAATTTTTTTGAAATAATCTTTTCTCTATATATAAATGGTATTTTGTCTAGATAATATGTACATCCTTACCTGTATAAATATTGAACATCATTACAATTTTTTTTATTTTAAACCTTATTAAGATTTAATAGCAATCACTAGATTTAAGTCCTTTTTCCCTGAAATTGCCATCAGAAATTTGTGGAGGTCAGGCATGGTGGCTCACACCTGTAATCCCAGCATTTTGGGAGCCCGAGGCAGGATGATCGCTTGAGGCCAGAAGTTTAAGAATAGCCTGGGCAACATAGTGAGACCAAGGTCTACAAAAAATTAAAAAATTAGCTGGCCACAGTGGTTCATGCCTGTAATCTCAGCACTTTGGGAGGCTGAGGTGAGCAGATCACTTAAGGTCAGGAGTTTGAGACCAGCCTGGCCAACATGGTGAAACCCCGTGTCTACTAAACATAGAAAAATTTGCTGGGCATGGTGGCAGGTGCCTGTAATCCCAGCTACTCGGGAGGCTGAGGCAGGAGAATCACTTGAACCCAGGAGGCAGAGGGCAGAGGTTGCAGTGACCCAAGACCACCCCCCTATACTCCAGCCTGGGCAACAAAGCGAGACTCCATCTAAAAAAAAAAAATTGCTGGGCATGGCGATTTGCACCTGTGGTCCCAGCTACTCAGGAAGCTGAGGTGGGAGGATTGCTTGAACACAGAAGGTTGAAGCTGTAGTGAGTCATGATCATGCCACTGCACTCCAACCTGGGTGAAAGAGTGAGACCCTTTCTGAAAAAAAAAAAAAAAATTTAGTAAAGAAAAATCTCAAATCAGCAATCTAACCTTTTACCTTAAGAACAACAAAAAAGGAGAGCAAAATAAATTCAGAATAATCAGAAAGATAAAGATCAGAAAAACCATGGAGAAAAGTCAATGAAACCAAAAACTGATGCTTTACAAATATTAATAAAATTGATAAACCTTTAGCCAGACTAACAAAGAAAAAAGGAGAAGATATAAGTCACTGACATTAGGAATGAAAGAGGGGCTATAATTACAGACCACATCAACATTAAAAGTAGAATAAGATAATACTTTGAATAACTCTATGCACACATTTGATAGCTTAGAAGAAATAGATCAAATCTACAAACTACTAAAATCCACCCAAGAAGAAACAAATAACCATAATAGTTCTATACTTACTAAAGAAATGTGAAATAATAATTTTAAACCTCTGAAAAGGTAAACTCCAGGCCCAGATGGTTTCACTGGCAAATTCTCTATAACATTTAGAGAGGAAGTAACATCAATTCTACACAATCTCTTCCAGAAGATACAAGAAGATCACTTCTCTACTCATTTTATGAGACTTTTATTATCCCGATACTAAATTAAAGACAGTAAAAGAAGGAAAAAAACCCCAAGTTCACTATCCCTCATTAACATAGATGCAAAAATCTTCAACAAAATATTAGTAAATAAAATTCAGCAATACCAAAAAAGAATAACACAGTATCACCAAGGGGGGTTTACTAATTGATTTTCAAATATTAAACCAGGCTTGTCAACCCCTAAGTAAACCCCCCTTGGTGATACTGTGTTATTCTTTTTTTGTATTGCTGGATTTTATTTATAAGCCCGGTTTAATATTTGAAAATCAATTAATGTTATCTACCATATTAATAGACTAAAGATGATAAATCACATTATTATTTCAACTGATATTGAAAAGCATTCAATATCCATTGAAATGCAATAGCCATTTATGATAAAAATTCTCATCAAACTAGGAATAGAAGGGAACTTTCTTAACATCTACAAAATATCTGCAAAAAAACCATAAAGCTAACATGATGTTTAATGGTGAAATACTAAATTCTTTCCCCCTAAGACTGGGAACAATGCAATGTCCACCTCATCACTCCTATCCAGTGTTGACTTTGTAGTTCTAGCCAGTACAATAAGGCAAAAAAAAAAAAAAAAAAAAAAGCATAAAGATCGGAAAGAAAGGAATAAAACTATCCCTATTCACAGCAACATGATTATCTATGTAGAAAATTCCAAGGCATCTACAAAAAGTGCCTAGATTTAGTGAGTTTAGTCAGGTTGCAGGATGCAAAGTCAACATACAAAAGTCAATCGTATTTCTATATACCAACAATTAGAAACTTAAATTAAAAAAATAGTTCCCTCCAGAGCATGTACAGTATCAGTATACTAAAAACCACAAAAAGCTAATGAAAGAAATCAAATAAGACCTAAATAAATAGATGGATATACTGAATTTAGTGATTGTAAGACAACATGGTTGAGATGTGAGTGTCAATCCTCCCCACAGTGATGTATAAATTCAACACAATTCTCATCAAAATCCCAGCAGGATTTTTTGTTTTTAAAAAAATAAAAGCATATGAAAAGGCAAAAGAACTAGAATAGACAAAACAATTTTGAAAAATCACGGAAAATTTAGTGCAATCATACTACCTGATTTTAAGATTTACTGTAAAGCAGTAAAAGAAAAACATAGATTTCACTAAAATATGAAACATTTTTGCTTTTTGAAAGATATTGTTAATGGAATGAAAAAACAAACTATAAACTAGAAAATATTTGCTAATGGTATATCTGACAAAGGACTTGTATCCAGAATATATACAGTGTAGAACACAATCACAGGCTGGGTGCAGTGGCTGACGCCTGTAATCCCAATACTTTGAGAGGCTGAGGAGAGCAGATCTCTTGTACCAGGAGTTCAAGACCAGCCTGGGCAATAAAGTGAGACCCTGTCTCTACAAAAATCCCGGCACTTTGGGAGGCCGAGACAGGCGGATCACGAGGTCGGGAGATCGAGACCATCCTGGCTAAAATGGTGAAACCCCGTCTCTACTAAAAAATACAAAAAACTAGCCGGGCATGGTGGCGGGAGCCTGTAGTCCCAGCTGCTCGGGAGGCTGAGGCAGGAGAATGGCGTAAACCCAGGAGGCGGAGCTTGCAGTGAGCTGAGATCCGGCCACTGCACTCCAGCCTGGGCGACAGAGTGAGACTCTGTCTCAAAAAAAAAAAAAAAAAAGAAAAAATTTAAAAAGTAGCTAGGTGTGGTGGCATGCACCTGTGGTCCCAACTATAAAGGAGGTTGAGGCAGGAGGATCACTTGAGCCCAGGAGGTAGAGGCAGCAGTGAGTTATGATTGCACCACTGCACTTCAGCCTTGGCGACAGAGCAAGACCTTGTCTCAAACTGCACCTCTCCCACACACACATTTGGTTCAGAAAATAAACCAAATAAATATGAACAAAAGGTTCGAACAGACACCTCATTTAAAAAGATATACAGATATCCCAGCACTTTGGGAGGCCAAGGTGGGCAGATCGCCTGAGGTCAGGAGTTCGAGACCAGCCTGGCCAACATGGTGAAACCTTGTCTCTGCCAAAAATACAAAAAATTAGCTGGGGGTGGTGGTGGGCACCTGTAATCCCAGCTACTTGGGAGGCTGAGGCAGGGAGAATCACTTGAACCCAGGAGGCGGAGGTTGCAATGAGTTGAGACTGTGCCATTGCACTCCAGCCTGGGCAACAGAGTGAGACTCCGTCTCAAGAAAAAAAAAGATATACAGATAACAAATAAGCACATGAAAAGATGTTCAACATCATTAACTATTAGGGAAATGCAAATTAAATCACAATGAAATACCACCACATACCTATGAGAATAGCTAGGGAGAAGGGGGGAAAAGCTGATAGTAGCAAGTTTAGACAAGAATGTGGAACAACCAGAACTCTCATCTGTTGCTGGTAGGAATGCAAGATGGCACAACCGTTATGGAAGACAGTTTGGCAGTTTATTATAAAATTAAACATATGTTTACCATATGACTCAGTAATCCCACTTCTAGGTATTTACCTTCAAATCTCTACACAGATGTTTATAAGCAGTTTCATTATAATCAGCAAATGCTGGAAACAATAGGTGAGTGCATTTATAAACTGTCATACATCCAAATAGTGAGGTGCTACTCAGAAATAAATTAAAAAAAAAAAAAAACTACTGGTCCACATGACACATGGATGAATGTCAGAGATATGCTGAGTGAAAGAAGCAGGTCTCAAAAGGTTATATTCTGTAGCAGTCCAGAACTTGCACATGTAGATAACACCGAACAAGTCCTAGCTATAAGGGTGAAGAACAGATCAGTGGTGCACAGGATTCATGAGAGGGAAGGTGTTCGACTACAAAAGCAGCAGCATGAGGGAATTTTTGCGAAGAATGGAGTAGTTGTTCTGTATACTGACTGTGGTTACATGAATCTATACACATGTTAAAATTCATGGAACTGTGCACCAAAAGATAGTTTGTGTGTGTGTATATTATTATATATAATATATATACACATATATATAATATATTTTATATATATATTTATAAATTTTTTTTTGAGATGGAGTCTCTCAAGGTTGCCCAGGCTGGAGTGCAATGGTGCGATCTCGGTTCACTGCAACCTCTGCCTCCCAGGTTCAAGTGATTCTCCTGCTTCAGCCTCCCAAGTAACTGGGATTACAGGTGCCCACCACCACACCCGGCTAATTTTTGTATTTTTAGTAGAGACGGGTTTACACCATGTTGGCCAGGCTGGTCTTGAACTCCTGACCTCAGCCTGCCTGAAGTGATCCGCCCGCCTCAGCCTGCCAAAGTGCTGGGATTACAGGCGTGAGCCACCAAGCCCGGCCTATATACATTTTTTAAAAACTGCACTGAGATACCATTTCTTACCTGTCACATTAGCAAAAAATTTAAAGTTTGACAAAGCACTCAGCTGGCAAGTCTGTGGGAAAACAGACACTTTCATATGTTGCTGGTGAGTATGCAAATTGCTAGAACTCATATGAAGGGAAATCTAATAACATCTAACAAAACTACATATGTGTTTAACTTTTCATCTGGCAATGCAACTTCTGAGGGTTTACTCTAAAGAAACATTTCTGGCATGGCACAGTGGCTCACACCTGTAATCCCAACACTTTGGGAGACCGAGGTGGGCAGATCACGAGGTCAGGAGATCGAGACCATCCTGTCCAACATGGTGAAACTCCATCTCTACTAAAAATACAAAAATTAGCCAGCGTGGTGGAAGGTGCTTGTAATCCCAGCTACTCGGGAGGCTGAGACGGGAGAATCACTCGAATCTGGGAGGCAGAGGTTGCAGTGAGCCGAGACTGCACCACTGCATTCTAGCCTGTGCAACAGAGTGAGACTCTGTCTCAAAAAAAATTATATATATATATATCCAACAATACGAAACTCCTTTTGCATAAGATTATTCACTGAAGCACATTTGGAATTACAAAATGTTAGAAACAACCTAAATGCCCATACACAAAAGAGTGGTTGAGTAAACCCTGGTACAGCCACATGATGGTATACTACATAGCTGTACAGAAGCTCAGATGCCTCTACGAACTGTTAAGGAATGATGTCCAGCATTTAAGTGAAGAAAAGTGCTAGAGAGTGTCTATAGTGTGAAAAGAAGGAGAAATAAAACCTAGATGTATCTGCTTATTTTTGAAAAGAGATATGCAGGAAGGATAAACTAGGAAATGAAATTGGTTACTTCAGGGAGTACAGATATGTGGTAGAAATGGGAGCATAGGAACAAGGTGGAAGGGATGGGTGGGGGAGTTACACTTGCCCGCATATATTAATGTTATTATTATTATTATTTTTGAGACAAAGTCTCACCCTGTCACCCAGACTGGAGTGCAGTGGTGCAATTGTGACTCACTGTGGCCTTGACCTCAGGGGCTCAAGCAATCCTTCTACCTCAGCCTCCCAAGTAGCTGGGACTACAGGCGTGAACCATCATGCCTGGCTACTTTTTGAATTTTTTGTAGTAACAGGGTTTCGTCATGTTGCCCAGAATGTTCTCAAACTCCTGAGCTCAAAAGATCTGCCCACCTCCACCTCCCGAAGTGCTGGGATTACAGGCATGAGCCACCGACCCCAGCCTCTACGTATACTTTTAATGGTGTATTAATGTTTCACATATTCAAAATTAAAACCAACAAAGATGAAAGAAAAAAAACCTTAAATTTGAATATTAGCAGAAGCAATGAACTTGACATTAATTAAAATGAATAACACAAAATGATGCTAACACTCTGAAGTAGGGCAGAATATGGGGAAACCAACCCAAGTGACTTTTGCATACTGTGTTTCAACTATATACCCTCAGACTAAAGATTAAGAACTATAAGCAAATATTGAACTCTAGTTAGTAGGCTTCTTTTTTTTTTTTTTCGAGACAGAGTCTCGCTCTGTCACCCAGGCTGGAGTGCAGTGGTGCAATCTTGGCTCACTGCAACCTCTGCCTCCCGGGTTCAAGCAATTCTCAGCTTTCTCTACTGGATGGGCGTGATGCAACTGGACAACCTTACAAGGCTCATCTCTGGCCAATTTGGGAAGCCAGGAAGAGAGGGAGCCTAACTCTGAGTCTGTTGAAGTCTCAGGGAGGACTCTGATGGATCCAGCTCCTGGGGTTGGAGAATCACTCCTAATGTGAGGGTTGGCTGGTACAGGACCACCTTGATTGGCAGCCCCTTAGAACTACAGGGAGGGAGGAAAGTATTCCTAAAAGAACTCACAGAGAGGAGAGGATGACAACAAAGTCATAGCTCTTTACCACTTGTCCTTGTCACAGCCTTTTTGTGAAGTTCTCACTTCTGCTTATTCTTACCACCTGCCTACCAGGTGAGAATAGAAAAAATCCTCAAAAACAATAAAAAATAAAACTACTCAATCTACTTTGCCCCATGACAAGCTCCGGTGAAGGGCTATAAGCCCTTGTGGGCAGGCTAGGCAGACCTGGGCCCACCGTCTTGCTTCCCCTCATACTCCTAGCATAGGAACATGCCTGTAGTTTCAGCTCAGTGTTTGCTTAATGCTTCCAATACCTTCCAACAGGGTATTTTAATTTGACCCAGATAATTTGTCCTCTGTGAACCTTTCAGGGTGACTAGTTCTCAGGCAGTCAATATCTGAATATATCTCAGTCCCCAAACCCCATTTTAAAGGAAGGTCAGATTTGTTGTAGTTACCTTATGTTTAGCTTAGTAATAGATGAATACATAATTGTCACCACTAAAAATCTTCCTGGGCTGGGCATGGTGACTGATGCCTGTAATCCCAATACTTTGGGAGGCTGAGGCGGGTGGATTGCTTGAGCTCAGGAGTTCAAGACCAGACTGGGCAACATGACAAAGCCCCATCTCTACAGAAAATACAAAAATTAGCCAGGCATGGTGGCATGCACTTGTAATCCCAGCTACTTGGGAGGCTGAGATGGGAGGATCACTTGAGGCTGGAAGGTTGAGGCTGCAGTGAGCCGTGATTGTGCCCCTGCACTCCAGCCTAGGTGATAGAGTGATGAGACCCTGTCTCTCTATATATTTAAAATAAAATAAAAATCTTCCTAGCTAGAATGTCGGCCATTCTGGTCTTTGGTGGGGCACTTTGAGCCCTAAAATGCCATCCTTCTGTGAGCCGACATACTGTACCCAGGTCCTTCTTGAGGAGCATCTTGGTCCAGGGGACCCACTTTGTCTAGCTAAAGGCTGAGAGAGAATAGCTATACTTCAGGCATCTGTCAGAAGTTGGTTCTTGAATGCCCTTCCCCTTAAACACTCATTCAAATCCAGGAACTCTGAAATATGAGTGTGCATGAGCATCACGTGAAATACATATTTAAAATGTAGATTCCTGGAGACTCTGGAGGAGCAGGGCTGACCATGTGAGGAGCTGAGCAAAAAGCATAGGAAACAACAAGTACAAAGGCCCTGAGGCAGGAAAGAGTGTTCCAGGAATGATCAACGAAGTGAGCAAAAGGAAAATGGGTAGGAGAAGAAGGAGCAAGGGCAGGAGGGGCCAGGCCTTGAGTGGGATAAGGAGATTGGGTGGTTTTTTTTTTGTTGTTTTTTGTTTTTGTTTTTTTTTGAGACAGGGTTTTGCTCTTGTTGCCCAGGCTGGAGTGCAATGGTGCGATCTCAGCTCACCACAACCTCCGCCTCCCAGGTTCAAGTGATTCTCCTGCCTCAGCCTTCCTGAGTAGCTGGGATTATAGGCATGTGCCACCACGCCCGGCTAATTTTGTATTTTTAGTAGAGACAGAGTTTCTCCATGTTGGCAGGCTGGTCTCGACCTCCCGACCTCAGGTGATCCGCCCGCCTTGGCCTCCCAAAGTGCTAGCATCACAGGCATGAGCCACCGCACCCGGCTGGAGATTGGGTTTTTGTCCATGTGCAACTGGAAGCCACTGCAGGTCGTATATGGAGGGAGTAATGGATCAGATTTTCATTTCAAGTAAACATTCTGGCTGTTCTGTAGAGATAGATTATTGAGGAGCAAGAGCAGGCAGGAAGACCAGACAGGAGACGTTGCTAGAGGTGCGGGCCAGAAGGGAGAGTGGCTTGGCAGGGGAATGGATTTGGAGCTGGACAACAATTGAGTCTGTGAGGAGTTTGAGTGTTAACCTCAGTCCTGGCACATCTTATTGTTCCTGTTCTCATTTTTTTCTGTTCCAGTTATTTCATCCCTTATTCCCTCCCCACATTTTTTGTTGTTGTTCCAAAAAGAAAATGTTCTTTTTATTGTAAAAATAAAATATTCTCAATATTCAAAATTAAACAATACAGAAAATTAGAATAAATTAATTACCAGCAATCTTACTACCCTGAGATACTGCCATTCTTTCAGATATTCTCTACATGAGGACAGATGTGTTTTGCACAAATGTAATTTTTTCTTTGCTGTTTGCGCAAATTTCTTGAATCAAAAAGAAACCTTCAAAAGGAATAGCTTTGAGTTTGTAAGGTCAGAAAACACAAGTAATTTTCCTAAAAGGCAGGAGAGGAGCTAGGGGATTTAAAAATTAAAATACCAGAAAATATACTCCAAACAGAGAAGCTAAAAAATGAGTGTGGTAATTTCCTCCTGGAAGGGAATGTGATGCCTGGGCAAAATACCGTTGTTTATTTTGCATGGTCTTAACCCAAACTACACAAAAACAGAGAGCGGTGGCAGGAAGTGCCTTCCCATGTCAAGGCAGGATGGGGCTCCCCATGTGAGGCCTCTAGATGTCTCAGGATTAGCCAAGAATCCTCAGAGCAACTTGCTCTAAACACTAATTGTATTTGTGTCTCTGTCTTTGATTAGTAGCTTAGTCAGCTTTCTGGCTCATTATCATCTTAATCTTTTTATTTTTTTTTAGTGTAATAAGGCTAAGGCTCTAGTTTTATTTTTTCATTTTCCCCAAGGGAAATATAATTTAACTATATACTTGAAAAATATTTTATATTCTTTTTATCTTTAGAAATATATTTAATAACCTCTGTGTGAGAATGTTGTCGCCTCTCTGATCTCAATAATCAAATGGTTGAAATAGAAAGCAAAGGACTTGGAGTACCCGAATTCTGTCCTCAGCCATCAGTTGTTTTCCTCACGTGGAAAATCCTATACCTTAGCAAAGAACAGAATCAAAGCAGACAATGTATTGAGAGAAGTGGAGTTTTACATGTCAATGATCGCATGTGAGAAAGCAGGAATAGTCCAGCATTAATTGTAGTGTGCAGATGGTGGGTGTACGGTGCTCACAGCAATTTTAGATTCTAGATTATTTCTTTGCTTGCACTGCTTGGTTTTATTAGCAGACAACAAGCCTTAGTTAAGCAGGCAATTTTTAGAAAGGGACTCTCTCATTGTATGGGGGTAGAGGGAGACTCTGTCTTTTCCCAGCATTTTCTGTAGGAGGAAGATACTGATACTGAGTGAGTCTGCGTGCTTCCACAATAGATTGTAGTCATTTTTCAAGGGTTTTGAGGTCTAATTAATGTAGTCTGTGTTGCTTATTTGTTGTGCTTGTTTGTTTTTAATTATATAAATAAAAATTACATTAGGATTGAAAAAGCGAACACATTACAGATAGAAGCTCTTTTTGAGACCCTTCCTCCCAAATCCCCAGTCTCCTCCCTCCAATAAAACTACCTTTTTCAGTTTGATACCTTTGCTTCCAAAATATTTTTCTTATGGATTTTTATACAAGGGTATGTACCCACATAAAACATGTAGCATTGTTTTGTATTTCTATTTATTTGTTGATTTTTCATAAATGGTATTTTAACATACTTATTCTATAATTAGCATTTTTCCTCCACTCAACAATATGCCTCAGTGCTGTTTCTAAGCCCCTCGTAGCTATGCCTTGTTAAAACAAACAAACCTATTGCATTGTGTAGTGTGACAGGGTGGGTGTTCCACAGTGTGTTTTTAGCCATTTATCTCTTGATAGACACTAAGGTTGTTTCTGTTGTTGTTGTTTGTCCCGCCATTAAAAATAGTGCTATTGCTATGGCCTGAATATTTCTCCCTGAAAATTCAAATGTTGAAATCCCAGCCCCCCCAGATGATAGCATTAGGAGGTAAAACCTTGGAGAAGTGATTAGATCATGAGAGTGGAGCCCTCATAAATCAGATCAGTGCCCTTATACAAGAGGCTTGAGAGTGCTCCCTTTCCCCTTCTGCCATGTGAGGACACAGCAAGAAGGAATCATCTATGAAGCAGGAAATGGGTCCTCACCATGATGGCAGTGGCTGCTGCCATCATGCTGGCTGCAACAGGGAGGCACTGCTCCGCTGCACACTCCGTAGAGCTGGTGGGAGGCCCACCACTGCAGCCACCCAAACCCCAGTGCAGGACCCGGGTGTCTCTGCAGCCCGCACCCCAGGAAGAACTGCCCCCTCCCCGACAAGTCCCTGCAGGCTCAGGGATGTCTGCTCCTGCTGCCTGGCCTCTCTCCACTCCTGGTGCCTGCTCCAATCTTGGAGCAGGGTTTGGGCTGAGCCCCAGGGGCTGTGAATAGCAGCAGGAGGCAGATTGATTCCTGGGTGGAAGGGGGCAGGTTTCCAGTAAGGCCCCATCTTCAGGCCAGGGAGGGCCTGAAGGCTGGGGGCCAGGCTACCAGTCCCGTGGACTGGAGTAGGGACTCATGGTACCTCTTCTGGCTGGTCCATGGCCACTCATGGACCAATTGGCATGTGCTTCTTCCCCTCTGAGGTCCATAAAAGCCCAGAGCTTAGCCAGAGCAGTGCAGACGATGGCCAGAGGACAAAGAGGGCAGAGAGACAAGGAATGACCAGCTGTCAGAGAGGAGTTACCCTCTCTGCTGATAGCTGGAGATGACAAGACAACCAGCAGCAGAGAGGAGCTATCCTCTCTGCTGAGATCTGCGGAGAGGAGCTACTCTCTCTGCTGAAAGCTGCAGAGATGACCTGCTGGCAGGGAGGAGCCACCCTCTCCAGGGACTCCTCTCTGCTGAGAGCTGCAGACATTGGGGCAACCAGTTGCAGAGAGGAGCTACCATCCCCAGGGCCTCCTCTCTGTTGAGAACTGAACATTGAAGGATTACCTGCCTACGGAGAGGAGTTAACCACTGCAAGTCTCCTCTGGCTGTTGTAACACTCAGTAAAGTTCATCTTCATTTTGTTTACCCTTTACTTGTCTGTGTACCTCATTCTTCCTGGATGCAGGACAAGAACTCAGGTGCCACAGCCACAGAGGTTTCTGGCCAGAAAATCAACACCCTGAAGATCCTGTAACAACTAGACACCAAATCTGCTGGCCCCTTAATCCCTGACTCCCCAACCTCCAGAACTGTAAGCAATAAAATTGTGTTGTTATTAAGCTACCCAGTCTATGGCATTTTGTTATAGCAGCCTTAATGGATTAAGATTGTTACTAAAAACAGCTTTGTATATATCTACCTGTGTACAGACGTGAATTTTTTCTGAGGTTAAACATCAAGAAGTAGAATCACTGTGCATTACAAATTAGAGACTATTCATATGTTTTATTTTAATAGAAATGGCCATTTCTATGGTCTTCCAATGTGACTTTTAGTGGTCAACTCCAGTAAATATTTCTTATCTACTTTAGAACGGACACAGCCTGGGCTCCAAACAAAGTAGGGAACAAGGGGAATATGAAACTATGTCTTTACTCCCTAGGAAGGCTTTAGACTCATCTTTAGACCTCCCATACATCATCTGGTTAAAACATGGGGTTAATAAGATGCAAAAGAGTATCTATGGTATAAAGAAAGGGATACAAGAAAATACACATGCATCTGCTTATCTGTGCAAATGAAATCCAGTAGAGATGAACCAGAAGCCAAAAACTCTGGTTACTTATAGAGGGTGAGTGGATGGGGATGGGATGGAAACAAGGAGGGAATAATGGGAATGGATGCTGGGAATATGGGAGCACAACACTTCTCTGAGTGTGTATATACATAATATATATACTATATGTACAGAGTCTAGCTCTGTCACCCAGGCTGGAGTGCAATGCCACAGCCTTGGCTCACTGCAACCTCTGCTTCCTGGGTTCAAGTGATTCTTATGCCTCAGCCACCAAGTAGCTGGGATTACTGGCATGCGCCACCACGCCTGGCTAATTTTGTATTTTTAGTGGAGATGCGGTTTTACCATGTTGTCCAGGCTAGTCTCGAACTCCTGACCTCAAGTGATCTGCCTGCCTTGGCCACCCAAAGTGCTGAGATTACAGACTGAGTAGATCCTTTTATGTTGCTGTGACTCTTAGAACCACGGTAATGCTTCACATACACCCAAAATAAATAAATAATTTAAATCAACCAGGATGAGAGGAGAACCCAAAATGGAACACCAACACCAATGAACCTCAGTATATCCCAAAGGAATAGCATAACCATACTGGAAATAGTTAAGAAAAGACCTAACTTATGTAACTCTGGAAAACAATGTTTTGACTAGATACTCTAAGACTAAAAATGGAAAGAGCTGTACACACAGATTATAGTTTCATTAGGCCGGGCATGGTGGCTTATGCCTGTAATCCCAGCACTTTGAGAGGCCAAGGCGGTCGGATCACGAGGTCAAGAGATCGAGCCCATCCTGGCCAACATGGTGAAACCCCATCTCTACTAAAAAATACAAAAATTAGCTGGGCGTGGTGGTGGGCGCCTGTAGTCCCAGTGACTCAAAAGGCTGAGGTAGGAGAATTGCTTGAACCCGGGGGGCGGAAGTTGCAGTGAGCTGAGATCATGCCACTGCACTCCAGCCTGGTGACAGAGCGAGACTCGGTCTCAAAAAACAAAAAAAATTTAGTTTTGTTAGTAGATTTGTTTCTGTCTATGGCTCTCACAGGGGAATGAGTTAGAGTTAGCAATTCTGAAACTATTCTTTGTGCAGACTAGTCTGGGTCCAGTCAGTAGACAAACTACATAGTAATTTGAACAAGGGAAGTTTAATATAAGGGATTATTAACTATAACAAAAGTTTGGAGAAGTGATGGCTTCACTAGTAAGAAGTGGAGAGAATGCTAAACAATGTAGGAATAGCATATAGGAGGAGCAGCCACCACCTAGGGCTGAGAGAGACAATGCAAGGAAGAGCCCTCTCCCAGGTCAGAGATCAGACCCCATTGGAGGGGACACAGCCATACCTCACTGAATGGCAGAGAAGTTGCTGTGGGGCTTCCGTGTCAGAACTTGTCACAAATCCACCCAGTATGGTGCCAGGGAAAGCTGTTCATGGGAAGGTGTTTCTCTGGAGGCACTCTGCTATGAAACTGTTCAAAAGGAGTGCCAGGGGAAGCTGCTGGCCACGGGCACTTCTGGCTGCCATGCACTGCAGGAACCAGCTGCTGTAAGAACATGGTACTGAGGAAGCTGTGTTTGTAGCAGGAGCTGAACACTGGAGAAGCTGCCTGCAATGCAGGTGCTAGAAAAGCCACCAATGCTGCAGGAGTGGGTGCTGGAGAAGGAGCCCACACCACAGAAGCCTGATGGAAGGAACATAGCAACCAGTTTTTCCTCCTTCTTCCTACAATGTCTCTCCATCACCCTCTACTGACAGAGTTTAACATAGTGCTAGCTGACAAAGGAAAATAATTAAATGGACCAGATCCATTTTTGCTTAGCATCAGATAATGAAGGTGAATTTGGATCTGAGAGGCAATAAACTGATAACTGGTAGAGTTCTCCTCTTTAGCTATTCACCTTCCATATGCTCCCTTCTACACACATTTGAAACTTTTTTTTTTTTTTTTTTTTTTTTTTGAGATGGAGTCTGGCTCTGTCACCCAGGCTGGAGGGAGTGCAGTGGCGCGATCTCGGCTCACTGCAACCTTCGCCTCCGGGTTCAAGCCATTCTCCTGCCTTAGCATCCCGAGTAGTTGGGACTACAGGTACCCGCCACGACGCCCAGCTAATTTTTTTTTTTTTTTTTTTTTTTTTTGTATTTTCAGTAGAGACGGGATTTCACCGTGTTAGCCAGGATGGTCTTGTTCTCCTGACCTCATGATTCGCCCTCCTCGGCCTCCCAAAGTGCTGGGATTACAGGCGTGAGCCACCGTACCTGGCCACATTTGAACCTTTTACAACAAATGACCTCTACAATTCTATCTAACAAGATAGAGATATTCATCTTAGAAATGAAGATGTCCTCATGCTCTCCCCCAAATGAGAAGACACTCAGTCCCAACAATCATTACATCCATTCCTGGCTCTATTAATTATTTCTTATATTCATTCACAGTCCCATGAAATCTTCTGTTACCTAAAGACTAAACTGTAGCATTAACTTTAGCAACATGTATATAAAATAAAAATGGCAAGAAGAGAAAGAAGGAGAAAATGATTTAGATAGACAAACACATATAACAAGCAAATAGAACGTATTTTCCTTAATTGGTCATAAGACATAATTGATATACATGACTTCCTTCTCCCTCTACCCATTCAATATTTCCCTAACCTCAGCCAGAACCTTAGCTAGTTGGGGTTCTTTACCTGGTGGACTGACCCAAACCTTAGTCCCCCAGAACTCTGAGTACTCAGTTGCCCTGCCTTTTCTCATTGCTCTAGTTGTTCATTAACCCTTACTATTGGGCATGGAAGTACTAAGGGGTGCCCTGGAGAATCCCTGGGTTCCAAACATAGTCTTCCTTGTCCCCATTGTGTAGCAATGATCCAAAAATTTCCCCCTTGTAATAGAGATCAGTCACTCTGGCCAGTAGAGTAACACCTTTCAGTGGCTTAAGGAGTCCAAAATGGCCATGTGGCAGTCTTATGTTTCAATTCAATGGAACCATTATTGGGTTCCCTTTGGTGATTAAGACCTCTAAACCAGCAGAGCTCACAGTTGCAGGGAAGGGAAGCAAAAATCCTGCAAGAGGGTTAGCATATAATAGTGAGAGAAGCCACTTCCACTTCTAGTCCTTGCATCATGGAGCTATTTATTCTGGCTAAGAGGGAGACAGCACCATATGATGATCCCTAATTCAAAATATATACTGCATCCTATAAGACAGAATCAATCCTGTCAGGGTATTATTTCCCAAATGGGACCACAATAAAGTCTTCAGTAAATTTTGCAAACTTTTAATTAGGTGTGCTGCCTCAGGGTAATGGGATATGTAATAAGAACAGTTAATTTCATGAGCATGAGCCCACTGTTACACTTTCTTTGCTGTGACATTTCACTTTTTATAACATGCAATGATTTGGGAATGATGTTGGATAAGGTATTCTGTGAGTCAGCAGCAATATTGTGGTGCCAGCAGAAGCAAATAAGAGAATGTATTGTGAATAAAGACAACCAGGTTTCTCACTGTGGAAAAAAGAAGTGACAAGGAAAGGGAGAAGCTGGATTGAACCTACAATGTTGGATGATAATTGAATTTATTAGTATGAACTCGTGGCTTCATGTGTGTGTGTATGTGTGTGTTAGTATACATACATAAATTTCCCAGCTCTGTCTGCTGGGAGGGCCTAGGAGCAATGATACCCCAGTAGCAATGAGCACACCTAGTACCTAGGTCTTGATTTCTAAATATCATTCTCCAATAAAAGGAAACAAAAATCCTTACAGAAATTATTGATTCCACATACCTGTGATCCTAGCATTTTGGGAGGCCAACGTGGGTGGATCACCTGAGGTCAGGAGTTTCAGATTAGCCCGGGCAAACCCCGTCTCTACTAAAAATATAAAAATTAGTCAGGCGTGGTTGTGCGCTCCTGTAATCCCAGCTACTCGGAGGGTGAGGCAGGAGAATCACTTGAACCGAGGAGGTGGAGGTTGCAGTGAGCCGAGATCGCTCCACTGCACTCCAGCCTGGGTGACAAAGTAAGACTCCATCTCAAAAAAAAAAAAAAAAAAAAAAAAAAAAAAAGACATTGTTGATTCCAGTACTAGGACACGGAAAATACAACATGATCCTGGGACATTTTTGTGTACCAGGAAGTAAGGACATACTAAAAAAAAAATGATAGGGCATACAGAAAGGACACAGGACCACCCTGAAGGTGTTCTCAACAGCCAAAGCTGAAAAAATTTGAGCACCAAATTAAATTATAATAGTACTGGAATAAAACCTACCAAATAAAATATTCGCGAGTCCATATTTATATAAATAATTGAATAAATAAATTAATGGTAGAAAAGAGACAGGAAACTTCTCCTTACAGAATTCCAATTAATAAATAAAGAGGGAATAAGGGAAATTTGAAAATCACTATTAGAACACCACAGTAACAATTTTTACATGCCAGATCCACTGATGGATGCTGAAATCAACAACAAAAGTTTGAGGAGTAACAGGGTATTTCTACCATCTAAAAGTATCTCCACCAAGCAGGCTGGGCGCGGTGGTTCACGCCTGTAATCCCAGCACTTTGGGAGGCTGAGGCTGGTGGATCACGAGATCAGGAGATCCAGACCATCCTGGCTAACACGGTGAAACCCCGTCTCCACTAAAAAAAAAAAAAAAAAAAAAAAAAAAAAAAAAAAAAATTATATATATATATATATATATATATATATAAATTAGCCGGGCGTGGTCGTGGGCGCCTGTAGTCCCAGCTACTCCGGAGGCTGAGGCAGGAGAATGGTGCGAACCCGGGAGACGGAGTTTGCAGTGAGCGGAGATCGCACCACTGCACTCCAGCCTGGGCGACAGAGCGAGACTGCATCTCAAAAAAACAAAACAAAACAAAACAAAAAGGAAAGTGTGTGGCACATCCCCCTTCACTCTTTCTCTCCTGCTGCCCGGTAGGATATGCTTTGTTTCCCCTTCACCTTCCGCCATGATTGTAAGTTTCCTGAGGGCCTCGCAGTCATGCTTCCTGTTAAGCCTGTGAAACTGAGTCAATTAAACCTCTTTTCTTTCTAAATTATCCAGTCTCAGGTAGTTCTTTGCTTTTTGTTTGTTTGTTTGAGACAGAGTTTCTCTCTTGTTGCCCAGGCTGGAGTGCAATGCGGCGATCCCAGCTCACTGCAACCTCCAACTCCCAGGTTCAAGTGATTCTTGTGCCTCAGCCTCCCTAGTAGCTGGGATTACAGGCACCTGCCACCACGCCCAGCTAATTTTTTGTATTTTTATTAAAGACAGGATTTCACTATGTTGGCCAGGCTGGTCTTGAACTCCTGACCTCAGGCAATCCACCTGCCTCAGCCTCCCGAAGTGCTGGGATTACAGGCAAGGGACACCACGTGGGTCAGATAGTTCTTTATAGCAGTGTGAGAATGGACTCATACACACAGATTAAACTAGACCATGGAGACATAACAACTAAGTGCAATTAGCATTATGTCCAGGATTCTGGATTGTATTCTGGACCAGAAAAAGGACATTAGTGGACCCTTGATAAGATGTGGTGAAAACGGCACTTTACCTCCATGACCTTGTCTTAAAAATCCATAATCCGGCCGGGCGCGGGGGCTCACGCCTGTAATCCCAGCACTTTGGGAAGCTGAGACGGGCAGATCACGAGGTCAGGAGATCGAGACCATCCTGGCTAACACGGTGAAACCCTGCCTCTAATAAAATACAAAAAAAATTAGCCGGGCGTGGTGGTGGGCGCCTGTAATCCCAGCTACTCAGGAGGCTGAGGCAGGAGAATGGCGTGAACCCGGGAGGCAGAGCTTGCAGTGAGCCTAGATTGCGCCACTGCACCCCAGCCTGGGCGACAGAGCAAGACAGCGTCTAAAAAAAAAAAAAAAAAAAAAAAAAATCCATAACCCTGAACCAGGCATGGTGGTGCACCTGTAGTCCCAGCTACTAATGTACTAATGTGGCAGAGGCAGGAGGATCCCTTGAACTCAGAAACTCAAGGCTACAGTCCACTATGATTGTGCCTGTGAATAGCCACTGCATTCCAGCCTGGGCAACGTAGCAAGACCCTATCTCTAAATAAAAAGAAATCCACAAGCCTAGTCTACTTATGAGAAAAACACCAGACAATTACAATTGAGGGATAGCCTACAAAATATCTGACTAGTACTCCTCAAAACTGTCAAGGTCATGAAAAAACAAGGAAAGTCTGAAAAACTATCATAGCCAAGGGGAGCCTAAGGAGATATGATGACTAGATATTACATGGTATCTTGGATGGGATCCTGGAACATTACATTAAAAACTAAAGAAATCAAAATCAAGTATAGGCTTTAGTTAATAATAAGGTATTAGTACTGGTTAATTAATTGGGGCAAATATATCATACTAATGTAAGATGTTAATAGTAAGGAAAACTGGTTGTGGAGTGTATGGAAATTCTGTACTATCTTTTCAGTTTTTCTGCAAATCTAAACATTCTAAAATTTAAAAAACTGTTTTTAAAAATGAGACATTAGAGCTGGGCGTGGTGGCTCATGCCTATAATTCCAGCGACTCAGGGGGCTGAGGTGGGAGGACTGCTTGAGGCTGGGAGTTCAAGACCAGGCTGAACAACCTGGTGAGACTCCTGTCTCAAAAAAATTTTTTTTAATTAGCTGGGCATGGTGGCACACTCTTGTAGACCCAGCTGGTTGGGAGGTTGAAGCAGGAGGATTGCTTAAACCTAGGAATTTGAGGCTGCAGTGAACTACGATGTTGCCATTACACTCCATCCAGGGTGATAGAGTGAGAGACTCCATCTCTTAAAAAAAAAAATAGTGGAAAGACCGGTGGATTTCCAGTAAGGTCTGTAGATTATGCAGTAGTGTTTTAGAGTTAAATTTCTGGTTTTGATTATTGTGCTATGGTTATACTATAAAAGGTTAACATTAGAGGAAGGTGGATGGAGAGCTATATGGGTACTCTGAGCTATTTTTGCAACAAATTTCGTAAGTTTAAAATTATTTCAAAAACTTTTGAAAAACTTAGCCTGAAATGTTGCCAGGTTTTTAAAAAAGGAACCCAATCTATGCCCTTGCATACCATTCTCAACCTTGGCCTCATGATGATATATGCATACTTTTAGAGGTACAAACTATGTTGAGAGTAGCCAACGTACATATGGCTCAATTTTATGGAGAGCAGTTTGGAAGTCATGAACAAAGCTGGAAGAGCACCCAAAGCAGTAAATGAGACTGCCTGAAGGGTCCCTGGGAAACATTGTGAGACATTACATAATGGCAGCCAGCAGCAATGGAAGAATTTATTTTAGGTTTCGGGTTTTAATGTATATCTTTAGTCAAGTTGAGAAAGGCCAATGGAAGTTATCATCTGACCTCTCCAGTGAAACACGGAGTGAACCACATTCCTTCACACTCCTCCCCACCCCACCCAGGCCTTTGCCAACCTGAGGGGGATTCCACGTGTCCCAGGCAGGGATGCAGAGCTGCTGTCCCACCTGAATCTTTGGGTGGCTCCTGTGGGAGGAGGAAGCAGCCTGGCAGGGAGGGTGCTTGGTGGATTTCATTGCTGACATGGGGCTGACTTGTACTCATGAATTTGGCTCAATGTTTTGCTCTGCTGCTGTTTTTGAGATCTGTAATCCTTGCTCCACCTCTAGCAAAATTTAGCTTACATTCAGAAATTTAGAATTTCTTTTCTTTTCTTTTTTTGAGACAGAGTCTCATTCTGTCACCCAGGCTAGAGTGCAGTGGCACAATCTCGGCGCACTGCAACCCCCACCTCCCAGGTTCAAGCAGTTCTCATGCCCCAGCCTCCCAAGCGACTGGGACCACAGGCGTGCACCACCATGTGCAGCTAATTTTTGTATTTTTAGTCGAGACAGGGTTTCACCACTTTGCCCAGCTGATCTTAAACTCCTGATCTCAAGTGATCTGTCTGCCACAGACTCCCAAAGTGCTGGCATTACAAGCACAAGCCACCGCACCTGGCCAGAAATTTAGAATTTCTTGCAATTTCTTGCAATGGCACTGGGTTGGCTGAGAGACCAGAGTCACAGCCCATTGCATATTTTCACAACTGAGGGACATTGGCCATCCCCCTGCAATGGAGAGGACACCCTAGAAGGCTCTGACCCACCCAGTTGCCAGCCACTGCTTCTAGGTATATAAGTTATTCAATTTGAGGATTATTGCCCACAAGGATTTAACTCTAAAAGAGTAGCGAAAACATTCCCTGCAACTGTAAATGAACACAGCGTGTCTCTTCCTCTCCTCTGTCATCTCTTCCCCAGAAACTTCTCCTTGTCTCCTAGGTGCTCCTGCAGGCCCTGTTCTCCCACTGAGTGCCCTGAGCCAGTCCCTGCTAAAATGTAAACTGGGGAGGCTAGGGCCTGAGCAAATACTTTGAAAGTCTTTTTCCCCTTGGTTTCCTCTTGGTTCTCCCCCTGAACTCTGAACTCTCCTTTTGTGGTTCATTTTCTCTTGCTTCTCTTTATACCCCAGCCTTTGAAACAAAGAGTGTGGGAGAGAAAGATTTGGGTTCATGATGCAGCACAGTCTCCAAATAGCTGCGTGTCATTAGGCAAACCAGGAAACCACCCAGAGCCTCGTATCCTTCACGTCTGTTAAATGGAACTGCAAGTGGCCGCCCCTCGGTCTTACTGGACTCTGCTAAGTGTAAGGGACTGCCCTGGAGAGTGATTTCCTGGAGGGCAAGGACATCATGACCTTGATCATATTCCTTTCCAGTGCCTTGCACAGTGCCTGGCATACACGAGACATTCAATAAATGCTTGCTAGATTAACAGTTGAATATAAAAATGCTATTCATTATGATTATGCATTCATTTATATCACAAGTCATATCATTTAGGTTCATGATGGTATCAGAGAAAACAAAAAACAATTCATCTAGGTGAAGGGAGAACTAAACATTATAGGTGTGATAATTCACAAAGTAAAATGGCTAAGAGTTGCCATGGTTGCTCCAGGTTGTTTATCAACCACATCTCATTTGATTGGTTCAGTGGAACCTCTTTCCTCTTGATATGTGTGACCTGTCTTCAAACTTTGTTTGTTGATGTCACTTACCCAGTTTAAGTCCTAACCTGCTAACATAGCATATCTATTTTCCACTTTTAGAGGAGTCATAAAAAGTTGATTCTGTTTTAAAATTTCAAACAAACAGAAAAAAGGCATTTGGAGGAAACAGAAGAGAGCTTCAATAAAACTATTTCCTCAGAGAGATAAGAGAAAGAATTACTTTTTAAAGCAAGAACAAGATGCTCAGCAAAAGGGACAACAACTAAATAAGAAAGAGCTTCTCTTGGATGTTAAGAAATATAGGCCAGGCACAGTGGCTCAAGCCTGTAATCCCAACACTTTGGAAGGCAGAGGCAGGAGGATTGCTTGAGCCCAGGAGTTTGAGATCAGCCTGGGCATCATGGAAAAGCCTTGTCTATGAATTTTTTTTTTTTTTTTTTTTAATTAGCCTGGAATGGGACTAACAATCAAGGAAATGCAAATCAAAACCACAAAGATCCTGATCATTTATTCATTCACTCAACCACCTCACTCCTGCAAGAATGACCATAATCAAAAAATAATGGTTGTTGGCATGGATGCAGCGAAAAGGGAATACTTCTACACTGCTGGTGGGAATGTAAACTAGTACAACCACTATGGAAAACAGTGTGGAGATTCCTTAAAGAACTAAAAGTAGAACTACCATTTGATCCAGCAATCCCACTACTGGGTATCTACTCAGAGGAAAAGAAGTCATTATGCAAAAAAGATACTTGCACATACATGTTTATAGCAGCACAATTTACAATTGCAAAAATATGGAGCCAGCCCAAATGCCCATCAATCAACGAGTGGATAAAGAAACTGTGGTGGTGTGTATATATATATATATGATGGAATACTACTCAGCCATAAAAGATATGAATTAGGCTGTGCACAGTGGCTCATGCCTGTAATCCCAGCACTTTGGGAGGCCGAGGTGGGCGGATCACCTGAGGCCAGGAGTTCAAGACCAGCCTGGCCAACATGGTGAAACCGCATCTCCACTAAATACAAAAAAAATAGCTGGGTGTGGTGGTGGGCGCCTGTAATCCCAGCTACTTGGCAGGCTGAGGCAGGAGAATCACTTGAACCTGGGAAGTGGAGGTTGCAGTGAGCCGAGATTGCGCCATTGCGCTCCGCCTGGGCCACCAAAAAAAAAAAAAAAAAAAAAAAAAAAAAAAAAAAACAACCTGTCAAAGTCACCAAATACAATGGAAGTCTGAAAAACTGTCATAGCCAAGAGGAACCTGAGACATGGCAACTAACTGTAATGTGATACCCTGGCTGGGATCCTGGATAGAATAAGGACATTAAGTAAAAACTAAGGAAATGGGGGGCGGAGCAAGATGGCCGAATAGGAACAGCTCCAGTCTCCAACTCCCAGCGCGAGCGACACAGAAGACCGGTGATTTCTGCATTTTCAACTGAGGTACTGGGTTCATCTCACTGGGGAGTGCCAGACGATCGGTGCTGGTCAGCTGCTGCAGCCCGACCAGCGAGAGCTGAAGCAGGGCGAGGCATTGCCTCACCTGGAAAGCGCAAGGGGGAAGGGAATCCCTTTTCCTAGCCAGGGGAACTGAGACACACAACACCTGGAAAATTGGGTAACTCCCACCCCAATACTGCGCTTTAAGCAAACCGGCACACCAGGAGATCATATCCCACACCTGGCCGGGAGGGTCCCACACCCACGGAGCCTCCCTCATTGCTAGCACAGCAGTCTGTGATCTACCGGCAAGGCAGCAGCGAGGCTGGGGGAGGGGCGCCCGCCATTGCTGAGGCTTAAGTAGGTAAACAAAGCTGCTGGGAAGCTCGAACTGGGTGGAGCTCACAGCAGCTCAAGGAAACCTGCCTGTCTCTGTAGACTCCACCTCTGGGGACAGGGCACAGTAAGCAATAACAAACGCAGCAGCTCTGCAGACGCAAACGACTCTGTCTGACAGCTTTGAAGAGAGCAGTGGATCTCCCAACACGGAGGTTGAGATCTGAGAAGGGACAGACTCCCTGCTCAAGTGGGTCCCTGACCCCTGAGTAGCCTAACTGGGAGACATCCCCCACTAGGGGCAGTCTGACACCCCACACCTCACAGGGTGGAGTACACCCCTGAGAGGAAGCTTCCAAAGCAAGAATCAGACAGGTACACTCGCTGTTCAGAAATATACTATCTTCTGCAGCCTCTGCTGCTGATACCCAGGCAAACAGGGTCTGGAGTGGACCTCAAGCAATCTCCTACAGCTACAACCTACAGCTGAGGATTCTGACTGTTAGAAGGAAAGCTATCAAACAGGAAGGACACCTACACCAAAACCCCATCAGTACATCACCATCATCAAAGACCAGAGGCAGATAAAACCACAAAGATGGGGAAAAAGCAGGGCAGAAAAGCTGGAAATTCAAAAAATAAGAGTGCATCTCCCCCGGCAAAGGAGCGCAGCTCACCGCCAGCAATGGATCAAAGCTGGACGGAGAATGACTTCGACGAGATGAGAGAAGAAGGCTTCAGTCCATCAAATTTCTCAGAGCTAAAGGAGGAATTACGTACCCAGCGCAAAGAAACTAAAAATCTTGAAAAAAAAGTGGAAGAATCGATGGCTAGAGTAATTAATGCAGAGAAGCTCACAAAAGAAATGAAAGAGACGAAAACCATGGCACGAGAAATACGTGACAAATGCACAAGCTTCAGTAACCGACTCGATCAACTGGAAGAAAGAATGTCAGCGATTGAGGATCAAATGAATGAAATGAAGCGAGAAGAGAAACCAAAAGAAAAAAGAAGAAAAAGAAATGAACAAAGCCTGCAAGAAGTATGGGATTATGTAAAAAGACCAAATCTACGTCTGATTGGGGTACCTGAAAGTGAGGGGGAAAATGGAACCAAGTTGGAAAACACTCTTCAGGATATCATCCAGGAGAACTTCCCCAACCTAGTAGGGCAGGCCAACATTCAAATCCAGGAAATATAGAGAACGCCACAAAGATACTCCTCGAGAAGAGCAACTCCAAGACACATAATTGCCAGATTCACCAAAGTTGAAATGAAGGAAAAAATCTTAAGGGCAGCCAGAGAGAAAGGTCGGGTTACCCACAAAGGGAAGCCCATCAGACTAACAGCAGATCTCTCGGCAGAAACTCTTCAAGCCAGAAGAGAGTGGGGGCCAATATTCAACATTCTTAAAGAAAAGAATTTTAAACCCAGAATTTTATATCCAGCCAAACTAAGTTTCATAAGTGAAGGAGAAATAAAATCCTTTACAGATAAGCAAATGCTTAGAGATTTTGTCACCACTAGGCCTGCCTTACAAGAGACCCTGAAGGAAGCACTAAACATGGAAAGGAACAACCGGTACCAGCCATTGCAAAAACATGCCAAAATGTAGAGACCATCAAGGCTAGGAAGAAACTGCATCAACTAACAAGCAAAATAACCAGTTAATATCATAATGGCAGGATCAAGTCCACACATAACAATCTTAACCTTAAATGTAAATGGACTAAATGCTCCAATTAAAAGACACAGACTGGCAAACTGGATAAAGAGTCAAGACCCATCAGTCTGCTGTATTCAGGAGACCCATCTCACACGCAGAGACATACATAGGCTCAAAATAAAGGGATGGAGGAAGATTTACCAAGCAAATGGAGAACACAAAAAAGCGGGGGTTGCAATACTAGTCTCTGATAAAACAGACTTTAAACCATCAAAGATCAAAAGAGACAAAGAAGGCCATTACATAATGGTAAAGGGATCAATTCAACAGGAAGAGCTAACTATCCTAAATATATATGCACCCAATACAGGAGCACCCAGATTCATAAAGCAAGTCCTTAGAGACTTACAAAGAGACTTAGACTCCCATACAATAATAATGGGAGACTTCAACACTCCACTGTCAACATTAGACAGATCAACGAGACAGAAAGTTAACAAGGATATCCAGGAATTGAACTCATCTCTGCAGCAAGCAGACCTAATAGACATCTATAGAACTCTCCACCCCAAATCAACAGAATATACATTCTTCTCAGCACCACATCGTACTTACTCCAAAATTGACCACGTAATTGGAAGTAAAGCACTCCTCAGCAAATGTACAAGAACAGAAATTATAACAAACTGTCTCTCAGACCACAGTGCAATCAAATTAGAACTCAGGACTAAGAAACTCAATCAAAACCGCTCAACTACATGGAAACTGAACAACCTGCTCCTGAATGACTACTGGGTACATAACGAAATGAAGGCAGAAATAAAGATGTTCTTTGAAACCAATGAGAACAAAGATACAACATACCAGAATCTCTGGGACACATTTAAAGCAGTGTGTAGAGGGAAATTTATAGCACTAAATGCCCACAAGAGAAAGCAGGAAAGATCTAAAATTGACACTCTAACATCGCAATTAAAAGAACTAGAGAAGCAAGAGCAAACACATTCGAAAGCTAGCAGAAGGCAAGAAATAACTAAGATCAGAGCAGAACTGAAGGAGATAGAGACACAAAAAACCCTCCAAAAAATCAATGAATCCAGGAGTTGGTTTTTTGAAAAGATCAACAAAATTGACAGACCACTAGCAAGACTAATAAAGAAGAAAAGAGAGAAGAATCAAATCGATGCAATTAAAAATGATAAAGGGGATATCACCACCGACCCCACAGAAATACAAACTACCATCAGAGAATACTATAAACACCTCTACGCAAATAAACTGGAAAATCTAGAAGAAATGGATAATTTCCTGGACACTTACACTCTTCCAAGACTAAACCAGGAAGAAGTTGAATCCCTGAATAGACCAATAGTAGGCTCTGAAATTGAGGCAATAATTAATAGCCTACCAACCAAAAAAAGTCCAGGACCAGATGGATTCACAGCTGAATTCTACCAGAGGTACAAGGAGGAGCTGGTACCATTCCTTCTGAAACTATTCCAATCAATAGAAAAAGAGGGAATCCTCCCTAACTCATTTTATGAGGCCAACATCATCCTGATACCAAAGCCTGGCAGAGACACAACAAAAAAAGAGAATTTTAGACCAATATCCCTGATGAACATCGATGCAAAAATCCTCAATAAAATACTGGCAAACCGGATTCAGCAGCACATCAAAAAGCTTATCCACCATGATCAAGTGGGCTTCATCCCTGGGATGCAAGGCTGGTTCAACATTCGCAAATCAATAAACATAATCCAGCATATAAACAGAACCAAAGACAAGAACCACATCATTATCTCAATAGATGCAGAAAAGGCTTTTGACAAAATTCAACAGCCCTTCATGCTAAAAACGCTCAATAAATTCGGTATTGATGGAACGTACCTCAAAATCATAAGAGCTATTTATGACAAACCCACAGCCAATATCATACTGAATGGGCAAAAACTGGAAAAATTCCCTTTGAAAACTGGCACAAGACAGGGATGCCCTCTCTCACCACTCCTATTCAACATAGTGTTGGAAGTTCTGGCTAGGGCAATCAGGCAAGAGAAAGAAATCAAGGGGATTCAGTTAGGAAAAGAAGAAGTCAAATTGTCCCTGTTTGCAGACGACATGATTGTATATTTAGAAAACCCCATTGTCTCAGCCCAAAACCTCCTTAAGCTGATCAGCAACTTCAGCAAAGTCTCAGGATACAAAATTAATGTGCAAAAATCACAAGCATTCTTATACACCAGTGACAGTCAAACAGAGAGCCAAATCAGGAATGAACTTCCATTCACAATTGCTTCAAAGAGAATAAAATACCTAGGAATCCAACTGACAAGGGATGTAAAGGACCTCTTCAAGGAGAACTACAAACCACTGCTCAGTGAAATCAAAGAGGACACAAACAAATGGAAGAACATACCATGCTCATGGATAGGAAGAATCAATATCGTGAAAATGGCCATACTGCCCAAGGTAATTTATAGATTCAATGCCATCCCCATCAAGCTACCAATGAGCTTCTTCACAGAATTGGAAAAAACTGCTTTAAAGTTCATATGGAACCAAAAAAGAGCCCGCATCTCCAAGACAATCCTAAGTCAAAAGAACAAAGCTGGAGGCATCACGCTACCTGACTTCAAACTATACTACAAGGCTACAGTAACCAAAACAGCATGGTACTGGTACCAAAACAGAGATATAGACCAATGGAACAGAACAGAGTCCTCAGAAATAATACCACACATCTACAGCCATCTGATCTTTGACAAACCTGAGAGAAACAAGAAATGGGGAAAGGATTCCCTATTTAATAAATGGTGCTGGGAAAACTGGCTAGCCATAAGTAGAAAGCTGAAACTGGATCCTTTCCTTACTCCTTATACGAAAATTAATTCAAGATGGATTAGAGACTTAAATGTTAGACCTAATACCATAAAAATCCTAGAGGAAAACCTAGGTAGTACCATTCAGGACATAGGCATGGGCAAAGACTTCATGTCTAAAACACCAAAAGCAACGGCAGCAAAAGCCAAAATTGACAAATGGGATCTCATCAAACTAAAGAGCTTCTGCACAGCAAAAGAAACTACCATCAGAGTGAGCAGGCAACCTACAGAATGGGAGAAAATTTTTGCAATCTACTCATCTGACAAAGGGCTAATATCCAGAACCTACAAAGAACTCAAACAAATTTACAAGAAAAAAACAAACAACCCCATCCAAAAGTGGGCAAAGGATATGAACAGACATTTCTCAAAAGAAGACATTCATACAGCCAACAGACACATGAAAAAATGCTCATCATCACTGGCCATCAGAGAAATGCAAATCAAAACCACAATGAGATACCATCTCACACCAGTTAGAATGGCGATCATTCAAAAGTCAGGAAACAACAGGTGCTGGAGAGGATGTGGAGAAATAGGAACACTTTTACACTGTTGGTGGGAGTGTAAACTAGTTCAACCATTATGGAAAACAGTATGGCGATTCCTCAAGGATCTAGAACTAGATGTACCATATGACCCAGCCATCCCATTACTGGGTATATACCCAAAGGATTATAAATTATGCTGCTATAAAGACACATGCACACGTATGTTTATTGCAGCACTATTCACAATAGCAAAGACTTGGAATCAACCCAAATGTCCATCAGTGACAGATTGGATTAAGAAAATGTGGCACATATACACCATGGAATACTATGCAGCCATAAAAAAGGATGAGTTTGTGTCCTTTGTAGGGACATGGATGCAGCTGGAAACCATCATTCTTAGCAAACTATCAGAAGAACAGAAAACCAAACACCGCATGTTCTCACTCATAGGCGGGAACTGAACAATGAGATCACTTGGACTCGGGAAGGGGAACATCACACACCGGGGCCTATCATGGGGAGGGGGGAGGGGGGAGGGATTGCATTGGGAGTTATACCTGATGTAAATGACGAGTTGATGGGTGCAGCACACCAACATGGCACAAGTATACATATGTAGCAAACCTGCATGTTGTGCACATGTACCCTACAACTTGAAGTTTAATAATAATAAATAAATAAATAAATAAATAAATAAAACTAAGGAAATTTGAATAAAGTTTGGACTTTTAATATTATCAGCCTTAGTTCGTTAATTGTGCCCTACTAATGTAATATGTTATGTAATAACATATTAATAATACATACATACATACAATACATAACATACATGTTATGTAATGTAATAAGAACTCCTGTACTGTCATCTGTTTTTCTGTAAATCTATAATTGTTCTTTTAAAAGTCTATTAAAAATAAGACAGAACTTTACAAAATAAAAATAACCTCAAATGATGATAAGAAAATGTTTCTGCACTTTGCTTCGTTTCATTCGCATTATTTGGAGCTTTGGTAGGGTTGGATGTTTTCCTAGGCTTTTTAATGAGTTTTGGATTCATTCAAGACATTAAAACTCAGAATTTCAGTAAAGATCCTGATCATTTATTCATTCACTCATCAAGTATGTATCAAATGCTGGCTAAATGCCAGGAAATACCCTGTGCTCAGCACTTGGAATACAGGAATCTTTTCAAAATATAGCCCCACTTCTGCCCGTAAAGTAATCCTAAGAAGCTGCTAGCTACTTTTACTTTATGTCAAACCAGGACATAAAGTACTGCCTGGCTGCCCTGCAGGCCTCACCAGCTCACCTTGCACCATTCCCCCACACCTGACTGCTCTCCAACCACATTAGCCTCTTCCAGCTCCTTGAAGTTGCTATATTCCCTATTGCCCCAGGGCCTTTGCACATGCTATTCCTTCTGCCCAGAACAGTCCTCCTCTCTCTGCTCCCCTCCCCTTTGCCCAGGTAACTCTTATACTTGGAATCTCAGCTCAGGGATCCCTTCTTCAAAAACAACTCATCTACTAGTAATTCCTCCCTAGTCATAGGGCTATTTGAGTAATGCCAGTGTCCTCCATGGAATGTTTCTTTGCAGGTTAATAACAACTATGACAGTGCCCTGTTGTTCACACTGATCCCCACTGCTGGCATAATGCCTGATATGGTGCAGAGATGCCATCGGTACTTGTTGAATGAATTAATGAATGAATGGAAAACAGGGTATGGTCCTTAGCCTTCCGGTATAGTGCGGATCCAAACCAGGGTGTTATCTCCTGAAGATTAGACATGGCCATTTCCCCAGGTCTTATCTGAATAGCAAATAAGAGCCGGCCCTGGCTGCATCAACTCCTGGTCCACTACCTGCAGTAACATTCACATAGGCTGTAAGTTATTTGCTTACTTCAGGTTCGGAAAAAAAAAAAAAAAAAAAACCCGAGGTCTGCAACCACGTCTTTCCTGTGTTGCCATCTGAGAAAACTGACATCCAGAGTTGCCCAAAGCCACATGGCTACTGAAAGGCCCCATTTGATCCTGTTTTCTTACGACCTCCGGACTCTACTTCCCCTAAAGCTTAGCACCAGCTGTGGGTAACAGCAGAGTACTCGCACCTGCCCTGGGGGCTTTGATCTGGAACGACTTGTTTGTGCGTGCGCAGTGCAGGGTCTTCTTGCTGGGGGTCTCCGACCTGGACTGCGCGCGCCCCCTCGCGGTTACCGTGGAGAGCAGACGTCCGCTCTCCTTTTCCTCCGGGAAAAGAAACGGGAAGTGGCCGTGGGCCGTTGAATTCCGTGTAGTGACCAAGGTACGCACCGCCCAAGAACTATGGGATGGGCGTTCTGGGATTCCTGGGCGCAGGGTTGGGTCCGCCGCCCCAGGTTTTCTGTCGTCCGCCGCCCTGGGTCTCTCGGTTGTGCAGGAGGCCCCACGGCTGGATTTAGGAAGGCTATGTTGTTGGCGTCCTAGACAGGAAGAGTCTGGAGGATTCAGCTGAGTCTGGGGTCTTTCGTCCCAGGCAAAGTAGTCCCAGGTCAGGCGATTGGGGTCCGGTTTGAACCCCAGCTCTGTGATCCCGAGCAGACCTCCCCTCGCTGAGCCTCAGCTTCCCCATCTGTGAAGTGAGGATGATGACACCTACCCCATTGGAGCCAAGACTGCCAGGTAGCCTGACTGACATCCAGGCAGTCTTGTGGGGTCTCAGGGACTAAGGGCTTGCAGGTGGGTACCAGTTCTCCACACACTGCTACCTCCAAAGCCCGGGAAACCTTGCACCCTCAGCCCTCTGGGAGACTAGGGTCAGGGGTACAGTGACATTCTTTACCTTTAATGTCTTTATTAATACAGAAAACATACACTAATTTCTCACAATACCAAAATAAATTAGAATTTGGGCCGACTGCTTCTAACACTGTTCATTAAAATAGTATTTAGTTATTCCCTGCTCGAAATAATTCATGAAACAAATTACTTCCACCATCACTTTATCTTTTTTTTTTTATGTTTCGTGGGATAATTTGACCCCTAACAGAATCCAGTCCTTGTATTAAGGATTTTTCTTATCTGGCTAGGTTATAGTTAGAGTGGGAAAATATATTTGCATTTCATCAACAGCTTATTTTAAGGTGATTTTATCTGTTTAATTCTCAGCTTTGTTCCAAAGAGGGAGAGGTGGTGACAGTCTCTTGCCCACTGATATGTGCCAGACAGAGTGCCAGGCATGGGGGCAGAGATGAATCAGACGACAGCCACCTCTCACCACGAGGGGTGACTGAAAGTGTGACTGGACTACAGGCAATCCTGGCCTTGGCAGGTGAGACCAAGTGTTGTATTGAGGGAGGGTTTCCCTAGCTTGTCTTCTGGTCACCCCCACAGGTGAGTTCTACTGTGGCTTGGAGGAAACTGTGATCCATGGAGGACATGTGGGGCCTGGTCCCCTCATTTTAGCTCAGCTTCCAGGATAGAGAGGTCCACTCCCTGAAGCCTTACAGCTATTCTGAAGGGTTGGGATAAAAAGAGGAGGTGGAGGCTGGGCGCAATGGCTCATGCCTTTAATCCCAGCACTTTGGGAGGCTGAGGTGGGTGGATCACCTGGCGTCAGGAGTTCGAGACCAGCCTGGCCAACATGGTGAAACCCCGCCTCTACTAAAAATACAAAAAATTAGCCAGGCGGTGACGGGCACCTGTTATCCCAGTTGCTTGGGAGGCTGAGGCAGAAGAATCGCTTGAACCCGGGAGGTGGAGGTTGCAGTGAGCCGAGACCGTGGCATTGCACTCCAGCCTGGGCAGCAAGGGTGAAACTCCGTCTCAAACAAACAAACAAACAAACAACAACAACAACAACGAAAAAGGAGATGGGAGAAAGAATCAGTGGGAAAGACCAGAATGCAGAGAACGTTGCCAAATGCCAATTTACAACCTTAATTTCCTGACCAGATTTGACTCTTTGGTGTCTGTGGTTCTCCTCCCACTCACACATGTGCTGGTGGGCTTCCTTGAAGGGAAATAGGAGGGCCTCCTTGTCCCTGGTCCTGAGGGATGTCATTCTAAGCATGTTTTAGACTGGATGCTTAAGCCTTTTCCTTCTTGTGCCCTCCACACCGCTTCAGGAAAGCTTGTGCTCTCTCTGAATCCTGTAGCATGTTTACAGAGGCTGTCGGTTGCCAGATTCTGCAGTGAGCTGTGGATAGGAGGGAATTCAATAGTGGGGCTCTGCCTTCCCTGTCATGCAATCATATGGTGACATGAATAAAACCCAGGGAGAAACAGTTTCCTCTAACCAATGTTCTCTTTGAGGTTCTCCCTCTGTTGTAAGCTCTAAGTACTGCTCCTTTTCCTGGAGTCCAATTCCTGACTAAAGAAAGAGTACAGGCCGGGCACGGTGGCTCACGCCTGTAATCCCAGCACTTTGGGAGGCCGAGGCGGGTGGATCATGAGGTCAGGATATCGAGACCATCCTGGCTAACATGGTGAAACCCTGTCTCTATAAAAAATACAAAAAAAATACAAAAAAAAAAAAAAAAAAAAAAAAATTAGCCAGGCGCGGTGGCGGGCGCCTGTAGTCCCAACTCTTCAGGAGGCTGAGGCAGGAGAATGGCGTGAACCCAGGAGGCAGAGCTTGCAGTGAGCCAAGTTTGCACCACTGCACTCCAGCCTGGGTGACAGAGCGAGACTTTGTCTCAAAAACAAAAACAAAAACAAAAAAAGAAAGAGTACAAATGGGCCGGGCGTGGTGGCTCACGTCTGTAATCCCAGCACTTTGGGAGGCTGAGGCAGGCAGATTACCTGAGGTTAGGAGTTCAAGACCAGCCTGGCCAACATGGTGAAACCACATCTCACTAAAAATTAGCCAGGTGCAGTGTCGCGTGCCTGTAATCCCAGCTACTTGGGAGGCTGAGGCAGGAGAATCGCTTGAACCTGGGAGGCAGAGGTTGCAGTGAGCTGAGATTGCTTCACTCACTCTAGCCTGGGTGACAGAGTGAGACTTCGTCTCAAAAAAAAAAAAAAAAAAAAAAAAAGGAAAGAAAGAAAAGAAAGAGTACAAATGGCCAACAAATACATAGGAACATGATCTACCTCATTCGCAACCAGAGAAGTCAATTAAGATGGTGATAATACGATAATGAGCAGTTTGACAATTTTAAATGTGCATAATCCAGCAATTCTGATTCTAGAAATGTATAAAATCATTGAATCAATGTGTCAAGATAAGTGTGTTAGGGTATTTTTGAATCACTGATTCTAACAGATGTCCCTTAGTATGGGGTTGTTTAATAAGTTATAAAGCATGTATAGACTGGAATGCCACATAGATTAAGGAACTGGTCGCCTCATTGTTTCCTCCCTGTTTCACCAAAACCCATGTGGTCCTGGCCTCATCTCAGGCCCTGCCAGCCCTGACTCTCATGGCCAAACGCTGGACATCCCTGCTGTGGGGGCTGAGAACAACCCAGGGACAGGTACCAAGAATGTGAGGAAGGGTAGGGAGGCACTGAACCAGCAGCTCCAAAGGAGTGATGTGCTTCCCGAGGTCTATTCACAGAAGGCTACTCCAGAACAGCCTTCTGTGGATCCTAGCTATTCTGGTGTCTGAAGAGGGTATGGTAAACCTCACTGGGTCTGGCTGAATTCCTGAATTCCAGGCAATGAGGTTAAAAAAAAATTCTGCCCAGCGTCTGGGTCTTGAGGTGGATGCTGTTGTTTGGGGAACCCAGCACCCATTCTCCCTCTCCCTGGCAATAATGTCAGTGTTCCTTTGGGCAACGACTGTTTCATACTTCCAGCCCCTGAAGTTCAGGTGAGGCTGGCTCTACTCCTCGGTTCTAGATGTAGCTACTTCCAAGCAAATCCCCAGGACTTCTGCTAGCATTACTAAGACGAGTTCTCTTCCTCCACTTAAGCCCTCCAAGGACATGTGGGCAAGGTGGTGGGGACACAAGCCACAAGGAAAAGTGCAGGAATCCTGTGTTAGTAGTGGCTGAGCTTAGGCCAGGCCAGACAAGGAGAGGGAGGGGATTCTGGGCCCTGGAAGGAGAGTCATATAGAGGAGGCTGCCATGTTGAATGGACGGAGATGACAATTTCTAAGGTTTCCTGAGGCAAAAAGACCAAGATAAGGCCGGGGTTGGGGGGAGATCTGTGCAGCAGGAGCCAGGTGGTAAAGACAGAGTAGAAGAGAAGGCCAGTATGGATTTTATTCTAAATGGCCTTTGCATAAAAGCTACCATAGAACAGTTTTATTTATTGATTTTATTTTTATTAATCCTCCTCCGAACACAGAACACATAATTTTACTGTTTTTTTGTTGGTGGTGGTGGTGGTGGTAGGTTTGTTTGTTTCTTTTCAGAGACAGGGTCTTACTCTGTCACTCAGGCTTCAGTGCGGTGGCAGGATCATAGCTCACTGCTCCCTCTAACTCCTGAACTCAAGCGATCCTCTAGGATTGGCCTCTGCACTCAGCCTAGAGTTTTAATTAGGATAAGTCAGTAGTCTGATTTGTGTTTTTGGAAGATCACTTTGGATCCAGGGTGGAGAAATGTATCGGACACGGGGACAAAGTCAGAAGTAGAAAAAGCCCTTAGGAAGAGGAGGTGGTGTTCTTGAGGAAGGGGGTAGTGGAGAGGGACAAAGTGTGAGAGTTTAGGTGCTCAGATACAAGGCAAAGGGCTGGGAGGAGTGTGGTGAAACGCTGGATAGCTTGGGCTACTCCACTTCTCTGAGCCTCAGTTTCCTCTTCCAAACAGAAATAATATCCACTTCATGAGGGTATGTTTGACAAGTGTAGTAGCTTAGAGTATTGTTTTTAGTCAGGTCTAGATTTGGATCTCAGGTCTGGCAGGTAACAGCTGTGTGATCTTATGAGAGTCAGTTAATGATAGATTGTAGCCTTTATGGAGCACTTGTTATGTTTCAACCAACAGAACTCTCCCCAGACTAGGATACTTATTCTAGCTTCCAGGGGGGTTGGGCGGGGACAAAAGGGGGTGGTGGTGAGGAAGTACTGTGGAGACAGCAAGGCTTTTGTCCAAAGTCCTACTAGTAAATGCGGAGCAGGATTTCTCTATCACGTTCCCCTAATTTTTCTGCGCCTAAAACTGGGATAACAATAATACACTTCCCTGTGTGGTTGGGAGCATACAGAAAGGGGTCTGGCACATAGCAGGTGTTTATTAAATTATTATTAAAATTATTATTATTACATTCTTTGTGTTTTCCTCAGGTTTTGCATAGAGTGAGCATCACTTGGACAAATCCTTTAGATTAAAAAAAAGATCTAAGTCAGGGGGAAAAAACTGCAGCTGCCAGAATCTCAGCGGGGGCTTGGGGCGTGACCAGAGGGGCGTGGTCTACGGGGGCAGGGCCACGACTGGAGGGCCAGGCTGTGGGGGTGGGGCCAGCACACGAGGACTGAGGACGGGGGCGGGGCCCGGAGAAAGGGGCGGGGCCCTGACTGGCGACGCATGCCCAGTGCGGTCCCCTTCACTGCCGCCGCAGCCGCGGCCACCGCCCACTCGGGGCTGGCCAGCGGCGGGCGGCCGGGGCGCAGAGAAGGGCCTGGCTGGGCGAGCGCACGGCCATGGCCCCGTGGCTGCAGCTCTGCTCCGTCTTCTTTACGGTCAACGCCTGCCTCAACGGCTCGCAGTTAGCTGTGGCCGCTGGCGGGTCCGGCCGCGCGCGGGGCGCCGACACCTGTGGCTGGAGGGTAAGGCGAGGGCGGTGGGTTTCTTGCCGTCGCCAACTCGCGGGGGACGCAGCGCGCACAGGTGTTCGCGGGGAGGCGAGCCCGCGCCAACCTGTCTGCTCTTCGCGGGGTCCGCGGCCGGCCCGGGTCCCACTCCTCCCGCGCATCCTCCTGGTTTCCCTCCCGGGGCGCGTGTCCTCCGGCCCTGGTCGGGATGAAAGCGGCTGCCCGACCCCGGCTTTGTGTTGCTAATGAGGTGCGGCCGCCGGCCGGGGTCCCATTCAGAGGGCGGGCGTGAGGGGCGGTGGGGCTGGGCCGGGCTCCCCATTCTTTGTTCTTGGCCCGGGACTTCCTTTGCCCCAGGGCTGCGTGTCCCGGGCTGGGATCCCCGGAGCCACCTGGACCGGGTTGCGCTTTGGGGAGGGAAGGGGGTATTCTCTCGGACTTCCAGTCCACAACTTCGCCAAGGCCCGGGACCGGAGAGGGGACCTGGAGCACCGGGGAGGGATGCGCCCCGCTCTCCTGGTAGCTTTGCTTTTCCTCGCCTGGGGCCGTCACCCCACTCCTACCCCTCCTCTGACTCCGGGACCTCCTGAGAAACTTCGCCTCTCGGTTCAGCCCTTCGTCTTTTGAAGGTCTCGCGGCTGATATCCTGCTTCCCTGCTTCGAGTTGCGGATATTTTTCCCCCAAAGGGCCGCGTGGGTGTCACCTGGGTGAGGTGCCTGAGATGAGACTGGAGAGGTGCCCAGACTTTCGCCGTGTGCGTTGAGCCGTCTCACTGGAACAGAGCGCTCCTTTGACACTGTCTGTGCGCAGGTCATTGCCATCCCCCTCTCAGCTTCCCAGCTCCCTACCTGGGCTTCTGGCCTTGGGCGGCCCCAGAACCCGGAGATTATGTCCGTCTGCCCCGAGTCTCCCAGGGTGGGCCCGGCGTCAGGGAACTCATGGCCTTAAGCCTTGTGCAGAAAACGCAGGCTTTGCACTCAGGCAGCAGGGACATGACCTTGGCTCTGCTCCTGGGGAGCCATGAGCCTCAATTTCTTCATATGAAAAATTGGATGAAATGAGAATTTCCTTAGTGCTGCTGGGCTGAGGGATAGGTATGGAGTGGTTATGCTTAGGCCAACGTTGACCTCTTCTGGATGGGTCTAAACAGCCTCAGCACAGTCAAAACCTAGGACATAACACTCCGTTAGGCACACAGGCTGGTGCCTCCAAGCTCACTTGCCCCACAGTCCAAGAAATGTGGTGCAGAAAACCAGGTGTGAGCCAGACAGCTGGGATGTCTTCAGACTCAACAGCTAAGCTATGGAGACAGCTATGACCCCTGTTCTGCCTCCGCCCCCGCCCCCTCCCCCGCCCCCTTAGGCTCTGTCATTCCTTCCTAGTTGAGTAAAGCATCACATTTTCTTACTGTGTTCCATTTTAGTAAAACATCACTGCTCTTGTTTTATTGTTTAAAAAAATTTTAGTAGCTAGCAAGTTTCCTCAAGGCTAATCTCATGTTGACTTATGTATGGATCCTACTAGAATTTTGGATTTAGACTCCTGTTGGCTTTTGAATGACTACAGTATCATCACAGGCGTTTTATTCTGAGTGTTCATGTGATGACATAGGTAAATCAGTCCGATTTGCTGTTTTGCTGCAGTAGCCAAGGTGGCTTCTTAGGCCACTGTCCAAAACTCATGAAGTTTTAATGCTGTGGGGTATGGTAGTGCTCCGACGGAGCCAGGCTGGTGATTTTCTTCTACCTGTGCGAGTGTGTTCTCCTCTCCCAAACCTGCACCCTCATAGGATGGTGGCTCTGTCCCAGTCACCTCACACTCATGCTGACCTTTTCTCCACCACAACCCCTAGCTGGGGGTGACTTTTCTCAGCTGCTCCTGCCTTGGCCCCACCAATCCTTTCCTTGGGTCATCTTCTTTCCTCTCCTGGAAGATCATAGAGACCTCTGGGCCATGTTCCAGTTTCCAGGCTCATCCATGCTGATACATGGTTCCTTCTTTCCTGGATTTGCTGCTTGGTGCATTTCATGGACCCAGTTTCCCCACATGCTTTGCATTCCCACCCTTTCCAGCCTCACCCCCTGCCCCTCCCATCCTGTTCCTAACTCCGGATAGATGCCCTCTGTGCTTCCAAGACATGCTTTTCCCTCCTCCCAGGATGCCTTTTCCTCCCTTGAGAATTCCTTGCCTAGCTTAAGACTCAGTTCAGGTGGTGCCCCCTCAGGGAAGCCCTCCTGAATGCCATGCCCCTTCCTTTGCCTTCTCATGCAGGTCCTTGCACTTTGGTATCACCAGACCATTTTGTCAGTATTTGTTCACTTCTATGTCTTCAGACTAGTTTCTTTAGCCAGGCACTGAACCTCATCTTAGTGGCCTCAAAGCCCTGTAAATATTGGCTGAACCAAATTAGACCCTGCTGCCTTCCTCCTAAATCCTGTATTTCTTGATAGATTTTAAGAAGTAGAGGCAAAGATCAGGGCATCAAGGTCCATTGTCTTTGCAGCAGGCCTTTGCACATGCTGTTCCTGCCTGTGTTCCTTCACTTTACACCTCCATAGCTTCCCTTCTCAGCCCTAGCATCACTTCTGCAAAAAATTGTCCCTGTCCACACCTCCCTAGGTCATGTCTTCTAGAAGTTGTTCTGTCAGGGAGTCAGCTAGAAATTACTGGTACACAGTGACTAGAGTATTTGATTCATGTTTGGGTCCCCTACCAAATAATAGGTACTTAGTCCGTAGATGTTGGCCTCAGCTCTAAGGTTGCTTGCAGTGGGGCTATAGGAACATAAAAGAATAAGGGTGGACTATATGTGATGCAAATCAGAGGAGGCTTCCTGTGGGCCTGGGCAATATTCAGAACCTGAGAGGGGGCAGCAAGGTGCAGCACCAAGTCCTGAGAGACCGAATTTGGGTGCGGAGCAGAGCTGAGCAAATGACCCTGTTGATCTCCGGGGAACATTTGTTTCAGGAACCCTTGCCCTTGCAGGAATGTGTATTTTTGCAGGACTTGCAAGGTGACTGCAGCCAGCTAACTCTCTGCAGCCCTGCTAACAGACCCTTCGGGCTGCTCCCAGAGGAGCCAGGGGCTGGCCTGGTTTAAGTGGTCAGGTTTCACAACCTCCCCATTATTAGTGGAGCAATTAAGAGGCTGATACCATCTTGAACAGAGGTCAGTGTTTTAGAAATGAGTTGTGGGCACACTTCCTCAACTACTTAAAAAAAAAAAATTCTGTTAGGGTCCTTGCCAGGTAAGGTTGCTGTTTGAGTAATAAATACTGTGTTCGCAAAGAAGTAATGATTTGTAAAACCTCCAGAGGGACCGCCATCCTCATTTACACTGGCTCTTGCTTCTAGAGAGTGGAATGGTTTTGTGTGCAACCAGAAGCAGGTTTGGTTCGCAACTTTAATTGTGTCAGTCACTTGTACTGAAGTTCTCCCTCCCCTTGTCTTGCTGGTCTAGAAGCCTTTTTATGGAACAAGGAGTTAGGAATCTACTCCCACAGGTTTTTATTTAATGGCTTTTCCTGCAGTGGGGGAGGAGGGAACATTTCTTGCCTCCTTACCTAAATGGGGTACACCTTCTCTGGTCTATTATCCCTGGAACACAATTCCTACTCCCCCTGCAAAAAAAAAACACTACTTCTTCAGGAATTCGGGAAGGCAGGATGCTGGCATCATCTTTACAATGAAATGCAAGTTTCCCATTTAAGGCAAATACTTCATTGCAAAAGGTAGGAAGGAATAGGGTGGTACTTGGAAAAGAGAAGTTCCAGCTGGTTAAAATTTAGGTTCCTGATAAAAGTCCAATCCAAGAATTATCCTTGGCTGTGGGCCCAGGCATGTTTATTTGATTCTGAATTGGATGCATTTTCATTCACTTGCAGCTCATGGCTCCCAAGCCCACATCTGGTCTGCCTATCCTGTGGCCATGCCGTCCATGTTATAGATGCTCTTGTGTCTGTTACAGAATTCTTGGTTAAAAAATTACTCAGCCCTGGCTGATACATTTTTTAGAGAGATGTTTTTATAAGCAGTGCAAAGCTTTCTTCCAGCCTGTTTGCCTAGTTAATTGGGAACTCTTCTGGCCCATGTCCATCTTTCTTGAGCAGCCCTCCCTTCTCTCCCCACCCCCACCCATCCACCCAACCCCAAGCCCCTGCAGTGCCTGGGGTATTGTGCTAGTTATTAACTTGGGCATATAGCTCGGTGACCAGGAGACCAGCAGTTACTTTTTCTCCAAGTGACACCCAGGGCCTTCCAGTATCAGAATTGCCTCAGGAGCTTGTTAAAATGCAGATTGAAAGCTAATGGGATCAGAGTGAGAGTGAGGTGGAGCCCAGGAATTGGCATTTTAACAAGTTCTTCTGAGGATACTCCTGCTGTAACCAGGATGAGACCTATTTTTTTTAGAGGACAGGGGTTCCACAATCCAGAGAAGGGGAGAAGACACATTCTAAACATTTAAAATCAGTTTGGCTTTAAATTATGTCACTGGCCTTAGAGAGGAATGTGAAGACTTTCTCAGAGCCCCGACCAATACAAGGGGTCAGGCTGGATGGGGACTGTGAGGACTGGGGGGGGGGGCGGGGGAGCTAGTTTGGGTGGGTGCCTCTGGCCTGGGACTGATGAGGAGGCCTGGAGGGAAGGGGACTTCACACTTCCCCTGGGTTCCTCCCTAGAACAGCTGGGTTTGTCTGAAAACAGTCTCAGGAAGGAGTAGCACAGGATCCAAATCAGATTCTCGGCAGTTCAAATCTTACAACTTCCCAACAAAGGAAAGAACTGCTAATGCTTTTAAGTATTTTTCATGCTTCATTTGGCCTAAAACATGTTTTTTTTTTTCTTTCTTTCTTTCTTTTTTTAAAAAGCTTTCAAGGCTTTTTCCTCCTCTGTCCCTGAACTTTTTATATACTGTGCCCCAGCAGATGTCTGCTCCTGCTGGGGCTACCCCATCAACAATTTCACTGTCCTCCTTCATTCCCCGCTGCCTCTTTATTTATTTATTTATTTTGAGATGGAGTTTCGCTCTGGTGTCCAGGCCAGAGTGCAGTGGCGCGATCTCAGCTCACTGCAATCTCTGCCTCCCGGGTTCAAGCGATTCTCCTGCCTCCGCCTCTGGAGTGGTTGGGATTACAGGTGTCTACCACCACACCCAGCTAATTTTTGTACTTTTAGTAGAGATGGGATTTCACCGTGTTGGCCAGGCTGGTCTCGAACTCTTGATCTCAGATGATCTGTCCACCTTGGCCTCCCAAAATGCTGGAATTATAAGCGTGAGCCACCGTGCCTGGCCCCCCACTGCCTCTTCAGTCTGCTTCTGATGGACTGGTTTTTAGGCTTCTAGAAGCTTGAGCCTCCACCCTTGATTTGTAAGAATGTGGGGTGAGGAGGGGGCTCAGGTATCCCCAGGAGCTTGACAGGTTGAGAGGTGCAGTGGCATTAGAGCAGACGTCTCTCTTGCCACCCTGCCCTGGTCGCCAGACCTTTTCCATTTCCCATCTGCCCCCAAATTTGGAGCGCTCCTGCCCTCAGTCAGCCGGTGGGCTGTCTGAGCTGGAGCTACAGGCCCCATCTCCAGCCAGCCAGACTTGCCCAGCCAGTGGGAAGCATTGTCCTCCTGGGCAGTGTTTGTCTTGGCTGCTTGGATGTTCTGAATGGGCCTGACACACGATTAGGTGACTGATGGCCTCCGAAACACATTGTCTCCTCCGGGGCCCACAGCCTTTGAAGCTCTTCCCGGTGGGAAGTAAAGAGACTATTTGCTCTATTAAAATGCCTTGGTATTTCCTCTGTTTAACCACAGGCCACTTCCCCTCTGCCACTCTAAACCCGGCAGGGCCACCGACTGATTGAAAAGACACAAGCCCTCAAGTGATCACATCCTATTGAAACAGATAGTCTTACTGCAGATTAAAGCTAGGGCCAGTCTTGAAGAAACAAATCCAACGGGGGAATCTTTGAGATGGCTCCTTATCTTGCTCAGAATGTAGTCTGTTGAACAGAATTCACACTTGAAATCCTGAATGCATAAATGTAAATGTGTCTTTTTTTTTTTTTTTTAAAGAAGAGATATCGACATTGTAAATTAAGTCAGTGTGTGTTTTATCTATATATGGCAGGTTAAAGCAATCCAATCAACAATTTCTCGTTGTGTGAGTTGGAAACCCTTTGGTGTCTGGGAAGGGCATGATGTCTGTTCATAGAAAACCACACCCTGATGCTTTCTCTATTTGCAGATTCTATCTGTTCAGTCATATGCTGAGAAGTCCAAGTAAGAAAGAAGTCTGTAGCTTAAATAATACCAAGAATATCTCTGGGGAGACTCCTTCATCCTTTCCCAAACAATATATTAAAAGAAGGTTTTTAATTAATAACACCAGGCAGGAAACTAAAAATTGAACAATTTAAAAAATTACCTACATAACAAAAACTCCATTTGTACCCTATTTTTGTGAAGTGGCCTAAAAAAGGAATAGCTATTTCTACTAGAGACTGTTAACGTTGATGTTTGCAACTCCATTGTTCAAGTATCCATGATAAAAATGGATTCCCTTTTCTTTGGTTCCTTGTTTGGAAATGTTGGGGGAAGGTGGATGTAGCTAATTAAGGCTACAACATTTAAAGGGGGGATTTAATAGATACCAGCTGTCCTCAACAAATCACTGGGTGGACGACAAAATAAAGATGTGATGTGAACACACATGTAATTCTCTTCTAAAACGGAAATGGGCTCATAAATTTTCTGATTTAATAGTATAAATGAAAACTACCTCTACTGTGCTTGTTTAAGAAGCATTTGTTTTATGGTAAAAGTAATGCTAAAATGTCTTATTTGCATATGGCTGGCACCTTAAGACTTGAAAGGGCAGTAGATGGCAAGTATTATTGGAAGCTTAGTAAATTGTAATTTTATTGTACCTTTCTTCATTAAAACCTGATCTAATAGACATTAATCATGAGGCTTTTCATTAAAACTACTGCATGGTAGGGAAGCATGCTTGAACATACCAGAAAAGCCATATAAAATTCAAGTATCAACTTTGAAAAGGGAATGGAAATTGGTAGCATTAATTAAAATGTTTGGATGGATATTTACATTTCACACATTAAATGAATACTTCATATGAATCCTTTTGAAATCATGAGGGATTAGGCCTTAAATACAACTTTTTTTCAGATGTAAAAAGTACTTTATTACCTTCAAAACTAGGAGTTTTTCTGAGTGTTCTGTTTGGTAAGTTTTGTAGATCTTTTCCCCCCATTGAATAGTAACCCTTTAAAAAATCCTGGCGGTGTCCCCAGACTTCTGTGCTGCAATGGACTGTTTTACTCGAGAGTGGGAGGGTTAATGGGATGAAGGGAGGGCTTCCTTGGAATGAAGAGGTGTGTTTTCCTGAGATAGGCCATATGGTTTAGAAATCCTTTCCCTGTGATTTTATTCTGTCCGGGTGATTTCTGGTTTCTCCTCTCCCGGAATGGCCCCCTTTTATCTGAGGAAAATGCAATGCAGTACAGACCAAATGTAGCAGCAGTCCGCCGCCTGAGCGTGGTCCCTGTTGAGTGACGGTTTATGGCCCCTTCCTCTGGAGTGTGCACATTTGCTGTGGGTGGAGCACAGGTACTCACACGGTTAGGATTTATTGTAACTGCTCAGCATCTGAAGCTCAAAAAGACTTATTTGGAGTGAGGAGGCAGGAGACACTTTTTTGAGCAGCCACCCTGTGTTAAGTTGTGGGACTAGTCCCCCATCCACAGTGGCTGCCTGTCTGGGCCAGGAGAAAGACAAAGGAGTAGGGGCCTGGATAACAGGGAAGTTCAGGAAGGATTCTGGGGCCACAGTACCAAGCCCTCTCAGTCCTCTCTCCACACTTCCCTGCTCATTCCAGAGAAACCTGAACGGGCTTCTGCTGCTCCTCAGCCTAGAACTGCCTCTGTGAAAAGCAGTTTGTTGACATTCAACTGCCTGAGGCCTTGCTTGAGGCCGTCTTAGAACTCTGGCTTTTTAGCCCATGTCTCAGTTGGTTCCCAGTAACTCTGGCTTCTTGCTCTGCCTCAGTTTCCCCTGCTTTAGAGGAGGCCTCCTTTTCTCTGTGAGGCTTCTCCATACCACTCCCTAGCTTTCCCTTGTGCCACAAAGCCTGGCCAACCCCATCATCCCTCCGGATTTCGTGAGAACGTGTCCAAACATTGCAGTGATGCATTGAGGAACAAACAAATTTGATGTGTTTATAAAGAAGAAATTGAATTTGAGTGGTTCGTGGGAGGCTTAGATGAAGAAGACAGGTCTTACCAAAGGGACTTTGAGCAGGGCCTGACCAGTGAGTGGACCTGGGCGCTGGGGGGACAGTTGGGGCAGAAAGTAAGATGTGGGCAAAGCTGGAGAAGGGTGGTAGGGGGATGGTAAGGTTGAAGATGTAGGTACTAGATAACAGGGCACCTTGAAGTCTGCCTGTGTGTGTTCTGTCAGGAGTGGTGAGGCTTGGAAGATTTCTCCAACAGGTGAACGGTTTGATAAGTTCACCTAAGTGAACGGAGGTGACACTCAGTGGCCATTCATTGGGTGAATATTGGTGCGTTCTGTGTGTTAGATCTGATTTCTAGAGCTTAGATTTTATTTCCAGAGACAGGGTCTCTGTCACCCAGGCTGGAGTGCAGCAGTGGCGTGATCATAGCTTATTGCAGTCTTAAACTCCTGGGCTTAGGCAATTGTCCTACCTCGGGTTCCTGAGTAGCTAGGACTACACGCACGTGCCACCAAGCCTGGCTAATTTTTTACACTTTTTGTAGCGATGGGGTTTTATTATGTTGCCCAGGCTGGTCTTGAATTCCTGGCCTCAAGCGATCTGCCCACCTGGGTTTACAGGCATGAGCCACCATGCCTAGCCAGAGCTTAGATTTTAGTAGGTGAGACAAACAGGATAATGAAATATCAGACCTGACCATGCTGTTTACAATAGCAACTTGCTGCTCACTCTGTCCTCTTTTCTTCACTTTTTCTTTGCAGAAGTTTTCACCATGGGACATACATAGTATTTTCTTTGTCCATCCTTTTTCCCCATTGCAGTGTCAGCTCCATGTGGGCGGGGCCTTTACCTATTTTGTTCCCTTCTGCATCATGAGAACAGTGCCTGGCACATAGCAGGTTCTCCATACGTGTTTCTTGAATGACTAAGCACTCTATGGGAAATTAAAATGAGGCAATAAGAGCAATGGGTTTTTGTAAGTAGACACTCTCCAATGGCCTCTCTGAGAAGGTGACATGTCAGTCAAGCAACTATAATAAAAGTTCCTCTGGGCAGGGAGTGGTGGCTCACGCCTGTAATCCCAGCATTTTGGGAGGCCAAGGCGGGCGGATGACCTGAGGTCAGGAGTTTGAGACCAGCCTGGCCAACATGGTGAAACCCCATCTCTATTAAAAATACATAAATTATTATGTAATTTTAATAATCACCTGGGTATGGTGATGTGCACCTGTAGTCCTAGCTACTCAGGAGACTGAAGCTGGAGAATCACTTGAACCCAGGAGGTGGAGGTTGCAGTGAGCCGAGATGGTGCCATTGTACTCTAGCCTGGGCAACACAGCGAGACTCCGTCTGAAAAAAAAAAAATTCCTCCAAAATTGTTTTCTTAACATTGGCTAATCATGTGGCAGTTAGTGCTGAGAGTAGCATAAAAAATATGCTTAATTTATTCATTCACACCACAGTTCTTGGCACTCCAGCCAGGGGCCACATACTGGTTAGAGGCTGGGCTTCAAGCCAGCTTCCCATTCATGACAGGGAGAGTGTGGGCTGGTGTTTTGTGGGAGCCACACCTGGCCGTGTCTGTTGCTTGAGGGGGTTGCTTGGACTGTCCACTTTACCCTGCACTGTGGATGAGAAAAATGTGAAAAGTTACTGCTAAGCCCCGACTAAGCATCCTGGTTTTGGACTTTCTGAAACGACGTGAACGGAACAAATCTCACTCTCTGGCAGCAGCCCTCAGTTTGTATGAAACTTTGTCTTTTTCACAGGGGTGCAGGTCTCGTTTTTTGTTTGCTTCTTTCCCCTCTGGTGGTGAATGCATTTCATTTTCTGAAGCCACTTGAAGGTCTGTCCATAATCAGAGGTGCTCTTTGCCTTCTTTCCGGGGCTGCGGATTTGCTGGCCAGCTGTGGAAATGAGTTTTTGCCCAGCTTTGATTTTCATGCCTTGCCTCCCTGTGGGAGGAACTAGATATTTCTGATCTTACCTCTGCTCATATTCAGATCCAGCCAAGCAATCAGTGACTTCCCGGGCTTTTTTGTGGGAGACTGTGGGAAAAGTCCTGGTTGGCTGGCTATGAATTAATGAAATCCTTAGAAGGCTTCACTAAAGATAGCTCCTGTGGCTTACAAAAAAAATGGCATTGCCTTTTTAATTTGAGAAGGAGGTCATGGAGTTTTACCAAAATTAAGCAGAAAAAATGTAACATCTGGTTGTGCTGGTGGAAGACTGCTTCAGGGCCTCTGGAGCTATGAGTTCCCAGTGCCGGCATGCCCAAGGTGACTGTCACTGGCCTCTATAGTGCTGCTGTGGACAGGCCGCCTCTCATTGTTCTCCTCCCTCGGTTTTGAAGTCATTGAGAGACAAATTCTACCTCCCACATCTTTTCACTTGAGCACATTTCCTATCTACTGAGCTTGCTTCTTTTACTTAAAGGGTCACACATTTTAAAATGTACAGAGTTTCGAGTTGGTTAAGACTAGTGTAATCATTGCTTTTATCTCATTAAAAAAGGATGGGAGTGGATAATGGGGGAGAATTTGGGCAGCAGACCAGGGAACTTTTAAAGAGTATTAAAAAGTTTTTAAATTAGTAGGAATTCTGATAAGAGGAGAATGGTAAATTGCTGGAGAAGAGTTTTAGGGAAAGGCATACAGGAGATTTTAAATGGATCTATGACGTGTGTGTGTGTGTGTGTATATATAAATAAATTTTTTTTTTTTTTTTTGAGACAAGGTCTCATTCTGTCACCCAGGCTGGAGTGCAGTCATGCAATTATAGCTCATTGCAGCCTTGAACTCCTGGGCTCCAGCAATCGTCCTGGCCCAGTCTCCTGAGTAGCTGGGACCACAGGCATGTGCTGCCAAGCTTGGCAATTTTTTTACATTTTTTTTTTTGTTAAGATGGAGTCTCACTGTGTTACTCAGGCTAATCTCAAGCTCCTGGCCTCAAGCCGTCCTCTTGCCTTGGCCTCCCAAAGTGCTGGGATTACAAACATGAGCCACCATGCCCTGCCTAGGGCATACATTTTCTGAAATGATACAGGAAGATGAAGTTGTTGCTATCCCAACCCCCTAAGCAGGCAGCTAGTCACCTGTACAAAATACAGGTATAGATAATGTATAAAATGTATATATAAATGTATATAGTGTGTAAAATGTATATATGTGATGTATAAAATACAGTCACCTGTATATTAGAGTCCCTTAAAGCCCCACATGGGGATTCCCCATTATTGTGCTCTTTCTCCCATCCTTTGTATTCTGAAAATTTTCAAACCTGTAGAAGAATTGAAATAACAGTAAAATGAACACCCATTTCCCCTTTGTCTAGAGTTACCAGTTGGTAACATTTTGCTACACTTACCTCACTTGTCCTTTTAATGTCATTCATAATTTCTGCATCACATTCTAGGGGGCAGACAAGGGTCACTCATTGCTTTCTGATGTCCTGTCTCTTTAGCCTCCTTTAATACAGAACAGTTCCTCTACCTATTTTTTGGTCCTTTATAGCCTACACATTCTGAAGAGTCAAGGCCACTGTGTACACAATTTGGATTTTTTATTGTTTCCTTATGAATAGGGTCAAATATTTTGACAAGACCCCTCTAAAGGTGATATTGTGACTTTGTTGGATTTTAGGTATCAACTGGTAACAAATGTGGATGCAGTTTTAGCAATAAGAAAAATTTGTTTTTTCTGTGCGCAATTGTTGTATTTAGAGATCTATGCTAATGATAGTACCCAGTTTAGTCTTGTGTTATTTGTCTTTTTAAAAATGCAGTGTTTCACATTAAGCCTTCCCTTTTACTTTATTGAGAGTCTAAGGAAAGTGCAGGATGTCATTTGTGCTATCCTGTAATAAACTCTTTCCTTAAAGATTATTTAAAATCAACCATGCTCTCTCAAAATTAGGAGTGCTGTTTCTCAAGAATGCTCAAGGCTTTTGCTATTCACATGGGCTTGTTGCAGTTATAGATGTGTCGCCCTCAGAGACTGGGAATGAGTTCCTATTAAAGACCACTGTTTGGCCGGGGCAGGTTTACGGTTGACTGCTTCCTCACACCAAAATTCAGCCATTTCTTTCCTTTGTGCTAAAAAAACCTTGAACTTTATTTCCAGTAAAGGCTACTTCACTCAAAGCATATCCTCCAAGTTAGTTTCTAGCCTTTTAGTCCTGTGATTGCATGTTACCTACATTATTTTATTAGAGTCCCTTACAGACGGTTTCATTAGTTTAACTTGAATTATTATCTTCTACCTAATTACATGGCTTTTCTTTCTTTCATTTTACTCCACTCCAGATTTAAGGGCCAAGACATGTAAAGTTAATATTGGTCATTTTTCAGAGTAAGTTAAAATGTCAAAAAGTGACAAGTTGTTATTCTTACAGGGTACCAGGGAAACAACAGAGACAAAACCTCCATCTTTTATTCATAAGTCCAGAGAGACTACGAGGGCGCAGGCAGGCCTGTGTGCCCGGCGTTTGTTCAGCTTTCAGGACTGGGCCTCCTCCCCTGCTGGCCATGAAATGTCATGCCGAGATGTAATAGTGGGACATTCAGCATCCAGAGAATGGTCCGCAGAGATTCAACTTTGCTTTTCATTTTCTTTTCTGGCACCGAGTCCACAGTCCCCTCTGTGGCCTGACAGTGAAAGGCCAGAAAGCAGCAATTTAGATGCTGGCAGAAATGGTGTGCAGCCTCTGCCCAGCGGGCCGGAGCTCCTGGGCTGGAATGCATGCTGGACACAAAGGTCGGGTGAGGGTATGCTTTGGTGGGGGGCAGGGGGCAGCTTGCCTTTGCCTGGTCTCGTTTGCTCTGGTCACAGCCGAGAGAGTTCTCATTTCTATGGCTATGCTACCTTTAGTTTTGTAGAAGAGGGAGTGCAAGGTGCTTTTGATTTCAGAAATTGCTCAGGGTTAACCATTTTTGTGTAGAGGGAGGCACTGGGGGCACAGTGCCGAGGCTGCGCAGCTCCCCAGGCTCTGACATTTCCTTTGGATGAAGAAAACATAGACAGCATTTGCTAAACAAGCCTAGACTTTGATTTAGAGCAGTGGTTTTTGATTGGGGGAATTTGGGGAATTTCTTTCTTTCTTTCTTTCTTTTTTTTTTTTTTTTGAGACAGGGTCTCTATCAACCAATCTTGAGTGCAATGGCGTGATCACAGCTTACTGCAGCCTTAACCTTGATTTGGGGAATTTCTGGAGACATTTTTGGTTGTCACAGCTAGGGTAGGCTGCTACTGGCAGTCAATGAGAAGGGCTCAGGGATGCTGCTAAACATCCTGAAATGCACAAGTCAGCCCTCCATGACAAAGAATTACCTGGCCCAAAATGTAGATAGCGCTGAGACTGAGAAACCCTGATTTAGGGGTCCCATCTTAGTATTTTGATTTCTCAGCCCTCTTAGCCTCATAACACTTTTCAGCTTCCTATCTGTTTAACAGAAGCTGCTGGTTCTATAAATCTGCACTCAGGATGAATTTCCATGAAACTCTCCAAGACATATGATTAAACTATTGTGGTGCTCCTTGAAGATATGCCCTGAATGCAACTACTATTTTAAATGCAAAAGACAATTTTTTGCCATAATTTGATCAAAGTAGCATAACCTGTGCCTCTGTTTTTGTTACTCACTGATGGTCTGTGGATAACATTACATTTTTTCAGCATGAAACCCAACACTTCAAATCCCTAAAGCAGTCTCAAATTTATGGTTAATAAAAGCATTTATTGTACTGGATGTCATCTGTTATATCACTCTGGGGCTAGAAACTGGCAAGCAGTGGACAGGAAATATTTTCGTTTCAAATCGCTTCAATCTTATGGTCTAGGGGCAAAAGTGTCTGATTTCAGGAAAGCCGCAGTGAATAGCATAGTAATGAATGCATTTTTAGTTGATTAAGCAGGCATTCTCTCCCTTTCAAACAATCTTCCCTCTTTGGCTTGGAGGGGCTAAATAAACATGTGATATTAAATGATAGCATTTCTTGTGTTGGCCGTGCCTTTTCTTTGATCATCTTAAACTTTTCAAAGTGTTTTCCAGGAATCCTCAGCATAGCAGGAACAAGCCAGAAGAGAATGGCTAAACTCAAGTTTTGCCCCCCCTTTGTAATTGTTTACTTTCTGAGCGGAGGAGGTTTTCTGAGAAGATGCTGATTCTTCTGAATTCCTCTTTAAAAATGGAATTTGGTACCTCACCTTTGGGATCATGAATTTAGAAGGAAAAAATATTTTGAGTTTTTGTTTGTTTGTTTTCAAAAAGTCTGCAATTTTATTGTAATTTGAGTCCCTATCTCTCACATCCATCAAGTAAATAGGGTGAGGAGAGTTCCATCCAGAGGAAATCTGGTGAGGTGATGACATATCCAGGACAGTGTACCTTTCGTCCTGGCAGCCCAGTGCCTTTGAACATGTTATCTAAGTCATCACTTCCCAGCAAGCCTCGGAGGTAGATGATTATTTCTGATGTGGTTTCCTTTTTTCCAGATGAGGATTCCATGGCACAAAGAGCCAGGAAGGGATTAAGATGAGAGTCCATGTGACTCGGAGAGGCCTCTCTCTGCCAGAAACCGGAGCTGCAGAGTTCTTACCCTGCCCGTGCCCCCAGCAGTCAGACTTGCCCTGCCTTCCAAGCACCCTGTCTCAGATGGATGGCTGCCATGTGCAACAAAGCAACTAATGGGGGGTGGAAAGAGAGCGAGACTAGACAGCACTTTGGAGATAATTAAATTAAACTCAGATTAGGCAATTACCCCAAAGATTCCCAAACCTGGCCGAACACCAGAATCACCTGAGGAGCATTCTTGGCGTGGGGGGAGATTCCGGGCCTCACCCCAGACCTGCTTAAGTGGGATTTCCAGGGGAAGGCCAGGAATCTGAGTTTTTAAAAAAGCTGCCAGATTAGTGATTGCCAGGGTTTTGGAGGGATGGAGGGAGGGCTTGACTACAAAGGGGCAGTACAAGGGAAGTTTTTGGGATGATGGGACTGTTCTGTATATTGATTATAGCGGTGGATACATACATATATATGCATATACCTTGTGGACCTATACACCAAAAACTATCAATTGTACTGTGTGTAAATGAAAATAAATATGCTGACCAGGTGAACCTGAGTTATCTAGGTGTCAGTTGAGGTGGCCTGTGGTGCCTGGTGACAACTGGGAGTAGTTGCCCAGCTGTGAGAGAGTGTCACCTGTTATTGCAGAGGCAGGCGTGGGCAGGTGCTGAGCTCTTTAGCCCAGTGCTATCCAACAGAACTTTCTGTGACAAAAAATGTTCTTTCCAGCACCGTTCAATTCAGTAACCATCAACCACTTTTGGCTACTGAGTACCTGAAATGTGGTTGGCACAACTAAGGAACTGAATTTTTATTTTATTTTATTTTATTTATTTTATTTTTTGAGATGGAGTCTCGCTCTGTCGCCCAGGCTAGAGTGCAGTGGCCGGATCTCAGCTCACTGCAAGCTCCGCCTCCCGGGTTTATGCCATTCTTCTGCCTCAGCCTCCCCAGTAGCTCGGACTACAGGCACCCGCCACCTCGCCTGGCTAGTTTTTTTTTTGTAGTTTTTAGTAGAGATGGGGTTTCACTGTGTTAGCCAGGATGGTCTCGATCTCCTGACCTGGTGATCCGCCCATCTCGGCGTCCCAAAGTGCTGGGATTACAGGCTTGAGCCACCACGCCCGGCTGAATTTTTAATTTTACTTAAACTTAATTTAAATTTAAATCACCACACGTGGCTAGAGGCTACCCTATTGGACAGCTCACCCTCAAAGGTAGACATGGTGGTATCATGGAGCTTTGGCTCTGTGCAGGATGCACACCGTGGTGCTTTATGCTTGCAGGACAATAGTAAGTCATCCCAAACATAGGGTAAAATGGAAAATTGACAGGACTTACCAATATGGGTGAGTAAGTACAGAGAAGAAGGAACCTTAGGAGGAAGACTGACCTGAGATCTGCCCAGGCAGAGGACAATCCTGCTGAGTGAAGGAGTCTGCCTTTTTTTTTTTTTTTTTTTTTTTTGAGATGGAGTTTCACTCTTATCCTCCAGGCTGGAGTGTAATGGCATGATTTCAGCTCACTTCAACTTCTACCTCCTGGGTTCAAGCGATTCTCCTGCCTCAGCCTCCCAAGTAGCTGGGATGACGGACAAGTGCCACCACGCCCAGCTAATTTTTGTATTTTTAGTAGAGGCGGGGTTTCACCACGTCGGCCAGGCTGGTCTCTAACTCCTGACCTCAGATGATCCACCCGCCTTGGCCTCCCTAAGTGCTAAGACTACAGGCGTGAGCCACCATGCCTGGCCAGGAATCTGCTTTTTCTTTTCCAAAGATAGCACCATCTTTGGCCCACTTCTTTCCCCAACCTTTCAACCTTGTTCATTTTAAAAGGTGCAGAGGTTAGTTGGGATGCTCTTGAATTATGCTCCCATTCTTCTGCAGTGATAGGATATACGGGAAGCCATCCGAGGGGCCAGGTGAGCCCAGTGCAAAGAAGTGAGGGTGTTCTGGGCTTCACTGGGCCCACCTGCCTCCCTAGACAGAGTGTGATGAAGAACCTGTGTGAGCATATTGTATTCCTTTTTGGGGAAGGAGAGCATATAAAAAAGGCAATTAGGCATAAACTTCCTGCTTTATGCTTTGAGCATATGACCTTTACCTTGGCTTGTGTTCAGACGCTCCTAAACCCACCTCCTCTACCCCCATTGATTTATGTTATCTTAGTGTTACTTTTCCAAATGTGTTATAAAAGAATGAGATTCAGGGAGTGTGGACTTTTATTAGTACAAACCAAATGGTGGCAGAAAGAATGTTCCAATTTTTAAACGTATGTGTTCTTAAATAAATTTGCTAAATGGGTAACAAAAAATTTTGTGAGCTATGGGCTTATAACTGGAGGTTTTGTTAATCTGATTTAAAAATAGGACTGACTTGAAAGCGTAAAAGGGGGGAGGTGGCTTTAAAATTAGTGAGTCTTCTTTTCTTTTTTCTTTCTTTTTGTTTTTTTTGAGATAGAGCCTCGCTCTGTTGCCCAGGCTGGAGTGCAGTGGTGCCATCTTGGCTCACTGCAACCTCCGCCTTCTGGGTTCAAGTGATTCTCCTGCCTCAGCCTCCTTAGTAGCTGAGATTACAGGCGCATGCCACCACGCCCAGCAAATTTTTGTATTTTTAGTAGAGACAGGATTTCACCATGTGGGTCAGGCTGGTCTCGAACTCCTGACCTAGTGATCTGCCCCCCCCCCCCCCCCGCCAGCCTCCCAAAGTGCTGGGATTACAGGTGTGAGCCACCATGCCTGACATTCTTTATTTTTTATATGAAAACTTGACTTCCTTAGATCAGGAAGAAAACATTCTGGATGGATCATAGCATCTCTAAAGAGAGTTTCCTTGTGTTGCCTTTACAAATTGGTTACTTCAACCTTATAAGAAAAATGAAGTTTACTGAGTATTAAGCTCCATTACATACTGATTCTTCTACCCTTGAACACACAAACAGATCTTGTTGCATAGCTGCTATAATCACTGTACGTGTTTTATTTATTTATGGTTATTTTTTACTTACGTTTGTTTTCCAAAGATATTTCCATGTATTGATGTAGTCCACAGACAGGTCACTTTTAGTAGCCATATGATATGTTCATGTTGTAAGCTCCCCTCCCCTTTTTGCCAGTCCTCACCCCACATTTGATGAGGCATTTGGGTTGTTTTCAAGTTATGACTGTTACAAAGCTGCTATGAACATCTTCATACAGATGGGTTTCCTGCCCATCTCCCTTGATGTTTTGGTTTATTTCCTTGGCATTTATTCCCCAAAGTGAAATTACTGGGTCAAAGGATTTGTGGCTCTCATTACATACATGTTTACCAGCTTGTCCTGTATAATGACTGAACCAGTTTACTGGGAGGCATTGTGTTTTGAGAAAAGAATAGGTTTGTTTCACGAATCTCAGCCCTACCATTTGCTACCATTTATTTAGACCTTGGGCAAATTTTTCCCTGAGGCTATTTCTTCATCTGTAAAATGTGTTATTAATAGTTCATCTCCCGGGGTTGTTGGTTGTTTTAGGATGTAAGCAAGATACTGTTTTTAAAACATCCAGCTCTGTGCCTGGCCACATGGTAACTGCTTTAGTGGCTGGCTGCAGTCTTTTTATCAGCAGTATACATGTACTCGTTCATCTCCATCCTAATAATATTGATGTTTATCGGCCAGGTGGGTCAAGCCTATGGTCCTATCACTTTGGGAGGCCAAGGTGGACGAATCACCTGAGGTCAGGAGTTTGAGACCAGCTTGACCAATGTGGTGAAACTCTGTCTCTACTAAAAATACACACACACACACAAAGAAAAATTAGCCGGGCATGGTGGGCAGGCACCTGTAATCCCAGCTGCTCAGGAAGCTGAGGCAGGATAATTGCTTGAACCCAGGAGGCATAGGTTGCAGTGAGTCAAGATTGCGCCACTGCACTCCAGTCTATGCAACAGAGACTCCATCTCAAAAAAAAACCTCTCACACACACACGAAATATTGTTTATAATTTTTTTTTCTTTCTTTTTTTTTCTTTTGAGATGGCGTCTCACTCTGTTGCCCAGGCTAGAATGCAATGGCATAATCTTGGCTCACCGCAACCTCTGCCTCCTGGGTTCAAGTGATTCTCCTGCTTCAGCCTCCCGAGTAGCTGGGATTATAGGCATGCACCATCACGTTCAGCTAATTTTGTATATTTAGTAGAGATGGGGTTTCTCCATGTTGATCAGACTGGTCTCGAACTCCCAACCGCAGGTTATCTGCCTGCCTTGGCCTTCCAAAGTGCTGGGATTATAGGCATGAGCCACCGCACCCAGCCCCATTTATAATTTTTCTTTGCCTTTGTTATTTTGGTGATGGCTTATACTTGTTTGATTTTGGATTTATTAGAGGACTAAATCTTTCATCTGGTGATTTACCTTCTGAGTATGTTTTAGTGCCTTTAAGTCTAGTAATATTAAAGCTAGGTGTGGGCGAAATGTTGCTTAGTAGAGAGTGTTAGGGAAGATGTTTTAAGTGAATAAATAAGAATTTAAAATAATTATTGATTAGTAAGTCTAAGAATTATTGATTAGTGAGTCTTCCTGACTTACCAGCATATTATGAAAATAATTGAATCTGAATATTATCATGGAAATTCTATTTGTACTGCCAATTTGGTCAGCAAACCTTTGTTCCTTTGTGTGTATGTGTGTGTGTGTGCGCGCGCGTGTGCGTGCGTGAGAAGAGTATGTGTGTGTGCGCACATGCGTGAGAGAGTATGTGTGTGTGTGTGTGTGCGCGCGCGTGTTCTTTCCCCAAAGCTTTTGGATTGATCACACATTACCCATAAAGAGAATATATATTAACTGTGTTTTATTGAAGTTTTTAAAAAATCCTATTCTTGGGCTAGAAACCACCCTGGTTAGGTTGTCACATTGAGGTCACTGCGACGTGTGTGATGAGAGCATTTCAGGCTGACTGCTTGTGACTATGGACAGGGCAGGTGACCCATATGACTGTCAATTTCCTTACTACCTGTAAAATGGGACAGTTAGACTAGAATTATTCTTAAGATTTTAACTATTATTTTGATTGAGGTGATTTGAACCTTTAATTCGGAGGGTGTAATTGTCCTGTCCTACCCACTGCATGTCCTTATTGAGTTGCCCACCTCTTTTGCCACCTAGACTCTTGCCCCTTGCACCTGGGTGTCTGTTTTTCATCACACTTGGGAAATAACACCCAACCTATGGCCATTGTTGCAGATCTTTCTCTAATACAAGAAAAGCATTTGTCCTACATATAGTTTTTATTTTTTAAATTGAGACACAGCTTTATTTTTGCAAAATGTGGCCTGTCGGCTCTGCGGGTCACTTTTGATGAGCCTGTGTTGCTTGCATACATGGAGGGTGCCCACGTTTCCACCTGCCTCCATCCTTCACATGTCATGTGTGCTCACCCAGCTCATCCACATGGCCAAAGACCCAGTGCATCTCCCAATTTTTAACATCAACACTATTGTTAATGATTGATTACAACCCATTTAGTCTTCTGGGCCAGGAGCTTTTAGGGCCCAATCAATCACTGAATCCATAAACAAGGGGACCGCCTCAGACTCCCTGGGAGCTTTGAATCACACTGGGGTGTTGACAGTCCCAGAGGCCTTTCTGTCAGCCACTGTCTGGGTTGGAGAGGATTTGGGTACTGTGCTAGGTGTTGGCGAGGGCAGAAGAAAGGCAGCCACAGATATAGAAATTGTTTGTTTGACAGTTGATCTGCATATGGGTAATTGCAGAACTGAGTCGTTGATTTTTTACCCTCTTTACTCCCATTTACACCAAGCTGTCTTCTTCAGAATAGTGATACACACATACACACACCTACATCTTCCTTACCTATTTTTAAAAATGACTCCTTCCTGGGAACCCCAACATGAAGCAGATAAGAGTGCAGCAGCTCTGTTTGAAGACAGTGGGGAGAAGGACCCTGACTGAGCCCCGCCCCACCCACAGGTCCTTGCCCCTCACACAGGCATTGCTGTTCTGTGGGTTTCCCTCTCAGTCCAAGAACACTTATCCTGAGTGATTGTCCACCTGCCCTGGTTGAAGTGGCATTGCTTTAGCAAGTCCTCTGGGAAGATCCCTGGATATGATAAGAACATTTTGGGAAATGTAAAAGCAGTTACTTCCCCTCCACAAGGGTGAGTCTGGGACTACCCTTAATGCACCAGAGTGAAGATCCTGGACTTAAGAGTACATGGGTGGGTGGACTTAAAGGGACCAGGGAGATAGAGAAGATAAAAGCAGAGATAAGCTTTAAGAAATAAGGTTATGGCTTGCACTGGCATCCTGTTGTGGGCAGGAGAGGAGCCAAGAATGCCTGATAGGCTGTCAGGAAGATGGACACCTCCACAGGGTCTGTGACACAAGCCAGAGGAGGAAGAGATGGTGAGCAACTAGGGAAGAGGTCACTCATTCAGAGACCAAAAGGGCAACCGTGTGTGATAACAGGCCCTAGAGCATGAGGGCACCAACAAGGCTGACTTGATGAAATGCCTTATCTCCAGGGGTCACACCCTCTGGAAGCACACTGAGCTTAGACAGGAGTGATGACAAGTTGTTTTGGGAAGGGACCATGGTTGAAACCAGTGCCTCCACCTGCAGCAGTGGCAGAGCAAAGGGTGTCTTAATCCTCTGCAGAAAGGACTGAGATGTGCATGGTACGTGCAGCTCATACCTCTGAATATCCTCACCTCAAATAAAGCTTGCTTGTGAACACCTTCTAAGAGTCTTTATCCAACACCCTGTGATTCGGCAGTCCCTCTTCTGTGGCTTATACCTCATGGTCCTCTGCCAGCAGAAAACTGGACCCGCTGGTCAATCCTTTATGCTTGCAGGAGCCTTTGAGGTTCTCCCCAATGCTGGTCACTCATTGCATGAATGTTCATATCCTTAGGTGGCAGGGGCCACACTGCTGCTATGAGGACAGGGGGAAAGGAAGGAAGAAGAGGGGCTCTCTTCGTTGGAGTCCACTCGTTACTAGGGGCTCTTTGCCCTCATTCTGCCCTGGGCTGATGGAAGCTTCAGCCACCTTTGCGTAAAGCTTTTGGCTCCTGGTGAAAACATCTTGAAATGGGCCTAATATCTGTGGAAATTGAAAAAGGAGACCAGTGGTGTGGACTGTTTCCATGATTCTGATGTGCCTCTTGCTCCTGTAGTTACAGAAATATTTAACTTTAGATAATTGACTCGAGTTGTAACGCTGTGTTGTAATTTGGAAACATGAAGCTGGCCACTTCCAGAAGGTGACCCTCTCGCCTAGTCTTCAGTCAGAAAACCCAGATGTGTCTCTTCCACCTGAATGTCACTGCCCTAGGCACATGGCACTCATCTTCCTAGGGCCTGGACCTGGACTCTGCACATCCTGGGAGCTCTATGAAGAAGGGCAGGATTACCCTATTGAGTGCAGATATTCCTCTCACTCAGGGTGAGGGCTTTGGGTTAAAGTGGTTTATGTGGGGCCAGCATTTTTGGGTGCATATGAAGCCTAGGGGATTTGTGACTTAGCAGATTTGTGTGTAAGCAGCCTCCTGCCTACTTTGATAGTGATACTGGCAGCCTTCAAGGACTGAGGCTGTAGACCCTGGAGATGTTCCTCGCACTCTAAGGAGGCAGTAGCAGGGCACCTTCAGGACTGGCTCCTCTGAGGGAGTCCCTGTTTTTACTTCATCACTGATGAGAATGACGTAGCCTTTGTGGAGATTGTCAAGGTAGAGTGCAGATAGGTCCCTCCAGCACTGAGACAGTTTTGTGCCTGTGCAAACGAAACACTTCAAAAAGGATGCTGCCCCTGCCTCCATCCTGGTGTAAGGTGGCAGAAGGAAGCAGTGGCTGACAGCAGAGTTAAACACACTTTAAGGTAGGTCAAATTTTTGACATACCATTTTCCTCTGCCGTACCAGCAGCTGCTCTCTACTTTGAAAGGGGGCTTAGCTACTCATATAAACTTTGGTTTGTGATAATGTAAACTATTATTAGGATTATCTTTTTATTCATAATATATGCCTGATTCTCTGTCTATTTATGCTCCGTTTGAAACACTCATTTACCTTCAATACTCAGTGCCAGCACCAGCTCCTCTGAAAATGAAGGGAAACTTTATAACAGACTATTTAAATCTCTCTGTGGTTAAAAAGGACTCTGGGAATGAAGTCATTGGGTTGAGGAAGCTTCAAATCTCAGCAAAGCTTCCAGGTTAAAACTGGGATGTGATGTTGACAAAACATTCCAGTTTAAAGTTTGTTTTTTTTTTTTTTTTTTTTTTTTAATGAAGGTTTATCCCCAGGGTGGTTGTTTTCATAAAGAAATGCTTGATTCTCAGTTGAGAACTTTTGGCCTTCAAAGTCTCTTCTTCCCCCCCCCCCCCACCCCCCCCCACACACAACTTTTCATCACCACCTGGTGGAACCATTTGTCACCGAGGATGTTCTGGAAGTTAGAGAAGTTCCTGAGGCTCAGGTTGGCGACACCAACACCGCAGTCAGCCAGGCCCTGTCTCCCTGCCAGGAGGCCAGAGTGGAGGAGGTCAGACGGGGCGGTTGGAAGGGGAGGGATGCCACGCACTTCTGCCTCAGGTGCTCCCGTGTTGTCAGTGGAGCGCAGGTTAGTGGGTGAGCCAAGAAAAACCAATAACTGTTTCAATTTTTAATAAAATGTCTCTCCTACCCTTTGTTTCTCCCTCCACTTCTCCCCAAAAGAAAGAACAGAGTGAATTTTTAAGCACATCTGGACACTGTTTTTGTAAAACTTTTACCCTGAATTCCCAGAAGGAATGTATTGGCTCCCATTTTTCCAAGCAAAAACTGAAATGATTCCTTTGTTTATAAGTACTGTGCTTGCATATTTTAATAAAACAGTAAAGAAAGGAATTGCACTGGTTTGAAAATCTTTAGCTAGGCCAAAGCATTGCCCTTTATGCCTCTCTTGAAGTCTTTGAGAGGTGCTAAAAGTTTATGGTTGGTTATTTTTGGTGTCCGTGGGAAAAGGAGAGTTAGGAAGGCTCCATGTGTCCCTGTTTGAATTTTTTTTTCCTGTGGCTATTAGAGCATTCAGGCTATGGGGCAGGGGCTGCTCTTGGTCCTTGTTCCTCTGTTCTGCTTCTTCTACCATGCAGTGCGCTCGTGGTGAAAACCGTGCAGATACAATCAGATAACAGTGTTCCAGATCTGAGAGCCCAAGGGCTGCGGTGGAAGACAGAATCCATCTTTTCCTTATCAGATAGTGTTTGTTTTTCTCTTACGTGATTCTTCTGTAAGCCTATTGTTGCCAAGAAAATGAGGTTGATCTTTCATTACTACCAATCTTATTAGGATGTTGGCATGATGTTCTAGTATGGGGAGAATTGCAAAAGAAACCTAGAGTGTCAAGCTTTTTTTTTTTTTCTCTCAGAAATGTTTATTATAACAAATATTAAATAATAACATTTAGCAATTTGTGTATACAGATAATGTACAAAAAATTGACCTTCAAAAATTTCTAATCTGAAGTGACAAATAATTAATGTTTAATAATCACTAGTTGTTCTGCTCAGGATTATGTTCAATTGTATATAGTATTTTTAATTCAAAAAATACATTAGAGAACAAAGAGTATTTTAATGTTTATTCCATCCCTCAGAAATGAAAACTGCTAACATTGCAAAAAATAGCTACATATTCCCTGAAAAATAAGTCCTGAGTGTCAAGCTTTTAAAGATGAAATACAGAGGCGTTTGCTATTTTGGGGAACTTGTAAGATGACATGGTTCTGTTCAGACCAGTGGTTATAGAAGTTCTTTTTTATGACCTCAAAAGTTATGTTTTTAAATTAAAGTTATATTGTCAGGAAAACATCAGTGTAGTGTGGTTAAGTTACGAGGGTTGGCTAGGTGCTGTGGCTTACGTCTATAATCCCAACACATTGGGAGTCTGAGGCAGGAGGATTGCTTGAGCCCAGGAGTTTCAGACTAACCAGGGCAACATAGTAAGACCCCATCTCTACAAAGAGTGAAATTTAAAAAATTAGCCAGGCATGGTGGTACACGCCTGTAGTTCTCCCAGCTACTTAGAAGGCTGAGGCAGAGAATTGTTTGAGCCCAGGAGTTCAAGGCTGCGTAAGCCATGATTGTACCACTGTACTCCAACCTGGGCAACAGAGTGAGACCTTGTCTCCAATTTAAAAATAAAAGTTATGAAGGTCAGTCACAGTTCTGCTACTGCATAATAAATGTTCATTAGTGATAAGCATTGAACCAGTGTAATAGTTACTGTTTCCTGAAATATTACTTTCCCTAGACCTGTTGTGGATGTCTGGAAATAAACTCTAGAGGTGTAATATTCCCATAGTAGACCTCATCTCAGAGATCAATCACATTTCAGAGATGAACCACACCTCAGCTTTTCCACCCTACTTTTGAGAAAGAAAGTTGTTAGCCATGATGCCAAAACTGACCCACTAAGCCTTTTGGGGCTATGGATGTACATCTGTCAAATGGCAGCAAATGTTGAATGATGTCCAAAACAGGATGGTCTGAAAATTAATGCTTATATTAGTGTCCTTATGCAAACATTCACCATTTTTGTGAGCTTTGAACAAAAATGGTTTGCCTGAATTGAAATCTAATTTGATAACTTTGAGTCCTACTGATACTCTTCTAGCCAATCTTTTGAACTTTTATTTCTCTTTGAGTTCTGGGAAATTGCCAGTTATTCTAAATGCTAGCTCTTAGACTAGTTGGTTAGGAGTATCTGGTTTAAAAAAATGACCTGATTTAGGGTGCGGTGGCTCACACCTGTAATCCCAGCACTTTGAGAGGCCGAGGCAGGTGGATCACGAGGTCAGGAGATCGAGACCATCCTGGCTAACATGGTGAAACTCCATCTCTACTAAAAATACAAAAAATTAGCCGGGCGTGGTGGTGGGCGCCTATAGTCCCAGCTACTTGGGAGGCTGAGGCAGGAGAATGGCGTGAACCTGCGAGGTGGAGCTTGTAGTGAGCCAAGATTGCGCCACTGCGCTCCAGCCTGGGCGACAGAGCAAGACTCTGTCTCAAAAAAAAAAAAAAAAAAAAAAAAGACCTGATTTGGAGCTCATAGTTCAGTGTTGGTAGTCTACATTTTCCATGTAGCATTGTTTCAAAAACAGCAGAAAAAGTATATTTTAACAGTGGTTCAAATTGTGAAGTGCTGAGCAGATCTTGGGGAATATCATGACATGGGTTCTCTGTGTTCTTCTCCATAATGTGGGAGATTAGAGGGCTCTCTGGCAGAATTGTGAGCTCTGAGCACAGCCTTGCCTCCAGGGTGCCCGACTCGGTGGGGGGTGGGGGGTCTGTACGCAGAAACCTGACAGTGAACTAGCAGTCTTTTCAGTACCTTTTTCCAGTGCCAGTGGCAGGTTTTTTTTTTTAAGTTTCAAACATATGAAAACATTTGATTTAAGTGGTCCTAATAATATGTTTTCTATTTTTCCTGTAAAACCAGGAGTTGAGTTTGAATGACAGCAGAAAACTCAGGAATTAATATGGAGGAACTATTTTAAATAATCTAGCAGTATAATTATTTGCTCAGAGATTTGTATAATCAAAAAGGTTTTTGGCCAGGTGAGGTGGCTCACACCTGTAATCCTAGCACTTTTGGAGGGAGGCTGAGGTAGGTGGATCACCTGAGGTCAGGAGTTCGAGGCCAGCCTGGCCAACATGGTGAAACCCTCTCTACTAAAAATACAAAAGTTAGCTGGGCGTGGTGGCATATGCCTGTACTCCCAGCTACCCGGGAGGCTGAGGCAAGAGAATCACTGGAACCGGGAGGCGGAGGCTGCAGTGAGCTGAGATCATGCCACTGCACTCCAGCCCGGGAGACAGAGCAAGACCTCATCTCAAAAAAAAAAAAAAAAAAAAGAAAAAGAAAAAGTTTTCATTGCATGTACCCCATAAATAATATACACTTATGTGTATATATAATATTCACATTCAAATTCACATTCAGTTCAAAATTGCACAAAAATTCAAAATAAAAAATTTAAACAAAGGAAAAAGTTTAAAAAGCATTTAAAAAGATGGTTTTCATGTTGAAAACATCCATCTTGACATTCTTTTACTTGTAGCCTGTTGAATATTCTTTATTTTAAGTATATATAATTTTCCTACCTTGCCAACCTCACTTTTTCAATCTTCTTTTTCCTCCATATGTGCCCTAACTATGGGTAGTCTCACAAAGCCTAATTCCTGGCTTTTTGTTATTTTTTACACTTTCTGTTAATTTTGTATACCTCTTATGAATTAGCCTATCTGTCCTTAAGGTTCTGTGGCATACGTTCATACATGACTTCCTGCTTTTTAATCCCGGATTTCTCCCCTCCCCCCAAAATATATGATATTGTAAAAAGATAGTAGGCACCTCATTTTCACTGTTTTTCTGCAGCCTACTTTTTAAAAAAAAGACCCTCTTTCCCCAGAGGGAAAAAAAGTTCTTTTTTTTTTTTTTTTTTTTTTTGAGATGGAGTTTTGCTCCTATTGCCCAGGCTGTAGTGCAATGGCGCGATCTTGGCTTACTGCAACCTCTGCCTCCCGGGTTCAAGTTATTCTCCTGCCTCAGCTTCCTGAGTAGCTGCAATTACAGGCATGCGCCACCATGCCCAGCTAATTTTTTGTATTTTTTTAGTAGAGACAGGGTTTCTTCGTGTTGTTCAGGCTGGTCTCAAACTCCCAACCTCAGGTGGTCCGCCTGCCTCGGCCTCCTGAAGTGCTGGGATTACAGGCATGAGCCACCACGCCTGGCCCCCAGTGTTCTCGTTATTGCCTTAAAATCACTATCTTCCGACTTCCCCAAATAACAATTGCCTTAAAATCACTATCTTCCGACTTCCCCAAATAACAGCCTGAAAGTCACCTTTGAATATTTCATCATCACCTCTGTATTGCATTTGTCACCAAGTCCTGCTATTTTTTCCTTAAAAATGCCTCTCAGACCTGTCCTTTGATCCTCATCAGTACATTGCTGTCCCTGTCATGTTACATATGGACTGCTGCAGTTGCTGACTATCTGGTCTGCCTCACTCCAGTCTTCCACCCTCTAGTCTCTAGTTCTTCCTGGATATGTGGCCCTAACACTGTTTTGTTGTTATCGTTCCTTTCCTGGTTCAGTTTTCTTTAATGTTTTTTGTTGTTGTTTGTTTGTGTTGTTTTTGCTTTTTTCTTTATTGTGTTGAAATATACATAACACAAAATTTACCATTTTAACCATTTTAAGTGTACAGTTCGAAGATTTTTAAGTAAATTCACAATGTTTTGCAACCATCACCACCATCCACCCCTAGAACTTTTTCACCTTCCTAAATGGAAATTCCATACCCATTAAACAATAACTCCCCATTTTCCTCTCCCCACAGCCCCTGGCTATCTCTATTGGTGTCTCTATGAATTTGACTGTTCTAAATACTTCATATAAATGTAGTCATACAGTATTGTCCTTTTTGTCCTTTTGTGCCAATGTCACATTTTTAAAGATTGTTTTTAGTGGTCTTGATCTGTAGGGAAGTTGATGAAGATTTGGTAAAAGCTAACAAAGGGCCTTTGTTCTTATCTCTTCTTATCTCTTTAGTATTTAGTGAGCTCTGTCTGGAAGCATGACACTGGTTTATTCTGAGTACAGACAGGAAAGTTAAGGTGTGTAAGAGCAACCGGGGAAGGTTAGAGACTCCCAACTTAGGCCTCTGTGGCACTAACCTAACACCAAAAGCTTTTTTTGTCATGGAGGGAAGAGAAGTGAAAACTGGAAGTGGCTGGTGACCAGGACTCACTTTCTTCCTTCTTAAATACCTTCCATCTGTATTAGGGGCAGGGAATCAATTTCCATCTTGAAATGGATATGTGTTTTGAGACCCCAACTCCAGTCTTCTGTTTTGTGTCACTTCTGCTCTCCAGGCCATGGGGTTTGACTCATCCCATCTGTTCAATTCTTGGGTCCTTTGGATTCATCCTTTGAAGCTGCTGTTTCATTGCCTCTTTCTTCTTCCTTCCTCATCTCCCCACCTACCCCATTGCCACCTTGGCCTGTATCAGAGACCTTTTCCCTGTGCTTCTGTCTGCCAAATCTAGGCTTGTGCTCACATCTCTAAGGACCACTGTATTTGGATCTTGCCTGTCTCCAAGATGTACCACATGCAAAGCTGAACCCACTTGGCCATTTCAGCCCTATGGTGTCCATCTTTTCAGGCCATTTGGGGGTGTCTAACACAGAATCAATGAGGGCATGTTGGTCACTTCCAGGGATGTGGGAAGTGTTTATTCTGATGACCAGAAAGGCTCTGTGTCATCCCTGAGAAACAGCAACCATTTCTAGAATGCTTACCATGTGTTGGGCACTGGGTTGTACAGTTGGTAGCACAAGCTTCTGGGTCTGTGTTTGCTTGAAAGAATCTTCCTTCCCCTCCCCAACCCCAAAGTTTGACATGCCTCCTCTGAAGATGCTTCTCTGGCTAGCCTTCCTCTGTTCAACTACCCCTTCTCTGAAATCTTATTACATATAGAGCTCAGTGGCATAACTTAGCCCATTCATTCTAGGCAGTGTAACCTTATCTGCTGTAGTTTTGTGTCTTTTAGCTTTGTTTTCCAAAACTGATTGTAAACATCTAGAGGCAGGGGTCTGGTTTAGCCTTATTCTCACTCAAAATGGTTTCCTAAGTGCAAAAGCGTATTTCGAGCTCTTGAGACATCTGGTTGATAAATCCTGGGGCATTTGCAGAGGTTTTGCATGAATAAATAAGGAGGAGAGAATGTCAGGGTATAGTTAAATATTGCTTTTAGATCAGCTAAGTTTTTTCTTTTTTTTGGGCGGGATGGGGGCGGGGGAGGGATAGACAGAGCTTTGCTCTGTTGCCCAGGCTGGAGTGCAGTGGTGCAGTCTCTGCATCCTCAACCTCCTGGGCTCAAGAGATCCTCCTCAGTAGCTGGGACTACAGGCATGTGCCACCACACCCAGCTAATTGTTCGTATTTTTCATAGAGACGGCGTCTATGAGATGGAGTCCAGGCTGGTCTTGAATTCCTGGTTTCAAGCATTCCTCCTGCCATGGCCTCCCAAAATGCTGGGATTACAGGTGGAAGCCACCGTGCCTGGCCAGGCTGTTTTTGAGGCAGAGTTCATTCTTTCTTCTTCAACACCTGGGCTACATATGTGTTGTGATTCTAATCACAAAATGGAATTTACCGTTTTTTACCAGCAAGTGGTTTTTATCTCCTTAGCTTGGTCTGTAAAATCAAGCCACCCTGACTCTCTGGAAAGAGTTGGAGGTCTTAGGTTTCCATATGGCTGTAATGTGATTATTTTGCTGGAGAGAGGAAGACACTGTCATCTGCTTTCCGGATTTGCCAGTTTCCCTTTTAATTTTACACAGTTCTGTTATTCACTGGAGAGCAGTCATCTAATCATAAAATCCCCTACATTTATGTAATTTTAAAGAAACATACAGGATAAATTATAGTAATATAGGAGCTTCTTGTGGGCCTTGTCTGCCTTCAGCTGTGGATGTGTTCCCTGAGAATCCACTTGTTTTTGAACACATTCCCCTTCACCTTCAGGTACAGTCTGTGATATGTGTGGTGATCAATCTTTTTAGATTCACAGTATCTTCTCAGCAACCGGTGCAGAATCCTCATTCTCCTTATCCAAGTTACCTTCCCTGGCATTTGGGCATTGGCTGTACTCTTTTGCTTACTATGCCCACGTGCATGCCCTTCCAGCGGGCCAAGGTGTTTTCCCGGCATCAAGCCTGGGAATGGACAGTCACAGGTTTGCAGATGATCAACCCATCTTTGATCAGCTTCTGGATCTGCTGATGGGAGTTGGCATTGCGATTTCATTGGTCTTACTGGGGTCCAACCAGACCTTCTTCTTGCCACAGCAGAGGACACTAGAGGCGAGCCTCTTCTGAAACCTGAGCATACTCATGGCTGTGGCTGCAGCAGCGAAAGCAGTGAGCTCCCCGATTCTTAAAGTCAGTTTAGCCAGAACCTTTGGACCTTCCTTTAAAAAAAAAAAAAAAATCACTGCTTTTAATCTTTTCTGGTTAGCTTCTGTTTCGTGCTAACTTCATGACAAAATATTACAGGTTTCTAATTTAATTCACCGTATTACTTTGATTTTATAAACATTTCTCCATGGGAAGCCTTAATGAAGGGGCAAGACACATTGATTTCTTCCTGTTGACAGGTGAAGGGACAAGGTTGTGTGTGCCATTTGCTTGCCTCAGCCCTATAGGAGAGGAATGGGAACTCACCACCAGGCCCACTTCCTCAGGGGTGGAAATATGCTCCTACCTGCTGTTCCATTTGCTGTGTCTGCCTCACAATGGATTTGCTTTCTAATTGACCTCTCTATCCCACTCCTTGCCAGAAATCCTTGGAGAGGGAGTGCAGGGAGACCTTAATTCCTGGGAACACCCCACTGCCTTCTTCACCCACAAAAAAACATTTATCAAAACCTAAAATTGACCAAGACATCAGTACTTCATTTTTACATCATTCTTTGCCTTCTCAGAGTGACATTTTAGCGGTTCAAGGAAATTAAAACAAAGCTGAATACTCCTTGGCAAACATAATTATTTCCTGGCCTAAATGTCACACAGTGATTTAATTGGTATGTCATTGTGTGTATGTGTGTTTGCGTGTGTGTGTGTGTGTGCTTTAATGGAAATTCCATGTGGTGTCTTTGGGAAATTAGGAAAAAGAGTCTTCTAGATTTATTGCTTATAGTTTAAGAACAGACTGCTGGCTCCCATCCAAATAGTAGGGAGATGTAAAGTTACAGGGATCATTAGTGTTTGAATATATCCTTCCGATTGCCTGCTATTTTAAAATTAGTTTGGCAAAAGGTAAAAGTCAGAACTGACAGTGAAATTTTTTACCCTTTGAAACTTGTAACATTCATCAAAATAAACTTGTGGGGGACTTGGCATCATGTAAGTGATGGTGTCCTTTGCTTTATACCAACATCTTAATTTTGAAGCTGAATGAGTTTTGCTGTGGCTGAAGTAGGAGTCAGAGATATAGATTATTCATTTTGGAAAGCTGGAATTTTGGATTATCCTTCATAGTGGCTCATGCGCAGATATTGTAAAATATATCCAAAACCTAACTCAGTTTTTTGTGTTGACCACAAATACCATACTCTGCAAAGGCAGTTGAGCAGGAGCAGGAAAATCAGCTGTTTTCTTCATCCAGTGGGTATTATGAGTATTTTCCTCCACACTCAGTGATGAAAAAAAAAAAAAAAAAAAAGGAATAAGAATTAGCCACATCCTAGTTCACTTTTTATCTTGATTCAGTGCAACTGACTTGGCTGCACACATGACTGTTGTCACCTGTGATCTGAAAAGTGATAGATACCGCTCTCTGGATGGGTTTATGTGCTCAACAGCATAAGTGGTTGCCTTTCATGTTTCTACTTTGTAAAGTTCATGAGTCCCAACATCTTGGACAAAGTGTTCAGTTACTGAGTTGTAACAAATACTGCCTATAAAGGATTACAGTTGGATGGCATTAATCCAAGACTTCTATTTTAAATGGAGATTTTACATCAACCACTTCCCTCCCCCATTAGAACTTTTTGTTTGTTTGTGTTTTTGTTGTTTTTGAGATGGAGTCTTACTCTGTCACCCAGGCTGGAGTACAGTGGTGCGATCTCGGCTCACTGCAACCTCCGCCTCCTGGGTTCCAACAGTTCTCCTGCCTCAGCCTCCCGAGTAGCTGGGATTACAGGCGGGTGCCACCATGCCTGGCTAAATTATTTTTTGTATTTTTAGCCATGTTGGCCAGGCTGGTCTTGAACTCCTCACCTTGTGATCCCCAGCTTCAGCCTCCCAAAGTCCTGGGATTACAAATGTGAGCCACTGCGCCCAGCCCTCGTTTTGTTTTTGAGACAGTGTCTTGCTCTGTCACCCAGTCTGGAGTGTGGTGGTGTGATTTCGGCTCACTACAGTCTCAACTTCCTTGGCTCAAGCGATCCCCCTGCCTCAGCCTCCCGAGTAGCTGGGACTACAGGTGTGTGGGACTACAGGTGTGTACCACCACGCCTGGCTAATATTTTTGTACTTTTTGTAGAAATGGGTTTCACCATTTTGCCCAGGCTGGTCTTAAACTCCTGGGCTCCAGCAATCCGCTGGCCTCCACCTCCCAAAATGCTGGGATTACAGGTGTGAGCCACTGTGGCTGGCCTGAATTTTGTTTTTAATCACCAAAGTAAAACCACTCTCTATTATTCAACAGACGTGGCTTTAAGCTATCAAGCTATTGAGTGGAGCTGGACTGTAAGGCAGGTGAGAGGTCTGGGGGCCTCAGGGGTCCAGAAGCCTCCCGAAAATACCGTGTGCTAATGTGTGTGCACACATGCACCACAGTTCTCCCCCAAATAAGAAGCTGCAACTCTTGGTAATGAGGGGTAAATGAGAGCAAAGTGATTTTGGCCTTGGTGGTGACAGTATTGCCAAGAGAGGGATGATGGTAGGATTGCAGCTATATAGCAACTCACACTCATCCCGTTTTCAGATCTCACCAGTATTTTTCTGAAGGCCTCAGGATACCACTCAAACCTTCAAAGTCCTTGCATCTTGAGGCCAACTTTGCACTTCAGTCCATGAACACAGGAACAGAGTGTGCCTGTGGTTGATGGGCACTGGGCTGGGTGTGGCGCAGCCTGGGACTTTCACCTTTCTTTGTTTCACCCTACTTAAGGCAGGACAGTGGTTACACAGCCATTGTAACCAGTGGGCACTCAGCGAGTGTGAGTTGCATGCTTATACTGAAAGGTTCTAGGAAGTCAGGTTTGGAGGCTCTTTCTGCAGAAAGGCAGTGCTGCTTGCCCAGCATTGAGACTTGATATTTCTCCCAAGTAACTCGGATTCCCACAGCTTGGGGAGAACCAAGCCAGTTGAGAGTGGTGGGCTGGAGGAGCAGCTGAGGTGGGAGGGGGTGGGGGAGGAGAAGCTTGTTCACATGCTTGTTAACATTTGAGGGTCTTTGACAAAGGAAGTCTAATGCCTTGCCCCGGTCAGCCGGTGATTGCCCCCCGGGAGGCCCCGTTGTGCACAGGAAGTCAGACACTAATGATGTTAGCAAGGGGACAAAGGCGCCTGGCCCGGGAAGGGTCTAATTGCTGTGTCCGGCTCCCAGGCGGCCGGCCTCAAGTTGGAGGGGGCTGGGCAGGATGCGCTAAGTGTTAACACCTGGAGCCGGCACTGCTGACTTCCTGGTGCTTTTTTGTTGTTGTTGTTGTTGTTGGCTGTGTGGCTGGGCACACATACTGACAACACACACACTCAAAGGCACTCAAAAACCCTGGCTGCATCTCAGGGGGATGTTTCAGGATCTGCTGTCTAAGAGACTAGATGGAAATGGTTTGATCAGGAGGTCACACCGTGAGTGTCACCCCTGGGCCGGGCAGGGCCGTGAAACAGGAGGCCTTACCCTCTCCTCCCATCTGCCCGTCAAAACTTGGTGACTGTGGCTTCACCTCTGGGCTGATTTCTTCCCTCTCCCCTGGAAAGCTTCTGGGAAAGGCCAGACCTTGCAGAAAGAGGCAGATACTTATTAGAAGAGTCATTCTGGCTTTAGTTTGGAATATTCTAGCCAGAATGAATGGGAGAATATTCACTCCTAGGGGACAAAACCAGCTGGGGTCACCCAAGGGTGGTTATGGTATATGTGTGGATATTTCATATGTTGCTATCTGAATCCACACCTGGAGAGGTCAGTTGGAGGATCTGCATCCCAGGGAACTGGCAAAGCCAAGATGCACCCTCTGATTTCTAAGTGGGGTCTTGGGATTTTTTGCGTCTAAATGTGGCTTTGGACCTGGGGGCCTGTGAACCCCTCAGAGGCCCTTGGGTGGCCTTCATGAGCTCTGGGAGCCTCCCAAAATTATGTATGAAAAGTATCTGGGGGAAATTGGGGAAGGATTATTTTTCACAGGATTCTCCAAAGGTTCTAGTAACCCTTTCCTCTTAACAAAAACAGGGTCATCAGTAATTAAAAGCAAATACACCCTGCATTGGCCAGTAGCCCTGCAGGGTGGCATGAGAGGTTCAGTTCAGCAAGGGCAAGGCTACCTGGAGCCTGAGGTGGGCTACCAATGGCTGGCAGTTGTGAGCATAGGTTGACTCACTTGGATTTTTGCAGCTAGAGAACAGGAGAGTTTAAAAGGATGCTTGAAGCCTGTCTCCTTCCTAGAGAAAGTCAGGGAAAGCCACAAATTTTGAAAAAGGGCCTAATGCTGACTTACTGCTTCCCACTGTTATTTTAAGGAGGTTTTTCTGTCTGAGACCACCATGTGGACAGACTTAATCGGCTGACAGAAGGGGTTGCCTTGCTTTCTAGCATGTCCTGTAATGTTGCCATTAACACTGAAACCTAAAAGGACGGCCTTCCATAATTTCCAAATACGCGAAATCCACCTTGAAGGAAGCATGTGTGTGGGGCTTGCCGGGGACCTGTTGGGGTGGAGGAGGCTGGGTCCCCATGGCAACGTCACAATCCCCCATTTCTACAGGCATTTGTGCTGTAAAAGCAGAATTCCAGATGTGACATAGTATTTGGAGACTCAGTCCCCGGGCCTCGGAAACAGTGGTATTTGAAGTCGGCACAATTCAGTGCACCTCTCTGTGTGGTCCTAAGGCTTTTCATTAGTAGTTGTGTTTTGATCTGAACATTTCCTCTCAGCTTAGGCATAACAATCATGTTTATAGCTTTAAGTTTTCCTCTATTGTCTAATCACTATTTTGCCCTCCTAGGAAGAGACTTTTTGGGCTTCTGGAGTGAAGCCTTTGTAACTGTTCTTTCACAGCTAAGTGAGAGTGAGTCAGTAGCTGATTTGCTGGGTGGGTATTTGGGTGGTTGGTTGTTTGCTTCCTCTTTGTAGCCAGTATTTATGGAAAAAGCATACACAGACACAGTTAATCTGAGTCTGTATGCTTTTTCAACTACAGATGGGTTGACTGTTACCTTAAAGATGCCGGTTCTCTAACATGCGGTTCTCATTTGAGTGGATGGGAGTGGTGCACGAAGCAGAGGGAAAGGTCTGGCTCTCCGTCCAGAGGCATGTTTTATAGCTTGTCTCTAACGTTTTCGGAATTGGAAAAATGGAACAATCCTGTCTATTTGTGAGTATCAGCCATGGGAGAACACACGGCCCAGATCCTTAACAGACTAATTGGAAAAAGTACTTGAGTTTTTGCTTTGTGAAAACTCAGGAGACTGCACAACTTTGTTTTGCCTTGTTTTTAAACCCAGGGAGAAAGTTTGCTTGTGTGCGTTGCGTGTGTATGCGTCTGTGTTGATATCTCTGGGCTTTAGCTGCATGGCTGGTTCCAGTGGCAAAGCAATAAGAAAATCATAAAGTCAGGCGTGGGGAAGGACGTTTAAAAATATATGCAGTTCCATTCGGGCCACCGTCATTTAGAGAAGTTGCTGTCAGAGAAACAACTCACGCCAATGTCCTAACACATCTTCATCTTTAGTGAATGGATTTCGGGGGGCAGAGTGAGTGGAGGGGTGGGACAGTGAAAAGAAATTTGGATGAATACTAGAGCTCTCAGTTTGATAAGCAGGACACATGGTCACTTGGCATGGGTCGGCCTCATGTTAAAGCTCAGAAACAATTGTCCCTTCAGCTTTCCTTTGGAGAGCGTGAAATTAGGAACATGTGTGTGCTGATTAGCAACATGTCAGAGATGAATCATGATTACGGCTTTGGTCTGGTGCACAGGCCATGCTCTGGAGTAGTGATTTCCTACCCCCCCAAGCAAATCTCTTTAATTAGCTTAAGATCTCCGGGTCTTTTTGGGCCAATGTGGTAATTGCTGGTGGGAACCCAGCAGCACTCCCCCAGAGCTTGTGTGTTCCTTGCTATGCATCCAAGACCTCACCTCCAAATCAGACTGCTGGCATCCTTCATTTCTTAAGTTGGTTGCATCTCAATTTGAGAGAGAGGGAGAGAGAACAGCTCCTGGGAATGTGGAGGGAATATCTTGAATAGATCCAGGCCGGCTTTTGATTTATTTTCCCTGTGTTTAGGGTTCACCAGCATTCTCTTCAGCTTACATCACCTGGGGCTTCTCTGCCTTTGCCGACTTTTTGTTGTTGTTGTTAAAGGTTTGAACTGAAGTAAGTGGGGTCTGTCTTTGTTTATGAAACCATCTGAACTGGCATGGAGTCAAATGGCCCCATATTCTGCTTCGTCTCACCCTTCTCATATCCATTGGTCAGAGACAAAGATGTTAGTCCCGTTGTACATTTTAAGCCTCACAGCACTGTCTGCTATGTTACACACTGGAAGCCCAAGATAGAGAATATGTTATACAAAAACAGAAAATATGGCCGGGCCTGGTGGCTCACGCCTGTAATCCCAGCACTTTGGGAGGTCAAGGTGGGTGGATCTCTTAAGATCAGGAGTTCGAGACCAGGCTGACCAACATGGGGAAACATCTCTCTCTACTAAAAATACAAAAATTAGCCAGATATGGTGGTGGGCACCTGTAATCCCAGCTACTTGGGAAGCTGAGGCAAAAGAATCTCTTGAACCCAGGAGGTGGAGACTGCAGTGAGCCAAGATCACACTATTGCATTCTAGCCTGGGCGACAAAGCAAGACTATCTCAAACAACAACAACAACAACAACAACAACAACAACAACAATATATATATATATATGAGTTGGCCTTAGTTTTAAGTAGTTACTAGGTATACCTTTAAAAAACCATCTTCCGGCCGGGCACAGTGAGTGGCTCATGCCTGTAATATCAGCACTTTGGGAGGCCAAGGCAAGTGGATCACCTTAGGTCAGGAGTTTGAGACCAGCCTGGCCAACATGGCAAAATCCGTCTCTACTACAGATACAAAAATTAGCCGGGCATGGTGGTGGGCACCCGTAATCCCAGCTACTCGGGAGGCTGAGGGGATGGGATCACTTAAATCTGGGAGATCGCACCACTGCACTCCAGCCTAGGCAACAAAGCAAGACTGTCTCAAAAAAAAAAAAAGTCTCAGTTCTTTGTGCGAATGCTCTTATTTAAATTTTCACTCTGACTCTGTTCACTAAGACATTACTGGCTTTCTGAATGTTCCTTACTTGATTCGAAAGTTTGGCCTGCCTTCCACTGGAAGAGGGGTGCTATATTTAGCACAGTTCTTCTTGAAATGCATTTTTCCAAAATGGCAGTTAAGCTGTGCTGGAGGTGAATTGGAAATGTTGCTCTGGGAAGTTAGTGTCTTCAAATGGCTTAGAATGCCCGAAGGCCCGTCAGGAAGTTGGCTGTCTGATCACCTTCATGGCTGCCCCTGGCTGCTGCCTGTGGATCCTGCTCTGCTGCTGGCCTCTCTGTATCCAGGCCTTTGCTTCTTTGCCATATGGCTGGAGCGTGGTGTGGGATTTTAACTTTTGAATTTTATTCTTTTAGAGCCCTTAAGGGTTATCCTCCCCTCCCTTCCTGAGTTAAAGATGTTTTCTCCATTATGTTCCCATTTGCTGCTTCCGTCCTTACTGACCATAGAGCACCAACCAAAGGAATTTCTTTCTTTTTTTTTTTTGAGACAGGTTCTCCCGCTGTTGCCCAGGCTGGAATGCAATGGCGTGATCTCGGCTCACTGCCACCTCCGCCTCCCAGGTTCAAGTGATTCTCCTGCCTCAGCTTCATGAGTAGCTGGGATTACAGGCATGTGCCACCACACCCGGCTAATTTTTTGTATTTTTAGTAGAGACGGGGTTTCTCCATGTTGGTCAGGCTGGTCTCGAACTCCCAACCTTAGGTGATCCTCCTGCCTCAGCCTCCCAAAGTGCTGGGATTGCAGGCGTGAGCCACTGTGCCTGGCCTAACCAAAGGAATTTCATAGCAGCGCTCCAGGCAGCCAGGGCTTGCTGCTTAGCTCCCTTTGGAACAAATTAAAAGCTACCCGTTAGTGCAGCAAATGGGGGTGCTTAATTAACTAAGAATGTGGCACCCCGAGGCCACTGCATTGGCATTTATAGTTTTTAAGTAACAGGCAACAAACAAGTATTTTTAATCATCAGCTCATTAAATATCAAAAACGGTATAGTAGCTATAAGCTTGGCATTGTTTCCTGAAGAACAGTTTGCAAAGCTGGTCAGCAGCCTTGTAAGTTGCCTTATCTGTTTTCTCGTAGTGTGGGCCCTCATTCTAAGCCCATAAATCAGTGTAACACCAAGCTAGGTTCTTAGGGTATATTACTTGGCTTAATAATGCATTCATTTATTCAGGCAGAAAACTTATACTTATCAAGGACTCTGTGTCAGGTCCAGGACTATAGGCAGGGGTTTTGAGGGCTGTCCTCCTGGGCTCTGTCTTCAGCCTCTCCTCTTCCAATCCAACCTATGCCCTTAACAGAACTGGACTTACTGGGCCTCCATGACCATCTGTTGAATGCATTTTAGTCTGGTGATCAGTGCCTACCAGTACCTTGCCCTGACCTGTCTGTCTTATCTTCCACAATCCTCCAAGGTTCTGGATGCAGAAGGCAGTTCATACCTAGGAAATATACCACCTGTGACCTTTCTCCAGTCTTCCTCATGTGTCTCTTTGTAACTTGTCCTGCAGTACAACTCTCACCTGCTTATTAAGGCAGTGACCTTCTTGGGAAGGATGATGTAAAACATTTCTGAGTTTATTGTGTGTCAGATGCTATGCTGAGCAGTTGATATATGTCATGTCACACAGTGCTTTCCACAAAGTTTTATTCAAACACTTTTTTTTTTTTTTCTTTTGAGATGGAGCCTCACTCTTTTTGCCCAGGCTGGAGTGAAATGGTGCGTGCGATCTTGGCTCACTGCAACCTCCACCTCCCGGATTCAAGCAATTCTCCTGCCTCAGCCTCCCAAGTGGCTGGGATTACAGATACCCACCACCACGCCTGGCTAATCTTTGTATTTTTAGTAGAGACGGGGTTTTATCATGTTGACCAGGCTAGTCTGGAACTCCTGACCTAAGGTGATGGGCCCGCCTTGGCCTCCCAAAGTGCTGGGATTACAAGTGTAAGCCACTGCACCCAGCCTATTCAAACACTTTATAGCTCAGGGAGGTTCAGAAATTTACCCAGAGTAACACAGCTGGAAATGTGGTGGTTTAAACACACATCTGTGTAACTCCAAAACCCATTGTCTTAACCACTTCTCTGCTTCTGGCGTCAGCCCCAGGTCAGCCCACAGAAGTCTGCATCTAGGACAGCAGAATCTCAAGCAGCAGCTCTGATGGGTCCATGTTGTATGCCTGCCTGAAGCTTGGGTTGGGGAGAACACAAGGACAGGGATTAGCTCCAGGTGCTGGGGGCAGGGTGGAGGAATGACAGCACGTGCCATGTGTGTGTGACATAGAGATCTATTTTATCCATATTGCAGCTGAAATTATATGAGTGTATATTAGCTTTCAGTTGCTGCTATAATAAATTACCAAAACCTTAGTGGCTTAAAATGACCTACCTTATTGTCTTATAGTTCTGGAGGTCAGAATTCTAAAATGGATCTTAATGTGGCCAAAATCAAAGTGTTGGCTGCGCTGGCTCCTTCTGGAGGCTGTAGGGGAGGATCCATTCCTTGCCTTTTTCAGTCTCCAGAGGTGGCCTGCATTCTGTGGCTCCTTAGCTCCTCCTTCCTCTGACCTCAGAACCAGTACTTCAAATTGATCTCTTTTTCTCTCTCTCCTCATTCCATTGTCACTTATCTTTCTCTGATTCTGAGCCTTCTGTCTCCCTCTTATAAAGACCCTGTGGTTATTGGGCCCACTTGGAGAACCCGGAATACTCTTCCCATCTCAGGATACTTGAACTTTACATCTCCATAGTCTCTTTTGCTCTGTAAAATAGCATAGTCACAGGTTCTGGGGACTAGAATATGGACATGTTTAAGGGGCTATCATTCTATCTATCATGAGGTGTAAAGAAAATAGAAGTGCACCATGGGCTAGCCTGGGATACCATTACTAAGGTGGTTTCTGAGGGCTCTAGAGCAGCTGAAGCATTATTTGGGTGTTGAGCTAAGGACAGCCTGTTAGAGCATCTGTGATGCATGTGCTGAGAAGCTGTGCACTTGAGGAATTCCAGGAGTGAAAGGTTTTTTGTTGTTGTTGTTTTGTGTGTTTTTTTGATATGGAGTTTTGTTCTTGTCATCCAGGATGGAGTGCAATGGCGTGATCTTGGCTCGCTGCAACCTCTGCCTCCCAGGTTCAAACGATTCTCCTGCCTCAGCCTCTCAAGTAGCTGGGATTACAGGCACCTGCCACCACACCTAGTTAATTTTTTGTATTTTTAGTAGAGATGGGGTTTCACCATGTTGGCCAGGCTGGTCTCGGACTCCTGACTTCAGGTGATCCACCTGCCTCGGCCTCCCAAAGTGCTGGGATTACAGGGGTGAGCCACTGCACCCTGCCAAAAGGTCTTTAAAATGCATGTAAGAACTGATACCTGGGATGTTTTCTCCTGCTTCTGAGCTCCATGACCAGGCTTAGATGGCCACGGGGTCTTATGATCTCTGATTTTCTGTGGAATTGGAACTACCATTTTGCATCTACATCCCTAAAAGTGCCATGCTACTCCAATTGTGGGAATGAATTACCATGTTCCCCTCAAGTAAGTAGCGGGCAGACCGATGTGTCAGGAACACAGTGTGATGTGGCAAGCAGCCGACCTGGGTGATAGGAGGAGAAGAGGAGGGGATTCTGAGAATGCAGGCATGCCTGAGGTCATTTTCCAAGCAGAACTGTAGTGTCCAAAGGGTTTATAAGGTGTAAGAGGGAGTGACTGGGAAGGTAGGCAGGTGTCACGTCAGGAATGATCTGGAGGGGCAGGGAGCCAGTGAAGGGCTCAAAGCAGGGGAGCAAGGGCAGTTATGCACATGGCCAGAGCCCCTTGAGGTCAAGACCCGGGTCTGGTTCATAGCTGAGTGCCCAGCCTTGTGAGTCTTAGGCCAAGGTGGAATGCTCAGCAGAGAGTGAATGGATGCCACAGGTAAGCTTCACCTTCCTTCCAGGCCAGCCTCGCTGGGCCCCCCTCTGAACAGCTCCACACACATCACAGAGACTTTATTTGGAGGGATTTAGGTTCTTGAATGCATGGCATAGCACACCTCACTGTCTTGGGCTCCTTTCCACAATGCATTGGCCATTGCCCAGTAAATACCTGTGAATAGTGTGTTGCAATAGGAATATAGAGGAAACAAACAAAAGACATATAAGGGAACTGGAACAACAAAAAAGCTACGTCTGACAAGTAAGGTGATTGGTTGCTAGGATCCCTATGCACCAGGAAGCATGGTGTTAGATGGAATGTGTTTCCTTTTAGAAGTCCCTCCTGTACCTGGCTTCATTTGATCTTCCTCAAAACCACCTCCTAGAGGAAAGCCATGTAAATTCTTAAGAAAAAAAAAGAGACAGTTGAGGAGACCCAGACCCAGTGGTGTAGAGCAGCGGTCCCCACCTTTTTTTTAGCACCAGGGACTAGTTTTGTGGAAGACAATTTTTCCATGCACTGGGGGGTCAGTAGGGAATGGTTTTGGGATCAAACTGTTCCACCTCAGATCATCAGGCATTAGATTCTCATAAGCAGCCTAGATCCCTCGCATGCACAATTCACAGTAGGGTTTGTGCTCCTATGAGAATCCAATGCCACTGCTGATGTGACAGGAGTCAGAGCTCAGGTGGTAATGCTCGCCCGCTGACCGCCTCCTGCTGCATGGCCTGGTTCCTAACAGGCCATGGACCAGGACCAGGACCAGTCCAGGGCCCGGGGGTTGGGAACCCCTAGAGTAGAGTGGTTTGCCATCAGGCATCCAGTGGAGGATGGGAGGATTGAGGTACTAATCTTGGCTTCTAGATTACAGTTTTCTTTTCCTCCCATGATGCTACTCTGCCTTCCTCTTCATTCTAGCCCAGTTATCCTTCCCCTTGTTAAGCTTCTGGAACCTGTTGTCTTACTCATCCTTCATTCTTCCTTACTCAAGGGCTGTCTTGTGGTATTTCATACACTGTACTTCCCTAACACCGGGCTCTTTCACCCTCGCTATATATACCTTGTTTTGCCATCTAAACAGCATTCTTGGAGGGCCACGGTGTGATGTGAAATTTATCTGGATGCCTAGGATATAATCTACCTACCCAGTTACTCTTCTTTGAAATAACGAACCCCATGTTAATTCATTTCACGAAGGGGGGGACAGTGGCTGTTTTGTTTGCCAGCGTAGCTAGCATAACGTCTGGCTCCTAATAGATGGGGATTGAGTTTATGTCTTGGGGGCTTATAAGAGCACAGAAGAGTGTGATTTGGGGATCTTGGGCTTTGGTCTTGGGGGATTGGATTGTCTCGTTCCTGGTTTCCTACCTGGTTGTGTTACTCTGGAGTCTGCCATCTGCAGGTTGAGCAGCCTTTAGTTGTATAAACTGTAGTCTTGTCCCTAAGCAGTTATAGACACTCTTAGGATTTTAATAAGTTCACAACACTTTCCAAAGTGTTTTAGTTCAGGTGAGGAATTCTGGAATCTTGTATATGTGGGGAGAGAGGCAGAAGGAGGAAAGCTGGAGAAGGAAGGTGAGCTATGAAGAAGGGGAGCTTCAGTAGATTGTGAGCTGGTGTGCCATGTGGATTTAGGTTTTCTGTTACTTATTCCTCACCTTAGAGTAGGGGTTGGGTGGGTGTGTCCATGTGCCCCTCTCTGCCCAGTTGTGCTTTCTCAAGGCGCATGTATATCTGAATTCAGGGATACACTTTCAGTGGGTGTGCCTGGCTTCAGGATAAGCAGCGTGAACATGCCTGTGGCATATGGATGTCATGTGGTTGTGGCCAGAAACCCTGGGCTCCATCAGAAGTGTTCTCCACATTTTGTTTTGGTGTAACAATCGCCCATTAAATGCCAGGCTGCCAGCATATGGTTCCCTCCAACATCCTTCTTGTTTAGTGGAAACTTTAGCTGTGTAGCTGGAATATCTTCCCATCATTTAGCATTTCAGAATTAACATATTTTGGAGAATTCTGTGATTAATGCTGAATGGCACATTTGCAGAGTATTACAGAAACAGGTAAATTGGAGTTGGTAGATCTGTAGCTGCTCTTTCTCATGATGGGTAAGTGGTGTAAAAGGTGGGGTCAACAGGAGGATTCCGGGGCTCACTCTGTGGATGCTATAATTAAAGTGGGAAGTCTGGCACAGTTGTTAGCCCTGGTATTAAGAGTGCAGATGGCTAATGACCACATCACCAAGAGTAAGAGTTAGGCCTTTTAAAGTCTTTTTTTCTTTTCTTTTCTTTCTTTTTTTTTTTTTTTTTTATGACCCACACTATGTATTCCAAGCATAGGTATGGATGCAGTGAAGAATTTTCTCATTAAAAGTAACAACTTATTCCCATACTCATTCCCAGTCTTGAAATGAGAAACCAGTTTCCTTAGACTTGAGGAATTGCCTATCTGTTGTGGCTTAATAGAGCTTGCGGATGAGGGCGTCTGGAGTAGGCGAATTTTATGACCAATCAGCGCTCAAAGTGGATCTAACTGGAAGGGCTCCAGCTGGCAGCTCTTGGTCTCTCTCCCAATTTTACTGTTAATGAATTATTATTTAACCCCTAAACATAGAACAGCTTGCCCCTATTGTTTTACAGAAGCGAGTGCTCATGATCCCTATGGCCTGGCAGTTAGGAATCTCCTGGGCTGGCCGGAGTTTGACAGCTGTAGGGGGCCATGAAGTGGGCAGAAAGAGTGGTGGACGATGTCCGGGGACTGGCATTACCCTGGGTCTCAGCAGTGCTGCCTGCATTTGGACTCCATGGGGATTTGTGTTGGAAGAGCAAATTGGCTTCACTCTGCATCATGTTCTCTTGTTTTCCCACAGGGAGTGGGGCCGGCCAGCAGAAACAGTGGGCTGCACAACATCACCTTCAAATATGACAGTAAGTAACTGCCTTTATTGCCAAAGAATAGAGCCCTTTGAGTCATCTAAAGATTACATAGCCATGCTTAATCAAGGACGCTGCAGTCTTGGGGTTGAGGAATTTTCTGAACCTGTTCAGGTTTGTCAACAGCTAAAGCAGCTCAGTCTCAATTAAGCCACTCAAGTATTTGGGAGCTTGACCAGGTCAAGTGTCTTCCATAGTGTTCAGAAAAGTTGTGTAAGGAGACTTTCCCTGTGTTCCTTGGGGTTTATCTATATGTGTTGTTAAGGACATAACTGCCAGTATGGCCCAGCAAGGAACACATAAACAAAGTTGCCCCAGTGCAGGGTGCTAGGGAATGGTGGAGAGTATGGCAAACTGGATAGCTCATGTCTAGTCTGAGGGGAGTCTTGACTCCTTAATTCCAAATATTGTGGCCATGAGGAATTCCCACTGAATGTAGCAAATTGATTTCTAAGAATAGTGGGAAATTCTTGCTTTTTGTATAAACATTTTTTAATAATGGCAGTTATTTTTAAAATTTCACACAGAATGAATCTGTGTGAAATTCACACAAGGTGAATCTGTGTGAATCTGAGTCCCAGATTGGCCAGAGGTCTACAGTCTGCAGTTGGTTGGCCATCGCTGACCAGGCCTGGGCTCCAACCCCAGTTCCCCATCTATCAGTTCTTTTATCTTTTCTTTTCTTCTTCTTTTTTTTTTTTTTTTTTTTTTGTGATAGAGTCTCACTCTGTCACCCAGGCTGGAGTGTAGTGGCATGATCTCTGCTCACTGCAACCTCCACCTCCCAGGTTCAAGCAATTCTCATGCCTCAGCCTCCTGAGCAGCTGGGATTACAAGTGCATGCCACCACACCAAGGTAATTTTTTTTTTTTTTTTTTTTTTGAGACAGAGTCTTGCTCTGTCACCCAGGCTGGAGTGCAGTGGCATGATCTCCGCTCACTGCAAGCTCCGCCTCCCAGGTTCACGCCATTCTCCTGCCTCAGCCTCCCGAATAGCTGGGACTACAGGTGCCCACTACCACGCCCGGCTAATTTTTTGTATTTTTAGTAGAGATGGGGTTTCACCATGTTAGCCAGGATGGTCTCGATCTCCTGACCTTGTGATTTGCCCGCCTTGGCCTCCCAAAGTGCTGGGATTACAGGCATGAGCCACCGCGCCCAGCCACACACCCAGTTAGTTTTTGTATTTTTAGTAGAGACTGGGTTTTGCCACGTTAGCCAGGCTGGTCTTGAACTCCTGGCCTCAAGTGATCTGCCCACCTCTGCCTCCCAAAGTGCTGGGATTACAGGTGTGAGCCACTGTGCCTTGCCCTACCTACCAGTTTTATGAGCTGTGGCTGGTGATTTGACTTCTCCAGGCTTCAGTTTTCTTTTTTAAAATAAAACTTAGTTTCCTTCTTCTAGCATCATTTTGAGTTTTAAATAAGGTGATGCTTATAACTGCTCAACTTGGGATCTGACTGTAATGTATATTCATTAATTAATATCTATTAATATAGAAATCAGTCCAACTGGAGTTGGAATGCAAGCACCATTTTTTGCCCTTTCTCTCAAGAAAGGGTGACTCTGGCTGAATTGTTTTCTTTTCTTTTTTCTTTTTTTTTTTTGAGACGGAGTCTTGCTAGGCCGGAGTGCAGTGGCGCAATCTCGGCTCACTGCAACCTCCGCCTCGTGGATTCAAGCAATTCTCCTGCCTCAGCCTCCCGAGTAGTTGGGACTACAGGTGCGTGCCACCACGCCTGGCTAATTTTTGTATTTTCAGTAGAGACAAGGTTTCACCATGTTGGCCAGGATGGTCTTGATCTCTTGACCTCGTGATCTGCCCGCCTCAGCCTCCCAAAGTGCTGGAATTACAGGGGTGAGCCACTGTGCCTGGCCTCTGGCTGAATTGTTTTCTGAGGGCATGGGGGGGTGCTTTTTCTAAGCAGCTCCTTTCATTCATAAGAAGATAGTTGTATAGAATTGTGATCCTTTTAGCTTTATGAGTCATAATTTAAGTAAAAATGACAAGAAGGAACTTGACTCATATTTAATAACTTCTGGCATCTGATTCATCTCTTGGACAGGGTTATGAATCAATGTAAGTAAAGGGCTTAGGTTGCATTGAGGCCTCTAGAATAATCACTGCTAAAGCAGGATTGTAAAAGTTGTGGTTACAATCTAACAATTTTAAGATACAAATATGTGTGTCAGATTCACACCCACAGTTGCTGGAATGGCTATTTCAGGCTAACCAGTGAGGACTTACATGTGCAACTCAGGCAGCTCACATTGGTGGTGTATATATGTTCTGGGTAAATGTTGGGTAGATGCTAATGAAAGATTTGCACATCCATGATACTTGATTCAGCTAAGTAAAGAGGTGTAAGGGATCTTTCTTTGAGTTACAAAGTGAATTTCTAATATGTGCTCTTGGTCCTAGCAGATCTTGTACTACATTCAAGCGTTCAGAATTTTCCTGTCAGCTGCAAACAAGCATTTGTATCTCTAATTTAATATGACATTTGTGAAGGAGGATCTCTCCGTGTAAAACTTTAAAGTATCTTGCTGTTTTCTTCATAATACCAAATATTTGGCCCACATATCTATGCCTGTCTCTTAGTCATTACTTTCTTTTTAATTCTTCAACATTTAATCAAAATTTAATTCACAGCTTGTATTGACTCCTGAGACGCATGAAACTCAGTTGCATTTTGGGAAAATGTCATTTGGGCATGAAGTTTTTGTAATCAGAATCCAAAATTTTGGACTTGCTAATAATTGGATCCAGGCTGTGTAGAAAAACCTATTCCATATTTTCCATTGAAAAAGATATTTCTGTCTTCTACAAGGAAGTTCCTGTTACTGCTCAGTTGACTGGTTACTAGTCAACTGAAATAACTTGTTTGAAATAACTAAGAACCAATTACTGGGTTTTCAACAAAACTACTAAAAACCATATTTTTCTATTCCTTTGTCATTTAATGTTATACAGGAAGAAAATGTCTTGCCATTAAGTCAAAATTAAATTTTACAAGTCTCTCTGCCTCTTTTGGCCTTGAATTCCATGTTTTTTCCTTTACATTCTTGGTATGCCCAAGTAGGTTATATTAAATTTTCTTATTCTTAGACTTTATATTGGCTGGGCGTAGTGGCTCATGCCTGTAATCCCAGCACTTTGGGAGGCCAAAGCGGGTGGATCACCTGAGGTCAGGAGTTCGAAACCAACCTAACCAATAAGGTGAAACTCTGTCTCTACTAAAAATACAAAAATTAGCTGGGCATGGTGGCATGTACCTGTAGTCCCAGCTACTTAGGAGGCTGAGACAGGAGAATTGCTCAAACCCAGGAGGCGGAGGTTGCAGTGAGCTGAGATTGTGCCACTGTACTCCAGCCTGGGTGACAGAGCGAGACCGTGTCTCAAAAAAAAAAAAATTCTTAGACTTCATATTGCATAACTATATTTACAGAAACCCAAACAGTATTAATTTTGGCATTAGGAATGAACAAAGAAAACAATGACAACTACTATTATTTGCTCTTGTTCATGCATCTTTTCAGAGCCGTTTGATTCTCTTTCATTATGGACCACAATAAATCAAAATATTTGAACTTTACAAGTATGACAGGAACTTGCTTTTTTTTTTTTTTTTTAATATTTTGGGAACCTGGTCTCAGCCAGGGTTTTTGCAGGCTGAACACCTCTGATTCAGAACTCATGTTGGTGGCAATAAGCTATGTGCTGTGATAGAAGTGGTAAGAGCTGATCTCTCATAGCTCCTCATTTGTATAGTGAGGGTGTTAAACCAGATGTTATAAATTTTTTCCTATTCTAAAATCTCTTCTTTACCCAGAGAACATATGTTGATTGCTTTGAGAGTGAATTTTCACTAGAAGTAGAATTTGGTATTATTAACATCCTTTGAAAGAAGTAATACTGAAATGTAAATATAGGCCAGGCATGGTGGCTCACGCCTGTAATCTGAGGTCGGCAGTTCGAGACCAACCTGACCAACATGGAGAAACCCCGTCTCTACTAAAAATACAAAAATTAGCCGGGTGTAGTGGTGCATACCTGTAATCCCAGCTACTCGGGAGGCTGAGGCAGGAGAATCGCTTGAACCCAGGAGGCAGAGGTTGCCATGAGCCGAGATTGCGCCATTGCACTCTAGCCTGGGCAACAAGAGTGAAACTCCATCTCAAAAAAGAAAAAAGGAAATATAAATATGACTGTTTTTGAAGCTGATGGAGTTGAGTAGAGGAAGGGAGTGTGCCTAATGTAGTTAGGCAATAAAACAGAATACAGGCAGCATGAAGGATGGAGTTTTACAAGTGTGGGGGTGCGGTTTTGTGTATGTATGCTATGCTTTAATACATTTAAAAGGAGGAATATTATGTGCATGTTAAAACAAGGCTTGGAAGGGTATTCATTAGAATGTTCATTGCACCTCTGTGTTAAGAGGTTATGAATGCCTTTTATATTTTTCTTACAGTGTTTTGTGGTTTGAAAATGTCTGCAATGAACATTTTTAGTCATAAAAATGGGAAATGTGCAGTAACATCTACAGGGAGAAAAAGGGAGACTCACAGAGCTTCTTACAAAGTCCCCTGGAGTGCTTTACCCCAAAGAGAAACACCCTGGCTTCAGAGGGGTAATGGACAGGTTTGGATGTTTGATGGAACTGATGATCTTTTGCAGGAGACATAAGAGAGGGTGTTCAAGTTTGATCATTGAGAAAGAAATGGGGATGAAGCAGCGTAAGAATTATGAGTGGTGTCTGCTGGGGATGGTGAATGGTTCTCCCGGCAAGAGTGGCCAGAACAGCTGATGGCCATTCTCTGAAGTTACAGCCTGATTCTGGCCGGAAGCTTTTGGCAGCTTTTTAGGAAACTTGCAGATTTTGAAGGTGTATTTAGCAAGACCAGGTGGTACAGCTGCTATAGCTACGTTGACAGGTGGCAGTGAGTAAACTCCTCAGGCAAAATCAAAGATGGGTGTGGTTTCTGTTTTTTGAGCAATGTGGGGCTCCTTGGATTTTCTGGGGGTTGCTGGTGTCTTTGATGACACATGGTATCTAAGAACAAAAATTTTACCTTTGACCAATGCTGGTTAACATCCTTATCACTTCGTCACTGAGTTAGTACCCTGTGCTAACTGAGTTAACAGTCTTGTAGAGAATCACTCCCATATGAATTCACATCTGAGTGTTAGTTCCTTTCCCCCAATCATCTGGCCCTCCAGGTTTTTTCTAAAAACAAGCAATGCCCAAGTTATTTAGCGATTGTTTTGTTTCATATCACTCCTTAATGCTGAAAATTGGTTGAATTGATGTAAATAATTACTGATTTAGGTTTAAAAACAGTTAATGCCAGATACACACACAGACTCCATACTGTATAAGATCCTCCCAACACCGCCCTGGAATTTAACGTGGCATGAGTTGGTGGTGGTGGTGGTGCTACAAATCATCCCTCTGTAGCATCTTACAGTTCTCCAAGCAGTAGTCAACCTCTGATGTCTTATTTGGGCTTTTGAGGCACACATCTTTAACAGAATGGATTTGGCCACCTTCAGACATGCCCTGTTTATTTTGATAAGATGAACCTGAAAATAAAAATGAAATTTTAAATGTAACTGTTCTCATTCTCCCCACTCTCTAGATTGTACCACCTACTTGAATCCAGTGGGGAAGCATGTGATTGCTGACGCCCAGAATATCACCATCAGCCAGTATGCTTGCCATGACCAAGTGGCAGTCACCATTCTTTGGTCCCCAGGGGCCCTTGGTGAGTGGTCAAAAATCGAGTGTATGGTGGTAACCTGGGTGGATAGGGCCCAGTGCAAAGGTCCCACGTGATGGTCTCCAGGAACCAGGCAGGTCTTGATGTGAGCGAGGCTTACGTTGGATTGGGCACAGATACACTTTGTACTTTGTTGCATATATTTGCTGGGCGTACACATGGCTTGAGACTGTGCCCTATGGTCTTTTGTTTCTTCTACTGTTATTGTTATTCACATGGGCTTGAAAAGTAATATTGTGTGAGTAATAAATGGCACTGACATCTTGGCCTCTGTCTCAGCCCTGGTCAGGGGTGGGAGGGCAGCAGTGCCAAGAAAACCCATGGCCCATCCAGGGGCATAATGGCCATCCAGCATTAGCAGTTTCTGTGAACACAGAGACATGCCAGCTCAGCATTGGCACATATTGTGATTTTTCAGGAAAATCCCAGTGTTCATGAAAAACAATGAAATCAATGAATTTTTAAATGTTGGCAACAAATTTCATTTCTTTTTTTTTCAGAGACGGAGTTTCATTCTTTCACCCAGGCTGGAGTTCAATGGCGCGATCTCGGTTCACTGCAACTTCTGCTTCCCGGTTTCAAGCAATTCTCCTGCCTCAGCCACCCAAGTAGCTGGGATTATAGGTGCCTGCCACCACACCCAGCTAATTTTTGTATTTTTAGTAGAGATGGGGTTTTACCATGTTGGCCAGGCTGGTCTCAAACTCCTGACCTCATGATCCGCCCACCCCAGCCTCCCAAAGTGCTGGGATTACAGGCGTAAGCCACCGTGCCCAGCTTGAATTTTTATTTAAACTGTGTGAGACAAAAAAACAAAATGGAAAAGAACAACAAAAAACAGACCAAGCATGGTGACTCACACCTGTAATCTCATCACTTTGGGAGGCTGAGATGGTAGCATCATTTGAGGCCAGGAGTTCGAGACTAGCCTGGGCAACAAAGTGAGACCCCCATTTCTACTGGAAGATTAAAAATTTATCCGGGCATGGTGGCACAAGTGTGTAGTCTTAGCTACTTGGAAGGCTGAGGCAAGAGGACCACTTGAGCCCAGGGTTTGATGCTACAGTTAGCTATGATTGTCATGCCACTGCGCTCCAGCCTGAGCTACAGAAAGAGACCTGGTCTCTTTATAAAACAAAACAGGTTGGGTGTGGTGTCTCATGCCTGTAATTCCAGCACTTAGGGAGGCGGAGGCAGATGGATCACCTGAGGTCAGGAGTTTGAGATCAGCCTGACCAACATGGTGAAACCCCGTCTCCTCTAAAAATACAAAATCAGCTGGGCGTGGTGTCACATGCCTGTAATCCCAGCTACTTGGGGGGCTGAGGCAGGATAATTGCTTGAACCCACAAGGCAGAGATTGCGATGAGCCGAGATTGCACCATTGCGCTCCAGCCTGGGCAACAAGAGTGAAACTCTGTCTCAAAAATAAATAAATAAATAAAAAACAAAAGAAAAAACTAAAAGAAAAAAGCAAACCGGTATTATATGGCTAGATTTGGGTTGGGGCTAAATCTGCTTGTCCTCTTGAATGAATTGAAGATACATAGGAAAGAATGGGTTAGCCAAGTGTGAGATGTAGGAAGGGGACCATTTGTTCAGACGGGCCTGGGTTTGAACCCCCAGAATTGATCTTTCACATGAGGCATTGAACCTCACTGAGCCCCAGCTTCCCCATCTGTAGAAGGGAGATGAGAACTGCCTCATGGTTAGAGACACACATGGTACATTTTCAGAGAGAGTTCTCAAAGAATAGTGGCTGCTATTACCATGATCAGAACCTGGTTCTTGGGACTGCCGCTTTGACACTGCTACCTGATCTTACAAGTTTGTGAAAACCTGGCCAAGGGAGAAGTAAAATAAAGTCTGAATTTCTTAATCTGAACAGGGTAAATCTCAGAAGAACCAGATTGCAGGAGAGGGAGGATTAAGCAGACCCACGGGCCGAACCACTTCTCCACATCAGTACTTCTGGGTTTTAACCCACTGGGGTTTCCAAAAATAATATTATCTTAACATTTAAAGATTAAAAACATTTTCTGTAGATAAAAAGGAAGTAGTCATTCCATGTAAGGCTTAAATGGTTAAGGAGTTGGCCTGATGAATTGCAGGCCCCCTCGTTAGAATGAAAGTAAGAGATGTGAGCTGGTGGCAGGAAAACTGACATGGACCAGTGAGGGCAGAAGTCTGTGCTTTTCCTGGATGCTGATTTATGGGTGGGGGTGGCTGGAGAGTTTCTGTTGGGTTCTATCAAGGACACTTCTTGGAAGGTAGAAAAGCATGTGAGTTAAGAGCACTGGCTGAGAGCCAGACACTTCCTGGGTTCAAATCTCACCTCTGCCATTTTATTCCTATGTGGCCCTGGGCAAGCCAGTTAGCTACTATAAACCTGTTTCCTCATCTGTAAAATGGGGATAATAACACCTTCCTCCTATGGTTGTTGGGAGGATTTGATGAGTTTAAATGATGGGAGAGAGAGCAAATAACTTCTTTCTTGGGAAGCTCCTCTATAAAATTGCTAATCATTACATAACTACAAGGTGTTAATAGTACTGTAATGTGTCACAGTGATAAAGGAATTACGTTTACTGCCTCTTCCCTCAGCCTTGGAACCTTGGCATAGTGGTTTTAGGCCAATATTTTTAAAATAAGAACAAGAACCACCCCTTGCCACCCTAACTGATGATTTTTTTTTTTTTTTTCTTTTTTCTGAGATGGAGTCTTGCTCTGTCACCCAGGTTGGAGTACAGTGGCGCGATCTTGGCTCACTGCAAGCTCTGCCTTCTGGGTTCATGCCATTCTCCTGCCTCAGCCTCCTGAGTAGCTGGGACTACAGGTGCCCACCACTGTGCCTGGCTAATTTTTTTTTTGTATTTTTAGTAGAGACAGGGTTTCACCGTGGTCTCGATCTCCTGACCTCGTGATCCGCCCGCCTTGGCCTCCCAAAGTACTGGGATTACAGGCGTGAGCCACTGCGCGGCCCCAGCTGATGAATTTTTTATGTAATTGTGAGATATATGGCTGTTAATAGTATTAATCACCTGGATTTTGTTAAATAGTCATTCTGGTAATGTTGTGTAAATTAAATCTTAGTATTAATACTGAGGATTTGTTTTACAAAGTTTTTTTGGATCTCAAAAGGCAAGTCCTGTGAGATCTAAAATAGTCGTTGGTCTAATGACCTTGTCATCACCTTGTCTGAATCTCTGGTGGTTGCTCAGCTGGCTTTCACCCCCACAGGAAGCTTTGTAATTGAGATACAACGTGGCAGAGTCCATACCTGTGCACAGTAATGCTCTGAAACCCTAAAGTGTGAAGTTCTAATTGTTGCTCCTGCTCCTCTGCCCTACTCACCAATAAATATGTATTCTTCATCAAATAATTACAGGATTGGAGAACCTATTTGAAAGAGAAAAATATTTTTCTGACCTTTATCATCAATAAATTTCCCACCTGGTTAATTGCATCCTGTGTAATTACTTTTGTCCTGGGAGGGGAAGGGTTGAAAATGTTCCGAAAGAATTTGAAATCGATATCTCGCCATTGCGGCAGGCTTTGGGGCTCTCCAGCTGCAGTTGGACAACTTCAGTCTCCGTGGGATACACAGCCCTGGTGCTGGCGCTTGTGGCCATCAGAGCTTAATCCTTTTGAAAGCATCTAGTCGGACGTGCAGTGGGGGGAGCTCAGGTGGCAGGAGGCTGGGCTGGTGCCTTTCAGCGGCGCTGTGGGTGTCTCGGGGCCTTGGAGGCTGTATGAAGAGCACACACTGGGCAACCCTTGGGTGTCTGCCTTTCAGGCATGATTAGAGCAAGAACCGCTTTGTAAATCACACAGGCATTCCCCTAAGCTATTTAATCTCAAGCCTCAGAACCCCTTGGGTGCAGACACAATTTGTTGGGAATTTTGTATGTTGCTCAGTGAGACGTGCCAAAAAATATAGAGCTAAAACTTAAAGTGGAAACATGGTTTGGAGGGATTCCCTAGTCAACACTGGGAATTACCATCAGTCGAATGTATTCTGTGTAATGACCTAGAAATCATATATTCCACTTCAGACTTTTTATGACCAATTGTAACTGGAGTCTAAATATTTGAACCCTAATGCCATAGAGGCAATGAGTATTTATGAAATAGCTGGCTGGATTAGGGATTAATTAGTAATGGTGGGATGGAGAAAATCACCTGGTCTTTACCAGAGGAATGCAGGGCGTATGTTTTTTCCATTCTATAGACTCAGATACCCTGGCCAGAGTTAGGATTCCTTTAACTCTGGTGTGTAGGTAGAGAAGATGGTAATCTTGGAGGAAGAAGAGTGTATTCAGAAGTAATTAGGTTTACTGTTAATACAAGCATTCTGCTTTGCTTAGGTATCGAATTCCTGAAAGGATTTCGGGTAATACTGGAGGAGCTGAAGTCAGAGGGAAGACAGTGCCAACAACTGATTCTAAAGGATCCGAAGCAGCTCAACAGTAGCTTCAAAAGAACTGTAAGTCATGCTGGGGAATGTGCTCCTGAAGACATGCCATTGTTCCAGGGTCCTGAATAGCGTATTCAAAGTCTGAAATTGGAGAAGGAGGGGCTATGGGGTCCACCCCACCTGCCAAGGTGGGCAAGAATGGTATAGCAGCACCTTGAGCCTGCTCCACGCTCCCAGGGAAACTTCAGCACCTCCCTGTGTAAACACGCCTCTCGGGTTACTGCTGGAGCAGCGATCCTGGAAGGTGTCTTTGTGCTCCCAAGAGTGCATGTGGGCTCACCCTGCCCCCCAACTCTGAGGTTCAATATTAACAAGCCATGGGTTCTTTGCCAAAAAACAGACTGCATTGTCCATCTTCATGGTTAAGCGATCCAAACCTCAAGTTGGTCCAGAAACTAGACCTGACTTCCTGCCTCCCTGGAACATGTCCTGCAGATCTGGAGTTGTGTCTGGGTGGCAGTTGGGGTAGGAGCGAAGACCTTATGTAGGTGGAGGGGTGGGTAATTTCTCCATGATGTCACTGTGTTTTTGTTCCCTTTTAGGGAATGGAATCTCAGCCTTTCCTGAATATGAAATTTGAAACGGATTATTTCGTAAAGGTTGTCCCTTTTCCTTCCATTAAAAACGAAAGCAATTACCACCCTTTCTTCTTCAGAACCCGAGGTGAGTATGGCCTTTCCTGCCTGGTTCCCATGAGAAGACTTTTCTCCTGCTTTTGATGATTTTTCTATAGAAATGTGTTCAAGAACATGCCAAGGGCCAGGCGCGGTGGCTCACACCTGTAATCCCAACACTTTGGGAGGCCGAGGCAGGCAGATCACAAGGTCAGGAGTTCGAGACCAGCCTGGCCAACATGGTGAAACCCTGTCTCTACTAAAAATACAAAAATTAGCCAGGTATGGTGGCGGGCACCTGTAATCCTAGCTACTCGGGAGGCTGAGGCAGGAGCATTGCTTGAACCCGGGAGGCAGAGGTTTCAGTGAGCCAAGATTGGGCCACTGCACTCCAGCCTGAGTGACAGAGTGAGATTCTGTCTTGGGGGGAAACAAACAAACAAAAAAAAAACATGCCAAATACTAGTATGAAGCAAGCATGGCAGGGAGAAAAGCATCCAGAAAAGTACTTTTTAGAATTAAGGTTAGGTGCAGACACTGTTCATCTAACCAGATATACCTACTTCTGGCTTGTTGTAGAACAGACCTGACAGTTGATATTTTTGAGGATGCTGTGACCATCACTAAGACAGTCTGCATTACCTATGCTCTCGGCTATTTGGGAGGCTGAGGCAGGAGGATTACTTGAGCCCATGAGTTTGAGGCCAGCCTGGGCAACATAGCAAGACCCCATTTCTAGTTAAAAAAGACAGCTGGCCTGGCACAGTGACTCACACCTGTAATCCCTGCACTTTGGGAGGCCGAGGCAGGCACATCACGAAGTCAGGAGTTCGAGACCAACCTGGTCAACGTGGTCCCCATCTCTCCTAAAAATACCAAAATTAGCCGGGTTTGGTGGCATGTGTCTGTAATCCCAGCTACTCAGGAGGCTGAGGCAGGAGAATCGCTTGAACCGGGGAGGCAGAGGTTGCAGTGAGCTGAGATCATGCTACTGCACTCCAGCCTCGGCCACAGAGCAAGACTCCATCTCAAAAAAAAAAAAAAAAAAAAAAAAAAAAAAAAAAAAAAAAAACAGAAATAAAAAGCGTAAGTTGATTTTGTGGTAAAGGGTAGGAGCATGAAATGATTCCATTTTTTACCTGTTATTAGGAGGGAGGCCTGTCATTTTCAGGACTAGATTAAGAAAATTATTTTCTAGAAAGTTCTGTTTATTTAATGTCTATGTGCCAGGCCCTGTTCTAAATGCATTCCAAATGTTAACTCCAAATACCCTCTGTGACAACCCTACAAAGAATTTAATCATACCATCCCCACTTATTAGATGTCGAATCCCACACAGAGAAGGTGAAGGGCTTGCCGGGAGTTGGATTTGAACCCCAGAAGTCTGACTCTGGAATCCATGCTCTGAACTCAACCACCCACTGTGCTGGGTCTGCTCACCTTTTGTTCTGTACAGGTTATCTCTTCAATCTTCCTGAGTTGCTGCTTTCAAACTTTGGTGACTGGTCACCCTGCAACAGGCAGCAGCTCCTTCTTGCCTTCCTGATCAGTCTTTGTCATTCAAGCCTTGGATGGTCAGTCCTGTCCAACATCCCCTCCTGTGAGGTCTGGTTGCAGCCCTCATCCATTGTGATGTTTCTGTTCACAACTCCAGCCTACATCAGTGTTTCCCTCTGCAGAATTCTTATTATGGTTGTTTTCTGTGCAGCAAAATTATTTTAACAATTGGTCTCATAATTCTTAAAATGAAATTCCATAGGGCAAAGACCATGTGTATGTCACATAATCTCTGGATGACTTGCACATAATAACCAGATAGAAGATTCAAAGAATGTGTTTATGAAAGCCTTACCTAAATCAAAATTAGTATAATTTAAGATGAATTTTTCCCATTGGCATAGAATCAATATGTCTATTTGGGGGTAACGTGGGTGCAGGGGGTGTGTTCCTGGAATGCAAACATTTGTCACCATTTCAGTGCACTGTGGTTTTTGATGCTGCCTTCGGTTTTATTGGCATTATACGGAGACTCTCCCTGCGTTAGCAAGCAGCATGGCATAGTGGACTAGCTGTTTGGCCTCTCTCCTTGTGTTTTTATTGCGTTTAGATTCTGTTTCAAAGCTATTGGCTTTGGTACCTGGTTTTCAGTGCTGACACTACTACTTATATGCCTGCATGTCATTTCAGGAAACCATCAAGAGCATCTTAAATTAGAATACTAGTGAAGGTTAAAATAATCCTGCAGCAGTTACCAAGACCACTCCAAAGTTCTCTTGTGTCTAAACATCTCCACAGTGGGGTGGGGGCCGGCATCATTTCTGTTTACAGCTGAAACAGAGTCTCCATGTGACTGTGGCATGAACATAGCTCTGCTGCCCTTAGCCACCATCCTTGAACTTATGTAATGCCCAACAAGCTTTTAAAATCTGGGTGACTTTACACTGTTAACATTTATGTGGCATAAAGTGAACTGCATTAATATGTTTATACTGTACCATTTAAATGTTTGTAAGATACAACTGCACAGTAGTGAAAATCCTCATTGAATTGATATATTTTATACCTTTTCTAGCATTACCTGGCACAGTATCTTTATATTTCATTGGGTTGTTGGGAGAGGAAAATGTCAAACTGTCCTAAAACTAAAAACATGTATCTTTATTCTCCTAATAGCCTGTGACCTGTTGTTACAGCCAGACAACTTGGCTTGTAAACCCTGTAAGTAACAGTGTTCTTATCTATCAAGTCTCAAAGTGTTGCCACTATGATGGTGTTGGGGTAGCCTCTGGTTGCTCACTCTGGGTCCTACCTCCTCCCAGTCTGGAAGCCTCGGAACCTGAACATCAGCCAGCATGGCTCGGACATGCAGGTGTCCTTCGACCACGCACCGCACAACTTCGGCTTCCGTTTCTTCTATCTTCACTACAAGCTCAAGCATGAAGGACCTTTCAAGCGAAAGACCTGTAAGCAGGTGAGCTGCTGGGTGTACATAAAGTAACACTGCGAGTTTCAAAGCGACCCCTGGGCCACTGGAATTTGGGTTGCTCAATGTGAGCATTAGGCTTTGTTGGCTCTCAGTGGTTGGTAGATACTTGGGAATGTAATCACTGGGCATGTCTCAGGGCCATCTTGCCACTGTCCTTCACTCCCTAGTTATCTGTAACCCAGCTGTCCTGGTTGTGATACAGCAGCCTGGTAACAGTATTGCCAAGGAATAAACAAGAAGTATTTCTCATTTGTCCATATATATGTGTGTGTGTGTGTGTGTGTGTGTGTGTACATATATATATATATATATATTTTTTTTTTTTTTTTTTTTTTTTTTGAGATGAAGTCTTGCTCTGTCACCCAGGCTGGAGTGCAGTGGTGTGATCTCGGTTCACTGCAACCTCTGCCTCCTGGGTTCAAATGATTCTCCTGCCTCATCCTCTGGAGTAGCTGGGATTATAGGCGCATGCTACCATGCCCAGCTAATTTTTTTAGTTTTAGTAGAGACAGGGTTTCACCATGTTGCTCAGGCTGGTCTTAGACTCCTGACCTCAAGTGATCTACCTGCCTTGGCCTCAAAAGTGCTGAGATTACAGGCCCGAGCCACCACGCCTGGCCTGTCCTTTTATGTTTTAAACATTCATCATGTGCTCTCTGTGCGGCAGGCCCTGAGCTTTATGCTCCTTGAATCCATACCGCTCTATGAAACAGAGGCTGCTGTCATCCCCATTTTACAGATGGGAAAGCTGAGGCTCAGGGAAGTCACCTGGCTTGCTCAAGGCCGCATAGCTAGTAAATGGAAAAACCAGATCTAGGAGCCAAGCCACTGATAACTCAGTGGCTACTGATTTTACAAACAGGCCAAGGTTAAATAGAAACTGAGTAACCCAGCCCTTAAACTGGGAGTGGTCAGAAGAGTGGAAACCGTTTCGGATGTTCACAGGACTGTCTGATCGCCCACTGTGGATACCAAGAAAGTTTTTGGTTGTGGTGGCAAAGCCCAGTACCTCCTTAGACATGCTCCTGTATATGTCAGGTTCTGTCATAGTTTGCTCTCCTTGCTGGCTCTCATCTCTATCCAGGTCTTTGACCTCCTGCCCATGTTAAAATTATGGCAAATAAAATATGTATAAACACAAACTGGTAATTTATTTCCTCACCCTTTTGTTAAGTAAAGGTTGTTCAAACTAGTTTCTTTGGCTTCAAATCAAATATTCCTGCTCAGGGTGCCACCAGCTAAGCATAGACTATGGCAAGGGTCCTGGGCTGTCCTGGGCCTTTTATCAAAGGGAAGTTCAGATAACATGTGGCAGATAAACACAGTTACTTTTTGATCTAATCACATTTTCTGAAAACTGTGGTTGAGACTGATGGCAAGTCTCCTTCAACTCTGGGCTAGAAGAGGTGTCCTGATGACCTCTGTCCAAAAAGTGAGTTTTTAAAGTGTTCTTTGGTCTGTTGCAGGAGCAAAATACAGAGACGACCAGCTGCCTCCTTCAAAATGTTTCTCCAGGGGATTATATAATTGAGGTATGCATAACACAAGAAAGCCCTATTAATGCTATAGAATGAACCCAGTTCATATAGAATTCCAACTGTTTACAACACTAAAATTTCAAGCCATTGAAGGTGTGCACAGTTATATTTTTATATGGTTCTTAACATGTTTTTAGAAAAAGTTTATATATAATTGATCTTTGATCTCTTAATTAAATATTTCAAATAAATATTTTTATGTAATCATATGGTCCATATATAACCATGGTTTAAAATCTCTAGTATTCCTTAATACTACAAAGATATATTTTCAAGATTTTAGCTTAAAGTTTTTTTTAGTATGAAAATAGCAAAATAAGTTATGCCCATTACTTTTGCCTACACTTCTCTTAAGTTTCTGTTGCTATTCTTCTATGTAAGTATAAATGAATTCTAAACACCACTTCAAAGAACATGTAAATGTAATGTTTCGGGGAAACCCCATCTCTTGTAAAAATACAAAAATTAGCTGGGCGTGGTGGCGGGCGCCTGTAATCCCAGCTACTCGGGAGGCTGAGGCAGGAGAATCACTTGAAACTAGAAGGTGGAGGTTGCAGTGAGCTAAGATCGTGCCACTGCACTCCAGCCTGGGCGAAAGAGCGAAACTCCGTCTCAAAAAAAAAAAAGTAATGTTTCATTTCCTTTTTAAGATTACCTTTCCTGTATCAAATTGGTACTACAAATAATAAGAGTATGAGGAAAATAGAAAAGGAAATTAACAATTTGTCCATAGTGCCACCATTCAAAGACAACCAACATGTCTTAACATTTTGGTAGAAACACCTAGTTCTTGCATTCCTTGGAATCAGTGTGTGGTTTTATACTGACACACCTTCTTAAAGCATTAATGGAGGCCCAGTAAAATCAGTGGAAGGATGCCAGCTTAATTGAACATTATTAGAATGTGGGACTCACCAGCTGACTTCTTCAATTAATACACAGCCTTTTGATTAATAAAAGAAAACACGATGAAGCTTACAGTTTCGAGTTGGTAAAGCAGAGATGAACCTGAGTACACATGATGCCTAGTCTCAGCCTGGCAGATGATTACAGGCTCCAGAAGCTCTCTTTTCCAAAACTCAGCCATTCTCCACTACTTGCTTCCCACCCCTTCCCGCACTGCCCACTGATGGAAAAAATGAATGAAATTACCATTTTTTTCCACTTACCTGGTATATATCACTTAAAAAAAAATAATGCAGCATCCCCTGTTTTGCAGCTGATGGATGACACTAACACAACAAGAAAAGTGATGCATTATGCCTTAAAGCCAGGTAGGTGTTTTTTCGTTTGAAATTTCCGCCCTAGACTAATATAGACCAAGGTATTTGATATTCTCTCTACTTCATGATTTACAGAAACAAAACAAAATTCGGCTCCTCTCTCTTAAATGATGTTCCATCAAATCTGACTTTCCTTCCACTCTAATGTGGGTACCTGGGAGATTAAAGCCAATTTAGTGTTTATAGCTGGGACTAGATAAATAGTCAATTGTCCTGTGAAGAAAAGTGGTAGGAGGGGAGGTTTCCTTAGGCAAAATTCTCACTCAAAGGTATTTTATGTCCCAGCCTGACTCTTAACTGTTGAATTGTTCTTTGCAACTCTGTAAAAATGAATCTTTGAATCCTTTTATAATCACCAAACCACACTAGAGAAAGGTGGTTGTGTGGTCCTAGAACCTGTTATGTGGCTTATGTTTAAAAAGAAAGAAAGTTGTTTCTCTTTGAACCTTTACACTGCTTAAGTTTAAAAACTTTCCCTTTGAAATTTCCCAGTGCACTCCCCGTGGGCTGGGCCCATCAGAGCTGTGGCTATCACAGTGCCACTGGTGGTCATATCAGCATTCGCGACGCTCTTCACTGTGATGTGCCGCAAGAAGCAACAAGGTATCTCTTTGTGTGCTGTGTCTCCCCACAACAAGGGGCAGACCAGGGGTCGCTGCCAACAGAAAGGGAGACTGGGAGTACCTGGGTCCTCCAGGATGGCTCCTGGGAAGCCTCATAGCTCCTATTCAGTTCCCAGAATTAAAATATTTGGCTTTTAACCTCAGGAGCCACTAAAAAAACAGGTATCATTATACATCTATTTCTTGAGACAGGGTCTCGCTCTGTTGCCCAGGCTAGAGTGCAGTGACACAGTCATAGCTCACTGCAGGCTCGACTTCCCAGGCTTAAGCCATCCTCCCACTTCAGCCCCCTGAGGTAGCTGGGGACTACAGGCATGCACTACCATGCCTGGCTAATTAAAAAACCTTTTTTTTTTTTTTTTTTTTTTTGTAGTCATGGGGTCTCACTATGTTGCCTAGGTTGGTCTAACTCCTAAGCTCAAGCATTCCTCCTGCCTCAGCCTCCCAAAGTGCTGGGATTACAGGCATGAGCCACGGCCTCTGGCCCATAATTCTATTTTCAACCATAGGATAGTAAATTCAGGGACATAAAGGAAGCTTGAAGTATAAGTAAGGATATAGGTAGGGCATGCTCATTTACAAAAGTCACCATGAGACAACCTTCTGAGGTGTTGTAAATGATCCATAGCTTGGTCTAGGTGAGGGTTACACAGTTGTATATTTCCATAAAAATTCACTGAGATGTACACTTAAGATTTAGGTACTTTACTTTTGTAAATTATACCTCAATAAAAACTCTTTTAAGAAAATATCAGCTCTGCCCGTGCTTAATTGGTCTAATAGGTGCACTTGGCTGCAAGAGCCAGTTCTGGGCACTCTGCTAACTAGGGTGGCGCTCTGCTAACCAGGATGACCCTTGCAACATTTCTTAGTTTATCCAAGGTCAGTTTCAGGTGAAGAACAATTTTTGACCATTCGCTGCTCCACTGCGGAAATCAACTGTCCCATTCCAAGTGATGACCCGAGGGGGCTGATGGAGTTGGGGACTGGGACTACTCTAGGTAGACGTGTCAATTGTTCTTTCTTGAAGATAGCACTGGGTTTCAATTCTTAGGGAATAGAACAAAGCATTGCTTGCAGGTATCAACCCTATCTTCTTTTCCAATTTAGAAAACATATATTCACATTTAGATGAAGAGAGCTCTGAGTCTTCCACATACACTGCAGCACTCCCGAGAGAGAGGCTCCGGCCGCGGCCAAAGGTCTTTCTCTGCTATTCCAGTAAAGATGGCCAGAATCACATGAATGTCGTCCAGTGTTTCGCCTACTTCCTCCAGGACTTCTGTGGCTGTGAGGTGCGGAATCTAAAGTTCCTTCTCCTACCCTGGCCAGGACACTTGCCCCGTACTCTCTCCCCACTGCCTTCTCCTCTCCTCTGGGCCTCCTGTGGTGACACTTGCCCTTGAGTAGTGCCACAGCTTTCAAACTGGGGATAGTCTTGCATTCTTTCTTCAGTCTGTCTTACCCATCACCAGCACTAAATATTTCATAATACTTAGTTCTAATTCTGACAAACTTATGCTCTAGAGCTTTGAGTGGCACTCACCTGGCAGGAAGTTTTGTAAGCATTAAGAAGACCAGTAGCTTCCATGGAAACATGGAATTGGAGTTGAAGGGTGTCACTCATCCTAGTGAGCATGTTCAGGACAGAAGCCCCACTTGGAGGATCAAAGAGAGAGTGGCAAGTAAAGCAGTGAGTTCGCACAGTTGTTTGGAGTTCTGCTGAGAAGGGGAATGAAGGATGAGGCTGCCATTAGAGGGGATCTTGAGGTCCAGGGAGAAGTGATAAACAAATGGCTCTGTGAAGCTGTTTGACCATTGACTGGTGGAATCATTGACGGGGAGAAACTGGTGATGCAGGAGAGGGCACTGGCCAGAGAGAACAGGGAGGTAGGAAGGGAGCACTCCCAGAAAGCAATATTGTGTCAAGTACTGAAATGATCTGCTCTGGTTTCTTAGCTGTTCTCTTGAGTTATTAATATGTTATTAATATGCTTTTCTATAATGTCAGAATGTACATTTTTAGAGTGAACTGTACAATAATTGTGTGATTGGAAGTTGTTTTTGCTTTGAAACTGCCCATTGGCATGTTTTTCAGAATCTCTCCATGTGGTGAGACTGCCCCCTAGTGTCAGCATAACATACTACGCTAGCCTAGTTTCCCTCTGCATGAAAGCGGTGAGGTTGGTGGATCAGCACGCGCTGAAAATAACTGCACTCTAGCCAATGGCACAGTTTTCAGATACCACAGGCAACCAAGTTTGCTCTGCTTCACAAGTATTTGGCCTCTGGGGAAAACGCTCTTCCAGTTATTAGTGTAATAGTTACTGTAGAAAATTTGGAACTAGAAAAGGATGATAAATAAAACATTGTCTGGTATCCCAACCTGATTAAAGAAAATCTGAGAAAGAGGAACTCACATTTCATGTGTGGTTTATTTCCTTCCAGTCTTTTTCCATATAGGTGAACTCACGCATACAGTTTTGCCTTTGGGGCTGATTGAAATGATTTTTTTGCAGTCTCTTAATAATTTTTCACACTATTAGTAGTTATATATAAACTGCAATTTTAAATAGCTACATGACCCTCCATACTGATGTGCCATAACTGAATTAGTACAAATATTAAACATCTCAGTGGTTCAATATTGTCCCATTTGTGATGATTTCCCAAGAAAGATGCCTGGAAATGGAATTGCTGGGTCAAAGATAGGAACATTTAAAAAATGCTTGGTGTATACTCCCACTGAGCTTTTAGCATGTGTAATGTTATCAAGAATTAAGGAAAGTATAAGACAATTCAGGGTTATTTTCAGCAAGTTGATGGATGTTGGAGTTTTTTCCCCATTGGTAACATCTTAGAGCAGAAGAGGAGAACAAAGTCATTTCAGAATGCCCTTCCCTGTAAGATAGTGTGGCTGCTGTATTTGGTCATAGCCATTGGGAATTAATATCTGAACTACAGAAGGAAAGACATCAACACAATCGCCAAGGGACGTTTTCAGCAGAATTAGGTGAAAGTGGTCTGAGAAGGGGCCACACATGTCTGATTTTCTCTGTTTTGTCAGCCACCCCCACAATCTCCCTACTAGACCCCCTTGGGGGTAAAGCCTTGCCAATTACCAGCCTTATAGAGATGTAGCTTTGTAGACCTGTGTGAAGTCATGGAGGAAGGTGCTAGTCAGTCCTGAGTGAGTTACTCAGAATGACCATGTTAATGCAGTTCACTAACCTCCTCTCCAGCCATGGACAAACTAGTAAACAGCATGCGTACGCCTGAGGCTATGAGAGTGTCGAGATAGGTCCCTTTGTCAGTCACTGTCTGGATGTGAGTCACCTATAATTGGGGGTGACTGGCATCCAGGCCTGAGCCCCATCTCCCAGTTCACTTTGGAGCCACTCATCCACATCTTCCTCTCAGAGCCTGCCAGCCTTCTCTCCAGGATCTGCCCCTCCAATCCAGGTACCTCACTCACCAGATAACCAACCTCAGTTTCTCTGTCCTGTGCTCTTTACCACCTGTTTCTTCCTTGAGGATGCCCTATGTAGGGTGTGACTTCAGCAAGGTGCCAAAAGCGCTGTGCTTCTGTCCCCTCACTTGTAGGGCAGGAGTGGTAATGACGCCGTCTGATACGAAAATGGATGGATGGCAAGTTTTTGCAGAGGGACTAGCATATGACCATCACCCATGGAACTTTAGCTATTCCTTGGTATGGTGTAACCTGGAGCCTGCACATAGCTGTGCTCATAAGGGTTAAGGGGCAGATGAGATGGCCTCCTTCTGACATTTCCCTTCCTGTAACTCACTTCCCGAGCCTCTTCCAGGGCCTTCTGTATGGGTGGCACGGTGCCTTGTTCTCTTTCCAGGTGGCTCTGGACCTGTGGGAAGACTTCAGCCTCTGTAGAGAAGGGCAGAGAGAATGGGTCATCCAGAAGATCCACGAGTCCCAGTTCATCATTGTGGTTTGTTCCAAAGGTATGAAGTACTTTGTGGACAAGAAGAACTACAAACACAAAGGAGGTGGCCGAGGCTCGGGGAAAGGAGAACTCTTCCTGGTGGCGGTGTCAGCCATTGCCGAAAAGCTCCGCCAGGCCAAGCAGAGTTCGTCCGCGGCGCTCAGCAAGTTCATCGCCGTCTACTTTGATTATTCCTGCGAGGGAGACGTCCCCGGTGTCCTAGACCTGAGTACCAAGTATAAACTCATGGACAATCTTCCCCAGCTCTGTTCCCACCTGCACTCCCGAGACCACGGCCTCCAGGAGCCGGGGCAGCACGCGCGACAGGGCAGCAGAAGGAACTACTTCCGGAGCAAGTCAGGCAGGTCCCTGTACGTCGCCATTTGCAACATGCACCAGTTTATCGACGAGGAGCCCGACTGGTTCGAAAAGCAGTTCGTTCCCTTCCATCCTCCTCCACTGCGCTACCGGGAGCCAGTCTTGGAGAAATTTGATTCGGGCTTGGTTTTAAATGATGTCATGTGCAAACCAGGGCCCGAGAGCGATTTCTGCCTAAAGGTAGAGGCGGCCGTTCTTGGGGCAACTGGACCAGCCGACTCCCAGCACGAGAGTCAGCACGGGGGCCTGGACCAAGACGCGGAGGCCCGGCCTGCCCTTGATGGTAGCGCCGCTCTGCAGCCCCTGCTGCACACGGTGAAAGCCGGCAGCCCCTCGGACATGCCGCGGGACTCAGGCATCTATGACTCGTCTGTGCCCTCATCTGAGCTATCTCTGCCACTGATGGAAGGACTCTCGACAGACCAGACAGAAACATCTTCCCTGACGGAGAGCGTGTCCTCCTCTTCAGGCCTGGGTAAGGTGACTTTGGGGCGGGTTCTAACAGCACACAGCCTTTGGCCATGCTTCTGAAATAGTCGAAGCGTTTTTCCAGTTTTGGTGCCAACTTATTGGGCCGTGAAACCTGATGAGAACACAGCTCGTTTGGTAGTCTTGATTTATACCAGGTGATGGGAATACTCACATGTTTGAGTTGCAGAAATACTAATGCTAAATTATGGTGAGCTGCCCAGACCCTGCAAGGGGTGTTGTGCCACATATAGTATATGCACCGTATCACTTTTCTAAACTTCAAAAACATCAGACATGAAAACACATTGGGCCCCGAGGGTCTTGGATAACAGTTTGTGGACGCGTGTCTTTTTTAGACCTGTAGTGTTCACCGCCCCCCACTGTCTTTAAAGCTACATTCATTGAGTCTGGGATTCATGGGTACAATATTATTTCTATCTTAGCTCAGCACAGGGTCCCAGGTATGAGGGCTGTCTAGGAAGGCCTACTTCCCCAGGGAGCATCAGCTAGATGCCATCTCAGGCTGTGCCTTACTATGTCTGTAACTAGTTGGGGTCATGCATACAAACCCTTGACTTTTTTTTTTTGAGACGGGGTCTCACCCTGTTGCCCAGTCTGCAATGGCACGATCTCAGCTCACTGCAACCTCTGCCTCCCGGGTTCAAGCAATTCTTCTGCCCAGCCTCCCAAGTAGCTGGGATTTCAGGTACACCACCATGCCCAGCTAATTTTTTGTATCTTTAGTAGAGATGGGGTTTCACCATGTTGGCCAGGCTGGTCTCGAACTCCTGACCTCAAGTGATCCCTCAACCTCGGCCTTCCAAAGTGCTGGGATTACAGGCGTGAGCCACTGCGCTCAGCCCAAACCCTTTACTTTTACGAAATATCTCTTCCTCAGCTAAGGGAACTAGAACCTGTTAGGAGGACTACCCCCATCTTGAGCTGGTTGGGATTCTTACCTCATTAATACAGAGCCATAGTCCAAACCCAAATCTAGCCATATTCTGGCATGAGCACCCGCCCAGCCCAGTGAAATGCTATGATAGTGTGACTCTGTACTCTCTTCTCTCCTTAGGTGAAGAGGAACCTCCTGCCCTTCCTTCCAAGCTCCTCTCTTCTGGAGCGTGCAAAGCAGATCTTGGTTGCCGCAGCTACACTGATGAACTCCACGCGGTCGCCCCTTTGTAACAAAATGAAAGAGTCTAAGCATTGCCACTTTAGCTGCTGCCTCCCTCTGATTCCCCAGCTCATCTCCCTGGTTGCGTGGCCCACTTGGAGCTGAGGTCTCATACAAGGATATTTGGAGTGAAATGCTGGCCAGTTCTTCCTTGCCCCAACCCTTCACCAGATATCTTGGCAAACTCTCCAATTTTCTAAAATGATATGGAGCTCTGAAAGGCATGTCTATAAGGTCTGACAACAGCTTGCCATATTTAGTTAGTCCTTCGATCAGAGCCTGTTGTGGGAAGTAGGGAAGAAATATGTAAAGAAAAAAAAGGAAGATACCTTCACTGGTCATTTAGACTTCACTGAGCTCTGCAAACTTTGCCTGTTTGCTATTGGCTACCTTGATTTGAAATGCTTTGTGAAAAAAGGCACTTTTAACATCATAACCACAGAAATCAAGTGCCAGTCTATCTGGAATCCATGTTGTATTGCAGATAATGTTCTCATTTTTTTTTTTTTTTTTTTGAGATGGAGTCTCGCTCTGTCGCCCGGGCTGGAGTGCAGTGGCCAGATCTCCGCTCACTGCAAGCTCCGCCTCCCGGGTTCACGCCATTCTCCTGCCTCAGCCTCCCGTGTAGCTGGGACTACAGGCGCCCGCCACTTCGCCCGGCTAGTTTTTTGTATTTTTTAGTAGAGACAGGGTTTCACCGTGTTAGCCAGGATGATCTTGATCTCCTGACCTCGTGATCCACCCGTCTCGGCCTCCCAAAGTGCTGGGATTACAGGCTTGAGCCACCGCGCCCGGCCCTCATTTATTTTTGATGTAGAATTTACATTGCCATGGGTGTTAAATATAAGCTTTGAGTCAAAAGTCAAGAAAGTGACTGAATATACGGTCACCTTTTATGAAATGAGTCTCTGTGTTACTGGGAAGCATGACTGATTGAGGTGAAGCTCACAGGGCCAGGCTGACCTTCTTGACCATTCCATCTGAGATAGGTTGGTCAATGTGCAGAAGGCCCCAGGACCTCAGCACACACAGTCGCCTCTTGGTCTGAGTAGACATCATGCGGAGGCCAGATCTGCCTGCTATTTCCATGGGTTACATTTACTGTGCTGTATCTCAGATGTTGGTATCTGGAAGTTTATTCTTAAGAGACTGCTACCCAGCTGGTCTGTATTATCGGAAGTTGCAGTTCGTGCTTTGGTTGGCCTTCTGGTCTAAAGCTGTGTCCTGAATATTAGGGATCAGAATTCACTGAAATACAGCAGTGTGTGGAGGTGATGGCCAGTTAATCTGCTGAACTGGTTTTGACTAATGACAAACCTCTTTTTAAGAAGGTAGAATGGAGGGGATAGTCACAAAAGTAAATGTTCCATTTTTATGAATGACTTTGTTCTACAGAGTTCTGTTTCTAAAGAAAAAACAATTGTTCACATCCCATCTGATGATTAGCATGTGTGTAATAAATGCTGTCTTGGTCTTCCCTGTGGAAACCCTTCTCCCCGTGCCTTTGAGCAGGTGTGGACATCTCTCACTGCCTTTCACATGGGTGCTGTTAGATTTTGGCACCCCGTTTTCTCAGCATTCAGCCCAGGGACTGTGGTTGTAAGTCCTTCGTCAGATAAGACCAACATGAAGGGGTATGTTGAGAAATATCCTGAGGCAGAATGGGGCAGGACTTTACCTTCTAAGCACATGCATGGCAGGTGGGGAAAGGGGGACTTGCACCCCTGCTGGAAAGAAAAGGTTTGTGTATATTTCTGATGCAAATGTCATACTCACTGCTCTGTAAAGGCAGCTGGCAGCTTTTTGGGAGAAGAACGTGCTAGTCTGTTCTCTGGCATCAAGTTTCCTGCAGCTGCTCCGAGGGAGAGACAGTGAGCTGCAAGACTGTCTCCCCATAAAAACAGGCAACTCAGAGAAGAGTCATTTCATGTTGTTCCTATGGAATCTGGAATGAGTGCAGAGCTCCTACCACACATGACTGCCCTGCCATTTCATCCTAGGCATACATTCTGTGAAGGAGATTGGTTAGTCCAAACTTGCTAACATATGAAAATTCACTTGGAACATTATGAGAGATTTCTTATTGAGGTCAAGAGATGTTTCCTGTCCCAGAGGAACCATTAGGAGTCGCTTTTAGGATATTCAGCTTTGCTCATGAAATAAGGCATCTCTGGGAAAGTGGCCCCAGGGAGAGAGTGGAGGATTGGGAGGAGAAGCATTAACTGGGCCCCAAGGGTGTGTGGGCAGAGAGCTAGCCACGTGAACTCACTCCTTATGGAAATGGAAGGGAAAAAGAGAGTGCTAGTCGAAAAATCAGGGGATGTTTTAGTTTGGATTTAGGGTTTTGATACTTAGGTTGAAATACTAATGTTTCTGATCAACAAAATCAAACTCTTAATATACCAAGTAATGAAACGACAGTGTGATTGCCTCAGAATAAATTGAGAAGTCCAACTTCCTAGTTTTGTTTCATTAGTTTCACTTTTTCTACTCTCCCCATTATGCTAGAAATGGGAATCCTTGCCCTGCAGATTAAGGCAAAACATCTGTTTTAAGCAAAGCTGCATTTTTTGACTCAGAAATTGTCCCAGACAGTGGATATAAGATGAAATTCAGAAAAACGTTCTGCCAAGTCACAGGCTTTTAGATATTGTGGAAACAAGAAATGGAAAAAGGGATGATCTCCATGAGAGGCCTTGATCCTGAGAGTAAAATGCTTTTGTGGATAGGTTAGACAGTGTCCTTTAGAAAAGAGATCAGGGGTAAGTCCAGGGTTCCAGGAAAACCAAGAAGCCTGCAGGTAGCCGAAGGTAGAGTGCTAGTTGTTCATCTTAACTTACCAATGCACTATAGAAAGGACTTAGCATCTGATGTCGTCAGCTTTGCCAGGAGAGTGATCAAGGAGGTTAAAGCTCAGGTAAAGGTGTGCCTTCTCAAAGACTGGTTACAAGCAGCAGAGACCACCTCAACAGACTCAGCCCAGCCATACAGGGTGCAGAAGCTCCTCCAGAGGACTGTCTTGGGCCTTTGAGGCAATTGATCTCCAGAAAGAATCAGAAGTCATTCCAGTCCAGGCCCAGGTATTCAAATGGTGATCCAGCCAGATAATAGTATCTTGAGCCAAAAATGAGATCAGGCCATAAAGTTAGAAGACAGAGTTTTTGATTGACATTTTAGGAATAACTGAAGACAGTCTCAGATCAGAAGTTCAATAAAATGTCTTTAGCAGTGGTGACATCATTGGAATCAGTGTGTAATAAGTCATGGATATTTAAGTTCGTATTTGTTTGTCAGCGTTCAGTCTTATAACTTCATAGTCACAAGTATCTTTTTTAAAATACCAACTGTTAGTCTCGGGTCTCCTGACTTAAGTGCAAATAAACAGGAGACTATCCTTCAAAAAATGTGGGGTTACATGATTTTCAGAGCCTTTTTTTCAGAGTTGAGCATCTTTTCTTTTAAAAGAAATAAAGGGCGAGAGGACCAATTTTATTCCTGGAGGAAAAATGACACACCCTCCTCCCAAAAGAAAACTCTCTGGCCCCCCAACTTCAACACTAATTTGGCTCCCTGAAGAACAGAGAAAATATTCTTTCTGTCTTTATTGAAGAGAAGTGGACAATGCCAATGTGAAGGTTACTAGTCTTTTATTTTCTGTTGGTGAAGACTACTACTGCTCTTATTTAGCAGATCTTATACCTTCAGTGGTCACCAGTATAGCATGTGAGGTATAAAGAAAACAGCGGTGTGATGATAAATGGTAATTAATATACTTTGTCTGTGTCAGAGAGCAATAGGGAATGGTGGGGACTGTGGCAAAACTGAAGCGCCCCTGTTCCACCCACAGGGGGCAATTTTCCAGTCGACTGTGGCCATGAAGTATTTCCTGATCTTCCCATTTTTCAAGAAAAGCTGACAGTCTGGATTTTTATATGAAAAATTCTGATTTTAAAAAATATTGACAACTAAGTTAAAATTCAAGTGAATTTAGACCCAGCAGAAGACATGGATGGACCTGATTTGGTCCACTGAATACCAGTTTTTTAACCTCTGCTTTATAAGATTTGAAGAAAAGGCATTCATGGTAATTACAGATGGTGTCACCAGAAAATGCTCTTGCTAAATGCAGCCAGTAGTTGGATTGCTTCTTTCTCTAGCCTCTCCCGCAAAGAAATTTGATGTGATTTTGAATGCACTGGACATGTCTGGATTGCGTCTTTGCATTTCATGGTGTCTTAAAAGAAAGACAAGCCAGTTGTTAATTTCAAAATCAGATTTATGCTCTCTCAATTTAAAAAATGCTGGGAACAATTTCATTTAAACTTCACAACCTAAAGGGCTTTGTTTATAGTTTTAGCTCTTGGCATAATAATTTTTTTTAGATGGTGTGCAGTTCTGAGCATAGGCCAAGACATGATTAGGAAAGCAGGCGATTTTAGAAAGTAAGGCAAGGAACCTCCTGGCATCCATTAGAGCCAGGTATTTGCATTATCTTCCATTTTGAGTGATCTGTGAATTGACTCTGTTTTGGAGGTGTGAAACAGTATACAGAGAAAAGCTTTTCCTGATATTGAGATACCAGTTAGGAGTCCAAATGGAGTGTTGGGTCATCCTTGCCATATCACCTCCTTCCCAGGATCAGGGTGAAAATAGACAAAAGGAAATCTGACTGCAAGCCAGTGGCTTTGATTCTAGTTTCAGGGTTTAGGGACTAGGAGAAAGTTTAGATTATCTAGTATGTTCTTCCCCTGGTGTCAGACAGGGCTGTGCCTGAATTATTCCAGACATACGGCTGTAGATGGTATTCTTTATTTTACAAGAAGGAGATTCTGTAACCTACCCTGCTGATCAGATAGTTCTTTGTATGTCTTATAGAAATTCAAGCCAGCTTCCTTTTGTTCGGCATGTAGTGGAGAAAGAACAGCTGGTCACCTTCCATGTATTCGAAAACCACAGTGAAGTCATCCCCCTGGTGTTTTTATTTCAGTGATAAATAATTCCACCCACTTAAACCATTCTTCATGGCTCTTGTTTTCCAGGGGCCTAATAATTTTCACTGCTATAATGTTTCTCAGCTTCACACTTAGTTTAGTTGCCCAAACAGAATGTTGGTGCCTTACTCACATTGGTGCCTTGTGAAGACCAGGCTCAGGGTGGGGATTATGGGGGAGATTCTTGCACACCCAGCTCCTCTTACCACTTAAAAATATAATGGCACTTTTACAAAATGATATATTGCCTATATTCATTTTTTCCTCTGATGATAGTCATCTATCATAACTTGTGTTTGTTTTCCTCCTGAGATCAAACACTTGGTGCTTATTTCTGATGTATACTATGTTGAGACCAGCTCTTACCTTCTGAGTGGCAGCTACCCCTCCCTCCCAATTTTAGATCCTATTTTTACACATCTCTGTAGACATCACCTTTATTTCATGACTCACAATATTAAATAGTGCAGACTTCCGTTTAACCACTGGTGAGGTAACAGCAGTAGTTGCTAAGCACTACCTTCCCATTGCTGTTTGAGGGCTAATTTGCAAAGACATTTGAGTCCCCCAGTGAAGATGTCTGGGGAAGTTTGGCCAGTTGTCTTCCCTCTTGCCCTTTCGTTCTTCTTTAAAATTCAGCTCAGACCACAGACACCTCCAGAATCTTGTTTATGTTCTGCTCTCAACTGACCAAGCACTGCGTTTTGCACAATCAGAAGTCTCACGAAAGCAAACAGTTATGACTGCGTATCTGATATTTATATCCTATAAAATTTCAGGAAGATTCAGGGGCAATCTTCTATTTGTACATGATGTAGACAAAATTAGCTGCTCCAATTGTTAGACAAAAACTTGCCATTGGATTACACTAATGTGCTCATCTGTTTTAAAAGTTTCGTATCAGGTGGGGCACGGTGGCTCACGCCTGTAATCCCAGCACTTTGGGAGACCAAAGTGGGCTGATCACCTGAGGGCCAGAGTTCAAGACCAGCCTGACCAACATGGTGAAACCCCGTCTCTACCAAAAATACAAAATTAGTGAGGCGTGGTGGTGGGCGCCTGTAATCCCAGTTACTCGGGAGGCTGAGGCAGGAGAATTGCTTGCATCTGGGAGGCAGAGGTTGCGGTGAGCTGAGATCGCGCCATTGCACTCCAGCCTGGGCAGCAAGAGCAAAACTCTATCTCAACAACAACAACAAAAAGTTTGGTATGTTTCTCTCAAGAAAAAAGCATGGTGAATCCAGACCGCAGCAAAAGCTTTTGTGAAAACCAAATGTGTTCATCTAGATAGTAAGTAACTCCTATTTTTACTGTTAGTTTTCTAAAAGATAATTTTTCCCTGTGGAAACTCCCTGTTACTACATCCTAGGGGAGAAAGCCTGTGGAATATGGTGGTTATTGATGACGTTGCCTTTGTTTCATCTTTTGAGTTTGTCGTTTGTGGGATCTAGTGGGATAATGAGCACTGACAGAACTCTTAACAGCGTGCTGTATTTTTTACATTGAAAATGTTAATGACTTATTTGATTTGTACATAACTCTGTAAATAGGTGATAGTAGATCACAGCTGACATTTACAAAATGTTTTTGTACCTTAGAATTTCTGCATTAAATAAAATGTTTTGTTTTAAGGTTGTAGTGGTTCATTTTTCATCTTTCTTGTTTCCTGACTGGCTGGGGTTCCCAGCCCAGTTTTCGGAGGACTCTGCCTCACGATGAGGAGGCCAGGGGTGGCCAGTCTTCCTTGCCCTTTAGAGAACAGGACTGTGCTGCCCTAGACCTTCAGCTCAGCTCCACAGGCAATCAGTCGCCCATTACCCCATGTGGCAACAGGCCTCCCTGCTGCAACAGGGTTACTTATATCAGAAAGAAATTTGACTTCTCAGAACAAATGGACTTTTCAGAAATTTGAAAAAAGGCACTGAGATTTGGGGGCTGCACACGAACGTTTTTTGTCACTCAGAAAAAAAGATGCCTGCTCAGTCTTCCATGGACATTCTCCCCTCCTGTGACCCCCATGCTCTGTGAGTTAACTTCTTGGTGTCCATCACCTTCAGGGTCAGGTCCCAGCTCTGCTGACTGTTTTTTCTTTCTTTCTTTCTTTTTTTTAAGAGGTAGGGTCTCCCCACGTTGCCCAGGCTGCTCTTGAACTGCTGAGCTCAGGCAATCCTTCTGCCTCTGCCTCCAAAAGTGCTGGGATTACAGGTGTGAGCCACCGCGCCTGGCCTCTGCTACTGTTGCTGTGCCCCAGTGACTGTCAGACTCTGCCCCTCAGCCTCTCGTCCATAGAGAGGCCCTACTTTACAGGGCGATGAATTAAACTGCACGGCGAATGTAAAGTGCCACCTGTGCATTCCTGGCTCATGGTCCATGTTCAGTAAATGACAGTGTCCACAGGAGGACAGTGAGGGTTAACAAATAGCAAGGACATAGAATACAAGCTTTTGGCCATTGCCCGAGCGGGATGTAGTCTAAATTTGGGGTCTTGGGACCATAATAGATTTTAAACATTGGATCTTCCTTATTTACTTGTTCCTTCTCATACTTCACTGGGATGTTAATGTGCTCAGGGCCTACAACCTACCCTGTTTGGGGAGCTCAAGGAAAACAGAAGGAGTGGTAAAAAACAAAACCCCCCCAAAGAAAACAGCTCTGAGGGAAGCATTGTTGTTTCTGAGAGGAGGAAATTCTCACACATTCTTGCCTCCTGACCTTCGCATATCCTTCATTTCTCCTGGTTAGAGTCACCCAGGAGGCTCCTTATCATTTCTCCCATTGATTTCCTTTTCCCCCACACTCTGTCCATTCTTTTTATTTCCAGGAGTGCTAAGTGCTTTACACACATCATCTCGTTCATCTTCACAGCTGCTCTGTGAGGTGGCCAATTCTACTGTTCCCATTTTACACAGGAGGAAACAGGCTCAGAGAGTCTATAGCTGACTTGTGATCCCACAGTTGGCTAGTGGCAGAGCCAGGATATGAGCTGAGGCAAACCCTACCTAGACTGCTCAGGTATGCCCTTGGTAAAGGTCAAGCCAGCCAGGTAGGGATGGACTGAAAAATGTGTGGTCAAAGGCAATAGAGAGCTTTCCCATAAAGTGAATGTCAGAGAGGAAGTGATGATTGCCATCCTCTGAGTGTCGACAGGGCTGGTTCCTGCTCTTAGTGCCCTTCATGTTTTTTCTTACCATGACCCCCTGTGGAGGGTACTATCAGCAGCCTCAATTTTGAGATTCTGAGGTCTAGAAATTGTATAGCTTTGCCAAGGGCACAAACAAGGAATTGGCAGCACTGGAGTTGAAGTCTCTGAAGCATCACCACTCCTGATCAATAGGCTGCTCTGTCCCTCAGTAATAGTTTAAGCGGAAGGAAGAATCTTGAGTGACTTGGTTCCTTTCTCATCGAAAATACTGAGTGTAGCCGGCCGGGCGCGGTGGCTCAAGCCTGTAATCCCAGCACTTTGGGAGGCCGAGACGGGCGGATCACGAGGTCAGGAGATCGAGACCATCCTGGCTAACACGGTGAAACCCCGTCTCTACTAAAAAATACAAAAAAACTAGCCGGGCGAGGTGGCGGGTGCCTGTAGTCCCAGCTACTCGGGAGGCTGAGGCAGGAGAATGGCGTAAACCTGGGAGGCGGAGCTTGCAGTGAGCTGAGATTTGGCCACTGCACTCCAGCCTGGGTGACAGAGCAAGACTCCCTCTCAAAAAAAAAAAAAAAAAAAAGAAAGAAAATACTGAGTGTAAATCTGGTTCAGAGTTGAAGCAAATGGATCTCGTGAGGCAGATACTGCAATACATGAATTTCTTTTTCCTTTCCTTTCATTAAAACAAAAGTTGCAGCTGGGCTTGGCTGTGCACACCTATAGACTCACCTACTCGGCAGGCTGAGGCTTCAAAAAATACAAATAGTTCAGGCATGGTGACTTACACCTGTAATCTCAGCGCTTTGGGAGGTCAAGACAGGAGAATCACTTCAGGCCAGAAGTCTAAGACCAGCCTGGGCAACATAACAAGACTCCGACTTTACAAAAAAATTTTAAAATTAGCTGGGCATGGTGGTGTGTGCTAGTAGTCCTAGCTCCTCAGGAGGCTGAGGTGAAAGGATTACTTGAGCCCAGGAGTTTAAGGCTGCAGTGAATTATATGATCACACCACTTCACTGCAGCCTGGGTGACAGAGCAAGATCCTGTCTCAAAAAATTTTAAGTTAAAATTAAAAAGTTAAAAAAAAAAAAAAAAGAAAAAGAAATGTTGCAGCTAGTACTTTCTATTAGTGTTCCCTTGGGACAGCATGAGAAGCCCTCATTTTTACCATGATATTAGAAAGCTGTCTGTTTTTACAGCAGCCTAGGGTTCTTGCAGTCCCTAACATCTGTGGGGCCCTGCCACTGGCTTTGCTTTGTTTTAGAAATACCAGCATTAGAGGAGCAAAGACTAGCTTCCTCTTGGAGGCTCTAATTGGAAAAAAAATGTCGTTGCTTTAGTTGAATAAGAACTACAGGTGATAAGCTAAGCAGGTGGAGGAGGGAGGAGACATAAAATCTTTCTTTGCAGTCCTGGGCACAGTGGGTCCCCAAAAAAAGTGTTTCCCACTCCTCCCTCAGCATATCCTGTCCTTGCTGTCCACAAGGAATGAAATCATAAGAAGCCCAAGAATAAGATAAGTTAGAGGATGCAATGAAGGGGAGAGATGGATACAAACATGGCATAAGAACTTTTGCAATGAGAAAATTCAAATGGGGCCTTTGGGATTAAGGAAAAGAAATGCAAGATCAGTGAGCTTGGCTCCCTGGGCTCTTTCGGGAAGGGACCTTGCACCATCTTTTGCATTTATAGATGATACAACTGCCTTAACAGGGTTAATTCCAAAGTGTGTGCTGGGACATAGACACAGTGATGGACATGGTACACACAGGACCCCTGCCCTCCTGACTTCCTATATATATAGAGTTGAGGGCAAGTCATCTAAATGTTCTGAAACTCAGTTTCTTCATCTGTAAGATGGGACTAATAGCCACCACAAAGGGTTATTGTGAGGATTAAATGAGATGGAGTATATAAAGTACCCAAGGCTGTGCTCAGCAAGTGCTAGGTACTTGGTGAATAGTAGCTATTAATTATTCCATGGAAGAGCAGGTCTTGGGCTCTTTGGGGGCCATATCGGGATGGGTGGGAGACAGTTCCATGCCCACAAGGAGCTTTAGGCCAAGTATTTTGTCAGGTGATAAGTTATATCATTTCTATCCCCTAAAAGAAAAGGGTGGGTCCATGCCTGACTGTTGCAGAGGTGAGGGCTGAAGAGGAACTTAATTTGGCAAAATTAAGACGTTAGCTCTGCGGTTCCCAATAGCTGACCACACATAGCCTGTGACAGTTGACTGTGCACCTTGAAATCTGCCAATGTTCCATTCCCCAGACTCCTTTTTTCCTGGTTGCCATTTAATCCTGATAGAGATACATTTTTCTGGACTTGCTGCTGTAAGGTCTCTGTGCTAGGCAGATGACCACTCTCCATTCTGAATGTGAACAAAGGCAGGGGTTGTTTCTCAAACCATCAGTGCAAGGTCAGGGCAATTTCCCAAGTTTTAGAAGTTAGTGGAGGGAGATGGGAAGAGATCAAATAACAGTCTTCCAGAATGAGATGGCTCTGCCTGGTCTTTTCCACTCTTGCTGGTCAGAGACATTCTGGGGAGTGGGCAGACATCAGCCTCAAAACAAACCATAGACTTTTCCTACCAGGTTGAGCAAGGCCAGGCCATAGGGAACTTGTAGAAAAGAAAGGCAAGAGCATGCCTGGCAGCTGAATGCAAATACAGTCAGGTCCTACCTTTGGTTCTGTATCTCTGGAGGTAGATGTGCTTCAGTATCCTGCACACCTGTGTATAATTGTGTATTATTATTCATGAGATGATGATAATTAGCACTGTGATTAAAGCTGAGGCAAGCTTTGGTCTGAGGCATCTTGAACTTAGATCTCAGTTTGCCATCTTCTGTGTTTCCCTGGGCAGGCGGCTTGCCCTGTTTAGCATTTATTTTCTAAATCTAGAAAACAGTTAATAATAGGGCCAGGCACAGTGGCTCACACCTGTAACCCTAGCACTTTGGGAGGCAGAGGTGGGCGAATCACCTGAGGTCAGAAGTTCGAGACCAGCCTGGCTAACATGTTGAAACGCTGTCTCTACTAAAAATACAAAAATCAGCTGGGCATGGTGGCATGCGCCTGTAGTCTCAGCTACTCAGGAGGCTGAGGTGGGAGGATCACTTGAGCCTGGGAAGTGGAGGCTGCAGTGAGCCGAGATCGTACCACTGCACTCCAACCTGGGCAACAGAGCAAAACTCTGTCTCAAAACAGCAAAACAAAACAAAACAAAGCAGTTAATAATTCAGTACCTAATGGGGCTGTTGTGAGGCTTGAATGTGAGGCTGGGTGAAATTCTGGGCACAAAGCATGGCACATGGAAAGCCCCTGTTCCTATAGGGATGAGTCATGGGGGCAGGTTAGGAGGTATAAGTTATGAAATGGGATTTCCCCTGAATGTCTTCTTTGGCCCTGGCCTGGGTAGCTGATGGCATAGCTAACTGAAATGGAATTCCTGCTTCCTGGAGGTCTCAGTTCGGCAGGGCAGCTAGGAATAGCCTTCAAGGGAGATGGGTACTTGATCAGATGTCACTTTCTGCTTAAACCACCAGTGGCCCTGGAAGTGAATACCGAAGCTCTTATGTGATGCCTTGCTGACTTCTCCTCTCTGTGTCCCTTCTTTTCTGACCATACCAGACTGTTGAAATTCCTCACTCCTATGTTCCTGCCCCGGGTTCTTTGCATGTGCCGTTTCTTCTACCTGAATCACCCTCTCTCTGTCTCCATCCCTCCTTTGCAATGAGACTTTCCCTGACCACTGTCCACCTCCAGTCTAGGTCCTGACATGTGCCTTCAGGAACCTCTTGCCCACTAGAGTGCTGCTTCATGAGGGGAGGCCGTATCCCTTGTGGAGGCCTTCCATCTGGACTGGACTGGTTCTACTGCTTTAACCAGCTTGTACCCACCCTATCATTAAGCAGTCACTGGGGCAAGTCACCTCATCTCCCTGGTTCTCAGTTTCCTCATCAGTCAGATGGGGGTGAAAAAATGTACCTGCCACATGGGGTTGTTGTGAGGATAAAGCAGGGGAGGGGAGGGGATAGCCCACTCAGTGCCTGGCACATGACAAGTGCTCAAAAACATTATTATCTGTTTTAGCTGTCATCAAGATAGGCAATAATAGTGCCTTGCCTTGCCTTGCCCTGCCCTGCCCTGCCCTGCCCTGCCCTGCCCTGCCCTGCCCTGCCCTGCCCTGCCCTGCCCTGCCCTGCCCTGCCTTGCCTTGCCTTGCCTTGCCTTGCCTTTCATATTATTTATTTAACAGGGTCTCACTGTGTCACCCAGGCTGCAAATCCACTCACTACAGCCTCAACCTCCCAGGCTCAAGCAATCCTCCCACTTTAGCCTCCCAAGTAACTAGGACTACAGGCGTGCACCACCATCCCCAGCTGATTTTTGTATTTTTTGTAGAGATGGGATTTCACCATGTTGCCCAGGCTGGTCTTGAACTCCTAGGCTTAAGCAATCTACCCGCCTTGGCCTCTCAAAGCGCTAGGATTACAGGCATGAGCCACTATGCCTGGCTGAGAAATAACAGTTATTAGTAAATTTAAAAGATTTAAATTTAATTTAAATTAGTAAATTTAAAAAACAGTATTATTGCCTATCTTGATGACAGTTAAAAGTTTCCCTAGAAGAGAAAACTGCATCTGTGCCTTACTTTGCAAATTAGAACATGGCTCCCATCCATTTACTGTGATCCCAGAGTGGAGAACGACTGGGCTGTTTTACGTATTTCCCCCACAAGGCTGTTATCTTAAGGTTTTTACACCCTGTGGTTCCTGTCTCCAGACTGGATAACAGCTTGCTATAGACGCGGGTTGGGTTAGCAGAACGAGCTGTATCAGAATCACCAATGTGTATTGGATGTCTGCTACTATGCCATGCACTGCGTAGTGCCTGAGCTCCCCTCACCCTCCCAAAAGGACTTAGGAGTTTAGTTCATGTCCTGCCTCAGGACAGGGCTCAAGCTGTATTTGAACTCAAGTATTTCCTACTCCACAGCCTCTCTCTGCCTTTCCACTCCCCAGCTCAGCCTTGCTCCTCAGGTTTTCTAACCTAGATTATGAAAGCAGAAAGGACTTGCTTCGAAAGAAGCCTTTTAGTAGCACTCGAAGAGCATTGCTTAGGCCTGAACAATAAGACTGACGCCCACGCCTGTAATCCCAGCACTTTGGCAGGCTGAGGTGGGCGGATCACGATGTCAGGAGTTCGAGATGAGCCTGACCAACATGGTGAAACCCTGTCTGTAGTGAAAATACAAAAATCAGCCGGGTGTGGTGGCAGGTGCCTGTAATCCCAGCTACTCAGTAGGCTGAGGCAGGAGAATCACTTGAGCCCAGGAGGCAGAGGTTGCAGTGAGCTGAGATCGTACCATTGCACTCCAGCCTGGGTGATACAGTGAGACTCCGTCTCAAAAAAAAAAAAAAAAAGACTGATGCCCAGACACATCACCAATCCCTGGGTGAAGACAACAACCGGACACTCCACACCTTTCAAATGCCAAAAAATGGTGGAGGGGGAGCTTCTGTACAGTGCGTTGCTATAGGCAGAGAGTTAAATGTCTCTTCCAGTAATTCCACTTCTGGGGTTTTATCTTTAGTAAGTAACTAAAAATGCATATTTACATTTGTTGTGTAAAGATTTTTGAGGCTGGATATGGTGGCTCATGCCTATAATCCCAGCACTTTGGGAGGCTGAGGTGGGTGGATTGCTTGAGTTTAGGAGTTCACAACCAGCTTGGGCAACATAGCAAGAACCTGTCTCTACAAAAAAAAAAAAAAAGACAGAAAACTTAGCCAGATATGGAGGCTGAGGTGAGAGGATCACTTGAGCCTGGGAGGTCGAGGTTATACTGAGCTGAGACTGTGCCACTGCACTGCAGCCTGGGCAACCCTGCCTTGGAAAAAAAAAAAAAAAAAGATTTTCAGGCCAGAACTGGTGGCTCACGTCTGTAATCCCCGCTTTGGGACGCCAGGGTGGGTGGATTACTTGAGGTCAGGCGTTTGAGACCAGCCTGGCCAACATGGCAAAACCCCATTTCTAATACAAAAAAAACAAAAACAAAAACAAAAATTAGCTGAGCATGGTGGCGGGTGCCTGTGATCTCAGCTACTCAGGACGCTGAGGCACGAGAATCACTTGAAACTGGGAGGTGAAGGTTGCAGTGCAACTGCATTGCAGCCTGCGTGAGAGAGTGAAGTTCTGTCTCAAAAAACAAACAAACAAAAAATTCATTACTAAGCATTACCCTGATAACGAGAAATGAGGAATAAACCAAGTACCAGTCAGGATTGATTATAAGAGGGCACATACATACAATGGACCAAATGGCCTTTAGCAATCATGTTGTGGAAGAATATTTCATGACAAAGGAAAGGGTTCACAATATGTCAAATGAAAAATGAAGGACACAGATTAACAGTGGTTACCACTGGATGGTGTGATTGTGGGTGGGTTTTCTTACTCTTTGTACCTCTGCTATTTTCTATATTGCTTTACAATGAGTAGTGTTACATAAGCAGAGGGTTTTAAATGTAAGGTTACACACAACAGACACTCAGTAAGTGTTCAAGGTACCCAGTGGTTACTAGGTGGTTGGGGCCACTTGTCTCAGAATCCCACCTTTGACCCTGGTTGTGCCTTCTCCTGTGGCTGCTTTCCCTGAAGGTGCTACCCAACCCCTTGTCCCAGCCCCTCTCCATTGCTTTTCTGCCTGGTGTCAGACATAGCTCATCCTCTGCCCATCCAGGTGGGGGTCTCTTGCAGAAACCCTGGCTTCCCCAATTGATGATTCTGTGAAGTAACTGCCCGGATTCCACACTAGCCTGTTCTTTTGTTGTTGTTGTTTGAGATAGGTTTCTCTCTGTTAGTCCGGATTGGAGTGCAGTGGTGTGAACATGGCTTACTGCAACCCCAAACTGGGTTCAAGCAATCCTCCTGCCTTAGCCTCCTGAGTAGCTGGGACTACAGGAACACACCACCATGCTGAGCTAATTTTTAAATTTTTGGTAAAGACAGGGATCTCACTTTGTTGTCCAGGCTGGTCTTAAACTCCTGGCTTCAAGTGGTCCTCCCACCTTGGCCTCCCAAAGTGCTGGGATTACAGGTGTGAGCCACCGCACATGGCCTTCTCATCCTGTCTTGTAGTTCGGGGAGAGGCAACTGAACTTAAGAATGGGCCCTTATGAATAAACTGACTATTTCAAGGAGAAAAGATGACTGACCATCAGAGGCTTCTGGAGTCTTCACCAGTTTCCAAACTCTGTGGATAGACACCCACATTTCCTGCCTATCCTCTCACTCCATAAAGGACTGTCTTTGGGTGTATCATCTCTCCCCCCGATAGACTCTCAGTCTGAGTCTAGGAACAAAGTCCTCCCCAACCCTAAGCCCACGTTAGGGGCAAGCACGGCATGGATGGGAGAGGGTGGGAGAGCTGCACATAGAAACCTTGTGGGTTAAATTGCTGTGTTGCTAATCTAAATATCCTACTTGCAGATGTGTCCTGCTTTCCAGAAACCCTGAATTATAAAACAGAGGAAGTCAAGGCAGTTGCCTTTAGTAATAATAAAAAGGCACATTTCCTTTAGCTGTGTACAGGAGACTCACTTGCCGCATCATCTCTCACTCAGCAGCCAGTGTGATGTCTTCAAACTGTGGCTCACATCCCATCATGCCTCTGTCTGAACCTTTAGGTGGACAAGGTCTAATGTCTCACTTTGGCCATCAAGGTTCCTCCAGCCTCTTTCTCCCCTTACCTCCCCTGTCCATGGTTCATGGACTTCCAGCAGTGTGACCTGTGTTCTGCCTGGGCCAGTGCTTCTTCCAGGTGTCTGTCACCACATCCTGCTCTCTTGCTGCCTGGTGAGGGGTCAGTTGACTGTCTCCCTCATCAGCTCATAAGCTCCATAAGGTCAGGGACTGTCTGTCTTGGTATCTGGGGACAGTCACTACTGTCCCCAGAGCCTAGCACAGTGTGTGGCATGTAGTAGATGCTCAAATAATTGTTAAGTTGAATCTAATGCAAAGAATACTTTTCTCTGACAAACCTGCCTGAGTAGAACACCAGGTGTTGGCTGGTGGATCTGAAGCCACTGCTGAGCTCAGATGAGGGAGCAGGCTCTTCAGAGACAGGAGAAGCCCTTTGCTTAATAAATGTAATTACCTGATAAACACGGCTGGTTGTCGTAGGGATCTTCTGCATTAGGGAGGAAGGAGAATGACAAAAGGTTCTTGGGGAAAAGACTGAGGACTAGGGGTCTGGACACAGGAGTTGTCCTTGGAAATGGAGTACTGGGGAGAGTGTGTTCCCTGAACAGGAAACTGGTGGGTCACAACGCATTGGGTCTGGGGTCAAGGAACCCCCTAGAAGCTGTAGTGGAATGAAGTTGCAGCTGTTGGAATAGAAGTTGGTTTGCTCAAGATGCCCAGTTTCTGGCCCAAAAGGTGGGCTGTAGGCCAGGAAGAGGCCACCCAGCACTGCGGGGCTGAGCACTGGCAACAGAAGGCAGAGGTTGCTGTGAAGTAAATCTGGAAGATCTGGATCCCAGCTGCTGCTGTCATAACAGGTGGCCTCCCAGGGAGCTCTCAACCCTCACCCCCTTCCTGCACCTGGGCAAGAGCCTTAGTACCTTGGGCTGATGCTCTTTCCTCTGTAAACAGGGGGCCAGACTGTGATCCTCTGGCTCTGGGGGCTGGCTTCACCTCGCTAAGCTTCGATTTCTTCATTTGAGAAGCGGGCCCGCACAGGCTGTCCTGAATGTTAATTTCGATGAAGCACCTAAAATGCACTGCCGGCACATGGGGGCAACTGATGAATTTTTCATTTTTAGCATCGGGGTTTATACTTTCTTAAGAGCCCAGTAACGACAGTCTAGGGCATTCTTTATTTCTGATTTTAAGAGGTGATGAGGACCGTAGGCGTTCATCTGTTGAATGAACGAATGCCGGCAGAAACTCGTTTTATTTAGAGTCCCATGTTGATTTCCGCATGCACGACCCAGGCCCCTCACTTTCAGGCTCCGCGTCCACCTACAAGCCGGCGATTCCTGAGAGCCTACTGGGCGCCCGGGTTCACGCAGCTCGAGGCTCGTCCTCATTCTCACCTCCACCATCGAGGAAAGTGAGGCTTGGGCAAGATCTGACTCGCCCAAGATCTGCCCAGCGGTGGGGGTGGAGGCTCCGCGTGCAGGCTCTGGCCCTGGACCGCTAGGGCAGCCTCTACCACCCCCGCACGACAGTCCCCTCCCACTAGGGTACCCGGCCCTCGACCCACCCTCGGGGTTTCCGCGGCGCGTTCTCTGGAGGGACAGCGGGAGCCAGAGGCAGGGCTGTTTACTCCTCTTCCGACTCGGTTAATTATCTCAGCCTCAGTCTGATTTAGGTGGCGGCGGGGGAGGGATGTCCTGGGGTCTCTGCTCTCCTCTTTCTAGCCTTCCTGTAGACCTAGGCCGTGCATGGGGAGCTGGGGTGTCGAGCGGTGGCCGGGCGTGGTCACGTCCTAGTCCTGCGTCGCCCGGCTTCGGCGCCCGCGGGGGTCCCCGGCCCGCCTCCCGCCCACGTGGCCGGCCCGGCCTCCCCGCCCCCGGCCCCGCCCCGCCCAGGGGATCAGCCGCCGCCTCCGCGGTGAGTTCTCCAGCCTGGAGAGGCCGAACTAGCGCGGGGGCCGAGGTGAGTGCGGGCAGCAGCCGGGAACCCAGCTCCCCGGCTAGACCCTTCCCGGCTGGACACCCCCTTGGTGGGACACCCCTGCTAGATCTCCCGAAGTGAGACCCTCTTCCGGGCTGGTTCCCCCTTTGCCCCGGTCCCCGAGCTGGACCCCCGCCACTCCCACCTCCGAGTTACCCCGCCAGGTCTCGGCGCCCCCGGCGGGGCCTGAGCGCTCCCTGGTCTAGGGTACGCCCAGCGCACGGGGGCGCACTGGGCGCAGGGCAAGTGGGCAGTGCCACCGCCAGCGTCGACCAGTCGTCGCTCCTGCTGGGGACCCTGACTCTGGTCCCCGGGTAGCCCCTTGAGCGAAAATTCCCGGAGCCACTTCCGGGGAGGGAGGCGCCACCTGTCCTGGGACGCGCCCCTTTCGCCCAACTTTCTTCTCCAGCCTGGCGGGGCACTCGCAGGTCAGCGTCGCGTTGCGCGCTGCTGGTGGCGGCTCACAGGGCCGCGGGTCACTTCGCGGCGGGGGAGCGGGACTCAGGGCGCTCCGGGCGGCGGGCGCCGTCCCAGCCTGCCTGAGGCCCTTGTCCCGGCGGCTGCATCTTTTAAACCGAGCGGCCAGAAGATGCAGAGATAGGACGCCAGGGTGGCGGACGCCAAAGGGTTAAGGTCAGCGTGGGTGCCTCGCAGCCAGAGACGGGTGAGCGTTTTCTGAGGCCGACTGAGCCGAGTGGAAACGGGTTCCCATGAGCTTTGCGGTGGTGGAGAGCTGCTTTTGCACTATCAGCGGCCCCATCACGCGCTTGAATGTTGCGGAAACAGAGCGCCTTGTTCCTCGAGGACTCGGGTTGCTGGATTTACTGCCTGGCCCAGGCTTGCTTCCCGCACTGGGCGAGGACGTGGGAATTGCCAGACGGTAGTTGACCTGAATGTACCGGTAGAAACTTATTTTTAAGCGTTTCATGCACTACCCAGGTATAACCACTTTCTTCCCTGGGTGTGGAGGAGGAGAGCTTCGCTGGATCTTTGTCTTGGCTGTGTAGTCCTGGGCAAGTTACTTCACTTACCTATGCCTCAGTTTTCTCATCTGTAAGGTGGGGATGAAAATAGTACAAACCTTAAAGACTTGTATAGGGATAAAGTGCTTAAAATACTGACTGGGGCAGGATAAATCCTCTGTGTTAGCTGCTCTTGTGATTATTATCACTGACATCTAACAGAGCGTGCACAGCCCTAGCTTCTCAATGAGGTGGGTCTGCAAGCTGTTGCTTCTTCCCCTTCTTCTGGTAAGGAGCTGGTGGTGGTTACACAGTAGCCATGGTGTTCCCTTCCGCCCTGGGAAATTTGAGCTTTACTGTAATACCTCCTGTGGCTAACCAGCCTTGTGCAAAGTATATCTCAGAATGTGGGATTAGAGATGAACTTTGTCAAGGACACTGTTGGGAAGTGGGGTCTTGGATCTTCTTTGGAAGCTCTGGGGTGCGATTGGATGTTTGCCTCTTGTTGGCGAGGGGAGGGTGGGTAGATTTCACTTGATTCTTTTAGGCCTTGGGTCCCCTGACAGGCTGATATTGTCTAGTCTCTGTGAGTGCGGGAGTCTATTTCAGGGTCCAGGGACCTGATCTTGTCTTCTTCTCCTGCATTCATTCATTTCTAGCAGATTGCTCCCTCCATCTGTAGAGTTTTCCTGGGCTGCACCCATTTAGTATCTTCTTGGAAATTTAGTTTCTGTCTTCTGGAACTCCACAGATAAGAGCTCTGTACCTGGAGCCCCAGGGAATGTCCTGAAATATACATGAGGCACTTGAAGCACAGTTATTTTTCCAGAAGTTTCCCCTTACATTGTATTCTCCATGAGGCCTGTAAGTGGACTCTGAACCTCTGGTAGGAAAGTGAAGGTTCTTGCCCCCGTTACATCTCAGTTCCCTGCAAATTGGGGACTGCCCTTGTTCCCCCTCCCAGAACACACTTTTCAGTAGGCAATACAGGTCAGCCTTGACTTGGTCAATTAGGGGAAAGAGACACAGGCTGTGAGGTTAGGGACTGTTGGCCTGTAGTGAGACCTTTAGGCTGGGATGCAATTCATGAACATTTGAGTTCAAGTTTTCAGAAGACTTCTGAGGGCCTTTGTACTTGCTGTTCCCTCAACCTAGCATGCTTTTCCATCACTTCTTCCATGCTGGGCTCTTTCTTGCCCTTTTGCTCAGATGTCTCCCATGTACAGGTGGTTTTTCTGATTACTCTATCCAAAGCAGCCCCTCCCCCATTAGTTACTATCACACTCTTTCTTGTATTTTATTCATAGAGCTTGCCTGGGATGATCTTATTCATGCATCGATTTATAGGTTTATTGTGTGCATCCACCCAGGAGAACGTAGGATTCAAGAGGGCAGAGGTGTGTTGTCCTGTTCACTACTGACTCCTGGCCCATGGCATATAGCTGGTGCACAATAACTGTCCTGAGTGAATGAACACCCATTGACTGAAGTGAGGCGAGTTTGGAGAGTAGTGAAATGCAAAGGAACTAGTTGCTGGTCAGGAGCTCAGGGTTGAAAGTGACCATGAATGTGGCATACTTTCACCTCCAGATTAAATCACCCCTGCAACATCTCTTCCTAGTTACTGTTTAACCTAAGCTTGAATCCTCTAGGCACAGGGAACTTGTCGCCTCCTGCAATAGCCTGTTCCATTGGAGGAGAGGGAACAGAGAACTATTGAAGGAGAGGGGGCAGAGAACCAGATGCAGTCCCTATACCACTGTGATGAGGACGAGCTGTGGCCTCCTGCATGCTACCGTTCTGGTCCTTCTGGTCTGCTTCGTGTCCTGACCATCCTGCATCCATCAATATCCATCTCTAAAGTTCTCTGCCGTAACTAAGGTCCCTGAGCTCCTGACCAGAACTTAGTACGCTGCCCAGTCATGTGTCACCAGAGGGGGTCTGAGGCAAAGAAGCATGAAGCAGAAAGGCCATTGCCATAGTTTAGTAACCCTTCAAGGCCAAGTTCTGTATTGTTCAGGCTCCTGAACTGCACTGGGTTGGAGGTAGGGGTGTCTCTTTTGTTCTTTTCCTGGATTTTTCTGTATCATTCCTTAATCAATTTATTAATGTGACCCTAGCTATATTTAAAAGAAAATTAATCCTTGGACCCATTTTCTTAATGGTTTGTACAAATATTCTTTAATTCATATCACTTCACTTTCACAAGTTGAAACTCAAGTTAAAATGAGATTTTTAATATATAATTCTAATTTATTGAGTCAGTTTCTTCATGGGATATTACTAGCATGATGGGTGGAGTGAGGTCTGCCGTGGAGAGGTTTGGTGACAAGCTTTGCTTTCTTCTTTACTTTGATGAAAATTGTTTATTCAATTATGAAAATGGGTACACATTTCTTTTTCTTTTTGCTTTTTTTTTTTTTTTTTTTTTGAGACGGAGTCTTGCTCTGTCGCCCAGGCTGGAGTGCAGTAGTGCGATCTCGGCTCACTGCAAGCTCCGCCTCCCGGGTTTACGCCATTCTCCTGCCTCAGCCTCCCAAGTAGCTGGGACTACAGGCGCCAGCTACCACACCCGGCTAATTCTTTTGTATTTTTAGTAGAGACGGGTTTCACCATGTTAGCCAGGATGGTCTCGATCTCCTGACCTCGTGATCCGCCCGTCTCGGCCTCCCAAAGTGCTGGGATTACAGGCGTGAGCCACCATGCCCAGCTCTTTTTTCTTTTTTAGAGATAGGGTCTTGCTTTCTTAAGAGCCCAGGCTGGCATGCAGTGGCGTGATCTTGACTCACTGCAACATCTGCCTCTCAGGCTCAAGTGATCCTTCCGCCTTAGCCTCCCGAGTAACTGGGACTATGGGCATGCACCACCATGCCTAGCTAATTTTTGTAGTTTTTGTAGAGATGGGATTTCACCATGTTGCCCAGGTTGGTCTCGAACACCTGGGCTCAAGTGATCACCTGCCTTGGCCTCCCAAAGTGCTGGGATTACAGGCATGAGTCACCGTGCTGGGCCCATTTTTTTTTCTTAAAAAAAGAAAAAAAAGAGGATGGGCAAGACTGTTCCTAATTGAGGTCGTATTTACACCTATCTTAGCCACTTAGCTCATTTTTTTCATTTATTCAAAAACATTTAGGGAGAGAGGGCTACTCTGTACCAGGCATTGCCCTGGTACTGACCACACAGCAGTCAAGGAAACTGACAGCATTCCTCCCTTGTGGAGTTTACATCCCAGTGGTGGAGATGGACAGCAGACAACTAGATCAGTAATAAGATGTGAGGGAGAGTGGCCAGTGTAATGGAGATGAAGCTGGGGAAGGAGATCCAGAGTGATGGGATGGAGGCAGAGCTGGCTTTGGTCAGAGAAGGTCTCTGAGGAGATAGCACTGGAGCATAAACCCAGACAAATGAGGGAGGAGCCTCATGGACAATTGCCGGCAACCTCATTCCATGCATATGGAGCCCAACGTTGTGGTCAAACTCCCCAGTGTGGCCAGTCAACTCTTGAGCACTGGACATGGTCTATCTCACTGCAGAAGGGGAGGGAAAATGAGACAATGTAGGGAGAACTCTCCTACTGCCCCCCAGGTCCTGGCAGGTGGCTGGAGTAAGATCTTGGCATTGTGTGTTCTGATGGCTTACTAGAAGGTTGGTACCTACCTTTACAGGGTGAGACCTGAGCAGTGTGTTCTGAAACTGCCACCTGGGGAATGAGCATGAGCCTAGGGGTCATTGCTGGAGTTATAATCCTGCACATTGTAAGACTTGCTCCACTGTACCTAACCTGGTGGTGGACTCCTTCCTCTTTTGTGTCATTTGATTACCTCACCTCATCACCTAGTGGCACTCACCTAGAGGAAAAGTAGTTACTTAGCAGGCTTTGATAGAAACAACAAAGAGATGAAAATGTATAGGATCAGGGATCAGGAGATGCATGCGTCCCACTCTTTCCATTGATTGATCCATTGATGTCATTTAATACAGTGTAAGGTTCCTAGGGGGCTAAGAGTATGAGATCTGGATTGTGTGACCTCGTGCCAGTAACTTAACCTTTCTAAGTCTTTTTTCCTTCATCTGTGATGTTGGGGAAATGGTGCGACAGGGAGGCTTCTTGGAAAAAGTGATATCTGATGAGATGCAGAAAGGGATGGCTATGAGTCACCCCCGGTGGGGGATGGAAGGGAGGACATAGCATGTGCAAAGGCCCAGACAAAAGCTGCCAGACTCTCAGATGTTGCAGGATTGTCACTGATTACAGCTGTGTGTGTATGTGTGTGTTGGAGTATACTGTAGAGAGGGACCTGACAAAGCAGCCCTCAATAAATGTCAGTTGGTTTGAACGGCTGTACCCTGTGCTACTGGGCTCAGCACCTATATCCTCATACAGTCTCCACAACCATCCTGTGGCACAGGTCCTCTCATTATCCCCATCTTCCATACCAGGAAATTGAAGTATAGAGTTATAAATAACTTGTTCACAACTGTCTTGCTGTATCAGGAGAGCTGGAGGTGAAGAGAGTCTTCCCAGAAGATTTATTTGGGGTACAGCAATGTAAAGAGAGATGGCTGTTTGTAAATATCTCTGACAGGTCTCGCTTTGGCACACATCTCCCTGAAATGTCAGCTCTGGGAGGGCAGAGGCTGCTCCTGGCAGAACACCTGGCCCCTGGCATGATGCCAGTGCACAGTTGGGTTTGTTGGGATGTTGGGTAGATGACCCAAGGCCTCTGGGTGGCCATGGAACGAGTCTGGAAGAGTCTAGTGCCTTCATTTCCCAGGTGTCTCCTGACTTTTCCAAGGTGGACCCACAAGTCAGGGCAGAACTGGACATGGGGCCCAAGTCAAAACCAAAATGCTTCAGGAAAGGAGGCCAGGGCACTTGGCTGGAGCCAATCCCTAAGGGGCATGCAGCACTCTTGCAGCCTGGTTGCTGAGTGCACTGTACCCATTCACCTTCAGCCACACACCACCAGCAGTCATCCCCGGGTGCTCAAACAGAGCCAAACTCCACAGTCACCCAGATACTGTGGAGGTTTTCCCATGTTCACATCTTTGCTCCTGCTGTTTCTACTCCTTGGAAGCTCTTTCATGCTTGTCCACTTTCACAACTTCCCACGCTACCCAACTCCAGTGGCTTTCTCTCTCTTTCCTTCCCTTTTGGCTAGAAACATAAATAAGAAATCCTGATTATATTCTTATTGAACACAAATGTAAACATATCAGAAGTTGTAGAGTTAAAAGTAATTACAGGTATAATATGCTGAGATTAAAAAAAGAAGTAAAAAATCAAATTCTGCCTTCCCCATCCCAGGCTTGCTTCCAAAGGGAATGTTTGTGATCAACTAGGCATAGATTTCTCTTGCTTTTGTTTACTCACACAAGCATGGGTGCCTGTGAGTGTCTTTGAAAACCAACACAATGGGCTCATTTTGTATGTATTACTTACCAATGGATTTTGTTTCTTTGTATTTATTTACTTATTTATTTATTTATTTATTTATAGACGGAGTCTCACTCTGTCACCCTGGCTGGAGAGCACTGGCATGATCTTGGCTCACTGCAACCTCTGCTACCCAGGTTCAAGTGATTCTTCTGCTTCAGCCTCCTGAGTAGCTGGGATTATAGGCACCTGTCACTGCGCCTGGCTAATTTTTGTACTTTTTAGTAGAGATGGGGTTTCACCATCTTGGCCAGGCTGGTCTTGAACTCCTGACCTCGTGATCCACCCACTTTGGCCTCCCAAAGTGCTGGGATTACAGGAGTGAGCCACCACGCCTGGCCTGTTTTTATTTATTTTTATTATTATTATTATTTTTAAGACAGAGTTTTGCTCTGTTGCCCAGGGTGGTATCTCAGCTCGCTGCATCCTCTGCCTCCCCGGTTCAAGTGATTCTCATGCCTCAGCCTCCCTAGTAGCTGGGAGGCATGTGCCACCACAGGCGAATTTTTTGTATTTTTAGTAGAGACAGGTTTTGCCATGTTGCCCAGGCTGGTCTTGAACCCCTGAGCTCAAGCAATCCTCCCGCCTTGGCCTCCTGAAGTGCTGGGATTAGAGACATGAGCCACTGTACCTGGCCTATTTTTTTTTTTTTTTAATTCTTTATTTGGCCTGGACAGTGCTAACAACTAACATTTTCCCATTTAATTATGTCCAAGAGTGTTTTCTTTGTCCATTTGCATTTCTCTTCTCTTTTACCTGCCCTGGCTCTTCCCTTCCCTAGGGAAGAATATACAAACTTCTATGGACATATGGTTTTATTTCTCTTGAATATATATCTAGCAGTGGAATTGCTGGGTATATGGTAACTGTAACATTTTGAGGAACTGCCAAACTGTTTCCAAAGTGGCTGCACCGTTTTACAATCCCATCAGCAGTGCATGAGGTTTCCAGTTTCTCCACATCCTCATCAACACTTGTTATTATCCATCTTTTGATTATTGCCATCCTAAGTGGGTTTGAAGTGACATCTCATTGTGACTTTGATTTGCATTTCCCTGATGGCTAATGATGATGTGCGTTCTTTCATGTGCTTATTGGCCATTTGTGTATCTTCTTTGGAGAAATGTATATTTGGTCTTTTATCCATTTTTAGATTGGATTATATGTCTCTTTATTATTGAGTTGTAAGTGTTCTTTGTGTATTCTGAATTTGGTTCCTTATCAGCTATGATTTTAAAATACTTTTTGCCCATTCTGTGGGTTATTTTTTCACTTTCTTGATGGTGTTCTTTGAAGTGCCAGGTTTTAATCTTGGTGAAGTTCAATTTATCTATTTTTCTTGGGTTGCCTATGCTTTTGGTATCATACCTAAGAAACTTTTGCCTAATGCAAGGTCATGAAGACTTATGCCTATATATTCTTTTTTTTTTTTTTTTTTTGAGATGGAGTTTTGCTCTTTCACCCAGGCTGGAGTACAGTGGCATGATCTCAGCTCACTGCAACCTCCACCTTCCAGTTTCAAATGATTCTCCTGCCTCAGCCTCTTGAGTCGCTGGGACTACAGGTGTGTACCATCACACCCGGCAGATTTTTGTATTTTTAGTAGTGGCAGGGTTTCGCCATGTTGGTCAGGTTGGTCTCAAATGCTTGACCTCGTGATCTGCCTGCCTTGACTTCCCAAAGTGCTGGGATTACAAGCGTGAGCCACTGCAACTGGCCATATGCCTATATATTCTTATAAGAGTTTTATAGTTTTAGCTCTTAGATTTAGAACTTTGATCTGTTTTGAATTGATGTTTGTATATGGTGTGAGGTAGGGGCCTAGCTTCATTTTTTGCATATGGAAATCCTGTTGTCCCAGAACCATGTGTTGAAAAGACTCTTCTTCCCCATTAAATTGTTTTGATACTCTTGTCAAAAATCAATTTATTATAAATGTAAGCATTTATTTCTGCATTCTCAATTCTAGTCCATTCATCTGTATGTCTATCCTTATGCCAGTATTGCTGTCTATACTGTCTTGACTTCTATAGCTTTGTAGTAAGTTTTGAAATCAGGAAGTATGAGTCCTCCAACTTTGTCCTTCTTTTTCTTTTTTCTTTTTTTCTTTTTTGTGAGACAGAGACTTGCTCTGTCACCCAGGCTGAAGTGCAGTGGTATGATCACTGCTCACTGTGGCCTTGACCTCCTGGGCTCAAGCAATCCTCCCACCTCAGCCTCCCAAGTAGCTGAGACTACAGATGTGTGCAACCACACCCAGCTAATTTTTAATTTTTATTTATTTATTTTTTGTAGAGACTGGGTCTGGCTATGTTACCCAGGCTGGTCTCAAACTCCTGGGCTCAAGTAATCCTCCCACCTTGGCCTGCCAAAGTGCTGGGATTGTAGGTGTGAGCCACTGTGCCCAGCCTGTCCTGCTTTTTCTAGATTATTTTGGCCATTCTGGATCTCCCTATGAATTTTAGGATCAGCTTGTTAGTTTCTGCAAAAAGGGACCTGAGATTTTGATAGGGGTTGCATTGACTCTATAGATCACTTGGGGAGTTTTGCCATCTTAACAATATTAAGTGTGGAACCTGAATTCCTTTTTGCTGGTGGCACTGCTCACTCAGCTTCCCTAGTCATTGAGTCTGCTGAGTAGGCAAATTGCACAGACATCAAACTGCACTGACAAAACTCCAGGGGCATAATGTCTCTTTTCCTTTTTGAAGAAAGTAAGACAGTATACTATAGTGTCTAATTTAAGGTTTGGATAAGACACTTAATTCCTGAATTTGTGAAATGGGAGTGCATCTGGCACCTGGTCGCAGATATGACAGATCTGGCTTTCCTTCATGCTAAGGATGGGATGGAGATCTCTAAGATACTCCCATGACCCCTTGCTTCATGCCTTGAGAAGTGTGGTGAGAACTGGGAGACCCCACAGTCCTGGAGGCACCAGGTGGTGGTAGGAGAATTGAAGCCAGGCTCCATTTTATATTGTTTTATCTGTTGGGCAAAGGGGTATGATTTCATATGAGGAAAGAGTTCTGCTACTAAAACAATCTTGGCCCCTCCCCACCAATTCACTCCCATCATAGTTTGAAGAATGGAATAAAAATAAAAAGGGAGTAATATCACATATTAAAAGTTTAGTTTAGGCTAGACGCAGTGGCTCACGCCTGTAATCCCAGCACATTGGGAGGTTGAAGTGGGAGCATTGCCTCAGGCCAGGAGTTTGAGACCAGCCTGGGCAGCAAAGCGAGACTCTATTTCTATAAAAAAATTTAAAAATTAGTTGGGTGTGGCGGCACATGTCTGTAGTCCCACATACTTGGGAGGCTAAGGTGGGAGGATAGCTTGAGCCCAGTCGTTTGAGGCTGCAATGAGCCATGCTCACACTAATGCACTCCAGCTTGGCGACAGAGCAAGACCGTCTCAAAAGAAAAAAACAAGCTTAGTTTATACCCCAGCATGTACTTATGTGTTCCAGATGTAATGCTTTGGCACAGCACAAATACATGATTTTATTTTCAAGAAAGAAGAAATAAAGAATGCAGCACTTACATTTGTATCACTTGGAATCTTGTTTTCCAAGTTGGAATCTTGTTTTCCAAACTTAAAGAACAATGTGGGAAACTACATTTGAAACTTCAAATCCATTCATACCTCAACTCAGCTGGGGGGAGGAGCTCTCATTTTAAAAAACAATACTTGTGTGTGGGTATGTTTGAGAGACAGAGATTAGAGTTATTTATTACAGTTGTTTCAAAAAAGCAATTTTTTAAAAAGCATTAATTTGGACTGAGTTTTTAGTTTGTTTCTGGGAGGAGAGAAAGTTATATGCAATAGAAAATGTTTTGAGGTCTTCAAAATCTCAGATCTAGGCTGGGCATGGTGGCTGATGCCTGTAATCCCAGCACTTTGGGAGGCTGAGGCGAGTGGATCACGAGGTCAGGAGTTCAAGACCAACCTGGCCAAGACGGTGAAACCCCGTCTCAACTAAAAATACAAAAATTAACTGGGCATGGTGGCGGGTGCCTGTAATCTCAGCTACTAGAGAGGCTGAGGCAGAGAATTGCTTGACCCGGGAGGCAGAGGTTACAGTCAGCCAAGATCGTGTCACAGCACTCTAGCCTGGGTGATAGAGCGAGACTTGGTCTCAGAAAAAAAAAAAAAAAAAAAAAATCAGATCTTTTGCCTTAGCAGATTCCCTTTACTTAAGTTGTTGGAACCGGCAGTTCATAGGGATTTTGTTTCCATCCTTTAGTGATGGGGGTGTGTGCGTGTGTGTGCACATGGAAAGTTAGGGGAAAAACACAATGATATAACCTAACCCCAAAACAAGGAAGCACGTTGCACACTTGAGGTTTGGCGCTTCAGTTCCTGCCCAGTCTCAGAAGGTGCATGCAGCTTGGCTGACCTTGTGTGACCTTTCTGTATGACACATCTCCCAAGGGGGTGGGGAGGACTATTTCTCTCCAGCATGGCTTTAGTTTTATAAAAGCCCTGTGCAGTCTTGCAAACTCAAATGGTTTTCTTAACAAATCACTCACATTTCATGTGTTCTGGGCTGGGCAGGGCCTCGCTAATCGTTGGCCAGCATTGTGAGTCAGAAATTATTTAAATGACCGCCTGAGTCCTTTTGAGGAGAGAGAGTTGGCAAGTTTATTTAGGGAGATGCAGTGACTCTTAAACAGCACTGCAGTAAGTGAGTGACAGCACTGATAAATGTGTTAGAAGCTCTATTTTATTGTGATAATAAATGCTAACGAAGAACATGAAAGTATTACCTTTTAGAGTGAGCTAAGAATGATGATGCTACCAAATTTTATTAAGTATTTATTATATGGTGGAGTATGGTGGCTTCTCCCTTGTTTTTGACTGTGACCTATTGTAAAAAATAGACTGCAACCTGGTGACCCGGTGGTGTGTGTGTGTGTGTGTGTGTGTGTGTGCGTGCACACACACACACACATATCTGAATTATTTGGTGAAACAATAGTTGCCCTATGCATGTCTAGTGTCCTCTGGGCTCAAGTGATCCTCTTGCCTTGGCCTCCAGAGTAACTGGGACTACAGGTGCATGCCACCACACCTGCTAATTTTGTTTGTTTGTTTGCTTTTTTTTTTTTTGAGACGGAGTCTCGCTCTGTTGCCCAGGCTTGAGTGCAATGGCCGAATCTCAGCTCACTGCAAGCTCTGCCTCCCAGGTTCACGCCATTCTCCTGCCTCGGCCTCCCGAGTAACTGGGACCACGGGAGCCTGCCACTGTGCCCGACTAATTTTTTTGTGTTTTTTTTAAGTAGAGATGGGGTTTCGCATGTTAACCAGGATGGTCTTGATCTCCTGACCTCGTGATCCACCCACCTTGGCCTCCCAAAGTGCTGGGATTACAGGCGTGAGCCACTGCACCTGGCTTTACACTGGCTAATTTTTAAAATTTTTTGTAGAGACTGGGTCTCACTGTATTACCCAGGCTGGTCTCAAACTCTTGGGCTCAAGTAATTCTCTGGCCTCAGCCTCCCAGTGTGCTGGGATTACGAGTGTAAGCCACCACACCCACACTAAAGTTGCATTTGAAAACAAATATATCTCCTATGATGGCTTTGATCAATATATAGACAAATATTATTATTATTATTATTATTATTATTATTATTTTGAGATGGAGTCTCGCTGTCGCCCAGGCTGGAGTGCAGTGGCACGATCTTGGCTCACTGTAAACTCTGCCTCCCTGGTTCACGCCATTCTCCCGCCTCAGCCTCCCGAGTAGTTGGGACTACAGGCACCCGCCACCACGCCCGGCTAATTTTGTATCTGTATTTTTAGTAGAGATGGGATTTCACTGTGTTAGCCAGGATGGTCTCCATCTCCTGACCTCGTGATCCTCCTGCCTTGGCTTCTCAGAGTGCTGGGATTATAGGCATGAGCCACTGTGCCTGGCCAACAAATGTTATTCTGTCTGGGTTGCCATATTTTGTGGTTTTTTAAAAAAATATTTTTATTCATCTCTCTGTGACTTGAAATTTCATGCAAGTACAGGTCCTTACAGACCATTTCTATTGGAAAATCACTTATTTTGGGTGTGTATTAGGGTTTGGAGAGAAACAGAATCAACAGGATATATGTCAATCAATCGCTCATCTATCTATTGAGAGGTTGATTTTTAGGAATTGACTCATATGATTGTGGAGGCCGAGTGAGTCCAAAATCGGTAAGGTAGGCTGGCAGGCCGGAGACCCAGGGAAGAATTGCAGTGAGCCCAAAGGCAGTCTGGGCAGAATTCTTCCTGCTCTGGGAGGTCAGTCTTTTTCTACTAAGGCTCATAGCTGATTGGCTAAAGCCCACCACATCATGGAGAATAATCTGCTTTACTCTAAGTTCACTGATTTAAATGTTAATCTCATCTAAAAAATACCTTCACAGAAATGTCTAGAATGTTTGACCAAATAGCTGGTTACCATGGTCTAGCCAAGTTGACACATAAAATTAATCATCACAGTGGGTAAGATACTGTTTGAGGTTGTTCAGAAGAAAGGAAAAAGGCAAAAGGCCAGGCGCAGTGGCTCACGCCTGTAATCCCAGCACTTCGGGAGGCCGAGATGGGCAGATCACTTGAGGTCAGGAGTTCGAGACCAGCCTGGCCAACATGGTGAAACCCTGTCTCTACTAAAAATACAAAAAATTAGCCAGGCATGGTGGCGGGTGCCTGCAATCCCAGCTACTTGGGAGGCTGAGGCAGGCGAATCGCTTGAACCTGGGAGGCGGAGGTCGTGGTGAGCCAAGATCGTGCCACTGTACCTGGGTGACAGAGTGAGACTCCGTTTCAGAAAAAAAAGAAAAAAAAGAAAGGAAAAAGGCAATGGTTGGAAGTGGAAGTGTGCTGTTGGTACAGATAGGAGAACATTTCGGAAAGAACTTCCTCCCCTTTGATTGACTGCAAAATAAGTCCCTCCCTTGTTGTCTTGCAATTATAGGTGGACCAGATGGGTTGGCAGATTGTCAGTGGGGGTGCAGAGTTTCTTGTTCTGATTGAAATGATTTTTTCTTACATTTTAGGATTTTTGCTTTTTTTTTGAGACAGAGTCTCAGTATGTTGCCCTCCTGGCCTTAAGTGATCCTCCTGCCTCAGCCTCCTGAGTAACTGGGATTACAGGTGTGAGCTACCGTGCCCAGTTCTTAGATTTCCTTTTAAGACTGAAGATCTGAGAGTTCATGGGCCTAACTAAGTAAAAGGTGCCATCTATCTGCAGCAAATTGGTGCATGCTCCGTAGATCTAGCTGTAGGGGGTTGTCTGTGCTAATGCAGCATTTGTGACTCAGCCATAATGAGGCTGACCTTGCCTCACCTGTTCCGCAGGCTACCACGTAGCTGTGGTGGGTCACTGGCCACAGAAACTATTGGTATCTGGGGCTGCCTGGGTGGGAACTCAGCCTGTATGAGAACATGGTATTCAGAAGACATTAAACATTTATTATCGCTTTTGTTTTATTTTATTTTTATTGAGGTGTAATTAACATACCACAAAATTGACCCTTTTGAAGTACCCAATCTGTTGTTTAGCACATACATAAGGTAGTGCAAATATTGCCACTAGTTCCAGAATATTCATCATCCTAAAAGACAGTTTTTCTTTTGCAAGTAATGTTTTTTTTTTTTTGAAATGGAGTCTCACTCTATTACCCATGCTGGAGTGCGGTGCCACAATCTCGACTCACTGCAACCTCTGCCTCCCAGGCTCAAGTGATTCTCCTGCCTCATCCTCCCTAGTAGCTGGGACTACAGGTGTGCACCATCACACCCGGCTAATTTTTGTATTTTTCATAGAGATGGGGCTTCACCATGTTGGCCAGGCTGGTCTCGAACTCCTGACTTCAAGTGATCTGCCCATCTCGGCCTCCCGAAGTGCTGGGATTACAGGCGTGAGCCACTGCGCCTGGCCTTTTGCAAGTAATTTCAACATTTAAGAGCATGGCCTACTGGATCAGTCCCATCAACAAATAAACACGCAGTTATTTCTCCCAACTTAAAAACAATAGAACCCTCTCTCCACTCTACTTCTCCCTACAGTTATACACCCATTTCTCTTCAGTTTAGAGCAACAGTTTTTGAAAGAATTGTCTGGACTTGCTGACTAATTTTTGGCCTTCCATTGTCTTAAACAAATTGTGATAAAACACACATAACGTAAAATTTACTGTGTTGACTATTTTTATGTTTTCAGGGCAGTAGTGTTGTGTATAGTGATATTGTTGTGCAACCAATCTGCAGAGTTTTTCATCTTGTGACACTGAAACGCTGTATCCGTTAAACAGTAACCCCCATTCCCTCCTGCCCCCAGCCCCTGGCGACCAGCATTCTACTTTCTGTCTCTGAATTTGACTGCTCTAGATACCTCATATAAGTGGAATCATGCCATATTTGTCCTTTTGTGATTGGCTTATCTCACTCGGCAAAATGCGCTCAAGGTTCACCCATGTTCTAACATGTGTCAGAATTTCCTTCCTTTGGGCTGGGCATGGTGGCTCATGCCTGTAATCCTAGCACCGAGGAGGCGGGCGGTGAGCCCAGGGATTCAAAACCAGCCTTGGCAACATGGTGATACCCTGTCTACAAAAAAATACAACAATGTGCTGGGCGTGGTGGCATGCACCTGTAATCTCAGCTACTTGGGGGCTGAGGTGAGAGGATCGCTTGAGCCAGGGAAGTTGAGGCTGCAGTGAGCCGTGATCTTGCCGCTGCACCCCAGCCTGGATAACAGAAGGAAACCCTGTCTCCAAAAAAAGAAAAAAAAGAAAAAGAAAAAAAGAAAGAATTTCCATCTTGGGTTTTGGTTTTCTGTTTTGTTTTTTTGAGATGGGGCCTCACTCTGTCACTGATTGCTGCAGTGGCACAATCTCAGCTCACTGCAACCTCTACCCCCCAGGCTCAAGCAATCCTCTGACCTCAGCTTCCCGGGTAGCTGGGACCACAGGCATGCACCACTATGCCCGATTAATTTTTTATATTTTTGGTAGAGACAGGGTTTTGCCACATTGCCCAGGATGGTCTCGAGTCCCTGAGCTCAGGCAATCCCCCTGCCTGGGCCTCCCAAAGTGTTGGGATTACAGGCGTGAGCCAGCACAGCTGGCATGGACTTTCCCTCCTTTTTAAGGCAGAATATTATTCAATTCTATGTATTTGCCACATTTTGTTCAACCATTCTTCTGTCGTGAATACAGAATTGCTTCCACCTTTTGGCTATTGTGAATAATGCTGCTATCCCATTCTCTTTTGAGCCCCTCATTTCAGGCAGGCTTGGCTCCCACTCCCCTCTCCCCAGACATCTCTTCCTGAGGTCTCCGATGAGTGCCTGGTTGCTCATCCCAATGGCCTGTTCTCTGTTGCCATCCTTCCTGGCTGCCAGCAGTGTTTCATGGAGTTGGTCACCTTCTCTTCCTCGAAGCCTTGTCTCACCTGGCTTCCAGGATGCCCCACTCTCCTGATCCTCTTCCCACATCTCTGTTAAGGAGCACCCCAACCTCCTGGTTGCTCAGGCCTGAAGGCTGGGGCATCGTCTTTGACTTTTTTTTTTTTTTTTTTTTGAGACGGAGTCTCGCTCTGTCACCCAGGCTGGAGTGCAGTGGCCGGATCTCAGCTCACTGCAAGCTCCGCCTCCCAGGTTTATGCCATTCTCCTACCTTAGCCTCCCAAGTAGCTGGGACTACAGGCGCCTGCCACCTCGCCCAGCTAGTTTTTTTGTATTTTTTAGTAGAGACGGGGTTTCACCGTGTTAGCCAGGATGGTCTCGATCTCCTGACCTCGTGATCTGCCCGTCTCGGCCTCCCAAAGTGCTGGGATTACAGGCTTGAGCCACTGCGCCCGGCCTGTCTTTGACTTTTGTATCTCTCTTCTCCACACTTGTCAAAAGACCCCACTGTATTTTTTCAAAATATACTTGGAAAGTGGCCACTGCTCTCCTCCTTCTCCTACCACCCTCCAGGTCATTCTCCCCTCTCACCTGAATGACTGTGTCCTCCAAGCCTCTGCCCTTACCTCCTTTCAGCTTGTTCTCAACTCAGAGTCAGAGGGAACCTTCTAAAGGGTTGGCTACTTCTCTGCTCAAAGCCCTCAAATAGCTCTCATTTCACTGCAACAAAAGCCAAAGCCCTTAGGGTGGCTGCAAGGCCCCATGTGATCTGGCCACATTTCCTCTCTGACTCCTCTCTTAGTTTGCCCTTCCCCATCATAACCCCACCTCAGCCACATCACCTCCATGCTGTTCCCTGCGTGGGCACCTCAGGGCCTTTGCACCTGCTATTCCCACTGCCCAAAATGCACCTCTTCCAATGTATGCAGAGCTTGGTCCCTCATTTCCTCCAGCCTCCCCTGGTCATCATATCTAAACTGTTACCACTACATCCCAACTTCCCCTCTGCCTTCATTGCTTTTTCTCCTAACACTATCGTTATCCAATATAAGGTATATTTTGCTTATTTATCTTGTCATCTGCCTCCCCCACTAGAACGTAAATTCCATGAGAGCAGGAATTTTTCTTCTATTGTGTTCCCTGTCATGTCCCCAGCGCCTTGCCTGGTACAGACAATAATTTGTTGAACCTGTAAAGAAGAGTTTGGTAAACAGATTAAAAGCCATTTGATTCTTCTATTATGATATAATTCTTGCCTATATTTTTCTTACCTGTGAATTATTACATATGTGTATGTATGTGTGTGTGTATGTATGTTTGTTGTGTGTGTGTGCATGTGTGTGGACAGAGAAAGAGCTAGTCCTGTCGTTCACACCAGATATTCCTGCTTGTTAAACAGCTACATAGTGTTTTGCTGAGTGGCTAGAGCAACTTTATTTAACCTTGTTTTGTTCAGTACTACTGGGCAGCTTCCAATCTTTTGCTATTGTAGATTACGCAGCATCTGTGCTGGGCACTTGCCCTGCTTCCTTCCCTCTTCTCTGAAAGGCTCCCCCGTGCTCCTGAGCCCCCCCCATGCTCCTGAGCCCAGCCTGAGCCCAAGTGGGGGCTGTGGTCCTGGCTGGGCCTATCATGGTTCCCCTCCCCCTGGCTATGGTAGCCGGTTCGGAGCTAGACACAAGCCAGCCATGCCAGGCCGTGGGCTTCCTCACCGTCATTCTAACCCACTCAGAAGTGGCAGAGAAGGTGCTTGAAGGCACTCACCCAGTGTTAGAGCAGTTAGGACAGGCCCAGAGTGTGGAGCGGTGACAGCGTGTGGGGAGGGTTGGGCACATTGTCTTTGGATCTAGTCACATGACTGTTCGAGCTGCTCCAGGGACCTTCCTACAATCCCCTTTCTCACCTATCTAGATGGAGTTGGATTTCTCACTGCTAGCAGTGAGTCTAGACAGATCCAATCCAGTGGAGCATCCCTGCCTCACTCTCTTTTTTTAGTTGATCCTTAGTCTAGAGCAAGGAAAGATGTGGAAACCCTCCCAAAGGCATTATTCAGGGCAGAAAATGCTGGTAGGCAGAGCAGCACCTTGTTTTTGTCACAACCAGAGAAACAATTTAAATCTGAACCTGTGAGGGCTCAGATGCTGACGCTGCCATCTGAGAAGGAGGACCTCTCTCACCTCAGGTTCTTTGTCTGTAAAATGGGGATGCAAATAATTATACCACACCTCAGGGAGTTGTTTTCAGGACTGAATGAGTTAATAAAAATTCTTAGAGTGGTGAGTAACGTAAGATGAGAGTGCTCATTGAGTTAGCTATGGTGACTGCCAGAATCCTAAAAGTGTAACAGGGGTTAAACATAGAGGTACCATATAGTCCAGCAATTCCACATCCGGGTATATACCCAAAGACATGAAAGCAGAGACCCAAACAGATACGTGCATTCCCATGTTCACAGCGGTGTTATTCACAATAGCCAAAAGGTAGAAATAACCCAAATGTCTATTGACAGATGAGTGGATACACAAAATGTGGTATGTACATACAATGGAATATTATTTAGCCTTAAAAAGGAAGGAATTTCTGGTTGAGTGAGGTGGCTCACACCTGTAATCCTGGCACTTTGGGAGGCCAAGATGGGAGGACCTCTTGAGCCCAGGAGTTCGAGGCTGCAGTGAGTTATGATTGTGCCACTGTACTCCAGCCTGGATGACAGAGCCAGACCACATTACAAAAAAAAGAAAAGAAATTTTTGACGCATGCTACAACATGACTGAACCATGAAAGTATTATGCTACCTGAGAAAAGCCAGTCACAGAAGGACACTTACAGGGGGTACCTGGAATAGCAAGTTTAGAGAGAGAAGTATTAATACAGCAGGGGCTGGGAGAGGGGCAGGTGCAGGAGGAGTTACCGCTGAATGGATATACAGTTTCTGTTTAGAATGACAACAAAGTTCTGGAAATGGATAATGGTGAGAGTTGTACAACATGGTGAATGTGCTAGATGCCACTGAACTGTAGACTTAAAAATAGTTAAAGTGGTATGTTTGACATTATATTTTACCACAATAAGAAAAAAGTGTAAGAGGAGTTGGAGTGTACTACAGTGGCTCTTCTGGACTTTTTCTTTATAGATTGAAGTTACGTCAAAATGTAGCACAGTGAAAAAACAGGCACAGGCCAAAGAAGTGGTGGTGTGTGCGTGTGTGTGTGTATGTGTGTGTGTGTGTGTGTGGTGGGGGCTGGTAAACTACCCACAAGACACCAGAGGCTCCCTGTGAGGTCTGATACTGCAGGCTGGGATCTGATGCTGCAGGAGCAGGAAGAGCAGGGGAGATGAGGGAAAGGTGAGCCTGCACAAAGAATTTTCTCAGTGACTGTGGGCAGGGCAGTCAGGACCCTGGGTCACATGTGCCCAGCCCAGGACCAGAGCTCATGTGAGTCATAGCTCAACTCCCAGCAAACAAAGGGATATGCCAGGGAGGGGCTGAGCTGTGACTCAGAGGTTGCTGGTGCTGTGAGCTTCCTCCAGGAACCCCATCCTGTCCAGTCCCTGATTCTGACTCCTACTGTGGGAGTGGGGACAGGTGTACCCACTTCCTGGGCAGGTTCTTGAGAGGGCTCTCCTGCAGAACCTAGAGTTTTTTGCAGCTCTTTTTTGAAAACCCGAGTAGCAGCAGCTATACCGTTTAAGTGCTTGCTGCATAAAGGCCCTGGGCTAAGTACTTTTTTTTTGAGACAGAATCTCAGCTCTGTTGCCCAGGCTGGAGTGCTGTGGCATAATCACGGCTCACTGCAGCCTTGACCTCCCAGGCTCAAGAGATCCTCCCACAGGGACTGTAGGTGCATGTCACACACCCAGCTAATTTTTAAATTTTTTGTAGAGATGGGGTCTCGCTCTGTTGCCCAGTCAGGTCTTGAACTCCTAGGCTCAAGTGGTTCTCCTGCCTCAGCCTCCTGAAGTGCTGGGGTTACAGGCATGAGCCACCATGCCTGGTCCCTCACTTCATCTTTTTATTTTTATTTTTGAAATAGAGTTTTGCTCTTGTTGCCCAGACTGGAGTTCAATGGCACGATCTTGGCTCATCGCAACCTCTGCTTCCCAGGTTCAAGCGATTCTCCTGCCTCAGCCTCCCAAGTAGCTGGGATTACAGGCATGTGCCACCACAGGCGTGGCTAATTTTGTATTTTTGGTAGAGATGGGGTTTCTCCATGTTGGTCAGGCTGGTCTCAAACTCCCGACCTCAGGTGATCTCCCCGCCTCGGCCTCCCAAAGTGCTGTGATTACAGGCGTGAGCCACTGTGCCCGGCCCCACTTCATGTTTTTAAAGCCTCGCTGTCACCCCATCAGGCAGTCATTTCAGTCCCGCTTTACAGAAGAGGAAATGGGCTTATGGAGGGAAGCAACTTGCCTGAGGCTATGTGGGTGGCAGATAGCAGAGCCAGATTGGAATCTATCACTGATTCAGGAGCCTGAACTTGTAATCATGCCGCTCACCACCCTCCCTCCCCCTACCCCCAACTCATACACACATGGGGAAGAATAGACTCCAAAATGTGACTTATCTTTAGGCCAAGCTTGTCTAACATGTGGCCCAACACAAATTCATAAACCTTTTTTTTTTTTCTTGAGACATAGTCTTGCTCTTTCGTCCAGGCTGGAGTACAGTGGTGCAATCTCGGCTCACTGCAAGCTCCACCTCCTGGGTTCATGCCATTCTCCTGCCTCAGCTTCCCAAGTTGCTGGGACTACAGGCATCCGCCACCATATCTGGCTAATTTTTTGTATTGTTGGTAGAGATAGGGTTTCACCATGTTAGCCAGGATGGTCTCTATCTCCTGACCTCGTGATCTGCCTGTCTCGGCCTCCCAAAGTGCTGGGATTACAGGTGTGAGCCACCGCACCTAGCCTTCATAAACTTTTAAAAAACATTATGAGTTTTTTTGCATTTTGTTTTTAGTTGGTCAGCTATCGTTAGTGTTAGTGTATTTTATGTGTGGCCCAAGACAATTCTTCCCGTGTGTCCCAGAGAAGCCAAAAAATTGGATACCCTTGTACTAGGCTTAAAGACAAGGCTTAAAACTTTTTCCTTGTGCTTATAAAAAATTTAGAAAATGTAAGTAATGAATATATTTTACAGTAAAAAAGACATAAGTATGATTGCATGTCAGCATTTCAAATTGTTATTTTTATGCACACTTTTGGGACCTTGAAGGCAGGTGACATCAAACAAACCCATTGGGTACGAGCATCACTCCTTGTGCTAGACGCCGAGAGCATCACGGTCTATGACAGTTTTGTCCAATGTATGTAAAACTGTAATGGCATTTCAAAAAGACCAGACTGATTTGGAACAAGTTCTCATAAATGTGAAAATAGAGAAAATAGGTATAATGTAGATTGGCCCTTGAGGGAGCACATGGTAATACTAATTTCCAAGGCATTCCTTATTTTTCTGTGTAAAAGGCCACATGTCTTATTTTATGGAAAGAAGCTTGTTCATTCAAGATTTTTATTTGAAAGAGATTGTGGGAAATATGTAACCCTCCCTTCCTTTATAGTCAGCTCTTGGTGAATGTGGCCATGGCAAGGACAGGACTGAAGGGTTAAAGCCCAATCAATATGAGGAAAAGGAAATTCACTTTAGACAATAGTTTTAGTTTCATCTGAAATTTTATCGGAGTTGCTAACTTGGTGGCAAAACTGACTGACTCATTTAGGTGGCCCCTCCTCAACTCTCCCTGTCTGTCTAGTATGGACAGTAAAATCAGTGAGAGCAAGAATTAAGCCCCTAGTTTGTCTGTTATAGTAGGAGGCAGTCATTCATTCACTTACTCTGTATCACTCGAGTATGTATCAAGTGATACGATGGCTGGAGTTTGTTTCACTGGGTTGAGTGTAGAAGAAATAATATTAGGAATGAATTGACCACTCAAATTGTATGATGTGTGGCACAGAGGGTACATTATATTCTTTCTACGTTTGTATGTATTTAAACTTTTACATTTAAATAGCTTGTGTGGGGGTGTGGGTATGAGTGTTACTTACCCTGGGCCAGGCCCTGTGCTCAGTGCTGGGGAAGACTTGGTGGCTAAGACCGGCTCAGACTGTACCCTACCAGAGTCAGCAGACAAGACACATTCAGGAAACAGATACTAATCAAATAGTCACGTGAATGCTAGTAAAATTATAGTTGGGATAAGTGCTGAGAAATCATAAACAGAAATGCAGAAACCTGGACGGGTGCAGTGGCCCACACCTATAATCCCAGCATTTTGGGAGGCCAAGGTGGGTGGATCACTTGAGGTCAGGAGTTCAAGACCAGCCTGGCTAACATGGTGAAACCCCTCTCTACTAAAAATATAAAAATTAGCCAAGTGAGGTGGCACACACCTGTAATCCCAGCTACTCGGGGGGCTGAGGCAGGAGAATCACTTGAACTCAGGAGGCAGAAGTTGCAGTGAGCTGATATCGTGCCACTGCACTCCAGCCTGGGCAACAGAGTGAAACTCCATCTCAAAAAAAAAAAAAATAATAAAAATTTTAAAATGCAGAAACCTGCAGTGTAGACCCCATTTTACCCAGGATCATAACGGGACTGAGAGTCCTCAGCTGGAGGTACTACCAAGGGGGCAGGTGGAGTGACAGCCTGCTTGTGTTGAGACCTAAAGGAAAAGATGGAAGGGGGCAGGGGTGTGAGGGGTGTGTGTGTGTGTGTGTATATAGGCCTGCATGGTCAAGGCCAACAGGAGCCTTTGTGTTTTGTTGCCTGCTTGTACCATGGTGGGATAGAAGGATTTCAAGGTGGACCAGTTGACTGAGTGCCCTTCAATCCCATAGTCTTTTGTGGTGCATCAACCTCATATAGGACCTTGTGGTATATGTTCAAGATAATGGAGACTGGGAGTTTGAGACCATGCCCAACATGAGGCAACATAGCTACAAAAAACTTAAAAAAAAGAAAAAGAAATGATAACTGATTCTGCTTAGAAAAAAATCCACATCTCTTTTTGCCTTTTCAACTAACATGCCCTTTCCACTCCTTGTCATGCCTCCTGGTCTCATGGATGTTCCAGCTACGTCCCAATCCCTTTGCTTGCTCAGCCTCTGAGTCTGCTGGTCCTCCTGTCAAGAACACTTTTGCCCCTTCACTTAGGGCCAGCTCCCTCTCATATCTAGGTTTTGGCTCAGATATTGCAGGGAGGCTCCCCATAATCACTTTTCCCTGCATACTTTCTCTGCTTTTTTTTTTTTTTTAAAAGATGGAGTCTCACTCTGTTGCCCAGGCTAGAGTGAGGTGGCACAATCTTGGCTCACTACAACCTCCACCTCCCAGGTTCAAGAGATTCTCCTGCCTCAGCCTCCCAAGTAGCTGGGATTACAGGTGCGCACCACCATGCCCGGCTAATTTTTTGTATTTTTAATAGAGTGGGTTTCACCATGTTAGCCAGGATGGTCTCCATCTCCTGATCTCGTGATCCGCCCACCTTAGCCTCCCAAAGTTCTGGGATTACAGGTGTGAGCTACTGCACCCAGCCTCTGCTGCCATTTTTTATTGGTCTCTTCTCCAGACTGTGAGCATGGTGACAGTAGGGGCTATGTGTGCTCATATCCTGTGGCCTCCTTAATTCCCAGTCCATAGAGGCGCACAGTGCCCAGCAGATCTGACAGCCAGATGCTGTCTTACCTTGTCCCTATTCACATTCCTACTTAATCATTTTGCATTTTAGAAGTATTTTGACTCATGTACAGTTGTCAAAATGGACTTATAGAAAGTTGTGGAAGCTTTATATAAGGTGGGAGTTTGTGTCCTAAAATTCTCTCAAACAGTAGGGATGTGGTTTGGAATTCTGTTGGACTTCAGGGGCGAGGTGGAATCAGAGGCTTCTGGAGGATATAGATAAAGGATTGGGTGTCAGGGAAGCTGCACCTTCCTCTGGAGGTAACAGAGATTGTAATTTTTGTGTGCCTGGTTTATGGTCACAGCTGACAGGACTTTACCCTAAAAGTACATCCTACCTCACTCCTACCTCACACTGTACACAAAAATAATTCAAGATGGATTGAGAATCTAAATGTGCAGGGCAAATCAATGGAGTTTTCAGGAGATAATAAAGAAGAATATTTACATGAGATGAGGCTAGGCACAGGTTTCTTAAATAAGTCACGAAAAGCATCATAAAGGGGCCAGGCGGGGTGGCTCAGACCTGTAATCTTAGCACTCTGGGAGGCCAAGACGGGTGGGTCACCTGAGGTCAGGAGTTTGAGACCAGTCTGGCCAACATAGTGAAACCCTGTCTCTTCTAAAAATACAAAAATTAGCCAGGCTTGGTGGCGTGCGCCTGTAGTCCCAGCTACTCAGGAGGCTGAGACAGGAGAATCGCTTGAACCTGGGAGGCTGAGGTTGCTGTGAGCTGAGATCACGCCACTGCTCTGCAGTCTGGGCAACAGAGTGAAACTTCGTCTCAAAAAAAAAAAAAAAAAAAAAAAAAAGAAAAGAAAAGCATAAAGAGAAAAGCTTATAAATCAGATTTCATTAAAATTAAGAACTCTTCATCAAAAGACACCATTAAGAGAGGGAAAAGGCAAGCTGCAGTCTGGGAAAAGATGTTTAAAATACTTATGTTCAACAAAGGATTAATATCCAGAATATATAAAGAACTTCTACAAACCAATAGGAAATAGACAACACAATTTTATTTACAAAAAAAATTTTTGGCTGGGCGCGGAGGCTCACGCCTATAATCCCAGCACTTTGGGAGGCCAAGGTGGGCAGATCACAAAGTCAGGAGATTGAGACCATCCTGGCCAACATGGTGAAAGCCCGTCTCTACTAAAAATACAAAAATTAGCCAGGCATGGTGGTGTGTGCCTGTAATCCCAGCTACTCGGGAGGCTGAGGCAGGAGAATCCTTGAACCAGGGAGTCAGGGTTTGCAGTGAGCTGAGATCGCACCACGGCACTACTGCACTCCAGCCTGGTGACAGAGTGAGACTCCGTATCAAAAAAAAAAAAAAAAAAAATGTTGAGATGGAGTCTTACTCTGGCACCCAGGCTGGAGTGCAGTGGTGTGATCTTGCCTCACTTCAACCTCCACCCCACTGTGCTGGGCTCAAGCAATCCTCCCACCTCAGCCTCCCGAGTCGCTGGGACCACAGGCATGCACCACCATGCGTGACTTTTTTTTTTTTTTTGTATTTTTTGTAGAGAGAGGGTTTCGCCATGCTGCCCAGGCTGGTCTTGAACTCCTGGGCTCAAGCGATCTGCCCACCTTGGCCTCCCAGAATGCTGGGATTACAGGTGTGAGCCACTGTACATACCCGACAACCCAAGTTTAAAAGGATAAAAGACTTGAGCAAGCATATCATCAAAATGAACATCCAAATTACCACAAAAACATTTGGAAAGATGCTTAACCTCAGGAGTCACCAGAGAAATGAAAATTTAAGTACAAGAAGATACTACTATATATCCAGCAGAATGACTAAAATGAGAAAGACTCAAAGTGTTGGTGAAGATATGGTGCAACTGGAACTCACACACACTGCTAGTGGGAGTATGAATTGGCACGACCATTTTGGAAAATCTTTTTGATAACATCTAGCCAAACTTAACAGATGCCTACCTGTGCTGCAGCAATTCCACTCTTAGATATATACCCAAGAGAAGTGAATGCATCTGAGCACCAAAAGACTTGTGCACAAATGTTCATAGCTGCTTTATCCATAATTACCAAAAAGTGGAAACAATCCAAATGCCCATCAGTAGCCATATGGATAAGTAGATTTGGTATATCCGTACAATGGGGTACACTCAGCAATGAGAAAGAAGGAACCACTGCTGCATGCCACAATGTGGATAAAACTCCTAACACCGTGATGAGTGGAAGAAGCCAGGGACAGTCCATACTGTGTGATTCCATTTATGTACATTTCAGATGCAGGCAAATGAACCCATGCCACTAGAAGTCAAGATAGTAGTTACCTTTGGGTAGGCAATTACCTGGGAAGGAACATAAGGAAGCCTTCTTTCTGGGAGACAGGAACTGTTTTACATGTTTTGATTTGGTTGCTGATCACATTGGGGTATACATATCTAAAAATGTTATTGAGTTGTACACTTAAGATTGATGCGCTTTATGGATGTTGCAAACTACTTTGTTAATGTGTATATTGGGGAAAAAAAGAACACATGGAAACTTTCTAGAGCCTTTGGAAGAAGGGTGGGGACATGAAAGAAAGCCAGAGGCAGGGCAGGCTGGAGGGGAAGGCGAGGTGGAGGGCTGGGAAGAGGTAAGTGATTTTCCTGCCATGGAGCTCCTCCCTGCCCCAGGTGTGGGCCGCGGTGATTGCTCCTGTGTGTTCCTCCCTGCCCTCTCCTACCCATGTGTCCTTTGGCAGTGAGCACTCGCTAACCATCACCCGTCCCTGGCACGATCCTTATCCTGAAGAGAGCAGGCGCCTGAGAGGGAGGGTGGCCTTTCTTAATTCTGGTGCTGTTTAAGGAAGGGGTGCATTTACCTGGTGCTTCCAGAATTTGCACTCCTTGGATTTTCCCATATGGGAACCTGCCTGGCAGGCAGCTTTGCATGAAGCCAGGGATTAAATGGTGGTGGTGGATAGGGTGGAGGGGACCCAGTGAGGAGGGCAAATCTGCTTCTGTTTGCCCGGGCACATCACCTGCACCCACACCCTGGGCTGCTCCTCATTGATTTAAAGCCCATTTCTCTTGATGGCCTGGGGCGGCCCTGTCAGTCTGCTGGGGCAGATCTCCAAGCAGGATGGGCCATGGTGCCCTGGGGGGTGGTTTGTGCTCTAGATGGTCTCTGGCTTTCTGCTTAGGTACTCCTGCTGGGTGTCCTTCTGACAGGAGAAGGACGCACTTCAATTCTAGGCCTGTGTTCTGGCTGCCTTGGGACAGTCCGAGGGCTGTGGCTTTGGATCTAAATGCAAATATATTGTGAATTTTATTTATTTATGTCTTTGTGTCCTGCTGTGTTCCCTAAAAGCTTTAAGCCACTTTATCTAGAGAAGACGAGGAAAGTGTAGGGGTTAAGAGTGTAGGCTCTGGCCGAGTGGGGTGGCTCACGCCTGTAATCCCAGCACTTTGGGAGGCTGAAGTGGGTTGAGCTTTTGAGGTCAGGAGTTCAAGACCACCCTGGCCAACTTGGTGAAACGCCGTCTCTACTAAAAATACAAAAATTAGCCGGGCATGGTGGTGGCTGCCTGTAATCCCAGCTACTCAGGAGGCTGAGGCAGGAGAATCGCTTGAACCCGGGAGGTGGAGGTTGCAGTGAGCCAAGATCGTACCACTGCATTCCAGTCTGGGTGACAGAATGAGACTCTGTCTTAAGAAGAAAAGAATGTAGACTCTGGAGCCAGAATGCGTGAGTTTTCAGGCATGACATTGGACCAGCTAATATACAGGCACCGCAGGATGTGAGGGTGAGAGGCACAAGAACAACGAGCAGCACACTGACTGGCGGCCTTGGGCAAGGTGTGCCTCTGTTTCTTTATTGGATGATCAAGAATAAATTAGGGATCAATCTGGACAACACGAGAATAGTAACTTTGGGTTGTGTGGCTTTAGTGTGGTAATTACCATAAAGCACTTAGAAAAGTGCCTGGCATACAGTTGATACTCAGTAGATGGTGGTAGTGGTGATGTTGAAGGGTATTTTTTTTTTTTTTTTTTTTTGAGGCAGACTCTTACTCTGTCACCCAGGCTGGAGTGCAGTCCCACGATCTTGGCTTACTGCAACCTCACCTCCCCGGTTCAAGCAAATCTCCTGTCTCAGCCTCCCAAGTAGCTGGGATTACAGGCTCCTGGCACCATACCTGGCTAATTTTTGTATTTTTAGTAGAGATGGGGTTTCACCATGTTGGCCAGGCTTATCTTGAACTCCTGACCTCGGGTGATCCACCTGCCTCGGCCTCCCACAATGCTGGGATTACAGGCGTGAGCCACCGCGCCTGGTCTGGTGAAGGGTGTTTAGATGTACTAGAAAAATGAAGTGTATCAGTGCCTGTGGTGGGCCAGTGAGCCAGTTTGTACAAAGCACCAAGAGCAGTACCTGCACATGTGAGGGCTCAGTAAATGTTCACTGGTGTTATTGTTATTATTTTTATTATTCCATCATCCAACCCTTATCTGTAATTACAAAATCACGAAAACCGCTCTTTTTTTTTTTTGAGATGGAGTTTCACTCTTGTTGCCCAGGCTGGAGTACAGTGGTGCGATTTTGGCTCACCGCAAATTCCACCTCGTGGGTTCAAGCCATTCTCCTGCTTCAGCCTTGCAAGTAGCTTACAGGGGTGTGCCACCACATCCAGCTAATTTTGTGTTTTTAGTAGAGACGGGGTTTCTCCATGTTGGTCAGGCTGGTCTCAAACTCCCGACCTCAGGTGATCTGCCTGCCTCGGAAAATCACACTTTTTTAAATAAAAAAAGTTTGATGCAAACTCATTTAATGACCAAATCTGGCTTGAGTTAATGGGAGATTACTCATAGTATGTAACAGAAGTAGTTACACATTCAGCTGTAGAAATATTTATGTACTGGATTTTGGGGTGCTGTGCCTGGCCCTGCTGGGGTTTGGCATAGCATCCTGTACATACTCCATACTACCTTTCTCAAATGCAAACAGATTATGAATTCCAAAATATGTCCAGCACCAAGGGTTGGAAAAGGGACTGTGGACTTGTCTGCCTAATTACTTCTCTGGATGGCCATTGAGGCCGCTTCTTGCTTTTGCTACTAGGGAAGGATGCTGCAGTGAGTATCCTTGGTAGACTTGGAATTGCTGGGTTCACAGACATGCAAATTTAAAATTTTGGTGGTTATCGATAGATCGCCTTTCAAACAGGTGAGCACAGCTCCATAAATACTGTATGGATGTGAAGTTGATCGTGTTACTCCCCAGCTTTCGAGAGTCTCCACAGCTGACTTATTCATGGCCTGGGGGCTTATATCCTTGCTCCCTTCTGTGGTGTTCACAGCCTTTCCTTCCCAGTCTGGCCCCAGTGTGTCTGCCCAGCCTCTAACCATGGTGGCTTTCCCCCCACCATTATACTTGGACCTCAGACCACCTGTAGTGTCCCTCAATCGGTCAACAACCGACCCCCCAATTCCTCCCCCCAGTACTCTCTCTTTCTCTCTCTCCCCACTACCCCCGTATTGTGTGCCCTGGGACTCAGCCATAGGCAGCATAGAGCTGTCCCTGCTCTGTGGCCTTGGCCTTCCAGGATGGAAGCAGGAAACCCAACTTAGTTTTGATAGTCCTGAGAATAGAGAGTGAGAGGGAACAGCATTTAGGGGAGGCAACAATGTGTGGGAAGGCCTTGAGGCAAACTTGGGAGGAAGATTTATATTTTTAGGGTTGTAGGAAACCCTTGCAGAGGTTTAAGCCAGGGAATGACTTGGCCGATTGGGCTTGTATTTTCAATACTGCAGGTGGTAATGGCGAAGGTGTTAACAGCAGGGGCTGAGAGAAGGGAGTGGAGGGAGAAGGGTCAGGCCTTAGTTGCTGACTGAACCTAAAGGGTAAGATGAGAGAAGGGTGGAGGACACCTTGCAGGTCTCTAGATTCAAAATCTGGGTGATAAGGGTGTTCTGAGCCTGGGCCTCAGAGGAGAGGGGCTGAGAGTGGAAAGAGCAAGTCCTCTGGCTGCCAGGGTTCACATCCCAGCCCCTGCAGTTGTTGCTGTCAATCCCTGACCCTCACTGTCCTCATCTGTAAGATGGGGATTAATGCAGCGCCCTTGCAGGGTCCTGTGAATGTGGACAGTGCTGACAGCAGTCACGGGGCTGCACATAGTGGGTGCTGGGCAGGGACACATCTTCCCCTTCTTGTGCCAAGAGGCTACCCTCCATTCCCCCAGAACTGGCTTCTCTGTTAGAACTGCCTTCCCAGCCACCATAGTTTCTGATTTCTCCTCTTTTCAGGCTTTGTTTTTGTTTCCCTACTGGATTCTGAGCCCCTTGGAACTCCAATCCTAGGTAGTAGAGCCTAGACATCTGCATTTCTGAGCAATTCTCCAGGTGAACTCAGCTTCTTAGAACATTCTGCATCCCTGTAGGGCTGGAGCTGTGTCTTCTTAGAGCCAGACACATATGCAACCCTGGAATGAAGGAACCACTAACGACCGTATGGCCTCGCATCTCCCACAGATAAACCCAGCAGGCTGGACTGTTCCAGTTTCGAGAGCAGCCCAGTCACCTGAGAGGGATTTTTATTTTATTATATTTTATTCTTACTTATTTATTTATTGGAGTGAGGGTCTCACTCTGTCGCCCAGGCCGGAGTGCAGTGGCACCATCATAACCTACTGCAACCTCGGACTCCTGGGTGCAAGCAGTCGTCCCACCTCAGCCTCCTGAGTAGCTGAGACTACAGGGATGCATCACCATACCTGGCTAATTTTTCAGTTTTTGTGGAGATGGCGTCACTCTATGTTGCCCAGGCTGGTCTTGAACTTCTGGCCTGAAGTGATCCTCCTGACTCAGCTTCCCAAAGTGTTGGGATTACAGGCATGAGCCACCGTGCCCAGCTCCTGGGAGGGATCTTTAAAGTTCAGATTCCCAGACCCAGCCTTGGCAAGTCTGTTTCAGAAGGTCTGAGCTGAGCAGAGCGTGATTCTCTGCTTGGATGATTCTACCCAGCCATGTCAGGACACCTGCAGGCTCTTAACGCTGGGTGTCCTCCTGGCTCTGACATCCTTGTCCTCAGCCACAGGCCCTGGCATGTCCTGCCATGCTGGGTGAAGTTGGTTTTCTTGGTGCCAGGTCACCAGGTGGGGTTTCTGGGTAGTGGCAACGGCTGCTCCCCTCCTGCAATTAGCAGGAGTTAAAATGTCTGGGTTCTGAACTTGTGTGTCTCTGTGTGTGCCACCAGTAATTACACAAGGTCAAGTATGTTTATCATAGCTGAAATTCTAACAGTTTGGGGGCCTGTGTCCCCAATTCGTTTAGTTTGTGGTCTCATTCTCCCAGCCAGCCTTAAGGAGCAGGGGCCGTGGGGCACAGCTACTCCTACCCCAAGAGCACGCAGAGCTCAAGTGCCAGACTATGCCTCCGGAGGCATCTGCCCATTTCCATTGTCTGCCTCTCCTCGGACACAGAGGAATGATTATAACCAAATGAAGGGGTCCTCCTTCACCAGATCTCGCTGCGTATTTCCGGCTGGCTTTTGCAGAAGGTGTGGTCTTGCTCTTGATGTGCAAATCTATTGGGTGATAGAGGTCTCATTGTGCTGGAAGATGTGCCTCCCCAGTTAATTCTCCTCCACCCAAGCAGTCAGTGAAGGTTCAGCAGCTGGCAGAATGGAAATTGATGGTGGACATGTGACTTGACTGGCTGAGCTCCATAATGCTCATTCCTCATTGTCATTTCTCATGTGTACTGTGGGCATGTGTCTCTTGGACAAGAGGATTGGGGTCTGGAATCCTGGAGGGATCTTGCAAAGCAGATCCAGATCTTGGTGTCTGGAGTTAGGGCGGGGTGGTGGTGGTGCTGGATGGAGTGGGAGGGAAGACCTGGATCCTCTGAAGGCCTGCGCATGTCTGGGCCAGCAGGACGGGGCTAAAGTGCACGAAGGCTCATCCAAGGGTTACTATCAGTCAGGTCACTTTCTTTGTGACTGTGGCTGAGTTTTACTGCCTCTGGAGATCCACATGCCTGTACCGTCTTGCCTTCTGGATGGGTCTGTAATTGTTCCTCATGGGTATTTTAGTAATCTCTGGATGTATCTTTCCCCTACTTCTCACCCTTCTGTTTGCTCAGTATCCCAACTCCAGAAGGCTTCAGATTTCTATCTCCTGTTCCTTTAACGCAGCTGCCCTGGATTCACTTCATTCCAACAGAGGTCTCCTCTCTTACATCCAGCTCCCAAAATCGACAGCATTGAATACAACACTGACTCTGAAACTTGCTCATTGGGGGATCTCCAACAGGCTTTTTAACTTCTCCAAGAGACCCTCTGCTTTCCCGTCTTTTTTGGTTTGTTTTTATAAAGGGGGAAAGGACACTGACCTTTGCATGGCACTGTGCTGGGCTCTTTGCTTACACTGCTTCATTGGGTCTCCATAGTAGTTCCATGAGGTAGACACCATTACGACCCCTGCTTTCTAGTTGGGGAAACTGAGGCATAGAGAAGTCCTTTCCAATATTTTATCGCTGCTAAGTAGCAAGGGTCAAATGAATTTAAGTCCCAATAGTTTCACTATGTTGTTGTTGTTGTTTTTGAGATGAAGTTTTGTTTTTTTTTTTTTTTGAGACGGAGTCTTACTCTGTCACCCAGGCTGAAGTGCTGTGGCAAAATCTCGGCTCACTGCAACCTTCGCCTCCCGGTTCAAATGATTGCCCTGCCTCAGCCTCCTGAGTAGCTGGGATTCCAGGCTCATGCCACCATGCCCAGCTAATTTTTGTAGTTTTAGTGGAGATGGGGTTTCACCATGTTGGCCAGCCTGGTGTCGAACTTCTGACCTCAGGTGATCTGCCCACCTTGGCTTCCCAAAGTGCTGGGATAACAGGCGTGAGCCACCGCGCCCGGCCCCAATAGTCTAATTTTGGAATCCCAGGCCTCCATTGGCTTTCTCTGTTGTAAATGTTTTTGCAATATAGATGTTTTAATAGCTTATGTAAAATCTTGTCATTGTGTAATTATGGTATTACGGAATCACATTTCTCTTGCATTTAGTTTATGTAAACAAAACTAGAATTTCTTAGGAAAAAAAAGAGAAAAACAGCAGTTGAATCTCACTGTTCCACTTAATGAGTGTACATTCTGAAGGATACAGGAGATCAGGGGTGGTAAATCTGCTGGTCTCCCTATACAGGCCCCACAGTCTGAGCGCTTCAACCAGGGCAGCTCTGTGTGTGAGTCTGGGGGTTAGAGGTCTGTGTTTTCCTTTGGTTCTGACCACCGACTTTACCTGTAGTGCAGCTGAACACACAGTCAGCTGCTCTAGCACTGTGGGAGAACCAAGTTGGGTTCCTCCAGAGAGGGTGAGCAGCTCACTAAGATGTATCTTCCTGAGGGGTTTTCCAGGGGAACTTTGAATTCTGCAGGATTTTCCTACTAAATTTAGAATTTGCCCTCCAGTGTCAGAAGGCTGAGTTTGGTCCTCCCTTTTGCAGGGTCTTTCTCAGCTGACATTTGGGTCAGAGCACAGAGATGGAGCTAAGATTGAGCCAGAGAGTTTTGTTTTGTAGGGGAGTTGGGCTGCATATTTACTCAGGTGCCAGAACCTATGAGATATTGGCAGTTTGGGAGGTCTGGACCTGGGAGTCAGTCAGACAGACCCAGCTGTTCAACCCCTATTGTCCAGTTCCAGCTGCCGGACTTTGGCCAGGTTGCCTAAAGCTGTAGTTTATTTCGTTCTCGAAAATGTGGATAACAATGTGTACATCTCAGGGATCTTGTGTGAATTTGCAGTTAGAGAACAGGTCCTTGATATATCTTGGTCATCTGTGCCCCTTAACTACAGCCCCATAGATTTCAGTGGATTGTAAATTGTCTCTAAGTGGCTAGCCAGGTATAATTTCATAAAGCATGATTTAGAATTGGGCTTCTAAGAGAGCTCACCTTATTTTTTCTGCACTTCGAAGCACTCTGGGCATGAGGTATGCTGTACTTAAGCATTTGTCCTTGCAAGTAATGAATGATAACGAGACAAACCAGACTTTGAGCTGAGTTAGTGAGTGTGATGTGTGTTGATTCTATGAAGCTCATTTAAACAAATGCTGGTTGGTGAAGGATCAGGTTAGAAAATCTTTCCCTGCCCAAGAGATCTAGTTTTAAGCTCGACTAGAAAAACTGGCACAAGACCATTTCTAGGGCCATTTTGTGTGTCTGCCACTTCCCTTTGGGACCTCTGTTTGGGGGAGAATGTTCTTGGTTTTTGTGCTTCTGCCCTGGTTCTTCCAGTCACTAGCTCTGTGGGCAAATCTGTGCTTTCTGTGCCTAGGTTTCCTCTGCTGTGAGGAGATAAGAGTTCCTGACAACATTGCTGAGTGGGTTGAGCATTTGAAGCCCTCAGCAGGGTGTCTGGCATATGAAAAGGCCTCCATTGCCGTTGCTTGTGGTGAGGAGGAGGAGGACAATGATGACAGGGTGACATAGATGACCCGTTGCTAGGTCCATGTCTGTCATACAGCAGGCAGCACAGAATGGGGGACCCCAGTCCTGCTCTGACCACTGTGTCTTTTTCCCTTCTACCTTTGGGTCGTCCGTGAATCCGTAAGCATGCTGTCTGTCCATCAACAAAAACATACTGAGTGTCCATGAAAGGGATTACTGAAGGGACCCAGAGAGAGACAGGCTGACGGTAGTAGTGGTTTTTTTTTTTTTTTTTTTTTTTTTTTTTCCTGAGCCAGAGTTTTGCTCTTATCGCCCAGGCTGGAGTGCAGTGGCGTGATCTCGGCGCACTGCAACCTCCGCCTCCTAGGTTCAAGCAATTCTCCTGCCTCAGCCTCCCAAGTAGCTGGGATTATAGGTGCCTGCCACCACACCCAGCTAATTTTTGTATTTTTAGTAGAGATGAGGTTTCACCATGTTGGCCAGGCTGGTCTCGAACTCCTGACTTCAGGTGATCCACCTGCCTCAGCTTCCCAAAGTGCTGGGATTACAGGTGTGAACCACCACACCCGGCCAATATTTTTATATAAAGCAAGGTTTTAAAAGTTTTTTGTTCTGTTGGAACCATTTGACCGTATGAGAACTCCTCCAAGAACCGTAGCATGTAAATCATATAAAAGATGAGATGCCCTGGTTGAAATTGGAACACCTTTTGGCCTAAGGACAGGCATCCTGGAACCAGGCAGGGGTTGACTGCTCGTGGTATCTCCACCAAGCCTCCTATCCTGGGATCTGGGATCTGATTTTCCACTGGGAAGACTGGGGACTTGTGATATGACCTTGAGGACTGACTAACCTTCTCCCCAAACCTCCCCAGATGAACATGTGATGGAGTACCAGCCTGAACATAAGCAGTGAAAATTGGAACTGGTACTCCATCTCTCCATGTAATTAAGCTACAGGGGCAGCCAAGCACCAAACCTGTAGGCTGCCTGGTGGGAGTGGAGTTCAAAATACTTGTTGGAGCAAGTACGATACCATCATTAGCCTGTTGCATCCATTTCATCATTGGGGTATCTTGACACTGTGCTTAGAAATACAAATCCTTGTGTCCCCAGCATGCATCTTCCTTTGAGGGATAGTGACTTACGGACTTGGTTGGGTACTGTGCAGCTTTGCCTCTTGATGCCTTCTTTTTCTATGATTCTCGAATGGCCAGCACCCCCATGTAGACCACTTTATTGCTTCAGCTGGTGGTGATGCCTCCATGGTGTGGGTGTCCTGATTCCACAGCAGGTTTGTATCATCTTTCATTAGAGTGGAAGAGTACACAGTTCACTGAATGTGTTCAGTCGTTCAACAAGTATACATTTGTCTGTGTGCTCAGGGTGTCACACAGCCTGGTGCAGTTGGGGAGACACAAGTGCACACATTGGTGGGATTGGGTGAAGGAGGAGTGTGGCAGGAGCACTAAGGAGGCACGAGAGTGCATCTTCAGAGCACTCTGGGAAAATCCAAGGGGGTGATGTGAGTGGTGGAGCTGGCAAAATGTCTCTCAGAGGATGGTCATGGGACTTCACTTCCAAATTCTTGCCCCAACAATCTCCCATAACCTCCACAGTGTTTGGCGTCCAGGGATGATAGAGTAGACATGCAAATAGAAATAGGTAACACTAACCATTGAGTACATCTTCTAGGCTAAACACTGGACATGGATGATCTCATTTCATGCAAGGGTGCACAACCTGCTGTGATGACACACTGCACTACCCTAGCCCTCCTTATACTTTCTGTCACCCTCCTCCTCACTCTTGTAATCTCTTTTCCCTCGTTGTTAATTACTTACACTGTGTTCTTTATCCAGAGCAGCCCTGGCTTGTTGACCTGGTAGTCTCTTATTCACCCTTCAAAACTCAGCCCAGTCATCACCTCCTCTGAGAAGCCTTCCATGATATGCTCAGGCTGACTTGGTGCTCTTCCTCTTACAACTGTATATCCCATCATTACAGCTTTATTACATTGTACCATAATGGTGAGAGTTGTTGTTTTTTTTTTTAAACTTTGAAACAATTTTAGTAATCCTAACAATATAAACATTTTTGTTGGTGTTGGTGTTGTAGAATGCTAATGGTGGCCAGGGACTGTGGCTCATGCCTGTAATCCCAGCACTTTGGGAGGCCAAGGTGGGAGGATCACGAGGTCAGGAGTTCAAGACCAGCCTGATCAATGTGGTGAAATCCCATCTCTACTAAAAATACAAAAATTAGCCGGGCGTGGTGGCACATGCCTGTAAACCTCCAGCCTGTCTTAACCTCCAGCCAGTCCCATATCCCACTTCAGAGACAGCCACTTAAAAATAACTTTGAGGTTTTGTTTTCTAAACTTTAAAAAATATATTTATGGGCCAGGCGTGGTGGCTTATGCCTGTAATCCCAGCACTTTGGGAGGCCGAGGCGGGCGGATCACGAGGCCAGGAGATCGAAATCATCCTGCCTAACACGGTGAAAACCCGTCTCTACTAAAAATACAAAAAAACTAGCTGGGCGTGGTGGCGGGCGCCTGTAGTCCCAGCTACTCGGGAGGCTGAGGCAGGAGAATTGCATGAACCCAGGAGGCAAAGCTTGCAGTGATCTGAGATCATGCCACTGCACTCCAGCCTGGGTGACAGAGCGAGACTCCATCTCAAAAAACAAAACAAAACTATATATATGTCTGTACATACAGTGTTATGCTGGGACATGTTTAACAGTCAGCTCTTGGGGATGGGTTGGAGAGTGGGGAGGCATGATTTACAGCATTTTCTGATTTCCATGGGGTAAAACTCCCACCATGGCCAACAAACCCCAACATGACTGAATAGAGTTGGAAAGAGATGTGCACCATTGGCTTTCTCAAGCTGGTATGTGCCAGCTCTCATCCACCACTGCTTCATATAGCTGGAGTCTTGAAGTATGTGGGGTTTTTCTTTTGCTAGAAACATCATTATACTTTGGGTTCTGTTCTTGCTTTTCTTCCCCTCTAATGTTGAGTTGAGCTGTGTTTCCCATGCTAGTGCATCTAGATCTGCTTTGTTGTTTTAGCTGTTGCATATTCTACACCAAGCAGTCATTATTTCTCCAGTGCCTTATTGATGGACAGTTTGGTTGTTTTTCACAGGGTATGTCTCCTCATAGTAGTCCCCGTCCTCCTGGGGCATAGGAACTTTTCATTTGTATCCATGTAGATGCTTCAAGACCATGCGCGGGAGGACTCAAGGTGATAGTGGATGCTTGGAAACAATGCCAAGCTGGCCCAGATGCGCTGCTGTGTCTACACTGACCAGAGCACTGTTTGGTAACTGACCTAATGTCTCGGCTACTCGTGCCATTATCTCTGGTTCAGTTTAGTGGCCACATCAGCCCTCGGGGGTGGTGGCCTTGTTTTTAGCCAAGGGCTCTGGGCCATGTTTCTTGGCCACTGGGGAGGTGAGGTCATCTGGGGCGGGTGGCTTGGGACCTTGTAGTCCCAGCCTGAGTCATCCAACCATACTTTAGTTCTGATGTTGGCTCTGGCCCTGAGATTGGCAGACAGCTAGAAAAAATGTATCCAGCTCTCTCCCTGCTCAGATAAAGGCCTGGAGGACAACTCTGACTGTTGTTTGCTGATAGAAGTTTATAAAGCTGTGAGTGCCAAGCATGAAGCATAGCAAGGAGTACGCGGAGCTTTTGTAAATTTCCCTGGAGGGCATGTCCTCTTTTGAGATCTGAAAATGAAAAGATCGCATTTGGTGGAGTCTTGATTTTGTTGTTTGTGTACTTATGAAGACTTTTTTTCTTAGTATATATATTTTTTGGTAATTAAGTATGTGAAAGTGTTTGTTAAGCACCAACTGTATGCCTAACACCCCATTAGTATGAGGTTGTTATGGAAGCAGAATGGGGTCTGGCTCTGAAATCAGATGGTGTGGGTTCAAGTCCCTCCCCTACCATGATACATGTTGGAATCTTGAACAAGTTAATTCACCATTCTGTGCCTCAGTTTCCTACTATTCAATAGAGAGATTGTGATAGTGCCTGCTTCATAGGGTAGGAGAAGAGGAAGCGAGATAATGCATGAGGAGCACTGAGTCTGGTGCATATGAGGTGCTCAGTAAAGGCTGTTGTTATTAGTAGGAGTTATTATTAATTAGCACTAGAAATTCACATGCAATCAGAACTAGGAACAGAATGGAATGTGCATGACCTTGAGACATTCTGCTCTTGAGACATTTGCATTTGTTTGGGGAGACAAGAGTAGGTGTTTGGTCCTATTAGCAATCAGTATGTGACAGTCATAATGAAGTCCAAATGATGTGGTTTTTATTTCAAGTTCTGTAGAAGTTGGTGGGGAGTGGGGAGCACCTGGGAGGAGATGGGGCTCATAGATGGGGTCACTGTATGTGAGAGGCAGGTAAAGGAGTGAAGGAGAGACAGAGGAGGGCACTGTGCAGCAGGTGTCAGTTGATGATCAGTTCCGGGTCAGTCTGGTGGGCAGCAGTTGGCAGGGTGGTGGGTGTTGAGGAGGTCAGCTGGGGTCTGCTCCATTCAGAGGTGAAAGGACACAGGCCTGTGGAGTGGAAATGAAATGAAGCAGGCAGAGCCATTTATTAAAGCGTCTTATTGAAGCACAGCATACCCACAGAGAAGGGCACAGGTCATAACCGTATTGCTTGATGGATTTTCACAAATGGATCATACCTGGATTAAGAAACAGAACTTTGCCAGCACCCCAGAAGCCCCATCATCCCTCTTCCAGCCACCATTCCCCTACTAGAACTGCTATCCTAGTTCCTAACAGCCTGGGATAGGCTGTTGGTCTATCCCAGGCTGTCCTTTTGTTTGTTTGTTTGTTTTTTGTTTTTTTTTGAGATGGAGTCTCGCTCTGTTGCCCAGGCTGGAGTGCAGTGGCGTGATCTTGGCTGACTGTAAGCTCCGCCTCCCGGGTTCAAGTGATTCTCCTGCCTCAGCCTCCCGAGTAGCTGGAACTACGGGTGCCTGCCATCACGCCCGGCTAATTGTTTGTATTTTTAGTAGAGTTGGGGTTTCACCGTGTTAGCCAGGATGGTCTTGATCTCCTGACCTCATGATCCGCCCTCCTCAGTCTCCCAAAGTGCTGGGATTACAGGCGTGGGCCACCGCGCCTGGCCCTGTTTTGGTACTTTCTATAGACAGACTTGGACCGCACACTCTTGTGTTTGGCGTCTTTAGCTCAGCAGCGTTTTCTGAGTGTCTTTCTTGTTGCTGCATGTAGTTGTCGGCCATCCATTCTCATCGCTGGGAATCACCGCCATTGACTTCATTCATTCTATGTTGATGAGCATTTGGGTAGCTTCCAGTTTGGGGTTTGTGCTAGGCCACATAATGGCCCTCCCAAAAGATGTTTCTGACCTAATCCCTGGTCACAGGCACCGTTCACCAGTAATACCTGGGACTGTGTTACCTTAGATGGCAAAAGGGACTGTGCAGATGTGATGACTTTAAGGATCTTGACATGGGGAGATTATCCTGGAAGGACCAATGTAGTCACAAGGAGTCTTATAAGGGAAGCAGGAGGGTCTGGTTCAGAGATTGAGATGTGGTGATTAAGGCAGAGGAAAGAGAAGATTTGAAGATACCATTGCTGGCTCTGAAAACAAGAGGAGGAGCCACAAGCCGAGGAATGCAAAGTGGCCTCTAGAAGCTGGAAAAGGCAAGAGAACAGAGTCTCCTCTAGAGCCTCTGGGAGGAATGCTGCCCTGCAAGGCCATGTTGACCCATTTCTGACCTACATTGCTATGAGAGGAGATACATTTGTGCTGTTTTAAGTCACTAAGCGTGTGATAATTGGTTACAGCAGCAATAAAAGACAAATGTAGGGGAATTGTGCATAGGGCTACTGAGGACATTCTGGAATATGTCTCTTGGTGCACGTGTGCACCTAGGAGCAAATGCAGGTTGATTTGACATTGTCACGGTCTTCCAAGATGGTGGGACCAATTTATGTTCCCAGCAGCAGCAGTATATGAGAGTTCCGGTTGCTTCACATTCTCACCGACACTTGGTGTGCTTCCTGGGAAGAGATATTTTTAAATGAAGAATTAACAGGACCTGCTGTCCAGTGGATGCAGTTGTGCTTTGCAGGAGGTTGATGCAGGCGGTATCAGCAAATACCAATGGGTGCTGATCCAGCCAGCTGAGGAGAGGAATCAGGGAGTGGTGGTGACAGTTTTTAGCTGGGGAGAACTGGAATTCCTCTTCCATGCAGGTGACTGGGATGGGAAATACTGATGAACTTTAGATTAACATGAAACTTTCCACCTGAAGAGTTAGAACAGTGCTTATCTCATCTGTGGAACTTTGTGACTAACCAAGGAATGTGGTGGGTATTGTGTGGTAGGGAAAAAGCCCATGCTGTTCATCAGCCCTCATTTAAGTGCTGCGACTATAAGCAAGTCACACCCTCTCAGATCTCTGGTTTTGCCATCTGTAAAATGGGTATGATCCTGGCTTTTCTGCAGGACCCTGGCAGATGAGAAGAGCCTCTGTGTGAGAACCCTGAACTTACCACGTATAAATAGGAGGCACTGAGTCAGCAGTGGCTGTGGTCGTTACCAACAATGGTGTAGGTCTGAGGCGGTGGCTGACGCCTATAATCCCACCACTTTAGTAGGCTGAGGTGCAAGAATTGCTTGAGGCCAGGAGTTGGAGACCAGCCTAGGCAACATAGTGAGACCCCGTCTCTACAAAAAATAAAAAATTGAGCCAGGTGTGGTAATGTGCACCTGTAGTTCCAGCTAACATGGGAGGCTAAGGCAGGAGGATCACTTGAGCCCAGGAGTTTGAGGCTGTAGTGAACCATAATTACATCACTGCACTCCAGTCTGGGCAACAGCAAGACTCTGCCTTAAAAACAAACAAAACAATGGTATGAAACCCCTGGGTTTAGAGTGTTCTGGGGCTGAACACTCAACCTTGAGAGGGGTCTGAGAGTATCACCTTTTGGTTGACATTCAGGGCAGGTAAGGTTAGGCTCATGATCAACCCCGCAACCCCCAGGGCCTCATTGAGACACTCTTCCCTACCCCATTCCTGACACTGCTTTTGAAATTTTTTGTTGATTTATTCATTTGTTCATTCATTCAGCTACCACCGAGCTTTCCTGTGCATGTCATGCCACAGTCAGGAGGAACTCCCAGGCCAAATGCCTGGGGTTCCAGTCTCAGCTTATTATTTGCTACCTGTGTGGCCTTTGCCAAGTCTTAACTTCTTTGTGCCCAGTTTTCTGATTCTTCAAGTGAGGTGGTAACAGTCCCTGCCTCCTAGGGCTGGTGTGAGAATGTGATGCAACAATCCATGTCAGTGTCAGGGTCAGGCCCTCGGGCATCCCTCAGTGCTGGGGCACAGAGATCAATGCCCCCAGTCCTTGCCCCTAGCCACAGGCTGAAGGGTGATGGCTTATTGGTGCCTGTCTACAGAATATTTTTGCCAATATGGGAAAGGAAAAACCTAAAACTCTGACCTAGAACTAGCCAGTGGCCCCTCAAAGGCAGGCTGTGATCCCTCATGGCTCCTTGGGAAATGTGACTTTGAGGAGAGTCCTGCGGTTGGCATCATTTTGGAATGTGGGTGTAAAGTCCCCTGCAGCAGTTACATGCTGCAGAGGAGCTTGGGACACTGAACAAATGTGGTTTCCAGGCCTAAATGAGGTAGGTTGAGGTGTTCACAGCTGCAGAAGTGACCCAGGTATGGGCTGCTCAATTTCTCTATATATCCTTTGTGGATGCAGTGGCAACTCTGGGATTCTGAACTCAAGTCCCACTACCCTTCCATCTTTCCTTCTTCCGGGATCCACATTTTCACTCTTGCCCTAGCCTGGGCCCCTCCATAATGCACATGTCTCAGCTGATGAAGTTAGCTCTGATGGAAGCCAGAGCAGTGGCTCCTGACAGGGATCCAGATGCTAAAAATATTTCATGGTGTGCTCTTTGCAAGTTAAAGACCAGCATTGGAGGCAGTGGCTGGGAACTCTCCCCCACACTGACTGTCTAACGCCTTAGGGTACAAGGGTCCCAGGTATCCTGTAGGTCCTACTCACCTAGATTGGAGAATTTATCTCAATGGTGCTTTAATCTGGCCAGGTCTGTGGTAGGGCAGATGAAGGAGGCTGTGCTGGAGATGTGGCCAAGCAGGCCTGTGATTCTCAGCAATCAAAGTAGTAGATGCAGTGGTGTTGGACCATTCAGCCAGCACGAGCTTAGAACATGGGTGGTCCAAATTACCCTGACCCCCATGCCTGGAAGATGACAGGCTGGAGACCAACACACTATCCGTCAGTATGATCTGCACAGCCAGTTCTATAGTTGAAACTGGTGGCTGTTTCTTTGGTTGACACTAAATGAAGTAGCAAGTTTGTGTTTGGGGCCATGTGGTACAAAGAAAATCTATCTTTTGATGCTCAGACCACACCCAGAGTGGTGAGGAATGCAGTGCCTGAGACTGAAGAAGGATCCCAGACTTATGACTCAGACTCATCCTGGGGCAAATGTTCAGGAAGCGGAATAGTGGGAGGAATACTCCACGTCACTGGAATATTCTCCTGTGCACACTGTCTCTGTCTCTCTCCCTTGTCTCTCTCTTCGCCTCTGTTGCTCCTAAGCACACCTGCTGGAATCCTTACCTAAACTTGGGTGTCATGCAGCTGAATAGTATTTTACCAGTCCAGGTGGTCATTTTGTGACATGAAACTCACAGCTCATACTTGGAAATGCCCTCTGTGTTCTTCATTCTGTGCACAGTGCTCTGCTCTTGAGAGTCTTCACACTGGAAGATATTACCTGCTTATTAACGTCGCCTCATTCATTAAGTGCTGATTAAGTACTTACTATGCACCAGGCCCTCATGAAGTTGCATGTAGTTTCACTGAAATTGTGGCCAAAAAGAGTTTGGCCTCACCTGTCTCTACATACATAGCATGTGCGAAGCTCCAAATAACCAAACCCACCCGCAGAAGGGCCCCAGTGAGGATATTTAATCATATTCCCAGCTGGGATGACAGTTCACAACCCATAAAACCAGGCCCATAAAACAATGACTTAAAGAACAAAGAAATTTCTCTGTAAGGTAGTAGTTCTAAGGTGACAGGGGTGGCTGTGCTAGACGCAGGCCCAGGTGGTTTCTACCTTGTTGCTTTGTCATTCCAAGTGCATTGTCATCATCTGCATGGCAGAGCTGGGTTCCATCCAGCCCGTGGGAAGGGTGCTCATATCTAAGACCTAGACCGAGAAGTGGCACACATCACTTCTTCTCACATTCCATTGAGAACCCAGACATCTGGCTATATCTGCCTGCAAGGATGCTTGGAAAATATGGTACCTAGCTGGGCTTGGTGGCTCATGCCTGTAATCCCAGCATTTTGGGAGGCCAAGGCGGGTAGCTCACCTGAGGTCAGGAGTTCAATACCAGCCTAGCCAACATGGTCTAACCCTATCTCTACTAAACATACAAAATTTAGCCAGGTGTGGTGGCGTGCACCTGTAATCTCAGCTACTTGGGAGGCTGAAGCAAAGGAATCGTGTGACCTTGGGAGGTAGAAGTTGCAGTGAGCTGAGATCATGCCACTGCACTCCAGCATGGGTGACAGAGCGAGACTCTATCTCAAAAAACAAAAAGAAAAGAAAATGTTGTACCTGATAAAACTTGAATAATTATGGAACAAGGAAAGACTGGATTTTGGTGGACACTGGGTAACCATTGATATATTCCTCTTGTATCTAATGCAGCTCTTTGTGTGTTTATATTATAAATGTACCCAGATGATAAATATTGGTTGTTTTGCTTTTTAAAAAAGGAGACCTGAGCCTGCCATACTGAGTCTATGGACAGTTCCACAGCAATGAATCAATGCGTCTGTAGAGGAATGGAAGAAAACAAGGAAAGGTAAAAATAATTAAATAACCTAAATAATTAAAAATTTAAAAATTCCTGCATGTGACAATTAAATGCAACGGAGGGCTTGCTTTAAGCCTGCATAAGTCAGTAGAGGTCATCAAGAATTTGGAGATAGTGCTAGGCACAGTGTCTCATGCCTGTAATCCTAGCACTTTGGGAGGCTGAGGTGAGAGAGGATCACTTGAGCCCAGGAGTTCGAGACCAGCCTGGGTAATAGAGTGAGACCTCATCTCTACTAACAATAAAAAAAAATTAGCCAGGCATGGTGATGTGCGCCTGTGATCCCAGCTACTTGGGAGGCTGAGGTGGGAGGATTGTTTCAGTCTAGTAGGTGGAGGTTGCAGTGAGCCATGATCATACCATTATACTCAAGCCTGGGTGACAGAGTGAGACCCTGTCAAAAAAAAAAAAAAAAAAAAAAAACAGAAAAAGAATTTGGAGATAGCAAAATTTCACATATTTTCTTCCACATCTCTAATTTCTTACTAAAGATGTTTCTTTCACGTCTCTGCCAGAGGAGGAATGCCATTCAGTATGAAGGGATTTTTCGAAGACTTAGAAGGAAGAGTTGGTATGATTAGAACCAATGTGATATAGAATTAAATATTTTATTCCAAACTATGGACGTTCATTCCAAAACACTATGCCCCATGCTCGGATGTGTCGTGCTCGCATTTGTGAGTGGCCAGTCCCCCAAGAGGAGGCAAAGGCAGACCCTGAGCTCTTGGCAGCTCTGTCTTCTCTTCAACTCACCATTTCTTTCTCTTTCTTCTGCCTTTTTTTTTTTTTTTTAAGCCAGTTGTGGTAGTGTGTGCCTGTAGTCCCAGGTACTTAGGAGGCTGAGTAACCACTGTATTCCAGCCTGGACAGTACAGCAAGACTCCATCTCTAAAATAAATAATTACATATAAATAATTAAAAACTTTTAATGTAATGTCAATAATTAATCAAATTCAATTTATTTATTTACTTTTCTTTGAGACAGAGTTTTTGCTCTGTTGCCCAGGCTAGAGTGCAATGGTGCAATCTTAGCTCACTGCAACCTCCACCTCCTGGGTTCAAACGATTCTCCTGCCTCAGCCTCCCGAGTAGCTGGGATTACAGGCATCTGCCACCATGCATGGCTAATTTTTGTATTTTAGTAGAGATGAGGTTTCACTATGTTGGCCAGGCTGGTTTCGAACTCTTGACCTCAGGTGATCTACTTACTTCAGCCTCCCAAAGTGCTGGGATTACAGGCATGAGCCACCACGCCCAGCCTAAAATTAATTTTATTTAGAAATAAATAAATACATTTTCCTTGCTAAAAATACAAATGAAATCCCCATTGACCCCCATTTTCATTCCCAGCTCCTACCTCATCCCTGCCCTTCCCAGAACTAACCACTGGGATCTACCTTGTACGTTTTCTTCCATAACTTTGTTAGTTATCTTGGTACATAGAACAAAAGTCCCTCTTTCCTTTCTTCCTTTTTTTCCTTTCTGTTTTTAAATATGTACTGTCATACTGTACTTGTTGGCATATTTTGTAGCCCTTTTATAAATTCAATAATATGTCCTAAAATGTTTTCAAGACATATGTGAATGTACCTTTTTTTTTTTTTTTTTTTATGCAGCCAAGTGAATAGTATATCCGTAGTACAAGGATCCAACTGTTTATTGGGCCAGTTCCCTGACGATAGTGGTTAGCTTGGTTCTGTTTGTTGTTCTTAAGGTAGTGCTATGATGTGCTTTCTGGTACGTTTCTCCTGAGCACATGGGCAAGAGTCTTCTAGGGAGGTTGCCAGGGATTAGAGTTGCTGGGCCATCCTGTGTATACCTGTAAGTTCTGAAACATCACCAGTTCCTTCTCCAAAGGGCACTGCTTGTCACCTGGGCACCAGATCTCCCATTTGCTACTGTCCTGCCATGCCTCAGATCTTCGGCTTTTTAATTTTGCTAGTCTTTTGGGTGAATGATGGTGTCTTTCTGTGGCTGTAGTTTCCTCCGCCTCCTCTGAACTCTGAGGATGTTCATATTCTCAGGACTCTGTTGCCTAGCTTCATCTCTTGAGGGTGTCATAAGCCTCTGTCCCCACAGGGACCCATCCACCTATCCAGAGTCCCAGGGCATCTGGGGAGCCTGGCCCTTCCCAGGAGTGGTTGCTGCATTCTCTTCTGAGAAGCATCCAAGGAGTACACTTACACTCCCCCAGGAGAGTCCAGCCCAGGATCATCTGCTTCTCCTTCTAAACCTAAGGGGCTTCAAAGAGCCCTCAGCTGGATTTCTTTACTTTTATATCCACCACTACCATCACTGATGCCATCAGCATTGGCAACAGTTTGAGTGTTTACTATGTTAGCCTCTGCGTGGATCACTTGGCCTGTTTATCTCCTTTAATTCTCACAGTGGTCCTCTAGAGTAGGGAGTTGTGTTGTTTCTCCCCATTTTGTGGCCATTAGGTAACAGACAGAAACATATTCAAAACCAACCCAAATAGTAAAAGGAAACCAGAAAAACTTTTCTCACCATGGAGCCCTGGTTTCTACCTAGTGCTCTCACTTGGAGTATCAAGCAGACCCACAGTTGTTGAGTTCTGTTTAATGAGCATGGCTTTGGAGCCATCATACCCATATTTGCAGTTGCTTTGACCACACTCAGTTGTGATTCAGAATCTGTGGTATTTCCAGGGGAGAGCAGAGTTGAAAGTGATGGCTTTGTCCCTGTCCAGCATATGAACAGGGGCTCCTGCATATCACCAGTACCGCTGTTCTTGGGTACAGTTAGGGATGGCAGCCTCACCCATGCCCATCCAAAATGTTTCTCTGCAAAGGGGTTTCACAGGTTGAGCATATTTGTCATGGGGAGTACATATAGCTTATGGGGAGTACATAAACTGAGCTGTGCAGGGAGAGGAAGTACTTCACTTGCCCTCCCTAGACCTAATCAGTCAACCTACCCTAAAATGTTTAACTTTAGGTCTTATTCTAAGATCAAGAAATTGCAGACAGAGTGCAATTTCAAATGCCTTTCTCAGCCCCCAACTTCTTATTATATATTTCAGAGACATAAAAATTTAGAGCTGGAAGAAATCCTAGATTCATTGTGTTTAACTCTGCATTACAGTTTTAAGCAGACAGACCTTGAGTGATGAAATGATTGCCAAGATCATGCTCCCAGGGTCTGGCTCTGGCTCTTTCCACAACATCACAGCTACCTCTTGTGCAATTATTAGGAGACTGATCCTCTCTTCTTCTAAAACTACAGCTGATTAGTGGGTATATCTTGCAGAAAACTAGCCTGTTGAAGGATTAATTGATTGTTCATTTGGTGGGCATGATTGAATACTATTGTATGTACCAGTGACAAAAAAAAATGGGTAAGATATGAATTCTTAGTGAATTCAGAGTCTGGCATCTGTGGGGGAGAGGTAGTTGCACACATATGAGCAGTGGTTAAGTGGAAATCCATGAATCTACGTTGGTCAGTGGGGATAATAATAGTATCTCCCATAGTGGGTCGTTGGGGATGTTCTGAGTTAATCATTGGAAAGCTCCTGGCATATAGTCAGTACCCAGTAAAGGCAGCAGTTTTTGTTTTTGTTTCTGTTTGCTTATTTTTAGTCACACATAGAGTGAAGAACCTAGAAAGACTTTTCTATCAGGAGAATGATAGACTTATGTTTCAGAAATGGTAATCAGTAAACCCAATTTCTCATCTTACATGTGTTTATCTTTTTAGTGTCTCTCTCATCTATTGGACTGCAAACCTCATGAGGTCAGGTCTCACCTCTCGTGTTCACCATTATTTACCAAGTGCTTGGCACACAGTAGGTACTTACTAATATTCCTAGACCAATGAGTAAAAGGGGTGGAGTAACAAGATAGGGTGGGCTCAGGATCCTTGAGATGAGGTGCTGAGATAAAGCCGACCAGCTGGAGGGACCACAGATCGGTCTGGGCCAACCCCACTTCAAGGACTGGGGCTCCCTGGAATCCCTGCCCACAGGCCATGCTTCCCTTTGTGAGATGCAGTTTTGTTCCTGTGATTTATGGGCAGTCTGTCTTTTAACCAAGTGACTTTATTGTGAGGAGAACTATTTGCATAGCATTTATTGAGTGAGCAATAATTTCTTGCTGCTTCTACTTCTGGATGCTAACTTACATTTTAGGGGCCCAAGAATATAGGATTTCTAGAAGATAAATACCCTGGAGAGTGCAGTTTTCTGTGGTCATCAGTGACTGCAGGCAGATAGTGCATTTCTATGCCTCAGTTTCCTTAGCTGTGTAGCAACAGAAGCAGAATTTCTGAACAGTTTCCTCAGGTGCAAAGGAGAGAATTTTGAGGGAGAGAAGTCCTTGTCCTTCTTGTAAATTCTTCCTGTGAATGGATCTATGGTGAAATGGTTGGATAGTAAGGACTTCACTTATGCTGGAGAAATGGAAATATTTAATGTAGGTCATTTATTCATTCATTCATTTGGTCAGTCGGTCAACAGACATTACATTACTCAGTGGCCCTCAGCACTTTAGGAAAATGCTCAAATAAGGGATTAGGCATTCCCTGCAGAGTCTTCCAGGCACAGATTATACACATATATGTCTCTTTTTCCAAAATAAAAATCTCCCCTGGCTTGCTCACCTATTCAGTATTGAGCACCTCCTTCTTGCCGGTTCTGCTAGGCTGTACTCTCTTGGAGGGAAGGGCCTTGTCTGGTGCAGTGACACCTGTGTGTGGCTCTGGTGGACTGAACTGGCTAGAAAACAGAGTGATCTGTAGATGGCAACATGAAGGACTTGACCCAGAATTGCGATTTGCCCCGGCGCCACAGGCAGTTTTCATGCTGCAGGATTAGGCTGGTTTGTATAGTGCTCGGAGCCCTCCCCGTTAGACATGGTGGTTTCGCTGCTTGCTCTTAGCTGCTCTCTTCTCCTTGATCCACTTATCAGCTCCCATCTTGGCATTAGGCCAGGGCTGTTTTGGTCACTGATTTTTAGTTGCTCTTTGTTCACTGTCCAAAAGGCTGTTTGGGACCTGCTCTGCTTCCCCCACCCTCCGGAGGTTTAGCTGCTGACCTTGAGAAGCCAGAAACCCAACAGAAGAGAGAGCAAGAGCCCAAGGTTTGCAGACTCCCCTGACCTTGGGCTCTGTGACCCTGGGCAAGGTACTTCATCTCTCTAAGGTGTCTTCTTGGAGATCCCATCAGCATTCCCAGAGTCTGCTCCTTAGAATATCGTTTCCTCCTTACGTGATTAGGTATGGCAGGGAAAAAATGGGGTCTGTTGTCAAATTTGTTTGGCCAGTGCTGGCTTAACCTCAGTTAAATGGGGCCCTTTTTGCAGACCTCATCAGAGCCTATAAGGTGCCACTGTGCATGCAGAGGTCTCTTAAGGGAGGGCAGCTCCCTACATCTGCTACTGTAGAGATCACCCCAGGGATGTGCTGGATTGGGTCTTTGAGCCTTCACCCAGTCCTTCAGTTATGTGATCAAGACAATGAGGTAAGTAGTTTTTTTTTTGTTGTTGTTTTGTTGTTGTTGTTGTTGTTGTTGTTTTGAGACGGAGTTTCGCTTTTGTGCCACCACGCCCAGCCCAAGTAGATGTTATTTACAGATGAGGAACCAAGGCTTACGGAGGTGAAGGGCTGGGCTGCAGTCCTGTGGCCAAGGAGTGGAAGAGTTAAGCCCCAGATCTGGCCTCCTAAACCTCACGTCCTATCTTGGGGGGTGTATGTGAATGTGTGTGTGTTTTTACCATTAGCTGCCCTTGTAATGGTCAAAGGCATGGATTGGTACACATCTTGGAAGATTTGCTGCAAGGTCACTGAAAGAGTTCCTTGGTCCTCCAGTGAGCATGGCTAATCTTCTACATAGCAAATTATAATGCCTGCTGATTTGGGGCACCTCCCGAGAGGCTTTTTATGTACATTGACTCCAAACATCATCGCAACCCAGTGAACAATACATATTGTTCACCTCCATTTTACAGATGAGGAAAAAGAGTTCTAAAGTACCTGCTCCAATGTCACAGGTAATTCTAGGGCTTAGGCTTAAACCTGTACCTTTGGCAGGGTGCAGTGGCTCACGCCTGTAATCCCAGCACTTTGGGAGGCCGAGGCGGGCAGATCACGAGGTCAGGAGATCAAGACCATCCTGGCTAACATGGTGAAATCTCGTCTCTACTAAAAATACAAAAAATTAGCCGGGCATGGTGGCGGGTGCCTGTAGTCCCAGCTACTCAGGAGCGTGAAGCAGGAGAATGGCGTGAACCCGGGAAGCGGAGCTTGCAGTGAGCTGAGATCGTACCACTGCACTCCAGCCTGGGCAACAGAATGAGACTCCATCTCAAAAAACAAAAACAAAAACAAAAAAAAGCGTACCTTTGATTTTTTTTTTTTTTTTTTCTTGAGATGAAGTCTCTCTCTGTCGCCCAGGCTGAAGTGCAGTGGCGCGATCTCAGCTCACTGCAACCTCCACCTCCCGGGTTCAAGTGATTCTCCTTCCTCAGCCTCCTGAGTAGCTGGGATTACAGGTGCGCATCACCATACCTGGCTAATTTTTTTTGTATTTTTAGTAGAGAAAGAGTTTCACTATGTTGGCCAGGCTGGTCTTGAACTCCTGGCCTCACGTGATCCACCCACCTCAGCCTCCCAAAGTGCTGGAATTACAGGTGTGAGCCACCGTGGCCAACCTAAACCTGCACCTTTGACACTCCCAGAGAAAGCCCTCAGCCTTCTCACCACCCCACCTGCTTCTTGTCTGGCTGGGTCCTCCTTCTACTTGCTCCCTGCAGACCGGAGCACAGAGCCCTCTGCAGAATGGGAGCAGTTTCTGTGGCTGCTCCAAGGGTGGGAGTGGGCTTCATCCCAGGCAGTCCATTCAGGTGTGGAAGGGTGGGCACTGGGAGCCAATCAGCATGTTCCTAATGCCAGGCAGTCACCTTCTCATAGGGTGGCCCCAGTGACAAGGGGGAACTGCCAGGAGGGTGTTAGGGGAGGAGGTGAGTATCCTGGCCCAGTTGTTGAAGTTTCCCAAGTCTCAGTTTGCCCATCTGTGAAAGGTGGATAACAGTGGTACTTAGTTCATAGAGTTATGCAAGGATTCAGTGTGGTAAGAAATGCTTAGCTCCATCACCAGGCATCTGGCCAATGACTAGCACGTGGCATTAGTCTGTTATCAGTTTGTAAATCGTTCTCCCACCAACTGCAGAGTCAAGGAGGAGCTCTCAAAATGAATGCCCTCTACTTTTCTGTGACAATTTCTAACATAGGGTGATCACATTAGAAAATGCATTCTGCAGTTATTTGAGTACATACTATGTGCTAAGCACTCTTTCAGGCATGCTGGGGGCTACAGTCAGACATGGACCTTGCCTTCAAGCAGCTTACAGTCTAGAAGGGGAGATGAATGTAGTAATAGGAGACAAGAAAGGTTTTGTCTGGCAGTGTCTGGCACCTAGTGCACAATTGAGAAGTATTTAAAGACCCACACACCAGGTGGCCTCTGATGGGCACAGCACTCTCAGGTGGCACCATGTAGCACAACAGGCAGGAAAAGAATGTCTCTGAGGGGTTTTGCCTCTGGCCCAGACTCATCTGGTAAAGAGGAAGCTCCCCCGGCCCTGTCCAGGTGGGGTGAATGGTGGCACCTAAAACAGCAACTGTCCTCATGCCGTGCTCTCACTGGGTGGAGACCATGTCAGTCTCCCTTCTAGGAAATCTGATAGAAAATTCCTGCCAGGTGAGAGTGTGACACTTTCTCTGGAGGTGAATCAACTTTTTCAACCCTAGGAGTTAAGCATTGGGCTTAGAGAACTGTGCAAGTGTGGGGTGGGAGGCATCCAAACCTCTTTTTTTTTTTTTTTTTTTTTTTTTTTGAGAGACAGAGTCTCACTCTGTCACCCAGGCTGGGGTGCAGTGGTGCGATCATGAATCACTGCAGCCTCAACCTCTTGGGCTCAGGTGATCCTTCTACCTCAGCCTTCTGAGTAGCTGGGACTACAGGCTTGCACCACCACACCTGGCTAATTTAAATTTTTTTTTGTATAGATGGAATCTCACTATGTTCTCCAGGCTGTTCTGAAACTCCTGAGCTCAAGTGATCCTTCTGCCTTGGCCTGCCAAAGAGCTGGGATTACAGGTGTGAACCACTGCGCCCTGCCTTCATCATTGTTAAAGTATCTTATGGGCTCACTAGGCTCATAAGGTACAGGTTATTGAGATACCCTAAGTGTTGGTTTTGTCTGGGGTATTCTGCTAGGGTGTGAATGGGGATGGATAGTCTTGAGAATTTTGTTCCCTAGGTGAGAGAAGAGCATGGGAACTTGAGTTAAGCCTTTCCCCAGGAGTGCTTCTGGGTCTTGAGCTGAAGGTGGCTTTTGTCCCGCCTGTGTGCAGAACCCAAGTAGGAGGAATCGTCTTCTCTAATGATGAGTATCTATCGAGGCTGTGTGCCAGGCACTGTGCTGGGCTCAGGGATACATTGGTGAGTAGGACAGGCAGGGGCCCTGATTACAATCAAATAAAGTCTGCCCTGGAAGACTTTGCAGTCTGGCATAGGTTTTTCAGGGGCAGAGGACTCAAGAGGGAGCAAAAACAAGGGTGATGGAAAGGAGCCCTGAATGGCTGGAGGGAGGCCTAAGTTCACATCTGGCTTCAGGACAGGGTTAGGGCAAATGAGCTTTCTGAGGGGAAAAAGCTCAGACCTGTAGGATTTGCCTACTTCTGTAAATACTCCCACCATGGCCAACTTCAACATGCTAACACAGTTACTGAGATGTGTGTAATTACTCTTCCCAGTGTGTGCCAACTTCAGCAACCCACTGCATTAGGGCTAGAGTCTAGCCACTTCTCTGAGTGCAGTTTCCTCATCTCTGAAGTGAGTGGGTGGGACTAGGTCACGTGAAATTCCTTGATAAATCATGGAACATTGTGTCAATGTGAAGATGGTGATGGTTTTTCACAGCTCTGAAGTTTGATGACTAATACTGTCTCCTAACTCTTCTACTCAGGATCCAGATTCCCTCCACTGCTCCAAAACCCCTTTGACAGCTATTTTCCTTTCCCCAGCCATCTCGGCCCAGTCCTGGCTAACACACTGTATTTGATCATTTCATCTCTTTAGTCTCCTTCAGTCCAGAACAGATCCCTCCTTTATTTTTGCCCTTCATGGCACTAGCGTTTTGAAGAGTCAGATCCACATTCTGTGTTTGTCTGGGTGTATCTTTGCAGTGCCATTTACCTAGTCCTCTAGTTCCATGAACTTCAAGTGAAGCCTCAAGGCTGGAGTCCAAATGCAGGGTTTGCAGTGAGAGGCCCTCGTGGGTGACATCACTCCAACATCAGGATGACCCATGCTGGTGATGCTGAGTTGACACCCTGGTGAAGGCATTAGCCTGCATTGGTTTTGGTTTAGATCAGATTGAGATATTATATTGACTGTAATTCTAACAACTATTAAGAAAGAGAAGCATTTGTAATAAAAAACTGCTCTTACCCTACACAAGGTGGATATTTTTTTATTACAGAAATAAGCCATATACAGGTATAGCTTTGATTTTTTTTTCAAGACTGTCAAGTAAAATTGAATCTGTTTACTATTGGCCTTCCAGGTATGGTGGCTAAGGGAGATATTTCAGAGCCATCCCCCTACTTTTTTTTTTTTTTAATATCTCCTTTTTGATAGATCCAGGTCAAATTGGAGTAGAGTGTTCTTGATGTAGGAAGCTTCAATATTCTGTTTATAACATTTAGGCAGGAAACAAGGTTTCTGCAAGGTTAGAATGTCATGATGGAATGGGCACTGGAGAGTGGTGGGTTCCCAAGTGCTGTGTGCATGCAAGTGTAAGCATGTACCTATGTGTTCCTGTTTTCTCAAGGGAGTATGAAGGGTGCATTGGGGTGCCCAAAGCAGTGTCAGATGTGACACAAAGAAACCAACCCCAGGCCAATTTGGAGAAGGCACGATTTAAATTAAAGTCAAGGAAGTCTATCTCTAGTGTCTACTCAGTGCTGGGGGCTTTGTTCTGGGTGCTGTGAATGGCACAGGCTGACTCTTGTGAATCTTATAGTACAGGAGCACACAGACCTAAACAAGCCATTTCCAGGGCAGTGAGCATGTGACAGGGAAGTGTGAGGATCTGTGGTCCCTTTGGGGTGGACCTAACAGTGCCCATGGGAAGTAACAGACAGAAAATGGAATCATCTGTGAGGGATAGCCAGGTAAAGAGCGAACCATGTGGAAGGGGCAGTGTGTGCCAGGACCCAGAGTCCACAGAGATGTGATGTGCTGGAAGCAAAGACAGCATCTCAGTGAGACTGGATCATGTCATATGACAGGGGCCTGGGAGGCCTCTGGGCTGGGAATGCTGGGTCCTCTTGGCCTTGGTAGTAAAGAGCTTAGACTCTGTCCTAAGGGTCCCAAGAGGCCACTGAAGTGATTCAAGTGGCCTCTTAAATCTGATTAAATCTGCATTTTGAGAAAAGATCTCTGGCTAGAGTGGGAAAAGCATTTGGAGGGAAGCAAAACTCCGGGCTGAGTAACCAGGTGGGGGTATTGTAGCCATCCAGGAGAGAGATGATGGAGGTCATCAATACCAGTTGAGAATAAGTGAGTGGATAGCTTGGATAACCAATGAAGAAAGGTGAAATCATGAAAAATATTCAGGTGGTAGAATTGAGAGTGGATCTGGGGACTGAACAAATCCATCCATCCACCTGTAAAACCAGTATCTATTGAGCCCCTTCTGTGTGTCTGGGACTGTGTTTGGGGTAGGGATACTGCAGTGAATAAAGCAGATGTGGTGGTCCTTGCCCTGATGGTGCTTACCTTCTGGTGAGAGAGACAGACCATAAACAGATGTATGAAGTGGCATTAGCTGGTGGTGCATGCTATGAGGAAAGATAGAGTATGTGATAGGGTGAGCATAAGAGGGTGGAGTTTTACATAGAGACACAGGGAGAGCTTTTTTGAGAGAATAACATTCAACACAGACCTGAATGTCGAGAGAGCAAGCCCTGCAGCCTTCTTGAGGAAAATCATAGCAGGCATCAGGGATAGCATGTGCGAAGGCCCAGGGGCTTAGCTTGCATGAAGAATGGCATTCAGGTCAGTACAGATGTGGGTGATGAGACAGTCACATGTGTGGATGAGTCTGAGCAGCCCTGCTACTGCGAGTCATGTCTTGAAAGATGGGTCCTCTCTTCCTTTGTTGGCAAAGACAGGGACCTCCTGGGCTTCCCCAGGTGACTGGACAGAGCATCTCTGTTACCTAGGCTGGAGTGCAATGGGGTGATCGTAGCTCACTGCAGCCTCAAAACTCCTGAGCTCAAGCAATCCTCCTGACTCAGCCTCTTGAGTAGCTAGGACTGTATACAGGCACATGCCACCATGCCTGGCTAAATTTTTAAATTTTTTTTGTAGAGACAAGATCTCACTGTGTTACCCGGGCTGGTCTTGAACTCCTGGACTCAAGCAATCCTCCTGCCTGCCTCAGCCTCTCAAAGTGCTGGGGCTGCAGGCTTGCACCACCATGTCTGACCAACTTCTTTTATTCATATTGATTAATATTATCTAGTTTTCCTATTTGCTCTAATAGTTTTGCAGATCTTATTTTATTATTACTATATTTTTGTAGGGAGGGATTTTTCCAGACATACAATTATATCATCTGCAAAGTAATACAATTTTGTTTTCCCTTCCTTTCTAATCAGCATGACTTTTTTTTAAAAAATTCGAATTGGATTGGTAAATGCTTCCTGAATAATGTTAACTACTGGTGGTATGTAGGGTCCTTCTTGCTTTGTACCCCCTTCAGTGGGAGTGCGCTAATGGTTCCCTAGGAAATGTGATGCAGGCTTTCAGTTTGAGATATGTATCTCTTAAGGAAGTTTCATTCCATTCTTGTTTTGTTGAGGTTTTTTTTGTTTTGTTTTGTTTTTGTTTTTGTTTTTCAATCAGGAATATATGTGGGAATTTAACAAGATTGGAATCTAAGGAGACATCTGTTTTTGTTTTTTCTTTTGACTCTGTAATGAGATGAATTATATTGGTAGATTTCCTAATGTTGACCCATCCTTTCATTCCTGGGGTGAACTACAGGTGTCTGTGTTTGGTTACAGCTGTGCTTTTCAAGCATGGAGCTACTTTCTGTCAATTAAATTAGTACTCCATGAAGATGCACTTGGTTTGTCCTGTGGCTTAGAGTAATACTGACAGGATAGCTTTCCTTCTGTTTGAGGCATTGAAGCTAGAGGGAATGAACAAGTCATTCATCCATTAGACCAACTTAATTTATTGAATGCTTAGTATCTGCAAAATGCTGCTGGTTGGACAGCCTCCAGTATCCCTTGTAACTAAGAGACTTAGGATTCTCTGCAGTGGTTCTGCTAGGAAATGCCATTGTTGCAAGTGACAGAAACGCAGTTCAGTCGGGATCAAGCTGCACAGGGAATGTAATGGTTCACAGGAATGGAAGGTCCAAGAGTGGATAGCCTTAGGCATGGCAGGATCCAGGGGCTCAGTGTGATTAGGCCTTGCTGTCACTCTGCCCTTCTCTTGGCTCTGCTTTCTTCTGTGTTGAAATCATTCTCAGAAAGGTTTCCTCCCTGTGATACTGGCAACTCCAGGCTGGCATTTGACTCCAGCTGTGGAGTGAAAGCTTATCATTCCCGCTTGTTCCAGCAGACCTTCCTGAGTGAACTCAGATTTGTTCACAACGTGGGCCTCGTGCTCTCTCCTGGAACTCTGGAACTCAGGGGTGGAGGATGGAGTCAGCCTCATCTGAACCCATGGATGGAGAGTAGGGGAGGGGTGGTTCCCCAGTGGGAAGGCCAGGTGCTGTTACCCACACACAGGGAATTGGATGCTGGGTGGCAGACACCCCAGATGTTCATGCCATCTGGGTCAGCAGTCCCCTTTCCTTTGTGGTCTTCACTGTCCTTTTTCACAGGTGAGAGGGGAGATAGCAGGGAGCCGTGATTCCTGACTCAGCCCCAGGGCCCTGCAAATCAGTGACAGAATCAGGATTTTAAGTCCCTACCTGAAGTTCCAGGTTTTATTTGCTCCACTAAATTAGGCATGGAAACCTGAAATCCCAGCCCTTTGGGAAGTCAAGGCAGGTGGATCACTTGAGGTCAGGAGTTTGAGACCAGCCTGACCAACATGGTGAAACCCCATCTCTACTAAAAATACAAAATTAGCTGGGCGAGGTGGCTCCTGCCTGTAGTCCCAGCTACTTGGGAGGTTGAGGCAGGAGAATCACTTGAACCTGGGAGGCAGAGGTTGCGGTGAGCCAAGATTGCACCATTGCACTCCAGCCTGGGCAACAAGAGTGAAACTCTGACTCATAAATAAATAAATAAATAAATAAATAAATAAATAAATAAATAAAGGAAATAGAGAGTTAAAGCATCATCTGTGCACCTTGAGAGCTGGCTATTAAAGAAGAGATTTCCCCAGGCTCACGCTTACCCCCACCCTCTCAGCCACATATAATAATCCTTCTTGTCAATTCCTTATTGTTCCCTTTTCATAATGAACTTAGAAGGTAGACACCTTTAAAAAGGTGTCTTGGATGGGATGTTACATACTTAATATAGAGCCTTAATAGTAGCAAAGTTTTAAATTGACAAAATCTTGCCTGATCTGATGTGGCATCTCTTCAAATGGTATTTTTCCTTTTAATTTGATTGAGGTGTAATATATCCGACACACGTGCCAACTTAAGGGACAAGCTTTTCTGCATATGTTTACACCTCCTGGGCTCAGGTGTAGCGCTTGTTCAAGCACTCTGCCCCCATTCCAGCTCCTTTCAAGCCCCCTTTCTTTCCTTCCCCTTCATCTCCTCCCTAGGAACACACGGAGGCTGAGAAGGACTGTGACTTTCTTGCCATTGCCTATCTGGGTGCACACACTTGGGTCCAAGGACAAAATGAGAAACCTGATCCCGAAGAATTGTGCCGGGAAGGGAGATGGGAAGCGTCCATCCATGGAGGAGAAACAGCCACCTACAGAGCCCTCTGGGAGTGCCCCTGGTCTACCTAAGACTCAGGAAGACCCTCTTGCTCTCTTGTTCCTCTTTGATAAATAAGGAAACCAAGGTCTGTACGCTGGAAGCTGGGAGGATGGTCCTGGTCTATGGGCCAGCTACCCACTGTGGTCCCTGCTACCCAGTGAATCCAGGTGGCTTAATCATTGGACTCAGTCATTCTCATCCGTCATTTCATGATACTGTTAATTTTTTTTTTTTCTGGAAAATCTTGAAATTCTGCAAGAGATGGCATATATAATGGAAAGAATATAGATGCTGGAATCTGACATTCTTGGATTCAAATTTGGGCAAGGATGTTAATTTCCCTGAAGCTCGATGTCTTCATCTGTAAAAGAAATAATATTAGCACCAACCTCATATTATTGGTTGTGAGGATTAATGAGATGATACATGTCACATGCTCAGCACACTACCTGGCAGATGCTGTCTTTAAATGGGAAAAGCCAGGTGGTGGCTTTTTTGGCATGGGGAAGGTGAGACATGACATAAACGTAAAGCATCCCAACCTCCCCCAAATGTGAACACTTTAGCATAACTTTAATTTAATCATTGTAAATTAAGTTTATTAATTAATGATAGCATGGTGTATGTAAGAACACAGCTATGGAGCCAGACTGCTCTGGTTCAAATCCTGACTCTACCACTGGCCAGATGTGTGAACTTTTGTAGGTTGCTTAAACTCTCTTTGCTGTGCTTTCCTTGCATGTAAAATGAGGCTAATTATAGGACCTACCTTATAGGGTAGTTCTGAGGATGAAATGAGATAATGCAAACAATACCCTTCCTTATCCCAGTGGCTTAGTTGATGTGCAGTAAATGTGACATTATTATTACTAACAAATTGATCTATATTCCTCTTTGGCCTTTAAAACTTTTTTTTTTTTTTTTTTTTTTTTTTGAGAGAGCCTTGCTGTGTCACCCAGGCTGGAGTGCAGTGATGCCATCTCAGCTCACTGCAGCCTCAGCCTCCCAGGTTCAAGTGATTCTCTTGCCTCAGCCTACCAAGTAGCTGGGACTACAGGCATGTGCCACCACGCCCAGGTAATTTTTGTATTTTTAGTAGAAATGGGTTTCACTATGTTGGTCAGGCTGGTCTTGAACTCCTGACCTCAAGTGATCCACCTGCCTTGGGCTCCCAAAGTGTTGGGATTACAGCATGAGCCACTGCACCTGGCCTTTAAGCATCTCGAATGAAGTTTTGCCTTGGTTTTCACAGAGTAACTACTGTATGTGCTCTTTGCACTTCACTGAAAGTTTTTTTCCAAACTCATTTCTCTTCCTGTTCATGTTAGCACTGGGAGCTAGGAGAGAAGACTAACCATTCCCCAGCATCAGGCAGCATCCTTTGGATGTTGTAGAAAGAGGCCGGTTAGCTCTTGGAGAAGCGTGAATGGGCCACTCTCCTGGGACCAGCCTTTTGTCCACTGGGGACAATGTGTGGCTTTCACAGTGACTCATCCTTGGGCAGCCGTGACAACATCATGGGAAAGGAGGAACAGAGTTCAATGCAACGTGTGCCAAGGGGGCATCTCTGTCCTTGCAGACGTGGAGCTGGTGGGGGCAGGGAAGGATTTGTTTCTTCAAGGACCAAGGAGTCAACCCAACTAGCAGAGGGTCAAGTTGAGCAACTGAAAGGATGTGAGAAAACAAAAAGCGCTGGTTTGGCGGGCTCAGCCTTTTCATTTTGAAAAACGCTCCTTTCAGCTCTCAATTGGCCCCTTGAGCTGCAGGGAGCAGTGCCAGTTAACCCACATTTAATTAGAAACTGGGTTAGTGGACATTCACTTTCTTCCCAGAGCATGTCCTGGGTGTTGGAACCTTTCCAGGGACTGGTACAGTAACAGCCATTTACATGGCCCTGGCTTTCAGGGAGCTGGAATCAGCCTTGGGTGAATATACATCCCTCCTCTTCCCCCAACCTCCTGACTCTCTCCTGTGGAATTTGCCAACTCCGCGCATAGAATGCAGACTTTCCCTGGATTTGTCTAAGCGTCAGTCTCCTTGGTTTACCTCTGCTGTTTAGGAAACACTTCAACACATCCTTACCTTTGAGTTTTTATTTTACTCTTTAGTGGTGATATTATGTGCATTTCCTTTTGTTTGGTGGCTCGTGTGTGTGTGTGTGTGTGTGTGTGTGTTGAGAGAGAGAGAGAAAGAGAAAGCTTTCCTCTCTCTCTCCCTCACCAGGCCTCACTGTGTCTTGTTTCGGGGACTGAGACCCGGCAGACAGTGACACAGTGACTTCCTTGTCTTCTTGGTTCCCACCAGCTGATGGGCAAGGTCATTTTCAAAGTCCTGACACCTGCTTATCATAACCGCCAGCTGCATTCCACAAAGAAGGCCCCCTCCCCCACACCAGGGAAAAGGGGAGATAAGAATAGACCTGGGGGCGACCAAGAGCAAGAGAGTGAAGGACACTGTGCACCCGACTCAGAGGTGTGGGTGGGCATTTGGATTGACGACTGTGTTCAGCACCAGCTGATGTAAACTTTCCATCCTAACGGTAGCTATTTTGAAAAACTCTCCACACATTTGAGAGGTCTTTAAAATAATAAAACATTTGCATGGACATTATGTGAGTTGATCTCCTTTTTGTCATTTTTTTTTTTTTTTTTTTGAGATGGAGTTTCACTCTGTCGCCCAGGCTGGAGTGCAATGGCGCGATCTCAGCTCACTGCCTCCTGTGTTTAAGCAATTCTCTGCCTCAGCCTCCCGAGTAGCTGGGATTATAGGCGCCGACCACCATGCCTGGCTAATTTTTTTGTAGTTTTAGCAGAGATGGGGTTTCACCATCTTGGCCAGGCTGATCTTGAATTCCTGACCTCGTGATCCAACTGCCTCGGCCTCCCAAAGTGCTGGGATTATAGGCCTGAGCCACTGCGCCTGGCCTTTTTGTCATTCTTGCAAGCAGCATTACCTTTTAGAAAGCAGTTTCAGACCACCCGCCTGCATCTTACCACTTGGATGTGCTGTGATGTCGGAGGCTCTGTATCACGAAATACATAAATTGGATTGGAGGGTAGATTTCAGCAGAGGTCACAAATGGCAGAAAGATGGTTGTGTGATAGTTGTGCATGTTCCTCTTTTCCTTGTGTGGGTGTGAGTGCCACTAGGGTCCTCTAGGGGCATGGTGTGCTCTGTGAACTTTCTGGTGGATATGAGGACCCACCCAGGTGGACCCCCTGCCCCTGTGGTCTCTGTCTGCAAGATCTGGCCATCTAGGGATTGGAAATCCTAGAGTTCGTCATTGCCAGTGCTGCTTGGGAATTGGTGGGAACAAGACTTTTCTCACCACTGAACACGTTGTGGTCTTGAAAATGTAGCAAGGGTGGTGAAGTGTCTAGGGATTTAGATACAGGCAGATCTATTTTGAAGAGTCTGAAACTTATATAATTTGGAGGGCCTTTTCAAGAAAAAGAATTTTAAGGCCAGGTGTGGTGGCTCACGCCTATAATCCCAGTACTTTAGGAGGCAGGGGCAAGAGGATCACTTGAGCCCACGCGTTTGAGACCAGCCTGGGCAACATAACTAGACTTCGTCTTTGTTAAAAAAAAAAAAAAAAAAAAAAAACAATTAGCTGGGCATGGTGGCGTTCGCCTGTAGTCCCATCTGCTCAGGAGGCTGAGGCGGGAGGATAGCTTGAGCCCAGGATGTTGAAGTTACAGTGAGCTGTGATCATGCAACTGCACTCCAGCTTGGGCAACAGAAAAAGTAAAAGAAAAAGAATTTAAAAATATCCCTTTCTGAATTTTACAAAATCGCAAGGGCATATACACCTTTCTAAGGAGGGTCCTGTGAAGTGAGGGGCCCCTAAGCTTCAGTTTTCATTAGCTTCCTAGAATGTCCATTTTGGGCTGTAGCAGAACAAGTGGAGACATGCTTTGAGGAAAGGTTTAGAGGTAGGAGAGTAAGAAGTTTATCTCTAGGTCAGATTAGAAACGGGGTATAGTGTTACCATGTGTCTGCAGGTGGCTACTCAACTCAGTTGTAGCCAAAAGCAGTCCTAGTCATTTATGTAAGTGAACGAGCGTAGCTGTATACCAGTAAAACCTTATGTAAACTGGCAGACACCTGGATTTGGCCCTCAGGACCTAGTTTGCCAACCTCTGGTTTAGGCAATTAATAATTTCAGGTTGTTTGGCAGACTTTTGCTAAAAAAAAAAAAAAGTGCAGTAAAAAAGTTAACAAGCTTTATAAATATTTACTTTTGTAATTTTACTTTTTATTATATTAACTATTAATTTGTGTTTATTGTAAAAAACTGAAAAGTTTAGAAAACTATAAAGAAGAAATAAAAAAGTTTTCTAATTCTGCTGCTCATCATTAAACACTGTTAATCAGTGAGTATTGTGGGAAATTTCCTTCTTGCATTGGTATACATATGCACATTAATTATTTTAATAGAATTATACTGTGTATTCGGCTTGATTTTCTGCTTTCTTCTAGAATATGGGAGTCCAGGTTGTGATGAAGAGGGGTAGCGATGGAAGGGGTATGGTTTGGAAGGAGGGTGCTGTAGTGGTTAAGGCTATGCACTATGGCGTCAGAATCCTGGGTTCAAAACCTAGTTCTGGCTGAACTGTGAGACCTTGAGTAAGTGACTTTAGTTTGCTTGTCAGATGGAGATAATCATTCTACCCACCTTCTGTGTCAGTTGTGAGGATTAAATTGATAAGCTACAAAGAGCGGCCAGGCGCGGTGGCTCACGCTTGTAATCCCAGCACTTTGGGAGGCTGAGGTGGGCAGATCACTTGAGGTCAGGAGTTCGAGACCAACTAGACCAACATTGTGAAACCCCGTCACTACTAAAAATACAAAAATTAGCTGGGTGTCATGGTGGGCACCGGTAATCCCAGCTACTCCGGAGGCTGAGGCAGGAGAATCACTTGAACCCGGGAGGTGGAGCTTGCAGTGAGCTGAGAGCATGCCACTGCACTCCAGCCTGGGCAACAGAGAGAGACCCTGTCTCAAAACAACAACAACAACAACAGCAACAACAATAACAAAAGAGGGCTTAGTTCACGACCAGGTACAGATTTCAGTGCTGAATGAATGCTGGCCATTCTCACTGTTGTCACTGTGATGGCGTTGTTGTAATAATGGTAGTGGCTCTTGGGTTTTGAAGCAGGTCACAAGGCCATCTCCTGTAGACCCCATCTCATACTCAGTCTCAGTCTTCTTGGCACAGCTCGTTGGGGAGCAGCTCCTCAGGTTCCCTCAGAAGGCACGTGTCCCTCTTGAGTATCCTATGAGGGAGTCTGAATCCTCAGCAGGGACCACCTAGGACCCAGAGCTGGTCCGTGCTGACCACTCTTCCACCTAACCACAACCCACAGCTTCTCCTCACCACCTCCTTCTTCCTTTCCCACAGTGCAAATCAGAGACCCTGCAAAGAACTGGGAGGCAGTGAAGATGGAGTGAGGCCTGCAGTGATAAAATACTTTCAAAAGCCAGGTCTCACGAATCCTCAGCATAGCTGTAAGGGATTGGGAGTGATTATCTCCTTGTACAGATGAGGAGACCAAAGTTTCAGGTCACACAGCAGGTAAATAAGTGACAGTATTAGAACACCTTTCTTCCTGGTGTCAAATCCACACCTGCTACCTTTGCTCTGGTTTAGATGAGGATATCTCAACCTCAATACTATTTGATTCCTTGGGTTGGAGAATTCTTCGCTGTGGGCCGGGGAGAGTGGGAGAGCTGTCCTGTGCATTGGAGGATATTCAGCAGCATCCCTGGCCTCTCCCCACTAGATTCCAGTAGCACCCACCTCACCCCACTCCCTTGTAACAAACGAAAATATCTCCAGACATTGCCATATGTCCTGTGGAAAGGCAAAAGAGGAGGCATATGTATTTGCATGTGGGCAGTGAGGGTTGAGAGCAACTCTGTCCAACTTGGATTGCTGTCATCAGTGTGCCCCATGGGAAATCTTTAGGGAGTTCACCGATAGGGCAGAAAAAAGGTGAAATCTTTGTTTTTAGATCATATGCTCAGCACCATCATGTTCCTGTAAGTTCTAGGCGGTTTAACTTTGCCTCCTTGTGCCAAAAACGTCTTTGTTTTCATCCGCCGTGCTTCTGTTTCTTCATTAGGCTACATTCCAGTCCCAGTTTCACCTTCTCCGGTTTTCCCTCTGCCGGCTGCCTGTTCATCATAGCTTCTACACGCAGGGGTGCTCCCACTAACTGTGGAAGCGGGTGGGAACATTTCCCCGGATACTAAGGCCTACTTTGGGTCTGCTTTGCAATTTCCTTTTGGTCTCCCTCCTGGAGATTCCTGTGCCACCTGTTAACACCCTTTTGTCTTTGGCTCATTTATTTCTTCAAATTTTGCTGCTTTTAATCTGTTCTTTCTAAGTTTAGTGGAGTGTGTGTAAATTAGGAGTGAGCAGACAATGAACAAGGGTCCAAATGTCTCTTCCTTGGGGTAAAGTATATTTTGTAAAACAGCCCATGTCTATTTTTCAAGATTAGTCTCCCCATGATTCAGGAACACTGAATCTTTCCACGAACACTGGGGTCCTTGGTTCTTCATGGTGGGCTCCTTGGGAGTCAGGGCTCTGAGGAGGCAGACACTTTGATTGTGAACAGGGGAGTTTTACACACCTAAAGTTGGCATGTCAGGTACAGGCTGTGGATAGTCAAAATTCATCTTCAAAATGCATAAATCCTCCAAACCATGTGTAGTTTTATATGTACAACCCTGTAAAATAACCTGTGTATATAGATGTCAATGTACATAGTTGTCATATATAGAGGAGAACACATGTAAATAAATTCCTCTGTAGTTTTTAATAGTGGAAGAGGGTATAGAAGACAAGGTGTGTCCCTGAATTCTGAATATCTAAGGTATGTGTGCTGTGGCGCCTGCATGTTAAAAAGAGATAGGAGAAAGCCCTGAGGTCAGAAGCCCGGGTTCAGAAGGCAGCTGCCTGTGGTCCAGTTCCTGCCCCACCACTTGCTGCGCTGTGACCTTGTTTGAGTTTGTAGCCTTGCTGTGCCTCCGTTTCATCATCTTTAAAATGGGGATGAAGAGAATACCGATGCTTTGCACAGAGTGAGAGCTTACTAAATGTTAGCTGTAATGCTGTGTTGCTGCTCACTCTCTATTATTATTATTAATTAATCATAATATGATTATTATTACCACCTCCAATGAGATGGGCTGGTTTGAGAACTGAGTTTCCATCCTGTGCCTCTTGGCTTGTGTGGTTCCTTTAAAGAGATGTGGAACAAGGTCCCATCTTCCTACCCTGGCGTTCCATCACACAGACACACACCGGGTGTGCTGGGAGTCTTCTCCACGCACTCTCTCATTTGTTTCCCACAGCAGCGTGGCTCACTTTTTGTTTAATCTCCTCCAGCAACTTGGCAGGCCTGCAGCCACCCTTCATATCCTGGCCTGTCCAGCAGGCTGACAAAACGCAGATATAGCTACCACCCCCCTCAGAGATCCGCCCGCCTCTGGCCTCACTGTCATGGCTCCCAAACGTGGATTCTTAGCTGAGGGACTGAAGGACTGGGATGAGGGGTGTGGGGTTGTGCGAGGCAGCCCACAGAGGTCAGAGGGTCCGGGGAACTTTAGAAGTAGCTCTAGGTTCCTGGCATGGACAGTGTTAGAATTACAGGCAGGCTGGGGCATAGGCCCCAAGTTGGTGGATCTCCACTTAACAGATTTTTTGGTACTATTTTTTTAAAATAAAATATGTTGACTTCATAGTTCATTCTTGAGTGTTCCAGCTGAAATGAAAAGTGAAAAAGTTTAAGCAATATGTTAAAGGGCAGGGGTGGGGAGGAGCCAGATCTAGGAAAAGGAGCCTCAAACTTGAGGCTCACAGGACCAGCCCATCATGAAAATGAGAGCAATAGCTTGGGCCATGCCTTCTGTTTCCCAGGAACTCATGGCCCATCCTGGTTCCTGCCTCCTGTTGAGAATGCTAGCCCACGGGGCCAGATCTGCCAATTTCCCAAGATCATCTAGAAATTGGGATCTTAATGTAAAACCTCCCAATTCTCATGAGAGTCGTCTGAATTTTGAAATATTGGCAATTCATTGAAAAAAATTCTTTTAAATATATTTTTGAGCTGGAATTGAAAATCTACCAGATTGCAAGAGACTTGAGAGATGCTGTGCTTTTGCCCCTGGGATTTACAGATGTGGAAACAGAGGTCCAGAGAAAAATGACAGGGCCCAGTACTGTGACTCATGCCTGTAATCCCAGCACTTTGGGAGGCCGAGGTGGGCGGATCAGTTGAGGCCAGGAGTTCAAGACCAACCTGGCCAACATGGAGAAACCCCGTCTCTACTAAAATACAAAAATTATCTAGGCGTGGTGGTGCTTGCCTGTAATCCCAGCTACTTGGGAGGCTGAGGCAGGAGAATTGCTTGAACCTGGGAGGCAGAAGTTGCAGTGAGCCGAGATCACGCTACTGTGCTCCAGCCTGGGTGTCAGAGTGAGCCTCTGTCTCAAAAAAAAAAAAAAAGAAAGAAAAGAAAAGACTTGTCCGTGGAATCCAGCTCTCTGGAGCTCCCATTGCAGATCTATTTCTTCCAATTCCATCCAGACAGTGTGTTTCTGTTCGGCAAGCGGGCTGTTAAGTGGAGTTTTATTGCAGGTATCAGGGTCATCCAAACTGCTCTGTGGAGCTAGCAGAGTGACCACAGGAGCCCCAGGAAGCGTGAGCGTGGTCTTCGTTCTCGGTTGAGCCAAAAAGGCTCACACGTTCCCAGACGAGGCTATTCTTGGCAGGGCCACCTCCTAGGGATTAATCATACTGGAAAGCTCACAGATTTAATTTTGCTGAAGTTTGATCTGTTCTAGGAAAGTACATCCAGCGTGGCTCAACAGAGAATTTTCTGCCCAAGGATCTACACAGTTAATATATTTTGGAGATCTCAGCAGAGCACAAAGCAGGCTAGAAAAATTCCCTTGGTGTTAAGCCAATTCAGCTTTGTCCTTTGGCCAGGAAAGTCCAGGCTGCCCCTGGACCATGGCACAAACCCCAGGTGCCCAGCTAAGCTGCCCTGCTGGGAAAAGGTGATGAGAAACTTGCCTTTGCTAAAATAGTTGAGCCGCCGAATGATGGCCTGACCTAGGGGCTCAGAAATGATATGTTTCCTGTTATGCAGGAGGAGAGGGGCGGGGTTTGATTCTTGTGTTCTCGTGTGCTTGCTCACTCTGCTCATAAAAAGGAGAGAAGTTTTATTTTTGCAAGCTATTGCAGCGTGAGCCCTAAACACCAAAGCCAGTCTCTTGAAGAAAACCGAACAGGATCTAGGAGCAGTTGTCAGGCCCCTGGAGGGTGAGTCATGCGCAGCAGAGTTCCCGGAACTCACCCATCCCTGGTCAGCTAGGAAGACGCTGAGTGCGGTGGTAAATGTGGAGGGGCGGGCGCAACACTGCAGGCATGGCCTCTGCTTTTGAAAAACATCGTGTGTTCGGGTCAAAGCATCCATCCCCTGTGAGCAACCCAGTTTTAAAAATAGGAGGTTCTGCAGAAAACCAACCTGCCTGCCGGTTTTCACCGGGAAGACCAAATCCTCACTTTCCAAGTCTGATTTTGGAATAAACAAAATCGATTCTAGCTCAGCCTCAGCAGAAGGCACGTGCAGTGGTGGCTGTTTCATGACTGTCTTTCCTTCAGGGCTGTTGGAAGTGTTTCTGGAACCAGCGCAATCGATGGTAGAAACAACTGGTTTTTCAGGCTGTTGAGAAAGTCTGATTTATGTGGCTGAAGTATGGTGTTATTGACCCCCCACCCTCCAACTCCTAACATTCCAGAACAAACTGAGAATTCATGTGAATCAGCACCTTATTTATTAACTCTTCCTGGATGAATAACGTAAACACAGAAAAGTGCACAGGTAACCGTACACCGTGCTGGGTTTCACACACTGAGCACACCTTTACAGTCAGCACCCAGAGTGAGGAGCAGTGTGATCATCACCCCAGGAGCGCCCCCTGTGGCCCCTCCACGGGCAGAACCATCAGCCCAGCTTCTCACCATGTGTCAATGGAATATCACCTGGATGCTGGGTCGGGGGTTTTGGGCTTAAAGAGCCCTAAGCAGGGTTGTGCCATCCAGCTTTGGGAAAACTCAACCAGGGAAGGTTGTTCTCTGAATGTCAGGAGGGAGATTCCTGTGGCGCCCAGAGCCTGAGGGAGATGCCGGTTCATTGACTCTGATGGAGATGGATTTCTAGGCGGGCATGAGAAAGTGTGACCATGTTTGCGGGGGTGTTAAGAGCAGGCAGCACATTGAACGAAGAGCACATCGAACGAAGAGCAGGCAGCACATTGTTGGTGATGTTGTGTGTGTCACTGATACACGAGCATTTTCTTAAAGGCCAAATTATTTAGGACCTATGAAAAGCTGAGATCCGCCTGTTGGGGGTGGGTGGAGTGAGATTCTGAACTGGAGCCAGAGAGAAATGCCATGTGTCCTTACTGATAGAAATCTGATCACCCCGGATGCCGCCTGTCAGCATGTGGGCTGCGGGGAGCTGTTTTCCTGACGGCTTGGACGAAGCCTGTGGACAATGGAGATCAGAAGGGGCAGCTCCGCCTAATGAGTTCCTTGTCTGTTGGCTGAAGGTGTGGGGTTTCTTTGAGGGAAGCCATTAGCTACTTTGATGGCTTGTTTGAAAACAACTGAAATCTGTCTTGTCGGTGTAGTGGTTCCGCAGATACCTCACGCTGGTCATTGGCATCGACAGCTGGGAGCTCCCCTGGCAGGTGTGGGCAGAACTTGGCTTCTCAGTGATTTGCTCTCACGTTACTTTAATGCATGACTGGGATGGTTTCTATATATACGCTTGCTTTGTCTGGCTCCGGGGAACAGGGAACGTGGCAGATCCTATTAAAAGTGGTTCCTGGTTATCCAATATTCATTCAACATTGATTCAGCCACCAACTGTGGGCCAGGTGCTAGGAATAGTTTTATTTACACTTATTCGGTCATCAGGCTTTATGTGGGTGCAGCGTTACAGGTAAGTTAATTATAAGCTTGAAGGCTGTATGTTGTTGTATGCATTCGTCACTTCTAATATGTGCTCATCATATCCTAACAAGAAATAGTATTGATTTATCCCAGAGGAGATTGCGTATGAAAAAAACTTTGAACACTAGAAAGTGTTTGGCAAATCTGAGGGGTGTTTTTGTTCCAGGGTGTGTAACCTTCTGTTTCTATGCTGAGTTATGGTACAGAAAGGAGGCCCTCTACTGGGTGTCCAGCAAACATTATTCTCTGCCTTTCACATATTAGAGAACGGAGCTTTATGGAGGTGATGTCGTCACTCCTTTAAGGACCCAGTTTACAGCTCCAGATCCTGACCCTCAGCTGCCAGACATGGGCGAGTGAGGTCTATAGACAGAGATGGTAGGAATCCTTCCCGACAGGGAGCAGGATGGGCAGGCTGTCCCAGCAACTGAAATGCTAGGCTTGTTTAGAGGACTTCCTGTGAGTCTATGATTCATGTTGAGATTGCCCCGTTGCACAAAAAATCCAGTTCTCATTGGCGATACTACTTTCTCCCTTGTTTTATTTGACTGTGTGGCAGTGGGGACAGGTGGCACTGAGATGGGTTGCCACAGACATTTCTACTGTTGAGTTTGCCTCCCTGGGCTCTGATTCTGCTCCACTGCTTACTGACTGTGGTTGTGGGCAAGCTAGTTTATGCTTTGTTCCTCAATTTCCTCATCTGTAAAATGGGATGAATGTTAGTACCTAGGATATAGTATTATGATAAGTATTATGATAATCAACATTAAGTACTCAATAAATGCTGTCATTTCTCTTAGTTATTCCTGGATGTTCCCATTCCCATCTCTCAAATTCTGAAGCTGTTTGTGGTTCACATAGGAGGTGCCTAGTAGAATCATTGTAGCTTATAATTTTGGCCTTATAGTCTACATTATAGCAAGGGCTGAGATCCCTTGCGGATTCTAAGAAAACATCTATAAAGAGGAAGACTTTCCTTTTTGTACCCCCATTTATTTCAGGGATTGCACAGCTGTATTTTTTTTTTTTTAAATGGAGTCTTGCTCTGTCATTCAAGCTGGACTGCAGTGGCACAATCTCGGCTCACTGCAGCCTCAAACCCTTGGGCTCAAGTGACCACCCCCCTCCTCCCCCCTGCCCCGTCTCAGCCTGCTGAGTAGCTGGGACTACAGGTGTATAGCACCATGCCTGGCTAATTTTTAAAATAGAGACAGGGTTACTATGTTGCCTAGGCTGGTCTTGAACTCCTTGCCTCAAGCGATCCTGCCGCCTCAGCCTTCCAAAGTGCTGGATTACAGGCATGAGCCACTGTGCTGGCTGCATAAACTATTATTACCTAGGCATGTAATGAAATCTCAGTTTCTTGGACGAGCTGGGATAAGACTCTGTGACATGTTGTTTAAGATCAGTGCATGCTGGGGCCAGTTTACTTGAAAGGCGATCTGTAGATTGAAGATGCTGCTGCCTCTCTTACATTAGAATAATCCGCTTATGTGCCTGGCCTTGGCCAGACAGAAAGGAAATGTCGGGCATCAGCTGTCTGAAGGTGCGGTGAGGAACTGAAGAGGACAGAAGGAAAACCTGGCTGGTAAATCCAGACCAGCCACTGAAGGATTCCAGGAAGGAAGCCCTGAGGGTGTTGCTGTCTCCCTTGCCAGCTTTTTGTCTCTTGCAAATGTGGACACGTTATCAGGGTGGATCTAGTAGAAAACGAATCCACTGAAACATCTGCTAATAAGTGGCTCCAGACTGTCGTTATCTCCCTGGGTTTTGTAATCAGGTGTGGCTGACAAGGACATTCTGCCGGGAAGGTCAGGGGCCTGTGTGTGTGGACCAAACACCTTCCCTCAGGTTTGCACAGCACCTCACTGGGCATGTCTGGGGCCCATATTCCATCCAGGCTTTAGGAGCAGGTGGTGGCTTCTCTGCCTCCCTCTGGGCGAATGAGCTCCTTGAGGGCAAGGACTAGGGTTAGGGTCATTGACTGTAGTAGTTTCCTATGGCCGCTGTAACAAATTACCACAAATCTAGCAATTTCAAACAACACACACTGATCATTTTACAGTTCTGGAGATCAGAAGTCTCCACACAGTCTCACTGGGCTGGAGTCCAGATGCCAGCAGGCTTGGCTCCTACTGGAGGCCACAGGGAAGGATTGATTTCCTGGCTTTTCCAACTTCTAGAGGCAGCCTGCATTCCTTGGCTCCTGGCCCCTTCCTGGCATGACTCTGACCTCTGCTTCCATGATCACATCTACTACTACTGCTCGGACCGTCTTGCTTCCCTGTCAGAGAGTCCCTTTTGATCACATTGGGCCCACCTGGAGAATCCAGGATACTCACCCCATCTCAAGATCCTTAACATAATCAGATCTGCAAAATGCCTTTTGCCATGTAAGGTAAAAAAGTCTTAGGTTTTGGGAATTAGGATGGGGACATCTTTTGGGGGCCATTATTCAACCCACCACATGGACTCATGCCCTGTAGTGCTAAGCTCACACCTTGGGTGCCAGCCTGCCTGGGGTCAGGTCCTAGCTCAGTCATTCATGAACTTGGTGATAGTGGCTAGTTATTTAACTACTTCTTCTTTTTTTTTTTTTTTGAGATGGCAACTTCCTGGCTGGAGTGCAGCGGCGCAATCTCAGCTCACTGCAACCTCCACCTCCCGGGTTCAAGCGATTCTCCTGCCTCAGCCTCCTGAGTAGCTGGGACTACAGGAGCGCCCAGTTAAATTTTTGTGTTTTTATCAGAGACAGGGTTTCACCATGTTGGCCAGGATGGTCTCAATCTCTTGACCTGGTGATCCGCCCGCCTCTGCCTCCCAAAGAGCTGGGATTATAGGCATGAGCCACCATGCCCAGCCTTTAATTTCTTTTTAAGGAACTTCCTTATCTATTATAGGGATAGAAATAGAACTTCCTGGGTGTGGTGGCTCATGCCTGTAATCCCAGCTCTTTGGGAGGTGGAGATGGGTGGATTACCTGAGGTCAGGAGATAGAGACTATCCTGGTGGTGAAACCCCATCTCTACTAAAATACAAAAAATTAGCCGGGTGTGGTGGTGCGTGCCTGTAGTCCCAGGTACTCTGGGAGGCTGAGGCAGGAGAATAGCTTGAACCTGGGAGGTGGAGGTTGCAGTGAGTCAAGATCGCGCCACTGCACTCCAGCCTGGGTGACAGAGCAAGACTCTCTCAAAAAAAAAAAAGAAAAAAGAAAAAAAAGAAAAGACATAGAACTTCCTCTTCTTCTAAGGCATAATTGAAATAATATATGAAGTGCTAAATAACAATAGGTACGAGGCTTAATTCCTGGGTGATGAAATAATGTGTGCAACAAACCCCATGACACACACGTTTACCTATGTAACAAACCCCCACATGTAAAAACCCCTGAACTCAATAAAAGTATATATATTACATATATATGTATGAAGTGCTTAGAACAGTGCCTGGCATATAGTAAGTGCATTTTGAGTACTATATTTTATTATCACCATTATTCTATCCTTAATAAGCACTCAGAAATTGTGTGAATGCATATTCCATCTTCCAGTTTGGTTCTTCTGACTGCTGATACTTAGGAAGTGATACTACTGACTAATGATACTTCATCCTTATAGTGAAAGTTTTTTTTGTAAAAAACATCTCACTTTGGGTTCTAGGATTTAAGACGAGACTACAAAACTGACTCATCTTTTGTGAGGGAATATCTTCTATTCCTTTGTGGAATGATACATAAATGGTGCTAAAGGTAGGAGGAGGTAAATTTGGTACCTAAATAATTCAGTTGGCTACTGTTCAAGTCTTCTTTTCACTCCGCCATCCTCTTGGTGAGGCTTTGCCTTATGTTTGCACTATGGCTGCTTATCTCCTGCTCTCATGTCCACGCTGCAGCAGGAGGAGGAGGGAGAAGGGAAGGCCTGCACTCTATCAGGAAAACAAAGTCTTTCAGGAGTCCCAGCAGATTTCTGTTTACATATTTGGCCAGAACTGAAGGGTGTGTCCTCCTGTAGCTACAGGGGGTCTGGGAAGGTAAGAATGTTGAATTGCAACTTGGGAACATGTTGAGTTCTGTTAAAAAGAACAAAAGGATGCATCAGCATCTGTCCCGATTCCCTAGAACAAGAATGGCTGCATGCTTATTGAAGCGTTGTTTGTACAAATGACAAAAAACTCTGAACACCTAAATGTTCATCCACAGGAGAATGCATAAATTAATTGATCTTATATCAGTATAATCAAGTACTATAGAGCAGTTATCACCTGCATGCGTCAACGTGGATAAGTCTAAAATGTATAACATTTCAAATATAAATTTGCAGAAGGGCCTGGCACAGTGGCTCATGCCCATAATCCCAACCCTTTGACAGGCTGAAGCAGGTGGATTGCTTGAGGCCAGGGGTTCAAGACCAGCTTGGGCAACATAGCAAAACTCTATCTCTACAAAAAAGTTAAAATTTAGCCAGGCATTGTGGTGCATGCTTGTAGTTCCAGCTACTTGGGAGGCTCAGGTGGGAGGATTGCTTGAGCCCAGGAATTTGAGGCTGCAGTGAGCTATTGTAGCGCCACAGCACTCTAGCCTGGGCAACAAAGCAAGACCCTGTCTCTAAAAAAAATTAAAAAATAAAATTGCAGAAGGTTATATAGGTATAATATACTATGATTCCATTTATATAAACTTTACATGTAGAAACACTTCTATTACTTATAGTTAAATGGTAAGGTAGTAGTGGCCGGGCATGGTGGCTCATGCCTGTAATCCCAGCAATCTGGGAAGCTGAGGCGGGTGGATCACTTGAGGTCAGGAGTTCAAGACCAGCCTAGTCAACATGGCGAAACCCCATCTCTACTAAAAATACAAAAATTTGCCAGGCATGGAGGCATGTGCCTGTAGTCCCAGATACTCGAGAGCCTGAGGCAGGAGAATCACTTGAACCTGGGAGGCAGAGGTTTCAGTGAGCTGAGATTGTGCCCCTGCACTTAAGCCTGGGCAACAGAGTGAAACTCCGTCTCACACACATGCACACAAATAATAATAATAATAATAATAATAATAATAATAATGTAGTAAAGGTAAAAAATACAAATGGGGTGATTGACATCACATCAAAAGGGAGGACGTGGAAAGGAATTTGACTGGGAGGGATGTACAGTGAGCATCAGTTATTACCTATGATCAGGGAAGGATCCAGGTTTTGTGGGGCCTGATGCATAAGGGGTGTGTGTGTGTGTGTGTGTGTGTGTGTGTGTGTGAGAGATATCCTCTTTTTTTTTTTGAGATGGAGTCTTGCTCTGTCGCCCAGGCTGGAGTGCAGTGGTGGGATCTCAGCTCACTGCAAGCTCCGCCTCCCAGGTTCACGCCATTCTCCTGCCTCAGCCTCCCGAGTACCTGGGACTACAGGCGCCTGCTGCCTTGCCCGGCTAGTTTTTTGTATTTTTTAGTAGAGACGGGGTTTCACCGGGTTAGCCAGGATGGTCTCGATCTCCTGACCTCATGATCCGCCCATCTCGGCCTCCCAAAGTGCTGGGATTACAGGCTTGAGCCACCGCGCCCGGCCGGGAGATATCCTCTTTAAGAAAAAAAGACTTTACAATAAATCTGCTTCTCACTGGTCATTGTAAGAGTGTCTGTGATGCGCTGAGAAGTCATTTCTGAAGATATGTGGGGCGCACTTTGTAGAGAAGTGACAATAACATTCACAATGACAATAGCTAACATTTATCGACCCCTTACCATATGCCAGGCACTCAGGCAAGCATTTGCAGGCTTTTCTCATTGACTCCTCACAATCAGCATAGGATACAGATGCTGCCTATTAGTCTCATTTTATGGCTGAGGAAGCAGAGGCTCAGAGGGGTTAAGTCATTTGCCCAAGGCCACACAGCTAGTATATGACAGTCAGGGTTCAAGCTCATGGAGCAAAACAGGACTTGTTTTCTATGGTTTAAACATTCCCTACGCAGTGATTTCTCACTGTCATAATTACATGCCTACTATGTTCTCTTCAGTAAAGATCTCTTATTTTTAGTTGACTAGAGGAAGGGCAGTATGACTAGAACATTTTTCTTGTTTGGGGGATGAGGTCTCACTCTTTTTCCCAGGCTGGAGTGTAGTTGTGCAATCATAGCTCAGTGTAGCCTGGAATTCTTGGACTCAAGCAATCCTGCTGCTTCAGCCTCCCAAATAGCTGGGACTACAGGTGTGCACCATCACATCTAACTATTTTTGTAGAGATGGGGTCTCGCTGTGTTGCCCAAGCTGATCTCAAACTCCTGACTTCAAGCAATCCTCCTGCCTTGGCCTCCCAAAGTGTTGGGATTACAGTGTGAGCCTGGAAAATATTTGTTAAAATATTAAAAAATACAGTTTTATTTCTTCCCATTCACAAAGGTTATATTTGGAATTAAGACAGTGTGTTCTTTAATAGTATTTTTCATAGTAGTTGATTTGATGAGAAGGCAAGAATGATTTGTGATAAGTTAAATGTCTTAGATAACTGTTTGATTAAAAAGTAGCTCATCTGGGTGTGGTGGCTCATGCTTATAATCTCAGCACTTTGGGAGGCAAAGGTGGGCGGATCACTTGAGGTAAGGAGTTCGAGACCAGTCTGGCCAACATGGTGAAACCCATCTCTACTAAAAATACAAAAATTAGCTGGGCGTGACACCTGTAGTCCCAGCTACTTGGGATACTGAGGCAGGAGAGGCAGGAGAATCACTTGAACCCGGGAGGCAGAGGTTGCAGTGAGCCAAGATCACACCACTGCACTCCAGCCTGGGCGACAGAGCGAGACTCTATCTCAAAACAACAACAACAACAGAAACCTCTTGAAAATACTTACTACTTTATCTGTTGGCTGAACTAATGCCAAGCTCCCATCATAAATAATCAAGCATTTCAACCTGACTTCTTGGTAATAATAAAGTTCAATGGGCTTCTCCTCATATGGAGTGTACATAAAACATTGTGAGGGTCCAGAACAGCAAAACGTGCTCAAAGGTAGACATGGGATCTGCTTCAGGGTATCTGCTGAGGTTAGGACTCTGTGTGCCTGTGGTCATAAACGTGTGGACATATCTTCCTCTGGATCCTGAAATGGCCAATTCCACGGTAGGGGGAAAGGAGGAAGGAGAGCTGTGTTTGAATCGATCATTTCTTGAGACAACTTGCATTAAAAGTCAAACCAAGAAAATCCAAATGGCTGCTTGGCTTTCTGTGGTATTTGGGAAGGCAGTTTGAGGAGTGGTCTGTGAAATCCCTGGGCAGGAGGGCTCGGGCTGAGGGCTCAGCTGTGGTATCCCCAGATGACTGCTGAGGTCATGAAGGAGCTCATGGCACCATTCATGTTTCTGGACTCAGTCATTACGCCTGGAGTCCCCACAGCAAGGAAAGTAGGGAAGTGAACCAAGGTCCAGCCAGTGTTGCTCTTGGCTGCAGGGAAGGAAAAAAAAAAAAAAAAAAAAAAAGGCAGGATGACCGGGAAGAGAAGGAGCCAAGCCACCTTCCTGGTCCTATTTAATGAGTGTTAATCTTTGTAAATATTCAACAGTATCTGATACCAAGCAATAGCTTTGCCAAATGAGTGAGTGGAGGGCTTCTTTCTGTTTGATTTCCCTGGTTAGTTTTTTTGTGTGTGTGCAGCGAGTGTTTGGACCATTTTCTTTTGTGTGTTTGTATGAGTTGAATAAAAGAGTGATTGTTTTTCAATTGTCTCTATGCAGGAAGCCTTGGCTGATTGTAAAAATTTGGCACTGGGAAGCGAGCAGCAGTTTGTGATGTTACTGATTCAGTGTTTGCATAAATAACTTTGAGAACCTTAAAAACCCAACTGTACATTATACCTTGTAGATGCAGGACATCAAAGTTAATTAAGTCTTGTCCGCCTCATTCTGCAAATGAGGAAACAGGCCAGAAGAGCCTGCATGTGACGTTGCATTCAGCTGTACACATGTTCATGAGAAATGTGACTTTGGAACTGTGAAAGTTTTATGAGTTCTTGCTGAAACATCTTCCAGGAATTCTAGAATTGGAACATGGAGGCCCTGGAGGAGTGCAAATAGAAAATCCTTCAGTTTTCCTGATAATACAGGGGAATGACAGAGCAGTGAAGTAAGGGGTGCAGAGCAGGTGTTTGGATCATTTACCGTTCGTCATCTCCTGCTGGGGGCCTCTCATTGTACTCCCAGGCTGTCTCTCTGTTGATCAGGGCAAAGGCATACATGGATGTGAAAAAGCCACCCCCACAAGCAGCTCCTCTGAGTTCCTGTGACAACCTGCCCAGGGTAGATCTGTGTGGAGTCAGCTCTGTTTATGGAGAGGCTGCCAGACCCCACTCTTGCCCAGTCCTTCTTGCTCAGGCAGGCCTGCTGCTAAGCTGTCAGGGGGCAGAGTTTGCTTTTGGTGTCTCTTTCTGTCCACCCTTAGCCATCTTCCTCTTGATACTAGCTCCTTCGAAGAACCAAGAGCCCTCCGCCTGATCCCAGGGCCCGACTGTCTTCCAGGCCGTGGACTGGGCAGAAGTGACCAAATGTGGACTCTGTTCTGCAGGGCCTCCCCACAGGGCATGTAGGTGGACAGGCTAGAAGTCTGAACTGAGAGTTGGGGGCTATGGGGAACTGGTCCATCCTGAGGGAGTCATGAGGGTCAGAAAGACTTGTCAGAGAAGGTGGCCCTGGGGCTAGGTCATCAGAGGCTGAGCTGCTCAGTGGAAACCAGGCATCGCAGGCCTCGGCGCTGTTTGGTGGCAAGTGCTTCTGCAGGGCTGGAGGCCCTGTGTGGGGATGCTGGGGTAGGGATCCCAGGAAATGAGTTGAGGGGTAGGTGAGGTGGGAGGGTTGTAGTGGCTAGAGCAGGGGTGTTCAATCTTTTGGCTTCCCTGAGCCTCACTGGAAGAAGAAGAGTTGTCTTGGGCCACACATAACACTGACGACAGCTGATGAGCAAATAAGCAAATTGAAAAAAGAAAAAAAAAAAAAATCTCATGATGTTTTAAGAAAGTTTCCAAATTTGTGTTGGGCCACATTCAAAGCCATACTGGGCCCACCTGCGGGCCACGGGTTGGACAAGCTTGGGCTAGAGGGTCTGCATAGCTGTGCTTTTTTATCTTGGATTTTATTCTGTGAGAGGTACGGGACCTTGCTGTCTTAGTCCATTTGAGCTGCTGTAACAATATATCGTAAAGAGAGTGGCTTATAAACAACAGAAATTGATTGATTTCTCACAGTTCTGGAGGCTGAGAAGTCCAAGGTCAAGGTGCCAGCAGATTCAGCGTCTTGTGAGGGCCCATTTCCTCATTCATAGATGGTGCCTTCTCACTGTGTCCTCATGAGATGGAAAGGAAGGCAGCTCTCTGGGGCCTTTTATAAATGCACTAATCCCATTCACTTAATCACCTTCCAGAGGCCCTACCTCCTCATACCATCACCTTGGGGATTAGGTTTCAACGTATGAATTTTGGTGAGACACAAACATTCAGACCATAGCAATTTCAGGGGTTTGAAATAGGATGAGGAAGGAATAACTATATTTGAGATCTAGAAGCTTCTTGTTTGCAGTATGCAGGGGGAGCTAAGATAGGGAATAGACAGGAGAGGAGGGGGTTTGAAGCAGAGTGGATGCAGAAATGAGGGAGGGGGTCTCAGCAGACCCCCTGGGTTCCACATTGGGAGTGGGGGCAGATGGTGATGCCAGTCATTAAGACTCTGTTTTTCAGTTGGTGAGTCCCAGTTTCTAGGTCCACAAAATGGGAATAAGGGATGATGATGGGGATTAAAGGCAATCTCCTGGGGGCTGTGCTTGGAGGGCACGGTCATCTATGTTTCTTTCCTCCTTCTCTCAATCGAAAGCTCCCAACCTTGTATTCGAATCCCCCAGGGCCTTGCTCTTTGATAACTCAGCTGATGAATTACTTCTCATCACATGTGGGAGTTAATGGTTGATGGGAATTAATATGTTATCCGGTCCTGGTAGCCTATTTCCATTTTAAAGAGTTTCTCAGTAACTAGACAAAAGGAGTCCTCAGACTGTTAGGCCAGCCTTGAATTTGTCATCAAAACTTTGCCAGAAAATCTTCAAATGTCCAATTTTAGCTTCAACTTATATTTTTTCAACTTATATCTCTATTGGGGTCTCAAATTGAGACCAGGTTAAAAAAAAATACACACGCACACACACACACACACACACACACACACGCACCCCCCACCCCAGAAAATTTACTCTCTTTTGCCCCCTGGTGTCAGACTTTTGAATAGCTCTTTGCAATCACTTTGGGATTGATTGAAAAAATGATGATTGGTCTCCTGTTTGCAGGGTCCCACAAAGATCCTCACTGCCTGATCTTATCATGGCTATTCAGTTCGTTCCTAAAGAAGTAGCAAGGCATATAAACAAAGTTAAAATGAATTCTGTCTGGAAGACTTTATATCTTTTTTTTAGCATTTCACATTACCCTTTGATACAACAAATCAGAGTCATCAGAGGACGAGCTTGGTAAAGGACAGTTGTCAAAGTCCTAATACCTGAGAAGGACAAGATGCCTCTTCATGGGACTCCACCCCCCAGACACTAGCCTCAGCTCATAGCACAGAGGAAAATTATGATTCTTGAATATCAATTGCTCTACAAAGAGTTGAGAATTGGTGCTCTGTGCCCCAGCCATTGTATTAGTCCCTTTTCACACTGCTATTAATTTGAAGAACTACCTGAGACTGGGTAATTTATAAAGAAAAGAGATTTAATTGACGAACAGTTCCCCATGGCTGGGGAGGCCTCAGAAACTTACAGTCATGGCAGAAGGCAAAGAGGAAGCATGGCATATCTTACATGGGGGCAGGAGAGAACGAGAGCAAGAGGGGAAGTGCCACACTTTTAAACCATCAGATCCTGAGAGAACTCATTCACTGTCACCAGAACAGCAAGGGAGAAATCCGCCCCAGTGGTCCAGTCACCTCTCACCAGGCCCTTCCCCTGACACGTGGGGATCACAATTTCACATGAGATTCAGAGACACAGATCCAAACCATATCAGCCATCATTCCTGCTGCATTTTGTATTTTCTTCTGTTGTCCTGGATTTGGGGGAGTGTGGGAAGTATTTAAGCTATACTGTGTTTTATTGCAGGTTTAATGAGAAAAATATGAAAAGATTACCCATCCATACCAGTGCTAGTGTCTTAAGACAATTAAGGTAAATATGGTAATGGAAAAATATGAACTCTTTAGCGAGGGCAGCAAAAACTCCTTTTCCAAGAGGGAAAAGGGAATTCCCTTTTCCAAGAGGGCTGTTGAAACTCTTTTCCCTTTCTGGCAAATAATTTTAGAGAAATAGTCATGTTATCCACAAAGTAGTCTCTTTTGAAAAATCCAAACAGATTGAAAAAAGAGACCTAAGTTCTCTGTATGTTGTATTTTAATGTTCAGGATGATTCAGGTAAGTGCCCAACACAGTGCCTGATGCACATGCGCCCTCCAGAAACGACACCTGGCAGCCTTTTGGTACTAGAGCTTCTGTAGTTACACCTTGCTTCCTTGCCATGCTTTTTGCTTGTTTGTTATTTTGGGCTTTACATTTTTGTAGGGAAATTTTGCCCAAGTTTCATGTAGAGTTGTATCGTTTACTTAACAAAGTCTTGTGAGATTTTAAAAAATACGTCTGATAATCATAACAACTATGAAAATAACATGTTTAGATTGTGTGTTGTAATCTACAGTGTGCTTTTTTTTTTTGAGACGAAGTTTCACTCTTGTCGCCCAGGCTGGAGCGCAATGGCTCAATCTCGGCTCACTGCAACTTCCGCCTCCCAGGTTCAAGCGATTCTCCTGCCTCAACCTCCCGAGTAGCTGGGATTACAGGTACCCGCCACCACACCCGGCTAATTTTTTGTATATTTAGTAGAGACGGGGTTTCACCATGTTGATCAGGCTGGTCTTGAACTTCTGACCTCATCCGCCCACCTCGGCCTCCCAAAGTGCTGGGATTACAGGCATGAGCCACTACGCCTGGCCTACAGTATGCTTTTATCCATGATCACTGAGCCTTTTAATGAGATATAAATATTTCTCCTTCCACGTGAGGAAACTGAACCTCAGGAAGGTTAAGCAATGTATCCAAAGTTAGGCTAGGCGCGGTGGCTCATGCCTGTAACCCCAGCACTTTGGGAGGCTGTGACAGGAGGATTGCTTGAGCCCAGGAGTGTGAGATCAGCCTGGGCAACATAGGGAGATCCCGTCTCTACAAAAAATTTAAAAATTAGCTGGCCATCGTGGAACGCACCTATAGTCCCAGCTACTTGAGAGGCTGAGGTAGGAGGATTGCTTGAGCCCAGGAGGTCGAGGCTGCAGTAAGCCAAGATCTCACTACTGTACACCAGCCTGGGCAACAGAGACTGCGTCTCAGAAACAGAAACAAAAACACAACAAAAAAACCCCATAAAGTTACATAGTTAGGGATCAGCCTCTGGTTGTGGTCTTCTTCCTGCTCCCATTGCTAATGTCCTTTATACCAGGAGAGAGAGCAAAAACCCCTGTTCAAATCTTGAACTAGGAGTTGATTTAGACAGAATCAGGATGATGAAGTAAGGCTTGAATGTAGAATGATGTTTTCAGTGGAAATTATCATCCTATTGTAGAATTTAAAAAGCTTCCTTGAGGCCAGGTGCGGTAGCTTACACCTGTAATTCCAGCACTTTGGGAGGCCAAGGCAAGCAGATCACTTGAGGTCAGGAGTTCGAGACCAGACTGGCCAATATGGTGGAACTTTCATATCTACTAAAAATACAGAAATCAGCTGGGCATGGTGGCATGCAGCTGTAATCCCAGCTACTTGGGAGGCTGAGGCAGGAGAATAGCTTGAACCCAGGAGGCAGAGGTTGCAGTGAACCAAGATAGCACCACTGCCTCTAGCCTAGGCAACAGAGTGAGTCTCCATCTCCAATAAATAAATAAATAAATAAATAAATAAATAAATAAATAAATAAAATAAAAAGCTTCCTTGAGCAGGTATTGACTTGGTGCAGGTATTAACCGTGTTGACTTGGTGAACAAGCAGACAGGGAAGTTGCAGCAAGCCACAGACGGCGCTGGGGTTGACAGAGTACCTGGCACTGAGCAGCTGATGCTCATGGAGGGTAATTATCCTCTGTGCTATGTGCTGAGGCTGGTACCTGTGGTGGAGTCCAGTGAATTTAGGACTTCGCCAACTGTCCTTTACCTGGCTCATGCCCTGATGACTGAAAAAGGATGACATGATCCAGGGACCATAGTTCTCCCATGCTGTATTCTTAGCCACTGCATGTGGCTGGGGCGGACAGAAAGGACTCAACTTGACAGTCAGCTCACGATGTTGGTACAGCTGGGCTGATATGGATGCTGGAGGCCACATGACCTTCTTTCTGTTTGTTTTTTTTTTTTAAAGCCATACTCCATACCACAGGACCTTTGTACATGGTGTCACCTCTGCCTGAAATGCTTTCCTCACCTTCATTCTTCAGATTTCACAGGTCTCATATACAGGTTCATTTTTCTCTGACTCTTGTACAAATATATACTTAGCCTGGGCAAAATATTTATTTAACTCATTAATGAGAGAACTAGCAGGATGAGGATGAGAAAGCTGGTTCTAAGGACCATCCAGGAAGATACACACACACACACACACACACAGAGAGAGAGAGAGAGAGAGAGAGAGAGAGAGAATGTATATGTGTGTTATGGAAAAATATTATGGAAAAAAGAATACTGGAATAAGATTGCAAACTCAGATATAAAACTGATTAATGGACCGGGCACGGTAGCTCACGCCTGTAATTCCAGCACTTTGGGAGGCTGAGGCAGGTGAATCACCTGAGGTCAGGAGTTTGAGGCCAGCCTGGCCAACATGGTGAAACCCCATCTCTACTAAAAATACAAAAATTAGCCACTGTTAGTGGCACGCCCATATAATCCCAGCTACTCGGGAGGCAGAGGTGGGAGAATTACTTGCACCCGGGAGGCAGAGGCTTTAGTGAGCTGTGATCATGCCACTGTACTTTTTTTACAATCTTTAACAAGTTAAAGATTGATAACAACTTTACAAAGTCTGGGCCCTAATCAAAAGCAAATAGTGAATCAAACAAAAATAACCTCCCTGTAAATAGACTCGGGGTGTAGATAGATGACTTCGAAAAGTTATACTTTATTTCCTAGTTTAGGATAGTTGTTTGTTTGTTTTTAACAGCATTATATCTTGAGTGGCTAGCATAGTAACTGATACAAAGGAGGAGCTAGTGACTGTTTCTTGAATGAATGAACAAATGGGGAAAGGTTGGATCCTCAGGCACGCGAGTGGCCAGGGTATTGATGCAGGAAAAGCCTACCACTAGGAAGCTGAACCTCAGCCGTCATGGTGGAGGAGTTTGGGGTCGGAAGACCAGCTGTGAGCAGCCTGAGAGGGACTAGGGTAATGGGGCAGTTACCCAAACAGGGCTTGGGGTGATAAAAGATGTGGCAGGAATCTAGCAGTGAGAACTAGATTATCAAGCAGGAACTGGGTCTAAAGAACAAGGGAGAATTCAGTGATTAGGACAAAGGGAGGGGAAGGAAAGGAACTGTTATTTCTGGCTTCACCCACAATGTGCAGTTCATTGTGCAAAGCTGAGTGTGCACGGCCCATCTCATGCTCACCCCTCACCTGACCCCTGAGGCAGGATTATTATTCCTCTCATTCAGAGGCAGAGAGCCTCACAGATAGAGCTGGGGTTGTGCAGATGTTGAATTTAGGCTCTGCCATTCATGAGCTGCGTGACCCTTAGCAAGTTACTGGCTGTCTCAGCTTGTTTTTTTTTTTTTTGAGACGGAGTCTTGCTGTGTCGCCCAGGCTGGAGTGCAGTGGCACGATCTCGGCTCACTGCAAGCTCCGCCTCCCGGGTTTACGCCATTCTCCTGCCTCAGCCTCCTGAGTAGCTGGGACTACAGGCGCCCGCCACTGCGCCCGGCTAATTTTTTGTATTTTTAGTAGAGACCGGGTTTCACTGTGGTCTCGATCTCCTGACTTTGTGATCCGCCCGCCTCGGCCTCCCAAAGTGCTGGGATTACAGGCGTGAGCCACCGCGCCCGGCCGTTTTTTTTTTTTTTTTTTTTTTTTTTAACCTATAAAATTGTAATGTAATCTAAGCAAATAGCAAAGTCCGCAATCCTCCAGACTTAGGCTTTGGTTACATTCAGAGATTTGAGATCCATTGGCTAACAATAAAGGCAGTTCTACTTTTTACTTGTGTCTCTCAAATAATAGTCAAGGGGGATCCATTTTATACCCAATAGCAACTCTTTTAGGATACTACTCTCAGGTAGTGGCATGATCTCGGCTCACTGCAACCTTTGCCTCCCGGGTTCAAGTGATTCTCCTGCCTCAGCCTCCTGAGTATCTGGGATTACAAGTGCACGCCACCACGCGCAAGTGATTTTTGTATTTTTAGTGGAGACGGAGTTTCACCATGTTGGCCAGGCTGATCTCGAACTCCTGACCTCAAGTGATCCACCTGCCTTGGCCTCCCAAAGTCCTGGGCTTACAGGCATCAGCCACGGCCCAGCCACGTTGCAAGTGTTCTAAAACCTCTCTTGCCCTTCCCTAGACTCCACTAAAGTTCTCCTTCCATTCGCTTTGCCCCAGAAGACTTTCTTCTTCTGCCCCACCTCTGGTATACTCTTTTTGCTCTCTGTCCTTGCTTCTCTCTCCTCTGATTAATGCACTTTGCATATGGAAACTGATGAACTCAGACTGCATAATGGAGGGAAGAAGATGGTAGATGGGGGCAAAGTTGTTCCTTAGCCAGTGGACAAGAAGCTGGGTAGTGTCATTGTTTTAAATAATTCTTGCCCTTGATTCAGGGAGATCAGCTCCCTCACATTCCCATAGTGTGGTCATGAGGATTACTTTGAAGTTCCTGGCAGTTAGTGGACCTTTGGTAAATAGCAGCTCCCATTATTGTTCCAGAGGAGGAAAGTCAAGTTCACAATGGGGACATCTTGCAGCTGTGAAGTGATGAAGGGGTTTGAAGCTCAGCCAGGTTGGCTTCGGTGCATAAAGTCTGAGTGAGCAGAAAGCCCGGAGAGTTAGAACTCACTGATGAAGTCAGGGTTGTTCCTAGGGAGTGGGGCAGGGGTGGTGCTGAGGCTGGAATCCATGAGGGCCCCAGCTGTGGGGAGGTAGCAGCCTTACAAGAGGCCAGATGAGCGCTGTCCTGGGCTTGAGTCTGGGTGTGTGTCACAGGCTGGATGATTCCAGAGCAATGCATCCAGTGCCAGCTCTCAGCCACTGTGATTGCTCAGCCACCAGGAGCCCCCTACCCCCTGGGCACAGACCTACTGGGGTTTTCTGCAAGGAAGCAGCAGTTTTGGCTCGAAGTGTCTCTCTGTACACTTTGGAGTCTAGTCAAGAGGACAGCCTCTTAAAATGGAAATGGGGCACTGCTGTGAGCCACCTGTGGACACTTGGTTGATCTCCCCAAGTTACTTGTATTCTCTGAGGCAGATCTCACGCTACAGCATCCACAGGGCCATTTCTAGTGCACCAGCAAAAAAACACAAGCGAGGAGTGGAATAAAATGCTCCTTGACCTTGTTTCTTTCAGCTCTTATCTTCTTAGGAAAGGAAGACTTTTTGTTTTCAGTTCAGATTTTAAAAAAGAGCTAAAGAGGGTACTTGAGACTTGCTGCCAGGCAGCAGAAGCGGAGCCCTCCGGGAGACATGGACGAGGTAACCGACTGAAGTTTTCTAATACCGGCCAGCAGAGGGCAGTCTTCATCCATAATCGGTGCTGTCTTTCTCCTTGGAAACGTTCAGTGGCTGCAGGAGCCCTGCTGGCTCCTGCCCTCAGCCCTGGAAAAAAATTGACTTCCAGCTATTTGTAATTTAACTTTGAGTACTCAAGAGGGGACCTTCCCCTTTTAGAGTTGCAATGTCGGTGCTATTATTTTAACACCCGCATCTGCTGTTGTCTGGCATCAAAGCCTAGAAAAGTCATGAGGGAGATGTATTCTCCAAGGTTCTCAGAGCACAAGGTTCAGATAGAAACGGGGCCAGATGGGCACATACTGTTGCATAAACACCAATTAATTAATACTGGGCTCCAGATGAGCCAGGCCTGCCAAACTCGTGAGCTTCACACCTCCATGGTCCGGAGCCTGCCTCCCTTTGGTACAAAAATTAAAGAGACAGTTGCAAAAACCAGAGCATTCACTGACCAGTCCTAGTAGGGAACAACACTGGGACATGCGCGGCACCGTGCTTCCCATGGGGACATTTTAATTCCTTCCTCTCCCCACCAACATACTTTTAATCCTGTTGATGCTATTAATAGTAATGACAGGTAACATTTATTGTGCTCTGATCATATGCTGGGCACTTTTATGACTGTTAGCTTATTTAACTCTCTCAGGCCAGGTGCGGTGGCTCACGCCTATAATCTCAGCACTTTGGGAGGCTGAGGTGGGTGGATCACGGACCAGCCTGACCAACATGGTGAAACCCCGTCTCTACTGAAAATACAAAAAAAAGTAGCTGGGCATGGTGGTGTGTGTCTGTAATCCCAGCTACTTGGGAGGCTGAGGCAGGAGAATCACTTGAACCCGGGAGGCAAAGGTTCCAGTGAGCCAAGATTGCGCCACTGCACTCCACTGCCTAGGTGACAGAGCGAGACTCCATCTCAAAGCAAACAGACAAAAAAAAAAAACAAAATAAAACACAAAACAAAACAAAACAAAACCAAAAACTCTCTTAAAGTCCCAAGAGGTGGGGAACTCCTGGAACTTCTGAGGTTTTGTGAGGGTCAGGCACTTGCTAAGGGTCACTTAGCAGGTGAAGGAGGAGCCAGGTTGACCCCTCAGAGTTGTTGCCCGTACCTATCTGTCACCCATTTGTGGAGTCGCATTTATGCTCTGAACGCCAGGTGGTAAGACAGTGGTGCGCACACAAGACACAGTGCATCTCTGGCTAATTTTAATTATTTTAATTTTGAATGTGTTAATCAAATACTTGAAAATTGAAAAGGAAGAGAAAGCCAGCCAGCCCTCAGAGAGCATACACTGAGAGTGGAGGCCCTGAGGTGTCCATGTTCCTGAGGTGGTCTCTTACTTAGTGGCTGCAGGATGGGCTGTGCAGGGTAGGGGGAGTGAGGTTGGTGGGGCTGGTTCCTTCCTTTCCTTCCTACTAGATCAACTCTGCTTCTGCCAGGTTTATGTAGGATTGGGCTTGACCCAAGGTTTCTGCTGCTGAGAAGCTCTCAGCGAAACCCCCAGTGTAGTGGCTCTTAGCTAAGGGCACGCCCAGGAGTGTTCTCCACCCCATGTCCCCTTTCATCTTCTGTTTCTCTTTCCAGCGGCTCCTTCCCTCTTGCCTGTGGACTGGGCCTGGGGCCTCCTGTGCCAAACATTTCCCTCCTGCTCCTGCTCAGCCTTTGCATTGCCCAGAGCTCAGCCCAGTGCTGGTGCTGGCAACAGTTGAGAGACAAAGAGGGGGAGCCCTGAAGTCAGAGCTCAGCTCTCCCCATGGCCAGCACATGATTATGCCCCAGATTCCTCATCTCCAAGATGGTGATGTTAACAGAATCTGTCCAGAAAGTGTGGACTATATGAGGCGTTGGCAACCCAGAGTTATTTGTTTGTTTTTTGAGTCAGGGTCTCACTCCATCATCCAGGCTAGAGTATAGTGGGACAATCACAGATCACTGCAGCCTTGACCTCTTGGGCTCAAAGGATCCTCCTGTCTTAGCCTTCCTAGTAGCTGGGAATACAGGCATGCATCACCATGCCCAGCTAATTTTTTCTTTTTTTGTAGAGATGGAGTTTTGCCATCTTACCCAGGCTGGTCTTGAACTCCTGGCCTGATGTGATCCTCCCATCGTGGCCTCCCAAGGTGCTGGGATTACAGGCATGAGCCACCACATCCGGCCTCCAAAGTGTTTTAAACATCACCTCACCCACAGTAAGGATTCAATATCCATGGACCATCATTACTATTAAGATTATGACCATCACTCCAGTCCTATTTTTCTCTTTCTCTTTTTTTTTTCCAAAATTTGCATGAGTTTATCCTCTTTTTCTGTCCCCACTTCTTTCCTACCTCCTCTCTCCTCCCCAGTGACCACCACCCCCACTACTACCCTGAAACTGCTTCCAAGGTGACCAGCCATCTGGAGAGCCAAAGCTCTCGGTGGGTTTTGCGCAGGCTTCATCATGGACTCCCCTTTCACAGCGTTGGGTCCTGGCTCCACCTCCTCCTGGAACGCTTGATTTGCTGGCTTCCCCCCGTCCCCTTACTCCCAATTGCACTCTCCCCAGGGCTGTGCTTCCAGCCTCTTCTATCACTGCAGGTCCTTACCTTTGGTCACCCCAGCCATGCCAGGACATTGGCTTTGACCTCAGCTGCAAATCCCAGTTCCCCACTGTTGCCGAACCTTTCTATCTACACCTCCCAGGGGCCCCAGACTTTGTATGTGTCAAACTCAGATTTCTGGAGGCTGGAGCTGCCTTCAGTCTCGGGGACTGGAGGCAGAGATTAGGGACAACAGACCTTTTTAAGCAACTGAGAATTCAATCTGAGGGCACTGGGAAGCCTTTGCAGGTGGAGGGAGGATAAACCCCAAATCAGTCCACCCTCAAAGACCCTGCACTTCCTGATTCTTTGTTGGACTCTTTAGGTTGCTGCTAGTTTGTGGGTGTGTGGTTTCTTTTACATTTAATTTCCCCCTGCTGGTGATTCATGCATCCCTCCTAGACTCCAGAGCCCCAAATACAATGTTAATAAGTTGCATCTGGCAGAGCGCAGCGTGCTGGGGTGTTTGTGACTGCACTGTACTTGATGTCTGGTAAGTTTCTGAGGCCTGGCTCTTTGAGAGTCTTTGAACAGGGCCTTCTTTGGGAGCCCAGCAGCAGCAGCCTGTTGTAGAGGGACCGCCCCCTGAATGTCCCTGGTGACCTCCCAGCCAGGCAGCATCACACTGCCCCTTGCTGCTAATTCCCCTTGCCCACGCCAGCCCCACCTGTGAGTATCTTGTCCATTTACACCCTCATTTGTTAGGGTCCGTGCCTTCCTGTCACCTGCTCGAAAGACCCAGGTGTGCGTGTTTGTTCTGGCCAGGACCCAGTGCCCAGGTGAATGTGTGTGAGGGGATCGAGGGGGTGATGCTGCAGTCTGCTCTCAGCTTTGCTGTTTCCAGGGACCGTGCACTGCTGCCCCTCTCAGAACCTCAGTTTCCCTATCTGTCTTTACAAAGTAGCTGGCCCTGAGCCCTGCTGCCCACCTGTCTGTGGAACACATGTGGAGACCAGCGAAGGTGGCAGAGCCCCGGTTCAGGGGTGGAGGCGGTGAATGAATATGTCACATTGTCGCCTTGTAGCGAGTGCAGTGCTGTTCTGGCTGCCCCAGTGCCAGGACAGTCTAAGCAGTGGTGGTTTTTAAAGAGAATGTCTCTTCTAATTTAAAATTCTGTGTTTTAAAGGCCAGGCATGGTGACTCATGCCTGTAATCCCAGCACTTTGGGAGGCCGAGGTGGGCAGATCACCTGAGGCCAGGAGTTTGAGATTAGCCTGGCCAACATGGTGAAACCCTCTCTCTACTAAAAATACAAAAATTAGTCGGGCATGGTGGCGGGCACCTGTAGTCGCAGCTATCTGGGAGGCTGAAGCAGGAGAATCACTTGAACCCAAGAGGCAGAGGTTGCAGTGAGCTGGGATTGCACCATTGCACTCCCTGCCAGGCGACAGAGTGAGACTGTCTCTCAAAAAAATCAAATCAAATCAAATCATGTGTTTGTATTAGAAGATGTCCTGGTGTTTCTTTGCGTTTCTTCAGAAGCATTCATAGGCCAGGGGTGAAAAAACTACCATCTTTTACTCCAAAAGAAACACAACTTCCCATAATATTTTGGATTTCCAGTATCTGGAAGGGTAACTGATGTTGCTTTTGCTGATAGCAGGTAGCAGAGGTGTTGGTCATTACGGGGCCACCAAGGAGCCTGGAAGGATCCTTTTCCACTGTCCAAGGCCGGGCTCCCCTCCCCTGTTTTCTTTTCCTCCCCTCTCTAGTCCACTCTAAGAGCCAAACTAATCCAAATATTTTCCTTTCCTCCGTAGGCCCTTGGTGTTTCAAAATCTAGAAAACTCTAGGGAGTAATGTTCACTTGATGTAGTTTCATGTTGGCAGTTAAAAATGAACTTTATAAAACAGACTTGTAGTCCATTTGGGAAATGCACAAAGTGATTTTTTAAAAAGTTACACCACAATCAATATTATAGTGTTTTCCTTATCTTTTTTTTAAACCTGTGAGTTTATTTATGTAACTTTATATCCTAGTTTTTCATCCAGTATTTTAATATAATCATTGCCTCATGACAAGGGCAAATTAGACATCACAGTTTGCAGGGCTTGTCCACCTCCCTCCCTGCCCTGTAACAGACTCGCCCACCCACTTACCCATCATGTGCTTGTCCACTTACCAACCATCCATCCATCACAGGTTGAGGGCTCTTCTCTGAGGAACAGGGCTGGGTTCTAAGAAACAGTTATCAATGCGACAGGCAGGGTCCCTGTCCTTGGGGAGTTACTGCTATATAGGAACCAGCGTGTAAGTAAACACAGGGGAAAATAGCAGATTGTGGGGGTCTCTGGGTGGTGGGCGTGGGGCTGTAGCCCATGGTGTGGTTTTGACTTCCACGCATGGGTGGCAGCGCAGTGGTGGTGCAGGTTCTTGTGGCTGCTGTGTGTCTATGAGACTATCCACAGTGGGAGGCTAGATTTAAACACTAGATCTGGAATTTCCCTACAAAAAGGTGGCCCCATGGGTGCTCAGGACTGTGGGGTCCTTCTATGTGGGGTGAACTGAAGGACTGTATGTTACAGTGTGGCAGGGTCCGTTTTTGAGCTGGGATAGCCAGTCTTTTTTTTTTTTTTTTTTTTTCTTGAGGAGTCGCTCTATCCCTAGGCTGGAATGCAGTGGCGCAATCTCAGCTCACTGCAAACTCCGCCTCCTGGGTTTAAGCAACTCTCTTGCCTCAGCCTCCCGAGTAGCTGGGACTACAGGCGTGCGCCACCATGCCTGGCTAATTTTTGTATTTTTAGTAGAGACAGGGTTTCACCGTGTTGGCCAGGATGGCCTTGATCACCTGACCTCGTGATCCGCCCACCTCAGGTTCCCAAAGTGCTGGCATTACAGGCGTCAGCCACTGTTCCCGGCTGATGGACGTCTTAGAAGGAGACGTGAACCTGACACAGCATGCTGACCCTGAAGAAGGGGGCTGTGCTGTAAATGCAGTGTTCTCTGGTGTTAGAAATTGTGTAGTTATTTGTAGCATCACAGGTACTACTGGAGGCAGAGGGGAATTTTTAGAGGGATTTCTTAGAAAGCTTTCTGTCTGCAGCAAAGTCTGAAAGGATATACACCTGGCCAGGGATCACCAACTCCGAGTGTGACAGAGACCAGGTAGGACCTTACATGAGTGGCCACGGAAGGGCAGGGGTCACAGTGGGGAGGGGTGGAGACCCCAAGAGCCCATGAAGGGGGAGCTACCACTCAACCCTAGCAGACCATGGTCACATATGGAAATATGGGCCCTTAGTGATGAGATTTTTAAAAAATATTGAACTGAAGCTAGAGACTGTACCTGATTTCTAAATGAAATCTAGATTTTTAAATGTTACACGCTACCTCAAAAATAAATACATGTATACATACATACACCCTATGGTCATATAAAATATACCAGCAGTCTTCCCATTTCTGACTTGTACCTCAAATTTAACTTAGAAGTTAAATTTATTATGATTTTTTTATTGGTTGTTTACATTTTAATTTTGTTTGTTTGCCTTTGAAATGAGCATATGTTTATTTGTAAGGAGGAAAAAAGAAGGAAGACATCTTTATAACCCAAAGGGCTCCTTACCCTTTCATTTTTGTTGATGCTCCCTGGGCAGGTGGGTGACAGTCAGGTTGCCTGGACTGCGGGGCTGGCTGCTGGAATATTTGCTCAGTGGGAAGAGGACCCATATCCAGAAAGAGGAGGAAGGACAGCCAGCGGTTCTGCAGGCCAGGTCCCAGGGCTGCTGACCAAGGCAGCAGACAGGTGGGGACCTGGGAGCACGCTAGGCACTCACTCATTCCATCATCCATTTCCTCATTCATTCATTCATTCACTGGGTGTATACTGGGTACTTATGGTTCAGAGAACTGATCTGGGCCTTAGGGTTATAGCAGTAGACAACAATCTCCACCCCTATGAGATTCAAGAAACAGTAAGACATAGGGTAGGTCTGATGGTGCTGAACACTGTGGAAAACAGGCAAAAGTGGTGGATAGAAAGGCTGGGGAGGGCCACGGTTTCCAACAGGATGGACTGAGAGAGTCCCACTGAGAAGAGACCTGAAGGAGGGGTGTCACTCCATTACACGTGAATTAAGTGCTTACTGTGTGCTAGGCACTCTGGACAGTCCCCTGGGAACATTCCCATTTTGATACTTTCTTTAATGAACTTTTGCAAAGATACAAAGCATAGTTCTTTTGGTTGCATGTGACAGAAATACCGTGTACACTTGCTTAAATTTTTTTTAAAAAAGAGAGCTCACTTTTTATCGCTGGCAAATCTAGTGAGAGGCTACCTTCAGGCATGGCTCGATCCAGGTGGTTAATCTGTGTCATTAGGAACCTTCTCTCTCTTGGTCTCTTGCTCTGCTTTCTCCAGGTGAGCTTCCTTCTCAGGTAGGCTTTCTACACCAGATGCCCTGCACAGCTCCAAGTTTGCATCTCATCAGCTCAGCGCCTGTGCCAGGACTGTATATCTGTTCTTCAATGCCAGCCAAAGTCTTGGGGTCACTCTCACTGAAGAGGCCAGGTCACATGCCCATCTCTGGAGCCTGGGGTTGGCCCTTCCTGAATCACAGGGTCCCAAAGGGAAGAGGGCATCCCCCAACAGAAAATCTGGGTGCTATTAGCAGAAGAATGGGGACTAAACGCTGGGTAGTGAGGAACAGCAGATGTCCACTCTGACAACACTTGGATCAAGGAAGCAGGAAGGGCTGAAAACAGCCTGAAAACAGGGAGACCTTCAAGGGTCCCAGCCTGTGACCAACAGAGCATGTGAGCTTGGCCAGATCTTAGTCCTCCAGTCTCTAAATGAGGGTGATCAGCTGGTTCTCTGAGGATCCTTCCAGCTTGCGATCTGTGTGAGTTTTAGATACATTATCTGAAAACAGATATGATTGAATTAAATTACCAGGTTTGAAATAATACAGGGTTATGGATCCTGGGTAGAAGATTTTTTGTTTTGTTTTTATTCAACAACTAGCTCTGTTGGTGAACTGCTGAGGAAGCCGTGAAGGACATGAGACCCACCTCTGCTCAAGCTATGCTACTCCTTGCTGGTGGCACCTAACTACACCTCTGTCTTTATGGTGTGCAGCAAAGCTTTGCCAACTTTTCAGTCTGGTAATGGAAAGTGAGCTTCACTGACATAGATGTCATGCTTTAAAGGCTAGAATGATGCATTAAGGAAGATTTACCCTGGCCTCATCTTCCAGTGCAAACTTACGAGTAGGCCATAGTTGAAACAGCACGTGACTACCAACAGCTGTAGGGAAAACCAGCTGTGTGGACATTGGCATGTGTTTCCAAGACGCTAAGCAGATATCTCAGTCCAGAATTTTGTTTTAGTGGTTATGTCTCATCTTGACAGACACATACCAATGTATTTCCCCAGGAAGATGGGGAGGGAAGACAGGGATTGCTCCTTGGTGACGCTGCTGACGTGACTTTCTGACCCTTTCTGTTAGTCAGACGTCTGCAGGGGCCAGCATTTGTGTTGCATGGTGGAAGGCTTGGGAGTGAGTCATCTCAAAGCCAGAAAACCATGCATCACCCTCTGCAGAATGTACTAGCAGTCATACAGTTGCACAAGTAGGTAGCCATAGGCCATGTGGATATTGAGGTGGGTAGTGCAGTCAGGCAAGAGCCTTAGAGGCCAATGAAGTTGACTTGAAGCCTGGCAGCATTGCTGCTTTTTGGCTGTGTGTCCCAAGTCAAGTTACGTGAGCTCTCTGCACCTGAGTTTCCATCTGTAAATCTGAACAATAATGGTACCCACTCATAGGAGAACATACATGAGGTTCTTGTCAGCCAGAATAATGACTACTGTTGGTAGTGGTGCCATTCCTAATGGGCTAATAGGAGACAGAGTGGCATAATATTCATAGCAGCTAACATACACTTTGCATGTTAGGACCATTGTATTCATTATTATTAGCTACTGTTCTTAGTTCTTCTAAGCACATTAACTCAGGTAGATAACGTGATTATTCCCACTAACCTACATAGGTCCTACAGATGGTCCTGACCCACAGTGAGTCGCCTGACAATTTTTAGCCTTTCTGATGGTGTGAGAGTGACACGCATCCAGGAGAAACTGTACTTTGAGTCCCCATACAACCATTCTTCTTTTTTTCACTTTCAGTACAGTATTCAGTAAATTACATGAAATATTCAACACTGTATTACAAAACAGGCTTTGCGTTAAATGATTTCGCCCAATTGTAGGCTAATATGAGTGTTCTGAGCATGTTTAAGTGGGCTAGGCTTTAAAAGCATGCATTAAGATGCCAAATCCAGATAATTCCGTATTTTCACAATGTGGAATAAGCAAGTCTTGCTACTACCTTACTTATTGGATTTGTAGGGTAAGCTGAGCTGTGATGTTTGGTAGGTTAGGGGTATTAAGTGCATTTTCGACTTACCATTGTAAGTTGAGGTTCATGTGAGTTATCATCATCATTGTCAATTCACAAATGAGGAATCTGAGGCACAAAGAGTTAGGTAACCTGCCTGGAGTCACAGGGCAAGCGAGTGGTAGATGTGTGATCAGAACCCACGCGGCTGGTTCTAGAGCCCTTGCTCCTAACCACCACCCTCGGTAGTCTCACTGCAGAAATAAAAGCTGCACAAGATGCTTCCTGTAGGTCAGGAAATGTTCTAAGCACCTTCTAAGGATTGAGTCCTTTAACTCTCGTAACGACCAAACCCTTGTAGGTAGGTACAATAATTCTCCCCATTTTCTAGATGAGGAAACTGAGTTACCCAGAAAGGGCTAAGAATACGAAAGGAGTTCACATCCTCGTTGGCTGGGTGATTTAAGACAGGGAAGCTGACCTCTCTGAGCCCCAGGGTTGCCACAGCGTGAGAGGCGATCTAGGATAAGCACCACCTGCAGTCCTGATGTGGACCAGACCTTCTTTGGAGGGGGCCTACTTTATTCCTAGTGAGGGCCTTGCTCACAGATCCCGGCTTTATTCCTGGGCCTGGGCCTTGTCTCTGGCTGTCCCTGGCAGCTGGACAGGGCTGAGAGCCCTTGGGAAGGTGTGGCATCTTGGGGGAAGAGGATTTTGAAGAGATGCCTCTGCCCCTGGCTTGGGCCTTCTGTGGCACCAGGAACCAGCTTGGCCCTACTATGGATGCAACAGCAAATAACACTGTGAACCTGTCCAACCACTGCAGGACAAATGGTCGAATAGATCTGGGTCTCAGTTTACTCAGTTGCAAAATGGGATGAGTGTGGAATGAAAGCATGCAATTAAAGGTGCCAAATCCAGATAATTCCATATTTTCACAAGTGGAATAAGTAAGTCTTTTTGCTGCTACCTTACTTACTGGATATGTAGAAATTTTCAAGGAGATTTCTTTCTTTTAGAGGTAGGGTCTCACTGTGTTGCCCAGGCTGGAGTATAACGGTGCAATCATAGTTCACTGCAGCCTGGGCTCTGGGCTCAAGTCATCCTTCTACCTCAGTCTCCCAAGTAGCTGCGACTACAGGTACATGCCACTACGGCCGGCTAATTTTTTTATTTTTTGTATGGATGAGGGCTCACTTTCTTGTCCAATCTGGTCTTGAACTCCTGGCCAGAGATGATCCTCCAGCCTTGGTCTACCAAAGTGCTGGGATTCTAGGTGTGAGCCACTGTACCTGGCCTCAAGGGGCTTTCTTAATAGCTGGTTCCTATTGTTGGCTGTGTGAGTCGTGTCTAGCTTCTCCCTCTATAGCAACATTAGGAGCTGTATCCTTATTGCTAGGCCCATGTTTGTGGTTATTTTGTCCAATTAATTATCGTGAGGATGAACTTTTGGATCATTTTAATGCTCTTGGAAAATGGTGTCAAATTACCATATGGAAATTCATGTCAATGTATACATTCATAGTTGTGAAGCAAAGTGCCTGTTTCTCCACATTCTTTCTTGCATTTGATATGCCCATATAGAAGTTGCTAATTTGAAATATAAACATACTAACTTATTTAAATTTCCATTTGGCTAGTTACTAGGGAGGATGAGTACTTTTTGTTTGCTTATTGATTGGGTTTTTTATTTTGTGAACTATGTTATGGCAAAGCATTTCAGTTTTCTTTTTCAAATAAACTAATATTTTCTTATTACAAAAATGTACAGTCATACAATTTTAGACAGTGTAGGAATGTGTAACATGGCAAGTGCAAGTTCCCCAGATCAGTCCTAACCTTGAGAAATCACCACTGCTGACAGTATGGGAATGATAATTCCAGAATCTTCTAGAAATTTTTCAGTGCCATCCATTTGACTTTAAAGACTTCTGAAGGTTCATTCATGGTTTTCGTGTGTTAGAAAGTGTTTTGTCCAGCGACGTCTTTGTCAAATAAAGGTAGTAGGCTTATTTTGATAAATTTATCTTTTCAGAGAAGCCGAGTAGCCTAGTAGGGGTGGGGGTAACCGCACCTGCGGTCCCCACTGAACGCTGGTATGTCTCCCTGCGCTCAGCAGGGTGTATGTGGACTCTGATCTGTTGGCCTTGTCTGGTCTGTTGACAGGATTGCTTTTTGTCTCTACTGTCAGGCTGCTGAGCTGGAAGGGCAGTGGTGGGAGGCTGAGGGGCTCCTGCTGTTTTGAGGGTCCCGGCACCATTGCCTTAGTGATAGTCACAGCCAGTTTCTACTCTCTGTGTACTTTATGTGCTTGAGTTTACTTAAACCTCACAACAGCTCTGTGAGGTATAAAACCTAATATTATTCCTATTTTTCATAGCGTAAGACGTGGATTCCTAGAGGCTGAACCCATTTGCTTAGGGCCATGAGATAGCCAGCTGGAACTCAATTCCAGCTCTGCCAGGCGCTGAGGCCCCTGGAGATGTTAGCTGTTCACTTTGCAAATCTGCATCTCTTTGCACCATCTCTCCATGAGCCCCATCTCCCTGTCAGTCTTTGTACATATTGGCCTGGTCCAGATGTGTCCAGGAATCTGGGGAACCCCCTGTTGGTTACCAGTGTTATAAAGACTTTGAGCAAGTTGGGGCAGGTAAAAGGACATGTCTCTCCAAGGGCTGCATCCCAGAATCAGGGCTCCCGAGTGAGTGGGAAGAGCATCTTTGCTTGGGTCATAAGGGGTGGTTGCCATGGTGGCAGCTATGGCAGCGCTGACACAATTGCTGGTCCTCTTCCCACTGGAGCCCAGCTGGTGAGCTGGGAGTTAGTGAAGGACCCAAGAGAATGGGGCTTGCTCTGCCCTGTGCTTTAGATAGACCATGTTTGATAGAAATATTTGGTAAGTAGCACGTAGCTGATAACCACAGTCATTTTTCTCGCCCTAGTTTGTGGCTCTTGTGGATTAGGTGGCCAGAAAAATCTTGATGCAACTTGGTGGAGCTCTGGGGCAGGATCCTGGAATCGGGCTGTCTGGCCCTACCCTTTAGAGCTGTGAGGCATTTCCAAGTCTAAGCTGTTAGTGCCACAGCTTCCTCATCTGTTACAGCCCTTATTCCACAGGGCCCCGTGAGGATTCAGTGAGTTAATCCTCATAAAAAGCACAGTACGAATAGTAATATTATTATGAAAATAGTACTAATATTACCCTCTTTTACTCAGAATTACCTCATACCCGGCACTCCCTTTTTTTTAGCCATCGTTGAGGTCTGCCAGGATTCAGCGTGGTGGCTTGCTGTTTGGTGCAGTGCTGAAATCATCTCAGCTTGACGGTGGCCTTGACATTACCTTCCTTTCTACCACATAAGCTCTAACAAGCCTGACGCAGTTCCACTCCCACATTTCACTGACAGTTTGGGAATAAACATGTTTTTATGTGTGGCCCCAGTCACTGCCAAAAACAGCATTTATGGAGCATCTAATTACCTTGGAGACTGTGGTGGGTCCTGTATTGGAGTCAATAAACTGCTTTAAGCAATGCTGGCTAATTTAAGAATTTTTGGCATTTTAAACTGTTAGGATCAACAGAACGTTTATTATAAATGCCCATATCTGAGGACCCACTTTCAGGATTGCAATGTTCATTTTGGAGGGGTTGGGCCACCTACATATGGATTTATTAGTTCTTGATCAATATAGTATTGAATAAAATATAAAGACTTTCTTCTGCTCCTCACAGGGCAAGAAACCCTTATGGAGTACCTGTTTGATAGAAACTAGTAAAGTATGGTATCTAGAGATATAATTTTTGAGTAAAGAGTTTTCTAGGATTTGAAAAACATGAATTGACTGGGCATGGTGGCTCACACCTGTAATCCCAGCACTTTGGGAGGCCGAGGTGGGCAGATCACTTGAGGTCAGGAGTTCAAGACCAGCTTGGCCAACATGGCGAAACCCCGTCTCTACTAAAAAATACAAAAATTGGCCAGGTGTGGTGGTGAGCGCCTGTAATTCCAGCTACTTGGGAGGCTCAGACAGAAGAATTGCTTGAACCCAGGAGGTGGAGGTTGCATTGAGTCGAGATTGCACCAGCGCACTCCAGCCTGGGCAACAGAGTGAGACTCTGTCTCAAAACAAAAAACAACAACAACAAAAAAAACAAAAAAAAAAAACCACCTTCTAAGCCTTGATTATTTGATTGAAATCTCTTAATATTAAGAAAACTGAGCCATTAAATTTTTTAAATTAAAATTACCCTTCTATTAAAAGTACAATATGCACACAGAAAAGTTTACCATCAATCTCCATGGATATTTTTATTTGCAGATGTAGAAAAACCAGTGAATAAGACTTAATCTCTGATCTTTATTGTTTTTATTATTTTTTTAAAGTCATGTTACACTTCATATAAAGAGAACCAACTCAGTATTGGCTCTGGGCCTGGTACATAGTAAGCATTTGAGTTTCCATCTCCTTTCATGTGTTGTCGCTGCTTCTGCAATGGTTTTAACATCTGTTTCTCTGTTCGTCCACTCTAGAGCCAGACTGCCTGGGTTTGAATCCCACTCTGATGCCTACTAGCTGTGTGATTTTGGGCAAGTCATTTAACCTGTCTGAGCCTCAGTTTTTTCACCTGTAAAGTGGGAATAACAAATATGCCTACTCATAAAAGTTTTTTGAGGACAAAATGAGTTAATATTTATTTAGCATTCAGAACAGTATCTGGCTGTGACACAGTGAGCCCTCTATAAGCATTGGTTCTTTATTTTTTATTTTTTATAATTATTATTTTTTTGAGACAGAGTCTCGCTCTGTTGCTGAGGCTGGAGTGCAGTGTTGCAGTCTCGGCTCACTGCAACCTCCACCTCCTGGGTTCAAGCGATTCCCCTGCCTCAGCCTCCCGAGTAGCTGGGACTATAGGTGAGCACCACCATGCTCAGCTAATTTTTGTATTTTTAGTAGAGATGGAGTTTCACCACGTTGGCCAGGCTGGTCTCAAACTCCTGACCTCAAATGATCCACCTGCCTCAGCCTCCCAAAGTGATGGCATTACAGGTGTGAGCTACTGCGCTCAGCCAGAACTGATTATTTTTAAACAGCGAACCCTTGACAACATTCTCTATGATAGAGAGATTGAGGATACCCCCAGTCCATATGATAACGGGCAGTGGTGCTCATGAGTTAGGGAGCCCATGACCAGATCCCACATCCGTCTCATCAGTGGAGAGCTTTGGTCTTATTTCAAACAAGAAGGAGGGGCCCTCAGAGTCGGTGCGTGGGAAGGTAGAGCACGAACAAGGAGTCCTGGATAGAAAAATATACTCTCGGGAAAGAACAGGCCCTCCCCAGGCAAAACTTTAGAAAAATAACAATCTGCTGCTCCTTGATTAAAGGGTAGAAAACTAATTATCCTTTCCGGAGGGACGTGAGGCTGCTCTCTGCCAGGCTGTGACCTGGAGGTGCAGGATGTGGATTTCCTTAGGATGTAATGAAGCCTTTCCCATTGAAAACGTGCGATGATTCAGATGGATGTGGGGGGCAGGGGGAGGGGAGAGGGAGAACGATCCCTTTGCTTTTAAAAGCAACTCCTGGACACTTCAGAAACATTTGCGGGTCAGCATTTTGAAAATGGAAAACTGATTTTCTTAAATTAGATTTCCAAAAGACCTCTGTTACAAGACATCCCTTCAAAAATGTTCTGTAATTTTTGCTAATTAGACCAGCTGACAGTGAGCTTGGATGTTTGAAGTTTGGTGCTGCCGTCTATCCGCTGATGATGCAGATCAGAATGCCAATGAGGTAGTAACTGGGAAACACTTTTTGTGTGTGTGTGTATGCTGAAGAAATACCAAGTAGTGTTAATTTTAGTTTCTTTAGTTAAGGGAAGAGCATGAAAAATTTGATATTTGTATAACTAGTATAGTATATTCCTCATTGTCTTCCACACCATACTGTTAGGGATGGAAATTTCCCATTGGCCTGTACCATTTGGCTGCAGATGTCAAGAAAGTTCAAAAAAGTCTTACAAATAGTTATTGAGCATCTACCATATGTCTAGAGCGTGGGGATAAAATGTTGAAAAGATAATGAAGTGCCTGTCCTCTTGTACATATATTGTACATTATCTTTATTGTTGAAAAGAAGTGTCAATATGTACATATATTGGAGACAGAGTCTTGCTCTGTTACCCAGGCTTGAGTGCAGTGGTGCGATCATAGCTCACTGCAACCTCCACCTCCTGGGCACAAGCAGTCCTCCCACCTCAGCCTCCCAAGTAGCTGGGACTACAGGTGTGCACCGCCACAACTGTCTACTTTTTGTATTTTTTGTAGAGACAGGCTTTCGCTGTGTTGCCTAGTCTGGTTGGAGTTCATATTTTAATTACTTCAGTGGACTGACCAATGCCTAAGCTCTCTGTCAATGTATATTTTATACAAATAATGCTTCTTAGGTATCTTTGGACAAGAATCTCTAAGCTCTCTTTCTCCATTTCACTAATGTTTTCTTGTCAAGTCACCAGGGATCTCTGCTTTGCCAAATTCAGTGGGCACCTCTCCATCCTCCTGCTTGGTGAAATAGTAGAGTCTCCCTCTTTGAAGCAGTCTTCACTTGGCCTCCGTGTTGTCCCTCTCATGGTTGTCCTCCTACCATGGGGCTCCTCTCATATCTGTAAGCTGATGATTTCTGAAAACACTCTCCTTATATTTAACAGCTAATTCCACATCTCCATTTGGAGGTCCATACTATTCCAATGTTATATGCCTGCTCTTGATTTTTGTCCCCAAACCTGCTCTTCCCATAGCCCTTCGCTATCTTCCCATTGTTCAGGCTAAACTTCTTTAGAGCACCCTTTACTGCTCTTATTTCACCTTCTGTACTTAATCCATAGTAGATTGTGTTATTCCTGCCTTCAAATATGTTCATCATGCCGGGCGCGGTGGCTCATGCCTATAATCCCAGCACTTTGGGAGGCCGAGGCGGGCAGATCACAAGGTCAGGAGATTGAGGCCAGTCTGGCTAACAGGGTGAAATCCTGTCTCTACTAAAAATACAAAAAAATTAGCCAGGCGTGGTGGCACGCACCTGTAGTCCCAGCTACTTGGGAGGCTGAGGCAGGAGAATGGTGTGAACTCGGGAGGCAGAGCTTGCAGTGAGCCGAGATTGTGCCACTGCACTCCAGCCTGGGTAACAAAGCGAGACTCTGTCTCAAAAAAAAAAAGAAAAAATGTGTTCATCATTCCACTTACTCCTCACCACTCCCACTGCCACCATCTTGATCCAAGTCCCTGCCATCCCTCACCTGGGCCGCCGTAGGAACGTCCTCACCTCCTTCCTGCCCCTGTCTCGTCATCTAGAGCTGCTCTCTCCATACAACATTGAGAGCAATCCTTTTAAAACTTAGGTCAGGTTTGTTTTCTGCTCAGAATCCACCAGTGGCCTCCTGTCTCCCCTGGACTAAAATCCAGAGACCTTGAAGTAATCTGTGAGACCCTTGTCATCTGGTTTCAGCTCCTTCTGTGACTCTTCAGTCTTGCTCACTGCTTACCCCACTCCAGCCATATTGGTCTTGCTGCCCCTCAGCCGTGCCCCGGGAACTTCGCATGTGCTGTCCTGTCCACCTAAGACAGGCTCCCAGCTCTTGCAGGGAGAAGCCTGCCCTGGCCACTCCATATTAAATATCAGCCACTCCCACCACCCCCTGATCCCCACCCTGCTTTGTCCTTCTCCATAGAATTTATCACCTTCTAATGTAAGCTCTGAGAGAAGAGGAAGTATATTTTGTCCTCTGCTATATCCCTATGCCTAAAACAATGCCTGGCACATGGTAGACACTTAGCAAATGTTTAAAGCTAACATTTATTATGGACTCAGTATGAACCAGGTAGTCGGCACAGTGCTTTATAGGAATTACGTATTTACTTCTCAAAGCAACCCTAGGAGGTCTAAGTCTTATCATATCCATTTTCAAGTTGGAAGCTGAAGACTGGGAAAGTTGTATAAACTGTCCAAAGTAATTTGATGGACTTGGGCTTGAACCCACCAGGTCTTGGAGACTGCAGAGCCCATGCTTCTGACCACCCTAGGTTACTGTTCTCTCTCTCTGGTGGCCTGAATTTGCTCTAGAAGTGTTTATGGTAGCGGACTAACACACAGAAATGTGAATGAGCAATTCATGGGCTTGAAATGAGGAACTAGGCAGGAGTCTTGGTGCGTTTGTTAGGATGAAATAGGGTCTCTCAGGAGTGTCTGGGGTATGAATGTGCTGTAGGGCAGATACTCTCTCCTGGATGAGGAGACAAGGGAACCACACCAGGTGGGGTTAGTAAGGTGAAAATCATACATAACCCAAAGTGCCTTTTTTTTTTTTTTTTTTTTTTTTTTTTTGAGACGGAGTCTCGCTGTGTCACCCAGGCTGGAGTGCAGTGGGTGATCTTGGCTCACTGCAAGCTCCACCCCCCAGGTTCACGCCATTCTTCTGCCTCAGCCTCCTGAGTAGCTGGGACTACAGGCGCCCGCCACCATGCCCGCTAATTTTTTTTTTGTGTGTATTTTTAGTAGAGACAGGGTTTTACTGTGTTAGCCAGACTGGTCTCAATCTCCTGACCTCATGATCCACCTGCCTCGGCCTCCCAAAGTGCTGGGATTACAGGCATGAGCCACTGCGCCCAGCCTTAACCCAAAGTGCTCTTAAAAGCCCTGGGGAAGGGGTCATGTTGGGGCCTGACTGTCCATCTCTCATTAAATCTCTCATGGCTGATATCCTCTTAAATACTGTTCATTTGGATAGCTCCAGACCAGACTGAGAAGTTGGTTGGCATTTGAGGGCCTTTTTCTTCCAAAAGTGCTTATTTAGGATCCAGTTCAGCCTAAGAGAGGCGTGGGGAAAAGGAGATGACTGGGGTGAATACAGATCCACAGCCCCATGTCAGGCTTGCTTCGGGTCCCTGCTGGGTACTTAGAAGACCCCATGAGATGGCTTCCGCTATGGATGTTCTTCTCTGTCTCTCTCTGAAGTGCGTATGTTGTATTCATGTTCTTTCATCGTGTATAGAAGGCTTCCCTGTGTATTGGTGACCACAGACTTACTGAGAGGCCGCACCATGAATTCATTCTCATTATTTATTAAGCTCCTATTAGCTGCAAGGAGTGCAGTGACAGCAGCGAGTCTAAACCAGATAGTCCATGGCTTTCCAGAGCTCGTCCCCTGGAAGAGGGCTCTCTTACAGGGTCCCTTCTGTGCTCCAGTCACTAAGAGCTTTACGCATATTAACTCCTCTACTCCTCATAACAGCCCTGTGAGAGGGCATCTTGTTAGTACCTTCATTTTACAGATGGAGGAACTAGGCATCAGAGATGTTAAGTCACTTGTCCAGCGCTACACAGCTGGTGAGTTGCAGAGCCGGCTCCAGCTTCTGTGCTCTTAACTACTGGGCCAAGCTGCCCCTGTATGGCAGGACTCAGGAGGCACTGACAGTCACCATTGCAGTTCTCCTTCTGGGAGATTGCACGCATGAAAAGTTGTTCTAAAGATACAAGCTTTGCAGGAAACTAAAATACAAAAGGGGAACACAGCAAAATGGCTCTTAAGTGGGAGCAGAAGACAGACCAGCTGTTGCTGCTGAATCTCTGAGCACAGAGACAGTGTGGGGGTGGGAGTGGGAGGACGTGGAGAAAGCCAGAAGGTGTGGGAATTCTTATCATCGTTGAGTGACTCAAGTAAATATATGTCTCAGAAACAGATGTGTAGGACTGATTTCTCACAAGTACTGATGAAACTCCACCACTAAGCCGCTTCCGTCAAATCCCAGGCTGCATTAAAATGCTTGCTTTCTCAGCTTATTTACCGAATTTTCTCTTCTGGAGTAGTTAATAGGATTTTATTTCACATCATTATTCCATGAGGATTTTTTTCCATTAAATATGTGTCTTTTATTTTGCCTGAAAATATTTTTATTTCACCCTCACTTTTCAAAAATTGTGGTAGGATACACATAAAATATTACCAGTGTAACCATTTAAACCATTACCATATTTACCATTTTAACCATTTAAAAATGTACAATTCAGTGGCATTAAGTACATTCACAAGGTTGTGCACCCATCACCACTATCGAATTCCAGAACCTTTTCATCACCCCAAAAGGAGTCTGCATACTCATTAAGCAGTCACTCCTCATTCTTCCTCTTCCCCCAGCTTCTGGAGCTAATCTACTTTCTGACTCTATGGATTTGTCTATTCTGGACATTTCACGTAAATGGAATCATATAATATGTATTCCTTGTGTCTGGTTTCTTTCACTTTGCATGTTTTCAAGATTCTTCCATGGGGTGGCATGTATCAGTACTTCATTCTTTTTTTATGGTTGAATAATATTCTGTTGTGTGAATATATCACGTTTTGTTTATTCATTAGTTGATGAACGTTTCATATGTACCTTTTCTTTTTTCTTTTTCTTTTTTTTTTTTTTTTGAGATGGAGTCTTGCTCTGTCACCAGACTAGAGTGCAGTGGCGCGATCTCGGTCCCTGGTTCAAGCAATTCTCCTGCCTCAGCCTCCCGAGTAGCTAGAATTACAGGCACATGCCACCATGCCCAGCTAATTTTTGTATTTTTAGTAGAGATGAGATTTCACCATGTTGGTGAAGGTGGTCTCAATCTCCTGACCTTGTGATCCGCCCGCCTCCACCTCCCAAAGTGCTGGGATTACAGGCATGAGCCACCGCGCCCGGCCCTCATATGTACCTTTTCAATAGGGTTATTATAGTACCAGCCATGTGCCAGACACATTGCTACTTGCTATATCCTGAATATATGAAAAATTCTTATTGATCAATCAATAAGAAAAAAAAACACCTCTTTATATAAATGAGCAAATGACCTGAACAAGCATTTTACAGAAGAGGAACTACAAATACAATATAATTTCATGGATTTAAAAAATCATTTCAATCTTTTCTCTTGTTAATTCTGGAATTGGTTTGAATAGAGTCGTTCTATATTATTTGGAAACTATGCACATGTATGTGTTTGAGATATTCCCTATTTGGGGGAAGAATTTCATTTGTTACTTTGTTCAAATAGATCTTTATACATTTGTGACGTAAAGATGATTTGGTATTTACAGATATAGTACTACCTCTCTAAAGCCTTTGTAAAATATTTTGTCCTTTTGATGTTTCTGAATTCAGATGGACACTAAGATCCTTTTAGAGAATGCCTCGTTTTTAGCAGGGATTCTCAGTTTATGCATTTTGGTTGTCACCAACTGCTAAGACATGGAGCAGTGGACTTTCACAGTCAGAGGTTCTTGGAAAAGGAGTGCCTTATTTTTCTATAACTGTGCTGTTCAATATGATGGCCACATGCCACATGTGGCAACTGAGCACTTAAAACATGGCTGGTGCCAATGAAGATGTGTCATAAGTGTAAAATACACATTGCATTTTGAAGACTTGGTATGAAAAAAAAATACAGTATCTCTAATGCCTTTTTCCTATTGATTATGTGTTTAATAATATCTGGATACACTGGGTTAAGTAAACTTTACTATTAAAACTAAACTTATCTATTCCTTTTTATTTTTAAAATGTGACTAATAGGCTGGGTGTGGTGGCTCATACCTGTAATCCCAGCACTTTGGGAGTCTGAGGCTGGAAGATTGCTTGAGCCCAAGAGTTCAAGACCATCCTGGGTAACATAGGGAGACCCCATCTCTACAGAAAAAAAAAAAAAAAAAAAAGCTAGGTATGCTGGTGTATGCCTGTAGTCTCAGGAGACTGAGGCGGGAGTATCACTTGAGCTGGGGAGTTCAAGGCTGCAGTGAGCCATGATCACGCCACTACTTTCCAGCCTGGGCAACAGAGCAAGACCATGTCTCAAAATATAAATATATATACATATACACACACACACACACACACACACACACACACACACACATATATATGACTAATAGAAAAATTACATATGTGGCTTACATGATATTTCAATTGAATGATGCTGTACTTAAAAAAAAAAAAAAAACGGCCCTGCGTGGTGGCTCACACCCGTAATCCCAGCACTTTGGGAGGCCGAGGCGGGCAGATCACCTGAGGTCAGGAGTTCGAGACCAGCCTAACCAACATGGAGAAACCCCGTCTCTACTAAAAATACAAAATTAGCTGGGCATGGTGGTGCATGCCTGTAATCCTAGCTAGTCGGGAGGCTGAGGCAGGAGAATCGCTTGAACCCAGGAGATGGAAGTTGCAGTGAGCCGAGATTGCGCCATTGCACTCCAGCCTGGGCAACAAGAGTGAGACTCTGTCTCAAATATAAAAAAAGATTGTAGTTTCATTTAATCTACTTCCTTGTCAACAAACATTAAAGTTGTCATACTTCTTCCAGTTCTTCACATGTGCCATATTCTCCTTTATTTACCACTTAACTCTTGATGATTTTTATCTTCTATAAAACAGTTTGTATAAGATTGGAATGATCTGGTTTTTGTTTTTTCTTTGGAAAGTTTGATGGAATCCATTATTTAAACTGTCTGGGCCTGACGTTTTCTCTCATTTCTTTATTAATTATAAGGCTGTTCAGGCTTTCTATTTCTTCTTGGGACAGTTTTTATAAGTCATATTTTCCTAGGGATTTCTGCATTTTCTTTAAGTTTTCAAATTTAATGCCATAAAAGTATTGATAACATTCTTATTGTAGTTTTTATTTATTTGTTAAAATGGGGCCTTATGATGGTTGCCCAGATTAGATTGCAGTGACATTATCATGCCTGACTGCAGTCTTGAACTCCTAGGCTCAAGCAGTCCTCCCACCTCAGCCTGCTGAGTAGCTGGGATTACAGGCTCATGCTACCATGCCTGGTTAATTAAAAAAAAATTTTTTTTTTGTAGATTTGGTTGCTATGTTGCCCAAGTTGGTCTAGAACTCCTGGCCTCGAGTGATCCTCCTTCCTTGACCACCCAAAGCACTGGGAAGCTTTAAATTTTAATTGCTATTGAATCTGTAGTTATATGACCTTATTCATAACAGTATTTATTAGAGTCCTTTCCACCCCTTTTTGAACTTGGCCAGTTCTGTCTATTTAATGTTTATTTTGTTCGTCTTTTTACCTTCTGCCTTTTTAGCATGGTTTTCCTTTGGCTTGGCCTACTTTTCCCTTTTCTCATCACCTGTTGAGTCCTTCTTCCCTGTTAGGTCTCAGAGAGGCCTCATTTTCTCTGGGAGGTCTTTCTGGCTCCTCAAATTTTGGTCGAGTCACTGTGGCATTCCTCACTACCACTTAAAAAAAAGCGATTTGCCATGTTGTAATTTTTTGGAGGGGAAGAGGTTGGATCTGAATATCCTGTGAGGACATGAAAGCAGGAACTGAATTTCTTGTCCACTGCTGATCTCTAATGTCTGGCACCATGCCTGATGTATAGTAGCTGCTCAATAATATTAGTGAATAAATTAGTGGGTGAGCTCCCATGAGTAGAGTACAGACCCATTCTCCAAAGGTGAGGGCTGTCTTTAAGGGGCCATTCTCAGCAGGACTGCTGCAAAGAGGATTCAACTAGTGACTGAGAAATTGTACCAGCTGACCATTTCTGAGGTTCTGTGATTCTTTTTTTTAATTTTTCTTGAGACAGTCTCGCTCTGACACCCAGGCTGGAGTGCAGTGGCATGATCTCAGCTCCCTGCCTCCCAGGTTCAAGTGATTCTCATGCCTCACCCTCCTGAGTAGCTGGGACTACAGGTGCGCACCGCCATGCACAGCTAATTTCTGCATTTTTTTTTTTTTTTTTTTTTTTTTTTTTTTAGTGGAGATGGGTTTTACCATGTTTTCCAGGCTTGTCTCCAACTCCTGACCTCAGGTGATCTGCCTGCCTCAGCCTTCCAAAGTGCTGGGATTACAGTCGTGAGCCACCACGTGCAGACTCTGTGATTCTTTTTTCCCATAATTTATGAAGAAATAAAGAGTTGGAGTTGCAGCCATGGCATGAGTAGAATGAAGCTGAGTGTGACTCAGTGAGCCACAGAAACATTATTTGGAGGTCCCTTTGTTCAAGAGACAGGCCAAAGTGATGAGCTTTCTATTCTGCAAACTACCACTTCACCGTGAGTTTCTCTACAAATAATTGGGTCTTCACCTGGCTAAACACCTGCCAGTCTCTCATCAACTATGTCCTAAAAACAGAAACTAAAAAGATGTTTAAGTGAAAGAAGCCATTATCTTCTTAAGTGGTTCAATCAGAACAAAAATACCTGGCACAGGTGGTACCACATTCAGCACAGATTTCTCTTAAAAAGTATAGCTGTTTGATTTTTCTAGTAATGCTACAATTGTTCTGATGGATAGAGAGAGGTAAAACAAGAGAAAAGAAGAAAAAAGTTTCCTTAGCAAGATGTTCTGAATTAAGAATTCAAACAGTAAAATATTTAAAACATACAACTTGCTGACAAAGGTGGTAGTCTTTGAGAAGGGAAAGTGGAGTTAGAAAATTAGAGTAGAAAAGAGAAGTCTCTTTTCATGGTTACCTCATGTCCAGATTTGTGGCCATGTTGTTATCTAAAACAAATATTCGTAACACATTGAAGCCTTTGTTTTATTTTGTGTATATTTTATCCAGTCCTTAAGAGTGAGATGTAAATTTCATTGGCCCTCTAATACGAGCCTCACATATGATAATGGTAACTAACATTTACCCTTACTGGGTTAAAGAAGGAGTCTTCTCACAATGATAATAGCTAATTTGAGTACCTACTGAGTGCCAGACTCCCTGCTAACCCTTTTTTTTTAAGTACATGAATTTAATCCTTCAATTTTGTGAAAAGGGATTATTAGCTCCACTTTACAGATAAGAAAATGGAGGCTCAGAGGGAGTAGAGAGTAGGTAACTTGCTTGAAGTCCCCCACCAAGAAAGGGAGGGAGCCACTATTAGAAACCCAAGCTGGCTCTTCCCTAAACACCACGTTCTGAGCCCCACTCAGTGCCCAGACAGCAGGATCAGTCTAAATACATGTTCAATTCTGAACCCATACTAAGGAGCTGTTCTATAAGTGGTCGCTAAACCTCTTCTCAAGGTGACGAGAAACAGTCACATTTGTTTCTGTATGGTGGGAAAATAAATTCTGCACTAACCCTAAGGCCTATTGCTACTGACCTTATTCTGTTTGATTCCAGACACATACACTTGAATTTGAGATCATTCCCTAACTAAACCTTGAATCCTGATTTTTCTCTACTACTGTGGGCATTTCTCCATTTCTATTATGAGCTTTCCCAAGGGTGGGGGGCTTGTGGCTTTTTTTCCCACCTTTCGTAGGGTTGCAACCTCTCTCCACAATAGCAGCCCTCCAACTCCAACTCCTCCAACAATCTTGGAAGTTTCTTGCTGCTCACCCATCCCTGGCTTTCCCATGAATCCCTCTATGGAGGTGGTCATACTTATCCTTGTGACATCTGTGAGACACTGGGAAATGCTGCCCAGACAGAAGGCTGTGCTTTGTAACCATGTGTTTACACCATGCACAGCCTGCTCACATGAGGAGCCTGAGGGTTGGACAGAGACGATAGACAAGCCCTCCAAGCCTTGTTCAGAAGCTCAGCTGAATGTCTTTGTGTCTGGGACACCTGCAGCACCAAGTGCTATTTTCTCACTTGGACTTTTGCTGATTGTGCAAAATACACTTCTACAACAGAAGAAATATACCCAGGACTGAGAGGCCCCTCCTTTGGTGAGGACCCGGCGTTGGTGCTTTCGTGATGGTGCACTTTATGCCGCTAGGGTCCCTCACCAGCTTCATCAAGAAGCCTTCTCAGTATGGTTCTCCTTCCCTGAATCTGTCCATTAAAGCCACCTGGGTGCTAGTGTTTGGGGAGGAGAGGAAACTATCAGGAGGCTGATATGATATCAGGATATAATTTTTAAAAATTTATTTTTAGAGACAGGATCTCACTCTGTCACCCAGGCTGGAGGGCAGTAATATGATCATAGCTCATTGCAACCTCAAACTTCTGGGCTTAAGCAATCTTCCTACCTCAGCCTCCCAAGTAGTTGGGACTACAGGTGGGCACCATGATGCCCAGCAAATTTTTTTTTTTTTCAGTAGAGATGGTGTCTCCCTATGTTGCCCAGGCTAGTCTTGAACTCTTGGCTTCAAGCGATCCTCCCACCTTGGCCTCCCAAAGTGCTGGGATTACAGGCATGAGTCTTGTGCCTGATCTAGAATTGTTAAAAGGGACTGTAGCTAATGTGAATGACTGGAAGTCTGAATGGTGGTGGGATGAGAGGAAGGTGGGAGCTAACAATTAGGGACAGCCCTTCTCTTGGTAGGTCTCCTGGCCGCTTCTCCAGCTGACACAGGGACACCTAAGTTGCCCAACAGTGTCCCGAATGGACAGATTTGCTCTGATGCTTTTTCTTTGGCTGTGAGGCCTGATGGTGGGAAGCCCTGCTAAGCTGCTGCCCTGCCACAAGGAACCCCCAGGCAGCTTTCTTTCAGAGGTATGCTTTGCCCTGTTTGGTGGGGCTTCTCTTCACGTGAGAGGGATTGCATCCTCTGGATCTGGAATCAGACACGTCTGGGTTTGAATCCCAACTTGGCTACCCAGCTTATAGCTGTGTGACTTCTGGCATGTGGTTTAACCTCAGTTTATCTCATCTATAAAATGCAGTAGTGATAATGTTCCCATTATATCATATTACATAATGTTATATAAAATTATCAGGTTATTTATTTAAATGTATGTAATGCCATTATAATATATTGTGTATAAAACATTATATAACACCATTATAATGCTGTCTGTATGTCATATATTTACATTATAACATAATAAGCTACCTTATAAGGTTATTTTGAGACTTAGAGTACCTAAAGTGCTTAGTCCTGGGCACATCAGTAACTGAATCTGTGTTAATTATTGTGACAATTAACATTATGTATGATCTGTGGATTGCAACGTATAAGACAAGGACACATTTACTCAGAATGTTCTAGTATATATTGTTACTTTAGAAGCAATGAATTCCATCAAATAATTAGGAAAGCAAAGCCCAGTTATGACTGAGAGGGAAGGGAATGGTATCCAGGGAGAAGTATTGTTGAAATCCAAAAATTTTGTTTTAAAACAGACATTTATTTTCAGAAGGACTTAGGCCAACATGTAATTTAATGGAGAAGGGTATGAAACATAAATAACCACCCACATGTTCTCTGTCTTGCGGTGTTATTAGCCTGGGTTTTTATTGCTTACGTGTGGGTGAAGAGAAGGGTGAGGCAGGAGGGGGCCTGATTTAAAGGCACATCAGGTGGGAGTTCCCATAGTTTTGGTGAGTTGCCCTGGCCCTTCTGTGTCAGCCCTGCACCCTGGGTTGAATGCTGTTCTTGGAGGCAGGTGTTGAGAGAGAAAGGGGGATGGGGGCACCATGCTGACAGCTGGTGAAAACTTATTAATGACAGAACCAGAGTTAGAGTCCTCATCTCATCCTGATTCAACACAGAGGGTATTATTTCCCCTGTTTTGCACATAAGGAAACCAAAGTTCAAGAAATTAAGCCTCGTGTTCAGAGTCACAATGCTAATAAACACCATGGGATTTGAGGTCAGACAACTACGAACAGAATCCTGATTTCATCTGTGTGATCAGAATCAAAGCATTTAATATCCCTAGGCTTGCCTCAGTGTTCTTATCTGTAAAATGGGCATAATAATGTATCCTAACTCACAGGGTGAGAATCATGAGATTAACTATGTAAAATATTAGTATATGCTTTTTAAAGTGCTCAATATCAGTTAGTTGCTCCTCTTATTGTAATTACCTTGTATTTTGTCTCTTTTGTATGGTAGAGCCAATCAAGATTTTTACTCAGGTCTGACATACTACAAAGCCTGTACACTGGTCACTACATGCTTTCTGCCTTGCATTATTGCTGATTACAGCAGACAGGTCAAGGTAAAAGTGACTATTGTGTAGCCAACATTTTGGGGTTTTGTTTGTTTGTTTCTGAGATGGAGTCTCGCTCTGTCACCCAGGCTGGAATGCAGTGGTGCAATCTCGGCTCACCGCAACCTCTGCCTCCCAAGTAGCTGGGATTACAGGTGCCCGTCACCGCGCCTGGCTAATTTCTGTATTTTTAGTAGAGATGGGGTTTCACCATGTTGGCCAAGCTGGTCTTGAATTCCTGACCTCAAGTGATCTGCCTGCCTCGGCCTCCCAAAGTGCTGGGATTACAGATGCGAGCCACTGAGCCTGGCCAACCTTTTGGTACATCAGTGACTAAAGTCTCAGGAAAAGTCCAAGGTGGATGCTTTTCAGAGATGCTTTTTAGCAAACATGAAATCTGAATATCCATATTGACAGACATCACATGTTTTAGGGGAGTAATTTATCTGTAAAAATATTGAAAAAGGTATTCTTGTAGTTATATTGGCAGCTACAAAATTTGATTCAATTTGGGAGACCGAAATAAGGTGCTTCTGGTGTGCCTGGAGTCTCCGTGCTGGTCTATCTTGAAGCTGCCTCCATTGCCTCTAAGGAAATTGATGCATGTTGAGAGGTTAACAGGTAAGGAAACCAGTTTCAGCACCTGTTAGGCAGGGGCTAAATGTCCCGTTAATGGTTCCTTTAAAAACCTGGAGCTCAAATGTACCCCTTGTTGGAACTCCCCAGCATGTCTGTGTGACAAGGGAGAGTTCCAGGCTCAGCTGAAGCTGTACATCTCCTGATAGTGTCCATGTGGGAATTGTGTCCGTGTGAAAATTCAAGACAAAGATTGGGAGTCTGGTCTGACTTTTTTATTGCATCCAGGTTGCGTGTTAGATTTTATTTTATTTTGTACGGATGAAGGACTATTTTAAGGCACTCTGGGGCTTTCCTGCTGGGGAACTGAGAAGGAGTTTGGGGTGAATTTGGCTGCTGAAGATTGCAGAGCTGTTGAAAACTCCAGCCACCTTGTTTGGGCCATTTCTTGAGGCATCTCTCTTTTTGATAAACCTGCATTTGAAACCAGTGACTTCCTCTGAATATCCAACCACTGAATAATGAATACATTGTCTTTTCTCTTCTAGGCCTAAACGGCAGCGGCAAAACAATTTTCCCATGTTTCCCTCTCCTAAAGCCTGGAATTTCAGAGGGGTAAGTGTTGCCCTGGGTAGCCCCTGCTGTTAAATGTCCTATTATGGATACATGCTCTGGCTTCCAGAACAGACACTGTCAGGGTTGGTTTTACTACAGACAGTGTCAGGGTTGGTTTTACTAATCAAAGTTTCCATCAAGAGAGCGTCTGTGCTTTACCACTTGGGGAAGTCACATTTCAATCAGTGGTTGTGGGTTAAGTAAAAACTCCAAGTGGCGACCAGGTGTGGTAACTCACGCCTGTAATCCCAGCACTTTGGGAGGCCAAGGTGGGAGGATCGCTTGAGCTTAGGAGTTTGAGACCAGCCTAGGCAACATGGCGAAGCCCCTACTCTACAAAAAAATATGAAAATTAGCTGGGCATGGTGGCGTGTGCCTGTAGTCCTAGCTACTCAGGAGGCTGAGGCAGGAGGATCACTTGAGCCCAGGAGGCGGAGGTTGTGGTGAGCTGAAATCATGCCACTGCACTCCAGCCTGTGCAACAGAGCGAGACTCTAGCTAAAATTAAAGAAAAAAAAATTTAAGTGGCCCAGTAAGCTTCTGCTGACATTCACCTGCCCTGAAGGTCTTGGACTGTAGGAAGCGTCTTGCGAGGAAGTCAAGAAGTGTCAAGGTTGCTGAGGCAGGCGTGGGGTCTGTTTTCTTTGGAACCTGGAGGGAACCAGTGTACAATGAAGGAAAAAAGAAATCAGAAATGTACAGTTTATTAATCTGTAGATTTATGCCTTCACAGGGAGCTTTGTTTTCCAGAAGGAGAAGTCTATAATCTTTAAACAGATTTTAGGAATCATAAAATTCGATGAAGCACAAAGCAATCAACCTTGCTTGAGAGATACAGAGGTATAGGAAGGGTCAGATTGAACTTCCTGATGCAAGGTTGTCTTCCTCAGCATAATAGTGATAGTAATAATAATAATAGCCACAGTGTATGGAGGTCCTGCTGTGTGCTAAAGTGAGTTCTACGCTAACCTCAGGAGCAAAACTTGCATCTGTAGAGAATGCTCTGAGCTCTTTTTCACCTCCAGGCCTTTGCACATGTTCCTTCTGCCTAGAGCACTCTCTTTGCCCAGCACCACGGTCCTACACACACTGCTCCTGGCCCACCCACTTCACCTACTGGGTCTCAGCCTTGACATCACCTCCTCTGGGAAGAAGCCCTCATGACCACCCCCTGAATCTGAGTTCCTGAATCTCCTATGTACCCTTGCAGTTTCTTACTATTGTGCTTAGTTAGTCCTTACTGAAATTTAAGATTGGAAGACTCAGGCATGAAGAATGTAGCAACCTTTCTCTCTCTTGTTCGCTACTGTATCTCTGGGCCTAGCACGGTGCCTAGAACATGTATGCTTAATTAATTTGTTAGATGAATGAATGGAATGAATGAATACCTTTCTCACATCCATCTGACACCAAATATCTTTCTTGCATCCATCCACATGTTATCTTTAGATTGGATTTCAAGTTCGGGTCTTTAGTCTTTTTAATACTGTTCTGACTGGTTCTAGTCACACTTTAAAATCCTGTATAGATCTCAGTCATTTTCTCCAAGTATCTTATTAAAAATAAATATAGATCATGGAACTATTTTAGCTGAGGTTACAGTAAGCTTTTTATTGAATACAAAGAGACATGTGTTGACTTCTGAAATAGATGTGCGTGTCTTACTGAATGCAAGTTGTGCTCTTCCTAAGTCATTTATGGTTTTGGGGATAGGATCTCCATTTCTCAAAGTGTATCCAGTTGTGTGATCATAACCATTAAGTGAAAAAAAAGGCTTGTGTGGTCAGATCTATTTGGGACATACTGAGTGTATTAAACTAAATATGCTCACTACTGCAGGGCGTCTCAGAGCCTTTGATGTGTTGATGTACGTGGAGACTCCATAAGGAGAATTGATGGAGTTTGTAGCATTTCCCAAAGTCATTGATCATGAAACCCCTTGTTGACCAAGTAGATTGTATGCACTTTGGAATAGTTGACATTAACAGTCAATTTTGAGCTATAGAGAAGTTAGATCTCTTGTAAGCGAGTTAGCCTTTTTGAAGGTCTTTGTTTTCAGTGCCTGCCCTATCCATCCTCCCTTCAGTATTGCTCCCCTTCTGCTCCGACAGTGGTCATTAGCCAAGGCTTGTGGGTACATGCAGAGTGACCAACCATCCAGGTTTGCCCAGGGACTGTCCTGGGTTGAGCACTGAAAGTCCTGCACATCAGGAAACTCCCTGGAACCAGGCTAACTGGGACAATTGATTACCCCACCTGTGGCCACAAGACCTCTTCAACTGTTTTCCCTTGAAAAATGTTCTGTGAATTTTTTAGCACAACTCTGGTTTATAGACCTTGTTACTCAAAAGGACCTGTTAGAGACATACTTGGTTTAAGTGACCCTCTGTTTGCCCCACCCTTGCCAAATCTAACACAACAGTCACATTAATGTGCTGGACACTGTGGCACACACCTGTAATCTTAGGGACTCAGGAAGATTAGACAGGAGGATTGCTTGAGCCTAGGAGTCTGAGTCTAATCTGGGCAACATAGCAAGACTCTGTCTCAATAAAAAATAAAATTAAATAAAATAAAAATAAAATAAAATAAAATAAATAAAATAAAATAAAATAGTAGTAATTCACTGCAGAAAAAACCAACCAACCAAACAAACAAAAAAAACACCAACCCTGTCCCTGGCTAATTGCAACCAAGTAGGTTTCAGAATTCAATGCAATGTTGACTTCAGGTTCAGCCCTCAAATTCTTAGCTAGCTCACAAGATTTTCCCAAACAGCAAAAGTTGTCAGTTAGGTGATTAGGCCATTTGTGACATTTATCTTGATCTCCTGTCCTTGCCTTGATTTCTTCTGGGCCCTGAGGCCTATTGATAAAATTAGATGAACTGACATCAAGATATACCAGAGGGAGACAGTTCAGGGCCTGGCCAAAGGCCAGATTCCTCCTTGGCCAAAACTGATCTCTCTTTGCCTCAGAGTGTAATCCACAGTGACATGGTCGGGGATTGGGGAAGGGAACCCAACCAAGTGGAAACACCCTCACTCCCAGCCAGGACGCACTTTGTAATTGTCATTATGGTAAATAAAATTGAAGAATGAGAAGGATGCAGAATGTCAGGATGAAGACGTGTGAGGCATCATCTAGCTGACACATCTTCTGTAATGAAATCTGACTCCCAGGTCTGTTAGGCCAGGATGTACATGCTGTTCTAGGGCAGGGTACGCTTTCTGTGAACACTCTGCTTTCTTCTTTATTTAGAAAGGAAGGTTTCAGAATCTCCATGCTAGCAAATTTTCTGTGCTAGCAAATTTTCCACATTTATATATGTGTTGGAGAAAACCATTGTATTATAAGCATTTGCAATTTTATTCCTCTTTAGCTTGCAAAGAAAAGGGATCCAGGCTGGGTGCAGTGGCTCATGCCTGTAATCCCAGCACTTTGGGAGGCTGAGGCAGGAGAATCACTTGGGCCCAGGAGTTCAAGACCAGCCTGGGCAACAAAGCACGACCCTGTCTCTGCAAAACAAATACAAAAACAAACCCCAAAATTAGCTGGGCGTGGTGACCTGTGCCTGTAGTCCAAGCTACCAGGGAAGCTGAGGTGGGAGGACCACTTGAGCCCAGGAGCTTAAGCCTGCAGGGAGCGATGGTTGCACCTCCACACTGTAGCTTGGGCTACAAAGAGAGACCTTGTCTCAAGAAAACAAAAAGAAAAGAAAAAAAAAGGAAGGATCCAGTGTTTGTTCACCGAGGTCCTAGGCAGTTGTGAATTTAAGGGAATGGGGCGGGGGAAGAGGTGATAGTGAGAAATGGTTTGGAAAAGGCAAGAGGAGAGGTACAGTGGGAGGTACATTGCTCTCAAGGAGAGGTACAGTGGGAGAAGCTGGTAGGCAAGATCTGGGTGGCTGAGGAGCAGACTTTTTGGGAGAAGAGAGAGAGATTTCAAAATAACTTTAAAGAAAGTCTTGCTGAGTGAGTTGTGTTGCACCCCTGTCTTTGTCTTCCCTGCAGACCTCCATTAGTCCTCAGACATTAGGAGTTGCATTTGTGTTTTTTCTTTTTTTGCTGGAGTGTTTGGCTGTAGAGAGGCTCAGAAAAGGCTGTTGACACTCATATTACACATCCCCTCTCCTTACCAAGTGGTTTAGCCCTTTCCCGGATTGTCATCTTCATTAATTGCAGGGTGCATTCTGCCCTTCAGTTCCCATGCTTGTCTAAGGAGACAGAGGCCCTGGGTGTTACCAACCCTCCAGGATTTCCCCACCCTCCTGAGCAAGGTGTGGCACTGTGCCCACCACTCAACCAGACCCATAGATGCTGCAGATGCATTCACCAAGAGAAGCAGAGAGGATGGTTTGGGCTGCAGTGGACATGGAAGGAACAGTAAGAGAAGACCATCACAGAATGGGAGGAATGAGAAGGCTGAGGGAGGAGGGACTGGGGGGTGTCTTGCCGTGAGGCAGCTTCTCCATCAGGTACTCACTGCACATCTGCTTCCATCTGGTTGGGGCAGTGCTGAGCTCAGAATTCAGAATTTCCACCCTTCCTTGTGAAAATATTTGCTGCAGCTCCTCCTGTTGGGCTGGGGTGGAGACACTGAGGCTCAGGGAAGACACACACCCTAGAGCTGTGAAAGTCTCTGGAGCACAGCTCCTGCGGTTGCCTGTAAGTTAACTAGCAAATGCTTAACCAGGACCTGCTGTGAACAAGGCATTACTTTAGGTGCCAGAACTGAGGTTTTAATTAAATATGGACCAAATTTCAGAGCCCTTTTTGTCTTGTCTCCTCCAGTGCCTGATCTTTACTTTTGTCTAGTCCATTTGAGAAGATTTTCTAGACTCTGGGGCTTAGAAGCAACTTTGGACATTGTAGCCCCAACCTTTTAATATTTAGATGAAGAAAACGAGACCTTGTATATTAATCAGGACTCTGGGTTATAAGTGATAGAAACTCAGTTAAAACTAGCTCAAGTATAAAGGGAATTGGTTGCTCATGTGACTTAGGGAAACTGAGGTGGGTAAGCTTCAGGCACAGCTGTTTCCAGGTGTACTCCTTTTCTCAGCTTTGCCACTCTCTTGGTTTGTCTTCTCCTACCACAGATGGATGTTTTTGAAGGAACAGGGTGACCATAAATAGCCACACATTTCCAGAGGAAAGAGATTTGCTTCCAGGATCCACATACGAAATCCCAGATAGGACTCTGATTGTCTGGGCTTGGGTCACATAGCTATGCCTTGGCCAATCACTATGGTCAAGAAGATGGGGTACTATGATTGGAAAGGCCTTGGTCATGTGCTTCCATCCATAGTCAGGGGGCCAGGTGGACAGGGCTCTGTAACTGGTAGCCCCACTGGAGCCACTTAAGATGGAGAAGGGGCAGCTGCTCAAAGAAAGAGTTTGGTATTGCTACCAAAAGGGAGAGTCTAGTTCCCAGACAGCCAGAAAATAGTGGAGCCCACTCCTAAGGGTCACTCACAGTGGTGAGATCAGGACTAGAACTTTGTCTTTTGACAAAAGGTCGTGAACCTTCTCCACACTTCCTTGACCCATTCTATTCTCCATGTAAAGAAGTCAGTTGCCAAAACCTCATTGTAGCCGAATGTTTCTTGAAGGTCAGATGGAGAGTTGCTCTGAAATTCACAACTCAGTAAAGTGACAGTCTCTAATGCTCACAACACACCGGGCCAGGTCAGCATATATTGTGCGTTTACCATCTCTACGCTGCAAAAGAAGCCAGCAAGCCTTTCATTTCTCTTGCAGTCTCAGTTTGTGCATTTACTTTTGTTGAGTGAACGTCAGCCCCAGACCAGGCTGTGGCAGTCCTGCATGGTAGATAGTATCTATTCCCACTCCAAAGATGGGGAAACTGAGCCCCACCCATGCTATTTGCCTAGAGTACAGGTGTAGTAATTGGCAGAGTCAGCCTTTGAATGGAGGCCATTAGAGTATATTACCTCTTTAAAACAAGGCCGATCACACATACCTTGTCGCCAAAGGAGGTTAGACGTGAAGAACTTTTTAAAAGATGTTTTTAAACTTTTCATCACCCAGAATCCCTTTTGATTTCCTTCTACCCTCTTGGACTTTATTTTAAACCTTTTAATCTTCCCTACTAGATGTATGAAAAAATGATTTGTTACCCCAATTTTGTAATGGTAATTACTGAAACAATAGCAATAACTTCGTTTATCCCAGGTGTCTAAGCCCTAGAGTTCACTTACACTTTACCAAGCACTGTGTTGAGCACTTTGTGCATATATTACTTCTCAGAAAAGTCTTAAGAGGTGAGTGTAGTTTCAGCCTCATCCTCATTTTATAAATGAGAAAATACGGTACCTTAATATTCTGTTGCTGAGTAACAAATTATTATAAATTTAGCAGCTTAAACAGCAGCTGTTCATTAGCTTGGAGTTCTGTGGATTAGAACTTAGGGCATGGTGTGAGTTCTCTGCCCAAGATCTCGTGAGACTGAAATCAAGCTGTCAGTCAGGGCTAGAGTTTCATCTGAGGCCTGGGGTCTTCTTCCAAGTTCATTTGGGCTGTTGGAAGAATTCAGTTCCTTGTGGTTGTCAGGAGGTTCTTATTTCCTTGCTGGCTGTCAGCTTGGGGTCTCTCTGAACGAGCTTGCCATGTCATCCTCAAAGTCAGCAATGGAGAATCTCCCTCACATCACATCCATTCATGCTTCAGATCTCTCTGACTTGAGGAAGAGCCAAATTCCTTTTAAGGGCTCATCGGACTAGATTAGGCCCACTCAGATAATCTCTACCTTGATGATCTAAAAGCCAATGATTAGTTACCCAATCATGGGAGTGGTATCCCATGACATTTCTAGGTTCTGTTTGCACCCAAGGGCAGAGGATTATACAAGGTGTACACACTAGAGGATGGGAATCTTGGAGACCATCTTAAAATTTTGCCTACCACACAGAGGTTTAGAGAAGGGAATAACTTGCCCAGAGTCACACAACAGGTAAGCTAGGATTTGAACCTGAATTGATGTTGAGTTAGCAGGCATGAAAATAGCATTAATCTCCTTGTGCAGCTCTATCAAAGCTCTTGGGTGAGCAGGAGACCAGCCTCAGGAGGCTGAGGCAGGAGAATTGCTTTTACCCGGAGGCAGAGGTTGTAGTGCGCTGAGATAGCACCACTGCGTTCCAGCCTGAGCGATAAAATGAGACTTTATCTCAAAAAAAAGAAAAAAAAAAAAAAAGAAAGAAACCACTTTCTTTGCTCATCCTTAAAAAGCGACTCATCTGTTCAAGCTTTATCATGAGATTACAGCAATTCAGTCACATTTTCAGGCTCTACTTCTAATTCTAGTTCTCTTGCTATTTTTACCACATCTGCAGTGACTCCCTCTATGGAAGTCTTAAACCCCTCAGTGTCATCCATGAGGGTTGGAATCAGCTTCTTCCCAAGTCCTGTTAATGTTGGTATTTTGACCTCTGCCTGTGAATCATGAGTGTTCTTAATGGCATTTAGAATGGTGAATCCTTTACAGAAGATTTTCAACTTACTTTGCCCACAGCCACCAGAGGAAACACTGTCTATGGCAGCTATAGCCTTAAGAGATGTTTTTGTTTTGTTTTGGTTTTGTTTTTGTATTTTGTTTTGAGATGGAATATCGCTCTGTCATCCAAGCTGGAGTGCAGTGGAGTGATCTCGGCTCCCTGCAACCTCCACCTTTTGGGTTCAAGCAATTCTCCTGCCTCAGCCGCCCAAGTAGCTGGGATTATAGGCACCTGCCATCACGCCTGGCTAATGTTAGTATTTTTAGTAGAGATGGGGTTTCACCATGTGGCCAGGCTGGTCTTGAACTCCTGACCTCAAGTGATCCACCCGCCTCAGCCTCCCAAAGAGATTTTTTTTTTTTTTTGAGTCGGAATCTCTTTCTGTTGCCCAGGCTGGAGTGCAGTGGCGCGATCTTGGCTCACTGCACCTCCGCCTCCCCGGTTCAAGCAATTCTCCTGCCTCAGCCTCCCGAGTAGCTGGGATTGTAGATGAGTGCTACCACACCTGGCTAATTTTTGTATTTTTAGTAGAGATGGGGTTTTACCGTGTTGGTCAGATTGGTCTTGAATTCCTGACTTCAAGTGATTTGCCTGCCTCGGTCTCCCAAAGAACTGGGATTACAGTCGTGAACCACCATGCCTGACCTAAAGAGATGTATTTTTTAAATAACAAACTTGAAAGTCAAAATGACTCCTCTATCCATGGGCTGCAGAATTGATGTTGAGTTAGCAGGCATGAAAACAGCATTAATCTCCTTGTGCAGCTCTATCGAAGCTCTTGGGTGACCAGGTGCATTGTCAGTGAGCAGTAATATTTTAAAAGGAATCTTTCTTTCTGAGCAGTAAGTCTCAAGAGTGGGCTTAAAATACTCAGTAAATCATCCTGCAAACAGATGTGCTGTCATCCAGGCTTTGTTGTTCCCTTTATAGAGCACAGGCAAAGTAGATTTAGCATCATTCTTAAGGGCCCTGGGATTTTCAGAATGGTCAATGAGCATTGGTTTCAACTTAAAGTCACCAACTGCCTTAGCTCCTAATAAGAAAGTCATCCTGTCCTTTGAAGCTTTGAAGCCAAGCATTGACTTCTCTCTAGCTGGGAAAACTCTAGCTGGCATCTTCTTCCAAGATAAGGCTTTTTCATCTACATTGAAAATCTGTTGTTTAGTGTCACCACCTTTATCGATTATGATAGCCAGATCTTCTGGATAGCTTGCTGCAGCTTCTACATCAGGACTTGCTGCTTCATCTTGCACTTTTATGTTATGAAGACAGCTTCTTAGACCTCACGAACTAACCAACCTCTGTTAGCTTCAAACTTTTCTTCTGTAGCTTCCTCACACCTTCATAGAATTGAAGAGAGTTAGGGCCTTGCTCTGGATTAGGCTTTGGCTTAAAGGAATGTTATGGCTGGTTTGATCTTTTATCCACACCACTCAAACTTTCTCCCTGCTAGCGATAAGGCTGTTTTGCTTTCTTATCTTTTTATGTGTTCACTGGAGTAGCACTTTCAATTTCCTTCAAGAACTTTTCCTTTGCGTTTACAACTTGGCTGTTGGGTACAATAGGCCTAACTTTCAGCCTGCGTCAACTTTGGACCTGCCTTCCTCACTGAGCTTAATCATTTCTAGTTTTTGACTTAAAGTGAGAGACAGGCAACTGTTCCTTTCACTCTAACACTTAGAGACCATTCTAGGGTTATTAAATGGCCTAATTTCAATATTAGTGTGTCTCAGGGAATAGGGAGGCCTGAGGAGAGGGAGAGAGATGGGATGGTTGGTTGATAGAGCAGTCAGAACACACACATTTATTGATTAAGCTCACCATCTTATATGAGGATGGTTCGTGGCACCCCAAAACAATTACAATAGTAACATCAAAGATGACTGATCAGAGATCACCATAACAGATATGTAATAATGAAAAAGTTTGAACTATTGAATTTTGAATGAACAAAGTGTGATGCAGAGATGTGAACTGAGCACACACTGTTAGAAAAAATGGCACTGATAGACTTGCTCAGTGCAGGTTTACCACAAACCTTCAGTTTGTAAAAAACACAATACCTGCAAAGTGCAATAAAGCAAAGTGCAATAAAATGAGATATCCCTATCATAAAAACAATAGCAATAATAATGTATTTCATTTATTAGCCTTTGGAATGTGCTAGCTACTGCTCCTAGTACTTTGCAAGTAATCACATTCCCCCACACCGCTATTTAGTCAACATTATTATTATCCTCAGTTTTCAAATGGGAAAACTTCTACCAGAATCATCCCCAAACACCCACAGCAATTAAGTCGTGGATGTAGCTTTTGAACCCAGTCAGTCTGGTTTCAGAGCCTGTGTTCTCAATAATGTGATGATTGTAACAAGTGCAATTGATGCAGAGGCATATAATGTAAAGCATATGTTTATAGGATTTAAACCATAACTAAAGAAAAGCAAATTAAAACTGTAAAAACTAAAGTGATCCCTTCTTATAGGGAGAAAATATATTAATATATACATAGAAAAAAGTATTGTCACTGTTGAACAACAATATGGAGTAGATGAAGTCCCAGGGAACTGTTGTGTTACATACTTTAAGTCTGAATTTTTTTAAAAGAGAGTGTGTATTGCCTTTATAATTAGCAAAACGATAAATTTAGAATAATTGAAAAAGAACTCCTTCCACAATCACAATGTTCCACAAGCAAGAGGAGGCTTATATTAAAAGTTTCAGGTCTTAGAACACATCGGGGTGTTTCACTGAGTATGTGCTGTGGGCCGGGCGTCGTGGCTCACGCCTGTAATCCCAGCACTTTGGGAGGCCCAGGCGGGTGGATCACTTGAGGTCAGGAGTTTGAGACCAGCCTGGCCAACATGACAAAACCCTATCTCTACTAAAAGTACAAAAATTAGCCAGATGTGTTGGCACACTCCTGGGACCCCAGCTACTTGGGAGGCTGAGGCAGGAGAATTGCTTGAACCCAGGAAGCAGAGGTTACAGTGAGCCGAGATCGTGCCACTGCACTCCACCCTGTGTGATAGAGCGAGACTCTGCCTCAAAAACAGAACATGTGCCGTGGCTAAGCATCTGGGGACTGATGAAATCTGGGTGCACAGAAGAGGCTGGCACATGCTGTGCTATACTCTGCTGTGCTTCAAGATGTTTGCTCCCACCTCCTCTCCCGGTCCTCCCCACCTCCCTGACAGTCAATCTAGAGGCTAATTCCATGCGCCCTTGGGGTTAGCAGTTTTATTGGTCAGCCCAGAGTCTGAGTTTGGTGAACTGTGCTTGGCAGCCATAACAACAGCTTAGATGGTGAAAAGGTATATGCTTTGGGGTCAGAATGCCAGATTGGGGTCTTCAGACACATTTCAAAGCGTCAGGTCTCTTAGCTGCAAAATGAGTATGGATAAATAATACCATTTCCTGAAAACCAGAGACTTAGTAATTATGTGTGGAAAGTGACCTGAAGAATGCCTCTCATGTAGGTAAGTGTACAGAAAATGTTAGCTCCATGTAACTAGGGTTCCTTTATTCCTGAGATGACTGTTTTCTAAAGATAAGTATTTAACAGATGCTTTTTTTTTTTTTTTTTTTTTTTAATGTGAGCTGCACCCTTATAAAGACAAAACCGACCATACCTGGGTTTCCACTTAGTTCTGCGTGTCTCATTTCCCTTCAGGCAGTAGAGAAGCCAGGCTATGTAGATCCTGACACCTGTGAGGGAAAGCTCGTGTCATCTTCAACCTGCTGACACCAAAAATATGCCAGGAACATTGGAACTCAGATTTAAAGCCATTTCTTTTTCTGGCCATATGTGAGGTCTGTGGGAGTTAACAGTAGGCTTGTGTGCCAGCTGAACAGATTTGCATTTTTGAGTTTATAGATGCCTGTTTATTTTATATAGTTATCATTTTGATTAGTCCGTGCTTAGTCCCTTTTTAGTTCCAGAGTTATGTAGGGTAAAATATGCTTTTACTTTGGCCTTCTGGGTTAATTAGGACATCTTAGTTCTAAGTGACAGGAACTCAACTCAAATTAGCTTAATCAAGGAGAGTTTTTAAAGATACAGGGGTATGGGAAGTATTTCATGGAATGCAGTGGAGCCTCAAAAGTACCTGGAACCAGGCACTGGAAGCCCACTAGAATTCCTGACTCCTCTCTGCTGTTAGCACATTTGCTTGGCCAACTGACTTTTTCCGTTTTTCCATACAGTGGAAATGCAGCCATCTACAGAGAGACAGCCTTCTCTCTCTCAGAGCCAGAATTACTAGGGAGGGATTCTGATTGGTCCAACTTGGGTCACGTGGATACTCTTGTACCAATCAGTAGTGGCCAGGGAGTGGGAACGTGCTGTACCACCGTGGTGACTCCTATGGTAACCATAGTAACAGTGGGGGAGAAGGGGCAGTTTCTTAGAAGGAGAAGGAGGCACTGGGGCAGATACAAATAATTCTTGCCTACAAAATTCTTCTCCATCTCTCCTCCTATCATAAAAGGTAATCATCCTGATTCTGTTTTTTCCTGTTTGACTCCATGTGGGCAAAACTCCTAACTCCTTTCATCTTTGGTTAGAAGCAGTCCATTTGGTTATTGATTTTTTTTCAACCCAGACAATCTGTTCTGGGAGCAAGAATAGCCTGTTTGGCAAGCTATTCAGCAAGACATAAAATATAATAGTCCTCGTGATGAATCAAAATAATAGCCAGTCCTAGAAAATTGTGTTCTGAAATGACTTAAGGCCATTTCTAGACTGTTGGGGAGTATTGGAGTTCAGTCAGGGGTTTTAAACAGAAGGTGGTCCAAGAATTGGTCTCAGTATTGTTTTGTGGTTAGTGACATTGATGACTGTTCATGGAAATTTTTATTTTTAATTTTAATCAAATGTAGCCTTTATTACACACAAAAAAATGTCATGGTAGTGATCTTGCTACCTCCAAAAGACCGTCATGTATTTGAAAGCATGAGAGGAGGTGGTGATGTTGAGAACTGAGGGAACATACCTATTTAGAAAATCCCCCTTTTCTGAAGCCGAAACTTCCCTTTCTTTCCTCCATGTTAGGTTTATTTTCTCTTTCTGTCGGTGTCTGAATCTGGGAATGGGAATTTGTGTGGGGGTTGGTAAAAGTCCTGTCACTGGATTTTCTTCTCTGTCATCAACTTCTTCCTCTTCACAGTGAACGTGGCCTACTGAATAGATTGGACTGGATAGGATTGTGGCTCTAATACCACCCCCCTTTAAATGCCAAATCATACTGCCCATTAAATCAATTGAAAGACACAGCTAGAAGCAAGGGGGAAAAGACGGGATCCATTAACACACTTCACAGAGAGTGCAGGCAGGGTGGAAGGACCACACTACCTGAGTCCTGGGCTTTGCAACATCCGTATGTCCTGTCTCTCTGTACAGTGTCAGCTTTCACCACTGATGATGCAGCTACAGGGACTGGAGTTGAACTTCAAGCAAGAGACTCACAGACAAAGGCGCCCCGGGCCAGTGCACACACTAGCTTTATCAAAGAGACTCAGGGACAAGTACACCTGATCTGTACAGCAGTTTGCCAATTAGCTGGATGAACAGCTGGCTAATTTCTGTTTTATCTCTTGGGCAGAAGACACATGAGGCTAGAATAGGTATCTTCAATGGGGAGCCGAGTTAAGGCTTCATGTATGTTAGGTGCTCAAGCATTATTAGTGCCTCTGTATATTTAGTGCCTTGTAAGTCTCATGCATGTTTACTGTAACCAGATGCCTCATGAATATTAGGTATGTTTTGCTCCTTCCATCCCTTTTTGTCTATGTTAGGTGCACACATTTGACTTATTAACCACTTAATTATAAGTAACATCACTTAAAATATATTATATTATTGAAGATGAATAAGTCTTACAAACTTATTCTTCCTCTGTAATTGAAATTAGTAGTCTCTAAAAACAAATAGTCATTAATCTTGATTGCATGGGGCCCATTTGAAAATGGGCTGCCCTATCTAAGTGTGATGATGAAAATTCTTCTCTTCCTTGATTTTTGGGCCTCCTGCATTTGTCATTCTCCACTCAGGAGAATGACATCTCTGCCATCCAACCCTGGAAATCTCAATGAACACAACTTCAGGACCAGCTTTTTTGTGCATGGCTATTACTGACAACCCCTATGTGGTGCTGGAAATAAAACCAGTGGGATTAGATGCTGTAGCAGCACCAAGGACCACCAAGCGCCTGACCCCTTGGTTAACACACATTCAGGGAAGAGGAGACATTCTGCACAGCAGAATACTGCTAACACATGATGTGTTTTTGTATCTCAGGGCTGATATGACCTAACATTTCATTTAGAGAAAAGGGAGAATGAGACTGATTAATTTTTATGGACAGATGAAAATTTGTGTTAAGTGTAAAGCTCTGACTTCAGGGAAGTGCATTTAATTTGTGCAGGTTTAACTAAACCGCTTCATTAAAAAGAGGATGGGGAGAAAACTTATGACTCAGCACAAGTTAGATGGGTGACTCTGTCATTTCCTCTGTCTATCCTATTGGAGTGATGGTGATTCTAGATGTTAACATGGACTTTTTGTGCAGGCTACCCCCTAAAAACAAGCAACAGCTTCCTCTGAGGCTAAACTGAAGGTGTATATACAATACTTGTTCTAGCAGGGAGGAGACATTAATGAGTGTGGTCTATTGTGAGAAGGGATGTCTGCCTTCACGTGGTGTCTTCCTACGTGGTTTCCATGATCCTTATTTATTGTGTGCTATTTTTCAACTTTTTATTATGAAAAATTTCAAACATATGGAAAAGTTAAAAGATAAGTGCAACAAACACTCACCATCTAGAATTAACAGTTCCTAACTTTTACTTTACTTATTTGTCTCTAGTTGTTGATACAGTTTGGCTTTATTTTGCTATACCATTCCAAAGTAACACAATTACAGACACTATGATTCTTCATGTCTAAATATTTCAGTATATATGTCCTAATTATAAGTACGTTTTCCTACATTATCATAGCATCATCATCAAACCTAAGTTATCAGTAATTCTCCAACATTTCCTAATATTCCATCTATATTCATATTTTCTCAGTTGTCTTTTATAACTGGTTTTCCCCCAAATCATTCAAGGATCAGATACTGCATCTAGCTGGATTTCTTGTTTGTTTGTTTTTATCCAGTCAAGGACCATGATTTCATTTTGTTATGTTTCTTAAGCCTTTTTGATTCTCAGACGCTCCCTTCATCCCTCCAATTTTTGAAAAGACCAGTTTGTCTTTTGAGACTTTGGAGGCCGGGCACAGTGGCTCATGCCTGTAATCCCAGCACTTTGGGAGGTTAAGGCGGGTGGATTGCTAGAGCTTAGGAGTTCAAGACCAGCCTGGACAACATGGGGAAACCTAGCTCTACAAAAAATACAAAAATTAGGCAGGCGTGGTGGTACGTGCCTATAGTCTCAGCTACTTGGGCAGGATCACTTGAGCTCTGGAGTTGGAGGCTGCAGTGAGCTGTGATTGTGCCACTGCAGTCCAGCTTGGGCAATGGAATGAGACCCTGTCTCAAAAAAAACCACGGAACTTTGGAATGTGTCTCACATTTGGGTTTATCTGACTGCTTCCCTATGATGTCATTTAACTTGTTCCTTAGCTCTCTATATTTCTTGTAATCTGGTAATTTGGATCTAAAGACTTAGTTTGCTTTAGGCTGAACACCTGTAGGCAGGAAAACATCCTAAGGGATGCTGGTTACTTGCATCTTATTAAGAGGCATACAGTTGGGTTGTTACTAGTGATGCTAACTTGCTACCAGGGTAGACGCTCATGAGAGCTCAGACCCTGAGTGGGGAGCAACTCTACTGTCATTTCTTGGTGGATATTTTAGACAGAGTTTTTGGCAAAGAATAGGCACTTGCTCCATTACCTCAAGAAAATGGCTTTTTAATAAGAGAATATATAGTTGCAGGAACCTAGGACTTCTCTTTGTGGGTCAGTTTTATTCCCCTTCTCTCTCTGCCTTCACTTGTTACTGACCTATAGGTTCTGCTCCTGGTGTCTCCTCCTTGTGTGTGGCACTTTTGGGCTTGTCATGATGCCAGCTCTGGACCAACTCAGCATGATCTTTCAGCAGCTCGCTCTCCTGCAGCTTATGGCATAGTCTCATTTTCTCCATCCCCAAATCCCTAAGAAAACTTCAATTGCATCAGTTTATCTTTCTTGCACTAGGCTCCACAAGGTGGGCACTAGGTGGGCAGTCAGCTGGCTGGCTCTCAAAAGGGCTTCTCTACCTCTTGGTTCAGTCATCTGTGGCCATAGAGTCAAGGTCAAATGGATCTGTCACTCACCAGCTTGGGCAAGTAATTAGCCTCCCTGAGATTCAGATTCCCCATCTGAAATCATATGTAGCTCATAGGGTTATTATGAGGATTGACTTAAATAATCATATCAAGTATTTAGCACTGGGTGTGTGACATAGTAACTGCTCAGTAAATATTCCCTCCATCCCTGCTACTACTATTATGCCATACTCACTCAGCAGGAGCTGTGGGCAACATTGGTGAAGTGGAGCGAATATCCTGGGAAGGGAACGTGAGGACTATATCCCTGTATTAGTCCGTTTTCACACTGCTGTAAAGAAATACCCGAAACTGGGTAATTTATAAAGAAAGAGGTTTAATGGACTCACAGTTTTGCATGGCTGGGGAGGCCTCAGGAAACTTACAATCATATGTGGAAGGGAAAGCAGGCATATCTTACATGGTGGCAGGCAAGAGAGCAAGCATGTGAAGGAAAAACTGTCAAACACTAATAAAACCATCAGATCTTGTGAGAACTCACTCACTATCATGAGAACAGCATTGGGGAAACTGCCCCCATGATCCAATCACCTCTCACCAGACCCTCTCTGTACATGTGGGGATTATGGAGATTACAATTTGAGATGAGATTTGGGTGGGGACACAGAGTCAGACCATATCAATCCCCAAACATTTCTAGCATACTAGAAACACTTTCCTTTTTAAAAATAATTTTTCCAGGGCGACACGGTGGCTCATGCCTGTAATCCAGCAATTTAGGAGGCTAAGGCAGGTGAACCCTTTGAGCCCAGGAGTTCAAGACCAGACTGGGTAACATGGCAAAATCCTGTCTCTACAAAAAATGCAAAAATTAGCCAGGTGTGGTGGTGTGTGCCTGTGGTCCCAGCTACACAGCAGGCTGAAATGGGAAGATCACGTGAGCCCAGGAGGTCAAGGCTGCAGTGGTCTGTGATCGTGTCACTGCACTCTAGCCTGAGTGACAGAGTGAGACACTGTCTCAAAAAAAAATTAAAAACTAAAAAAGGTTTAAAAATATAAACATTTTTCCATTTTGTAGAGTGATCAATTCAGACTCTAGGTTATGGGAGACTGAGTCTGGACCATTTGCTGTTTGTGTAGATGTGCCCTTAAATAAAAAAGACATACTAGCTGCATATGGAGATATGTACCAATTTAGAGGGAAGAAAGAAAATTTGTTGTGCAAAAAGCTCTTGAATGAATTTTAAATGTAGTCTGGATATATTCTTGAACATTTTATGTATTCCTTCTGATAGGTGTTGACTGATGGTAATTCAGATCTTGTGTATCTTGTGACGCTTGGCAGTAGATTCGGGTTTTACTTTATTTTGCATGCATCTCTCTGTGTACTGCCGCAGACTGGTACTGAACTAATTGTTCTTGGCTTCTTAATCACGGCACCTTAGTTGCCCAATGAAAATATGCAACAAATGACTACATTCTTCTCATGTTTGCAATTTTGATGTGGTACAAATTAACATCTTGTTTGGAAGGATAAAAGAAGATTATTTTGATAATGAGGTAACAGTTGAAATAATTGACCTCAGCAGGTCATTCTGAGGATTGGAAATTTTTTAAAGCTTCAGAGTTAGCATTTTAAAAAGTGATAACTCAAAATGCTGGTGAGGGTAAACTGTAGGATGGACTCTATCATAGGTGTTCAGTGGTAGTGTTACTTGGTCATCTTTCTGGAAAGCAGTTTGGTTATTTATGTCACAAACCATAAACATATGTAATTATTGGCCCAATAATTGCATGACTGGAATCTATCCCATGGAAGTCACCAGAGATATGACTTATGCATGAAAATGTTTAGTGCTGCAGCAGTTATAATGACAGAAAAAAAGTGGAAAAAGTCTGAATGTCCACTAATGTGAGGCAGTTGGTGTAAAGTGTGGTTTTGTTCTTAGGAGTTGTAGGTGACAAGAGGAGGTTGAGGAAGAGTTTTAATTCAGGAAAAATGTTTATTGGTATGTTTTAAGAAGCAGGAAACAAAATTGTATATACAGTACAATTTGGGCTATGAAAAAAAAGCACTTGAGGATTAAAAGAAAATACGCTGAAATATTAATGATGGTTTCCTTTTGGGAAGTGAGGTTATACATGATTTTTGTTTTGTTTGTTTTGACTTTGCTACTTTCTATGGGGTGCATATATTAATTTTTATATTTGAGGGGGCAAAAAGCTGAAGTAATAAGACAAATATTTGAATGGCAATTTTGAGTGGAGTCTTAGGTTTTAAGGTTTAAGAATAAAAATCCTCCCCAACAGGCAACAGAAATGAATCTAAGTCAGAAATGCAATGAATTGGACTAAATCCCATGCTTACTTAAGATGGAATTTTTAAATATGGCATCACATATGTTTGTGGAGGAATTTCAAATGTGAGAACTCGGTAAAGGTGAACTTGGAGGAATTTTGTCTTCTTCTAACAGCAGCAACAACAACAACAACAAAAAAACCCATAAATCTTACTTGGATATTTGAGAGGGGAGGAAAGCACCTTGGTAAGAATGAATACTGTGTGCTCAGCCAAGAGAAAAATTATGGCTCTAAAGCAATCATCCTGGACCAAAAGATTCATATTCCAAAGAATTAATAGGTAGCTCAATGATGCCTCTCTGTGTTGGGCACATTATTTTTATGAGTTCGGAGCGCTTGCTTGGACCAGTACTTTGGAATATCACTTTGGAAAAATCAGAGAAAAATACCTAATATGGCAGCCTGTGTATTCCCTTTAGGTTTAATTATGAAACTCAGATAACTACAGATTGCAAATTTGTTTTAGGAATTTGGGGATCAAAAAGATATGCGGCTTTTTTTTTTTTTTTTCCTGAGACAGGATCTCACTGTCACCCAGGCTGGAGTGCAGTGGCACGATCACGGCTCACTGCAGCCTTGACCCCCTGGGCTCAGGTGATCCTCCCACCTCAGCCTCCCGAGTAGCTAGGACTGCAGGCACATGCCACCATGCCTGGCTAATCTTTGTATTTTCTGTAGAGAGAGGGTTTTGCCATGTTGCCCAGAATGGTCTTGAACTCTTGGGCTTAAGTGACCTGCCTGCCTCGGCCTCCCAAAGTGCTGGGATTACAGGCGTGAGTCACTGCACCTGGCCAAAAAGACATGTGGCTTTTAAAAAATACCTTCCACCCAACAGTATGTTTCCCATCACGGAACTTGTGTAATTATAATCTAAAGTGTTTTTTCTTAAGAAGAACCTCTGCCAGGCATTAGAAAGTTCATCAGCAATTTCTCAAACTTCTCGAGGAGGGAAAAGCCTTGAGGTTTAGACTGGAATAGGCTTTTCAAGTCTACAGAATTGGTACAAATGGATCAGATTTGCTGTTCTTGAAACATAATAAAGGCTCCCGCTGCCTTATTCTTCCAGTCTTGATGTCATGTCATTTTTTTCTTCTTTTAAAAATATACTCATCTCATTATCCAGAGTGACTAAGAGGCCCAGCATATGTGCCACTAAAATACTTGTCCTCGTTTCGCTCTTTCTTTTCTCCTGATACCTGTTGCTCAGGAAATGACTTCCTCATCTAGTTTCATTAGTCATTCTGATGTGCTTTGTCAAATGCCCTTCATTGAGCGCAGTATTGAACATCATCTCCCTACTTCAATAAATGCCCATTTCCCTCCACTTACCACATGCATTTAAAAATATATATTTTAGGGTTTTGGTTTAAACTTTATGGTATCTCTTACATGTAATTTTATGTTATTTAGTGGCACTGAACTTCTTTAATATATTAAGAAATATTTTTGCTACCAAACTCAAAGAGCAAAAGTCAAAAAAATGCAGTGAACAAGATTAGGAAAGAGTCCTTACTTTGAGGCAAAGACAATGCAAGTATCTCAATTAATTCAGATTCAGTAGTTCTCATCAAAAATCTATCCAAAAGTCCGTGCCTCTGTGTGTGTTGCTGGAAGAAACACGAAGTTCACTTTCTGGGTGGTTTCCCTTCAGCTGCCTTTCGTTCCTTACACTTGACGCTGGTTTTATTTCTAGAAGAAACCAACCTTAAAAGTCTCTGGTTTAGCAATAGGAGGAGTTCAAAACATTTTCACCTGTTGTGAGTTGTGTGTGTTTAAACAAACTCATGCAACTATTGTTGCTTACAGCCACTGGGTTCATTTCTGCTGGCCTGGCAGGGTTTGTGTTGGCAATGGTAGAGAGATGCTATCAGCATCTCATTGTGTACTGTTTGCATAACGGGACAGGGCAACCAACTCCAGCATTTAAAAAAATGCTTTGGATTGGATGAATGATTTTATTAAGGTATCTGTCAGATTGGGAAGGTGCAACTGTGACTGACGAGGACCTCCTGAAGAGGATCCCAGTCACAGCTGGTGGGAGGGCGGCTGGCAGGTGACCCAGCCTCAGGAATATGGCTGCACTGCAATGGGCTGGCGACCCAAGAGTGGGAGAGGGTCATCAGTGAGGGAGAGCACTGGCAAAAGCATTGCTCAGTTGCATTGTCCTTTGGGGCTTCAGGTTTTTTGTACCTCAGAGGATCTAGGGCTATTCCGGAAACATCAGCCAAGGGAAGTTCTACTGGATTTTCCTCAGTTAATAGCATCTACACAAGGCTTTCCTTCAAGAACAGTCATCATGTTAGCTACTAATAAAATAACGTAGAAGTGCTGAAGTTTTGAGCCTGGAAACAATAATTTTAAAGATACATAGTGCTTGAGTTTACTTATTTGCTTTTAGAATGAAGTCACCACTTGTCACCATGACTATGGAAACATAGGAAATACATTTTGGGGGGTTCTGCTTAAGTCACTACATGTCCTCTAGTAAGGTTCTCAAAATGTGGTCCATAGTACATTAGTGACAACAGAACTCAGGAGCATGTTAGGTATGCAGAATCTCAGGTCCCGCCCCAGACCTGAAGCAGTAGCTGCATTTCATTGAGATCCCCAGGTGATGTGTGGGCACATTAAAGTTTGAGAAACATTCTGATTTTGAGGGTGGTCTAGATTTAGGTTGCAGGTACTGTCGACTCAGTAGAGATTTCATGTGAAGCTCTTTAGTCTGGATTTGGGGTGATGGAAATTGGCATGTAAACCGTCCCTTCTTTCTGTAGCAAAAGAAAGTTGGGCTGTGGTAAATTTCAGTTAACTAGGACCCATGTCTCTAGCCACTTGGGACTGAAATAATTAGTGCAAATCCTTCTGTGGTTCAGACTGAGTAGAAGAGGCCACAGTCAGGGTTAAAAACTCTGGTATCCCCAACTCTTACTGTCCTTTCTAGACCCTCCTTCCCCAACCCAGAGGACCCAAATCGCAGCCTTTTTGTCCTGGATAGGCCTGCCTGGAGCTCTTACTCTAATGCAGAGGATGCCCCTTTTCTCACAGTGTGCACATAGTAGGCCTTTTGCTGACCTTGTGTGTGTCCTTTATTGTCCTGTGCAATAAAGTCACCATATCCTGACATGTGACTCATAGGCAAGACAGCCATTTCTGATAAAGGAGGGAAGGGTGGCCATTCCACCTCCCTGAGACCCGTGTGTTATGTAATGCATTTCCTGCCTTTGATTCTTTACCCATGTGGCCCTGCCCGTCCACTGTCCTGGCTGCTGTTTTCTTTGTTCTGCAGCAGAGGAATTCGACCTTTCTGGGGCTTAAATCCCACTCAACCCTGGCCATTTCTTGGCATGGTTTTTCCTCAGGTGGCAGTTCACTGCGGGGCAGAGGCAAGTTTCCAAATCCTGCTGTGTCTCAGTTCGTCTAATATGTCTTCATTTCAAGAGAGATTTGGGCAAAGGCTAAGCTGATTACAGGGCTCAAGTGGAGCCCTGAGCACATTTCAGATCTGGAATGCAAATTGTTGTCTGCAGTAATTATAGTTTGCACCATGGCCCTACTCAGCCCCCATGGTCATTTTCCTGCTGCAAAATAAGCAGCTTTGTGCTTTCAAAGTGGGAGGTAATGAGGGGGAGAGGAGCACCTAAGGGACATTAAGGAGTGTTTTCAGAACCTGTCTCCAAGCCTGAGTGGGAGCAGAACGGACCCAGATGTGTGTAGGGATGCTGCCACTGAAAAGCTCTGTGACTGTGGGCCAGGAACTCAACCTCACTAAGTCTCAATGTCTTCTAGTCCTTGCTTCAGAGGGTTTCTATGGTGATAAGGTGGCAAGATGTAGCAGGACACTCAACATGGTGCCTGGTATATAGTAGGCTCAGCAAGGGGGAGTTTCTTTTCACTGCCTATAGGTGCCATAAGCTTTGGGGTCTGCAGTGGGGAAACACATGCCCTTCTTAAAGGGTGATTCCAGCACACGTGTTGGTTAGTACTCTCCTGTTCTGAAGAGCTTTGGTGCATGCATCCTTCTCATGCTGCATGTGTCTGCAGAATTGAGGGCTGGCTTAAAGTGCTGGCTTGGGGTAGATTTCCTGCATGTCATTCTAGCTGTGTGCTCTTTGGCAATTACTTAACGTCTTTGAGCCTCAGGTATTCTCATTTATAAAATAGACATCATAATCATTTTTGATTCACAGCGTTGTTAGAAAGATTTATGTAAAAATGCATGTAAAATTGAGCACCAGTGCTTGACACAAACTGTGAAGGCAGTACTATTGTTATCCCCTTTGCAGAGATAAGGAAATCAAGGTTTTTATTTGTTTTTTATGGGTCGAATGACTTCCCAACTCTGCAGCTCATATGTGGTACCACCTGGACTCTGGCCTAGCAGATTGGCTCTGTGGTCCACGGTAGGTAACCCTGACATTGAACCTCCAGGTGGTTGGAAATACCGCACAAACACACTTTAGGTGCCTGATCCTGGGGCTCCCCTCCTCAGACCCCTCATTTTTGTTGAAAAACTCTTTGTTAAATTGGGTTAAAGCAGATCATAATAAAATCACTTTAACCATATTATATAATGTTACATATAGTATATTTAAAATATGTTTATGTTAGATATTATACTTTTATATAAGATTATTGTATGTAATATCAGCAACAGCTATTTACACAGATTTGCATTCCTATTGGAAATGTCCTAGCCATTGTCAGCACTTATAATTGCTTTTTGTTGTGCCATATGGGGGCTTATTATCCGTTACGTTGCTGCAAAATTGTTTATCTTACAGTCTCTAGGAAACTGCAGTTGTTACTTACTATGTGCCAGGCACTATGCTCAATGATACATATTTGACTTATTTGATTCTCACAAGAACTTTTTGCGGTGGGTCCTCTTATTATTCACATTTACCAGAGGAGGAAACAGAGGCACAGGGAAGTTAAGTAAATGATCAGGGGTCACACATTAAGTGACAGCACTGGGATTTGAACCTGGGTTATCTGGCTCAGAACTCCTATTCCTCACCTCTGTGCTAAACTGCCTTCCTTTATTTCTGGTCTGTGTTCTGGTTGCTATGCCCTCACCACCTCGGCTGGCTTGGCATTTCCAGACCTCTGGGGCTGCACACTTAACACAGCATTCCCTGAGGCCCGTTACTAAGCATGAGTCTCTCTCAGCCTCTGAGGGTCATTCTGGGGACTCCTCCCAGCACTCCCGGGGTATTCATTCAACCCAGGAGGCTCTTTGTGGCTCAACCACACACATTCTTTTAAAAAATAGAAATCAGCTTTTCATTTTAATGATGACACAACCCAGAGGTGAGGTTCTTGTTATCACACTGGGGGATCTGGGTGATTGGAGTTGTAAAATCAAGTAGCTGGGGAATTCCTTGTTTTCTCCATAAATTATCCATGTGAGAGCTCTGTGTAATTTCACATTACAGGAGGGAGTAGCTGTGTTTAACTCCTTCTGTTGGAAGGGCAGACTTATTTCACTTCTTACTCAGCCAGGAGAGGGAGTTGGAAAGCATAGAAATGGAACTTCTTATTATTATAATTCCTGGCTTTTAGCAAATATATTTATGTATGTGTACTTTAAAAATACATAGGAAAAACATCTGACTAGTACTGTATTCTATGGCCATGGCCACTGTTCTTGACAAAAAGAATTTCTATCTGGTCGTGCAGCTGTTCTGGCTGAGAGACTTGCCCTGGTTGCCCATTTCCTGCAGGGTACAGTTGGAACTCCTTCCTTGGCTCCAAGCATCTCATCTCTGACCTTCGCATCCCATCCCTTCCACAGACCCCTTGACCGTCTCCTGGCCTCCCAAATGAACTTTGCTGTTCCCACTTCTCACCTTTGCGCTGGCCCCCCTCTCCTCAGCCTGGCAACTCCTCTACATCATTAACAACCAGCTGGAATGGCACTTTCACTGGGGAGACCCTGAGAATAGTCCCTGGCTTCTTCCTTTGCAGCCCAGTGCTTCGAGGCTGTGGGAACCAGCAGGTTGAGCAGTGAGCATTGTGTACAGGTCTGCGTCTTCTCTGGCCTGTGAGCTTCTGAGGTATTTTTGCATGCCTGATGCTTTGAACACAGAGCTGGGCACATTTCTGTTGAACAAAGGAAGCTGGTCTCATCTTTGCACATATCAGTCTGCATTTCTTCCCCAAGAAGGGTTTTTGGGTGACGGGTAGAATACCAGGTGGGAGATTGGACCACGAACCTCCAGGCTCCACGAGAGCCAGGCTATCCTGTGGCCTTGGTGCCTGCACTGTGGCCAGTGTGTATTCAGTCACTGCTTGAATGAGTACTGTGGTAAGAGCCTGTGCTGCAGGCCTAGGCTCTGGTCCCTATTCCATTACTGCCAAGCTTGACACATTGGACAACTTTTTTAACCATTCTGAGCCTCTTTCCTCATCTATAAACTAGGGCTAATAAAAGTACTTATCTCATAGGGTGTTCATAGAATTAAATTAGCTTAGCCTACCATCTGACACACAGCAAGCCCCCAATCAATGGTGGTTCGTATTGTTAATAATGAAATGGATTGGTTATAGGATGTGATAAGTACTGGGAAGGAAATCAATAGGGTATTGTGACAGAGAATAAGATGGTGGGGTATAGGGCACGGTCCTATAGACAGCTTGGTCAGGGAAGCCGCCTGTGAGCTGAACTTGAGTGATGACATAGCTGAGTTAAGCAGAAAATGAATTTATTACAATGTCTAGGGTAGCCCAGAGAATTTTGGAAGGACCAGGGAAACAGAGACAACCCCAAATTATACCACCAAATAGTTATTGTAAAGACACTATTGCTACCACTGCTGGGTAGGTGTAGATGCCATGGCTTGCACCACCAACACTGGTTATAGGCCGTGGCTACCCAGTCTACCCTCACTCTACCTCTGCAAGCTGCCACCACCCTCGCAGAATGGGGTCTGCAGTGGCCCTGCTGCTTTGCATCCCAGCACATGGTTGGCTGAGCCTGCTCATGTTCTCATGCTGTGACTGCAAGGGAGGCTGGGAAACAAGTGTGTGGCACTCTCATCTCCTTTGGTAGAATGTGGGCTCTGGTTCCTGAGTTGGAGGATTCCCCAAAGCTTGCCAGGTAGGGGGTTCCGCTGCAGGAGACTCAAAGGGTGACCCTTATGTCAGAGGCATATGCACGAGAGCAACTCCATCTTGAATAGGAGCTGGGTAGCATGAGGCTGAGACCTACTGGGCTGCATTCCCAGACAGTTAAGGCACTGTAAGTCACAGGATGAGATAGGAGGTCAGCACAAGATACAAGTCATAAAGACCTTGCTGAAAAACAGGTTGCAGTAAAGATTTTGGCTAAATCCCACCAAAACCAAGATGGCAATGAGAGTGACCTCTGGTCATTCTCACTGCTACACTCCCACCAGCGCCATGACAGTTTACAAATGCCATGGCAACATCAGGAAATTACCCTATATGGTCTAAAAAGAAGAGGCATGAATCATCCACCCCTTGTTTCACATATAATCAAGAAATAACTTTAAAAATGGGCAACCATCTATGGAGTAGCCATTCTTTTATTCCTTTACTTGCCTAATAAACTTGCTTTCACTTTACTCTCTGGACTTGCCCTGAATTCTTTCTTGCGCGAGATCCCAGAACCCTCTCTTGGGGTCTGGATCAGGACCCCTTTCCTGTAACACAGAGACCCATGGAGTAAGGAACATGTAGTGTCACTGGGCCTCAGCAGCTTACATCTAATAGGTAGTGGTGCTTTAAGAAAGGCCTGACTGCTTTCCTCTTAGACAATGATTTTTTTTTAAAAAGTGCTGAATTTGGAAGCAACTAGTTCTCAATGTGATGAGAGGCTAGGAACTATTTTTTACACATCATTTAGTTTGTGCAGGTGTGGGGTAGCATGTTTCTCCCCTGTTTATCACGGACTTGCATTCCTGTTGGAAATGCCCTAGCCATTGTCAATGCTTATAATTGCTTCTTGTTACAGCCACGTGGGGCTTATTGTCCATGATCTTGTTGCAAAGTTTATTGTTTATCTTATACGGTCTCCAGGAAGCTGCATGCGGAAATCTCTCAGCCTTACCAGGAAGTCTGACTTAAAGGGACAGCCTCCAGGGCAGAGCCCTAACTGGCAGGAGGTGCTGAGCTTCCAACCAGGACCAGTTGCCTTGGTGGGAATTGGAAGCCCTTTCTGCCTATCTCATTTGGTTTGGTATTTTCCAGCGTTTTGGTGATTCCTTTCTGATTCTGAATTAAGGGAGAAAAAGTGGCAATACCAATTCTTCAAGTATACATGACACACCCAAAACAAAACAAAACAAAAAATCACTTTCTCTGGTGTTTAGGCAGAATGAACGCTCTGAGTCATGGGACACACAGGCTTTTAAATCTCTTGGTTTCTTGGGGGTATTTTCATAGAAGTCTCAAACTTTTTAGATGGATACAGGGATTTCAGGGAAGTTAGCATTGTAAGATTTAAAAAATAAATATGACTTAAGTTTTAACTATGCTCTCATTTTTTTCTCTATTGGAAGGAAGAAGGGAAATGGGAAACTGCAAGTTTCTGTTTTCTTCTTAGATGCCCAGTTGACAGTCAAATCAGGATAGAAAAATCAAACTATGGATTTCAAATTTGGTACCACTTTTCAATTTGCTAGGAAGAAAATTTGAACCAGTTTCCAACATCACACCAAAAAATTGCCTCTTCTGTTTGAAAAAAGAAAAAAATGTTACTATGCCTTTGTTTTTTAAAAAATATTTTATTATGGAAAAATTAAAACCTATACAAAAATAGAAACAATGGTATGATGGCCCAAAGTCCCTGTCATCCTTTGTTCTGACTTTTTTTTGAGACGGAGTCTTGCTCTGTTGCCCATGCTGAAGTGGCATGATCTTGGCTCACTGCAACCTCTGCCTCCTGGGTTCAAGTGATTCTCCTGTCACAGCCTCCCGAGTATCTGGGATTATAGGCACACACCACCGTGCCCAGCTAATATATATATATATATATATTAGTAGAGATGGGGTTTTCCCATGTTGGCCAAGCTTGTCTTGAACTCCTGACCTCAGCTGATCCTTCTGCCAAAGTGTTGGGATTACAAGCGTGAGCCACAGCGCCCAGCCTGTTCTGCTTTTAAATACTTTGTGTCAGTTAGTATCCTACCATCCTCCCTGCAACCCTGCTAGGGATAAAGGAGTCATTCCTGTTTTACAGATAAGGAAACTAAAGATCAAGGAAATTAAGAAGTGACTTACCAGGTCATTCAACTTGTAAATAAATGGCAGAGCCAAAAATCACAGAGCCCAAATATTAATTTACTGTTAACTATTCCAGCCAAGTGGTTGTTCCCAGAAATTATCCCTAAAGAGTTATCTGAAGTCAAAATAATGGTGAGAAACTTTTTAATAAGAATTATTCTTGCTTTTGTTATATATTTTTAACTTGGAAATTCAGTGTGTCAAGTGCTGTTTTTTGATATAGGCAGGTTTCTTTTAAAAATCCTCCTGAGTATTCATGTAAGTGTCAGAAATACCACCCCCACCCCCATATTCAAATTTTCCGCTTCTAACCAACTTTGACAGTACAATGCCAAATAGTAAGTCTCATTTCCAAGTAAGGAAGCCCTTTAGCTGATAGATATCAGCTAATCAGTTTTTAAACTTTTTTTTTCTTCCTAAAAATTGGGCAGAAGTCAGTAACCCACAGACTGGAGTTTCACTTTTAACTGACAGTGTAAGGAAGGGGACTTGACAGTTTCTTGAAAAAGCTGCACCCAGGGTGTTCATATTTCTAAGAAATAACTGTATGAGCTTATTTGCAAGCGGTCCCTGTCTGCTTCATGCAGAAATTCTTCAGGTGGCTCTTGCTTCTTGTGTTAGTCAAGGAGGCAGAACTGCAGCGACCAGGCCAGTAGCTGCTTCACACCATTCATCAGAAGACGGCTTTCTTTTCTTTTCTTTTTATTTTTTTGCATTCACTTTTAAAAATAGCTGCCCATGTGTCAGTTGCCAAAATAATGTGAGGAATCTGGTTATACAAGTTCAGATTTGTTTAGAGAGAATAAAGACCAAGCTCAGGCGATTGCCCGTGACAAAACCAGTAAGATAAGCACTCAAGATTAGCCATGACTGGCAATCATTGAGACTTCCCTGTTCCAGCATCATTTATTTTTAGTTCCTGTGTTGAAACCATAGATGAAGACTTTTCTATTTATTCATTCTTGACCTTGGGCAGCCAGGTCTGTTCCCACATTCTTCTCATCATTTTATAATCTTGTTGAGCTGGGATACTAAGCAGGGCTCTCCAAGAGCATCAACATTTTCAAATGTTCAGAGTCTCTTGAGTTGAACCACCTTGAGTCCAATAGGCCTTGGCCTGGGAAAGTGTCTGGACACCCCTGCTCCATTTGTCTAGGGTTCATGGTGAAGCGGGCAGAGGAGTTGCTCAAGTTTTACTTGGATTAACCACCCTTCTAGCTCTGAGGAGTAGATAAAGACTTTCAATAAAAGTGCATGACTGTGAGCAACTCCCAGGCTCTAATTTGATGTTCTTTTTATTTCTCACTGACTTGCTGTGCTTTTTGCCTCCCTGACAATGTAGTAACACCCAAATTTTGTTTCTCCTTAGTCTTACCTAAATTTGTTTTTGAATTTTTGTTTTTCCTTAGTCTTACCTTAGAAACCTAAGATCTGAGAAATAATAATCTTATGATGTTGGAACCTTGGTTAAGCCAGTGTGCAATATGCTATTTTAATTTGGTCACTGCTACCATCCCATTTGAGATTTTTGTAGAGAACAGGGTCTCACATTGTCCAGACAGGTCTTGAACTCCTGGGCTCAAGCCATCCTCATGTCTCTGCCTCCATAACCACCGGGATTACAGGTGTGAGGCACCACACTGGGCCATGAGATTTTTTTACTACCTGTTTTTAAATTCAGTTTGTAGAATTTTAAAATTTGAAGTATCAAATGGGATATGTTTAAAGATTTTGAAATTCCCTTTCCAACTGTAAGGTTTTGTGAAATTTCTGACTTGCTGAGTACAAATAAGAAAGGCATTAAGGAACCAGGATAAAGCTCAAATGGAAAGAATCATCGTTGCTTGCCAACTTGTAATGAAGAAGTAATTCTGCTAAAATCTAAATATTTTATTTTATGTAAATGAAATTCTCACAACCCTGATGAGTATGTTCCTTATAATATCTTTGTTAAGGAAATTGCTTGGAACTTCTCAACAGAAAATACCCTCAGATGTATCGAACAAGAACACAGGAAGCATGGTTCTGGTTCTAGTGATGCCATGACACTTTTGGTGGCATCTTAGTTAGATCCCAGTTTTGGTGCTAATCTCTTTAGAGCCCAACAAGAGGGACTGTTACCAGTTTGGTTATGTAACCAGCTGTGGGAAAACAGGGTTCATCTTTGCATTGTAGGCACCTTGTAGGTAGTTTCCTGTGTATAAATATATGATTCAGCTCTATACACCGAAAGAAAAATACCATACCCTGAGAACCTACGCCCCCAGAATTTTGTATTTTTTACCCCCTTTTAACATTTCTCTCCAATCTATGTAGAATTTATGTTGGATAAGTATGAAGAAGGGCTTTAAAATGAGACTTTTCTTTCCAAGAGGCAAGTGAATTGTCCCATTGTTAGCGATCCTTCTCTAGTGGTTTGTGCTCTGATATGTCAGATTCTTGAATATCCCAGAGGAGGTTTCTGGCTGTCTCTTCTGAGGGCTGTATGCTTGTAGCAGGAGCTCTGAAGTAAGCTTGCTGGGCCCCACTCCTAACCAACTTCACCACCTCTAGGCCACGTGCCATGGAGAAGTGTACACCACCTTTTTGAGTCTCAGTTTTTTTAAATCTGCAAAGAGAGATGATAATAAGGCCTCTTTTGGGACGGTTGTGAGGATCACATGGGAAAATACATGGTAAGCGCTCATATTAAAACATAAAAAATCCTTGGTCACTCTGGTTTCAGTAATTGTGGCTGTATGATATATTAATATCTGCACACAGGTGCACTTTCATCATGAGTTATCAACATTGGCAGAGGTAAGAGGAATGGACAATGAGAAGTGGCATTTCAAGCATATCGTTCGTATTTGCTAAATGTCCACAGGGCAGGTGGCTACATGAGTTAATTTCCTTCCATACCATAGCATGCTCTGCAGTAAGGGGTTGAAAACGTACGTGACAGGGAAAGATGCCCTGGATGTTAAATGAAAAAAGCAAGTGGTAGAACAATGTTATAATTCTATTTTTGAAAAAAATAAGATGTTATACCCAGCAACTCGTGTTTTTAGACAGAAGGAAATGTCTGGAAGGATTACCACCAGAGGATGCAAACTGGTGGCCCCCCCGGGGCCAAATGTAGCCAGCAACTGTGTTATGTGGCCCGTACAGTACTTCTTATGGTGATGAATAGTTGCCAGCATTTACAATTGACAGATTTTACATAAAACCCTGAATTTCCGGGTTTTATGTAAAATTAGAATGTCTGGTCACCCTGGGCCATTAACCCCTTAGGAACCTGAAAAGCTGGAACTGACCTAAGACAAAAACTCTCAGTGGTGCCCCAGTGCCCACCTGGCCTTTTCTTTCAAGCACCTGACTGCTGGTCCTAAATCCATTTGGGTTAATGAGCCTCTGTCTACATCTGGCTTTTTAACCCCAGTGCGTCCAGCAAATGGGATCGGGATAGAAAAAAAAGTAGGGCCTTTGGGAAGACTCACTTTTTATATACTTCTGTGTGGTTTGAATGTGTGACAGTGATGCTGTGTTACTTTTAAAATGTAAAACCAATACATAAACATGTTTGAATACTTGGTAGTATCCTAGATACCATAGAGAAAACTGTTCCTTTTGATATCCCATTATAAAGCTCAAAATGAATGTGGATCTTGCAGATCAGAGCCTCTTACTATTGAAATTCTCCTCTTGAAGTGCCTTCTTCATGGACCCATTTCAGTCCAGGAGTTATTGCTTCTGGTCAGAGCAAGGGCATCAGAGGAGACGGCCGTGCCCTGTTCTTGCCTTGCTTTTTGCAGGCTGCATCCCTTTCCCCTGCCAGGGCATCTGTTGGCCCTCTCTCTGTCCCTCCCTACTCCACTGCTACCTGCCCTGGAGCCCCTCAAGTTTCACCTCTTCCACAAAGTGCTGCAGCCCACAGGTTTCAGTTCTTCTTTCCCATTCAGTCAGCAGCCGGAAGTTAGGTTGAATCATTCTAGGATTTGTTCATGTGAATTTTCCCTTCCTCCCCCCAAAAGAAATACAACATAGTATGCCCTGGTCATCTCACATTTCCAATGAATCCTCACTGAGGTGAGGCTGGCCTTGGCTGCTAGGACTCCTCGAAGTGACTTGTCAGAAAATCGTCCAAGAAAGGAGTGGCTGGGTGATGCAGCCTCCCTTGTTTCCCAGGGCACTGTCTTTCTTCATCGGCTGAGTTGTCCCCAAAGCTGGCTAATCTCAAGTTGTTTACAGGCTTGTTCAAATTCAGGACCCTTCCTGTGTAGGAGGCTGGAACAAGAGGCCTTAGGAATACCTGCCCTTACCCCTCCCCCAGCCACCACTTAACTAGCTTGCTTTGTGGGGAGTCAGGCTTTAGGAAATAGGGAATCCCAAGGACAATCTGAAACCCACTTCTCGGTGGACACTGCCATTTGATCTGCCACTCATTACTGAGTGCTTCCAGGTGCTAGCTCCTTGGTGACCCAGATGCTTGCCTGAAAGGCAGTGATTTCACTTCCTCCTTTCTCTAAGCAGGTGTGATTCCCTCACACTTTTTGAAGCAAGACCTAAGCCTGTCAGAGAAGCCTCCAGACCTATTAACGTACTTGGTTTCTTCCAAAATACCCCGTAGTTCTGCACTGCCTTGCTGTTGAGTTTGCCAGTTCTTCTGCCTAGAACACCCGTCAGAAGACTGCCCATGTGTCTCTTGCTCTGAGAATCCTTCTCAGACTTTGTCCCCATGAAAAATGCATTTGCCAAGCTCGCTTATTTCCTGGACCCCTCAACACTTTTTGCAAATTCCTGGCAATGTGGATGGAGAGAGCCTGCTTTCTAATGAAAGTCTTGGATTTAATCTCCTTCTGTTAGACCAGAAGCTTATTGTTCAAATGAACCTGCTGTCTTTGCTGGGTCCCCTGACTTTACTCAGGCCTGAGACAGAGGAAGGCTCTTAAAAATCCGTGCATTTGTAAGAAGGCCTCAGGAAACCCTGGGCTAAATCTTAGCCACTAAAATTTGTAATTAGGAAGATTTTTGTAAGTCAAATACTACCCCATTAGATAACTAAAAGAAATAAATCAATAATTGAGAACTACACTAGAGTTATGTCTCCTTGAGTTTGAGACCCTCTGCCAATGTGCAAGGAGGGTGAGAGTGCTGGTTTGTTTGTGGGGAAGGAGTGAGCCAGGCATAGTTTTCAATCTGAAACCTTATAGTTTCCTATGAGACAGTCTCCCTTACCCAAGAGGTCTGGGTTTTTTATAAGGCAAGGAACTGGAGCAAGACGTTCATTCTGGTGAGATTCCCACTTCATAAAACAAGAAATGTCAGCCATGAATTATTTCCATAATAGCTCTGAGCAGGAAGACCTCTTACCCATGACAAAAGTTGAAAGGGAGGTTTCCAGAAGCAGCTACTTTGAAAGAGCTCTGAAGGGAAGATGCCAGGTTTGCATAAGACAAAAAGAAAAGGATGGGTGTGTAGTTGCTTTTGAACTGCGACTCAGTGTGGGCTCTGTATCCCGGGCACTGATTCTTGGTTAAAGTTCAAGTAGATCATTGATTCCTCTTTGAAGACCCAACACTCTCCTCCCAATGTCCCTTCTCCTAGTGATGCTTTCTTTTCTACTTCACCCTGATGTTTGGGTCTGCAAAGCTGCAGGCAGCACACCCGCTGCAGCCGACGGGATGCTTCACATTGCTTTTGGTGGGGACCCAGTGAGCACAGTTTCTCTCTCACAGGCTGGGGATTGTCAGTCAGAAACTGAACTTCTGGTTTACCTTTGAATGCTCAAAGAGTGCTTTGCAAAAACAGCAATAGTAGGAGAGGTGGGGAGCTCTTGACTGGTGCGGCTCTCAGCCTCTGACACTTGTAACTGATGGCCCCTGTCACTTCCTGTCATGCAGCCCAAGTGGCGGGGAGGAGTTCCTTCAGGGAAACTATGCTCAGCCCTGTTCAGAGAATCCTGTGCACAGGGCTCCACTGCAGTTAGGAGCCAGCGAGTCCAAGTGAATGAGGTCAGAGCGCCCCATGGTGTGGTGCTGCCTCTTTGTCCCTGTGCAGGTAAGCCCCCTGCTGCTGAGCCTGGGATGGGCCGGCTCTCAACTCCCACCCGAGCGAGCCGGGTGGGGGGGCGGTGCCAGGATCTGAGGTGTGGGAGGACACAGTGTTCTTTTTACCTTCCAAGACACTGATCAGAGAAATGCTGTTAAAAGCACCTGGGATGATGGAGCCAGATACCCGCCTCACTTTAGTATGAATCAGAAGAGCACTGTGTGGCTGTGTTTAAGGCCGCAGATGGCTTTGCTTGGTTGCGAGGGTGAGCTGAGTGGCGTGCATAGCTGTCAGGGCCTCCTTTAGCATATGTGATTGGAGGGGAACAAAGGGAAGGGCTTTTCACACTGTGCTCTGCAATGCTACTGTTTTAATTTTTGTAAGAGGATGATTTTGATTAATGGGAAGGAAAAGAGAGAAAAGAAGATGCATCCGCCTTCTGTTTTATTGTTGCTATTTAATCACAAAGTGGATTTCCAAGATCTTCTCTTTTTCTTTGGATTGGAAGATGGCTAAACTAGGTTTTAGAAGTTCATGCTGCTTGAAGCAACTGTTTTGTAGGTTTCCCTAAAGTGATCCTGGTGTTTTTGAGTCTGTTTATTATTGGGAGAATGAAGTCAGATATTATCAGTGGAGACTCAGACCTGATACCATTCTCATTAAGAACATCGTTGTTTGGTTTGGGTTATTTTGGAAAGAGTGTCTGGAAATGTTATGTTTCCATGGGTTGAAGAATGGTTAGGAGCTCTGAAGGTTACTTTCCCTATCCCTTTATTTTTTTTTTGTGGAGGTAGTTGTTAAAGTTTTGGATAAGCCAAAACTGTTCTTTGTTTGTTTGTTTATTTTTGTTTTTTTGAGACAGAATCTTAGTCTGTCATCCAGGCTGGAATACAGTGGTGCAATCACAGCTCACTGCAATCTTGACCGCCTGGGCTCCAGCAGTCCTCTTGCCTCAGCCTCCTGAGTAGCTGGGACTACAGGCATACACCACCATACCCTGCTAATTATTTCATTTTTTTGTGGAGACGTGGGTCTCACTATGTTGCTCAGGATCGTCTTAAACTCTGAGCTCAAGCAATCCTCCTTGAGCTCAAGCTTCAGCCTCCCAAAGTGCTGGGGTCAGAGGCATGAGCCACTGCACCTGGCTTGCCAAAACTGTTTTTTAAAGGCAATGTCCATTGCTTTTTCTATTCTTCTCATCAGAACTATGTTCCTGGGACTGATTTCTGTAACCCTGATTCCAGCTTTTATGTATGACCATTGTGTATGACCATTCTAGACATACATTTTTTTCAAATTTTTTATTGTGGTAAAAATACATCTAACACATAATTTACCATCTTGACTATTTTAAGTAAATAGCTTAGTGGTATTAAGTACATTCATAATGTTGTACAACCATCACCACCATCCATCACCAGAACTCTTTTCACCTTGCAAAACTGAAACTCTCTACCCGTTAAACAATAACTCTCCATTCTTCCCTCCCCCATCCCCTGGGAACCACCCTTCTACTTTCTGTCTCTATGATTTTGATTACTCTAAGTATCTCATATAAGTAGAGTCAAACAGTATTTGTCTTTTTTTGACTGGCTTATTTCCCTTAGCATAATGTCTTCTGGGTGCATTCATGTTGTAATATGTGTCAGAATTCCCTTCCTTTAAGAATATTCTGGTTTAAAAAAAAATTAAATAAAGCAAAATTCAAAATTTAAAAAAAAAAAGAATATTCCATTATTGCATATGGTGGTAATATTGTATGGAGCTCTGAAGGTAACAGAGAAACAAATACTCAATTTCTCTATGAATATATGACACTGTTGCATAATCATATATAGTACATATTTTGCATTTCATTATTACCTCTAATAGTGATTGAAAACTACCCTCTGTATTACAAGGCTGAAAGATTTGAGAGCTGTTTACTGTATGCCCCACATTAAACAGGTGTTTTTTGTCAATTAATATTGTTAAACGGTGACATACCACATTTTGCTTATCCATTCATCCTTGGATGGACCTCGGGTTGCTTTCATGTTTTAGCTGTTGTGGATAATGCTGCTATGAATATGAGTGTACAAATAATCTCTTAAGACCGTGCTTTCAGTTTTTTTCCTGTAAGTTATTGGGGTACAGCTAGTATTTGGTTACATGAGTAAGTTCTTTAGTAGTGATTTGTGAAATTTTGTTGCACCCATCATCCAAGCAGTATATACTGCAACCTATTTGTAGTCTTTTATCCCTCACTGCTCTCTTACCCTTCTCCTCAAGTCCCCAAAGTCCATTGTATCATTCTTACGTCTTTGCGTCCTCATAGCTTAACTCCCACATATCAGTGAGGTCATAACGATGTTTGGTTTTCCATTCCTGAGTCACTTCACTTAGAATAATAGTCTCCAATCTCATCCAGGTTGCTGCAATGCCGTTAATTCATTCCTTCTTATGGCTGAGTAGTAGTCCATTGTGTAAATATACCATAGTTTATTTATCCACTCCTTGATTGATGACTGTTTGGGTATGTTCCATGGTTTTGCAGTTGTGAATTGTGCTGCTATAAACATGCATGTACAAGTATCTTTTTCGTATAATGACTTCTTTTCCTCTGGGTAGATAGCCAGTAGTGGGATTGCTGAATCAAATGGTAGTTCTACTTTTAGTTCTTTAAGGAATCTCGACACTGTTTTCCATAGTAGTTGTACTAGTTTACATTCCCACTACCTGCTTTTTGTTTTTTTGAGTATATACCCAGAAGTAGTATTGCTAGAACATACAGTACTTCTATTTTTAATGTTTTGAGGAACCACCGTACTGTTTTCCACAGTGGCTATTCCATTTTTATTCCCACCTACAGTGCACAAGGGTTCCAGTTTCTCGACATCCTCACCAACACTTCTAATTTTGATTTTTTTTTCAATAGTAGCCATTCTAATAGATGTGAAGTGGTATCACCTTATAGTTTTGATTTGAATTTCTCTGATGATTAGTGATGTTGAGCATCTTTTCATGTGCATTATTGACCATTTGTATGTCTTTTTTGCAGAAATGTCTGTTCAAGTCCTTTGCTCACTTTTGAATTGGGTTGCTTATTTTTTTGTTATTGAGTTTTAGGAGTTCTTTACATATTCTGAATATTAATCTCTTTTCAGTATATTATATGCAAATATATTATCCCATTCTTTGTGTTGCCTTTTTGTTTTGTTACACTGTTTAGACATACTTTTGTTTGTTTGTTTGTTGTTTTTTGTTTTTAAGGAGACAGGGTCTTTCTCTGTTGCCCAGGCTCGAGTGCAGTGGCACAATCATAGCTCATTGCAGCCTTGAACTCCTGGGCTCAAGGGATGCTCCCACCTCAGCCTCCCGAGTAGCTGGGACTACAAGTGTACACCACCATACCCGGCTAATTTTTTAACTTTTTTGTCAAGACCAGGTATTGCAGTGTTGCTCAGACTCATCTTGAACTCCTGGCCGTAAGTGATCCTCTCACGCTGGCCTTCCAAAGTACTAGGATTATAGACATGAGCCACTGCATGCCCCTCAGACGTATATTTTTAATACTTTGATGTGACTGGGGTAACTTCAGCCTTTCCCCATCTCACTCACCTCACTATTTGCTCTCTTGATGAATAATTCTTGAGCCTTTCAAGTATGAAAGTTGACAACATTCAAATGATTGATTACATGTCAGTGATAGTTAATTTAATGTTAATAACGATATAATACGATAACTTACATTTATTAGATGCTTATCTAAACACTTTACTCATATTTGGTCATAAAAGTCTTACAACACTGTAGGGATTGGCTATTATCATTATTCTTATTTTGCAGACAGCAAAAAACTGAGATTTACAGAAGATAAATAATTTGTCTAGGTCACCTGAATGGTTAAGTAGTGGATCAGGTTTCAAACCCAGGAAGAATGGATTCAGAAATGATGTTTTTAGCCATTAAGTGCTATGTGATGACTTTAATGTGGGGTCCTTCCCAGATCTCCTATTGTGTGCAACATCTGCAGTAACACTTTCCTTTCCAATGATTTGGTAAGTTGTCCCATTTTGGTGAATGTTTGCTATGGTCCAGTCAGTGCCTAAGTAAGAGGCACCTATGACAAGTCACTACTTTCTCTGGACTCAGTTTCCCCACTTGTCGAATCAGAGATGTCTCTAAACTCATTTTAGCTCAGATATGAGTCTAAAGTATGCAAGTATCTTGCACAAAAAGTCAAAAATAGTTTTCACATCTGCCCTGTTTCAAAGTCAAATGATTTAATGAATGATTTAATGAATGTGTTTAAGCACCCATTTCCCAAGGATATCAACTAGAACTCAAAATGTAATTGGCTTACTAGCTACTTTAGTCTGCTTATGAACATATATATATATATATATTTTTTTTTTTTTTTTTTCCTTTTAGAGACAGTTTTGCTCTGTCACCCATGCTGGAGTGCAGTGGCATGATCATAGCTCACTGCAGCCTTGACTTCCTGGGCTCAAGTGATCCTCACCCATCAGCCTCTGGAATAGCTCAGACCTTAGTGTGTAAGGGCTTAGCAACAACAGGGCTCTGAAGCACCTATGTCCTGAGGTAAACATGGACATAGTTTGATTTTGTGGAGGGAAGGAAGCAGCATATTCAATGGAAGGTTGAGAATGCATTTTAAAGCCGCTATTCTAGCCATGTTTTTACAGCTTGCCCAGGACGCCAAGTAGGAGCCATGGAAGGGGAAGTTGATTCAAACCAGATCCTAAAAAGGCCTCTCTTGATGGAATACTCAGACGTGTGACTCGGAGCGGGCAAGGTTAGAGTGGTGACCCCAGCTGTTCACTGGGACAGAAACAATGGGTGGCTTTAGGATCTAAATATAGACAAAGTGAATGTCACTTAGGGAAACTCGGGAAACTCACTCCTGATACTGGCCGGGGTGGGCAGTTCTCTTGGGAAGCAGCTCCTGTGTGCCAACCCTTGCTCTGCTAGCCCTCCTTTGCTGAATATCTCTGTCTGTATTCTAGCTTCCCTGCATTCTTTGGGCACCTGCCTCAGCTTGGCAGCCTTGATATAACCCATGACAGATCCTTATTTCCCCGTCTCTCCCTTCCAAGTCTTCCTTGCAGTGCTTACCACCTCTCTCCCTTTCCTCTCACAGACCTCACACAGCCCAGGCGTCCTCATAAACCCCAGGTGTCCTCTCCAGCATATTCCTTGTGGAGCAGGGACAAGAGCACTGGGCTGGGAGTTAGGAGTCTGAGGATCAAGTTCTGGATTTTGCAGTTAACTCTGGGCAATGCTAAACTTCCCCAGTACCAGGTTCTTCAAGCAGAACCAGTAGAGACATAGCTGTCAAGGACTGAGATCCTGGAAGTTGGAGCCTGAAATCAAATCCTCACTGTCACTTACTCTGTGACCTTGTGCAAGTTCCTTACCTCTCTGGGCCTCAGTTTCTTCACCTGCAGGATGAAGATGCTGATAGTACTTGCCTCATAGGGTATCAGGAATTTATAAAATAATATCTGTGAAGCGCTTCAAACAGCGTATCTTGTTTGCTCAAAAATGCTCACTATGATTATGATTGTAATTTTTAGGAAAAAGAGACTTGTAATAGACCAGTGTTTCCCAAATTTCACTTACGTTTTCATATTCACATACCATCGGTACTATTTTTTTTAGTTACTGTATTTATTTAAATTATCTCTTTTTCGTTTTTGTTTTTGGTTTTTTAGGTTTTGGATTTTTTTTTTAGACTTAGGTGCATCCTAAGCAGTAATAGTCCTGAAATCACAGGTTGGAAATGTGTTTCCTAAAACATATTATAATAAATATATGCAGGTCTATTGCATATGGTCTGAGATGATATTATATCACCAGTGGAGTCCACTTTCCGTGCTTTGGGGACTGCAGAACCAGTGGCTCTGAGCATCTGAGGTCCAGGTTGCTGCCTCTAGTGATTTTGGCCGTACTCATCCCATCTTTCCATCAATCAGGCACTGCCTGAGAACCATCTTTGTGCTGGATTCTGCACCGGGTGCCCAGGTGGCCAAAATATGGGTCTTCATAGTCCCTGCTGTCTTCTTTGAATGGGACATTACCAGCCCAGAGAAAATTGGGGAGAGAGGGATGTACACAAAATGACCCAATTTCTGAAACTGCATCTTAAAAGTAAGAAAAGCCAGGGCCAGTCTCCCTGCCTGAAACTTCTGGAGTTGGGTAAGGAGACCGTTTCAGTCAGCGTTTGCTGAGTCACAGCTACCCCAAAACTCAGTGGCAAACAATAACAAACATTTATTCTTATGCTTATAAGTGTGCAGGTTGGCTGGGGTGGTCTGTCCTACGTGGGTTCATTCTGGACAGTGCTACCCACATATATATTCTTCTCTTGTGGAGCAAGCAGAAACACATGATGTCTCTTAAGATGTAGGCTCGGAGTTGGTACACTATCTCTTGCACTTCACAGGATCAAGCCATGGAGGTCAGGAAAAGGCATAAATATTTGCTGAAGAATAAATAGATCTACCACCAAGCTCATCACCGTTTACTTACTGAACCCACATTTACTGAGTGCATATTGTGTGAAGCATTCTGCATGCTGCTGGGAGTGGGGGATGTTAAACATAGTAACAGTAAGTGATGAAGGTGATAAGAACACCTATCCCAAGGCCTGGCATGTATTAGGTCCTAAATGAATATATGATGAATGATGATCTACTGGTACCTCTTAAGTGCTGACTAGTGATGAGTATTTCACTGGGATTATTTCGTCTTATCTTCCCAGCCCTCTTGGGCAGATACAGCAAGCTCAGGTCAGACAAGTGCAAGGCTGTTAAATGCTTATGATCTTCTGATATGAGAAAGGGAGAGTTGATGGAGGCACAGCAGCAGGGAGAGGCCACATGCCATGAGACCATCCCTGATGCGGGGAGAGAGGCAGGCTCTGCACCAGTCAAGCACAGGTTCAAATCCCTTAGGTGTATATTTCCATGAACACTTTGTGGACTGTTTTGGGCACCAACCCTTCAAGCACCCGCACATACTAAGAATTTAGCATGGTGCTTGCTTGGCCTGTCATAGTTTCACTAAATCACCAGCCCTCTGCCTTCCTGAGTTCACATGTGTCTTTGAGTGTTCTCTTTAGAAACCTGCACATAGTTGTGAAAATGTCTGTACAGCCCCCTGGCTCCTGGTGAAGAACTCTGCTCTAATTTTTCACTCCATCCGTTCTCCCTTGTCCTTCTTTCTCTCTTAAGAAACTACTCCAGAAGCGAAGCGGTGTTTTTCTGTGTTTGTATGCCAGTGTCAGGTGCAGGGTATGACTCGTATTAGCTGCCCAATGAGTGTTTTCTAGATGAGTGAGAGAATAAAGATGACAGTGTTGATGATACCTTGTTTGCATGTGCATAGCATCAGGGAATTTTTGAACTGAATGAGATAGAACATGCATGTGCATGTGTCATTATGATAGAATGATTTCTGTTCCTTTGGGTATATATCTAGTAATGGGATTGCTGGGTTGAATGATATTTCTGTTTTAAGGTCTTTCAGGAATCACCACACATTGCATCCAACCCCTTTATTTTCTGGATTGTAAAACTGAGACCGAATTATAAACCTTACCCAAAGGCATACAGCTAATAATAATAATAATAATAATAATAATAATAGCATTATTATTATTATAATTGACATTCCCCCCCAAGCAGATACAATTAGATCTCATTCCCTCAGTACCTTTTCAGAATACAGGGTCCATTCTGATTTGTCAGTTTTATGGATCACATTGCACAACTGAGTTTTCTTGTCCCTCATATCTGAAGCCAAAGACATGGATGACAGAAACATATTCCACATCTCAACTGCAGAACCATTATGGTGTGAGCCCCTTAAGGCAAAGTGCTTGTCACCTCACCTCTTTCTCTGGATCTCCCCTTTCCACTCTGTCCTTCAGTTCTCGCCCAGATCTGTGTATATGGACTGCGGAGGTGGGGACATTTGTGCTGAGGCTGGTCAAGCTGTGGGTGGATGGTGGATTACGGACAGAGCAAGGGAGGAATTTGTTCCTGCAGAGTCCTGGAAATCTTATTTGGAGCTGTTCTTCTATTCTTAGTTTTGAAGGCACTTTGTTCTCTGGTGCATTGTTTTAACAACCACCAGGAAATCAGTCCCCGCTCGGGGTCACTGGTGTCTGCCTGTGGCCACCCAGGTGGGAAGTGTACTGGTTTGTTGCAGGGTTGATCCTTTGTCGTCAGGATCATTGAAGACCTTTCTCATTTTGTTGCCCAGCCTGTCTGCATGGGGCAGGGAAGGGTAAGAAGGAAAAAGATTCCAGTGAGTCTCTTTTTCTTTATAGCAATGATTAACTGTACACTTCTTTTGTTCCTTTAAGTGCAGGGGTACAGGTGTAGGTTTGTTTTATAGGTAAATTTGTGTCATGGGGGTTTGTTCTATCAATTATTTCATCACTAAGGATTAAACCCAATACCCATTAGTTATTCTTCCTGATCCTCCCTGTCCTCCCACCCTCCACCCTCTATGTGTCCCCAGTGTGTGTTGTTCCCCTCTATGTGTCCATGTGTTCTCATCATTTAGCTCCCACTTATAGGTGAGAACATACAGTATTTGGTTTTCTGTTCCTGCATTAGTTTGCTAAGGATAATGGCCTCCAGCTTCATCCATGTTCCTGTAAAACACATGATCTTATTCTTTTTATAGCTGCATAGTATTCCATGATGTATATGTACAACATTTTCTTTATTTAGTCTACTGTTGATGGGCATCTAGGTTGATTCCATGTCTTTGCTATTGTGAATAGTGCTACAACGAACATACATGTGCATGTGTCATTATGATAGAATAATTTAAATTTCTTTGGGTATATATCCAGTAATAGGATTTCTGGGTCAAATGGTATTTCTGTTTTTAGGTCTTTCAGGAATCGCCACACTGATTTCTATAATGTTTGAACTAGTTTACATTCCCACCAAAAGTGTATAAGCAAATAACTACATTTATTTCTATGTAAAAAGAAAGATGCTAAAATCCGGACCTCCACAGCACTGTGCTTTCTGGAGCAGTGTTGTCCAATAGAAGTAGAATGTTAGCCAGGTACCGTGGCTCATGCCTGTAATCTGAACACTTCGGAAGGCTGAGGCAGGTGGATCACCTTAGGTCAGGAGATCGAGACCAGCATGGCTAACATGGTGAAACCCTAACTCTACTAAAAATACAAAATTAGCTGAGCGTGGTGACGCAGGCCTTTAATCCCAGCTACTCGGGAGGCTGAGGCAGGAGAATGGTGTCAACCTGGGAGGCGGAGCTTGCAGTGAGCCCAGATTGCGCCACTGCACTCCAGCCTGGGCAACAGAGCGAGACTCTGTCTAAAAAAAAAAAAAAAAAAGAAGCAGACAACATTAATTTTAACAATATATTTTAACTCAGTGTATCTAAATACTAGCTTCTTTCTTTTCTTTTCTTTTCTTTTCTTTTCTTTTCTTTTCTTTTCTTTTCTCTTCTCTTCTCTTCTCTTCTCTTCTCTTCTTTTCTTTTCTTTTCTTTTCTTTTCTTTCTTTTTTGAAGCAGAATCTCACTCTGTAGCCCAGGCTGGAGGCTCACTGCGACCTCGGCCTCCTGGGTTCAATCAGTTCTCCTGCCTCAGCCTTCTGAGTAGCTGGGATTACAGGTGCCCGCCACCACACCCAGCTAATTTTTGTATTTTCAGTAGAAATGAGGTTTTACCATGTTTGCCAGGCTGGTCTCGAACTCCTGACCCCAGGTGATCCACTCACCTCGGCCTCCCAAAGTGCTAAGATTACAAGCGTGAGCCACTGCACCCAGCCCAAATACTAGCATTTCAACCTGCAATCGCTATAAAAATTATTAAGAAGATGTTTTACATTCTCTTTTTCATACCAAGTCTTCAGTATCCAGTGAATGTTGTATACTTGGAGCACATCTCAATTCAGACTAGACACATTTCAATGTCAGTGACCACATGTGGCTTATGGTAGCCATCGAACGCTGCGGATCCACAGAGCACCAGTAAGTGCTTCTTGTGACGACAGAAATGTTTTCTATCTGCTCTGTCTCATATGGAGGCCACCAGCCACAGGTGGCTATTGAGTACTTGAAATGTGGCTAGTGCAGCTGTGGAGCTGTGTTTTAAATTTTATTTAGTTTTGATTAATTAAAATGTGAATTTAAACATTCACATGTGCCTAGGGGCTCCCATACTGGACTGGGCGCGATGGCTCACGCCTGTAATCCCAGCACTTTGGGAGGCCAAAGTGGGTGGATCACGAGATCAGGAGTTCGAGACCAGCCTGACCAACATGGTGAAACCCCATCTCTACTAAAAATACAAAAAATAACCGTGGTGGTGTGTGCCTGTAATCCCAGCTACTCAGGAGGCTGAGGCAGGAGAAATGCTTGAACCCACGAGGTTGAGGTTGCAGTGAGCAAGATCATACCACTTCACTCCAGCCTGGTGACAGAGCGAGACTCTGTCTCAAAAAAAAAAAAAAAAAAAAGGGAATTTAAACAGTCACATGTACCTAATGGCTCCCATATTGGACAGCACAACTCTAGAGATTTGATCTTATTAGAAAAATATCGATTTAAACTTGACCAGGGTATCATTTCTCACCTACCACATTGGCAGAAATTAGAAAGTTGGATAATGTTGTTCAAGGAGGGGAACAGAACCTTTTATACATGGCCAGTAGGAGTATAAATTAGAGCAGGCTTTATGGAGGCCAGTTGGCAATGTTTAGCAAACTTACAAATACACATTCCCTTAACCCCAACTGTTCTGTTTCTGGATATTAATGCTACAGAGTCTCTTATGCATGTAGGCTGGTTTATGTAGAAGGATATTTGCTGCAGCAGAAGATTGGAAACTACATACATACTCAGTCAATAGGGACTTAAATAAATACATTATTGCACATTTTAAAACTGTAATTTGTATTTTATTTTATTTATTTATTTATTTTTTGAGATGGAGTCTCGCTCTGTTGCCCAGGCTGGAGTGCAGTGGCCGGATCTCGGCTCACTGCAAGCTCCACCTCCCAGGTTTACGCTATTCTCCTGCCTCAGCCTCCCGAGTAGCTGGGACTACAGGCGCCTGCCACCTCGCCCGGCTAGTTTTTTTTTTTTCTTTTTGGATTTTTTAGTAAAGACGGGGTTTCACCATGTTAGCCAGGATGGTCTCAGTCTCCTGACCTCGTGATCTGCCCGTCTTGGCCTCCCAAAGTGCTGGGATTACAGGCTTGAGCCACCGCGCCTGGCCTTAAAACTGTAATTTGCAACTACTGAAAAAAATTGATTATTTGATAGCGTGGAAAGCTTTCCCAAATACAGTGTTAAGCAAGCATAGAGCAGTACTTATAGTGTGTTAGCATTGGATAAAATAGATGATTTGCTTATTTATGTCTAGAGCAGGTGTGGAAGAATGCAATGTCTGGGATGTGAGAGAGGTAGACATCATCATATGGTGCCTATACCCTTTTGGAATTTAATCCTGTGCATTTGTATATTACCTATTCAAAAAATGAATACCTAAAAAACAAAAAGAGAAAACTTTAAGGGAAGGGTGAATCAGAGAAGGCTTCCTAGAGAAAGTGACCTTTGGACTGGATTGTAAAAGATGCATAGGAGTCCTTCAGGCAGTAGGAAGGCTGAGGCTCAACGGTATGAATGAGTGGGATGGGTTTAGTCATCTACATGTACCCAGCAGTGGCAGAGTATTCGGTGTATAAAAGAGCATAGTAATGGAGTTTGGACATATATGACTAGCCAGATGGGAGAGGTTTTGTGAGTAGAGTTTGGATTTAACTCTGAACCAGAGGAGCCAGAGATGGTTTGAAGGAAATGGGAAGTAACATGCTGGTATTGATATGAATGACAGCTTTGGTGGAGTGGTGAAGTGGCCTGAAAGAGTGGTTCTCAAAGTGTGATCTGAGGAGCCCTAGGAGTCCCCAAGGCCTAGAAGGTACTGACAACATAAATACAAAACAGACGTTCTTTGTATGTGTCGACCAAAATAACAAATCATAGCAGCTTTATTGTGAAATCCAGCTGTCTTCTGTGCAACCAAACATTATAGTCAAAACATAAAACAATATGACTCTTATTTTTTTGAAAATATAGTTAATTTTTAGTAAAATGTGGTAATTAGATTAGCAAGTAATATGTTTATTTTTAAAAGAATAAATATTTTAAAAATTTCTCAGTTTTGGCTGGACACGGTGGCTCATGCCTGTAATCTCAGCACTTTGGGAGGCCAAGGTGGGAAGATCACTTGAGCCCAGGAGTTTGAGACCATCCTGTCAACATAGCGAGACTCCATCTCTACAAATAATTTTTTAAAAGGCTGGGTGCAGTGGCTTATGCCTGTAATCCCAACACTTTGGGGGCCAAAGTGGGAGGACTGCCTGAGCCCAGGAGTTTGAGACCAACCTGGGCCACCTGTCAAAACCTCATTCATCTCTACCAAAAAAAATACAAAAGTTAGCTGGGCGTGGTGGCACATGCCTGTGTTCCCAGCTACTTGGGAGGCTGAGGTGGGAGGATAGCTTAAGCTGGGGAAGCAGAGGTTACAGTGAGCTGAGATTGCAACACTGCACCCCAGCCTGGGTAATAGAGCTAGACTCTGTCTCAAAAAATACATGCATGGTAGCATGTACCTGGTTCCAACTACTTGGAATGGTAGCATGGTACTTGGAATGGTACTCATGCATGGTAGCATGTACCTGGTTCCAGCTACTTGGGAGGCTGAGGCAGGAGGATTGCCTGAGCCAAGGAAGTCGAGGCTGCAGTGATCCGTGATCATGCCACTGCACTCCAGCCTGGGTGAGAAAGTGAGACCTTGTCTCAAAAAAAATCTGTTTTATTTTCTAATACGGTACACCGTATCTATCAATACAAATTTATTTATCAATACAAACTAACCTAAACAAAAGCTCACTGGGGCCCTCACTAATTTTTGAAAGTATAAAAGCATCTTGAAATTTAAAAAAAAAACAAACCAGGAACCACTGACCTAGAAGCAGGCAGGCCCTGTGTGTTTATAATTCTGGTTGGATTGAAATAAACTACAGGGAAACAAATGCAGCTATCCAAACAAGGGTCAGGCAGGAGATGAGCTAGCAGGGCTGCAGCTGATGTACACTTTACATATCCAAGTGCAGCAGTAGGGTATGGGTGGTGTCTGTTAAAGAAGGAGCTTAGCTGATGGATTGGTTTTGACTGATGAGAATGTTGGTGCATGTCCTATATTTCATTTTACCACTGGTGGATGCTTCTGTTATTTCCAGTCGTTTGCTGTGATAAACATCCTGGACCTGTCTGCAAGTGCCCTTGGGCAAGACATACTCTAGAGTATCTCTCTAAAAGTGGAACACTGAGCAGTAAGATGTTCACATTTTCAGCATGCCTGGAAGTTGTCAAGTTGCTCTCCAATCTGTGACTCTCCCTCCAGCCTTGTATGAGAGCCCTGATGTCTCCAAACCTTCATATTATCAGACTTTTCAATTTTGCCAATCCCAGAGTGTGAAATAGCATCTTGTTTTAATCCCTCTCCCACCATCACTCCTACCTCCATTCTGTACCTTGGAGCATAACTGAATTGTAGGCAATTCAGCAGAAATCTTTGTCACCAGGAAACTTGGGTTCATTCTCTCTCTCTCTCTCTCTCTCTCTCTCTCTCTCTCTCTCTGTCTCTCTCTCTCTGTGTGTGTGTGTGTGTGTGTGTGTGTGTGTGTATGTTGAGAGAGGGGATACACAAAAGCAAATTCTGTATTCTGGTTGCCTAGGTGAGGAAGGAGGAAAAAACTAGGACACTGTTCTTTATTTTAGACAGAAATTGCCCAGTCAGTTGTTATTGTTCTTGTGGTGTTTGCTGTCATTTGGGGCTACTTGGGTCCTCAGTGAAGGAGGAGAAATCAGGCCTCTCTCCGATGCCTGACCTGGGTTGGTGTTTGGGGTAAGGCCCATTCTGAGGCATTAAGCTGAGACCTAAGGCTTTGGGCACACAAGTGTAGTGTGAGAGTATAAGACTCCTTCTGGTCTGCTCACATGTCCTTACCTGGGTCAGGCCTTCTTGCAGGCCTGAAGCCAGGGCCAGCTTCACCGGCCTGCAACCTGGGCAGGCACACGGGGTCCTCATTCAGAAGGGCCATGTGCCTGGTTCAGTGCTCTACTATAGTCATCTGGAAACTCAGTACTTTTTGGACAAAGGGCCCCATATTTTTACTTTGTGTCAGGTCCTGCAAATTATATAGCTAGTCCTGCCTTAAGTATCTTTGTGTCTCTCAGACTAAAAAGGATATAGGGAGAGGGGTGCAGTCCTGTGGGTGGCCCTGTTCTCTCCGCTCTGTGCAGGACCTGCATCCCACTGTGAGCTGCAAAGCTCTCTCTCTTTTTTTTTTTTTTTTGAGACGGAGTCTCGCTCTGCTGCCCGGGCTGGAGTGCAGTGGCACGATCCCGGCTCACTGCAAGCTCCGCCTCCTGGGTTCACGCCATTCTCCTGCCTCAGCCTCCCGAGTAGCTGGGACTACAGGTGCCCGCCATCACGCCTAGTTAATTTTTTGTGTTTTTAGTAGAGACGGGGTTTCACTGTGTTAGCCAGGGTGGTCTCGATCTCCTGACCTCGTGATCCGCCCGCCTCGGCCTCCCAATGCAAAGCTCTTTTGAATGAAACACTCATTTCCTCATTTCATGCATTTCTTTTCTTTTTTTTTTTAAATCAATCAATCAATCAATCAATCTCCATCCATCCCTCCACACACACACACATGAGATCCTCATTACTCATGATTTCATATTTGTAAGTTTGCCTACTCTCTAAAATCTATTTCTAACCCCAGAATTAATACTCATGGCACTTGTGCAGTCACTCACAGACACATGCAGAGCAGCAAAATGTTTGAGTCCCCATAGCACATTGCCAGCAGAAGATGAACAAGGTGATACACTGCTTTCTTGTTCTAGCTCCCATACTGTAAATAAGTATCCTCTTTGTGGTCTGTTTAGTGCCATGTTGTTCACATTGTATTTTTTGCTGGTGATTTCAGTGTGTAAGAAGGTTCTCAAGTACAGTGCTGAAATGCTGTCTAGTATTTCTAAGCACAAGAGGGCTATGATGTGCCTTTGGAGAAAATACATGTATTAGATAAGATTCATTCAAGCTTGAGTTATGGTGTCCTTAGCCATGAGTTCAATGCCAATGAATCAACAATATGCATTAAATAAGGTGTCGTTAAGCAGAAATACACATAAAACTAGGTTATATATTGACAAAAATATTGTAACCATGCGTGGGCAACATAGCAAGACCTCATCTCTACTAGAAATAAAAATAAAAAAATTAGTGGGACATGGTGGTGCGTGCCTATAGTCCCAGCTACTCGGGAAGCTGAGGAGGGAGGATCACTTGAGCCCAGGAGATTGAGGCTACAGTGAGCAGTGAGTGTGCCACTGCACTCCAGCCTGGGCAACAGAGTGAGACCCTGTCTCAAAAAAAGAAAAAAATTACAACCAGAGGCTCACAGAAACTTAGCCCTGTATTCCCCGGAGCAATGGTTTAGTATTTATTAACTCAGTGTTCACGATGACTTAATAGAACATACTACTATGAATAATGAGAGTCAGCTGAATAATGAGAGTCACACACAGTATGTATGTATGTCTTTGCCACTCTCTTGTTCACTCTCCATTTTGCCCTCTCTTTCTTCTAATCTCTTGCATTTTTGGTTCACTCTCATTTGTCAGTGGTCCTTCTGACATTAGCCTTGGGCCGTCAAGGGCACCAACCTTTATTCATTTATCCATGCATTTAATACACATTTGTGGATCACCTTTTGCCATGCACTCGTCTATGTTGGAACCTGAACACAGACCTTATGTTTCAAAAACATTGTTTATGCATAGGGTTATTATAATTGGTGATGATTTTGAGACAGATTGAGAGTCTCATGCTTATTTCTGGAAAGCGTTTCCCAATCTCTGCCATTCTCATTACCCACTTTCCTCCCCCACCCAAAAACCTCTTTGGCCACATACTGTCATAAATGTATAAAATGTTAGGAGAAAACTTTAAAGGGCACCTGGTCCAACTCCCTCAGTTTACAGATAATGAAACTGAGATCCAGAGAGGGAAAGTGAAATGCCTGAAGTCACAAAGCTAGTCCAATGGCCTTTAAAAAGCAGGTGACAACCCAGGTAATAATAGTTCCCAGTTGCTCTACTTTATTACTTATACATTGGGTAAGAAAAAGATAACATCGATTGTGATCTGGTCACTTCTGATTAAAAGCATAAAACAGATTTCTAGAAATCGTGTACATTGTAATAAAGCTGGAGAAAGTGTATAAATGGAAGTAGAAAAATATCTAGATATAACCGTTGTTGTTTCAAGACAGGATCTTGCTCTGTCGCCCAGGCTGGAGTGCAGTGGTGTGATCACGGCTCACTGCAGCCTTGACTTCCTAGGCTCAGTCAGTCCTCCTGCCTCAGCCTCTGGAGTAGCTAGGACTATGGTGCGGGCAACCATGCCTGGCAAATTTATATATTTATATATACATATTTTTTTGTAGAGGTGGGGTTCCGCCATGTTGCCTGGGCTGGTTTTAAACTATGGCTGGTTTCAAGGGATCCTTCTGCCTTGGCCTCCCAAAGTGATGGGATTACAGGTGTGACCCACCACACCCCGCCAACTGTTTTTTTTGTTTGTTTGTTTGTTTTGTTTTTTGTTTTACAAAAATATTTCTTATCTGCAATCAAGGTATCTAGATGTTTCCAATATAGAGGGTGTTTTTTCTCACTTGGGTGATACTCATGATCCAAATACCTGTTGTTATAACACATCCAAAAGCGGGTATCACTGGGTCCTAACAATATGTAACATACATTTGCAAGCCAGGACTGTGACAACAAAGGGAGTTGGGAGTGGGGGCCTCTGCTACAAAGCCAGCCAGGAAACAGATCCATCAGCCTTCACTTCCTGTTCACTCCCCAAACCTAGCCTCCACTCTCTCCCCTCCCAAAAAGGGGAAGGAAGAAGGTTAGGTAAAGATAACGTGCCCATCCTCAAACAAAGGATGGCGAACGCTTTTGGGTCGCCCAAGCACTCCCATTTCCTGTGGCTAAAGTTAGACCTATTAGATATGAATTTCATTTTTAATCCATGACTGGGCAGACAGAGGGTTACAGTGCCAGGAGTGGTTCACATCTTCTCCAAAAAGGAGGGGAAAAGGAGGAGTCCCTTTTCAGTCATCTCAGGGCACAGGGTAACAGAGAGTTGCTTTTTCTGTACTTGTCACAGCAGCAAAATGCATGGGACAGTTACTCTGTGTGACAATTAAGAGAGGGAGCTTCCACAAAGTGTTTCCTAAGTCCCACTCATTTGTGAATCACCTTTGACTATAACCCTTAATGCTGAAAAAGTCTTCTTAATTTTCTGTAAAACAACGTATTTTTTCTTTCATATTTATATTTAATGGAAAGTTTATATTACTATGATGAACAGAAAACCAGTATGCTTGCCGTAAATAGATGATAAGTATCCAAATAAATAAATATGCACAAACCAATGTAAAAAAATTCTAGCTAGGTGCTATTGTCTGAGCCTCTTTGTACGTAGAAGAGAAAGATTGGGCATGGTAAACGTTAGGGGAGTATTCAAGGTGAAGTATCCTCAATTTGAGCATTTCTCTTTGAGGGATTTAGGACGGACAATGAATTGACAAAGTAATAACTTTCTTGTTATGTGATCTGATGCTGGGTAAAGAACACTGTAACTGATTCTCCCGGCGCCCCACCCATATGGCCGAGGCCACTTCAGATGCCATCTGCAGGGCCTCCTGTCCACACCTTTGACTTTCTATGTCCTTCTACCTGGTAGGGTTTCTAGCCAGGGAAGCTAACATCCTGAGGAGCCCCGCTCCATCAATGAGGGGAGGAGTTGGTAGATTGAAAGTCCCACCTCCTCACCCCTTGTTGGAGAATTATAAGGGGTGTTTTTTGTTGTTGTTGTTGTTTGTTTTTGAGACAGAGTCTCGCTCTGTCGCCAGGCTGGAGTGCAGTGGCAAAATCTTGGATCACTGCAACCTCCACCTCCCGGGTTCAAGCCATTCTCCTGCCTCAGCCTCCTGAGTAGCTGGGACTACAGGCGTGCACCACCACACCCAGCTAATTTTTGTACTTTTATTAGAGACGGGGTTTCACCATGTTAGCCAGGATGGTCTTGATCTCTTGACCTCATGATCCACCCACCTCAGCCTCCCAAAGTGCTGGGATTACAGGCGTGAGCCACCGCACCTGGCCATGAGGTGTGTTTTGTACGCTCTCTCAGGGGGTCCCCAGTGGGTTGAATGCCGGCTGCCCACAGCTGTAACCTGATGTCTCCATACTCTTTACTGGCTTCCCTCCTTTTCCCTGTCTCATTTTCCCACTCCCCACCAGTTCTTCCAGGGATCACCCCAGAAGAAAACAGCTGATAGCTACATCTTTGCCCCAGGATCTGCTTTAGGGGAACTCCAAACTAACAGCAGGTAAACATAAAAGAAAGAAAGAAGGCTTATTAAAGAAAGAAGACTGGCTGGGCGCGGTGCCTCACGCCTGTAATCTCAGCACTTTAGGAGGCCGAGGCGGGTGGATCACCTGAGGTCAGGAGTTCGAGACCAGCCTGGCCAACATGGTGAAACCCCCTCTCCACTAAAAATACAAAAATCAACCAGTGTGGTGGCACATGCCTGTACTCCCAGTTACTCAGGAGGCTGAGGCAGTGGAGGTTTCAGTGAGCTGAGACTGTGCTGCTGCACTCCAATCTGGGTGACAGAGTGGGAATCTATCTCATAAATAAATAAATAAAACATACCTAAAAATGTTTTTTAAAATAGATACAGGCCAGGCATGGTGGTTCATGCCTATAATTCCAACACTTTGGGAGGCTGAGGCAGGAGGATTGCTTGAGCCCAGGAGTTCAAGACCAGCCTGGGCAACAAAATGAGACCCAGTCTCTACAAAAAATACAAAACTTAGCAGGGTGTGGTGGTGTACACCTGTAGACCCAGCTACTTGGGAGGCCAAGGTGGGAGGATCAGTTGGACCCAGAGATCAAGGCTTCAGTGATCTATGATGGCACCACTGCACTCCAGCATGAGTGACAGAACTGAGACACAGTCCCAAAAATAAAAAATACATAAATAAATAAAAATAGGGCCGGCCACGGTGGCTCATGCCTGTAATCCCAGCACTTTGGGAGGTCAAGGTGGGCAGATCACGAGGTCAAGAGATCGAGACCATCCTGGCTAACACGGTGAAACCCCATCTCTACTAAAAATACAAAAATTAGCCGGGCATGGTGGCGGGCGCCTGTAGTCCCAGCTACTCAGGAGGCTGAGGCAGGAGAATCGCTTGAACCCAGGAGGTGGAGGTTGCAGTGAGCCAAGATCGCACTACTGCACTCCAGCCTGGTGACAGAGTGAGACTCTGTCTCAAAAAAAAAAAAACAAAACAAAAAAAAAAAACAGATACATATAAATAGATTGGAAATGAAAGCATCAGAATGAGTTCATGGTTATATATATATATATATATATATATATATGCATGTTTTTTCCTTGTATCTACTGAGAGGGCCTAGAAGCAGTGGCACTCCTGTAACAAAAACATACCTACTGCCCAGATCTATGCTTCTAAATACTCCTCCACTAAAGGGAACCAGAGTTCCTTGGAGAAAAGGCTGGTTCCAGGGCTGGGGCAGGGAGAATATAGGAAGATCTCGGAACATCTTTTTGTATCAAAAAGTAATGAAGTGCCCTAAGAATGATGGGCATGTGAACAAGCTGGACACAGGCCCCAGGTTGTAGGGCTCTCCCTAGCCAAGTCTGGGACAATCTGAGCATCAAAATGAAAAATGATAGTAACGGATCATAACCCACTAAATAAAATAGGAATCCATGAGCCCACATGGATGTAAATAATAAATAAACGGTGGAGAATGGAAAGCTGTTCCCTCCAGTAGAAGAATAACTTATAAACATTGAAGAGATGATAGAGTTGAAAAATCATCAGTGGACACTAAAACTAGTGTGTTAACATTTCATGAGAAAGAAGACACTTCCATATTTTCCATTTGCTGGTTACTTAAAAACAAAAAAATAGTAACTTTCCAGTGGAGAAATTTAGAAGATGCCACCTCAACTAAATAGCATAAGCTAATGTCACCAGTATTGGGTCAAATCAATGCCACATGTCTTCTGAGGTGATGTGCTCAGGAAGACACTATGTCGTCCCTTCTGTCATATTCCTGTGAAAAACACACCACATGAAAAAAAATTCTCTTACTACTGTAGACATGTTTTAAATGTATAACCTGAATCTACTCATGAAAAAACATCTAGTAAACCTTCAGGTAGGGAAATCATACAACATAACTGGCCTGTCGTCTTCAAAATCATTAAAATCAAGAAACACAAACAAAGCCTGGGGAACTGTTCCAGATTCGAGGAGACTCAAGAACATGTGGCAGTAAATGCAATGCAGGGCCTTGAACTGGATTCTGAACCAGGAAAACCAATAGCTATGAAATATTTTATTGGGATAGTTGGCACCTTTTAAAAAAAGTGGTGAATGGGTTGATATATTTTGTCAATGTTGTTTCCTGCTTTTGATAATAATTATCCTGTGTAAGAGGATGCCCTTATTCATAGGACATACACACTGAAGTATTTAAGGTCTAAAGGGACATAATGTCTGCAACTCATTCTCAAATAATTAGGAAGAAAAATATTTTATATTCATATATATAGGAAGAGAGAGAGAGAGGGAGCAAATGAGGTCAGCGGTAGGCAGCCATGACTCTGAGTAAAGGATTTTCAGGAGTATCTTATTCTGGACTTGCAAACTTTTCTATAAATTTGAAACTATATCAAAATAAACTTGCCAAAAATAAAATAAATAAATAAACTGCACACTCTGCCCTCCCCAAGAAAAAGGCCTGTGTTCCTTTGTTCCTCTTCAGGGAATCTAATATCCTCTCACCACACAACTCCAGGGGCATCAGGCCATTCGTGCTGCCGGCAGCTCTGCAGGAACTGCCAAACCCCTGTGCCTACAGGCCCTCATGCTGAGGCACAATTCCTGAGGCCCAAGAAGATAATTGCAGAATTATTTAATCAAAAGTAGGTCTCTTCCAAACAAAACTGGAAACTCTCCCAAGAGGCTGGCCGTTTATCCTTAAAGATGCTGCTTTCTCTCAGTAGGAAAGAAACAACTGTAAGGAAAGTAACTGCATAATAATGAATACTCTTTCCCTCAGAACAATGGACCTGAATGGCCTGTAATCCCAGCACTTTGGGAGGCAGAGGCAGGTGGATCATGAGATCAGGAGATCAAGACCATCCTGGCTACCACAGTGAAACGCCATCTTTACTAAAAGTACAAAAAATTAGCCGGGCGAGGTGGTGGGCACCTGTAGTCCCAGCTACTCAGGAGGCTGAGGCAGGAGAATGGCATGAACCCCGGAGGTGGAGCTTGCAGTGAGCTGAGATCGCGCCACTGCACTCCAGCCTGGGCGACGGAGTGAGACTCTGTCTCAAAAAAAAAAAAAAAAAAAAAATGGACCTGGATATGAATATGCCAACACAGCCTCTTTCTGTATCTCCTCACTGGAGGCAACTGGAGCCTCGCGAACCACCATGGACCATTCCTGTGACAGAGGCTCCTCTCTCTGCCCAGCTAGAGCTCATTCAGCACAGGGGAGGCCACCAGTCATTCCGAGTAATCATGACTAACTCAGGAATAATGCTCTTGGCGATGGTCTGTAGAGAATCCGTCAGAACAATAACGTGAAAGCCAGTTCCCATTTCTGATGCAGCGTCTGGAAAGAAGTCAGCTGTGATTAGAGGGACATTTTCCTCCCACAGCTGTCTTTGAAAGTGGAGGAGGGGTTCACCACAACCCCAAATTACAGGGAGGGAGGTAGGGGGCCCCTAAACACTAGGGACATGCAGGTATTCAGGGCTTGCCTTCTTTAGTGACACTGTCATGTTCTGTCAAGTTCTGAGTAAAAAGCAAACGTTGTGGTGAGCCACAAATGGGCTGCAGGAATGGGGGAAAGTACTTTGGGCTAAATTTTCTAATCCAGAATCTTTGCTTCAAAGTTCATCCCAATCACTTTTATCCTGAAGTCTGAAATGGAGACCTGGCTTTTGCAGAATCAAAGCATGTTTATCCAGCATTTAATCCATTTCCCAGGAAATCAGTGTTTTACCGAGAGTAGAATTCTTTTTTAGGACTTTCCTGGACATTTCTAAGGCTTAACCCAGCACACAGAGAATGTTCAACACCTGCTATATGTGAACAAATGAACCCATTTGCCCATAAAATAGCAAATCCATAGAATTTCTTTTTTTTTTTTCTTTTTTATAATTAAAAAAGAGGGAGAGAGAGTCTTGCCATGTCACCTAAACTGGTCTCAAACTCCTGGGTTCAAGCAGTCCTCCCAGCCTGGCCTCCCAAAGTGCTGAGATTACAGGCTTGAGCCACAACGCCTGGCCTAAAATTTCTTTTCAAGAGAACGAAAATGCCAAGAAATACTGTATAAAATATCATTTTTTATTCTGGGGCCCACAATATTTCTGAATTTTGACAATAGAAACACAGGAACAGTAGGATACTCAGATAAATTAATTTTACTATTTAGTTTCATTCATTCAACAATATTTTATTAAGCACCTGCCATGTGTCAGACACTGTGCAAATGCTGTAGATAGATTGGTTAACAAAAGAGACGCAGTGTCTGTTCTCAGGAAGAACACAGTTGAGTGGACCCAGGTGATTCCAATGTGCAAGACTGAGATCATACCTCAGAGTTGTCCCACCAAACTGTCAGAAGCTGGGTTATTTATCTGCCAGCCCCAGTCCCTCACAGATTGAAAGCTGATCCCAGTGGCATTAACTCTCCAGCATTTCTGACCTGTGGAAAGCTGATTTGTGTGCTTTCCACACGGTGTGCAGGGAAATGGTGATTGCCCAGGGGTTGTCAGCCTGCTGTATCTGCTATACGAGTGACCAGTTCTGATACTCTTAGAGCAGCCTTAGTCAAGTCATTTAAACTCTTTAAGTCTCAGTTTCTTTATATGTAATAATTTCTTTGTACTGTAAGGATTGGTTATAATACATGTAAAGCACCCAGCAAGGCAGTAGATTCTTTTTTTTTTTTTGAGACAGAGTCTTGCTCTGTCACCCAGGCTGGAGTGCAGTGGCGCAATCTCGGCTCACTGCAACCCCTGCCTCTCAGGTTCAAGTAATTCTCCTGCCTCAGCCTCCTGAGTAGCTGGGACTACAGGGGCACGCCACCATGCCTGGCTAATTTTTGTATTTTTAGTAGAGATGGAGTTTCACCATGTTGGCCAGGCTGGTCTTGAACTCCTGACCTCAGGTGATCCGCCCATCTCAAACTCCCAAAGTGCTGAGATTACAGACATGAGCCACTGTGCCCTGCTGGCAGTGGATTCTTAATAGACAGTTGTTACAAATCCCAGCAAAGGGGCTGGGCATGGTGGTTCATGCCTGTAATCCCGGCACTTTGGCAGGCCAAGGGAGGAGGATCACTTGAGCCCAGGAGTTCAAGACCAGCCTGGGCAACAAAGACAGACCCCCATCTCTACAAAACAATAAAATAATTAGCTAGGCATAGTGCACATGCCTGTAATCCTAGCTACTTGGGAGGCTAAGGTGGGAGGATCCCTTGAGCTCAGGAGTTAAAGGCTGCAGTGAGCTGTGATCATGTCACTGCACTCCAGCCTGGGTGACAGAGTGAGACCCTGTCTCTAAATAAAATAAAATGAAATAAAATAAAATAAAATAAAAAATCCTAGCAAAGGGAAAGGACTACCTTAAGCAGCCAGAATATACAATAAAGAAATGGAATTTTGGCAACTGAAGTTGTGAGTTCTCATATGGTAGACAACACCAAATGGTTGTACAAGGGAACCTTCTGTTTATTTAAAGGAATGTCCTTTAGAGGACAGCTTGACAAAAGCAGCCCATTTCTCTAGCATTTTTCGTCTCTGCTTTGTGCGGCAAATTGCCCCAAGGGGTAGATGTTCCAGACACCAGTGATTGAAAGGGAGCCTTGCGCCCTGCTCTCCGTAGGGTTAAAGGCCTGCCTGTTGGCATTTGGGGAACTGCTCATGAACCCATGGGGTGTTGTGGCTGATAAGACATCACCAGCACTAGGAGCATTTCTAGGTAGAAGAAAGCAGGAACACAAGCCAAGTGAGTGAAAAACTGGCAATTCTCTTTGTAAATTCAGGTTCCCAGTATTATTGTGGATGATGAGCACTTTGAATTTGAATTATGCAGTTAGACCATCTAAGCTGATTGTTTACATGGATTAATTTTCTAGAAATTAAACAATGATTTGGACACTCCCTAAACTGCATATATATGGATAATAATTTTTGTTGATAATGGCTTCACATCATTCCATCAGTGAAGAATTTTAATAAGTAGGGTTTTGTTATAGTGTTTAAAAAATAAGTGAATAAACATATAAAGGAGGGCCCAGGAAGCACCATAGCATATTACGAACCAAGAATTGCAGTGAATCCAATTCAGCATACCTGAGAACCAGTAGAAAATAGTAATTACAGTAATTTAGAAGGCCTAGTAAAAAGTGCTCTGGTTAATGCAATTTTGTGCTTTGTGTCACATCCCACTGTTGAAAATCCTTGTGAATATGGACCCCTTCTCCCACCTTAGATTGATGCCCATATTTTTTTTTTCCTGGGACAATTTTTCTGGAAAATATATTTGGCAGCCCTCTGTCCTGGATAGATGAGTTTTATGTCTTTTCTCCTACTCCCCTGGCCTTGAGTGTTTTGGAGGGAAAAGCAGTTTGTAAATGTTTGTTGAATGACAGAGTGAATCCTGCTGCTTGTTAGCTATCAGGGTTGGCGGTGGCACTGGCAGGCTGGTTAGGTCTCCTCCCTCCTCCCACTTGTTTGGTTGGACATGTCTTCCTTCCCGTGGGAGAAGAGGACCTTTCCTTAGCTAACACTGTCTCATCTGTACCTCCAAACAAGTTAAGGGCCAGGTGTTCCATGGCTAAACTCATAATAGGGACTTTTCCTAGTTTGCCAACATCAAGTTAATGAGTAGACTTTTAGACATTTTAAGTATTTTCCCCATGATTTTCGCCCCCAGTGCCTGTACATATTCTGTTACTGCTGCTGTTGCTACTATTACCATTAATAGTTAATACTTGAGGCTGGGTGCAGTGGCTCACACCTGTAATCCCAGCACTTTGGGAGGCCAAGGTGGGCAGATCATGAGGTCAGGAGATCAAGACCATCCTGGCGAACACTGTGAAACCCCGTCTCTACTAAAAATACAAAAAAATTACCTGGGTGTGGTGGCGGGCGCCTGTAGTCCCAGCTACTGGGGAGGCTGGGGCAGGAGAATGGCATGAACCCAGGGGGCAGAGCTTGCAGTGAGCCGAGATCACGCCACTGCACTCTAGCCTGGGTGACTGAGTGAGACTCCATCTTAAAAGAAATAAAAAAAAAAAAGTTAATACTTGAGTAGTTGCTGAGGGCCAGGCATTGTGCTAAGCTCTTTACCCACATTGATCTATTTAATCTCACAGCAACCTTACAAGGGAGGTATTTTAGTTGCTCCCATTTTATAGATGAGGAAACTAAGGTGCAGAGAGGTAAAGTGATGCGCTTAAGGTTCCACAGCAAATAAATGGCTTAACTAAGAAGAAAACTCACAAACACTGACTTTAGAGCCTACTTAACATCTTCAACCTATAGTTAGTGGCATCTGAGCACATAATTGCATATTATATTTGTTAACATTTAGTTCCCAATAGCTCAGAAAACATCATTATTTCCCATTTCTCCACCCTGTGAGCACACTGAAGAGAGCCTAGAAAAAAGGTTCGGGGTTACTGGATGCTGGAAAAAGGAAGATGTTTTAAAAACAAGGAAAAGGAAAAAAAAAGCAGTGTATTAAAAATGGAGTAGGGGCCAGGCATGGTGGCTCACACCTATAATCCCAGCACTTTGGTAAGCAGAGGTGAGAGGATTGCTTGAGCTCAGAAGTTTGAGACCAGCCTGCGAAACATAGAGATCTCGTCTCTATTTTCTTTTTTTATTTTTTATTTTTAAAAATGGAGTTGGGGCTCCCTCTCTCAATTCTCTCATTCACTTCTGGAGCTTCAGACTGGAGAAAAACAAAATGTGGATCCTCTCCCTGCTAAAACGTGAATTTAGCAAGTCAAGTTCCAGCTAAGGGCAAGTACAAGAACACAAAATCCTTTTGCTAATCTTTCCCCAAAGAAAGAGCAGATGAAAGGCAAGGCATCAAAGCCTCTGAAACCACCAAAGCTGTTTGCCAGCAAAGAAATAAATCAAAAAGGTTCAAGATCTGGTTTGAATTTAATAATTACAAATGACTAATCAGGGACTATTTGCTGCCAAGTCAGGAGCTGCACTCTCTCAATCATTACGTTTTTGCTGCTCTGGTCACCTGGTTATTAAATAGAAAAGCCCAGTGATTAAATAACAGGGTTGTTCTGACACTAATCAATTCAATCTTGGCCATTTAAAATTAAGTCAGGCTTGCAGTAACCCTTGTCTCTGTGAAAGAAGTGGGAACGACACAGTGCAAATGTGACTGAAGGTATCCAGAGAGTGTTTGTGGATAGTCCTCTGGGACCTGGGTAGTTGGAGAGAGTCAGGCAGCATACCAGGTCTCCTGCCCATCATTCTGCAGTATCCCCCCATCTCTAATACCCTCCCTACCTGACTCTCAACATCAAATAACAACAAAATAATTACGCCAGCAGTGACAGTAGTAGTAATAATAATTACGATAATAACCACAGTAGCAGTAATACATTTTTTAAATCTCTTGCCATATGTCTGGCTCTGTTTGAAATATTTTATTTCCTTTGATACTTGAAATAACCCCATGATGGAGAAAACCAAAGCTTATAGAACTGCTTTATATAGACACCGACGTATCACATACACCTAGAACCTGCCTGGCACATAGTAAATGCTCAGTAAATATTTGTTGAGTGAATGAAGGAATAGAGAAGTAATTTGTCCAAAGTCACACCAAGTAGCAAAGGTGGAGCTGGATTTTGAACTGTCTCATTTATGCTCTTAGTTTCTTTGAGGTATGTAGGTAAATGCCTTGTGGGTCTTTTTATATTGTTTTAAAACACATATGGTTTTAAACAATTATTTATTTATTTATTTATTTAGAGAAGGAGTCTTCCTCTGTCACCCAGGCTGGAGTGCAGTGGTTCAATCTCGGCTCACTGCAGCCTCTGCCTCCCGGGTTCCAGCGATTCTCCTGCCTCAGCCTCCTGGGTAGCTGGGATTACAAGCGCACGCCACCACACTCGGCTAATTTGTGTATTTTTAGTAGTGATGGGGTTTCACCATGTTGGCCAGGCTGGTCTCAAACTCCTGACCTCAGGTGATCTGCCCGCCTCGGCCTCCCAAAGTGCTGGGATTACAAGCGTGAGCCACCACACCCGGCCATTAAACAAATATTTAAATGTATTTTACATTATTTTTATATATTAATTTAAAGGAAACGCAGATTGTTTTAAACAATGTACAAAGAGAAATAGCATCATATGCAGAGATGTCAGTGGTTTGACAGTCAGGGTGGCCTCGAGAAAATCCTCTCTCCAGCACTTACTTACTTTGTGACCTTGAGCACGTTACTGAAGCCTTCCTGAGCTTCAGTATCCTTCTCTGTTAAAATGAACACCATAGGCTTACTTAAACCAGGCTGAGGAGGAGCTTAAATGGCACTGTCCACTAAACTGAGAGCATAGTCCTTGGCTCATAGTAGGTGCCTAATTCCAGCGTCTGTTTCCCTCCAGTTTTGTATTGGAAGGTACCTGGTGATTCTCTCAAAACCTCAAAGGAGGTCTGGAGAGGGTGGAAGCTAAGCCAGGTAAGGATACACTATTCAGGCTTGGACCATGGCCAGTTCTTCTGAGAATCTGTTGTCTCGAACTCCTGACCGCAGGTGATCCACCTGCCTCGGCCTCCCAATGTGCTGGGATTACAGGCGTGAGCTACCATGCCTGGCCCCCTGGTCGCTTTTTAAAGAAGCATGGGAGGGTTTTTTCAGCACCTGAGCACTTCTAGAAAGTGTCTATAGCAAATATATAACCTGCAGGGCTAAGGACTTAGAGACTACATGCAGGTCTATTGTTCCCACAGATTCTCTGTAACTGCCTTTCTCCCCGCCCCCATATAGGCACGTGGCATTGAGACAGAGGGGTCAGGTGCCCATTAAGTTCATTTAGGGTTTGGTTCATCTGGCTGTTTCCTTTCCATCTGGGGTGTTATCAATCTTGGATTACTTGCTCTTAAAGCACAGAGACTGAGTCCCCAGGCTGTTGCCTAGGGCAGTACATAGATAGATTCATTGGTCAGGGATGTGCCTCACCCTTGAACAGATCTGACATTCCTTTTCATAGGAATGGAAATGGCCAATGTCCCACTTGGACCAATGTCTAAACAACTGTAATTTCTTTTAACATGTCTATGCATTTTAAGGAAAATAAATGCCCCCACTGGTAAGAAAAAAAAAAAAGGCTCTTATTTGAAAAACAAGAATCTTAGCTTGAATGGGCAGGTTTTGTCTCCAAGGAGATTTGAGGTGGAAGAATTTCAGCCTTCAATGACCTTCACTTTTGAGGTTTTTGATTTAATTTTGGCTGCCCTATTGCCAACAGGTGGTTAATGAAAGAAAAAAGTGTCACCTCAAAAACACTGGCCTCATTTATTCTTTCTTTTAGTCACCCATTCAGAAATTATTCACTGACCTACTGCTCAGCACAGGGCACTGAGGGGTTAAAGTTCTGTGCTGAAATCAGAGAGCAGAGACTACAGCACAATTATTGGGCTCACCCAAGGTGCTTTGTTTTCATAGTTGAAAGGGAAGTGGACTGTGCATTTGCTTCAGTAAATTTGACAAGAATAACAGGGTGGGTCCTTGGCTCCTCAAATTGACTGGGAACCTGTCAGACCAAGTGTGCAAATGTACAGTTCACACACAGTGCCCTTCCTGCCTGGGAATGCCCCCAGGTAACTGATCAGTGGTTTTTGATGCAGAGGAAGTAAAATGGCATATTTTACTTCCTGTGGGTAATTCATAACAGGAGCTGCCACTTACTGTACACCTACTATGTGCCAGGTCTTGTCATCCAACATCTATGATCCTCACACAGCCTAACCTGGAAGGCATTATTTCTGCTCTACAGATAACATCCCAGAGTCTCAACCTCCTCCTGATACCTCCCAAGATCCCAGGTATAATACGGTAGCCTCCCAAGGCAGGAGAAGCAGAACTCAGGAAGGGCATGGGGTTATTCTAGGCAGCAGGACACCCTTGCTGCTGTGCCCCAATTCGTTCCCCAACACATGTTGCTGATTGTGATCACAACATTCTCTGGCTTGCTATGCTGTGCAGTCCTTCTCAATACAGTGCTCCAAACAGACACTACCAGACATTCTGGATGGCAAGTGAGACATAACCTATTTGCCACCAGTGCTTGCCACCAGTGCCTGCTACCTGATAGCAGACACTGATAGCTCTTAAAACTAGAAAGGATCACAAAATTGATTTGGTCTAGACAATGTGTGCTGTGATCTTGAAGGCCAGTCTCTCTAGCAGAATAAAGATTATTTTCTTGCCATATTCGTCATGCTCAACACCTTCCTAGACCTTCTGTGCAGGTCTGATGTGCCATCCCAGACTCTGGGACGGGACAGCATGGTGGGGAAGCACATAGTTTGAAGTAGGATAGACCCAGATTTGAATCCAGGCTCTGCTACTTGCTAATCATGAAACCCTGGACAAATTCCTGCCCCTTTTTGAGCCTTCATCTCCTACTCTGTAGAATGGAGATAATACCCTTATCTACCTACCTCATGGGGTAGTTGTGGGGATCGAATGAGATCATGCATGTAAGGATTTAGCTCTGTGCCTGACATGTAGTGAGCGTTCAATAGGCTAAAGTTTCCATTATTATTAGTCTGAATTATTATTATTAATAGCTCCAGTGAAGTCCAAAGTGAGTGCCATATCCTGTTGCACTCTCTGCTTTCTGAGATGCTCATTTGTTTATGTCTCCATGACTTATTTCCAACTGGTAATTTCTTCCATGAGCTACTCTATAGATCACTGGCATGAGGTCAACATCCCAATATTCTGGAAATCCCAGTTCCTGGGTAGAACGTGAAATGTCTGTATGTGGCTTTTCCTTCTGTATGCCCTTCTTCACCAGGTCCTTTCTGTTCTCTCTTCCTGTGACCCTCTGGAGTTGGGCAATTGGTGAAGAGGACAAGCAAAGGGAGGAGGACCAAGAGCATCAACAAAATCCAGAAATGCTCTTTTAAGGGAAGCTGGCTATGTAGCAGGGATTGTCCCAGGCTCTGGGACTGTGAGCATGACTGACCAAGTCCTGCCTTCATGGGCTTATGTCTCATGAAGAGGTCAACCAAAACCCAGAAAACAGTTAAATAAAATTATCTTTCTAAAATGGGTCTGCCCCGCCAGCCTCTGTCTTAGCACCTTATCTGACTCATTCATAACAGAGATCACAAGCTGTAATGACTTTGTTTTATTTTTACTCCAAATTAGTGGGCAGGGAACATGCCTGGCTCATCCACTGCTATATCCAAGGACCCAGAATGGGGCTTTGCCTGTCCAAAGTGCTCAGTGAACACAGAGCAAATGAACAAGTGACTAAGTGATGGTTTGTGAAATTTTTGTTCTGAGCCCAGAGTTTAAACTTCAGGCTACTTTTTTGTTGCTAGCACTGGTCAGTCATCTCCCTATGTAAGACAATTGAAAAGAAAATTCATTTTCATAATTCATGCAGTTTTTATTTTATAAAATGTGTGGGTTCCTTAAGGAGATCATTCTATCCCAGATTAACTGTCTATGGCTGAATTAAAAAGACCATTGGAGGCCATTTGTCTTCTGGATTTGACACTTGGAGCAGGTGGCACTATCTGGCAGGAACTGGGTTGGGGAGCTCATGAGGCTTGACTCCAAAGCTGGGTAGTGTGTTGAATTGGTCTGGAGAAGGCTGCATGCCTGTGATGCCTGTAAGGAGAGGAGCTTCTCTTATTATTCCCTCTCCTGCATCAGTTTGCATCTAGGCTACTGTCAACATGTCAGGTTGACAAAATCATTGAGCTCAAGGAATGGAACTGTAGCACCATAAACCTCAATAATCTGGTAATACCAGGTTGCAGTGTGTATCAGTGTAGCCTATGGTCTGGGCAATTCATAACAAGAGCTGCCACTTACTGTGCACCTACTATGTGCCAGGTCTTGTTGTTGCCCAACATCTATGATCCTCACAACAGCCTAACCTAGAAGGCATTATTTCTACTCTACAGATAACATCCCAGAGTCTTAACCTCCTCCTGATACCTCCTAAGATCCCAGGTATAATCCTGTAGCCTCCCAAGGCAGGAGAAGTAGAGCTCAGGAAGGGCATGGGGTTACTCTAGGCAGCAGGATACCCATGCTGCCATGCCCCAATTCATTGCCCAACACATGTTGCTGATTGTGATCACAGCATTCTCTGGCTTGCTATGCTGTGCAGTCCTCAATACAGTGCTCGAAGCAGACACCATCAGGCATTCTGGATGGCAAGTGAGATGTAACCTATTTGCCACCAACCCTTTGAATAGTGTATGTAAAAGGCTTTGCCCTAGGAATTAGAATCCTGGATTCAGAGTGTTACACTGTAACCATGTAACTTTGAGCAAATTGCTTCTCTCTCCTGACCTCAGTTTATTAACCTGTAGGATGGAAATTATCCCATACCATATCTGGCTCAAAAAGTCAGCATATAAATATAAGCTGGTGAATTGGTTTCACTGGCACTGAAGTCCTGTTTTTAATTGTACCTAGATGGTGAATCAATAAGGATCAGGCCCCTGTACAAACATTAAGCATCCTCAAAAATGGCAGCTGTGCCTGGAGTTGTGATCAGCATCTTCTCGAGGCTTCCCTTAAGGACTCTGAGTGGACTGTTTGACTTCCTAAAAGTCACTGGCTGAGCTTGTTAATGCAGATTGCTGGGCACCCTCCCAAATGACTGATTAAGCTTTCCTGGGGATGGCTCCTGGCATCAGCATCTCTGAATCATTCCTCAGGTGATTCTGCTGCACGCTGCACCACTGTTTCAGTGGAAAAATGTATAGATTTAGAACGCCTCTGCTCTGGATAGGACCATGTTGAACTTTGGGATTTAAAATATCTAGGTAGCTGCTTAGCAAAAAGAGGCCCCTATCTCTTCCCCACCTTTGTCTGACAAATTCTTATTCATCTTTTAGGCCTATTCAAATGCCTCATCCTCTGGAAAGACCTCCCTCACTGTCCTCCCAGAGCCCTCCAACCCATGTTTTGAGCACCTACTGTGTACTAGGCACTCTACTAAGCTCTAAAATGCATTACTATATTTACTCCTCTTCCTTTGAGAATAGAAGCTAATGCCATCACCACCACCTCTGCTCACACCTTAGAGCTGAGAAAAGGTGACTCAGAGAATCAAAGTGACTTTCTCTAGGATGTTTGGCTCTTATTGCATTATAGTTCATCATAATAGGCCTGTCTCTCCTACATGAGTGTTTGGTCCTTAACCTTGGGAATTGCTGACATTTGCATTCCTGGGAGCAAACACGGGGCCTGGCACATAGTAGATGCTCAACAAACCTTTGTTAAATTGAAGTGAAAAAAATAATAGAACAATTATAGTAATATAGAAAAGAGTATTTCTGTTTGCTTTCCAGCCTCTGCCTTTGTTCAGGGTTCCACTAGAGGAGGAGGAGGCTGACTTCTTTTGGGATTGAAGACTACAGATGTCTTCAAACTCTCCTGTAACCCTATGCTGTTGATTCTGGTCTTCTGGTAGCTTTCTTCTAAGTAACATCAGAAGACCTAGCAAGTCACAGGTTAGGGACTGAAGAAACACTTGACTGGTTGGTTGAGCTAGGAGTGCAGAAGAGAGGTGAATGTATCTTTGATGAGCTTTTTTGTGGCTTGTAGATTAAATTTATTTTCTTCTTATGAAAGGAAAAAGGCCAGGCTCAGTGGTTCACTCCTATAATATCAGCATTTTGGGAGGCCAAGGTAGGAGGATCACTTGAACCCAGGAGTTTGAGACCAGCCTGGGCAACATGGTAAGACCCCCTCTCTACAAAAACTAAAATTAGCCCGGTGTTGGAGTGTGCTCCTGAGGTCCCAGCTACTTGGGAGACTGAGGCAAGATAATTGATTGAGCCCAAGAGGTCAAGACTGCAGTGTGCTGTGTTCACACCACTGCACTCCAGCCTTTGCAGTGTGCTGTGTTCACACCACTGCACTCCAGCCTCAGCAACAGAGGGAGACCCTGTCTCAAAAGAAAAAAGAGAAAAGAAAGAAAAACATACTTTTTCACACCTAACTTGGCAGACTGCCGTGGTCATAAATTTACAGATTCATTTCAAATACAGTTATCTTCAGTCGCAGTAATGACTTTTTAAAAATCATATGACTGTAAAGCAGGAAAGTTGGAGAAGACGTCTGAGTTTCTTTCCAACATTAGGGTTCTGTGATTACATTAGGACCCTGGATATGGTTTAGAGCAAGTTTAAATTACTTAAGTACAAAGCAGCTCTAAAAATGGAATGTCTTCAAGTGAATTAGATTTTCTTTCCAATCTAATCTCCTCTTCCCAGTTAGTCATAATCTGAACTTTGTATCTAAATTTCTGCGCCTTGATATATGGAGACATTTAGAAAAAAATGAAACTCAAAGAGAAACAAACTATAACAGCACACGTAAAAATAGTAACACAAACCAGTTATCCTAGAGCTTAATAGTTTCTCATAACTTCTTAGGCTGTCTTAGAAGTGTACATTTACAGGCTGCGCACGGTGGCTCACGCCTGTAATCCTAGCACTTTGTGAGGCCAAGGCGGGTGGATCACGAGGTCAGGAGTTCAAGACCAGCCTGACCAACATGGTGAAACCCTGTCTCTACTAAAAATACAACAATTAGCCAGGTGTGGTGGCATGTGCCTGTAATCCCAGCTACTCAGGAGGCTGAGGCAGGAGAATCACTTGAACCCAGGAGGCAGAGGTTGCAGTGAGCCAAGATCACACCACTGCACTCCAGCCTATGCGACAGAGTGAGACTCTATCTCCAAAAAAGAAAAAAGAAGTGTTCATTTACATAGTTTGGTTACAAGTTTTGGGTAACATGGTGGAAATGATAAGGATTGCATGTGCTATTTGATTGCTTTTTTCTTGCCTTAATCAAAGCCATAACCCCTACTTACCTTTGAACTTTGTTTTTTCATTTGTTTTGCAGCGAAAACGGAAACAGAGCACCCAAGATGAAGATGCTGTTAGCCTTTGCAGTCTCGACATAAGTGTAAGTATAGTCCTTTCTACCCCCACTGGCGCCGAGAGCATCTCTCTTCTCTGAAGATTATTTGTTAACAATATGCTGTATGCTTGAAGTGGGCTTCCAGGATCTGACTATGGAAGTTGTGACCTGGGGGAAAATTTTTTTTAACTGAAAAACATTTTATTTCACTGGAGAAAACTGTGTGGCCAACTTAAACTTCCAGGCTAAGTTGTTTATTGCCTATGTCTTTTCTCTCATAAAATGAATTATGAACTCAGTAGATCTGGGTAGAATCTAGATAAATACGAGTGTGCTCTTTTAGAGGCTGGTTCCAGAAGATGGAAGAGATGTTTGTCCCCCTTTGAGGGGCAGTTAGTGGCTTGGCCCAGCTCCGGCAGCCGGATGGGCCAAAGGCCAGAAGACGACTCCAGCAGCATAGTGGAGTGAGTGGCTTTGGATCAGCAGATCTTAGTTTGAGTCCAGATTCTGTACTTACCATCTGTGTGACACCTTTCCTTACCTGTTTCCTCATCTGGAAAATAGGGATGAAAAGACTTAACCTGACAAAATTTGGGAGGGAGTCAAATAAAACAATAAAAGAGACAATACTAAACACATTACTTGTACATACTGGGCACCCACTAAATATTTGCCCCATTGTGTTTTTTTTAATCAGAAGTTTGTAGAAGATGCTCAAGTGTCTTGGTAGTTGACTGTTGGTGATGATCAAGGTGGAAAAGCTTTCTTGGCTTTGTTTCAGAACATGTCCTTGGATACTTAATTTCATCGCTTTCTTTGTGTGGCCACCTTGTCTCCCCACTGATGCAACTGGGAAGCCTACCTTACTTAGCCTCTGATGCCCTCATTATCCAGGGCCTGGGAGGTGGAGTAGGAATTCAGGCCCTCCCTGGGCTCCCCTTGTCAACTCATCATCTGCACATCCCTGGGGTTTAACCACTGTGCTCTGTGGATCCATCTAACATTAGGCCCTGCTTGCTCTCCTCTATGGAGACCATGAAAGCTACTCTTATGAGATGAGAAGCTTTCCAAGCTGGGAATAAAGAACTGAGTCATGGTTCTGGCTCTACCTATAATTAACAGTGTACCTTGGATGAGTCATTTCCTTTCTGTGAACCTCTGTTTCTTCATTTGTTAAAAAATAAAAAGAAAAAAGGTTTGGGATCAGGCCTTCTAAAACCATTGTGAAAAGGAAACTCCTTAGATATGGATTGTCAGGTACTCAACTGATAACATTATTTACCAGTGTGAACAATGTTTTTTAAGCTATTTTTAATTACTGCAGAGTTTTCTGTGGTGCAAGCAGCCATGATGGAGTGAGCTTGAACTGGCACTAATTAATGTACTTCAGCATCTATTTTACCATATGGTGTTTGTTTGTTCCAATCTTTAGACCCTCAGATTGACGGAGTCGAGCCCGTTTACTAGGTTGCCATGGTGAACAGAACAAAAAAGATGATGTTCCTCTGGATTTTACTTTACTCATTGAATATTTTGTTATTGACAAGTGAAGTCTATGAAATTTCTCTTAGCAGCAGCAAGATTTTTTTGTGTGTTTGAATCTTTTTAATGTTGTGGAAGTTTACTTTTAGAATTTAAAGGTTTTCAGAATTTAAAGACTGTCAGAATTTACAGAGCCCTTAGCCACCATGTATGTATTCCAGTCCCTTCACTTTGCAAATAAAGAAGTGGAAGCCCTGGAGGTGTAATGACTCAGGCAAGACTTCAGTTCAGGTCACTTCTAAGATTATGCCTTGTCTTACATTTTTCCCCAAGTATATTATTGATATCCATTTTTCAGGAAAGCATGTCTCTAGATGCTTTCTACCAAAGAACCACTAACATTGTATTAAAGGACTGTTTACAACTATGAATTATGATTTGATTTTTGTCTTGATTGTCATCAGTGGCCTTGACTTCCCATCAAGGTCACAAGCCTGTGGATAATTTGGCTTCTTTTCTCCTTGTGCAGCTACGGATGATGTTTTCTTTTTTCTTAACCATCTCATATATTATGTTTTGTCAGAGTAAAGAGACTTGTATAGAAGATGAATCTACCCCATTACCACCACCATGGCCGATCCCTATGCTTAGGGTCTCAACTCTGGACAGACTCATTTCTGATTTACCTGGCATTTTTCCTGAATCTTGGCAAACAGGGCTGAGTTTCCTCCATTTATTGCCACACAGTATAATAATTGCAGAAGTTGGAAGAATTCTAGAAACTGTTGTAGGAACGTGAAAATTGCTGTTTTGCAGATTCCGCTGACCATTAGAGTCATATGGAGATGATAGAGGGTGTGACAGATCCAGATGTGGCCTTGGAGGGAGTGTGACTAAATTTAAGTAACTTTCTCGCAGTAGGCACTCTGGAAAGATGAGTTGAATGGAATTAAATGGTAGATAGAGCCACACAGGAAAAGATGTTTTGCCATTAAGGCAACAATGGTGAAATGAATATCTGAATCCAATAAATTAATTGCTCTAATAAGTAAATGGCCTCTGCAGGCTACTCAAAGGAACTTTATCTTTGTGCATTTAAATGATGATATCCAATAGAGTCACTATCCCTGAGCTAACTGGCAGTATTACTGAGGAGTTTTTTTCAGACTGTTTCTATGTGTAGTGGAAAGTATCTTTAAAAAAAAAAAAAAAAAAAAAAAGGTGGGTCCCATTGGATGACTCATACCAGAGGATGCGAGGGTTTGGGAAAGTAATATGAGTAACTTTCAATTTTTATTCCATTTAATAAGTCATAAGACATTTGCCAGATATGTGCTTTGAACAAGAAATTGCTAGATGAGGGGACAGGTCTTTGGGGATCATAGTCAAGTTTTCATTGAGTCCCAGCTCAATGCTAGATACACAGTAGATCCTTGATAAATACTGTTGATGAGTTAAAAAACAAAACAAAACAGTGAACTCGCCTAATGTATACCTCTTCTGAAGAAATATCTCTGGGACTTAAAGTTGAGAAATATTAACACAGACTAAATCCCCCTTTGATTAAAAAGTAAGTGCCCTATAGCAGCAGTCCCCAACCTTTTTGACACCAGGGACCAGTTTCATGGAAGACAGTTTTCCACTGACTGGGTGGGGTAGGGGATGGTTTCAGGATGATTCAAGCACTTTACATTTATTGTGTACTTTATTTCTATTATTATTACATTGTAATACATAATGAAATAGTTACATAACTCATCATAATGTAGAATCAGTGGGAGCCCTGAACTTGCTTTCCTGCAACTACACAGTCCCATCTGGGAGTAACGAGAGGTAGTGACAGATCATCAGGCATTAGAATCTCATAAGGGGCCAAAACCTAGATCCCTTGCATGCGTAGTTCACAATAGGGTGTGTGCTCCTGTGAGAATCTAAAGTCTCCACCGCTGATCTGACAGGAGGCGGAATTCGGGCGATAATGAGAAAGATGGAGCGTGACCATAAATACAGATGAAACTGTGCTTGCTTGCCCGCTGGCCACTCACCTTTTACTGTGCAGCCTGGTTCCGTGGCCCTATAGAATGTTTGATGTTATCATCACTCAGACGCCCTTCCGGATGACTGACGTTATTCTTACAGAACAGGGATCCTCGATTGTTTAGGGGGATGCATCACTTACTCTTTTGGGAATCTGGTGATAGCACAGGAAATTTTACAAGATTGATGTGTTATTTCAGGGGATTCATGGATCCCAGCCAAGACCCCATGTTAAGGATTTCTCTTACAGAGGAAACTGGAAGGGTCTTAAAGCTTGGTGATGGGTGACGTATCTCCAAATAATTGTTTTCTGACTGTCCACTCCCAGCACTTGGTGAAAAATGAATTCTGACTGGAGAGTCAATGTTAGTTGATGATATAATCGGTCACTATTTTTTCCCACCGCCTCACTGCCTCACCCAATCCCCTGACTGGGCCCCCAACTTCCTGGTGGGTTAGAACACAAATTATTTCTGAGGGAAAATAAAAAGCAACGTACACTTTTGAGAGCAATCTGCCGAGTGGAGAAGGCTCCCAGCAGCCACCTACAAATCTCCTCTCACGTCAGAGGATATGAGTGGGATGGTTTCAGGGAGCTTGCCTCCCCCACAGCACTTTTCTAGTTTAAATTCTTATGGGCGAGAGACGATGTAGCTCATGTCACCACAGGAAAGGCCCTTGGTGCCAGAGCTCCTGCTGCAGAGCACAGCTCAGCACCACACATTCTTTCTCATAAAACAAATGAGCTCTGGGTGGAAATAAAAATAGCCTCCAATGATAAAGTAATATAAAAATAAAAAGGAATATATGTTCTCTAGAAAAATTGGAAAATGTGAACAATAGTTTGACAATCCCACCTCAAAGCCATAGCTACATTTTGATGAATTTCCTTCCTGTCATTATATACAAACCTTTATATTTTTTCATTATGAAATCTTTCAGACATACAAATGGTATAAAGATAATAGAAAACCCCACGTAGCTACCAGTGCAACTGAAGAAATACACCTTTAACAGTGATGCCAAAGACCCTTGCAAAACCTTTGCTTTGTGGAGTTTGATGTTTGTTTCTGCTTTGCATGTCCATAAGTTTGCTATGGACATGTATCCCTAAATAACATATATATATTTAACCAGCTTTTAAAATTTATATAAGCATACATAGTTTTTAAAAATTGAGATCGGGCAGGCACACACAGTAGGCCTATAATCCCAGCACTTTGGGAGACTGAGGTGAGAGGATCACTTGAGCCCAGAAGTTCAAGACCAGTCTGGGCAACACAGGGAGACCCTGTTTCTACAAAAAAATTAAAAATTAGCCAGGTATGGTGATGCATGCCTGTAGTCCCCGCTACTTGGGAAGCTGAAGTGGGAGGATCGATTGAGACTGGGAGGTTGCTGCAGTGAACTGTGACTGTGCTGCTGCACTCCAGGCTGGGTGACAGAGTGAGACCCTATCTCAAAAAAAAAAAGAAAGAAAGAAAAAGAAAAGAAAGGGGTTATAGTACAAATTAACTTATTCATGAATTTTTCACATACTATATTAAGAACATGTCATCATATTATGAAATATTCTGTAAGAATATTATTTTTAATAACAATAGAGTACTTTATCAAATGGGTTCATTTAAATCTATTCCACCGACCCTTTACTGGGTATTTAGATAAGTTCCAACTTTTCACTATTATAAGTAATGCTGATGGGCATCCAGGAACATGTTTGTGTAATCTCTTTTATCAGTAGGATAAAAGTTTGAGATATGAAATTCCTGGCTAAAAGAGTATGAATATTTTTACAATCTGTGAACAGGTTTATCCTCTGCTTCTGGCAGTGAAGTGCAAATGAAGTTTAGAGCTGTTGAGTATCTTGTGTGGAATCTCACAGGCGTGGGAGATTGTTTTCAGCTTTCCCTGGCCCTTCTCTCTTCCCACTACATGGCCAGTCCCTTGCTAAGACTGTGACTTGAGGTGGGACATTTGCTTCCCCCCTCCACCCATCCTGCCACCCTTTAGGAGAGCCCCAGACAGGGCCCACACTCCTCTCTTGACTGGTGGGGATGGAGCTGGTGGGGATGGAGCTGGTGGGGATGGAGCTAGTGGGGATGGAGCTGGTGGTGGGGCATCTTTTCTATGCTGGTGGAGCTTTCCCATGGGAGCACGTGGTTGGACCATCACTTGGGGTGAGATAGGATTGGAGTTCACATTCTTCCTGCATTTTTATTTTGCTGATTTGCAACCATCAAGATGAGCCCTGTTTAAGCTCCTGGCAAGGAATACTTGGGAAGAATGTGCTCACAGCTCTCAGTGCTTTTGAGATCCATGTATTGGGATTCTTCTGTCCCTTTTGAGAAATCTACACAGAAATCCACATGGCAAATGTTTGAATCTCACCCCTTCCCTCTCTTCCTAAGGGGAGTAGTTGAGGAAGAGCTGAGCTATGGTCTGCCAACAGTGGAGGAGGCTCTTCTGGAGCTCACTAACATGACTGCAAGACCCTTATTGAGGTCGAGCAGTATTCAGCATCTCTGTGGCCTCCTCATTGGCCTCCCTGCCTCTTTGTAGTCTGCCCTCTAAGCATCAGCCAGGGGCATCTTTCCAAGATGTCATGCTGCCTCCAGGTTCCCAGACTGTGCTTCCAAAGCCTTGCACCATCTGGCGCCTGCCTACCTCCTGAACCACTCCCTTCCACCTTTTACACATGCAGGCCAACCACGCTGGGTTTCTTTCAGTTTCTCAAACTCGTCATGCTCCATCTTGTCCCTGGGCCTCTGCACATGCTATTCTCCCGTGTGTGGAACGCCTGCTGTTCCTTCTTCTCCCCGCATTTCACCTGGCTCGTGCTCCCTTACCCTTCTTATCTAGCTCTCCTCTAAGAGGCTCCCAGACTTTCCAGGATTCCTTTGTACCTCTCCCTGCAGCCATTCCCTACCACCACTACCCCACGCTCACAAGCTTGTGTCCCCGTCCTAGTCTTTATCACCCAGCATTGTGATGCCTGCTTCCATTTCACCTTCAGAGGCAGGCTGTGAGCCCTTCACAGGGAGGGCTGTGTTCTACTCTTGTTACATCCCCAACACCTGGCACAGGGCCTTGCCCATAGCAGGTGCTGCATAAACACTGAATGCATGTATGCTTGAAGTTTCTTCTGTTGTATGAATAATTGAAAGAAAGGGACAGATAAATGTTAAAAAGTCAGTAGCATTTCAAAAAAAAGGAGGGTTGGGATAGAATTTTTAAAATTTAAGGCAGAAGATGAGATGAACATATTTTTCTCAGATGTGTGATGCCAGGAAGTCTTTTGGACTTCATTCACTTGGGTGTACAAAAGGCTGTTCCTGATTTCTTTTGTAGTACATGGTATAGAAGTGATCTGTTTATAAGTTCACCGATAGCCTGTGAATTTCCTCAAAGCAAATACATAGTGTCCATCATAGATGCTCCATAAATATGTCTGGGATGGGTGGATGAATGAATGAATGAATGAATGAGTCTCAGATTGAGTTACTTATATGGGTATTCTGAGATGCTCAGTATTATTCTTACTAGCATGGTTTTCTTGGGATTAATATTAATCAGAATTTCAGGGAGGAAGGGACCAAATGGCTAGAGTCCTTTCTTAGGTAGCATGGCTGTGAGAGACTGATTAGAAACATAGTGACAAGAGCAGCTACTGTTGATTTAGTGCTTACTATGTGATGGGCCCTGTGCTATTATACATTTTATTATTTAATCCTCATGTTATCCCTTTAGAGATGAGGCAAATGGAGTGGATAGAAGTTATAAACTTGCCTGAGGCCTTACAGCTAGCAAATACCATAGCTTTTGGATCTGAGTCTCAGGCCTGTCCTCCCAATCACAGTGCTACTTATAGCTATTATATTAGTAAATAGCATACTATATATAGCATGCTAATATGAATTAAGTATTCATATGCTCTGTGCTTTCCAAATACCTCATTAAATTCTCACAGTGGTATGGTCCTGTGACAATGGAATGTATCATACCCTTTTTGCAGATGAGATAACTGAGAGTCAGAGAGATAAACAATTGGTTCAAAGTCACAGTAACATGAAGATTAAATAATAAAATGTATAATAGCACAGTGCCCATCACATAGTAAGCACTAAATCAATAGTAGCTGCTCTTGTCACTATGTATCTAATGAGTCTCTCACAGCCATGCTACTCTAGCCATTTGTAAATTTAAGCCCAGGATAGTTTGATTCCATAGCCTCCCCACACCACCTCCAGGACAGGAGAGGAGAAGAAAGCTTTTGGCTCCCTGGCTTTCAGTGCTGGATGATGTTTAGTGCTTTTAGCTGGTCTTACTGACAAAGTTGCTTTGAGGTTTATGACAGGCATCCCCAAATTTCCATTAACTGTGCACTCCAGTTATTTATGCCGTCGTGTGCATGCCCAAAGCACAAGCGTTGATATAGAAGAGGGGGAAAAAAGCTTTCCTGTCTCAGTTAAGCTAAATGGTGTTTCATTGCCAGGATATGTTCAACCAGGCACGGAATAGCTGCGAGATTTATTTTATCTCTGCTCAGCAGAGTCCAGATAATTAAAAAAGATACCATTTCTGTGGTTTTGTTTCTCTTGGTCTGTTCTGGAACTTGCTAACTGGGGAGATTAGCCTTGCCCTGGCCAGCATGGGGCCTTGATGAATTATGTGGGAGAGGTTAATAATGCTCTTATCACTGAGGAGACCAGGCATCTAGCTGAGATTGGGTCTTCATTAGCACATGCTTATATTTAACTTGTTGGCATTTTTCTTTGTTTGAATTTATGGTCTAATCTTGCTGTCTGTGAAACTGTTTGGGCTATAAGGTAGCAGACACCCTATGTTTGGTCCAATGGTTGTTCTGATGCTGCCACCTCTGATGGCAAATTTACTTGTGCTTTGAGTGTTCACATAGATACATTGCATCTTGCCTTTGGCCTAATAGATTAGGTGGTAGATGATAGTTGCTGTGATCTTTTATCTTTGACTCACTTCTTGAAAAGCACAGTGACAAAGAAATTCCAAGGAGCTTCAGAACACACTCTCGGATGTGGATGATATAACAAAGTGTAAGTCAGCATATTCACCTTTTCTCATTCCCCCTCGAAGTGACCTTGATGGGGCCCTTGTTAAATGAGGGTGCTTGTGCCCCAGAACACCTGTTTGTTGGAATTTATCACCAGAATTACAAACTTCAGGAGGTTAGAGAGTGAACATCATTCTGTGCCTCAGTTTCCTCACCTGTAAAACTGAAATTGTAACAATGCCCTGCCTTAAAGTTGTAAGAATAAAAATGAGTTAATTCGTGCCGGGTGAGGTGGCTCACACCTATAATCCCAACACTTTGGAAGGCTGAGGCTGGAGGATTGCTTGAGCCCAGGAGTTCGAGAATAGCCTGGGCAATATAGTGAGACCTCTTCTCTACAAAAAAATTTATATAGCTGTTAAAAAAGAATGAGATCATGTCCTTTGCAGGGACGTGGATGGAGCCATTATCTTTGGCAAACTAATGCAGGAACAGAAAACCAAATACTGTATGTTCTCACTTATAAGTGGGAGCTAAATGATGAAAACACATGGACACATAGAGGGGAACAACATACACTTGGGCTATCAGAGAGTGGAGGGTGGGAGAAAGGAGGAGGGAGAGGATCAGGAAAAATAACTAATGGGTACTAGGCTTAATATTTGGGTGATGAAATAATCTGTATAACAAACCCCCAAGACACATGTTTACCTGTGTAACAAACCAGCACATGTACTCCTGAACTTAAAAGTTAAAAAAAAAAAATAGCACAAAAGTAAAACTTGTTTGATGTTTTTTAAAAATAATAAATTTAAAACTTAGCTGAGTGTGGTGGCATGCACCTGTAGTCCTAGCTACTTGGGAGGCTGAGGTGGGAGGATCACCTGAGCCCAGGAGGCAGAGATTGCAGTGAGCTAAGATCATGCCACTGCACTGCAGCCCAGGTATCGGAGCAAGATCCTGTCTTTATTTAAAAACAAACAAATAAAATAAAATAAAAAGTTGATTTATGTAAAGTACTTAGTACCTGGCCTATCATGAGCACACACACACACACAAAAACTATTGTTGCTATTGATTTTATTATACAAAATCAACTTTATTGTTAAGTTCGGGAGTCTTTGTTATTAGTACAAGTATTCCATGAATAGAATTGATTGTGTAATTTTAAAAAGCAGTATATGAGGTCAGGCACAGTGGCTTACGCCTATAATCCCAGCACTTTGGGAGGCTGAGGCGGGTGGACTACAAGGTCAGGAGTTTGAGACCAGCCAGGCCAACATGGTGAAACCTTGTCTGTACTAAAAATACAAAAATTAGCTGGGTGTCGGGGTGCATGCCTGCAATCCCAGATACTTGGGAGGCTGAGGCAGGAGAATCGCTTAAACCAGGGAGTGGGAGATTGCAGTGAGCCGAGACCATGCCACTGCACTCCAGCCTGGCGACATAGCAAGACTCCATCTAAAAAAAAAAAAAAAAGTATATGAAAAGAAGTATATAAGGATTTTTATTACAGCATTGTTTATGATAGCCAAAACTGGAAACAGCATGAATATCCAAATTATATAGACTTGTAAATGCATTGAGAATATAAGTGTAAAATGCAGTTACAGAACACATGCTATATATGTTATGCTCCTATATGTTTATATGCATTTATCTATATAAAGGAAGAAGTATGGAAGAGCATACATTGTATTGTGGATAGTCCTTAGATTGGGAGAATGGAATTGTGGGGATGAGGAGATTAAGTTCTAGGGATTCCTGAGCTTTGGTATTTTGCAAAACCTGTGAACACCCCTTTCCCCACAAAGACTGTTTATATGTGTCCAAAGCAAAATTCACAAGGTTACAGCAAACCAGTTATGTTGAAATATAGTTGTAAAAATGTTTAAAAACAAATTTGTGATTAGAGCATGTGCTTCTTAATGCATTAAGTAACATCTGGCAACAAGTCTAATAACTAATACACCTTCAGTGATAGGATAAGAATAAGAATAAATGATATTTTGAAATACCTACACCAACTACACTGTCATTTGAAAATATAGTGATTTCTATGTTGACAGTCACAGGTCTGAGAATGCTTCTGTGATGTGTAGTCGCCATTCATACTGGAAAGAAATACTAAATTTCAATCATTGGTGAAAATAAAGATGTATCTCATTTTTCCATCCAGGCTTGAAGATGCCCTGAATTTTATTCAGTGAACCCTTGAGGGTGTGAGAATTCTAGATTATGAATCTCTGCTTAAGACAATCTGTTATGATAAGCTTTTCTATTACATTACATTTGTAATACAGATGACTGAAAAAATATAAGTATAATAGATTTTGACCTGTTGGTATATGAGATTGTTAGTGTTAGTAAAGATAAGAATGTAAAACATTATGTAAGTTGTTTTTAGGAAGACTATGTAACGGTCATGAAATCAGTTCTCAGTACTTGGTGTTTAGATTTTTCCTTGAGAGGCCGGGCGCGGTGGCTCAAGCCTGTAATCCCAGCACTTTGGGAGGCCGAGACGGGCGGATCACGAGGTCAGGAGATCGAGACCATCCTGGCTAACATGGTGAAACCCCATCTCTACTAAAAAATACAAAAAACTAGCTGGGCGAGGTGGCGGGCGCCTGTAGTCCCAGGTACTAGGGAGGCTGAGGCAGGAGAATGGCGTAAACCCAGGAGGCGGAGCTTGCAGTGAGCTGAGATCTGGCCACTGCACTCCAGCCTGGGCCACAAAGCGAGACTCCGTCTCAAAAAAAAAAAAAAAAAAGATTTTTCCTTGAGAACAGTTTAGCTTACTGGTCCTTCACATTGCTTTTTTAAATCTTTTGTTTGTTTGTTTTTGTTTTTAGTTTTTAGTTTTTTTGCTCATCTGCCCAGCTACACATTGCTTTTTGAAATAGATAACTTGAGCCACCTCAGTATTTTAGTAGAAAATCTTTTCTGCTTCTTCTACTGTTGAAAAAATAATTGGGGATAGAAAGATGTTTTATTTTTTAGAGATGAATATGGAAGTGTTTAGGGGTAAAATGTCTTGATATCTTTTAATTTACTGTCAAATTCTTTAGCATAAAATATAAAGTGAATATTTTAAAGAGAAAAATGATTTTATTTTTAATTATACAAGTAACACTGTATACAGTCTTATCATTTAAAAATCAACAAACAGATAGAGAGCTAACAGTGTCTCCACCATGCCCCAGTCCCACTTACCTCCTCAGGTATAATAATCAGTTTACTGTCTCCTTCCTGATATTTAGATAGAGTTAGATAGATAAATAGATACGTAAAAATTAGTTTGTGATGGCTTTTTGAGGACATGTTGTCATTGTTTCTATTTTAACTTTCAACTTGCTTTTTTTTCCCTCTTACATAGATTTTATTCATTTATTTATGGCTGTGAGAAGAGATAGTATATTGAAGGCTATTCAGTTACAGAATAGGGCATCCTCAGAAAGCGAAAGGAGGAATGCCTTATCTTTAAGTTTTTCTTCTATATAGGGTAGACTTCACTTTTTCTTCAGAGCAGTTTTAGGTTCACAGCAAAATTAGGCAGAAAGTACAGAGCATTCCCATATGCCCCCAAATCAATATATACATAGTCTTCCCGTTTCAACAGTTTCCATCAGAGTTGCACATTTTTCACAATTGATGAACTTCCAATGAGACATCATCTTTCAACCAAAGTTCATAGTTTCCATTAGAGTTTACTCGTGGTTTTATACATTCCATGGGTTTGTGCAAAATTGTAATGACACGTATCCGCCATTATGGTTTCATACAGAATACTTTCGCGACCCTGAAAATCCTCTGTTCCACCTATTCATCTCCCCTTCCTCAGTAACCTCTGGCACTGATCTCTTTACTCTCTCCGTAGTTTTGCCTTTTTCAGAATTCCATATAGTTGGAAGCATACAGTATATAGCCTTTTCAGATTGGCTTCTTTCACTTAGTAATATGCATTTATGGTTTTTCCATGTCTTTTCACGACTTGGTAATTCACTACTTTTTTATCACTGAAAAATATTTTACTATATAGATGTCCCACAGTTTGTTTATCCATTAATTTAGTGTAAGCTCTATCTTATTCTTTGAAACTACTGCTTATTATTGCATAAAACAGATGGGTATAGTTTATTTTTAATGCATTTCTCCATTGAGAAACATTTTTGTTGTGTCCAATACTTCCCAATAACAAATAATGACTGTCTCTACACCCCAGAGCAAGTAGTAAGGTACACTTCATTTAAATAACAGTGTTTGCAGCTCTTAAACTTATATATCCAGAAGTATATTCCTTCTATGTCATCCATAATTAAAAAAAATATATATATATAAAAATTGTAGTTGTGAATTTAAAGAATGTTATATTGACAAGGTTTACCTTTCAACTGTCTTAAAATGTTTTCAGTTTATCATTAATACTATTTTGATGAGATTTTTGCAGTAAGAAGTTACTAGAAAATAATACTTTTGTTTCTGATTTTTTTTCTTGGCTGTAGCCTGGGTCTGTCCATCTGAAAATTATGTAAATAATATTGGTTAGGAAGTTTCATCTGGACTTCCATGCCCAGCTAATTGAGTTTACCCCTAAATGACTTAAGTAATTATATGAAGCCTCATCTTTGATCTGGTTATATATTCCTGGTTTCAATTGCAGAAGCTGTTTTTCTGTTTTTCTTACTTTTCTCAATTGTGTCTGATACCTGTTCTCTGTGAAGAGAAGGAGATATGTTGACTTTTGCCCTTGACCTCACCATGCATAGAATTTTACATTACTTGACGGACACTGAAATTTTTGGGTCACTTCAGAGAAATGTTAAAAGAATGAAGTAACCAGGAGAATTCTCATGGTTTGTGTGTCTTCCTCTACCCTGCTGTTTAACTTACCCTGCTATGTGCTGATCATTTTATGGAGAGAACTGACTCAGTATGAGCAGGTGGTTTCTCTATAAGCATAACATTCATGACTGGTATTGAAGGTGAAACATTTGAAAACAAATCATGGGCTTATCTTCAGTGGTCACAATGCCAGGTTTGGATTAACTCCTTAGCAATCCTGCAGGGAAACCTGAATGGGTTTGTTCCCAACAGACTGACCTTTTCCCCTTATAATACTGTAAATGGAACTTTTTTTTTTTTAACTCCTCGCGTACCTCAAAATATCAATTTCCAAAACTGGAATCCTCTACTCAGCACTAAAATCAATAAATCTAAAGAGCTTCTTTGTCTTTATTTGGCAGAGGAAAGGGATGGTTTTGCTGACCAGCTCTATATAAATTCCATTGAAGAAAATATGTATTATTTTAGAATTAATGAGTTAATTTGTTCATTCTTTAGTGCATTCACTCAGTGCATCCACTAATTCAATCAACTGGCATTTACCAAGCTCTGTCATACGTCATACACGGGCCACTGAAAGAAGCTAAACTTAAGACTCATTCATCTGCAGACAAGCGGGGATTGCACTCTTGCTTCTGAAACAAGTTAACCAAGCACAGAGAAGGCACATCTAAGCTGTACCCATGGTTGTTTTTCTCCTTTCTCTAAGGGATCAATTTTGACTCTTGGTTGGTTTTGAAAGAAATTTTACTATAGATTCTTTTCTGGTAATATTTTTCTCTCTTAGAATATCCTCGAAATTGGCCGGGCGCAGTGTAATCCCAGCACTTTGGGAGGCTGTGGCCAACATGGTGAAACCCCATTGCTACTAAAAATACAAAAATTAGCCGAGTATGGTGGCAGGCGCCTGTAATCCCAGCTACTTGGGAGACTGAGGCAGGAGACTTGCTTGAACCCGGCGGGTGGAGGCTGCAGTGAGCTGAGATCGCACCACACTGCACTCCAGCCTGGGCGACAGAGCGAGACTCTGTCTCAGAAAAGAAAAAAAAAAAAAAAAGAGAGAGAAAAAAAGAATATCCTTGAAATTAACGTATTTGCTTTTAGCTCGTTAACTCAAAGGTTCAGTCAGGAAGGTGCTTCACTTTATTTTATGTAAAAGCCAACCTTGAGAAATTATACTTTGTGGTGGGCTTTGCATCTGTGCTCTCCTTACAGTTAGGCATTAAGCTCTAGAAGCATTGAGTTTCAAAGAAACATCGCTAGGATTTTTTACATCTAGAGAGGACCTTTCATTTTGTTCACGTGGAGTGGTTGTGGGGTACTGTTCCATTTTAGGGAGAACGAGGTTGTTTTAAATGAGCCACTTCTGTAAATTGTTATTAGTAGTATTTAAGAAAATGCCTCTGCTATTGATTTTATTCTGTAAAGTTTCATTCATATCCAAGCAGATGTGATCAATGGGGTGATGGTTTGATAAATAGAGCCAGATTCACGCCATTATCACCTCCTCCAGATGGTCATGCCCTCTTCATCTCCACAGTGGCTGGATGTCTAGGACCTTCCAACCTGGTCTTCCTCATTTTCCTTCAGTTCTCTGCTCAAATGTTCTTAGAATTCCTCTGTCCCGCTATGTGAAATAGCATTTCCAGTAGCTTACACTTGTAATCCCAGCACTCTGGGAGGCTGAGGCAGGAGGATTGCTTGAGCCCAGGAACTCAAGACCAACCTGGGCAACACAACAAAACCCCGTCTCTATGAAAAATATGAAAATTATCCAGGCATGGTGGTGTGCCTGTGGTCCTAGCTACTTGGGAGGCTGAAGCAGGAGGACCACTTGAGCCCAGGAGGTTAAGGCTGCAGTGAGCCATGAGTTCTTCACTGCACTCCAGCCTGGGTGACAGGGCAAGACCTTGTCTCAAAAAAAAAAAAAAAAAATAGCATTTTAATTCCTCATGGCACTCCCCTCTCTTCTTATCTGACTTTATTTTTTCTTCATAGCCTTTATCATCACCTGCCATATTATGTATTTTAAAAATTTATTTTATTTGTCTCTTCAAAGTAGAATATAATGTTTATTTTGTTGTTTTTGCCATATTATCAACATCTGGGACAGTATCTGGCATTGTGTGTCCAATAAACATTTGCTGGATAAATGATTGAGTGGCCACTTGGTTGTTCATATGTTACATGCTGTCTTTGGAAGGTTACTGTAAACATGAACTGGCTTTATCTTGGCAACATTTTAAGAAAATGTCTTCCTCTATATACATATTTGCCTTCCTTCATTTTTAAAGAAAACAAGTAAAACAAAAGGCAAAATCAAGGTCTACCTGAAGAGACCTTGTGATATACAAAGCAAGATAGGTGAAAATAATGCCAGGCTTTTATGAGCTAATAAATAAGTCAGGCTTAAGACAAGAGGATAGAAGGAATGTGAAATGTATACATGATCTCATATGGATGTGGAATTGTTAACACCAGTGCTTTCACATTTAACTCAGTTGGTATAGAAAGATCTCTCAGGATCATGATAGGAATGGAAATTTTCTGTTAAAATGAAAAACATCCCACTTTTAAGTCTCAATTCCTTTCCACTTAACGGGTGTTTATTGAGTGCACAACACTATGCCTGGTGCCCACCATGTGGTTACAGAATGAAAGATGCTTGTAAGGAGTTATCAGTCAGCATACATTGCTTGTTTATCCAAGCTTGTGGAAAGGAGTATATTCTGGATGATACAGAAATGGCAGAGTACCAGTACATCTTTTATATCTCACCCAGAATATGTTCTGGCTGTTACATTGAAATATGAGTAAGCCTTGCCGCTTCAGCATTCTCAATATTGTGAAAAAAATACAGGAGCCACTTCGAGGAGACCCAGCATTGTTGGAGCTAGGAATGTGCCAGGTTCTCCCTGCTGGACAAGGTGGAATGCTTCCCTGTTTTCCCTCCAGGGTGAGTGGAGCAGCCTCCCCTAGGAATGTGACGCAGGGCACTGGTCATACTAGCCCACCATCTTTAGTCTCCCTTTTGCCCTGCGTGTTTAGCTTATTTTACTTGGAAAAGGTAAATAAGGTTTTGGTTGAAAATACCTTTTATTGATTATAAGCTTCCAAGACAGGGAAAAACTAAACAGGAGGTGCTGAATGGACCTAAAAATGGACCTGACGATCTACTCAACTTAATCATGCTAATAAAGAAAGGTGGGGTTTGTTTTGTTGTGTTTTGTTTTGTGTTTTGAGACAGGATCTCACTCTGCCACCCAGGCTGGAGTACAATGGCATGATCACAGCTCACTGCAGCCTTGACCTTCTGGGCTCAAGCGATCGTCCTGCCTTTCAGCCTTCTGAGTAGCTGGGACCACAGGTGCAGGCCACCACACTTGGCTAATTTCTTTCTTTCTTTCTTTTTCTTTTTTTAATTTGCAGATAACCCAAAAGGCAAATGATTCACCTACGGCTAACAGAGGTGACTGCACTTTGAACAGGATCTGTCTTACAAAATACTATAGCCTGGGTGGCTTATAAACAACAGAAATTGATTTCTCACGGTTTTGAAGGCTGGAAGTGTGAGATCAGGGTTCCAGCTCTGGTGAGGGCCCTCTTCTGGGTTGTAGAGTGTGCCGCTCTCATGACCTACACACTTCCCAAGAGCCCCGCCTCCTAATACCATCACATTAACAGTAGAATTTCAACATATGAATTTCAGGGGGACACAAATAATCTGTTCATAACAATGTCCAAGCTCACAGATCATACCTCACTAACCACCTGCCTAAATGTCATTAAAGCCACAGTAATTTACTAACTTCCATAGAGGAGAGAAAAACCTTTTAAAAACATCTTTTTAAATATGGTTTGGATACAGTGAGTTTTCACAAATTTGAATATTATGTGTAACTGAAAAGACATGGCTTTAAAAAATTATAAATTATCTTCCTTTACATTTGATATTTCATGTGGTTTTGCCTTCACACAGAAAAGGAGGTTTCATTATAAGCATGTTTCTGATGTGCATTTCTCATAGCTGTTGACAATCTGCTGTATTTTGCTCTGCTGTGTCTGCTGTAATGGAATCATTCTTCTTTCTAACCAATCCATGCACTGAGGTAGTGTGTTCTCTTCTAGGTTGCTGTTTAAGCTTTGCTATGTGCCTTGATAATGTTCCCTCCCTAATACAACCAGAAGTTGAGGCTGTGATTTCATTTAAATTATTGTCAGGTTGTGGAAATAGGCCTGCCATGTGCTCGCCATCCCCACAGGGAAGTGGAGGAGTGCCTGAAATAAGGAGTGAACCAGCTTCTGGCAACTCATGAAGAATGTGTCTGAAAATAGGGATGGTATGAAGGGAGGGTTATTGCTGTGTTTTATATAATAAAGGGAATGATTAATGGGCTCCCAAGAAACCACAGTAAAGAACAAAATTGCCTTTGGGACCTTGGAGGCTTTGTTTAGTTTGGGGGCTTATGTTTGACTGAAGGTCTCATGTTCTTGACAAAAGGGTGACATTTTGCTGAGTAAACTTTGAAATTTTATTATATGCAATATAATGACTGAAGAGAGGGATATCAAGACACTGTCTCTAAGGAAGGTCTATGTTAAGTGGCATTGATCATTGAATAGCTTCCTGATTTACAGGTGACTTGGAAGACATTTCTAGACTGTAAGGTCCTCAAGGACCTTACATGTATTCTTTTATTCTTTCCTCATTCTTTCACTGATATTCACATTAACTGAGCATCTCCTATAGTCACACTGTGTTAATTGGTGGTAAGAGAATAACATGGTGAGCAAATCAGGCAAGGTTCTGGTGACTTACAGTACAGTTATGGAGGCAGATGTTAATAATCACAGTAACAAGAATATAATAACAAATGAAAACAAAAGCTTTGAAGGCAAGAGAGACACGTTGCTGTTAGGGCATTTAACCGGGGACCTTGACCTAGTCATGAAAGGCCAAGGAAGCCTTTTCTGGGGAAGTGAAAGCTGAAAGAAGGAAAGGTGTTAACTAGGTTAAAGAGCTGAGTGAAAGAGCTGTGACCATGGGATCAGCATGTGCAAGGGCCCTGTGGCAGGGTGGAGCATGCTGCTTTGAAGGCAAATGCAGCTGGTAGGTGGGAGATGGTGAGACTGGAGTAGTTGACAGGAGCCAGAACATGCATAGCCTCAAAGGCTATGCTCAAGATTTGCATCTTTATAATAAGAACAGTATGGAGTCACTAGGGAGGGGGTGTGTTAGGCAAGGGTGTCATTTGTGCTTTCATTCCTCTGGTAGATTATGAAATCAAGGGTAGATGTGGATGATGAGTAGAAGGCTGCCTTAGTCTCCTGATAAGAGATGGTGGTGTCCTGGCTTAGCTGTCTGTAGGGCAGACAAGTTTGAGAGATGTATATAGTTTTGTATCTTTACTATCTGGTCTTGAGTGGGCACTTAGTAAATGTTTCCCTTCTTGGCATGGGTTAGAGGATGTAGGTTTTATTTTACCTTCTGTCTTTGTATAGCTATCAGACCTTGTATGTGTTGCTTCACCTCTCTGGGCCTCAGTTTCCACAAATATAAAATAATATAGATGAATTGTGTCCTTTCCAGTGCCAAATTCCCTAGGTTCATGATGTTTTGGGTACTATCGGTTTTTTAGGCAGATGACTAAAAGGTAAATGTGGGCCAGGCACGGTGGTTCACACCTGTAATCCCAGCACTTTGGGAGGCTGAGGCAGGTGGATCACTTGAGGCCAGGAGTTCAAGACCAGCCTGGCCAACATGAAGAAACCCTGTCTCTACTAAATAATACAAATACAGCCAGGTGTGGTGGCTCACACCTGTAATCCCAGTGCTTTGGGAGGCCAAGGTGGGTGGATTGCTTGAGATCTGGAATTCAAGACCAGCCTGGCCAACATGGTGAAACCCTGTCTATACTAAAAATATGAAAATTAGCCAGGCATGGTGGCACACACCTGTAATCCCAGCTCCTCGCGAGGCTGAGGTGAACCTGGGAGCTTGAACCTGGGAGGCAGAGGTTGCAGTGAGCCAAGATTGTGCCACTGTACTCCAGCCTGGGTGACACAATAAGACAATGTCTCAAAAAAAAAAAAAAAATTAGCTGGGTGTGGTGGCACACACCTGTAATCCCAGCTACTTGGAAGGCTGAGGCATGAGAACTGCTTGAACGTGGGAGACGGAGGTTACAGTGAGCCGAGATCACTCCACTGCACTCCAGCCTGGGCAACAGAGTGAGACTCTGTCTCAAAAAAAAAAAAAAAAAGGTAAATGTGTTGGTTTAATAATAGGAGATCGGTATCTGGATTTACTCACACGACCATCTTTCTTCAAGTCCTTCTCTCTAACTCCTTGGATATTAGAAGACATGGTTAGGGGGCACCACTGTAAACACTTAGATTTCATTTATGGCAAACAAGACTGTTCTTTAATTAGGTTGCCTTTTTAAAGCACACCAGATGTGAGTCACTTGAGAAAAACAAAACCAAACTGAGTAGGAGTGAATGTAAGAATTCTAATGAATCAGCGCAGGGTACACAGCCTAAATGAAGTGGAAAAAGCTAGGGGAGGTTTTGCTAAGGGGGTGCATTTGACTCTTGTGTCCTGTGAGTTGGGAATCCTTTGTCAGCAGTTGTAACAGGCGTGCTCAGCTGCAACCACAAACATTTTCCAATGGAGGAGTGTTGATAGCATTTTCATTGACCTTAAAAAAATAAAAAATCTAATGGCAGGGTCAAGGGGAAGGCAAGAGGTGTAATTTGCTGGTCAGTCTCAGTCAGCTGCCTGCAGTGAGACTTTAAGGGAATGCACATTGGCATGGCGGCTCCCAGGGGAGGGGGGCCCAGATTCAGCCTTGGCCTCATAGAGAAGCAACACACTGAAACAAGAGCGGCCCTGTTGACCTTCAGACTGCAAATGGACTGCTTTCTTTGTGCCATGTTGCCCAGTGAAATAATCCTGATAAAAGCTTTTTGTTTAGCCATTGGAACAAGAGCAGGGATTCAGGGAAAGAGTATTTCCCCATCCTCTTAAAGTGTTTTGTGTTGGCTGTTCAGCAGACCTGGGTTCTGCTGAACCAGTAGGTGTTGGAGTGGGGGGATTTGTGGAGTAGAGGGGTTCTTGGGTGGTTCTGAGGTCATCTGCAAGGTTTTTGTTGCATCTCTCACACAGAAGGGCAGTCCGCTCCTGCTCCCCACCCCCACTCCCCTCACCATGCGTTTGCCTCCGTACCATTCCTTTTAAAATCCCAAAAGGTGGGTGGGTGGGGAGGGTCAGAGGCTTACTCTTTCATTTGCTCCTTCATTTTAAGCTATGAATTAGAATCTGTGTTTTTGCCTTTGTATCAGATTGGCCAGAGATAACTCCATTTTTTTAGTGCACTCTGTTGCTGTATATAAGTTTTGGGGATCATTTGGGAACTATTATAGGTATAGACCAGTGAAAGTAGAGCTGCTGCTTATTAGATTGAAGACATTTGGAAGAGAGAGAGTTAAAAAAAAAAAAAAAAAAAAAAAAAAAAAAAAAAAAAAAAAAAAAAAAAACCCCAACAGGTTAGAAGGTTTCATTCACTTTTAGAAGAGAGAAAGGAGGAAGAGTCTGAGGTACATTCTATAGCTTTGTGGGGAGAGGGGATGCTTCCAGCAGGAGCTTTGGGATTTGGCAGTGGCAGACTCTACTCTTTGCTCCCTGCAAGGCTCTGAGCAGCCTCCTGAGGGCCTAGCAGATCCAGGCCTTTCTGACCCCAGCCCTCAGTCCCCAGGCCCTTGTACATTTTATACTCAGATTCCATTTAAGAAGTGGGAGATCCATAGCCCCTTCTATAAATGTATCAAGAGAGAAAATCCGGGGCTCAGGGAACTTTGAAGCCTCTGCTTTAGCCACTGCCCCCAAACCTCCACTGGGCTCAAATTTCCTTGCTTTTTCTGCTAGGAAGACGGTTTCTTTTGCATGCTTTCACGTGGGCAATCTAGGTTTTAAATGTTGAGCATTTGAGGAGCTTGTGTTGGTTTTCTACCAAACCTAGGTGACAGATTGGGTTCCAGTTCCTTCCAGCCCCAAGCTTTCTAGACAATCTAAGGCTGTCCCTTGACTTCTTCAAAGTGAGATGGCCCCTAAGACTCCTCCATGTCCCACCCCACTCTGAAGTTAATGGCCAAAGTCCCAGGCAGAAGGCACCAAAAGGGAAGGTACCACCCTGGCACTGACCACCACTCACTGGTGACAGGCGCTTCATACTGCAGCAGCCCCTCTGCCTGCATAACAAGCCTGAGAGGTGCTTATCATCACACTTATAGGAAGCTAAGGCTGACATGGTTTCTTTTCTCCAAGCCTTTGCAGATTTGCACAGGGGCCTCTCCTGGCCATGAATCTCCTCTCCTTTCCCTGCAGCAGGGGACTGGAGGTGCTTTATTTCTGCTGCATTGCCTTTTCATTGTGGGCCCAGAGACCACTCATCAAGGCAGATCTTCTCTGTTCTTTAATAGGCATGATTCAAAAGAAACCTTGTTGTTGCTCTTCCTTCCAGCTGACCATTGCCAGCTTCTGAGCAGGAAATGAACTTGGCAAGTTTTAATCACCTCATCCCCCACCATCCATTAGGCAGATCTTTTTAGAAACATAAATCAGATTACATTACACTCCTTAGTCAAACTCTTCAGTGACTTCCAGGAGCTTCCATGGAGTCCCTAAATTTGGATTGGAAAAAAAAATTACATCTGTATTTTCACTAACCACCAACTGAGATTTATATTTCCTTTCTATAAATGGGGAGAAAAAAACCACAGCAATATCAGCAGTTACTTGTGACTTTGTCACCAAAAGAACCCACTGTGATTTTCTCTTCATATTATACTGGTTGCATATATCTCAGAATATTTTGTATGCCCATTTAATTATTCAAAATGACAGTAGTGGTTAGATCTGCCACCATATCTGTTATTTAAAGTATAAACAGGCCAGACACAGTGGCTCACACTTTGGGAGGCTGAGGTGGAAGGACTGCTTGAGGCCAGGAGCTAGAGACCAGCCTGGGCAACATAGTGAGACCCCATCTCTACAAAAAAATTATAAAATCAGCTGGGCATGATTGTGCATGCCTGTAGTCTCAGCACACCACTCAGGAGGCTAAGGCAGAGGATCACGTGAGCCCAGGAATTTGAGGCTGCAGTGAGCCATGATCGTACCGCTATACTCCATCCTGGGTGACAGAGTAGGACTCTGTCTCTAAAAACATAAAATAAAATGAAATAAACATGAACAAAGAAGTCATTTGATAAATTATTTTTTTATGTTGCAAACTATATTTTATTTTAAATTAAATTATTTATTTTAATTTCTGTCTGTCTGTCTATCTATCTATCTTGAGACCAGGTTATGAGACTGGCTAATTTTTGTATTTTTAATAGAGACAGGGTTTCGCCATGTTACCCAGGCTGGTCTGGAACTCCTGAGCTCAGGCAATCCACCCACCTCAGCCTCCCAAAATGCTGGGATTACAGGTGTGTGAACCATCATGCCCAGCTCAGTGTAATGAGTTTTCTTAATCAGAAGTGTACCAAGGGGGTTGGGCGTGGTAGCTCATGCCTATAACCCCAGCACTTTGGGAGACTGAAGTGGGTGGATCCCTTGAGGTCAGGTGTTCGAGACCAGCCTGACCAACATGGCAAAACCCTGTCTCTACTTAAACGAAAATTAGCCCGGTGTAATGGTTTGTGCCTGTAGTCCCAGCTACTCGGAGGCTGAGATGGGAGAATCGCTTCAGCCTGGGAGGTGGAAGTTGCAGGGAGCCGAAATTGCACCACTGCACTCCAGCCTGGGTGACAGAGTGAGACCCTGTCTTCAAAAAAAGAAGGTGTACCAAGGGGGTGGCAAGAGGGATGTGGGAGCAGTCTTCCCTGGATTTAGGCAACAAGGTGGTGTGGTTTTATTATTTAAAAACAATAATACAGGCCGGGCACAGTGGCTCACGCCTGTAATCCCAGCACTTTGGGAGGCTGAGGCGGGCGGATCATGAGGTCAGGAGATCGAGACCATCCTGGCTAACACGATGAAACCCTGTCTGTACTAAAAAAATACAAAAAATTAGCCAGGCGCGGTGGTGGGCGCCTGTAGTCCCAGCTACTCTGGAGGCTGAGGCAGGAGAGTGGTGTGAACTTGGGAGGTGGAGCTTGCAGTGAGCTGAGATTGCCTACTGCACTCCAGCCTGGGCGACAGAGCGAGGCTCCATCTCAAAAAACAAGACAAAACAATAATACAGTCAACTTAAAGTCTATTCTTCTATGATCACTATAAGCTGGTAACTCTAAACAATGCCCATGATAAAAATACTCCTCCCTGACAGGATAAACGACTCCCATAATCTCCCTGCCCCCACAGCCCCACCCTTGGTCTTTCATAATCCTACATTTTTTTTTTGTTTTTGTCTTCACCATTTAAAAACATTTTGCAAGCAGAGGTCCACAGGGTTCAACAGGCTGCCCGGGAAGTATATGACACAGAAACAAGAAAGAATCCCTGACTTAAAATAAAATGTAGATCCACTTTCCTTGGCCTATAGGGCCCACATGTCTAGGCTACTGCCCACCTGCCAACCCCATTTCCCTCCACCCTCTCTGTCTCTTGGCACCTTCTAATAAACCAGAATTTATTGAGGTACTGAAACATGCGAGGTTTATTCTTTCCTTTCTTCTTCCCCTAGATTTGACTCCCACCTTGTTCTGATCTCAGCTTTCAATGTCACCTTGTTGCAAAGGCCATTCCTGGTAACTCAATTTAAAGCAAGCCCTGCCCTCCCTGCAAGTGCTTTCTGGGCAGTTGTTACTATCTAAACCGTCTGTTGTTCCTGTTGACTGTCTTCCTCCCCTCACCAGAAGGTAAATCCACAAGCACACACAGGGACTACCATTGTCAATTGTTATAATCTCTAGCATCTTGACAGGCACTGGCAGGGGCTCAGTATCCTCAGAGCTGAGTTTGCTTCTCTTCAACTTTGTGTGGTAGAAGCCAGGTAATAATATATATTTAATCACTAGGCTTAAACCCATTAAAATTCCTACAAAACCTGGAAAAATGTACTCCGTTATAAAAATGCATGTAGATACAGTGAATGGACAGTGCAACCATTATAGTGAAGGAAAGAAGAAACCTTTTTTTCTTTTTTGGAGACAGGGTCTTGCTCTGTTGCCCAGGCTGGAGTGCAGTGGTGCAAACATGACTCACTGCAGTCTCCACCTCCCAGGCTCAAGCGATCCTGCTGCTTCAGCCTCCTGAGTAGCTGGGACTACAGACATGCACCACCATGCCTGGCTAATATTTGTATTTTTTATAGAGATGGGGTTCCACCATGTTGCCTAGGCTGGTCTCAAACTCCTGGGCTCAAGCGATCTGCCACCTCAGCCTCCCAAAGTGCTGCGATTACAGGCATGAGCCACTAAACCAAGAAACCTTTTAAAATGTAATTTGTAGGTCAGAAAAATGGTGCCAGGGCTGGACACAGTGGCTTGCACCTGTAGTCCCAGCTATGCAAAGGCTAAAGCATAACAGGGCGTAGCTTGAACCCAGGAGTTTGAGGCTGTAGTGTGCTACAATTGTGCCTGTGGATAGCTACTGCACTCCAGCGTGGGCAACATAGTAAGAGGCTGTTTCCTAAAAAACAACAAAAGAACAAATAAACTTTTTAAAGAAAAGAAAAAGGAAATGGCACCAGATTCCCCCACCACCCCCCCTTCTTTGGTGTTATAGCCATTTGGAGAAAGCAACAGGAATCCTGACTCACAGAGCCTTAGATAGAGATGCTTTGTATGTCACAGAATAAAAAGTACAGAGTTAGGTTGATCCCTGATTGACTGACTCAGTTACTAAACTATCACCAAACACACAGGTTCTTTCCATCTCCCTAAACTCTTCATGCTCTTCAGGCTGGTGTCCCTCATGGTTGCAAGATGGCTGCCAATAGCCACTGGGGTGATATGCTTCCCTTTCCCAGAAAATAAGTTCTTCCCTTTAGTGTGATTGGGTACATTAGGTCACATGCTCATCCCTGGGTCAGTAATAGTCCCAGGAGAAATGCCATGAAGATTGACTCAAACTCTGCCTTGGGGATGAACGGGGTGAATGTTTTGGACAATAGAAGTTCCTTAAAGAGGGAGAAAGGGAAATCAACGTTAGGAAGCAACCCACAGTGGCCACTGTAGGTGTGGCTTGTTTTAAAATCAAATTTATTTTTGTTTCAATTTTGAGGAATGACCACTTAGAATAGCTTCTGATGGGAATGACCCTAATCTTTTTATTTTTTCAAATATGCAGGGCTTTTTTCTTCTAGAAAAAAATTTTTAAAAAATTATTGCCTTTATCTTGGCTTTGTTATCAGTCATGTGATCTGGCAGCTGAAGAAATATGGCCCATGGCTGCAGACTTGGATGCTTATATAATAGGCTTTGGTCTCCACAGTTAGTTTTAAATGGAGAGTGTGTGCCAGGGATTTGGAAAAGCTCTAATATAAATTTTCAAAGAAATAACATAGCTCAGACCTTGCTTAGATTATGAAGAGCAAGTCGGTTGATCTTGGGAGGCAGAGCGAAGCCTCTGAGTGAGTTCTGGAAAGCCTCTAGATTTTTTTTTTTTTTAATTCCAGTTTTATTATAGCAGAAGCATCAGCCACTCTCCAGATGGATGCTGTGAAGTTAAAAAAAAAAAAAAAAAAACCTCTCACGATGGAAAATAATTTGGTTCACTTTAGGAAAATTATAAAACAAGAGGTATAAGCAAATGAAGGGTGTGAAAAGAGAGCTACCTATACCTCTGCAGCAGAGGAGGGAGGACCCCGATGGCAGAGGTCAGGGATGGGGGTTGGGACATGGTGGGTGGTGGGGAAAGGGGAGGGGTACCCAAGGAGAATCAAGCCATATCTGTAAAGAGGATCTGTATTCATTCATTCAGTGTAATAAAACATCAGTGAAAGGCAGTGTCAGTTTATTAGCAATAAATAGACAAAGTAGAATTGCAGTATTAGACTTGATGACATAAGAGTCCTTCCATCCCATGTCAGCCCTTGAAGGCTCTGGAGTGAAAGGCTAGAGAAAGAGCCTGGATTTCCAAAAATGTTGAGTCACTCTCCTTCTAGACAGTACTAGACATAGATCATTTTCTTATTTTCTTTCTCTTTATCCTCTTCCTCTTATTATCCCTCTGCTTCCTTTTTATCTCTGAGTTACATGTATTTTATGTGGCTTGGTATCTTCTGATGGTGATGCCCCCCAGGATTGACTGGTTATGGACTCAGATTGTCCAGACCCCTACCAGACATCTCATCCGCCACTGGCCAGGCCCCCGACCCCACATCTTCCTCCTCTGAGGCAGGGCCCCATGCTGGTCTGCAGGCTTTCTGCTCCTTTGAGAGTAAAACAGTGAAATGTCACAACCAGGAAAAGAAAAGAAGCTCTTTGAGCCAAGTAGTGGAATTGAAAAATGACACTTGTCTTTTCTGGGATATTGTTTTAGAAGTTAAATTTCCTTTCATTTTAGGGTTAAGGGTAAGTATTTGGAATGCCTTTTCCGATGGTAACTATGTCATCATCATCTGTACATCTATGTCACAAATTTGGGAGAGCTGTGGTTCAGCATGACAGTTTTTCCTTCCACCTTAGTGTCGTAGTTGTATGTAGCAGTCATTTGCAGGGGGTGGGAGAGTGGAGAAGGAGGGAAGACAGGCAGTCCAGAGTACTTTTTTTTTTTTTTTTTTTGAGACAGAGTCTCACTCTTGCCCAGGCTGGAGTGCAGTGGCGTGATCTCGGTTCATTGCAACCTCTGCCTCCCAGGTTCAAGCGATTCTTCTGCCTCAGTCTCCCAAATAGCTGGGATTACAGGCACATGCCACCATGCCCAGCTAAGTTTTGTATTTTTAGTAGAGAGGGGTTTTACCGTGTTGGCCAGGCTGGTCTTGAACTCCTGACCTCAAGTGATCTGCCTACCTCGACCTTCCAAAGTGCTGAGATTATAGGCGGGAGCTACCGCACCCAGCCCAGAGTACTTGTTTTTGCATTGGTAAAGGTCCATTTATTGCTGCCAAAATTAGATGTTTTGAAAAGAGTTAGCAGACATGTATTTGAATTCCTGCTCCTCCACTTTTCAGATATGTGGTCTTGAGAAAAGATCTCCAGATAAAAATGGGAACAACAATAAATAGTGCTTGACAACCTTCACTCTTTCCCATCTCAGGAAAGGATTGCAGGTATCCCTCCCTCCTGCCCCTCATCTCTCTCCCTCCTCTCCACCCATCTCAGCCTGGACTGCTCCTTTTCCCCTCCTCTGATTTTGTTATTGTACTCCATATGATTGTGTTGAATAAGTGACTCAACTGCCTTGGCCACCAGGTCTTGCCATGGCCATATCTAGTGACTTTTTCCACTCTGACCTCTGCCACATGCTACATAAGGTTGACTGTTTCTCTGTGACTGCACACTGTCCTGTTTACTGCTCACATTTCTGACCACTCCACCTTGAATTCCTTTGCAGGTACCCCTTGTGTCCATCCCTTAATTGGGAGTATCCCTCGGGGTCCTGACAGATGCCTCTGGGACAGCTGCTTCTCCCCTAGACTTCATACCTTCCCTACCTGCCCCCCAGCCCCACCACCCCTCTAGGTATTTGCATCCCCCCAAATAGTACCTATCTGTTGCCAAAGCCAGAAGCTGGGGTGGCATCATGGCCTCTTTCCTTTCTCTTGTTTCCCACCAAGTCTCAACCTGCCTGCCTTCTAAATATCTCCAGACTCCTCCAGTTTTCTTCAGCCCCGTGACTTTCCCTTTCAGAAACTGCTTAGTCTTTGGCCTGCGTTCCTGCTGCTAACTTGGAGATCTGCCTGCCTCCTTTCTGTCTCTCAAATCCATTCCCCACACTAAACCCGAGGGATCTTCCTAAAACACAAGTTGGGTTCCCGCTCCACCACTTTACATCCTTTGCTGCTTCTCCCTGTTTCCTCCAGAGGAAGCCTGAGAATAAAGCCTCCTCCTTAACATGGCTTCGAGACCCAGCCCCTGTGTGCTTATGTCTTTCTACATTGCACTGCTCCCTTTCCATATGCCAGCTAAACAGATCTGGACTTCCTTGACATAGTCCTTTCTGCCTGCTGGTCCTTCTGCCTGGAATCTTTCTTTTCCTTCTCACTCTTTTTGTGCCTAATTGTCTTTTTTTTTTCTTTTCTTTTTTTTTTGAGACAGAGTCTCACTCTGTTGCCCAAGCTGGAGTGCGATCTTGGCTTACTGCAAGCTCTGCCTCCCGGGTTCACGCCATTCTCCTGCCTCAGCCTCCTCAGTAGCTGGGACTACAGGCACCTGCCACCAGGCCTGGCTAGTTTTTTCTATTTTTAGTAGAGATGGGGTTTCACTGTGTTAGCCAGGACAGTCTCGATCTCCTGACCTCGTGATCCGCCCACCTCGGCCTCCCAAAATGCTGGGATTACAGGCGTGAGCCACCACGCCCAGACAATTGTCTTTCTATGTAACTTCTACTGAGAGCCCTCCCTCGACCCTCAAACAGAGGTGACCCCTCCGAAGGCTTCCATAGGAGCCCATGTTCTTACTTGCTGTGCAAGTGCCTGCAAAGCCTGGCATAACTCTTGGCATGTAGTATGTGCGTCACAAATACTCAACAAAGGAAGGGAAGGAATGAGCATCCATGGCGTGTGGAAGCGGTCTTGTAAATTTTAAAACATATGTTAATTTTGGTTCTTAACATTGAACAACATAGTCCACAATAAAAATTAAGCCAGGCATGGTGACTCATGCTTGTAATCCCAGCACTTTGGGAGACTGAGGCAGGCAGATCACGAGGTCAGGAGTTGGAGACCAGCCTGGCCAACACAGTGAAACCCCGTCTCTACTAAAAATACAAAAATTAGCCAGGCATGGTGGCACGTGCCTGTAATCCCAGCTACTTGGGAGGCTGAGGCAGGAGAATCACTTGAACCCAGGAGACAGGTTGCAGTGAGCCGAGATTGTGCCATTGCACTCCAGGCTGGGGGACAAGAGGTAAACTCCATCTCAAAAAAATAATGATAATAAGTAAAAACTGAGCAAGAAGTGTTGAGCAGCAAAGTAGCTCAGTTATATTTTTGAGTATGGAAGACGTGAGCTTCCTTCTACACAATCTTCCGACCTTTTGGCTGGTAGACTTTTGACTTGTCACCACCCCAGATTTTTCTTTAACAATGCATGTCCTCTGTTCTGTTACCTCTGTACCCCATGCTCAGGTACTACAGGAGAGTGCTGAATTGAAAGAAATAAGAAACACAGTTCATCATATGTATAGATTTCCATCTTTGGATCAAATTCAAAGTTTAAAAATCTGCTGTTCTTGGGAGGTCTTGTTTTCTTGAACACACATGCCCCTGAACTTCAACTAGAGATTCTCAACTAAAGTACTTTCTGGCTATTCTTAGCCCTTGCTTTCACTGTTTCTAAAATGCAATGCATGATCTATACATCCATTGAGCAGACAAGGTTCCTCTTTTGGAAGTAATAATTCTAGTGAGTCAAGGGAATGGTTGAGAGGATAGAGGGGACATGTCAGATCAGGGTTTGATGAATCAGCCAGCCCGGCCTGAAGCTGGAAAGATTATCAGCTGCATATTTCACATTTTCTTCTCCAAGTTGACCATTAAGAATGGCATATTATACAAGTAGGTTTTTTACAGCATGTGAATCAACTTGTGACAATTCCGTAGGTTTTTTTTGCTTTAATCCCGTGAAACAAAAGAGAACTAGCTATGATTTTGGTCTGTAGAGATAAGGAGAAAGGATCTCAGCCCTGTAGCCTTCTGCTGATGCATTAGAGAATTTGAAAAAACAGCAGTTTTGGTCTTTGGATGTGTGTGTGTGTGTGTGTGTGTATGTGTGTCAGGCTGTACCTTCTGGGGACTTGTACTGCAGTAGGGTCAGCATGGTAGGTGCAGCAGTCCCCTTTTGTCTGGTCTCTGACATCTCTGGGCTCTGATTCGATTCAAAGAGTCTACAAAACAACACTTACTCAGATTCTGCCTTCTGTGAGATGAAATCACCTAAGAAATCAAGAAAACAAAGGAAAATGAAAATATGTTAGAACATGCAGGGCACCATGGGGCCCTGTAGACCTCATCACAGAGGGTGCTCAGGAGAAAGATTCTCACTTCTACTCTAGGGAATTTTTTCCAGAATGACCCATAGCTCTGCTGTCTAGTAGGTTTTCCCTGCCCAAGGGAAGGTCCAGGTTTGGGAAATACTAGGGTGGAAGCACAGTGAGTCATGTATGAGGGAGACTCACAGGTCCTCAGGGGTGACCGCCTCTTCCAGGGTAAGGGTCAGATAACAAAGGCCCCAAGGGCCAAATCAAGGCTGGATGCCATCTATAACCACTGATATTTTCTTACCCAGACGTGATATGACCCAATTAGCATAACATTAATACTGAATCTTTGTTAAAAGTAAAGTTCATAAGGCCAGGCATGGTAGCTCGCACCTGTAATCGCAGCCCTTTGGGAGGCTGAGGTGGGTGGATCACTTGAGCCTGGGAGTTCAAGACCTGCCTGGGCAACATGGTAAAAGCCTGAGTAACTTAATTTTTTCTTTTTGCTTTGTCTATATCTTCTAATTTTTCTTCAAAGATCATATATTACTTACAAGTTTAAAAAATTTGTTTTTAAAGAAAAGAGGGCCAGGCATGGTGGCTCATGCCTATAATGTTAGCACTTTGGGAGGCTGAGGTGGATGGATCACTTGAGCCCAGGTGATCAAGACCAACCTTGGCAACATGGTGAAACCCCTTCTCTACATAAAATACAAAAATTAGCTGGGCATGGTGGTGTGCACCTGTATTCCCAGCTACTTGGGAGGCTGAGGTGGGTGAATCGCTTGAACTCAGGAGGCAGAGGTTGCAGTGAACCAAGATCACGCTACTGCACTCCAGCCTGGGTAACAGTGAGACTCTCTCAAAAAAAGAAAAAAGAAAAGAAAACATAGTTACTGTGGTTTGAACATCTCCCAAACTCATGTTGAAGTTTAGTTTAACTGCCGTTGTGACAGTATTAAGAGACGGGACCATTAAGAGATCATTAGACCATGAGGGCCCTGCCCTCATGAGCTGATTGATGTTGTTGCGGGATTGGGTTTGTTATCTTGAGAGGGGGTTGTTGTAAAAGTGACTTTGGCCCTCTCTGTTTCTTGCTGTTTGCCTCTCTTGTCTTTCACCTTCTGCCATGGGGTGACATAGCACAGAGGCCCTTACCAGATGCCAGCATCATGCTTTTGAACTTCTCAGCCTACGAAACTGTAAGAAATAAATTTCTTTTCTTTACAAACCACCCAGCCTGTGGTATTCTGTTACAGCAACACAAAATAGACTAAGACAATAGTATTGAAGGAAAGACTGGAGAGACGAAAGCCCATTAGGAGGTGATAGGAGGTGATAGAGATAGTCCAGGTGAGGATGATTTGGGTGTTGAAGGAGGGTAGGAGAGAGGTGAGGTTCAGGCTGAATCCACAGTGCTAGGAGGGAGGTGGGATAGTGGTTGTGAGGACTCAATAGCCTTTTGTCCTTAACTAGAGCTGAGATGGATGGAGGAGTAATGGCGTAGGGAGAAGGAGGGTGTCCCTGCAGGCACAGAGGAAGTGAGGATATGGGAGACACGTGTACCCACCCTTAGTATACGACCAGGGCCTTCAGGTAGAATCTGAGGGAATTTCTCCACCAAAAGGCAAGATGGTAAACTGGTGAAGAGATAAAACTAGGAGCCTGACTGCCTGGGATTCAGTCTACACTCTACCACTTACTAGCTACACGACCTTCACCAAGTGACTTGACCTCTTCTATGCCTCAGTTTCCTTATCCATATATTGGAGATAATAATAGTGCCTACCTCATAATGTTGTTATGAGGATAGGATTAGATTAGTTAATATTTTTAAAGTATTTAGCCTGGCTCCTGGCATGTAGTAAGCTTCATATAATGATTGAGGGTAAAAATTGAAACCAGAGTGTGAGCCCCTTGAAGGCCTGGAATGGGTGTTTAATTGGCCTCTCTCCAAGAGCCTCACATAGTGCCAGGCAGGTATATTATAGGTACTACATAAATAGTTGTCAAAGGAATACACAATTCAATTTTTTAAATTATTTTTTTGACTATACCATGAGTTAAACAGAACTCAGAGGGCTTTGTTTCCTACTCATGGAAAATGACCCCACTTCATTTCAGGTTCCAAATAACCAAGTTTTGTTTTGTTTTGTTTTGTTTAGACAAGAGTTTTACTCTGTCACCCAGGCTACAGTACAACCTCTGCACCCCAGGTTCAAGTGACTCTCCTACCTCAGCCTCCCTAGTAGCTGGGACTACAGGCATGTGCCTCCAGGCCCAGCTAATTTTTGTATTTTTCGTAGAGACAAGGTTTCACCATGTTGGCCAGGCTGGTCTCGAAACCCTGACCTCAAGTGATCCCCCTGCCTCAGCCTCTCAAAGTGCTGGGATTACAGGTATAAGCCACTATGTCCAGCCCCAAATAACCAAGTTTATAAAGAAATTCTGGTATGTAACTAATTCATCAGATGGGGACTGCTGATATTTTCAAAAATTTCAGGAACTGCAGTGCCTAGTACCTACATGTGATGGGTGATGTGGGAAAGCATCAGTTAAGAAACAAATAGGGCTTAGGAACAGTGTTGATAAGGCTTGGGCTGTGTGTTACTGGTAAGGGGGGGGTGGATGGGTGCAGGGGGGTAATACTTAAAACCCAGAAAATGCATAAAGCAACTTAGTTTTGGATCTTGAACAAAAATTGATAAGATCTAACTCCCGAGGACTCCATTTGGTAAGGCGTGTTTTCCAAAAAGTTCTTTCAGCTGTCATATCCCAGCTGGAGTATAAAGTGGCCCTCAGAGCGGGGAAACAAGGGAAGATGAATGCAGGCACAGTATTTTTAGAATGCATTGTTCTCTAAATTCTAGAAACAGCCAACCTAGATGAAAATGTGTTTTCAGAGACACTTTTCCACTCTTTGTGCTACTTTAAGATTGATATCTAGAAATAGAAAACAAAGTGTGTTTTCTTTGTCTGGTAATTAAATTTCTTGGTTTTTTTTACTCAGAGGTGAGGAGGGACCATCTATTTTGGGCTACTAGGGTTGGTATAACAGCGTCTTTAAGGCAACAGGACATGGGCATTGTGGGAGGGAAGTGTGATATCAAAGTGAGAGCTTTTTAGTTGAAATCAGGGTACATGAATAATAAAAGCAGCTAACATTTAGCTTTTACTTTGTGGACTTAATGTGTATTTTCTCCTTTAATCCTTTCCACAACCCTGGGAGGTTGCTACTATCCATGTTCCCATTTTTACTGATGAAAAATATGAGGCTGAAAGAGGTGAAGAAACTGGATCAAGGCTGTATCTTTACATTGCTAAAATGAATCCAGAGACGATCACTAAGCTGTATGTAAATATACATACAGATTGTATGTATATTTGCCTGGAAAAAACCTCATCAAACATGTATAATTTTTATTTTAAATCAGAGTTTTAGCTTCTCATGCACACTTGTAGAGAAGAATTATGTAAGTTCCTGATAAAATACCTTCTGATTCTGTAGGTACAGGACCCTTAGGTGCTACTTTATAACCCCCAGGAACATACAGAATGAAGTAGCCTCACAAAAGGCTGCTCTCACGTCAGCAGGAGCTGAGTGAGGCTCGATTCACTGAAATTAAGATAAAAATAAAGCTCTTTTAGTGGTTTTACTAAATAAGGAGCTGGATACCTGCTGATAATAATTAATGTTCAGTTCAGCCTCTGCCGCTGGTACATCAAGTGTATTAACATGTTTTAGTGGGGCCAGGTGTGGTGGCTCATGCCTATAATCTCAGCAATTTGGGAGGCCAAGTGGGGCGGCTCACCTGAGGCCAGGAGTTGGAGACCAGCCTGGCCAGCATGATGAAATCCCATCTCTACTAAAAATACAAAAAATTAGCCGGGTGTGATGGTGGGCACCTGTAATCCCAGCTACTCAGGAAGCTGAGGCAGGAGAATTGCTTGAAATCAGGAAGGAGAGGCTGCAGTGAGCCAAGATCACACCATTGCACTCTAACCTGGGCAACAAGAGCAAGACTCCATCTCAAAAAAAAAAAGAAAAATCTTAGTGGGAGAGTTGTGTAGCCGTTGTTCAACAGTGTATATGTAAGACTGGGTTCTCTGTAGCCCTGCCCCCAACCAAATGACTTTTATTATGTGATAACAACAATAAACTACCTTTTGTTGAGCTCCTACATTTTTCAGGAATAGTACCAGGCCCTTTGCATATATTTTTATTATTTTATTACCATTTACGTATCCAAAAAAGCCCTCTAAGGGAGAGGGTATTATAGCCATTGTACAGTTGGGGAGACTGAGGGTCTGAGGAGTTAAGTGAATTGCCCAAAGCTGCAGAGCTAGCATGTGGCACAGCCTAGAATTGATTCCCCAAATATTTTATTTTTGTTTATTATAGACATTTTCAAGCAAGCACAAAATTCAAGAGATGAGTATAATGAAGTCCCTTTATCATTCACCCAGCCGTAATAGCTACCATACTTTACCATTATTCTTTTACTATTCCCTCATCCACACACTTTTTTAAAAAAGCAAATTCCAGACACCCTATCATTTAATCCACAAGTAAAACCCAAAGGTAGCTTAAATGTCACACTAACATTTATGTCTTTAAAGCTACTTCCTACTCAGCCCAAGCCTTTCTTTGCTCTCCAGTGCACATTTCCCGAGTCCGTGGTACTTATTGTAGTTGTGATGTCTCCATCTGTGTGTGTCGGCTTCTGGAGGTCAGGAGCTGTGCCTTCCTTCCCCCACATCCTAACCACAGTGCATAGCACTGCACTCTACACTGAGTCAGCAGGGCCTAACTACTGTTTACAAAATCAAGGGTAGGCCAGGCGTGGTGGCTCACGCCTGTAATCCCAGCACTTTGGGAGGCCAAGGTGGGCGGACCGCCTGAGGTCAGGAGTTTGAGAACAGCCTGGCCAACATGGTAAAACCCTGTCTCTACTAAAAACACAAAAATTAGCTGGGCATGGTGGTGGATACCTGTGTTCCAAGTTACTCGAGAGGCCGAGGCAGGAGAATCTCTTGAACCCGGGAGATGGAGGTTGCAGTGAACTGAGACCATGCCACTGCACTCTAGCCTGGGCTACAAGATTGAGGCTCAGTCTCAAAACAAAAATAAGATAAAAAATGAAATCAAGGGTAAATGCTCTTAAAGACTTATCAACTTTTACAAGGTGGGGATTCACTGTTTTCAAATAATGCCAGAAAAACAAGAGAACCTTTGAAGAAAGAGGTGATAAAATGCTCCCTCCTCACCTCCAGCTTTCTGCTTCCACCTTGAAAGCATCTTACTAAATGTCCAGCACAGTTGGCCAAAAACGTGCTTGGGAAACCCAGTTGAAGGTATAAGATGAGGCTGAATGTGGTATGAATTTGCAAATTTGAGTCTTAGAATTATGCCTCAATTTGGTTGAATTGGCTCTAAGACAGAAGAAACTGCTTTCATGGAGTGAATTATTAGGAGCTGGGAAGACCACATTACCCCTGAATTACAATTTTTCTTGTGAATCGTTCTGTCTGTAGTTTATGATTTGGTGGAAATGTAGGGAGCTTGGGAGGTAGAGTCAGAAAACTTGTGTTCTAACCCCTCCACCCCCTATTCTGACTAATTCACTGTGACCTTAGGCAAGTCACTTAACCTCTCTGAGCCTCTTTTTCTTCATCCATCCATTCAGTAAATACTACTGAGTGCCTACTAAGTGCTGGGCACTGGGCATCAAGTAAGATGGTTTGTGTCAAAGTAATTTGTAAATAAATCCTGTAAGAATTATTGACGTTTTCCTGGTTAAAATGCAACCTTTGGAGGAGAGCACTTTGAATAGTAATCTATCCTTGTGAGTGATTCTTAGCATTTTAGAGCTTTGACAGGGAAAGAAAGGGAAAGGAACAGGACACAAGACCCTGGGATCACTAGAGACAAATTTGGTCCATGACTGGATCTGAGGAGGGGTAATTATATGGGGAAAAAGTTGTGAAGTTAGTCCACACAAGTCCTGTTCTAAAATACTAGCATATAATTTTGGGTGTACAAGAACCCATTCAAAGCAGCAAATACAGGGAATCAAACAGCTTACACATACTTTGAGTCCATTCCCAGCAATTTATACAAATGTGCCCCTTTTGCCCAGACTTCACTATGCAATATATCCATGTAACAAAACAGTGCTTGTACCCACTAAATCTATAAAAAAAAATTTTTTTTTATCACCTAGGCCTGGAAGTTCTCCAGTCATTTTCAACTTCTCTAATGATTAATTTCTGTTAATTGTTGTTGCACTTGAAGCCCACTTTCAGGATCTACACCTCTCCCTGAGCTGTAAGACCATGATCTGGTGTTCTAATTCAGCACCTATTTCCTCCTGCCCCATTTTCTTTTTTTTTTCCTTTTTTTTTTTTTTTTTTTTTTTGAGACAGAGTCTCGCTCTGTCGCCCAGGCTGGAGTGCAGTGGCGCAATCTCGGCTCACTGCAAGCTCCGCCTCCCGTGTTCACGCCCTTCTCCTGCCTCAGCCTCTGGAGTAGCTGGGACTACAGGCGCCCGCCACCACAACTATTTTTGTGGCTAATTTTTTGCATTTTTAGTAGAGATGGAGTTTCACCGTGTTAGCCAGAATGGTCTCCATCTCCTGACCTCGTGATCCACCCACCTCGGCCTCCCAAAGTTCTAGGATTACAGGTGTGAACCACCACGCCCGGCCCTGCCCCATTTTCTAATTTCTACATTTCTGGCCAACCATGTTTGTTTGTGTTCTTGTGCTCCTTTGAGGCATGAAGTAGAGTAAGACATATTAAAGACATATATAAAGCTCCCTTAGGTTGGAGTGAAGAAGGAATTGTTATGAACCCAAATGGGAATTTTAGAACTGTTAAACAGATTACATGTTAAACATTATGCTATAACAAACAGATTAATGATCTTGGAAAGTCTGGGTTCATTTTCAGTAGTATGGGTTACCAGGCTCAGGGACACAAGGGTAACACAGGGATCCTTAAAGCAGCGAGAGAGCGAGTGATGCTGCATTTTTGTTTCAGTATCACAATGGAAGTCTAGGGACAGCTGCTACACAGTAAACACTATGCTGGGCACTGGGTAAATAAAGGTGAATGAGATGCAGTCTTTGCCACATGTAAGCAAAACTTCAGTGTGGTCTGTTTGTGTTCTACCAGACACCTTTATTCATTTCTTTATTCATTCAACAAACCTGACTGTGGGACCTTCCTACAGGGTTTGGCTTTGAGTCTCCAGGCAGTGAAGGTTTTGGAAGAAGGATATGATCTGATTGGAATGGTGTTTTAATAAGGTCAAGGACTGAAGGAATGGCTTAGTGAAGTTAGGACCTGCTGACTAGTAAATCAATTAGGAAGTCAGGGAAATCTCCCTGGGAGATAATTTGCTCATGAAGGAACATCATATATTAAAATGTATACTGTTCTGTCTCACTGTGAAAGGAAAGGAAAAATCAACAAAGAAACACAAAATATAGCACTGGTTTTTAGAATAATGCTATAGGACTCATTTCAATTCAGGTATCACCAAATAGACCATGTGGCTCAATTCTAGTATGGATGTTTAGTCCCTCATTGCTGGTGAGACCAAGCTGTATATGATTTCTCCCCTGTGTTCAGATGGAGACATGGAGGAAAATGTGATGTATTCGTTATCTATAACAATATTACTACAAACTTAGTCTTAAAACAACACACATTTATTATGGTGCAATTTTTGTGGGTCAGGAGTTCAACATTGCTTAGCTAGGCCTTCTACTACTTCAGGGTCTCACAAAGCTGCAGTCAAGGCATTGGCCAGGGCTATGGTCTCATCTGAAGTTTGACTGGGGAAGGGTCTGTTTCCAAACTTACGTTGGCAGCATTCATCTTCTTGTGGTTGCAGGACTGAGGGCTTCAGTTTCTTGTTATTGTTGGCTGGAGGCCACCTTCAGCTCCAGGAAGCCACTTTTCAGGCCTTTGCCACATGGGCCTTTCAACATGGCCTCTTGCTTCTTTGATTCCAGCAATGGAAAGAGTTGCCTCAGAATATGAGTACATAACCCAATCTTATGTAATGTAATCATAACACATAATCATGTACATCCTGTCATCTTGCCATGTTCTATATGGCTAGAAGAAAATCAGTATGCCAGCCTGTTCTGGCCCTACAGGGATGTGAACACCAGGAGGCAGGGATCATGGGGGACACCTTAAGAGGCCGTCTACTATGTGTAATGTTTAGTGACTTGGTGAAGGCTCCCAGAAAATATTGGGTTTGTCACAAAACCACCCTGTGTTTTTGTACACACATGTAATCTTTGTTCCATGTAATCCAGGGAAATTGATCCAGAGTCTTCCCACTCCCCTAATGCTTCAGGCTGATTGTTTTTAGCCCTGCTAGAAGGTTGAAGCAAAACCTGTTTAATTACCTGTTGGCTGGAATCCTGGTGGTAACAGCAGTTGGTATTGGTGTTATTTTCCTTTTCCTTTTTATTTTGTTTCATTTTATTAAATATTATCTTCTTTACCTGAAATATTTTGTATCTTTTGTTTCTAAATAGTCATTTGAGGAAAATTAACAGAGGCAGGCAAGATTCCAGACAACATGCTTAGTTTTCAGGTAGCAATTTCAAGCATTCTGTTTATTCGTTTAATGATAAGTCATAAGAAAAGAAGCTTAACTGTTCTTAGAAAAGCTAATCCTGGCACCACGATGGATTTACCTTGAGTATATCTTTCTATCTCAATTTCCCTACCTGTAAATCCACAGGGTGCAAAATCCATACTAACAAGATATTCCAAAGGGAAATAATAATTTTTGAACATAAACTGAAAATCCTGCATAATAGAAACATATTTGTATTCTGCACTGTTGAGCAGAACTTTGCCACACAGCTTTAAATAATTTGTCATGCACTAAAGTACCAGGTACTCTGCTTGTTCTTAATTTCCTTTTCTTACAGAATCTTGCCAGTGACCTTGAAAGGTAGATATTATTCTCTTCATTTTGCAAATGATGAGTCTGAGATTAATAGATGTTTAATGAATCCAAGGCCATACAGTTGTGAGTCACAATTCTGCCTGATTTTATGTCCTGTTAACCTGCTGTTGTACCGGGAATTATAGAACTAATAATGCCAGTCCCTCACTCAGATTGCCATTAGTGGCAGTTTTCTAGAAACAAGAAGGGGCAGAAAGTAAAGGGAATCTTCTTATGTATCATTGCTCTCTGAGAAAAAGTGTTATAGAAAAGCCAAAGGTCAAATTGCATATTTTCACCTTACAATATAAAAACATATCTACACTATAGAATACTTGGAATACAATGCAGCATTAAGAAAAAGAAAAGGAAAGAAAGATGGTGAAAGATGAAAAGATTGCCAAGACATACTGTTAGATTTCTTTTTTCAAGTTACGGAAATTTGGGCTGGGCATGGTGGCTCACACATGTGATCCTGGCACTTTGGGAGGCCAAGGCAGGTAGATCACTTGAGTCCAGGAGTTTGATATCAGCCTGGGTCACATGGTGAAACCCTGTCTCTGTTTTTAGAAAGTACAAAAGTCATCCAGGCATGGTGGCACATGCCTGTAGTCCCAGCTACTTGGGAGCTGAGGCAGGGGGATCGTTTGAGCCCAGGATGCAGAGGTTGCAGTGAGCCAAGATCAGGTCCTTGTATTCTAGCCTGGGACACAGAGTGAGACTCTGTCTTAGAAAAATAAAAAATAAAAATAGAGTTACAGAAATTTAAGTATGATATCATTTGTGTGCTAAGCTAAGCCACCACAGAACAATTCTGCTTATTTTTCAAAGATACATCCATGCATAGAAAGCAGTCTGAAAGGATAACACCCTAAATTCATTGAATTGATTCTGAGTTAAAACCCTAAATTGGTTCTCGCTGAGGAGGGGGCCTCGTGGCTCCAAATGGCAAGTTTTTACAAGGAGAAATAATTCATGTGTTACTTGTATAACTAGAAGTTCGAGGGTTTTTTTAAGTAAAATATTGAACACAAAGTCAGCCCACCGGTGTCTTGACTAGCCACGGTCAAAAGTTGGAGCTATTTGTAAGTCATTTCGACAATAAAGAAAAGGATGAACTAAAAATACTATGTCACCAAGATAGCTTTTTCCTCCAGAGATTTCTATATCAGCTGATGCTTTGATGTCTGGCCATTATCTGAACGGGGCGTCTGCTCAGGGATCAGCTATGACCACCCTAGGGAGAGTTCCGTGATGAACCATGTTGGGGACAGAAGGATGAGTGAGCAGCTCTGCTTCCTTCGAGACATCTCTGCTCTTCACCGCTTTGTCTTAGCTTAGGTAATCTTCCAGGGCTAGATGATTGTAGGGGGTAGGGGAAAAGATGAAGGGGTTAAATGATGGAGAAGAGAAGGGTACCAGAAGAAACTCTTCTTTGGAGTTAAAAGCATTGGATTCTAGACATCTGCTAGGGATCATTTAATATCCAGGCTAATTAATTCAGCTGGGAAGCAGTCTATAGAAGCTGGTATGGACTCCATTCCTTGGTGAGTCAAATCACTTATTTTTTAGAATAAATGGCATTAGAGCTTAACTGTTTTTCTAGCTCTTGCAAAGCATGTAATTGATGCAAAATTAGCTAGGTCCCAAGCAATATAACATCAAAGAAATATCTGCTAGCTGGACAATTTTTTCTAATCCACATTAAAATAAATACATATATAACTGTTAAAATAAAAATGTATGTATATTTTTTATATGTATATATATATGTATATGTATTTATACATTTTTATTTTATCTTAAAATCTCACATTTGACTAGTGATGCATGGGCCATGCTTGGGGAAACGCTGCAAGAAATGTGATCAGCTTGGACTTTGGAGAGGAACTGAGTTCAAATTTTGCCTCCACAACTAACTTGGTAACCTGAGAACTTAACCTTCTTAGCTTTCATTCCCTCATCTCAGGGTGGACTTACTAGTAGTTCCTACCTCATATGGCATTTTTCAGAATTACTTAAGCTAGTGTCTATAAAGGATAATGTGTAGTGCCTACAAAATGTTAGTAAAAAAGATCTTTTGCAAATAATAAAACAAATGCCAAGACCTTGATTAAATATAACTTCTGCAAAAGATGCCATCTTTTGAGGATGGTTCAGTGCTCAACTTCTTATTTTGGGAATTTGTATGTGTATGTGGGTTTTGGCGCCCTCCCACACACACTTTTTGGTCCTCTTTTTATTAATACTTTGACTGTAATTCATGGAATTACCTATTTCAAATCAATCTGATGGCTGAAGAAGGTAAAGCATGGAATCACAGTGATTACATAGCTACTCTGAAATGCATAGAATCACACCCAAGAATTTTTCTGATTAAATGCTCTTTGTGGGGGTGAGGTCTCTGAGTATGAAACTATGTAACTAAAGACTTAGAAACATCAGATTGTGGGTGCTTATGTTTAAACTTAAATTTTTAAAATTTCTGGTTAACTGTGTGCATAGAAAAGTGAAGTTGATTCAACTACTCAGCTTGTAAGTGACTGCCATGATGGAGAAAGTGGGAGTGTGAGCTGTGCAGAGCTGATGGCAACTAATTGGGTAAGTTATGTCTAAATGGAGGACATGGAAGATCTCATGTAAGACCAACAAGCAGGAGCATGCTACAGCCGAAAGGGGGATTTGGTTGAGGAAGCCTATCCAGTAAGTAGCCAGCAAGTTCTTCTTTTCGCCACCTCTTTGAAATTTCTGCCTGCTAGCTGGTGGTTGACTCAAGCTTTTCCTACCATTGCTATTTTAGGGAAAGATCCCAGCCAAGGTTAATTGTTCTTCTCACTCTTGCACTGAGATGTCACAGTGGGCATATCTAGGGATCTTAATAATTCATCATTCTGTTTTGACCCAAACTTGATCAGTATAGATGAGGAACCAGGAGTATTTATATATTGGGGGCAAAGAGAAGGGGTTTTCCGTGTTTTTGCATCCCAAAGTGCTAATTTAAATATTCTTAGGATCAGGTGACATATTCTGGTATAAACAGCTTTCTTTGGCACTGCTTAACTGTGTGTATGTTAATAACAGGAACTTTGCTGTTTTAATCTTACAGTTTTTTAAAAAACCTTTTCTATCTCAGTAAATCTGTCTAACCATGAAATTTAATAAAGCAGCAGCATTCTAGAAATTCTTACCAAAGAAAATGAAAAATTTTAATCTTTATCTCATGAAGGAAATGAAATTTTTTTAAAATTTTTGAACAAATAATATTAATGTTATAATATGTCAGCAGGTGAATTTCCAAATGCACTCCTGGTTGCTCTTTTAGCCATTCAGGAATAAGATTTGTCTTCTCAATTTTAAAACTAGGTTCAGAGAAGAGGTCCCTAGAAATATGAGTCAGGGCAGAGATGAGCTTCCATCTTGGTGTCTCAAACAAGCTTTTATTGATTGCTTGTGATGCTTACTCACAGTACTGCACTGAGTCCCTTGGCAAACACCCACTTCTCCTGTGAGAGACGGTCTGTAAACAATGAACTGGGGCTCAGGGAATGCGTGTTGTAATAGAGATATTTTTATTTTTATTTTTATTTTATTTTATTTTTATTATTATTATTATTATTATTTTTTGAGACGGAGTTTCGCTTTGTCGCCCAGGCTGGAGTGCAGTGGCCGGATCTCAGCTCACTGCAAGCTCCGCCTCCCGGGTTTACGCCATTCTCCTGCCTCAGCCTCCCGAGTAGCTGGGCCCACAGGCGCCGCCACCTCGCCCGGCTAGTTTTTTGTATTTTTTAGTAGAGACGGGGTTTCACCATATTAGCCAGGATGGTCTCGATCTCCTGACCTCGTGATCCACCCGTCTCGGCCTCCCAAAGTGCTGGGATTACAGGCTTGAGCCACCGCGCCCGGCCTGAGATATTTTTAAAAGCAGACATTTTATGGGAGCATACTTGGAGCCTCAACCTTCTTACCTGTAAAGTGTGGGAACTGGACGCATCTCTGTTCCCTTTCCAGCTTTGAAACTCTGGGATCCTACAGAAACGCTGACCACTTCTTGTCCTAGAACATTTGTTTTGCGTGATCATTGAATAGTAAATACACCATTGGATGCTGTAAATATTTATGATCCCCTAAATGGGGGTGTTTTTTCCTGTTGTTGACTGTTGTTGGCTGGCTCTCCTACACACTGCATGCATTTTTCAGTGAGTCTAGCAGAGAAAGCCTGTACCTCTCATTTGAAGAATGTCCAGGATGGTCTTAAAAAGCAAGTTATTTGTCTCAAAGTGCTAAAAATATCCACCTAAGAAGAAGGTGGGCTTCCAGAGCTCCGTCTGATCCTCCATTTCCTCTTAGCAACTTGAAGGAAAATGCAGAGGATGACACACAGCCAAGATGAGATAATGCCTGGGATCTGGGGGTTGAAGTCATTCCCGGGAGGATTCCTGTCATATGAAACGTTTCCGGGCCTAAGAGCACCAGGATCCTTCGGAATTGTACCACTTTCTTTCCCAGATTTTGCAGACCTAGGGACCAGACCCTCCCTTCCTCAGGTGGGTAAAAGGTGGTAACATGATCCTGTGTTGTGAGCTGTCAGGTTCTAAAGGAGGGTAGCTTTCTACGGTCAACATCCTTGCAATGATGATTTGATGCAACCAGACCACATCAGTGAAAGCTCAGCGGCCAGACCCCTTGAGATTTGGGGATAGGGTGCAGAGTACAGACAATTTGATTAGACAACCAAGACATCATTCTTCTTTGTTTCGTTGTTTTATATTTTTAATAAGCTTTCATTCTGGAATAATTTTAGCTTTACAGAAAAGTTGCAAAGATAACACAGAGAGTTCTTATTTGCCTTTCCCAGCTTCCCCTGATGTTAACGTCTTACATAACGCAGTATATTTGTCAAAATCAGGAAAGTAACATTGGTTTCGTACTGCTAAGGAAACGACAGACTTTATTTGGATTTCACTACACAGTCTTGCCTAGGCTGGCCTCGAACTCCTGGGCTCAAATGATCCTCCTACCTTGTTCTCCTAAAGTGCTGGGATTAGAGGCATGAGCCACTGCACCCAGCCAGGTCATACAAATTATCATTTGCCTTTTTTAGATGACACACAATGACCACTTATCATTATACTTTGCTATAGTGTGTTGATCTCTTGGTATTTTAGGGCTGTTTAGTCCCAGGAATTTGTGCTTTTTGAATTCTCAGGTCAGCTCATCATAGTATTTCTAGCTCCCCTGTCATTACTAAGCTGTCAGCTGTTGTTTCTCTCCACTATCAGCATTTTTATCTGTGCAGACCTCGTTCCCACATCTAAACTGCAGCTGCTAACTGTTAAGATAATATAACTGTGTATATATGGAAAGAAAAGTACCTGTAAATGAGGCACATGGACAACATTAATGTGTGGATTTTATGACTTTTTAAAAAGCCCTTTTATTATTTCCCAGTTTTGGACCAGATTTTGAGGTAAAAATAATGAAAAGTGAAATAATAATTTAAGTAATAGATAATTAAGTAATATCATATTTTAATAGCTAAATATATGGGAGTGAATATCTGTCTTATGTAGAGATTTGTACAAAAAACATTCACCCCAGTATTATGTTCTTCCATGCACTTAAGTTATCCTTTAACTTGGTAAACATTGATCTATGTAAAATTTTTAATTATTTCCCCCCACAGTGTTTTCTACATACTTTACAAAACTGTTTATTGTGGAAAAGTTGGGAAATATAGATAAGTTGTTTTTTATACCATTATTGTTAAAGGGCTACATAATATTACATGCTATGGCTGTATTTAGCCCATGGAGTATGATATTTATGTTGTTTTTATTTTAAAAAAATAGGCATTTTCCTGTGATGAACATTCTTACTTTTGCACACAGTCTTCTTTTGCACATATCCAAGAGGCTATATTCCCATCAATGGAATTATTGAGCCAAAAATGCACACTTTGATGGTTCTTAATGGCCACTTCCACATTTAGCAGTGTGTTAGAAATATGTAAGTTTCTGGCTGCTGGAGGAAGCTTGTAATCCTGCTGTTCTAGCATGTTGTTCAGGTGGCTGTGTGCACATCATGGCAAAGGAAACAGCCCTGACCTGACCAGAATCGCTGGTCATGTATTCATGGTGGGGTGAAACTCAAACAGTCAGAACTAAGCATTTTCAGGTAACTTATTGACTCCTGGGAGGAAACCGTTTGTCAGGACCTGCTGCAGTTTATTGTGACCTCATCTACTGAAAGCGATGGCCTTGGAGTAGAGGGTTTACAAGGGGGCAGGTTTCCACAGGCCCTGCTCCATACAACATTTTTTACCCTCCAGCTTTTAGTAGCTTCATGAAATAGTCTATTTCTTGAATAATCGTCCTCTTCAATTCTCATTGGTAATTATTGGACCATCTTTTATCCTCATGTTTTCTGCCTGGTGGACTGTCAGGCAGAGCTTCTTGGCAAGTTTTCTAGCCAATTAAAGATGGAAGACTAATTCCATTGAGCAGTCAATTCCAGTTAGCTCAGCTGGTGGGATTGTGGCATTAATGCAGGACCACAAGACAAGGGTTTGATCCTACATGAACTCGGTCAGCCGTGCTCTTTTCAGAGTATGGTAGCAGAGTAGAAAAATGTCTGGTCTCTTTGCTTGCTCCCTCCCCTTCCTTTTAAGTAAAGTCTCTTTTATTTAGACTCTTCTGGGCTATAGGAGTCACCAATTTTTAATTAGCACCAATCTTTGCAAAAGCTAAAAATACATTTTCTGAACCTCCTGACTCTGATCCTGACTCTTCACTTTCTTTAGGAAACCATTTGCTTATCAAATAAAGTGTGCTTTCTGCAGGTTCTTGAAAGCATGAATTCATGCCGCATATTTAGAGAATGGGTCTTCTGAAAGAGGGTGAAATAAAGACTACGTAATGCAGACTGATTCTTTCACATCATCCTTGGCCTTTATACAGTGACTTTTTGTTTTGTTTTGAGACAGGGTCTCACTCTGTCACCCAGGCTGGAGTGCAGTGGTGCAATCACGGCTCACTGCAACCTCGACCTCTCAGGCTCAGGTGATCCTCCCACCTCAGCCTCCTAGGTAGCTGAGACTACAGGCGTGCACTGTCACACCCAGCTAATTTTTGTATTCTTTTGTAGAGATGGGGTTTTGCCATATTGCCCAAGCTAGTGTCAAATTCCTGGGCTCAAACGACACTTCTACCTCAGCCTCCCAAAGTGCTGGAACTACAGGCGTAAGTTACTGTGACTGGCCCACAGTGACTTTTTGTATCTTGTCTGATTGTTGTATAAAATCTTTAGAACTGATTTGTGTCATTCAGAATAAGGCAAAACAAGAACAAAATCCAGGTGGGTAGGGAATGGGTTGAAAACACTTTGGCATCCCAAATACGATTGTAGGGACTCTGTGGGTGAGTGAGTGAATGAGTCATGGAATAAATACATTCTGAATGAATGGATGAGGCAACTAATTAATCTCATGGTGAGATTTATACTGTTTCAGAACTAATTTTTAATTTAAATTGTTTCCCCAACTATATCCCATTTCCCAAAGAAGAATAATAGATTGAAGTTAATGGAGCATTTCTGTGCACAAAGAAAGTATGAAGAAATACTGAAACACTTATACTAATGCTGACTTTCTTCCCTAAAGGAAAGGGATGAACTTTATTCATTAGGAGTTTTTCATCAACTATTGATCAAAAATACACATCTGTTTTTCAGTCTGTTTTTTCCAAATATTGGTAACTCAGCCTCATTCAGAGCTATCTGAAGAATAAGGAAAGACCAAGAGTGATAAGGCAGCTTGCATTAATCAGATGTGAACGGGATACCTTGGCCTGCTGAATTGTGTCAGGAAGGTCATTTTTACCACAGAAATACTCACACTAAACACCAACAGTTTTTCTAAGAGACATGATTTTTCTCCCTTTTGGGAAACTGAGGAAACAAAGACTTAAGTCATTTCTTGACTCTCTGAGAAATCCTTTTTCCACAGGAAGTCTGTGTGGAAGTGCATGTTTCAATTTTTGTATTCTTTTTTCCCCAGAGGTCAGGGATGAACCATGGGTGACTCAGCCACAGGTCCCTTTATTTATCAGGCCCATTTTAGCTATCCGGCCTGGGGTGTGTTGGACTTTATGGGTCATGTTCTGTGCTCTGTGAAAAGGGGAAGAGAGGTAGTGCATTCTGCATTTTTTTTTTTTTAGACAGAGTCTTGCTCTGTCGCCCAGGCTGGAGTTTAGTGACGCGATCTCGGCTCACTACAAGCTCCACCTCCCGGTTTCACGCCATTCTCCTGCCTCAGCCTCCCAAGTAGCTGGGACTACAGGCGCCCGCCACCACGCCTGGCTAATTTTTTTGTGTTTTTAGTAGAGACGGGGTTTCACTGTGTTAGCCAGGATGGTCTCGATCTCCTGGCCTCGTGATCCACCCACCTCGGCCTCCCAAAGTGCTGGGATTACAGGCTTGAGCCACCGCGCCTGGCCAGAGGTGGTGCGTTTTAAGTCTTTCTGCTAAAGCTAAATAGTTATTCTGGGGAGGCAATACAGTCCTTACACATGGCTTAGATCTTTGAAAGTGGAAATAGCAATTAATTAAACAATTAAGTCATACTCTGAATTAATGCTGTTATTTAGCATTAATTTAGCATATTATTTAGCATGTCTTATAATTATTTAATTTTAATGCATGAAATAGGGGTGAACATGTGCTTTTTTAAAAAGGCTAACGTTAGGCCGGGCATGGTGGCTCACACCTGTAATCCCAGCACTTTGGGAGGCCGAGGCGGGTGGATCACCTGAGGTCAGAAGTTCGAGACCAGCTTGGCCAACATGGTGAAACCCCATCTCTACTGAAAATACAAAAATTAGCTGGGCACGGTAGTACGTGCCTGTAATCACAGCTACTCAGGAGGCTGAGGCAGGAAAATCGCTTGAACCCGGGAGGCGGAGGTTGCAGTGAGCCGAGATCGCGCCATTGCACTCCAGCCTGGGGGACAAGAGCAAGACTTCGTCTCAAAAAACAAACAAACAAACAAAAAACAAAAAAGCCTACTGTTAAAATTATGAACACATAAAACAAGATAATTTAGGGAAGTTATATTTAGAATACTTTTAGGTAATAATTCACCACAATTCATCTTTAAGTAAAAAGTACCAGAATGCATTTATTTTGACATGTTTCAAACTTTTACTTCTTTATTATACTAGCACTATGTGGATGTTGTAGAAAATTATAAAATTAAGGTAAATTAAAGAAAGACTATTAACATCATCTTTTTGGTACTCTTTATATTTTGGAGTATAGCCCTGCTAAATGTATGTTTACATGGACACACAAATAGGATCACATGATGCACAGATACTGCTTTGTGTCTTGCTTGTCTTATTTTGGTACACATCAACATTGTTCCTGTTCATATTTATACCTGGATATTGTTATTCTTTCTTTCTTTTTTTTTTAGACAGAGTCTCACTCTGTCACCCAGGCTGGAGTACAATGGCACCGTCTCAGCTCACAGCTTCCCGGGTTCAAGCAATTCTCCTGCCTCAGGAGAAGCTGGGATTACAGGCATGTGCCACCACACCTGGCTAATTTTCGTATTTTTAGTAGAGAGTTTCACAAAGTTTGATGGTCTCAAACTCCCGACCTCAGGTGATCCACCCACCTCGGCCTTCCAAAGTGCTGAGATTATAGGCATGAGCCATCACGCCCGGCCAAGACCTTATTATTCTGAATACCTACATAGTATCAGATTGTTCAACTGGGACATAACTTTATTTAATCAACCCACCATTGTTAGATATATAGTATGCTTCTAGATTTTCTTACTATGAACTTCATCTTTTACAATAATGATACCTGCTTTCTACTTCATAGCTAGTGCCAATGTGAAGCATTTCCCATGTAATAGCTCTCTTTTTATTTAATTAAGGTAAAATTCACATAACATTAACATGTACAGCTCTGGGGCATTTAATACATTCACAGGCCAGGCGCGGTGGCACGCTTATAATCCCAGCACTTTGGGAGGCCAAGGCGGGCAGATCACAAGGTTAGGAGTTCGAAACCAGCCTGGCCAATAAGGTGAAACCCCGTCTCTACTAAAAAATACAAAAATTAGCCGGGCGTGGTGGCACGCGCCTGTAGTCTCAGCTACTCAGGAGACTGAGGCAGGAGAATCACTTAAACCCGGGAGGTGGAGGCGCAGTGAGCCGAGATCACATCATTGCACTCCAGCCTGGGTGACAAGAGCAAAACTCCGTCTCAGGGGGAAAAAAAAAAAAAAAGAATATTGAAAATCCAGAAAAATTGAACAGTTATCCAGCTTGGTAAATGTGTGAGTGTGATATACGCTGAGGGCTGAGGAGTCTCCTTAAGTGTGATCCAAATTTGCATTTGCTTTTCCAAACATATGTTAAAAAAGAAAGTGAACATGTGGCAAGACTGTAAATGTGCATATTCTGTGATCCTGCCTTATAAATACAAGTTTGAGCCTTAGAGAACCAATCTCAGGAATGCAGAAGGAGGCGTGTATGGGGAAGTGCGACACATTTTGTAACAGTAAAGAAAGAAAGCGCTGTAAATATCCATAAATAAGAGAACAAATAAATAAAATGTGGTATAGAGAAGGCTGGATACATTCAGCTTTGAACTAGATCTATATACAACAACATGGAGGGAGCTCAAAAACAATGCTAAGTGGGGAAAATACTTAGATTTACACTTAGAAAACAATACTGCACACTATTTGTAGATGTCTGGAATAAATATAGAGGTAAAAAGTGATAGTCTCCAAACAATGTATACAAATGGCCAATAAAAACATGAAAAGATGCTCGGTAGCAGCTGGCTTTAGGGAAATACAAATCAAAACCACAATTATCCCTCATACCCACTAGGATGGCTATTTTTAAAAAGAGGAGGGAAATAGAAAAGAAGAAGTGTTGGTGAGGATGTGGAGAAACTGAAACCCTTATACATTGCTGGTGGGAATTTAAATGGTGCAGCTGCTGTGAAGAAGAGTTTGGCAGTACCTCAAAAAGTTAAATATAGTGTTACCATATGACACGATTCCACTTATAGGTATATACCCAAAAGAACTGAAAACAGGTACTCAAACAGGTACTTGCACATGGATGTTCATAGCAGCACTATTCCATCAATTGAGGAATGGATAAAACAAAATGTGGTATATCCAAACAAGGGAATATCATTCAACCATAAAAAGGAATGAATACTGATGCATGCTACAACATGGATGAACCTTAGACACGCTATGCCAAGCAAAATAAGTGAGAAACAAAAGGTCATATGTTATTTGATTCCATTTATATGAAATGTCCAGCAAAAGCAAGTCCGTAGAGACAGAAAGATTCGTGGTTGTCAGGGACTGAGGAGAGGGGAGATTCGGGAGATATAGGGTTTCTTTTTGGATAACCGAGATGTTCTGGAATTAGATCGTAGTGATGGCTATACGGCATTGTGAGTATAATAATCACCAGTAAATTGTGTACTTTAAAATGGTAAATTTTATGATGTATAAATTTCATCTCAGTAGAAAATTTTCTCTAATGATAAATGAACTGGTAGGATATATATCTATTCCATGATAATAGTTGTCACTAGGGGTGGCCAAAGGTGGAATGTGGGACTGAGGTGGTGGGAAGAGGAGATGTTAGCTATGCTGGTAATGTTTTATTTATTTTATCTATTAAAAAAGCACTGGGAGAGTGTATATTTCGGGCAACTTGAATCTGTGTTTCCTGGTTATAATCCTCACACTTGCCCTAAGTAAACCCTCTACTTACGTATATTCTTTAAAGCCCTGGAAGCAAATTTAACAAAATATTGAGTTTTTAAATCTGAATGGTGAGAATGTCAGTATTTATTATATTACCCATAGCGTTTGCTATGATTTTTCACGTTTTTTGAAAAATAAATCACAGCAGATACAAAAGGCCTGGGTACAACTGAAATGGGCCCAAGGCGCATGGGCTTAGGTTGAAAAGAGCTGCCTTCTTGTCCAGCTCAGACCCCTGCTTTGCCTCCTAAGATCCCACTGGATCCTAGACCCTCTAGTTTGTGCAGTCTTTCTGTATAGCCTCCACTGGCCCCTCTTGATCAAAGTCATCATTATACTCCTGATTTAGCAAGAATGTCAAAGTTCTCAAGTCCACAGTAACTCGTGATCATACCTTTGCCCTTCTGACTCCTCCTTGAGTCTAGACACAAATCCTCTTGCCTGTTGTTAGAGAACCTTCTGCCACCAAGTTCACCCAAAGATTGCTCAAATTTAGGTCCAGAAAAAAATGAAAGAGAGCCATTTCTGTTTCTGTCAACATGGTAACTGGTTAATGTGGAACTGGACAGAAGACCTTGACCTTTCTTAAAATGTTTATTATTTTTTCTGAACATACACACCAGGGTGCTGGGAAGAGATCATCTCTGATTACCAGGCCTCATAATAACTGAATGACAGATGGAAACCAAAGATTGCTTCTCCAGTGGTCTAGTGTAGATGCCAGCAAACTATAGCCAAGAATGGCCCACTCTCTGCTTTTGTAAATAAGGTTTTATTGTAACACAACCACACTGTTATTTATTTATTGTCTGTGGCTGCTTTTATATTGCACTGGCAAAGGTGAACAGTTGCAACAGAGACTGAATAATCCACAAAACCTAAAACAATTAGAATTTTTCCCTTTACAGGAAAAGTTTGCCAACCCTGGTAGTGGTTAAGAATAAGGGCTCTGAACTCCAAATACCTTTGGAAGGTAAATAAGCATGGAAGATCTTCTTAACTTCTTCTTTTAGAGTAAAAATGACACTGAGAAGCAGAGAAATGAAATAGAAAGTCAAGATGACAAAGCCAGTTACAGAATTGGTGTTAAGGGTGTAGACTCTGGAGTTAAATGCCATTTCCCCACCATACGTCCTTGGGTCTGTTATTAAAACATAGCTGTTGCCTCAATTCTAAAAGTGTTCTTGAGAAGAGTAAATGAGATAACCCAGTTACTTCATCGGTAAATATTTAGTGGACTCCATTCTGGGCTGTGCACTGTTTGAGGTGTTGGTGGTGAAACAGCAAACATGAGGGACAAGATCTCTGTCTTCACAGAGCTTGTAGCCTAGGTGGGGAGGTGGTAAATAACAGCAAATCAACCAAGGACACAGTCCAGTCTTGAGGTGGCTGTGGCTGGGGCTGGGAATAGGAGGTGGTGGCAGGGGAGGTGAGACCGAGAGAAAGATGGAAGTTGAGAATTTCCTATAGCTGGGAGGTCAGGAAAGGCTCTGAGGAGAGGTTATTTGAGCTGATGCCTCCATGACAAAAAGGAGCCAATCCTGCAGAGATTTGGTGGCAGAGGAAACAGCCAGCACAAATGTCCTGGCCTGGCAACAAGGTGCCATGGTCGGGAGGGAAAGGACACTGTGCTGGAGCATCATGGGTGAGGAGGAGAGAAGCAGGAAAGGGGGGCGGAGAGGTGAACAGCACCAGATCCCACGGGGCCTCATCCAGTGGTGGCAAGAAATTGGGATTTGTGCACTGGAAGCCAGTGGAGGTTTCAGGCAAGAGAGTCAGTGCTAAGATCTAGGATAACCATTCAGAAGATCCTTCTGGCTGCTGTAATGCAGTAAGATTGTATTGTGTAGGTACTGGTTGCAGCAGGGAGACCAGTTAGCGGGTTTATTGCACTACTCCAGGTGAGAGATGATGACAGCTTAGGCTGGGACAGTGGTAGACAGGCAAGGTGAAGAGAAGTAGATGGATAAGATAACACTGTTGGAAGATTGGATGAAATGTGGTAATATGTGGGAAATATTTAGCACAGGGGCCAGGGTTATAGTATCGTCAGCCTCCCTATCATCATTATCACCACCAGCACCACTGTCATTACCACCATCCCACCATTATCATCTTGGGAGAGACAGTGTAGCATTATGGATAAGAGTATATACTCAAGCTATGCTACTTGTATTCATACCCCAGCTGTACTACTTACAAGTTCTATGACCCTGAGCAAATTACACCTCCTCTCTGTATCTCAGTTACCTCTGCTGTAAAATGGGGTGATCATAGTATTTTCCTTATAGGACATTGTGAAGTGCCATAATGCGATCATCGGATAGTAAACCCTAAACTGTTGCTATTATTTGGGAACTGGTATAAGGTACCATGCTTGGTAGAGAGTTGGTGAACTTTGCTAAAGTTCTGACATTCTGTGGATATCCTCCTTAGAGACTGGAAACAAATCCCTGCTTATGTAACCCATTGACTGATGAGGCTGATGGTGAGGGCTCTCTCCCTGACCTCTGAAATACCACTGTTTCAGAGAGACAAGACAGCCCGCTGTTTGTCAGAACATTTTAGCTTCAGGCTTTTAAATCAGCATTCCAGAGATTTAAAGGCAAAGAAAGTATGTATTGGAATTTCCACAGAAAAGAGTGTTGAGGTTCTGTGCTTGCTTCAAATAGCTCTGTCTGTGGGGGTTGGCAGATGTTCTTCAGGAGGCATTACCTCTTAAAGGGAGGCTTGGCAAGGGCATTTTATTTATCCACTGTAGGCAGATTCTCATTTCAGGTATAGGGCTGCAGGGTTAGCTAGATCTTCCTGAGTATTTCAACTATGGGCTTTGAACAACCTGGGCCAAATGTGGGAGCATCACTGTCTCTGTCATGCCCTCTACAGGCAGACTGCTAGAGCCACGGGACTAGCTTCCAGGAGGTGAGAAAAGCCCTCCAGTTATACCCTCACCCAGAGCTCAGATAGCTTGCATGAGAGTCCACGTTCACTGCCAAAGACATGTCTTCCACAGGCCCTGGACGGAGGGCAATTGTACCATACAAAAGTCTGTCCCAGGCTGGGTGTGGTGGCTCATGCCTATAATCCCTGCACTTTGGGAGGCCGAGGTGGAAAGATCACTTGAGGTCAGGAGTTTGAGACCAGCCTGGCCAACATGACGGAACCCCATCTTTACTGAAACTACAAAACTTAGCCAGGCATGGCAGCACACACCTGTAATCCCAGCTACTCAGGAGGCTAAGCAGGAGAATTGCTTGAACCCGGGAGACAAAGGTTGCAGTGAGCCAAGATCATACCACTGCACTCCAGCCTGGGCGACAGAGTGAGACTCCGTCTCAAAATAATAAATAAATAAATAAATAAATAAATAAATAAATATCCCAGAGAAACAGTGGTGTATGTACCACTCTACCCACAACCATACAAGGGATCTCTTTAACCTTTCTGTATACCAAAAAGGAAGACCAGTAGCAACATGTGGTAAAGATGTGCCATAACCCAGAATGGATCTTCTCCTTCCACTAAGAAATAGGCTCCCACAGATGGCAGGTTTTACTGCTGGACCAGAGTCAGTTCTTATGCCTGAAGGCTGGGACTTTTAGAACTATGGCAACTCTGGGTATCTTTTCTTACTACTTAGCTGGACAAATTGTTTCCTAGCTTTTAAATTAGGGAGAGACAGGTTGATGTAGTATAATGCACACCCAACTTGGTTTTTGTGTTTTGTTTTGTTTTGGTCTTTTTTTGAGATGGAGTCTCACTCTGTCACCCAGGCTAGAGTGCAGTAGCGTGATCTCGGATCACTGCAAACTCCGCCTCCCAGGTTCAAGCGATTAACCTATCTCAGCCACCCCAGTAGCTGGGATTACAGGCTCCTGCCACCGCACCTGGCTAATTTTTGTATTTTTAGTAGAGACGGGGTTTCACCATGTTGGCCAGGCTGGCCTCGAATCCTGACCTCGTGATCCACCCACTTTGACCTCCCAAAGTGCTGGGATTACAGGCGTGAGCCACCGTGCCTGGTCATGAACACTCAACTTTTAAAGCCAGTCATAGATGGAGTAAAATCTAAATTTTACCTTTTAGTAGCTGCCACAATAAGCAAGTCACTTAACCCTTCTGAGTCTCAGTTTCCTCATCAGTAAAATAGGAATAGCAACACTTATATTCATGGTTGTAAATATAACAATGTACATAAAATGAAAAATCTTACTGGTACAGCAATGTTGTTGTTTTTTCTGTTGTACTTCACATACATCTTGGCTTCTGAGTAGTACCTGCAAGATCTTGAGGTTAAGGTATGCCTTTTTTTTTTTGAGACAGAGTCTCACTTTGTTGCCCAGGCTGGAGTGCAGTGGCATGATCATGGCTCAGTGCAGCCTTGACCTCCCCAGGCTCAGGTGATATTCCTGTCTCAGCCTCAGCCTCCCAAGTTGCTGGGACTACAGGAGTATGCCACTATGCCCGGCTTTTTTTTCTTTTCTTTTCTTTTTCTTTTTTTGTAGAGACAGGGTTTTGCCACGTTGCCCAGGCTGGTCTTGAACTCATGGGCTCAAGCAATTTGCCCACCTTGGCCTCCCAAAGTGCTAGGTTTATGGGCCTGAGCCACCATACCTGGCCAGGGTATGCTCTTAATTTTCAAATTTCTGCTTTACTAGCAACAGCAGACATTTACTGAGCACTTGGTAAGTGACAGACTGTCACTGAGTGCATTCATGTGCGTTTAATCCTCACAACAGCCATGCAAGGTGAAGATTATAATCCCCCATTACGCATGAGGTTTAAGCAGGTGAGGCAGCTTGCCCAGGTCATAAGCAAGAAAGTGGCAGAGCTGAGATTTAAACCTGGCCAAGCTCAGTTCATGCCCTTAACTCATAAACACCCTGCTATCTCTTAAAATGTTCATGCCCAGTAATTGACATTGCTCCTTGTGATGTTGTGGCATGAATCAGTCATATAGAGATGTGGTTGTCCTTTGCTTCTTGATTTCTAGGAAGTCTATATATATTACAGAGATTGGTGTTGAAATGGATACGAGTTGTAAATATATGTTCCCAGTCTGTCGTTTGTCTTTGCTTATATTTTCCTTGTTGTTCTTGTTTGCCATGTAAACATGTTTAAACTGATTTTATCTTTTTATATTTTAGGATACAAATTTTATCAATCTTTTCTGGCTTCTGGACTTTGAGTCATAGTTAGCAAGGTCTTTCCTACACTAGGGAATGATCCATCTTCTTCTTGTACTTTTATGTTTTCATATTTACATTTACATCTTTGATGTATTTGATGCTTATCCTGGTATACAATGTGAAAAAAATTTAAAAATTAAAAAAAACACTTTTTAAAGCACTCAAATAAAATTACCCTATCCAAATGTGGTTAGAGTTGGCATATGAAGAATATTTGGGGTAGTGAATTTTCATTTAAGAAAAAAAGCAGATTTATTGGTACCATTGGGTGACAAGCAGTGAGTTCTTCACAGTTCTAGTTAGAAGACCTTTAGTCTGAAACCTTGGTAGGGGTTTTCCTATGTGCTGAGCTGGTAAAGTGTAAAATGGGAGGTTCAGGAGTGGGCAGCTAAACAAATGAAGCTTTTGGAGGTAGCTTTGGATACTTATGAGATCCCTGACTCCCCATGCCATCAGCCTCCAAAAACTCACCTGTGAAACATTCTTGACATTTTCCCACTTTCTTCTCTTTGTCATTGTTATGAAATAATTCCTTAGCCCTCATGGGTTTGTTCTTGGCCAAAGTGTACGACTGTATCAATATGTTACTATGCTTGTCTCCTAGTCTCAAAGACCTTATGATCTTGTTGAGAGAAGCAAGACTTAGATATATAACATAAATCCTGAACAGTGCAAAAAAGTAAGAAGGCAGCTATTCATTTTTGTGGTAGAGGCTCTTTTGTATACATATGAATCAAAATGCTTCCAGTTGTGACAGAAACATAGCTCAGATTTCTTTAAGCAAATAGAGAATTTATGCTTATGTAACAGAAAAGACCAGGTGTCATGCTTATGTAACAGTCAAGAGCAACCTTCAGGCATGGCTGGATCCAGGTGCTTATTTTTGCTTAGGAATCTATTTCTCTCCTCACTTCTCAGCTTTCATTTTTCCTTGTTGCTTTCATTCTCAGATATGCTCTCCCCTTCTGGTGGAAAGATGATCACAAACAATGAGTTCCAAGCTTACCCCCTTCTAACTTAGGGGTACTTTCTTGTCTAGTTCCTCTTGCAAAAATCCCAAGCCTGGTTCTCATGCCTCTTCCTGAACCAGTTACTAGAAGGAAGAACCAATTACTAGAAGGAACTGAACCAGTTACTAGAAGGAAAGGTTGCTGATTGGTCAGTCCTGAGTCACATGTACTCCCAAAGAAACTGATAGCAGGCTCAGTTCCATTTTAACCATAAGCTCCGAGAATTGGGGAGAGGCCGTTTCCCTAAAGAAAGTTGTAGAGACATGATCAGAAAAGGGAGGAACTAAAGCTGAGTAAGCCAAAGCCCCAGAATGCACCGCAGTATGAGCTGCTTGTTCTCCAAGCTCTTAAATAATTGGCTCCAGGTGGCCAGCATCGCAAACAATGAAAGTCTTGAATCGAGTAGATAGACTCTGTTAAGCCTATAAAAATGAAGCCGCACTGAGTTGCTGTCATGTGATAAGAGCAATAACTTTAGTAGATTCTCAACTGCATTACAGAATAAAACTAAACAAACAGAAAATGTTGCTGCCTATTACTGATGATGGGTTTCTGAGATCCTAAATGGAATTTGTCAGAAAAGCTATCATCATGTAATTGGCATTTGTCAAATACCAAATCCCAGCAGAAAAGAACATAGAGAGGGATTGTTTCCCTCTTCCCAACCACTGACTATGGTTTGGAAAAAGAATGAGGTCTCAAATTGGGCTGGATTCTTAAATTGGTGCTTTTGTGAATGTCATTTTAGAACTGATTCCACACCTAAATATTCTATAGCTTGTGAAGAATGTGGCGTGGAGTGCAGGGATCTCTGTAAATGGAGTGGCATGGCTACTTTGTTGGCTGTGCCAGGGATATTAGCTGACATTTACCATGCCTGGCACTGTGCCCTATGCCATCCATGCATCATCTCACGCAGTTATCACAATAGCCCTATGACGAGGTACTCTTTTCATCCCCATTTTATAGGCGAGGAAACTGAGGCTCAGAAAGATTACTCACTCACCCGGGGTCTCAGAGCAAAAATTACTGGTAGAATCAGAATCCAGACTGGGACTGCTAGACTCCAGTATATGGGTTCCTAGCAGTGCTCCATAATTAACTGGCTTGTGTCACCCTGACCATGTCACCTCACAGAGTTTCTTCACTCTTTTTTACAGTGTACATTGTTCAACAAAATCTTTAAACAGTGATGCCACTGAAGTGTTTTACTCTGAGAATCCTGTTGTAGCTCTTAACGATGGGCTATAAATGAACTCCCTAGATTTTTCTAATCCATTCCTTCCCACCATTTCCAGAAAACAATTACTAAAATGGACTGGATAGTAGTTCATTCCTTTCATTTTATCTTTAGGAAAGAAGGCAAGGAGGTGGAAAGCTGACCAAGCTGGCTATTAGCTCTGAACTTAATAATTGCCAATAATCTTCAAAAATAGTATTGAGCTGTGTGAGCCCTGGTAATTACATAGTAGTGTGTAAATGGTTCAAAGGCTAGGCTTTTAAGCAAATTTGGATTTACATCATAATCCTGGCACTCTGACCTCAAAGAAGTAAAGGTAAAGCCTGACTGAATCTCAGTTTCCTCATCTATAAAGGGAGTCATTAGAAGGACTGAGCTCTAAAGGTTGACCTGGGGATTAAAGGAGATGATACTTACAAAGTGCTCAGCACAATGCTGCCCCTAATTGTGATTTTAAAAAATCTGGCTGCTAGTAATGCAACCATTTATTATTACTATTACTATTATTATGTCCTGTTCTTACTCCTTCCCTCTCCAAAATAAATACCACCACAACAAAATCTCCATTTCTATCACTGACATTTTGTAAACTGACAAATGTAAAGACATTCTGTCACTGACATCTTTTTCTTTGCAGTGGTTTGCAAAGCACCTTGCAATTTCCTCTCTTCTTAATTCCTGGAATTCTGTTTGAACTTGAATTGCTTAAAGCTCTCTGTTCAGCAAACTATCTCTTGTGTTTTTTCCTCTGATGTCCACAGGCTTTGAAACAGTAGCTTTTCCATAATCTTTGACAAAAGTTTGCACTAACTCCCTGAAGGATTGGTGGTTTTAGTACGGCCTTCTCGGCCTTCTCGTCCATCTGGCTCTCTGGCTCATTCTGTTTTTGTTTGTTTGTTTGTTTGTTTTTCCTTTCCTCAAGATCTTTTCTCTTTGCTTAGTTTTTTAAAGGGGAATCCCTTGAAAGTCTCCTCTAAAATATTCTTACTCCCCTTTTCAAGATTAAGCTGTTATCTTGGTGACAGGTACTGACAAATACCACATAGACGCACAAATGGTCATGTGGTTTGGCTTACAGATTAGTGCCTTTTTCAGGTGATAATTATCCCCTGGGCAGTTACAAAAGCTTTGTCATAAAAAGTTGATTATTTATGGCAACCCTGGTTCTGGCAGTTAAAATAACCTGGGGTCTAGTTATTTGGGGTTTTCTTTCTCTCCCCAAGGAACATCTCTGGAATTCATTTATGACAAAAGAAACACACAAGGGCACATATCAGCTTTTTAATCAAGATAACCTCTCATCTGTAGAGCATTTCATAGATTCCAAAGCACTTCCAAGTCCACAATCTCCCAGTGAACTTGATTCTGGGAGCCAGTCAGATGTGTCTTTCCAGGCAAGGTGAAAAGGGAGGAGGAGAAAAGTGAGAGCAGGAGGCTGGGCTGTGGGGTTGGATTTTGAGGTGATTAGCAGTCTGGCAGATGCAGTTAGGATATGCCTGGCTGGACCATGAAAAGATGGAGAATTGGGACTCCTGCTTTCTGGTGCCTTTTTCAGTCATGCTAATAACAAATGACCTGTGATAGGATTTCACAAGACTCAGAGAGAACCTCAATCATTAAACAAGCCTTTATACATTCATTTGAGCTGTTGTCTTTTTTCCCTCTTATGTTTAAGAAATCCATTTATGGCCGGGCGCGGTGGCTCAAGCCTGTAATTCCAGCACTTTGGGAGGCTGAGACAGGTGGATCACGAGGTCAGGAAATCGAGACCATCCTGGCTAACCCGGTGAAACCCCGTCTCTACTAAAAAGATACAAAAAACTAGCTGGGCGAGGTGGCGGGCGCCTGTAGTCCCAGCTACTCAGGAGGCTGAGGCAGGAGAATGGCGTAAACCCGGGAGGCGGAGCTTGCAGTGAGCTGAGATCCGGCCACTGCACTCCAGCCTGGGCGACAGAGCGAGACCGTCTCAAAAAAAAAAAAAAAAAGAAAAGAAATCCATTTATATTGTAACATTTTACTCTGCATCTGCTGCAAGAGGAAACTATAGGATAATAATGATTGCTTCCTGATCAAAAGTAAGTGAATTCCTAGCAGAGGTCATTGGAAAGATATATGGGGAGGAAAAGTGGAATATTTCTTCTTTTAGTTTTGATAGTGTTCCAAAGAAGAAGAAACAAATTTGAAGAAACTGATGGTTTACAATATTTACAGAAACACCACTACCAAAATGCCTTGGTTCTATCAGTAACTGTGTGCACCTCAGTTCCATTACCTCTCCCCTTTTTATAAAAATAACATAACCATGTGGCCCATGATTGGGAGACCTTCCTTCTGATACACCGTGATTTTTTTTTTTTTTTTTTTTTTTTTTGAGACAGAGTCTTGCTCTGTCACCCCGGTTGGAGTGCAGTGGCATGTTCTCGGCTCACTGCAACCTCCACCTCCCAGGTTCAAGCGATTCTCATTGCTGTCTCCCAAGTAGCTAGGATTACAGGTGCCTGCCACCACACGTAGTTAATTTTTGTACTTTTAGTACAGACGGGGTTTCACAATGTTGCCCAGGCTGGTCTTGAGCTCAGGCAATCCACCTGCCTTGGCCTCCCAAAGTGCTAGGATTACAGATGTGAACCATTGCCCCTGGCCACAACCGTGATTTTTATTTTGTGTATTTTCCCTGCCAAGCTTTTCCACATATATATTTCACATATATATATATAGAGAGAGAGAGAGAGAATATTTATATATACACACACACACACACACATATTGTAGGTGCCCTCATAAACAGTTTTCATCCTGCTTTTTATTAGCTTAGCATGTTCCCATATTGCTTGGCTTCATGAGTACACTTGTTTATGCAGTGTTCGTGCAGTGGATGGCCTATAATCTAATTAAACATCCCCTATTGCCTGACATTTGGATTTCAGGGCAATTAGTGCAGGCCCTGGAGCCAGCCTGACCCAGATTTCCTGCTGTGCCACTTCCTAGCTGTGCGATCTTGAGGGCTTGCTTTCTTCATCTGTGCCATGGGAATGATAATACTTTCCTGAAAGGGTTGTTTAGAGGAGAGTAATGTATATAAAGAATTTAACATAGTTCCTGGTACATAGTGTATGCTTCATACTTAGTAGCTAGTCTATTATTATTTCTAATTATCACTATTTAGATGACAGTACACTTTTAGATTCTTCTTTTAGATTCTTTTCTTTTCTTCTGAGACAGTCTTGCTCTGTCGCCCAGGCTGGAGTGCAGTGGCGTGATCTCAGCTCACTGCAACCTCCACCTCCCAGGTTCCAGTGATTCTCCTGCCTCAGCCTCTCGAGTACCTAGTACTACAGGCTTGCCCCACGATGCCCGGCTAATTTTTGTATTTTCAGTACAGACAAGGTTTCACAATGTTGGCCAGCCTGGTCTCAAACTTCTGACCTCAGGTGATCCACCCACCTCAGCCTCCCAAAGTGCTGGGATTACAGGCGTGAGCCCAGCCATTGGATTATTTTATTTTGGTAAAGTCACACATGTAGGAATATTAGGCTAAGATATTTGCATATTTGTATTGCTGTTGGTAGATATTGACATCTCTTGATATCACCGTAGTTTTTATGTCATCAGTGGTTCTACACATGCCATTTTCACTTACAACCTCACTGGAATTGGCCAGAAATGATAATTTTTAAGTTGCATAATTTAGTGTTAAATATGATACCTGGAGAAACTGTACCCTCACCAGCAAGAAATTGTAACTTTCTAAGTTGAATAACGTAGTTTGTTATCATGATACCTTGTGATCTGCTCATATTGGAAAAGTAGAGAGGATAGTATAATTAGCACCTGGTCACCATCATCCTGCTTCAACAATTACTGACTTCTTCCCAGTCTCACTACACTGTGTTTTTAGGAGTATTTTAAGCAAACCTTGGCCATATATCACTTTACTCATCAGTACTCTGCTATACCTCTCTACCTGATAAGGACCCTTCCTTTTTTTGTTTGTTTGTTTGTTTGTTTGTTTGAGACAGGGTCTTTCACTCTGTTGCCCAGACTGGAGTGCAATGGCCCAATCACTGCTCACTGCCCTCACTGCAGCCTCTGTCTCCCAGGCTCAGGTGATCCTCCCACCTGAGCCTCCCAGGTAGCTGGGATTACAGGCATGTCCCTACTAAACCTGGCTAATGGTTTGTATTTTTTTTGTAGAGGTGGAGTTTCACCATGCTGCCCAGGCTAGTCTCAAACTCCTGGGCTCAAGTGATTCACCCACCTTGGCTTCACAAAGTGCTAGGATTACAGGCATGAACCACCACTTTTTTTTCATAAGTCACCATCCCTTATCCCATCTGACAAGATTAATAATAGTTCCTCAATGTTATCTAATATTCAGTCCAAAGTTGAATGTCCTCATATGCAAATTTTACTTCAGACTGCACATGAGGTGATATTGAAGAATTCTTGTTAATTTGTCTCAAAGACGTCCTTGTACAGTTAACTTATTTGAATCAGTATCCCAACATGATCCACTCATTCCTTTCTTTCCTTTTTTTTTTTTTTTTTTTTTTTGAGACAGAGTCTCGCTCTGTTGCCCAGGCTGGAGTGCAGTGGCGTGATCTCGGCTCACTGCACGCTCCACCCCCCTGGTTCACGTCATTCTCCTGCCTCAGCCTCCCAAGTAGCCGGAACTACAGGTGCCTGCCACCACGCCTGGCTAATTTTTTATATTTTTAGTAGAGACGGGGTTTCACCGTGTTGGCCAGGATGGTCTCGATCTCCTGACCTTGTGATCTCCTCCCACCTCAGCCTCCCAAAGTGCTGGGATTACAGGCGTGAGCCACTGCACCCCGCCTCTTGCCTTCTTTTTTAAGAGACAAGGTCTTTACTATGTTACCCAGGCTTGTCTCAAACTCCTGTGCTCAAGTGATCTCTTGCCTCAGCTTTCCAAGTAGCTGGGACTACGGGCATACACCACTGTGCCTGACTGGTCCACCCATTTCTTATCATTGTTATCGTGAAAAACCTCGCTTTTCCCCCCTTTTTTTACCCTCTTGCTGAGGAAACCAGGTCATTTTTCTGGCAGAATATTTTCTAGCCAAGATTCAGGTATGCTTTCTCATGATGTGTTTTATGTTTTCCTCCATCCCCGTTTTCTGTAAATTGGTAAGTAGATCTGGAGGTTTGATAAGCATCTTCCTTAATTTTAGCAGGAAGTTATTTTGAGGGCACAACACATCCTCACAGTCCCTCCCTGGGTAGAGTCTTATACAGCTGACCAGACACCAGTTGTTACTGGCCTCCCCTGGTAGTAGTAGAACAGCACAAAAATTCAATTGACCATTAAACTGGTTGGTCAATAGAAGCTGAATGTAGGAATAAGTGATGATATTAGCTTAGGCTGAGTGCAGTGACTCACCCCTGTAATCCCAACATTTTGGGAGGTCAAGGGGAGAGGATCACTTGAATCCAGGAGTTTGAGTCCAAACTGGGCAACATAGTGAAACCCCATCTCTACAAAAACTAAAAAAATTAGCCAGGTATGGTGGTGCACGCCTGTCGTCCCAGATACTTGGGAAGCTGAGGTGAAAGGAATGCTTGAGCCCAGGAGGTCAAGGCTGTAGTGAGCCACAACTGCGCCACTGACCTCCAGCCTGGATGACAAAATGAGATCCTGACTGGAAAAAAAAAAAAAAAACAAGAAAGAAAAGAAAAAAAAAAGTTGCACCAGGTGCAGTGGCTCATGCCTATAATCCCAGCATTTTGGGAGGCTAAGGCAGGAGGATTGTTTGAGCCCAGGAGTTTAAGACCAGCCTAGGCAATGTAGTGAGACCCCCATTTCTACAAAAAAATGAAAAGTAGCCAGGCATGGTGGTGCATCTGTAGTCCCAGCTACTCAGGAGGCTGAAATGGGAGGATCACTTGAGCCCAGGAGGTCAAAGCTGCAGTGAGCCACAATTGCACCACTGCACTCCAGCCTGGGAGACAAAGCTAGACTCTGTCAAAAAAAAACAAAAACAAAACTGCCACCTGGTAGAACGTGGTTAATTAAGTGTTAGTAATAAGAATTTTTAGAACTCAAAAGAATAAACTAGCTCCACAGGGCTGGGTTGACCTAGGAAAGCTTCTCAGAAGAAAAACTTGGTCTGAGATTTGAATAATGAGTAGTATTTTAAAACATGGAGAAGGATGAGGGAGGGACTATTCTGGACCTGAGTTCAAAGATACACAAAGCTTTTTAAATGTCAACCAATTAGTCCTCTTATGTTGACAGCCCTTGATACATACCTTCTGTGCCTTTTCCTTTCTTTTGTTCTTTAATTCATTCAACAAATATTTATTGAGTGCCTATTATGAGCCAACTTTTTTGTGGCCTGGGGAATGTGTTCATGAGGCAGCCTAGTTTTCTGGTAAAAACATCAGCTGGGAATCAGAAGACTTTAGTCTTCTCTTAAGGCCTGTTTTTAGAATAGAAGTACAAAAAAATTCTTTAAGGTTATTGTTGCTGTCAGTATCTCTAGATAGAGACTTTGGCAGCTCAGACAGAGGATGTAGCATACTGTCACCTTTCCTGGGAAGAAAGGACTTCTGCTGTTTGAATGAAATAGGTTTTTTCCTTACCTTCTTTCCTCTCTCTTTATTCTTTCTTGTGGGAGCACTTTATCCTTTGAGCTCCAAAAACAAAGCTGGAAACCCATGAAACAATATTTGCCACGACCCTGGGCAAAGATACAAATGAAAACAAGCAGAATTCTTTAGCATCCAGACAGTTCACCTTTGTTCATATTCCAAGCGCGTGGGATGGCAGCAGGGGGTGCAGGGGGAGGTTTACCTGTGGTTATCCTGCTGAAAGAGGTGTACTCATTCTCACGAAAAAGAATTGATCTTGAGACTGAAAATGGCTTATGGCAGGGTGGGTGGCTGAGAACAGAAGACATTGTTAGCATTTTTGACATATTCATACATCTTGAGCAACAGCTCAACTTCTATCAGTTTGATCCAGGTCTTTTTTACTTTGAATTCAATTCTATCAGCATCTATTGAGTGCTTGCTGTGTGCAATACTAGTCATTTCAAGAGGAGGAATTTAGCTTCCTTTCCCGTTATCTCCACCAGCCCCCTCACTCCAGAAGCACTTCAAATAAGCTTACAAGCTAAGTATGTACACTGTAGTTGCTGTGCAAACGTAGCTTTGAGATGGCCACCCTGCCACCCTGAAGTCCCTCTCTTCTTCTTTGTCCTCTCCTATTGCATAAAATTCAGAATTTTCAGGAGAATTTCAGAATTTTCAGTAGAGTTTCAGAATTTTCAAGATAGAAGGAAACCGAGGGTCACCCAGTTCTGTTTGGTAACAAATGTGTTCCACTTCTTCCCCTAGCCAGAGTCCCAGGACAGAGGGTTAGCTCATAATGTCTTTGGCTCCTCTTTTATCCGTAACCTCCCGGGTATAAAATGTAAGTGATTAGTGTTTCACAAGACTTGGATTGAAAAACTTTAATCCAGTGCATTCTGTTTGATCAAAACAGGGTCCAGGAAAGTTAAATAACTTGTCCATAGCTGCCACAGTCTGTGGGTAAACAGGGACCAAAACCCAAGGCCACCTGATACCCCATGCATAGCCTTCCTATAAAGCCACTTGCCCATGGTGTGGACATGATTGCCCTGTGGGTATGGGGCACGCTGGGGCCAATGACACACTATCTTTGGGAAAGGGTGTAGCTTTGTGGTTAAGACCATCAACATTCTGGCAGACTAAGTAAGTTCTGGCATGGCTGTTTAGTAGCTGTGTGACCTTGAGCAAGTTACTTATCTTCTCTGAGCCTCCATGCCCTCATTTATAAAACAGGGCAATACCCTCTTCAGCAGGTTGTGAGGATTCAGTAAGGTAATACATGTCACATACTTGTCACAGGTCTGGTGTAAGGCAAATGGCACCTAACATTATTTTCTAAATTTTCAGCACTCAGATGTGAACTTCCCAAGTCATAATGGTTCTTTCTGTTCCATCTGAAGTTAACTCAAACCTGTCTTTATTACTCCATTTGTTGAAATAGAATCTGATATGGAACTTTTTGCTTGGAAGATGTGCCACACATGTAGTCTACTGTTAGAAATTGTTTAAAAATAAGAGTTTCAGAGCTGTCTTTCCGACTGGTTGGTTGGTTCCTGGGTTTTGAAGAGACTTATCTCCTTGCTTTGTTTGGGACCATAATAAACCTAGCTACTGTTTATGAAATTATTACTATGTGGTAGCCCCTGAACCAGGCTTTTCTCTAATCTTCACCTCCACCCTTTGAAGTAGGTGCTATTCGGTCCTAATTGCAGATGAGGAAACTGAGGTTCTGAGAGACTGAGTAACTTGCTTGATGGTTGAAGGTATTTTGGTGGTTCTCCCTCGTGGAAGGTAGAGGAGCACACTGTGCTCTGCAGTTGTCTAGATGTGAGATTATGTCTAGGGTGACTCCAGCACTTGGGGTTGACACTTGACAGGGACTTGAGTGAACATCCAACCCCCTGGTTGATCAACAGGGGAAGCTGGTGAGCAAAGAGGTCACGGGACTGGACCCAAGTCAGTGCTGCTTCTCATTCAGTGTTCTTTCAGTCACATCATATGGGCTCAAATCCTTGACCCTTGCATCATAGGCTCTGGCCTTAGGACTCCCTGGTTTGTGACTAGCCTGTGAATTAATGTTCCACTTGAGAATTGGAACTTCAGGTTCTAGAAGCAAAGTGCTTGTATTTGAACCCCAGCTCTGCTACTTACTAGCTGTGTGACTTTGGGCAAGTTGCTTGAACTCTCTGTGCCTCAGTTTCTCCTACTATAGAAGTACTCATTTCATAGGATTGTTCTAAGGATTACTTGAGATACTTCATTAAAGTCAAAGAACAGTGCCTGGCAGAGAGCAAACACCTCATTAGCTCTCAGCATCATTTATTGAGCTCTCATCACTTGCCCGGTGTCTTTTGGCATGTAGCCTTGTACAAGAGATTCATGGGGATGTAGCCTTCTTTGGGATGTAGCCTTGTACAAGAGATTCATGATTCTTGTGGAGCATATAGTCTAGTAGGGGAAACAGATGCTGGAGAATGATGAAGATTATGATTTATTAAGTAATTCTAGTGCTATTTGTTATTTATGGGGCACTATTTAGAAGTTGCTGCAAGGTATCTTTGTTTTTAGTTCTAATTCTTATAAATGGACAACATTAATGTAAATATTTTGGGTAAGAAGTTTGGCCAGGGTTGCACAGAACCCTCAGCTTTGAGAAGCCCATGGTTTAGCATCTCATGCCAGCAACCATCTATGTGTGTATTTTTGTTTTGTTTTTTAGGGATGGAGTCTTGCTCTGTCACTCAGGCTGGAGTCTAGTGGTACAGTCATAGCTCACTGTAACCTCCAACTCCTGGGCTCAAGCCATCCTCTTGCCTCAGCTTCTAAAGGAGTTAGGACTACAGGAATGCACCATCATGCCCTCCTAAATTTTTACATTTTGTATACAGACAGGATCTCACTATGTTGGTCAGCCTGGTCTTGAACTTCTGGCCTCAAGTGATCCTCTTGCCTCAGCTTCCCAAAGTACTGGGATTATAGACATCAGCCACCATGCCCAGCCAGTCATCTGTGTTATATCCAGAACAGAATTAGCTATGGCCCCACTACTTAGATGCAAGCAGCCCACCCTCGAAGGGCAGAAGGGAAGCTATGACTGGGCAGAATCCACAAGGCAGCAAGACTTGGTCCACTGAAGGAACAGATAGCTCTCATAGTCATAAGAGGCCTGTAGGAAGAAGACAGGGTAGGAACCAAATGCTGTTGTAAAGATAACACAGGCACTATGTAACTGAGTACCTATTTTTAAGTGACAGTGGTGTATTTTAGGCCAGTTCTGTCCTATTTGTAGTCTATCTCCATTTTCCCTCAGTAATTCTTTTCTCATAGTTGATCTTTCCTCTGTTTCAACCTCTTGTTTGTTTTGCCATTTGATATTAAAAGAATCTATATGCATATGCATTTCTTGACAAATGAGTACATTGAGCTTAATTTTCTGATGAGCCCTTATAAAATATTACCATGCTGAACTAACCCAAAATGTGGGCTGCCTATACCAAACGTGCTAATTTTAGACAAGGTGCTTTCATCAGTACATATGATAAGAATTTTTATTTGAAAGCTTTCTTGAAATTAAATGCATAAAATCGAGATAATACTCCATATACACTTCAGTCTTTGCTGTTTAATAGAATCACAGAAGCATACACATTTATGTTTAAATCACCTTGTTATATGGTTCAAGAATCTATGTCTCAGAGAGATTAATTGACTTGCCCAAGACCACAGACTTAATGGCAGGGCCAGATTGTATACTATGTCTTCTTTCTTTTTGTTTTTTAAATTTTTTTAGAGGTAGGGTCTCACTCTGTTGCCCAAGCTGGAATGCAGTGGCGTGATCATAACTCGCTGCAGCCTCAAACTCTTAGGCTCAAGCAATCACCCTGCCTCAGCCTCCTGAGTAGCTTGTGCCATAGGCATATGCCACTGTGCCTGGCTAATTGTTATTATTATTATAGTAGAGATGGGGTCTTACTTTGTGGCCCAGGCTAGTCTCAAACTTCTGGGCTCTAGTGACCCTCCCACCTTGACCTCCCGAAGTGTTGGGATTACAGGTGTGAACCACTGCACCTAGCCCATGTCTTCTAATTTAGGTCACTTCACTCTTCACTGTGCTGCTTCTTTTTTTCTTTTCTTTTTTTTTTTTTTTTTTTTTTTTTTGAGACGGAGTCTCGCTCTGTCGCCCAGGCTGGAGTGTGGTGGCACGATCTTGGCTCACTGCAAGCTCCGCCTCCCGGGTTCACACCATTCTCCTGCCTCAGCCTCCCGAGTAGCTGGGACTACAGGCACCTGCCACTGCGCCCAGCTAATTTTTTGTATTTTTAGTAGAGATGGGGTTTCACCGTGTTAGCCAAGATGGTCTCAATCTCCTGACCTCATGATCCACCCACCTCAGCCTCCCAAAGTGCTGGGATTACAGGCGTGAGCCACCACGCCCGGCCACTGCTTCTTTTATATATGTGCGACAGTCAAATCCATTTTTGAAATTATAGGGTTAAATCAAAGAATTAATCTCTTTGGAAGCAAGGAGTATTGGAAAAGTTCTCCAAATTCCATCTTTTTTCCTAAATTCATTTCAAAAAAAAAAAAAAAGGAGAAGGATGATTTATTTACCAGAAGGGTTAATAATAGCATGGATTACGTGCTAACCGTATGCCTAGAAATCTGACATACATATTATCTCATTGGATTATTCATGTGTCTTTAATTCATTAAAGCCTTGAAACTCTCATATCCCCATTTTATAGATGCTTAAACTGATGTTTGTCATCATTAAGTAAATTGTCCAAAGTCATATAGTTGGCAAGTGAAAACTTGGTATTTGGACCCACGCTTCTCATTCTAAAACAGGGGTGTCCAATCTCTGGAAGAAGAAGAATTGTCTTGGGCCACACATAAAGTACACTAACACTAACAATAGCTGATGAGCTTTAAAAAAATCACAAAAAAAAAATCTCATAACGTTTTAAGAAAGTTTACAAATTTATGTTGGGCCACATTAAAAGCCATCCTGGGACGCATGCAGCCTGTGGGCCATGGGTTGGAAAAGCTTGTTCTAGAGCTTGTATTCTATGTTCTTCCAGGAAGAAGGACAGAGTGTTGAGTCTTCCACAAAGAAAAGTTTGCTGTAAAGCCAGATTGGGAGGGAAATATCTGATTCTTTTTCAGTTTATTAGCTCTTCACTTTGTAATTTAACCTTCCATATTAAAAGCTTCTCTAGGAAGTAAGAATTAATTTGGGGGAAGGAAGCCTCAATTATTCCTGCTTCCAGCTGGTACAGATGCTTGGCCTCTTCAGGACAGGTAGGAGGGAGAATGTTGGCATCTCTCTACTGAGCTCATAAACTGGAGAAGCATCTAAATTCAGGAATTATGCCAGGTGGGGTGGGGGTGTGGGAGGGAGGAAAAGGATGTGGTGTTTGGGGCCCATAACTCAGGAAATGTGATGGCACCTAATTTCAGAGTGGCATGAGGCAAGCATTTAGGAAAAGAATAGTGAACTATTGTTATGGGTTTTTTTTTAAAATGGGTGGGTTGTTTTTATAAAGTTTTATGAACAGGAAACTGAAGCAAAATGCTGATCCTTTTAGTTTTTGAACTCTGCCAGCATCATTTTTATATTTATTTTTGAATTTTGATGACAGGCACTTCCTTTAACACTTCTGGGGGTAAAGTGTAACAAGATACCCAAAACTGCATTTCATAACAGCAGAATCCAAATGAAGAGTTGTAGTTTCAGATCTTTTCGATAACACAGTGAGACAGAATTGGATCCCTCCCCAGCCAGGGGAGAAAGAGAACTCTTTCAGTAACTGAGGCAGTCTGCAGAATTTTTTCCCTTTCAAAACATTCTAGAAAATTTTCCTAACATGTGGAAAACCTCTAACATGTATTAAAATGGGATAGGCTGTGGCAAAGAAAATACAGATCAAATTCTCCTCCTCCCATGAATCATAAAAACCCAGCCTTCCCAGCTATTGTTTCTCCTGGAAGATGACTTCATCTTAAAGAAAGTGGTTCTATCTGTTGTGTGTTTTGAATGCACTAAGCCAACGTTTCAGGCATCTGGTTGCCAACTTTGGAGATGTTAAAAGCCTGTTTTGTTCCTGCAGGGCACTCTTTCATTGCCTACCTTGTAAAAGTTATGTCTTATTGCATTTTCCTGGCACCAGAGCAATCCTTGTACCTAACCATTGCATTTGGTTGTTCTGAGCCTGCAGGCAGCACTGGGTTATTAAAGTTCAGGGAGGAATCCACGTGATGTTGGCTTTACAATTTTAATTCTCTCTTACCTTCTTGCCTCCCTTCCTCCCACTCAATGACAGATGAGCTTTGTTCACCATGTATTGTCTCTAAACCAGAATGATCTCTCAAAATATCTCTTGTAAGACTCTAGGAGGGGAGAACATGACCCCCCTTTGGTGGAGCAGCTAGCAGAGAAGTTTCCTTCTTCCTTTGGCTTCTTTGAATAAAAAGTTCTTGAGTCTATAATTTATCATCAGCCTGGAACTTCAGATAAGCACCATGTTTAATCTTGCAGAAACATCAGGCAAAATCTCCCCCCTCCCTTAAAAGTCAGTCCCTTAGGGCCCACCTCAAGAAAACAGAGTTTTGATACAGATGACACTAGGTGTGAGCATGGCAAGTAAAGACGGAAAAAACATTTTTGTAGAGTTTAACCTGGAATCAAAAACCTAGAGAAGGGAATGAAAGAAATAACCTTTAAAGGGAAGGAAAAGGGCAGGTGAGCATGTTGCACAGTATCTATTTGACGTCCTTTTGTCACTAGTTTCAGCCTTCCTGGCAAGTCCACCTTGTTCAGGAATTAGTGTGTAAACAGCTGGAAGGAACTGAAAGCTCTATCATATTTGAGAGGCCCCCACAGTCTAACACCGTAGGAGCCGTTTCCCAAAGTGGTTTGGACTCTTCAAGAACCTAAACATTAAAATTAGCGGCCTATTTGAATTACCTTTCAAAATTTCAAACAGCCCACTATAGTATTCTGCATATTATTTTTTGGTCCCATCTCAGAAGTTTTAAATATGGTGTGTTCCTCCTTGCAAAAATCTTCTCTGGGTTTGCTTCCTTCATGACATGTTCTTTGATTAGCCCCATTTCAATTTAATTTTCATTTCAACAAATATGAGCCAAGAGTCTGCTATGTGCCAGCATCATAGGAGGAGCTGGGGCTACTGTGATGAGCAAGATAGATATGGTCCCTGTCCCCTTGTAGCATGCAGCCGGGCAGCAGAGACAGATATAAAATCAGTCAATATGAGCAGGCTGACTACTGGGGAAGAAGAGGTACTTGGCACCTTGGGGGCACAAAGTAAGGATTACCCTAGCCTGGGGGTCACAGATAACCTTGAGTAAGAGGAATTAGCTAGGCACAGCTATGAGGTGGTTGTACTTATTAATGCTAGAGTTGAAGAACCAAATGATAGTACTATGATAAAATCTGGGGAACTAGTGACTAAGTGCTTCTGTTCAGTCCTCTATTGCCAAGGCTTTTGGTTTAATCAGAATTGTGGGCACGAGAACTGTTTGCTGAGCTTGGTTTTGGCTGTGAGATGGAAAAAAATTCAAGTAAAGCAGAAACTGTCTTAATTCAGCTCCCACTTAACCAAAGCATTCAGTTAACCCACACCCACTAACCCCTCTGTGAAATGTGTCTGATACCCACAGCACACAGAACACTTTCAGCTAATATGCTGCTTCTAGCATACACCAGCCCATTTCCACTCCCACCAGATGATACACATATTTGCCAGGAGTACCCGAACCTGTTTCTACTAGTTGAACTTGTTCTGTAATTAAAGTCTTCTGCCCATGCCCCCACCCCCACCACCTGCCCCAGCCCCAGCCCCAGCCCCAGGTCTTTTTTCAAGTAAACATCTCAAGCCAAGTGCCCTCCGCCCATTCTCTGCTCTACAGCTAATTTTTAAAAAAACGTAAATGCTGTCATGCCCTCTGGCTGTGAAGATAAACATGTTTTAAATTGGAACCTTGGATACCAGATTGTAAATCAAGTCCCAAGAGCCAGAACACATCTCCTAGTGGGTGGCTTACTTGGTAGTTTACTCGGAGTATAGATTTGTCTATTTTTCATCATATCCTTGAGGTACCCATCTGTATATAGCATGGTGTGGCACACAGTAGTTCCTCGGTGCATGTTTGTTTGGATGAACAAGTTAAGAGGCTCCCTTTGCCCATTCTGGGTTTTGATGCTACAGCCATTGGGCTAATTACCCAGTGCACCTCAGGACTGAAGGTTTGTGGTCAGAGCATTTCTAGCCTGTGGCTGGGGGTTCATTATTGGGCTTGCTGATCATTCTGATTCATAACACAATGTATGTTACTCAAACAGTGCTTTTTGAGGGTGTTTTACAGATTTCTGGGTCTGCTGCCAAAGATTCCAATTCACTGGACCCAAAGTGGGGCTCAGGGATATATATGGATTTGATAAGCTTCTTAGTCAATTTCATAGCAGGTGGTCTCTGGAAGTGTCCCTGACTCCTCAGAAGTCATTTTTCTATAAATGTATGGGTTTTCAAATTCAGGCCAGATGATATGAATACTGCCATATTTTGCTGTTTTATACATTTTCCTCCACATGTTAACTTCTCTGGAATTGCCAAGGGTCTTACAATTGATCATATAATTTAATTGGCAATATTTTTCTTTTCTTTTCTTTTCTTTTTGAGATTGAGTCTCTCTCTGTTGCCCAGCCTGGAGTGCAATGGTAGTCTTAAGCTCACTGCAACCTCTGCTTCCTGGGCTCAAGCCCCCCGAGTAGCTGGGAGTACAGATGTGTGCCACCATGCCATCTACTTTTTCTATTTTTTGTAGCGACAGGGTTTCAGCATGTTGCCCAGGCTGGTCTCCAACTCCTGGGCTCAACTGATCTGCCCGCCTCAGCTTCCCAAAGTGCTGGGATTACAGGGGTAAGCCACCACACCCAGCCTATTTTTCTTTTTAGAGAGTACATAAAATAATAGCACATATTACAGTCTTAGGTTTGACGAAATATGGTACTTTGATTACTGAGTTTGTAGTTGATAGAAGAGAAAACACCTCTAATATCCAAAGCTGGAATTTGCACATTTTAGGTTCTAATTTCTCTGAATAATGGTTAGTATATGAAACCCACATAAATGAATACAAATACCTTAGTTGTAGCCTGAGGGCAATAAATAACTAAATAAATATATGGCCAGGCATGGTGGCTGACATCTGTAATCCCTTTGGGAGGTCGAGGCAGGTAGATCACATGAGGCCAGGAGTTCGAGACTAGCCTGGCCCACATGGTGAAACCCAGTCTTTCCTAAAAACACAAAAATTCGCCAGGCATGGTGGTACACATCTGTAATCCCAGCTTCTCGGGAGTCTGAGGCAGGAGAATTGCTTGAACCTGGGAAGTGGAGGTTGCATTGAACCGAGATTACGACCACTGCACTCCAGCCTGGGCGACAGAGTGAGACTCTGTCACAAAGGAAAAAAAAAAAGTTAAAAAATTTTAAAAATTAAATATAACATATTTATTGAATCCTTAACCCCCAAATATGAAATACTCTCAAATAAAGGCAGACTGTCGATAAAGTTCAAAGATACTCTAGTAGTACACAGAAAATGTTTTATTAATTCTGTGGGTAGAACAAGCCTGCTGATAGGTATAAGTTCAAATTGGAGAAGGTCAGGATTCTTACTGCAAAATCTTGAGTGAGACAGGTTTTTGTTTATACGAGCCATGCATCCAGAAACACCATATATCAAGAAAATAGTAAATTAAACCCCTTGGGGTTTTTATTTAGTCACTGAGTTTGCATTTCTGCCCCCCAAAACAAATATAGTGGCAAAGGTTGTCCTGGGAAAGAATAAGACTTGAAAAAAATTCCCTCTTCCCTGTTTTCTTCTTTGTTATACTTCATTGAAACTTTAATTTTCACTGCTGTTTTAAAGTATATTTGTGTACCTGAAGCAGTTTAAGACAATTTTCTGTCCCCTCACTGTCTTACTCCTATATTCCTCTTTATTCTTTTGTCTGTCTTGTGTTTTATGGAATTTGTTATTCAGCCAAGGGTCAGGTCTGGGCATCAGGGAAGACTTGATTCATTGACCTATTCTGGTGTTTCTTGGCACTCAATCATTTCTTCTTTGCCCCACCAAGCCTAAGCTGATATTTGATACCAATCAATGATCAAAAACTAAAGTGAAAATACCTTGAGGTCAATACCCACAGATTCCCTTGGCTCTAATGCCATATTTCAGTGCCACTCTCTGTTTACCACAGCATTTCTCAGTAGTGGCACTATTGACATTTTGGACCTGCTACTTCTTTGTTATGGGAAGCTGTTCTGTGCATTGTAAGTGTTAACAGCATCCTTAGCCTTTACCTATTAGATGCCAATGGCACCCTGGCCTTGTCCACTGACAATCAATCAAAAATATATCCAGACATTGCCAAATATCTGCTGGGAGGTAAAATCACCATTGGTTGAGAAGCATTCCTCTTATGAACCAGAGGCTAGCAAATGTTTATGATGTTTCAGGACAAAACACTTCAGTATTATTTTTTTGAAAAATAAAATTTTGCTAATTTCATAGCTAATTTTTTATTTTTATTTTAATTAATTAATTATTTTGAGACAGATTCTCACTCTGTTGCCTAGTCTGGAGTACACTGGCATGATTATGGCTCACTGCAACCTCGACCTCCTGAGCTCTAGGGATCCTCCCACCTCAGCCTCCTAAGTAGCTGGGACCATAGGCATATGCTACTACGCCCAGCTAATTTTTTGATTTTTTTTTTGTAGAGATGGGGGTCTCATGTTGTTCAGGCTGATCTCAAACTCCTGTGGTCAAGCAATCCTCCTGCCTCGTCCTCCCAAAGTGCTGGGATTACAGGCGTGAGCCACTGTGACTGGCTAATTTATTATTACTACTTTTTGCTTTATAGCTGATAATCCACAGGATTAGCGCAGTTGGGAGAAAGAGAGAGATTCTCTCCTTTAACCAGTTTTTCAGAAAATGAGACCTTAAAGAAAATGCAAGAATTAAGACTTCCAGCTTTAGAATATCCAGGGATACTTTTTTTTTTTTTTTTTTTTTTTTTTTTTTTTGAGACAGAGTCTAACTTTGTCGCCCAGGCTAGAGTGCAGTGGCACGATCTCGGCTCACTGCAACCTCTGCCTCCCAGGTTCAAGTGATTCTCCTGCCTCAGCCTCCCAAGTATCTGGGACTACAGGCACCTGCCACCATGCCTGGATAATTTTTGTATTTTTAGTAGAGACGGGGTTTCACCATGTTGGTCAGGCTGGTCACGAACTCCTGACCTCAGGTGATCTGCCCTCCTTGGCCTCCCAAAGTGCTGGGATTACAGGCATGAGCCACTGCACCCAGCCCAGGGATACATTTTTGTAAATCTAGACAGGAGTCAGTGGACAGCTCCTCAGGCAAAGGGAGAATAGTAATACTGGTATGAGTTTAGAGATGATCATTGCTTCATTCATGACATTTTTACCTGTCTAGCAGTAAATCACAGTCCTGATCTGTCAGAATTCACTGCCAGAACTTCTTCAGGTTCCCTCCCCATCAAAACTGAAATTAGAGAGAGGAGAGGGGGGCTTGCATTAACTGGGAATGTCACCCAAATGGAAGGGGAGGGAAAAGGCGTTGCAACACTCATGTGTCCAGCATATACCTACACCATCCATGCCACATTCGCAGGTAGAAGAGATGACTTCAGATACCAGGGAAAGCAGATGGAGATACACATATTGGAGGCCCAGGCTTTGGGGGATCAGCTACTGTTCCTTGAGCTCCTTCACATGTAAACACATAGGTTACAATTGAAAGGCCACATTTTAAAATCGGCCATATTCTTTGAGCAACTATGTATTAAACGTCTGCCTGGCATAGAAGTTCAGGAACGGGTGGAGAAGAGGAGGGGAGAAATGTGTCTAATTGAACACCTGACTGTAATAAGCATTCATTATTTGATAAATGATTGAATGGATGGATGAACAAGCCTTTAAAGAAAAAGGAACTCAGGCCTGGCATGGTGGCTCACACCTGTAATCCCAGCACTTTGGGAGGCCAAGGCAGGCAGATCACTTGAGGTCAGGAGTTCGAGACCAGCCTGGCCAACATGGTGAAACCCTGTCTCTACTAAAAATACAAAAATTAGCCGGGTGTGGTGGTGTGTACCTGTAATCCCAGCTACTCAGGAGGCTGAGGCGGGAGAATTGCTTGAGCCCAGGAAGCGGAGGTTGCAGTGAGCAAGATCACACCACTATACTTTAGCCTGGGCGACAGAGTAAGACTCTGTCTCAAAAATATAAAATAAATTTCAAAAATAATAATAATAAAATATAAAATATAAAATAAAATAAAATAGAACTCGCTATTCCTCATGTTAAGATATAACGCTAATAGGACAAAGCATTGTCCTGTTGGCTGAGAAGGTTGTCACAGCCACGTTAGCTTCTGGTTTTATCCTCAGGCTGGGCCTGCTCTGCTCCCAGTCATGGGACTGGGATTTAAGGAGTTGACAGATGGTCTCCAAGCCTTGCCTGGTTGTCTGCAAGTCTAAAAGGGGCTAATAACCAGTGGTGGGCTTCTGTATTCAGGCCCACCATTCCACCAGCAGCCCAAATGACCCCTGCTCAACACAGGCAAGACCACAGGCCCTGGGCTTGGCACAGTTCCTGCAAATGCAGAACAGCCCTCTTTATTTCAGTCTCCAGGCTTCTGGCTGGCAGGGAACACTGCCCAACTGTGAAGCATTTTATAGGATTATAACGGGCTGTGCCGAAGGCAAGTTCTGAAAGACACTTTGTGCCGTTTCTTTGAGTGAAGCTGCCTGTTAGAGCAGTGTTGTTCCTAAACCCATAAACACACACACAGGCAGAATGGGGAGTGCCGGGCTCCTGGGGCCACTTAGCTTGGCTGCATTGCAGGGCTGGACCAGCTTCCCTCAACTGTGACACTAACCTTAGGGATATGCTTGGAAGCCCTCCCGCAGCGCTGCCTGTTTTCTGACAGTCTTTGATCACGGACACCCCCAGATAGAGTCCCAGGCAGATTGCACAAAACCCAAATCTGTCAATGGTGGAGCAGTGCATTACATATGGGGAAGGTGCTGAAGTCAGGGACCAAGGTGGAAATTGCATGAGGTCAGAAATACTCCTGAAAATTCATTAAATGCCTCAAGGACCATATACATGGCTTGTATGCACCCAAAATTGCTGGCTTGAGTTCATAGGCTTTGTTGTACCAAAAATATATGTTTATAAACACCAGAATCCTATTCTGGGTGGTGAGAAATTCATGCTATAAGAAGCTTGGAAGAATCAGACCACCCAAGGGAATTCCAGATTCCCATCTTTCCTTTTGTAGCTTATGCTTTTTTGCAGCACTATTTAAATTGTTACAGGCCATTAGCAATCTCTCTGCCTCTGTCTCTCTCTTTTTGCCTAGCATGTATAGTGGAAAAGAGATATGTTTGCCATACATATGTTGTGTAGCCCTGTGTATTTATTGATTTTTATGGCTCCAGTATCTTTTAAGGAGAGCAAAGAAATGTTTTAAGAGAAGATGGATATGGCAGCCTTCTCATCAATCCATATGACTGTTCATTGCTCTGCGACAGTTGGGCTTCAACCTAAGTTGCACTTTAACATTTCTTCGGAGGCCAGGGACAGTGGCTCATGCCTGTAATCCTAGCACTTTGGGAGGCCGAGGTGGGTGGATCACTTGAGCTCAGGAATTTAAGACCAGCCTGGGCAACATGATGAAACCCCATCTCTACAAAAAATACAAAAATTAGCTGGGCGTGGTGGCATGTGCCTGTAGTCCCATCTACTTGAGGGGTTGAGGTGGGAGGATTGCTTGAGCCCAGGAGGTTGAGGCTGCAGTGAGCCAAGATCGTGTCACTGCACTCCAGCCTGGGCAACAAAGCGAGACCCTGTCTCAAAACAATAAAATAAAATAAACATATTTCTTAGGGTTTGTTTACTGTTACACTGGACTTATGGTATGTCAGACTCCCTGCTTGGCCCTAAGGATACTGTGATGAGCAACCCAGTCCCAGGGCTATCAGACTTCGCCAGGGTGACTGTTTTCTCCACCAGGTGCTGTAAGTACATTTTCCAACTGGAGAACAAGGCCCAGCAAGCTCTTTTGGGGGTTAAAGCCAGTGGCTTTGATGGCCAGCGTCTTCTAGTTGAGATAGTGGACTGTGAGGGCCAGAAGAGCAGGAAGAGGAAGGGGAGTAAGAAGTGGCTCAAGTACTTGGGCACAGGTTCTTGGTGACCAGGCAAGCCCTGAGTGAAGCATGTCTCTGCCTCTGGCCCTGCGTTTGGCTGCATAGTTAATCAGGGGCTACTTGGAGATGAGGTTACTCTCACACCCCCACCAAGCTTGGCTAAGCTTTTGGGGCACTTGTGTGAGCTCCCCATCAGCACAGCTCAGGCTAAAATGATAAAGTTGTGTTCAGGAATACAAATAGGAAAAATCAGTGGTTCTGAGGTGCTCTTTCCTGCCCCATACCTCTTCTTAGGCAGTTTTCTTCCCATTGCTTCAGGTTGTCTATAGAGGGAAAAAAACTCAGGTGCTCTCTTCAATTTCAGTTGGAACCTCTACTCATTCAGGAGCTTCATTTACATGTGTGGTAATAACAGGCTGGCTACACTGGGCCCGATTCTTTCTGCCTCCAAAGGCAGTCTGTCTGCACTAGCTGGGTAGGAAAGTAAGTGGATTTAGTGCCAGGGTGTGGATTTGATACCTGGGATGAAGACCTGTGTATTATCAGGTGTCCTGCCTGAGAAGTAGGAACTGCTGGGTTCTGACCTCAGCTAGAAGCAAAGAACATGCAAACAAGGACTAGATATCACCATTCCCACTATCCCCTGTATCCTCAGGAAATAAAAACAAAAGACAATGTCTCAGTAGATTACCACCTGATGTAGTCATGACTTTCCACATGAAGAGGAAAAAGATTTATCAGTGCAGTCTACAAAATAACTTTTGAGAGATGATCATTTTAGGGCTGGGCATGGTGGCTCACACCTGTAATCCCAGCACTTTGGGCGGTCGAGGTAGGTGGATTGCCTGAGCTCAGGAGTTGCAGACCAGCCTGGGCAACATGGTGAAACCCTGTCTCTACAAAAATACAAAACTTAGCCGGGCACACTGGTCCAGGCCTGTAGTCCCAGCTACTTGGGAGGCTGAAGTGGAAAGATCACTTGAGCCCAGGAGGAGGAGGTTGCAGTGAGCTGAGATCATGCCACTACACTCCAGCCTGAGCGACAAAGTAAGACCCTATCTCAAAAAAAAAAAAAAAGAAAAGAAAAGAAAAGAAAAAGATATAATTTTAATATTAAAAAAGCTATAATTTCCCAAGTAGTGCCATGAATGAAGATATTTTTCTTTTTTTCTCTTGAGACGGGGTCTCGTTCTGTCACCAGGCTAGAGTGCAGTGGTGCAATCATAGCTCACTGCAGCCTTGAACTCTTGGGCTCAGGCAGTCCTCCCACCTCAACCTCGGGATTAGCTGAGACTACAGGTGTGCACTACCATACCCGGCTAATTTTTAAATTTTTTGTAGAGGCAGGGTCTTCCTATGTTGCTTAGGATGGTCTTGAACTGTTGGCCTCAAGCTACACTGCTGCCTTGGCCTTCCAAATTGTTGGGATTATAGTTGTGAGCCACTGTACCTAGCCAATTTTTTTTTTCTCTTTTCTTTTTTCTTTTTCTATTTTATTTTTTCTCCTTCCTTCCTTCCTCTCTCTCTCTATTTCTCTTTCTTTTTTTCCTTTTCTTTTCTATTTTTTCTTTTTTTTTTTCCAGCATCTCTGTCACCCAGGCTGGAGTGCAGTGGTATGATCTTGGCACACTGCAACTTCTGCCTCCCAGCTCAAGTGATCCTCTCACATCAGCCTCTGGAGTAGCTGGGATTACAGGTGTGCACCACCATGCCTGGCTAATTTTTTGTTTTTGTTTTTGTTTTTGTTTTGTAGACACAGGGTTTCACTGCTGCCCCGGCTGTATTTTTCCTTACAAAAAATTTTAAAACATGAGCTATAAGCTTAAGTCCCTTTTGTTCACTATCTTTAATTCTTTAAACCCAGGTGCCTCCCTTCAGCCATAGGGGAACTGGTAAAAGCTTGCTATGGATTTCTAGACAGCGTTCAATGCTATTTACCCACAAATATGTCTCTATAGAAAATATATGATATTCTGTGGTAAACTTGTATTTTTTTTAACATAAATGGTATTGTATTGTGCTTAGTCTGCAATTATTTTTAAACTGAGTCTAATACATTGGAGATCTTTCCATGCCACATCCATAGACCCATCTCCTTTTTCACTGCTGCTAAGTAGTATTACACAGTGAGTAAACTTTATTTAAGCACTCCCTATTGATGGATATATTACCATTGTTTCCAGCTACTTTTTATTTTTTACTGCCCCAGACAGGGCTGGTGCAAACAACCTTATAATCAATCGCCTTCTTGGGTATTTCCAGTGTCATTGTTTCTCAAAAAAGGATCCAGAAAGGCGTGGTAGTGCCAGGTCATCCATGCAGAGCTTTATACTTGAAGGACACCCTGTCAGATTGCCCTCGAGTGTCAGACAGCCTTTGAACATCCTAGTCAAATTTAAAAGTGGGTGCAAAGGGAAAGGTCTCCAGGGAACTTTCCGGGGTGGTGGAAATGTTTTGTATACTGACTGTGGAGGTGGTTATACGGGTGTTTATATTTGTCAGAACTCAACAAACAGTACTCTTAAAATGGGTTCATTTTGCCATTTGTAGATTATACTCCAGTGACATTCATTTAAAAAAAAAAAAAAAAAAGGCCTGGGCGACAGAGCGAGTACGAGACTCCGTCTCAAAAACAAAAAAAAGCGTGCAGTGGCCTGGGAAGAGGGCGAGAGAGAACACCACCCCTTTCTAATGTGGGCTTTTACAACGCTCGCTTTTCCCCCAGGCTCCTTCCTGCCGCCGGGTGTCACTAGAGCCTCCTTTCTCCCCGTCGCCCGGTTTCGCCCCAGCCTCCTTTCTACCCGCAGCCTCTCTCACCCGGAGAGTGCCAAAGAACCCGAAAGGACCTATCACGGGGTCCGCCAGCCCCGCAATCGCGGCCCACGCTCCGCGGGGGCGCTTGGAGTCGAATGCCCGCTGGGAGAGAGCGGTCTCTCTCCACCCTCGGGACAGCCCCACGCCCCTCGCAGCTCCTGGAGGAGTCCGTGCGGCGGCACGTGGGCGTGGGGCGGTGCCGAGCCGGCGGCCCGCCCCCTCCCCACCCATCAAGGCGTGGCTGGCACAGCCCCGCCCACTCGGCTCCGGAGCCCAGTCGAGTCCCGCCCGGCTGGAAGCCGGCTGTCGGTCTCCGTGTCGCCGCCGCCGCCCGGCATCGTGGAGCTGGGGCCCCCTTTCGCCTGGGAGTTTTGTAGTCGCCTAGGGTCAGCGGTGACATCCCAAAGGGCAGGCCCGGCAGCCGCCATGGTGGCCAAGGATTACCCCTTCTACCTCACGGTCAAGAGGGCGAACTGCAGCCTGGAGCTACCCCCGGCCAGCGGTCCGGCCAAGGACGCCGAGGTAGGGCCGCGCCCTGCACCTGGACCTCTAGGGGCCATCTGCCTGTCTCGTCTCCCTCCATCTCCCACTCTCTCGGCGCCCGCCCGGTGTCACTGTCTCTGTTTCCATCTGTCACTTTCCGTGTGTGTCACTTTCTCTACATATCTCACACCGTCTTCTTTGTGTCTCCCCGTCGCCATCTCTCACCCAGTTTCCTTTTCTCTCGCTCTTTCTCTGTGGACCAAACACTAGCTGCCCCCTCTCTCCCTGTCCCTCTACCTGCCGGTCTGGAAGCAGCCGCCTCCTTGCTTTTGCAGGGCTCTCAGACTGTTCATCTTCTGTCTGGACCCTCAGAGAGACTTTCTCCTACTTGTGAGCAAGCCCCAGTGTCAGGGAAGGGCTACCCTTTAAGCGAGTTTCTTTTTGCCTGGGATGGGAGAGCAGAGGGAAGTTCCAGCCCTCTCACCTGTCAGACTTGGCCTTGCAGCCTTTTGGCAGCGAAAACAAGAGACAGCACCTCTGCCTATCACCTGTGGCCAGTGAGGGTCAGTCAGCCGAGGGGCTGGGGCTAAATGAGTAAATTGGAGTGTCTCCCACATGGATCTTGAAAATGAATTAAAGTCCTCAGGGCAATGGAAAGCTGCCTTGGAACATTGGAAACATTTCTCTTTCCGAGAACTTTACTGTGCCTTGCGGGCGATGTGAAGGAGTGCTCCCAGGTAATGTTTAGTCTGCCTTTTCCTCTTGCGTGTCATTTTCTCTGGCACATGGCTCAGTGGCCTTAAAGGTTGGGTTCAGCTGGAGAAAGCATCCCTCTCTTTGAGGGTCTTAGGGAATACAGTCGCTTTCACTAGATTACAGCTTTGCTATGGTCAAGCTGCAGTGGAACCCACAGGACCCAAGTGGTCATTGCCACTCATGCGTGTATCTGGGAGCTTTCCACTCTCCCACACCTCACTCTGCAAACATCACCACGGCCACCGGGGAAAGGCTGAAAGCAGGTGTGCATCCGGCGTTGTCACAGCATTCTTGAGGTTCCACCCACTCGCCGTCCTTAGGTCTGCTCAGCTGTATGCACTTGGCTCACTGAATCATGTATATTCAGGAGCACACCATCAAAGATTCATTTCCTCTAGCAAGAGCTGCTCCAAGCTGACAGGACTCCAAACAGTCTCTGGTTGTATTCAGCTTTTATAAGCTGAGCACAAACTAACTTCTCCCTCACCTAAACCCAACCCCACAGCCCAGCTCAGTTTGATATTATCACAAAGAGTTTTTGTTGCCAGCAGCTGTGAAAATGTGATGGCCCTAGTGGTATCTGGAGTCTTATTTAGGGTTTGATATGTCAGCACCTGCATAGAATTCAGGTTGGTCAGGCCTGGAATGAATGTAATATTTTTTCAGTGGGAACTTCCTAATTTCATGAGCATAGAAGCAGCACAATTGGTGCCCACTCTAACTCCTTTTGTAAGGAAGAAAGGCATAGCCAATGTAATTAATAAATTGAAGTGGGCCAAAGAAGAGTGAGGATAGCTGAGGACGCTAACCAGTCCCTTCCTACTATCACTTAGTCCTGTGTTTTTGAGTAGTTTAGCTAAAGGCTTAGGTAAAACTTGCCTGCTTAATTTTATTCTTATACATAGACTATTGATATGTCTATATATCATAAATATGATGAAACTTATCACATGTCAAATATTAATTTTCTTCATTGGTAGCTGGATCTAGACTATACAATATGACTTATTTTCCTTGTATGGGGATATCCTGGTGTGAGAAGTAAGGAAGGGGTTGGAATAGTTTTGGAAATAGTTGGTAAATATTTTTCAGCTATCACCATTGGGGTTTTTGTTTGTTTTTTAGTGTTTGATTTAAACACTAAATCAAGTATGCTTTATACACTTTGAGGCAGAGATATCTTTTGACTTCATTGATGAGCATATCATTTTCTGATAATGGAAACTGGCAAAGTTGGAAAAAGAAACCTAAGTGAGTTTAGGGGGTAGTTTTCTGGTTTCATTATCAGTGCGAAAGGCGGCCAACCCTCGTAGGCCTAGCTTCTCCATAAGCAGTTAACTAAAATATATTTTCCACCAGTAGGTGTCATCAGTATTCGTAAATGTTTAAAAAATAGCATTCACTTGTCAGCCTTTTGAAAAACATGATTATATAACTGTTTATAAGCTAGGCATTGACTGTTAATTCCTCTGAAAGTATTTTTTTAGGAGTGATTGTTTTCTTTGTAGAAAGAATGTGGTTATAATAAAAAGAAAAATGGATCTATCCAGAGGCCTTTCTAGGAAAACAGGACTTGTTGACCTTCAAAGGCCTTTGCAACAGAGCACCTGTGCCCTTTAAACATTTAATGGCCGTGTGTAATGGCTGTTCCTTCCGAATTTGCCACGGGTAGGACAGTGCACACAGCATGGCACTGGCAAGTGCCTTCTAGCATTCACTCCTATCCTTGCAGCAAGTGAACTGGGGAAAGCCACTTAGGAAAAGGCTCCTGGAGAACAGGCGAGCGGCGTTGATGTACATTTGATACCATGCACTGAGTAAAAAAATATGCAAAAATAAGCATTCTCTTAAAAGCAAATAAAAATTCTACTCAAGATTTAAGTGATTTGTAATTTTTTATTTGTGGTAGTTTCCAGTGAAAGCAAAAAAACGATATTTTAAAAATGTATTTTTATTTTTTTAAATGATCTATTTTAAGCTTTTGAAAATATTCTACAGGGATTATAATATTGCATGTCTGTTAGTATAATACTGCCTCTTAATGCTATTTCTTATGACATGGGGATTTGAGTTGGGTGGCAAATGTTTAATTTTAATATCCATAATCAGTGAGATCCTGCTGGCTATAATCATTAATTGTGAAATCTAAGGAACTTAGTTCATGGCTATAGACTTTCACAGAAAATTGTGGTGTGATATGAGCATTAAGCTTATTTCTTCTAATCTTCGATGCAGCTTTGTTCAGTTTATCTGTTTTTGTATTTATTGGTCATCTACTTCCCATGCCAGGAGGGACTGGTCTATATAGGTGCCCTAAACTCCTGATCCAATCACTAGAAGAAAATATGTTACCTCTAATGAATTATCCTGAGTGTAAGTTAAAAATCAGTATTTCCCTGTAGTGAGGTTTGCTTTTTAAAAAGAAGGCAAAAAAAAAATGTGAAGAAAAGGAAGCAAGCTCAGGTAAGGTAGACACGTCGACTAAGGAAGCTAGAGCCTTGTGAGAAACTTTTAAGAGTTTTAGATCCAGTTCGTTTTTAGTGAAAATACAAAGAGGTGTTTCTGTTATTTTTGAGAATATATCTGACAACTTGGTGGACAACTTACTTTCGGTTTTAAAATTTACCATCTTAGATATTGGTCGGATTAGGCCTGATTTAGTTAATGATATTTGTAGCCATTGCTTTTGACTCTCAGCAATTTTTCAAAATTTGTAGCGCCATAGACCATAGGCCTATCTCATGAATAGCTGAATACTGCCCTGGGTCTCCAAAGTATAGGTTCTGATTTTGACTTGGCCAGTAGCCTTGCATGACCCTGAGAATAATGACATGCACCTAGAAATGACAGAGCTCTGTTCCTTTTCTAAGTCTACTATGTCTAGTGTCTCACTTGAGACCCCAAACATGTTGTAAGGTTAACATAAAGCTTGTACTGTTCTCTCCACTTTATGAATAAGGACACTGAGGGGAGGTGATTTGCAGAAAGCTGCAAAGAAAATAAGAAGCTAAGCCAAGATCCAAGGCCAAATTTCCTGATGGATTCAGTCCAGCATTTAATATCAGCGTCCCTTGTAGCATCTAAGGGTGTTTACCTCTGTGGGATAAAAGGTGGGGTGGTAATACAAAACTTAATAGACATGCAAAATACTTTAAAATATTATCTTTTAAGTATAACCTTGAGCACCTTACATAACTGAGAAGGTATCCTTTAAGGCTCACTTCTAAAGGGCAAGGTGAACCCTATGCTCCTGCCACGATTTATGCCTCTATCAGTCAACATGTGCATTTTAAAATTGTATGCACCTCGGGCTATACTCCTTGAATATCAGCTGAAAAGCTAAAGGGTTACTGGTTTCTAGTAATCCATACATTTCTTGGAATCTGTATCATATTGTATTGAACTGATAGTATACCTGAACAGCCACATGAAACTAGTCGTAAGGAGTTATTACAGTTAGAATCCTGTGATTTCTTCAGATGATTAAATAGACTCCAGGAATCATATGACTTCAGAGATCTTGCTGGGTGGGAAGCCACACGAAGCTACCCAGAAAAAGGCCATCACTTGCTGTAGGATCTGGTTATGGTCATTGAGCCGTCATTCTGAGGCTGTTCATTTGGAAAATTATTTTGGGAATCTTGGTCCTTAAGAATGCACATGAACTAGCAATAGAAGAGGAAAATGTGTTGACTTTACATGTGTACATTTAATGCTGTTCAAGGGCATTGACTAGAATAAGACTGCCTGAGTCTCAATGCTGTCTCCACCACCTGCTAGTGATGTGGCCTTGAACAAGCTACTGTGCCTCTCCAAACCTGTTTCCTCAGCGGTAAAAATGGAAATGATGAGAGCTCTAACTCCTAGGACCATAGTGAGGGTCAAATGAGATGTTTCATATGCACTGCTAACCATAGTGCCTAGCATGTAGTAAGTGCTCAAAAAATGTCATTATAATTACGACCTTTACATCTCAAAACAGATTCTTAAAATGGTTTTAAGAAACATGATGATCACCAGTCTAATTGCCTGAATGCTGTTTTATACACAGCAGTGCATTAGGGACTTTACTGTAAGTCCCTTAATCGTCACAGTAATCCTATGAGGTTGGTATTCATACCCCCTTTTGTAGAAGAAGAAACTGAGGCTCAGAACCGGTAGTGGCTTTCCCAGGATGGCTTTAATACTGGGTCAAAGAGGTGAGACTTAAAAACCCAGTTGACCCTGAAGTCTGTACTTTTCCAACCACATCACATTGCCTCTAAGTGACTAAATCATTGGTTGTCTCACCACATAACATGGGAAGGATGAACCCACCTGCCCCAAAAAATTGCCTGATGCTTGAAGGCCCATTTTTTCCTGTCTGGTTAGGAAACCCCACCATTAGTCAATGCTTCTGGCAGCCCACTTCATAGAACGGCTGCAACTCACGGGAGTGTGGGGTTTGCAAGCCCCCATTTGGAAGGGTTTTAGCAGTTTTCATTTTGTGTTTCTCAAGACCAAGGAGGTGGTCTTTGGCAGAATTCTGCATGCTTACCTCTGGAGGTGACACCGTTAGTTCTGTTAGTCATTTTGCTTATCTATATTAACCACAAGCCTTCTGTGTAAACCAATCACTGAAAGGCCCAACTACCATCTGGATATTTGCAAATTGTGTCGTTTTCTCAAGACACTCTGTGATTGCCCATTAAAATCCTGGACAGATGCCACTGTTTTCATAACTACTGAAAGAAAATAAATTACTGATCACATCCTAATTGTGCAAAGCCCTGTGTAAATGTAATTGTTATTGATGATGTGTGTATCTGGAAGGGCTACTTTGTGATGTATGTGTGCAGTTGCCTTCCATAATTTGTCAGCCTTGATAGTGGGTAGAGGTCACACACAAAATGAGGAAATTGCCATGACCGCATTGCCATTTATTCTTATATTGGTTCATGGACTGTCAGGAGTGAAGGCCAGAGGTTTCTATTGCCTTCCCCCCCCCTTTTTTTTTTTTTTTAAACAAGTTGACACCAGTAACTAGTTTAGAAGAGGTTGTGTCACGTCCAGTGCAGTGGCTCACAGCTGTAGTCCTAGCACTTGGAGGCTGAGGTGGACGGATCACGAGGTCAGGAGTTCAAGACCAGCCTGACCAATGGTGAAACCCCGTCTCTACTAAAAATTCAAAAATTAGCCAGGCATGGTGGTGCACACCTGTCATCCCAGCTACTCAGGAGGCTGAGGCAGGAGAATCACTTGAACCTGGGAGGCGGCGGTTGCAGTGAGCCGAGCACCACCCTAGTCTGAGAAACAGAGCAAGATTCCATCTTCAAAAAAAAAAAAAAAGAGAGAGAGAGACTGTGTCACAAGTTAATCAGGAAAGGTTTCCGAACATTCTACTGGCTGGGAAAGGAGTGATTCTTTTTAAGTCTGGAAACACTTGTGGACTTTCTGTTTGGACCATTGTGTCCTTTTGAGAGAAGGTAGCCCTGATTATTAGTAAATTTCAGTTAATTGGAGCTGAACCAGAAACCTTAATGGTAAGTCCACTAGACTTTTTTCTTCTTTCTGGCTCTTAAGATGAGGAGGAAAGGAGTAGCAAAACAGGCTTTTTTTTCCCTGAGGATTTATGAAACAAACAAATCCAGCCTCCAGGAAATGACCCAGGGTCATTGCATCAGAGGACTTCAGAGTGGGAAAGGCCTGTTGAGAACATGTAGCCCAATCTTATCTGCTGCCAGATCCATTCAATCTCTGCTTAAACACCTCCAGGGACAACATTTTAGGTTGTATACAGTTGGCCCTCTATATCCACTCGTTCCATGTCCACAGATTCAACCAACCATTGATCAAAAGTATTTGGATCTCAGGACTTTGGGAGGCAGAGGCAGTAGGATTGCTTGAGTCCATGAGTTTGAGACCAGCCTGGGCAACACTGTGAGACCCCATCTCTTAAAAAAAAAAAAAAAAAAAATCACATCACACACCGGGGCCTATCATGGGGAGGGAGGGATTGCATTGGGAGTTATACCTGATGTAAATGACGAGTTGATGGGTGCAGCACACCAACATGGCACAAGTATACATATGTAGCAAACCTGCACGTTGTGCACATGTACCCTACAACTTGAAGTTTAATAATAATAAAAAAAAAAAAAAAAAAATCAAAGAATTCACCAAGTGTGGTAGCACACACCTGTAGACCCAGTTACTTGGGAGGCTGAGGTGGGAGAATTGCTTGGGCCAGGGAGTTTGAGGCTGCAGTGAGCTGAGATGGTGCCTCTGCAACCCTAGCCTGGGTGAAAGAGGGAGACCTTGTCTCAAAAAAAAAAAAAGGAAAAGAAAATATTAGGAAATAAAACAATAAAAAATAACAATTTTAAATAATACAAATAAAAAACAATACAGGATAACAACAATTATCACTTACATTCTATTGGGTATTTTAAGTAATCTAGAAATGATTTAAAGTGTAAGAGGATATGGGTAGGATGCAGGCAAACAGTATGCCATTTTATTTGATGGACCTGAGCATCCTTAGATTTTAGTATCTGAGAGGGTTCTGGAACCAATCACCCCTGGATACTGAAGGATGAGTGTACGCCATCTGTGTTCAGTATAGATGACAAGAAAATCCTTTCTTAATTGTAACATTGCTTCCTGGAGCTGTATGTTATTCAGTAATACTTTACTTTTTGTTTGTTTGGTGGTTTTTCTTTTTTTTTTTTTTCTTTTTTTTTTTTTGAAACAGAGTCTCACTCTTGTTGCTCAGGCTGGAGTGCAGTGGTGCGATCTCAGCTCATTGCAACCTCCGCCTCCTGGGTTCAAGTTATTCTTCTGTCTCAGCCTCCTGAGTAGCTGGGATTACAGGCACACGCCACCACGCCCTGCTAATTTTTGTATTTTTAGTAGAGACAGGGTTTCACCATGTTGGCCAGGCTGGTCTCGAACTCCTGACCTCAGATAATCCACCCCCCTCGGCCTCCCAAAGTGATGGGATTACAGGCATGAGCCATCATGCCTGATCCAGTAATACTTTCTTATGTGTTACGCCCTTAAGTATTTGAAAACTACTCTCTCTCCACACCTCTCCCACTCCACCCACGCATATGTGCATTCTCTCCTCTCCCTCTCTCCCCTCAGATGCTTTCCTTCTCCTGGCCCAGTGTTCCTGGTTCCCCTGACTTTTCCAAATGTGACATACTGTCATATCTCTTTCCTGTCCTTGCCTATTTCTTATGGACATCTTCAGTGTGCCTGAAAATCTTGAGTATTGATAAGTGCAAAGACACTGTATGATGCTGTGTCAACAAACAGGATTTCTTTTAGGCTTAATATGCTTCTTTAGAGAAGAGAAGTACACTAATACATTGGAAAAGATTTTTGAAGTAAAGATGACAGACTAAAGATTAACATTGTTGTCATATAAATAATTTATACAGATATTTAAAAAGTACCCTAAGATATTCATTGACAAATAAGCCAAAGATACTAGAAGGCAGTTCACACACAAGGAATGGTAAAGATTATTTAAAATGTTCACTCTAGTAGGAATTATAGAAATGAAAAAGGCAATAATAAGGTGCTATTTTATACCTAATTGATGTTGCAACTATTTTTAAGACATAATAAAACCAAGCTGGGCGTGGTGACTCACACCTGTAATCCCAGCACTTTGGGAAGCCAAGGCAAGTGGATCACCTGAGGTCAGGAGTTCAAGACCAGCCTGGCCAATATGGTGAAACCCAGTCTCTACTAAAAATACAAAAATTATCTGGGTGTGGTGGCGGGAACCTGTAACCCCTGCTACTCGGGAGGCTGAGGCAGGAGAATTGCTTGAACTCGGGAGGCGGAGGTTGCAGTGAACTGAGATTGTGCTACCACACTGCAGTCTAGGCAACAGAGTGTGACTCTGTCTTAAAAAAAAAGAAAAGAAAAAAACCCAATGCTGTGAATGTTGCTGGAAAATAATACACTTATTGGTGGGGCACGGTGTCTCATGCCTGTAATCGTAGCACTTTGGCAGGCTGGCTGAGGTAGGCAGATTGCTTGAGCCCAGGAGTTTGGGACCAGCCTGCACAACATAGCAAGACCTTGTGTCTATTAAAAAGAAGAAAAAAGAAAAGAAGATAACACACTTTCTGTGCATATTAAAAGACAAAAATGGTTCAGATATTTGGACGTAGTATTCTAGCTCTTGTGGGGAAAAGACTGTGTTTCCAAAGTTGTTCATAATGCCATTATTTGCAATAATAGTCATGCTTTGTATTTGTGCATTTTACAGTTTCAAGGCACTTCTATATTATTCTTTGGCTCTCCTGAGTGTATAATTGTCCTCATTTTAAAGATGAAGATACCAAGGGTCAGAGAGGTCCAATGATTTGCTCAAGACCACACAGCTGGGAATGGCCTAGCTGGAGCCTGAAGTCTGATGGTTTGGTTCCAGTCTAGCATCCTTTCCTATTTAACTGGAAAGAAAAGCCAACAACCTCTCTGTCCTACAATAGAGCAATAGCTCCATGACCATGGCCTCTGGCACAGGGGTCAGTGACATCATTTGCAGCCATTACTCACTAGCAAACAGAAATACCCTAGTGTTCCTGGAAAAAATAAAGAGAAAAAAAGTTGAGCATGATTATATACTCATTGTAACCAGTTTAAACCTATATGTGTGCATATGGGATGCAGAGAAGTGGGGACAGGTATGTTGCAATGAGGACACCTTCCTTTTTCATTGTGCTCAATAAATCCAGAGCAATGCCACCCTTTGTTCAGATAGTAGTCATTTTCTTTTTTTTCTTTTCTTTTTTTTTTTTTTTTTTTTTGAGACAAAGTCTTACTCTTTTGCCCAGTCTGGAGTGCAGCAGCAAGATCTCGGCTCACTGCAACCTCTGCCTCCTGGGTCCAAGTGATTCTCCTGCCTCAGCCTCCCAAGTAGCTGGAATTACAGGCATGAGCCACCGCACCCAGCCAGCAGTCACTTATTTTCACATGCATTTTCTCCTTTGAGACTTGCAGTAGCTGAGGGAGCTGGGCAAGGCAAGGACTGTCCTTTTTTTTTTTTAATTTTGCTATTTTGTTTGTTTTTAGGTTTTCATTTTTTAGTTTTTCATTTTTTCTTCATTTTTCTTTTTTTTTGGAGCTGTCCTTTTTGTTGGTCAACTGAGGAAAAAGAGATTCAGAGAAATTAGGAGGCAGGGCCCAATGTTGGTCCCTCCTTGCCCAGTCTTGACCTCTTGGCATGTCACAATGTTGGCTTAAGCCAGTCATGGTTCTGGGAAGGTGATAAGCAGCATTGTCTCTCTGGGGGATGTTCTAAGTGAACCCCATTAAAGTTAGCCAGAACACTGTACAGAGTAATCTCCAAGTGCAAGGTCCTACTTTAAATTTGATGTGAGATCACTGTTAAAAAGCCCACAAGGAATGGATAGATACAAACTTCAATACACATAGGTGATGTATTTTGTTTGTTGGTTTGTTTTAGAAATAGGGGCTTGTTCTGTCGCCTAGGCTGGAGTGCAGTGGCACAGTCATGGCTCTCTGCAGCCTTAACCTCTCAGGCTCAAGCGATCCTCCCACCCACCTCAGCCTCCAGAGTAGCTACAGCTGTAGTCCTAGGACTACAGCTAGGACTACAGGCGTGTGCCACCATACCTGGCTAATTTTCTTTCAATTGTTTTATTTTTGTAGAGTCAGGGTCTCATTGTGTTGCCCAGACTGGTCTCAAACTCCTGGGCTCAAGTAATCCTCCCGCCTCGACCTCACAAGGTGCTGGGATTACAGGCATGAGCCACTACTTCTGGCCACAACATATCTTAAAATGATGTTTTTCTGAACTCTGCACATCTAATGCTTGCAGCACAGGTGATAAATAGTAAGAAGAAATACAGCATTTCCCGAGGGCACTCTTTCTGTAAATACCGTTAGCATTAGAAGTTGGCAAACTGATTGAATTAAATAAAGCTGAGAGCCTGTGTCTGAACCCTGAAATAAAATGTAAAAAGGAAAAAAGAAAGGTAAATGTTTTGGACTTGCCATGGGCTGTCAGATTTGGAAATGTGGAGTCTTCCTAGAGGAAGATGCTACAGAAGGAAAAGGAACAAGCTAGTGGCGGAAAGAGATGGAGTCCGGCCAGATGGCCGCGGGGGGCAAAATGGTGAGTCTTCCCTGTGAGTGCTTTCTGAACCCAAGGCCAGGGCAAGCTCCCATTTCAAGTGTGCTATCTTATGTTGGCATACTAACATTTCATAATCGCGAATGACGCAGGCATGTCAAGAACAACCCCAGGCAAATACAGAGAAGATAACTAAAGGTCACTGGGGAAGACTATTTTTAATTTTTGACTTCACATGGGTTCGGGGGCCAGGGGGGCGCGGTGAAAGTGGCTCATCAATATTGTGTTAGGTTTTGGCAGTCTTAGTTCATTTTCTCATCCCTGGTCAGCCATCCTGGTGATTGCTTTGGGGATGTCTGGGTGTGATCTTGCAGAAGGAGTCAGAAACCACTGTAAAGAAGGAAATAAAGAAGAGGGAGAACTGATGGTTTCTTGTGTGTAAGCCACAGATGCATGATGAACTGTCACCTCCACCTCCTTCCTCTTCAGATGTTTGATGGTGACTTATCTGAGAGCTTTGAGGGAGAGAGCATCAGAAAAGACACGTTGCATTCATTCGTCTCTGAATGCTTTATGCCCAGGTTCCAAGGGCCTAGAAGAGTGAGCTTGATTCTGACACCCAACGTCAAGGAACAGGAGCTTGCTTCGGAAGTCTCTTAAATGCAGCATTTATTTCTAAGCTGGTTCATACAAGAGCTTCCCAAGTAGCAGGGGACAGGGCAAAGGTAGGCTTAGGTTCTTGGCATTTCAGAGTCTGTTTCTGGAATGAGAGGACTGGATTAGATCGTTATTTTCCAGAAGGTGGGTTTCATACCACTTGGGCAGCTCAAATCTTACAAAGACAAATCACAAAATAATTTAATCACTTTCCCTTTTAAATTCTCTGTTTATGTCAAGTTTCCACTTGGAATTAGTGTATTTTTAACACCTCCCCATCACTTGATAATTTCCCTGTGTAACTAAGTGTAGGCCTCAGGGTTCATTTTTTAAAGTTAGCATCTGTTTATGGCAGGTGATAGTGATTTTCCATTTAAGGCAGTGATAGAGTTTATTTTTACAATAAGTTTTTAAGTAAAAAATGACTAATTAAGGAAATAGTACATAATGGCTCAGGTGACATGTACATATGGCAAAAAATTATCATGGCAATGCAGAGAGTTTGGAAACAGTGAACAAGGCATGTTCTGAGGGGTTTTCTAGGATTAGAAGTCTACAATAAGTTCCCAAGTTTGACACAGTCACTTGCAAACTAAACTTAAAATTTGGACATTTAGCATAGGACCCAAATTTCAGATATTAAGACTAAGTAGATAAAAATTGGCTTTAATGTGTTATAGGAAGTGAATCTGTGCTACATGGTAGCCAACTTAAAAAATAAAACTAGATTTCTGTCCTCAGAACATACATCTTTTTCTTTTCAAAGCTTCAAGCTTCAAAGAACATTCCAAAGTTCCAGCTAAAATGATTCAACCCATCCTGTTCCTTTTCCCCTTCACTCTGGCGGGAAGGATTGGGTGAGATTACGCTTTAATTGGGGTCAGCCCTAGAATGTAATGGTTAAGAACTTGGATTTGGAAGTCAGCCTGAACTGAGTTTGAATCTCCACTTGGCCACCTGTGAGCCGAGAGATCTTGGACTTGTGTCTCATCCTCTAAGCCTTAGTTTCCTCATCTGAAAAATGGGAATTTGAAATGAGCATATAAAGGGCTTCCACCAAAGCAAGTACTTAATAGGTCATTAGCAGCAGCAGCATCTATCTTGAACATAGATCAGTTGAGTAGAAGCTACAGGTGGTTATACCTACCAAGGCATCTGCTAGGATGTAGCTCCTTCCTTTGTAGGAAATAAAGTGATCAGAGTTAGCATTGGGCATTATTATTTTTTTAAAAAACAAAAAATGTTCCAAGCATACTGCCAAGCTTCACATTCATTTCTGCCAGGTAGAGCAACAAAATAATCTAGTGCGGCCTTCTGATTGTTCCCAGATTGACTTTCAAACAGGGGTTGGTGTGTGAGCTCTGGGTAGAGAGGCACCCTGGCCAGGGGAGTAGGAAGCAAGTTGTCCCGAGGCCAGCTCCCACCTGACATGCATCATCTGAGAATCCTAGCCAAATGCCAACCATGGACACAGACCCAAGGCAAGCAGATGAGGGTAAATTAGGTTGCTTTGAGCTCTTCATGCCCTATTCATTTGCAGGGTGCTTTAATTATAAATAGATCCTTTGTTGGAAATGTAGGGAGACTCCATAGTGTGATGGATATGAGCTGGCAAAGAGCTAGACAACTAAAAAATGACCCCTAATGCTCTTTAATTGTCCATAAATATTTATTTGAGACCTGGCTCTGTGTATCATTTTCCCCCTGGTTTAGAAAAGGCATGCTTTCTGTCCTCAAGAAACTTCTACTTCAGTTTGACCAAGTCATTAACAACGCAATCATATGGGTAGTGACTGTCAACCAGGGGGAGGGGGAGAAGCAGGCTATTTCATTGGGTAGCTTGGCAGACTATGGAGGGGGAGTACTGAGAAGTGGTCATCCAATGAGCCCCCTGATGCTGGATGCCTGCCACCCCCCAGTCCTCGAGTGTGCCCTTATCAGAGGGCAGCATCTTCTGGGGACACGCGAGCAGGACACCTTTGAACATGGGCTCACTAAGATTCTCAGGGAGGTGTCAAGAGGAGCTGCTGATTCCAGAGCGATAGGACTTGAATGCTGAAAGAACATTCTCTCCTCCTCCACTCCCTTCATCAGTGTCTACTTCCCTTTTGCCTCTACAGCCTATTCACTTCAGGGTTCCCCCGTGGTTTAGGAAACTGACAATGCTGTGGTTAATTAAGAACCCAGGCCTTGCTCAGTTAGTAGCTTTGGGCTCAATTTGGGCTGTGTGACTTCAGGCAAGGCCCTTAACCCCTCTGAGTCTCAGTTGCCTGCACTGTGAAATCGGTATATTAATAGCACTAACTTAAGTCAAGGAAATAATGCACAGAAAGCACTTTGGCACAGCCTAGCACAAAGTCGTCCTGTATATTGTGATTATATTATTATTTATTATCAGAGGAAGTTGTATATCCTGGGAAGCCAGTGTAGGGTGGCGGGGGAGGTTTTCAAGGCAGGTAGATTTGAATTCAGATTTCACCACTGCCAGTTAACTACTGGGTATGACTTGGAGGAAGTCATCTCACTTCTCTGAACACCTGCTTCCTCCTCTATGAAACAGGATAACAAGGTTGCTGTATGGCAAAGATGAGAGCGTGTGTGACTCCATGGCTCTTGGTGCCTCCTCCTTCCCTTTCCTAAGCTTCCCTCATTGTTTACATAGTGCTTCAGAGTCACAAGAGTCACACCTGCATCAGGTGTAGGGTGACTGCTCTGTTTCTAGAAAATTGCTAGAGTCTATGAGTAGGCAAGTGCCTTGGCAGGGTATAATTTATTTAATCGCAATTGATTGAAGCTTTGCAGGGCAAGTGGCCCACTGCACAGTCCTGCTTTGCAAACTCAGGGGCACCCCTCACTTGACTCTCAAATGTTGGGGCAGAGGGAAGGAGGGCCTGGCATGTAGAAGAAGAACCTTCCACTCCATCCTTGTGCCCTTCCCAACCTGGCAGTGCTTGGGAAACCTTTACCAAGGAAATTATTTTGCCAGTTTAGACTTCCAGCAGTCTTCAAAGGAATCTTCTCCTCTGTAGATGTCCCATATTAGAAAACACTTGAGAACCTTGCTGCTCTCTGCTGCAGGCATCCTTTACCTTAGGAATAAATGCCAGTTTTATTTTACTACCAAAATAATGTCCTTGGCTAGCCAACTTTTTTTTTTTTTTTTTTTTTTTTAAACAAAACCCAGCAACCAAATCACAGGTTTGTATTTATTCTTTCATTTTAAGTCAGTTGCCACTGTCTACCCATTTTCCCCATTATCTCTTTGGAATTGAAACTAGCTGAGAGTGATTCTGGGAGCAAGGCTGAGTCTCTGAGCTCCTTGCCTTCTTTGTTGTGTGCTACATCGTTTTTTTTTTTTTTTAATATTCACAGGCTTCTGCATTTTAATAAACTGTAGATCATGATACATCTGGTTGCATATTAATTGCTGACAGTTCAAAATAACATGTAATTACTATGTTTCAAGGTTGCAAATGTACAGCACTGAGAGTCAGTGTTTGTTATGAACCTTTGGAAAAATCTATTGTTACTGGGTATTTTTTAATTCTTGCCATTAAAAATGCACTACAGAATGGAAAGTGTCTCAACAAATGAAATCAGTTTTGTGTTCTGCACACATGCACATGCACATACACCCCTCCCAAAGAATAACATTTTGAAGCTATTCATCTGCTCATTTGGGGTGTGTGGGGGCAACAGAAATGCCAAATGAATCCATTATAGATTACTTACCTCACAGTTTCCTGAACAGCATGCTTTGTATCTTATTTTTCTGCATACCATTGCTCAGTGGGTGGTAAGATGTCAGCTGAAAGCCAAAAACAGGAAAGTTTAAGATTTTTAAAAATTTATTTCCTATTTAATCAATCCCATGTGGTTGTTTGGCTAGTAGCTTTTTCCATTCTGAATAATCAGATTTGAATATATTCTGTTCTCGGCTGGGAGCAGAGTGTTCTAAAACACCCGGGTGCTGTGTCCCCTTGTTCTAAGTGTGGGCATGTGCTCCTGAGGACACACATGGACCAAACATTTGAAAGGATAATTTGTGCTAGAAGGGACAGCTGGGAGTTACCAGGGAGCACCTCAAACGTATTTTGTGTTTCTCTCTGGAGGTCACATCTCTGCAAGGCCTGTCTGCTCAAAATCGTTGTTCTTGTCAAAAACAGAAACCAACTACACATCAAGAGAAGGGGATCCATTTTCTTCTGCAGACCCAGTGCCCTTGGTCAGATGTCCCTGTAGTTTTTACCCAGCAACCAATTGGGATCCCTGGTCCCTGTCTAGTTTTCAGTCAGATGACAGACCTGACTGTCAGCTTTGCTTGCCTGAGATGTGTTTGATCATCCCAGATTCAGCTGGAACAATCTGTCCTTCCTTTGACTGAGATTAAGATCTGCGCATCCTTTTTCATCTCTGTAGTTCTTTTTCCTCTTCTGGGAAGCTAAGATAATGCTGAGCTTCAAAGAATGACAGATGGATGAGAAAGACAGCGGACTTTTCTGTGGTTCTGTGTGGTCCTTTCTTGGTTACACATTATTTTTGTGAAGTTTCACCTTGCACATCCAACATGGGTTGAATGCCCAGAGTTCCTCTCATTGCCTAATCCCAGACAGTACTGGGATCTGGCAAGACTGGAGACCAGCTCTTCCAGCCCATAATTCAGCAGTGTTGGTGGCAGTGGGCAGGTGGGAGGATAATGCAAACCTCCCAGATTAGGGAGGTTAGGACTTGGGTCCTTATCTTGAGATTTTACTGCTTTCCTCTCTTCCAATATAGCCTTGAATCCTGCCAAAGCACCACTATTGCTGTATCCAGCTGGAGCTTGACTAAACAGGTGATAAAACCATGGGAAGAAAAGGAAGGCAGGAATGTGGCATCAAAATACATGATCTTGTAGCAGCCTCAGTGGCCAGAGCAGTTATTGGTACGATTCTGGCAGATGACATGGAACTCCAGCTTTGTCCCTGGAAGGATCAAGGCAAAATCCAGTGCTGCAGGGAATAGAAGAGGGCAGGGGCACAGGCTGGCAGAGAGACCACGCCTCTCCCAGGACATCAGAAATAAGGGCAATACTCTAATATTTACTGAGGACTTTCTAACAGGCGGGTGTCTGCCAAGCATATTATACACCTAGTCTCTGTGATCCTCCCAACAACTCTGTGAGGAGGTAGGAGAGTCATCTTCACTTCACAGCAGAGGAAACTGAGCTTATAGAGGTTACATTTTGGGCCCAAGGTCATAGGGTATTGCTTTCTAACCAGACAGGTTGACTCATATTTTATCCTTAGATCCTTTGCAAAGAATCGATGCACTCTTTGGGCCAGAGTGATAAGAACTTTGTCACTTGCTGCAGAGGCATTCAGATTATTCCTAAGCTCTGAGAGAGCCCAGAAAATGTCCTTAAAGAAGGAGGAATGGAACTCCCAGTGGCATCCTTTTCTCCTTTCCCCTCCAACCCCACCCAAGGGGAAGCCAGGGAATCCCTTTTACAGAGATAAACAAATGCAGAACATATATTCCACCCGAAGGTTTCCAAGAAGTCAATAGGAAATGACTGACTCCAGAACCCCAAAGCCACAGAGACCTTTCTCTGGACCCCGTGGCTATGACCAGGAGACCTTTTCTACCTCTGGGTGCCTTGTTGGCATCATCCAACGAGGGATGTCCAGCCCCATTTTCCAGAGTGGGGGATGGGTGTGCATTACAGGCACGTTATTTCTGTGGCATTCTTGCCAAAAATGCATAACCTGATGTGAGAAAACATCCTCTGGGCCTATGGCTGGCCTTCCCGTAAGGGCCACAGAGACTTGATTCTGCTGGCAACTCCTAATTTTTAAGGAGGTTGAACTCTTTAAAGTTCTCCAGCTCTGAGCATCTGGCCCTTTCTGCCTCAGAAGGCAGATGTGGAGCCAGGGACCACAGACAGAGCTAAATATTTGGCTTCCTCTTTCTCTGAAAGTCTGTAGCATCATGTCTGGGCATGACCAAGATGAGTTTCAGGCAATGGGGGCTGGTGTTTGCTAAAAGGAACTTAACCAAGGTGTGGGTGTGCATTTCTCCCTCTGCCCAAGGTTAAGTAATAGTAACATCCTGTGTAAAGAGAACTTGAATGTGGTTTTCTGCTAAACTTCAATATTTTAAGGCTATTTATTAGATGTGTTTAATCTTGGGCCAATTTAACCAGTAGCAGACTAATAAAATAACAAATTTGGGCTTGCTGCCAGGACAAATGTTGACTTACCCTTATAATGTTGACTAAAACGAGTAACTTTGAAAGTTATTGCAGAGTGAAACCTTAGCCAAAAATACAGTGTCTGAAACAGTGGTTTTGTTTCATTTTACTGGCTCTGCTTAGAGATTATGTTTGTAACCTAGGCTGCTGCCTGCTTCACCTCTCAGAGTACTGTATTTTACTTAATTATTTCCCAAGGTTTTTTTTTTCAGCCCATAAACCTTCACTCAGCAAAAATGAATTTCCCCATGGCAGGCAAGTAGGACAGGTTACTTTTCCAGTGTGGGGGCAAAAACTCAGTGGTACCAAGAAGAATAAAGGTAATAACTTGCTTGAGTCTTCTCTCAGAAACAAAATGGTGTGCCATGAACATTCACCCTCTCCAAGTTTGTAGTAAAATTAATTGCTTCTCCCGGGTGTACTGGAAGAAATCCATCTCGCTTGCCCCCTACCCCCACCTTTCCTTCATTTTGCCATTCCGTTTATACAAACAGTAGAGAGCTGTAGTATTTTGCTACCATGTGTTTTGGACTTGAAGGAAGCAGGGGAGGCCAGGAGGAAATGAAGCTAGGAGGACTACAGAAATTGTCATAAAGTGTGATTTCTTTCTACCCCTGTTTTTTAAATTTGTGTTTTATAGGAAGCTGGTTTGGGCAGGGCCTCTGAGCATGGTTTCAGAGGCTCCTGCCAGCATTGTGTGAGTTCATTCAACTGCCAACTGTCCTCCTTATGCCTCTCCCTTATTCAAGGCTCCCCCTGAAAGCAACCATCTCACAGGGAGGCTTTGGCCAAGAAGCCATAGCTGCCGAATCTGCTTTTGGTGCTGCCTGGCTCAGGCAGACAGAGCTTGATATACAGAGAATAAACGTCATCCCTCTAACATTAGTATGTTCAGTTCCGTGCACCTGAGAGTTGATGGTTTAACTTGTGGATTTGCCCAGAGTCTCTTGTGACTTCTGCTATCATCTGCTCTTAGCACTTCCATGAGAGGGGACAAGAGACTGTGGGAGTCTCAATCCAGCAGCCCGAAAACCTGTTTGCAGCTTGGGTTTGAGACTGAACCAACTCAGGGTGTTTTGTGGATTTTAGTTATCCAGGCTGTCCCTGTTCCCTCATTAACAAAAACAAAACAAAACAAAACCCAGCTTTTTTTTTTTTTTTTAAGAAGGAAATTGAGATCTTTTCCTCATAGCATGTTACCTTAATATAGAGGAAAGAGTTGAGCCATTTTATCAAAAAGGAAATAAAATCCCCCTTAGATGCCTAATGTGAGACAACTGGCAACCAAACTCATGGCTGGAGAAAACAAACACAAGAATGTGGCTTCCATGTTTGAGATTAGCCAAGACAAAGATAGCAGGGATGCCTCCCAGAACATTTCCTGGTGACTTGTCAAAGTCCACAAAGCCTGTAATCCCTTTGTTGAAATCACTGATAAGCATACAAGAGGAAAATTATAGTTCTGAGTTTGAAGACCTTTTCTCACCTTGAGGGTTAAAAACCAATAATTCTGAAACACATTTGGCCTAATCAATGGAGCCAGGTTTCTGTTGGGATTTGGGCCTCATTATTTGTCTTTCGTCTTCTGGGAACAGATGACACCAGGTCAGTTAGCTCTGTGCCGGGGGGGAAAAAAAAACAGAAAAAAATATTTCAATGGAAATTTTAGAATTAGGAACAATTATTTCATTATTATTTTCTTTTTCTATTTCCAAGAAAAAAGATAGAGTCATTTGCAAGCTCCAAGGCAGCTCTCCTTTCTGTACCCACAGTCTTATTCCTCCTTTGCTCAAGCAGCTCTATGAAGGGCTCCTCAGTGCTGCCTATGTGTCCTGCGTTCCTGTATTGTCCACCACACCATGCCCTGCCTTCCAGCCATCTCACCTGCTCCTTCCTTGCCAGCTCCACCTGACACTGACTCTCTTGACTCTGTGGATCAACCTTCTGATTCTCCCTATTCAGCTGGCAGACATTCCCCGCAACAGTGACATCTGTATACTTCAATTAAGGCCACTTTGCCCATACTGGGTAAACACTCCCTAAATTGGACTAAGAAGGATGCACAAAGTCAAAAAGTCCTCCAAAATATGTGTTAGTTACAAAGAGAATAATATTAACTTTACAGTGGAGAAATCCAGCAGACACCACCTGTGTTAGTTTCTTATGACTGCTATAACAAAGCACAAGCTAGGTGGTTTAAAACAACAAAAATTTATTGTCATATTCTGGAGGCTAAGTCTGAAATGAAAAGGTCAGCAGAGGCCGGGTGTGGTGGCTCACACCTGTAATCCCAGCACTTTGGCAGGCCAAGGCGGATCACCTGAGGTCAGGAGTTGAGACCAGCCTGGCCAACATGGCAAAACCCTGTCTTTACTAAAAATACAAAAATTAGCCGGGCATGGTGGTGCACTCCCTGTAGTCCCAGCTACTCAGGAGGGTGAGGCAGGAGAATCACTTGAACCCAGAGGTGGAGGTTGCGGTGAGCTAAGATTGTGCTGCTGCACTCCAGCCCGAGCGACAGAACTAGACTATGTCTCAAAAAAAAAAAGAAAAGAAAATATCAGCAGAGCCATGCTCCCTCTGAAACCTGCAGAAGAATCCTTGCTTCTTCCAAGTTCCTGGTGTTTGTTGGCAATCCTTCGTGTTCTTTGGCTTGTAGATACATCACTCCAGTCTCCACCTCTCTGTTGTCACATGGCCATCTTCTCCATGTATGTCTCTAAATTTCCCTCTTCTTATAAGGACACCAGTGATTAGATTTAGGGCCTACTCTAAACTAGTAAGACTCTTCTTAACTTGATTTTATCTACAAAGATCCTATTTCCAAATAAGGTCACATTACAGGTATCTGGAGTAAGAACTTACACTTATCTTTCAGTAGGGGCATAATTCAATCCATAAGACCATCTTAACCACATAGTCAAAGTTAACATCACCAGTAATAAGACTTAGCAACATGGTGTACCACCTATGTGATATACCAGGAAGGGCACATCTTTGTGTTGTATTCTTGCCAAAAATGCATAACCTGAACCTAATCATGAGAGAACATAAGATTAATCCAAAGTGAGAGACATTCTATAAAATAACCAGTACTCTTCACAAGTGTCAATCAGAGAGCTCTGGTATTTTGCTGTAAGATCACGAAAAACAACAAGACAGAGGACCTATGTCACAGATTGGACAGAAATATAACTTTGGATTCTAGATTAGATCCTGGAACAGAAAAAGGACACTAGTGGGAAAACAGAAACCGGTGAAATCTCAGTAACTCTGTAATAGTATTGCCCTAATGTTAATTTCTTAGTTTTGATAAATGTACTGTGGTTATGTAAAATGTTAACATTAGAGGTAGTGGTGTAAAGGAGTTATGGGAGCACTCTACTAATTTTGCAACTGTTCTGTAAATCTAAGATTACTTCAAAATCAATTTTTTGAAAAAGAGTATGCACATATTAAGGGAATAGATAAGCTCACCTGTTCTTAGAGGCAAAGGTGGCGGGGGGAATAATCTTTAGCAAAAACATAACAATTTGTAAGCCCTATTCTAGGCTCTGATAATTATCTTGCTATTCACAAAGTACTGTGCTATGTGCTCATCGTCATTATCTGTCTGTCATTGGGCAGAATAACGAAGCAGAGGCTTATAGTCCAGTACGTGGTCCACATTTTGCCTCTACCTGAAATACGTGATCTTGTGTATTCGTGCTCCTTGAACCTTGACTTGCTCACTTATAAAATGGGGATAATGATATTAGCTTTCTCATAAGATGTTCTGAAGATGCGAAGAGCAAATCCATATAAAGCTCTTCGCCCAGCACCTGCACAGATTGTAAATTCCCCGTAAAGCATAGCTCCTACCCACAGAATTCTCACTGCTGTATTACAAGGTTATTTCCCCATTTTCAGTTGAAGAAACTGAGTAAGTAACTTGCTTAAGACAAGATTAGTGAATATGAGAGCCAGGCTAAAATAGATAAATCTAGAAAAATAATACGGCTCATTCTCAACCATTTTGTTAGAAAAACATTAACACGAGGAAAAATCTGTAGGGATTCATTGAAAGAAAAGATACAAAGCAAGCTGTCAAGTGCCCCCATGCTGGGTGGAGTGGGGCCATTTGAAGTAAAGCTTATAGCTGGGAAGAGGCAGAAGCAGGAATTAAAGAATTGTCCAGTGGGCAAACAAACAGATACCCTGAAAGGGTGGGGAAGGCCTTCGCAATAGGAGGTATCAGAGGAAATTAGAACACAAGAATATTTGTAGTAGCCTAGAAGTCTTGAAGGGTGAGAATTTTGGGCATGAACTGTTAAAATGATGTGAACCATCCTTTGGCCCTGAGGAATCGGGGTGGTAAAGTCAAGGCAATTGTAGGGTAATGAGCTTTACATTTGTTTGATCGGTAAGAGGCAGAAGGGGAGTGAGGATCTGGCAAAAATGGGAGGTTTTAGCCTCGTTAGTAGATGATGTTATTGTATCAATTGAGAGAAAAACATGAATTTGCAAGGCATTCACAGGAAAACAAAACATGCTCACAAGTTAAAATATATACAGCAGGAACATGAAGGACTCCTGTCCATGGACAAACTGATCTTGAAGGGACCTTATTTTTCTGTGTGTTTCTAAAATAAATTAGAGTTGACCTCCCCTGGATTGTTTTATGTCATGGAGTTCAGTGATTGGGAACCCATTAATGGGTTTCCTTTTTTTTTTTGAGATGGAGCCTTGCTGTGTCACACAGGCTAGAGTGCAATGGCACGATCTCAGCTCACTGCAACCTCTGCCTCCCGGGTTCAAGTGATTCTCCTGCCTCAGCCTCCTGAGTAGCTGGGATTACAGGCGCCCGCCACCTTTTGTAGTTTTAGTAGAGACGGGGTTTCACCATGTTGGTCAGGCTGGTCTCAAACTCCTGACCTCATGATTCACGCCTCTTGGCCTCCCAAAGTGCTGGGATTACAGGTATGAGTCACCTCGCCTGGCCAGGGTTTCTTAATGAGAGTGGATTAAGCCAGTCAATACAATAAAAGACTTCAGGGGGTGTGGCGACTTGGCCCATGGCTCTCCTTGGGGTTGCTGTCTTTAAATGCTGTGAAGTAGCTTTCCCAGCATTCTCTTTCCCAACACATGGAGCTTTCCCTATTCCAGTGTGTGTTATTTAGAAGTTATTGAAATTCAGTAGTGGGAACTTTTTTACAACACACAAAAATAGGTTTCTTCTATTCTGGATGATGTCTGTCTCTTTAGTATCCTTTCTCACTAGGCCCTCCCTAATAACTGAGGTAAAAAAAAAAAATCACAGACAGCACCTGTCTACTCCGGTTCAGCATTCGTTGGCACACTTGCAAAACAATTTTATGTCCATTAAAAAAAAAATTTTAAAAAACTTTTAATTTTGACATGTAACCTAGACAGGCATGTACCAAATACATGTACCATTTGACATTTATTTTGTCACGTACTTGTGCCCGGCACCTAGCTTTGACAGCTACCAACCTGTGACCAGTCCTGTTTTCCTCTTTCTCCATCCTCTTTCTCCACTGTTGTTAGTTTGAAGTAGATCCCAGGCATCATATCACTTTTTATGTACTTTGTTCATATATATTTTTAAATGGTCAAGGAAAGTTGGCATTGTGTTTAGAAAGTTAAGAGAATAAAATGCAATAAAATAGGGTTTACTCACATAAAAAGTAAGTCAAATGTTTCCCCTGTTTCTCAGGGGAGGACCTTGCATGTCCAGCTGCAGGGAGAATATGCAAATCAAGCTTTGCTATCTACTGGAGCCTGACGATGTCTAAGTGTGCCTGTGGGAGGTGCAGTGCCTGGGAGTGCTGTCTTTGGGTATGTTACAGTAGAAAAGCTGAGGCTGAGGGCCTCTGACCAGGACATAACTGGTCAGCAAACTATGGCCTGAAGATCAAATACAGCTGACTTCCTATGGGCCTCAAGCTAAGAATAGTGTCTACATGTTACAATGATTGAAAAATATCAAAAGGATAATATTTTGTAAGCAGGGCATAGTGGCTCACCCCTGTAATCCCCAGCACTTTGGGAAGCTGAGGCGGGAGAATTGCTTGACCCCAAGAGTTTGAGACCAGTCTGAGAAACATGGCAAGACCCCTTCTCTAAAAAATTTTTTAAAATTTAGCCAGGCATGGTAGTGAGCACCTGTAGTCCCAGTTTCTTCAGAGGCTGAGGTGGGAAGATCTGCTTGAGCCCGGGAGGTTGAGGCTGCTGTGAGTCGTGATCGTGCCACTACACACTAGCCTGAGTGACAGAGCAAGACCGTGTCTCAAAGAATATTTTGTGACATGAAAACTATGAAATTTGAATTTTAGTGTTCACAAATAAATGTTTAATATGATATAGCCACACTTATTTATTTATAGATTGTTTGTGTCTGAAAGCAGAGATGAGCTGTCATGACAGAGGCTGGGTAGCCCCTTACAGAAAAAGTTAGCCAGGCCCTGGTGTAGGGCATGGGCTCTGGAGTCAGCCTGCCTGGGTTTACATCCTGGTCACCTTGTTTTAGCTGAATGGTTTTAAGTAAATTGCTCTACTATGTGCTTTAGTTTCTCCGTCTTTAAAATAGGGATCGTAATAGTAGTTAACTTGTAAGGTTGTTAATAGGATTAAATTTGCAACTATATGTAAAGCACTGAGCTGAGTTCCTACTACCAGTATTAGCTCATTATTATTATTTGTTTATGCTAGAGTTTATCAGTCGCTGTAAGATTGTAACTTCCTATTTAACACGAGGACGATGAAAGCCACCTAGAAGGTTCCTGGGTAGATTAAACGTGACCCTTGGGAGTACAGTTTCCACACACACCTGGCATACAGATAGAACCCTGAAAAGGCATTCCTGGCATTTCCAAACATTTGAAAGATTTTTTTATTTGGCTCCATCAACTCATGGGCAAGAGTATCTGCTAGCATAATCGATTCTCACCTCTTCCTTGCTCCTGACCAGCTGTAAAGCAGCTGAGAGTCACACTGCCCTGCAGTACAGCAGCCTGAGTCCTTATGCCAGTGACTGCATTTCCAGCCTCTCCTGGATGGTGTTTGAGGCTCAATAGGGGTAGAGTCTCAGGGCAGCTGCAGATATGAGATAGATGATATTCCTACTATTCCTCACCCCACTCTGGCTGCAAAAAGAAAGCGCAGGGAAAATGAGTGGGGAGTTCCTGTATGCCATGTCTGTTTCAATGGAACTATTTTTGGAGGAATAAAAAAGTATGCTAGATTATATTGATGCCATAGGCATTTTCTTACCTTGCAGACAGTCTGCTTTGGCTTTTACCTGTTGAGAGAAAGAATGAGGAGAGGATAAAAATCATTGTATCCCCTAGAGAAGGAATATCAAAATTCATTTAATAAAAATATCATACTAAGAATAAAATTGCATAGAGTGTTTTATTCTCCTTTGTTCATAATTAAACACAAGATATTTTAAATTGTCAAATCAGTTTATTTATGAAAAAATATGACCTGTATGCCTTTCTTTATTCTCTCCTTTCCTTATTATCTCCTTTCCTTCTTCCCACTCCTCCCTTCTTTTCTTCCCTTCCTTTTTTTTTCTTTCCTTGTCCTCTGACTAAATGAAGAACAAACATTTGATAAAAGCCACTGCCAATTCATGATAAACATTCACAGCAAAGTTGGTACAGAAAGGAACTTTCTCTACGTGATAAAGGGTGCCTCTCCCATGCTCTCAGAAAATATTTAATGATGAAATCTCATTAATAATTACTTTAGAACCAAGAATTAAACTAGTATACCCACTGTCTTGGCTTGTAATCAACAATATACAGGTGATTCTAGCCAGTGCAATAAGACAAGAGAAACGAAAGAGTTGTAAGTCCTGGAACAGATGAAACAAAACTGTTATTCACAAAATACTGTCCATACAGAATGCTCAATGTCTTTTCTTCTTTATTTTTTAAACTTTAGTGAGATACCCTCCCGCCCTGTCTTAAAATCACGTGGTGGGGGGTGGTGTCTGCACTTGAAACAGGACACTTGGTTCCTGGGTTTAGCATTGACCTTGCCCAGCTTGGTCTGGCAGCTGAGTTGTTGGACTAGGAAGCGTCCCTGCAGGTTATGTTCTGTTATCTCTCTATAAAGCCTGAAAGCATCCCTGCAATTGCATTTGCTAGTCCTCAGTAGAGCTATTTAACAAGAATCTGGAAATATTTTCCCTGAGGGCTCTCTTTAGACAGCAGTAAAATGTAGCTGGAGACATATTGAGTAAATGGAAAAGAAAAATCAAATGAGGCCAGGAATTTTTTTAATCTTCTATTCTCACAGAAGCCCTCAAGGAGAACACCATAATTCATACTTTACTCATATGGGTTAGGCATAAAGCCTCCCCCATAGATCCAATAAGCCGTAAGTGTTCTGGTTTTGAAATTGCACCTGCTTACATTGCTGGATCATAGCACTAAATCACACAGCAACGGCTTCTGGTTCAATTGTTCATTACTTGGGAATGTCAGATTGCCAAAGAGCAGCCTGATGTTTACATCCAAATCGGCAATGCCTTAGGAAATCAGTTTTAATTACAATCTCATGTAGCAGCACTGCACTCAACCTGCAGAGAGGCAGGCATTTGTGTTAAACCTACATCTTATAGTTGTGCAGAAAATGCCTGTCTGACTGGGTCATGCAAAATGGACAGCAAAGTCAGCAGAACCTTAGAAAAGATGATACAGCAAGTGGAACACAGCTGGATCATCCCCCATCCTGCCGAGCGTGCAGTGCTTTCTGGCCCCTTTTTAAAACAAGAGAACCCAGTTGGCATTTGCCTTTCAACCTCCCCATTCTGATATAAAAATCTGACCCAGCAGCTTTAACCATAAGAGAGAGAGAGAGAGAGAAAGACTCAGAGTCAGTGGGCAGGATTCTCTGAGACCAGGTCCTGCTCCCTCAGGGAATCCTTGTCACCTCACTTGCTGTAATGCAGTTTGTGCTACCAACCTGGCATTTTCAGCCCAAAGCAGGAGCCATTTCGACAAATTCAGGGGATGCTTAAGAGGTGCTGTGTGTGTGTGTGTGTGTGTGTATATATTCAGTACGCCAGTGGTGCAGCTCTGACGTAAAAAAAATGTTTTAAACCCTCCTCTGGGCACAAATGCTCAAGAGCCTGGCACTGCACAGGGAGCATCCTGAAGGGCATTGTCACCTGAAGCAGAAGAGCTGTCAGATCTTTCCCTTCAGCTCTTAAATCATGGTCACGCAATGGCTCTCATCTTGGGAGATTCATCCTCTGCGTTTTGGAACTGAGCCTTCCTAGTGTTCTGAGAGTTTTCTACTGTCTGTTCAGCTCAGCACGCTAAGAAGCCGGAGAGGTACCCAGCAGCCTGGTTGCATGCTCTGTCTTGGAAAAGTATTTGACTGCTTTGAGAAATCGTGAAATCATTCTGGGCCACATTGTGGGATTATATTGAATTTTTTTTTTTAAGTTTTTAAATTTTTATATGTAAATGCCGGAAAGCTTGGAGATAGTCTATTTCAAAGAAGGCTTTTGGTTTCTGAGACTGGCAGGGACATAAAATGACATGAGAGTGTCTCAGCAGGATTCCAAATTCGCAAAAGGTTTTTCCAGGCACCTACCCTATTCAGAACGGGGATGCAGAGATGTCCTGGAGAATCTGAAGTTCTGCCTTAACCCTCGAAACTTTGAAAGCAATGGCTGAAAAGGAAAGATGAATACCTAGAGGCTCCCTCTGGAAATGACTGAGGTTTGCCACCACAATTGGCTACTTTGGCTTTGTCCGTCAAAATTTGATATCTTCATGTGCTGTCTAGCGTCTACTGCAGGTCAGATGGAGCTTAGGAGGACAAGGGTAACTCTTCTCTTTGTCTTTGTAAAAATGTTGTGTCCAGCATCATTCGCTTCCTCATAGCCTGTTTTGTTGTTGTTGTTGTTGTTTGTTTGTTTGTTGTTTTTTTGACACAGAGTCTCTGTCAACCAGGCTGGAGTGCAGTGGCGCAATCTCGGCTCACTGCAACCTCTGCCTCCCGGTTTCAAGCAATTCTCTGCCTCAGTCTTCCGAGTAGCTGGGATTACAGGCACCCGCCACTATGCCCGGCTAATTTTTGTATTTTTAGTAGAGACGGAGTTTCACCATCTTGGCCAGGCTGGTTTTGAACTCCTGACCTTGTGATCCGCCCGCCTCGCCCTCGAAAAGTGCTAGGATTACAGACATGAGCCACCACGCCCGGCCAGCCTGTTGTTTTTATTTATGTAATTCTTGTCTGCAAAGTCCTTGGAATGGGTAGGCTCCCTCCCACCTATCAGCCTGGTTTGAAGTAACTTGCAGATTTGCAAATAATGTTTTATGTGGAGGTGATTTTCAACACTTGTGGCTGTATGTAGTATAGAAACCGATGTCCATAGTAGGGCTTTTTCTCTATACATTTTCTTTTGCTGTCTGGTTATAATTTATAAATATTAATATGTGCATTTCAAATATACTGTAGATACAAAGATGCTTTCTTAAGAGCCCATAGAACTTCTTTAAAACAATTTTTTTTTTAATTTAATGAACTAAGAAAACAATCTTGGTGCTTTAGGAAAGCCATTGCATAAGAGTGGCTTTAGGCAAGGTGGGGAAAAGGTTTTTAAAAAGATGAAACCAGAAGCAACAAAAGACAAGGTCATTGGGTGAGAAATCAGAGGCTGCTTTTCTCTACAGAAGGGGTGGGGAGACTGGTTCTACTAAGTGGAAGTTTCTGAATTGAAAGCTGGCAGATACTGGGGGGTGAGGGATAAGGAGCAGATCCCTGCCCCTTTTCTGTCTTCCCAGATGATGCCTCTGTTGACATCCCCTGCCTGCCATTTGTCCTTCCCTGCCTCTTAAGCCAGGTCATCTCCATACAGTCAGAGTGAGACATGACACTGTTTATATTCCATAGATCAGTGTACAGCCAGCACCTTGTGGAGTGGAACACAGTTGTATGGTGGAGTTATGTTGTCTTTGCAATTGACCTTGACATTTTACTTTTTTTTTTTTTTTTTTTTAAACTCTACAGGAGCCTAGTAATAAACGGGTCAAACCCCTTTCCAGAGTTACGTCACTAGCAAACCTCATCCCGCCTGTGAAGGCCACGCCATTAAAGCGCTTCAGTCAAACCCTGCAGGTAAGAAGGGCACATGGGGCCTATGGTTGCAGAAAATCATGGTGTATGGGAGGGAACATCCCCATTCTACCTAGAATTTCCCCTGGTTTCAGAGTAACCTGAATCAATGCTTATTTCAATAGAAGAGCGCAAGTGAGGGGACTTGGAGGAAGAAAGATGTTTTCAAGTTGCAGACAAGGGTCATGCAGAGCCAGAGCTATTGCAGTTGGGCCTTTCCCCACAATTGTATTTCAGAGTTATGTGTCCCATCCAGACATACTCTCACGCGATTTTTTCCTAAAATATCTATGGGCCTCCTGAGGAAACCAGCATATGATGTCAGCTGGAGGGTAACAGAGCCTAGTGGCTTCAACCAGGGTCGGCAAACTGCATTGGGTGGAGAAAATCCAGTTCACCACCTGTTTTTTTATGACTCACAAGCTAAGCCTGATTTTTACTTTTTAAAATTCTTGGGGGAAAATCAAAAGAATGGTGCTGTTTCGTGACACGTGAAAACTACATGAAATTCAAATTTCAGTATCCATAAATAAAGTTTTGTTGGAACATAGCCATGCCCATCTGTTTATTGTCCATGGCTGCTTTGTACTATGGCATAATTGAGTAGTTGTGACAGAGACGATATTGCCCACAAAGCCAAAAATATCTACCATCTGGCCCTTCACATAAAATGTTTGCTGACCCTTGGCTTAGAACGAGGACCTAAGGACCTCGGAGTGGAAGTACCTTGGGTTCTAACCTTGGCTCACCTTGGGCAGGTGACTTAACATCTCTAGGTCTTGCTTTTATTTTTTGTTAAAAAATTTTTTTTCCATACTTTGTCCTACAGATAGGTCTTCTATTCCTTATGGGTAAATTTGCCATGATGCCACCAAACCATCATGGAATCCTTGTAAAGATTTATAAGACAGTGCATTTAAAGGACCTAGCATAATGCCTTGGCCCTTAGTTAGCAATCATTAATCTTTGAATTAGTTGACTAAGTAGTAAATATTAGCTACTATAATAGTTTTTTAGTTAACAAGTAGTTATAGTTGTTCTTAAACTGTTGATGAGGTGTATCTTTTAAAGTGAACGTTGAGATTTATCCAAGGCCTTGGACCCAATTTGATAATTATACAAATTTTCCTTTAGATTGAAGCCAACAAAAAATATGCCATGAAAAGGCTTACCTGGTTTAGCTGAGCAGCTGTCTTGAGTCTGCCATGTATTTGTAGTTGAATACTTTTGCTTGGCAATATTTTTTTATCTCTGCTTTCTCAGTCTTTAAGAAAACTGGGGACCAGAACCCAAGGCATGCCTCATGCTGTGAAAATCCATGACTTGAGAACTGTTTGAGGTTCTCCCTCAGCCCTTTCTGTCCTTGCCTGCCTACCATACTGCCAATATGTCATGATTCCACATATAGCCCAAGTGGTTCTTGCTACTTTCCCATAGATGCCCTTCCTCTCCACTGCTTTTCCCCTGCCCTGCCCGTTCCTCTGTTAACTCCGTTGCAGTTTCGCCTGAATGAATACCTCATCACCTAATTAGCTATAGGTTTGGGTCTGTTTCTCTCAGCACTTGGGCCTCTGGATCCCTGGTTAATCCCCTGATCCCTTTTGTGGGAGAACGGAGGAAAGAGAAAATAAGGTCGTCTGGGAGAGCAAGATGAAGGGCTTTGAAACTAGTGAAGAATGTGTTTACCTTTTCTCCCTTGTGACCAGTCCTTCAGCTCTCTAGACAAGTTCATCGCAGGCATCCCCTGGAAGATTCATCACCACCCTAGTCCTGCACATCTGGTCTTTCACTGAGCACTGCTTTTTGAAAATTCTTTAGAATGTCTACTGCATTTCACCCTTTCCTCTCCATCCCATGACTGTGGCTCAAGTTCACTCTGCAATTATTTCCTCTCTTGATTGTGAGACCTCCAGATTACCAGCCATCTCTTCCCGTTATTGCTCCCAGGACAGTCCACCCTCTGTGCATGAAGGACCTCATTCATTCAATAAGTGTTGAGTGAGCCCTCATCAGGCATTAGGCTCTTCTTCCTGCCCTCATATTGCTGTGTTCCAGATATAATAGAATTGCCTTTTGGTAGGTTTGCAGCAGTGCTGTATTCCCACATGGCAGTAATGAGCTAGACCTAGGCAGCCTGCCAACCATCACCTACAAATGTCCCCCACCTCTCCCAATTGCCCTTCTAACACCTGGCCCTTTACTCTCCGTCATTGCCTTGTTGGTAGGCTTTTTGTGTTTGTGCTCCTGGGCCTAGGAAGAGCACAATCTGTGCCTCCCACTACAGCCCAGCCCTGGCTGCTGTAAGATCTGTTATCCTACCTTCAAAATCTTTCTTTTGGCTTCTCAGGCAAAATTTCTTTCTTCTGTTTCTGGGCTTTCTTCACAGAGAACAGCGCAGGAAACATTTGCTCACCTCAGAAATTTGCATTGACCTAGAGAACTAGAACAGAAAGAAATCAAGCCATGTCTGAAATCCAGCAGACTGAGGCCAAGCAAGGATGAGAAAGCCAAACCCAAGGGAGGATCTGACATGTGGAAATTGGTTTTTAAAACCTCAAAGATTTTTTTGGCAAAATATTTTTTTTTCTTTTTTTTGAGATGAAGTTTCACCCTTGTTGCCCGGGCTAGAGTGCAATGGTACAATCTCAGCTCACTGCAACCTCCACCTCCCAGGTTCAAGCAATTATCCTGCCTCAGCGTCTCAAGTAGCTGGGATTACAGTCACCTGCCACCAAGCCTGGCTAATTTTTTGTATTTTTAGTAGAGATGGGGTTTCTCCATGTTGACCAGGCTGGTCTCAAACTCTGGACCTAAAGTGATCCACCTGCCTCAGCCTCCCAAAGTGCAAAATATTTTTTTAATTTAATTTTTTCAAATATCATGATAAATAGCTCACTCTAAGCTTTATATCTTGGCCATGAACAACCCAGCAGAAACAGAAGAGTTATTCATAATGGTAATGTGCATAGATATGGAGAGATTTGAGCAATGTGCTTATGTTTGAGTGTGTCCTTGGGTGGGGAGGGGGGCAGTCAGTGAATGGAAATACACCCCTCAAGTTGTATGCAGAGTTAGCAGCCATGTTTGCAGAATGATCTGGAAAGCATGGAGAATGCCAGCTTGTCCCCACATGTCTTCTTGTAACTTACCTTGGTGCACACAGTGCAACTTCTGTGGCATTATTTCCAGCTGTAGCATCTCAATAATAGTTTCCCTCACCAGTGAGACTGAGAGAGGGTGCTAATTTATGTTTTATTCTATTTTATTTCATTTTATTTATTTATTTATTTAATATTTTATTTTATTTTTTTCAAGACAGAGTCTTGCTCTGTCACCCAGGCTGGAGTGCAGTGGCGTGCTCTCGGCTCACCTCCACCTGCACCTCCTGGGTTCAAGTGATTCTCCTGCCTCAGCCTCCTGAGTAGCTGGGATTACAGGTGCCTACCATCACACCTGGCTAATTGTTGTATTTTTAGTAAAGACGGTTTCGCCATGTTCGCCAGGCTGGTCTCAAACTCCTGACCTCAGGTGATCCGCCCGCCTCGGTCTCCCAAAGTGCTGGGATTACAGACGTGAGCCACTGCACCTGGCTGGATGCTAATTTAATGTGGTCTGGGAGTAGTAAGGATGAGGGGAAGAGCTGGCCCCATAGCGCTGCTCAGTGGGCTTACTTCATATCCTCTCTGATTTTGTCTAAGTCTTGGTTCCCTTTCCAATAAGGGAAAAACAGAGAACAAAGAGTGTATCAACTGCCCCAAACCTCTCAGCAGCCATCCATTACCCGTATGTGTGTATTATTTATGCCTTTTCTATTCCAAAAATGACTCAAAGCTGTAATTGAGCAGCTTGGTTCTCTGTTGCAGTATTCCTTTTCCCTAGCTTCTGACACCTTAGAGACATATATATCCCTTTGGATATTCAATTATGTCTCTCAGGTTGGATTCTTTTAATTATAGAAGAGATGACTTAAGCCCAAACATGGTGCTTTAATCAATGCTGCAACACTTAGCAGTCCTTCCTCTGGTTCCTCAGAAGACCACAAGTTAGCCCGGGAGGATATCAGGAGAGCTCTGAGCTGGCAGCTACTTCCAAAAAGGTTAAAAGCCCAGTCACACATGTGACTAGTCCTTGCAGCCACAGTTCAGCAAGACACTGCAGGATTTGTTCTCTCTTGTGTCCTCTGCCCATATGGGCTGGGGGCTTGCGCCCCAACACAAAGGCAGCATTTGTGGACGTTGGGGAGGGACAGCCTGACTGCATGGCGCTCTGTCTGCTTCTCACCAGGAAAGTTAGTGCTGCTGGTAGACTCAAGCACAGATGTCTGGATCCCTCTGAGCCTATAAATCCCCCCGCCCTGGCCTGCCCGAGAGGAAGATCTGGCCCAGCTCTGAAAGGGGCCCTCATGCACTCCTCTGGTGTGGAGTGAGGAAGGCGAGCTCGCCTTTGGCCAGTCGCTCCCTGAGCCCTGCCTCTCCCTGTCCACAGCTGTGCACAGCTGCTGGACTCATTTGAGCTGAGTTCAGCACATGCTATGGAATGCTGCGTTCATGATGTTGTGATGTAGGCCCTCATTCTCTTTGGACTTGCACTTTTTCCTTTTCCATTATAAAACTGAATGTTCATTATGGAAAAATGTGGAAAAGGAGAAAGAGAAAAAGAACACGTATTGTCTTCCAACACCAAAACAATCCATGAATAGTTTACCAGTTTCCCTCCAGCACTATTCTAGGCATAGGTACAGAGCTCACACACTCTGAGCCTAGTTTTGATTTCCTTGCAGTCTATTCAGCCTTATCTCTGTCTGGGTGATCTGCTCACTTTTAGGTTAAAGCCTCCCACAGTGACTGTGGATGATCAGTTTCTCTTGCATCTCTGTCAGTCTCAGCCTCACACATTTCCAAGCTATGCAGTTAAGTGCACAAATGTTCATATTTGTCACCATTACAGCCTCCTGGGGGAGTTGCACCTTTTATTAGGATTAAATATTCCTGTTTATTTCCTTTAACGCTTTTTGCCTGGATTTTGTCATCTTCTTTATTTTTTTTATTTTTTTTTTTTTTTGCTTAGTGTGTTTTGTTCCATCTATTTTCCTCCTCCCTTTGTTATTTGGCTGGGCAAGGAGTTTTTATCTAGCTTGGGGGAGTATTATGTCACAATTATTTTTGGAAAATATTATGGACTGAGTATATATTATTCCAATGTATTATTTTACATAACCAGTCTCCTATTAACACATATTTAGGCTGTGAATATTTTTATATTAAATAACTCTATGTTGAATGTTTTTTTAATGCATTTGTCCTTTTTTTTTTAAATTACCTTCTATTGTGCTTTCTTTTCTGATTATATAACATTATTTAAATATTGAGGCCGGGTGCAGTGGTTCACACCTGTAATCCCAGCACTTTGGGAGGCCGAGGCGGGTGGATCACCAGAGGTCAGGAGTTCGAGACCAGCCTGGCCAACATGGTGAAACCCCGTCTCTACTAAAAATAAAAAAATTAGCCAGGCGTGGTGGCACGCGCCTGTAATCCCGGCTACTCTGGAGGCTGAGGCAGATAGAATTGCTTGAACCCGGGAGGCAGAGGTCACAGTGAGCAGAGATTGTGCCACTGTACTCCAGCCTGGGTGACAGAGTGAGACTCTGTCTCAAAAATATATATATATATTGAGGCTGGGGCTGGGCGTGGTGGCTCACGCCTGTAATCCTAGCACTTTGAGAAGCAGAGGCGGGTGGATCGCTTGAGGTCAGGAGTTTGAGACCAGCCTGGCCAACATGGTGAAGCCCCGTCTCTACCAAAAAATGCAAAAATTAGCTGGGCGTAGTGGCGCATACCTATTGTCCTAGCTACTTGGGAGGCTGAGGCGTGAGGATCACTTGAACCCAGGAGGTGGAGGTTGCAGTGAGCCGAGATCATGCCACTGCACTCTAGCCTGGGCAGCAGAGTGAGACCCTATTTCAAAATAAGTAAATAAATAAATATTGAAAAATACAGTGAAGCACATAAAAGAGAGTAAAAGTCACTTGTAATCCTACTTCCCATCACCAAAAAACTTCCATTAATATTTTGGTACATACTCAGGCAATTTTACCTTTTATTATACTTGCATATGCATTTTTTAAAACAAAATCACTATCACACTGTATATGCAATTTTTTTACTCCCTTTGGTCTTAACGGTATAAAATAACTCTACAATGGAAGAGTATTTTTCATGTCATTTGTAGTTTTCAAAGACTTGATTTTTTTTTTTTTTTTTTTTTTTTAATAGAGACAAAAATCTCACTATGTTGCCCAGGCTGGCCTCGAACTCCTGGCCTCAAGCAGTCCTACCACCGTGGCCTCCCAAAGTGCTGGGATTATAGGCATGAGCTACCACACCTGGCTACAGACCTGATTCTTAATGGACTCATATAGCATTTCATCAAAAGAATGTACAGTTATTTAATCACTCTCCTGTTGTTGAACATTTGTTTCTGTTTTTTGATCATTATAGATAACAGTGATTTCAACATCCTGATCATGTGCATGTCTGTATTTCTTTCTTTCCTTTGATTATACTCCTAGAAATGGAATTCTGATCAAAGGGTGTGAATACTAAAGGCCATTGATACAGCAAGGCTTCTGTTATCGATGTGTGTCAGTTCTGGACAGACCTGCTTCTCTGTTTTCACATCTAAATCTAGACTTCTTAACATTTCTCCATCTCTTTTGCCACAGTTTTTCTCTTTGCTGTGATATCCTTCAAAATAGCTCTTCCCAGGGGCCCCTTGGGTTTTCCATGCAAGCCAAGGTGTTGTCTTATCTCCGTATCCACAGTGCCTAATACTACACATTACTTAGGATGTGCTCAAAAATTAGTACTTGCTATTATTATCACTGTTATGACTAGAAAAGGCAGCCATTGCTGCTCCTAAGCTCTCTCCAGGGCCTGGCAGTGGCTGCCAGCCTAGTGATGGGGCCCTGCCCATCTCCTGCAGCTGGGCTACTTCATAATAGAATATGTGTCCCCTCCCCCAGTTGTAGCCCCTCCAAGAGGTATTGCTATGGCAAAGAATGGTTTCTGGCAACCACAGCCTCTCATTGCTCCATCCTCTGGCCCTTAGATCAGGGAATTATTTTATTCAACCCAGATGCAGCATGAATATATGATAAATTAGTGGTCTCCATTAATGTTCTTTGGATCCACTGTGTTATTTATTCTTCCTCGACTTAATAGGGAGACAGTCAATAGAGAAAGGTAGTCCTGCTCTAGAGAATTGTAAAAGTTCTACTTGGTAAAAGTTGTCTAAGGTATATTAGCAAGTAGGGGAAGAAAATTGGGGGAAAGTTCAAAACCACTGTCCCAATTAATAATATACACCCATATTAGTATATGGATAGGAAAAAAAACAGGAACGTCAAATCCTTTTTTTTTTTTTTTTTCCTGTTGTCTCTTGGGAATACAATTATAAGATACTTTTGCGGTTCTTTTGTTTATTTTGTGTTCTCCTTTTCTCCCCAGTATGTAAGAATTACAAGTGAATAGAAAATAAATAAATGAGATAGAACTATTGATTTTTTTCATTATATATTTCTGTTGTACTTGAATTTTTAAATAATTATGTATTACCTTTGCAACCAGATAAAAATGAATAAGATTAGAAAATCTTCTATGATAAAATACACTACAGAGAGTTTAGCAATGGCCTGAGGGGTCGTCAAGGAAGACTGCCTAGCAAGGGTGGAGGGATTTGGGTTGGACCTGGAATGGCTCACAGATGATAAGGATGAAAGGGAGATAGCATTTCAGGCTTGAGAAGGGAATATGGGATGACTGATGCCATCTAGATAGAAGTAATAATAAGTAAGAAATTACCCAAGCATATGTGCTGATTTCCATGTCTGACAACTATGATTTCTTCTCCAAGCACCTCAAACTTTGTCCCTTGGTCCAAGGTCACATATTTTCTATAACTAGCTTATTTGGCTGACATGGAGATGAGCTTGGGGGTGGATGGCACATGTGTATTAGGGAAAGCAACCAGAAACCAGACTGTCTTGTATTGGGTATCCAAGGGAGAGAATACAGTCATGGGTTCTTAGTTTCTCTTTCTGGTTGGGCCAGTAAAGCCCCTTCCTTATCCCTCTTTTCTGCTTATCACTAGAAACAGAAACTAAAAACCATGGCTTCAGACTGCTAAAAGCCTAAAATAAAACAAGCAGAACAACAAAATAAGGCGAGTTGGACAAGCTTGGAGAGTATAGCTGACAAGTTAATCTGTAGTCTATCTCAAAAGGAACTCCTGATTCTCTGCTGTTCTTTACTATTCCTGGAGTAGTAGAATATTACTGTTCTTTATTGTTCCTGGAAGCCACTGCAAATAGTTGATATTGGGCCAGGTGCGGTGGCTCATGCCTGTAATCCTAGCACTTTGGGAGGCCGAGACAGGTGGATTGTCTGAGCTCAGGAGTTCAAGACCAGCCTGGGCAAAATGGTGAAACCCTGTCTCTACTAAAATACAAAAAATCGGCCAGGCTTGGTGGCAGGCGCCTGTAATCCCAGCTACTCAGGAGGCTGAGGCACGAGAATTGCTCAAACCCGGGAGGCGGAGGCTGCAGTGAGCTGAGATCGTACCACTTCATTCCAGCCTGGGCAACAAAACGAAACTCTGTCTCAAAAAAAAAAAAAAAAAAAAAAGTTGTTGACTGTTGTAATTTAAAGCTTGTCATTTTTTATTTAGTAATAACACTCATTAGTGTAGTATCTATGATGAACCAGGTTCTGCACAAAGTACCTTATGTTCATGGCCTCATATCATCTCCAAAACTCTGCAAGATAGGATTCATCATCACTTACAGGGAGAGATCTGAAGGTTTAAAATTGTGCCCAAGGTCACACAGCTGGTAAGGGCCAGAACTGGGATTCCATAGGGTGTTCAGAGTGCCTCTCCTGCCGTAGGCTTACCACAAAAAGTCAAAGTTTCGTCATAATAAAGCCTGAAGATTGCCAGGATTTAAAAATAGTCACCAGACTTTTGAGTTGGAGCATCCCACCTCACTGCTGTTCACCTTCTATGGCAGGGAGAGTCATCATTTCCGTTTCAGCTTGTGGAATATTTTGTCATTAACATTCTCATGCAAAAGCCATTTTATGGTGCCCAATGAAGATGATTGGGCTACTGCCCCAAGCCTCTGGAAGCCTTCCTAATTTTGGACTTGCGCTATGCAAATTGTATAATATTTTCTCCACACCTAAGCCAAATATTTTCTTCAGCTTTTCATTCATTCTACTCAGAATATCTCCAAGCTACAGAAGGTTTTCTTTTTGTAATGTGTTTTTGAGGTTTGATATTTACTGATTATGAATTAATTGGGTGCCCTTTTACCATGGTTTTAATGGGCATCAATCTGAATCAGATTCTAAATATGTGGTTTTATGTTTATTGTGCTATTTCTAACTCAGTGTTCATTGTCTTTCACATTCGTCAACTGACTGTGTTTCTTCTTAGTTAATATTTCTTCATTAAAGAAAGTCTGGAAAATAAATCTAGAGAATTAAAAGATGAAAGTAAAAATCAGCCAGGTGCAGTGGCTCACACCTGTAATTCCATCACTTTGAGAAGCTGAAACAAGAGGATTGCTTGAGGCCAGGGGTTGAAGACTAGCCCGGGCAATATAGTAAGACCCTGTCTCTACCAAAAAAAAAAAATCAAAAAATTAAAAATAAATAAAATTTTTAAAAGTAAACAAAAATTATCCATAGTCCCATCATCCAGGGGGGTAACCCCTGTTAACGTTTTGTTGTATTTCGAATTGGATCTTCTCTCACTTAACTCTAAATGTGAGGTTCTCTCCTTATCATTAAGCTTTTCTCAAAAAGAATGTTTCTTAACAACTGTTTAAGGTTTCCTTTTATTGTTGCAGTGTAATTTGTTTAATCCCTATTGTAGAACATTTTAGGCTGTTTCCAGATCTTTTATAAACAACAGTGTCCTGCTGAGGGCTTTTCTTTCCCTAGGAGTTATCCTAATGGAAGTCCCCCTAGGAGCCATTTGGTCCAGGTAGTTCAGAGAGATATGGCTGCTGTTTGCTAATGAATGAATGCATGTATAAACAAGCACTAATAGTGGCAGTGCGGTCTGTGGTATGACAATGATAGGTAACCAGCATTCCTGCTGACCGAGTGCCAGGGACTTGGCCAAGCCTCTCGTGTACTTTATCTTATCCAATCCTCACTAAAACTTTGTGAGGTACTTATTATTATGCACCTTTTAGAGATGAGGAAACTGAGACCCAGAGAGATGAAAGGTCTCTCAGCCATTGAGTGAACTTGAAGCCATGCCTGTTTTACTCCAAAGCCTATGTTCTTCACCCAAATCCATGTTTTGGAGTCAAACAGTTGCACTCAGTTCCTATTCCAATACTTGTGCCAATCACTGGTGAACTTGAAGCCATGCCTGTTTTACTCCAAAGCCTATGTTCTTCACCCAAATCCATGTTTTGGAGTCAAACAGTTGCACTCAGTTCCTATTCCAATACTTGTGCCAATCACTTACCACTCTGCTACTCAAATTTCTCATCTATTAAAAGGGGAAAAATACAAGAACCTGCCCAATGCCTCTCCTAGGATTAGCATGAGGGTCAAATGTGACAGAGACCACACAGCTGGGAAGTGTTACTTCTCACTTATCATTAATTGCTATAATGAAGCCTCATAGGAGACTCCTCCAGGATGCTGTTGGATAACATTTTCCTGTCCTGGCCATTATTGCTGTACACTTTGGTTTAACCCACCACAGTGGCAACATAGGAAAGTGTTTTCCTCTTACAGTCCCACCCCAACCTCCAATCCTTGGTAATAAAACATCTGCTACAAAATAGCAATATGGTTAGGATGGTAAGTGTGGAGAATTTCCTTGGCTTGAATACTTTATTGGAGCATGTTATCTGTGGCTGTGGAAAACCGTTTTTGGAACAGGGCGAGGGAGGACCCTGCTGAACAGGCGGCATTAACAAATCAGATCTGTCCCATCATGCCTACCTGCTGGGTTTACATTTCCTCTGACACATGTAAAGTGCACCTGCCACCACCCCCCCCACCCCCCAGCCCCTGACAGACAGTCTCTTTTGCATTCATTTGCAGCATCTTTTCCACATATCCAGCTCAGGCATAAACATGAGCACCATTTCCTCAGTCTGCATTATCTCTGTTATGGTCATTGTTGTTATAGCTGCCAGCAATTATGAGATTTCAGTTTTTGACTCATTTGCTAGGCCAGATTCCCTCATGGAAACTCTTGCTTGTCCTGGAATATTTTTCACTCCGTTTCCAGCATCCCCACACCCAGGGAGATATATGTATGTGCTTCTGTTTTTATGTGGTCCTGCCGAAGGCCAGGTCCCTCACTTTGAGGTGGGCCTCTCCTAGTTAACCGTGGACCAGTGTTTCTAACCCCAGGAACATTTGGTAATGTCTGGAGATGTTTTGGTTGTCATAACTGGGCTGGCTGTGCTGCTGGCATCTGGTGGTTAGAGGCCAAAGATGATGCTAAATATCCTACAATGCACAGGAGAGCCTCCCACAATAAAGAATCTGTAGTCCAAAATGTGGTGGCCAGGTTAAGAACTTTCAAACTTTCTACAGGCCAAGAAGTAACCTACAATTCATTTATTTGGGCATGTGTACCCCACCACACTATGAATCTTATCCTAGGGCAATTAGGGTAGGATATTGGTTAAGTATTGGGGCAGGGGGGTTGGCCTGAAATAGACTAGACTTGAATTGTCATTCTGACAGTCACCTTACCGCTGGGTTTTAACTAATAAAGCACCATTCATTGCTGTGTGACCTTCAGCAAAGTGTCACCTTCTTGAGCCTCAGGTTTCCTCATCTGTAAAGGGGGCAGAATCCTTCCCTCTAGAGCTCTCCTCACAGTGCCCAGCACATAGCAAGCATAACATTTAATAATTAAGCAAAAGTTGTTGAGGTCTTACTATGTCAGTTGCTGATGAATCCATCAGCAGGTAGATATGCCTGCCTTCAAGGAGTTTACCTTCTATTGGAAGGAAATAGACATGAAAGAAAGAAACCTATAAATATAGCACATATTGAATATAGAGAAAAATAGAGAAGGGCAGAGGGTGTGTAGATGGACAGTGGCAGGAATGCTGGTAGGGATGTGGCTGTTCTCTCTAAAGAGGCATCCTCTTGGAGTTTTGTTTTGTTTTGTTTTGTTTTTTCTAGTAGTAGTCGCCTGTTCCTCCCTCAACTCAAGTTCTCTCAATATAGTTTTTCCCAGTGGTACTGATGATGGATTCGGGGTAGCTCATGGTATGTAGTCAGTGCTGTTGTGAACACCCACCCATCACCCAGGTGCTGTCCCCAGCCCAGCCCAGCTGCTGCCCACACACTGGTTTGGTATTATTGTATTATTATCCTTTTTTGTAGAGACAGGGTCTTGCTACATTGCCCAGGCTGGTATCAAACTCCTAGCCTCAGGTAATCCTCCCAACTAGCCTGCCAAAGTGCTAGACTTACAGGTGTGAGTAACCTCACCTGGAAAAATGGTTGGCATTCTTTATTCCTCCCTTGGGATTCTTCTTTCAACATCCAGTCCCCTTCTGAGTGGTGTAAGAAAAAATGTTTGTTTTAATCCAGCCTAATTAAAGGTGTAAATTTGAAGTTTGATTAGTCAGAGATCAGCTGTTATTCCTAAAGCTGAGCAAATGCATCCTCTCTCGCTCCTTAACTAGATTTATATTCCTAGAAGGCAGGAGCTGGATCCCATCTCACTGAAACCTCCCCAAAATGCATGTCTTGCATGCAAACAGTAGATGCAGTCGCCATAGTAGAAAGAGCTCAGGCTCTGTTGGAACCAAACATATCTGGTTTTGAATCTTAGCCTCCCTCAACCTCAGTTTCCTCCTCAGTAGAATGGGAATAAACCCCCAACTTGCAGGGTGGTTATGAGAATCAGAGAGAATATATCAGAAGTGCTAAGTGTAGGCAAAGCATATAAAAGACCCTCTGTGATATCCCCCATAGTACCCCGAGTCCAGCAATCACTAGGGAAACGCAAAGCAAGAATTCTGTAATGGTAGAGCTCACCTAGTACAGCTTACTGCTCTCCTTTTTCCCATGCCGCAGCAGAAGACAGTCTCTAACTCTCTGGGAAATTTTTAAATAATTAAAATATGCTCAATCTTACCTTCGAAACACAAAACTGAAATTAAGGTGTAGTTGTTTTAACCTATCAGATTGATAATAATACCTTGTTATGAGAATGTGACCAATCTATGAGAGATACATACCTATCTGAGGAATATAAAGTTGAATAGCCTATTTGGAGGTCAACTTAGTGGTACATCTCAAACATTAAAATGTTCATACTTCTTAGACCAAGGAATTCCACTTAAGGAATTCCTGCCTTTTAGAAGTATCAGCACAAATACACAAAGCATGTTCACTGAGGCACTTTTTGTAATAGCCAGACACTGGAAACAATTTTAATGTCCATCAGTTGTGGATTAATTAAATCAATAGGCCTGTCCAGACTATGGGAGGGATACTAACTGCAGCCATTTTAAAAAATAAGTGAATTTGAGGTAATGGAAATGTTTAAGAACTAGATAGAGTGATAGTTGTACAACCCTGTGAATATACTAAATAGCATTGAATTGTTCACTAAAAAATGGTTAATTATAGGCTGGGCACAGTGGCTCATGCCTGTAATCCCAGCAGTTTGGGAGGCTGAGGCAGGAGGATCTCTTGAGACCCGAAGTTCAAGACCAACCTGGTTAAACACAGCAAGACTCCATGTCTACTAAATTAAAAATAAAAAAATTAGCCAGGCACTTGCTTAGTGGTGGCACTCATCTATAATCTTAGCTACTCAAGAGGCTGAGGTGGGAGCATCACTTGAGCCCAGGAGTTTGAGGTTACAGTGAGCTATGGTTGCACCCCTGCACTCCAGCATGGGCAACAGAGCAAGACTCATCTCCAAGAAACAACAACAAAAAAAGTAATTGAGTTATGTAAATTTCACCTAAAGATACTGTAAAGTAGAAAGAGAAAACATTCTCAGCCTGGCGCAGTGGCTCAGGCCTATAATCCCAGCATGTTGGGAGGCTGAGGCTGGCGGATCACAAGGTAGGAGATCAAGACCAACCTGGCTAACACGATGAAACCCTGTCTCTACTAAAAATACAAAAATATTAGCTGGGCATGGTGGTGGGCGCCTGTAGTCTCAGCTACTTGGGAGGCTGAGGCAGGAGAATGGCGTGAACCCAGGAGGCAGAGCTTGCAGTGAGCCGAGATCATGCCACTGCACTCCAGCCTGGGCAACCGTGAGACTCTATCTCAAAAAAAAAAAAAAAAAGAAAAGAAAAGAGAAAACATTCAGTTTTCTATGGGTGTTAACAAATGCATGGAAAAAGTTTGGAAAGAGCTAGAACAAACTTAACAGTTATTACTTCTAGACTTGGGGAAATGAGGGCATTTGTACTTAATTTTATATACTTTTGTAATGTATGAAAATTTAAAGTTAGCATACATGATTTTCAAATTGGTAGGGGGAGTTTAAAGTTAACCAAGGACTGAAAATATAACAGGGTAGGAGGTTGATTCTCTCAAGTGAAAGTGGAAACGTTCGTTTTGAATTTTTTGTGTGTGTTTTCCTTTCTTTCTACTCTTTAATTCTCAACTCAGCTGCCATCAGAACTGCAAATTGGGTTGAGCAAGTTAATGACTCACTGCACTTGTTTTGACCTTTTAATGCTTGATTCTGAGTGCTAGGGATCTGCGTGCATTTAGTTACTGGTTACTATTTACAAGGGACTGTTTTTAAGAGATCACAAGGATTTGTAAGATACCATTAGTGAACTGTGTATTTGGTGCAAGTACTTTCTTGACCTGCATAGGGCTAGTCCAGCCATCATGAGCTCGTTAGTGAGCCTAGGAGCTCCCCGCTACTTGGGCCAGCCTAAGGGGCTTGTGTTGCTACTTGCAAACAGAGTGAGCGTCTTGCTTCCAGAAGGCTGTGGTAATACCCTGAAGCTCTTTGGAAGTTTCTTTTTACATTTTTCGTTTATTTATTATCTCATATATATATATATATATTTTTTTTTAGAACTGAAACGAGGCCTTGCTATGTTGCCCAGGGTGGTCTCAAACTCCTCAGCTCAAGCGATTCGCCTGCCTTAGTTTCCCAAAGAGCTGGGATTACAGGCATGAGCCACCAAGCCCCGCCTCATTTTTTTCTTTTTTCTTTTTCTTTTTTTTTTTTTTTAGAGGGAGTCTTGCTGTGTCACCCAGGCTGGAGTACAGTGGTGCAATCTCAGCTTACTGCAATCCCCACCTCACTGGTTCAGGCAATTCTGCCTCAGCCTCCCAAGTAGCTGGGATTACAGACGCCTACCGTCATGCCCAGCTACTTTTTTTGTATTTTTAGTAGAGACGGTTTCACCATGTTGTTCAGGCTGGTCTTGAACTCCTGACCACAGGTGATCTGCCTGCCTCAGCCTCCCAAAGCGCTGGGATTACAGGTGTGAGCTACCACGCCCGGCCATTTTAGACACTTTGGGAGGCCGAGGCGGGCAGATCACGACATCAGGAGATTGAGACCATCCAGGCCAACACAGTGAAATCCCGTCTCTACTAAAAATACAAAAAATTAGCCAGGCGTGGTGGTGGGTGCCTGTAGTCCCAGCTACTCTGTAGGCTGAGGCAGAAGAATGGTGTGAGTGAGCTGAGATCACGCCACTGCACTCCAGCCTGGGCGAGACGCCATCTCAAAAAAAAAAAAAAAAAAAAAAAAAACATAAAAATTTATAAAGGAGGACAGAAATCACCCATAATGTCAACATGAAAAAACAATAGAATTTTGTGATGTTCCCTTTATATCTTTGCTCATGTGCATTTTTTGCATAACTATAAAATGTTCACATATAGATTTTTAATCCTGATTTTATTTTAGGCTACATAGAAGGGATGTTTACATTTTAAATTATCTCTGAATTGTCTAGATAATATTCCATCCAGCAGGGAATTATAATTTTTTTTTTTCCTGAGACAGAGTCTCACTGTTGTCACCCAGACTGGAGTGCAGTGGCACGATCTTGGCTCACTGCAACCTCCACCTCCCGGGTTCAAGCAATTCTCCTGCCTCAGCCTCCTGAGTGGCTGGGATTACAGGCGCATGCCACCACGCCCCGGCTAATTTTTGTACTTTTAGTAGAGACAGGGTTTCACTATGTTGGCCAGGCTGGTGTCAAACTGCTGACCTCAGGTGATCCACCCTCCTCGGCTTCCCAAAGTGCTAGAATTGCAGGCGTGAGCCACCGTGCCCAGCCAATTATAACTTATTTAACAATGCCCTATGTTGAATAGTTCTTTTTAAATTTTTTCTTTACTTTCTGGAATTTTGTTGAATCTCAAAATAATTGAGAACTACCTTAGAATGCCTTTGTGATGAAGGCTCATATGTCATATGCAAATTCAGTTCCTGACCTCAGGAAGTTTTTAGTTAAGAGCAGGTGACCAATAATTATAATCAAGTGTGATCATTGCTATATAAGAGGTATGTCTAAATTGCTCTGGGGTAGGAGGATGGGAGAATATTGGTAAAGACTTCTTAGAGGAGGTGCTGTTTGAGTTACATCCTTATATCCTGAGGGCAGTTAAGAGTTAGCCAGCTATGGCCGGGCACGGTGGCTCACACCTGTAATCCCAGCATTTTGGGAGGCTGAGGCGGGTGGATCACGAGGTCAAGAAATCGAGACCATCCTGGCTAACACGGTGAAACCCCGTCTCTACTAAAAATACAAAAAATTAGCTGGGTGTGGTGGTGGGCATCTGTAGTCCCAGCTACTCGGGAGACTGAGGCAGGAGAATGGTGTGAACCCAGGAGGTGGAGCTTGCAGTGAGCCGAGATCGCACCACTGCACTCCAGCCTGGGCGACAAAGCGAGACTCTGTCTCAGAAAAAAAAAAAAAAGAGTTAGCCAGTTTGAAGTGATGGAAACACATTCCAAGAAGAGAAGATTGCTTGAAGGGAGTATAGAGGGATGGCAAAGCATGATGTATTTAGGGAATGACAGATAGCCTAGTATGGTTGGAGAAATGGAGGCTCATGGATGAGTGGCAGGATGGGATCCTAAATATGGAGACTGTGGTCAGATTACAAGAGACTTTCTGTGCCAAGCTGAGGAGTTGAAAATTCATGCGGAAGGCCACAGAGAGCCATGGCGGGGAACACTTCCTAAATAAGAATGTGGTTTTGGAGCACAGCAACCTTATTGCTTTGGCAGTCTCCATTAAGTGTAATGAAATCTTCTAGTATGAAGACTGAAAATGATGCACTCACCTTTCTTCCGGATCATTTGTATTTGTCATGAAAAGCATTTTGGTAGCATGTTTAAGTCACAAAGGTGGACTTCGGATGGTTAGACTGCCCCGGAGTCTACTGGGGCCTCTTTGGGAAACAGGAAAATACCTCAGGGACAGGAATCATGTGCTGCGAAGATGGTATTTAGTATGTGTATTAGTCAGGACTTTTCAAGTTGATGGAACCCCAGCTGAGATAATAGAAAGGGAAATGTCTTTCTATATGTAATGAAAATGTCTAAGGGTCGTTCTTGTTCTTTCCGGTTTCAGGCACAGTGGGATCCAGAGGCTCAAGCAGTATTGGTAAAGCTTGCTCCCTTCCTGCCTCCACTGGTCACTCCATCCTTCATTCTAGGTCCCTTTATTCTCTCCTGTAGCAGACAGATGCTTCTGCTTAACCAGGGAGAGTTGCTGCTGGAAGCCCCTGCTTGTGTTATCTCTTGAACTCACAATCCCAAAGGAATACTCTTTCCTCCTTTCTCCCATAAATCATGTGAGAAATTTCAGGGAATCACATGCCCATCCCTGAACCAGGATGGTGGAATACTCTATTGGTCAGGTCTGGGGGAGCCCACCAAAACTATATGTAATAGGATACCCAAAGTTAGTGGGATTCTATTTATAGAAGGAGGAGAGTAGGAGTACTAGCCAAATGTTTAAATAAATGAAGGTCATCCACTATTGTTATCTCTTGTTCTTCTAAAGAGGGGAGATGTCCACTGGAAAAAAGTAGAGCTCATCACGTATCCAAGAACTGCCTTCATGCGTGAGTTTGGCCTGATATGTGCTTGCACTGTAGTCCACTTGGTATCCAGGTCGCACAGAACGGATACTCCCAGCGCATGTTCCAAAGCAGCCCCCTGTCCAATTTTCCTTAGCACGTAGGCTCAAGACAATGCCCCACTTCCCAAAGGCCTTGTGGCAATGTCCTCTTTTTCTTTCACATGTATGATTTATGTTCTGTCAACGACAGGAAACTGCTCAAAGATCCACCCAGTCCTGCCGCTGCCCCCGTGATGGTTTGTTTTTCTCATTGTTTAGCGCTCCATTAGCTTCCGCAGTGAGAGCCGCCCTGACATCCTCGCCCCCCGACCCTGGTCCAGAAATGCCGCCCCCTCAAGCACGAAACGGAGAGATAGCAAGCTGTGGAGTGAGACCTTCGATGTGTGCGTCAATCAGATGCTTACATCCAAGGAAATCAAACGTCAGGAGGTAGGCTCCGGGCCCAAACTCCATGTTGGCTGTGTGTCTGGAACAAAGGTGCATTGCAGGCGTCAGCCGTGCTGGAGTTTGCGCCTTAGTCTCCAAATAAATTCTTCATTGCATTTGTAGAAGGACAAACGGGAGTGTCTGACCTTGGGGAAGGAACTGAGAAACCAGAAACCAGCTGGGAGGGTGTGGCCCCCACTTTAAAAAGAAACTGATGTGAAAATGTGAATTTACAAGAACCATGAAACCAAATGTCTATTTAGGATTCTGAAGTTCACAGAAATAATCATTTTAGTTATATTTTGATAGCAACTTCTAGACTATTTTAAAATATTTAGTTTCCATAACTTTGATTCAGCTTTGTGGAAAACTTCCTTTCTATAGAATCCAGTTAATTTCATTCCCTGTAAGTTTTCTGTATCAATTGCCCTAAATGGCTCTGATAATATTACCCTGTATAGAAGAGCTTGTCTAAGTGCTTGTGCCAGGCTGTGCTGAGAACTTCATGTGTGCATCATCGGATGAGATCCTTGGAGTATCCAGCCCAGGGTTGTGCCTCCACCTGCTTTTTGTCCTCAGTTTACCAAGCAGCCCCAGGTGGAGGGAGCTTTCAAAGCCTGACCACTTTTTCCCTATATCCTGAAACACAGTAGACCCTGAAATATAATTACAAACTTGTAGTCCTTTAATAATGTAATGTTTGCTGACAGTTTGACTTCCCAGATGGAAGTGAAAGAGTGTTCTGCGCGTCATAGCTCTTTAGTATGATGGCTTAATGGAGCCAAATTAGAAACGGTCCATTTACATTACATACTCTTCCACACAGCCAGCTCCTAGAATTTTATTTTTTGTACCTGTGGGACTGAGAAGTAATTTAGAATGAATTAACTTTACCAGATTGTATTTGGAGTGATAAAATGTTGGATTCTTCCTACAATATCAGACTAAAGGCATTGGATAATACAAATAAAACTTTCTGCTGAGATTCGCCTTCTGTCGAGTGGAAGAAAAAGTGAGGATGGCCCAGTTAATAATACTGCCACATCCATTATCTAGAACAGCCTCTGAATCACTTCTTATGATTGCCTCTCACAACAAGGGTACCAAATCCATGCTCACACTAATTATTTTACCTAAAATAGTTCCCTCTTGTTTGACTGTATCAAAGTTCTGTAACATGAAAGATGACTTTTTGAATTAGAAATGTGTGGAAACTTTCTCCCACAAACAGAGAAGCACAATATGCAGTAGTTTTGCAGTATCTTTTCATTGCAGGGTTAAGCATAGATGCATTTGCTTCAGGTTAATGTAACTTAAAATACTTAAATATGTAAATTTGGGGTTTTGAGTGGTGGAGCCAGCACTCTTTGAATATGGTCTTGTAAATGAGGGGAGAATTCAGTGAATATGTTTATCTTTCTTTGCAGGCCATCTTTGAGCTTTCCCAAGGAGAAGAAGACTTGATAGAAGACTTGAAATTAGCAAAAAAGGTAAATTTAAATCCAGCAGTCATTTGAGTCAAGTCATTTTTTTTTCTTGACTAATTTCACAGCCCTAAAGTGGTGCTTCATGAGAACTCCTTTTATAACTAAGACTGGTCTGCTACCACACACCAAGCAGTGGGGAAAGTGCTTCAAAACAAGAGGGCAGAATAACTCTCCAGACCTGGCACCTTTAGGCATTTACCTCTGCATGTCTCTAATGCATGTCAAAGAATACTTCAGCCCAAATCAGAAAGTGTCCATGGAGGCCTCGCTTTATGTATGTTTCGTTGTCCTAGAAGTCTCATATGTACGACTCTTTGCCCATGGGAGAGAATGTGTGCTTGTCTGAAACTTGAACTGAGTCTTAGAAATAAAGCCATTTGAATCTCAAAAGCAAATAAAGTGAAATGAGGCAATTGCATACTATCATATAAGCTGGGATCTTTTATATAGGAATTTGTTTTCTAATCAACATTTTGTGTGGGGAGGAGGAGGACAACAAACCTTCCTCAAAAATGTTTTCATTCCAGTGGCACAGCCCCCCAACTCCATGGCTTGGAGGCTAAAACCAGACTCCTTCATCTGATATTCACAACCTCCTCGAAGAATCACAGGGTTGGAAGGATACCTTCCTTCTTTTAAGGGTTTTTAGTCTTTCTGCTAAGATGAAATTCCACCTCTAGCATTCCTGAGAGACGGCCACCCAAGCTTTGCTTGGACACAGCTAAGAAACTGAGTTTTAGGCAGGGCTGGAGGAGGAGATCAGAGAGGACAAAGAAGTTATTTCACTGTGAGAGTTATCATGCTGGTCATATGTGTAATTTCCCTTTCCTGCATGAAGATTTGCCAAACTCAAGCACCTTGAGATGTTTCCCGGCCATCCTTTTCCTCATGGTGGCCCTACCGTCCTACAAACTTTTCTCGTTCCTTTCAACCGTTCATATCCACCCATCCTTCAGGAACCAGCTCAAATCTCAGTTTATTCTTACATAACATTTATTGCCTCCTTCTCTGTACCAAGCAGTTCATCTTCAAAACTTTCCTTGGCCACTCCAGTTTTAATTCTTTGACCCTCTAGAGCAGTTTTGATTTGATGGCTTTTTGCTGTCATGTGACATCAGTCTTGATTTGAATCTTTAAATTTTAAACATAAGCCGGGTCCGGTGGCTCACACCTATAATCCCAACACTTTGGGAAGCTGAGGCAGGTGGATCACTTAAGGTCAGGAGTTCAAGACCAGCCTGGCCAACGTGGTGAAACCCCATCTCTACTAAAAAATACAAAAATTAGGCCGGGCACGGTGGCTCACGCCTGTAATCCCAGCACTTTGGCAGGCCGAGGTCGGCAGATCACGAGGTCAGGAGATCGAGACCATCCTGGCCAACATGGTGAAACCCTGTCTCTACTAAAAGTACAAAAATTAGCTGGGTGTGGTGGCGTGCACCTGTAGTCCCAGCTACTCAGGAGGCTGAAGCAGGGAATTGCTTGAACCCAGGAGGCAGAGGTTGCAGTGAGCCAAGATCACGCCACTGCATTCCAGCCTGGCGACAGAGCAAGACTCCGTCTCAAAAGAAAAAAAAAAAAAAATTAGCCAGGCGTGGTGGCAGGCACCCATAATCCCAGCTACTCAGGAGGTTGAGGCAGGAGAATCACTTGAACTCAGGAGACAGAGGTTGCAGTGAGCTGAGATCATGCCACTACACTCCAGCCTGGGTGACAGAGCAAGACTCCATCTCAAAAAAAAAAAAAAAAAAAGAAAAAAATTCTTTTTTAAACATAGATTTAGTTTTCCATGAGATTGGAAACTAAAATATAAAACTAGAAAATATTTTAGTTTTTCTTGTCTTCCCCATTAGCTTTATAAAATTCCTTGAAGGTAGGAGACTTCTAAGTCTTTGTATTCTACTTCAGTGCCCTGTGTATAACTGTGTATTCTTGTTGTTTAATTTTCTCTAATAAGAGGTGATAGGATTAGCAGAGGTTTTGCTCTCTTCGTTCAAATCAGTAGTAAAGGATACCAATCACTGTTTCTTTCCTCTTTTTCTTTATTTTAAATATGTACTAATTTAAAAAAAGAATCTGCTGGTAGCTAGTTTTGAATAAAGTGGGATTTTTTTTTTAAAGGCAGGATCTTGATTTTGAAAACATATTAACAGTCAAATCTGTTCTATACCTAGGATTTGTGCTCTTTCCCAGATACATGATATACTAAAATAAAAAAGCTTTTGAAAAATCTGCTTTGGTTTCTCAGCCACAAAGGCTCAAGGCAGTGCTGGTTTCTCCTCTCCTCCAGCCACACCTGTCTGCTGTTCCTGCAGCTTTATGGGAGAAGTTGTTGTTAGAGAGCCAGAAGTTTTGTTATTGGATAGGACCTATCAGGAGTTACTTACATGAACAATGTACTTCCTCTGATTTTAAACATTTGCTTCCATCTCTTGCCATTTTTGTGCAGGCCTATCATGACCCTATGCTGAAACTCTCCATAATGACAGAACAAGAGTTGAATCAAATTTTTGGAACACTGGACTCTCTAATCCCTCTACATGAAGGTATAATTTTATTCCCAGGATGAGTTGTGACTTGTAGCCTTAATTGAGTTGTCGTATTAACGAGTGAGTGATTATGAAATGCCTGCAATGTGAATAACCTACTTCCAGCCCTGTTCATATTTGATTGCCTAACAAATAAGCATCTGTTTGTTTTTTGCCAGAGCTCCTTAGTCAGCTTCGAGATGTTCGGAAGCCTGATGGCTCGACTGAACATGTTGGTCCCATCCTCGTGGGCTGGGTAAGAAAGTTCTCTGGTCTTTATTGAAGATAAATTTCAAAAATATAGATGGGAGTTTCATTTTAGCTAGACTTTTTTTTTTTTTTTTTAACAAATACTGGTTTCGCATCAGAAAAAAAAAGCAAGTTCCTAGTAAAACTGTAATTATATTTAAACTTTGTATCTTTAAAGCATGAAAACAGTTTTTTTCTTGTTACAAATTTACTGCATTTAAAAGTAACAGGGCCTTTTGCAACAAAATAAGTAAAGGTAAACATGAAACTATTACTAGTCTCATATCAAATGAAGTAAAACTAGTTAATATTCTATCAGGCCAATTACTAGTATAATATAGTCCAATAAAAATTTAGTGACTTATCCACTACAAAAAAAAAAAAAAAAAAAAACTTTTCAGGCCATAAAAAAAATCTCATGGTCAAAATGTAGTTTTATAAACAAGATAATAAGTAAAGGTTGCTAATGTTTAGCATATAAAAAAAATACTTTTCAGGCCATAAAAAAATCTCATGGTCAAAATGTAGTTTTATAAACAAGATAATAAGTAAAGGTTGCTAATGTTTAGGATATATACCATGCTAAGTAATTTATAGGAGAGCTGGGTATTATGGTGACCTTCATCCCAACACAATCCATTCCTTTTCGTAATTAAATAAAAAGAAATAAGCTGTGATCTTAGATTAGGAGTCATAAATTTATGATCCTAGGGCTGGATTTGTATTGTGTACATAAAGTTGTTGTTTGTTTGGTTAACTTACGCTAGACAAAGCGTGTGCTCTATTTTGCCTCAGTCCCCACCACTCCCTATTCTATACATTTACGTTTCCTTCTGTGAGTACTTGAATGTTCCACCCCAGTTCCAGGTGTTTTTCATCTGTTATGAAGCAGATAATGAGAGGAGATTACTTTGCTGACTTCTTCCAGGCAAGATTAGGTCTCTCATCACTCTGTTGCACACAGTATTCCAGAAAAATAGGCAGGAAGTACCACAACAGCTAATATTAGAGATCATTTCACTGTTCGGAGAGTGTTGTGAAGGTTATAAATCCTACTGTTGCTATGTGAGTTCTCTTTATTCAGTTACATCTGCATTTTAATCTTCCTAAAACCTTTCGGTTCACATGCCTTGATAATACATAGATGTGCAGAAAGTTTTATCATTGATCTTTTAACTTTATGTTTCTCAGTGACTGCCTTGATCAAGATACTTGATGAGAGTTTCATGACTTAGATAGCTTTAGTTCAGGAGTCAATTTTAGCACCAAGGCTGAAATATCCCAAGGGATCTGAAAGGCAAGTAATGGTCTAAGATGAATAATTTAGAAAATATGCCTTAATATTTCAAGAGAGATCATTCATCTTATATTTTTGACTTTCATTTTATTATGAGCCATGGTAGATGTCTTAACTTCTTTAGCCCACAAAGAAATTTCTCCAAAGAGAGCCAGCCAACTGGAGACAGAGACAGAGAAGGTATAATGAGCAGAGAGTCTGCCTCAATATCTCTTAAACTTCCTGAGTCTGTGGAGTCTTTTGATACGGGGGTAAAAGGAGCAGTTAGGTCGCACTCCAGAATTTGTAGGATAACTCCTCTGCTTTTGATGAGACGGCAGGACAGGACTACATGGTTTCCTTAAGCATCATATGCAAATTGTCAATTTATGCCAGAAGCAAAATTGTAGGAATTTGCCTTGTTATTAACTTTTTGCTGAAATAAACATTTGTCATGTTTATTAGAAAATTGGTGTGATCTGGGAACAGCTTTGCAGTCCTTTTCTGTATATACCCAAAGGAAGTGTAACCATGCTGGCCCATTGCTATCTGGACGCTTCAGGCTTCAAATGAGGACTTGGATCTTGAAGAGCAGCCTAAAATTAAACAACTGGCCCGTTGTTGCCAGACTTCATGAGAAATGGCCCTTATTTATCAGGCCCGACAAGCTGTTAAATGTTTTCCTCTTTTAACTGCAGATGTGTCCGTGTGAGTGGGAACAGTAAACCTAGGGGTACATATGTTTGAGTTCTTGTATTTTTAACAGAACAAAATAAACATCTTAGTGGACTTTGGATGAGAAAAGTCAGAGCCCATTCGACCCATGAAAAATTGATTTATTTTCCTCGCAAAGGAAAAAAGTGAGGGGGGAAAAATCCTTTTAAACAAGTGAGCCTTCCAAGTGGGACAGCCCTGGCAAGTCCTTTTGACCTTAGAATCAATCAATTACTTTTACTTTGAAGACCTTAAACGGAGTGGTTGCTTTTTTTCAGGGAACTACCCCGGTTACTGAGAATCAGTGTCCCCCCCTCCCTAGTGGGTCAGCCTGTTTGAGTAAGCCTTCTCTAGCATAAAGAAACAACCTCCAAGTGACTTATCTCCATGCCAACGTTTTTTCAATGATAAAATACTTTATAAGCTCTCCAAGGCAGAAAGTTCTCATGTTAATTTGATGTCTCATTAAATTTTAATTCCTAAGAAAGAGCCAGGGTACATGGAAGCAAAAAAAAAAATAGATTTGTTCACAATATTAGGGGGATAATAGAACTTCTTTAAAAAGTGAGTTTCCCTTATAAATTCTTGATAGTCTATTTAATAAAGAGATGGCGAATAGTTCAGAACTCTGAAGGTAAAGGAGAAGCAAGAAGAAGTGTCAGACTCTAGTTTTGTCTCCAGCTGAGCAAGTAGCTTCGGTTCTCTAAACGACAGTTTCTTCAATAAGAATATTCTAGGGCCCAAGCGCGGTGGCTCATGTCTGTAATCCCAGCACTTTGGGAGCCTGAAGTGGGTGGATCGCTTGAGCCCAGGAGTAGGAGACCAGCCTGGGCAAAATGGCGAAACCCTGTTTCTACAAAAAAAATATTAGCTGGCATGGTGGTGTGTGCCTGTAGCCCTAGCTACTTGAGAGGCTGAGGAGGGAGAACTGCTTGAGCCTGGGAAGAAGAGGCTGCAGTGAGTCATGATCATGCCACTGCTCTCCAGCCTGACTGACAAAGCGAGACCTTGTCTCAAAAACAAAGAACTTCTTGGGACAAGTAATAATAGCTAGTACTTACTGATTCTTAATCAGAAGCCAAGCTCCATGCTACACTTTTTGTATGCTTTACCTCATTAAGGGAGAGAGGGACATTAGTATATACATTTTGTAGGTGGAGACACTGAGGCTTGGAAGAGTCACTGACAGCTGTGTGAGGTAGGCTTTGAATCTGATTCTCCCTATTTCTGAGTCTGTCCTTTTTTCCAAGACAGAGTCTCGCTCTGTCGCCAACGCTGGAATGCAGTGACGTGATCTCAGCTCATCGCAACCTTTGCCTTCTGGGTTCAAGTGATTCTTGTGACTCAGCCTCCCAAGTAGCTGGGATTACAGGCATGCACCTATGCCCAGCTAATTTTTATATATTTTAATAAAGACGGGATTTTGCCATGTTTCCCAGGCTGGCCTCAAACTCCTGACCTCGAGTGATCCACCCGCCTCAGCCTCCCAAAGTAATGTGATTACAGGCGTGAGCCACCGCACCCTGCCTAGTCTCTAACTGCATTTTCACCTCTCACATTCTGAATGAGTGTCTGTATTTGAGAACCAGATCTTGTACATTCTTCACCCCGTGTAGTTAAAGATCACTTGGGGCCTTTCCTAGCTGGTGACTGAACCAGATAGCCTTTCAAGTCATGCCCAGGAAATGAGCACCCTGTCAGGTGAGAGCACAGGACCAGAGCCCCATTTGGTTGCCATGGTAGCAGGGCAGCAGGATCACAGGGAGCAGTGACCCATTGGACAGCGAGCAGCAGTGTGGTCAAGGTTCCTCACTAGTTTACATCCGATGGTTACTGCTGATTTGTTTCTTCTAATGAAAACATTGGGCATTTCCAGATCTTTTTAAAAGGTGAGGAAGTGGAAATTAAATGAAGAGGGCCTGAGGCCCTTTTTAATTAACTCTGAAAATCTAAATTACAAGCCACAGTACCACGTCTAGGTTCTCTCTCTCTGTGTGTGTGTGTGTGCGCGCGCGCGCACACATGTGTAAGTACCAATTATCATTACTTTAAAATAATAGCTAGTATCTACACAAATATAAGGTTGAGGGAAAAAATTTCTGCAACTCTTTAACATAAGTAGAGAATTTTAATAACAGGTAAGGAAGGTAGACATTTCCAAGGAATGTTAAGCTCAATAGTGAGCTTGTAAAATATTACTTTCCTGGTATCCTTTTTTTGCTTTCAGTCACTGAGGAAATAATTTCAATAAAAGGTGTAAAAGCAGCAGCAGAGTATTTGAAGTTTCAGATGCTGCCATACTTTATTTATTTATTTATTTATTTTTTTGAGACAGAGTCTCGCTCTGTTGCCCAGGCTAGAGTGCAGTAGCGCGATATTGGCTCACTGCAACCTCTGCCTCCTGGGTTCAAGTGATTCTCCTGCCTCAGCCTCCTGAGTAGCTGGAATTACAGGTGTGTGCCACCATGCCTGGCTAATTTTTGTATTTTTAGTAGAGACAGGGTTCCACTATGCTGGCCAGGCTGGTCTCAAACTCCTGACCTCGTGATCCACCCACCCCAGCCTCCCAGTGTGCTAGGATTACAGGCATGAACCACTGAGCCTGGCCGCCATACTTTATTTTTAAGCAATATTCCCAAACCATCAAAGATTACCTAATGTTGTAATCCATTAAACATACATTTATTTGTTCATTCAGAACAGAGTGTCTGCCATATAGTAGGCCCAATGCAAAGTAGTGAGGATACAGAATGAAAGGATACAGAAATGAAAGACACTCTTTTGCCAGTGTCTTGCACTGAATCCCTCTAAAGAGCAGGTGTTACAGGGAATAGGGCTTCTTAGTACAAGAGAGAGAGAGAAAAGCAGGTAGGCCATTGGCTGCATTTGATTGCTTCTGGCAACTTTCTGGAGGCTGATAGCTCTTAGATTAGAATGCCAAGGCAGAAAAAGTGGATGAGAAGCCTTTTCCGTTGAGTCTCTGACATGGTGTTTGCACAGTGTGAATGATGGAATATGTCAGAGAAATGAGCATTTTGCTGGAATGAAGGCAGTGAAGGTTAAATGTTCCAAAGTCTTTAAGCTTAAATTGTTCATGACATAGTATTGTGATGTTAACTGTTAGTGATAGTCAAAACTTGTTTCTGACCTGTCAGAACTAGTTTAAAGGATTTTTATGAATGCTTTCTGCATCTGATTTTTTAGTAATCATACTTTTGCTTTAACTTCTTGAGGCTCTTTATAATTGGGTGCCTTGGAATCAGGTAATCATAAACTAATGTTGACTAATATAGGTATTTGAGCCATGCAAAGGGCTGGGCTGTGGAGTATGACCCTTTGCCTCCTTTTTGTGCCACTAAGTCTTCTAGATGAGTTTCTTATTAATAATTTTAAATGAAATCCTATGTTTTTTAAAATAAAGTAGGAGGCTTTTACGTGACTGGATATCTTTGGAAGGTTAGGAAAATTCTGAACTGTATGTACATGCAGTAATTTCACTTCTTTTGTTTCTAGTTTAGTGTATTAATCTGTTCTCGCACTACTATAAAGAAATACCTGAAACTGGGTAATTTATAAAGAAAAGAGGTTTAACTGGCTCATGTTTTTGCAAGCTGTACAGGAAGCATGGCTTGCGGGGACCTCGGGAAACTTTCAGTCATGTCAGAAGCAGAAGCAGGCATGTCTTACATGGCCAGAACAGGAGGAGGAGAGCAGCGGGGGGCGGGGGGGGGTGCTACACACTTTTAAACAACCATATCTCCTGAGAACTCACTCACTATCACAAAAACAGCAAGAGGAAATCTGCCCCCATGATTCAATCACCTCCCTGCAGTTCCCTCCTCCAACACTGGGGATTACAATTCGACATGAGATTTGGGCGGGGACACAGATCCAAACCATATCACTTAAATTGGCAGAAAATGCAAACAAACTATGGTAAGAGTCTTAAGAAAGTAAACAGGCAATTAAGAAAATTACTTTGTGAAAGCAAGCCAGAGCCTAAGAAAACTGTCCACTGCCTGCCATGTTGAAGATTCCACTACTTTCCTCCAGCCATGCAGATAAAGGAATGTCAGCCAGACCCAGAGACAAGTTAGGTATTTGTTCAGTCCCAATAAATGATGCCACCTGTAGCCTTAGAGCTCAATTATTTTGACATTCCAACCTTCTCTTTCTGTTCCCTTCTTAGCTCCCTTGCCTCAGCTCCTATGACAGCTATTGCAGCAATCAAGTAGCCGCCAAAGCTCTGCTGGACCACAAAAAGCAAGATCACCGAGTCCAGGATTTCCTACAGCGATGTTTAGAATCCCCTTTTAGCCGCAAACTAGATCTCTGGAATTTCCTCGATATTCCAAGAAGCCGTCTAGTAAAATACCCTCTGCTTCTCCGAGAAATCTTGAGGCACACACCAAATGATAATCCAGATCAGCAGCACTTGGAAGAAGCTGTAAGTTTGTCTGTTTCCTTCTCTCTCTTCTTGTTATTTCCACCATAATGGCTGGTGGATTGGGTCAGCGGGTGAATGGAAGAGTCCTTGGGTACTTAATACTCAGGAATCTTGGGTTTCAGGCCTGGCACTGCCATCGTCCATGTTTTGATTTTACAAGTCACTTCTCCTCTCTCTGCCTCAGTTTCCTAAACTGTAAAATGCAGTGTTTACATGAAACACACTGTAAGGTCCCTTAGGCAGTAAAATTCTTGGTTTTACATAGGTGACTCTAATCTGGTGTTACAGTTGCTGACTGTGAGGGACAAGACCGTTGTGTAGATTTTAAATTTTGTTTGGTTATAAAGTAATAAGTTGCCTTTTAGCCTAGCCCCAAAGCTCATTTGTGAAGTGGACATCCATTTAAGATCTAGCTCCCTTTGGCCCCCGATTACAGTGGGTTGCCTTGTCAAACCTCCTGCTCACTAGTGGGATCCTCACTCAGCAAATGGTTATTGAGTACGGGCCGGACATGATGGCTCATGCCTGTAATCCCAGCACTTTGGGAGGCTGAGGTGGGCAGATCACTTGAGGCCAGGAGTTCAAGACCAGCCTGGCCAAAAAAGCAAAACCCTGCCTCTACTAAAAGTACAAAAAAAATTACTGGGCGAGGTGACATACGCCTATAATCCCAGCTACTCAGGAGGGTGAGGCACAAGAATCGCTTGAGCCCGGGAGGTAGAGGTTGCAGTGAGCTGAGATCATGCCACTGCAACTCCAGCCTAGGCAACAGAGTGAGACTGTTTAAAAAAAAAAAAAAAAAAAAAAAAAAAAAAAAAAAAAAAAAAAAAAAGATTATTGAGTGTGGGCTGAGTAATCTGGGAAATACATATTTTTCCCTAGCAGCAATAGGAGACGAGGAAAAATGGGGTGCCTATCACGAGAATATTGTAAACTGTGAGCATTCCACCCAGAAAGCGCCATTCTGGTTGAAGTACTCTGCATGGTATAGATGGCAGATGGTAGGCCATGGGGAGCGGGTCGCCTGAGCAAAGATATAAAGAAATGACAGGACAGGTCGTGCCTGGGGAATATCATAGATCAGTTGGCCTGGGGTTAGGGGTCCTCTGAGAAAACAGCAGGAGAGAAGACAGAGGATATGGGTTCAGATCTGGTTATAGAGGTTTTTAAATATTTAAGAGATTTTTCCTTTGTCATGCAATTAATTGAAGTTTGTTTTTATTTGTTGGTTGGTTTCTAAGTAGCTAGGATTTTTTTTTTTGACATCCCATTTTCAAATCCCAGCTCCATCATTTACAAGCTATGTAACCTTGGACACATACTCTTGGTAGAATGGGGAACTGAGGAGGAAGAGACTGGTGATAAGGATGCAAGTTCGGAGGATGCTGTCCGGGTGTGAAAACCTGATCAAGGAGGTGGCAGTGGGGGATAGAGGCTAGCAGATCATTCAAAGGGCTCATTTTCTGATGTAATCTGGGACAATAATAGAAGAAGGATATGCATAAGTAATTTGAAAATCAGAAGCCTTGAACCTGCTGAGCAAACAGCCTATTTCCTCCCAGATAGGAGTTTAATAATAAGTAGTAGTAACAACAATCATGGTAATAATTGCTGGCATTGAATACCTAGTAAATCAACTTTATGTAATTTGCCTCATAGGTTATGTATCTCATTTAACCCTCACAACAGCCTAGGAGATAGCTGTTCTTATTAGGGCCATTTTCCAGATGAGGCTTGGAGGGGTTAAATAGCTCGCCTGGGTCCACAGCCAGCAATTGATGCAGTTAATGTTCAAACCCTGTCAGTGTAGACTCCAAATCCTGTGCCCTTCTACTTCTTTATGATTCTATACCTTGATGCGGGAAGCCTGCCCACCACTTTCTGTTGCCTTTATAATTGCAGAGAGCTGTCTGGTCACCAGCCTCACCGGTGCAGAACTGGGCTGGGTGCCTCCAGGTAGGATAGAAAAGAATAATAAAGGACCCTCTTCTGATTCATGAGGTATTCAGTGTATCTGGTAGGCCCAACACACAGAGATCAGGCCCACAGTCCAGCACAGATCAGGGACGCAGGCACTGGGTTGAGGCCCATCTCACTTCATCATGTCTGTTTTTTTATTACTGGGAAGAGTGCGATAGAGTTGCCTCCTCTCCATATTTCATCCTAGCAAGTGTGTGGTCTGCAGGAATAAAAACAACAGGGAGCATGAGCTACTCAAAATCATGACATTTTTGAAGCATGGGAGCCTGTTCTGAGTTACTGTAAAGATTTTTTTTTTAATATGGAGCATGAAAGAATACTGTTCTGTTTTTTTTAAAAAAAATACCCAGTGAGCTAAAGTTTGAATTTAAAAACAGATAAGAATGTGATTGTGTGTAATATAAAATGATGTGCTAGTAACCAGTTTCCCTAGTGCATAAAGTATGAAGCCATTTTCAAAAGTTGACTCTGTACCTAGTTATTCAGGCAGATCTGTGCATGAAACATGTATACCTGCATTTGAAAATGTCTGCAAAGCAAGTCTTCCAAATGCCTACTTACACAGTATACACACAGGATTTTTTTCCCCTCTTTACAAAATCCTCGTAGCATTACCCCAGATGAACAGAATCATTTAGCCCTGTACTCTTGGGTGCATTATGAATGTCTGATAAACATAAAACCCATAGCACCAATATAGCTTGACAAATATCCCCTGAATAAATTTCCCATCAATGAAAGGGGAAAAATCAGAGAGTGCTAAGTAAATTGCTTCCATTCCAAGGGAGCTGATTGCATTCAGACCCATGATTAGATCTAAAAAGAGGTCTTGCCTTTAATGTAGTGCCTAAACTACCACATCTTTATTAGAATTTCTTAATAATGCTTTGAGGGTTGATAAAAAATTTTTCTCAAAAGAGAACTTCTTAAAATAGGATTTTGGATATTCAGATATTCCAGAGAACTTGGTCATTTAATGTTTTAAATTCTAAGGATTTTTCTGCCAGAAAATGATCCTGCAGAGCATCCCTTCCCCCCACCCACCACTGTTTCTCAACTCCTAAAAAAAAAAAAAAAATCGCTGAAATAAGTGGGAAAACAGTCCTGCTTTTGATGCAACAGCCATGAAGACTGCTATTCTTGGTTCATGGCAGGAGCCATGAGTATCATGGCACAAGGAACCAGACAGTCAGGACTTTCAGAGTCCACTTTGAGGATGATGAGTCCAGCACGTGTGCACTTAATCTCTGTACTGTTACCAGGTATCTCTCATCATCTCCCTTTACCAGTGCCTTCCTTCAGTTTGAACCCAGTGAGAGATGCAACAATAAATTTAATTTAAATGCACAACTACTGTCACTGTTGTCTGGCTAATGGCAGCCTGCTGTATGTAACTTTATGCCTCCCTGAAATTCTGCAAAATCTCTCTCAAGAACCAATGCAGAGGCCAGGAGCAGTGGCTCACACCTGTAATCCCAGCACTTTGGGAGGCCAAGGTGGGCGGATCACCTGAGGTCAGGAGTTCAAGACCAGCCTGACCAACATGGAGAAGCCCCGTCTCTACTCAAAATACAAAATTAGCCTGGCATGGTGGTACATGCCTGTAATCCCAGCTACTCAGGAGGCTGAGACAGGTGAATTACTTGAACCCAGGAGGCGGAGGTTGCAGTGAGCAAGATTGTGCCATTGCACTCCAGCCTGGGCAACAAGAGCGAAACTCAGTCTCCAAAAATAAAAAGAACCAATGCAGAGAGATAAAACCCTCATGATATTCAGGTAGCTAGAAATACAAAACATTATTTTTAATAAATGAAAGCAGACCCACAGTTACTATTATAAATGTATACATAGAACATGGAATGAGAACACTGATTGTTTCCATTGTTTTGTCTCTGTTTTTGAAACACCAGCAAAAGAAGCAGTATTTGAAACTAATCATAGCTGCATAAGGAACCGCCATGGCATTTGAGTTTATTAATCTTCATGTGATATGCCAGCTGTTCAGTTCCTGAGTTAAATTAGGAAATGAACACATATTTATGACTATAGTGCATCTTCTTTCTGGTTTCCTGGATACTTGCAGGCAACTCAGAAAATTGACTCAAGTGCTGATTAATTCCAGCTGTCCAGGTACACCTGGTAACAATTAACTGATAAGTCACAGCGACTAATGCTGAGGTCTTTAACAGTAAGGAAAAAGCATGGATTTCACTACATATTGTAAAATATGGAAAGGTAAAAGGATGAAGTAGACATAACACAGTTGCTCAGATACCTCCCATTTGTTTTAAGCTTCTTGAAGGCAGGAATCCTCTCATTTCTGTGAATGCTACCACTTAGTCTAACATGGAACAGGTTCTCAGTAAACATTAAATTAATTTGAAGGATGAGTCATGGCTTTAGTATATTTTGTGAAATTATTTTGTCTTGAAAGTAACAGTGAAAATCAGTCATTTTTGAAAACCAAGAAAGGAAAAAAGAAAGAAAGTATACCAAAGTGTTCTGCTATTTATTGTTTTATGTTAATAAAGCTCAAATTACTTTTACAGAATTTATATTTAATATTAGATTGACGTCAAAGGCCAAAAAGCTTCTTCTGTAACACTAAAGAGCCTATATTTTTTAAAATAAGGATTTTTTTTTTTAATCAAAGTAGTGAGTGCTACCACCACAATTTGAGAAATAGAGAAAAGAATAAAGAAATCTTTGAAACTTTTGGCCAGGCGCGGTGGCTCATGCCTGTAATCCCAGCACTTTGGGAGGCCAAGGCAGGCGGATCATGCGGTCAGGAATTTGAGACCAGCCTGGCCAACATGGTGAAAGCCCGTCTCTACTAAAAATACAAAATTTAGCTGGGTGTGGTAGCAGGTGCTTGTCATCCCAGCTACTCAGGAGGCTGAGGCAGGAGTATCGCTTGAATCCAGGAAGCAAAGGTTGCAGTGAGTCAAGATCGTGCCATTGCACTCCAGCCTGGGTGAAAAGAGCAAGACTCTGTCTCAAAAGAAAAAAAAAAAAGAAAGAAAGAAAAGATATTTGAAACTCTTAATAGCTACAGAAATGTACAGATTATGGTCTCTCCATACATTCACCAAACTTCAGCTGAAAGCTGTAAGATCTTCTGTCAAACTTGTGTAGAAGTACAAAAGTTATAACTGAGTAACAGTTTTTACCCAGTTGCTTTTGGCAGACAATATCATTTTACTGGCATATGAAAAAATAATCACTTGGCCAGACGCAGTGGCTCATGCCTGTAATCCTAGCATTTTGGGAGGCCAAGGCAGGCAGATCGCTTGAGTCCAGGAGTCAGAGACCAGCCTAGGCAACATAGCAAAACCCCATCTCCATGAAACATGCAAAACTTAGCCAGGCATGGTGGCATACACCTGTGGTCCCAGCTGTCAGGAGGCTGAGGTGGGAGGATCACTTGGGCCCAAGAGGCAGGGGTTGCAGTGATCTGAGATGGCACCACTGCACTCCAGCCTGGGCGACAGAATGAGACCCTGTCTCAATGAAAGAAAAAAAAGAAAAATAATTACTTAACAATCCTAGATAGAATTTATTACTATTTTAAGACATGATAACTTCTGACTGAGCAAAGGCCTCTTTTGGAACCTTGCTTTTCAGAGATTGATTTTTCTTTTAAGTAAATGTGACGAAGAAGAAGCCTTATCAACATTTTCCATCTGTTAAGTACTTTTCAGTTACCACCACAAGAACGATGGGACTATAGGTCTTTTCACTTTTAGGGGACAGAGAATCCTGCTAAGGAAATCATTGTTCTGCCTCTGATTGGTGTCATGGAGTTTTTTATCTTTTTGAGACAGGGAGTCTTGCTCTGTCGCCCAGGCTCTAGTGCGGTGGCGTGATCTCGGCTGACTGCAACCTCTGCCTCCCAGGTTCAAGCGATTTTCACACCTCAGCCTCCCAAGTAGCTGGAATTACAGGTGGGCACCACCTCGCCTGGCTAATTGTTTTTTGTATTTTTAGTAGAGACAGCATTCACTATGTTGGCCAGGCTGGTGTGGAACTCCTGACCTCAAGTGATCTGCCTGCCCTGGCTTCCCAAAGTGCTGGGATCACAGGCATGAGCCACCGCGCCTGGCCTGGTGTCATTAAGTTTTGCTCAACTAATTTCTCATCCCTTTTCTAGCGTTTTATAACATTTAGATATATTCATATGACAGAATGGCCAACACATCAGAATAAATATCCACTGACCACATCTCAGGCGGTACTCTTGTTTTGGTATTGACAACATTGCATCCACCATCACTTTGGAATCTTCTGCCCAAACTTACTCACTCACATGTGCTCTAGACCCTGGGTGTGAGTGTATTTATACAGACTATCCCCATCATTATACTGGTGTCTTTTTTCCCATTATTTTTTCTCTGTTCTTTATAAATGTTTATATTATATCATTGAAAAAGATGTCCAGGCCAGGCGCAGTGGCTCACACTTGTAATCCCAGCACCTTGGAAGGCAGAGGTGGGTGGATCACTTGAATTCAGGAGTTCGAGACCAGCCTGGGCAACATGGTGAAACCCATCTCTACTAAAAATACAAAAATTGGCCAGGCGCGGTGGCTCGTGCTTGTAATCCCAGCACTTTGGGAGGCCAAGGCAGGCAGATCACAAGGTCAAGAGATCGAGACCACCCTGGTCAACATGGTGAAACCCTGTCTCTACTAAAAATACAAAAAATTAGCTGGGTGTGGTGGTGTGCACCTGTAGTCCCAGCTACTCAGGAGGTTGAGTCAGGAGAATCACTTGAACCCAGGAGGCGGAGGTTGCAGTGACCTGAGATCGCGCCACTGCACTCCAGCCTGGTGACAGAGTGAGATTCCGTCTCAAAACAAACAAAAAATACAAAAATTAGTTGGACGTTGTGGCAGATACCTGTAATCCTAGCTACTCAGGAGGCTGAGGCAGAAGAATCGCTTGAACCTGGGAGGCCGAGGTTGCAGTGAGCCAAGATTGTGCTATCTCACTCCAGCCTGGGCAACAAGAGGGAAACTCCATATCAGAAAAAAAAAAAAAAAAAAAGATATTCAAACCATTTGTTCAAACCCAATTTGCAAATATTGTTCATACATTGGATTGAGTACATATAGAGAGACATTGAAGCTATTAATTGTGTCACATCCTCAAACACAGTCCCTCTTTTGGACTCTTACATTCTGCTTTATTTTCTCTCCTTAGCCAATTTTTTTATATGGCTACATTTTCAACATTGTGAGCACGTTTTAAGAAATGTGCAGCCTGGAGCTCAATAGGTATCCCTTCCTCCCAGATAAAATTATTCATCAATATTAGTTTTATGTATAGTATAAATATCTTTATATGTGTACAAATAAATGTGTGTGTATGTGTACAGATGGATGGATAGATGCAGTATACTAAAAGTATTTATGTTTTTTTTTCTCTTTTCCCAAAGTAGCAACTTAGATAACAGAATTAGATCCAGGTGTGTCCTGGTGTCCTTCTAGGCTGAACCCCTAAGACTTGGTGGGAATGGTTTGCTGCTTTCCTCCATACTTAATTTTCCTCTTTGTTTCCATAGATAAATATCATTCAGGGAATTGTGGCAGAAATCAACACCAAGACTGGCGAATCTGAATGCCGCTATTATAAAGAGCGGCTTCTTTACTTGGAAGAAGGCCAGAAAGACTCCCTGATCGACAGCTCTCGAGTCTTGTGTTGTCATGGTGAACTGAAGAACAATCGGGGCGTGGTAAGTAGTTACTCCCTTTAAGCAGTCTCATCCTCCTCCCCTATCCCTAATTCATTTGATGTGGAGCCTCCTCTTACAATTTCTTCCTTATCTAGGGTCATGTTCTTTTTTTTTTGAGATGGAGTCTTGCTTTGTCACCCAGGCTGGCTCACTGCAACCTATGCCTTCCCAGGTTCAAGCAATTCTCGTGCCTCGGCCTCCCAAGTAGCTGGAACTGCAGGCGCGCACCACCACGCCCGGCTAATTTTTGTACTTTTTTAGTAGAGACAGGGTTTCACCATATTGGGCCAGGGTGGTCTCAAACTCCTGAGCTCAAGTGATCCACCCGCCTTGGCCTCTCAAAGTGCTGGAATTACAGGCTTGAGCCACCGTACCTGTCATTCATTCTTTCAAGCAAAAATTGCTTTTCCAGTGTCATTTATGTCACAGGACCATATGTGTGTATGTATATATATATTCATTCATATTTTGTAATGTTAAGGATCAGTACATATTCAGAAAGAATTTTGGAAACCAACATAGGGTTGCCAGCTATTTATTTTGTCTGATCATGACTTTGAAAAACAAATGCAGAGGCCGGGCGCGGTGGCTCAAGCCTGTAATCCCAGCACTTTGGGAGGCCGAGACGGGCGGATCACGAGGTCAGAAGATCGAGACCATCCTGGCTAACACAGTGAAACCCCGTCTCTACTAAAACTACAAAAAAACTAGCCGGGCGAGGTGGCGGGCGCCTGTAGTCCCAGCTACTCGGGAGGCTGAGGCAGGAGAATGGCATGAACCCGGGAGGCGGAGCTTGCAGTGAGCTGAGATCCGGCCACTGCACTCCAGCCTGGGCGACAGAGCGAGACTCCGTCTCAAAAAAAAAAAAAAAAAGAAAAACAAATGCAGAATAGTTAACATCTCACACTTTGATTTAAGAAAATAAAGGATGATCTTAATAAGATGTTAGAAGGATTTAATCTCAGAAAAAACAGTCTTCAGTTGAATGCATTTAACTTCTTTATTGTGGATTGGGGCCCATCCACAGACTGGCATTTTAAAACCAGTTTTTTAAAAATAACAACCTATCTTCTATTGGTTGCATATTTAGCTTTGACCTTTAGATACCCATTTTCTGGCTTTTATTCCCAAGTGGATACCAATGGTTCCTCTTCTGCTATCATAGCAACTGTGCATATGTCCCTTAGAGCACTTAATATAGTGAGTTGCAATTCTCCATTTGTCTGTCAGTATATTCCATTATACCATGTTATTTTGGTGGGGGGACTGTGTTTTGTCAACCTTAGAATCTATTATGGGGACCTGGCACATACTGGGTACTCAATGAATGAATGCTTATTTAAAGAGAAAGATGAATTTGAATTATATGAGAGTTCAAAATTCATTTAGCTCACCAAGCTATTTGTATGTATAGCCAGTAGAAATTGTGTATGTGTGTGTGTTTAAATTTCTGTGTTGAGATAACCATTGGGAGAGAGACTCTGCATTTTGATTGTATTTCATCTTCAGTATCTAGCCAACCCTTAGAATGAAAGCCAAAACTAGATTGAAGGGTTCTTAATAAAATTTTGATAATTCAAGGGACATCCGTTTAGCCTAGACTGAGCAGACATGGGAATATTACTTGAAATCAGTAAACACATGTTATAACCCATTATCAGGGATTCTGTGGATCCAGCCAGTGCATGGTATAGTGCGTGTAATGAGGCCTATCAAGTCTGTTGCTTGAAGATGTGTGTCTGTGGGACTAGGGAGTTACTGATTGCTAGAAAGCTGCATTGTTTCTTGCTTATTTTCAGAAAGCACCTGTGGACTTCTAGTATCTGACACCAAGCTCCTTGAACGTTCTTTCTAGGAAGCCCAATGAGAAATAGGAAAATGCACTGCTCCACAGGGTGTAAGCCTATTATCTTTCTGTACATCAGTCAAGGACTGAGAACTCTCTGGTTAGATGTGCCTAGGGCATAAAGATAAGCTCTAGTTTTTATTGCAGGCAGATAGATGTTTGAGAACAAAGATAGTTGGGGTGGGAGGCTTGTGGGGTTTTTTTCCCCCAGTAGAGTTGTAAAAGTCATTGTGAATGGCCGGGCTAACGCCTGTAATCCCAGCACTTTTGGGAGGCTGAGGTGGGCAGATCATGAGGTCAGGAGATCGAGACACCATCCTGGCTAACACGGTGAAACCTTGTCTCTACTAAAAAATACAAAAAAAAATTAGCCGGACGCGGTGGCGGGCGCCTGTAGTCCCAGCTACCCGGGAGGCTGAGGCAGGAGAATGGCATGAACCCGGGAAGCGGAGTTTGCAGTGAGCCGAGTTCGTGCCACTGCACTCTAGCCTGGGTGACAGAGCAAGACCCCATCTCAAAAAAAAAAAAATTCACTGTGAAAAAAGTCTTGGGTCAGAAAAAAAAGCACAGTAGTTTGAGGGCAGGAAGGAGCTGAGACCAATAAGAGAAATTATCAGTGAACATTCATAAATGACTTTTTTGCTTGCTTGTTTGTTTGTTTTTTGAGACAGAGTCTCACTCTGTTGCCCAGGATAGAGTGCAGTGGCACGATCCTGGCTCACTGCAACCTCCACCTCCCGGGTTCAAGCAGTTCTCGTGCCTCAGCCTCCCGAGTAGCTGGGATTACAGGCACCCACCAGCATGCTTGGCTAATTTTTGCATTTTTAGTAGAGATGGGGTTTCACCATGTTGGCCAGGCTGTTCTTGAATTCCTGACCTCAAGTGATCCATCCACCTCGGCCTCCCAAAGTGCTGGGATTACAGGAGTGAGCCACCGTGCCCACCTGAGTTGTATTTTTAAAAGGTTGCCCAGACAGTCTCAGCCCACCTTGGCTAGAAAATTGATAGAAGTAGAAACAGTGTAAAAATCTGATTATTCCAAATACTGTACATTAAAACAATCCCCAAAATAAAATTCTTAACACATTATTTCCACAACTACCACACCAAAAAGCCTTTAACTTGGTTTTGTGCTTTATCCTGTTTTTCAGTCTTCTTAAATATACATTTTATTCCCTCTAGCCAAGATCTGGTTGGGTTTTGTTTCTGTGTTTGTGTGTGTTTGGGAGGTAGTAGGGATAGGGGTGGGAGACATATGGGTTTCTTTTCTCCCAAATTTAAAATGATCTAATAATATTGAGTGTGCTTCCACTATCCCAAGTCAAAATTCTAATCCAAAGTTTTTAATTCAGTTCCCATTTTTGTTTTAGATTCAGGGGGTATATGTGCAGGTTTGTTACAAGGATATACTGCATGGTGCTGAGAATGGGCTTCTGTTGATCCCATCACCCAGATAGTGAACATAGTACTCGATAGGAAGTTTCAGCCCTTGCCCCTCTCACTCCCTCTTGCCTTTTAGAGTCCCCAGTGTCTGTTGTTCCTATCTTTATGTCCATGCGAACCCAAGATTTAGCTCCCACTTACAAGTGAGAACCTCTCCTCTTCTGGTCTCTCCCCTTTAAGACCGCTGGATTGACATTCCCAAATATTTCCACCAGAAAGCTAGAACCTAGTTGCAAAGTTGTGGATATTTTCACTTCAGTTCCTAAGCATTTCCAAACTGTGAGAAGTCTGGCACTTAGCATTGAATGGAGCAAATTTACCCCAACTCCACCAAGCACACCTGCTTTCATAATGGGGCCTAAAACAAGCCTTCATTTTTGCAATTTTCTTTTTGCCCACATCACACACATCAGTTGTCAACTTTTCTCTTCAGAGAACCAAGGTTCTGATGAACTTAACTGAGAAGGAAAATGTGGATCTTTTTTTTTTTTTTGAGACAGAATTTACTCTTGTCTCCCACTGCAACCTCTACCCCCTGGGTTCAAGCAATTCTCCTGCCTTAGCCTCCTGAGTAGCTGGGATTATAGGCACCCGCCACTGCACCCGGCTAATTTTTGTATTTTTAGTAGAGATGGGGTTTCACCATGTTGGCCAGGCTAGTCTTGAACTCCTGACCTCAGGTGATCCGCCCACCTCGGCCTCCCAAAGTGCTGAGATTAGAGGCGTGAGCCACCCCACCCGGCCTGATGATCTTTCTTTGTGGCTGTGTCAGCATACTCTGGTTCCCTCAGGAATGAGCAGTCTTCTGATTTGGAGTTCCTGGATAAAGCTGATAATGACTCTGTGGTTGAAGGAACAAGTGTTTTTTATGGGTTTGGAACGCAAAGATTAATATTAGCTTTGATATACCAGTCTCATTTTTTATAGACTATTTGTAATTTTGATGTTTTAGAATTTTTTTTTTTTTTTTCGGAGACAGTCTCGCTCTGTCACCTGGGCTGAAGTGCAGTGGTGTGATCTCGGCTCACTGCAACCTCTGCCTCCTGGGTTCCAACGATTCTTCTGCCTCAGCCTCCTGAGTAGCTGGAATTACAGGCGCCCCCGCCCCCCCAACCTCGCCTGGCTAGTTTTTGTATTTTTTGTATTTTTTAAATTTTTTTAGATAGAGTCTTGCACTGTCGCCCAGGCTGGAGTGCAGGCATGAGCCACGGCGCCCGACCTAGTGTTTGTATTTTTAATAGAGATGGGGTTTCACCATATTGGCCAGGCTGGTCTCAAACTCCTAACCTCAAGTGATCCGCCCACCTCAGCCTCCCAAAGTGCTAGAATTACAGGTGTGAGCCACCACATCCAGCCTGCTTACTTAGAATTATATTGAGTAATAAAACCAAAGCCAAGAGAGTGCTAACTTTTTTTCCCTTCATTACCCTCTTGATTCTATTTCCCTTTCTCGTTCTTTTCTTATAGGAGCTGGGGCAGATATGTCTGTACAAGTTGTGAATTGCAATATGAATAGGGCCTCCAAAGTTGGCAACCCTGGCTTGCAGGTATCTGTAGGCAGAAGGGCTTTCTCCACTGAGTCCCTAGGGAGGTGCTTCTACAGGAAGGGCAGTGGACATATCTGGAAGTGCCTCCATCATGCCCAACTTTGGTTCTCCTGGAGGTAGATTTGAACCTAGGAGTTCATAATCCAGTGTGAACCTGGTACCTGGGGACCTCTCTATCCACAGAGGTCCACATATCAACCACTCATTACATTATTGCTTAGTGAAAGCCTGTGGATTTTTTTCTTCTAGAAACTGCATGTTTTCCTGTTCCAAGAAGTGCTTGTGATCACTCGAGCCGTCACCCACAATGAGCAGCTTTGCTACCAGCTGTACCGTCAGCCAATCCCCGTGAAGGACCTCCTGCTGGAAGACCTCCAGGACGGAGAAGTGAGGCTGGGTGGCTCCCTGCGAGGGGCATTCAGCAACAATGAGAGAAGTATGGATAGCAGTTGGGGTTGACATGTTGAACGTTTTTGGCTGTGGTAGTTTGGAGGGAGTGGGCAGCTGGTGGAAAGAGAAAAGCCAGTCTTGAAGTCAAACTGCATTTGAATGCTGTCTCATCACTTCCTGATTATGTACTTTGTTTGGCCCCTGTGATTCTCAGTTTCTCATCTCCAAAATGGAAATGCATACGTACCTCCTTCATAAGATTGTTATAAGGATTTAGTAAGATACTCCAAGTGAACCTATCTACACATCGTTAGTGCTCCTTAAGTTCTCTTTCTCTGTCTTTTTCCATTAGATAAAAACATGCTTAAAACCAGATAGTCCCTACGTGGATACCATTTGCATTATGGTGGGTTTTGCAGTTGAACTGGTAGACTTGTCCCTAAAGAGACATAAAAGAGCATAAGAATGGTCAACTGGAATGTGGGTTCATCTGTAACATTACTCAGTGGGCCTAATTTAAGGCTTCATAAACGAATTAATTAAAAGAAGCCAAGATAGCAATATCTATCGAGTATCTAACATGATACTCAGTGAAACAAGCAGGTAACTTCCTTCCCCTATGGAGCTTGCATTGTGATGGAGGAGAAAGATGATAAGCAAATGAATACTTTAAGTGTTGTTAAGAAAACTTAAAAGCCAGTAAGGGAATAGGAAGGGATAGCAATAGGAGGTCTGTTTTATTTTTATTTATGTATTTTTTTGAGACAGAGTCTTACTCTGTTACCCAGGCTGGTGTGTGGTGGCGTGATCTCGGCTCACTGCACCCTCTTCCTCCTGGGTTCAAGCAATTCTTGGGTCTCACCCTCCCAAGTAACTGGGAATACAGGCGCGGGCCACCACACCTGGCTAATTTTTGTATTTTCAGTAGAGACGAGGTTTTGCCATGTTGGCCAGGCTGGTCTCGAACTCCTGGCCCCAAGTGATCCACCCACCTCAGCCTCCCAAAGTGCTGGGATTACAGGCCCCCAGGCCCCGCCTGGAGGTCTGTTTTAAATGAAATAGGGAATACTTCTTTGAGAAAGTAACCTTTGAGCTTCCTGGGTTAACACAGGCATCATACTGTCCAAGTAATTAGTATGTACTGCCTTCTACCTACTGATCAATCCCTCTACCCTAGGAGTAGGAGTAGTAGAAATAAGAGCTTATGTTTCTTGAGTATTGACTATGTGCCAGGCATTTTATAAGCATTTACATGTATTACATTTATTCCTCATAACAACCATATAAAGTAGGTTCTTGTTTTCTTCATTTTACAAGTTAGGAACTAAGATACAGAGGATTTAAGGTACTTGCCCAAGATCAAAGGGTGGAGCCTAAATTTGAAGGACAGAGATTAGCTTCTAGCCGAAGATGGCTAGCAGTAAAACATTTTGGCCTCCTCTCCCTCTGTTCCTTAGCCTCTAAGCCATTGGAAGTGGTGGTGGTTCCCAGTCTACTGGCTGCAGGGTTAGTGCAAAGGGACAGACTGCAGATGTTTCTGTGAACCAAGCATTGCATGTGGCACACAAGGCCCATTAAATGTCCATTATATTGTTGTTATTAAATAGGCCAGGCATGGTGGCTTACACCTGTAACCCCATCTTTTTGGGAGGCTGAGGTGGTGGATCACCTGAGGTCAGGAGTTCGAGACCAGCCTGACCAACATTGCAAAACCCTGTCTCTACTAAAAAAATACAAAAATTAGCCAGGCGTGGTGGTGCGTGCCTGTAATCGCAGCTACTTGGGAGGCTGAGACCGGAGAATCACTTGAACCCAGGAGGCAGAGGTTGCAGTGAGCGAAGATTGTGCCACTGCACTCCAGAGCAAGACTCCGTCTCAAAAAAAAAAAAATTAAATTAAATGTCTTCCATATTGTGGACTACCATTTCTTTTAAATGCAGATAGCTCCTGTTGAGGTAATTAAAATGTAATTTCATTCGACAATGAAACCAAGTTTGTCTACATATATCTTCTCCATCATTGAATACTAAGTGTATAGATACTCTCGTGGAGAAACATGGGCATGTTTTAATATTAAAAAGAGCCTCTTAAACTGAAAAAAAGCTCTAGCTTGGTCTACTTGTTGAAATTACAGATTATGAAACCCACTTTCAGATCTACTGAATCAGAATCTCTCAAAAAGGGCCTGGGGATTTATTTTTATTTATTTTTACTTTTTGAGAAAAGGTGTCACTATATTGCTCAGGCTGATCTCAAACTCCTGGACTCAAGCAGCGCTCCCACTTCAGTCTCCTGAGGGCATCTGTCTTTTTCACAAGCTCTCACCCCAAGGGATTTTGTTATGCAGCCAGATTTGGTCACCAGTACTCTGGGCTCCCCTAAATCACTTAACTTTGTTGTTCCAAGATGATCTCCACCTGCTGGTTTCTGAGAGCAATGAGGGCAGCTGAACGCTAGACCTGTGTCAACCCCAACTCCCTGATGGTGGCTGCAGGGTGGAGCTGAGCCATGTCCCGGTTCAGTGGGAAACGTTTTGTTATCAGCAATACCTGCCATGGATTCTGGGGTTTAGTGTCACTACGTGTGTTCTCTTTGGCCTGAGGAAGGATCTGTCCATTGACTTTGTTTTTCATGTGTTTTTCCCTTCTAGTTAAAAACTTCTTCAGAGTCAGTTTCAAAAACGGATCCCAAAGTCAGACCCACTCGCTACAAGCCAATGACACCTTCAACAAACAGCAGTGGCTTAATTGTATTCGTCAAGCCAAAGAAACAGTTTTATGTGCTGCCGGGCAAGCTGGGGTGCTTGACTCCGAGGGATCATTCCTAAATCCCACCACTGGGAGCAGAGAGCTACAGGGAGAAACAAAACTTGAACAGATGGACCAATCGGACAGTGAGTCAGACTGTAGTATGGACACAAGTGAGGTCAGCCTCGACTGTGAGCGCATGGAACAGACAGACTCTTCCTGTGGGAACAGCAGGCATGGTGAAAGCAACGTCTGACAGAAGCATGTGCATTTCGGAAAGCAGGCCTGCGTCTTACCTGTACAGTATTTGCATTCCGCAGATGGAACGGTTTGGAGAAGCACTTTTTCATACTTTTGTGAAAATATACATGTTGACCCAGTCTCTTGTATCTGTACCTTTGTCCCTAGTACTGTAACTGCCAATCTGTCTGTGTAAGCTGGAATCTGTGGCAACTATTACCCTGTGTTGTATTTCACAAGTATCTGGATGGATGGAGAGGTACTCAAACAAGTTACTTTCAATTGTCCTGCTGGATTTAAAAAAAAATAGAAAAAGAATCTCGAAACTACTGTTTTACATAGATTGCTTGAAGAGTCCTTCCTTTTGTGCTTCTGTAGCACTTTCCCAGCTCTTAGATGTGGTAGCTGAAGGCACAGAATTTAGAGAGCCTTGTAAATAGGGCATGAGGAAGTCACCTGTGTATCGGGATGGTATTAGAGAGAGAATCAGGAAAGACCAACTCATGAAGTGAACTTGGTTTGATTTTATTCAACTAGAAAGCTTGAAAACATCCCTGGGGATTCTGAAGGCTTAATTTTGCAAAGGAGGACGCACTGTCTGAACCTTGCAACTTCATCCAGTGCAAGTTTGATGCAAGAATGTATTAGGACATAAAATAGAGGCTGACCTTAAAAAGGGCCAGGACAAAAGCAGCTGCCAGCTCTGAATCTTTAACTGAAATGCACATGGCACCAGGAGGTGTCTCTCATAGTTGGTTGCTAGCCTAAAACATCAGAATAGAACCCAAATGGCCTAGGAAAGCCTTCCAGGATAACAAGAAGGCCCTGTCTTCATTGTGTTTCATCTGCCTAGGCCTACTCATATTTTAGAGAATGAATGAAGCAACAAAGAAGAGAGACCATGACTCTATCGATGACACTGTTTATAGAAACACAGGAGAGGAAGAAGTTGGAATGAAAAGCACTTCGTCAGAACCTTGTGTGGGAGCCACTGAGAGAAAAGCAAGGCTGAGAAAGGCCAGAGCCTTGGGCTTTCCTGCTCTGCTTTTGGGTTGTCAGTTTGCCATCTCTGGTTCTGTGCTATAATCAGAATTGTAATTATGTTCTCCAGAGGCCAATTTCATTAACTCTGATGAATTAGGATCAGCTAGCCAGATTAGTAACCTCTTTGTCCAGCATTGATTTACAGTGCAGGGTAAAGTGCAGACCTTAAAAAAAACGAAGTACCTAGAAGAGCTCCCTGCAAGTGTAAATATTAAGGATGACCTGTGCAAAATTATACCCACACCAGCACTAGTGGTAATTATTCTAAATTATTGCCAAAAAGTTTTTCTTTAATCTTCTTTCGAGTTTACAGAAAAGAAAGTAAGTGCATTGATGTCATTTTATTATGTACATATATCATGTGCATTCAAAGAAGCTGTGTGACAGGATATATCAATATAAAAACAAGGTATATACTTTATTTTTTAAAAACAAGGATATTGTGGTCAATTTTACCCTATAAAACATATTTCTGTATTTATAGATCTTAAACATGGTGAATTTTTTCTATTACAAGTTTATTTAAAACTGCTTTGTTTCTCAAGTTGTTATTGATACAGCAAGTGAACCTGCTGCAGACAGAAGCAGAGGAAAGCCAAGAACAGCCTTTTAATGGTGAAGAAAAGAATGAGTGATTCTTTGTAGGAGCCATCAGCCACTTTTAGGAGCCATCAGCCACTGTGTTGGGAAAAGAGGTTTGTCAAGTGTTGGCCTATGGGAAGAAAGTCAATGAATGTTTTGATGAAATGAATGTTTTTGTATAATGGCCTTAAACTTTTCTGGAAATATTTCAAATAAATTACATTATTAAGTCATCCTCCATATGTACAGTGTTTGTCCTACAAACAAAATACAGGTTTCAGCTGTGTTCCTGGGGAGGTTCTTTCTGAAATTTTTGTTTGTGGTTCCTGAATACAAACTTTAAAATAGGGTGCAGATTGATATAAATGCTTGTCTTTGATCTATCAAAACTTTCACAGAACTCGTTTTTTTTTCTTTCTTTCTTTTGAAACAGGGTCTCACTCTGTCACCCAGGCTGGAGTGTGGTGGTGTGATCATAGCTCACTGCAACCTCAAATTCCTGGGCTTACGCAATCCTCCTACCTCAGCCTCCCAAGTAACTGGGATTACAGGTGCACATCACCACATCTGGCTAATTTTTAAATTTTTTGTAAAGATTGAAGTCTCACTACGTTGCCCAGGCTGGTCCTGAACCCCCTGGCCTCAAGTGATCCTTCTGCCACAACCTCCTAAAGTGTTGGGATTACAGGCATAATCCACTGAGTCTGTACAATAACTCATAATTCTAAAATCTATTTTCTCAAGCATTCTCTTTTCATTCACTTACTTATGTGTTCACTTTTAATAACTCTATCTGGAATCCATACTATGTATAAAGTCAAGTGATAAGTCATAGGTGTTACAGAAAAGAAATGTTGAATCTCACTGCTAATATAGGTAACTGTTGAGGAACTTGAGGCTAAATAAAAGGCAAATTTCACTTTGAAATTCTTACTGGAATTTCAGTCTACTTTAATTAAAATGATTAGTACTCGTTCTAGACTGAACGCAGTGGCTACACCTCTAATCCTAGCAGTTTGGGAGGCCAAGGCAGGTGAATTGTTTGAGTCCAGGAGTTCAAGACCAGCCTAGGCAACATGGCAAGACCTCATCTCTACAAAAACACAAAAATTAGCCAGGCGTGGTGGCATGTGCCTATAGTCCCAGCTACTCAGGAGACTGAGTCGGGAGGATCCCTTAAGCCTAGGAGGCAGAGGTTGCAGTGAGCTGTGATCATACTGTTGCACTCCAGCCTGGGTGACAGAGTGAGAACCTGTCTCAAAAAAAAAAAAAGATTAGTACTCTTTCCCACAATTAGTGGGGGTTTTTTTTAGATGAAAAGGCTAAACATTTTTAAGCTGTTAGTAGCCAATTCTCAATAGCACATGGGCCCAATAAGGCTGATAGGTAGTCTTATCTTTACAATAAGCTCTCACCATTTTCTTATACTGTTACTTCCCAAATTTGGCAAGATATTCACATAAATAAATGTAAGTCCAAATTTTTTCCCAAATGCAAACTCGCTTCTCCTAATTCTCTTTTTCTTCCTCCTCCTCCTTTTTTGTCTGTCCTCTTTTCTCACTGCTGCTTTGGCTATTCCCTCCATTTTTTACTCCTATAATTGTACTGACTGTCAATGCTAAAGGATGTATCTTATATTAGAAAATGTTTGTACTGACGTTTTGTGGGTTAGTACAAATGAGTGAGGGCTAAATGGTTTTTCTTCAGTCAATTTTCAGGATGTTATTTCACACACAACTAGATGTAATCCTTGCAATCTACTAGATGTAATCTTTGCAGTCTAAATGAAAACCCATAAGCAATGAACAGAGCCAGAACTAGCAATTTTCTGTAAAATTAGAGCATGGTTTCAGCTTCTGGGTTGTGGTCACCGCCACTGACTGCTTTAGTTTCCATTCCCAGCACAATCTGCAGCAGCTAAGAATGCACAGCTCTTCATAACCACAGCCCTGTTTCAACAAAGACTGTGTGGCTGCAGGAAACTGCAACCCACCATCTTGGTGAAGAGGCTGTTTGACTTTCCATTTACATTCTGTGCATGTCCATTTTTTACTAATTCTCCCAAAGCCTGAGGACTCTCAAAGATTTGGTGAAGAGACTGGCCAGTTTCACTCAGGTCAGTTTCCCTCACCTGGCTCCCCTTGGCATTGAGGAGACAGACACTAAATACCGCTCCCCCCCCACCTTATTGATGCAGTTGATTCAATTAATTCACACTAACTTGTTTATTGACAGAATTCTAGAACTACACCATTGGAAGGGAAGAGGGTTCCCCAAGCCCAGACCTACCAATAGAAATCTGACGATCATCAAAATGTAAAACCTTGTCCACATGAGCACACAGTGAGAAAAGGTGACCGTATTCACTGTACCTCAAAGGTACTGAGGGAAACAAGTTGGAGAAAAAAAAAATGCTCATGACATCATATCTCCTTTCTCCAGATTTGGTTCATGTATCAGTCAGCTGCACAGACCTACCTAGTCAAAGCAGTTTTCAATTGACCTGAGGGAATAACAAGGAATTAGAAGTCATGCACTGTATCTTTAAGAGCCAATCACTTAGCCTAGGAAACTGGACATGCATTCCGAAGCTTGTCCACATGCAAACATACCTAGGTATTAATGAACTGTGCTCTCGTCTGTGAAAGGTTTGAAAATGACATCCTGCAAGTGTTTTATTCTCTGTTGCCAGGGACACTGGACCCCTCGAGCCCATTTAAAAGTGAGACTGTATGTGAAATCACTGTTTTTAAAAATACTAAGAGCTAGTAGTTTTCACTGTTATTTAATAATCACTTTTAAATTTGTACATGTTGCCCAGGCATGGTGCCTTATGCCTGTAATCCCAGCACTTTGGGAGGCCGAGGAGGGCAGATCACTTGAGACCAGGAGTTGAATACCAGTTTGGCCAAAATGGTAAAACCACATCTCTACTAAAAATATGGAAATTAGCCTATCCTGGTGGCACGTGCCTGTAATCCCAGCTACTCAGGAGACTGAGACATGAGAATCACTTGAACCTGGGAGGTGGAGGTTGCAGTGAGCACAGATTGCGCCACTGCATTCCGGCCTGGGTAACACAGTGAGTCTCAAAAAAAATTAAAAATAAATAAATAAATGGTACATATGAAATTTCTCAAAAGTGTGGCCTTGGCCTGAGTATTTTTCATTCATTGTACTGTATACCTGGGGATACTTTTCAATCCAGATAATTTGGAATTTTTTCTTGTATTTTTTTTTTCTTATGTATTTTCATTCCCACAATTTTCTATTTTCTCTTTCAGGAATTCCAGAAAGAGAGATTAACCTTCTGGATTTGATGCCTTAACTTCTGGATTGATTTTCAAATATTCTTAATCTCTTTATTCTTACTTTTTATTTATTTATATTTTGTTCAGCTCTCAAGGAGATTTCCTCACCTTTATCTTCAGATCCTTCTATTAATTTGAGGAGAGGGTTGCCATCACAGTTTTTCTTTTTTACTAAAAGTTTTTTCTTCTATCACTCTTTCTATACTTAAAGCACCCCTATTTTTATGTAACGAAGGCAGTGTCTTCTCTGAACTCTCAGAAGATGTCACAGTTCAGTTGAATTTTCCTTCATCTTTCATTGTTTATCTGGGGGTAATAATGGTAAGTAATAGGATTTGGGGGAGGATTCAATGTGCCAATACATCCAAAGTACTTAGAATGGGTCAGGCACGGTGGCTCACGCCTCTAATCCCAGCACTTTGGGAGGCCGAGGCAGGCAGATCAAGAGGTCAAGAGATTGAGACCATCCTGGCTGACGTGGTGAAACTCCGTTTCTAGTTAAAATACAAAAAATTAGCTGGGCGCGCGTAGTCCCAGCTACTCAGGAGGCTGAGGCAGGAGAATCGCTTGAACCTGGGAGGTGGAGGTTGCGGTGAGCCGAGATCGCGCCACTGCTCTCCAGCCTGGCAACACAGCAAGACTCCGTCTCAAAAAAAAAAAAGTACTTAGAATGGTGCTATGCCAGATATTTTTGTTTACTTCTCCAAATCCACTATACACCCTGATTCACTCTTCTGTGTGTACTTCATCATGGGCTCTCCTGCCTGACATTTCTGGTTTGGTTTGACTCAATGAACATCCTCTCATGGTATCAGTGAGAGGGAGAAGAGTGAGTTTAGTGTATTCATTCCCCCAGCTCCCACCTGAAGGATTGCCTCAGGCTGGTTGCATCTCTTATCATCAGGTCACAGCTTCTCTCAAGGAGTCCTTTCTGAATTCCTGTAACCCTTCTAGCCTAGTATAGTAACAACCCCACTGTCACTAGCCCCAGGATATTGTATTGTCCCTACACACTGCCCAAACTTTGTGTATTGTCCCTTTATGAAAACCTCCTAATTTGAACATTATATTTGACTATGCTGCTGAGCCTCTAATAGATACTGCTTCCTGATATAGTAAACATTATATATGTCTACTATTGTCATCATTTATGTTATTCTACCATTTGCTTTCCATTTTCATATGTTGTGGTCCAAGGATAAACAGATCTTTGGAATCATCAAAGATCGGTTTTGTGTTTCTATTTTTGGCTATCATGATGGATTGTTTTCTGGGAAGATAAATGAAAGCGTATTTCAAAAACAAAGGCAAAACACTTTTTCAGGCATATGAAAGCTGAAAGAATTCATCACCAGCAGACCTCCACTACAAGAAATGTTCAATGGACTTTCTTTGAACAGAAACAGAATGATACCCTATGGACATGTGGATCCAAACAACAGAATGAAGAGCACTAAACATGCAACTATGTCGGAAAATAGGACAGGCTTTTTTATTTTTATTTTTTAAGACGGAGTCTCGCTCTGTTGCCCAGGCTGGAGTGCAGTGGCACGATCTCGGCTCACTGCAAGCTCTGCCTCCCGGGTTCATGCCATTCTCCTGCCTCAGCCTCCCGAGTAGCTGGGACTACAGGCCCGCCACCACGCCAGGCTAATTTTTTGTATTTTTAGTAGAGACAGGGTTTCACTGTGTTAGCCAGGATGGTCTCGATCTCCTGACCTTGTGATCCACCTGCCTCGTCCTCCGAAAGTGCTGGGATTACAAGTGTGAGCCACCGCGCCCGGGCGAGGCTTTTCTTATTATTTATTTATTTTATTTACTTTTTTTTTTTTCTTTTGAGACAGAGTCTCGCTCTTTCGCCCAGGCTGGAGTGCAGTGGCGCGATCTCGGCTCACTGTAAGCTCCGCCTCCCGGGTTCATGCCATTCTCCTGCCTCAGCCTCCCGAGTAGCTGGGACTACAGGCGCCTGCCACCACGCCAGACTAATTTTTTGTATTAGAGACGGGGTTTCACCATGTTAGGCAGGATGGTCTTGATCTCCTGACGTCGTGATCCGCCCGCCTCGGCCTCCCAAAGTGCTGAGATTACAGGCGTGAGCCACGCCCGGCCCTTATTATTTAAACCTCTTTAAAAGTAATTAATTCTAGGTCAGGCATGGTGGCTCATGCCTGTAATCCCAGCACTGTGGGAGGATCACTTGAGCCCAAGAGGCAGAGCTTGCAGTTAGCCAAAATCGAGCCACTGTACTTGCAGCCTGGGTGACACAGCAAGACACTCTCTCTAAAAAAAAAAAAAAAAAAAGGCCAGCCACAGTGACTCATGCCTGTAATCTCAGCACTTCAGGAGGCCAAGGCAGGCGGATCACCCGAGGTCAGGAGTTTTAAGACCAGCCTGGCCAATATAGTGAAACCCCGTCTCTACTAAAAATACAAAAATCAGCTGGGCATGATGGTGCATGCCTATAGTCCCAGCTACTTGGGAGGCTGAAGCATGAGGATCTCTTGAACCTGGGAGGCGGAGGTTGCATAGAGCCAAGACTGCACCTCCGCACTCCAGCCTGGGCAACACAACAAGACTCCATCTCAAAAAAAAAAAAAAAAAGTAATTAGTTATAGTCATGACGTAGTAACAGGGACCAGATTTGCCCTTGCAACTGAAATAAAAACAAAAAGATGAAAAAACCTATAAAGCTATAGCTTTGAAGACACTGGACATCAGGCAATGAAGGACAGTGACCCTAAGAGAAGAGATATTTAAATGAGGTGAGCCCTGCAATTGCTCCAACTTACAGTCTTGAAAGGGATTTCAGGACACAGCACAGGGAGGGTGTCCATTTGCATTGCTATAAAGGAATACCTAGCCTGGTTAATTTATGAAGAAAAGTTTATTTGACTCATGGTTCTGTAGGCTGTACATGAAGCATAGTGCTGGCCTCTGCTTCTGGTAAGGGCCTCAAGAAGCTTCCAATCATGACAGAAGGTGAAGGGGAGCCAGCGTGTTAGATGTCGAGAGAGAGTGAGAGAGCAAGAAGGAAGTTCCAGACTCTTAAACAGCCAGATCTTGTGTGAACTCAGATAACTCATTACTGTCAGGAGGACACCAAGACATTCATGAGGAATCTGCCCTCATGGTTCAAACACCTCCCACTAGGCCCCACCTCCAACATTAGGGATTATAGTTCAACATGAGATTTGGAAGGGACAAACATCCAAAGTATATCAGAGGGGGATCCCAGGTAGAGTCCAGTGAACTTTCTGAGTGGAAGTGTTGGAACTGAGAGCTTAGGGAGACCAAGGCAGCTACAGTTTACAGAACAAAGAGGAGAGCACTCCATGGAGAGACAACCTCAGAGATCTGTAGAGAGTCACCCTCAGGTATTAAGCAGAGCATTGAAAAGTGCATACATGTGAAGAAAATACCCAAGGCTGAGGGGAAATACCCTAAAAAAATTAGAACACACATAGTGCTTGGAATAGTGCCTATCCTCACAAACCAGACTAGAAGAATATCATAATTCACAGGACATTGGGTAAAGTACTCAGAAGGGTCTAGTTTCAGTAGTGGAGAATAATTAGTCCTAGAGTAAACACTGCTCTGGTCCAACCTAATAAATCTTAAAGACCAAATAGTATCAAATTGTTTCCAAGTAACCTAACTGCATCCTGGAGCAAAGCTCAACAACATTTATGGGAATACAAAATTATCCAGCACTGAATAGGGTAAAACTCACAGTGCCTGCCATCTAATCAAAGACTACAAGACATGCAAAGCAGGAAAATACAACCCATAGGAGAAAAACATAAAAACCAATCCAAACTGACTTATACCTGACAGAAATGTTAGAATTAGCAAACAAGGATGTTAAAACAGTTGTTACAGCTGCATTCCATATTTTTAATGTTAAGTAGAAACACGAAAGAGATGAAAAAAGACCAAAATATGATTTCTACAGATGAAAATTACCATCAATGAGATGAAAAACATGGCCAGGCGCAGTGGCTCAAGCCTGTAATTCCAAGACTTTGGGAGGCGGAGGCAGGCAGATTACCTGAGGTCAGGAGTTTGAGACAAGCCTGGCCAACATGGTGAAACCCTGTCTCTACTAAAAATACAAAACTTAGCCGGGAATGGTAGCACACGCCTATAATCCCAGCTACTCGGAAGGCTGAGGCAGGAGAATTGCTTGAGCCTGGAAGACGGAGGTTTCAGTGAGCCAAGATCGTGCTACTGCACTCCAGCCTGGCCAACAGAGTGAGACACTGTTTCAAAAAAAAAAAAAAAAAGGATGGGATTAAGAGGACATTGCGGAAGAAAATACTAGTGAAAAAGACAGCAATATAAATTATTGACCGTGAAACATAGAGAAAAGAGAATTTTAAAATGAAAAGAGCATCAGAGAGCCATGAGATAACTTTCAGTGCCCTAATATGTATGTAGTTGGAATCTCTGAAGAGATGGAGAGAGGTAGGAAACAAAAATTGAAATAAAGCCAAAATTTCTCCAAACTTGATGAAAACTATAAACTCACAGATCCAAGAAGTTTAATGAACCCTCAAGCACAAGAAGCAGAAGAAAAATACAAGACATTTTATAGTCAAGTTTCTCAATCCCAGTGATAAAGAGAAAAATCTTACAAAGCAGCCAGAGGAGGAAAACATGTTACATACAGAGGAACAAAGATAAGGATTACAAAAGAATTCTCATTGGAAACAAGGCAAGCAAGAAGACAGTGAGCAGTATCTTTAAATACTGAGAGATGGCCGGGTGCAGTGGTTCACGCCTGTAATCCTGAGAAGTGACAATGTGCTAGCAGCCTTCACTCTCAGCACCTCCTCGGCCTCCGTGTCCACTCTGGGGGCGCCTGAGGAGCCCTTCAGCCCGCTACTGCACTGTGGGAGCCCCTCTCTGGACTGGCCGAGGCCAGAGCCAGCTCCCTCTGCTTGTGGGGTGGTGTGGAGGGAGAGGCGTGGGCGGGAACCGGGGCTACCCGCAGCGCGCTCCCAGTCCAGCACGAGTTCTGGCGGGTGCGGGCGCGGGCGCGGGCTCCACACTCCGGGTGGCCAGCCGGCACCGCCCACCAAAGGCAGTGAGGGGCGTAGCACCTGGGCCAGTAACTGCAGATGTTGCACTGGGTCCCCCAGCACTGCCGGCCCACATGCACCTCCCTGGAATTCTCATGGGGCCTCAGCCGCCTCCCCGCAGGGCAGGGCTTGGAACCTGCAGCCTGCCATGCCCGAGGCCTCCTCTCGGCACCTTGGGGTCCTCCGCAGCCTGAGTCTCCCTGACGAGTGTTACCCCCTGCTTCCTGATGCCCAGTCCCATCAACCCTCCAAGGGCTGAGGAGTGCAGGCACATGGCTCAGGACTGGGGGCAGCTCCGCCTGCAGCCCCAGTTCGAGATCCACTAGGTGAAGCCAGCTGGGCTCCTGAGTCTAGTGGGGACTTGGAGAACCTTTATTATCTAGCTAAGGGATCCTAAACACACCAATCAGCACTGTGTGTCTAGCTCAGGGTTTGTAGACAAGGTTTGTAAATACACCAATCAGTACCCTGTGTCTAGCTCAAGGTTTGTAAATACACCAATCAGTACTCTGTATCTAGCTAACCTAGTGGCGACTTGGAGAACTTTTCTGTCTAGCACTCTGTGTCTAGCTCAGGGCTTGTAAACACACCAATCAGCAGTCTGTCAAAATGGACCAATCAGCTCTCTGTAAAATGGACCGATCAGCGGGATGTGGGTGGGGTCCGATAAGAGAATAAAAGCAGGCTGACTAGCTAGCCAGCAGCCACGCACTTGGTTCACCTTCACTATTGTGGAAGCTTTATTCTTTTGCTTTTTACAATAAATCTTGCTGCTGCTCACTCTTAGGGTCCATGCTGCCTTTAAGAGCTGTAACACTCACCGCAAAGGTCTGCAGCTTCACTCCTGTCAGCAAGACCACGAACCCACCTGAAGGAAGAAGCTCCAGACACATCTGAACCTCTGAAGGAACAAACTCCGGACACACCATCTTTAAGAACTGTAACACTCACTGCGAGGGTCCGCGGCTTCATTCTTGAGGTTAGACAAAGAACCCACCAATTCCGGACACAATCCCAGCACTTTGGGAGGCCGAGGCGGGCGGATCACAAGGAGACCAGCCTGGCTAACCCCGTCTCTACTAAAAATACAAAAAATTAGCCGCACGTGGTGGCAGGTGCCTGTATTCTCAGCTACTTGGGAGGCTGAGGGCAGGAGAATGGCATGAACCAGAAGGTGGAGCTTGCACTGAGCAGAGATCACGCTACTGCACTCCAGCCTGGGTGACAGAGTGAGACACCATCTCAAAAAAACAAAAAGAAAAAAAAAAAACTGAAAGAACAATAAATAGCTCAACCTAGAATTCTGTACACAGTGAAAATATATTTCCAAAATGAAGACAAAGACTTTCAAACATAAAAAAGCTGAATTTATTACCAAAATACCAGCATTACAAGAATACTAAAGGGTGCAGGGACTCACACCTGTAATCCCAGCACTTTGGGAGGCCAAGGCGGGTGGATCACGAGGTCAGGAGTTTCAGACCAGCCTGACCAAAGAGATCAGCCTGGACAACAGGGTAAAACCCCGTCTCTACTAAAAATACAAAAATTAGCCAGGTGTGGGGGCGGGCACCTGTAATCCCAGCTACTCTGGAGGCTAAGGCAGGAGAATTGCTTGAACCCGGGAGGTGGACGTTGCAGTGAGCCCAGACTGCACCATTGCACTCCAGCCTGGGTGACAGAGTGAGACACCAACTCAAAAAAAAAAAAAAAAAAAAATCCTTGAAGCAAAGAAAATGATGGCAAATAGTTGCTTTAACATTCAAAAATTAGTCAATGCAAATTACCAAAGTAAAAAAAAAAAAATAGATGCAGAAAAATGCATTTAACAAAATTCAGCATACTGATTTTAAAAATAATCTTCAGCAAACTAGGAATACAGGGAAATGTTTTGACACTGATAAAGGATATCTATAACAAACTATGACTAGCCCCACATTACAGAAAAACTGCTTTCCCCCTAAGATTGGAAACAAAAAAAGGATGTTCATTCTTACCACTTTTATTCAACATTGTACTGGAGATCCTAAATAGGGTGTTACATAAAAATAAATAAATAAAAGACATCCCAATTGTAAAAGGAAAGGTAAAACTGTCTTAATTTACAGGTAACATGATTAGGTAGAAAATTTTATGGATATACAAAAAAGCAACCAAAACTAGTGAATAAGCTTAGCAAGTTTGCAGGATACACGATAAACATACAAAAAGCCATTATGTTTCTATATGATAGCAATGACCAGTGACACATTTGAATTTGAAACAATACCATTTAGCATCAAAAATATGAAAAACTTAGAGATAACATTTGAGAAAAATATGCAAAATGTACACTGAAAATTATAAAACATTGAAGAAAAAAGTATTAACACTTAAAAGACCTAAGAGAATGGAAAGATATACTATGTTCATAGATGGAAGACTCAATATTGTTAAGATGTCAGCTCTCCCTCAAATTAATTCACAGATTTAACACAATACAAACCTAAATCTAAGTGGGCTGTTTTGTAAAGATTGACAATCTGATTCTAAAAGTGGAATGGAAATCTAAGAGAACTAGAATAGCCAAAACAATTCTGAAAAAGAACAACAAAGTTGAAAGACTTATCCAAAGCTCACTATAATGCTACAATAGCCAAGACCGTGTAATTCTGGTATAAAAATGGACAGCTGGGGCTGGGAGCAGTGGCTCGTGCCTGAAATCCTAGCGCTTTGGGAGGCTGAGGCAGGCAGATCACCTGAGGTCGGGAGTTCGAGACCAGCCTGACCAACATGGACAAACCTTGTCTGTACGAAAAATACAAAATTAGCTGGGTGTGGTGGCACATGCCTGTAATCCTAGTTACTCGGGAGGCTGAGACAGGAGAATTGCTTGAACCCAGGACACGGAGGTTGTGGTGAGCCGAGATTGTGCCATTGCACTCCAGCCTGGGCAACCAGGGCGAAACTCTGTCTCAAAAAAATAAAATAAAATAAAAGATGGACAGTTGGCCAGGCGCGGTGGTTCATGCCTGTAATCCCAGCACTTTGGGAGGCCGAGGAGGATGGATCACCTGAGGTCATGGTGAAACCCTGTCTTTACTAAAACCACAAAAATTAGTTGGGCATGATCTGATGCGCACCTATAATCCCAGCGACTTGGGAGTCTGAGGCAGGAGATTCACTTGAACCTGGGAGGTGGAGGTTTCAGTAAGCCGAAATCACACCACTGCACTCCAGCCTGGGCAACAGAGGAAGACTCAGTCTCAAAAAAAAAAAAAGAAAGATGGACTGTCAATAGATACAAATAAGAGTCCAGAAATATAACCAAACATGTATGGTCAATTGATTTTCAACAGGATTACAAAGTGAATTCAGTGATAAAGGATAATCGTTTCAATACATATTGTTAGAACAACTGGATATTTATATGCAACAAAACCTAATAATTTAGGCCTTTACATTACATCTTATACAAAAATAAATGGATCATAAATATAAATGTAAAACCGAAAACTATATAACCTCTAGAGGAAATCAGGAGAAAATATTTGTGACCTTGGGTTAGGCAAAGATTTCTTAAATGGGACCCCCAAATCATAATCCACAAAAGAAAAGAATTGATAACTGAGACATCATTAAAATTAAGAACTTCTGTTCTTCAAGATATGGATTAAAACACTGAAAAGACAAGCCACAGAGTGGTAGAACATATTTGCAAATCACATCTCTGACAGAGAATCTGAATCCAGAATAAACAAATTTCAAAATTCGGCCAGGTGTGGTGACTCACACCTGTAATCCCAGCACTTTGGGAGGCTGAGGAAAGTGGATCATTTGAGATCAGGAGTTTGAGACCAGCCTGGCCAACATGGTGAAACCCGGTCTCTACTAATAATACAAAAATTAGCAGTGCATGGTGGCAAGTGCCTATAATCCCAGCTATTCGGGAGATTGAGACAGGAGAATCACTTTAGCCCAGGAGGCAGAGGTTGCAGTGAGTGGAAATCACACCACTGCACTCCAGGCTGGGTGACAGAGTGAGACTCAATCTAAAAAAAAAAAAAAAAACTTAAAATTCAACAATAAGAAAACAACCCAATTTTAAAAGGGGCAGAAGATTTAGACACCGACCAAAGAAGATATATGAATGGCAAATAAGCATATGAAAAGACATTCAACATTACTCGTCATTAGGTTAATGCAAATTAATGTCACAATGAGATACCACTACTCACCTACTCAGCTATTATAAATCTAAAGTTAAAAAGGCCAACCATGGCAAATAGCATAAGAAAAATTGTTCAACATCACTAATCATCAGGGAAATGCAAATAAAAACCACATTGATATTATCTCACACCCATTAGTGGCTACTGTAAAAAAAAAAAAAAAAAAAAAACAGAAAATAAGTCAGCAAGGATGTGGAAAAATTGTACTTCAGTGGGGATGTAAAACGGTGCCACTGCTATGGCAAGCAGTATGGCAGTTCCTCAAAAAACTAAAAACAGAATTACCATGTGATTCAGCAAGCCCAATGCTGGGTATACACCCAAAATAATTGAAAGCAGGATCTTGAAAAGATATTTGCACACCCATGTTTGTTTCAACATTATTCACAATGGCCAAGAGGTGGAAGCAACCCAAGTATCAATGGATTAATGGATAAACAAACTATGGTAAATACATAAAATGGAATATTAGTCAGCTTTAAAAACGAAGGAAATTATGATACATGCTACAGCATGGTTGAGCCTTGAGGACATTATGCTAGGTGAGATAAGCCAGTCACAAAAAGACAAACTCTGGATGATTCCACTTACATGATGTATCTAAAGTAGTAAAATTCATAAAAACAAAATAGAATAGTGGTTGCCAGGGGCTGGGTAGAGGAGAACATAAGGAGTTTTTGTTTAATGGAGATAAGAGTTTTAGTTTTGCAAAATAAGAAAGTTCTGGAGCTTTATTGTACAATAATGTTAGTATATTTAACACTACTGTATACTTGGAGCCAATTAAGGTGGTAAATATTATGTTGGGATTTTTACTTATTTATTTTGAGATGGAGTCTCACTCTATCACCCAGGCTGGAATGCAGTGGTGTGATCTCAGCTCACTGCAACCTCCGCCTCCTGGGTTCAAGCGATTCTCCTGCCTCAGCCTCCCGAGTAGCTGGGACTACAGGCGTGTGCCACTATGCCCGGCTAATTTTTATGTGTTTTTTTTTTAACTACAATTAAAACTAAGTAAAACTAGGCTGGGCTCGGTGGCTCACGCCTGTAACCCCAGCACTTTGGGAGGCCAAGGAGAGTGAATTGCCTGACCTCAGGAGTTCATGATCAGCCTGGGCAACATGGTGAAACCCCATCTCTACTAAAATACAAAAAATTAGCTGGCGTGTTGGTGGGCGCCTGTAAGTCCCAGTTTCTCGGGAGGCTGAGGCAGGAGAATTGCTTGAACCTGAGATGCGGGAGTTGCAGTGAGCCAAGATCATGCCATTGCACTCCAGCCTAGGCAACAAAGCGAGACTCCGTCTCAGAAAATAAAATATAAATAAATAAATAAATAAATAAATAAATAAATAAATAAATAAATAATATAAACCAGGGCTGCGCATGGTGACTCATGGCTATAATCCCAGTGCTTTGGGAGGCTGAGGTGGGAGGATCACTTGAAGCTAGGAGTTCTAGACCAGCCTGGGCAAAGTTATGAGATCTTATCTCTACTTAAAATAAAATTATACATTAGCCATACATGGTAGTGCATGCCTATTAGTTTCAGCTATTCAGGATGCTGAGGTGGTAGAATCACTTGAGGTTAGGAGTTTGAGGCTTCGATGAGCTAGGATCATGCCACTGCACTCCAGCCTGGGTGACACAGCAAGGCCGTGTCTCTAAAAAAAATTAAAAACTAAAAATAAACCAAACTTCTGGTCCAGATAAGATGATGTAGACTCTTTCCTCCCTGTTCCTCTTCACTAAGCACAACTATAAACCCTAGAAATAATTCAAGAGGCAACCAAAGAAGAACTCTGAAGGCTAAGAATAGGAAGGCAAACTGGTTTGGGACCCTGGAAGCAGAGAAACAACACAGTGGCAGGGTATCTTACTCCCCACTCAACAGAAGACACTGACCCAGACCCAGCATTTCTTGAAGCAGCAATAGAAGACAGCCCAGGTAGGCTCATTTTCCCAGATCCAACAGGAGCCTTCCAACACCACCAGATGAGGCCAGCACCACCAGAGATGGGGATCGGTTGGGAGCCCTGCTAACAATAAGCGCCATGGGAAATAGTTTCCTTCCCCACTGAGAGATACCAAGATAACCAGGGGGTGCGTGCAAGAGGGACCCTGCCACAAGTGGCTCAGCCCAGGAAGCCTCTTTGTTCCCGTTGGCCTGAGACTCCTCTTCCCAACCCAGAGATGGCAAAGTCCTATCACAGCAAGAACCTGGCCCAGGAAGCAGTCGTTGGCCCCCACAAGCAAAGGGGATCCTGCTAAGCATCCAACCGGAGAGACATCTTCATCCTCAAGGCTCTGAGTCTCATCTCGCCAACTGAGAGACAGCTGGTGGTCCAGCCTGGGGAAACTCTGTTCCCTCCAGCAGCACCAACAAGGACCAGTGGGAGCCTCAGCAGCACCAGATAAACCAAGCAGACCAAAATTACACTGAAAAGGCTCTGAAAACCTGTCATTGGAACCACAGCCCATAAAATTAGGCCAGGAGCTGCACACTAAACCTAAACAAGGTAACTGCCTGTTAAAAGATTTAAGTAGGCTGGGCGCAGTGGCTCAAGCCTGTAATCCCAGCACTTTGGGAGGCCAAGATGGGCGGATCACGAGGTCAGAAGATCGAGACCATCCTGGCTAACACGGTGAAACCCCGTCTCTACTAAAAAAAATACAAAAAAACTAGCTGGGTGTGGTGGTGGGCGCCTGTAGTCCCAGCTATTCAGGAGGCTGAGGCAGGAGAATGGTGTAAACCTGGGAGGCGGAGCTTGCAGTGAGCTGAGATCCGGCCACTGCACTCCAACCTGGGTGACAGAGCGAGACTCCGTCAAAAAAAAAAAAAAAAAAAAAAATTTAAGTAATATTCTCCTACTGTAATAGAAAAATGTCTAGAATATAATAAAAAATCACCCATCATGCCAAAAACCAGGAAAATTACTTCTCCAACTCCTTTCTCAGCCTCCCAAAAAGCTGGGATTACAGGTGTGAGCCACCACACGTGGCCTTGATTTTCTGTCTACTTTTTGTATTAACTAAAGAAGTACTAAAATTTCCAACTGTAAGTTTGGATGTGTCTATTCCTCCTTTAAATTCTATCAGTTTTGGGATATGTATTTTGAAGGTTATTGGATACCAACACATTCAGGATTGTTTTATCTTCTTGATGAAATTACCCCTTCATGGTTACGAAATGTTTCTCCCTTAGATCTAGTAATATTCCTCATCATAAAGTCTCTTTATATTACCATAACCACTCTAGCTTTCTTTTGACTTGTAGCATATATGGTATATATTTTGTCATCTTATATATTTTAATCTATGTGTACATATGTATGTATGTGTGTGTATATATATATTTTGAGACAGAGTCTCAGTCTGTCACCCAGGCTGGAGTGCAATGGCCCAATCTCAGCTCACTGCAACTTTCACCTCCTGGGTTCAAGCAATTCTCCTGCCTCAGTCTCCCAAGTAGCTGGGATTACAGGAACCTGCCACCACGCCCAGCTAATTTTTTGTATTTTTAGTGGAGATGGGGTTTTACCATGTTGGCCAGGCTGATCTCGAACTCCCAACCTCAAGTGATCTGTCTGCCTTGGCCTCCCAAAGTGCTGGGATTACAGGCTTGAGCCACTATGCCCAGCCTAATATATATTTAAATAGATTTATTGCAGACAGCATATAGACAGCATGTATATGAGTCTTGCTTTTTTTTTTTTTTTTTTTTTTTTGAGACGGAGTCTTGCTCTGTCACCAGGCTGGAGTGTAGTAGCATGATCTCGGCTCACTGCAACCTCTGTCTCCCTGGCTCAAGCGATTCTCCTGACTCAGCCTCCCGAGTTGCTGGGATTATAGGCACATGCCACCACGCCCACCTAATTTTTGTATTTTTAGTAGAGACAGGGTTTCACCATGTTAGCCAGGATGGTCTCCATCTCCTGACCTTGTGATCTGCCCACCTTAGCCTCCCAAAGTGCTGGGATTACAAGCATGAACCACCGCGCCTGGCCTCTTGCTTTTTTTTTCCTAATGTAGCCTGACAGTCTCTTTCAATTGGAAACTTTATACCCTTTACGTTTAATGTAATTAATAATGTAATTCATTTTAAGTCTCCCATCTTGTTAGTTGTTTTCTGTATGTTCCATTTGTTTTAGATTCCACTTTCTCTCTTTCCCAACTTTTTTGGGATTAATTACTTTTTTTTTGTTTTTTGAGACAAAGTCTCGTTCTGTCACCCAGGCTGGAGTACAGTGGCAAGGGAACCTCAGCCTCCCGGGTTCAAGTCATTCTCCTGCCTCTGCCTCCCAAGTAGCTGGGATTACAGGCACATGCCACCGCGCCCAGCTATTTTTTATATTTTTAGTAGAGACAGCATTTCGCCATGTTGGCTAGCTGGTCTCGAACACCTGACCTCAAGTGATCTGCCTGCCTTGGCCTCCCAAAGTGCTGGGATTACAGGCGTGAGCCACTGCACCTGACCAGATTAAGTATTTTCTAATACTTAATCTATATATACACACACACACACTTTCTAATACTTTACATATATATACTTAATCTAATACTTAACACTTAATTAAGTATTTTCTAATACTTAATCTGCCCTTTAGTAGTTATTCTCTTTGGGCTTTTTTGTTTTTTTGTTTGTTTGTTTAGTGTTTGTTCTTTAAATTATCACCATCTACCTTCAAATAATATCATACCGGCTGGGCGTGGTGGCTCATGCCTGTAATCCCAGCACTTTGGGAGGCCGAGGCAGGTGGATCACGAGGTCCAGAGTTCAAGAGCAACCTGGACAATATGGTGAAACCCCATCTCTACTGAAAATACAAACATTAGCCGGAAGTGGTGGCAGGTGCCTGTAATCCCAGCTACTTGGGAGGCTGAGGCAGGGAACTGCTTGAACCCAGGAGGTGGAGATTGCAGTGAGCTGAGATGGCACCACTGCACTCCAGCCTGAGTGACAGAGTGAGACTCCATCTCAATAATAATAATAATAATAATATCATACCGTTTCATGTATAACGTAGAATCTTACACCAGTATACTTCCATTTCCTTCACCCCTTTCTCTGTGGTAGTGTTGTTACACATGTGTCTTCTCATGTTTTAAGCTCCAAAATTTATTATTATTTTCACATAATAGAGATAGAGATATTTCTTTTAAAGAAATAAAGCAATTAGAAAAAATTGTTATATCTGTGAAAATATTTACCTTTTCTTTTCTTTTTTTTTTTTTTTTTTTTGAGATGGAGTTTCATTCTTGTTGCCGAAGCCGAAGTGCAATGGCACCATCTCGGCTCACTGCAACCTCCACCTCCCAAGTTCAAGCAATTCTCCTGCCTCAGCCTCTGGAGTAGCTGGGATTACAGGCATGCACCACCACGCCTGGCTAATTTTGTATTTTCAGTAGAGACACGGTTTCTCCATGTTGGTCAGGCTGGTCTCAAACTCCTGACATCAGGTGATCTGCCCGCCTTGGCCTCCCAAAGTGCTGGGATTACAGGCGTGAGCCACTGTACCCAGCCGTATTTACCTTTTGTAGTACTCTTATTTCATTTGTACAGAAAAAAGTTTCCATTTAGTATCATTTTATTTCAGTCTGAAGAACTTTCTTTGAACATTTTTTATATTGGAGATATATACTAACAATAAACCTCTCAGCTTTTATTTGAAAAATCTTTAATTTTGTTTTAATTTTTAAACAGTATTTTCACTGAAAATAGAGTTTTAATCTATAATTTTTTTTTCTCTCAGCACTTTAGAGATATTACTTCATTGTCTTATGTTTTGCAGTTTCTAACCAGAAGCCTGAGAATAATTCTTATCTTTGTTCTTCTGTATGTAATGTGTATTTGGGGTTGAGAGGGGCCTGCATGTAAGATTGTATCTTAATCATTGGTTTTTAGTGATTTTAATTATGACATGCCTTGGTGAGGTTTGTATGTGTGAGAATGTTTATCCTACTTGGCATTCAATGAATTTCTTGGGTTTCTGAGTTTGTGATTTCCATAAAATTTGCAAAACTATAAGCCAATATTTATTAAAATAGTTTTTTTGTACTATCCTTCCTTAAGAGACTCCAATTATGAATATGTTAGACCACTCCATATTTTTCCAGAAGTCAGTGAGGCTCTGTTCATTTGGTTAAAAAATATTTTTAACATTTGTGCTTCATTTTTAAAAACAGATTATATTGCTAGGTTCTCAAGTTTACTGATTTATGTTTTAGCAGTGTCTAATCTTAATACCTCCAGAGAAACTTCCATTTTCATTTGATAATATATTTTAATCTTTGGATATTCCATGTGTTGCTCTTTTGTAGTTTCATTTCTTTGCTCATGATATTCATATTTTCACTTAACTGTGTTTACACTGTTACAATAGTTATTTTAATATTTTTATCTGCTAGTTCCAGCATCCCTATCATTTCTGTCTGTTTTCGTTGATTGATTTTCTCTTGGTTATAAGCTAGCACTTTCTGGCTTCTTGGCGTGTTTAGTAATATTTTATTAGATGCTGGACATTGTGAGCATCTGAATTTTGTTGCTGTTGTTATTTTAAGGATATTAGGCCATTTTACTTTTGTCGGGCACCTTGATAAAAAAGAAGAATATTAGTCCGGCCATGGTGGTTTATGCCTATAATCCCAGCACTTTGGGAGGCCAGGAGGATCAGTTGAGCACAGGAGGTCAAGGCTGCAGTGGGCCATGAGTGCACCATCATACTGCCGTGGTGCAATCACAGCTGGAAACAAGAAGAGAAGAGAAAGAAGACAAAGAAGAGAAGAGAAAGAAGAGAAGATCAGACTTTGTCATGGCAGGCAAGTAAGCTAATTATAGATTAGTTTGATACTTTCAAGGCCTATATTAATTTTTGCTATGGCAAATATAGATTAGCTTTTACTCAAGGATTATTCCATCTAAGCATGATCCCCCTGAATATTTGTCACACGGCTCAGTTAATTATTGAAGACTTTCCATTGGTTATTCAGGACCTTGGCTAATTGAAGTTCTCACTTCTCCTCACCCAGTTTGAACACTGAGTATTATTCAGTTTACAATTCCCAGTCTTTATTTTCTCAGCCCCGTGAAGGTTTTACCTCACACATGCATGGTCAAGGGGACTTGCTATACAGTCTTCTGAAACTTTTTCTACAAAGCTTCCAATTCTCTAGAATTTTGCCTGGCAACTTTCAGTTACCTTCTGTTCCCCAAATCTTAGAGAGATTGCTCAGCTTCACTTGCATTCCCCTCCCTGCATCCACAACCTCGAAATTGCCTTCAGACAAAATTCTGGTGTGGTTTTAGGGTTTACCTTCTTGTTGCCTTTCTTTTAGGGATTACGATCTACACTGCCTATGGTCTGATTTCTGAATATAGTTGTTTAGAGTATTTTGGCCAGTTTTCTAGTTGTTTGTGGGGGATCAGTAAGACTGGAAGCAGGAGTCTCAAAGTCATTTTTTAAATTTCTGTTTTAAAATGTAACAGCTCTGTATACAAACAATGGAATATTATTCAACCTTAAAAAGAAATCCTGACATATGATACAACATAGATGAACCTTGAGGACGTTATGCTAAGTGAAATAAGCCAATCACAAAAAGGCAAATACTATATGATTCCATTTCTATGAGCTACTTAGAGTAGTCAAATTTATAAAGACAGGAAGTAGAGTGATGGTTACTAAGTACTCCGGGGAGAGGGGAATGGGGAGCTGTTCTTTAATTGGTATAGAGTTTCAGTTTTGCAATATGAAAAGAGGATAGATTATTTGTACAACAGTGTGAATATGCTTAACACTATTGGACTGTATGCTTGTTTTCTCCCATATATATTCTGCTTATGTAGACTGTATACTTAAAATGGTTGAGGCCAGGTGCAGTGGCTCACGCCTGTAATTCCAGCACTTTGGGAGGCCAAGTTGGGCATATCACCTGAGCTCAGGAGTTTGAGACCAGCCTGGCCAACATGGTGAACGTGCCTCTATGAAAAATACAAAAATTAGCCAGCCAGAGAATCACTTGAACCTGGGAGGCAGAGGTTGCAGTGAGCCTAGATTGCACCACTGCACTCCAGCCTGGGCGACAGAGTGAGACTCCGTCTGAAAAAAAAAAAGGTCGAGATGGCAAATTTTCTGTTATGTATTTTACAATTTTTTTTAAAAAACAGCTAACAGTGTTCCAGTCATTTTACATTACACTTAATCTGTGCAACAACCTCTTAAGATGTAGGTGCAATCATTTTATTTTGTTTGTTTTGAGACATGGTCTTGCCCTATTATACAGTGTGTGGTGCAGTGACGTGATCATAGCTCACTCTAGCCTTGAACTCCTGGGCTCAAGCAATCCTCCTGCCTCAGCCTCCCAAGTAGCTAGAATTACAGGCATGCACCTCCATGCCCAGCTAATTTTTAATTTTTTTGTAGAGATAGGGTCTTGTTTTGTTGCCCAGGTTGGTCTTGAACCCCTGACCGCAAAGGATTCTCCCCCTTTGGCCTCCCAAAGCACTAAGATTGCAGGTGTGAACCACTGCAGGTGCTGGCCTAGGTGCCATTTTTTTTTTTTTTTTTTCCCGAAATGGAGTCTCGCTCTGTCGCCCAGGCTGGAGTGCAGTGCCATGATCTCTGTTCACTGCAACTTCTGCCTCACAGGTTCCAGTAATTCTCCTGCCTCAGCCTCCTGAGTAGCTGGGACTACAGGTGCCCACCACCATGCCCAGCTATTTTTTTTAATTTTTTAGTAGAGATGGGGTTTCACCATATTGGCCAGGCTGGTCTCGAACTCCTGACCTTGTGATCCACCCACCTCAGCCTCCCAAAGTGCCAGGATTACAGGTGGGAGTCACCACGCCCTGCTGGTGCAATTATTATCTCAATTTTACAGATGAGAAAACTCAAGACACATAGTTACAACATATATATGTTGTAACTGTTATTATAAATATATATACACATGCTTATATAAACAACTATAAAATGTGTGTGTGTGTGTGTGTGTATATATACACACACATATACATATATATGCATGCTTTTATAAATGCGGTCTCACTATGTTGCCCAGGCAGGACTCTTAACTCCTGGGCTTAGGTGATCCTCCCACCTCAGCCTCCCCAGTGGCTGGGACTACAGGCATGGGCCACCACACCTGCAGTGACAACGTATTTTTTAAAAGAATCCCATTGTACCTTAAATCATGACTCTTTGTAGAGTTGGAAAACCACCAGGCAGATGACCCCACTAAGACATTGTGGCTTATCTTTATTCCCTCTTGTCATTGCCCCGGGTCCTATCCATCTAAGAGCCTTCCACAGTCTTTGAACTCTGGGAAGAATTCTGTCCTGCCTAAGTATAAGTATGATAATACTGTAATTCCACAACTACTATGAGATTGTAGTTGTGGAACTACAGAACACTTCTGGGGAATATTTTTTAACTGCTGTTAGGTAATACAGAAAAGCTGCTAGGGTTTTGAAAACTGCTTAGTGACGTTTTGCTGCCCTCTGCTGGAATTAAGCTGTATGCTCTTGAATGTCTGATTTTCAACAGAAGGATTATAAAGCATTTAGTATGCAGTGTTAGAATTTCATGGAGGTGTCTCAGGCATTCTGCAAGGGTCTGGCACAATTTTTTTTTTTTTTTTGAGACAGACTATCATGTTGTTGCCCAGTGTGGAGTGCAGTGGCAAGATCTCAGTTGACTACAACCTCCGCCTCCTGGGTTCAAGGGATTACAGGCATGCGCCATGACGCCTGGCTATATTTTGTATTTTTAGTAGAGACAAGGTTTCATCATGTTGGCCAGGCTGGTCTCGAACTCCTGACCTCAGGTGATCCGCCCGCCTCGGCCTCCCAAGTCCTGTAATTACTGGTGTGAGCCACTATGCCCAGCCCAAATTTTATATTCTAAACATATTTAAACTATTTTCACAATAAAAACAACATTGTGTCTTTAAATGTTACATATCTTAGTTTGACATACCAGATATTGCCAGAATCTAGTCTTGGAATGGAAATGGAAAACCTTCCTAAGCCAACCCTTCACTCTTCTTATCTGTTCTTATATGTTTGTGTTCCATCACTCCATTTCAAGCCCTGTGGCCTTCCACTAAACCATTTCAATAAGGAAAACACTTATAATGTTTTATAGGTGATGTGATTTTTAGCTTGAAAATTGTTAACTATTGTAAGGTCCTCCACATCTGAATTATGAATTGGAAGTGTTTATATCCCTTATTTGGCTTTTTTAAAACACCTGTAATTCTAGCACTTTGGGAGGCCAAGCCGGGTGAATCGCTTGAGCTCAGGAGTTCAAGATTAACCTGGGCAACATAGTAAAACCCCATCTCTACAGAAAATACAAAAATTAGCTGGGTGCGGTGGTATGCACCTGTAGTTCCAGCTACCTGGGAGGCTGAAGTGGGAGGGTTGCTTAAGCCCAGGGGCCAGAGGTTTCAGTGAGCCTAGATCTTGCCACTGCACTCCAGCCTGAGAGACAGTGTCTCAAAAACAAAACAAAACAAAACAAAACCAAAAACAAACACCTTGGTGCAGTGGCTCATGCCTGTAATCCCAGCACTTGAGAGGCAAGGCGGGCAGATCACAAGGTCAGGAGATTGAGGCCATCCTCGCCAACGTGGTGAAACCCCATCTCTACTAAAAATACGAAAAAATTAGCTGGGCATGGTGGCGCATGCCTGTAATCCCAGCTACTTGGGAGGTTGAGGCGGAAGAATCACTTGAACCTGGGAGGCAGAGGTTCAGTGAGCCAAGATCGAGCCACTGCACTCCAGCCTGGGCAACAGAGTGAGACTCCATCTCAAAACAACAACAACAAAAAAAACACATAACAAAACACCTGGCATCATCATTTTATGGTTTATTATTTGGTCCTTTCAGAAAATTATAAATTACTAACATGTTAAAAAAAGGAATGTGGTGGGGCGTGGGGGAAAAATGACAGCGTCCTTTAGTAACTGTGATTACTAATACTTTAGTAAAACCCATCTCTTTACTTCTTTCCTTCTTCTATTAAATTATTTCACACTGTAGTGCAACCTCAGTTTGTATCTAGGCTGACAACTACAAAGGATGGAGAAGTTCTAAGCCATCCTTTCCTAGATTTTTGCAACAATGTCCTCACTAGTTTTGTTGACTCCAATCCACCTAAAATTCACTTTCTATAACAAGAACCACAATGCTCACACCTATAATAAAGCACTTTAGAATACCAAGTTGGGAGGACTGCTTGAGCCCAGGGGTTCGAGACCAGCCTGACAACACAGGTAGACCCCTGTCTCTGCAAAAAATAAGAAAATTAGCTGGGTGTGGTGGCACACACCTGTGGTCCCAGCTACTTGGGGCTGAGGTAGGAGGATAGCTTGGGCCCTGGAAGTTTAGGCTGCAGTGAGCTGTGATTGTGCCACTGCACTCCAGCCTGGGTGACAGAGTGAGACCCTAAGAAAGAAAGGAAGAAAGAAAGAAGGAAGGAAAGAAGGAAGGAAAGAAGGAAGGAAGGAAGGAAAGAAAGAAAAAGAAAGGAAAGGAAGAGAAAGAAAAAAGGAAAGAGAGAAATAAATGAAAAGTTAAAAACAACAAAGAAACTCAGAATGATCTGTCTAAAATGCATGACTGATTGGGTCAGCTTCTACCTAAAATCCTTAACTTCTTATATTTTGCATCAGGATTAAATCCAAATCCCTTAACATGGCATATGTTCTCTGATTCAGCTAGAGCCTTCAGAGGAGCCTGTCTCTCCACTTGCTGCCTCATCCTGTATACCACAACAGCCAACTGTGCTTCCCTGCTGCGGAAACCTTTTTGTTTCTCACATTGGTATCTGTTCTTTTTTCCCCTCACTGTTTCTCTACCTGGAATTCCACTCATGCCACTTCCCTTCCTCCTCATCTCTGACATTCACTGACTCAGCTAGTCTCTACAAGATAGTCTTCATCTCTTCTGCTAGTGTATTTATAAGCAAGAACTGTGTCTTATGTTTTATTACCTGGGTCAGATATAGTTCTTTTTTTTTTTTTTTTTTTTTTTTTTTTTGACAGAGTCTCACTCTGTTGCCCAGGCTGGAGTGCAGTGGCGCGATCTCCACTCACCGCAAGCTCTGCCTCCTGGGTTTACGCCATTCTCCTGCCAGCCTCCTCTGTGGCTGGGACTATAGGCGCCCGCCACCACGCCCGGCTGATTTTTTTGTATTTTTAGTAGAGACGGGGTTTCACCGTGTTAGCCAGGATGGTCTCGATCTCATGACCTTGTGATCCGCCCATCTTGGCCTCCCAAAGTGCCGGGATTACAGGCGTGAACCACCGCACCCGGCCCCAGATATAGTTCTTAGCAAACACAAATTGTTCAAGAACTGATTGCTAAGTAATTGCAGGTGTTTACTAAGTGGGTGCCAGTGATGTCAGTGTGGTACGCTCCAAATTATCAGTGTCTCAGCATGAGGGTATGAGGCATTCTCCTGTCTTTTGAATGTCCTAGGTTATTGTAGACAGACTGTGGTTAAAGGTGCTTGAGGCATTGAGACAGAACTGTATGCTATTATGTCTTTTTGTTTTTTTTGTTTTTTTTGAGACAGAGTCTCACTCTGTTGCCCAGGCTGGAGTGCAGTGGCATGATCTTGGCTCACTGCAACCTCTGCCTCCCAGGTTCAACCAATTCTTCTGCCTCAGCCTCCTAGGTAGCTGGGATTACAGGCACACACCACCACTTCCAGCTAATTTTTGTATTTTTAGTAGAGACAGGGATTTCACCACATTGGTCAGGCTGGTCTCGAACTCCTGACCTTGTGATCTGCCTGCCTCGGCCTCCCAAAGTGCTGGGATTACAGGCATGAGCCTCTGCGCCTGGCCTCTTACATTTAAAAGAAAGTAAAACTTGCATTTGACCCCACTTCAAACTCCTTTAGGTAAGAAATAGATGTCTCAGTCTGTTTGGGCTGCTATAACAGAGTACCATATGCTGGTGGCTTATAAACAACAAACACTTATTTCTCACAGTTCTAGAGGGTGGGAAGTTTGACATCAAGGCACCAGCAGATGCAGTGTCTGGTGAGGACCCACTCCCTCATTCATGGACAGCCATCTTTCCACTGTGTCCTCACATGGCTGAAGGGGTAAAGGGGCTCTCTGAGGTCTGTTTTATAAAGACGCTAATCCCATGCATGAGGGCTCCACCCTCATGACCTGGTTACCTCCCAAAGGTCCTACTTTATCTGACAGTTATCAAGGATGGTGAAGTCCTAAGAGTTTCAACATATGAATTTGGGTGGGACATAAACATTTAGTCTGTAGCACTAGGGAAGTGGAATTTTGCTTATTATCAGGCTGGGCATGGTGGCTCACACCTGGAATCCCAGCACTTTGGGAGGCCAAGGTAGGCAGATCACTTGAACCCAGGAGTTCCAGACCAGCCTAGGCAACATGGCAAAATCCCATCTCTACAAAAAATACAAATTAGCCCTGGTGGTGGTGCATGCCTGTGGTCCCAGCTACTCGGGAGGCTGAGGTGGGAGGATCACCTGAGCCTGAGACGTCAAGGCTGTAGTGAGCTGTGATCTCACCACTGCTCTCTAGCCTGGGCAAAAAAAAAAAAAATATATATATATATATATACACACACACACACACACACTCACATATATATATATACACACACATACTCACATGTGTATATATATACACACACACATATATAGTGTCTTTATACTTATTTAGTATAAGAGATCTGGAACAACTTTGACAAAATTAAATATCTTACATTGCTTATTCTATTTCTAGTAAACAGAAATTCAACAAAGCGCTATAGGACCTATAATAACAGATTGATTAAGAGAGTGAAGAGTTCTTCAGCACTGAAAGAAAGAAGAGCATTGGCCGGGTGCAGCGGCTCACGCCTGTAATCCCAGCACTTTGGGAGGCCGAGGCAGGTGGATCACCTGAGGTCAGGAGTTCGAGACCAGCCTGGCCAACATAGTGAAACCCCATCTCTACTAAAAATACAAAAATCAGCTGGGCATGCTGGCGCACACCTGTAGTCCCAGCCTTGGGAGGCTGAGGCAGGAGAATCACTTGAACCCAAGAGGCGGAGGTTGCAGTGAGTTGAGATTGCGCCATAGAATTCCAGCCTGGGCGACAAGAGGGAAACTCGGTCAAAAAAAAGAAAAGAAGGAAGGAAGGAAGGAAGGAAGGAAGGAAGGAAGGAAGGAAGGAAGGAAGGAAGGAAGGAAGGAAGGAAGGAAGGAAGGAGAGCATTATCTGGTGAGTGTTAACTACTCAACATCTCTAACAGGAATGTGGATAAGCATCTTCTAAAGGAATTACGGATTTATACTATTTCAATACTATTTTTATCAAGAAAATGTGTATGAATAGTATTTTATTTTTAATATGTATTTTGAGTTGTTGCTAAGTAAAGCAAAACTGATTTTTTGGACCATTATTATCATATATTCTGCCTCTAGAGGAACTCAGATTCTCAAGAGAATGGACTAATCACCAAATGGCACAAACCGCTAGTAGAATTCCTCTAGATAAGTAACTGAACACCACATTTTCTTCAATTAGATAAATGTCTGGTGTTATGTTTCTATAATTTATGTAAATTGCAACCATAGACCTACCAATTACCCTATTTAAACTTGGCTGGTTCCCCAAAGATTTCTTAGGAAAAAACTTATAACAATTAATTGCCTATCTTTTCAGAGCCACTGGGCCAGGGGGTAGGGGGAGGGGAGGGTACTGAAACTTGAACTCGTACTTTTTGTAAAGCTCTATTTTTGAGAATCTCTTTTAACTAGGAATGTTTTACATTAAATGAAAAAATAATTAGGAAAAAATATTTTTTTCACTTGGGAGTATTATGGGGAAGGCATTTAAGGCCAAACCATTATCTAACTTTTTGTTTCAAAGAGTTGAAATGGAATTTTTTTGGGAAAAGAATCTGGAATATTTAATGTTGCTGAGTCACTGGACTTTAGGTTTAATGTTCTTTTTGAAGAGGGTTAATATTAACTCTAATACAAATCATTAAAATATAAAAATCAGGAAAACAGCCAGGTGTGGTAGCTCACGCCCGTAATTCCAGCACTTTGGGAGGCCAAGGCGGGTGAGATCATCTGAGGTCGGGAGTTCGAGACCAGCCTGACCAACACAGAGAAACCCCTGTCTCTACTAAAAATACAAAATTAGCCAGGCGTGGTGGCGCATGCCTGCAATCCTAGTTACTCTGGGGGCTGAGGCAGGAGAATCGCTTGAACCCGGGAGGTGGAGGTTGCAGGGAGCTGAGATGGCACCATTGCACTCCAGACTGGGCAACAGGAGTGAAACTCCATCTCAAAACAAACAAAGAAGTCAGGAAAAGACACAGCTAGCACTTTTACATATTCACATCATGGCTGGATATAGACATGCATAAGGTGTAGGGTCCAATGTCAATTGCTGGTGCTTTAATTGACCCAGGCCATATCCCATTGTAATATTTGCATTATCTTGCTATTATTGTATTGGTCAAATTTAGAATTTTTTCTTTTCTTTTTTTGGTGGGGGCAGGTGGAGAGAAAACAGGAAATGATTTATTCAGTTCTTTCTACACAATTAACATAAATTTAAGTACTACTTACCTGTCAACTTCCTGTATTATATACTTGAGAAAGAATTTTCCCCAAGTTATTAGTGGAACACTATATCAACTTCCTTTTTTTTAAAAAAAAAAAAAAACAGTTTTAGGCTGGGCGTGGTGGTTCACACCTGTAAGTAAGCCCAGCACTTTGGGTGGCTGAGGTGGGAGGATCACTTGAGGCTAGGAGTTGAAGTTTGCAGTGAGCTACGATCATGCCAGCCTGGGCTACAGAGCAAGACTCTGTCTCAAAAAAATTTAAAAAATTAAAATAAATAAAAAACCAGTTTTAAATATTTTGGTAATTCATAAATGTCAGCACATTACCCGTCAGACATGAAAAAAAAAAAAGTTTCATTGATATAATTCATGCACCACACAATTCACTGACTTAAAGCATACAATTCAATTGTCTTTAAGATAATCACAGAATTATGCAACTATCACTACAATTAATTTTAGAACATTTTCATCACCTTAAAAAGAGCCTATACCCTTTAGCTATCATCCCCAAATTCCCTCATTACCCTAGCCATAGATAGGAAACCACTGATCTAATTTCTGTCTGTATTGATTTCCCTGTTCTGGACATTTCCTATAAACCAAATCATACCATACACAGCATTTTGTGACTGACTTCTTTTTCTTAGCATAATGATTTCAAGGTTCATCCATGTTGCAGGATGTATCAGTTCTTCATTCCTTTTTATGCACAAATAATATTTCATTGTATGAATATAAGATATTTTATCTCTTTATATGTTGATGGACTTTTGCTAATTACTCTTAAAATCAGCATTTTGTAGCACCAACCATATAGCAGAAGGTCATGTCAAAATATTTTTTATTACCAGGCTTTTATGGACTGGGAGAAAATGTCCAAAATTAAGTCTGAATACCTTTCTGGTACTATGAAGCACCAAATAATAAAAACAATAACCTGAATCATGTAATTTAAAAGGGAAGCAGCTCTCAATTTAGTTATTGGTCAGCCAAAGAAATTGGATGACTTGATTACTTCTGTCTGCCCAGAAATCATCTACAAATCTGTAGGAGCTATGAGAAATGAGTGAAGAAACTTGTGTTTTTAAAGGAGTTGGTGGGAATATTCCTATTCACTCAGAAAAATAAAAGGACAAAACAAGGGAGAGAAATGATACATAGATGAATGATTAAAGTGCCCAGTGGTATAACTTTGTAATTTTTCTTGATTTCCATTGAGAGTCTTGATTAACAAAGTAGCCATCCCAGAGACCTACAAGCAAGTAGAATTGGGGTAGTTGTAAGGGTTTGCAATTAAATTTAGGAGGCAAATCTGACCTCTGTTCCATCACCTATTGGTGATGTTTCCTTGAGCAAGGCAGTTAAGTTACCATTTCCTCATCTGACAAATGTAACAATGTTTTTCTAACAATGCTGGGACGATTAAATGAGGCAATGGGTATGGAAGCATCAGAAAACAAATAGGGTCAGGATGGATCTACTTGTTTACAGCTATAACCTGGAAGCCCAGCTTAGGGCCTGGTAGCAGGTTGAGAGAATAAGTGAAGCATTTGGTAAATTGCAAGTTGTTATTCACATGTTCTCTCTGTATTGTTACTTCTTTTCCTCCAATTTATTCACTGTCTTCCAAATTGAGTGCTGAGATGGATTATCTTAAAACTATGAAGTTCCAGACAACTTTCTTTTGGCCTCTTTTATCATAAAAACAGAATCGAAGACACTTTTAATTTGAAAATTTTTTTTTTTCACACATTCCACCTACGTTTGCACTTTTGTAGTGTACCACTTCCTCTTGAGCATTTTTTTTTTCCTCTTTGTGTAACTTGGATTGTTGGCACCAGCCTCCTTCTTACTTACAGAACTCCACCAACCACAACGTGAAGTTAGTATAAATCTAGGTCTTTGTTCAGATGACAATGGCAGTGGTGTAAATAACTCTATGACTACGTCTATACTGGCCAGTCAGCTGATAGAAGACAACCATCACTTCAAATTGTCAAATCCTATTGATTTCAACTAGTCTTGAATTTGGCAAATTGAAGCTCATCTATCTTCTCAAATGCAGTAAAAAATACCTGGAACGTGTATAAATCATGTAACAGGCATTTGAACAGATGCACTCTAATTTATATTTTGGATAAATACAGATTTCCATAAAATGGATTCAGTTTGCTTAAAGCAAGATATACCAGTAAACATTTAATGGGGATAAATCCAAATCACATTATGTGAGACATCAGCAATTTTCCTGCCAGAGAATATCAGATAGTCAGTTTATCCTCAGGAGTCAAAAATATATTTATTTAGTTAGTTTTTGAGACAGAGTCTAGCTCTGCCGTCCAGGCTGGAGTGCAGTGGCGTGATCTCAGCTCACTGCAAGTTCCGCCTCTCAGGTTCACGCCATTCTCCTGCTTTAGCCTCCCAAGTAGCTGGGACTACAGGCGCCTGCCACCACGCCAGGCTTTTTTTTTTTTTTTTTTTGTATTTTTAGTAGAGACGGGGTTTCACCCCTGGATCTCTTGACCTCATGATCCAAAGTGCTGAGATTACAGGCATGAGCCACAAAGCCCAGCCCAAAAACATATTTAGTAAACACCTACTGTGTTTCAGGCACTATGGTGAGCCCTGGGGATACCACGGTAAGCAAAACCCAGACACTGACCCTCAGTCCATGGAATGGCACAGAGTCTAGTGAGAGAGACAGATTTAATTAAATAGTCCCACAAATGAGGGAGTAATTACAAACTGAGGAAATTGGGAGGTAAATGGTCTGAGTCAAAAGGAGCAAAATTCTGTAAGAGCATCCAGTGGGGAACCCGACCTAGAAAGGGGGTAGATTATGAAGGAAGTTCACACAAGGAAGTGAAGCTTCAGCCAAAGGAAGTGCAGCTTCAGCCAAAGGAAGTGCAGCTTCAGCCAAACGAAGTGCAGGAGCTTACTAGAACTGGAGAAGAGGGTGGCACGGGGAAAAATAACATCCCATACAGGGCAAATATCATGTGCCGAGGTCGATTGCATGGCCAGGGAGTTTGGCAAGCATGCCAGACATAGGAAGCACCAAGGAGGAGCTTAGGGAAGTGAAGTGCAAGATGGAAAGGTAGGTAAAGGTCAGAATCAGTAAGGCTCCATGGCCCACATAAAGAATTCTTATCTTTGTCCCTGGAATAATGAGAATCCACAAAAATTTTTGTTTTTGTTTGTTTAATTGAAGAATAACATCATACAATAAAATGCAACTCTAAGCATGCAGTTCAATGAATACTTATATGTGTATGCCTCGTCTGTATAACTACCACCAGATCAAAATACAAAGCATTTCCATCATTCCAGAAAGTTCCTTCATGTCCCCTTTGAGTCAATTACCTACCACCCCCACCCCCACAAGGGAACTACAATTCTTTTATTACCATAGATTATTTTTGTCTGTCCTTGAACATCATGTAAATGGAATCATACAGTACGTCTTTCATTTAACATTATGTCTATGAGATTAATCCATGGCATTGCATGTAATAAAGTCTTAGAAGGATTTCACTCAGAAATGAAACAAAACTTAAGTGACAGCTCTTGACTTCTGGGTTTAGCTGAGGTTTGTGGTTACCAGAGTCAGCTGTGTTGGTGAGAGGATACTTGCTTCTTGTTCGTTGCTAACTATATTCTTATTTTCAATTGAATTTCTCCCTTTTGCTGCTTGTCCTCATTGCATGGAAGTTTTTCTTCCAGTCACTAACCATGAATCAACTTCAACACAGTTTCTTGCCAAACTAAGAGGGTCTTTCTCAGGCTTCCCTGGGACACACCCAAGAAATATTTGCTCAATGAGTAACCAGACAAGCCCTTTGGGGAAAGAGGATGACTCCTTGGAAGTCATCGATATATGGAAGGAATGACAATTTCACATTTTTTAATGCATCTGAACGGATAATGGAGTTGTAACCTTGTAATATTTTCTTCATCCATAAAATGAATCAAACTAATTAATCTCTAAGATCCTTAAAGTTCTATGAATTAGATGCTAGTGGTACTTTTTTGTTGACTGCACTTTATTATCTTTACTACTGTCTTTTAATGGAAATGTTAAAAAACAAAAAGCCTCCTAGCTGTGTGACCTACAAGGCTCAAGATATATGTGAGCATCAAAAATCACATCTTTTGGCCAAGCACGGTGGCTTATACCTGTAATTCTAGCACTTTGGGATGCTGAGGCAGGAGGATTGCTTGAGCCTAGGAGTTCAAGACCAGTCTGGGCAACATAGGAAGACCCCAGTATCTACAAAAACTAAGAAAATTAGCCAGGTATGGTGGTACATACCTGTAGTCCCAGCTCCTCGGAGGCTGTGGCAGGAGGACCAATGGAGCCCATGAGGTCAAGGCTGGAGTGAGCCATGACATGACAGAGTGAGACCCTGTCTCAAAAAAAAAAAAAAAAGAATATATATATATATACATGTATGTATTTTTTTTAACCTGTCTTTTACATGAAAAGTATAAAAGGATATAGAGGGAAAAGTCTCTCCCATCTCTACCTTCTAGCCCCTGTTCCCTTTCCATAGGCAAACAATATTGCTAGCTACTTATGTAGCCTTCCACTAAAGTTTTATGCAAATAGATGTAAATATTTGTATATATTTAACTGTATTTTCCATTTTTTGATATAAATACTAACACACTATTCATCCTGTTCTGCACCTTGGTTTTTTTTTTTTTTTTTTAAGACGGAGTCTTGCTCTGTCATCCAGATTAGCGTGCAGAAGTTTGATCTTGGCTCACTGCCATCTCTGCCTCCTGGGTACAAGCAATTCTTCTGCCTCAGCCTCCTGAGTAGCTGGGATTACAGGCGTGCGCCACCATGCCTGGCTAATTTTTGTATTTTTAGTAGAGATGGGGTTTCACTATGTTGGCCAGGCTGGTCTTGAACTGCTGACCTTGTGATCTACCTGCCTTGGCCTCCCAAAGTGCTGGGATTACAGGTGCAAGCCACTGCACCTGGCCACTTTTTTTTTTTTGAAAAAACACTAGTACCTTATGAGCTTCTTTATTAGAAAAATAGGAATAATGTGAGTACTTACCTCATAGCATTGTTGTGAAAATCAAATGAGTTAAAATATACAAAGCACTGGCCCGTGCGGTGACTCACGCCTGTAATCTTATCACTTTGGGAGGCCGAGGCGAGCAGATCACCTGAGTCAGGAGTTCATGACGAGCCTGGCCATCATGGTGAAACCCTGTCTCTACTAAAACTACAAAAATTAGCTGGGCCTGGTGGCATGTGCCTGTAATCCCAGCTACTCGGGAGCCCGAGGCAGGAGAATTGCTTGAACCTGGGAGGTGGAGGTTTTAGTGAGCCGAGATTGTGCCACTGCACTCCAGCCTAGGTGACAGAGCAAGACCTCTCTCAAAAAAACAAGAAAAAAACGCACACAAAAAAAAAACAAAAAGAAAAGAAAAAGAAGATGCCAAATGCCAGGCATATTGTAACCTCTGTATTAGTTTTCTATTACTGCATAACAACTTACCACAAACCTAGTGGCTTAGAACAAAACTGTATTAGCTCACAGTTTCTGCAGGTCAGAAGTCCAGGCATGGCTTAGCTGGGGTCTGTGCTCAGAGTCTCACAAGGTTGAAATCATGCAGCTGGACTGCATTCTCACTTGGAGACTTAACTACAAAAGGGGTTTGCTCCCAAATTCCTTCAAGTTGTTGGCAGCTATAAAACTCATGGCAGCTTATTTGTTCAAACTCAGCAACAGGAGAGAGTTTCTGCTGCTTGGAGTCTCTGACCTCAAGGAATGCGTAGTCCTCCCCAGCACCTTGAGATATAATTCATATATTATAAAATTCATCTTTTTAAAGTATATAGTTTAGCCAGATGTGGTGACTCACGCCTGTAATCCCAGCACTTTGGGAGGCCGAGGTGGGTGGATCACGTGAGGTCAGGAGTTTGAGACTAGCCTGGCCAACATGGCAAAACCTCATCTCTACCAAAAATGCAAAAATTAGCTGGGTGTGGTGGCAGGCACCTGTAATCCAAGCTACTTGTGAGGTTGAGGCAGTAGAATCACTTGAACCCAGGAGGCAGAGGTTGCAGTTAGCCAAGATGGCACCACTGCATTCCAGTCTGGGTGACACAGTGAGACTCCATCTCAAATAAATAATAAAGTATATAGTTCAATGGTTTTAAATATATCCACAAAGTTGTGAAATTACCACCACTATCCAATTCTAGAATATTTTCATCACCCCAGAAAGAAACCCTGTACTCATTAGCAGTCAGTCCCCATTCCCCACTCTCTCTGGTCCCTGGTAACCACCAATCATTTTTCTGTTTCTATGGAATTTCCTATTTTGAACTTCCATATTAACAGACTCTAACATACTGCTTTTGTATCTGGCTTATTTCACTTAGCATAATGTTTTCAAGGTTCATTCATGTTGTAGCATGCATCAGTGCCTCATTCCTTTTTATGGCTGTATTCCACTGTATGGACATACCCCATTGATAGATAAGTTATTTATAATCCTTTGCTATTATAAACAACACTGTAAAGAATATCCTTGAATACATATTTAGAATGTGAATGAGTACATCTGTACCATATACATTTCTAGAAGTAGAATTGCTAGGTAAAAAGGTTATGCATCAGTAATATTGATAGTTACTGCTGAGTTATGCTATTTATATCCTGTCTTTTAAAGTACTGTTTGAGGAAGGGAGATGAAATGGCATAGTGGAAAATGCACTGAGTTTTGGACTTTGTTTCAAGAGAAGTTTAATATATTGTGGTTATTAAGGGCATGGGGCTTTGGAGGACACTGCCTGTGTTAGAATCTTGGTTTTGCCACTTACACTCTAAATGACATTAAGTTAATTAACTGCTCTGCCTCAGTTTTTTTCATCTGTAAATGGAAATAACATTAGTACCTTCTCTGGGGATTGATGAGACTACACATGTAACACTCTTAGAACAGTGTCTGGGCTGGGTGCAGTGACTTAGGCCTGTAATCCCAGCACTTTGGGAGGCCGAAGTGGGTGGATCGCCTGAGGTTGGCAGTTTGAGATCAGCCTGACCAACATGGTCAGAGAAACCTTGTCTCTACTAAAAATACAAAAATTAACTGGGCATGGTGGTAGGTGCCTGTAATCCCAGCTACTTGGGAGGCTGAGGCAGGAGAATCACTTGAACCCGGGAGGCGGAGGTTGCGGTGAGCAGAGATCATGCCATTGCACTCCAGCCTAGACAACAAGAGTGAAACTCCATCTCAAAAACAAAACAAAACAAAAAAACAGTGTCTGACACACAGAAAGTACTCAATAAATGTTAACTCTTTTTACTAGCTTGCTATATGATCTTGGGTCATTGTCTTTTCCTATTTTTATTTTTTTACATTTCTGAGACAGAGTCTCACTCTGTCACCCAGGCTGGAGTGTGGTGGCGCGATCTCTGCTCACTGCAACCTCCACCTCCCAGGTTCAAGTGATTCTCCTGCCTTAGCCTCCTGAGTACCTGGGATTATAGGCATGTACCACCATGCCCAGCTAATTATTTATTTATTTTTTTTGAGATGGAGTCTAGCTCTGTTGCCCAGGCTGGAGTGCAGTGGCACGATCTCGGCTCACTGCAACCTCTGCCTCCCGAGTTTAAGCGATTCTCCTGCCTCAGCCTCCTGAGTAGCTGGGATTACAGGTACCCGCCCCCATGCCCAGCTAATTTTTGTATTTTTAGTAGAGACGGGGTTTCACTGTGTTGGCCAGGCTGGTCTCGAACTCCTGACCTCGTGATCTGCCCGCCTCAGCCTCTCAAAGTGCTGGGATTACAAGCGTGAGCCACTGCCCCCGGCCTTAACTTTTAAATTTTTAGTAGAGACAGGGTTTTACCATGGTGGCCAGGCTGATCTCAAACTCCTGACCTCAAGTCCACCTGCCTCGGCCTCCCAAAGTGCTGGGATTATTATTATTGTTTTTAAAAACAGAGACAGAGTCTCACCATATTGTGAAGGCTGGTCTTGAACTCCTAGGCTCAAGTGATCCTCTACCCTTGACTCCCAAAGTGCTGGGATGACAGGTGTCAGTCACCACACCCAGCCAAATTTCACTAAACTTTTTTTTTTTTTAAATAAATGTTGATTTGGAATGGGAAGCAATTTTTATCTTCACAAAATTTAAGATTCAACCTCTGTGGAGGGCTAATGATTCTGTCTAGACTTAGTTTTAGGTACTCTTTACTAACAACCTGTGGTGCTTTATGCATAGCCTAGGAGCTTCCAAGTAGAGTTGCCTTTTCTTGAGTGGATGAGTGGTGGCATTAGTATACAATTAGTTGTTTTGTTTGTTTGTTTTAATAGAGACAGGGTCTCACTGTATTGCCCAGGCTGGTCTTGAACTCCTGGGCTCAAGTGATTCTCTTGCCTCTACCTCCCAAAGTGGGATTTTGACGTGAGCCACACCTGGCTGCAATTAGTTCTTAGTTTTGAATTTGATAAAAATGAGCTTTTAGGTATACCTTCAATGAATCAACAAAAAAGCGAGTTACCAATTTGGGACTGCAATGTGAATTTCTGATCTTCTGTACTCTTTTTTAAATCAAGTAAAGCGCCTCCCCCAATTAAAAAAAAATTACTTAAAATAATGTAGCATTTTCCCCTCAACCTAGACCTCAGTTTTTCATTTAAACATATTTTAAAATGTGTGTATATGTTTTGAGACAAAGTCTCAGCCCAGGGTGGAATGCAATGGTGCCATCTCAGGTTAGTGCAACCTCCGCCTCCCGGGTTCAAGTGATTATCATGCCTCAGCCTCCCGAGTAGCTGGGATTATAGGCATGTGCTACCATGCCCGGCTAATTTTTGTATTTCTAGTAGAGATGGGGTTTCACTGTTGGCCAGACTGATCTGGAACCCCAGACCTCAGGTGACCCGCCCGCCTCGGCCTCCCAAAGTGCTGGAATTACAGGCATGAGCCACTGCGCCTGGCCTAAAATGTGTTTTTAAACTATTTACTAATAATGGATTTATACTCTCTTTCGTATGATTTACTAAATTGATTGCAATAGGTTGGCAATTCATGATTAATTTTTTTTTTAATATCAGCTGTTAAACAGTGGTAATATTTATTAGAGGACAAAGGAATCCAACTTTCGTGTTGCCCTTGGGAATGCTCTTTAAGCCTAATTATTCATAATTATTATTATGAATAATTTGGTCTGTAAACTCCTTGGGAGGTAGTTTGGGATTAGAGATCTGGGTCTCAAACCTGATCCTGCTGCTTGGCGACCCTCAGCAAAATGTCAGCCCTCTGTTGCTTCGTGCATAAAATGAAAAAAAGTGCACAGCTGCTGTGAAAATTAGGCCTTAGAGAAGCAGTCAGTGCAGTGCTTAAGTACTTACTGGGAGAGTTAAATAGACCTGGTTTCAAATCTTGGTTTTGTTACCATAATTTGTCCCCTGTCTTGCAACGCTTATTTTAAATTGTGCAAAACAGTATCTCCCTCATATCTGTTGCTGTGAGGATTAAATGGAGATAATGCACGTAAATCACTTGTCCAGTCAGTGTCTAGCACATAGAAAGCACTCAGTAAATATTGCCTGTACTCACGATAACCCATGATAGTTTATACTGACAAGGTAGAAATTACTATGCAAACGGTTCTTCACTATGAAGTTATTCCCTTTATGGGACAGCGACCACCTGCTGTATATTTTTTAATGTAACCGCAAGTTTATTTTTTCTTTAATATACATTTAATATAGGAAAACGTGGAGGGGGGGGTGCGACCAAAGAAAAATGGTAAAAGTTAACAGCCTCCTCCTCTCAAACTCCCCAGAACCAAATCCTGTTAACACTAGGTTGTTAAGTACCATCAGAGGATCTCAGGTTAAAGTGCTTGCTGGCGCTGTGACACTGGGTCACACCCTTTGAGATAAAATAGAAGGCCGGGTGCGAGTCATCTATCATAAAGATACAAGATCCGGTGAGAACAGCAGGTCGCAGAGGCCGGACGCTTTTAGGCTATTATTGCGTAGCCCATTCTCTTATTTCCTCTCCAGGTCTCTGTACACATGCAAATAGTTCATAAAGCCGAGATCGTCCCGCATCTATGCGCTGAAGCCCGTTTGGGCCGAGATAACTCGTACACTGAGGAAAGTTCTTGCCCACAAATGGGCCACCCCTGCGCTCCGGAGACAAGGCCAAGCCCGTCTCCCTCGCCTGCAGCGCGGCGGGGTATCCCCGGGAACCCGAGGATCGCCAGCGCGGCATCGCCGGGAACCCGAGAATCGCCAGGGGCCCACACATTCTGCAGGCCACGGCTGCGGCGTCGAGGCCCTCGCCGGGCGTGGCAGTCGCCCCTTTTGGCGGGCTCGGGCGCCTCGAAACTCCGCCCCCGGCGCGGTATATCCGCACTCGCGGAGGCGGGTGACGCGCTCCCATTGGTAGAGTGGCCCGCGGTGGCCCCGCCCCCTCCCGGCCCCGACGCGCGCACGTTGAGTGGCGGGGGAAGGCAGAAGAACTGCCCGAGCGAGGAGCGGCTCCGAGGGCTGGGCAGCACAGTTGGGGTGCCCGCTTCGGGGCCCCCAAGAGGCTGCCGGGTCGGAGTGCAGCCTGAGACCACGGGGGGAAGGGGGTGGGTGGGCTAAGAGCAGTTCGGCGGCGAGGCTGGCCCGCCGCCCCTTCCCCCCACACCCGTCGACCTTGTGGGCAGAAGCTTCCCAGAGCTCCTTACGCCGGCGCGATGGCGACTGCTGTGGAGACGGAGGCCTCGCAGCCGACGGATGCGAGCTGTGAAAGTGGCGGCGGCGGAGACGACGAGATGAAGCAGGCGCTTCCGGAGCTTGAGTCCTCCCCACAAAATGGCGGCGGCGGCGGCCTCAACATCGCTGAGCCCGGCGGCGGCGCTGGGCCTGAGGAGACCGCGGGGGCCGAGGCCGCCCAGAGCTTCAGCCACGAGCAGCCTCAGGACTCCTCTGAGGCGGGCGCGGCCGCCCTGCTCAGAGGCCCCGAAGAGCCGGAAAGGCCTGTTAGGAGGAGTTTTCAGATCCCCAGGAAGAGCAGAGAAAAGAAAGGTGGTGCCTCCCCTTCTTCTCAACCCCCTCTCTCTTCCCTCCATCTTTTCATTAGAACCTTTCTGTCTCCTCTTCCCACACCCATCTGAGATACGTAAACACGCATGCAGCGCCGGCCGCCTTTCCCCTCACCGCCACGGCCGCCCAGCTGCCGCGCTTGGTGCGAGAGAAAGCGGTGGAACCACGCTCCCCTGCTGCCCCTCCCCGCGGAAGTTGGAAGTAGCTCAGGTTTGAAGCTTGTCCGTAAGGCTGCAGCTCCCAGAGAGGAAAGATGGTGCTCGGCGCCCCTCCCTCCCAGCCCCCGAAGGCAGAGAAGCTGTTGTGTCCTCCTAAGGATGCTTCTGAGAAGTCTCGCTATGGAAATAGCCCGTGGCCATGGATTCTGGGGCTTTCTCCAAGGCCATTGCCAATGTTCTGAGGACCATGAGTGCTTCTCCCCGTGGAAATTATTCAGCTCTGTGTGCCTACTTGAAATGTGCTTGATGTCAGCGTCCTCCCTTATTTAGAAATCTCTATTAGTAGATGTGATCCATGCACACTGCTATTTTCCATCACACTTCATTTCCATTTAGATTTTTCCCCCTTGTTTTTGAAGCGTTAAATAGGTCTGTCTCTCTTTAAATTTGAATTTAGTATTGTTATTCTTATATTTGAAAAGAATGGCAAGGTAGGTTCTTGGCGCAGTAATTTCCCAATGGAAAAAGATTAATGAGAAGTTACCTTATCCTCAAGAGTCACCAAGTTGGTCTTCTAGATGGTAGAACTTCAGATTAGAAAAAAGTCTAGTCTTAAGTTTTTGGAACCCATATGGAAACAGTTACATTAATTACTTGTGCCTTTAAAAAATCTTAATGCCATATTGTTAATATGGAGTCAGAATTCCTAATGGACATAAAAATTAGTATTGTTTTTTGTTATTGGGGTATAATTTTTTAACTATCCAGTAAATTTTGGATATTCTGGATTTAGACAACTTCCTTTTTGCCCTACTGTGTGGTTAGGTTTTCATTATTTACTTTGGAAAATAATAGGATTTGGTTTTTTCCCGTATAGAAAGCTTTTCCATTTATTTGATTATAGAATCTTGGCTGTAGCCTTACACTGACTTTCCATAAGCATCACCAGTTCCATTTGCACTACTGGAATTGTTTGAGCCTTTTATTGGGAAAGTACAAATAAAGTTCATTTCTGTTTGAATGGCAAAGCCAAGAAAATACTTGGTGTAAGAAACCGTGTTGACAAAGATGAAGTTAACCTTTGGAAGTTAGCATGAGGAATGTTTCTAGAAATATCTTTTGAGTTAATGTAGTTTAGGGTTCAGAAAGATACTTTTAAAGGTCAAGACTGTCAGTTTTTTTGGTGTATTTAGTTAAGATTTGAGGTGTATGATTATAGTCTATATGAGAAAAGTTCCCAGTGAATCAGTTGGTAGAGAATAGGTTGGAAGTACATTCAAATGGGCTCTGGTTATGAGGTAGGAGGTGGAACTATTTTTTTCTTCACAGCTTGATAAAAGTCGGTTGGAGTCTTTTTTTTTTTTAAGGTTTAAGTGCCTAAGAATATGGACAAACCACGATATATATATATTTTTTTACTGTTAGGACCAGAAAATTGGCCTAGAAACTTAAAATTTAGTTTGAAATGTGGGAAGGCAGTAGGAACTAGAAAGGCACTGTGTTTGTGTGTTTTTTAAATAAAACCCAGAGATTGTTGTAAAATAGACTTCAGTTGAACACACTAAAAGTGGAAATAATTGAGGGATTAGGAAATACAAACCTTGCTGTTGTCCCCCATAGTCTTGTACCTCTTGGGTAAAACTTGTATTTTCCATTTTTACGTGAGAGACAAAAGTTGTAAGGAAAATATATCGCAGTGGGCTTTTTCATGATTAGTGAAAATGAGCAATTTTTAACTTGTGTAATTATTTATACCCTGAACACCAGCTGTTCAAATAGTAAAATAGCGATTTAAATAGAACTTTAAAAAATTAAATAAGCAGCTGTTTTACCACCGTGAATTTTATCTTGTTCAAGCTGAGAGAAGTGAGTAGTTGGTGATAGAATTCAATACATAAATTCAACTTTATTTAAAAAAAAAAGCATCATAAACAGCACAGGTGCTGCTAGTTTTACTCTTCATACTCTTCATTGCAACGCCATCTCTTGGAAGGCTCTAAAGGAAAAGATATCACTTTGTATAGGATTTGGCTAGGTATTACTAGTTGTGGTCAACTGAGTCTTTTTATCAAGAATATTAGATGGTTTTCAGTAGGTATGTCTGCTTGAACTTTTCAGTATCAAAGGTTCTGTTGCATTCATGTTTTAATACGGCAGACCTTTTCTTGTGACTGTGCTTTTCCAGTGAAATTTAAGATTAGTACTTAAATATTTTAATAACTTAAAGGTCATTACTATGAAAGTATAACTTGTTGACTCAAAGTTCTTTCTTTGGTCTTGCCAATAGTATGACATCCAAAATAACTGCCATTGTAATTGAGTAATAATATTGGCAAACACTTGTATAGTGCCTAATAAGTTGTGGGCATTGTTCTAAGCAATTTACATACATTGACTAAATCTCAACAGTGTTTTGTGGTAGGTACTATTCCCATTTTACAGATGAGACTAAAGTACTGAGAAGTTAGGTAACTTGCCCCAGTTGACAACTAATAAGTGGTGGAGCTGGAATTTGAAGATAGGTGTAGAGTACTTTTACTACTATAAAAAAGAAAAATCTTGCTACCCAGTGTGAATAAGGTTTTAAGTAAGCTGCTTTTGATCTGACCTGTTAGTAACAAAAACTGTTTTTATCCCCCTATTGAATATAGAAATACTTAATATGTTTTCGTCCTTGGGGAATTTTGACATTCAGAGATTATGTTCACTATCAACATTTGATTGGTACTGACAGATTAAGTGCCTCTTTGACTGGAAAGGTATACATTTTACTGTTTTTGATGTATGTTATATTATTTATTGGCTGAGGCATGATTCTTATATTTAACCAAATTGTAGAATTGCATTTTGTTGGTAGATGTTTCACTATCGCCGCCTTTAAATCTAGTAAGTCATAAAAAGTAAATTAAAATTGGTAATTGCATTTGATGTAATTTTTCACTCCAAAGTTCTTGGGAAATGGAGTAGTGATGATTGACTATCTGGAAAATGTTTATTGGTTAATGTTTTTGTAGGGTCCAAGGGAGTCTCAAAAATTAATTGCTCTCATGCACTAAGTTTCCATACTGGTTTAGTCCAGAAGTAATGGCTAATTCTGCTAACCTCCATCTTCCCACACAAAATTTGCACTTGCGTTTTGGAAGCCATTGGAGCCAAGTCTCATTCTTAAGGAAATTTCCGTGGTATTTCATTAGTTGTATATGGATGAGTGGGTTCTGAGAACAATAGGTCTCTCCATACATAATAGCAAAGTAATCGAGGTAAAATGTACTTTGACCTATCCTCAGTGCAAAAAACATTGTTTCGTATTTGTACTCTCTTGATTCCTGCCAGCATATTCATTTCTAATTGTACGCTATGTTCAACCTTGTTGATTTAGAGATGAAGTACCCACTCCTAAAGTATTGTCTGGTAATTTTTTTTAGACTGAAGAAAAGTGATTTTAAAAAAAGACTTTACTATGAAGAAGAAATGGATGGAGAGTGGTTGTATTATAATCATTAGACATCAGCTATGAATTCAGAGAAAATTTCAGATCCCTAGCCTCCTCTTGCTAATTATTTCGTCATCTTCCATGAATTAGTTACTTTAAATCGGACAATTGTTTGTTTATAGTTCATACTACCCATTTGTATTTTTTTTTTTTTTTTTTTTCTGGAGGCAGAGCCTCTGTCGTCCAGGCTAGCATGCAGTGTTGCAATCCCGGCTCACTGCAGCCTCTGCCTCCTAGGTTCAAAGGATTCTCCTTCCTCAGCCCCCTCCGAGTAGCTCGGTTACAGGCGTGCACCACCATGCCCAGCTAGTTTTTGTATTCTTTTTAAAGACGGGATTTCATCATGTTGGCCAGGCTGGTCTCGAACTCCTGACCTGAAGTGATCCGCCCTTCTTGGCCTCCCAAAGTGCCGGGATTATAGGCATGAGCCACCATGCCCAGCCCCATTTATATGTTTTGATAGGAATGGTCCATCTTTTAAGTTTAGCTTTTTAAAATTTACATATATATGATAATATTTTTTGTGATTCATATATACATAATACAAAAAGATCTGTCTTAACACCAAATTGGTAAAACTAATTGATTAAGGAACAAAGCTGTTTGATGATCTAAATTATATATCTATGCTGACTGCCTTTATAAATATAACCTTCAAATCTTGAGTGTGGGCCAGGCATGGTGGATCATGTCTGTAATCCCAGCACTTTGAGAAGCCAATGTGGGCGAATCACGAGGTCAGGAGTTTGAGACCAGCCTGGCCAACGTGGTAAAACCCCGTCTCTCCTAAAAATACAAAAAATTAGCCGGGCCTGGTGGCGGGCTCCTGAAATCCCAGTTACTCAGGAGGCTGAGGCAGGAGAATCACTTGAACCCAGAAAGTGGAGGTTGCAGTGAGCTGAGATCGCGCCACTGCACTCCAGCCCGGGCAACAGTGCGGGACTCCATCTCAAAAAAAAAAAAAAAAAAAATTTGAGTATGTTTTCTGTGATGCTACTAATAAAAAATATTTGATGATAGTATGGCTAAGAGTCAGGAAATTTGAATTCCAGTTTACATTCTATGTTACTGTCAGTTTCCTCATTTAAATTATAAATCTCCAAGTGCCCTTCTAAATCTGTGCTCTTCAGTCTCATAAAATACATCTATAATTAGTTTGTCAATAGGGAAACCTAGTATGATCAGTAATCAACTCAGCTGTTTTTCTGACAGGCATTTAATGGAAATCCATTAAATAAGCAAAAATTACACATTTCTTAATGTGTGAAAGAGCCTCTATTGCTACTGCTGTTAACCTTTATAAAACAAAGGGCGTTACAACTCTTCCCCTGTTATCTCTAGAGGAAGATTAAAATCAGAAAAAATTAAGAGATTTGAGAGAGGATATAAGGGTAGAAAGAGCAATATTAGAACCAAATTCTTTGTTCTTTTATAGCCAACTTCCTGTGCCTAAGTATTCTATATGATTTATGGTCTATAAAATGAGGAAACAGTCATTTTTCCAGCCTTTGACATGATTGGATATTGTACGTCTAATATTAACACACACACGCACGTCATATATTTCAGGATACAAGATAGGGAGCCTGATCACTTGAATTTGAATCCCAGCAGCTTGATCCATTCGTTAATCCTGTAACCTTGGGCCAACTCAAAGGCTACTTGTCCCAGTTTCAACTGAGAAATGGGCATGTTGAACTTCATAGCATAGTTTGGATGATTGAAATGATACATGTAAAGCTCTTAGTACAGTATTGAAGGTGGTACTTAACCACTAATGGTTAGACAGTAACTGTCATAATCTAGAGAACAGTATGTTGAATACTGAGTTCCCTGAGTGAAATGGATGGTTCATATATATAATGCTTTCCCTGTTTGGATAGACACAGGGTTGTTTATTACTACCTCAAATAGTGACCCATAATTGAGATTTTTGACTTAAGTATTTTCTTTAAAAGGAGTGACAAGACACATTGATCAAGATACATGTAGTGTTAAATGACCTCTGAGGACATAAAATAGACTACCAGAGAATGTACATTCAGAAGATGAACTTAATAAATTTTCTGAACTGCTATTACCAGCAAGTTGACTTGAAATCCTTAAAAATAGTTGCAGGGTAATTTTATTATTTTGGAAATTATCACCAGAAAAAATGAGAAATTATAACCGGCCTAACGAAGCCACTGAGGCATTTACAAAACAAAATCATTAGGATACAGATATTTATTGTTAGAGCTAAAATGCTTTTTTCTTTGCATTTAAAAAATTTTTTTCCTGTCAGCTGTCATTTTTAGTACATTGGACATGACTCTTGGACATTGCTTTAGAGTGAACTGGAAATGTTAAGTACTTTGAGAATAATTTGGATGTGAACTTTTATGCAGATTTATGATTTGACTAATTTTTTACTTATGATTAGATTAATGGTATAAATTGTATTGGGTAGCTTAACTAATGAAAATCTATGTAGACTATAAAATTTCATAGAAATTGGCAGCCATGTGATATCTTTTTTTGTGTAAATTTTAGATATCCGAAGTCATTTTGTTTAGAAACAAAATCATGTAAATTTAACCCAGCTTTTACAATCATGCTTGGCCCACTTTAGATGTGAAAGCTATAAAGACCTCCATATGCTGCGTTCCTTGCCAAGTTTTTCACAGTTTAATTGGGGACAGTCATCACAAAGATAAGATGTTTTTGTCCTACATTCCGTAACACAGGTTTGAATGAAGACAATGTATGCCTCCTACCCTCTTCTGAGCTTTCATTTGTGTTTTGTATGTTACTGAATTGTTGAATTTGCGAATGAGTCTTAATTTTAAATAGCAGTCATTTAGTAGTAGAATATATTGTTACCATTTTTAAAACTTGACAAAATTTCTCATTTTCTTCACTTGACTGTTCAATATTTTTAGGGCTAGCACTCACAGGTCTAGCTACTGGAATACAGGAAAGATGAGTAATGAGCAAGGCAGATACAGTTCCTGCTCTCATGGAGCTTGCAATCAATAGGTTACTGAACATATTCGTCTGCTACAAGTTTGATTACAGTACACTTTGTGTTGAGTAGTCTTGTTCTATTTGAGTACTTGTTGGAGCTTACTCCTGTTTACTAGTTGCATTACTATAACTGTGTTGTCTATTTTTTAGTGTGCAGTTCCAAAATAGTGGTAACCATTTGTTTGTACACATTGTGCCATTGAAAACTGTGTTTTTATAGTAACTTCTGTAATATAGACATGGTTGGTAAATGAGTGGATGAATGGCTCTGTCATTTGACATGTCCTTTAAAGTCTAATAATCATATATAGAAAAGACAAAAGTTCGCTGCATCTGTTACCTTTAGGAGTATGTAAAAGTGGAACATTATGTTTTCAGTAGTGACCTGTTTTGACTATGACATTTGTTGACCCTTATTAAATAGTGTCTTGAAAGAAATTAAGGTAATAGAGAATAACATAGTTTCTATGAGTAGTTCTCTCTACAGTGAAAAGTGGTTCCTTTTTGATTTGGGGAAATATGTATATGTATAGACTTGTATTAGTAAATTAAAGTATTTTGTACATAAGATGGAAATTCGAGGTTAATAGACCAGTAATTCTCAAGAACTAATTGGATATTTGACTTAAATATTTTAAAAATTAAGTGGGGGCCGGGTGCAGTGGCTCACGCCCATAATCCCAACGCTTAGGGCGGCTGAGGCAGGTGGATTACCTGAGGTCAGGAGTTTGAGACCAGCCTGGCCAACATGGTGAAACCCCATATCTACTAAAAATCTAAAAATTAGCTGGGCGTGGTAGCAGGTGTCTGTAATCCCAGCTACTTGGGAGGCTGAGGCAGGAGAATCACTTGAACCTGGGAGGCACGGAGGTTGCAGTGAACTGAGATCGCGCCACTGCACTCCAGCCTGGGTGATGAGCAAAACTCCATCTCAAAAAAAAAAAAAAATTCAGTAGGATGTAGAATGGTTGGGGATGTGGAGAATAAAAACTTAATGTCCTGGCCAGGCGCGGTGGTTCATGCCTGTAATCCCAGCACTTTGGGAGGCTGAGGCAGGCGGATCACGAGGTCATGGGGTTGAGACCATTCTGGCTAACACTGTGAGACCCCATCTCTACTAAAAATACAAAAAAAAAGAAAAAAAATTAGCTGGGCGTGGTGGCGGGTGCCTGTAGTTCCAGCTACTCGGGAGGCTGAGGCAGGAGAATGGTATGAACCCAGGGGGTGGAGTTTACAGTGATCCAGGATTGCACCACAACGCTCCAGCCTGGGTGACAGAGCAAGACTCCGTCTCAAAAACAAAAAAATAACCTTAATATCCTACTATGTGTTGGATGCTATGTTTAGAGCTTTTTCCACGTGTTGTCTTATGTATGGCGTGTGGCATATAGTGGTTATTAGGGCTGCTGGAGTTTGCTGTTTTACATATGAGAGAGCTGAGCTATACAAGTAATTTATTTACCTGCATCTTATTCCAAGCCAGTAATGCTGGGTTTGGTATTTGTGTCCAGGTTTGACTCCAAAGCCTGACATGTTTTCATTTTACTAAGTTGTCATAATAAATGTTCTACTACTTTTTATGGATTATACAAGAAGCCACGTGAATGCAGCATTTTATTTTTTATTTTTATTTTTGAGACAGGGTCTTGCTCTGTCTCCCAGGCTGGAGTGCAGTGGCATGAACATGGCTCACTGCATCCTTGAACTCCTGGGCTCAAAGGATCCTCCTGCCTCGGCCTCCTAAGTAGCTGGGACTACAGGCATGCACCACTATGCCTGGCTAATTTTTTTTTTTTTTTTAGTGGTTTGTGAAGACAGGGTCTCACTATGTCGCCCAGGCTACTCTCGAACTCCTGAGCTCAAGCAGTCTTGCTGTCTTGGCCTCCCAAAGAGCTGGAATTACAATCATGAGCCACCAAGCCTTTTTTTCTTAAAGACCAGTGTGTCAGTAACAGCATATAATTTGTTACTTCACATAATGTCTTAAATGTTTTTATGCTGTCATATATGATATAGGTATTTAGTTTGCGGAAATACACAATCTGAGACATACTTCAGTGTAACATAAAATAGGAGCTGAGACAAGTTGAGTATAAACACAGATTCTTATAAGAGTCTTTAAGCGATTTAGGTTGCCTGATGTAGCATGCCTAAGGTTGGCAAAGTTGCAGCTTCCTTGTCTGTGTATGTAATGCCAGATCCTCATTGTTGAAGGAACTGGTATATGTAGGCAACTAGTTTTACATTTTTTTCAATGAGTTAGTATCGCTTTTGCATATCACAAAGTAAGATAGCCTTCATGCCTTTTTTCGTGTTTAAGGTTACATTAGTCCACAAAAATATAAGAAGCTATATTTAAGATGGAGTAATGTTAAACATTTTAAATGTTTTTTTTATTTTTTTTTATTTTAGCACTTTTCCAGCCATTAACTCCAGGCTCTCGAGAATTTGAAGATGTTGTAAATATTCTCCATTCTTCTTACCTTGAACCAACCTCAGTAACAAATTTTAACTACAGACGTGCTTGCTTGATACACAATGAGCTTTTGGAAAAGGAGGTATGTTTTAAATTATACTTACTGTAAGATTGTTTTCAGAACCAGTTAACAGCCTGGGAAAAAAATTTTCTCTAGAAATACTAAAACTTTTAGGAAAACCAAATTACAAAGGGAAAACAAGTTGTTGTTGTTTTTTTTTTTTTTTTTTTTTTTTTGAGATGGAGTTTCACTCTTGTTGCCCAGGCTGGAGTGCAGTGGCGCGATCTCCGCTTACTGCAACCTCCACCTCCCCGGTTCAAGCAATTCTGCCTCGGCCTCCAGAGTAGCTAGGATTACAGGCCTGTGCCACCATGCCTGCCTAATTGGGAAAACAAGTTTTAAATGACATCTCTTTTTCCCACCAAATGTTGCTGTAGCATTACATTTATCTGCTATGTTAAATTGTTATTAATAGCAATTGTATAAAATAACTTTTTAACTGGAAATCTTAAGTATAGCGATAGCTTACTAGCTAATGGTTTAATTGTAAATTCAACTGAGCATTGTGGCTCATGCCTGTAATCCCAGCACTTTGGGAGGCTCGGGTGGACAGGTTGCTTGAGGCCAGGAGTTTGAGACCAGCCTGTCCAATGTGGTGAAACCTGACTCTATAATAATTAGCTAGGCATGGTGGCATATGCCTGTAATCCAGCTTCTTGGGAGGCTGAGGCACAAGAATTGCTTGAACCCATGAGGTTTCAGTGAGCCGAGATTGTGCCACTGCACTCAAGCTTGGGTGATAGAACAAGAACTCTGTCTCAGATAAATAAGTAAATAAATAAACTGAATTCGTAGGGCTTTTTGCTCTTTTTGAGTATTGTACATGTTAATTAAATGCCTAAATTGGAAGGTAATTAATGAAATCAAATATGTGGGTGTATTCGGTTTTAGGACATGCTTAATTTTTTCCACAATTATTGCCTGGTGGCTATATGATGATTTTATCATTAGTGGATATTCTTAGTGAAAAAGTTCAAACAAAGAGGAACAATTAAGCATGTGAGACAGTGAACTTAAGTTTCCTGTACAAATTAGAATATTTGAGTTTTGATTTAGGAAAAGCCAGCATGTGTAGATGTTTTGAAATATTTGATGCATAATGCTTTCTGATGGGCCTGAAATATGAATTTTTTATTTTTGCAAGTTGGTTAACCAAGGGATACCAGGATTTAATTTTGAAAGGTTCCCTAAAGGGCACTAGTATTACTGAATCCCAGAGAAAATTAAAATCTTAGTAGTTTGAATTGATGTGGCTTCATGGTATGATAGCGATTATTTGTTAATTTTATGTGAAAATTTAGTCTGAAGATTCATTAGTTATGTTATTGAAGAGCAGTAATAGCCTGAATATAAAGTGTTAGATATTTTATATTTTAAATGTATATCTGTTTTATAGATAGGAAAGCCAGCAGTTTAGGATAACTTACAGTTCCGACGACTAAGATGAAGTCACTCTTCCATCCTGTAAATATTTATGGAGCACATCTTATGTGCTTGGCATTGAGAATACAGTTACAGAGAAAAGAAGCATTTTTCTTGTCCTAACTGAGTTTATAGTCTAAAAGTTGGTCATTCAGATTTATTAAACCACCTATTGGATGCAGTGTACCATGTTAAGTAAATGGGAGATACAAAGATAACTAAAGCATTAATTTATAATCTGTGGGAGAGTTGTAATGTGGTAAAATTATAAGAGAAATTAGGCCGGGCGCGGTGGCTTATGCCTGTAATCCCAGTGATTTGGGAGGCCAAGGCAGGTGGATCACAAGGTCAGGAGATTGAGACCATCCTGGCTAACATGGTGAAACCCTGTGTCTCCAAAAAAAAAAAAACAAGAAATTAGCCGAGTGTGGTGGTGGGTGCCTGTAGTCCCAGCTAATCGGGAGGCTGAGGCAGGAGAATGGCGTGAACCTGGGAGTCGGAGCTTGCAGTGAGCCGAGATCGGCCACTGCACCTCCAGCCTGGGCGGCAGAGCGAGACTCCGTCTCAAAAAAAAATTATAAGAGAAATTTAAAGATTGATGAACATTAGATGTTTATTTGACTATATTAATATATATAAAGAGCCAGTTAAAATAGGGGAAAAACTGAAGGACAGAGAGTATAGAGCGATAGAGATTTTTTTTTTTATTTTGGAAGGTATGAGATTTCTTGGGGAAAAAAATAAAACTTGTAGCTTGAAAAACATAATCACATGCTAAGGCGTTGTTATAAATTTAATTCCATTTAGTTTACAGAAAAGCGAAGAGAACTGAAGTTTGATGGTCGCTTAGATAAGGAACTTTCAGAATCCTATGCATTTCTGATGGTTGATCGATACCAGGTGAGTTAATGCATTTTATAAAAAACAATTTGAGGTTGTTTCCATTGTAAGTTACTAATTTTGTGATTATTCAACAATATACTTGACAATTATAGACTTTTTTTGAAATATAAGTGGAATGCATGATTTAAGGGGGCAAAATGTTTATTGTTTGTAATTTGTTTTTCAAATGTACTCAATTTTTTCTCTGACCAGTCCTATTTTCTTACCCTAGAATGTGCTTGATAATAATACTTTTCTCTTTATTTATTTATTTTTTTTTCTGAGATGGAGTCTTGCTCTGTTACCCAGCCTGGAGTACAGTAGCATGATCTTGGCTCACTGTAACTTCTGTCTCCTGAGTTCAAGCGATTCTCCTTCCTCAGCCTCCCAAGTAGCTGGGATTACAGATATACCCCATGAGGCCTGGCTGATTTTTGTATTTTTAGTAGAGATGGGGTATCACCATGTTGGCCAGGCTGCTCTTGAACTCCTGACCTCGTGATCCATCCACCTCAGCCTCCCAAAGTGCTGGGATTACAGGTGTGAGCCACCACCATCCGGCCTTTTCTCTTTATTAAAAAGATTGTCTTCTATATTGTTGATTATATGTGAGATTATCTTCTATATTGTTGATTATGTGTGCCTGGAACCATTTTTCCTTTTTTTTTTTTTTTTGAAATGGAGTCTCACTCTGTCCGATAGCTCAGGCTGGAGTGAAATGGTGTGATCTCGGCCCACTCACTGCAGCCTCCTCCCAGGTACAAGTGACTCTTGTGCCTCAGCCTCCCGAGTAGCTGGGATTACAGGATGCGCCCCTGCACCTGGCTAATTTTTTTGTGTGTTTTTAGTAGAGTTGGGGTTTCCCCATGTTGGCCAGGCTGGTCTTGAACTCCTGACCTCGAGTGATCTGCCTGCCTTGGCCTCCCAAAGTGCTATTATTACAGGCATGAGCCACTGTGTCTGGTCTGTTTTTTCCCCTTTTAATTGAAGATATTTAGGTGGAATAATATTTTGCTGTTTCTAATTCTCTTTGAAAAGTAATGGTTGTATGTATTGAGTGGCAGGAGTTAAGAGTATCTGTCACCCTTGGCATAAAGAAAAATGATTGAAAACTAGCCAGGCATGATGGCACGCATTTGTAGGCCTAGTTACTCAGGAGGTTGAGGTGGGAGAATCACTTGAGCCAAGGAGTTCAAGGTCATGCCACTGCACTCCAGCCTAGGGGGCAGATGGAGACCCCGTCTCTAAAAAAAATTAAACAAAGAAAAATGGATTCTAGATATGGTTACTTTGAGAAGTGTAAGTCAGTTTTACATTAATATTTATAAAGTGGCAAATATATAAGTTTTCTGTGATTTAGAATGATATGTGGTTTAGAAGCTTTGTTTTTATTTAAAACAAGTTTATAAAATTATTTTCTCATGTTTTAAATGTTATTATGACTGCAAGATGAAGTAATTTTTTTTTAATTTAGGTTCAAAGCATATGTGAAAAAGGATTACATGTGGGTCAGTCCAAAATAACAATTCTTGGCAGTCCTTCCATGGGTAATCTTTTTTTCTTTTTAAATATAAATATCTACTATTAAGTTGCTGTCTAAAAATATATTATCTCATGTAATTTCACTGCAGTTGTTATTAAATTCATGCTTTATTATGTTTCCAGAAAAAGAGACTACTCATAGGTTCTGAAATGTAAGATCAGTTTTATCTTTTGTTTCTGACTTTCTGCACACTTCAAATTGATCAAGGATAGCTTTTTAAAAATGTCTTTAGTCCTAGTGATTTTGAAAAATATAATCAGTTTCCTTAATTTTTCCCACTTTTCTAGGTGTCTATCTTTCTAGGTATGCTGATTTATTACAAGCGAATCCTTTGGACACGGGGGCAATGGGTGATGTTGTTATTTTTAAAATAATGAAGGTAATTTAAACTTACACATTTCATAGATGAAAAACTACACTTGATTTGGATTTTAATTTTTAGATGATGCTAAGTCTTTAGAAGATTGTTTAAAAGTTCATGCTTGCTAGTGTTTGGTAGTTAAAGATTCTTTTGAAAATGGTTTATTTGCCATCTTTTGTGTGTGTGTGTTGTTTTTTGTTTTTTGAGACGGAGTCTCGCTCTGTCACCCAGGCTGGATGGAGTGCAGTGGCACCATCGTGGCGTATTGCAAGCTCCGCCTCCTGGGTTCATGCCATTCTCCTGCCTCAGCCTCCCTAGTAGCTAGGACTACAGGTGCCCGCCACCACGCCTGGCTAATTTTTTGTATTTTCAGTAGACACGGGGTTTCACTGTGTTAGCCAGGATGGTCTTGATCTCCTGACATCGTGATCCCACCCGCCTTGGCCTCCCAAAGTGCTGGGATTACAGGCATGAGCCACTGTGCCCGGCCTGTTTGCCATCTTTGATCTAAGCTAACCATTCTTAAGAGTTTGTTTTCCTTTCCAAAGAAAGGAATGTAGAGAGTAATATGTTGGTAATATAATTTATGTTAGTGGAGAGTATTATGAATGGAGTTTATATTTACTTGTTATTAAACAAGTTCAAATGATTTTTTTTTAGTGATTAACTTTTTCTTACTGCTTCAAATTTGGTAAAAGTGTTCTGTGAGATATTATTTTATTTATTTTTTGGAGACAGAGTCTCACTCTGTCACCCAGGCTGGAGTGCAGTGGCACAATCCCAGCTCACTGCAACCTCCGCCTCCCAGGTTCAAGCAGTTCTGCCTGCCATAGCCTCCTGAGTAGCTGGGATTACAGGGTGTGCACCACCATGTGCTGCTGATTTTTGTATTTTTAGTAGAGACAGAGTTTCGTCATGTTGGCCAGGCTAGTCTCAAACTCCTGACTCCAGGTGATCCGCCTGCCTTGGCGCCCACCTGTTCTGTGAGATATTGAAGGGAAAAAATGGTTGGTATAGTTGATCTATATTCAAAGAAGTATTTTATAATATTAATGTTATATAGTCAACAATTAGGTTTAGGTAGACACTTAAAAGGTTTTCTCTATTTTAGGGTAAAATAAAGAGTATATATGACCCCATGGGTGTGAAAAATTTGGAATCTATGTTAAATAAAAGTGCTTTGGACCCCACACCAAAGCATGAATGTCATGTGTCGAAGAATGCCAATCGAATTACATCACTTTTGGCTTACAGAGCCTATGAGCTTACTCAGGTAGGTGCCAGGATCTGTTGTAATTTTATGACCGCTTATCTGTTTGTTAACAAATCCTTTAAAATGTCTCCCTTTCAGTTCTCTCTGTCCCCACACCAGTCTAGACTCTGGTTTCTGCATATCACTTCCAGACTCCAGTGTCTGTTGCTGCTGTTTGTTCAGTGTTTTCTGAGATGTCTCAGAAACATACAGTGGCTCTTCAAGGTTACAGGGTAATATTTATAGACTGCCTAGTCTAGCTCTTCCTGCTGGTAGACTGTGGCCTGGTTTTTGTATGATCATTGCCCTCAACACATCTTATTTCGTTTTGAGACCTTGGCATTTCCTGGCCTAGAAAGGTCTCCTGCCTAATACGATATTACTCATCTTTCAAGGTAAAGTTGAAATCCCTTGAAATATCTTAAGTCATAATATTTCGTACTATTGATTTATTTGATAGATATTTTCTATCTTTATTAACATTTTTAAAGATGCAAAGCTAGACTTATTTTTAAAGCCTTATTCAAGTATAATTGACATACAATAAACCACACATAAATAAAAGTAACATTTGATGAACTTGAGTGTTAAGTTTTTATATGAGGTTTGACTATAAAGCAATGGTTTTTTTGTTTTTGTGTTTGTTTAAATAGAAGTGGAGGTCTCACTGTTTTGCCCAGACTGGTCTAGAACTCCCGGGCTCAAGTGATCTTCCCACTTCGGCCTCACTATTCTTGTTTTTTTTTATTTTAGTATTTTGTTATTTTATTTTGAGACAGAGTCTCACTCTGTTGTCCAGTCTGGAGTGTGGTGGCGTGATCTTGGCTCACTACAACCTCCGCCCCCAAGGTTCAAGTGATTCACCTGCCTTAGCCTTCCGAGTAGCTGGGATTATAGGCATCTGCCACCTCACCTAGCTAATTTCTTGTATTTTTTTAGTAGAGACGGGGTTTCACCATGTTGGCCAGGCTGGTCTCAAACTCCTGAGCTCAGGTGATTCCACCTGCCTCAGCCTCCCAAAGTGTTGGGATTACAGGCGTGAGCCACCGCACCTGTTCTTTTTAACATTAAAAAAATGTCTATAACCAAATGGACTGTTTGTGAAAAGTAGTAATGTTAACTTCCCTGGAAATGTTCTTTCTTTAATTATGTAAAATAAAATTTTAAGAACTATTGTTGTGGGCTTTCAGCAAAAATTATATTCACCAAAGTCATTTGGAACTGACTCATTTGATTACCTTCTGGACAGTAGCAGTATTGGTAGGTGTGAAGTATACATGTAAGATAGTTACTGGCTTTTCTAGAAGGACTTGCAAAGTGGCCTTATGTTTTTAAAAAACTTCAGGCATTTTTAGAGCAATAACAACATTATTGAAATCAGGTTTCCCAGGGGAATGGACTTTGAAGGACAATACTACTGTGTTTGTAAACTCAGGCATTCTTAAAGTGAAAATCATTAGCCTGCAAGTTACAAAACTGTACTATACTGAATGTGGTGAAGAGGTGAAGGGGAAAGGCTGATGCGTAATGAGAAGAGGGTCAGCTACCTTTGTCACCTATGTTCATATTCTTTTCCGTATCTCCTTTGCTACTTTATTTGCAATTGGAGCCCAGGTGTGTTTTTCTTTTGAAATAGCAAAACCATAGTTTGGTTTAGTTGAGATTGTGTTCTTAGTATTTTGCTTTTTGTATTAGATTGGCTATTCTGAGCTGACCTGCGAGCTTAGGCTCTGTTTATAATATTTTTATTAGGAAACTCCCAGTGGTCAACTCTTCAGAAGTAAACTTTTGGAATACTTAGTAATACTGTGGAATCTTACACACTTAGATGCAGAATATTTTATATCACAAAATGAATAAAAAGTACTAATTATTTTAGTTAATTTGGCAAGCAGAGCTTAAAGACATTTTTTGTCAGAGGTGCATATATGGTTTTCTATTTCTCAGAAATCAGGCAGATAAATATAAGGTTTCACCTTGCCTTTTTAAAGAAGTTAATTTTGCATTTTCTTATTTTTAGTATTATTTTTATGAGTATGGCTTTGATGAGCTAAGGCGAAGACCAAGACACGTTTGTCCATATGCAGTTGTGTCTTTTACTTACAAAGATGATATACAAACTCCGAAGTTTGTACCTTCATCAAGGTAAGACTTAGGAGTTTTAGACATCATCCACAGTGATACTCTACTACAGATCCTGCACTGCTGAGTTAGGAGGACCATTTTGTTTCTTTCCCATTTTTTTTTTTTTTTTAACTTCCCTTGAAGTTAGTTGGAGACTGAAGTGTTTACGATGACTTTTAAATGGTCAGTGTGAAGAACAGTTAGTTTACCATGTGGAAATAAATACAAGCTAAAATTTAAACCTCATCTGGTTAATCTCTTCCTTAGAAATGAAGGTTTGTGTAGTTGAGTAAGTGGCAGGTTTTTTTTGTTTGTTTGAGACAGAGTCTCACTCTCTCCGCCAGGCTGGAGTGCAGTGGCACAATCTGGCTCACTGCAAGCTCCGCCTCCCGGGTTCATGCCATTCTGCCTCAGCCTCCCGAGTATCTGGGACTACAGGTGCACACCACCATGCCCGGCTAATTTTTTTATATTTTTAGTAGAGACAGGGTTTCACCGTGTTAGCCAGGATGGTCTCCATCTCCTGACCTCATGATCCACCCACCTTGGCCTCCCAAAGTGCTGGGATTACAGGCGTGAGCCACCATGCCTGGCCAGTAAGTGGCAGTTTTAAAAAGTGAGATTTTGGCCGGGCGCAGTGGCTCACGCCTGTAATCCCAGCACTTTGGGAGGCCGAGGTGGGTGGCTCACCTGAGGTCAGGTGTTCAAGAACAGCCTGTCCAACATGGTAAAACCGTGTCTTTACTAAAACTACAAAAAACTTAGCCAGATGTGGTGGTGCGCGCCTGTAGTCCTAGCTACTTGGGAAGCTGAGGCAAGAGAATTGCTTGAACCTGAGTGGCGGAGGTTGGTAGTGAGCCGAGATCGCACCACTGTACTACAGCCTGGGCGACAGAGTCAGACTCTGTCTGTATTTTTTTAAAAAAAGTGAGATTTTGTGTGTTAGCACTCTTGGAAATGGGGAGCTTCTACAAAGGATGCTCATGCCTCACCACAAACCAATCAAATATTTAGTGGGCAGTCAAGGCATTGATAGTTTTTAAAAACTTCCAGGTGATTCTGATTTTCAGCCAGTGTTGAGGACCATTGGTTTCTTTTTTTTTTCTCTTTAGAGACAAAATCTTGCTCTATTGCCCAGGCTGGAGTGAGTAAAGTGGTGCGATCATAGCTTGCTGCAGCCTCAAACTGCTGCGTGCAAGCCATCTTCCCAAGTAGCCAGAACTACAGGCGTGCACCATCACGTCTGGTTTATTTTTAATTTTCGTGGAAATGGGTCTTGCTGTGTTGCCCAGGCTGGTCTCAAACTCACTCCTAGCCTCAAGCAGTTCCCCTGCCTTGGTATTCCAAAGCACTGGGATTATAGGCGTGGGCTGTCACACCTGGCCTGATGATTTCTTTTTTTTTTTTGGTTTTCTGTTCTTGTGTTATTGAATATTTCCTACAAGCTCTAGGATAAGGTGACCAAATAGGAAGCAGTTACCATTTTTTCCCCATGTGGTGATTCTAAAAATGTTTTAGCCAAATGGAGTAAGTAAGTTTATAGGAATGTAGGTGAGATGGTCAAATGTCTGCTCATTTTTACTTTGGGTGTCTATACATAGTTGAAGTCATGTATGATATCTATTAATTAATTTAGAAATACTACTGTTTTAAAACCATATATCATGAAACATATATGTACATTTTTGAGGTTGACCTCTTTGTCAGTTTTCCAGATCAAATTATCTTCTCTCCCATTTACGGTCCTTTATTCATGTAGGTGAATAATCCTTGAAAACCATCTGTAGCCACGGGTACCAATTGACATAGTATCAAGACAGTTGTGGCTTTCAATTTTTGTGGCTCTAAATTTATGATCACTCTGATATATACCTCACTATAGTATTTTTCATAAGTAGTCTTTAAAAGACATCTAGCACTTATAATTATGAGGTCATGCCCCCAGGAATAATGACTATTAATTTCTTTGCCTCCTCTTTGATTCCATCTCTTGACCTCCATATCATTTCAAAGGAGCATTGATTGAACATCCATCCTTGTACCTTGAATATTCCATGAATGCTCCTGCTTCAGGGCCTCTGCATTTGCTGTTCTCTCTCTTTCCCCAGTAAGCTGCATAATTCATTCTGCATTTCTTCAGGTATCTCCTTATCATTGAGGTTTCTCTGTGTGTGTGTGTGTGTTTTTTTTTACCTCTATACTCTTAATATCTCTTTCTATAGCACTTAAAACCATCATGATCTGTTACATAACATTGTTTTCTGTCTTCCTCATTAGATTTATGTACGTTGGAACTTTGTTAAATATTATTACCTAGAACTGTGCCTGCCTGGTAAATAATAAGAGTTTAGTACATATTTATTGAATGATGAATTAATGTATTTATGTATTAAGCCTATGTCTTCTAATGTCACCAAAATAATTGACAAGAGACTTTGGTGGACCCTGTTCTCTCTTGATTAATATTTTTGGAAAAAACAGCTCCTTTAAATTTGGGTAAATGTGGTAAAATGAGCAAAGTAAGTACTTCTGTTTTCTCTAAGTAGACTTGGATTTACTAGATTTTGTAATGAGTAGTTTCTTTGTTCTTCCTACCTGGAGGAAGGACTTAACTGTAGTATGCCATTAAACATTGCACTTATATCAAAGTCTTATATGTTAATTTTTATGATTATACTAATGAGTAATTTTTTCTTTCCTTTTAAAAAATTTGTAGATCTAACAGCTTTAATGCAGATAGAAACATAGGTAAGAGATTTATGTTTCTTTAGTTTTATAAATGGAAAGAATAAGTACATATAGCAAAAGATTAAGTGCTTTGTATTATTTTTATAATGAATGAAAATCTGCAAAGTATGAGAAAAGTTGTAATGTAGCATCAGCATTTGGTTGTCCAAGCATAAGATCCCCTTTGAAAATCTGCTGCTGTGAATAGAGCAAAAGGTTTTAGCACTTTAATTGAGAAAGATAAAAAATAAAACATGTTTCATAACTCAGCTTTTTAAAAATATTAAATTCACCAAAGGTACAGGATTTAGAAGAGAAGTAGAGAAGATTGAAAGTAGCATTGATGTTAAACTATTTTAAAGTTTCTTCTTTTTTTTTTTTTTCCTGAGACAGTCTTACTCTTGTCCAGGCTGGAGTGTGGTGGCATGATCTCGGCTCACTGCAACCTCTGCCTCCTGGGTTCAAGTGACTCTCCAGCCTCAGCCTCCTCCTGAGTAGCTAGGATTACAGCCGCCACCACACCCGGCTAATTTTTTGTATTTTTAGTAGAGACGGGGTTTCACCATGTTGGCCAGGCTGGTCTCGAACTCCTGACCTTAAATGATCCACCCGCCTCGACTTCTCAAAGTGCTGGGGTTACAGGTGTGAGCCACCGTGCCCAGCCTATTTTAAAGTTTCTTTATAATGAAAAGACAATGAGTAGAAGATACAGGACATTGTAGGCATTCATATAATCAACCAGATCTAATACAGTGTCCCTTTGGAGGAAATAAGAGATGAATAATTGTCTTTGCTCCACAGCTTTTCTGATAATGACATTTAGACAGATACATTTGTTATTCTTTGCAACTGGAATGATTTTGCCAGGGGATAAATACCTGAAACAAAAAATGCTAATATTTGAACTCTTAGTAAATAGAAGTGTAGGAGTATCACTTTTTTTTTTTCCCCTCCTACTTAAACCTTGTTTCAGATATTTTCCCTCTCATTTCTAATAAATGTGCACTCCTCTGGGCTGTCAAGTGACTAAGCTGCGTCATTATATTCTTTTTATTTAGATAAATATAACTATACCTTGTGGAAAGGACAGCTTTTAAATAAAGGAAAACTTTTGTGTTATATTTCTCTGAGGTCAGCCACTCGTGCTTTTTTGCCTATCAAACTGTAAGTATAAGTAAAGAGCAGTTCGTGGTTGCTAATTTTATCACTTTCTTGAGCCTTTTTCCTTATTTCTTTTTCATATTTAAATTTTATTTTGGTTCATAAGAACTTCTATATAAATGTTGGTTTGTTTTTTAAAAGGTTGATTTGGAATTAGGTCATTTGGCAATATGAGTCCTCTACCTCTCTGTCTTGATTTGAGGATAGGCTAGTCAGTACATTTATGGCATAAAATTTTTTCTTTATCTTTTTTTTTTATTTTGAGATGGAGTTTCGCTCTTGTCTCTCAATCTGGAGTGCAGTGGCGCAATATCAGCTCACTGCGACCTTCGCCTCCTGGGTTCAAGTGATTCTCCCATCTCAGCCTCCTGAATAGCTGGGATTACAGGCTCCTGCCACCATGCCCAGCTAATTTTTTTTTTTTTTTTTTTTGTATTTTTAGTAGAGATGGGGCTTTGCCATGTTAGCCAGGCTGGTCTAAACTCCTGACCTCAGGTGATCTTCCCGCCTCGGCCTCACAAAGTATTGGGATTACAGGTGTAAGCCACCGTGCCCGGCCTAAAACTTTTTCTTAGTGATTTAAATCTAAAATATAATTTTTTAGTTTTATCCTAAGTAGTAGATACATATTTTTTATTTAGCATTTTGAATATAGTAGACTTAAAAGTTACCCGTTCTTTGTTGGGAAGAGCTTTGACTTGGTGAGTTGAAATATACAGGCTGTTTTCAGTCCTATGCAGCACACGTTGGTATAGAAAGGTCTAAAATCTTTTGCTTCCATCATTGTGAGGCTTCATGAACGTGTGAAGATTAAGAGTTTATACTTCAGTTGTCCTTAATAAAATGACAGCCTTTTAGTTTCTGGCTTAAGGATGGAAGGTTGGAAATACTGCCTGGCTAGCTATCTACCCATGTATATATCTGGACTTCCAGTATCAAATCCCCTTTACTGCTGGGCATAGTTTCTCACTCCTGTAATCCCAACACTTTGGGAGGCTGAGGTGGGAGGATCACTTGAGACCGGGAATTTGAGACCAGCCTGAGCAACGTAGGGAGACTTTGTCTCTACAAAAAGACCCCCCCAAAAAAAACAAAATTACTCTTGCGTGGTGGCACATGCCTGTAGTCCCAGCTACTTTCCAGAGGTTGAGGTGGGAGGATCACTTGATCCTAGGAGGTTGAAGCTGCAGTGAGCTATGATCGCACTACTGCAGTCCAGCCTAGGTGACAGAGTGAGACTGTCACAAACAAAACAAAAGATCTTTAAGGTAAGATGTTAGTAGATACGCTCTTTTTTTTTCCATCAAGTATACTTTTTTGTGTATGTGTTAAGATTGCTAGAGTTGAAAATACAGATAAGGCAAACATGCTTTTTAAATTTTCTTTCAGACCTGAGAAGTTAGATGTTGAAACAGTTATGAGTATTGATCATCTGAAACAGAAAATCCCTCCAGCACTGTTTTATAAGGAAACATACTTAGGTCCAAATGAAGGTAAGGTAATTTAATTTTATTGAAATGCATTAGAAGTAGACTTGATTTGGATATTTACTATGTATTTTTCTTATGTCAGTTTTGAAGAATGGAATGTATTGCAGCCTTTATGAAGTTGTAGAAAAGACAAGAATTGGAAGTAACATGGAGAGTTTACTGCAAAAACTAGACAGAGAAAAACTTGTGAGTGAAAGGTTTTTTGATGTTTCTCATTCTTTCTTACAAATATGCATATTCATGTATGATCATATTAGTGTTTCAGTTTATTTTTGCCTCTGAAAGTACCATGAGGTGTCTGTCTGTTGCTACTGTTTAATTAACAGTGTTTTACTGTGGCTTCTGGTATTCTTTTCTTTGGGCCATGGTGTCAGAGCTTATGCAAACCAGTCTCTCCCATGGAATATCTTTTTTTTGAGACAGTCTCGCTGTCTCACCAGGCTGGAGTACATGGGGTGATCTCAGCTCACTGTAATCTCTGCCTTCCTGGGTTCAAGCAATTCTCCTGCCTCAGTCTCCCGAGTAGCTGGGATTACAGGTGCACGTCACCACACCCAGCTAATTTTTGTATTTTTGGTAAAGACGGGGTTTCACCGTGTTGTCCAGGATGGTCTCAATCTCCTGACCTCGTGATCTGCCCGCCTTAGCCTCCCAAAGTGCTGGAATTACTGGCGTGAGCCACCGTGTCTGGCCCCCATGGAATGTCTACTTTGTGATTAAGAATGTGATTATCAGGCCGGGCGCGGTGGCTCATGCCTGTAATCCCAGCACTTTGGGAGGCCGAGGCGGGCAGATCACGAGATCAGGAGATCGAGACCATCCTGAACAACATGGAGAAACCCTGTCTCTACTAAAAATACAAAATTATCTCGGTGTGATGTAGTTTCAGCTACTCAGGAGGCTGAGGCAGGAGAATCACTTGAACCCAGGTGGCAACGGTTGTGGTGAGCCGAGGTCGCCGCCATTGCACTCCAGACTGGGCGACTGAAACTCCATCTCAAGAAGAAGGAATGTGATCATCACCATATATTTTTTGAGTATCATTTTCTTACGCAGGGTATATAATATAGTTCAGTAAAGAAAGAGACAGAGTTTCTGTTTTCTCCTGTTATAGAGTGATAGAGTTATTCAGATAGCTGTGGTTTGTTCCAGTAGAGACAGGGGCATATTTGAAAATCCAAGAAAAACAAACACGGTGAGGTTGAAGAGATAAATGAACACTAGAGTAGTTGGGGGAAAGTAGTAGGGACCTGTGTCATACAGCGTCATTCAGGCAGTGTTCAAGTGTTTGGAAATTTGGATTTGATCCTAAGAGCAGCAGATTTTGAAGGCTTTTCAAGGGTGTGCATTGAAACTTTGAAAGTGTATGCAACATAAGATCTGTTTTGAATAATTACGTTAATTACTCTGTAGAGAACAAATTGGAGAGGGGAGAGATGAGATAGAAACTATTAGATTAGAAGGTGATGGTGGGTTGGATAAGAAAGATAATGATATAAAAAGAGACTGATTTATGGGATATTTTTGAGGTAGGGTCCAATTTTAATACTGAAGTGTATCTAGTTTGAGGAGAGGGATTGGGTCAAACATCAGATTGTGATGGGTTGAGCAGTGAGTGGAAAATGAATGTGATGCCAATATGTGTGGTTTAGCTGAAGGTGAGGAGGTGGTTGTAGAGAATGGAAGTGGCTGTTACAAGGTTTCTGTCTTGCTAAATGTTGTTCGAAAGTTCCAGGAAAGAGGGATACAACTTTTTTGCACAGGTGTGCCATTTAATACAAGTTTTAGGACAGTTGACTTTTTACTTCTCACTTTGTTGAGCCTCAGTTTCCAGGTAGTCGAATGGCAGTCAAATATCTTTGAGTTTCAGAACCTGCAGCTTCATGTTTAATGGCTATGTCGAATTTAATTATTTTCATGTATATGTGCTTTATCAGTCTCTTGTTTATAAATGGGATAGTCAGATTGCACATAAAACTTACAGGCAGAGTTATAAAACTCTTACGAGTCTGACTTACAGGCTAGAAACCTGTCAATTAAATGTCCTAGAATGAAAACACACACACACACTCTCTCTCTTTCTCTCTCTCTCTTTCACTGTCTTTTTTTTTTTTTTTTTTTGAGACAGAGTCTGCCTCTGTCACCCAGACTGGAATGCAGTGGTGCAATCTCAGCTCACTGCAACCTCCACCTTCCGGGTTCAAACGATTCTCCTGCCTCAGCTTCTTCAGTAGCTGGAATTAGAGGCATGCGCCGTGACACCCAGCTAATTTTTGTATTTTTAGTAGAGATGGGGTTTTATGTTGCCCAGGCTGGTCTCAAACTCCTGACTGACCTCAAGTGATCCACCCGCCTCGGCCTCTCAAAGTGTTGGGTGAGCCACCGTATCTGGCCCTTTCTTCTTACTTTCTCACTGCATGTGAACATAATTTTATGTTTATATTACATTGCTTGTTTTCCTCTGAAAGCCTGACTACAATGCAAGCATTCCTCATGATCAAAATCTCTTCAGATCCCGAGTTCAGAAAATGAAAGTTGAGATAGTAGGTTTGGATATGGAGAGATACCAAGTTATTCAAATCTATTTGGTTCTTGTGTTTCAGAGAGTGACTTGAGAATTCGGACAATGAGGGGTTTATCAGAAAATTACAGTATCTTTTCAGTTACCGATAGTGAGGATCAGGAGAGAAAAGATGGCATTTCGTTCCTCACCTGACCAAGTATTACATTATGTTCATGGAATACTGGGTCTTTTCTAGAATCAAGAAGTAAAGTAAAATCCTAGATCTTAAAGGTTGCTAGCATTCCACAAGGATACACTCCCAGAATCTAATGTACCTAGGAATTTTGTGTAGCTATCCCTTTTCCAGCAGGCCTCACTGGGATTATTCCAGCTATAGCTCCTTTATTCATAGTTCTCTTGATAATGAGCAGTGCATTGAGGAATACTGATATTTTAAATTTTGTCCAGGATATGCACACAAGGTTTTCTGAATCGGAGACAGATTTTGTGAATACCCCACAGTGAGTAAAAATGTATTGGCGCTCCTTTGCCCTAGTCCTTGACTCCCTAGGGCATGCAGGCCTAAGCCGCTTGTCCTGAGTAACTGCATACTTCATAGGTAAGAGATGGGCACAAATACTTTCTCTTTGCTTATAAAGGGGGAAGAGACAGCTCTTCCCTCCTATGCTGAATGTGTCTCTTTGAAATGTTACGAATATTAACAACTCTTTGGTATATAAATAAAATCTCTTCAGGAGCCATTTGTTTAGCCCTCTTGGACCAAGAGATATTTCCAAATTCCTGGGAACTCATTCCGTACTGAAATGTAAATACCTAGGGAGATCTCCATAGTCTTCTTGGCACCTCTGGACTTAACCTAGGAACCTCTCTTTGCTGTAATCTCTTAATCTACCCCACTTGATGCTGTCAGGTAGATAAAATAAGTTTTATTATTGGGGAGCAGAGCAATTAACTAGATAAATGGCTACAGATCTAAATCTTAAGGTATGCGAAGAGTAAAATATTTGGGGGGATATGAAATTAAACATTCCCTTATCTTTATATCATACACATTTTTGTATATTAGAAGGCTAGGACTTTTTGCAGTAGTGCTTAGAAATCCAGGGAAGTTTTTTCACCCAGGGAGACGATAAACGAAGTAAGATTATATTGACTTTATTTTTTTGGGGGATGGAGCACTGGAGTGCAGTGGTGTGGTCTCGGCGCACTGCACTCTCCGCTTCCTGAGTTCAAATGATTCCCCTGCCTCAGACTGGCGCCCGCCACCATGCTCGGCTAATTTTTGTATTCTTAGTAGAAATGGGGTTTCACCATGTAGGCCCGGCTGGTCTTGACCTTGTCATCTGCCTACCGTAGCCTTTGAAAGTGTTGGTATTACAGGCTTGAGCCACCGTGCCTGGCCATCTTGTCCTTTCTTTAGTGTATTTTTTATTTTTGCCGGGGTTTTGCTCTTGTTGCCCAAGGTCCGATCTCAGCTCACTGCAACCTCTGCCCCCTGGGTTCAAGCAATTCTTCTGCCTCAGCCTCCTGAGTAGCTGGGATTACAGGCATGTGCCACCACACCTGGCTAATTGTGTATTTTTAGTTGAGATGGGACGTTCTCTATGTTGGTCAGGCTGGTCTCGAACTCCTGACCTCATGTTCTGCCCACCTCGGCCTCCTGAAGTGCTGGGATTACAGGTTTGAGCCACTGCACCCGGCCTAGTGTATTCTTTTAATAGAGTTTTAGAATTTTCTGGATACGAGTCTTGCTCATTTTTTGTTAGATTTATCTCCAGCTGTCTTACATTTTTTGATGCCTTTGTAAATAGTATTTTCTTTCTTCTTTTTGCGGGCCAGGGGACAGAGTCTCACTCTGTCACCCAGGCTGGAATGCAGTGGTGTGATCTCAGCTCACTGCAACCTCTGCCTCCCGGGTTCAAGGAATTCTTCTGCCTCAGCCTCCCAAGTACCTGGGACTACAGGTGTGCACCATCGTACCTGGCTAATTTTTTTTGTATTTTTTGTAGAGATGGGGTTTTGCCATTTTGGCCAGGCTGGTCTCGAACTCTTGACCTCCAGTGATATGCCTGCCTCAACCTCCCAAAGTGCTGGGATTACAGGTGTGAGCCACCACGCCTGGCCTGTGAATAGTATTTTCCATGTTAGTACATTTTCTGTTTCTTGTATATGTAATTGATATTTACATATTGATTTAATGCAGATCATTGTGAAATTTGAATAACGTGTTCATTTTTATACATTTTTGGGGGTTTCTATATAGAATTCATTATCTGGAAGGTAGATTTGTTTTATTTTATTCCTCTCATCTTTATAGCAGTCCCCCATTATCCTTGGTTTTGCTTCCTGTAGTTTCAGTTACCTGTGGTCAGCTGTTGTCTGAAAATACTATATGGAAAGTTCCAGAAATAATTCATAAGTATTAAATTAGTTTTCAGTAGTAGCCTAATGCTGCATCACAATGTCTGTGTCATCAGCCTCACTTCCATCTCATCACATAGGCATTTCATCATCTCACATCATCATAAGAAGGGTGAGTACAGTACAATAAGATTTTGAGAGAGAGACCACATTATGTAATTCTTATTATATATTGTTACAGTTACTCTATTTTTTTGGTAGGGGGACAGTATCTCATTCTGTTGCTCAGGCTGGAGTACAGTGGTGTGATGTGATCATAGCTACTGCAGCCTTGAACTCCTAGTCATAAGTGATTCTCCCACCTCAGCCTCCCGGGTAGCTGGGCTGTAGGTGTATACCACCATGCCCAGCTAGTTTTTAAAATTTATCTATTTTTTAAAATTTTTGTTAGAGAATGAGGTCTTACTATGTTGCCCAGGCTTGTCTCAAACTCCTGGCCTTAAGCAACCCTCATGCCTCAACCTCCCAAAGTGCTGGTATTATAGGCATGAGCCACCATGCCCAGCCTGTTCTATTTTATTATTAATTATTGTTGTTAGTCTTTTAGTATGCCTAATTTAAAAGTTAAACTTTATTATAGGTATGTATACATAGGAAAAAACAGGGTTTGTTACTGTCTGTGGTTTCAGACATTCACTGGGGGTCTCGTAACATACCCTCTGCAGATAAGAGGGAACTACTATATATTGTTTCTTTTCCATGTTAATGTGCAGTCTAGGATTTGTAGTAAGAAGCTGAATAAATGGTGATTGTGGGCATTCTTGCCTTCTTGATTTAAAGAAAAAAAATTCTTATAACATTTTACCATTAAGTAGGAAGTTCCCAGTAGTTTTTTATGTTGTAAACATTTCTTCTTTATTTTTTTAACCATGAGTGGATTTTGAATTTTAGCAGATGGTTTTTGTTTTGGGTCGGGGGTTGGATTTATCAAGCTGGTCACACAGTATTTTAGGGTTCTGCAGAGAAACAGAACCAATAGTGTATGGTAGGGGGGTATGTAAAAAGAGATTTATTGTAAATCATTGGCTCACACATTTATGGAGGCTGACGTGTCCCAAGATCATATCTTCAGTTAGCAAGCTGGAGACCCAGGAGAACCAGTGGTTTAGTTTCAGTCTGAGTATGCAGATGTGAGAACCAGGACTGCCAATGGTATAGTTCTAAGGCTGGCAGGCTCAAGAGTCAGGAAGAGCCAATGTTTCAGTTCAAGTCTGAAGGCAGGAAACAGTTGATTTCCCAACTTGGAAGACAGACAGGAGGAATTCTCTTGTTGTGGGGCTTAGGGTTTGCCTTTTGTTCTATTTAGGCCTTCAGCTGATTGGATATGGCCAACCTACATTAGGGAGGTTGGCCTGCTTTACTCAGTCTATTGATTGTAAACTCATCTGAAAATAACTTGACAGGAACACCCAGAAAAATATTTGATCAAATACCTGGGCACTACATGACCAAATCAAGTTGACATAAAAAATTAACCATCACACATGGTATTTATTCTGTAGACCTACTAAGGTGAGTTATATTTATAGTTTTCCAATATTAAACTACCCCTGCATTGCTTATATAAAAACTACCACCCTACCCCCGCCACAGCTTTTAAAGTAAATTGTGGGGTTTTGCTTTTGTTTAGGAATTTTGTATCTGTGATGATAAATGAGATTGACCTGCAATTTTCCTTTCTTATACCATCTCTGTCTTCTTCTTGTTGTTTTTTTTTTTTTTTTGAAGACAGAGTTTCACTCTTGTCCTCCAGGCCTGAGTGCAGTGGCACAATCTCAGCTCACTGCAACCTCTGCCTCCTGGGTTCAAGGAATTCTGCCTCAGCCTCCCAAGTAGCTGGGATTACAGACATGTACCATGGCACCTGGCTACTTTTTGTATTTTTAGTAGAGACGGTGTTTCATCATGTTGCCTAGGTTGGTCTCAAACTCCTGGGCTCAAGTGATCTGCCTGCCTCGGCCTCTCACAGTGCTGAGATTACCGGGGTGAGTCACCAAGCCTGGCCAACTTTTACTTTTTTGAGATTTATTTTGCTATTTCTGTCTTAAGTCAGAAAAATAGTAAATACTCAGTTGTAAGTACTGCTTTAATTGCATTTCACGTTTTAATGTGCAGTATTTTCATTATTCATTTCTGAGAAATTTTTACTTTTTAGTTTCCAATTTTTTTTTTTAGACTTTGATGTATGATGTAGAGGTACGTGTATAGGGAAACATAGATACTTTCATCTTTTTTTATTTCTAATTTAATTGCATTGTAATCAACAATGGTGGTGATTATTTGAAATTTGTTGAGACTTTAAGATCTAGGTAGTTAATTTTTGTACATGCTCCTTCTGTGTTTGAGTTCTGTGTTTGAAAAAAATGTATAACCTATAATTGTTGGGTGCTGGGTACACAATTCTGGGTTGACAGCTATTTTCTTGCACTTTGACTATGCTGCAGTGTCTTCTGGCTTCTGTTTTTATTTAGGGGTTAGCTCTCAGTCTAATTGTTGCTTTGTAGGTCCCCTGCCACCCCCTGGCTACTTTTTAAACCTTTTTTTTGGTCTTTGATGTTTAGCAGTTACAGTATCTAGGTGTAGATTTCTATTTATCCACCTTGGTATATATTTTCCTTTCATACCTGTGGATTTACATCTTTTTTTCTGGAAAATTAGTTACCTCTTTTATTGTACTTCTCCCTCGTTTTCATTAGCCTGCCTTTTTTTTTTTTTTTTTTTTTTTTTTTTTTCATTTTTGAGACGGAGTCTCACTGTGTTGTCCAGACTGGTGTTCTGTGGCATAATCGTGGCTCACTCCAACCTCCACCTCCTGGGTTCAAGCAGTTCTCCTGTTTCAGCCTCCCGAGTAGCTGGGATTATAGGTGTGTGCCACCACGCCTGGCTAATTTTTGTATATTTAGTAGAGACAGGGTTTCGCCATGTTGGCCAGTGGTCTCTAATGCCTGACCTCAGGTGATCCACTGGCCTTGGCCTCCCAAAGTGCTGGGATTACAGGCGTGAGCCACCGCACCCGGCCTGGCCTGCCTTTTTAGGACTCTGAAGAGGCATATTTTCCATGTCTGTTAACCTCGTCTTACGTTTTCCATCTATTTGTTTCTCTGTACTGCATTCTAATTAACTTCATCGTAACTGTTTTCTAATTTAAAAATCATATATTTAGCTATGTCTCATTTGTTGCTTTATTTATTGTGTTTCTAATTTCACAGCGCATGTTTTTTATTTTTAAAAGTTATATTTGAATTTTTTTGGATCTGCCTGGTTATTTCATAGCAAGTTCTTGTTAATTCTTTCAGAAGTATTTAGTGAGTACCTATTATATGCCAGGCAGAGTTCTAGGAGGTGCATATTATATTCTGGTATTCTTTGCTAGTATTTTTTTAAGTGAAATAAAACTCACGTAACATAAAATTAACCATTTTAGCCTTTTTTTTTTTTTTTAAAATGGGCAGGATCTTGCTTTGTCATCCAGGCTGGAGTGCAGTGGTGCGGTCCTGGCTTACTGCACCCTTGACTTTCTGGGGTCCGGTGATCCTCTTACCTCATCCTTCTGGGTAGCCGGGGCTAAAGGTACATACCGTCACACCTGCCTAATTTTTGTATGTTTTGTAGAGACAGGGTTTTGCCATATTGCCTGGGCTGTTCTTGAACTTGGCCTCCCAAAGTGCTGGGATTACAGGTGTGCACCACCGTGCCCAGCCATTTTAGCCATTTTAAAGTATATAATTCCATGGTTTTTCTAGTGGATTCACACTGTTGTGCAACTATCAACACTATCTAATTCCTGAACATTTTCATCTCAGAATTCACTGTACATTCCCCCTTCCCAATCCCTGACAGCCATTAGTCTACTTCTGTCTCTATGGATTTATCTGCTCTGGATATTTTATATAAATAGAATCAAACAATATGTGGCCTTCAGTGCCTGCCTGGCTTCTTTCACTGAGCGTAATTTTCAAGGCTCATTGATGTTGTAGCATATATCAGAACTTCATTCTGTTTTATGGCCCAGTATTCTTTCATTGTATAGATAATACCACATTTTGTTTGTTCTTTTATCAGTTATTTCCATTTCTTGGCTGCTGTGAATAATGGTGTTAGGAACATTAGTGTAAACATTTTTGTGTGAAAATGTTTTTAATTCTTCCAATTATTTTATGTCTTTAAACATTTTATAGTGGATTATTTTACATTTTGCATCTGATAATTCCAATTTTTGATGCCTTTGAGTGTTTGAATCTTTTTTTTTTCCTGCTCAATCTTACTTTAGTATAGCTTATTTCCTTCTAAGCTTTTTTTTTTTTTTTGAGATAGGACTTACTCTGTTGCCTAGGCTGAAATGCTAAAGCGTGTGGCACAATCACAGCTTCACAGCTTGAACTCCTCCCACCTTAGCTTTCCAAGTAGCCAGGACTATAGGCACATGATGCCACACATGGCTACTTTAAAAATTTTTTTTTGTAGAGATGGGGGCTTACTGTGTTGCCCAGGTTGGTCTTGAACTCCTGGCTTCAAGCAGTCCTCCCACTTCAGCTTCCGAAAGTGCTGAGATTACAGGCATGAACCACTGTGCCTGGCCCATTGTACATGTGGTTTATACTAACTCTTTTTTTGTGGGGGTTGGGGAGTGCCATAGTACCTTTAATGTTATCTGGAAATTTAAAATAGTAGAATCAACTAGCTAAAAATCCCACAGATTGGATTAATACTTTTTTTTTTTTTTAAAGAATAACCAAACAGTTAAAATAGAGGCAACAGGAGCACAATTTCCAGGATTTTTCTTTTCTGCAGAACTGAATGGATTTCTTTGGGCTGAAGATACAGATATAACTGCTGAAGGCCTCTGTCTGCCTTAGTGTTATTTCTGATTATAGATTGCCTATACTCCATGGATTTTTAGAAACATTGGGACCCCTTAAGTACAGGAATCTTTAGGTTACTAGTAGTGGAATTTATAAAACCTAGTATTTGGAGTGAGTGAGAGGTTAAAGGCATCTAATTGGTTTTTGTCAGTGAGCACAAAACATGAAAATCTTACTTGTGCTTCCTAACTTTTTATTTCATCAACTAGGAGTTTGGGCAAAATATTAAAAGAAGTATATTATCTAAAATATTTTAAATAAAAGTATTTGTGTCTGAAACAAATTTTTCAGGTACATTGTCCACTTGTAATATACTCTAAGAGACTTAGCGTGGCTATAAATGGTAGCCATAAGACGCAGTTAAATGTCTTGCAGAGCCAATACTATATGTCAGCAGTATGATGTAACTTGGCCTGAGGATTTTTTAACCTTGGCCCTGGGATTTTTAGGAAACAAGGCCACCTCAGCACAGATGTAACTATTAGAAACCTTACAACAAAGTTTGCCCTTACAAGAATATTTAAACTTCCTTTATAAAAGAAAGACCTGGTAACTGACCCTCACAGAATATAGGCAGTAAAAATGGGGAAAGATGCCCCAAAGTTTAGAGTGATCTTCAGATGGAGACCTTCCTAGTCATTTGGTCATGTGACCCCCTGACTGTATCTGGCCCATGCCACCAGCCTGCTTCCACTAAAATAAACTCTTTGAGCAACAGGTGTCTATGACTGATTTTGGGCACGGATTGAACTGAAGGAGAAGTTGACCCTGGAGAAGGTGATCAACTAAGACTACCTGAAACCCCCCAAACACAATACCACTTTACTTTTGAGTGTTCAGTGTTCTTATTAAATGTGAATTAGTAGCACAGTTACTTTTTGTCCTCTGAATTATTAGTTTTTATACAGACATTGTTTACTGGAATTGTTTTAGTAGGAATTTAGGTAATACAAGTTTTCTTTCAGAGCTCAGGTATCCTTTTGTGTTCAGTTGCCTTGCTCAGTTTCTCATTTACCCAAAACATTGTGAACTATTGCAGTAGCCCCTGAAATGAATTCTTTGCATTAGATTGTTTTTCTGCCGCCTCCTGCACAGTGCTGTCAAGTCTTTTTTGTTATTGTTGTTTTAAGGAAACACTAGCTCAAAGGCGTATGCTCTGAAGGACATTCTTGGCCAACCTGGCTTCTGGTCTTTTTACAGCTAACCTATGATCTTTCATTCCAGACTTGTCTTACACATTTATCCTAGTCTGTCCTCACCCTCTTGCCAGTGATAAATAACTGTGATGTTTGTAAACTGTCCATTATAACTCACCTTTGCTCATAGTGTTGCCTCTACTGAAATGTCCTTCCCACAATCTCAGGCTCTTGTCAGTGTACCCATCCTTCAAAATCTACTTTTGATACACTTTCAGTAAACCTTTCTTGACCATCTTTTACTACTGTAAACAAACTGTATTTTTCTATTTCTGTTATTTTGTAAATCTCTTAGGGAACTTTTCTGTCTTATGTAGTTACTGGTATTTCTTGTGTTACTCTTTCTACCTAATTATAAACTTCTTGTGATCAAGGATCCTTGTGTTGCTTGTATTTGGTTATCTCTGGGCAAATTGCCTTATATGTGAAAGTGTTCATGTAATATGTGTGCAATTCGATTATGGAAACACATTGGGTTTGCGATTAGTCTGAACTCTTGCAACGCAGTGTTTCAAAGCATGTTTTATATCTAGCATCTAGCACATTACTTTGGCCACTAATAAACATATCTTTTGAATTGATGACGAAAATATTTGAAGTCTTTAGTTTGGTCCATCCTTATATTTTAGCTTCAGGGAAAAATTAATGTGGTTTTGCAGTTAGGGGAGTTCTTTCAGTAACATTTTCTCATTAATGTTATGAAAACCAAGGAATTTTTATTTGATTGGAATCCTGTTAGTAGAGTTGGTAGAAAGAGTTAATTCATTAGCAATATTTTTTTCTTAAAAGATGATTAAGAACTCTTTTTCTTTACAATTAGTAGAAAATGCTGTGTGTCTGCCTTATGGTGAATAATAATAAAGCAGATACAACTTCTTCCTTCCCCTCAAAATACAGGTTCTTGTTAAACCTTTGGGAGACCGAGGATACCTTTTTCTTCTCTCCCCTTATCAGATGGTTCCTCCATATGGTAGGTGGTCTCTCTTTAATTTTTACAATTCTTTCTTAACTTTTTAGTTAAAACACATTGCTAATGAGTTTGGCTTCTGTTTTTTAGAATATCAGACTGCCAAGTCTCGAGTCCTACATGCTTTGTTTCTATTTCAAGAACCTAGAAGCATAGTTACTTGTAAGTTCTTTGAATATCTAAATCTAGTTACTTATAGATACTTAACATTTCATTGAAATTTTCCAGATAACTCACTAAACATTTTGCCTTTCTTACATCATGTTTCAGGAAATACTGGTGGTTAAGAGGTAATTAGCAATATAAGACACAAATTATATGACTTTTTTTTTTTTTTTTTTTTGAGACAGAGTTTTGCTCTTGTTGCCCAGGCTGGAGTGTAGTGGCGTGATCTCAGCTCACTGCAACCTACGCCTCCCGGATTCAAGTGATTCTCCTGCCTCAGCCTCCTGAGTAGCTGGGATTACAGGGCATCCACCACCATGCCTGGCGAATTTTTTGTATTTTTAGTAGAGACGGGGTTTCACCATGTTGGCCAGGCTGGTCTCGAACTCCTGACCTCAAGTGATCCACCTGCCTCGGTCTCCCAGAGTGCTGGGATTACAGGTGTGAGTCACTGTGCCTGGGCCACGATTTTTTTTTTTTAACTGTGAGAAATTAATTTGTGTATATCAGTGCTCTCATAAAGCTTGATTATAATTGTTATAGTACTGTAGCTTAGTTATGAGGGTTACTTATTTATTTATTTTAGATATAGGGTCTCACTCTGTTGCCCAGGCAGCGGTGTGATCATGGCTCACTACATACAGCCTTGCCCTCCCTTCTAGGCTCAAGCAGTCCTTCTGCCTCAGCCTCGAGTAGCTTGGGATTACAGGCGTGTGCCAGCACACCTAGCTAAATTAAATTTTTTTTTTTTTTTTTTTTTCCTTTAGAAGCAGGATCTCACTATGTTATCCAGGTTGTTCTTGAACTCCTGGCCTGAAGCGATCCAACTATCTCAACCTCCCAAGCTTTTGGAATTACAGGCATGAGCCCTGTGCCCAGTCTGTGAGGGTTTTGTATGATTATTTTTTAGCTTAGTTTAATTTTGCATTCAAATTTTAGTAACTCTAAAGCATAATTTGCCAGGATAAATATTAGACCATTCAAAATTAATAAGAATTTTTGGCGCTGATACAAGACAAGATTTGTTAACCACTTTTTCTAAGAATGAACATTAATACTATGTATTAAGATAAAGTTCCCACTAATGGTTTTATTTCACTGTTGGATTAAGGATGAGTTTCTCAATTGTGGCTACTCAGCATCTGCATATCTGTTCATGTGAAGTTATGTGAAGTTAGTTACTACTTTATACGAGGAAGGGATGACATGCAGGACTGTTTTGCTTGGAGCCTCAGATCTTTTTCTGTCTCTATTTCTTCTTACATGTTGCTTGCCACTATTTGAATTTCCTGGGGGCAGTAGGAAGTGAAATCTTCAATGAGTGGGTGATTTTTTCTTTAAAAATGTGTTCTGCTCTTTCGTTTGTTTTAGTTTCTTACTGGCCTATTACAGGTTCCTGGACTTTTAACAAGCATGCTATTCATATATTTACTATATTGTATGTATATACTAGGGTACATACTTGTCTGGTTCAGCATTAATGTATAAATGTTTTTACACTTCTTTGGCAATATTTAGATCTGTATTTGATTAGTTTCTTGATTGCTAACATGGTTTGCTTTTTTTTGTTTGTTTTATTTACAGCACAAAAAGGTTCAACCAATGCAGCACCAAAGGAGAGGCATGAGAGCATGCCAGATGTATTAAAAATAGCTCAGTTTTTACAATTTTCTTTGATTCAGTGTCGAAAGGAATTTAAAAATATAAGCACTATAAATTTTCATTCTGTTGTTGAAAAGTATGTAAGTGAATTTTTTAAGCGAGGTTTTGGTTCAGGTAAACGAGAGTTTATTATGTTTCCATATGATTCACGATTAGATGATAAAAAGTTCTTATACTCAGCTCCCAGAAATAAATCCCATATTGATACTTGTTTGCATGCCTATATTTTTCGGCCTGAAGTGTATCAGTTACCTATTTGTAAATTAAAAGAACTATTTGAAGAAAATAGAAAACTTCAACAGTTTAGTCCACTTTCAGATTATGAAGGTCAAGAAGAAGAAGTGAATGGTACAAAAATGAAATTTGGAAAACGAAATAACTCAAGGGGTGAAACCATTATATCTGGAAAGCAAAGATCATCTCATTCTTTGGATTATGATAAGGATAGAGTCAAAGAATTGATTAATTTAATTCAGTGTAGGAAAAAGAATGTGGGTGGGGACTCAGACACCGAAGATATGAGAAGCAAAACTGTCTTGAAGAGGAAGCTTGAGGATCTACCTGAAAATATGAGAAAGCTCGCCAAAACCAGTAATTTATCAGAAAATTGCCATCTGTATGAAGGTAAAATATCAGATTGCTCTTATAATAACAACCAAAAATAAAGTAGTTCTGTTCTTTCCTGTAGTAGAGGGGCATATAAATTAAAGCCTGAGGGCCAAATTCAGCCTGTCCACTATATTTTTAAAGAAAGTTGTATTTGAATACAGCCATATGTATGTAGCTGCTTTCATGCTGTAATGGCAGAGTTGGCATTGGCACTGAGACTGTATGGCCCACAAAGCCTAAAATATTTGCTACCTGGCCCAGTACAGGAAACACTTTACAATTCCTACACTGGAACATCAGATTTCTAAATTGTTTGGTGTATGTTAACATGACATAATAATACTAATCAGAACTCTTGTCCTTTTATATTCCTTAATTTGTATTTTTTAATGGTTATTATTATTATTTTTTGAGACGGAGTCTCGTTCTCTCACCCAGGCTGGAGTGGAGTGTAGTGGCACGATCTTGGCTTACCGTAAGCTCCACCTCCCAGGTTCACGCCATTCTCCTGCCTCAGCCTTCCGAGTAGCTGGGACTACAGGCGCCCGCCGCCAAGCCCGGCTAATTTTTTGTATTTTTAGTAGAGACGGGGTTTCACCATGTCATCCAGGATGGTCTCCATCTCCTGACCTCGTGATCCACCCGCCTCGGCCTCCCAAAGTGTTGGGATTATAGGCGTGAGCCACCAGGCCTGGCCATATTCCTTTATTTTTATAGTTGAAGAAGTATAGTATTAGAATATTAGTATCTTTTAGGCTGTTGCATAATGAAAAGGAACCTTCTGAATTTGAAAATAAAATATGCATACACGTATTCTTTTATACCCCAAGAATCTAGGAATATCTTTGGGTTTTTCTTTTTTTGTTGTTCTTTTTTCCTTTGTTTTGTTTTGGTTGACAGAAAAAGATAAGACAGTAAGGTGCTTGTTTTAAGTGTGTTTGTTTCAATATTGCAAGTCAGCTAAAACACTTTTATCTGGATTTTTAAGATCTTAACACTACTAGTTCATAAGCACGAAATGAGTTCTTTTGCATTCAGAGAAAGTTGACCTAACAATCCACATTTCCTGCTGCTGTTGCTCCTCTGAGTGATTATGGCAGAACTGAGTATTCTTAGGTTTTTTATTAAGCAACTTGTCTTTTCAAATTCAGTGTGTCTTAGTCTAGGTTAGTCAGATCAGTGTCTTTTCACACTTTTGCTCTTAGCAATCTGTATTTGTATCCTCACTTTTCACTTTCTTGCTCTCTTTATTTATTTGTTTTTGCGACAAAGTCTCACTCCATCACCCAGGCTGTAGTGCAGTGGCTCCATCTTGGTTCACTGCAACCTCTGCCTACCTGGTTCAAATGATTCTCATGTCTGAGCTTTCCTAGTAGCTGGAATTACAGGCACACATCACTGTGCCTGGCTACTTTTTGTATCTTTAGTAGAGACGGGGTTTTGCCATATGGGCCAGGCTGGTCTTGAGCTCCTGACACCAAGTGATCCGCCTGCCTTGGCCTCCCAAAGTATTGGGATTACAGTCGTGAGCCCCCACGCTCAGCCTGCTCTTTTTTAACTTTTTTATTGTTATATGGTATTCAATATGGTAGCCACTAGTCATATGTTGTTATTTAAGTTTAAAATGAAATAAAAATACATTTCAACAACCACACCATTGTATTAGTATAGAGAGAGAACATTTCCATTATTGCAGAAAGTTCTATTTGACATTACTGTTCTTTGCAGTAACTATCATGTTTTCATTAGTTAACCTGTGTGTCTCTCTTTCCAATGTTGTTATTCCTTGTCCGTGTTCTTTATCTCTTTGGTGGCCTTCCTGACTTACTACCTTCTTGCACCCGTTTCAGTATCATGTTCTTCTCAGTATTGCTTTGCTAATTTACTACCAATCTCATCTTATATACTTACCTTTTAAAGCTTTGTTATAGACTGTCCATGTCCACCCATGTTTCCCACTCTTCTCTCACATGTCTTGGTTAAGGGTCATCTCTCTCTGCCTAGAGTATGTCATGGTCAGTCTTTTATTTCCCTGTTTTTTTTTCCTGAAGTAGCTTCCATTTCTTTCAAGCCTTATATCTTTGCAATTCATATTTCTCCTCAGCTTTCTGTCTGTTCTCCTTAATGATCTCCTCCTTTAGTTTATGCTGGATTTGCAATCTGTGCTGAACCTGTTAGCACTTAATTGTCTTATCTTGTTGTATCTTGTTGACATGTCTTGAGAGTTTTGTTTACTGTGTGCTAGGTACTTTATGTATATGAACTCATTAATAGTTCTTGAGTAGTAGGCATTATTATCCTAATTTTGCAGATGAGAAAATCGTCTCAGATATGTTAAATAACTTTACCAAAAGTTATGAAGTTAGTGGCACAATCCAAAGTCAGTTCTGACTGACTCCAAAGCATTGTTCACAAACTGCTGCGTTTCCTGTCACTGAGCACGTAATATGCACTGAATAAATAAGATACTTTTTTGGTACTGTTTTTGTTGGTAACCAATTCTGTGTATGTGGAAAAAATAGTTGTGGGTAAAAATCAGGCTTCATCAATAATTAAAATGATGAGAAAGCCATACTAATTATAATAGGTCAAATGAGAAATGTGGCAGAAGAAGAAGGGTATATAGCTTAACTGAAACTAGTGACTGTCAGACTTGCATTTTTAGGTGTTTCTCACTTATTTCTTTTCAAGTAATTTTGCATACTTTTTTTCTGAAGGTAGAGATTTCAAGGTTGTATTCTAACTTTTTTTTTTTTTTTTTTTTTTTGAGACGGAGTCTCATTCTGTCGCCCAGGCTGGAGTGCAGTGGTGCGATCTTGGCTCGCTGCAAGCTCCGCCTCCTGGGTTCACGCCATTCTCCTGCCTCAGCTGCCCAAGTAGCTGGGACTACAGGTGCCCACCACCACGCCCGGCTACTTTTTTGTATTTTTATTAGAGACGGGGTTTCACCGTGTTAGCCAGGATGGTAATCTCCTGACCTCATGATCCGCCCGCCTCGGCCTCCCAAAGTGCTGAGATTACAGGTGTGAGCCACCGCACCCGGCTTGTATTCTAACTTTTAAAACACCCTGATCTTGATTTGGTGGTGAGCCCAGTCATTTTATGAGGTAACCTCCTAACCCATTCCCACCACCCCTTATAACTTTTAACATAAACTGTTTTGCGGTACAGTTTATATCAGTGTACCTATTTAAGCGCACAGTTTGATGAGTTTTGACAGCTGTGTAAATCACCACGCCAGTATACAGAACTTTTTTTTTTTGTGATGGAGTCTTACTCTGTCTTCCATGCTGGAGTGCAGTGGCCTGAACTCGGCTCACTGCAACCTCTGCTTGCTGGGTTTAAGTGATTCTCCTGTCTCAGCCTCCCGAGTAGCTGGGATTACAGGTGTGTGCCACCATACCCAGCTAATTTTTGTATTTTTAGTAGAGACAGGGTTTCACCATGTTGGCCGAGCTAGTGTCGAACTCCTGACTTTAGGTTTCAGGTGATCCACCCTCCTCGGCCTCCCAGAGTTTTGGGATTACAGGCGTGAGCCTATAGAACTGTTTTTTTTTTTTTTTTTTTTTGTGGAGACAGAGTCTCGCTTTGTCACCCAGGCAGGGGTGCAGTGGCACGATCTCGACTCACTGCACCCTCTGCCTCCTGGGTTCAAGTGATTCTCCTGCCTTAGCCTCCCGAGTAGCTGGGACTACAGGTGCATGCCACCATGCCCAGCTAAATTTTTGTATTTTTTTAGTAGAGACAGGGTTTCACCTTGTTAGCCAGGATGTTCTCGATCTCCTGACCTTGTGATCCCCCCGCCTTGGCCTCCCAAAGTGCTGGGATTACAGGCGTGAGCCACCGTGCCTGGCCAGAACATTTTTATATGTTGCTTTGTGTTCTTTGTTAGGTAGCTCATCCTACTCTGCTGCTGATCTGCTTTTTGTCTTTAGAGATCAGTTTTGCCTGCTCTATAAAAAGTTGACATAATTAGAATCATACAGTATGCACTCCTTTGTTTCTGACATTTATTTTTATTGTGGTACATTACACTCAAATTAGAAATCCTAACTCAGGCTTCACCCAATCCCTACCCCAACCCAACATTAAAGCACATGACTTTCTGAATGTTTGCTCCCTTTACAAGTTTTAAAATATATTAGTTGTTACAGATTATACAGATTTATAGTGCATGCATGGAACCACGTCTTAACGTATGTGCATGGAACCATGTCTTAACGTGTTTCCTCTTATAATGCTTTTTCTTGATGCAAATTTCGTGGAGATTTCTTCAAGATGATTTTATGTCTGTAATATCCTAGCTTCATTATGAATTTAAGTAATCTAGTCATTCAAGATAAGGTGTAGATTTTAAGTGTGTCTGCCAGTGCCTTAAGGACAAAATATAGTAAGTATGGAAAAGATAGAAATCAAATTAAGTCATTTTTTTATTAGCCTAGTGTAATACGCATATAATCCTAACAATTGGCAAAATAGCAAGTACAAATGTTTCATCTCTTGTCAGGCATCTGGTTGACTTTGAGATTTTGATGGTAGAGTTATTAATACACATATTTAAAACCTGATGCATGAGCTTATTTTCCTATTGATAGAATGCTTAAATTACAATGAAAATTAAACTTAAATAGCAATTTTGAACTATGTGCAAAATTTTACAATTCTGTTTGTAAAGTGATGCGGATATTTGTAAAGTCTAAGCAAATTGTTTGGTTGAGTTCCTGACCATAAATGCTTTACGATAATTTTTTAGGTATATTTGATTTCAAAAATTTTATGCTGGTTTTTAAACTTAACTTCAACCAGTGACTTTCCTTTTTCTCAGAGTCTCCACAGCCTTTTGGCTCACTTGGACATGATGCTGACTTGAGGCGGCAGCAGCAGGATACCTGTAACTCCGGCATTGCTGACATCCATAGGCTGTTTAATTGGTTATCAGAAACACTAGCAAATGCGCGCCATTCTGATGCATCTCTAACAGACACAGTCAACAAAGCCTTAGGATTGAGCACTGATGATGCCTATGAAGAGCTGAGGCAAAAACATGAGTATGAGTTGAACTCTAACCCAGATAAGAAAGAATATGAGCAGCCTACTTGTGCAAAAATTGAAAATGCACAGTTTAAGGGTACTCAGAGCTTATTACTAGAAGTTGATGCAACATCTAAGTATTCTGTTGCTATTTCTACCACCGAAGTGGGCACTGACCATAAGCTACATTTGAAAGAAGTAAGCATATAGCTGTTGGTTATCTTTGTGTTTGTGAGTGTGTGTGTGAAAGAGGTGCTGTATGCTTCAGGGAATGATTTTTTTCTTTGAAAAAGAAATAAAATGCACTTTTGAGTAAAGGTGCCTGTCTAGGATGGTACTTCCTAAGTTATTCCTTGTTACAAAGAGATAAATGCTGAAATAGTTTTCCTTCCTTCCTTAGAAGCTTAATATGTTGTCTACAGTTTACTTGTGATAAAGCTAAGGTGGAACAATCTATTAATGTTTGTCAGAAATGGCTTATTGGGAGTTAATTCCTTATTGTTTCATAATAAAGTTGAATTATCAAAACATTGGCTTTCTGCTGGCACTAACAGAGAACCCAAAGGTGAGACAGGTGAGGATACCAGTCTCAATACAGCAGTGTAACAAAGTTAAGTACTTGGTATTTCTTATGCAAATAGGAATGGGACATAAGTAGCCTTTAGGATTACCTCTGAAGTGACTCACAGCTTTGCTTATTGGAGTGTTCAGTATATTTATGATATATGTTCAGAGTGCTGGTTTGTAGCTGAGAAGTAGCCTTATCTCTCCCTTAAGTAGTCGCTGCGTCACTGGGGAATAGTTCTAGGATGGCACCATATTCCTATGGGCTTACTTCTTCATTTACTGTCTCCATTTTCTCTTCCCTGCCTTTGTTTAAAAGTTGTATGCATGTCCCCATTCTTTCTCCATGTCGTTTTGGGATATTTATTTCAAGGGGAAGATGATGACAGGAAGCTTATTTGTTGGGTAGGCACTGAGGAACTAACCTGTATTAATATTTTCCTGATAACTTTTGTATTTTAAATCAAGTTGATGGGGGGCGGGGGCACGGGGCGAACCTAGCACACCACCGATTTTTATAACTAAAGTTTTAATGGAGCACAGCTATGTCCGTTTGTTTAGGTATTGCCTGTGGTAGACTTGAGAGTCTGGCCTGCAGAGCCTAAAATATTTACTGTTTGGCACTTTAGCATAAAAGTTGACCAATCCCTGTTCTAAATTAACATAAAATTAAGTTTTGAGGGAAAAGTTATGTTTTGAGACTAGAGTGTAACTTTACCATGTTGATTTTACACATTTGTAATATTTAGATTGAAGCACATGAATTTACTGTGAAAAAAAGTTTATTCTTGACATTAAAATGAATTGAAAAGAAAGCTATTGAGTGTGTACTTTGATTTTTAGGATCCAAATTTAATTAGCGTGAGTAATTTTGAAGATTGCAGTTTGTGTCCCAGTGTTCCCATTGAACATGGATTTCGTAGACAACAGTCTAAGTCAAATAATGTCGAAGAAACTGAAATACATTGGAAACTGATACCAATTACAGGTAAGAAAAGTATACTTAGACTTCGGTTTGCTTCATTTTACTTTGAGACCAGTTTCCTGAAGGTTTCCATCTGTTCTGGATTTCACTCTTGGGTCACTAGGTGCTTCATCTTACTTGGCACTGATACCTTCAGTGTCTTATTTAAGTAATACGATGTAATACTGAGTGTTGGCTGTTCTTGGTCAGCATCAGCAAGCACCGGCAAAATCACCTTAAAAACAGGGATTTAAGACACACTGTCTCTGTGGAGTTTAGCATGCAGACTGCTGAATGAAGACTGTTGGCAGAAACTGAGTTTTTGATAAGCTGAGGTAGCTGCAGAGATAAAATGGTGCTCTTTGGACAATCAATTAAATGTTGTCTTCTCAAACTTACTAAACTTCACTGTAACAAGCTGTCATCTAGTAAGTGATAATGTTGAGGTTCATCTATTAGAAATTTGATTTCTTAATGCTGGATTATCTTAAATAAATTGGATTATCTTAGAGAATGGCCTCAATGATCACATGTAAATGTTACTGAACTATGAGGCAAAAAGTTTAGCAGATGTTGAAATATTTTTTTTTTGGTAGCATCCTAATTTCTCTGTGCAAACACGCACATACAAACACACAAATACATACACTTAATATACCAAGTTCTTTTTCTTAAATATTTTTGGAAATATTTTCAGGGTATATATCTTTTCCAGTCCTACATCTCTAACCTTTTAAAAACAATAGCAGCAGCAAACAACTTTTTGTTACAAAGTAGACTGGCCTATGAACTAGACTAGAACCTGCTGAGACTTCCGAGGACTCAGAAGAATTTATAAAACTTTATGAGTTCCCATGGGCTTTAGCACTATCTTCTACTTAACACCTTTCTGGAGGGCAGGCGGCCTGTAGGTGATGATAGAGGGAACCTAGTATTGTTTTATGAGGTGGAAATACCAGCTTGAGTGGGAGAAACAAAAGAAGTAGTTGATACAAGAAGGTTATCCTAACTGTTTCTCAATTAGACACCTTCATACTTGGTGTTGGGTCATTTGAAGGTACAGTGTCTTAAGTGTTGATATTCCATCATCACAAGTATGACCCTTCAGATTATTTTAGGCAGAAGAAGGAATGCTTGCATTTGTTATCACTTGGGGTTGTCTGAAAGGTGCTTAGTAGGTATCACTAATGTCTGAAGAGAGTCTAATGGATGCTTTCCCTCAGGAGGGAATGCAAGAAGCCCAGAAGAGCAGCTGGGGAAACATGGTGAGAAACAAACACCAGGTGAGAAGGCTTGCTTTGCTTTTCTTCCCAGTGTGCCCTTCTTCAGAATTGCTACTTGCATTTCTGATACTCCATCAATAAGGGCATTGACTTAAATTTTTTTTAATTACAGAAAATTTGGACACTACCATATTTATTTGTATGTAAATCATTACTTGAATTGTATCCAATATTCTTACTATAAAGTGTTCAAATAAGTCACCGAATATTTATATAGATTAAGTTTTCTTCACCCATAGTAGAGTCTATCTTACAGTATGATTTGGAAAGACCGGAATACATTCCTAAACCATTTGTGCAGTATATCTTATGAGAAACTCTTTTTTTTGTTTTCGTTTTCGTTTTTTTTTGAGATGGAATCTTGCTGTATCACCCAGGCTGGAGTGCAGTGATGTGAGCTTGGCTCGCTGAAAGCTCTGCCTCCTAGGTTCAAGCAGTTCACCTTTCTCAGCCTCCCAAGTAGCTGGGATTACAGGTGCATGCCACCATGCCCAGCTAATTTTTGTATTTTTAGTAGAGACGGGGTTTCACCATGTTTGCCAGGCTGGTCTCAAACTCCTGACCTCCGATGATCCACCCGCTTTGGCCTCCCAAAGTGCTGGGATTACAGGCTTGAGCCCCCACACCTGGGTTTCTTTTTTTAAAATTAAAAAAAAAATAGCCAGGAGGGGAAGCCATTTATATTTTAGGTATACTGTTCATAGTCTTAACCTAGTTGTTCTGATTGTAAAGCCGATTTCTGTGGGTACTTTAAATAAGAGATTAAGAAACTTGGATTTCAGAAACAATTGCAGATATTACTGATTAGCTAGTTGGCAGTGGGTACCTAGGAGATAATCTTTGAGCTTTGTGGATTCAGCTTCTCTGCAGATGGTCTTGCTTATAGTTTGCTGGTGATATTTTTTATATTTTCTTTCAGTTTTATTGTATCTGTCTCAGAAATTAAAGTGCTGTTTTTTTATTTGAAAGAAATATGAAATGATTTTCTTACTACATCTTTGTAGTAATTTCTTTGCTTTGGGAGTTGTTTCTCCCCTGCCCTCCCCCCCAATTAAAGTTACTAGCTTCCTTCAAGAAAATCTTTACCATCTTCTAGGAAAATTATGGTTTAAAAAAAAGAAACCATGAACAACAGATATATAACATAGAGGAAAGTTCACAAATCTTTTTTTTTTTCTTTTTTCCTCTGATACAGAGTCTCTCTCTGTTGCCCAGGCTCTAGTGCAGTGGCATGATCTTGGTTCTCTGCAACGTGTGCCTCCTGGGTTCAAGTGATTCTCCTGCCTCAGCCTCCCAAGTAGCTGGGATTACAGGCATGTGCCACCACACCCAGCTAAGTTTTATATTTTTAGTAGAGACAGGGTTTCACCATGTTGGCCAGGCTAGTCTCGAACTCCTGACCTCAAGTGAGCCACTGAACCTGGCCACAGATCTTTATTGTACAGCTTTTTGAAATTTTACATATGTATATGACCACCACCCAAATCAAGGTATAGAACATTTCTAGCATCCTAGAAGATTTTCTTCCGCATTCTCCTAGTTAGTACTCTCCTTGTTCCCAAGTAATTGCTAATCCAACTTCTTTTACCATATATTAGTTTTGCCTGCTGTTGAACTTAGGGTAATTAGAGCCTACTCATGTCGTCTCTCATGTTTGGTACTTTCATGCAATATTATGTCAGGACGTGATCAGTGTTTTGCATCTATCAATAATTCTTTTCTCATTAAGAATAGTAGAATAGTTTTTTTTTTTTTTTTTTTTGAGAGTCTTGCTCTGTCACCCAGGCAGGAATGCAGTGGCATGATCTCGACTCACTACAACCTCTGCCTCCTGGATTCAAGCGATTCTCCTGCCTCAGCCTCCCGAATAGCTGGGAATACAGGCGCGTGCCACCACGCCCAGCTAATTTTTGTATTTTTAGTAGAAATGGGGTTTTACCATGTTGACCAGGATGGTCTCGATCTCTTGACCTCGTGATCTCCCTGCCTCGTCCTCCCAAAGTGCTGGGATTACAGGCGTGAGCAACCATGCCCGGCTAGTAGTAATCTTTCTTATGCTTCAGAATGTGACATCTGACTGATGGTACCTTTAGAGAACTCACTACTCCCCTTTCACTTAAAAGTTAAAATACTGCAATTATTTAATGGCAGTAAGTTAAAAAAAAAAAAAGCGTGGTGGCTCATGTTTGTAATCCTAGCACTTTGGGAGGCCAAGGCGTGTGGATCAGGAGGTCAAGACATTGAGACCATCCTGGCCAACATGGTAAAAACCTGTCTCTACTAAAAATAAAAAAGTTAGCTGAGCGTGGTGGCTTGCACCTGTAGTCACAGCTCCTTCGGAGGCTGAGGCAGGAGAATTGCTCGAACCTGGGAGGCAGAGGTTGTAGTGAGCCGAGATCACACCCCTGCACTCCAGCCAGGTGGCAGAGCGAGACTCTGTTTAAGAAAAAAACAACAAAAGCATTATTATAGATTGACATGTATGGTGTTTTCAATCACTTATAGATGGAGATCTTTTCAGAGTAATTACGTTTTTTTTTCCTTTTTTTTTGTGCAACAGAATCTTGCTCTGTTGCCCAGGCAGGCTGGAGTGCCGTGGTGCAATCTTGGCTCACTGCAGCCTCTGCTTCCTGAGTAGCTGAGATTACAGGTGCCCGCCACCACGGCTGGCTAATTTTTGTATTATTTTTTAGTAGAGACGAGGTTTCACCATGTTGGCCAGGCTGGTCTCGAACTCCTGACCTCAGGTGATCTGCCTGCCTTGGCCTCCCAAAGTGCTGGGATTACAGGCATGAGCCACCGTGCCTGAACAGTTAAGTTCTTAATAAAATCATACAGGGAAATTTGTGCAAAATAAAATTAGGTTGTGATTATTTATATTTTATAAAGGGATCTATTTGGTTTAGAGGTTTTTAATTATGGAAAATTCTCCATGTAGATTTAAGTTACCTTGCAGGTTAAAAGTATTCCCTTTATTTGTAACCCTTCAGGAGTAAACTTACTGGTTGGTTGTTTAGCTATACATTTTGGGAGCCACTGTTTCATTTAAAGTAATAAATAGCCGGCTGTGGTGGTATGCACCTGTAGTCCCATCTGCTTGGAAGACTGAGGCAGGAGGAATTGAGGCCAGAAATTCAAGGCCAGTCTGGGAAACATAGTGAGGCCCCATGTCTAATAAATAATTCAGAACTTTTTAAATTAAGGTAGTTCTCCCCAACCCCTATGTTTTATGAGATGCAATTCAACATTTTTTCTTTGACTGTATCAGATATTTGACATGATACATAATTCAAGAAGTCTACAAATACTTCAGAAAGTAATACTACCCCAGCCCAGGTCACTTAGATTATTCCCTGTATATTAGCCATGGTTACCAATTTCTTGTGTATCCTTCCAGACACTTTATGTGTACTAAACCACATTTTAATGTTGCAGATTTAAGATATTCAGGATATTTAGTATTCCTAATTATCTTACGGAACTTGGATTTTCTGGTTTATCAATTTCATACAGTTCTAATTCTTATCCTGGCACGTTGGATTTTCTGGTTTATCAATTTCATACAGTTCTAATTCTTATCCTGGCACGTTGGATATTTTGTTCCCCTCTCACCTCCGCCTACAGACCCACCTTGGGTCTTTTCTCTGTGCTGACAAATTGCCTTTGCAATAGTTAATGAGTGTACTGGTTCAGGATAACCACCAGGATTGGTAGAGAATGTCATAAGCTGACTCCTAGTGAGTCTATTTAAACCTTTTCTAGTGTGATGAGTGTGAGCAAAATCTTTACTGTAGGTTTGAAAACTACCTGTACCTGGACTTCCTGATTTAGAGGCACCATTTTCTATACTACAGCAGCAATTTGTTAGGGAATGTTGGCCAAGGCTTAAGGAAAATCAGTAATTTTTTAGCGGGTAAAATTGTGTATAGGTCTTCTAAGTAAAGATCATGAGTTTTTTCTTTTCCTAAAATATAACACTAAAATTGAAGTTAAATGTTTTTTTCAAACCCTTGTTGCTTAAAAATGGAATTTGGGTTCCCTTTTTCAAACGTTTCAAAAACATACTTTGTTTGAATTTAGGATTTTTTTGGGGAAAGTTGATCTTTTGGGTTGAGCTATTTGTCAAGAGTGAAAGGTTTTAATCCCATTAATATCAGCTAACCATAGTGTCAGCCAACCTCAGTATCAGCCCAACCTCTGTATCTCAAATGAGGTATAGCTATCCTCTTTTCTCTTAGAATTATTTCCAAACAAAAGGAAAATATTTATGAAAGGACTGTCAAAAGTGTGCAGCTGTGAAATATATTCTTCTCTTATTATTATTCGTTTTATTTCCTGATAAAATGAAGTCCCTGACATTACAGGAAATCTACTTAGCAACCTCATAAGTGAGAACAAGTCTGAAAGCAGATACAAAATTAATTATCCTAGATCCTAGATGCAACTTTTAACTTGACAGTTATTCCCACAGCATTTCTGTTTGATATTCTTACAATTGTCTTACACTCAGAATTCTCACTAAGGGGCCATTACCATAGTAGATATTACTTGGCAAATAATAAATACAGGGATTGAGCAAGCTGATGCAACTGACCATCTTGATTAAAATGTGTATTAAACTTAGATCTACAGAATGGTAGGGAGGCAGAAATAAGCAAATGACTTAATTTGTATTGATGCCAAATTGGTGTTTGCTTGAACACTTCAAAATGGCAGAGTTGTTAACACTAGCTACAACTCTTAAGGACCATCCCATAAGTAGGGCACATAGGGCATAGAATTCATACCAGAATTTTAGGATTTTATTTTACTTTCTGATATATAATTAGTTCTTAATGTGTGTTAACCCTTTTTTTCCCTCCAATTTAAGGGTCTGTGTTTTCATATGTTATATTTTTGGATTGCTCTTATAATAATGAACTCTTCCTGTATAGGTATGAAATCACCAGAAGAACAGCTGGTGTGTGTGCCACCACAGGAGGCCTTTCCTAACGACCCCCGGGTAATAAATAGACAGAGAAGTTCTGATTACCAGTTTCCATCCTCTCCATTTACAGACACACTAAAGGGCACCACTGAGGATGACGTGTTGACAGGTCAGGTGGAGGAGCAGTGTGTGCCAGCAGCAGAGGCAGAGCCGCCTGCAGCGAGCGAAACCACAGAGAGGACAGTGTTAGGAGAGTACAATCTCTTTTCTAGGAAGATAGAAGAGATTTTGAAGCAAAAGAATGTTTCATATGTCAGTAGAGTTTCCACACCTATCTTTACAACACAAGAGAAGATGAAACGGCTTTCCGAGTTCATATATTCTAAGACTTCCAAAGCTGGTGTGCAGGAGTTTGTAGATGGTTTGCATGAGAAGCTAAATACTATTATTATTAAAGCATCAGCCAAGGGTGAGAATTTGCCACCAGTCAGTCCTAACGATTCTGATGCTAAGATAGCATCGAATCTTCTGGAAAGGCATGTCATACCAGTCTCCTCAAGTGACTTCAACAATAAACATCTCCTTGAGCCACTGTGTAGTGATCCTTTGAAAGACACCAACTCTAATGAGCAGCATTCCACTTCGACTTTGAGTTTAACTGAAGTAGAAATGAACCAGCCTCAACATGCCACAGAGTTAACGGTGACTTCTGATCATACTGTACCTGGTGATATGGCCCGGGAACCAGTAGAAGAAACAACAAAATCCCCCAGTGATGTAAACATTTCTGCTCAACCGGCTCTTTCAAATTTTATAAGCCAGTTAGAACCTGAAGTATTTAATAGTTTGGTTAAAATCATGAAAGATGTCCAGAAAAATACTGTGAAATTTTATATTCATGAAGAAGAAGAGAGTGTGCTCTGTAAAGAAATAAAGGTAACTAAACGAGAAGGTAATAGTAATGCAGTACAAACTTCTCTTGTTGGTGTGACCTGTATAAAATGGAAGTTTTTTGTGTTTAAATGTTTACCATAGGCCAGGCATGGTGGCTAATACCTGTAATTCCAAAACTTGGGAGGCTGAGGCAGGAGGATTGCTTGAGGCCAGGAGTTCATGACCAGCCTGGGCAACATAACAAGACTTTGTCTCTTAATAACAAAATAGGTGTGGTGGCACTCTACTGTAGTCCCAGCTGCTTGGGAAGCTCAAGTGGGAGGGTCACTTGAGCCCAGGCATTTGAGATTACAGTTAGCTATGATTGTGCCAGCTTAGGTGACAGAGTGAGACCCTGTCTCTAAAAATAAATAATAAAAATAAATGTTGATTGTATATCTTCATAATTTAACTCAGGGTGGAATAAAAGAGTGGTAAGTCCAAGTAAATTCAGAACTTGGGGTCTAAATATGTTAGAATTTAGAATCTTGTTTTACAGTGTCATTTATGCACATACCTTTTAAACTGTTGATTTGAAGGTTTGAAGTGTTTCTTGGAATTTTTTTTTTTTTTTTTTTTTGAGACGGAGTCTCCCTCTGTCGCCCAGGCTGGAGTACAGTGGTGTGATCTCGGCTCACTGCAACCTCTGCCTCCCGAGTTGAAGCAGTTCTCCTGCCTCAGCCTCCCAAGTAGCTGGGATTACAGGCATGCAACACCATGCCCAGCTAATTTTTTTTTTTTTGTATTTTCAGTAGAGACAGGGTTTCACCATGTTGGTCAGGCTGGTCTGGAACTCCTGACCTCATGATCCACCTGCCTCAGCCTCCCATAGTGCTGGGATTACAGGCGTGAGCCACCATGCCTGGCCATTTCTTGGATTTTTAATGAAGAGGAAGGAAAAACACAGAGAGGAAAAATCAAGTTGCCAGGGTTTATCTCATGGGATTTGATCAATCACATAGAAAAACAAACTGCCCATGGTTGGCCTAATGATAAACTTTTGGTATTTCTTGATACCCTAGCCATGTTACATTCCCTTTATCCTTGATTGATCAAGAAACCTGATAATCTTGAAAGACTACTCAGGTCACGAAAGATTTCTCACTGTGAGGTGTATTTTTTCTACTGAAGCTGCAGACTAATATTTCAGATATTTGGTTGAAACACACAGATGGCCAGGCGCTGTGGCTCACGCCTGTAATCCCAGCACTTTGGGAGGCTGAGGTGGGCAGATCACGAGGTCAGGAAATCGAAACCATCCTGGCTAACACGGTGAAACCCTGTCTCTACTAAAAGGACAAAAAAATTAGCCGGGCGTGGTGGCAGCTTCCTGTAGTCCCAGCTACTTGGGAGGCTGAGGCAGGAGCATGGTGTGGACCCAGGAGGCGGAACTTGCAGCGAGCCGAGATTGCATCACTGTACTCCAGTCTGGGCAACAGTGCAAGACTCCGTCTCAAAAAAAAAAAAAAAAAAACAAAAAACCACACACACCTTTCTGTGTGTCTGTATGTTAGAGAGAGAGATGTAAGTTTGTTACCAGTATGTAGGTAAATGGTAACACATTGGAGCAATTGTATTAGTGGTGTAATATTAAAATTAATACTCAATAAATTATGGGATTTTAATTCCTCAAGGGAATGGCTAAGATTTTGAAATAAATGCCTGCTCTCATTTATAGAGTTTACTTACCATGACTGGAATTTCATTAGAGGAATCAGAGGGACCATGGGCTTTATAGCTACTAACATGTCCTAAGCCTTTTGTCAGTTTGGGCATCTCTGAGGTCAGCATGTTTCGTGTGACGTCACCTGGTCAAGACCTGAAGAACATAGAAATGACATGAGTCAGAGTACTCTGTTGGGCTTTCCTTACTGATTCCTAATGGTTTTTTGGGAAAATGAAATGAGACTTCTAGGAATTCCTTGGTTGCATTGACTGAATGTAGAGTTTCTCAACTTTTCCCCACCAGCCAGCAATAAGTTCCCAAGCACAGTACTCTTTGGGGGCATAGCTGCATATTGGTTTGGGGGTAGATGAGAGAATAGGTTGCGCCCAGTTCCGAGTGTGCTTAGCATAATTCCAACTCCCTCCACCCCCACACCCCCCACCCCCTGCTCCTTTTTTAAAAAAGATTTGTAACACACCTATTTGACATTTTTAAAAATTTATTTAGTGAGATGGAGTTTTGTTCTTGTTGCCCAGGCTGGAGTGTAATGGCACTATCTTGGCTCACTGCAACCTCCACCTCCTAGGTTCAAGCAATTCTCCTGCCTCATCCTCCCAAGTAGCTGGGATTACAGGCACCCACCACGACGTCCAGCTAATTTTTTGTATTTTTAGTAGAGACGGGGTTTCACCATGTTGGCCAGGCTGGTGTTGAACTCCTGGCCTTAGGTGATGTGCCCGCCTTGGCCTCCCAAAGTACTGGGATTATAGGCGTAAGCTATCGCACCCAGCCGTGACATTTAGATTACAGGGATAGGAGATACATTTCCTAATGAAATGTGCTTTTAATTTTTTCTGGCATACAACAAGTCATTTCTGTCATTTATATAGAATAAAAGAGCATTCTTTGTTTTACGAATCTGATAGAAAACCAGATTGAAACCTTAATTCTTTTAATCAATATCCATTGGAAATATTCCAGCAAAAATACTACAGTAAAAGACTTTATGAATAAAAATGTAAACTTTAAATATTTCTGGAGTCAAACTGATTTATTATATGAATTAAACTGTCTTATTTTAAATGAACTTAAAGCTTCTTAATGTAAGAAGACATCAAAAATTACCAGGAGGGAGGCTGAGGCAGGTGGATCATGAGGTCAGGAGATCGGGACCATCCTGACTAACACGGTGAAACCCCGTCTCTACTAAAAATACAAAAAAATTAGCCAGGCATGGTGACGGGCACCTGTAGTCCCAGTTACTGGGGAGGCTGAAGCAGGAGAATGGTGTGAACCTGGGAGGCAGAGCTTGCAGTGAGCCGAGGTAGCGCTACTGCACTCCAGCCTGGGTGACAGAGTAAGACTCCATCTCAAAAAAAAAAAAAAAAAAAAAAAAAAAAACATTACCAGCAGGCATGTCAGATGGTAATTTACCTTTTCATTAACTGACTAAGCTGGTCTAAGATCTGCCCAAAAGTTCCAGAGCTTGGATCAAAATCAATGTAGAAGGTGCTGCTTTAGCACAACATCCTCCTCTTTGGGGTGACACTTTAGGCAGCTGTTGAAAGAGCAGTAGACAGGTTGTCAGGTGAGCTGGGTTTTTATTATAGCTGTCTGACCAGCTGTGCTGACATTAAAAGTAATCTCTGAAATGAGGAATATGACCTCTAGGATCTTGCAGTTTACTTCAGTGTTCAGGATTCCACCAGCAAGCAGAGAGCAAAGGGAACTCTGCATGGAAGTCTGCCTGTGTCTTGTGAAAGTACCATGTTCACCAGCATGGAGGAAGAGTTATTAGTTGGGAGAGTCTACTTTGAAGACAGAAACTTGACAGAAATGGCTTATTAGTATGTCAATACCATTGTACATAATGAAGGTCTATATAAATGCTTTTTGAGCTGTTGTGAATTAAAGGAGCTATGGTTGTGAAAGTTCTTAACTCTGAAGGCGTTTATCCCAGTTAATACTGCTGCAAATAACCAAGGGCCTGCTTAGAATCCAAAGGAAAATGGGAGCTAGGGAGTGGTTAATGATTAGACTCTAGGTTGCCTTAAAGTGTTTCTCATAGGGTATTACAGGCAACCTAGAGTCTAATCGATTATTAACCTCTGTAATAACTAAAGGAGCTGGGTTAAGAACCTGGCCTAATTAACAGTTCTTTCTGTTACTCTCACACTGTTAATTAGCTGGCTTTGCATAGTGCTGTAACATAGTGACCATGTGATTGGTGAAGCTCTGTAACATTGTGACTCTGGGATTGGTGAAGCTCTGACCTTTAGATTCCTCTTCTAGAAAAGAAAAGTGGATTTGGGCCATGTGCAGTGGCTTATGACTATAATCCCAGCACTTTGGAAGGCCAAGGCAGGAGGATCATCAAACCCAGGAATTTAAGACCAGCTTGGGCAACACAGCGAGACTCTCTTACAAAAAAAAAAAAAAAGTTAGCCTGGTGTGGTGGTGTGAGCCTAGTGCCACATATTCAGGAGGCTGAGGTGGGAGGATTGCTTGAGCCTGGGAGGTCAAGGCTGCAGTGAGCTGTGATCATTCCGCTGCACTCCAGCCTGGGAAACAGTGATAGCCTGTCTCAAAAAAAAAAAAAAAAAAAAAAATAGATTTGATGGTCTGTAAGGTCTCTTAGAGTGTAAATTCATTTATTGTTAATAATGTCCTAGTAGTACTTAAGCTTATCAGTTTATCTTGCATTTCTGGTATTAAATTGATGTTTACAAAAAAGCATTTTAATATTGATTTAGTTGTTTTTCTTTAACAGGAATATCTTATCAAATTAGGCAATACAGAATGTCATCCAGAACAGTTTTTGGAAAGAAGATCAAAATTAGATAAACTATTGATTATTATTCAAAATGAAGACATTGCAGGTTTCATTCACAAGGTAGACTATTAAGTCAAATTCACTACTTACTTTGGTTTTAAAAACTCCCTTATTTTAAAATCTTGCTGTCTGGCAGACTAGTGTTTTTAAAATAAGCTTTAAAGGAGATTAAACTTAAGGACCCATCTATGAATCAGCTTGTGAGATTCAAGTTTGTACCTCTTCAGAGTTTTAAAGTGCTGCACATCATGGATCTTCCCTGTCACTCAAGTAGTCAAGACTAATAAGAGTACTGAATCCTTGAATACCCTTGGGTCTGCTGACTGACTACTTAATGTTTTCATCTTCATTTGTATGTCCTAGGAAAAACCTATTTGTGCTCCATCTTTGTCAGACCAGTCCCCTTTTCCCTTATATTTTGAGGTATCCCATCTAGTCTTAGGAGCCCTATCTCACATCTTACATCTTGGATGCCTTTCCTGATTGACTGTTCCAGCACATAGGCTTTTGCCTTCATCTGAATTCTGACTACTCACAGGTTATAGAGAGGTCAGCTTTTGTCCATTTTGTGTTTTCAGGTCTATTGTAAGCTTCTTTAGTGGTCTCTGATAGGTCCCAGTACATAAATGTTGGTTTATATATTGGGAAATAATGTTGAGAATATTATTTGTGTGTGTGGCTTTCCAGAGGCAATCTACTAATACAGATGAGCCATAATGCATTCTGTTAGACTTCTTGTAGGTTCCTTCACACTTGAGTCTATCACTTCATTCCCTCATCCATCTGTTTCTCTTTTTATTTTGGGATTTAAACAGATACCTGGCTTGGTGACTTTAAAGAAGCTCCCCTGCGTTAGTTTTGCTGGTGTTGATAGCCTGGATGATGTTAAAAATCATACATACAATGAATTATTTGTATCTGGAGGTTTTATCGTATCTGATGAATCAATTCTAAATCCAGAGGTTGTCACAATTGGTAAGGTGTGATGTTCTTTTGAGCACATAACTCCTCTTCTGACTCTAATACTTTTTAATGTACTGTCCATTTATTCTGCTATTCACAGATAACTAGTACATTTCAGTCTTTTCCTGAGCTTTTATTACCTCAAATTTCTTTCCCCTTCTCTTAGACCAATAATTTTCTCTAAATCTGGTGTAAAGCAAGGCTTTCTGCCCCTGCTGCAGTTGAATCACTTCTTGTATTACTGTCATCAACATGTTCTTTTGTATGTAGATGTTATATTCTTAGAGCTTTAGGCATGTATAGATCTGTCTCCCTTAGACAAAGAGAAATGAAAAGAGTACATAGGAAAGTAGGTGTCTCTACATAATATGAAAAAGCACTTCTTTCATAATTCACTTGTGGAATGATTATTGAATTAAAAAGGAACTTCATTATTTCTAACAGAGAACCTTAAAAATTTTTTGACATTCCTTGAAGAACTTAGTACTCCAGAAGGAAAATGGCAATGGAAAGTCCACTGTAAATTTCAGAAAAAACTAAAAGAACTAGGCAGGTAAGCTTTGAAACATAACTGTATAATGGTTGTTGATTTTAACATTGTACTCATATTTCTCTATTCCCATGTTTGTAGATTATGGATGTTGTTAATTTTTCACAGATGTCCATAGCCAGTCATAATAGAGTATAGATACTAAATTATTCTTGCCTTTATAAGAGGAAGCAGTATTTTTAAGTAGAAGTTTGGTGAAGTTCTTGTTATGTGCATAGGTAAAATTTGTTTAATATTTGCCATGCGTGGATTTAGAGTAATCATCCAAATGGAATGATCAGCATTTTTCTTTTTTCTTTTTTCTTTTTTTTTTTTTTTTTTTTTTTTTGAGATGGAGTTTTGCTCTTGTAGCCCAGGCTGGAGTGCAGTGGGGCAATCTCGCCTCACTGCAACCTCCGCCTCCTGGGTTCAAGCGATTCTCCCACCTCAGCCTCTCAAGTAGCTGAGGTTACAGGTGCCTGCCACCATGCCTGTCTTATTTTTGTATTTTTAGTAGAGATGGGGTTTTACCACATTGGCCTGGCTGGTCTCGAACTTCTGTCCTCAGGTGATCCGCCCGCCTTGGCCTCACAAAGTGCTGGGATTACAGGCGTGAGCCACTGTGCCCGGCCAGCATTTTCCTTTTTTAACTGAACTGTATGTTCCAACTACATCAGACCCTCTCTGAGCCAACTGACTAATGACTCATACTAGTCACTTGGTCTTTGGAACACTAGTCACTTGAGAGAGTCCATAAATGATTGTGGTAATCAGGCACATTTGGGACACTATATCCTACTAGTAAAGTCTATAAAATGTATTTACACATTAAAGGATATGAAGAACTCTAGTTAAAATAATTGTTTTACATTGTGTTAATCATTATTTCCTTAAACTTAGACCACAAAATTTTATTTCTTAAAGTATGACATTCCATGGTACACTTTTCAGGAAATTCAGGCTTAAATAAGTTTTGAGTATTTAATTCTTTGTAGCAATTCACTTTTAAAAGCTTATCTCCACTTGTTGCCTTGTCCCTTGCAATATAGAAACAGCTTAGAGCCGGCCGGGCATGGTGGCTCATGCCTGTAATCCCAGCACATTGGGAGGCTGAGGCAGGCGGATTACAAGGTCAGGAGATTGAGACCATCCTGTCCAACATGGTGAAACCCCGTCTCTACTAAAAATACAAAAATTAACTGGGTGTGGTGGTGTACAGGCGTAGTAGTAGTCCCAGCTACTCGGGAAGCTGAAGCAGGAGAATCGCTTGAACCCAGGAAGCGGAGGTTGCAGCAAGCTGAGATTGCACTACTGTTCTCCAGCCTGGTGCCAGAGCGAGACTCTGTCTCCAAAAAAAAAAAAAAGAGTTTAGAGCCATAATAGTGTACTTTTTTTTTTTTTTTTAAGAGACTTTAGTTCTTGTTGCCCAGACTGGAGTGTAATAGTGCAGTCGCAGCTCACTGCAACCTCTGCTTCCTGGGTTCTAGTGATTCTCCCGCCTCAGCCTCCCAAGTAGTTGGGATTACAGGCATGAGCCACCTCATCCGGCTAATTGTATTTTGAGTAGAGATGGGGTTTCACTATGTCGGCCAGGCTGGTCTTGAACACCTGACCTTAGGTGATCCAACTGCTTTGGCCTCCCAAAGTTTTGGGATTACAGGCGTGAGCCATCAGGCCTGGTCTGTATATTGTATTTTTTGAAGGAAGGATTTATACTTTTTTTGTCCTTTTAAGTCCTTCATTAAAGTTCAAAATTGATAGAGGTAGTCATACTTTAAGTAAGTAGAATAATCAGCTGAGATTTTAGCCTAAGCTGTATAGCTGGCCCTGAGGCCTTGCGACTAAGAAACCCCTTTCTTTCTTTCCAAAGAAGCACGCCCGTACATCAGGCAGAGAGCTAAAGCAGTGCAGTTGTCATTAGTTGCCTCAATGGAGAAACTGAATTTTAATCTACAGCAGAAATTTCCATACTAAATTTTAGAAGTACAGATCCAGATACTGAACTGCTTAATTTCACAGATTGAATGCTAAAGCTCTAAGTCTGTTGACGCTTCTGAATGTCTATCAGAAGAAACATCTGGTTGAAATTTTGTCATACCACAATTGTGATTCACAAACTCGAAATGCTCCAGAATTGGATTGCCTTATCAGACTTCAGGCTCAGAACATACAGCAACGACACATAGTCTTTTTAACAGGTAAAGAGAGCACTCCTAAGCTTTCTATTATGAATATAGGAATGTGGATGAAAGGATTTTATGGGGCTGTGGTGGGTGTCGCTAAGCTTTGATTCTGAAAATGTGAAGGAAAGGATTTTGTGAGGGCTGGGGGCTGTCCACATTTTGAAGGGTTTCATACATGAAACGTTTTTTCTTAATTTAGAGAAGACCATCAAGATGCTTTCCAGTTATACAGATAATGGAATAGTGGTTGCAACTGCTGAAGACTTCATGCAAAACTTTAAAAATCTTGTGGGCTATCACAACTCAATCACAGAAGAAAACCTTCCGCAGCTTGGTGCTAATGAGAATCTTGAGTCCCAGTCAGGTAACTTTTCAGTGGTTTTCATTTTCTTTAACGCAGACAGTAAAAGAGGAATGGTTTTGTTCTGTTACGAAATAATGAAATGACTGTTTCGAAACCACTCGCCTCAGTATAAACAGTCATAGGGAAAGTGTTTGAAGACATTTATCATTCTAATACTTAGCATGCACAAGATCTGCTCATTTATTATACTGTAGCCAGTCTAAGTTGTTAGTTATTATAGATTATGCATTTCTATCTATATTGTAGACAATGCATACTATGGAGTATGCATTTTCTCTTCGAGGGTTTGTAAGCATTATTGGTTACTATTGTCAGCAAAGGGGTTATATTAACAAAAAGGTAGGAAACCAGATATGGCGATTCAGCATTGAGCTGCTAGACCTCCCCACATATATAAAGCAGTTTAATTGCAAGATAGTAGAGCTGTCATAGCTTTAGTCTTTTGTGAGATGGCCTCTGCTTTGGTTCCAGGTTCTATGTGAAATGAAAGATGTACTTTTGTTTTGGATGAAAAAAAGCAGAAATGATCATTCAGTAGTGCTAACCAGTTTAGTAATCCAATGAAGCTAGATGTCAAAAAATTTTATTTTATATTTGTCTTGTCAAATACTGAATTACCGTATAACTTTAGATGCTGTTTTGACATTAACCCCTTTGGAGCTGGGAGTTGGGATTTCCCAACATTAAACGTGAACACATTTCGCAGAAGCTTTTAGCATCGGATTATCTGGACATTCACATCTAGTGTGAGTGTTGTGACTAAGTGAACTTGTGGCAGAAGACCAAGCTTTAAGGGATTGTGGACTTGCAGACCCTGACGCGTTATATTGTGTGAGTAGTGTATAATTTTAAAACGTAAACAAACTGTGTATTTCAATAGAGGAGGACTTTTTGTTTTTTAAATGTAGCTCTTTTAGAAAACGATGAAAAGGATGAAGAGGATATGTCTCTGGATTCAGGGGATGAAATCTCACATATAGAAGTATGCAGCAATTTTCATTCAGAAATATGGGAGAGAGAGACCAAAGGATCACGTGGAACAGATCAAAAAAAGAATACTCAAATTGAGTTGCAGTCGTCTCCTGATGTGCAAAACAGTTTATTAGAAGATAAGACTTATCTTGATTCTGAAGAGAGAACTTCTGTTGATATAGTATGCTCTGAAGGAGAGAACAGCAATTCAACAGAACAAGATTCATATAGTAACTTTCAGGTTTATCATAGTCAATTAAATATGTCCCATCAGTTTAGTCATTTTAATGTTCTCACTCATCAGACATTTTTGGGGACACCATATGCCCTTTCATCAAGTCAGTCTCAAGAAAATGAAAATTACTTCTTATCTGCTTATACTCAAAGCTTGGATACAGATAAATCTCCACCTCCCTTAAGTGGAGGGAAAAGTGATTCTTCCAGGCCATATTCACAAGAGAAATAACCGTAGCAACTTTTTTTTAAAATAGATTGTTGTGGACTTTGTTTATTAACAATTTATATTTCATTCTCTAAACAAAAGGTTCTTGTTCTTTCTCAAATGTTTTTTCTTTTATTTAAATCATGATGGTCTGTAACAGTTGAAGCATCTAAAAATTGAAATAAATATATATTTTTAACATATATTGTACTTGAATTATCTCATGTTGGCACTTCTAAGTTTTACTTTTGTATGTTACCTGTAGTTAGGCTTCAAATTGAAGCCTGTTTTATGTGTAAAATCAGATGCTTGCAGGAGGACGGTAAACAGCAAAGGCTTTACTACTTTTGCTCTAATGTCACCTGATACAAAGTACTTTTGTTGAAGTGAATTATTTTGATTTAGGCTTTTGTATAGTGTTTTTACACAGGTATAAGCCAGTAATAGCAGTGTTAATATTTACAGGATTTTGGCTCAATACCTCAAGATTTAACAATGCAGTTTCATTTAGATAATAAACTATGTACATAGGACACATTTTTTATCCCTAGGCTTAGTCACGTAAAAACTGCCTATTGCTAAAATTCCGGTAACTTCGAGAGCATTGGATTTTTCAGTACTTGTGCAATCCTTGATTTAATGAAATTAACTTTTATATTTCAAAAGATAGGCTTCTGTTTATCAATGGCATTGAACAATTTGATTTTTAAATTAGTTTTAGCAATATTGAAGTATAATGGAAATATATTTTTGAGGTGGTCTTAGTAGTAATTACCATTTGTGGAACACATTAGTGCTATACTAGAAAGATACAGTGGAGATAGCTTTCAAACCTACATCTATTCCTAACTACTGCCTCTAATACTAATTACTAACTTGTTGCTAATGCTAACTTATAAAAATGTTTTTGAAAATTGCAATTTCTACAAATGTCATAAAAGCAGGATTTAGAGAAGAAAACAATTTCCACAGAAGCCTAAATTGAATTTGTTATTTTAGTAAAGTTATATAGAGTTATGGGTCTAGACGTGTTAGTAAGTTAGATAGAACTTTGGCACTTTAGAACAAATGCATGAGTGGTATTTCACTTAATAAGTTACATAAAAAGTGTGAAAGAACACTGTGAGGTCCCAGGAACGCCAGACTATATTAAGGTAAGTAGTAAGTGTTTTTTTAATAGGGCTTCAATACTCAGGTGGTGACAGAGCAGAAGAACATGTTTTTTTTACTACTAAGCTTTTACAAAAGTATGTTTTATTGTATAGAACAAGTACAGCATTTTACTACATAGTATACAAGTTTTTAATGAGCATTTAAAAAAATAAAATCTAGGCTATTTGAAAAATACCGTTGAGCCAGTGAGCACATTTTATAATTTGGAAGACACAAATCAAATGTGAAGGATTTGATTTTCTACATTTAAAATGAAGAACCAAAATTATCTTCTTGATTTTCAGCTAAAGGCAGGAGACTACTTTCCAACTCCTTTTGCTTCTGGAGAAGGCCCTGAAATCACATTGATATATGTTAGTAAAATGTGCACACCTGACTTGCAATGTTGTGTTAAACTAGAATTCTATTCACTTGGAAAACATACTGCTTAGGATAAAATTGTCATTCAAAAATTTTTCAGAAATGCTTGTACTAGACCACTTCATTTGGATATATAAGCTATCACATTTGTAAGATTGTATTTTTAGCATAAAAATCAGTAGGGATGAGAATTTTCTTAAAAATCAAGCCTCCAAAACTATGGGGGTAAATGAAGTCATTCCCTCTCCCCCAATCCACCCCCAACTTCTCTTAGATACTAGGAGGCGTCTCCCTTAATATACATACAGTGTTTGTTTTGTTTGAGACGGAGTCTTGCTGTGTTGCCCAGGCTGGAGTGCAGTGGTGCGATCTCGGCTCACTGCAAGCTCCGCCTCCCAGGTTCATGCCATTCTCCTGCCTCCCAAATAGCTGGGACTACAGGCACCCACCACCACACCCAGCTAATTTTTTGTGTTTTTAGTAGAGACAGGGTTTCACTGTGTTAGCCAGGATGGTCTCGATCTCCTGACCTCGTGATCCACCTGCCTCGGCCTCCCAAAGTGCTGGGATTACAGGCTTGAGCCACACTGCGCCTGGCCAACATCCAGTGTTTATCTTGACTGTCCTAACCTTACCTTAGATGCTAATAGAAGGGTCCTGCTGAAATAACACTGGGCACTATATTTGTGGGTAAATGTGTACATCATATTCCTTTCTCTTTATCTCACAATTTTTGTTTCCACTAAGCAAGAAGTAAATTAACACTTTGTCACTCTAAAGAAATAATTTATGTAAAACTCTTAGTAATCCTGTTTGTCTTCAAATGAGTAAATAGACCAAAGGGGACAATTTTCTAGTTCTGTAGAGGGAAGACATCTGAGTCAGCATTTTGAAATGCAGAGGGTACATGATGACATGGAAAAGGGCACTTATAAACAGCACAGCTTATTCTTCCCTGAGTACAGAGTATATAGTGAATCAAAGCTAACTACAGCCATTCTTTTTAAAGCCCAAGGGATGGAGCAAAGGTTGTAAGCATGTCACCTGTTTTAATCAGAGAGTAAAATAATGAGAAGTCACAACAGTTTGGGAGAAAAAGTAATCTGGTGAGTAAGGTTAGACGTATAATTTCATACTGAATTTACTACTATTTGGGATGTACGTCAATATTCTAAACACTGCCAACACGTCAAGTTTTTTTAAAAGCCACATATTGCTAAGAATTTGTTAAAGCGTAACTGTATTTTTTGTTTTAGGGCCTTATTGATGTTTTGCCGTTCCAATGTATGCATTTTTATACTCAATAAACTTGTCTTAATTTTGTAACTGTCTCATGATTTCGTACTGGAAAGAACTACTCAAAGACGGCAATGTAAAAGCAAGTCCAAGGAAAGTCCCATTTTATTTGTGTCTAACATATAGGAACTGAAATACTTCTTAAAACCTGGGATGCATCAAAGTAACTTAAAACAGCCATTCAACATGTTCCCCGAACCGCCCACGCCACATAAAGAACAGACACATCTACACTTGAAAAAGCTCATACCTGTCTCAGTTCTGAAAGTCCCTTAAGGATTGCTTGCTGTCGATCCCTATTTTTCACCATGTTAGGATTAAGAAGTGGATCCCTGACACAGTCAGAATCAAATAGCTGTCGTTCTTGGCCACAGTCTAAAGCGGGATGAAAGTAACAAATCAGCCAATTACATTAGTAAAATGATACAGCCCTGTGCTATATAATATTCTAAGGAGTCATTAATAAATATGTATCCTAGGAAAGTACTAAGCAAAATTTAAGACATATTCAAGAGAAAATTCCTTCCTCTCTCCAGGAGCAAACATTGTAAGAAACTTTCTAGAACTAAGTGCAGGAATTACTAATTTGGAATTTAAAGTTGGGGGTTTACATGGATCAATTTTTACAGTTAGAATGCTTATATTTACTTACCTTGTGAATTTTGGTACTGAGGGTCCTGGGTTGAAGGCTGAGACAATGGTGCATCGGGATCAAGGTAATAGATCTCATTTGTTCGAACATAGGGAATAAAATGGGATGATTCAGAAATTCCAGGTGATAATTCTGTTTGATTACCTCCTGAAATCAAATTCTCTCTCTCATAGCTACTGTTTTTTAGTGGTAAGTGTAATGTATTTTGAGTTTGTTGGGTTCTGTTTTTCACTGCTGGAACTGGTGGTGATGGAGACCTATTAAAAAAAGAAAAATAGGAGCCTTAGTAAAAAACTGTGTATTTAGATTAAGTATATCTCTTTGATCACATTTCACTTTATGAAACAAAGTCTTGCTGTGTTGCCGAGGCTGGAATGCAGTGGTGTGATCTGAGCTCACTGCAACTTCTGCCTCCTGGGTTCAAGCAACCTGTCCTGTCTCGGCTTCCCAAGTAGCTGGGATTACATGTGCACGCCACTGTGCCCAGCTAGTTTTTGTATTTTTAGTAGAGACAGGGTTCACCACGTTGGCCAGGGCTGGTCTTGAACTCCTGACCTCAGGTGATCCACCTGCCTCGGCCTCCCAAAGTGCTGGGATTACAAGCGTGAGCCACATGCCTGGCCCATTTCACTTTATTCTAAATGTACCTGTAACACCTTTGGGAATATATGCATAGAAGCCTGAGCTCTATAATATCATTCCGTAAAACAGGGGAAAAGAATGGTATTTATTTGTGTTTTTACTAGCACTAGCTATGGTATGCGTACTGTAGCACAAGGGAGAAATTTAATTACTAGATCCTGAGGAACACTGCTGGCTTGGTTAGTCTGAGCCTACTGTTTTCTCCTTAGATAATTCACCATATAATAATATACTCACCATCTGAACAAAACTTGTTTTTAAGCCCCATTCTGAGACAACTAAACCAGCTGGTTCATGCACAAAGACAGAATAAAGATTCTAATTTCTAAATCTCTCATTGACTGAATTTCTCATTGTCCTTATCAGTCATTTCTTCCCATTCACCACTCCTGGCCATCCCTCCTCCCAAAGCAGAATGCCTATTCTGCTAGTGACATAACCTGGAATATCAAAATCACTTAGTTAAGTCTAGAGATAAAAGTAAATGTTATCTACATTCCTGCCTAGGCCCAGTCCAACATGGACCTTCAAGCTCCAGCTAAAGTGCCACCCTATCCCTTAATCCTCTAACCCTCACCTGGAAGCCACACCCTTTCTGACTGTTCTCTACATATAACTATATGCCTCATGCCGTCCAGATCTTGAATCCCTTTTTTGTCCCACACAGAAAGCACTAAATAGCTGCAGAATTAATCTGATGCATACATACCTTTCCTTGCTGAATGAATGAATATTCAGAGGCTCTTCTTCCTAAAAGATGGATAAATGCAGAAAGGAATATATAGCATTTTCACATGTCCCCACAAATATTTTTAGAGCTACTTATTGAAATAATCTGAGGGTAATATTTGAATAACAGGTACTGACTGAGCAATAGAATAAATAGATTCAGTATTTTTCCAGAGTCAAACTAATCCAGTAGTTCCTAATCTCCCAAATTGACCTCTGTCTATATGGACTATAAACAAGGGTTTTAAAGGGGTATTTGAACACATAGCATTCATCTATAGAAGTTGTGTTAAATGTAAAGGACTCAATAATAAAACCTTTTCAGCTTTGTGGGCCATATTGTTTCTCTTGCTAGTCTGTTGTGTGAAGTCAGCCATAGACAATTCATAAAAGAATGAATTGACTATGTTCATTCAAAATTTTACAAAAATGGGTAGCAGCCTGGATTTGCCCATGGGATATAGTTTGCTGATCCCTAATGTAAACTGAAACAGATCAGAACAGCCTTACCAAAGCATACATGTGAGAAACTGTTTTGAATCTAGAAATATCAACACATCTTCTAAGATGGAAGAGCTTTACCTTTTTGACTAGATGCGGCCTGAACTTTGACTCAGTTTCTTGATGAGATGAATGAAAAATTTCTGGTGAAATGCCTCTGTTTTGAGAGAGGTGCCCAGGATTATTTTTTTCTACCAAATGAAGCAATTCCATCTGCCTCCTTACTTTTTTTTCTTCTCTTTGCTTTTGAAGCTGTTTAGGGTACTTTTCTGATGCTGGAATATACCTTTTAGGTGGCTTATTTATATTCCAATCAGGCATTTTAGGATATTTCTTCATGTGTTTTGTTTGTTTCTCTATTCTTGTGAACTGATTACACTGGTCATTATACCGATTGTTTTCTTCTTCTAAGCTGGCTCCTTTATCCTGAGTTAGTTCTTGCTTGTTTTTCTTGGTGCTAAACTGTCCAATAAGTTCTGCTGAAATCTCAGGAGATGAACAATTTGTGATGTCCCTCTCCATTAATGATCCACAATGTGATTCTGCATTGGTGAATATTCCTATATTTAAGTCATCTAAAAAAAAGTTTCAAATGATTTTTTTAAATTATAAACAAAATTTTTAATTTTAAATAACTTTCCCCAAAACATTAAACAATTACTGCCCTCTGAGACTTTTTTCTTTCATTAATTTTCAACAAAACCAAAACTCTATTATACTTATTAAAGAACAACCCCTCATACTCCCAACCACTGGCAACTACCACTCTAATTTCCATCTCTATGAATTGATAATCATGAAAAGATGCTCAACATCATCAGTCACTGGGGGAAATGCAAACCAAAATCACCTAACACTTCACAATCAGTAGAATAACAAGGGTTGGCAAGAATATAGAGAGTCAGAACCCACATGCACTGATGGTGGAAATGTAAAATGATACCACTGCTTTGGAGAAGAGTTTGGTGGTTCTTCAAAATGCTAAACATACAGTACCTGTTACTCATGACTCAGCAATTCTACTCTTCTCTCAAAAGAACTAAAAATGTACATCCACAAAAATCTATATATGAATATTCACAGCAGCATATTAATAATAGCCAAAAAGTGGAAATAACACCAATGTTCATCAACTCATGAATAAAAATGTGGTATGATAAATGTTGTATTTATTCAGTGACAAACAGGAATGAAGTACTGATACATGCTACAACATGGATGAACCTTAAAACATGCTAAGAGAAAGAAGCCAGAGAAGACTATGTGGTCTAATTCCAGTTACATGAAATGTCCAGAACAGGCAGAAATATTCAGAGACAGAACGTTAACTGGAGGAGAAAGAAGAAATAGAAAGTGACAAGTAATGGGTACAGTGTTTCTTTCTCGAGTGATCAAAATGTTTGAGAATTGATTGCAGTAATGGTTGCACCACTGAATACCAAAAAACACTAAACTGTAGGGTAAATTTTGTGGTATGTGACATATTTCAACAAAGCTGTTATCCCTTTATTTTGTAACTTACTGAAAACCTCACCTTTTGTTAATTTTTGAACTTTTGAACTTAATTCTAATTGCTTTAATTATGACTTTAAGTAAATTTTAAATCAAACCACAGTTTCTACACAAATACCTGTTTGCACACCAGTATCCTTCTTAGAAGTTGTATAATTCGTGTATGTATTCATTTTACCGCTGACTTCATCAGAATCATGTCTTGAATTTGAAATGTTAGTAGATGCGTTATATTCCATTTGTATTGTATCAACTGGCAAAGAGAAATTACCTGATAAAACAACACTTAAGGAATATTAATAAAAATTATGTATGTATAGCAGCAACTAAATACAATAATTTTCACTTAATCAGGATGAACACTGCAATAAAAATTTTCTTACAAAAAGTTACCCACATTCCTATCAGTTACTGAATTTAGGGAGATCATTTCATAATTGTTCTCTGTAAAAACAGACACAAAAAGTACACATTTTACCTATTAAATTTTAACATTATTTAACACATTTTAACATTATTTCTGCTTTTATTGCAATTTTCCACATAAATTAAGCATTCCTATTTATAAAATTACACTAGTTTAAGGTCTGAAATTCCTACAAAAATAGTAGGTATATTAAAGGTATTAAAAATAGGCAATCATTTAGGCTGGGTGCAATGACTCACACCTGTAATCCCAACACTTTGGGAGGCCAAGGTGGGAGGGTCATCTGAAGGCAGTAGTTCAAGACCAGCCTGGGCAACAAAGCGAGATTCCATGACTACAAAAAATACAAGGTTGCAGTGAGCTGTGATGGCACCACTGTACTCTAGCCTAGGCAACAGAATGAGTCCTTTTCTCCAAACAAAGAAAAAAGGAATTATTTAAAATCATCTTCTAAAAATATTATAAAGTTCTGGTTAAGCCCTTACCACCAAGATTTTTAATCAATCTAGAAGTGTCATGTCCCTTTTGCGCCAATTCTCGGATTCTCTGTTCTTGTTTTAGTCTCTGTGCCAGTTCCTGCGCTCGCTGCATTGTCTGGAATAGCTCATTTGTCTTGACAGTCATGATTTCCTGTCAATATTGATGTGTTATTAAATACAACTATTAAACATACAAAGACTTGACTATTTCCTCTCAGTAAATATTTTCTAAGCTCCTATGTGTCAGGCACTTGTTTACATACTAAGGGTAGAACAGTCAACAAGGCAAAGTTCCTGCTCTTCTGGAGCTTACATTTTAACATCTTTTTCTACAGCTGTATTCAATCACAAATACGGTAACTCTTTTTACCCAATTCAAATTTATACTAAAAGTTTTCAAAGTTTTAAAAACTGTTCTATTACATTTAAAAATATATTTTAAAAGGTAAACACAAGGTTTATGACCACATCTTGCAGTTCAAATGATGCTTTACTGATTTCCTCATGTTACATAGGGGTAACTGGCTCAGCCTATTCAACTCAATGAAACTGGAACCCAGACCATGTGTCCCTTTACTAGCCAATTTTGGAGTGAAGGTTGCCAAGGGGGAAAACTGCAGTAAAAGGCAAGAAAACATTTAAAGTGCTCTACATTTTAAAACTTTAGCAAGTGAGTATTTTTGTTAAGTTAGCTCAAATATGGTACCACCACCAAATATACCTATGTTGTCTCCTAGTATCTACTTTTTAAAAAGGCCATTTAGGCCAGGCGCGGTGGCTCACGCCTGTAATCCCAGCACTCTGGGAGGCCGAGGTGGGTGGATCACGAGGTCAGGAGATCGAGACCATCCTGGCTAACACTCGGTGAAACCCCGTCTCTACTAAAAATGCAAAAAATTAGCCGGGCATGGCAGCGGATGCCTGTAGTCCCAGCTACTTGGGAGGCTGAGGCAGGATAATGGCGTGAACCCGGGAGGCGGAGCTTGCAGTAAGCCGAGATCATGCCACTGCACTCCAGCCTGGGTAACTGAGCGAGACTCTGTCTCAAAAAAAAAAAAAAAAAAAAAGAGTCATTTAACACAGAGATCTCTAGGACAGTCACAAATTGTATCATCAATCCCAGCCAATTATTCTGCAAATGTATGTTCCTGTTCATAAGTGGATACTGATAGGTCAATCATTTCTCTTAACATACCTAGAATAATTATTAATATAATAATTATTGCTTAGAAATGAAGCAAAGAAACTAGGACTGGATAAAAATGAAGTGCATAGGGAACACCTGCTTTGTGCTGTGACCTCCTCTACAGAAAAAGCCAAACCAATATAACATTTGAGAACTATTATCATGTGAAATAATGAAACTTTCTCAAGCTTCCCTCTTTCCTAACTTTATGTGAAGGTCTGACATGTCCATACATAGCTTCACAATTTCAAAATAATAGAAATGTTCAACTTCTGGTTATTTTTCCTTTAAAAATACATCCATTTTTATTCTAAAATGTTACAATTAGGAGGCCAAGCATGGTAGCTCACACCTGTAATACCAATACTTTAGGAGGCTGAGGTGGAAGGATCGCTTGAGCCCAAGAGCTTGAGACCAGCCTAGGCAACAGAGTGAGACCCTGTCTCCTCCACACACCAACAAAAAAATCAGCCAAATGTGGTGGTACGTGCCTGTAGTCCCTGCTACTGAGGAGACCAAGGTGGAAGGACAACTTGTACCCAGAGGTCAAGACTGCAGTGAGCTATGATTGCACCACTGTACTCCAACCTGAGCAGAAGAGTGAGACCCTGTCTCAAAAACAAAATCAAAAATCAAAGTTACAATTAGAATGTAAATACCTACTTCCTTTTGTTTTTGCTTAAGTATGTCTTCTTCATACTGTTTCTGCATCTCTTCACGTTCCTGTGCTAAGCGAAGCTCCTCTTCTTGTTCTTCCTTCTTTCTTTGCTCTTCCTCCAGTTGTTTCTTCCTGCGCTTCTCTTCTACCTGGGCAGTGATGGCTTTCTAGTCATAAGCAATCACATAAATCATTGTCAAAAATAAAAATCTGTGAAGCAGGAGGGACTTCAAGCAAGATGGCTGACTACATACATTCAGTGCTCACCTTTTCCACAGAGGGGAACCAGAATAATGAGTAGACAATCATACTTCACGTAGATCTAACAGCGAATAGTGGAATTCAAAATGACAGGAAGCATCAAAAGCAAGGAATGAAGCAAAGCAGCCTGTCTTGACAGGATTAGCTAGGAGTCTACAGAGGCTGCCTAATTGGAGGAAAAGGAAAGTGAGCAATCCCCAGCAATCCACATTCCCACCAAGGACTCCTACAATCCTAATCACCAAATAGCCCCTTGACCCTTGTGGGTCTCAAGACTAACAGGGCATTACCTGGAGACCACATGAAAGCACTGCTCAAGAGGGAGCTCACACTAAGTACCACAAACACCCAAGACCTGAGGAACTGTAGCATGGCACTATTTTGAGAGCCCAGCTCCTAGTGGACCTGCATCTTGCCCTGGGGCCCGGCCCTACAGCCCCTGCATCTCCACATTCCTAGAGACCCACTGACATTCACCATCTGCAAGAGCAACTCACTGAAAGCAAACCCACCTCCCTAGCAGCAGAGCTACAATGCAGCTGCTACTGCCCCAACCTAAGCATTCTGCTGGTAGCCTGGAAATCATCCCACCCCTGCCTACAACAGCCAGCACCTGCACACAACACCTTGGGAACCTGGGGGCAGATCTGCCCAGCCTTGCTTCATCTCCACCAGTAACCAAGCACATGGTCCAGGGATCTGGGGATTGCCCTGCCCAGGACACCACCATTGGCACCTGAGCACTCCTCCCAGAGTCTGGGCCCAATCAACCTGCCATTACCATCAGAGCTGGCAGCCACCCACATATGCCACCAGCAAGTCTGAGGACTGGCCCACGCAGCCCATCATAGACACCGCCAAAACCACCGTTGACTGCTTGGATCCCAGAGGGTTGTCCCACTACTACTACTGCCATTTCCCATGTTTGCTGCCCAGTGGCTTGAAAACCTACTCACCCACCCAACCCACTGCCACCATTCCCAGAACTAAATGAAACTGAAACAAAAAAATACAATAGATAAATGAAACAAAAAGCTGGTTATTTGAAAAGATAAATAAAATGGATAGATCATTAGCAAGATTAACCAAGAAAAGAACAGAGAAAAATCCAAATAACCTCACTAAGAAACGAAACAGGAGATATTACTGACACCACTGAAATACAAAAGATCATTCAAGGCTACTATGAATACCTTTACACACATAAACCAGAAAATGTAGACGAAACAGATAAAGTCCTGGAAAAATACAACCATCCTAACTTAAATCAGAAATAATTAGATACTCTGAACAGACCAATAGCAAGCAGTGAGACTGAAATGGTAATTAAAAAATTACCAACAAAAAAAAGTCCAGGACCAGATGGATTCACAGCAGAATTCTACCAGACATTCAAAGAATTGGTACCAATCCTTTTGATACTATTCCACAAGATGGAGAAAGAAGGAACACTCCCTAATTCATTCTATGAAGCCAGCATCACCCTAATACCAAAACCAGGAAAGGACGCACCCAAAGAAGAAAACTACAGACCGCTATCTTTGATGAACACAGATGCTAAAATCCTTAACAAAATACTAGCTGAGTCTAACAACATATCAAAAAGATAATCCACCATGATCAAGTGGGTTTCATACCAGGGATGCAGGGATGGTTTAACATACTCAAGTCAATACATGTAATAAATGTAATTCTTAAAAGAAGAACAAAAATCACACGATCCTCTCAATAGGTGCAGAAAAAGCATTTGACAAAATCCAGCATCCTTTATGATTAAAACCCTCATTTAAATCAGCATACAAGGGACATACTTTAATGTAATAAAAGCAATGTATGACAAACCCACAGCCAACATAATACTGAATGGGGAAAAGTTGAAAGCATTCCCTCGGAGAACAGGATCAAGACAAAGATGCCCACTCTCACCACTCCTCTTCAACATAGTACTGGAAGTCCTAGCCAGAGCAATCAGACAAGAGAAATAAATAAAGGGCATCCAAATCAGTGAAGAGGAAGTCAAACTGTCCCTGTTTGCTGATGACATGACTGTTTACCTTAGGAGTCCCTAAGACTCCTCCAGAAAGCTCCCAGAACTGATAAAGGAATTCTGCAAAGTTTCTGGATACATAATTAATGTACACAAATCAGTAGCTCTTCTATACACCAACAGCGACCAAGCAGAGAATCAAATCAAGAACTCAACCCCTTTTACAACTGCAAAAAAATACCTAAAATACTTAGGAATATACCTAACACAGAATTTGAAAGACCTCTACAAGGAAAACTACAAAACACTGCTGAAAGAAATCACAGATGACACAAACAAATGGAAACACATCCCATGCTCATGTATTGGTAGAATCAATATTGTGAAAATGACCATACTGCCAAAAGCAATCTACAAATTCAGCGTAATCCCCATCAAAATACCACCATCATTCTTCACAGAGTCAGAAAAAACAATTCTAAAATTCATATGGAACCAAAAAAGAGCTCACATAGACAAAGCAAGACTAAGCAAAAAGAACAAATCTGGAGGCAGCACACTACCTGATTTCAAATTATACTATAAGGCCACAGTCACCAAAACAGCATGGTACTCATACAAAAACAGGCACATAGACCATTGGAACAGAATAGAGAACCCAGAAATAAACCCAAATACTCACAGCCAACTGATCTTCAACAAAGTAAACAAAACATAAAGTGGGGAAAAGAAGCCCTTTTCAACAAATGGTGCTGGCATAATTGGCTAGCCACATATAGGAGAAAGAAACTGGATCCTTCTCTCTCACCTTATAAAAAATCAACTCAAGATGGACTAAGTACTTAAACCTAAGACCTGAAACTATAAAAATTCTAGAAGATGGAGGGTTGCTGGCAAGATGGCCGAATAGGAAGAGCTCCAGTGTGCAGCTCCCAGCAAGATCGATGCAGAAGGCAGGTCGTTTCTGCATTTCCAACTGAGGTACCTGGTTCATCTCACTGGGGCTAGTTGGACAGTGGGTGCAGCCCACTGAGGGCGAGCCAAAGCAGGGTGGGGAGTTGCCTCACCCAGGAAGTGCAAAGGGTCAGGGAAATCTCTCCTCTACCCAAGGGAAGCAATGAGGGACTGTGCCATGCCATGAGGAATGGTGCATTCTGGCCAGATACTGTGCTTTTCCCACAGTCTTCGCGACCCACAGACCCGGAGATTCCCTCTGGTGCCTATGCCACTAGGGCCCTGGATTTCAAGCACAAAACTGGGCAGTCGTTTGGGCAGACACCGAGCTAACTGTAGGAGTTTTTTTTCCATACCCCAGTGGTGCCTGGAACGCCAGTGAGACTGAACCGTTTACTCCCCTGGAAAAGGTGCTGAAGCCAGGGAGCCAAGTGGTTGGGCTTGGAGGGTCCTACCCCCACAGAGCTCAGCAAGCTCAGATCCACTGGCTTGAAATTCTCACTGCCAGCACAGCAGTCTGAGGTTGACCTGGGAATCTCGAGCTTGGTGGGGGGAGGGGCATCCACCACTGCTGAGGCTTGAGTAGGCGGTTCTACCCGCACAGTGTAAACAAAGCCGCCTGGAAGTTCGAACTGGGCAGAACCCACCGCAGCTCAGCAAGGCCGCTGTGGCCAGATTGCCTCTCTAGATTCCTCCTCCCTTGACAGGGAATCTCTGAAAAAAAAGGCAGCAGCCCCAGTCAGGGGCTTATAGATAAAACTCCTACCTCCCCGAGACAGAGCACCAGGAGGAAGGGGTAGCTGCAGGTGCAGCTTCAGCAGACTTAAACATCTCTGCATGGCGGCTCTGAAGAGAGCAGTGGATCGCCAAGCACAGCATTTGAGCTCTGCTAAGGGTCAGACTGCCTCCTCAAGTGGGTCTCTGATCCACGTGTATCCTGACTAGGAGACACCTCCTAGTAGGGGCTGACAGACACTTCAAACAGGAGAGCTCTGGCTGGCATCTGGTAGGTGCCCCTCTGGGATGAAGCTTCCAGCGGAAGGAACAGGCAGCAATCTTTGCTGCTCTGCAGTCTTCGCTGGTGATACCCAGGCAAACAGGATATGGAGTGGACTTCCAGCAAACTCCAGGAGACCTGCAGCAGACGGGCCTGACTATTAGAAAGAAAACTAACAAACAGAAAGAACTGGCATCAACATCAACAAAAAGGTCATCCACTCAGAGACCCCATCCAAAGGTCAACAACATCAAAGATCAAAGGTAAATAAATCCATGAAGATGGGGAGAAACCAGCACAAAACCCAAAATTCCAAAAATCAGAACGCCTCTTCTCCTCCAAAGGATCACAACTCCTTGCCAGCAAGGGAACAAAACTGGACAGAGAATGAGTTTGAGGAATTGACAGAAGAAGGCTTCAGAAGATGGGTAATAACAAACTCCTCCGAGCTAAAGGAGCCTGTTCTAACCCAATGCAAGGAAGCTAAGAACCTTGAAAAAAGGTTAGACAAATTGCTAACTAGAATAACCAGTTTAGAGAAGAACAAAATGACCTGATGGAGCTGAAAAACACAGCACGAGAACCTTGTGAAGCATACACAAGTAACAATGGCTGGTGTATCAATAGATGAACTGATTAAGTGGAAAAAGGGTATTAGTGATTGAAGATCAACTTAATGAAATAAAGTGAAAAGACAAGATTAGAGAAAAAAGAATGAAAAAGAACAAACACAGCCTCCAAGAAATGTGGGAGTACATGAAAAAACCAAATCTACATTTGATTGGTGTACCTGAAAGTGACAAGGAGAATGGAACTAAGTTGGAAAACACTCTTCAGGATATTATCCCGGAGAACTTCCCCAACCTAGCAAGACAGGCCAACATTCAAATTCAGGAAATGCGGAGACCACCACAAAGATACTCCGCGAGAAGAGCAACCCCAAGACACATAACTGTCAGATTCACCAAGGCTGAAATGGAGGAAAAAGCGTTAAGGGCAGCCAGAGAGAAAGGTCAGGTTACCCACAAAGGGAAGCCCATCAGACTAACAGTGGATCTCTTGGCAGAAACCCTACGAGCCAGAAGAGACTTGGGGCCAATATTCAACATTCTTAAAAAAAAGAATTTTCAACCTGGAATTTCATATCCAGCCAAACTCAGTTTCATAAGCGAAGGAGAAATAAAGTCCTTTACAGATAAGCAAATACTGAGAGATTTTGTCACCACTAGGCCTGCCTTACAAGAGCTCCTGAAGGAGGCACTAAACATGCAAAGGAACAACCAGTACCAGCCACTGCAAAAACATACCAAATTGTAAAGACCATCAACACTATGAAGAAACAGCATCAACTAATGAGCAAAATAACCAGCTGGCATCATAATGACAGGATCAAATTCACACATAACAATATTAACCTTAAATGTAAATGGGCTAAATGCCCCAATTAAAAGACACAGACTGGCAAATTGGATAAAGAATCAAGACCCATCAGTGTGCTATATTCAAGAGACATCTCACATGCAAAGACACACATAAGCTCAAAACAAACGGATGAAGGAGGATTTACCAAGCAAACGGAAAGAAAGCAGGGGTTGCAATCCTAGTCTCTGATAAAACTGACTTTAAACCAACAAAGATCAAAACAGACAAAGAAGGCCATTACATAATGGTAAAGGGATCAATGCAACAAGAAGAGCTAACTATCCTAAATATATATGTGCCCAATACAGAAGCAGCCAGGTTCATAAAGCAAGTTCTTAGAGACCTACAAAGAGACTTAGACTCCCACACAATAATAGGGAGACTTTAACATCCCACTGTCAATATCAGACGGATCAAAGAGACAGAAAATTAACAAGGATATTCAGGACCTGAACTCAGCTCTGGACCAAGCGGACCTAATAGATATCTACAGAACTCTCCACCCCAAATCAACAGAATATACATTCTTCTCAGGACCTCATAACACTTATTCTAAAATTGACCACAGAATTGGAAGTAAAACACTCTTCAGCAAATGCAAAAAAAATGGAAATCATAACATAGTCTCTTAGACCACAGTGCACTCAAACTAGAACTCAGGATTAAGAAACTCACTCAAAACTGCACAACTACATGGAAACTGACCAACCCGCTTCTGAATGACTACTGGGTAAACAACAAAATTAAGGCAGAAATAAAGATGTTCTTTGAAACCAATGAGAACAAAGAGACCATGTACCAAAATCTCTGGGACACATTTAAAGCAGTGTTTAGAGGGAAATTTATAGCACTTAATGCCCACAAGAGAAAGCAGGAAAGATCTAAAATCGACACCCTAACATCACAACTAAAAGAATAAGAGAAGCAAGAGCAAACAAATTCAAAAGCTAGCAGAAGACAAGAAATAACTAAGATTAGAGCAGAACTGTAGGAGATAGAGACACGAAAAAGCCTTCAAAAAACTCAATGAATCCAGGAGCTGGCTTTTGGAAATGATCAACAAAATAGACCACTAGCCAGATTAATAAGAAGAAAAGAGACAAGAATCAAACAAATGCAATAAAAAATGATAAAGGGGGCCACGTGCAGTGGCTCTCGCCTGTAATCCCAGCACTTTGGGAGACGGAGGTGGGCGGATCACGAGGTCAGGAGATTGAGACCATCCTGGCTAACACGGTGAAACTCCATCTCTACTAAAAAATACACAAAATTAGCCAGGCATGGTGGTGGGTGCCTGTAGTTCCAGTCACTTGGGAGGCTGAGGCAGGAGAACGGCGTGAACCCGGGAGGCGGAGCTTGCAGTGAACCAAGATCTCACCACTGCACTGCAGCCTGGTCAACAGAGTGAGACTCCATCTCAAAAAAAAAAAAAAAAAAACAAGATAAAGGGGGTATCACCACCGATCCCACAGAAATATGAACTACCATCAGAGAATACTATAAATACCTCTATACAAATAAACTAGAAAATCTAGAAGAAATGGACACATACACCCTCCCAAGTCTAAACCAGGAAGAAGACAAATCCCTGAATAGATGAATAACCAGGTCTGAAATTGAGGCAGTAATAGCCTACCAACCAAAAGAAGTCCAAGACCAGATAGATTCATAGCTGAATTCTACCAGAGGTCAAAGAGGAGCTGGTATCATTCCTTCTGAAACTACTGCAAACAATAGAAAGAGAGGGAATCCTCCCTAACTCATTTTATAAGGTCAACATCATCCTGATACAAAAACCTGGCAGAGACACAAGAACAAAAAAAGAGAATTTCAGGCCAATATCCCTGATGAACATCGATGCAAAAATCCTCAATAAAATACTGTCAAACCAAATCCAGCAGCACATCAAAAAGCTTATCCACCACAATCAAGTTGGCTTCATATCTGGGACGCAAGGCTGGTTCATCATACGCAAATCAATAAACATAATCTATTCACATAAACAGAACCAATGACAAAAACCACATGATTATCTCAATAGATGCAGAAAAGGCCTTTGACAAAATTTAACATCCCTTCATGCTAAAACCTCTCAATAAACTAAGTATTGATGGAATGTATCTCAAAATAATAACAGCTATCTATGACAAACCCACAGGCAATATCATACTGAATAGGCAAAAACTGGAAGCATTCCCTTTGAAAAACAGCACAAAACAAGGATGCCCTCTCTCTCCACCCCTATTCAACATAGTATTGGAAGTTCTGGCCAGGGCAATCAGGCATGAGAAAGAAATAAAGGGTATTCAAATAGGAAAAGAGGAAGTCAAATTGTCTCTGTTTGCAGATGACATGATTGTATATTTAGAAAACCCCATTATCTCAGCCCAAAATCTCAAGCTGATAAGCAACTTCGGCAAAGTCTCAGGATACAAAATCAATGTGCAAAAATCACAAGCATTCCTATACATCAATAACAGACAAACAGAGAGCCAAATCATGAGTGAACTCTCATTCACAACTGCTACTGAGAGAATAAAATACCTAGGAATACAACTTACAAGGGATGTGAAGGACCTCTTCAAGGAGAACTACAAACCACTGCTCAAGGAAATAAAAGAGAACACAAACAAATGGAAAAACATTCTATACTCATGGATAGGAAGAATCAATATTGTGAAAATGGCCATACTGCCCAAAGTAATTTATAGATTCAACGCTATCCCCATCGAGCTACCTTTGACTTTCTTCACAGAATTGGAAGAAACTACTTTACATTTCTTATGGTATCAAAAAAGAGCCCACATAGCCAACACAATCCTAACCAAAAAGAACAAAGCTGGAGGCATCACGCTGCCTCACTTCAAACTATACTACAAGGCTACAATAACCAAAGCAGCATGGTACTGGTACCAAAACAGATACACAGACGAATGGAACAGAACAGAGGCCTCAGAAATAACACCACATATCTACAACCATCTGATCTTTGACAAACCTGACACAAACAAGCAATGGGGAAAGAATTCCTTATTTCATAAATGGTATTGGGAAAACTGACTAAGCCATATGCAGAAAACTGAAACTGGATCCCTTCCTTACACCTTATACAAAAATTAACTCAAGATGGATTAAAGACTTAAATGTAAGACCTAAAACCATAAAAACCCTAGAAGAAAACCTAGGGCAATATCATTCAGGACACAGGCATGGGCAAAATGACTAAAACACCAAAAGCAATGGCAAAAAAGCTGAAATTGACAAATGGGATCTAATTAAACTAAAGAACTTCTGCACAGCAAAAGAAACTATCATCAGAGTGAACAGACAACCCACAGAATGGGAGAAAAGTTTTGCAATCTATCCATCTGACAAAGGGCTAATACTCAAAATCTACAAAGAACCTAAACAAATTTACAAGAAAAAACACCATCAAAAAGTAGGCAAAGGACTATGAGCAGACACTTCTCAAAAGAAGACATTTATGCAGCCAAGAAACATATGAAAAAAAGATCATCATCACTGGTCATTAGAGAAACGCAAATCAAAACCACAACGAGACACCATCTCATGCCAGTTAGAATGGCGATCATTAAAAAGTCAGGAAACAACAGATACTGGAGAGGATGTGGAGAAATAGGAACACTTTTACACTGTTGGTGGGAGTGTAAATTAGTTCAACCATTGTGGAAGACAGTGTGGCAATTCCTAAAGGATCTAGAACCAGAACTACCATTTGACCCAGCAATCCCATTACTGGGTATATACCCAAGGGATTATAAATCATTCTACCATAAAGATACATGCGGCTGGGTGTGGTGGCTCACGCCTGTAATCCCAGCACTTTGGGAGGCTGAGGCAGGCAGATCATGAGGTCAGGAGATTGAGACCATCTTGGCCAACATGGTGAAACCCTGTTTCTACTAAAAATACAAAAATTAGCCAGGCATGGTGGCAGGCGCCTATAATCCCAGCTACTTTGGAGGGTGGGGCAGGAGAATCACTTGAACCTGGGAGGTGGAGGTCGCAGTGAGCTGAGATTGCACCACTGCACTCCAGCCTGGCGACACAGCCAGATTGTCTCAAGGAAAAACAAAAAAAAGATACGTGCACATGTATGTTTATTGTAGCACTACAGCAAAGACTTGGAACCAACCCAAATGCCCATCAATGATAGACTAGATAAAGAAAATGTGTCCTATAATCCCAACACTTTGGGAGGCCGAGGCAGGCAGATCACAAGGTCAGGAAATCGAGACCATCTGGCTAACACGGTGAAACACCGTCTCTACTAAAAATACAAAAAATTAGCCGGGCATGGTGGCAGGTGCCTGTAGTCCCAGCTACTCAGGAGGCTGAGGCAGGAGAATGGCATGAACCCAGGAGACAGAGCTTGCAGTGAGCCGAGATCACACCACTGCACTCCGGCTTGGGCAACAGAGCAAGACTCCATCTCAAAAAAAAAAAAAAAAAGGAAATGTGGCATACATACACCATTAATACCATGCAGCCATAAAAAGGGATGAGTTCATGTCCTTTGTAGGGACATGGATGAAGCTGGAAACCATAATTCTCAGCAAACTAACAAAAGAACAGAAAACCAAACACTGCATGTTCTCACTCATAAGTGGGAGTTGAACTACGAGAATACATGGACACGGGGAGGGGAACATCACACACTGGGGCCTGTCAGCGCGTGGGGGCCTCTAGTGGAGGGATACCATTAGGAGAAATACCTAATGTAGATGATGAGTTGATGGGTGCAGCAAACCACCATGGCACGTGTATACCTATGTAACAAAACTCCATGTCTGCACATGTACCCCAAAACTTAAAGTATAATAAGCAACAACAAAAAAAGATATGGGAGAAATAATAAATAACCATAAATACAAAAAAACAAGATAACATTGGAAAAACCCTTCTAGATGTTGGCTTAGGCAAAGATTTCATGACCAAAAACCCAAAAGCAAATGCAATAAAAACAAACATAAATAGCTGGGACCTAATTAAAGAGCTTTTGCACGGCAAAACAAACACTCAGCAGAGTAAACAGACAACCTGCAGAGTGGGAGAAAATCTTCCCAATCTATATATCTGACAAATGACTAATAACCAGAATCTACAACAAACTCAAATCAGTAAGAAAAAAAACAAACAATCCTATCAAAAAGTGAGCTAAGGACAGGAATAGACAATTCTCAAAAGAAGATATACAAATGGCCAACGAACATATGAAAAAATGCTCAACATCACTAATGATCAGGGAAATGCAAATCAAAACCACAATGTGATATCACCTTACGAATTGCCATAATTAAAAAATCAAAAAACAGTAGATGTTGGTGTGGATGTGGTGATCAGGCAACACTTCTACATTGCTGGTGGGAAAGTAAACTAGTACAGCCACTATGGAAAACAGTGTGGAGATTCCTTGAAGAATTAAAAGTAGAACTACCATCTGATCCAGTAATCCCACTACTGGGTATCTACCCAGAAGAAAAGAAGTCATTATTCAAAAAAGATACTTGCACATGCATGTTTATAGCAGCACAATTCACAATTGGAAAATCATGGAACCAACCCAAATGCCCATCAATCAACGAGTGGATAAAGAAACTGTGACATACATATATATATATATATATATAGAATGGAATACTACTCAGCCATAAAAAGGAATGAATTAACAGCATTTGCAATGACCTGGATGAGACTGGGGACTATCATTCTAAGTGAAGTAACTTAGGAATGGAAAACCAAACATCGTATGTTCTCACTTATATGTGGGAGCTAACCTATGATGATGCAAAGGCATAAGAATGATACAACGGACTTTGGGGACTTGTAGGGAAGAGTGGAGGTCGGTGGGGGGGATTAAATAAACATATATGATGCAATGTATACTACTCGCATGATGGGTGTACCAGGATCTCACAAATCACCACTAACTAATTTATTCATGTAACCAAATACCATCTGTACCCCAATAACTTATGGAAAAATAAAAATTTTTAAAAAGCAAGGAAATAGGACACCTCCAAAGGAATACAATAATTCTCCAGCAACAGATCTCAATCAAAAAGCAAGTTATGAAATCCCAGAAAAAAATTCAAAATTTCAATACTAAAGAAGCCCAATGAGGTACAAGAGAATACTGAAAACCAATACAAAAAAGAAAAACAATTCAGGGTATGAAGAGAAATGTACCAAAGAGGTAGATATCAGAAAAACAACCACCAAACAAATTCTGGAAATGAAGAAATCATTGAATGAAATACAAAGCATATCTGGAAACTTCAACAATAGATTACATAAAACACAAGACTTGTAGAGCCTAAAGATAGGTCTTTAAAAATAACACATTCAGAAAAAAAAGCAAAAAGAATAAAAAAGAATCAGGCTAGCTTTTGTGACATATGGGACACCAAAAGGGACCAAATATTTGAATTTTCAGTGTCTGAGAAGGCAAACAGAAAGGATAGAGTTAGAAAGCCTATTTAATGAAATAAAAGATGAAAACTTCTCAGGTCTAGCAAGAGGTTTAGTAATCCAGACACAGGAGGCTCAAAGATCCCCAGATAGAAACACTGCAAAAAATTCTTCTCCACAGCATGTTATAGTCAAACTGTTAAAAGTTAAGAGACAAAGAGAAAATTCTAAAAACCATGCAAGAGAAAAGCATCTCATCACCTATAAAGGAACCCCCATCAGACTAACAGCATTTTTCTCAGCAGAAACCTTAGAGCCAGGAGAGAATTATATCTAAAGTGCTGAAAGGGGGGAAGAAAAACCTGCCAAAGATACTACACCCAGCAAAGTTATCCTTCATAAATGAAGAATATATAAAGTCTTTCGTAGACAAGCAACAGCTGCGGGAAGTCATCACCACTAGACCAGTCATACAAGAAATGCTAAAGTTCAGGGAGTCTACACCTGGAAGCACAACAGCGATTAACTACCACCAAGAAAACACCTGAAAATACAAAAACCACTGGTAGGGCAAACAAATAAAGAGGAGAAAAAACCTCAAATGTTACCACTACAGGATGCCACCAAACCACAATGTTAAACAAAAAGAAAGAAACACACTAAAGAGAAAAAGAAAGGAATCGAACATTTTCACTACAGAAAACTACCAAGCCACATTGATAAATAATGAAAGGAATAAAGGATATACAAACTACAAAAAAAAAAAAAAAAAGAGACAGGATTAAGTCTTCATATATTAATAACTTTGCATGTAAACTAAGTAAATTAAAAGGTATAGACTGCCTGAATGAATAAAAACCAGCCAAACAAACAAAACATATTTGCTGACCATAAGAAAGTCACTTCATCTGTGAAGACATAAAAAGACTAAAAGGGAAGAAATGGAAAAGAAATATTCAACACAGCCAGAACCAAAAGCGAGCAAGAATTGCTGTACTTATTTCAGATGACAAAGACTTTAAGTCATGAACATTAAAAAGAGACAAAGAAGGTCATTCTATAATGATAAAGGGATCAATTCAGCAAGACGATATAACAACTGCAAACATACGTACACAACACCAGAACACCTAGAAATATAAAGCAAGCATTATTAGATCTAAAGGTAGAGATAGACTACAATACAATAATAGTTGGGGATTTCAATACCTCACTCTCAGCACTAGATAGATCATCTAAAAAGAAAATTAACCAACATTGGACTTAAACTGTACATTAAGCCACACAGACCTAACAGCCTTACAGAACATCTCATCCATCAGTTAAGAGAACACACATTCTTTTCATTAGCACAAGGATTATTCTCCAGGACAGATCATATGTTAGGACACAAAACAAATCTCAACAAACTTTAAAAAACTGACTTCATATCAAATACCTTCTCAAACTACAATGGAACAAAACTGATAATCAATAACGAGAATAACACTGGCAACTGTACAAATAAACAGAAATTAAACAACATGCTTCTGAACAAGCATCCAGTCAAGGAAAAAATTTAAAAAAAAATTCTTGAAAAAATGAAAATTGAAACATAACATACCAAAACCTATGGGATACAGAAAAAGCAGTGCTAAGAGGGAAATTTTCGCAATAAGTGCATTTATCAAAAAAGTGGAAACATTTCAAAAAGCAATCTAATGACGTACCTAAAAGGAACTAGAAAAGAACAAACTCCAAATTAGAAGGAAAGAAATAATAAACACTAGAGCAGAACTAAACAAAATAGAGACAAAAAACACAATACAAAGGATCAAGAAACAAAGATTTTTTAAAAGATAAACAAAACCAATAAGCTACTTGTTAGACTAACCAAAAACCAAAGAGAGAAAACCCAAATAAAATCAGGAATGAAAAAGGAGAAATTACAACTGATACCACAGAAATACAAGAGATCATCAGAGGCTATTATGAACAACTACACACAAATAAACTAGAAAACCTGGAAGAAATGGATAAATTCCTGGACACACACAAGCTATCAAGAATGAATCAGGAAGAAATAGAAAACCTGAACAGACCAATAATGAGTAATGAGACTGAATTGGTAATAAAAAGTCTCCCAACAAAGGAAAGTCCAGGACCAGACAACTTCACTAATGAATTCTATCAAACTATCAAAGAACTAACCAATTCTTCTCAAACTATTCCAAAAAAGTCAAAGAGGAGGGAATTTTCCCTAACTCATTCTGTGAGGCCAGCATTGATTGCCCTGATACCAAAGCCAGAGAAGGATAGAACAAAAAAGAACAAAGAAAATTATAGGCCACTATTTTTGATGAACATAGATGCAAAAATTCTCAACAAAATACTAGCAAACTCAATCCAACAGCACATGAGAAAACTAATACCCAACAATTAAGTGGGGTTTATTCTAGCGATGCAGGGAGAATTCAACATATACAAATCAATAAATGTGATACATCACATCAACAGAATGAAAGACAAAAACCATATGATCTTCTCAGTAGACAAGAAAAAACATTTCACAAAATTCAACATCACTTAATAATAAAAACTCTCAACAAACTAGGCACAGAAGGAATATACCTTAACATAATAAAGACTATATATGACAAACCCACAGCTAACATCATAGTTAATGGGGAAAAGCTGAAAGAAAGCCTTTCCCCTAGGAGCTAAAACAAAATAAGGATGCCCACTTTCACCATTCTTATTCAACATAGCAACAGAAGTCCTAGCCTGAGCAACCAGGCAAGATAAATAAAGGGCACCTAAATTAGAAAAGATAAAATAAAAAGTCCCCTATACAAAAATTACCCAGGCATGGTGGCGCACACCTGTAATTCCAGCTACTTGGGTGGAATTGCTTGAAGCCAGAAGGTGGAGGTTGTAGTTAATGGGAATTGCTTGAACCCAGAAGGTGGAGGTTGTAGTGAGCCAACACTGTGCCACTGAAGTCCAGCCTGGGCGACAGCTGTCTCAAACAAAACAAAACAAAACAAAACAACTAAAATCAAAACATCCCCTTTGCTGATGTTACGATCTTATAGCTTAAAAACCCTAGACTCCACTGGTGCACTGGCTCATGCCTGAAATACTAGCACTCTGGGAGGCCAAGGCGGGTGGATCATCTGAGGTCAGGAGCTCGAGACCAGCCTGGCCAACACTGTGAAACACCATCTCTACTAAAAAAATACAAAAATTAGCAAGGTGTGGTGGCACACGCCTGTAGTCCTAGCTACTTGGAAGGCTGAGGCAGAAGAATCGCTTAAACCCGGGGCCGAGATCACGTCATTGCACTCCAGCCTAGGCGACAGAGCGAAGGCTCTGTATCAAAAACAAACAAACAAACAAAACCCAAAAACAAAACCTAGACTCCACAAAAAAACTCACAGCTGATCAATACATTCAGTAAAGTTGCAGAACACAAAATCAACATACAAAAATCAGTAGCATTTCTATACACTAGCTGAGAAATAAAGAAGGCAATCCCACCTACAATAGCTACAAAAAATAAAATACCTAGGAATAAATTTAACCAAGGGGGTTACACATTTCTACACACAAAAAAACTACAAAACAGATGAAAGAAACTAAAGAGGACACAAACAAATGGCAAGATATCCCGTGTTCATGGATCAGAAGAATTATGCCTAAAGCAATCTACAAATTCAATGCTATCTCTATCAAAATACCACCTTCATTTTTCACAGAAATAGAAACAATTCTAAAATATCTATGAAACCAAAAAAGAGCCGTAATAACTAAATCAAGGTGGATCACAAGAACAAAGCTGAAGGCATCACACTACCTGACTCAAAATTTATTACAAGAATAGTAACCACAACAGCATGGTATTCATATAAAAACAGACATATAGATCAATGGAACAGAATAGAGAATCCAGAAATAAATCCATGTATTTACAGCCAACTGATTTTCAACAAAAGTGTCAAGAACATAGTTGGGGAAAGCACATACTCTTCAATAAATAATGCTGGGAAAATTGGATATCTATATTCAGAGGAATGAAGCTGGAGCCCCATCTCTCACCATATTCAAAAAAACAATTCAAGGGCCAGTGTGGTGGCTCATGCCTGTAATCCTAGCACTTTGGGAGGGTGAGGCAGGTGGATCATTTAAGGTCAGGAGTTCAAGATCAGCCTGGCCAACATGGTGAAACCCCATCTGTACTTAAAAAAAAAAAAAATTAGCCAGGTGTGGTGGCATGCACCCGTAATCCCAGCTACTCAAGAGGCTACGGCAGGAGAATCGCTTGAACCTGGGAAGTGGAGGCTGCTGTGAGCCGATCACGTCACTGCATTTCAGAGTGACAGAGTGAGACTCCACCTCAAAAAAAAAAAAAATTCAAGATGGATTAAATAGTTAAATGTATGACCCCAAAATGTAAACCTACTAGAAGAAAACATATGGAAAACACTTCAGGACACTGGTATAGAGTTTATGGTCGAGACCTCAAAAACACAGGCACCAAAAACAGACAAATAGGGCTATACTGAACTAAAAAGCTTCTGCACGGGAAAGAAAACAATAACCAGAGTGAAAGAGACAGTCTGTCCCCTAGTTTGAATAATCAGTAGTTTGAATATTCAATAGCTTACATATTCAGTAGTTTGAATATCTGCAAACTATTCATCCAACAAGGGGCTACTATCCAGAATATATAAGAAACTCAAACTCAACACACACAGACACTAAAACCCAAATAATTCCATTAAAAAGTAGGCAAAGAGTATTAATAAACATTTTTCTAAAGAGGATATATAAATGGCCAACAGGTATATGAAAAAATGCTCAACATTACTAATCAAAGAAATGCAAATCAAACCCACAATGAGATATCATATCGCCTCAGTTAGAATGGTTATTACTAAAAAGACAAAAATGCTGGGTCCGGTGGCGTAGGCCTGTAATCCCAGCACTCTGGAAGGCTGAGGTTGGAGGACTATTTGAGGAAAGGAGTTCGAAACCAATCTGGTCAACACAGTGAGACTGTGTCTCTATAAAAGAAAAAATTTAAAATTAGCCTGGCATGGTGGAGCATGCCTGTAGTATCAGCTACTGGGGAGGCTCAGGCAGCAGGATTGCTTAAGCCCAGGAGTATTAGGCTACAGTGAGCCATGATCATGTCACTGCATACCAGACTGGGCAGCAGAGCAAGACCCTGTCTCAAAAACAAACCAAAAGACAAAAAATAACAGATGCTGCCAAGGAAGTGGAGAAAAGAGAATCCTTATACACTGTTAGTGGGAATGTAAATAAATACAGACACTATGGAAACAGTAGGGAGACGTCTCCAAAAACTAAAAATGGAACTACCATACGATCCAGCATTCCCAGTACTGGATATTTATCCAAAGAACATGAAATCCGTATATCAAAAGGATACCTGCATTCTTGTGCTAATTGTAGCACTATTTACAATCTAAGTGTCTATCAATGAACAAACAGATAAAGAAAATGTGGTATATACACAATGGGATACTATTTGGCCATAAAGAAAAAATAGTCTTGTCATTTACAGCAACACAGATGCGACTGGAGGTCATTATGTTAAGTGAAATAAGCCAGGTATAGAAAGATAAACGTCACATGTTCCTACTCACGTGTGGGAGCTAAAAAAGTAGGTCTCAAGGAGCTAAAGAGTGGAATGATAGGTATTAAAGGCCGGGAAGGGTGTGTGTGAGGATGGTGGTGATCAAGAGAGGTAGGTTAACGGGTACAAACATATGGTTAGATGAAAGGAATAAGTTCCAATGTTTGATAGCAATAGTAAGGTGACTATGGTCAGCAACCATGTATTATATATTTCAAATTGGTTAGTAAACTTGAAATGTTCCCAATACAGAAATGATAAATACTCAAGGTGATAGATACCAGAATACTCTGGCTTAATCATTACACATTCTACACATATAACGAAATATCTTATGTGTCCTATAAATATATAAAACCTTATATATCAATTTTTAAAATCCATGAAGCATTTGTTTGGTGACTGTAGAAATAAGTTTTATCAGCATACTGAAAGTATTATTTATGTAAGTGAAGTGGAAATGTCAAATTTCCAGTGCACTTCTCCCATCTCCCATTTGTACTGTCAAGTTCTACATGCCTTTTCTTCAACCCTAAGAGGGCTACTGGAGGAAATGATATTTAAAAAACTGAAGAAATAATCTCAGTGCTTAGCATAGTGCCTGGTAAGTAGCAGATGCTCTGCAAATGTCTGCTCACTGACTAAGCGTAACATTAATGATGCCAAATTCATGTATCAAAGGATTTGAAGAATTATGCAAATATTAAAGTCCCTTTACCACTAGGCTAAAATCAGGAGAGGAAGTTTTAATTTTAGCCTCTTTTCTTATATTATGCATTAGATTTCTTAATCATAATTCTAGTTCAATCCCTATTCAAAGAATGAATTCTCATCTTAAACAGAACTCAGGAGAAATAAATTGATGGAAAAAAAAAAAACAGTACTAACCTAAGACAATACAAATTCACATATACAACTTATATATTAAAGACCTTCTCTACTGGAAGGCAGGTGGCTGTAGTATGTGATACTGTTGGGTTCTTAGCATAAGTATAATTCTAATATTACAATGCCAGTTGGGGTAGGGACTGGATTCATGACACAACTGGACAGGACCTATGCCGTAAAGTTACATCAGAATTTAAATTTCCATTTACTTAGGTATATGTTCACCATGACTGTTACTTATTAAGGTAAAGAACAATGTTTAACAATCCAATACCTGATGCTCTAATTGTTTTTGTCGTCGTCTGTCTCGTTCCTCAATCTGAGCTGGGTCCAAGAGAGCAGTCATGGAACGGAAAAAGCTGGAAAGATACATATATTAGCTATTAAAAACCTCAAAAAGGTAGATTCAACAAGCTAAATCATTTTTGTTTGGGATAAATCTACTGATTATTTCTATTTTAAAGACAAATACCAAATCTGAAACCAATGAGACACTAACAAGTCTTACTAAAGCACAGAGACTTTCTTAAAAATCAATAAATACATAAGCATGAACTTACTTTCTTTTCTTACTGTTTGCCATAACCACATCCTTAATAGGTTTTGCTCTATGCTCCACCTCTGAAGGTTCAACCTGGCTTCCAGTTGTAGGTGTACAAACACTGCTGACATCAGCCAGCTCCTGAGTGTCAGGAGAGACACAGAAGTACTCAGGTTGTTTGTGTGTTGACCGAGAGGACAGTTGAGATTGAGAACCAGGATAACTCTTTAATGAATCAAAGTGCACTGCCCATCTGTCATGTTCCTCACCCTAATGATGACAAAAAATTCTCATATATAATTCCAAATGACAACCAAAGATGATTTCTAAAAGTCACCTTAGAGCAGAATAAGCATCATAAAAATTAACAAAACTGTACTGTTTAGAGTCCTTATACATAGATAACTAGCTTTGAAAATTTGAGAAATTCAAAGAATTAGGAAATTTCTAAAAAGTTGTAAGAAGCTATGCAATGCCACATAATGCATTCAATGAAACAGGTTCACATGGGCAAATGTGGAATAACTGGAATATTCTGGTCTTGTCAAGAAGTTTCAGAATACTTCTAGTTTTAATTGATTGAAGACTTTGATTTTATTATCATTTTCTTTTATAGCCATAAAACCTCATAAGTTACCTTTGAATATATAATTTTTTCCTCTATTTTTCTTTGACGGTCATCTTCTATTTGCTTATTCAACTCTTCAATCCATTTTCTCTGCAGTTCTTGTTTCACAGCACTGAAAGGGTGCTCCAGCAGTACTGTTTCCTAAACAACAGTCATAAAAGCTATCTAAAGTTCAGTTCTCTTTTTCTAATCATTTAATATGTGCAAATCTTGCTAAAGTAACTTATACAGATTTAATCCAGTGAGGCATTTATCTGTAAGAGGAGCAATAACTTCAAATGAATTTGAATTCAAACAAATAATTAAGTAGATATATTCTGATTCTCAGAATCATATTTTAAATATATTAGAGCAGAGAGATATAATAAGATATCTAAGTGTAAGGAAAGGGAATTTTCTAATAAAAAACAGAAAATTCTTTCTCCAAAACAATTAAAAGACTCAAAATTCAGCTGGATGCAGCGGCTCATGACTATAATCCCAGCATGCTGGGAGGCTGACATGGGCAGATCACCTGAGCCCAGGAGTTAGAGACCAGCCTGGCCAACATGGCAAAACCCCATCTCTACTAAAAAAAAAAAAATTAGCCAGGTGTGGGTGCATGCCTGTAATCCCAGCTACTTGGGAGGCTGAGGCACAAATCACTTGAACCTGGGAGGTGGGGGTTGTAGTGAGCCGAAATCATGCCACTGCACTCCAGCATGGGCAAGAGTGAGACCCTGTCTCAAAAAAATTGTTTTTCAAAATTCAAAGTCTCTTTTAGAGGCTGAAAGAGTTATTAACAATTTAAAACAGATGACTATTGTTTTACATTTGGCTTTGAAATACAACAAATATTGCCTTTAGGACAAGAACAAGGAGAATATAGAACGATGTGTGAGAGCAAGAGACTTTCCCTACTGAATCATGTCTCTCTCTAGGAGACCCTCTGTCTTCTAGGTTTCTGCTACTACAGCTCTATCACAGCCTATGATGTTTCAATAAGAAAAACATACTGTGTCCAGAACAAGTCTTTGAATCTTAAGGAAAAAGTAAAAAACAAAAACAGTAGCATAAAAGTTTGCTGCCACTTTAACTGATGAGTTTAGGATACTCTTAAAAATATATATTCTACTCAAATTGTTCTGAAATGCAACAGGCAAATAACAAAACATTTCATTACATGAAATAACTGCAGGACATAATTAAGAAAAATGGTTTGACAGAATCCTACAATGACAATATACCTCACAATGTTACTTTCTTCCCTTGTTTTTACCAGAAAAGATCACAAAGGTCATAATTTACAACTCACTGTTTTGATCAGAAGTAGTATTTCTACAAAAAGTAAAGATCCTTGTATCTCGTCCTCCTACATTCTAAACAGATTAAAAACCATCAAACTTATTTAAGCCTAAAACAATCACTTCAAAAGGAACATTATCTTTAGGTAAAAGAAAGTATACCTCAAGAAATGTTTTAGAGGTCAAAATGGGAAAAGAAAAACAAGCATTGTCCAACCTGTGGGCCAAGACAGCTTTGAATGTGGCCCAACACAAATTTGTAAACTTTCTTAAAATATTATGAAATTGTTTTGCAATTTTTATTTAAGTTCATCAGCTATCACAGTGTTAGTTTATTTTATGTGTGGCCCAAGACCATTTTTCTTCTTCCAGTGTGACTCAGGGAAGCCAAAAGACTGGATACCCCCAAACTGCAAATGGACCCTTTGAACTCCCTAAAGAAAATTTTCAACAAGGTAACTCAGTAGTCTTAGAATGCTGTGTATGAGTCTGATGTAACCAGATCGGATTCCATATTCTAGTGTAGTGGTATTGCAAATTATTCACGGATTAGACAAAAGTTAAAATTACCCTTAAAAATTCCTTAAACACTCAAAATGTTTTATATATATTTATAACCCTAAGACAACTGAACAATCAGATCTCTCAGTTTAGTCTTTAATTTCTTACTCAAAGATATCTTACAAAGCTACCACGACTTACCTGCATTTCATTTCTGTTGTTGACTGGGAAAGCCTTTAAATTATTCTTACATTCTTTTTCACAAGTCTCTCCCAATGTGCATTCAGTTAGAAGAATGAAAAACATGGGGGTGGGAGATGGGGAGAGATGTAGGTAGAACTGCATTCCTTTTGGTTTACTGCGTGCATTTAGTTGAAGGTGAGTAAGGAATATTTGTGTGTAACACAAGACATACTGTAACAAGTGTTGTGTTTTGACCTTCTTCTAGCATTCCCTCTTGCTAAATCCTCCATACAGTTAAAGAAGCCTCTTTTCCCAGGCTGACTTTTTCACTGTATCTCCCTATTACAGTCCTGAGACTTCCCCTACATAAAAACTGATTTCCTAAATATGTTTTGAGCCTACTTTTTTTTTTTTTTTTTTCCAGGCAGGGTCTCACTGTCACCCAGGCTGGAGTGCACAATCATGGCTCACTGCTGCCTCAATGTCCCAGGCTTAAGTAATCCTCCTGCCTCAGATTCTCAAGTAGCTGGGACTACAGATGCACGCCACCACACCCAGCTATTTTTATTTTTCGTAGAGACAGGATTTTACCATGTTGTTGCCCAGGATGGCCTTGAACTCCTGGGCTCAAGAAATCCACCCGCCTTGACCTCCCAAAAAGCAAGTGCATATGGCCTATTCTCACGTGACAGCCTTGTGTGAAAACTCATAGGAAACCCACTACAACCTTCCCCTCAAATAGTTCCTGATGTTAGAGTCCTAATGTAATTATTTTAGTCTTCAAATTATTCTGTTAGGAAATGTTAGTCTCACTCCTGATTCAAATGCTGTACAAATGGCAGCTGGTAAGTCAGAACTGAAAATAAAGGGCTTTTCAGATGGTCCACTATAGATGCCTGTTTCCATTTCATGTAATTCTCCCCTTAAAGCAGTCTATAAAAATGCAGCTTTGGAAAAGAACACTCTGTTGACTTTGCCAAGGGCCAGAAGAGCCCTTCTTGCCGTTCATCATTCCCCAATTAAGATGACAACATCCACCTGCCTACCTTGTCTACTGGCCAGGCAGAAAAGGCATTCATGTGGGTGGTAGGGATGTCAGGACACTGGATTACAAAGACCATTACCTTACAGGAGGAAGGGCAGCAAAACACAGAGCTGAAATCCCTTTTTAAAAAACAAAATTACTTTGAACTTAAAAATTATTTAAAATCCCTCTGGAACCAGAAGGCCCATAAACGATGGCTAAAAATCCGTTTCTCATGTACTTATTTGCCATATATCCTCTTTGGAGCCACATCTATTAAAATTCTGCCAATTAAAAAAATTGGGTTGTCTAATTACTGAATGTTTAGTTTTTAAAAATATATGCTGGATGTAAGTCCTTTTATCAAGGATTAATTTGCAATCATTTTCTCCCTCTATTTTATAAACTTAACTTTAACCTAAGAACAGAACTTTTGATGAGGTCATTCATCAATTCTTTTTTAAAAGATCATCCTTTCAGTGTTGTACTAATGACACTGGTACATTAATTCTTGTGTCTAGCCACCTTTATTAAGTTTACCTATTATTTTTATAAATATGATGATCATTGATTTGTGAATGTTAAACCTAGCTTGCTTGCATTCCTTGAATAGACCCAACTCATCATGATTTATTACTCTTTCTTGTATTTATTTTTCTTTCTTGTATTTCCTGTCAGGTTTTGGTATAAAGAGTTAGTTTTGGGTATCAGGTTTACTACCCTCATAAACAACCTAAAAGGTTTTCACTTCCACCTTAATTGTTGGGAAGAATTCACCAGTAAATACATTTGGTTCTGGAGTTTATTTTGTTGGGTTTTTAGTAATGGGTTCAATTTCATTAAAGTACCATTCTGATTTACTGCTTCTTGTGTCAATTTTAGTAATCTGTGTTTTTCTAATAATTTGCTCATTTTTAAGTCCAAATTAACTTGAAAGTGAAGTTATTCAGAAAATCCCCTTCTCTTTCTAATGTCCATATTCTCTGGTGATGTCTCCTTTTTAATTCATCTCAATTTTATGAGGGGTTTATCAATTTAAATAACTTTTCAAAGAATTAACTTTTGGCTTCGTTAATTCTATTGTACATATTTCTAGTTTTACTAATACCCACTCTGACCTACTTTGGGCTTAAATTTTGCTGTTCTTTCTCTAACCTCTTGAGATGAATACTTTAGGTCACTGATACTTGATTTTCAATCTTTCAAGAGATGCATTTAAGCTGAAAAATTTCCCCCTCAGCACAGGAAACCTACATTTTGATATGTAATATTTTCATTATCACTCAGTTAAAAATATTTTCTAATGTGAATTTCTCTTTCACTCAGAAGTATACTGCCTACTTATCAAACATTTGGGAATTTTCTAGTTACTGTTTGTTACTGATATCTAGCTTAATTCCATTATATGGTTTGATTCAGTGTCCCCACCAAAATTCATGTTGAATTGTAATCCCCAGTGTTGGAGGTAGGGCCTGGTGGGAGGTGACTGGATCATAGGGGTAGTTTCTCATGGTTTAACACCATCCCCCTTGGTGCTGTCATTGTGATGAGTTCTCATGAGATCTTTTTATTTTTTAGGTTGGTGCAAAAGTAAATTGCAGTTTTTGCCATTGAAAGTAATGGGTAAAACTGCAATTACTTTTTAAAAAAAATTTTTATTTCCATAGGTTTTGGGGGAAGAGGTGGTATTTGGTTACATGAGTAAGTTCTTTAGTGGTGATCTGTGAGATTCTGGTGTACGCATCACCCGAGCAGTATACATTGAATCCACTTTGTAGTCTTTTATCCCTCAGTCCCCTCCCGGCCTTTCCCCACAAGCCCTCAAAGTCCACTGTATCATTCTTAAGCCTCTGCATCCTCATAGCTTAGCTCCCACTTATGAGTGAGAACATAAGATATTTGGTTTTCCATTCCTGAGTTACTTCACTTAAAATAATACTCTCCAATTCCATCCAGGTTGCTGCAAATGCTATTCATTCATTCCTTTTTATGGCTGAGTAGTATTCCATCATATATCTATATCTATCTCACAGTTTCTTCATCCACTCACTGACTGATGGGCATGTGGACTGGTTCCATATTTTCCCAATTGCGAATTGTGCTGCTATAAATGTGTGTGCAAGTATCTTTTCCATATAATGACTTCTTTTCCTCTGGAGAGTTAACCAGTAGTGGGATTGCTGAATCAAATGGTAGTTCTACTTTTGGTTCTTTTTTTATTTTTTACTTTTATTTTTTGAGACGGAGTCTCTGTCACCCAGGCTGGAGTACAGTGGCGCAATCTCAGCTAACCGCAACCTCTGCCTCCTGGATTCAAGCAATTCTCCTGCCTCAGACTCCTGAGTAGCTGGGATTACAGGCACCGCCACCACGCCTGGCTAATTTTTGTATTTTTAGGAGACAGGGTTTCACCATATTAGCCAGGCGGGTCTCGAACTCCTGACCTCAGGTGATCCGCCTGCCTCGGCTTCCCAAAGTGCTGGGATTACAGGCATGAGCCACCATGCCCAGTCTAACTTTTAGTTCTTTAAGGAATCTCTACATTGTTTTTCATAGTAAGATCTGGTTGTTTAAAAGTGTGTAGCCCTCCCTGCTACCTCTCTCTTGGTCCTGTTTGTGCTATGTTAGATGCCTGCTTCCATTTTGCCTCCCACCATGACTGAAAGCTCCCTAAGGCCTCCCCAGAAGCAGAAGCCACGATGCTTTCTGTACAGTCAGCAGAACTGTAAGCCTATTAAACCTCTTTATAAATTACCCAGTCTCCAGATATTTCTTTACAGCGATGAGAGGACAAACTAATAAAATCCATGATAACAATCTATGAAATTTGTTCAGACTTTTATAGCCTAGTAAATTATTAATTCTCACTTTTTACTTTGAATATTTCATCTATAGATTCTTTGGGGTTTCTATATACATGACTAATAACTACACTTTCATTTTTTCCTCTCCAATTCTTATGACTTGAAATTTCTTTTCCTTGTTATATTGCCTAGAACCACCAATACAAACAGTAATAATATATTGGCATCTTATCTCTTTTCAGAGACAGGGTCTTACTCTGTGGCCCAGGCATAATCATAGCTTACTGCACCTCTAACTCCTGGGCTCAAGTAATTCCCTCACCTCAGCCTCCAGAATAGCTAGGACTACAGGCACATCCTGCCACGCTCAGCTAATTTTTTGTTTTTTGTGTGTGCTGTGGAGACAGGGTCTCACTATGTTGCCCACGCTGGTCTCAAACTCTTGGCTCAAGGCAGCTACTCTTCTGCTCTGGCCTCCCAAAGTGTTGGGCTTATAGGCATGAGCCACTGTATCTGGCCCACTATTTTATAATTTTATTGTAAGTGTGTCTCTTTTAAGCATCAAGTCTTTGGAGTTTTCATACCTCTGCTTTTTAACAAAGGATTTTTGACTTTTCAGAGTTGATTCTTGTTATCTTGCTATTATTATTTATCTTGATGTTTACTGTACAAACTATGTTGGCAGATACTCTTTATAATTATACTAATGGTTACTTAATTTTCTTTTTTTGAGACAGAGTCTTACTCTGTCCCCAGACTGGAGTGCAGTGGCACGATCTCGGCTCACTGCAACCTTCGCCTCCCAGGTTCAAGCGATTCCCCTGCCTGAGCCTCCTGAGTAGCTGGGATTACAGCCGCACGCCACCACACCCGGCTAATTTTTTTGTATTTTTTAGTAGAGACGAGGTTTCACCATGTTGGCCAGGATGGTCTTGATTTCCTGACCTCGTGATCCGCCCACCTCGGCCTCCCAAAGTGCTGGGATAACAGGCGTGAGCCAACACGCCTGGCGAGTTACTTTAGTTTTCTACATTCTTTAACTTTTATCTGATTTTCACAATCATAATAAACTCTGCCTTTATGGAGCGATCACACAACAGCTAAACACTTTGCACAATATTCTAGCAAAGCAAATGCATAAAGAACTAGAAAGTTCTCCTTGTTTCCTTCCACTATCCTTCACCAGAGTGAGACAATACCAACATTCTGCTTTTCGTGTGTGTGTTTGTGTGTGTATGTATGTGCTAGTCTTTTAAAGTATTTCTTTAAATATAGATATGGTTATAGTATATGCATTATTCTGCAACTTACTCTTTTCATTTCACAACATCTTAAGAGACTTTTGTGTCAGCTACTCATTACTTTTTAACCATAAAATTCTTGTAAACTGTTTTAATTTTTACATTTTTCTGATCCATTTTTCTGATTCAGAAATGGTCTTTAAGAACTTTTCTATTAAAAGAAATATTTGGGAGAAATATTTTATATAATTATTCAGGTCTGAGTATGTCTTTATGTTCTCTTTATGTATGAACATCTTGTCTAGGCATTAAATATTTTAGCCCCACTATCTATTAAACCTTTATAAATATTGCTGTACTATCTACAGAGGAGAAATCTAAGATCACTTTGATTTTTGTTGTCATTTTCTCATATTTAAATGCTTGAAGAAGTATATCCTTATTCTTGATATTTGTAAACTTATTACCATATGCCTTCAAATTGGCCTCTTTTCATTCATTCAGCCTAACTTTCTTCTGGATCTAGAAAATTTTTTTCTATGAAACTTGATATATTATTACTTCTGTTTTCTTCTTTAGGAAAGCCTATGATTCAAGACTGTATTTTTATAAGCTATTTATAATATCTTCGATACCAGATTTTTCATCTCTTTTGAAACTTCTTCCTATATTCTGGGAGTGTTCCCACAGCAATTTCTTCTTTTTCCTCATTGTAATTTAAATTTAATGTTTTACCAAGTATTTTTTCTTTCCTGTGATTGTATGTATTGTTTTCTTCCACTCACCTTATGTTGGGCCTATTCCTGTACAAAGACTTCCTGGACCAATTCAATTCCTTAAGATATGAGTAGATAAAAACTAAGTGAATGTTTTCTTAAAAAACTCTTAACTATGCTATACGAGGGGCTCTTCCTAAACTTGTATGACATGACAGAGGTGTATTTTATACTATCCTTTATGTTTTCTTGCATTTCACAAATATATATAATATTTTTAAAAGTCAGAAAGTTGGCCAGGCACAGCGGCTCAAGCCTGTAATCCCAGCCCTTTGGGAGGCGAAAGCAAATGGACTGACTGAACCCAGGAGTTAGACCAGCTGGAGCAACCCTGTCTCTACAGAATACAAAAAAGTAGTCAGTCATGGTGGGATGTGCCTGTAGTCCCAGCTACTTGTAAGGCTGAGATGGGAGGATTGCTTGAGCCCAGGGAGGTCAAGGCTACAGTTAATTGTGACTGTGCCAGTGCACTCCAGCCTGGGTGACAGAGTGAGATGTTATCTCAAAAACTAATAATAATAATAATAAAGTTGAGAAGTCAAAAAAGGGAAAGATACGTAGAATTAAGTTATGATTATGCATATATGAGTATCTTGAGCATTAAGGTAGATCAAAGTTTATGTATCTACTCATCCAGAAAGCAAAATAGTACCAGAAGGATCCACATCAAACTCTTGCACTGGACAATGATCATCACTAAGATTCTACAAAAACACTTACAGAATAAATTCAGCAAAGTTGCAGTATATAAAATCAACACACAAAAATAAGTTGTGTTTCTATATACTAATCTATATACTAAAAAGAACAATTCTTCAAGGGTATTTAAAAATATTCTGGAGGAGGTTCCAAGATGGCCAAATAGGAACAGCTCCAGTCTGCAGCTCCCAGTGTGAGTCAACGCAGAAGACAGGTGATTTCTGCATTTCCAACTGAGGTAACAGGTTCATTTCACTGGGGCTTGTCAGACACTGGGTGCAGCCCATGGAGCAGGGTGGAGCATCGCCTCACCAGGGAAGCTCAAGGGGTCAGGGAATTCCCTTTCCTAGCAAAGGGAAGCTGTGACAGATGGTACCTGGAAAATCGGGACACTTCCACAGTAATACTGCACTTTTCCAACGGCCTCAGCAAATGGCACACCAGCAGATTATATCCCATGCCTGGTTCAGAGGGTCCCACGCCCACAGAGCCTGGCTCACTGCTAGCACAGCAGTCTGAGATCAAACTGCAAGGTGGCAGCAAGGCTGGGGAGGGGCGTCCACCATTGCTCAGGCTTGAGTAGGTAAACAGAGCGGCCTGGAAGCTCGAACTGGGTGGAGCCCACTGCAGCTCAAGGAGGCCTGCCTGCCTCTGTAGACTCCACCTCTGGGGGCAGGGCATAGCTGAACAAAAGGCAGCAGAAACTTCTGCAGACTTAAATGTCCTTGTCTGACAGCTTTGAAAGGAGTAGTGTTTCTCCCAGCACAGAGTTTGAGATCTGAGAACGGACAGACTGCCTCCTCAAGTGAGTCCCTGACCCCCGAGTAGCCTAACTAGGAGACACCTCCCAGTAGGGGCTGACTGACACCTCATACAGTCACGTGCCCCTTTGAGACAAAGCTTCCAGAAGAAGGATCAGATAGCAAATTGCCGTTCTGCAACATTTGCTGTTCTGCAGCCTCCGCTGGTGATACCCAGGCAAACAGGGTCTGGAGTAGACCTCCAGCAAACTCCAACAGACTTGCAGCTGAGGGTCCTGACTGTTAGAAGGAAAACTAACAAAGAGAAAGGACATCCACACCAAAACCCCATCTGTACATCACCATCATCAAAGACCAAAGGTAGATAAAACCACAAAGATGGGGAGAAACCACAGAAGAAAAGCTGAAAATTCTAAAAATCAGAGCGCCTCTTCTCCTCCAAAGGAACGCAGCTCCTCACCAGCAACAGAACAAAGCTGGACGGAGAATGACTTTGACAAGTTGAGAGAAGAAGGCTTCAGATGATCGGTAATAACAAGCTTCTCCAAGCAAAAGGAGGATGTTCAAACAAAGAAGCTAAAAACCCTGAAAAACGATTAGACGAATGGCTAACTAGAATAAACAGTGTAGAGATGCCCTTAAATGACCTGATAGAGCTGAAAACCATGGCACGAGAACTAAGTGATGCATGCACAAGCTTCAGTAGACGACTTGATCAAGTGGAAGAAAGGGTATCAGTGATTGAAAATCAAATGAATGAAATGAAGTGAGAAGAGAAGTTGAGAGAAAAAGGAGTAAAAAGAAATGAACAAAGCCTCCAAGAAATATGGGACTATGTGAAAAGACCAAATCTATATCTGACTGGTGTACCTGAAAGTGACAGGGAGAATGGAACCAAGTTGGAAAACACTCTTCAGGATATTATCCAGGAGAACTTTCCCAACCTAGCGAGGCAGGCCAACATTCAAATTCAGGAAATACAGAGAACACCACAAAGATACTCCTCGAGAAGACCAACCCCAAGACACATAATTCTCAGATTCACCAAAGTTGAAATGAAGGAAAAAATGTTAAGGGCGCAGAGAGAAAGGTCGGGTTACCCACAAAGGGAAGCCCATCGGACTAACAGCAGATCTCTCAGCAGAAACTCTACAAGCCAGAAGAGAGTGGGGGCCAATAGTCAACATTCTTAAAAAAAGAATTTTCAACTCAGAATTTCATATCCAGCCAAACTAAGTTTTGTAAGTGAAGGATACATAAAATCCTTTACAGACAGACAAATGCTGAGAGATTCTGTTACTACCAGGTCTGCTTAAAAGAGCTCCTGAAGGAATCACTAAACATGGAAAGGAACAACCGGTACCAGCCACTGCAAAAACATACCAAATTGTAAAGACCATTGATGCTAGGAAGAAACTACATCAACTAACGAGCAAAATAACCAGCTAACATCATAATGACAGGATTAAATTCACAGATAACAATATTAACCTTAAATGTAAATGGGCTAAATGCTCCAATTAAAGGACACAGACTGGCAAATTGGATAGAGTCAAGACCCATCAGTTTGCTGTATTCAGGAGACCCATTTCACGAGCAGACACACACATAGGCTCAAAATAAAGGGGTGGCGGAAGATCTACCAAGCAAATGGAAAACAAAAAGAAGCAGGGTTTGCAATCCTAGTCTCTGATAAAAAAGACTTCAAACCAACAAGCTCAAAAGAGACAAAGAAGGCCACTACAACAAGAACAGCTAACTATCCTAAATATATATGCACCCAATACAGGAGCACCCAGATTCATAAAGCAAGTCCTTAGAGACCTACAAAGAGACTCAGACTCCCACACAATAATAATGGGAGACTTTAACACCCCACTGTCAACATTAGGCAGATCAACGAGACAGAAAGTTAACAAGGATATCCAGGAATTGAACTCATCTCTGCACCAAGCAGACCTAACAGACATCTACAGAACTCTCCACCCCAAATCAACAGAATATACATTCTTCTCAGCACTACTTCACACTTATTCCAAAATTGACCACACAGTTGGAAGTAAAGCACTCCTCAGCAAATGTAAAAGAACAGAAATCACAACAAACTGTCTCTCAGACCACAGTGCAATCAAACTAGAACTCAGGATTAAGAAACTCACTCAAAACCACTCAACTGCATGGAAACTGAACAACCTGCTCCTGAATGACTACTGGGTACATAACGAAATGAAGGCAGAAATAAAGATGTTCTTTGAAACCAATAAGAACAAAGACACAACATACCAGAATCTCTAGGCCGCATTTAAAGCAGTGTGTAGAGGGAAATTTACAGCACTTAATGCCCACAAGAGAAAGCAGGAAAGATCTAAAATTGACACCCTAACATCACAATTAAAAGAACTAGAGAAGCAAGAGCAAACACATTCAAAAGCTAGCAGAAGGCAAGAAATAACTAAGATCAAAGCAGCACTGAAGGAGATAGACACACAAAAAACCCTTCAAAATAATCAGTGAAACCAGGAACTGGTTTTTTGAAAAGATCAACAAAACTGATAGACCGCTAGCAAGACTAATAAAGAAGAAAAGAGAGAAGAATCAAATATATACAATAAAAACTGATAAAGGAGATATCACCACCGATCCCACAGAAATACAAACTACCATCAGAGAATACTATAAACACCTCTACGCAAATAAACTAGAAAATCTAGAAGAAATGGATAAATTCCTGGACACATACATCCTCCCAAGACTAAACCTGGAAGAAGCTGAATCCCTGAATAGACCAATAATAGGTTCTGAAATTGAGGCAATAATAGCCTACCAACCAAAAATAGTCCAGGACCAGACGGATTCACAATGGAATTCTACCAGAGGTACAAAGAGGAGCTGGTACCATTCCCTCTGAAACTATTTCAATCAATAGAAAAAGAGGGAATCCTCCCTAATTCATTTTATGAAGCCAACATCATCCTGATACCAAAGCCTGGCAAAGACACAACAAAAAAAGAGAATTTTAGACCAATATCCTTGATGAACATTGATGCAAAAATCCTCAATAAAATACTGGCAAACTGAATCCAGCAGCACATCAAAAAGCTTATCCACCACAATCAAGTTGGCTTCATCCCTGGGATACAAGGCTGTTTCAACATATGCAAATCAGTAAACATAATCCAGCATATAAACAGAACCAAAGACAAAAACCACATGATTATCTCAATAGATGCAGAAAAGGCCTTTGACAAAATTCAACAGCTCTTCATGCTAAAAACTCTCAATAAACTAGGTATTGATGGGACATATCTCAAAATATTAAGAACTATTTATAACCTTACACCATATAGAAAACTTAAAATAGATCAAAGACCTAAACATAAGAGCTAGAACTAGAAAACTCTTAGAAGAAAATACAATCTGATTATCAGACTTGGCAATGATTTCTTTGATAAGACACCAAAAACACAGGCAACAAAAGAAAAGAGATAAAATGGACTTCATCAAAATTAAAGACTATTATCAAGAACGTGAAAAAGTAACTCACAGAATGGGAGAAAATAGTTGTGAATCATATATCTGATAAGGGATTATCATACAAAATATATAACTCCTACAACTCAACAACAACAAAAAAACCCCAAAAAACCTGATTAAAATGGGCAAAGGATCTCAATACGCATTTCTCCAAAGATGTGCAAATAGCCAATAAACATGTGGGAAAATGTTCCATATCAGTAATCATTGGGAAATGCAAATCAAAACCACAATGATACCATTTCACAACCATTGGGATGGATACTGTCAATAAATCAGAAAATAAGTGTTGGTGAGGATGTGGAGAAATTGAAACACAGTGCACTGTTGATGGAAATATACAATGGTATAGCTGCTGTGGAAAGCCGTGTAATCGTTTAACACAAAATTACAAAATTAAAATTGGTAAAAATTTAACATAAAAAATTTAAAAATTACCATATAATCTAGCAATTCCACTTCTGAGTACATACCCAAAAGAACTGAAGCAGGAACTCAGAAAGATTATTTATACACCAATGTTCATAGCAGCATTATTCCCAATAGCCAAAAGGTAGAAACAATCCAGATTTCTACCCATGGATTAATGGATAAAGAAAACATGGTATATACATACAATAGATGTTATTTAGCATTAAAAAGAAATGAAATTCTGACACATACTACAGTATGGGTAAACCTTGAGGACATTACGCTAAGTGAAATAAGCCAGTCAGAGGCTGAGACAGGAGGATCACTTGAACCCAGGAGTTCGAGGCTGGAGTGCAACATGACTGCACCTGTTCAGCCTGGGCAACAAAGTGAGACCCCCAACTCTTTAAATTATAAGTAGAACAAAACTTCATTAGCATTTGTTCTGTTGTCAGTCACTATTCTAAGCACTTTATATGCATTACCTCATGTTTTAACAACCAAAGCTTTGGTGACCGCCTACAACCAAACTTCTTTCCCTCCCAATTATATAAAGAGGCTAACTAGATTATTCAAATAGTATAAATAGTTGTGGCTACAGCTGGGATTTCTGAAAACAACTGCTCTAAGGTATTTGAGAAGAGGGCTTTTTTGTTACACAGCAAATTCCTTTTCCCTCAATAACATCTCTCCAATTTTGTACCACATTCACATACAAATACATAAAAACTGCATTTAAATAGTAAAAAAAATGGGCCAGTAATCATACTCTTTTAACTCTTGGTTGTCCAGTCCTGGATATTGCATGTGTTTCATTTTGTAGTCCACCCATCATAAACCCCCACAACTTTTGTTTCCAAAAAATTTTTAAATAACTTTACTGGGATTTTTTATTATTAAAAAAAAGATACACATGAGGAATAAAAGTAAAATTCTAAGTCCCCCAACTAACTGAATGGATCATCTCTTGGCCAAGGGGACCCAAAAGTGCCTTAAAAACTGAGTTCTTGGCCATGAGTGGATGGGGGAAATCAGACACACCACATTATACCTCCTCCCTCCCTGGCTAACCACTATTTAGCCTAAAGGCCAAACAGAAACCAGCCCTTCAAAAGATGCCAACACTGACACCAACCAACCACCTGATGCTTCTGGCCAAAAGGTTTGTGTCCTCTGCTTTGCTTTTTGATGTCAGAGGGCTGAAAACTCTACCCTTGGATCATGCCAACGCTGCCATTTTTTGTACATGGGACCCATGAAGGGGCATAAAACTCAATTGTGTATGCGTGTTTCTCCTTTCATAAATATTCATGACTCCTCGTATAGCTTATTAAATATGTATATTCAGCCACTTCACTCAGCATAAATTCCTGTTCCCTTCCCCACCACCTTGAAGTTTTTGCCTCCTGGCCCGCCAAAGGCTATGCTTCCCAGCCTGTCAGAATGGCCATGCTGCAGGTTGCAACCACTGATGAGAAATACAGTTCTCCTTACCAAATTCACGAGCCTCATCATTTCATCAGCTAACAAATACTATCATTGAAAAATATATACGAAATATTTTAAAACCTAAAAGTCACCTCAAATGGTTCTTTACTTGCATTAACAATCATGATATGGATTATCCCCAGATAATAAATGACCTAAAAAGCCATGCAAAGTAAGAAATCATAAATTATATACTGACATTTCAACTGAAAATTTGGCAACTGAAATTAACATTTTTAGCATTACAGATTTTTTATCCTGATGTTGAAAATAAAAGCCAACAACTGATCCTCACCAATTTCATGAAAACTTAGTTTTAGCTAGTTTTTAACGGTGTCTGCATACAACTTCTAAACTTTACACACTTAAAATTATCACCCAGAGCTATAGAATTTTCCAAAATGAGTTCTACCAAGACAACCTTATTGCCTTTTCAGTCAAAGTGCTTTTGGGATTGTGGGCAAATGCAATTCAGATTTCATTGCTTTTGTTAATGTAAAATTATCAACAGATAACAAAAGTATTCAATGTAGGCAAGTCAGCTCTACACGAAGCAGAACAGACAGCCATGCAAAAAAATTAACTTGAAGGGGTTCTATAAGAAATTTACCTAATTAGGCCACAGTGCCAAAAGTATCTACCACCAGAATTGTATCTTTAGGAGAACCATCCCTTTAGGTCACTGCATTATTTTCAGAATACATTTGCTAAAATGTAAATGTTCACAAGGAGGAAGGGAAATAAATGTAAAAAAGAAATGAAGGCGAATGAAGCATAATACACTCAAGTAAAAATCAACTGATAACTAAAAATAAGTAGGACTTAAGATTCTCTCCTTCAAGGAAAATAGGTTAGAGGTCAAACACTAAAAGGTTTAAATATCCAAAGTACTGACACTTAGGACTTACCGCTAAAGTCTGACTAGCTCTAAGTAGTGAATGCCCCATCAGCTTGGCCCACCATCACCTGGCTAGGAGACTGTGATAGAATGCTTGAAGAGCTAGCAGAAGTTTAAAAATCAATAGAAAAACAGTGACACTGTTTCTTTACCCAAAATTACCACAGATAAAATTTAAAAATCACAAAAGCACTACACAAGGCACACTTGGCATATGTGTATATTTGATAGCTAAACACTTACACATAGTTAGTGGCAGAGTTTTGTATTCACTTCAAAAATTGCAGACCTCCTTTATAAGACTCTAAAGGAGGTGCTTGGGAGCCTCTACACTCACCTAATGACAACGAGACAACTTAGAGAATGTAAATAGAGACTGGTTGAGGTCATAATTAAATTCAAAATAACACTGTTTTAAAATATCATTATGAGCCAGGCCCAGTGGCTCACACCTACAATCCCAGCTACTCAAGAGGCCAAGGTGGGAGGATCACTTGGGGTCAGAAGTTCGACACTAGCCTGGGCAACACAGTGAGACCCTGTCTCTAAAAAAAATTTTTTTTTAATTAGCTGGGCATGGTGGAGTACACCTGTAGTACCAGCCATTTGGGAGGCAGAGGCAGGAGGATCCCTTCAGTCCAGGAGTTCAAGGCTGCAGGGAACTATGATTTCACCACTGCACTCCTGCCTGAGCAACAGAGCAAGACCCTGTTGCTTTAAAAAAAATAAAAACACACACACACACACACAAACCCAACAATATGACAAGTTTTTTAAAATAGGCTGGGCACGGTGGCTCATGCCTGTAATCCCAGCACTTTGGGAGGTCGGGGCCAGCAGATCACATGAGGCCAGGAGTTCAAGACCATCCTGGGTAATGTGGTGAAATCCCATCTCTACTAAAAATACAAAAAATTAGCTGGTCGTGGTGGTGAGTACCTGTAGTCCCAGCTACTCGGGAGGCTGAGGCAGGAGAATTGCTTAAGCCCGGGAGGGGTAGGTTGCAGCAAGCTGAGATTGTGCCACTGCAATCTAGCTTGGGCAACAAGAGATAAACTCCATCTCAAAAAAAAAAAAAAATTTTTTTTTTAATAAGCTTTAAAAATAAATTCTGTAATATGAACACTGCTTAGCATTTTAAAAATTGCAATTAAGATGTCTTACCCTAGATTGGTCAAGAATTTGAAGTTTTTCCCATATTATTTTATCACTTTCAGATTTTTTCCAAGGATCATTCCATTTTTCAGAAACTTCTTTTTCTTTCTTCTTTAGAGCAACCTGTTCATCTGTAAATAATGTCCTTTTTAAAAACATGTACAAAAACTGTAAAAAAAGAACCATGTAAACAAATCATGACTTTCTTAATGCAGATACCAACACGGATCTAATCAAAACTTTTTTTTAGGAAGGAGATTAACTCACGAAGTACAGAATAATTTTTTAGGGACACAGAATAAGAAAAAATTAATCAGAACCAAAATTAAGTATGGTACAATCACAATTACCAATAAGGAGCAATTTTTTTGGAATAACTTATTTTATATTTTGTCAATTATCATGAGGTTCTAGTTTCCTGTAATGTTCATTCAATTATTATTAAGAGAATTAAAAGCTAGAATTCTGAAGTAGAGAACTATGGGTTAAAATTCAAGTTCAAGAATTTCCTAGCTATGTGACTGTTAGCAAGCTGCTGGTAAGCTTTCTTTTTTTTTTTTTTTTTTTTTTTTGATATAGAGTCATTCTGTCACCAGGCTGGACTGCAATGGCGCAATCTCAGCTCACTGCAATCTCCGCCTCCCCGGGTTCAAGCGATTCCCCTGCCTCAGCCTTCCAAGTAGCTGGGGCTACAGGAGCACATCACCACACCCGGCTAATTTTTTGTATTTTAGTGGAGACCGGGTTTCACCATGTTGGCCAGGATGGTCTCTATCTCCTGACCTTGTGATCCACCTGCCTCAGCCTCCCAACATGCTGGGATTACAGGCGTGAGCCCACCGCACCCGGCCAACTGCTGGTAAACTTTCTAAGCTTTGGTTTCTTCTATAAAATGGGGATAATACTAGTGCCTATCTCAATATAGGGCTTGGCACAAAGTAAATATTCAATAAATGTTAGCTATTATTTCTTAATTGCTGACAAGTAAAAAAACGTAAAACCCTGTGTCTGACAGATATAGTCAAAACTAAACCCCCAATGAACAGTTCTTTAAATACAAAATTCAATGATATATAAATTTAAATTCCAAGAATGTTACTGGAAGCATGACTTAAATAGAGGCGCTTTACTGAGACAAATTAAAAAAAAAAAGTAAACTGAGTTTTAAAATAATTAAAGCATAAGGCCGGGTGTGGTGGCTCACGACTGTAATCCCAGCACTTTGGGAGGCCAAGGCAGGCTGATCGTCTGAGGTCAGGAGTTCGAGACCAGCCTGGCCAACATGGTGAAACCCCATCACTACTAAAAATGCAAAAAGTAAGTTGGGCATGGTGGCGGGCGCCTGTAATCCCAGCTACTCAGGAGGCTGAGGCAGGAGAATCACTTGAACCCAGCAAGAGGAGACTGCAGTCAGTTGAGATGGCGCCATTGCACTCCAGCTTGGGCAACAAGAATGAAACTCCATCTCAAAACAACAACAACAACAAAAAATGATTAAAGCACAAAACATTCCGGTCATTTCCAAGTAGTTCTTTTTCTTTTTTTTGTAGAGATGGGGTCTCGCTCTGTTGCTCCAGCAGGCGGATGTTGAACCCCTGGCCTCAAGCAATCCTCCCACCTCGGCTTTCCAAAGTGCTGGGATTACATGTGAGCCACTCACCTGGTTTTGCTTATCTCTTTTTCTATGTCACCCATCCCAGCCAAGTTAGTGATGGCCTCACAAGACTTACTAGTTTTTCAACTAGAGTGAAGCCCATCTCATGCCTTTGGCATAGCTATTCTTAAGAAATACAACTGCTAGGTCACACATTTTGCAAATTGTGATATGCAAACCCCAAGTTCAGTCAAAGAAGTAATGGATATTTCTTAGTCACTAACGAAATTTCAAGACTATAACAGAAATCTGTAATTTCAAGCAATTCTCCTGCCTCAGCCTCCCAAGTAGCTGGGACTATAGGCGCACACCACCACGTCCAGCTAATTTTTATATTTTTAGTAGAGATGGGATTTCACCACATTGGCCAGGGTGGTCTCGATCTCTTGCCCTCCTGATCCGCCCACCTCGGCCTCCCAAAGTGCTGGGATTACAGGTGTGAATCACTGCGCCTGGCTTCAATACATATTCTTTAACCCAATAAAACTATAATAAAGGTGTGAAAGTTACCTACCTAGCTCTTTCCTCCACTGGGCTTTTTTTGCTTCCAACATACTTCTATCACGCTCCCTTTCCCCCAGAGTACTGAATATATCAGCTGGTTTCCATTCATTCTCTCTAAGGTAAAACACAAAAGATAATAGAAACTGTATCATACATTTCTATACAACTGACTCCATAAATATTAAGTAATAAGCTTTTAAATAGCTCTAAGTATTCAGAGTAACTATTTCACATGCAAGTAAAGGAAAAGTAAAACCATATTCCAAAGATGACCACACAATAGTAACAGACAGGAGTTACATACATGGCAATTTTTTGCTCACACTGCTTAGATGTATCCTGATGTTCATTTAAGACAGATTTACTTTCAGCTGGGACAAATGAAACCATTTCAGTTTTTTTGAATAATCCCATAATATTCTCATCCTTTGGCTGATTAGAGATACTGTTTAAATGTAGACTACGTTGACCTAGGAGGTAAAATACGTTTTAAAATTACCACTAAATTACATCTATTACAATACTTGACATAGTGCTATACAGTTCTTACATGTCTTATACATTACTTAAATTAACTCTCAAAACAATCCTTGAGGTGCCTTTAAGCTTCCCTTCCCGTCAAAAAGGAAAAAAGGAAGCAGGGTGTGGTGGCTCACACCTGTAGTCCCAGAAATTTGGAAGGCAGACGCGGGCAGATTGCTTAAGCTCATGAGTTAAAGATCAGCCTGGGCAACATGACAAAACCCTGTCTCTACAAAAAATACAAAAATTAGATAGATGTGGTGGCACGCGCCTGTAGTCCTAGCTATTTGGGAGGTTGAGGTGGGAGGATGGGTTAAGCCCAAGAGGTGGAGGTTTCAGTGAGCAGACATTGTGCCACTGCACTCCAGCCAGATCCCATCTCAAAAAAAAAAGGAAACTGAAGCCCAGAGGTTAAATGGCTTGCTCATGACCACAGTCCTACAGTTTCTTATATCAAATAAGGAAGAAAACAAGCGAGCAACAACAGAAAACAAATCTCCATTTCCTCTTGCCAACATGCTTTTAAAAATAAAAACTGGCCGGGCGCAGTGGCTCACGCCTGTAATCCCAACACTTTGGAAGCCCGAGGCGGGCGGATCATGAGGTCAGGAGAACTAGACCATCCTGGCTAACAACGTGAAACCCTGGCTCTACTAAAAATACAAAAAATTAGCCGGGTGTGGTGGCGGGTGCCTGTAGTCCCAGCTACTTGGGAGGCTGAGGCAGGAGAATGGCATGCACCCGGGAGGCAGAGCTTGCAGCGAGCCGAGATTGCGCCACTGCACTCCAGCCTGGGCAACACAGCGAGATTCCGTCTCAAAAAATGAATAAATAAAAATTATAACACAAATCACAATCTAAAGGGGAATAAATACAAATATCTTGATAAATACTCATTACCTTGACATTACTTTTCTTATTTAGCTGTGAAATCAGTGGAAAACCTTTTCATGAATTGTCTCTATGTCCCAGCCATGATAGCAAAATCAGATGTTTTACAGAGGGCTCATGGGCTGGCTCAAGAAATGTTCTGATTTCTTTTGAATGTGCTAGTTCTCCCAATGAAGAGAAAGCATACTTAATATGAATGTCTATATGATTAGGCAAATTCTGCTTTTAACTTTGTTGATATGATCTCTCATTATGCCTAATAAGTAGGTTGTTGCTAGAATTTTAGCCCTAAAGACAAAATCCAGCTCCCTCATTTTACCAAGAATAATCTATAACAAGAGAGTAAAGAATTCCATCTTGAGTATCATGGGAATATACAGGAGTTACTGGGTCCCCAAACCATTTGTGGGGCCTCTCCATGTGAACTGTTAATTTGTTATTTATTTCACTATTGCCTAATAAAATTTTAGATATTTCTATTGTCTTCATATTCGCAATTCCTTATCCCAAAGTGGAAATTAGAAGGCTTTTAAAAACATGATGCAATGCCAGGACTTGTGAAAGAGAAAGCTTGTAACACTCTACTGTTCGTTCCAAATCTGTGTTAACTTTGTTTTTTAAAAAAAGTACGGGCGCGGTGGCTCAAGCCTGTAATCCCAGCACTTTGGGAGGCCGAGACGGGCGGATCACGAGGTCAGGAGATCGAGACCATCCTGGCTAACACGGTGAAACCCCGTCTCTACTAAAAATACAAAAAACTAGCCGGGCGAGGTGGCGGGCGCCTGTAGTCCCAGGTACTCGGGAGGCTGAGGCAGGAGAATGGCGTAAACCCGGGAGGCGGAGCTTGCAGTGAGCTGAGATCCGGCCACTGCAGTCCAGCCCGGGATACAGAGCAAGACTCCGTCTCAAAAAAAAAAAAAAAAAAAAAGTACTGCCAATTCTTAGCATGGAATGAGGAACAGGAATATTAAATGCAGCAGCCAGGAAAGCAGTGTTTTTCAGCAACTCAAGTCAAATAGTCATAGTAAAGTTTCCTTAATTTTCACTGGAAATACCATAATGGGTTTTTTTCTTAACAATGTTTCATATAACTATTTTAAATATGAGTAAAGCCTCCTATATTCTAAAATAAATATAATAGTTTTTTGTACTAACATTTTTTCTAAAATCCACAGAAACTGGGTTTCTTAATATTCTGAGCACTAACCTTAAAATATGGCACAACTATAAAAATAATTTTGCACATCAGAGAAAGTCCTCTGAAAGAACAATTATTTTAATAGATTGACAGGTTAAATTAGAATTTAAGAGTCACAGTTACATAAAACCCAATGAATCTGACATTCTAAAACACACATTGAAAAAATCAAAATTCATGAAAACTTTAGAAAAATCTTACTTTTTGCCTCCTTTCCATTCTCAGTCAGGGAAAGAGATCTATTTCCTTGGTTTACAGTCATCAAAATCTGTTGTAGTTGGTCTTGTGTTAGACACACCAAACTGCTCTTCATGTTTTCAGCTGTGATGTGTTTTTTGTGAGGCTTCTGTTTAGCTACTAGAGATGTATTTATGGTGTTTCTAGTCTTCTGTATATTAGGGGTTGCAGGTGAAATCTCTTTCTGGATATGAAGACAGTCTTTATCTACACATTGTTTACATAAATCCTTAATGGATGAAAAAGTCATTCCATTTTTTTCACCTTTTGCCTGTGATGTTTCTGAACCAACTGTCTTCTTTTGCAAAAGCTTTTCACTTCCTATACAAGTATCTTGTGTTGATTTTAGAATGTGCCCAGTTTTTGTTCTTAAAGGACATTTTGCAATCTTGGTCTTATTTCCCATCTGTTAAAACACGAGAAGCTTATTCTTTATAACTGTCCAAGAAAAATCAACAATTATCTTTATTTATATGATCTGTGATAAATCAGTCCTCTAAACTTTTTTCCATTTTGCTATTTAGGTAATATAACCATAAGAAACTAACTCTTAATACTTCCAAATCTTCATCAACAACTAGAAATTATCTTACTTCAGGAACTTTTATTATAGTTGTTATAGGACAACTCCACTATACTCCAGCTTTGAATCTAGTGTCATTAGATTATACCACCTACATTACCTCTTCTTTTTTTTTTTAATTAAAAAAAATTTTTTTAACTACCTTCTTTTGACACAGCATTTCACTCTGTTGCCCAGGCTGGAGTGCAACAGCACCATCTCAGCTCACTGCAACCTCCACCTCCCGGGTTGAAGAATTCTCCCGCCCCAGCCAGCTGAGTAGCTGGGATTACAGGTGCCCACCACCACGCCTGGCTAATTTTGTATTTTTAGTAGAGACGGGATTTCTTAGCCAGGCTGGTCTCAAAATCCTAACCTCAGGTGATCCACCTGCCTTGGCCTCCCAAAGTGCTGGGATTACAGGCGTGAGCCACTATGCCCAGCCATTTTTCATTATTATAAAGACAATGTTCAATGGATTTGTTTAATATCAGCTGACTTCACAATTTATATGGGGCCAGGATCCTAAGACCAGTAAAAATCAGAGAAAAGTAACATTTTTAAATATAAAATGTGGACTGGGTGCAGTGGCTCACACCTGTAATCCCAGCACTTTGGGAGGCCGAGGCGGGTGGACTGCCTGAAGTCAGGAGTTCAAGGCCAGCCTGGCCAACATGGTAAAACACCATCTCTACTAAAAAAAAATATACAAAAAACATAGCTTGGCGTGGTGGTGGGTGCCTGTAATCCCAGCTACTCAAGAGGCTGAGGCAAGAGAATTGCTTGAACCCAGGAGGCGGAGGTTGCAGTGAGCCAAGATCATGCCACTGCACTCCAGCCTGGGCAACAACAGCGAAACTTCATCTCTAAAACAAACAAACAAAAAATATACATATAAAATGTGCTACCTAGCACTAATATTACAAATACCTTTTAGTATGTCACTGATTCTCACATGCAGACATACTCATAAAAATTTTTTTATTGTTTTATAGTTCAACTAATCTTTGAGACTATTTTAAGTGTAAGAGTTTTAGAATCCATTATTTTAATAAATTACTTACGACACTGGACTATGTGTCGTTTCCCATTTCTCTTCCTATAAACCTAAGAAATTAGGCAAGTAACCAAGTTTACTTCATTACCATGGACTGAAGAAAAATGTAGGAGGCTAGGCACAGCAGCTTATACCTATAATCCCAGCACTCTGGGACGATGAGGCAGGAGGATCGCTTGAGCCCAGGAATTTGAGACAAGCCTGGGCAACACAGGAAGACTCCCGTCTATACAAAAAATTTTAAAAAATTAACTGAGCATGGTGGTGTGGGCATGTGCCTGTAGTCCTAGCTACTTGGGAGGCTGAGGCAGGAGGATCCTTTGAGCCCGGGAGGTTGAGGCTGCAGTGAGCCATAATTGTTCCACTGCACTCCAGCCTGGACAGAGAGAGCCTGTCTCAAAAAAGAAAAAAATAATAAAGAAAAATGCACAGATTTTGATAGAATTAGGAAAGCACTTTGACCACATATATGTTAAACTTGATGATAATGAGATAGAGTTCAGCTGTGTTTAAAGAACACACTATGGAGATTACAATAATTCAACCAGTGGGAAATGGGAAAAAAGAGAAAAGAGACTTTTGGCGTTGTAGTAACTCAGGAGCTTACCCCATTAGAAGAAACAAAGAAAAGCACTATGCAGACAGAATTCATGAATAACTTGTAGAAAAGAGAATTCAACATCTAGCTGCCGAACTGTGAAATTTGGGAAACTAAAAACAAAACAAAAAAGGAAGAAAATACTACTGATTTTGGTGTTTATAGTCTGTAAAGAGCAAAAAGAAATGAGAAGGATCTCTGTAACCTCTATCAATATGGGAAGATAAACTTGAAAACAATCAATACAGAAGGGAAACTTAGGTTGCATCAGTATTTTGAAGTCCCAAATGCAATGGGGATAAACCCAAACAATTTGCTTTAAAGCAGTAAACAATTTAGGCTCAACATTAGTTGAGAACATATTAGTTACTCTTAAAAAAAAAAAATCCTAAAACACCTCTTGACAGCTGATAGAATTTCTTAATTAAAAATTAAAAGTCTAGTAATCAAAAGTTCAAGACTAGTAACTTTATTATAGGCCTACCAAAAATCCAAGACTAGTAATTCTGTTCATTATAGGTTTATAAAAGGGATCTTCAGATGTTTTGAGTTGGTTAAAATGACAATAAAATGTCTTCACAAATGTGGCTTCTGTAACAAATCAGCCTGGAGAAGATAAAAATCAACCATTACAAACAGCTTTTCATCTAGGTACTTGATAAAGGCCACTGTATTTGTGAATGTGTTTCAAATAACAGCAGTAGCAGTTAGTTGCAATTTTTAATACGGAAAGGGGTAGGAATAACATACTATCTGTAGTCTGTGATTAGGGGAGCATACAGGGTATATAACTATATGATAGAGAAAGAGAAACAATTTTTATATGTAGCTTGTGGAATTGTTCTGATCATCTTCACCTATTTATTGAGGGATATTTTGGGTACTCCAGCAACTTCTTCACCTTGATTAAACCTGCAAGTAAAGCCATCAAGGGCTTAGAGTTGAAAGGCAAAGTGATACATCATCCAAACTGGGTTCTATCTACAGACAAGTAAAGACTTTAAGACATTGTAAAGATAAAAGAAAAGGGGGCTGTAGTAAATTATGGAAGAGGAGAAGATAAATTCCTACTGATATTAATCTAAAAATTAAAAAAGAAATAGGTAACAAGAAAAGTAGAAGTATCAAAAAAGTTGGCTTTTTTTGTTTTTGTGTTTTGAGAAGGAATTTTGCTCTGTTGCCCAGGCTGGAGTGTAGTGGTGCGATCTCGGCTCACTACAACCTCCATCTCCAGGGTTCAAGTGATTCTTCTGCCTCAGAGAGCCTCCTAAGTAGCTGGGACTAGCACCACCATGCCTGGCTAATTTTTGTATTTTTAGCAGAGATGGGGTTTCACCATGTTGGCCAGGCTGGCCTTGAACTCCCGACCTCAGGTGATCCACCCACCTTGGCCTCTCAAAGTGCTGGGATTATAGGCGTAAGCCACCATGCCTAACCTCAAAAAAATTTTTTTAATGATAATTCCAGCCTATGCAACATAATGAGATCCCATCTCTACTAAAAATTTAAAACATTAGCCTGGCATGGTGGCTCATGCACATGGTCCCAGCTACTCAGGAGGCTGGAGGAGGAAGATATGCAGCCATGATTATGCCACTACACTCCAACCTGGGTGACACAGTGAGACTCTGTCTCAAAAATTAAAATAAACATAGTGATAATGTATTTTGCAGAAGAAAAGCACAATAGATTCCTAATAAGGGAAAATAATTTAAAAGGAAAACTACCCTTAGGCTCAAGTGCAACCTTTTAAAGGAAAAAGCTAAATGCATGCTACAATTTGTGAATTAAATTTCCCCTTTGGTGTGGGCAAATGGACTTTGAGTATGAAAACAAAAAACATTTGCTTAAAGTCTGAATATCTATTTTTAAAGATCTCTGGAGCCGCACTGTCCAGTACAGTCCATTATCCATTAAATTTCATTAAAAATTAATGGAAATTAGAAATTCAGTTGCTCAGTCATACTAGCTACATTTTAAGTGCTCAATAACTACACATGACTAGTGGCTTCCATATTCAATAATACTGACTTTATTAATGAACACTTCCATTAATACAGACGCTTTACTGAATAGCACTTATCTAGAGAAAGAGGTTCTATTGGGCTTTTTAAACCTAAAATGATTCAATTTCTGTGAAAGGACCAATCTGAAAGCAAGAAAATAACTTCTCACTATAATTCCAAATCCCTCAGAACACCTGATATTTCCCAGGAATTATTTTCTAACCACTGTAAAGAAAACTGCATTTTACATTCGAAAACAGGTCAGGTCAAAGTCATATGGCTTACCTTCACAGAAATTTTTGATTTACGTTCTACAAAAGAAAAAAAAAATTACTAAACTGTCCACCAAAAACATACTAAGGTGGTCATGCAAGAAAACTGTAATTAATATTGTTGTAAGATTTTAAAGTGGCAACATTATCCTCGAAAGCACTAACTTTAGATCTTGACTGAGTGTTCTTTCCTAATCCAGTTCAAGTATTTACTTCTATTTTATTTTTGTTTTTATCTTTCCAAGGAAAAATATAAACAGAAAAAAATGCGAAGGAGAAGATACCAAAGTACACTGAGATTAAAAACGAATACTAAAAGTGACTTTAGCATTTTACTGTGGTCTTATTATAAACTTTTCTCAAATGACACATTCTTTACGTGCAAAGAACATAATTACATAAATTTCACCTGTATTATTCCTCAGGCAATAAGGATATTTGCTATATGCAAATATAATGAACACGCACTACACTGGGACATTAAATGTTATGAGTCCGAATACTGACAGTAGTAAGCAGTGTTGTAATCCGATTTGGCTAGAAGTAAATTTGAAGAAGTTTGAGGAAACAGCTTTTTTCAAAATATTTAAATATCACTCTATTACAAGCAAAAAGTCGGTTGAACTAATATAAATTTTATTTACGAATTTAAAATTTAACATTTCAGATTTCTGTAACATAACATACCATATGGAGACAATATTAGCTTGGTTTTTCCATCCAGTAATTCAGTTTCAAGCTTTAAACCATCTCTGCAATAAAAAAAGAAAGTTGTCTCTCATTTTTAACAAACCGCAACATTTTAAATAACCAGAAATTTTCATTTGAACCTTGACAATAAATCCATTATTTTGAATTTATGCAGAAATCTTGTACACATCAAACCAGTCTTTTTATTAAAAACGTTTTGCAATCCAAGATAAAACCCACAACTACAGGGAAAATTCTTGAAACTCTTCAATAATACAAGCATTGTTATCATTAACCTGAAACCTCATTTTGTTATTGGTAAACTATCAATTCAGTTATACCACCTTTTTTTTTTTTTTATAATTCTAGACTGGAAAAAATAATGCTGTTACCAAAACGCCTCACATAAGTTAAGGAGCAAGATATATTTAACCACCATTCATTAGTTTCATAATGAACTCATGACTAACACATTCTATGGAGTGCTGGAGCATCGTAAATGACTACTAACAACGCCATCAAGTTTAGTAACTGCTTGAGCAAGGAGTACCACTTTGAATATTTCAAATAATACATATTGATATTTAGTATGATATTTAGTATTGATATTTAGTATATTTATACGTGCATGTCAAAAGCAAAGGCATAAAGTAACAGCAGGCACTGCCAACAAAACTTGAATGTCTGTTAAGGTCCTAAAACTCCACTGAAAACAAAAATGGCAGCGCATACATACAGTCCATAATTCAGAGAAAATTAAATCCAGCAAGCCAGTCAAGGGAGAGAGAGGCTGGGAAAGGTCTGATTAGGAATGCGAAATTTGCGGTGCTGCTTAGGTAGGGGAAATCAAATTACCTCAACTATTAAAGGTAAAACACTGGAAAGAATAGGTTTTACAGCTTTCCCTATTGCAGGGTTATGAACAGATCATGTTTATGTTGGTGAAACGTCACCAAGAAAGAAAAGACCTTGAATGGTAAAGTATCTTCAATGACGCACTACACTGTAATCTCCTTAAGGGACACGCTATCTTATTTATTTCCATATCCTCAGATTCTAAAACATAACAACATTTGCTGAACGATGTGTAGTTAAGTGTGAGTTTGGTGGCTTTTCATCTTCTTAAAATATCAAACCTGCGAGTGATTTAAGACCATGCACCAGTCCTTTCTATTTATTCGCCCCTACGTAAGAAGCGCCTACTAGGTGTTAGGCACTGGTACTACATCGATTTCTTGAGAAGCCTCAGTTCCCCGCCTCGTGCACCTAAAACTAATCGGGCGCTCCAACATTCTGCAAGACTCCAAAAACAAGGTGGCGAAGAACCCGGGGCGTGGGCCAGGAGTCCTCCCCAGCAGCCTCCACGCTTCCTCTAACTGTCTCATCATTTCTCTCCTTTCCTCCTCAGCTCTCTTCCCTCCCCATCCTGAGGTAAATAAGGGACCGAAACGGGAATCACGGGCAGTTTTAATGCGAGTCACTAAGTGAAAACGTAAGGTCTGTGGAGTCGCTAAGGGCCGACCCGTCTACCTCGCTCTTCTACCCGAGAACTGGGCTCTGTCCCTCTCGGCGGCGCAGGTTGGGAACGTTCTCCGCTAAAGACTCCAAGGGACAACCCAGATACACATGGCCCCCCTTTCCGCTGACGACCACCTTCCTTACCCCAGCTTACCCCAAGTTCATGGCCTGACCTCGCACTTTCTCCACAGAAAGCTCCAGCCCCTTGTGTACGTCGGTTGCCGCCGCCGATCAGCAAGCGCTACGCTAATTGGATATAGGAGTGCCGGCGAGCTGAGCAAGTGGACCAATCAGGATGGGTCATGCTGGCTGGTGCGCTGAGCTGGGCCGGGGCTCCCAGGGCGACGGCTGCGTTCGCCGTTTGTGCCCCAATTGTGCCGTTTCCCTACGCGCAGCGGAATTTGGCCTGACCCAGCTTATGAGTCTAAGGCTTCGGTGGCGGAGACCTGCGCTTCTCGCAACTGTAACCTTGCAAAAGGCGCGCGCGCGCACACACATACACACCCTTTTTTGGGTCACCATTTGGAAGTAAGTTACAGACATTGTAACGCTTAACACTTTAACATTGCAGCATGTATCTCCTAAGAACAGATGTTCTGCTATATAACAACAGTACCATTATTATACCTAAGATCATTAATTTCATGATAGTATCTAATTTCCCTTCCCGATTTAATTTCCCCCACTTGTCCTAAGAGTATCTTATAGGCGTTTTATTTAGAAAGCAAGAGCCAATCAAGAATCACACATTACATTTGGTTGTTAAGTATCTTTGCACACTCTTTCCAGAAAAAAACAATGAAAGGTATTAATTATTAAATGCTAGACAAACCTTTACTTTTTTTTTATTGTAATATATGTGTTAAAATTTGCTATTTTTGCCATTTTCAAGTGGTAATTACATGATACAATGTTGTGGAATACACCAGTATGTTTTTCCAAAACCTTTTTAATACCCTTAAATAAAAATTCTGTGCCCATTAAGCAATAACTTCCCATTCTCCTCTCCCCTCAATCCTAAGAAACCTCTAATCTTATTTCTGTCGCTAGGAATTTGCCTATTATAAATATTTCATGTCATAAAAGTAAAATCATACAATATTTCCCCTTTTGTGTCTGACTTCTCTCATGTAGCATAATGTGTTCAAGGTGCATCCATGTAGTATGTATCAGAGTTTCATAACTGTTTATGATTGAATAGTATTCCATTCTATGTATATATATACCACAGGTCGTTTACTCATTCATCCATTGATAGACATTTGGGTTGTTTCCATCTTTTAATTATTGTGAATAATGCTGTAGTGAACACTGATGTACAAGTATCTGTTTGAATCCTTATTTTCAATTTTCTTGGTATACACCTAAGAGTGGAATTACTGGGTCACATGGTAATTCTATGATTAACTTTTCGAGAAACTGCCAAAATGTTTTCATAGAAGTTGCAGCACCTTACATTTCTGCCAGTGGTGTATATGAGGGTTCTAATTTCTTCACCCCAACACTTGATTTTTCTGTCTTTTTGTTTTTTTTTTTTTGAGACAGGATTTTGCTCTGTCACCCAGGCTGACTACATTGGTACGATCATAACACTGTAACCTCAAACTCCTGGTTTTAAATGATCCTCCTGGCTCAGCCTCCCAAGTAGCTAGGGCTACAGGCATGCACCACTACGCCTGGTTAATTAAAAAAATTTTTTTTGTAGAGACAGAGTCTCTTTTTGTTGCCCAGGCTGGTCTCAAACTCCTGAGTCCGCCCTCAGACTCCCAAAGTGCTGGGATTATAGGCGTGAGCCTGTAGCCAGAATTATTTCTAAAACGTGAATCTGCTTAATTCACTCTGCTGCTTAAAATCTCTCAATATAGGAGACTGTCCTTAACTTGATAAGCAATAGCTACACAAAAATCCCCAAGAGACCGGGTGCGGTGGCTCACGCCTGTAACTGCAGCACTTTGGAAGGTCAAGGCAGGAGGATTGCTTGAGTCTAGGAGTTCGAGACCAGCCTGGGCAACATAGTGAGACCCTATCTCTATTTAAAAAAAAAAAAAAAAATCCCCTAGAACCCAATATCACACTTAACAGTGAAAAAGTGGAAACTTTTCCACTGAGATCGGGAACAAGAGCAAGGCAAGAATGTCCCTGCTTATCACTGCTTTTCAGCATCACACTGAAAGTCTAAGCTAATCCTAAGACTTAGCCTTAGTCCTAGCTAAGACAAGAAAAGGAAATAAGTATACAGACTGGGAAGGAAGAAATAAAACTTTGTTTGCAGATGATATGATTGTAGAAAATCTGAAAAGAAGTCACAAAAAATCCTCCTGGAATTAATAAGTGAGTATAGCAGCATTGCAAAATGCAAGGTTAATGTGTATTAAATTGCTTTCCTGTATGTCAGTAATCAACAAATAAAAGCTGAAATTAAAAACACAATACCATTCACATTAGCATCCCATCAAATGAAATACTTAGGTATAGATCTAACAATATATATATAAAGTCTATATGAGGAAAATTACAAAACTGATGAAAGAAAGAACTAAATAAATGGAGAGATATTCTGTGTTTATAGATTGGAAGACTCAGTATTGTGAAGATGTCAGTTCTTCCCAACTTGATCTATAGATTCAACACGATGCCAATCAAAATTCCAGCAAGTTTTGTGGGTATCAACAAACCAAATCTAAAGTTTATATGGAAAGACAAAAGACCCAGAACAGCCAAAACAATATTGAAGATGAACAAAGTCAGAGGACTGACCCTACCCAACATCAAGATTTACTATAAAGCTACAGTAATTAAGACAGTGTAGTATTAGTGAAAGAATAGACAAATCTATTAATAAAATAAAGTGCCTAGAAATAGACCCACATAAGTAGTCAACTGGTCTTTGACAAAGGAGTAAAGGCAAAACAATGGAGAAAAGATTGTCTCTCAACAAATGGTGCTGGAACAATTGGAAATCCACATGCAAAAATGTTAGTCTGACCCAAACCTTGCATTCTTCACAAAAATTAACTCAAGATAGAACAGAGTCCTAAATGTAAAATGCAGAACTGTATAACTCCTAGAAGAAAACATAGGAGAAAATCTAGATGACTTTGGGTTTGATGATAACTTTTTTTACAAGCCCACAGCTAACATCATATGATGATAACTGTTTAGATGCAACACCAAAGGCATGATCCATCAAACAAAGAATTGATAAGCTGGACTTCATTAAAATTAAAATTTTCCATTTTGTAAAAGACACAGATAAGAAAATGAAAAGATAAGCCACATTCTAGGAGAAAATATTTGCCAAAGATATATCAGATAAAGGACTGTTATTCAAAATATACAAAAAGATCTTTAAACTCAACAATAAGAACATAAACAACCCAATTTTAAAAATGGGCCAAAGACCTTGATGAATGCCTCACCTAAAAAGATGCTGAATACAGATGGCAAATAACCATATGAAAGATGCTATATGTCATATATCATCAGGAAATGCAAAATGAGACAATGAAATACTATTACACACCTATTAGAATGGTCAAACTCTAGATCAGTGATGACACCAAGTGCTGGTGAGGATGCAATCTCGTTCATTGCTGGTGAGAATGCAAAATGGTATAGCCACTTGGAAGACATTTTGGTGATTTTCTTTTCGTTTTTTGTTTTTGTTGTTGAGACAGGGTCTCACTCTGTTGTCCAGGCTGGAATGCAGTGGCATGATTTTGACTTACTGCAGTCTTGACCTCCTGTACTCAAGAAATCCTCCCCGCTCAGTCTCCTGAGTAGCTAGGACTACAGGCGTGTGCCACCATGCCTAGCTAAATTTTGTATTTTTTTGTGGAGATGGGTTTTTGCCATGTTGCCAAAGCTGGTCTTGAACTCCTGAGCTCAAGAGATCCGCCTGCCTTGGTCTCCCAAAGTGCTGGAATTATAGGCGTGTGCCACTGCACCTGGCATTTGTGGTTTCTTACAGAACTAAACATATTCCTACCATGTGCGTGACCCAGCAATTGCCTTCTTTGGTATTTATCCAAAGGCATTGAAAACGTATGTCCGCAGGAAAACCTACACATGGATGTTTATAGCAGCTTTATTCATAATTGTCAAAACTTGAAAGCAACCAGGATGTCCTTCAGTAGGTGAATGCATAAACTGTGGCACATCCTGACAATGAAATATTATTCAGAACTAGGAAAAAATGAGCTTGATATCAAGTCATGAAGAGGCATGGAGAGAATGTAAATTGATATTACTAAGTGAAAGAACCAATTTGGAAAGCCTACAAACTGTATGAGTTTGATTACATGGCATTCTGGAAAAGGCAAAACTATGGAGACAGTGAAAAGATTGGTGGTTGCCGGGGATTGGAAGAAGGAGGGATAAATAGCCAGAACAGAGGATTTTTAGGGCAGTAAAACTACTCTGTATGATATTATAGTAGTGGATACATGTTGATATAGTTAGGCTTTGTATCCCCACCCAAATCTCATCTTGAATTGTGACCCCCATAATCCCCATGTGTCAAGGGAGAGACCAGTTGGAGATAGTTGAATCATGGGGGCAGTTTCCCCCATGCTGTTCTTGTGACAGTGAATGAGTTCTCACAAGAGCTGATGGTTTTATGAGGGGCTCTTCCCCCTCTCCTCAGCACTCCTCCTTCCTGCTATCTTGTGATGAGGAGTACCTTGCTTCCTTGTCACCTCCCACTGTGATTGTAAGTTTCCTGAGGCCTCCCCAGCCATGCTGAACTATGAGTCAATTAAACCTCTTTCCTTTATAAATTACCCAGTGTTGGGCAGTTCTTTATAGCAGTGTGAAAATGGACTAATAAACATGTCATTTTCATCCAAACCCATAAAATGCACAAGAGCAAGAGCGAACTCTGTCTAATGGAAACTATGAACTTTGGGCGAGAATGGTTTGTCAGGATAAGTTCATCCATTGCAATGAATGCACTACTCTAGTGGAGGATGTTGACAAAGAGGTAGGTTGGGGAAGGGGCAGAAAGTATATGGGAAATCTCTGTATTTTCTGTTCAGTTTTGCAGTGAACCTAAAATCACTCTTACGAAACAGTCTATTAAAAAACTCCCAATAATTAAAAAACCCCGTTGCTCCTGATACAAAGCGCAAAGGGCTTAACAATCTCATGAGTCCCATCTTGACCTTTTAAATTTCACCTCTCACCACTGCTCTCTTAACACACTGATCTTTCATTTCCTCAAATGTAGCCACACTTGTTCCTATCTCCCACCTTTGCATAGTCTTTTATTCCACATACTTTATTGAGTGCCTAATGTGTCCCCAAAATTGTTGTAGCACAAGGGATAAAGCTGTAACCAAAACAGACAAAATCCCTGCCCTCCTGGAGCTATTACTGTTTGCTGAAATGCTGTTCCTCAGGGTGCCCCTCACCTGAGCAACTTGTTCTACAGAGTTGTTGTTGAGATGTCACATCTTCCTGGGAGCCTCCCTTACTGTCTCCCTCTCTGGGTTACACCCCTCCCCCACTCCAGGGTGTACTCTGCACTTCGCTCCACAGAGCGTTTGTGACTGTCCCTGAATGCCCACTAGAGTATACTCTCTGAGAGCAGGGACATGCTGCCCTTGCTCTATTCCCCCCAAAGCCTAACACATGGGAAACTCTAAATAAATATCTGTTGGAAAGAAGATGCATAAAAATTGCCATAAACCAATAACTGCCTGCTAGAAAAGGAATCATGTAAAATGGAAACCTGCTACTTCTAAACCTATAACAGAGGTTCATAATTTATATATTAACTTAGACATATCAGAGAAAAGAGAACACTGTGGTTGGTATAAGACTTAGCAGCAATGAAGGAGAGGTTAGCTGGGCAGTCCTAACTCTTAAATTTGGGGAAAATCTTTTTGAGAGCAAAGGTATTGTAATAGAACTCTGCATGAACTCTCCAGGATAATGTGTTGCTTTCAAAGAGACTTCTCTGGTCAGTCTTAATAAAACACACAGAAGTAAAAGGTGAACACATTTGTCTATGAGGAAAATGAATTGTGCCAGCAATTAATTGTGCTTATGACAGGTCAATATACATGGAAGCACCTTGCAGCATGCAGAATAATGGTGCCCCAAAAAATGTCTACATCCTAATCCCTGGAAACTGTGAATGTGTAACCTTACATGGCAAAGGGGATGTTAATGAACCCACCTTAAAAAAAGGGAGATTTGGCCGGGCACGGTGGCTCAAGCCTGTAATCCCAGCACTTTGGGAGGCCGAGACGGGCGGATCACGAGGTCAGGAGATCGAGACCATCCTGGCTAACATGGTGAAACCCCGTCTCTACTAAAAATACAAAAAAATAAGCCGGGCGAGGTGGCGGGCGCCTGTAGTCCCAGCTGCTCCGGAGGCTGAGGCAGGAGAATTGCGCGAACCCGGGAGGCGGAGCTTGCAGTGAGCAGAGAGCTGGCCACTGCACTCCAGCCTGGGTGACAGAGGGAGACTCCGTCTCAAAAAAAAAAAAAAAAAAAAAAAAAAAAAAAAGGGAGATTATCCTAGATAATTTGGGTGGGCCCAATGTAATTACAAGGATCCTTAAAAGTGAACCAAGGAAACAAGGTTGGAGAAAGAGGTATGACAATACAAACGGGGTCAAAGAGATGCTACATTGTTGACTTTGAAGATGGAGAAGGGGAGTCACAAGCTAAGGAATGCGGGTGGCCTCTAGGAATTGGAAAAAGCAGGGAAATGTATTCTCCTCTAGAACCTCGAGAAGACATTCATCCCTGGCAACACCTTGATTTTAGTCCGGTGAGTCCCACATCAGACCTCTGAGTTACAGAACCATAAGATAATAAAGTTGTGTTGTTTTAAGCCACTAAATTTGTGGTAATTTGTTAAAGTAGTAATACAACTAATGCATATACAGTCATGTGCCACATAACCACATTTCAGTCAATGACGGCCCTCGTATACAGTGGTGGTCAGAGCAATAGCGATACAAGATAGCCTAGGTGTGCAATAGGCTGTCACCTAAATTTGTGTAAGTGCACTCTATGATGTTCACACAATGACAAAATCACCTAAGAAGCATTACTCAGAATGTATTCCCTTCATTAAGGGACACATGACTGTACTTGTTCCATGAAGCACCCCTCCTTTCCAGTACAGTACCCAACAAGAGTTGAGACCCCAGCTCTAATTGAAATCTATAGAGATGAACAAATTGTGGGATTTGCTTTTGAGTTTTGAATGGCTTGGAGTTCTCCAGCTTTCCTTGTCTCTCATTTCTTGCACCACCCACACACACATACCATCTCATGCACAGAAACATGACTCAGAAAGATACAGTCTGTCACCAATATGTCTAAGATTTCTGTTTAGCAATACCATCTGAGATGGCTTTCTCTGGGGTCCTTTAACCTGGACCTTGCAGACTCCTCTTTGGTGCTATCTTCTGTTTTCTTTCTAGCCTGCCTGATATACATTTAAACTAGTTTGTTTATTTTTTTTGAGACGGAGTTTCACTCTTGTCACCCAGGCTGGAGGGCAATGGCATGATCTCTGTTTAATGCAACCTCCTGAGTTTAAGCCATCCTCCTGCCTCAGCCCCGCGAGTAGCTGGGATTACAGGCACTCAACACCACACCCGGCTAATTTTTGTATTTTTAGTAGAGACGGGGTTTCACCTTGTTGCCCAGGCTGGTCTCAAACTCCTGACTCAGGTGATCCTCCCACCTTGGCCTCCCAAAGTGCTGGGATTTCAGGCGTGAGCCACCGTGCCTGGCCTTAAACTAGTTTATTCTTACATAAACGTGTTGAAGGAGATGGGGAACTGGATTGCAGATGGTGTGGTGTCTCTGGCTCAATATTTTTCCTCCTGGAATTGTCTCTCTTCAGGTTCATTATTAGAAGGGCACTTACAAGATGAGACCAGAAGAAAGAGGTTTAAGTTATAGTTAGCAAGAGTGGTCAGATGCTGGGGAGAATTGTAGTAAGAGCATTTTCATCTTCTGTAGAGGGATATACTGCTGCATCTCATGACTGACTCCCCAGTTTTGTTTTCTAGCATCCATGGCCCCTGCTCTTCTCCCAGGCCCTACTTCTGATTGTTTAACCTCTCTCTTACCTCGCTTTAACTCTCGTTTCTGTAAGGATTGTAAGGGTGGGTCTGAAACTCCCAGTTTCTACTTCTTTCCTCAGCTATGCAATCTCCTGTTACAGCTGCCAGTTCTCGCATGGTTGTGTGGAATCACTTCGAATGCAGCAGAGGCAATGCTACGTGTACTGTCCTTTCCCAACATGACTCTTGTGGTCCAATTTCCCTTCATTTTGTCAACGGCACAGTGGCTTTCCCAGCCCCTAGAAATCCATCTTTATGTCCCCATCCCCTGATGCTCCAGCTGTGACAGTCTACTTACTCCTCCCCTAATATACTTACTGTCCTCTCTCATTTCTGTGTCTCTTCTTCAGCTTTCCCTCTATCTAGAATACTTTTCTTCCCACATGAACCTGTAATGGGACAATGGGGGCTCATAATTTACATATTTCCATAGACGTACCAAAGAAAGGGAACACCATGATTGATATAAGACTTAGCAGCAACCAAGGAGAGATTATCTGGGCATCTGAGTCTTAAATTTGGGAAAAAATCTTCCTGGGAATAACAGGACTGTTTTGAAATAGAACTTTCTCTACTAATTCTCCAGGGTGAAGTTGCTAGCATGGAAACTTCTTCACTGGTAAATCTTAAAGCACACAGAAGTAAAAGGTGAACACATTTACCTGTTAGATGTACATATTTGCCTATGAAAGGCTTTCCCAGTGATAAACATGACAACCATGAGGGTTATTTCCTTGGGTGGGAGTGGTGGCAATGAGACCAGGGAGACAAACCCAGCAAGTAACAATGGCATTGGTAATATTCATTTTTTAGTAAAGATGGTGGTGGAAACATGTTTGTTATATTATTCTCTATTCATTTTTGTGTCCCTGAAATATGTCGTGTTAAAACCCACAGACACAATTCCTCCCCACACTGCTAATACGAGTTGAAATAAATAACTGTTAGTACTTATTTTTCCCTGCATTCATTTTCCAAGAAGCAAAGTAATACAGGTTTTCCATATATATGTTTTGCATTTCTTAAACCCAGTTTATGTGGGTGATTTTAAACCTAATCTTGACACAGCAGATGGCAGTGTGGGTCCAACTTCATATACAACAATACCATATGGACATTTTCACAGATGAAATTTATTTTAGTTGAATAATCGTGGTTTTAAATGGTTAACACAGAAAATATAAAATTCTAGAAAATCATGACTCTCTTCTTGAAGACTTAGAGACACATTTTCTGATTATATTAAGCTCATTAAAAAATACTTCTTTAATAAACCCAAAGCTAATTCTTAAGTAGAAATAGGAATCATCATCTCCAAAGAGATTTTCACAAGATTTGAGTAATTGTATAAACTAGTACTTCAAGTTTGACTTTTGCAAATAAGCCCCCTTATATAAAATTACTTAAAAATCGTCACATTTTATTTATTTATTTGTATTTTAATTAATTAATTTATTTATTTATTTATTTTGAGAAGGAGTCTCACTGTGTTGCCCAGGCTGGAGTGCAGTGACACGATCTTGGCTCACTGCAACCTCTGCCTCCTGGGTTCAAGCTATTCTTGTGTCTCAGCCTTTGAGCAGCTGGGATTACAGGCATGCGGTACCATGCCTGGCTAATTTTTGTATTTTTAGTAGAGACAGGGTTTCACCATGTTGGCCAGGCTGGTCTCGAACTCCTGACCTCAGGTGATCTGCCCGCCTCAGCCTCCCAGAGTGCTGGGATTACAGGTGTGAGCCACCGCACCTGGACAAGAATCTTCATGCTTTATTACTGTGGTAAGATAACATTTTTGGCAAGACTTAAAAAAAACACACAAAGAAAATTTTAAATAAATTTTTACTTAAGAACTACAGGTATGAAGTTTTGCCAGTACATTTTCTTCACGTTCCCCCACTGCTTTCCTAAATTCCTTTGAATCTCCTGCTTTCCTTGCATTACCAAGAGCTAGTAGTACAGCAAGGTGGAGAAGAATGCAGGCCCTGATTAAATTAACCCAGATTCAAATTCCTGACTTGCTGCTAACTTTGCTGTGTGGTCTGGGGGAAGTTAATTGGCCTTTCTGAGTCGCAGTTTCTTTCCCCAATGGGGATAGTATTATAATTTGGCATTTAAGGTTTTTGGAGAGTTAAATGTGAAAATGTGTTCACACTATTACTACAGATGCCTGTTCTTGAGGATTTCCAGGTGCCAATCTCATTATTTTCCTCTTGTATGTATTCTCTCTCTTTCTCTGCCCTTCTGCAGAATGTGGAAAAACACCTGTCACCAGACATCTTTCTTTCCCAGCCTTTGGAACAATGTATCTCTGATATGCTGCCCCTTGTTAGGCCCTGATTGTTTTTTCTTTCTTTCTTTCCTCTTTCCCATTCTGAAACTCTACTTCTGTCTCATTTTGCTCACCAGTGTTCAGCTTTATTGACTCTGAATTTCCACAGAAATTAGTGACAGGCCTTGTTTACTCTTTCCCCGCTGGGGATGCAGCCAATCTTCTCTTTGGGTCCACCCATCTTTCCCTGGGAAAGGCTCAAGAGAACTGAAAACTCCTTGCTTCAACTAGAAGATTCAGCAGATGGACTTTTCTCCCAATGTTAGAAATATTTGAAAATGAGCCACTTTAGAAAGATAGTTGAAGTATTAAATAGTAGAATTTTTAATTTTTTGGGAAGACTTTTGTGATAGTTTAATTTTGTATTTTATATTGTACTGTTGGAAGGGAATGCATCTATTTTTGAAAGTGTCATTAATTTTCCTAGACTACAAAATAGATCACAGCAAGAATTATCTAACTTTCTTTCTTTTTTTTCCTTTCCTTTTTTTTTTTTTTTTTTTTTTTTTTTTTTGAGATAGGGTCTAGCCCTGTCACCCAGGCTGGAATGAAGTGGCATGATCATGGCTTACTGCAGCTTTGACCTCCCAGGATCAAGTGATCCTTCCTACTCAGCCTCCTGTATAGCTGGGACTACAGGCATATGCCACCATGTCAGGCTAGTTTTTTAATTTTTTGTAGAGACAGCGTCTCACTATGCTTCCTGGGTTGGTATGAAACTCTTGGGCTCAAGCCATCTTCCTGCCTTGGCCTCCCAAAGCGCTGGGATTACAGACGCGAGCCACTGCTCCCAGCCCCTACCTTTATTTCTACAGAGATTCACTGGATAGAAACAAATATTGTAATCATGATATTCTTGAACAGGCAACAAAATGACCAATTGCGTGATTGTTTTAATAATAATACAATGAAATAAGTTCCTGTTTATTTAGTACTTATTATATTTGACATAGAACTAAGCACTTTAAAAGTGTCTCAATTTATTCTTAAACAAATGAAAACTCAGTTGTAGATATTAGTATTTTCTCCACCTTACAGAAGACAAAACTGAGGCTTAGAGAAGTAAAATAGCTTGATTAAGTCAGACGGTGAGTAAGGGTAGAGTCAAATTAGTCTACCTGGCCGGGCGTGGTGGCTCACACCTGTAATCCCAGCACTTTGGGAGGCTGAGACGAGTGGATCACGAGGTCAGGAGTTCAAGACCAGCCTGGCCAAGATGCTGAAACCCCATCTCTACTAAAAATACAAAAATTAACCGGGCATGATGGCACGTGCCGATAATCCCAGCTACTCGGGAGGCTGAGGCAGGAGAATTGCTTGAACCCAGGTGGCAGAGGTTGCAGTGAGCCGAGATTGTGCCACTGCATTCCAGTCTGGGTGACAAAGCAAGACTCTGTCTCAAAAAAAAAAAAAAAGTCTACCGCTGAAGTCTAACTTCAATATCACTGTTAGATGGTATCTGGTCAGTACAAGGCAAATATTCCTGATGAAATTGGCCGTTAGACGCTAAGTTAAATCCAGATTTTTCTTTTTAAAATTGCAGATCAAATTTTATTATAAAAATATGGGGATGCCATAAAAAAGTTTGAAGCAAGGGAATAACGAGAGATTAGTATTTTAAGAAAAAATAAAATTTTGGTAAAGCGAGAAAATGGTATTGCAAAAGTTTGAGATAAGGTGATTGGTTGGTTAGGATTCCATTGGAAGACTTCCTCTTCTGGTCAAGATGGAGGTAGAGGACTGGATTTAACCTTCCAATAGAAAGAACAAAAACAAATAATATACATAAAGCAATGGTTTTCAAAACACTGGACATCAGACAATAAAAGACAGAGATCCTTGTGAAATAGGAAACATGAAGGATAGACGAATCCTATAGCCCTACGCACTGCTTTGAGAGAGTTTCCAGACTCTGATGCAGGAAGAGGAAACCCAGGTGGAGCCCAGTGGTCTCCCTGAGTGAGGAGACCAAGCTGAGACTTTGGGGAGACCAAGACAAGTTCCTAGAACAGGGCACCACAGAGGAGAGAGCTGCACAAAGGCAGCGAAGCCTGGAGATGTGCAGAGGCTCCTTCAGTATTCAGCAAACTGCTGATCAGCACGCGTGTGAGGCCAGGGACGTAACCATTCAGAAGAGTTAGAGAGAACAGTAGCAGGTACTCAGGCAGGTCCGGGAACAGTACCTCCTCCCATCAGCCAGACTGGAGAAACCCAAAATTCATGGGTAGATTAATCAGGAAGGTTTTGCCTCAGTATTGGAAGAGACTGAACACTGCTCCAGATCTCCCTAACAAGTCATAAAAGCTAGACCTGAAAGGATCAAACTCTTTCCAAGTAATTTAACTCCATCCCAGACTCAGGAAGATTTATGGGGATACAAAAAGTATACCTTGTACCCAAACAAGGTAAAATTTGCAATGTCTGTCATCCAATCAAATATTACCCTACAAAGAAGCAGGAAATATGGCCCAGTATAAGAATAATAATCAATTGAAACTGACTGAGAACCTACACAGATGGAATTAGCAGAGAAAGATTAAATTAGTTATTATAACTGGATTGCATATATTTTGAAAGTGAAGTAGAGGTGGGCACAGTGGTTCACACCTGTAATCCCAGCACTTCGGGAGGCTGAAGTGGGAGGATCACTTGAGGTCAGGAGTTTGAGACCAGCCTGGCCAATGTGGTGAAACCCCATCTCTACTAAAAATGCAAAATTAGCTGGCTGTGGTGGCATGCACCTGTAGTCCAGCTACTCGGGAGTCTGAGACAGGAGAATCACTTGAACCCAAAGTCGGAGGTTGCAGTGAGCTGAGATTATGCCATGGCATTCCAGCCTGGGCAACAGGGCAAAACTCCATCTCAAAAAAAAAAAAAAAAGTGAAATAGAGACATAGAAAATATTTTAAAGACCCAAATTGAACTTCTAAAGATGAAAAATACAGTGTCTGAGATGAAAAATATACTTAATGATATTAACAGTATTTTATAACAATTATATCTCAATGAAACTGTCAAGAAAAAAAAAATATTCCATTGCATTTGTCCAAGGAGAGGTAAGGAGAGCCTTAACAGATAAGGGGTATATTGAGGCAGAACTCTGAGGATTTTCTGGCAATTAGGTAAGGGTGTGGGGCAGAAAAAGAGTGGGAGATTGGGTGTCAAATGCTGCCATTCACAAGAACAAGGAATAAAGCTGGAAAGATGTGAGTAGGAGGTAGAAAAAACATTGTTTCAGGCATATTGACTTTAGTGTGCTCCATAATAGAACTCTCAGGAACTCCAACGTTTCAGGGGTTGATGGAAAAACAGAAACTTATCAAAGGAAGTGAGAAGGCATGGTCCCAGAAATAGAGAACCAGGTGTAAGAGGCTTCATGGAAGTCAAAGCAGCTCCAAATTTCAAGGAAGAAATGATTGGCATGACCAATGCTGCAGAGATTAAGCAGGAGAAAACATGAGAAGTGGCCCAAGTGGCTCCTGTACCTGAAAGGTAAGAAGTCATGGATGATCTCAGATATGTGACGGCAGGGACTGCATCTGTTTCGTTCACTACTATATACCCAGTGCATATTCCACAGTTTCTGGAACAGAGCGGGTGCTCAAAACCATTTGGTGAATGAGTAGATGAATTCAACACAGTTGGATGTATAAGATACCTGGTGCCTGGCAGAGCCTCTCTGTGATCTCAGCAAGGGAAGATTTAGTGAGAACAGAAGGCTGGAAGACTGGAAGCTAGACTACGGTGGAGACAGTGAAGACCAGAAAGTGAAGGGAAGAAGGCCACAGGAAGATGCAAGATGAAGACAGACTTTTATTTTAACAGGGAGGGAAGTGGAGAGGAGTGAGATCTGAAAAATATTGAGAAATTTGAAAAACATTCAGGTGGATAAACATGGTGTCTAAGGGTACCTGCTCAGGAGTCAAGTTGCCCAGGTCAAATCTTTTTTCCTGTCCTTACTCAAGTTAGTTACCTTCTCTGAGCCTCACTGCCCTGATCTGCAATAGTAGTCTCTATCACTTAGCGCTATTGTCAGGGTTTAATGAAGTAACACATGTAAAGTGTTTGGAGCCATCCCTGGCTCAGTGAATGCTAGCTGTGACCACCGAGAAGGTAGGACCATAAGAGACACACAAGTGCCAGGTTGCCTGGTCTGAAGGAGGGAGGATGGCTGGAGGTAGGTAAGCTCAAGATAAAGAAGAAGTTCATAGGACTGGAGTTTTACATATGGGACTTAACAAAACTGTTTGGATTTTGAGGAAGATTCTTTGGCTGTAGAAAGAACTACACATCACAGCTTGGAGACAAAGAATGAAGGAGGATTTGGAAAAGATGTGCTAGAAATGAACTAGAAGGGCAGTTGGAGAAGGGCTTGGCCTGAGCCAATGCAAAATAGCATTTCGAAGCAACCATTTACTGTGAGCATTTGTGTTAGTTACAATTCTGAAATTCATAGCATTCATCTCCAGTCTTCAGAAGTACTGCAACATAGAAATCTTTACATCTGATTAAGGTAAAAGAGATAGGAAAATATAACGGTTGGAGTTCTTTGGCTAATTTAAGCAAAAATAAACAATTTTGGAGTAGCTTACAGGATTTAAGGAAAGTTGAAGAACCAAGTCTTAGTGGCTCTCCAGGACCCAAAAGAATAAAAGCTGACAGTCATCTTCTCAGGGGCCCATGCCATTGAGATGACGGCCTCATCTGCACCTCTCAGCCTAAGTAACCCCTTAAGATTCAAATTCTTGGGAGAAGACAGGTCTGATTGGCCTGACTCAAGGCACGTGGTCATAATCAGTTTGCTTTCTGAGCCTGTGATGTTAGTCCCCAGCATTCAGTCTTCAGTAAAGTTGGCAGGACTGGGAAAGGGATGATTCCAGGAAAACTATCTAGTATGTTGTTTTTCTTTTTCTTCTTTCCTTTTTCAGTGAATATTTTATGTACCTGCTATGTGCCAGGCACTCTGTTAGAAGAAAGAGATATAAGTAATAATGTGCCAAACCAGACACAGTCTGCTCCTCTGGAGGGTTGGACTGTGGGAAATTGATCTTTTTTTTTTTTTTTTTTTTTTTTTTTAAGAGACAGAGTCTCACTCTGTCACCCAGGCTGGAGTGCAGTGGCACAATCATAGCTCTCTGCAACCTCAAACTCCTGGGCTCAAGTGGTCCTCTCCCACCTCAGCCCTCTGAGGAGCTAGGACTGTTGGCATGTACCACCGCATTTGGCTAATTAAAAAAAAATCATAGAAGCTGGGCACGGTGGCTCATGCCTGTAATCCCAGCACTTTGGCAAGCTGAGGTGTGCAGATGGCTTGAGATCAGGATTTCAAAACTAGCCTGGGCAGCAGCAAAACCCCATCTCTACAAAAAATACAAAAATTAGCCGGACATGGTGGCATGTGCCTGTAGTTGCAACTACTTGGGACGCTGAAGCAGGAGGATATCTTGAGACCAGGGGATCGAGGCTGCAGTGAGCCTTGATTCTGCCACTGCACTCCAGCCTAGGCAACAAAGTGAGACCTTGTCTCAAAAAAATTTTTTTCATAGAGACAGACTCTCACTATATTGTCCAGACTGGTCTTGAACTCCTGGCCTCAAGTGATCCTCCTGCCTTGTGTTGAAATTACAGCATGAGCCACTGCACCTGGTCTGAGATTGCCATTAGTTCAACATCTAACTTAATAATTATACAATTGCAAACCAAAGAACTGCTCTAAAGGAACTAAATGTCTCCAAGAGAGTGTATGATAAAGGAGTCTGATCTAACCTAGAGGCCTGGGGAAATACTTCCTGTAGATAGAGATGTCTGAATTGAGATCTGAAGAATGAATGAAGAGCATGGCAAACAAGACAAACAGCATGTGCAAAGGCCCTGTGACTGGAGGGAACCTGTTATACCCTTGGTTGAATATAAATTTTGCAGTAAAAATTAAGTCAAATTTTATCAAGCTGTAGCTTTCTAAGGTATAATAATGATCATGTTATATGACAAATAATAAGAAAAAAACATAATTTAAAGCCAGTTTAAGAATTTTATTTAGATGAACTGTTTTCTGTAGGGAATCATTATATGGAATTTGTATAAACTATAAGAGCCAATGTAGATGTTTTCATATCTCTGTAATCATCAATTAAACATGACTACTAAATATAATTAAATGTTTATCACAGATGTAATAGTTTCACTTGAGTTTTAAAAATTCTAGCAATATATTACTAATTGTAACATAAAATAGTCATGAAAATACAGGTCAGGCCGGTTGCAGTGGCTCACACCTGTAACCCTAGCACTTTGGGAAGCCGAGGCTGGCAGATCACTTGAAGTCAGGAGTTTGAGACCAGCCTGGCCGACATGGCAAAACCCCATCTCCACTAAAAATACAAAAATTAGCCTGGTGTGGTGGCATGTGCCTGTGATCCCAGGTACTCAGGAGGCGAGGCAGGAGAATCATTTGAACCAAGGAGGTGGAGGTTGCAATGAGCCGAGATCACACCACTGCACTCCAGCTTGGAAGACAGAGCAACAGTCTGTCTCAAAAAAAAAAAAAAAGTCAAATTTTGTAATTGTGTTTTAGAAAAATTTCTCATGCACAAACACCTATTTTATGTAAAGTTGATACACACAAGCATTTTTAATATTAGTACAAAGTTTAAATATCATATTGGGCCATATTTTTTAATTCACAGGATTTGGAGAAAATCCTTTTGAAAAGTCATTCGTCACTACCATTCACCACCATCTAGTTTTAGAACATTCTTATTACCACAGAAAGCTTCCTCTACAATTTATGTGTTTTTCTTTTGGAACAACTATCACCTCAAAAAAGAGTAATTATGTGTAAATGACTGGAGTATAAAATGCTTGTTGAATAGGCAAGCTAATCAATCTCAAAAATTAAATCTCAAGCGGCCGGGCATGGCGGCTCACGCCTGTAATCCCAGCACTTTGGGAGGCCGAGGCGGGCAGATCACACGGTCAGGAAATCAAGACCACGGTGAAACCCCGTCTCTACTAAAAATACAAAAAATTAGCCGGGCGCGGTGGCGGGTGCCTGTAGTCCCAACTACTCAGGAACCTGAGGCAGGGAAATGGCCTGAACCCGGGAGGCGGAGCTTGCAGTGAGCCAAGATTGCGCCACTGCACCCCAGCCTGGGTAAATGACATCCAATCCACACTTTTACATAAGCCCCAGGCAACCTGTGATCTGCTTTCAGTCTCTACATAGAAGTTTGTGACCGAATTAAATTCAACTGAACAGGAGAAAAATGTAGGAGAAGTTTTGTATGCTGTGTCTCCACATGTAGTCCCTGGCACATGGTAGGTGCTCAATTAATGGAGTCCCCTGGTATGTGCTATGTATAAATGTCTGTTGAATGTATTATAATTACTTTCTAAGGTTTATTTCCTTCTTGTGCCAGAGTGAAAAATACTGTATCCTCAAGAGTTCCAAAGGGGAGAAAAACAATCCAATTTATCCTTCTAGATGCTTTATTCAAATCTTCTTGGATAATGTTTCCATTGTCAATGAGAGCACTTTGTAATTGTCACCTCGTCTATTGTTCCTTTCTATAAGTATAAACGCCATTAGCTTGTAAAGTAGGAAAGTGGAGAGGATATCGTTTTTTCAGGTTTGCATGAGCCCATCTGGGTTTACTATTGAAGAAATAAGCCAAAGTAGTTTCATTTTATCATATGTACGTCCTTATTTCTCTTTTCTTGATACATTAATTTTTTTCTAAGTAGAAGAATTACTATTGATTTTTGAGACTGAATCGCCAATTGAAGAGTAAGCATTTTATCATCTAGTCATCTATAATTACTTTTTTTCAGGTTATGGATGTTTCACAAGAGAAACAAACATAAGTTTTAAAATGTGTGGTCAAATTATGGTAAAGCACTCATTTCCTAATTAGATGACCTAATATGGAACTTTCACAATTAACACATGTTTAGGATTTTACTCTCTGTATCGTTTATGGATTAGCTACATATGGAACTTTCTTTTTCTTTTCTTCTTCTTCTTCTTTTCTTTTTTTTTTTTTTTGACTTTCATTATAGTTTTACTCATATGCATGCATCTGTTATGGGCCAAATTGTGTTCCCGTGCCAAATTCACATGTTGGAGTCCTAACCTCCAGTATCTCAGAATGTGACTGTATTTGGAAATACGGTTGTTGAAGAGATAATTCTGTTAAAATGAGGTCACATGGGTGGTCCCCAATCTAATATGACTGGTGTCCTTTTAAGAAGAGGAAATTTGGACACAGAACGTGTACAGAGGGAAGACCATGTGAAGACATTTAGAGAAGAGAGCCATCTATAAGCCAAGAAAAGAGGCCTCAGAAAAAATCAAGCCTGCTGTTTCAAATTTTGAGCCTCCAGAATTATGAGAAAATAAAATTGCGTTGCTTAATCCATTTTGTTATGGCAGCCCTAGAAAACTAACACAGTATCTTTAGCAGTATTTGATTTGCTTTTGAATTTTGTATAAATGGATTCATATTCTAAGAAATCGTCTGTACCTTGTTTTTTTCACTCAATGTCATGGTTTCCGAGATTCAACCAAGTTGATGTTTGAGCAGTAGTTCATTCTTTTACTGCTGTATAGTACTTATAACAACATGCTGTGCTTACATCAATTTACCTATTAATTATTTTTGTTTGTTTGTTTTTGTTTTTTGTCTTTTTTTTTTTTTTTTTTGAGATGGAATCTAGCTCTGTCTCCCAGGCTGGAGTGCAATGGCAAGATCTCGGCTCACTGCAACCTCTACCTCCTGGGTTCAAGCGATTCTCCTGCCTCAGCCTCCTGAGTAGCAGGGATTAAAGGCACGCCGCCACGACCAGCTAATTCTTGTGTTTTTAGTAGAGATGGGATTTCACCATGTTGGTAAGGCTGGTCTGGAACTCCTGACCTCGTGATCCGCCTGCCTCGGCCTCCCAAAGTGCTGGGATTACAGGTGTGAGCCACCATACCCGGCCAATTTATGTGGTTTGTTATGTAATCTGTTACTTTTCATTTTATTTGTTTGTTTGCTTGTTTGTTTTTTGAGACAGAGTCTCTGTCACCCAGGCTGGAGTGCAGTGGCGCAATCTCAGCTCACTGCAAGCCCAGCCCCCAGGGTTCACGTCATTCTCCTGCCTCAGCCTCCTGAGTAGCTGGGACTACAGGAGCCCGCCACCACGCCCAGCTAATTTTCTTGTATTTTCAGTAAAGACGGGGTTTCGCCGTGTTTGCCAGGATGGTCTCGATCTCTTGACCTCGTGATCCGCCCCGCTGCGGCCTCCCAAAGTGCTGGGATTACAGGCGTGAGTCACCGCGCCCGGCAGTTTTCATTTTATTTCTTATAAATGACGCTGCTGTAAATAATTTCATTTCTGTTTCCTGCTCATAGGATATATGTATCCTCACCTTTACCGGATAGGGCCAAATCACTTTTTAAATAGTTTGCAATTACACTCCCATGAGCACTGTAAAAGCATTTCTGTTGTTTCAAATCCTCACCAAAATTTTCTGTTTCAGAGCTGTAATTTTTGCCAATCTGGAAGATTTGTAATGGTATCTCATTGGTTTTAATTGGCATTTTCCTGATTATTGTGTGTGTGTGTGTGTGTGTGTGTGTGTGTTTTGTTTGTTGGTTTGAGACTGAGTCTCCCTCTGTTGCCCTGGCTGGAATGCAATGGCATAATCTCGGCTCACTGCAACCTCTGTCTCCTGGGTACAAGCGATTCTCCTGTCTCAGCCTCCTGAGTAGCTGGGATTACAGGTGCCTGCCACCACGCCCAGCTAATTTTTGTATTTTTAATTGAGACAGGATTTCACCATGTTGGTCAGGCTGGTCTTGAACTCCTGACCTCAGGTGATTCACCCTCCTCGGACTCCCAAAGTGCTGGGATTACAGGCGTGAGCCACCGCACCCAGCCTTTCCTGATTATTGATAAGATTTTCCATTTTTTAATGGGTTGATTGGCCAGGATGGTGGCTGACACCTGTAATCCCAGAACTTTGGTAGGCTGATGCAGGAGAATCACTGGAGGCCAGGAGTTCAAGACCAGGTCAGGCAACATAGAGAGACCTTGTCTCTACAAAAAAAAAAATCAACCAGGCATGGTAGCATGTGCCTGTGGTCCCCAGCTACTCAAGAGGCTGAGGCAGGAGGATTGCTTGAGCCAAGGAGGTCAACACTGCAGTGAGCGGACTGTGCCAGTGCACTCCAGCCTGAGGGAGAGAGTGAGACCCTGTCTCTAAAAAATAAAATTTTTACAACTTTTGTCATAAAGTCCTCTTTTGTTTTTTCCATCATGAAGTCTTGAAAATCTTTTGCTAGATTTATTTTAATGTACCTCACAGTTTTCAGCCTTGCAAATGGTGTCTGTATAGTTGCTTTTGCTTCTGTAAACAGTATGGCTTTTAAAAACAATATTGGCTATTTATTACTCATATCTGCTTTTAAACTTATAAGTTATAACTATTAATTTCAGTAATTTGTTAGTAGATTCTTTTGGGTTTTCTGTGTAAGCAGGTATATCATTTTCAAATTAAAAGTGTGGTTTTTGAGAACACCTGGACACGGGAAGGGGAACATCACACACCAGGGCCTGTCGTGGGGTGGGGGGAGGGCGGAGGGATAGCATTAGGAGATATACCTAAAGTAAATGACGAGTTAATGGGTGCAGCACACCAACATGGCACGTGTATGCATATGTAACAAACCTGCACGTTGTGCACATGCACCCTAGAACTTAAAGTATAATTTTTAAAAAAGTGTGGTTTTTTTCCTGTCCAATCTTAGTATCTTTAATTTCTTTTTCATATATTACTTTGCTGACTAGGATCTCTAACATAATACAAACTAGGAGTGGTGATAGTAGGCCAACTTGTATCTTCTTTTTTTTTTTTTTTTTTTTTTTTTTTTGAGACAGAGTCTCACTCTGTCACCCAGGCTGGAGTGCAGAGGCATGATATCTTGGCTCACTGCAAACTCAGCTGCTCGGGTTCAAGTGATTCTCCTGCTTCAGCCTCCCGAGTAGCTGGGACTACAGGTACCTGCCACCGTGTCCGGCTAATTTTTGTGTTTTTAGCAGAGATGGGGTTTCACCGTCTTGGCCAGGCTGGTCACACCTGCCTCAGCCTCCCAAAGTGCTGGGATTACAGGCGTGAGCCACCACGCTCAGCCCCAGTATCTTCTTGTTTTTAACAGGAATGCTCAATATTTCACCATTATGAAGGGTATTTGCTGTAGATATTTTATAGTTCTCCTTTTGAAGGTTAAGGAAACTCACTTTCATTCTGAAGTGGATGAGAACTTTTGTTGTACATGTTAATTTTATTAAGCACTTTTTCCAGACCTATTGGGTTAGTCATTTGGTTTTTTCCTTCTTTAATCTAGAAATGTCACTAAATACACTAACACGTTTTTTGAATGTTAAACCAGTTTTACATTTCTTAGATAACCGTCCCTTGGTCGTGATATATAGTGTAAAATTTAGCTTATCAATATTGTATTTATGATTCTTGTTTTGGTATGCATGAGGGTAATTGGCCTGGAATTTTCTTTTCTTGCATATTCCTTATCTTGCTTTGATGTAGAGGTTATTTTAAGTTTATAAAGGACTTATTTCTCCTTTTTTATTCTCTGGAAGAGTTTGTGTGAGATTGGAATTATTTGCTCATTGAAAATTTTAATATGTGTGTCTTTACCTTATGTATAACCTTCAAAGTTAGGTGTAGAAGCAGACATATGGGGACTGATATTTGCAAAGCTGAATAATAAATCGGGATTAAAATAATTGGTGTTAACAACTCAGTTTTCCTCCAGGATTCACAACATGTACCTAACAAGAGAAAAAGAGAAAGTGATTACGAATTGTGAGGATCTTCTTTAAGTCGAATGTTTCTTTGGTGAGCATTTATGCAGATAGGAAAGATAAAAATGAAAAGCTTTGAACTTCTGTTGAAAGAAAGTGAATCCTTATTTACAGCGGACAAATTGAAGCTGATTGCCACCTTTCTCCAGTTATGCATCCAGCTTCTCTCATTTGCCATCAGATAGCTCAGATTGATGTGCACTGTCAGTCCTTAGGATGTTGTGTTGCCATAGACACTTGTCCAATTCTCAAATCCCCTTTATTCCACTCATTTCCTTCACAAAAGGTGTGCTGATTGAGGTCAAACAAATTCAAGCAAAAAAAAAAAAAAAAATGTGTACATAGAAGAAAAAACAGAATTAGAATCTGGTTGAGCTTCTTTCCTTCCTAAACCCCCACCTCCAGATTCTTTTCTTAGCTAATGAAAGGAGCAACTTGCTTAATGGCATATACGTACATTTCACTACTCTTTCTAAACTCTTTCAATAATTCTTTAAATAAAACTAAGCCATAAAAGCAAAGTTTACATAAAAATTAATTGAGAAGTTTTCTGTCACAAATTTATTTCTTATATAATTGCATCATTCTTCATTTGTTTGTACTGAATGGCATTATTAATAATTTTACCTTGTATTAATGTTGCATTTCATAGATTACAATCAGTGTTGTTGTATATTGCTTTTATGTGTTTCTAGTGACATAAATGAGTATCATTCCCATTTTACAAAGTGAATCACCTCAGAGTAGTCATTCATTCCCCAATGGGAATCAGATTTAGTTAAATTTATATTTAATACATCATGTATTTAATTAAAAGAGTATTAAAATTATTAAGAACTTGATTAGCATTATTTTATTGATAACTAGGACTTGCCTAGGAAAAGAAAAAAAATAGACCCTTGGAAAACAACAGCAGATTTATGCTATTTAAAATATTTCTTTTTTTCTCCTCTTGCCTGGAGAAGTAAAATGAGAAAAACATCACAAAGCTGCTTATCTTTGCCAATGTTGAGGTTGAATCTACTTTAATATTGCATTATTATTGAAAACTTTTGTAATATGTGGTGGCTCCATTTAGATACTGCTTGTTAGGAGCTGAACTGTGTTTCTTCAAAATTTATATATTGAAGCTGTAATCCCTAACCGTGGCCGTTAGGTGGGCCCTAATCTAACCTGACTGGCGTCCTTATAAGAAGAGGAAATTTGGACACGAGAAGAGAGAATTAAGATGAGCACAGAGGAGAAAGACCATGTGAAGACACAGCAAAAAGGTGCTCATCTGCAAGCCAAGAATAGAGGCCTCAGGATAAACCGAATCTGCCGACAACTTGATATTGGACTTCTAGCCTCCAGACTACAAGAAAATTAATTTGTGTTGTTTAAACCACCCAGTCTTTAGCATTTGTTACGGCAGCCTTAGAAAAATACTACACCGCTCAAACACATTGAATATGGGGAGAAGGAATGATCAGTTGTCAATGAGAAGCATCCTGAGGCCCCTTCAATTTCTTAAGTCCCAAATTAAGCCTTTCAAAAAGAAGTCTCCCCATAAGCTAAAAAATAAAGATTGACATATAACTATAAATACTTGAAGAATCATTTCATGAATAGCGTCCTTTATTTTGGACAAATGGCTCCAAATGAACTGCTCATTACCAAACGCTTGACTGAACCACATTATGCAGAAGCATGGCAAGGGTTGAGCATCATTTGCAAATTAACAATGAGTTATAAGCAGCTCTATATTCTTTTTCTGGCCCTTTCTGGGCCAGAAGGAATTATTTAATTTGGAATTCATTTTTCTATTCAAGTAAATGTTTAATAAAGTGGGTTTTCTGAAAAAGCAAATTCACATAAAGATATATTTTAGGTGCTATGTTTCGTATTTTTAATAATTTATTGAGGTGAAATTCATATAACATAAAATTAAAGAGTTTAAAGGGAACAATTCAGTGGCATTAAATACAGTCACAATATTGTGCAACCATCACCTCTATTTGCTTATAAAACATTCCTGTCACTCAAAAGTAAGATTCCTTACCCATTAAACCTTGTGCGTCATTTTCTCGTGTCCCAAGGCAAGTTAACTTCGTTGGGGCAGGTGAGTAACACACCAGGGTTAATAGTGTTGGATTTTTTGTCTTTTAAAGTAGATGACTTGGGATGCAGCTTCCAATTTTGGTTTAGTTGGAAGTCATAAGATAGGATGGTAGTGATATCCATGTCAGAGGTGTGGGAAGTATATTAGAATGTTGCCATTTACTGTATTCCATAGCTGAGCTTTTATAAAAACTTAAAGAAGCAAAGTGAGATGGGAGGTTCTGATCCTGGCTCACGGTATTGAAATTTATACCAAATAACGTTTTCCCGATAGCTGCCTTTGTAGGTAGAAGTGTTGATTCCTTCAACAGATATTTGTCAAGGACTGCAGGCTGCAGGGGATTCAGTGGTGGACAAGTGAAGTGTGGTGATTGTGGTGGAACAGGTGACAGTCTGGTAGGGAGGACAGCCAATTAAACAAGCCATACTATGAAGTGTAATAAGAACCTCAACAGTGGAAACACACATCAGGAACCCCTGACTCTACTAGAGAAACAAAAAGCATCTTGGCTCAAACCCCTATTTTTCAGGTGTGGAAACTGAATGCGGAGAAGGGAGGTGACTCACACTTTGTTAGTAACTAAGCCGGGAATAAAACTCTTGTTTCTCAATTCTGCTTTTTTTCTTTTCTTTCTTTCTTTTTCTTTTCTTTTTTTTTTTTTTGAGTCAGGGCCTCACTCTGTTGCCTGGGCTGGAGTACAGTGTGGTGCCATCTCGGCTCATCACAACCTTGATCTCCTGGGCTCAATTGATCCTCCTGCCTCAGCCTCCCAAGTAGCTGGGACTACAAGCACATGCCACCACACCCAGCTAATTTTTCTGTAGAGATGAAGTCTTGCCATGTTGCCCAGGTTAGTCTCAAACTTCAGGCCTCAAGTGATCCTCCTGCCATGACCACCCAAAGTGGTGGAATTATAGATGTGAGCCACCATGCCCGGCCTTCAATTCAGCATTTTAGAAACAGAATCTCTGCTATCCTTTCTTTCTAAATTAGTTTGAAAAATCCGGTCTTTGCTTTTAATTTCTTTTTTACTCACATAGAAGTTACTTTGATTGTTCAAAAGCCTGAGAAGGGTGCTGCAATTGTGAAGGTCAATTACTATGCAGGCATTCCATGGCACAGTTAGTGCACTCCAGCCACTGTGGGTTTGTTCTGCAGACAGGGCTCTCCTCATCTGATCCAGACCACAGGATCAAGTCTAGAGTTGTTGGATGTTATGATTTGGCTCTGTGCCCCCACCTGAGTCTCATCTCCAGTTGTAACCCCCAGGTGTCAAGGGAGGGACATGGTCGGGGACGATTGGATCACGGAGGTGGTTTCCCTCATGCTGTTCTCATGATAGTAGTTAGTTCTCAAGGGATCTGATGGTTTTATAAGGGTCTCTTCCCCCTTCTCTCTGTCTTCTCTCTTTCTTGCTGCCTTGTGAAGAAGGTACTTGCTGTTTCTTTGCCTTCCACCATGATTGTAGGTTTCCTGAGGCCTCGCCAGCCATGCGGACCTCTGAGTCAATGAAACCTCTTTCCTTTATAAATTACCCAGTCTGGGGTAGTATCTTTATAGCAGTGTGAAAATGGACTAATACACCTGACAATGCTCACGTACTTCCAGCAGACCCTGGGCAACTTCAGCCCCATGGCCCTTTCTCCTCAGACCAACTTTAAACCTGGACTTCACTTATGAACTCAGCCTCTCTCTAAATCACAACTACTTTTAAAGTCTAATACATTATGTTGCTTAACAGTTGGTTATGTGATGACGTAAAGAAAACTGTATTTTAGTTTTTATCATGCATTGGGTCCAGATCACATAGCAATTGGTGGTTCCTTGGATTTTTATTTCCTGTGACCTGAGTAAGGCAAGCAGAGACATGCTAGTTTGACAGGTCAGCTTGTGAGCAGCCACCAGCAGTCCAGGGCTTGAGGGATCCTGAAAGATCTTCCTTGGAGATCATTTGGAATGACACAATTTCAGGGTTGGAAGGAACCTTAAAATTATCACCTAGTTCAACCAAATACCCTTTTAACTGGTGAATGTCATTTACTGTTTATTTGTTGGATGGACATTTAGCCAGTCTGGTGTCCTTCCTTAATTGCTCTGTTGAAAATGCTTTTGATAAGTTCACCAATGACTTTCGGGCCAAACACTGGTCCCTTTGGTTCTCATTTTACTCAGTATCTCTTAGGATTTTAATATTGTTAATTATTTTTCAAGCCCTTGGCTTCTGTGACATACTTTGTTTCCTGTTTTCCTCTTAGATCTTTCATCAATGGTTTTCAATTAGGGACAATTTTACCCACAGAAGACATTTGTGAGTATCTGGAGGCATTTTTGGGTGTCAAAACAGGGAGTAGAGTGCTTCTAGTGAGCAGAGGCCAGGCATGTTGCTAAACAAATGCCAAGGACAGCCCCCGGAGACAAAGGATTATGGAGGCCCAAATATCAATTGTGCTGAGATTGAGAAACCTTGATCTTTGATCACCCCTTCTCTTTTCTTCTTCAGGGAACCCCCATATTATAATTTTTTTTAATTTTGGAATTACCCAAGTTTCCTTAACCTTTCACCTTCCTCTCTTGATGCATTTTCTCTGGTGCACACCATCCATTTCCATGACTTTGACTCCTACCTATACCCATGTCTTCAGCTTTGATGTTCCTCTTTGACTCCAACCTATTAAACAACTACCAAGTAGATATTTCTGCTTTTATATCCTGCAGACACAGTGTATTAGGCCATTCTTGCACTACTATAAAGAAATACCAGAGACTGGGCAATTTATTAAAGAAAGAGATTTAATTGACTCATGGTTCTGCAGGTTGTACAAGCATGGTACCAGCATCTACTCAGCTTCTGGGGAGGCCTCAGGGCTTTTACTCATGGCGGAAGGTGAAGCAGGAGCAGGCTCTTCGCATGGTGAAAGCAGGAGCAAAGAGGGAGTGAGGGTGTGGGAGGTGCAACACAACCAGATCTTGTGAGAACTAACTCACGATTGCAAGGACAGCACCAAGCTACGAGGGATCTGCTCCCATGACCCAAACACCTCCCACCAGATCCCACTTTCAACATTGGGGATTGGCAATTCAACATGAGATTTGGCAGGGACATACATTCAAACTATATCATTCTGTCCCTGGCCCCTCAAATCTCATGTCCTTATTACATTACAAAGTACAATCATGGCTTCTCAACAGCCCCCCAAAATCTTAACTTGTTCCAGCATCAACTCAATCAAAAGTCCCAAGTCCAAAGTCTCATTTGGAAATGGATTCCTTCTACCTATGAGCCTGCAAGTTCAAAATCCAACAGGGCAGTCATTAAATCTTAAATCTTAAAGCTCCAAAATAATCATCTTTGACTACATATCCCACATTCAGAGTACACTGGTGCAAAGGTTGGGCTCCCCAGCCTTGAGCAGCTTCATCCCTGTGGTTTTGCATAGTTCAACCTCCGTGACTGCTATCACAGATTGTTGAGTGCCAGTGGCTTCTCCGGGTGCAGGGTGCAAGCTGCCAGTGGATCTACCATTCTGGGATCTGGAGGATGGTGGTCCTTTTCCTACAGCTCCATTAAAAAGTGTCCCAGTGGGGACTCTGTGTGGGGCATCCAACCCTACATTTCCCCTCTGTTCTGCTCTAGTGGAGGTTCTCTGTGAGGACTCCATCCCTGGCTTTCTCATACATCATCTGAAATCTAGATAGAGGCTAGCCAGCCCCTTCACTATTGCCCTCTGTGCACCTGCAGGCTTAATGTTGTATGGAAGCCACCAAGGCTTATGGCTTGCACCCTCTGAAGCAGGAGTCCAAGTTGTATCTGGGGCCCTTTGAGCTCAGGCTGGAGCCAGAGTGGCCGGATATAGGGAGCACTGTTCTAGGGACACAGGGAACACTGTCCCAAAGACTGCACAGGGCAGTGGGGCTGGGAACCTAGCCCATAAAACCATTCAGTCTTCCTAGGCCTAAGGGCCTGTGATGGGAGAGATGGCCTCAGAGATCTCTGAAATGCCTTCAAGGCCTTTTTTTCCATTGTCTTGGCTATTAGCACTTGGCTCATTTTTAGTTATGTAAATTTTTCTAGCAAATAGTACAGCCTGCTTGACTTTCTTTCCTGAAAAAGCTTTTTCTTTCTCTACCACATGGCCAGGCTGCAAATTTTCCAAATTTTATGCCCTGCTTTCCGTTTAAATATAAATTCCTACTTTAAGTCATTTATTTGCTATCAAATCTGAGCATAGGTTGTTAGAAGAAGTCATGCCACTTCTCAAATGCTTTGCTACTTACAAATGTCTTCTGCCAGATATCCAAAACCGTTACTCTGAAGCTCAAACTTTCATAGAACCCCAGGGCATGAACAGAATGCAGCCAACTTCTTGGCTGAAGCATAAAATGGGTGACCTTTGCTCTAGCTCCCAATAAAATTCCTCATTCCCATTAGAGACCTCATAAGCCTGGACTTTATTGTCCATATCACTATCAGGATTTTAACCAGGCTATTAAAAATTCCAAACTTTCCCTTGTCTTCCTGTCTTCTTCTGAGTCATCCGGACTCTTCCAAATCTTCCCATTACCCAGTTCCAAAGTTGCTTTCACATTTTCAGTTATCTTTATAGCAGTGCCCATTTCCCAGTACCAATTTTCTGCATTAGGCCATTCTTGTATTGCTATAAAGGAATACCTGAGACTCGATAATTTATAAAGAAAAGAGATTTAATTGGCTTATGTTTCTGCAGGCTGTACACGTGTGGCACTATCATCTGCTTGGCTTCTGGGGAGGCCTCAGAGAGCTTTTACTCATTGTGAAGACAAAGCAGGAGCCAGAACAGGCACATCACATGGCGAAAGCAGGAGCAGAGAGAGTGGGGAGGAGGTGACGCACACTTAAACAACCAGATCTTGTGTGAATTCACTCACTATTGTGAGGACAGCACCAAGCCATGAGGGTTCCATCCCTATGACCCAAACATCTCCCACCAGGCCCACCTTCAACATTGGGAATTAAAATTCAACATGAGATTTGGCGGGGATATATATTCAAACTATGTCACACAGCAAACCCAGCCGTGCACCAAACAAACTGGTTGTCTTCCCCTCAAGTCTGCTGTTACTCCTTTTCCTCTGTCTAGGATTTCTTTTCTTAACAGATCCCAAATCTCCAGGGTTGGTTCTGAGGGCTCTCACCTCAGGTGTACAATTTATGTGTGTCTCTTGGAGACTTAAGGACTCTCAAGCTATTGCCCAGGATGCTGCCTGCTCCAGAATTTGCTGCTCCTGTCAGATCTAGAGACCTGGCACCATCTCCTAATAAAACCTGTGCAGTTGAAAGGACACCCAAGTAGCCACATATGCCTGCTTTTTATGATCTCTCATTCATGCTGTTGCTGGCAAAACCAGCACTTGGAATGTTATCTGTAGTTGGAAGAGATGTGGCTTGGGCTGATCTGCCTGCCCTGGTGGCTTTTGTTGCTGCTGTTGCTGCAGCCAACCCCAACGTAGGCCTTAATGGCCCCTCAAGGAGGTACACATCTTCACTCCAAGTTACACTTAAAGAACAGGGCTCTTTGCTGGACTTTTGGGCCTGCATGTTACAGCTCATTAGTTTTTTGCCTACTGTCAGTTCCTGTGTGCTGGTGTTTACCACTAAGAAGCAGGATGCATGAGGCAGGTTCTGATTTAGCTGCCTACTGGGCCTATTTTAAAGGTTTCCATCCAACTGACTTCTGGTACAGAGGTCAGTACTCATGGTCCTTCCCAACCACACAATATTCCCTCTTGGGAGCCTCCTCATCCCTTCTTCCCATCTCTATGACCTTGATCACAGCCATCCCTGGGCTAGGCCAGGCCACAAAAAGTGGACTGAACTTGGATCCTGGAGAAAAGGATGACTTGGACTTGGTTTAAAATGTTCTTTTCCTCATTATAACACTGAATTAGCAAGTACTCCGTGCAAAGGACACACATGCAGAGCCCATTGAGAGGACACAGCTTCCAAATGGCCTCTGCATTCTGTAGAAGTACCTCTTAAAGTGGAGATCCTAGCATTTTGCATGGGGTAAGGAAACTGGGGTGGAAAGAACCCTAATCCCCAAGCTCATCAATGGGCTCAGAGTGGGGCCATGTCAGGTCTGAAACACCTGCTCTCATCACATAAGAAAATGTCTTCTGTATTTGTTACTTCCATGTTCTACTTTTTAAAATTGTACCGTTGGGTTTAAAGTAGGTCTTACCATGCTCTATCTTAACCTTAAGCCATCAGATAATTTTCAATAACTTTTAACTTCAAAGTAATCAGAACCTTAGTTTCAGCATGAACAAGATTTTTTGGTTGCGAGTAACAAAAACAACCGATTCTGGTCAATCCAAATAAAACACAAAAATAAACTCAAAACAAGGATTTAAAGGAAAGGTATGAGGTAGCTCAAAGAATAAGAATCTACACAGGTCCTGAAATCTAGGAATCAGAAACTAAGAACGCTGTTGGAATGATTATGTTGTAACCTTTTTCTGTCCTTGTGTTTTATAGTTAATAATTCAGATTCCTAGGAGAAAACATCTGATTGGTCTTGCTTATTGCACGTGTTCATCTCTGGACTAGGTAGGGCTGTGACTGACAGTCCACCAAAACTGCTCTAAGTAGTTTCTGTATATTCAAAGGAAAGTCAGGGTGCTCTTACCTAACAGAGCAAGAATTCTTAGCAGGTAAAACCAGCAGATATCCATTTGTTCCCTGTCTTAATCAGTGTGGGCTGCTATAACAAAGTACCATAGATTGGTGGCTTATAAACAACAGAAATGTATGTCTCACAGTTCTGGAGACTGGAAGTTTGAGATCAGGATGCCAACATAGTTGAGTTCTGCTGAGGGCCCTCTTTTGGGTTGTAAACTTCCCATTTCTCGTGAAATGGCAGATAAAGAGCTAGCTAGCTTTCTGGTTTCTTCTTATAAGGGAACTCACTAATCCCATTTATGAAGATTTCACCCTCATGGCCCAATTACCTCCCAAAGGCTCTACCTCCAAATACCATCACATTGCGTGTTAGGATTTCAACATATGAATTTTGGAGGAAGACAAACTTTCTGTCCATAACAGTCTTCTTCCCAGGAGGCTGCACAGGCTGAGGATTTTGGTACAATTCCTTCCTCCGTAGTTTTTTGCTCTGAAGGCCAGTGTGTTAGGAGAAGGGTGTCTGGAATCCATCTGCCTTTAGGATTGGAGACTTGGGTTTAGTGAGGTTTTCTTGTTCCATCATATTCTTGAAGATTAGACTACATTTTATAAATCAGTCTTTTATTTATTTGTAGCCCTGAAATGTAAAACCAATATTTTAAAATGTATTTTCAGGTTTATATTATCCTTCAAAGCTGCAGGCAAGATTTTTTCCAGATCAAAGCACTTAAATGCCAGGAGGGAAATCACCTAAGCCCAGTAATGTCCAGAGAAAATGTTATGTACATTGAAATTGATAGAGAAAGCACTGGAGCAGTGCAATCTTAAATCAAATGCAAAAGTAAAAGGAAAATGCTAAATACAGAAACTAGAATCTAGTAATTATAATTCCATAGTCTCCTAATCAGTTATTTGCTTATTTATTGACTCCTTAAATATTTATCAAGTGCCTCCTCTGCACCAGGCATTATGTTGGGTGCTGAGGATGGATACAATCCCTGCCCATACAGAGTATATCCTGTAGTGAGGATCACATTCTAGTGTTATGTTCATTTATAATAAAACCTATAGCTTAAATATTCAAATATTTTAAATACCCAAGTCACAAAACTATGCCAAAGTCCACTAAGGAGCTCAAAGGAAAAATTCACATTTCACATGTGGGAATAAATACTCAGTATTTACTTCTCTAACTTCTTCCCACCCTTTAACACGTGCTCCCATTTCCCCTAATCTTGTTTCTTTCTCTTTAAAAAAATTAGAGAAATTAAGTAAGGTAAAATTTTCCAAAAATTTAAGTGTGTGTCTGCAACACTCAATTTAGAGTAACTAAATCTTTCAAGGAATTACAGTGGAGTTCTCCATGAAATAATGTGGCTTTTCCCAATACTTGAAAAATCATATTTGTGCTTAGGATTTTTTTCCTTTAGATTTATCAGGTTGGCTGTTAAACGCACTACGTGGTTAAAAAAAAGAAGTATGAGGAAGCGTTTGGAGCTGTCTGGAGCAGCAGCTACAGCAAGAGACTGGAGGTTTATGGGCCTCTCCCCTTAGGCCATGGCTGAGCTTCCAGCAGGAGGCTACTGCCCAGGGATGCATGCATGAGTGAAGATGGTTAAACCGAGCACTCAGTGAGGACAGAGATACCCTCTGCCACAGTCATTGCTGGCATTCTCAGCATCAAGCACTGTGACTGGCAGAGGGCTTGCACTCAGTAAGCTTTTGTTACATGAGTGAATAAAAATAAAAAAGGTCCTTTGAACAAGAGAAGAGAAAATTTGATCTCCCTGGATTTATAATCAGATGACTTTAAAAAAATTTTTACTTTAATTCTGGGATACATGTGCTGAACATGCAGGTTTGTTACACAGGTATGCGTGTGCCTATGGTGGTTTGCTGCATCTATCAACCTGTCATGTAGGTTTTAAGCCCCACATGCATTAGGTGTTTGTCCTAATGCTCTCCCTCCCCTTACCTCCCATGGACAGGCCCCTGGTGTGTGATGTTCCCCTCCATGTATCCATGTGTTCTCATTGTTCAACTCCCACTTATGAGTGAGAACATGTGGTGTTTGGTTTTTTGTTCCTGTGTTAGTTTGCTGAGGATGATGGTTTCCAGCTTCATCCATGTCCCCGCAAAGGACATGAACTCATTCTTTTTTATGGTTGCATAGTATTCCATGCTGTATATGTGCCACACTTTCTTTATCCAGTCTATCATTGATGGACATTTGGGTTGGTTCCAAGTCTTTGCTATTGTAAATAGTGCTGTAATAAACATACGTGTGCATGTGTCTTTATAGTAAAATGATTTATAATCCTTTGGTATATACCCAGTAATGGGATCGTGGGTCAAATGGCATTTCTGGTTCTAGATCCTTGAGGAATCGCCACACTGTCTTCCACAATGGTTGGACTAATTTACACTCCCACCAACAGTGTAAAAGCGTTCTTATTTCTCCACATCCTCACCAGCCGTCTGTTGTTTCCAGACTTTTTAATGATCCCCATTCTAACCGGCATGAGATGGTATCTCATAGTGGCTTTGATTTGCACTTCTCTAATAACCAGTGATGGTGAGCTTTTTTTCATATGTTTCTTGGCCGCCTAAACGTCTTCTTTTGAGAAGTGTCTGTTCATAGACTATGAACAGAAGTGTCTGTTTAAAAAGTACCCACTTTTTGATGTTTTTTTTTTCTTGTAAATTTGTTTAAGTTCCTTGTAGATAAGCAGTTGTTTTTTTTTTTCTTTTTTTCTTTTTTTTAAGATGGGGAGTCTCACTCTATCTCCCAGGCTGGAGTGCAATGGCATGATCTTGGCTCACTGCAAACTCTGCCTCCTGGGTTCAAGCAATTCTCCTGCCTCAGCTTCCTGAGTATCTGGGATTACAGGCATCTGCCACCATGCCCAGCTAATTTTTGTGTTGTTAGTAGACACGGGGTTTCACCATGTTGGTCAGGCTGGTCTCGAACTCCTGACCTCGTGATCCACCCATCTTGGCCTCCCAAAGTGCTGGAATTACAGGCATGAGCCACCATGCCCGGCTGACAATCGGATGATTTTTAACAGCTCCTTTGATTAATTGGTTGATTCTGAGCTGCATTTGATATACTAAAGACCCAAGGCCTAATAAAAGCAGACAAAGAATTTGGGTGTTTAGAGACCTCTGTTTTTTTGAGATGTAACCATAGGTGCCTCTTTGGTTATATTTAAAGTAAACTTTAATGCCTATTTAGCCAGCTCTCAGATTTAATTACAAATTCTTCTTGATTATGGGTTAAAATTTGACTTCATAAGGTAATTTGAATTCCAGCTGTGTATACTTGGAAGTTATTATTTTGGGACATTTTACTAATTAAGAAAGGTTTCTGTATCTGGTAGGCATAAGGGAGGTTTTCCTATATAGGTGATGGTAATTGAATTTCATCTCACTTGCCAATTTTAATGGATTGGTTTGTGTGGGGTGCCAGATTGAGAAGGATTCTGAGGCCAAGCCTGAGCTCTGTAGAGAAGGTTACCATGCATGATAGATGATCAAGGTCTTCTTGGCTGACAGAGGCAGGAGGCTAGAACATGTCCTTCATAATTTCTATCCCTGCTCCACAAACTATCATACAAGATATTATCCTTTGGACATTATCCTTTAGATTTGTTTCTTAACAAGTTTATATTTTAAACATGCTTTGGGGAACCTTTCTATTTAGAAGATCCATGAGTGTCAGCTATTGCTGGCTTTATGAATATTTAAAGAAAGCAATATAACTCCCTTGCAATAGTTGGCACTGGCAATTCCATGTAAGAGATAATCTAGAGTTAAGCTAAATTACCGGTGACTTTTGAATCTACTCGTATGTGTCCTCTGATGATCCAAGCTGTCTGTTGATGCTTCCACTGCCCAGTTCAAATAAACTTTATCCCCTCTTCAGCTGCCATAGTACCACAACATATAGATCAGAAGAAATTACATCAAAAGAACAGATACATACTCAGAAAAGGGACAAACTCTGGGCTCAGGGAAAGATGGTGTTGTCAGCACTCTTTCACATGACTCTTGTAATTTCAGTTGCTCTTAGAAACAGATTTCTTTACGTGGAAGTTGCTTTTAAAATCCAATTTATACTTAGACTTATCTCCAGAGTTATCTCCAAAGGAGTTCTAGCAAGGAGAACTATGCAAACATTGTTTATTGGATGGAACTGTTTTTCTAGATCACTTTAGAATTTCAAATATGGAAATTCAGGTAGGAAAAGATCATTATCAAAATGGTATGTCTCCAAAGAGATTTTATCTTTATTTACTTGGATGTAGGAAAGCAGTCTACATATCTGCTTCTGTTTCCACATGGGAGAGAAAGTTGGAAAGCAGGTGAAACGTTTATCATTTGCCTATGGTTTTAAAATGTAAAAAATTTCCAGTTGGGCCTACGGAGGTAAAAGTTGCTTTATAAAAAATCCATTAGGATACAGGAATATCTAAAATGTAGAATAGGACATTTGTGTGTTGAATTATTCAGACAACCTGGAAAAATTTATCATGGAGAAAGTAAAAAGAAAACATACAGGTGCACACACACACACTGCTGATTGGTAAGAGAAATGGTGTGCATGCACATCTGGGAAAAGAAAACTACACAGAAATGTGAGATTTTTAAATTTCAAGAGTCATTTTATAGCACTTTCAGGCTTGGGAGGCAGTAGAGTTCCATGGTTATGACGTTGGACTCTGTAGGCTGACAGATCTGGCTGCAAGTCTTAGCAACCTAGGAATATGGGTTTTGTTTTCTTATTCTTCCCCCACTCCAAGCTCTCTGATAGTTCTTTCTGTTCTTTTTTCCTTCTTTCTTTTCTTCTTTCTTTCTTTTCCTTCCTTCCTTTCCTTCCTTCCTTCCTTCCTTCCTTCCTTCCTTCCTTCCTTCCTTCCTTCCTTCCTTCCTTCCTTCCTTCCTTCCTTTCTTTCTTTCTTTCTTTCTTTCTTTCTTTCTTTCTTTCTTTCTTTCTTTCTTTCTTTCTTTCTTTCTTTCCTTCCTTCCTTCCTTCTTTCTTTCTTTCTTTTCTTTCTTTCTCTCTCTCTCTTTCTTTCTTTTTCTTTCTCTCTCTCTCTTTCCTTCCCTCCTCCCTCCCTCCCTTCCCTCTGTCCCTTCCTCCCTCCCTCCCTCTCTTTCTTTCTTTCTTTCCTTCTTTCTTTTCTTTCTCTCTCTCTCTTTCTTTCTTTCTTTTTCTTTCTCTCTTTCCTTCCCTCCTCCCTCCCTCCCTTCCCTCCCTCCCTCCCTCCCTCCCTCCCTCCCTTCCTTCCTTCCTTCCTTCCTCTCTCTTTTCCTTCTTTCCTTTCTTTCTCTCTCTTTTCCTTCCTTCCTTCTTTCTTTCCTTCCTTCTTTCCTTCCCTCCCTCCTTCCTTTCTTCTTTTCCTTTCTTTTGCTCTCCTCTCCTCTCCTCTCTTCTCTTCTTTTCTTTTCTTCTCTTCTCTTCTCTTTCCAGGGTACCTCTGTCACCCAGACTGGAGTGCAGTGGCACCATCTCAGCTCACTGCAGCTTCAACCTCTCAGGCTCAGGCTGTGATCCTCCCACCTCAGCTTCCCTAGTAGCTGGGACTACAGGTGGGTGCCACCATACCTGGCTAATTTTTTTGTATTTTTTGTAGAGATGGGAATTTTACCATGTTGGCCAGGCTGGTCTCGAGTTCTACATATTCTCAGACACCCACAGTTCATATTTAGTTTTTATGAATGAAATTAGTGACACTGTCAAATAATATTTCATATGGTCTGTTTGCATAGCGAAACCTATATTCTTCTTGAGACTCAGTAGGAGACTGGCATTTGCCCCTTGTATTTGGTCACTTTTGTCTATGTTCAAGCCTATTGAGGTGAATTAATTTTCATATGTCCATATCAGAGTCTAACCTAAAAGACAGATGTTATAGTGGGGGAAAACCATTTCCTCTAGCTAAGCTGCAAAGGATTATGTAATCAAGAGGCATCAAGGAGCTCTGGAACCAATGGCTTAATATTCTTGATATATAGTGCTGATTGTACAACTCTATACATTTGCTAAAAATCATTGGATGGCACACTTATACGGTTGACTTTTATGGTATGTAAAATCTACCTCAATAAAACTGTAAAAAAAAAAAAGCATTGATATATTAAAAAAAAAAACCCTACAAAAAAATTTGGAAAAAAAGCAACAATTCAGTTGCGAAATGTGAAAGACAGCTAAGTAGGAAGTAGATGGCCAATAAACATAAAAATAAGTTCAATGTCACCAGCAATTAGGAAACTGCACTCTGAAACAGCAATGAGAGCACTCATCATCTATCATTTGGCAGATTTTTAATGTCTGAATTCAAACTGTATAAATTATTTGAATAGGTAGTACATTTAAAGGGTTCAAAGATAAAGATGAAAATAGGTATGAAAAATGTATGTGGAAAGTTCCCTTTCCACCTCTTTCTCCCAGATCTGTTATGCCTTTTCCCTCAATGCAATCCGTTATCAATATCTTGTGTAATTTCCCTGATACTGTCTTTAATGTAAATACAGTAAAATACATATATTTACTACCACCACTTTATACACTAGCGGTTAGGCACTGTATCAATTGCTCTGCATCCTGCTTTGTTCCTCTACCTTCAAGAGCTTCCCCAATGGATATATACAGTGAGTCCTTGCTATTTTGTTAATAGATGCATAGAACTTCATTGTACAGATATACCACAATCTATCTAAATGTTTCCCTATTGGTGAAATACTTTTTCAGTATTTTTCCATTAACACTGCAGTGTACATTCATGACTTCACATAAGTGTGCATATGTCTGTGGAGTAGTTTTTGGATGTAGTTTTGGTAAATGTGGAAAAACGTTTAAAGGTTGATTGCATACAGCATCAGTAAGGGTTTACATAAATGAGGAGCCCATGGTTTTTTTGCAGGGGAGCACAATCTTACTGTATAACAACACCAGAAATGTATATACCCTTTGATCCAAAAATTATATTTCTAGGAATCTCCCCCACAAAAATCCTTATATATGAACACAAAGTTATATGTTCCAGGATTGTTCGAAACAGCAAAACATTGGAATCAACCTAAATATATAGCAATCTTAGTAGTAAACAAATTATGGTACATTTATACTACAAAATATTCTGAAGAAGTAAAAAGAAAGAGGTAGATCTTTATAAACTGACATGGAAGAGCAACTCTCTAAAATTTGTTAATGTGAAAATCATATTGCTTGTGTGTTGTGGTTCCTCATAAGACATGGATAGGTGGATAGCTATCTAGATATGTATCTAGATACCTCATAAATCTCTTTTTCTCTCTTCTTCCTTCTCTTCTTCCCTTTCTCCCCTTTCCTCCCATCCTTCCTTTCTACAAACACATAGGAAAAGAACTGGGGACATATATATGTATTCACACACACACACACATATATAAGGTATTATTCTATGTGACTATATTTGTATATTCCATTTTCATATTGCTATAAAGTATACCTGAGACTCAGCAATTTACAAAGGAAAGAGGTTTAATTGACTCACAGTTCCACATGGTTGGGGAGGCCTCAAGAAACTTAAAATCATGGTGGAAGGAGAAGGGGAAACAAGGCACGTCTTACATGGCGGCAGGAGACAGAGTGTGCAGGGGAAACTGCCACTTTTAAACCATCAGATCTCATGAGACTCCCTCACTATCATGGGGAAAACCACCCCCATGATCCAGTCACCTCCCACCAGGTCCCTCCCTTGACATGTCAGGATTACAGTTCTAGATGAAATTTAGGGTGAGGACACAGAGTCAAATCATATCTATATATATGTATACACACACACACATATATATACACGCTGTTAGTGAATGTGTGTGTATACATATAAACACACACACTAATGTTACACTAATGTTAGTATATATCTAATGGTAACATACTAATGTTAGTATATACATGTTAGTGTGTATATATAATGTATATATAGTATATATGTATTATATATTATATTAATTATATAGCATATAATATAATATATAATATATATTTATATATGTATTATATATTCTATATACACGTATGTATCACATATACATATATGTATATCGTATATATAATGTTTGTATATAGTATAATACATATATTATACATACATGTATACATACACATTATATTATAATGTATATATACACATTACACTATGCATACATATACACATTATACTTATACACATAACTATATGTATATAACTATATGTATATAAGTATAATACGTATATGTATATATAGTATAATGTGTATATATACACAATACACACACACACACACACACTAACATTTAGCAGTAGTTACCTAAGGAGAGACAAAAAGGATTGAAATAGAATGAAAGGGGAATTTCTACTTTTTATTGCTTTTTTTTTTTTGTATTGTTGAATGTTTTTACAATGAGCACATATTCACATATAACTCTGTCATTTAACAAATGATATTTTGAAATACTAAGAAAAATTCTAGTATAAGTTATCAACTGCCCCTCTAAGACTTTCTTTTTCTTTCTTCCCCCACTCTGTTTTTTGTTAATCATGAGAATTTTCAAGTATCTATAAAGTACAGAAAATAATATTACAGACAACCATGTACCCATCATCCAAATTTAACAGATGTTAACATTTTGTCAAATTTGTTTCAGATTCTTTTCTAACTAAAAGACAGAAAATGTTACTGATAATAGTTAAAGGTTTGTGCCCTACACTCTCGAGGTGGTGATTTTCTTGGAGTTGTATATTATTTACAATTTTTTGGATCAGAAAATGAGGTGCCCTCAGATGATTTAAAAGAAAAAAGTCTCAAGTGCAGTTTTCCAAGTTTTGTAGAAAACTTCCTGTAAGTGGGATTAGAAATTGCATCTTTCTTTTTCCTTTGAACCACTTGGAGGGTTTGCCATTTCCTGTTCATTCTCCCCTTCTGGCCCCTCATCTCACTCCCATCTCCCTGAATGAGCATCTCCCCTGGGCTCTTGACCTCTTCTCTCTGTTCCATTTTGGCAGCCACTGCCAGACTATCTTCCTAAAGCAAGGTTTCTCAACTTTGTTACTACCGTCATTTCTTGTGATAATTCTTTGTTGTGGGGGCTGTTCTGTGCATTGTACAGTGTTTAGCAGCATCCCTGGCCTCTAACCACTAGATGCCACTAGATGCCTTCCCGAGTTGTGACAACCATAAGTGTCTCCAGCTATTGCCACATGTGCCCCTGGGGAGCAAAATTGCCTGTGGTTAAGAATTACTGTCCTAAACTGTGACTTTTGATACCACTTCCACGCTCCTAAAAGTCCCATGGTTCTCTGCTGCCCATCACATCACGTTCAAACTCTCCTCACACCCGTCACTGCCCCACATGATTTCAAGTCATCTCTGCTCCCACCTCCTCCTGGTTTCGTGCTTCCGCCCATCAATCAGTCACTACCTCCCTGCTCTCCTAGTCCTCTTGTATTAGGCTAAATCTCACCGTTGGGCTTTTGTGCATGCTTTCCTGCATCTTACTGTGTCATATCTGTTACTTTCTACCTGTCCAACTGTTGCTTGCCTTTCAAAGTCAAGCGTAAGTCCCATTGCTTCATATAATGTTTCCTGATTTCTTTGGCCCTTAATTGTGTCCTCTTGATTTGGAAGCAGTAAGCTCTGGTGGGTCAGTGAATGGACCTCAGGATCAGATGAATGTGGGTACAGCCCTGACACTCCTACATGAGAGCTGTGTGACATAGGCAACTAGTTTAGTCTCTCTGTGCTTTGTCTCCTCAATGGCATAATGGGGACAGCCATCCCTACCTTACAGGGTGGTTGAGAGGATTAAATTACATTTTGTAGGCCCCACTTAGCTCCTGAGTATATAAACTACTTCACATGTGTTTGTCTTAACTGGGCAAATGGAATGAAGTTTGTTTGTTTGTTTGAGACAGGGACTCTGTCACCTAGGCTGGAGGGCAGTGGTGGAGTCATATAGCTCACTGCAGTCTCAACTCCTGGGTTCAAGCAATCTTCCCACTTCAGCCTGCCAAAGGGTTGCAATTACAGGCATGAGCCGCTGCGCCTAGCCAGAATGAAGTTCTTTGAAAAAGGAGATTGTATGTTAAACTTCTCTGTCGTCTCTTGTGACAGATGCTTTGTGGATATACAGTAGGTATCACTGACTGCATGGGGAAAATGCAGCAGTACATATGTACCAATTACTATACCTCTTCTGTACGTACTCACAACTTTGGGGGTCCTTGATCTTTCATTCCTTCCAAATGAGTTTCAGAAGGATTAGGCTTATCACCTTGATTTAAAAAAAATTATCATCGGTGTATAATAGGTGTATATATTTATGGGGCACATGTAATGTTGTGATACAGGCATACAATGTATAACAATAAAATCAGGGTAATTGGGGTATCCATCATCTCAAGCATTTATCATTTCTTTGTGTTAGGAACATTCCAATTTCAGCCTTTTAGTTGTTTTGAAATATATAATAAATTATTATTGACTATAGTCACCTGTTATACTACCAAATTCTAGATATTATTTATTCTCTAACTATATTTTTGTACCCATTAACCATCCCCACTTTATCCTCACTACCCTTCCCAGCATCTGGTAACCATCATTCTACTCTCTATTTCCATGAGATTCATTGTTTTAATTTTAACAATACATATCATCATGGGCTAATTGGGGTCCCACATATGAGAACATGCACAATTTGTCTTTCTGTGCATGGCTTATTTCACTTAACGTAACGTCCTCCAGTTCCATCCATGCTGTTGCAAATGAAAGGATTTTCTTTTTTTAATGGTTGAATAATATTCCATTGTGGATATGTGCCACATTTACTTTATCGATTCATCCGCTGATGGACATTTAGATTCCAAATCTTGGCTACTGTGAATAGTGCTGCCATAAACATGGAAGTGCAGATATTTCTTCGATATACTGATTTTCTTTCTTTTGATATATCCCTAGCAGTGAGAATGCTGGATCATATGGTAGCTCTATTTTTAGTTTTTTGAGGAACTTCCATACTGTTCTCCACAGTAGCTGTACTAATTTACATTCCCACCAACAGTGTATGAGGGTTCCCTTTTCTCCACATCCCTGCCAGCATTTGTTATTGCCTGTCTTTTGAACAAAAGCCATTTTAACTGGGATGAGATGATATCTCATTGCAGTTTTGATTTGCATTCCTCTGATGGTTAATGATGTTAAACATTTTTTCATACACTTCTTGTCCATTTCTATGTCTTCTTTTGAGAAATGTCTATTCAGATTTTTTGGCTTTTTTTTTTTTTTTTTTTTGACGGAGTCTCACTCTGTTGCCTAGGCCGGAGTGCAGTGGCACAATCTCAGCTCACTGCAGGCTCTGCCTCCCGGGTTCACGCCATTCTTCTGCCTCAGCCTCCTGAGTAGCTGGGACTACAGGTTCCCGCCACCACGCCTGGCTAATCTTTTTGCATTTTTAGTAGAGATGGGGTTTCATCATGTTAGCTTGGGTGGTCTCGATCTCCTGACCTTGTGATCCTCCCGCCTCGGTCTCCCAAAGTGTTGGGATTACAGGCGTGAGCCACCACGCTTGGCCTGCCCTTTTAATATTATTTATTTATTTATTTATTTATTTTGAGACAGAATCTCGCACTGTCACCTGGGCTGGAGTGCAATGGCATGATCTGGGCTCACAAAAACCTCCGCCTTCTGGGTTCAAGCAATTCTTCTGCCTCAGCCTCCCGAATAGCTGGGTTACAGGTGCACACCCTCACACCCTGCTAATTTTTTGTATTTTTAGTAGAAACGGAGTTTCGCCATGTTGGCCAGACAGGTCTCGAACTCCTGACCTTATGATCCACCTGCCATGGCCTCCCAAAATGTTGGGATTACAGGGGTGAGCCACCACGCCTGGCATATTTATTTATTTATTTTTGAGACAGAGTCATGCTTTGTCGCCCAGACTGGAGTGCAGGGATATGATCACGGCTCACTGCAACCCCAACCTCTCGTACTCAAGAGATCCTCTCACCTCAGCCTCCCTAGTACCCGGGACCACAGGCGCACACCATTATACCTGGCTAGTGTTTGTATTTTTGTAGAGACAGGCTTTTGCCATGTTGCCCAGGGTAGTCTTGAACTCCTGGGCTCAAGGAATCCACCTACCTTGGCCTCCATAAGTGCTGAGATTATAGGCTTGAACCACTGCACGCAGGCCCTTTTGCCCTTTTTAAAATAGAATTATTTGATTTTTTTCTATAGAGTTGTTTGAGCTCTTTGTATATTCTGGTTCTCAATCTCTTGTCAGATGAGTAGTTTGCAAATATTTTCTCCCATTCTGTGGTTTGCCTCTTCACATTGTTGATTGTTTCCTTTGCTGTGGCTTGCCTCTTCGCATTGTTGATTGTTTCCTTTGCTATAAGGAAGCTTTTTTAGCTTGATATGATCCCACTTGTCTATTTTTGCTTTGGTTGCCTGTGCTTTTGAGGTATTATTCAAGAAATCTTTGCCCAGAACAATGTCCTGGAGAGTTTACTCAATGTTTTCTTTTAGGAGTTTCATAGCGTCAGTCTTATATTTAAGTCTTTAATCCATTTTAATTGAGTTATGTATATGGCAAGAGATAGAGGTCTAGTTTCATTGTCTCTTGTACAATGTTTAGCAGCATCCCTGGCCTCTAACCACTAGATGCCAGTAGATGCCTTCCACATTTGTGACAACCATACATGTTACCATTGCCACATGTGCCCCTGGGGAGCAAAATTGCCTGTGGTTAAAAATTACTGTCCTAAATATCCATTTTTTCCATCATCATTTGTTGAAGAGACTATCCTTTTCCCAGTGTATGTTCTTGGCACCTTTGTAAAAAATGAGTTCACCATAGATGTGTGGATTTATTCCTGGGTTCTCTATTCTGTTCCATTGTTCTATGTGTTTGTTTTTATGTCAGTACCATACTGCTTTGATTACTGTACCTCTGTAGTATAATTTGAAGTCAGGTAATTTGATTCCTCCAGTTTTGTTCTTTTTGCTCAGGATGGCTTTGGCTATTCTGGGTCTTTTGTGATTCCATATAAACTTTAATAATCTTTTTCTATTTCTGTGAAGACTACCATCAGGATTTTGACAGGGATTGCATTAAATTTGTACACTGCTTTAGATAGTATGAACATTTTAACAATATTGATTCTTCCAGCCCATGAACATGGAATATCTTTCCATTTTTATGTGTCTTATTTCATTTTTTATCAATGTCTTATAATTTTCATAATAGAGATTTTTTATTTGTTTGGTTAAGTTTATTCCTAGGCATTTAATTTTATATGTAGCTATTATAAATGGAATTACTTCCCTGGCTTCTTTTACAGATTGTTCACTATTAGCATATAGAAATGCTACTGATTATTGTATGGTGATTTTGTATCCTGTAATTTTACTGAATGTATTTACCAGAGCTAACAGTTTTTTTGGTGGAGTCTTTAGATTTTTCTAAATATAAGATCATATTGTCTGCAAAGAAAGATAATTTAACTTCTTCTTTTCCAATTTGGATGCCCTTTACTTCTTACTCTTGTCTAATTGTCCTAGCTAGGAGTTCCAGTACTATGTTGAATAACAGTGGTAGAAGTGGGCATCCTTGTCTTGTTCCCTATCTTAGAGGAAAACCTTTCAGTTTTTCCTCATCCAGCATGATATTAGCCATGGGTCTGTCAGATATGACTTTTATAATGTAGAGGTATGTTGTTCTGTACCCCATTTTGTGAGAGGTTTTATCATAAAGTTTTATCATAAATGTTGAATTTTATTGAATGCTTTTTCAGTGTCAATTTAAATAATCATATAATTTTTGTCCTTCATTCCATTGATAAGATGTATTACATTGATTGATTCATGTATATTGAATCATCCTTGCATCCCCGGGATGAATCCCATTTAGTCATGATTAATGATTTTTTTTTTTAGTGTGTTATTAAATTTGGTTTACTAGTCTTATGCTGAGGATTTTTGCATCTATGTTCATCAGACATACTGGCCTGTAGTTTTTATTTTTATTTTTTCACTGTGTCTCTGTCTGGTTTCGGTATAAGGATAATACTGAACTTGTAGAATGAGTTTGGAAGTATTCCCTGTTTCTTGATTTTTTGAAATAGTTTGAATAGGGTTAGTTTTAGTTCTTCTTTAAATGTTTGGTAGGGGCAGGGTGTGGTGGCTCATGCCTGTAATCCCAGCACTTTGGGAGGCTGAGGGAGGTGGATCATCTGAGGTGAGGTGTTTGAGATCAGACTGGCCAACATGGTAAAACCCCGTCTCTTCTAAAAATACAAAAATTAGCTGGGAGTGGGAGTGGTCGTGGGCACCTGAAATCCCAGATACTCAGGAGGCTGAGCAGGAAAATCGCTTGAATCTGCGAGGTAGAGGTTGCAGTGAGCCAAGATTGCACCACTGCACTCCAGCCTGGATGACAGAGCAAGACTCTGTTTCAAAAAAAAAAAAAAAAAAAAAAAAAAAGAAAAGAAAGTAAAAAAAACTCGGTGGAATATAAGAGTGAAGCCATTGGGTCCTGGGTTTTTCTTTGTTGGTAAACTTTTTATTATGACTTTACTCTCATTACTTGTTATTGGTCTATTCAGGTTTTGGATTTCTTCAAGGTTCAATGTTAGTAAGTTGTATGTGTCTAGGAATTTGTCCACTTCTAGGTTTACTAATTTATTGTCATATCATTGCTCATAGTAGTCTCTAACAATCTTGTGAATTTCTGCAGTGTCACTTGTAACGTTTCTTTTTTCATCTCTGATTTTATTTATTTGGATCCTCTTTTTTTCTTAGTCTGGCTAAGGTTTTGTCAATTTTGTTTATCTTTTATCTTTCACAAAATCAACTTTTTGTTTCATTGATCTTTTATTTTTTTTTTTGCTTTAATTTCATTGACTTCTGCTCTGATCTTTATTATTTCTTTTCTTCTTGGAATTTTGATTTTGGCTTGCTCTTGCTTTTTTAGTTCTTTAAGAGGTATCATTGGGTTGTTTATTTGATGATTTTCTGCTTCTTTGATGTTGGTGCTTATTGCTATAAACTTTCCTCTTAGTACTGCTCTTGCTATATCCTATAGATTTTGGTATGGTATGTTTCCATTTTCATTTGTTTCAAGAAATTTTAAAATTTCCTTATTGACCCACTGGTCATTCAGTAACACATTTTTTAACTTCTGTGTGGTTGTATGGTTTCCAAAACCCCTCTTGTTATTGATTTATAGTTTTATTCCATTGTGGTCAGAGAAGACGCTTAATACAATTTCAATTTTTTTTTTTTTTTTTGAAACGGAGTCTCGCTGTCGCCCAGGCTGGAGTACCGTGGCGCAATCTTGGCTCACTGCAAGCTCCGCCTCCTGGGTTCGCACCATTCTCCTGCCTCAGCCTCCCAAGTAGCTGGGACTACAGGCGCCCGCCACCACGCCCGGCTAATTTTGTGTATTTGTAGTGGAGACGGGGTTTCAACGTGTTAGCCAGGATGGTCTCCGACATCCTGACCTCATGATCCGCCCGCCTGGGCCTGCCAAAGTGCTGGGATTACAGGCGTGAGCCACTGCGCCCGGCGTAATTTCAATTTTTTAAGACTTGTTTTGTGGCCTAATTTGTGGTCTACCCTTGAGAATAATCCATGGGCTGAGGAGAAGAATGTGTACTTTGGCCAGGTGCTGTGGCTCACACCTCTAATCCCAACACTTTAGGAGACTGAGGCAGGTGGATTGCTTGAGTCCAGGAGTTTGAGACTAACCTGGGCAACACAGTGAGACCCCATCTCTTTTATGAAAAACACAAAAATTAGCCGCACATGGTGAGGCATGCCTATATTCCCCGCTACTGAGTCCTCACTTAAGGGGGCCGGGCATGGTGGCTCACGCCTATAATCCCAACACTTTGGGAGGCTGAGGCTGGTGGATCATTTGAGGCCGGGAGTTCGAGACCAGCCAGGCCAACATGGTGAAACCCCATTTCTACTAAAAATACAAAAATTAGCCAGGCATGGTGGTACACGCCTGTAGTCTCAGCTACTCGGTAGGCTGAGGCATAAGAATCACTTGAACCCAGGAGATAGAGGTTGCAGTGAGCCAGATAGTGCCACTGCATTCCAGCCTGGGTGACAGAGCCAGACCCTGTCCAGAAAAAAAAAAAAAAAAAAAAAAGGCTTACATGAGCCCAGAAAATTTAGGCTGCAGTGAGCTGTGATCGTGTCACTGCACTCCAGCCTAGGCGATAGAGTGAGATCCTGTCTCAAAAAACAAACAAACAGAAAAAAGAATGTGTATTCTGCAGCTGTTGGATGAAATGTTTGTAAATATCTGTCAGATCCACTTAGTTTATGGTGCAGGTAAAGTCCAATGTTTCTTTGTTGATATTCTGTCTGGTTGATCTGTCCAATGCTGAAAGTGGGGTGTTGAGGTCTCCAGCTATTATTATGTTAGGGTCTATTTCTCTCTTAACTCAAATAGTATTTGCTTTATATATCTAGGTGCTCAGAGCTGGGTGCATATATATTTAGAATTGTTACATTCTTTTGCTGAATTGTCCCCTTTGTCACCTTGAATATTTTAAAAATAAATGTACTGTGCCAATTGGTTGTTGCCTTGTTTAAATGAAATAATGAATTGCCCAATGATTGGTGAGGATGATTCATTTCATAATGCTCTTGGAAATACAGATAGACATTATGGCACTCAAAATCTTCAATTCTATGGCTTCTCTTTGGGATTATCCTCTGTTAAAGTGCTGAGTGTTACTAGTGTTTTGAATTTCTTCTTCATAGACTCATAGTTAAGAATACATATTGAGAATTCAGACCATGATTGTAACTTCAGCTCTTCTGCATACTAAAAATCTGACTTCAAGAAAATTTTTAAAAACCCCTCTAAGCCTCCATTTCATTATGTTTAAATTGAGGAAACGATAGCCCTTCCTTTATGGGACTGCTATGAGATAATATATGTACAGTCTTAGCACGGTTCTTGGCACATGCCAAATGCTCTGTAAATGCTACCTATGTACCATTATTTTTTCTCTTTACAAATATTCATCAGGCATCAACTATGCTCCAGGCAATGAACAAAACAGAAATGGCCCTGCCCTCAGACAGCTTACGTCCAGTTTTTATTATTTTGAGGGTGGTAGGTGGTTTTAAGTAGAGGGCACATTTGACTCTGCAGACATAAAAGTCCTTTTAGAAAAATGACTGTAAGAACTGATCTAAAAATTCAAATAAGAATTATTAGAAAGAGACTTGATAAATAACAACATTATTCTACAGTCATTTTCAATACTTGGAAATAAACCTGATATGGATGTAAAGTCTTAACCTTCCAGAAAGCCTCTTATGTCAAATATCATTTTTATTGTTGTGCAAATGAATATAGTTGACAGTGACATATGAGAGAACCAGTGTATAGAATCACAGAGCCAGAGCCAACCATTTAAATTAACCCACACCCTGCCCTGTGTGCTTTCTGTGTAATGGACTGAATGTTTATGTCTCCCCTGCCCTCCAAATTTATATGTTGAAAGCTTAACCCCCAATGTCATGGTATTAGGGAACTTTGCGAGGCGATTATGGTGGGGCCTTTGGGAGGTAATTATGTCATGAGGTAGAACCCCCATGAATGGCATTAGTGTCCTTATAAGAGGCCCTGAAGAGGCCTTTCCTTCCACCATGTGAAGACACAGTGAGAAGGTGGCATCTGTGAAAACGCAGGTCCTCATCAGACACTAAATCTGCTGGTGTCTTGATCTTGGACTTTTCAGCCTGTAGAATTGTGAGAAATAAATCTCTGTTGTTCATAAGCCACCCTGTTTGTGGTATTTTCTTATAGCAGCCTGAAGGGACTAAGACATCACCCTCCTTTGCTGCTCACATTATATCCCAGGCATGGGAGATTTTTCCATGGCGATGTGCGTATATTTTGTTTTCTTTTTAGACTTAGAAACTTATTTATAAAAGCATGATGATAAAGTAGCATGAATGTGAAGCTCTTTGCTTCCTGGCCCCTAAAACATGCATTTTTGTACATGTTTCTTTAATTTAATTATAAAGCAGAACACGAAGTGAAAAAATGAATGACAGATCCTTCACTCTCTGGGGGCTAAAAGAATCCTATAGAGCAGAGGAGCTGCTCCCTGGGGTCTTCTCTGTCTTTTCTGGGTCTCTATTTTGTGGTAAAGGTAACTTCTGGTGACACGACAACTGTAAAGCCTGGGGCTTCCTGACTTGGCATTTCACGAAAGATTAACTGATAAATTCCACTTCTAGGAATTGATCTTAAAAAAATAATGATAGAGACTGGGCGCGGTGGCTCACGCCCGTAATCCCAGCACTTTGGGAGGCCAAGGCGGGTGGAGCACGAGGTCAAGAGATCGAGACCATCCTGGCTAACATGGTGAAACCCCAACTCTACTAAAAATACAAAAAAATTATCCGGGCGTGGTGGTGGGCACCTGTAGTCCCAGCTACTCAGGAGGCTGAGGCAGGAGAATGGTGTGAACCCAGGAGGTGGAGCTTGCAGTGAGCCGAGATCACAGCACTGCACTGGAGCTTGGGTGACAGAGTAAGACTCCGTCTCAAAAAAAAAAAAAAAAAAAAAAAGATAGAGATGCAACATGATCTAGTTATAAAGATGTTCATTGCAGTATTGTTTATAATAAAAAGTAGAGACTCCCTAAGTACCTAAGAACACAGATTAGTTAAGAAAACAGTGGTAAATCCATATGTTAAAAAATATAATTTACATGAAAAGATGTTCAAGATGTGATGAAATAAAAAAGTAGGCTGCTGCTGGGCACAGTGGCTCACGCCTGTAATCCCAGCACTTTAGGAGTCCAAGGCGGGGACAGATTATGAGGTCAGGAGTTTGAGACCAGCCTGACCAATATGATGAAATCCCATCTCTACTAAAAAATACAAAAATTAACCAGGCATGGTGGCACATGCCTGTAGTCCCAGCTACTTGGGAGGCTGAGGCAGGAGAATCGCTGGAACCCAGAAGGTGGAGGTTGCAATGAACTGAGGTTGCATGTGCCACTGCACTCCAGCCTGGGTGACAGAGCAAGACTTAGTCTCAAAAAAAAAAAAAAAGTAGACTGCAAAACAGTAGGCACAGTAGGATCCTAGCTTGTTAAAAAGGACGTATGTCTGTGTTAGCTTGTACACATAACAACTGACTAGAAGGTATATACAGTGGGTCCCTGTGGGTGATGAGATTACAAGTAACTTGGATTTTCTTCTTTTTGGTTCTCTATATGCTCTGCAAATAACTAGTGGCAGCTTTCACTGGTACCTGTTAAGTGCTGATTATGTCTCCCCAAATTCACAAGCTGAAGTTCAGGATATGACTATTTGGAGATAAGAATTTTAAAGAGGTAATTGAGTTAAAATAAGGTCATATGGGTGGGCCTAATTTGATATGACTGGTGTCCTTATGAAAGGGGGAAACTTGGACACAGACATATATAAAGGGAAGACCATGTGAAGACATAGAGAGAAGATGGCCATCTGCAAGCCAATAAGAGAGACCTTAGAAGAAATCAACTCTGCTGACACGTTGATCTTAAACTTCTAGCCTCTGAAGCTGTGAGAAAATAAATTTTTGTTGTTTAAGTCACATAGTCTCTAGTATTTTGTTACAGTTACCCTAGCAAGCTATTGTAGTACCCAAACCCCAACAATCTTTATGCCTTCCTCCTCTCTAACAAAACTCCAGCTTGGTTTAGGTATCCACCTTCCTCCATGAGAAATGGGCTGAATCCCTATTGCCCATGCCAATGGCGGTGGGCCCCTTCCCTTGACAGATGTTGACTTATACATGTACATGTGACTCAGTTACGGGTAATCAGAAGTGAAAAATCTTGAGAGTTTCTAAGTTTTCCTAGAGGATTAGACACATCCTAAGGCATAGTCCTTTGTTTGGTTTATATTTTTGCTGGATATTGTCATATCTGCCTAAGGGTGGCAGCACCTCGAGATCATGAGAGAAGCTGGCCTGATCTCATGATCAGAGGGTCACTTTGCCTTGTGAAGGACAGAAAAGCAGAAAAATAAAAAGAATCTGGATTGATGATGTCTTTGTATCCCCAAATAAATCACCCCCATGGAGTCAAACACCTGAAGAATTGTTTCATGAGATAATACAGTTTATTTTTAAGCCAGTTTAAGTTTGTTTTTTCCTTGCTTGGAGCCCAAAGCATCCGAATGGGTACAATTGAAACCCGAAACAAAATATACGAGTGCAAAATATGTTCTAGAAACCCTCAGATACCTCTAGGCCTCTACCTAAAAGCATGGACTCCACATCTAACAAACTGCTCCAGCAAGAAATGGCCTTCTTTGGCTAAAGCATAGGTGCTAGTTAAAAAATTCGTTCTGTTCAGAATATTGACAACCGTAGAATACACATTTGAATGCCCCCCACTCAGGTTCCCATGTCACTGAGTTCTACTCAGTGAATACAAGTGCCCAAGGTCCATGTTGCATAACAACTTCAGGGATTATTTAATTGGAGCGGCTACTTCATCTCGGCCATTTAACATTTGAATGCCTGTGGAATATGCAACCCAGGGCCCTGTCCTGTTGTGAAGCTGTGGGACTACTAAGCATATGGAATTAAGACCTGCCTGCAAACAGATTATATTCAAGGTAGGATAAGACAGACGTGTGAGGGAATCCCAAGACAAAGCAAGACCACGTATAGGTAAGTAGGATAGGCAGAGGGGTAGACACAGGATTAGCTTCCATTGGGGATGGGAGGAAAGGACCAGAAAGTCAGGATTGTTCCCTAGTTCTACATTTTTTTTTTTTTTTTTTTTTTTTTTTTGAGATGGAGTTTCACTCTGTCACCCAGGCTGGAGTGCAGTGGCACAATCTCGGGTCACTGCAACCTCCACCTCCTGGGTTCCAGCAACTCTCCTGCCTCAGTCCCCCGAGTAGCTGAGACTACAGTCACATGCCACCAAGCCTGGCTAACTTTTTTTTGAGACAGAGTTTTGCTCTTGTTGCCCAGGCTGGAGTGCAGTGGCAAGATCTTGGCTCACTGCAACCTCCACCTCCCTCCCCTTCTCCTGCCTCACTCAGCAGCCTCCCGAGTAGCTGGGGATTACAGGCATGTGCCACCATGCCCGGCTAATTTTTGTGTTTTCAGTAGAGACAGTGTTTCACCATGTTGGCCAGGCTGGTCTCAAACTCATGACCTCAAATGATCCGACCACCTCGGCTTCCCAAAGTGCTGGGATTACAGGTGTGAGCCACTGTGTCCGGCTGCTGGTCCCACATTTTTTGTAAACCATTTGCTGTGTTTAGTCTTTTACTTCATTCAGGTTCCTTTGCTAATTTCATCCCCACGGAGAAGTCTTTGTTATCTAGAGTGTCCCATACATCATTCCCCAATTCCCTCCTATCCACGCACACTGCTTTTAATTTTTTTCATAGTACTTCTGCCAACACTACATGTATCTCTCTGGGAGAGATTGTCTGTCAGTTTTTATCTCTTTTAATTTAGCTCCCCTGTACAAATCAACCAAAGCTGTGAACTCCGGGAGACTTTGGAAGTTAACTGATTTTCACTTTCCTGCTGGAAATAGATCTTTAAAAACTTGCTCATACATGGACATAAAGACATATATGCTAAAGTGTTCATTACAATATTGTTTGCAATAGAGAAAACTAGAAAACAACTCAAGTGTCCATTAATAAGGTAGTTGTTACATGATTTATGATACGTCCATACGATGTTTCTTAAAGAAACATAGTTGCATAAGTTATGATACATAATCCCTGTTACAGTTCAGGCTACTATAACAAAAGTAAGATAGCCTGGGTGGCGTAAACCACAGACATTTAATTCACACAGTTCTGGAGGCTGGGAAGTCCTAGATCAAGGTGCCAGCAGATTTGGTAGCTGGGGAGCCCCATTTCATGGTTCATATATTGCTGTCTTCTTGCTTAAAGAAAGGGGCAAGAGCTCTGGAGTCTCTGTATTTTGGGGGGCGGGAGTCTCTTTTACAAGAGTATTAAACCCATTATGAGGATTTACATGACCTAATCACATTGCAAAGGTCCCATCTCCTGAAACCATCCCATCGAGGTTTAGGATTTCAACAGGAATTCTCAGCGTACGCAAATATGCAGCCCAGAACGCTATGGAATACTATGTACTAGCTAATGTGTAATTAACAGTAATAAAATAAGAATATGACCAGCCTCAGCAACATTGTAAGACCTGGTCTCTTAAAAAAAAAAAAAATTACCTTGGCAGGGTGCTCACCTGCAGTCCTAGCTGTTTGGGAGGCTGAGGTGGGATGATTACTTGAGCCAAGGAGTTTGAGTTTCAGTGAGCCATGATCATGCCACTGCACTGCCGCTTGGTTGACAGAGTGAGACCCTGTCTCCTACAAGAAAAAAAGTAGCTAAATTTACTAAATGCTTACTTATATTTTATCATTTCTTTTCCCTTCCACCACTGTAAGACGCATACTTTTTTAAATCCCTAGTTCACAAATGAATAACTGAGGCACACAGAGTTTAAGGGATTTGGTCAAGATTAGATAATTAGGAAGTGGCGAAATCAGGATCATGACTAGTCTGAGGCTAGCACACACAGCCAGCCACTTCTCCATAATGTCTTACAAGAATATGTAAGAGATATGTATATGGAGATTTAAAAAAATTTCCTACGAATTTTATTAACTGAAAATAAAAGCAAATGGGCCTAGAATGAGTCCATTCACAAAACAAAAGGTGTTGGTAAGTAAATATATGTATGTCTTGTGTATTATCAGTGCTAACTTCCGAGATGGGAAGTAGGAGAGGAAGGATAATGGGAACTTGCACATTTACTCTGTATTTTTAAGATGCTTGGATGTTTTATAACAATGTTTTCATGTGTTACCTGAATAAAGGCACCCCTCATTTTAGTGCACTTCACTTTATTGAGCTTCGTGGATACTGTGTCCCTTACAAATGGAAAGTTTGCGGCAACCCTGCCTTGAGCAAGTCTGTTGGTGTTATTTTTCCAACAGCACATGCTCAATTCATGTCTCTGAGTCACATTTTGGTTGTTCTTACAGTATTTCAAGCTTTTTAATTATGATTTTATCTGTTATGGTGATCTGTAATTAGTGATTTTTGATGTCACTATTGTAATTGTTTTAGGGCATCATGAACTAGTCCCATATAAGATGGCAAACTTAATTGGTAAATTAAGTTTGACTGAGTCTTCTCACATCTCTCCATCTTCTCTAGCTCCCCTATTCCCTGAAACACAATATTGAAATTAGATCAACTAATAACCCTACAGTGGCATCTTAGTGTTGAAGTGAAAGGAAGGGTCACACATCTCTTTCTTCAAATCAGAAGCTATTTCTAGCTTTAATGTCTAGATTAAATTTAGTGAGACAGGCATATTGAAAGCCAACACAGGCCGAAAGTTAGGCCTCTTGCACCAAAGAGTTAGCCAAGTTGTGAATGCAAAGGAAAAGTTCTTGAAGGAAATTAATAGTGTTACTCCAGTGAACATATGAATAAGAAAGTGAACAGCCTTATCACTGATATGGAGAGAGTTTGAGTGGTCTGGATAGAAGATCAAACCAACCACAACATTCCCTTAAACCAAAACCTAATCCAGGGCAAGGCTCTAATTCTCTTCAGTTCTATGAAGACTGAGAGAGGTAAGGAAGTTGTAGAAGAAAAGTCTGACACCAACGGAGGTTGACTAATGAGGTTTAAGAAAAGAAACTGCTTCTATAACATGAAAGTACAAGGTGAAACAGCAAGTGATGGAGAAGCTGCAGCAAGTTTTCTAGAAGATCTAGCTAAGATCATTTATGAAGGTGGCTATACTAAACAACAGATTTTCAATGTAAACAATACAGACTTCAATTGGAGGAGGATGTCACCTAGAACTTCCATAGCTAGAGAAGAGAAGTCAATGTCTGGCTTCAGAGCTTCAAAGGACAGGCTGACTCTCTTGTTAGGGGCTAAGTCAGCTGGTGACTTTGAAGCCAATGCTTATTTACCATTCTGAAAACCCTACAGTCCTTAAGAATTATGCTAAATCTACTCTGCCTGTGCTCTACAAATGGAAAACCAAAGCCTAGTTGAAGGCGTATCTGTTTATTGCACAGTTTACTGAATATTTTAAGCCCACTCTTGAGACCTGTTGCTCAGAAAAATATATTCCTTTCAAAATATTACCACTCATTCACAAAGCATCTGGTTACCCATGAGCTGTGATGGAGATGTGAGGCAGCACTCCTTTCTCGGGGGCACTAGCTGCAGAGGGTCTGTTCCTGCAGACCCCTGATTTGGTGGTGGATGAATAAACGTACACTGACACACAGATATTCTGCTTTGGCAGTCCAGCTGAGGGTCCGAGGCCACTCACGGACTCCAAGAAGAGTCCTGTAAAGAATGGCAGGCACTGCCCTGAACAGTTCGTGCTCCAGGCATTTATTTAGTATAGAATTAACAACGGAAGCTTTGAGTCAACGCACTTGTGGATAATTTACATGGTTAAGAGAGTAGTTCTACGAATGATTAAAGCTCAGGTACTGTGGTCTAAAGTAAATACCATTACGGGACAATTTTCCTGGTCAACGTCCCCCGCCCCGGACCACCTGGCTCAAAAGTTAGTTAATGGAGGTAGGGTAGACAGACTTAACAGAGGAAACCTCTATTGTCCCTAGTATTTACCCTATGACCTAATGCTCTAAGATAAGAACCGGCTGCCTTTAGCCTGTTCAATTATTACATGCTATGTAATCTTTCAGCCTTCCAGAAAGCTTTGTGACTGTTCCCTGTAACTTTCCCTAATATTTCCCTTTAATATTTCTGCCACCATCCTGAGTGAATCCCAACAGAGATGTACAAAAGGATTAATGTTTTCCAGTCTGCTAATACAACATCCATTCTGCAGCCCATGGATCCAGGGGGTAATTTTGACTTTCAAACCTTATTATTTGTAGAAATCCATTCCATAAGGCTATAGCTGCCATAGATAATGATTTCTCTGATGGATTTAGGCAAAATAAATGGAAAATCTTCTGGAAAGGATTCTAGATGTCATTAAGAACATCTATGATTCCTGGAAGGAGGCCAAAATAGCAACATGAACAGGAATTCGAAAGAAGTTGACTTCAGCCCTCATGAATGACATTGATGGGTTTAAGACTTCCATGGAGGAAGTTATGGCAGACGTGGTGGAATTAGCAAGAGAACTAGAATTAGAAGTGGAGCCTGAAGGTCTGACTGAATTGCCACAATCTTACGATAAAACTTGAATGGTTTAGGAGTTGCTTCTTATGGATGAGCAAAAAAAGTTGTTTCTTGAGATGGAAAGAAATTTTCCTGGCAAAGATGCTGTGAACATTGTTGTGTGAAAACAAAGGATTTAGAATGTTATATAAACTTATTTGATAAGGCAGCAGCAGGGTTGGAGGGGATTAGCTTTAATTTTGAAGGAAGTTTACTGTAGGTAAAATGCTAGCATACAGCATCACATGCTACAGATAAATCTTTCATGAAAGGAAAAATCAATCAATGCAACAAAGTTCATTGTTGCCTTATTTTAAGAAACTTCCACAGCCACTCCAACTTTCAGCAACCTCCACCCTGATCTGTCGGCCAGCAAAGATACTATCTTCACCAGCAAAGATATTATGACTCGCTAAAGGCTCAGATGATCATTAGTAATTTTTAGCAATAAAATATTTTAAATTAAGGTATGTACTTTTTTTCAGAGACAGGGTCTCACTCTGTTGCCCAGGAAGGAATGCAGTGGCATGATCATGGCTCACTGCAGCCTCAATCTCCCAGGCTCAAGTGATCCCCCTACCTCAGCCTCCTGAGTAGCTGGGACTACAGGTGCACAGCACCATGTCCAGCTAATTTTTTTTTTTTTTTTTTTTTTTGAGGCGGAGTTTCGCTCTGTCGCCCAGGCTGGAGTGCAGTGGCCGGATCTCAGCTCACTGCAAGCTCCGCCTCCCGGGTTCACACCATTCTCCTGCCTCAGCCTCCCGAGTAGCTGGGACTACAGGCGCCCGCCACCTCGCCCGGCTAGTTTTTTGTATTTTTTAGTAGAGACGGGGTTTCACCGGGTTAGCCAGGATGGTCTCGATCTCCTGACCTCGTGATCCGCCCGTCTCGGCCTCCCAAAGTGCTGGGATTACAGGCTTGAGCTTAAACTTTTTTTTTTAAAAATGAGTTCTCACTATGTTGCCCAGACTAGTGTCAAACTCCTGGGCTCAAGCGATCCTCACACACTTGCCTCCCAAAGTGCTGGAATTACAGGTGTGAGCCACTTTGCCAGGTCAGTACATTGTTTTTTGACATAATGTTATTGCACTCTTAATAGACTACAATATAGTGCAAATATAACTTTTATATGCACTGCAAAACCAGAACTTTTGTGTGGCTCACTTTATTCTGATACTAGCTTTACTGTAGTGGTCTGGAACCCAACCTGCAGTATCTCCGAGGTCCACCTGAAATTTTAAAAACAGTTGTGCAATAACTAAAGCAACCACTAGAGGGCTCAACAAAGCTGCTTACCATGCCCTCTAGAGGTGGTGCCAAGAGAGCTGTCCAGGTGCTGAAGTGTGTAGAAAGGTTGCTCACTGGAGTGACACTAGGGAATCTAGAATGTGTCTTGGAGATTCCACTGCAGAGCTCTGTGGCTGGAAATCAGTTGGCGTTAGGTGTAAGGCAAGAGTACAGAACTGCTCTGGATTCTTTAGTCCTTTCTATTATTCCAACATGAATCAAACCTAGCATGTTAGGGAAGGGTAAGCGAATGATAGTATTTTGATATGCTTCTCACCCAAGAAAAGAAATGAGACTTTGCAATCATGAATCCTGGTAATGGTGGAAGCCTAGTCAAGGCGAAAGCTTCAGGTAGCAATAGAGACTAAGAATTTTTACCTAGTTCTCAAATGGTTGCGAAAGGATGTGGTCTAGGAAGACAAGATTTTTTTTTTTGATTGTTTGTTTTTAACTTTTTTTGAGATACAAGGTCTCACTCTGTCACCCAGGTTGGAGTCCAGTAGCACAATCATAGTTCACTGCAGCCTCCAACTCCTAGGCTCAAGTGATCCTCCTGCCTCAGCCTCCTGAGTGGCTAAGACTACAGGCATGCATCACCATACTCAGCTAATTTTTTAAATTTTCTTTTTTATAGAAATGAGGTCTCACTGTGTTTCCCAGGCTGGTCTCCAACTACTGGCCTCAAGTGATCCTCCTTCCTCAGCCTCCCAAAGTGCTGGGATTACAGGCATGATCCACTGCACCTGGCCTGAGATTTTTTTTTTGTTTTAAAGATTTATTGCCTGAATTAACTTAAAAAGCCTAAATTTTAAAGTCTGTTGTCACATAGTTTGTAAACAATAGCCAGGCCCTTCATCCCTTCATCTTACTATTTTATAAGAGATTATACATTCAAATGTAAAAATAAGAAATCTGGAGAAATGAAAACTATCTGCATTGCCCAAATTTGCTGAAGGATTGGGCAAATAAGTATGGATGTATATTACTCCTGAAGGTTTTAATTGTTGCAACATTTTAGAGGGCAGTTTGGCAGAATCTATCAAAATATCAATGGGTATTCTTGTATTTTTTTTTCTTTTTTAATACAGAGCCTCACTTTGTCACCTAGGCTGGAGTGCAGTGGTGCAATCACAGCTGACTGCAGGTGGTGCCATCACAGCTCACTGCAGCCTTGACCTCCCAGGCTCAAGCAATCCTCCCATCTCAGCTTCCCGAGCAGCTGGGACTACAGGCATGTGCCACCACACCTGGCCAATTTTTTTTTTTTTTTTTTTTAAGATATGGGGTCTTGTTGCCCAGGCTGGTCTCAAACTCCTGGGCTCAAGTGATCCTCTCACCTCTGTCTCCCAAAGTGCTGAGATTACAGGTGTGAGCCACCGTGTCTGTCCTGGGTATTCTTTTTGACCCCGCAAATCCATGTTAGAAATTTAACTTAAAGTAATATAAATAAATAGGAAGCATCTTTTTATTGCAACCATGCAGAAATTATACCAGTGATGTTGTGGTAAAAAATTGGAACCAATGTAAATGTTATCAGTAGGAGATACGTTAAGTTATGGTTCAGCAATTACTATGCAGTCGTTAAAAGCATTGATTTATATGAATAGGCAAGGAAACATATCCACAATACTTTGCTGGATTAAAAAATATAGGGCAGAGAATGGTATGCATAGTATAATCTATTGAGGCAGATACATTTGTAGATGTATGCACAGAAGAATCTAGAAGGCCATACGCTAAAGTATTAACAGTAGATTTTATTTAGAGAGTGATCTACCAGGGGAAAGGTGAGGGCCTTTTCACTGTTTGGTACACATTTGTACCATGCAATAAGCATGTACTATTTACACTTTTTTTTGTTTGTTTGTTTGTTTGTTTTTGAGACGGAGTCTCGCTCTGTCTCCCGGGCTGGAGTGCAGTGGCCGGATCTCAGCTCACTGCAAGCTCCGCCTCCCGGGTTTATGCCATTCTCCTGCCTCAGCCTCCCGAGTAGCTGGGACTACAGGCGCCCACCACCTCGCCCGGCTAGTTTTTTGTATTTTTTTAGTAGAGACGGAGTTTCACCGGGTTAGCCAGGATGGTCTCGATCTCCTGACTTCGTGATCCGCCCGTCTCGGCCTCCCAAAGTGCTGGGATTACAGGCTTGAGCCACCGCGCCCGGCCTATTTACACTTTTAAAAAGATAAAAAGGAACTGTGTAAACCACAATATTGAGGCAGGGAATATTACTATTCCCTGTGTTTGTATCCTTTTAAATTTTTATTCCTTTCAGTTTTAAATTTAACACCACTAGATAATTGGTTTCTTTTTTTTACCCTTCTGGTTGTCAGCAAAGGACTTTATTAGAATACTTTTTAGGCCGGGCGCGGTGGCTCAAGCCTGTAATCCCAGCACTTTGGGAGGCCGAGACGGGCGGATCACGAGGTCAAGAGATCGAGACCATCCTGGTTAACACGGTGAAACCCCGTCTCCACTAAAAAATACAAAAAACTAGCTGGGCGTGATGGCGGGCGCCTGTAGTCCCAGCTACTCGGGAGGCTGAGGCAGGAGAATGGCGTGAACCCGGAAGGCGGAGCTTGCAGTGAGCTGAGATCTGGCCACTGCACTCCAGCCTGGGCGACAAAGCGAGACTCTGCCTCAAAAAAAAAAAAAAAAAAAAAAAAAAAAAAAAAAAAAAAAAAGAATACTTTTTAAAAGTGAGATGAGGCCAGGCACAGTGGCTCACGCTTGTAATCCCAGCACTTTGGGTGGCCGAGGTGGGCAGATCACCTGAGGTCAGGAGTTCGAGACCAGCCTGAACAACATGGTGAAACCCTATCTCTACTAAAAATACAAAAATGAGCCAGGCGTGGTGGCGCATGTCTGTAATCCCAGCTATGTGGGAGACTGAGTCAGGATAATCGCTTGAACCTGGGAGGCGGAGGTTGCAGTGAGCTGAGATCATGCCATTGCACTCCAACCTTGGCAACAAGAGAGAAACTCCCTCTCAAAAAAAAAAAAAGTTAGATGGATATTACTCCCAAAATTTTTCATTAAGAATCAAATCACGAAAGTCTCCTGGCAGCTTAACTGATCAGTTCGCATATCAGTTCTGCAAAAGTTACCATAACAGACAGCTATGGATGTATAAACCACTAACAAAGGTTTTAGGTACCGGTCTATTGAATCCAAGGATCTGAGAATACATAGCTTAGGTCTGTATTAACTTACAAGAGTCATCTTTAAATTGACTTATGCAAAATTCAATTTGTATTGATTAAGCTCTTGACCTTACAAAGTCTATTAGTCTGTTTTTGCGCTGCTGATAATGACATACCTGAGACTGAGTAATTTATAAAGGAAAAGAGGTTTAATGGACTCACAGTTCCATGTGGCTGGGGAGGCCTCACAATCATGGTGGAAGGTAAAAGGCACATCTTACATGGTGGCAAACAAGAGAGAATGAGAACCAGGTGATAGGGGTTTCCCCTTATAAAATTGTCAGATTGTGTGAGACTTATTCACTACCATGAGAAAAGTATGGGGGAACCACCCCCATGATTCAGTTATTACCCAGTGGGTCCCTTCTGCAACATGAGATTTTACGGGTGCTACAACTCAAGATGAGATTTAGGTGGGGACACAGCCAAACCATATCAGAAGGGGTAGTGAGGTTTTGGGAAGTGGAAAGTCTGTTTAGCATTGGAAAGATTCCTGGACTAGACACAGAAGGAATCCTTTGCAAAGATTCTAAATTAAAGGGTGAGTATTGCAACAGATTATTCATAAACATGATCTAAGGCACCAGATTCATTAATGTTTGTAAACAGTACAATCACTGGATAATTCCTCCAACTTGTATCATGGGGTGGGGAGAATGAATCACCACAAAGGCTGAAATCCTGGGACAGGATTGCCTGCATGCGGTAATTAGAAGTTTTCTAATAAAATGTTAGTTGTCTTTTGCTACAATCTGCTCAGAATCGTGTTTGGCAAGTCCATCTTTTAACGTTTCTTCCTCCTTACATTTAATGCATTCAGTAAATAGAGCATATTGTAGTGGATGCTTTGGATACATCAGATTGCTATTCAAACTGAAACATAACAACCAATGGGTCTAGAAAACATTATTAAGGTAAAAAGCATTCCACCCTGGAGTGCCAGTGAAGAGAGAGGGGAACCTGGGTTCCATTATTTATCTCTTCCAACCAGTACAGTGCTGTGTGCTCATCTCAAAACAAGAAAAAGTGAAAGGCAAGAGACATACACTTCTTCATATACTACAGAACTGAATCTGCAGTGATTTTATACTTTTTGGGTGAGATCACTTTTCTTCTCCCAGGTGTGGCTTTACAATAAAATAATAATAATAATTCTCTTTTAATGGAGCACTTACTATATGCCAGACAAATTTATCTAACTTAATCTTCACTGCACTCTCATCAGATACATTCTATTTAAGAGTCAGAATTTATTCCTTGTTTACTGATGTGAAAACTGAGGATTAATGTATCTGAGGAACACAACTGTCGACTAGCAGGAGTAGTTTACCATTTATTTAAGCAATTCAGATTTGTTAAAACCCCAGAGTCTATACTGCTTCCTTCTAGGCACTTTAGAAAAAAAGAGGCTTGTTTAACCTGATTGTTTTTTCCTATGGGTCAATAATGTGCTTTGGGAGATAAGACACATACTGATAAAGCAAGGTGTGAACAAGGGAACATTAAATAGAATAGACTTAAATCTCATATAAAGACTAAAAACAGGACAGTGTAAACTACCAAAGAGGCAGGCTGGGTAGAAGGCCAAAAAACTCTATCAGGAAGTGTCTTAGTCAGCTTGGGCTGCCAGAACAAAATACCAAAGATTGGGTGGCTTAAAAACAGAAATTCCGCTGGGTGCGGTGGCTCACGCCTATAATCCCAGCACTTTGGGAGGCTGAGACAGGCGGATCACTTGAGGTTAGGAGTTTGAGCCCAGCTGGGACAACATGGTGAAACCCGGTCTGTACTAAAAATACAAAAAGTAGCCAGGCGTGGTTGCACACACCTGTAGACCCAGGTACTTGGGAGGCTGAGGCAGGAGAATCGCTTGAACCTGAGAGGCAGAGGTTGCAGTGAGCCAGGATTGTGTCACTCCAGCCTGGACAACAGAGCAAAACTCTGTCTGAAACCAACCAACCAACCAACCAACCAACCAACCAACCAACCAACAAAAAAACCAAAAAACCTCAGAAGTCCATTTGATCTGGAAAGTCTAGGATCAAGGTGCTGGCAGGGTCAGATTCTCCCAGCCTGTAGATGACTGCCTTCTTGCTGTGTCCTCTTCACATGGTCTTTACTCTGTGTGTATACACCCCTGGTGTCTTTTCCTCTTCTTACAAAAACACCAGTCAGATTGGATCAGGGCCCCACTCTTATGAGCCAGTTTAGCCTTAATTACCTCTTTAAAGGCTCTATCTCCAAATGCAGCCATACTGGGGGTTAGGGCTTCCACATAAGTTGAATTTGGGAGGGACATAATTCAGTTCACATTACAGAGACTCAGTGGGGTAGCAGTGGGTTGTGCACAGGACCAGGGGAAGGTTGGAGGAAAGATGGTGCTATAGTAGTGGCTGAACGTGCACACCATCTGTCAGAAGGTCAGGGAAGAAGCCCTGCACTGGGATAGTATTTAATGAGATGACCTCAAAAACCCTGTCCAAGTATGAGATTCTGTGAATTATAGGCCAGAGACTTCTCCAGCTGGCAGAGATCTTTCAGGAAGAGTGCTTGATAAACACTCTTGACAGTGTGGAATGAATCACTGATGCTAAGTTGAACCTCAATGTGCATAAACAATTCATTTCCCCCAGTTATAAACATAGTGTTGTACATAAGCTTCTATCCCTGTGCAGGATTTCTGTAACACAGAAGGTCAAGGGTTTTGTTTTCTTGGATAAGGACATTTATGCCTCTTTAGAGGAGCATCACTTTTAATTGGATCTGATTTTAAACTTCTTGAAACTCTGGAACACAAGACAAATGATGAGTGCTTGGCAACATAGTCTGTGCTTAGCAAATACTTAACGACCTGCACTAAGACAATGAGCCCTTCTCCCAAAAGGTTTCTTATTTTACTAAATATAAAGAACAAAAATGTATACTATGGCTTGTAGATGGCAGACACCAGATTTTTTAAAGCGAAAAGTCCAGATGTTTTGGATCATGTTGAGTCTCCCCAAGATAAGCCCTCCAGCTGTGCAAGGAAGTCTGGACTCACGGGAACAAACATGGCCCTCACACAAACTTGTCTATTTCCTACTCTATTCCAGTTCTTACAGAGGCAGGCCTTGTGGAATGTTTTTCTTTGGCTTTGAATTTCTCTAGATAATGTGCATTAAAGTGAAAAGTCGATATCTGTAGTTCAAGGGCAAAGGAGACCATAAGGTACTGAAAAAATGAGAGTCCTGCAACCCAAGAAGGCTGCCGTGTTGTGCTGGCATATCAGGCCACAGCAGTGGAGTAAGCCAGTTCTTGAGGTGAAAGCCACAGGGAGGGAATTAAAGCAGCTCCAAACCTCTTACTCAGCACATGCTGTTATTCATGCAGAAGCGGGGATACCAGTAAGACTCAACGTGCTGACTCAGTGTCAGTCTACAATTCATATTATTAATAGAGAAATCCTTCAAAGGACTAACACTTAATCGGCGAAACACCCTTATTACGTTTGGGTGAGCACACCCGGATATAATTTTTGCCGTGGGTCGTGGAAAGGTAATTTGCCCAATCAAGGGCACAGCTGGAATTGAGAGAAACACTTCCACTTGCAAACTGTACACAGGCTGCAGAGACCTTGAGAACAATGCCTTCCAGCCGTGACCTTGGGCAAAATGCTTACCTTCTCTAGGCCTTCCTCAGTTTCCCTATCTGTAAAATGGGGATTAATTGGGGGAAATGGGGAATGCTCACTTTGTAGGTGGCCTGGGGGATTAAATATCAAAATGAATGATGCCCTTGTCCCAGAACCCTGATACTTCATGAGTATTCAATAAATGTGAACAGTAATTAAGATAGTAACTCAGGGTCTCCTGTTTCCATTCAGAGTAGTAAGCATTACCAGTTGCTTTTAAGCAACTAAGCACTATCTTTCATATTTAAGTTTATGACCACAAAGACTACTAGAAGAGAGAAAATTTAGAAAAATTTATTTAAGAAACAGAACAGGAAGTTCTGCCTAGTATTTTGAAAAAAAATGCTACTATTACTCTAGGATCTTAAACTGAGGATCTCACTCTTGTGATTCTATTGATGACAATTGTGCACACATTGAATTGAAACATTGTGTGATGGTCACTATGTTAAGGATTTTGACTGAAATATTTCGTTTAATCATTAAAATAACCATAGGAAATAGGCTCTTATCCCTATTTCACAGATTAGGAAACGAAGGCTTTGAGAGATTAAGTAAATTTCCAAAGGACTCATTGCTAGCACATTGGTTATCTATTGCTATGTAAGAAATGATTCCAGACCCAGGTGCAGTGGGAATTGAGGCAGGAGGAGATTGAGGCAGGAGTATTGCTTGAGGCTAGGAGTTTGAGACCAGCCTGGGCAACATAGTGAGACATGTGTCTCTTAAAAGAAACCTTAAATTAAAAAAAAATGCAACGATTCCAAAACTTAGTGTCTTAAGATAAACATTTTCAGGGCCAGGACTAGGGTGAAGTAAGTGAGGTATAAGTCTGGAGTGCAAAATTTAAGGGGATGCCAAAACACTCAGCAGGAAAGAGAAGCAATATTTTTAAAAATCAAAATTAATGCCAAAAAACTCCCATGCTGAACAAAATGGAATAATTTTAAATAAACATAAGATCGTTAATACTGATCTTTCCTTTTGCCTCAGACTCAGCATTGTTAGGGATCCTGTCTTGCTTTCAGTTTCCCCATCCTTTAAATAACCTTATATTCTCCAACCTCTACTTCCTCATCTCAAATTTGTCTGCTTGTCTCCATCTCCAAAGCCACTATTTTAGTCCAACCTCTCTTTGTTTTTTGCTTGTGCTACTGGAATAGTCCCTGCAAATATCCTTTCCACTTCTGCTCTGGGTTCTCTAGGAAGAACCTGAGATGATTTGCATGCAGGAAGCTTAGCAGGGAGTGCACAGGATCCACATGGAAGGGCAGTGAGAAAAGCAGGACTGGGCCAATGGAGAGGTAGCGTTGTGAGGCAAACACTCATGACAAAATCCTCAGGTGATCTCACAGGAAGTGCTGAAGTTGTCTGGAATTACTGCAATGACTGCGGACTCCTCCTCCTCAAACAAAATCACAGGCCTTTATACCAGCACCTGCCCCCTGATTACCACATACATAATAGACTTGTCATTGCATGCAGGATTCCCCCAGGGAGGACCATGTCCTTAGGCTGGGCAGCTCTCTTCAGCCAAAGTGAATTCCCAGACAGGGATCAGCTGAACAGTTGCCATTGCTAAAAGAAGCCAGGAGATCGAGTGCCTCAGTCTTGAAGCAGGTGATAGATGGGGGCATTGGGATGGCTTATCCACTCCCTCTTCCAATCTACCTCCTTCTGCAGGGGCCTCCCTTCAGCTGTTGGACAAACTGAGAGCTGCCCCATCCCTAAGCCAGAACTTCACCTTTCTCAGCCTGAAATGCTCTCCCAATCTTTGCCTTTGCCTTCCCAGCCTCCTGAGTAGTTGGAACTATAGATGTGCACCAACATGCCTAGCTAATTTTTAAATTTTTTTTGTAGAGATGGAGTCTTGCTTTGTTGCCCAGGTTGGTCTTGAGCTCCTGGGATAGAATCTTACTCCGGCCCTGGCCCCCCGAAATGCTGGGATTACAGGCAAGAGTCACGACACCCAGCCCAAAGTTGAGTTATTTCTAAACGGAATTTGAGTTTTCTGTTATTTTGTCCAAGTTATGGATGAGGAAATCAAGACTCAGGGGGAAGAACTTGCTCAAAATTATGAAGACAATGGGTATGAAAATGGGATCCCAAACCATACAAGGTAGATGACTACAGACAAGTTACTGTTGACAGAACATTGATATAGACAAGCAGAGCTTTTCTGTCTGGCTTCTTGATGAATATCAGTAAGTCCTGGGGATCCAGAACTTTCCAGTGGCATCAAGTCATGGCAGGGAGCCAGCTAGCTGGAGCTGCTGCTGTTTCTTTCTACATAGTGGGGTTATTGAGAGGCTTGGGATGTAGACTTTCTACATAGTTGGGTACTGAGAGACTTGGGATGCTCCTGGGACTGCCTAATACACTTAATCCTCACCTTAAACAAGCAAGGCCATCCCTATGAACATTTGGATGCCGTTTGGTAGATGCTCCAATATAATTTTCTGAAATGAAGAAAAGCTGGCATCTCCTGCATGGTCCTCATCTGATGCATTGGCATTCCCCAGGCCGATTTTGCATTAGTAAAATAGCTAATAAGTCATATTTTTCCACCCCACTGTTGGTGCTGTTCTGGGTTTTTGTTTATTAAACAGAAGAAATCATCATTGTATATACAATGACTGCGGACTCCTCCTCACCAAACAAAATCACAAATATAAGCTTCCAGTAAAAAGCACCAATTAAATACCCATCAATAGGAAATAAATGGTTGTTAGCACAGAAGAGACTAAAAAGCTATCATCCGAATTCCATACCTTTTGTTTATTACAGTATCTGTCCTATATATTACTATGATGTGATAGCAGCCACCTTTCATTGATTGCCGATATATAACAAAAGTGGTGCTAAAAGCTTTATATATTATATGATTTAATTCTCAAAACAACATTATGAGGTGGTATAATTTTATCCCCATTTTTCTAACGAACTGAGGCTTAGAAAGGCTCTCATGCTTCAAAGCTGGCCAGTCTGGTGAACTACTCTGCCATGCTATATACAACAATGAGAAATGTAAGAATAACTTAAATGTCCCTTCAATACACCTGACTGATTTTTTTTTTTTGGCATGCAAAATCTTAAGATAATGCATTTTTAAGGTTCAGACCACTGAATTACTTTTAAGAAATGCCTTTCTGGCCGGGCGCGGTGGCTCACGCCTGTAATCCCAGCACTTTGGGAGGCCAAGGCAGGTGAATCACGAGGTCAGGAGATTGAGACCATCCTGGCTAACATGGTGAAACCTTGTCTCTACTAAAAATACAAAAAAATTAGCCAGGCGTGGAGGCAAGCACCGGTAGTCCCAGCTACTAGGGAGGCTGAGGCAGGAGAATAGCATGAACCTGGGTGGCAGAGCTTGCAGTGAGCCGAGATCACGCCACTGCACTCCAGCCTGGGTGACAGAGCAAGACTCCGTCTCAAAAAAGAAAAAGAAAGAAAGAAAGAAAGAAAAGAAAGAAATGTCTTTCCTTCCCCCGGATTTGTTAATTACAGAAAACAGCATACGGTTTTGGTGAGCAGTAACGGCTTTGATATGAGGAATGTCCAGATCTGGGGAGAGCCACCTTGTGAGATACGGTCCCTTGTCCTGCAAATGGGGAATATTGTGTCCCACCTCCCATAATTGTAGTGAGTGCTAAATGAGAAGACGTATCCAGGTAAAGTTCTTGACTCAGTGCCCAGCACCCAGCAATTGTTCAGCGGGTGGTGGCTGGCTCTGTTATTATTACAGGAGTCCTTCAAGTCCAGCTGAAGAGTTCTCCAGTGTTTAATCTTCCCTACCCCTGGTCCCATAGCTTGCATATACACTTTCATTTATTTAATGCTTATATCACATCTACTTCCAAAAAGAGTTCAAGATGGGAGTTTTAAGTCAATCTCTATATAATCTTTGGCTATAAATTGGTTGGAGGGGTCACGGGTCCCAATTCTTGTCCTAGCCATGTAAACTAGGCAAGCCTTGTGCCTCATTTTCCTTATTTGTCAAATAGGGATAATATCAGCACTAAGCTCCTCAAAAGGTTGTTAGGAGGATGAAATAAATCAAACAAATGGAAAGCTAAAATGTGCTACCAGCGGTCATTAATGTCAGCTTCTAGTGGGTTTGTAAATGCTACAAAGGACATGTTCTGCAACAAAGAACAGCGTCAGACCATAATGAAACTCAGTGACAGATTAAAGCCTTATCTGTTTACTGCTGGGTCTTCCCCTGTGGACAGCCAATGAGAGAGGGTCAGCGGTCCTGGTTTCTACTTCCTCTAATGGACTCCCTGTGGTACAATTATTCACCTAAGGTCAAAGGGCAAGTCTTAAAGGCAAAGACCAACCAGAAACCTCATTGGCTTACTGATGACATTAAAGTACTTCAGCCCCTTGGGGAGAAGATGCTGTGAATAGGTTTACTTTTAATTATGTACTTTCTCAAATGAATGATCAAGGTAAGGAGGAAGCATACAGATACTCAAAAACATATTAAATATATTGCTGTTATTCTTGATAACCTGGAAAAACTTTCCACTGCTCAGAAGCTGAGGTTCATTTATCATTTTATGTTTTAGATGCTGGTCTCGTGGAAGAAATATGTTCTTTAACCTTTGTTACTACTGGAGACTACGTCTGCTCCCCAACCTCTGCCTTTATTTATTCAGCGTTTGCTTTGAAGACTGCCAGCTGCCTTTTCTCCCACAAAGTAGACTGAATGGCCAGAATCACTTGGGCACTGCTGTTGACGATTAAAACTGGAACATCCAACCACAGCCCACTCCGAGTAGGTTGGTACAAATTTATATCCTATGGCTGTGTGGGCAGCACCTTCTGAAGAGACAGCTGCTTGTTTGAAGGTTGGGATGGGCGTTCTGGAGCCGTTTTAAATGTGTCAGATGGTAGGAGGCTCAGTTGTCTCGCAGTTGGTCAAGAGCTTGAATTTGTGAGGCAGATGACCCAGTTAAAGCCTGACCTTACTAGCTGTGTGAGCTTAGGCAAGTCACCTCATCTCTCTGAGCCTCTTTCTCTCTCTCTCTCTCTCTCTTTCTTTCTTTCTCTCTCTTTCTTTCTTTCTTCTCTCTCTCTCCCTCCCTTCCTCCCTTCCTTCCTTCCTTCCTTCCTTCCTTCCTTCCTTCCTTCCTTCCTTCCTTCCTTCCTTCCTTCCTTCCTTCTTTCCTTCCTTCCTTCCTTTCTCTCTCTTTATTTGTTTCTTAGATTTCTTCCACCAAACTCTTTTGTTTTATAGTATGGCTAGAATGGTAGCTGTTTCAGAGGATTTTTCAAAGGTTAAAAGAGAGTAAACCTGTAAAGCACTTACATTAGTGCCTGACAGGTAGAAAGCACTCAGTGAATATCAACCACTGTTATTATGGATGCATGTGAAGTGCTTGGCACAAGTATGTATATGAAGGGTGGCAGTTGTTACTATTAATACTCTTGGTGTTGTCCCTTGTCATCTGGACCTCAGATCAGCTCCACTTCTGCTCCCTTGTCTCACAAACCTTTACTTGATGGAAATGGCTCAGTTACTTTCTGCTTAGAAGCTCCCTCTGTACAAGACTCAGACATGACTTCCTGAGGCAGTGGGTGGGAGATCTTCACCAGTATCTGAAACAGACTGCAAGCTCTCCTCACTCCCCACAGTCTTAGCCCTAGACTAGTGTAGCCCTCCTTTTCTCCTTCTCAACCTCCCTCCCCATCAAATTCCCCCAAATCTCTCCTACACATCCTGAGGTTTCTTGGTGAATTTCATTCTTCCTCGTCCATTCAAATGTGTAGTTGACTTGCCACTAGAGCTCAATCATGGATAGCAGGTGTCCCACTCTCAGCCTTGCTCAGTGTTTGGATCAAAACTGAATTAGGTGTTCTCAACCTTGGCTACATATTAGATTTGTCTGGTGGAGGCTTCTAGAACATATAGCTGCCCCACTGTTGATTAAATACATCAGTAGGAGCATCCTAGGTATCTGTGTATCTAACAATTTCATATATTAACTGTGTCAGGTACTGTGTTCAGAGCTTCTTATGAGTTAGCTCATGATATCCTCATAACAAATGTATGAGATGTGTTTATCCTTATTCTACCTAGAGGCTAAGTGTGCTGCCCAGGGTCACCTGGCTGAGGGGTGTCTTGGTCTCCAAAGCCATGGTCTTCTAATTACTAAGCTACTTCCCCAAAAATCTGTTTCAAGAACTGACTGAATATCTGAGCTTCCCTGATAGTCTCACATACTTTGCTGTTGGAAAGAGCCTTTGGGCCCACTGATATTGGTGGGTGCCTGATTTCAGCTGTAAGGCTAGAGGAGGTGGTGGTGTTGAGGTGATACCCACTATTTTCACACTCTTACCCACACTTCATCTGCAAGGTAAGGCAAGTGTTAGTCATGTTCCCAGAGACCCAGGGTGCATGGGCATTTATTTTAATTAGAAGCAATTAAAGAATTACTCCTTATGGTGTGAGTATTTCCTTGCCCAAAGAAGAAAGGCTTTGGGCTTTGGCAAAGTAGACAAAACATTAGATTCTTTTCCATCTCTTGTTTTATATTAAAAATGAGGTGGATCTATGGGTTTAACCTATACTTAAATTTACTTTATTTAAATGTTTTGCTTTTCAATGACTTTAAGAATTAACAAAGAGGGTATAAAATAACTACTGTGGAGTAACCCTCCAGAATCGTATAAAACCACTACTTGATTATGAAGTGACACAATATATTTACACACATATACTTGCACACACCCCCACACATACTTACAAATACATTCACACATACTTGCTCACAATTCATACACAGAATGAAGACAGAGGTTTATTATACTTTTTAATGGAGCAGTAAGCCTCATTTTGGTTTCAGAATTAGTAAATATTGACTTATTCACACATCCATTTATTTATTAATTCATTTAACAGATATTTATTGAGCATGTGCTTAGCTAAGGGTTGAGTACAAAATAAATGTAATGTATGATTGCTTACCATCTAAGTGGCAAAGCTGTTACATTTCTATGTATGATGGTATGCCCAAATGAAGCCAACTTGACCTTATTTCCTTTTTGGGTTGGATTGTCAGACCAGAATTTCACAGGCATGTTATAGGCAAAATATATCCTGATATGGACAAAGCATTTGACAAAGTATCTTTTGCATCCATAGGGCCAAGGTGGCAAATGTGAGCTGGACAGTAGTTTTAGGCCACCTGAGGGCAGGAATGAGGGCTCACCCATTCTTTACATGTGTTGCCTGGCTCAGAGCTTAGCGTAGAGAAAGCACTCAGAAAACTTTTGTCAACTGAGTGTAAAATAAAGTCATGGCGCCTTAAACAATTGTGCTGAGAAGGCTTTTTAATGGCTCAGTGTTAGACGGAAGGTAGGTCTGTCATGGAATATCACAGACACAGAGCCCTTTACCCAGGCTGGTTGGTTTTTTTTTTTTTTGTTTTTGTTTGTTTGTTTGTTTGTTTTTGTTTTTTGAGACAAGGTCTTGCTGTCACTCAGACTGGAGTACAGTAGGGTGGTCTCAGCTCACTGCAGCCTCAACCTCTCAGACTCAAGTGATTCTCTCACCTCAGCCTCCTGAGTAGCTGGAAAAACAGGCATGTGCTACCACACCTGGCTAACTTTTGTACTGTTTTTGTAGAGACAGGTTTTCTCCATGTTGCCCAGGTTGATCTTGAACTCCTGGGCTCAAGTGATCCTCCTGCCTCAGCCTCTCAAATTGTTGGGATTACAGGCATGAGCCACTACACTCAGCCAAGACTTTTTAATAGTAATTTAAATAGGATAAATCTGGGAAGGAGATCAGAATTCACACTGAAATGCCAAATAACTAAGCTTTTAAAATCTAACACATAAAATTTAAGAACAACAAATGTCACATGCTGTGTTTGCTTAAAAAATTAATTGCATAACATGAAACAATAGCTCTGAAAGACACATATCCTTAAGCCCTACAGTTGCTTTTAGGAACATGCCCTAAAGGAATAATCATAGATAGGTACAAAGATTTTACTACAAGGCATTCATCAAAACGTTGTTTATAGTACAGACAAATTGAAAACAAGAGAAATGTTCAAAAAGACAGGTTCAGTGGACACTGCCAGTTGCCCTCCCAATATTCATTTCCCCAAATTCCTTATTAATAAACCTGAATTTTATTCAAGGCAGCAAAGTAACCCATCAAAGAAACTATATTTCCCAGTTTCCTTGGCAGCTAGAGGTTACCTTATTAAACCAATAAGATGTAAATGGAAATTGCTGAATATCAACTCACCTATAAATTAAAAATGAAAAGAGACACAATAAGTGCTAAAGGCAATTTATCTCTGGATAGTAGTATCATGGAAGCTTTTTATTCTTTCTTTTCAAGAGTTTGCAAAAATTTCTTGTATTGAACATGTGCTGCTCTTAAAACTGGAACACAAGAACAATAAAATTTACCTTTAAAAGAGTTCAGTTGAACTAAGTCACTAGTCTGAGGGAACTGCTAACCTGTGTGAAATTCTTCCTTGCAGACATAGAATTTTAGGGCGCAGACGTGGGAAAGAAATGGCTCTTGTGAGCCTGCACAGACTGGGGTGTTTTTCCTGTTACCTTCTTACTCCACTGAAGTAGCTCTTCTTTTTTCATTTTTGGAGATGGGGCCTTGCTATGTTGCCCAGGCTGATCTTGAACTCCTGAGCTCAAGTGATCCTCCTGCCTCAGCCTTCAGAGTACCTGGGAGCAGTAGCTCTATGAGTTTGAATTAATCATTTCCTGCAGAACTTGATTCAATCCTGGAAGTTCATTGTGACCTGATGAGCTAGATGTCACAAAGCACCTTATAGAATAAATGGCCAAAGAAACCAGGAGTTAGCCTAGAAAAGGCTAAATGGGGCTGTTGTCTTCTGATATTTGAATGCCTGCTATGTAGAAGAAAGAATATGGAGAGTTTACAACTCTCTCTTTATATGAATCAAGCATGGGGCTAAGTGCTTGACGTGAATTTATTTTTTAATTTTGACCACAGGTTAAGATTTAGTGTCTAGGTTAAGAAACTGAGGCTCAGAGGGGGGTGAAGCAATTTGCCCAAGATCACATAGCTAGTAATACTCAAAAATGAGTTCATCTTATGCTGGAACTAGAACTGTTAGCCTTGGTGCATCTCCCAAGGAGCAGAATGATTGTAATGGGTTGAATTAGAGCCAAACACATTTTTGTCTTAATGTAGGAAGAAACTACCCAATCCTTTAAACCATTCAATAATGGACTGCCTCGTGGTGTTAAATGAGTCCTTTCTCACAGAGAGGATCCAAGCAGAGGCTAGCTGGCTCTGAGAAGGGGAAGCGGTCTCAGAAGTTTCTTCCAGTCTGTGTTGTACTGAAACTACTGAAACCCAGTGTTGCAGGTGCTTCAGTGGGGTGAGCAGTGTCATCAGCAACCCTCTGGCTTTTGTCTTTTGTTCACTCTGGCTTTTGTCTGCCACCCTTGTTTAGCATGACTATGCAGGTAGGTAAGATATGGCTTTCAAGATCCCTTTTACCTGAGTCTCTTTCAATTCCTTTTTGAATCTAGCCATTTACACATCCAATTAGAGATAATTATTGTAATTATCACTTTCTTTCCTGAAACTGATAACCAAATAAGTTGAGAGAATGTCGATAATATGACATCAAAGAGCTATAGTGGGTTTTTTTCTTTTTCTGTTACATGGAATAAAGACATTCCTCTGACCATCATAAGGAAAACTCCTTAGCAAATTAGCTACTTATTGGGTTTTCTAAAGTCAAAATTCACTGAATAAATCAATTTTTTTCTCAAGATTTTCAGATATTTATAATATCATTACAAGGGACCTGGCATTGGGGCCAACGTGATAGAAGTGGTTCTATTCCTGGTGAAACTGGAGCATACAGGTTTGTGGATGAGACAGCACTGAGTCCAAGAGTCAGTTATGCCATGATGGTCTTGATAAGTGCTAGGAAGAAGTGTGGTGGGCAATGAGATTTGATAGCATGATACCTTGTTAACAGAGGACTCAGGGAGTGCTGCCCCAGGAAATGCCGTCTGAGTTGTGGCTGAAGGAAGAACAGAAGTTAACAAGGTGGAGTGATGGGAGAAGAAGGTGTTAAACAATGGAAACTGCAAGAAGAGGACCATTTCTTGGAAGGTATTAAGTTGAATCCCAATCCATGCTGCAGTTTTTTCCTTTTCTGTATTTTGTATGAATGATTAATCTGAATTCCCAAGGCCGTAATACCATCAGGGGAAAGTCCCTTGAATTCTATTTCACAAACTATTTGCCTTAAGGATCCAGGAAATTATCCTTTTTGTACCTGTTTGTACTTTGAAGAACATAATCCAGGGCGAACCTGAGGGCTGTGGATGTTGTCGTCAAATGAACCCTTCTTCCCTCTTCAGCCCCAAAACACCTGCTAGAAAAACCCCTAGACACACAGCGTATGTTCAACATATCCCGAGAAGGGCATATGCCACTCTAAACAACATCTGACATGTATTATGCTCCAATAAACTTCACTTTGGAACAAGGTCACAGAAAGAATGAATTTTGATCTTTACTCACAGTTTAATTTTGCTCTTAAAGAGAAACTCAACATTTAAAAAGTCATGCATCCTTTCCTTATTTTTAGGACTATTTTTGCTTCCAAATGTTTCCTGGCTAGCACCCAGCTTTTTAAAGAACAGTTTCTGAAAGTCACTTTGGCAGTTGAAAAACTTGGAAGGTGGAAGTGGTATACAGCCCTGGACAATGGACTGTATTGAATATCATGAAGAAGATGATGCTAGCCTCCATTTGTTAAGCGTTTACTATGAATGCAGCACAATCATAGAAACTTTCCACACAATTTCTTATTTAATCTTCTCAAGTTATTTATGAGATAAGTACTATTAATCATTCCTCTTTTTTTTCTTCTAATGAGAAAACAGGCTTAGAGGGGAGTCTTACCTCAAGACCACACAACGTATAAATGGAGGAACTAGAACTTGACCCCATTACTGTATGACTGTGAAGCCCAAGTGTAACACTTTATTAAAGTTGATCCATGTCTTGGAAACTGCATGGTAGAAACATTGGGCTTCAGATCTTCAGATGGATTCAAATTTGGTACTAATTGTACTTATGGTTCCAGGTCTCAACAACTCATGCAAACACAGCCTCCTCTCAACTTCACTCAAGAATTTGTTCATCTATAACAAATAGGTTTAAAGACCCTGTGAATGAGTGGTTAAGGTTACAATGCTTGGGGAAACAGGGAAACTGGGGTGCATACATAAGGCATAACTTTTAGAAATCTGCAGAGGTAATAACAAATGCCAAAAATCACTCTGCATAAGGTAGGCTTGATGAGTACCACATGGGAGGTTGGGGAATAAGTGCTACTTAAACTTCATCAATGCTGGCCTCTAATTTCCATAACAATCACCACTCCTAATGTGGCTGCAGCTCTTCAAGCTGAATATAATTTTCTGTGTTTACCACTTTTAGAACTTTCTTGTGTTGCTGACTTCGGAAGAAGGTCATAAACATTCATCCATACAAAGGACTATTATTTGGCCATTGAAAAGGAAGAGGGAGATGTGCATTGATATGGAAATTGTCCATGCTATGTACAATTTTAGCTGAATAAAATCAAATTGCAGAAGAGTATGTATATTAGGATTCTCTTGGCTGCAAGTGGCAGACAACCATGGGGAATAGCTTCAGTAAGAAATGGAACTTACTATGGGTGGAAGACAGTTATAAGAACTGGAACAATGCTGGAGTCACTCAGAGAATTGAAGAAAGAGCTGCACAAGAGAGCTTTGGGAAAGACTGGGACATCGGGGTCCTTAGCAATGGAATCAGGAACCTGAATGCTCTCAGGGCCAAGACTTTCTCTCTGCCTTTTGTCTCTGCCTCTCACTGTTTGCAGCTTTTCCATGACAGTGGAGCCATGGATGCCACCAACTCTGTTATTATGTTCTTGTTTTTGAGACAGGACCTCGCTCTGTTATCCAGGCTGGAATGCAGTGGCATGATCATGGTTCACTGCAGCCTCAACCTCCTGGGCTCCAGCAATCCTCTCACCTCAGCTTCCCGAGAACCTGGGACTACAGGTGCATACCACCACGCCGGGCAAATTTTTCTTTTTTCTTTTTTTTTTTTTTTTTTTTTTTTGTAGAGATGGCGTCTTGCCATGTTGCCCAGGCTGGTCTTGAATTCCTGGACTCAAGCGATCTTCACACCTCGGCCTCCCAAAGTGTTGGGATTATTACAGGTATGAGCAACTGCAGCCTGGCCTGCCTGTTATTACATTCTTGTAGCTCCTTGACTAGAGAAGAAGAGAGTTTCAGTAGTTGAAAAATCTCAGGAAAGGATTCTGATTGGCCTGGCTATGATCATGTGTCTAGTGCTTGGAGCAATTACTGTGGCCAAGGAGGAAAAGTGGTGTGACAACTTCTGAAGTCAGAAGGGCAAAGTGTAAAGCTAGAAGGAGATAAAGGATACTGAAAGACAAAAGCCATAATTGGATCCAATTAAAAATATATATACATTCAAAAATCCAAGGGAATAAACACTAGGCTGTTAAAAGTGGTGGTCAGTTATCTCAGAGGGTAGATTTTTGCTTTTTCTGGAACATTTCAATTTTCTTTTCTAAGCCGTTCCTCCTATTTTTTATGCTGAAAAAAGTTTTAAGATTTTCATTGAAAGGTTAAGAAAAAATGTCCAAAACTGATAAGTTCTTTGTTTGTTCAGCTGATAATGTATCCCATTAATCAAACCCAGGAGCAATCATTCTAAAGCTGTTGCCAATTTGGTTCATATTTTTTTATCATTTAAAATAACTTGTTTTCTTTCATTATTTTCCTCCAAGCGAATGAATTCCCTTTCATTTAATTGTGTAGTTAGGCTTTTGTTTGGAAAAGAACTCTCAGAGCTGATCCAAAACCTGTTTCAAGAAATGTATAAATTTTTGGCAACATAAGTTATGAAGCTTTGTACTGTCTATAAGAATTGCTTAGTGCTAGAACATTCAGTGTTCTGAGCCACTTTTGTAGGTGATAGGATATATACCTAATGCTTGGAAGAAAAACCATCACCCAGTCCCATTTTCTGGGTTTATGCCCCATTCTCCCTTTATCTAGCATTGGCCCCGTTCTGCAGCAGGCTGATTAATGGACCCATCACTGATATCTTTGCAGTACAACTGTGGATTCCATTCTTCAAATTACATTAACAATTCTCCTATTACTAAAAAATGACTTATATTTATCGAGTATTCAGTGTGTTTATTCAGACATTTATCTCATTGACTTTTCAAATATATAGTCAAAAGCAGGTATTCTGTAGACCTTGGGTTCTTGCTTAAATGGGTAAATAAGTTCATTTTGGTTCCAAGAATTGCTGAATGGCTTGTTACCCTTCTTCTCGCAATGAGAACCCACCTTTTGAACAGGTGTTTTTCTCCTGCCCAGAGAGAGTCTAGGCTGTAAAGATAATAGATGAATGCAAGTGTTCGGCAGCACTCCTAGCACTGGGAATTCGGCTGTTAATTAAAAGCCCTAGTATAAGAATTTCTTCTTTGGACCCTCAGGGTGTAAAATTCCCATAGGGGAAGCTCCAGTCCTTTTTTCGCATTATTGTTTCTCAAAACTTCCAATAAAACTTTATTTACAGAAACAAGCAGCCAGTCCATGGGCTGTAGTTTATGAATTTGTTTTTCAAAAATATTATATTAAAATATAATGTATCTTGATTACTGAGGATTTGGTACCCTTTTGAATTTTGCACACAAGGCTAGTATTTCACTTGCTTCACCCTAGTCCTGGCCATTTATTATAAAGTTTCGCAGATTAATTTAAACCTTCTAAGAATGTTGCATGTAAATAATATTCTTTTCATGATCATTATTATGAGCACGGAAGCCACCATTTCTTGAGTGATCTAAGGACTTTACCTGAATAGTTATATGTTTATCCTCATCACAGTTATGTTGAAAATAAACTGTGACTGGTCCTATTCTATAAATAAGGAAAAGAATCTCTAAGTAAGTAATTTGTCTGAAGACACACGACTATTAAATTCTGAACTTTTGCCACTATGGAGGAAAACTGTAAAAAGGTGAGCTTTGCTGTGTAATTAATATTTTATATACCTTTCATATTTCAATACCTCCCCCGAATTTTGTTATTTTTTTCTGAATATAGTGAATCCTATTACTGGCTTGCTTTAATTTTTTGCTGGGTCTTTTCAGCATCTGCATAGATGGAAATGCAGACAAGATTCAAGGTAAGAACTCTTCATAGGTTTCTAGACTAGCTCAACTTTCTGGTAAGCCTTTAGCTTTAGAAGGAAAACTGCGTGGTGTTTGAATATAAATCCTTTGGTAGCAAAAAGCACAAGACTAAAGGAAGCAGGGTTTGAGTGAGGCAAATAAGATTACGTGAGTCTGCTGCATGATGGAGGTTTTTTTTGTTTTGTTTTGTTTTGTTTTTTGAGACGGAGTCTCGCTCTGTTGCCCAGGTTAGAGTGCAGTGGCACGATCTTGGCTCACTGCAAGCTCCGCCTCCCAGGTTCACACCATTCTCCTGCCTCAGCCTCCCGAGTAGCTGGGACTACAGGCGCCCGCCACCATGCCCGGCTGATTTTTTGTATTTTTTTTTTTTTTTAGTAGAGACAGGGTTTCTCGATTGAGAAACCCAGGATGGTCTCGATCTCCCAACCTGGTGATCTGCCCGCCTCCGCCTCCCAAAGTGCTGGGATTACAGGCATGAGCCACCGCGCCCGGCCATGGTGGAGATTTTAAAGCCTGTGTCTGTGGTTATTTCTCTCCTCGAGAGCTTCAAACAGGCGTTTTCTACCTTGGAGTTATTTTAAAATGGGTGTGTTAAAAAATTCTCCTAATTTTATAGCTTTTATCATAATTTAAAATGTGCTAATGAACTACCTTTAAATAGCCAAGCCAGGGAATGAGGAAGGAAGAGGAGGCCCAAGCAATGGGCAGGAGCTCATGGAAAATACCACAGAGAACACACACACAGCCCAGAGTAAGGGGCTTGCCTAGGTGTAAGGAAGCTGACTTTCAATTCCGACAGTGCTTGTGGTTGCAAGGAAGAGAAACTCACTCAAGTTACTTAAGGAGGCAAAAACAAACAAATAAAAAAGAAGATATCTACTGAAAAAACATAGAGGCCTCTCATGGAACCCAAGGATAGCAAGGGTGGTCAGACTTCATGAGTGATTAGAGTCAGGAAATGAGGTTATTGGAAACAAGGAGCTAAATAAATTGATGTTATTTTACATTATATGTACATTTAATCAACATTTTTGCAAGGCCCTGAAAGACTTGCCTGCCTTGAGATGAGATTTACAGAAAATTATAAATTGAGAATTAAATGTTTAATGAATGTCTAAAAATATAACTTTATGAATTTTCATGTTCACAAACATTTCCTTTCATTTGGAAACAACTGTATGTTAGATTTTCTTCTCACCTTATAATAGTCTCTGAGTATGCTTAATGATTTTGGACAACCATAGCCACAAGTAAATAAAATGATTTGTTCTTGCTCAAATAATTTTAAAAACTTTCAAACATTTTCACAGAAAAACAAATGTGTGTGTGTGTGTGTGTGTATATATATACATATATATATATATTTTTACAGAGTCTTATTCTGTCACTTACGCTGGAGTGCAGTGGTGGGATCACAGCTTACTGTAGCCTTGACTTCCTGGGCTCGAGTGATCCTCCTGCCTTGGCCTCCCAAAGTGCTGGATTACAGATGTGAGCTACCATGTGCAGCCAAAAAATATATATTTTTGATGGTGCTGGATTTTGATATGTTTGCTATGATGCTTAAAACCTACAACGATCTTAAAACATTCCTGGTAAATATAATTTGAATGGTTTAATGGAACCAATTGTTGGTTTCCAAAGGATCAGGTGATTTTTTTCCAGTCCAACTGTTGTGGTGGTGGGTCAGTTAATTAGGTGTTTTGTTTTGTTTTAAAGTGGCAGTCTAATCATGTTTCTTTTGAGCTAAAATCTACCCTGTTAAGACTTGCACAAATGACCTCATACCTAAGAAGAACAGACAATTATAAGTTGTTTAGGGATTTTTTTTCTTATTTAACTAGATTCTCCCTGTGGACATGCCAATTACTGTTCTGGGTTACTCGGCTATGCCCAGGACTCTAATCACCAAACTTGGTGACTCCCATATACTGTCTTTATCAAGTATCTGTTGTCTGACTTCAAAGCACATTGAAACTGCCATGTTCTGGACATCTCTACCATGAGGTCCTTGGCATCTCAAATATGAAAAGCCTCAAATTGAACCCATAAACTGTTCATAATTGGGTTTCCCATATGATCTATAAATGTTCCATAAACCTGTACTCCTCCCCCAACATTTATTTCTAGTTTTAGTGAATGGCACATTATCCACCCAGCTACCCAAACCAGACTCCTGGGAGCATTTTTGACTCCTCTCTCTTGACCATAGCCAGTTGCTCACCAAGTCCAGTTTATTTTACCTTGTTTGTTCTGGAGTCAGACTTCTTGGGTTAGAATTTCAGCCCTGCAATGATTTAGCTGTGTGGTCCTGGTAAATTACCTTACTACAGGTGCCTCAGTGCCTTTGTTGGTAAAATAGGTATAATAATGGTATATTTTAGGTCGATTGTGAGGAATAAGTCAGTTAACGCACACAACGAGCTTAGAACAGGGCCTAGCACATAGTATCAATTTTGTCTAATCGGTATTTGTTCTTCGTTGCTATTACTATATTCAAAATGAATGCAAAAAATCCAAAGAAACAGAAACAAAACCAACACAGGTTGTTGTTTTATGACCCTTCTTCACTGTGCAACAAGAACAGTTGTTTCCAACCTGTGCTCAGTTCCGAGGCCACTTGGCTATCATAGTCCCACACTGGCAGGCTTATGACGGTTAACAATCACAGGAGAACTAATTGGGCATTATGGTGCTTTTATATATAGTCATGCTTTTTCATTGTAGAGATTAACTTTTTCTATTTGGTTCAAAAAATATGTAGGGGTACACAGTTTTTCTTTTGCTTCAGGCTCTTATGTGGCTTGGCTCAGACCCAAGTAGAGCTGATAGAACTGGCTGATGGTGTAAACGTGTGGTATAAGCAAAAGGAGGAATTAATGATACTCCTAGGTTTGGACCTGAGCAACAGGATGATTGGTAATGTCATTATCCTGATGGGTGACCTTGGGAGAGAGGAGACTTGGTGCATAAAAATCAAGTTTGAGATACTGGTTAGATACTCACAATGGGGAAGTCAAATAAGCAGGTAGATATCCAAGTTCTTTAGGTCTTTAGAAATCTCATTTCTGTCTACATGGCTGGCTGTTCTCTTTACAGACCAGCTTCCTTGGCAAGGGTCTTAGAACTTACTTCGTGATGACTTTGGCATCACGGTTTTTGGTGCCATAGTTCTAATTTGGGCCACCACAGTCTACACTCTCACTATTCAATGCCAGCTGACTGACTCATTCTTCAAGCTCAATTTGAAATACTGGAGGGAGAGCCTGTCATGGCTCATCCAGGGGCAGGTGTCCACCACAGCTCCCATCTATAATAGCTGCCACTCCAGGCTGAGCACACTGTAGGGCAGCAAAGTTGGATGTGGCAACAAAGTTGACATTTCCTCAGGAAAACTTTTTCTGAACTCCAGGGGAACAGTTGATTATTCTTCCTGCATGTTCCTGCAGTTCCCAGAACTTTGTTCCTTTATAGGCGGTATTGTTATTGCCTGCTTCTTGTTTGTCTCTGTCACTCAATTGTACAGTCCTTGAGGCAGGGGCTCTGAACCCACAGGACCTAGCAGAAAGTAGATGTTCAACAAGTATTTGTTGAATGAATGAATGAATATGTGAGAAAAAATATCTGCCATGAAAGTATGCTCTCTCTGACTTACTTGAGAAGAGCTTGCCAGGATGAAGAAAGACATCAATAACCGTCAAAACAACACAAACCAAACCAAACCACCACGACAACAAAAAACCCTGGAGCAAAGGACTATGTTTTAGAAAATACAATATATTTTAGAATTTTCTGTCCTGAGGGGTTAGATCTCACAATGGCTACTTGTTAGCATATTGAGAGGAGGTGTGTGTGTATGTATTTGTGCACATATACACACATATATGTGTATTTTAACCTAAAGTTAGAAAACATTAGCGTTGAGAGCAATCTTAAGATTCTTTAGTTCAGCTTTTTATTTTCAGAAAACTAAGTCCCAGTGAGGATAAAGACGACTTGCTTAAGATTCCTATAACTTCCACTCTTGTTTTACTATGTAGAGTCGCTTTCTATTTAAAGTAATTATTCTTAACTTTTTCTGGGTCAAGGACCCAATTTGAAAGAAATCTGTTGAGAACCATGAATCTTCTCTTTGTGGGAAAAATGTACACAAGCATGTATATGACAAATTGTCCCCCAAATGTCAAGGATTCCTTTTAAAACCCATGGATCAAAGGAAAAGAGAATGGGTGGCCAACCAGAGTGAACCTCAGGCATTGATTTAAATAAATTCTTCATAGAATCACCCTGAGTATGTTACTCAACTTTTCTGAAAGACGGTAAACATCTTATAGAATTTTTGTGAGAATAGTTGAGAAAATGTAAGTGCCCGCACAGAGGGGGGTACTAAAAAATGTTGGCCACGTTTCAAAAGATATGGGATTTTAGGAATTCTCAAAGGACTCTCAACAAGCCCCTCATATACAACAAGCCTTTCGAGCAGAGGCTGTCAAGGATGTATGCGGGGAACAAAACACAATAGATGGAGCTTGGTTTTGCCCCTGGAGCATCTAGGTCAGGAGAATGAGTGTTGATTTCTTAGAGATAGAAAGAAGAGGATGAGGGCAAGGAGAGTCTATGAAAAACCTTAGGCACCAGAGGTGTACAGGCTTAAGGAACAGGCATTTGGGCAGGAACAGGAAGGCATCCTTGCCTCTCAGAGTCTGATTCCCTGAGCAGGAATCATTTAATATTTGAATTCCAGCCGGGCTCTGTGGCTCATGCCTGTAAGGCCAGCATTTTGAGAAGCTTGAGGTCAGTGGATCATTTGAGGTCAGGAGTTCAAGATCAGCCTGGCCAAGATGGTGAAACCCCATCTGTACTAAAAATACAAAAATTAGATGGGCATAGTGATGGACTCCTGTAATCCCAGCTACTTAGGAGGCAGAAGCAGGAGAATTGCTTGAATCCAGGAGGCGGAGGTTGCAGTGAGCTGAGATCACACCACTGCACTCCAGCCTGGGCAACAGAGCAAGACTCTGTCTCAAAAAAAAAAAAAAAAAAAAAAAAAATTGAATTCTCACCAGTGGAGGAAAGAAGGAGCCATCCTCTAATCGCTGTACTAATTCTATGCCTCTGCACACCCAAACATCCCACGGCTGGATTTGCTTTATTTGTCTGAGCTTCCCAGCAGGAGAAATTTAGATCTGGCCACTGAAATTGCTGGAAGCAGACTCATCAGGATAGGAAGGAAATGACTGCCCTATCCCTGCAAATTGACTACTCAGTGAAAGATACCAAGTTTAAAGATGCCCATGGCTATCCCAGTACCCTCCCTAATATAAAATGGCACAGTTGGGGCTCCAGACTTGTTGAGTGGAAGCTTTTTCCAATGAAAAACTTGTCCAAATCCTCTTGCTCATTACCTTGAGGTGTGTGTGCGTGCGTGCGTGTGTGTGCGTGCGTGTGTGTGTGCCTGTGTGCGCGCGTATCAACTCAGATGTCATCTTTCTACCTTAAATTGGGACAATGCAAGCACATTTCAGGGCACAGAAGAGGCATCCAATGAATATGACGGATACGATCTTTTCTCTTGTTCCCGTCTTTATCTTTCATTCTGTCTTGTCTTTGGGGGAACAAGAAAGTAAAGATCTTATGAAATCCTTTCAACCTCCTAAGGAACATTAAAGCTGATGGACGGTGCCAGGGTATGGTAACCACGACCCCCTACTCCAATGCTTAACTTAAAAGTTAAGTGCCATCCCTGCCTCTGTCACCAAAGCCACATGACAAGTTCCGGGAGTGCCTGGCAGCTTTTGGAGGGGGGTACCCGGGACGGGGCGTCGGGGACAGAAGATGGGGGCCAGGTGCTTCGCGCCGCGGCCTGCCGGGAGGAGGCGCTGCGAAGACCCCTGCCCATGCCGTGCGCTTTCTGCTGCCCCCAGCGGAGGCGCCCGGGCCCCAGCCCCAGCCCCCCTAGCGGCTCCTCGGGAATGCTGGGAATGTGAGTCAGGGCCTCCGCGAGCGGGCGAGCGTGCGGGCCGGCCGGGTGGGGGCCCCGCCGAGCGCCGCGCCTGGCAGCGCCGCGCGAGCGCGCGTCTCGGGACTGCGGCGGGTGCCGCCCCCTCGGCCGCCGGCCCCGCCCGGCCCCGCGCCTGGCCCCGGCCCTCCGAGCGGTGTCCTCCTCCTTCCCTTCTTTCCTCCCTCCCGGTTCTCCGCCCCGCTTCTCCTCCTCTTCCTCCGCCTCCCGCTCCTGCTCGCTCGGTCTCCGGCTCCGGCGCCGGCTCCTGCTCCTCCCGGCCGCCCGGGGCCAAGGCGACGAGAGGTTGTAAAAATCCATGTGGGACGGCCCCGGGGCGAGCATCCGAAAGGTGAGACGCCGACGCTGGGGCCGGGGCCCCCTGGTGCCCAGCTCCCTCGGGGTACCCGTGCCCGGGCATCCCTCGTGCCGGGTCCCCCTCGCTTGTGGGGAGCTGCAATGCGTTATCGTGGGGAGCCTAGGGGTGAACCATCCGCCTCCTCCGGGGCTTTCTCGGGCGGGGGAAGGGATGGGGCGGCCTAAGGGAGGATTTGCCTTGATGTCTAAACCCCCGGATTGGAACAAGTGCACGGTTTCCTCCGGCGCGCGGGCGCCGCTCGCTAGCCCCGGCGGCCCGGGCCACCTCCCGCAGTCCCTCTCCGGCAGCCACCCTCACTGCCATCGCCTTTCTTCTCTCAGATCCCCCTTTTCTGTCTGGCGTCCCCTCTTGCCTCGAGGGGTGGGGTATTAGCGGGGGCGGGGGTCTTGAGCAACCCCAAGCAGAACAAAGTGGAGAAAGGTGGAGCCCCAGCCCACTGGGTGGGGTGGCTGGCTGCCTGGGTGGGCTCCGAGGGGAGCGTTTAAAAAAAAAAAAACCCGTGTCAGGGAAAATGAAGCCGATTTATGGGGAGGGCTAGGGGATGGTGTATGAAAAGGAATACGATGTGAAATTGAACTGAACGGCATTCCTTCTCTCCTCCTCCCCATCTCCTAATTATACAAAACAGGGATACTTACGAAGGTGTACCTAATTTAAAAAAATACCGTACGAGCCTTTGAAAGATCATCTTAGGACAGTGAAGATTAAGAGCTGCTTTGGTTCGGGGTAATAAAATAGCGCTCGTAAACTCTCCGTTCGGCCCTGCCTTATTTATTTTGTACTTAAGGGTCTCTGTTCTTGCCAGAGAGGGAAGGTCCGCTCTTTTAGGAGTCGATCGATTTTAGGCGGCTACCTGCCTTTGCTGGATGAAAGGCAATTTACTCCCGGAGCGGTGAATTGTCAGTTCCCTCTGTGATTGACAGCCACACCTGCCACTTACGTGGGTAGAATGGGGACCAGTGGAACCCAAAGAACCAATCAATGCTCGGGAGAGGAGGGCAGCTCCCACTTGTCATGGTTAGTTTCCTGGTTGGCTCTTTAAATCAGTGGTTTTACTTAACCATTGGTTTCCACCTGGTATGGGGATCCAGCTGTGAGAGGCAGACAAGCGGGAAGAAAACTCTTTGAAAATGGACTTTTAGAAGCAAGTATATTTGACCCGTGTTTCCTTGTCCTTCCCATCCCTTACCCACCACCCCCCTGATTATTAGTTGTAGTAGTTGCGGATGCCAAGGCCATTGGCTTAAAAATGAAAATGAATCTGTGTAAAGAAGGAATTGGGGGAGGGGGTGTTAGAATTGCCCACCTATTTCTCCAGAATTGCAGTCTTTATAAGAGACACCATGTGCCGTTGAGCTATCCGGAAAAGGGTGTGGCACTTTGTCTCCTATGGTCACTCTTGTCCTTGTAAAGTCACATTGTTTCTCAGTATACAGTACTTGGGTCTTGGCTCTACTGGATGGATTTATAAGATATTTTTGAAGCCGGCAAACGTTCTTTATGGGGAGTCACATGAATAGAAGGGATTCTTTTAGTTCTGACAGTTAACTCAACTTCTGGAAGTGAGGGCTGCCTTGTTCTCTTTTGCAGAATGTCAGTTTGGTGGTGGTGGGGTCAAGTCATTTTCTTTCTGGGGAGTAGTAGAGTTTGCCTTTTTCTCCTGTAAGCCATCTTGTCTCTTTGCTTCTGTGCTTTAATAAAATACTTTTACAGTTTTGGCAGGGAGGGGTGTGGAAGGTGATGGTGTCATGATTTTCACCAGCAAGACTTTCACCGGTGGATGAATCATGGGTGAAGGACCAGATCCTTCTCAACTCACTACTAGTGAAAGGCTGATTTTTCAACACCCTTCTCCCTGAATTCATTTAAAAAATTACTGATTGATCCAAAGAGCTGTCACTTTATAGAAGCTGTACCTGGATGTGAACATAATGCTGTGAATTAAGCATTTCATAAACAGACTGTGAGCCAGAATATACTGATTAGAATGGTTTTCATGTAGAAGTCGGGGTTGTCAAAGCAGCATTATTACTATTACTATCATCATCATTATTATTGCATAGGCAAGCACTTTGTTAAGTACTTTATATGCATTATCTTTTTTAAACCTTGTGGAGCCCCTGTGAAGTAGGTACTATTCTTATGCCCAAATTATAGATGAGTAACTAGAAGGAATTAAGTATCTTGCCACAGTTTAGTATGAAAGCAAGAACCTGAGCCCAGGTTTGTCTTACCCAGAGCCCATGACCTTGGGCATGGCCTTGACTTCAAATTTGGGTTGTGTAGTCTGCATGTGTCCAGTCTGAAGTGTAGGTTCTCCCAGCATACGTAGAGCTAACCCTCTTAAGAGTCCACTGTGATTCTGACAGTCCTTTTATCAGCCTGTTTTGCCTTTCCATTTTAAGGCTGTAGCATGGGTCAATAGGCAAATTTAGTAACTTTGTTTATTATATATTTCCAGTAGAAACATAATAAAATATAAAAAATATAACATATGATAAAATAAAAATTTTGACTCGATAGAAATTTAGTTCCAAACGTAATGATGATGACTTAAAAGAAGGTAAAACAAAACAAAATTCACACTCTTCCATTTTTCTTGACACCTTAAATTTCCAATTGGAGTTTTAAATAGATCTTGGTTGAATAAATGCTCCTAACATCATTCAATTGTCTCCCCACCAAGGGATTAGGGTTTTATTTTCTTTGTTATTTACAGAGACCGTTTTCTATTAGTGATTAGCTATAATGATATTTAAAATTATTCTTTTGTAATAGCATGACCCTCTTATTTTATTTTTTATTGTTTTTTGAAATGGAGTCTTGCTCCTATCACCCAGGCTGGAGTGTAGTGGTGCGATCTTGGCTCACTGCAATCTCCACCTCCTGGGTTCAAGTGATTCTCCTGCCTCAGCCTCCCAAGTAGCTGGGATTACAGGTGCCTGCCACCATGCCTCTCTAATTTTTGTATTTTTAGTAGAGACGGGGTTTCACCATGTTGGCCAGGCTGGTCTCGAACTCCTGACCTCAGGTGATCCTCCTGCCTTGGCCTCCCAAAGTGCTGGCATTACAGGTGTGACCAGCTCTCTTGTTTTTAATATGTTGGAAAAGCTACAAGATGTAAGCCTTATCAGTCTCTTCCCGTTGGTGAAACTCAGTGGTGAAGGTATCCTGAAAAATAAGGTGAATGATGTTGGAGTCCACAAATTTACCTAAAGAGTCTTTTTTTTTTTTTTTTTTTTTTTTGAGACGGAGTCTCGCTCTGTCGCCCAGGCTGGAGTGCAGTGGCCGGATCTCTGCTCACTGCAAGCTCCGCCTCCCGGGTTCACGCCATTCTCCTGCCTCAGCCTCCCGAGTAGCTGGGACTACAGGCGCCCGCCACCTCGCCCGGCTAGTTTTTTGTATTTTTTTAGTAGAGACGGGGTTTCACCGGGTTAGCCAGGATGGTCTCGATCTCCTGACCTCGTGATCGCGATCCGCCCGTCTCGGCCTCCCAAAGTGCTGGGATTACAGGCTTGAGCCACCGCGCCCAGCCTCCTAAAGAGTCTTTGACTTTGGTTAGGTTGACTTTTGTACAATCTGCATTTGCTTGTTTTACTAGGACATCCTCTAGTCCTTTTTTTTTTTTTTTAAATCTGCTAACCAGTTAACATTTTGGCTGGTCCATGGGGCACCTACTTGCCAGCCAACAGTTTCTGTTTCAGCAATGTTTACACTATTCCTTTATATTTTATTGTGATTTTCTTAGTTTAGAAACATAGGATGAATGGAAAACACAGAAAAGCACCAATATTCATGGTAATGTGGGTCTCATAAATTTAAAATAGTTGATAAAAAGGTAGAAATCACTGGATGTACAAAACATGGAGATTCTTCAGCCTGTTCTTTTTATGTGAAGAAAAGGAACAAAGTGAATGAAGATATAAGACATGCTAACATATATCAAATTATAAGATATATTAGTCAGCTTTGGCAGTGTAACAAAACTCCGAATTACAGCAACAGGTATTTATTTTCACACTCATGGGTCTTCAGGTTGACCGTGATTTGGCTGGTATAGGTTGGGCTCCTTGGGGTGGCTGTGCAGAGGCTGTGGGTTGGGTTCCAGTCTGCTCCACATGTGTCCTGGGGCCCAGGCTGAAGGGATAGCAGCTACTTGGGGCATACTCTTCTCCTGGCAGATCACTGGAGCCAAGAGGCAAACTGCACAAGCAAATGTCACTTTCACTGATAACCTATTTTGGACAAAGCACTATTTTGGACAAAACTTGTGTGTAAAAGTAGACTCTGTTCACAGTAAGGGAGCGAATATCTGATGAACTATGATCCAGATTCCAACAGCATGTAAAAATTATGGTGAGAAGCTTTTCTAATTTTTTCTTTTTCTTGGGGAATGCAATTTTCATCCCCTTACTCCCATTGCTGGCTGTGTGACATATAAACCTGGTGCTTAACTTCTGCATTTCAGGAATATACTGTGTTTGATTTTAGAGGGCTGGCTGTAAAGCAGGTTGGTGTATACATATGAATTACTTAAATTATTAAGGCATTATTTATTAGAACCTACTGTGTTCCAAGAGACAATGTTCAGTCTCTAAAAACTTTGGTGAACACAGTTTTTATCTGATGTGGGTCCTGCCACCATGAAACTTATCATTAGGAATAAGTGTAAGGAAGGACTTCTTGGATGCAATGGCATTTTCCTGGACCTTAAAGCAGGGAGAGTTGGAGATGCAGATAGAGCAAGGGATGCCATAAAAACGTAGGGGCACACATGGATATTGAGTTATTCCACTTGGCCAGAGAGTAAGAAAGGTGAATAACAACAACAATAATAATTATAACAGTAGTATTTATAGCCTAACTTCTATTGGGCAGTTAACTATGTGTTAGGCACTGTGCTTAGCACTTTCCATAAGATATTTAATATTGGGTAGGCATTGCTGGTTGCCTACCCAACATTCATTTTCTCCTTTCTAACTAAAAGAAACCCAATTTTGTCTAAGATGGAAATAAGCCCACCTCACCTTCCCAAGACTCCCTTGGACTTACAGTAGCCATGAGAGTTGAGTCTGATAATGACATAAGTGGAAGTTGTTGGGTGGAGGCTTTCTTGAAAATGTGGTGAGTGGGACACACCTGGTTGTTATACTCCAAGAACTTTTCAGCTTTTAGCTTCTTGCTGCTGAGATCATCGGTGCAATGCTTGGAGGGGTAGCAGCCAACTACAACAATGAAGATAAAGTCATGGTTTTTATTTTGTTTGTTTGCTTTTGAGACAGGGCCTCACTCTGTCACCGATCCTGGAGTGCAGTGGCACAGATCTCAGCTCACGCAGCCTTGATTTCCCTGGCTCAAGTGATTCTCCTACCTCGGTCTTCCTAGTAGCTGGAACTACGGGTGTGCACTACCATGCCTGGCTGATTTTTGTATACTTTTTTAAAGATGAGGTTTCCCCGTGTTGCTCAGGCTGGTCTTGAACTCCTGAGCTCAAGTGATCTCTCCCTGCCTTGGCCTCCCAAAGTGCTGGGATTACAGGTGTGAGCCACTGTGCCTAGCCAAAATCATGTCTTACAAATGGCAAAGCTGGAGTCTGGAAGGATCTTGGTCTTGGTGACATTGTTCATTCATAGTACCAGCCCAGACTGCCTTCCCCTGTACTTCTTATTGCATGAAACAAAAAAGTTCTTTACTTGTAAGCCACTACTTATTACTTGTGGCCACATACTCCTCACTAATACATACCTTCTCAAGAAAACTGTCAAAGTAGATGCTATCACCTATTTTGCAGGTGAGAGCATTAAAACTTAGAGGGGTTAAGGACTTACCCAACCAGTAAGTGGAAGCGTTATGGGTTCAAAACAATGTCATTTTGACTTTCAGGATCATCATCTTGCCTCTGGCTGGGAAGGATAAGTACTGTAGTGGAGATAATATTGGAAAATTAGGCTGGAGTAAGACTGAGGAGGCACCTGGATTCCTGATTGAAATATTTGGGTTTGATTTCATGGGCTAGTGAGTATAAAGCCATTGGGAGTCCACTGAGGCTTGAGTGCATGACATACATGCTTTAGTGCGAGTGAAGGTGGAGGGAAAACTGGGCATGAAACAGAGCTGGGGACATGAGAAGATAATGGAATTGAATGAACCCAAATCATAGTTGCTGTTAACCTGAGAACAAAATGAAAGTCTCCTGAAGACTAGTATTCACTTCTACCGATGGCTTCACATTTGCCCAGAAGTAGGGAATGAGTAATATAGAGAATTGCTAATGGGATATGAATCACTATTTAATGCTGTGGGGTGGGGTCTTCTACTCATTGTCAATACCATTTATTGAGCCCTTGATGACCTTGTATTACATGACTTTGGTCTGGGTCTGGCTCACTGTGCCAGTTAAAGGTAGCAGAGGTGAAGGATAAGGTCAGAAGGTGCTGCAGTGGTACATTAGATTCTGTCCATGGACTTATTTCTGCTAAACATTCTAGACCTTCCTTGCGGGGCATATGGGGGTTACTTTAACTGTCTATGTCTCCTTTTTTTCTTCTCTTTACTTTTTAAATCTGTAAAATAAAGGATTTGGTTTACATTCATAGTTTTCAAATGTTTTTCAGCCGTTAAAACTTTTTGTTTCCTAAATAAAAATTTATCTGGACCCTCAGTATATTTATAGAAAGCAGAGCTGTTCTGGAAATTTAGGGTCCAGATTTATGTTGCATGAGGTATCTTTACGTTGAGGCCACTGCTCTAAAATGATACCTACACACCCTTCCTGGTCCAGGATTATGTGAATCTTATAGCTGTTCAGATGTTTTATTTGTGCATCATCTTTAACAAATCCCTTTGTTATTCCACAGGTTGTGTCTTGATATCATCTGTGGTAGAGACTGTTAATGTTCCCCATAAGCCACTTTTTCTTTCCTTCCAGGCATATGTTGTAAGTGGCTTGCATCACTTCCATGCTAGAACATTTGATTTCCAGTGTGAGAGCACCCAGTGCTGTCTTCTACTGCAATGATTATGGAAATGTGTGTTGAGATGGAGCCCTCCATCTGCCTGGGCCTTTCAGTCACTAAATGAACACAGCTTCCAGTCAACTGGAGTTGGACATATAGACCAAGAAGTAAACTTTGGTTGTTTTAAACGATGAAGATTTTGTGATTTTTGGTTTTTGCAGCACTTTTCTGCTTATGTTTACTGATACGTCATCTTTGAGCATATCTGCTAAACTTTATGTAACCTACTTTTTGGGTGCCTTCTGGATTAACCTGAAGCCTGGCCAGCTTGTCCTTACTTTGTAGTTAGGAAAGCAGTGGGCTGGCACCTACATCTACTGTCCTGTTCTAATAGATTCTTTGAATTGAAATCTTTATGCTCAATAACATTTGTTTTCATGTTTAAAAAGTGCCTGAAGACATATTGTATAGTGCACCTTACTGTTCTTAAAAAAAAAAAAAAAAAAGCCTTTATGCCATGTTGCTTTTTCTTTTTTTTTTTTTTTTTTTTTGTATTTTTAGTAGAGACGGGGTTTCACCATGTTAGCCAGGATGGTCTTGATCTCCTGACCTTGTGATCCGCCCGCCTCGGCCCCCTAAAGTGCTGGGATTACAGGTGTGAGCCACCATACCTGGCTGCCACGTTGCTTTTTTAAGTATAGAATCTATGTGGCTTAGAAAGGAATAATGACTATCAGTTACCATAACAATGGCTGTTATTAATTAAGTAGTGATGACTTATGAAGTATTTATTGGGTATCTACTTTGTGATAGGCACTGGGGGTACAGAGATGAACCACAGATAGTTCCTTACTACTTGGAGCTAATACTCCAGTTAGAAGTGATGGATACATTTGCTCTGTTATATGAAGAGCACCACTTATTGAGCATTTACTATGTGGTAGGCACTATGCTAGGTGCTTTATATTGCTCGTTTCATATTACCTATACAGGTAAACGTATTATCCTATTTTATAGGTGAGGAAACTGAGACTCAAAGAGTTTGATAAGTTCCATGAAGGCAGGAGCTTTGCCTTTTGCTGTATCCCTGGTGCCAAGATGTTCTATAAGTATTTGTTCAATGATTGAAGGAATAGAAAAGCTTGCTCAGAGTTAATGCTGTGGCAGAGCCAGAATTTGAATCCACCTCTGCCTTACTCTCAAGGCTGCTAAATTATCACTAGAGAAAGTAGAAACAGTGAGTGGCCCCACAATTGCATCAGAAACAATCACCAAGCCTTACCAGTGTCAATGCCAAAAGCACCAGGAACTCTAAGCTGTCTCACTTTCACAGCCAGGGCCAAGCGTTCTTTGTGATTTTCTGCTCATTCTTTCAGCTGGGGAAGTCCAAGGCCACTATCTCACTGACTTAATTGTTCATATAATTGGTTACACCTCTCTTGGGCCAGTTCATCTGCTACTCCAGCCTAATTTCTTCAGCACTTGGCTGGCCAATTCCCAGGGTGTGCCTCAAGTTCTGCTGTTAACCTCTTGGGCATTCCTTCTCCACTTACATCTTCCAGATTTGTTGCTTTGAAGTTGCACTTCCTCTGTTCTTGAACTCATGTTGACTCTGCCAAACAGAGTTCACTTGGTCAGATCCCAGAAATATCTAGTTGCTGGCACCTAATCGGCACTCAACAAAATTAAAAAGAGAGAGACAGCGTGTGTGCATGGAAGAAGAGAAGAAAATAAATAAAGACAGGAAGAACTTTCAGGAAGGAACTAAGTGATTATTTTTTCCTGGAAGTCAATGGTGAGATTATTGCCCCACTGGATGAAAAATTGGAAGGGCATCTCTGAGATACACCTGAAAACCAAAGGCCAGCCACAATGTTCATAGATACCTTATACCAGCAACTTAGTTTTGCTATGGTTTATTTTTCAGAGTCTTTTTTGCTTACTTGATTATCCTGTGTGAGTGTGTGTGTGTGTATGTATGTGTGTGTGTGGTCTGATAGCATTAGCTCTCTTTTCCTGTCTTAATACTTTCCACCCCTAAAGGTAGTTGTCATTCTGTGATTTCAGGGCATGAATGAGTTGCAGGCAGCAAAGTGCATTTACCCTAAATGCATTAGGAGCAAACTATTAATTCAAGGCAACTTCTTAGTGGGTCAGAAGACTAGAGCTTGAATGGGAATTGAGCAATGTGACTGTTCTTTAAGAATAAGCTCAGATCCTTATGCAAACCATGAAATATTTCTGCTAAATGGTATGACTAATTACAGTAAGAAAGAGCGGGGTTTCATATAAGAAATTGAACCTAGTTGTGCACTGTGGTTACCAGTTCTTATGTGGCAAATTTCTCTATAATAAGATGGGTGTGGTCAGGCTGGGAGTTCATCCTCTATGGGCCTGAGGTGATTGAAGTTGGGTTTGGGGTCTGGGAGCTGCTCTGGCAGTGAGAGTTGAGCAGCTCTGCAAGATGTGAGTTTGGGGTAGTCCCATGATCACTGGTTATTTTCTCAGTGATACTGGTGGACATCAAATTCCTACCAAGATGTCTTTCTTGTGCCTGGCTTGAGGCAGATTAGCCATGCTCCGTTTTGCCAGCCAGCTCCAGCTGTCATCACGTCAAGGAGCGGCTGTGATTCAAGGGGCAGGTTCCGAGAGGAGCAGGATTGTTGACTCTTTTTTCTATATTCACCTCTTAGGAGAGGATTTTTGATGTCTTTTCTTTCCTTCTGGTGATGTGTGTTTTTCCTTCCCTTCTAAGGCTGTAACGTTCCTTCCTCCCCCTTCTTTGTTTTGCATTTTGACCCTTTATTCGTATTGTTCCTGAAGCCTCTCCCTGACAGGAAGCAGGAGGTTGGGTAGTGAGTGGGATAACAGCATGGCATTTGTATGGGCTCGTTGAAAATAGGTCCTGTTTGATGCTGAGTGGATACAAAAGCACCTGGGTCTTGGTGGCTGCTGTTCATCAGGCTTGTGAGCGTGGAGCAGTTAGTGGAGGCACGCAAGGGGAATTCTTTACCTTTTTTGTAAAAGCTGAGAAATAACTCTCTTTTTATACATGGGCTTTGAATGCATTCATGGGCCACCTTGAATTCACAACATGAATAGTTGCTTAGAATAACTTCAGAGCAGATTCTTTTGGATACAGAGACATAGCACTGACCTGGGATCACAAGCCCTAAGTTCCCTTTCTGGCTTTGCCACTAGCTTTCTCCTTATTTGGGATCTCTGTTTCTCTATCATCTAGTCCAATTTGCTTCAAAGGCACTCTTCTAGACCTATTATATATATATATTTTTACAAGTTTCTTCATGCAGAGGTTCAACTAAGTAATTATCATTTTATTAGTTATTTTAACCTGGAAAACAGGAATGGCTGGTGTTCTTTCATAATAGACATTAGTAACAAAGAATTAAGCCATTCTGTTATGTATTCATCATATGAGTATATGCTTGCTTTGTGCCAGTCTTCTTCTGGGAATGGGGTGTGTATGTGTTGGGGGGACCGTAAGAGAGCAGGTAATTTTGTGGGGAAGCTCAGGGATTGTAGTATCTAGAGGAGCACCAAACAAGTAAGCAGGCAATAATGGATGCTCTTTGGGGGAACATCCAGGCTGTCACGGAAGACTTAGGAGAGTCATGGATGAAGAATGAAGGAAGGCTTCCTGAAGAAAGTAGCACCTAAAGTGTCACTGAAGGGTAAATGGAATTAGCCAGAGGAGGGAGGATTTGAAGGTACAAATAACAAGGGGAATAGCATGCACTAGGTCCAAAGGTAAGCAAGAGAATGTGAGATTCAGGGTTCATAGAGGTAAAGGTAGATAGAACTGCAGAGCTGGAGTTTAGCTTGGCTCAGGATGACGGATGGTAAGAGGAGCCAGAGAGCGTGACAGGGCATGAGACCCTGTGAGCCATTGAGGAGTTGGGACTCAAGCTTAAACCTTCAAGAGATTTCAAGTAGGGGACGGATATGATCAAAGACTCTGACTGCTCTTTATTCTCCTTTTATTTCACTGTCATGGCAATAATTACCTACTTTTGATGCTTGTGGGAGTATGGGGCTTGCTATTGGGAAGAGAGGGTGGCAAGATGACCTGGAGAACAATAGAAAGATTGATTATTATGGCTTTGGGACTCCTAGCAATGTCCATTCTGATTCATTGACCAAACACAATTTATGCAGCCTTAATAATTTTGAAAGATCATTTTCCCGGTGAGGAAAAATATCTTCTGGTAAAAATTTGCAGTGGGACTCCACACCACTTGTTGGTTTTGAGACTCTCTCCAAATATCACATAGGACAAAGTTCATTTCAGCAAATTTTAAGCAGAGCACAGAGAGTACATGTTGTGTTTTAAAATCTTTGTAGTTAATAGGCAGAATGAAACTGACTTCGTTAGATTAATCGAGGGGAATACTTGGAGTAATTCATAGTGTACAGCTTCTGAAAGTGGTCTGAGAAAGTTCATGAATGGAAATATTTTCATTATTCCTTGAAATGTACAAGATTGGGAGTTATGGGCCAGAACACTATTCAATACCCGGTGCATAGTGGCTGCCTCTGACTTTACTTTGGTATGATTTACACTCTTGCACATTATACAGTAACACTGTTAAATTGCCTTTCATACATTAATCTTCTGTGTTGTAGCTTATGAACCACCATTCTGAGCTACTGTATCATGACCTTACTTGCCAACAAGTAGTTTTAGTTCATCAGCATCACCATATTTGCACAACAGAATTTGTGCAATCACCTGAATATTTCTTGAATTTTGTCATTAATTTATAAGTGGAAAATGGAAAAATGTAGGCAATAATATAGGGATAAGTATTTAGCTCATGATGTAATTGAGCCAAACATTGAAACCATTAGGCATGCCCAATATGACTAGTGGTTAGCTTTAGTCAGATGCTTTGAACTTAAGTTGGCCAACTATTTATAGTTGTGAGTGAAGTTAAAGGCTATGTATGTATGAAATGTTGGAAAAAAAGCTTTAGGGATTATATTAAAGAGCAAGATGGAATTTGGGATTTTATCATTTATTTGTTTTTGGGAACAGAGTTTCCCTTTTTAACATGTAATTCAAGGTAAGTTTTGTTTGTTCAGCTTTTTAAAAAGTACATATTCAGAAAGGCATTTTCTACAAAAGCAAGGGACAGAAATTGGATTTCTCATCAGTCTTATTTATGAGTCCACCAGAGTATGTAACCTAATCCTTTGGTTTGCTAGTCAGAATAGGTGATTATTATGATAAAATCTCTGTGTATTTTGGCAAGCAAGTAACAAGAAATCAAAGCAAAATAAAATGACATTTGGCAAAGGATTCACCTCAATGAGAATTTCATGATCGCATGGTTTCATTTGTTAAAATGATGTACTGTGGAACTAGAAAAAGACTAAATGAATCCTAGTCTTTGCCATAAACCTTAGGAGGGTACATTTGTAGCCAAAGAGAGAAAGGGATATGGATAAAATTTACCAGATTAAAGTTTGTGTATAATTGACCCCACAGCCCTCTAATTCCTGAGGTCAGGAGGGAATGGTGGTTATCTGTCTGTCCTGGGTGGGTCTGCTTGCTATCTGGGGAGCTTATCTAACTTTTTTTGTGGGCTCAGCCCACCTCTAGGCAAAAGATGGAGTTGGATACAAAATTCCAGTTCTTTCTGATACCTCTTGTAGTTGGTTAAATGATGAGTGCTAAGTCATGAGAGATGTTATTCACATAGAAGATGGAAAGAATTGGCTCTTAGATTTTTTAATCTCTTCCTGAAACTGAGAGACGTAGTTTATCTTCTATAAAAAAGGTGGATAATTGTTAGACCAGAAATTCAAGAAGCTCATATTAAGTATCTACTGTGAGTCAGGCACTGTGCTAAGCACTTTGAAGAATTATCTCGTTTAATCTTCACAAGAACTTCATGATCTAAGTATTATTTTTATCGATGAGGAAAGTAATGTTTAGAGAAATTAAGAAACTTGCCTCGGTGTCTTAGTTGAGTTTCCCACAGAAGCAGACCCTGAGACAAGTAATTACTTGGGACATACAGGGGTCACTAGTGAGTGAATGAGGGTGTGAGACAGGGAAGTGAAGGCAGCCAATAGATGGGGCATTGTTAAGCGAGTTGTGCAATGGCAGCTGGTGTTTAATCCCATAAGGAAATGGTAGAGATCGTGCACAACACCTGCCTTAGGGTATTTTTACACAAAGTCTAAGAGAGTAGGGATGTCTCACCACTAGCTCATGTCAGTTGTTTTTTATTCTTTCCTTTTTTTTTTTTGATACGGAGTCTTGTTCTGTCGCCCAGGCTGGAGTGCAGTGGCTGGATCTCAGCTCACTGCAAGCTCCGCCTCCCGGGTTTACGCCATTCTCCTGCCTCAGCCTCCCGAGTAGCTGGGACTACAGGCACCCGCCACCTCGCCCGGCTAGTTTTTTGTATTTTTTTTTTAGTAGAGACGGGGTTTCACTGTGTTAGCCAGGATGGTCTCAATCTCCTGACCTCGTGATCCGCCCGTCTCGGCCTCCCAAAGTGCTGGGATTACAGGCTTGAGCCACCACGCCCGGCTCTTCTTTCCTTTTTTTAAAATTTATTTATTTTTATTATTTTATTGTGGTAAAATATACATAACATAAAATTTACTATTGTAACCATTTTAAAGTGCACAGTTTGGTGGTACTAAGTATATTTGCAATGTTGTGCAGCCATCACCACCATCAATCTCCAGAGCTTTCTCATCATCCCATACTGAAACTTTGTACTAGTTAAACAATAACTCCACATTCCCCCAGCCCCTGGAAACCACCATTATACTTTCTGTCTCTATGAATTTGACTATTCTAGGTACCTCATATAAATGATATCAGTCAATATTTGTGTTTTGTGGCTGGTTTATTTCACTTAGCATAATGTTTTCCAAATTCATGTTATAGCATGTATCAATTTCTTTTCCTTTTTTTTTTTTTTTTTTTTTTTTTTGAGACAGAGTCTTGCTCTGTTGCCCAAGTGGGAGTGCAGTGGCACAATCTTGGCTCACTGCAACCTCTGCCTCCTGGGTTCAAGTGATCCGCATACCTCAGTCTCCCAAGTAGCTAGGACTACAGGTGCACGCCAACATGCCTGGCTAATTTTTGTATTTTTTTAGTAAAGTTGAAGTTTTGCCATGTTAGCCATGCTGGTCTTGAACTCCTGCCCTCAGATGATCCACCCACCTTGGCCTCCTCATTTCTTTTTTAAGGATGAATAATATTCCATTTTATGTATATGCTTCATTTTCTTTATGCATTCAACGTCAGTGGACATTTCGGTTGTTTTCACCTTTTAGCTCTCATGAATAATGCTGTTGTGAACACTGGTATATAAATATCTGTCAGATTTTTTTAAGGGTGGTTAACTCTGGGACTTCTACACCCTGCAAGGGAAGACTAGCTTATCCAGGTTTAAAAGATGCTCTCAGGCAGAGATTCTGATATTGGCAGTGCCTTTGGGGCACTCTAAAATGTTCAGGCCAGAGGGACATTGGTAGGCACTTAGAGCATCTGCTTGCAAGATCTTAACCTAAGTAAGTGGAGAAACTGGAATTTGGACTCTTCAGAGCCCATGCTTTAAACTGCACTACAATGAGTTGCCTTTTAATTGCAAGTGTAAAATAATACTGAGGTATGAAGATGAAGAAGACATAGTTCTTGCCTTCAAGGAAGGTACAGGGTTGAATCATCTGTTTTGCAAAAAGTTCAAGTGAAGACAGGGGCATCACTTGGTGCAATCTGTAAGTCACACAGCCCTTATAAGATGGAATCACAGATAGCAGGAGGTGGGTGCATGTGTTGCCTTTCTTTTGGTGGGGAGGCATGCTTGGGTCAGGCACAGCTGGACTCTTCCTAGGGCTGTGCTCCAGGACAGGCACTCATACATGTACTGATCATATAAGGTCCAGCCCACGCCCATTGATTCTCGTTGGCATTCACTATTTGGACGGTTTGTACAACTATGTCACCTCCTAGCAGGATTTATCCTCTTTTTGGCTTTTCCAGTGATTGCCTTCATATCGATGTCCAAGCACCAGGAGCAGCTATTTGTCAGTAAAGAAATCAGTGGTCAGGAATAATAAAAAGAATACATTTGGAGGCAGTTAAAATAGTTGGTTGTATGCATCTGTGTCTGAAAATAAATTATTTACAAATGATTTGCATTTATCTGGAGAGCTAACAGAAGATATTCTGTCCCTGAATGGATGATATTTCCTAGTTTGGTAATCTGTAGAGGAAGAAAGAAATGAGAGATAAATCAATGAGAAAACGCTGTCCTATATTTTAACATAAAAATTGCCTATTTTGTTTTAGCACTGTATTTGTGGTAGTTGGGTGTATTAGTCAGATATTGCAAGGTTGTGCTGGGCTAACAAAGGACCTCCAAATCTCAGTGGCTTCTTTCTCTCAGGGGTTGTCTGTGATTCTGCTCCATTATCCCAGATTATCTTTATTCTGGGACACAGGCTGAAGGTGCCTTTCTTGGACAGCCTATTCTCATGGTAGACAAGAAAAAACAATGGTTTATCCACAAGAGGGCTCTGATAGCGACTGTTTGGTTATGGCATTTGTTACTTCTGCTCACATTTCATTGGCCAAAACAAGTCATATGGCCAAGCCAGGTGTCAATGGAGCAGGAAAGATGATCTTCCCACAGGAAGGAGACTGTAGGGATGGGCCGGCTAAAGGGGGATGGTGAATATGTTGAACAAATTATGCAATTAACTGCATTGGCTAAAGTTTTACTTTCATGTGCAAAGTTTTTTTTTGCAACCTTTTTAATCAACTACTTTTTTTAGACCCATTGCAAGATGTGTAACGCTGTTATTTCTATTTTACTCATGAGGAAGACAGGGTCTAATTTAAGAAAACAACACAATGAGCCTGTGGTCAATATTGATGATGAGGAGGATTGTACTGAGTATTTACTGAGACTCAGGCACTGTGCTAAGTACTTCTGCCTTCTCTGATTTAATCATTACTCACCTTGTTTTTGTGAAGTAGCCATTGTTACTCAGATACTTACTGAGGCTCAGAGAGGTTTGCTAACTTGCTCAAGGTTAAACAGATAATAAATGTGAGATTCAGGACTCAAATCCAGTGTATGCTTAATCACTTAACCAAGGTTTCTCAGACTTAGATGGTATCTTTTTTAATGAAAATAATTTCTTGTAGAACCCCAGGATTGGGTTAAATTATTTTTATTGTAATGATACTTTAAATTGTGTAAACATAAAGCCGGTGAGTTTTATTTTTAAGCTCTTACACCTTTCTAAAACTTAAATCAATTTAGAAATAGAGTATATGTCATATTACAGTACTAATTCAAATTTACAACATTAATTTAACTGCATTAACTAAATTGCTGCTTGTAACTAGAATGTGATGCTGACTGTTCTGGACAGGTTCTTTGGCATCTTCTGGTCTACCCTGCTGTGCGCTGGATGATGATTCAATTTCCCCACCATATTCACAAAGTTTCATTCATTCTGAGGAATTTGACAATCCTTATCCTTCACCCAGTGAGAACACATCCTTTAGATCCCCAAGACCATCTTATTTCCTTTCACATTGACTCAGTGATTCCTTAGGGTACAGCTTGATATTCAAAGTCAGTGGGCATGGCGCTGTGCTGATCAAGAATATCCTTACATTATTTGTTTTCAGATTTCTGAAATAAAAACATATTAAATTCTCATTGGATTTAATTCTGTTAAATTCTCATGAGATTTGCAGATTCTTTAATATGCATAACTATGGATCCGACTTCCCTCCTTAGTTCTTGTCCAGGTTAAAAAACTGGATTTTCCTTCTCTGTTACTACACTCTTTCTTCCATAGGACTCTCTCCATCTGAGACCACACTCTATCACTCCCAGAAAGGCCCTCATCTGTTTCCCATGTTCACAGCAACCGGCAGCCTTGCACAACATTAGAGCTGTTAATGTGAACCTGAGTAAAGAGGCTGTGACCCCCTTTTAAATGGAAGGCTTTGGACCTCTAGCATGTCAGAAACCACATTACAGATTTGTTCTCTAGAAGTATTTGTTGAATAGATCTGAATTATGTCCCGTAATTTCCCTTTTTATTTATTTTTATGTTAGATAAGCCTACCATTATTCATTCATAGACAAGAGATTTGACTCAATTACTTGATGATTTACTTACTGCACTTACTGACTCTCATTTACTCTAATTTCCGTTGTTAAAGGGGTTTCTGCATACCATTCAGCACCCTGAACTTGATCCTTGTTAAAGCCTGCAATGTGACTCTTCCGTGGGTATCAGTCATATTTTTGAGAGACCTCAGAGTTAGAATGTAACGTTTATTCTTTCTCTTCTTTCCAGAATATATAGATGAATGCTTGTCTCCATAATTTGCACATTGGAGCCATTCTTCATCCCTCGTTGATTGTGGTCTTTTTTTTTTTTTTTTAATAGCTTACAATCTTTGCTAAAATTTTTCCTCATGTATGTGATTATGCCTATATTCTTTTCTAGTAAAAAGCTATTTACACATAATCCTTATACCATTGTAAATGTAGCAAAATTTTGTGTGATTGGATTTTTAGGGCCAAGAGGGCAGAGTTGTTATTCTATCTTTCTATCATTTTCTCAGAAACATCTGTTAGTTGACAGATAGAAGATTTTTTTAGTATAAGACCCAATAATTCCTGAATATTCTTTTTTGTGCGTATACTGTAACTAAAGCTTTGCCAATTGACATTTTACATTTGCAGATGAAAGGAAATGCACAGATGTTTAAAAAACGAATCTGAAAACCTTATTTATTCCTTCAGTGCAACTACTTAATTTGTTCCATTTATGAGACTTTACGAGGCAATGAAAAATGTTGTTATAATCGGCATATTTTATTAACCATCGCTTATTTTAATTTTATTTAACATCTCAAATTATTTCTTAATTTTACTGTTTATTGTTGGGGATTTTGCCTTTTTTTTTTTTTTTTTTTTTTTTTTGAGACAGAGTCTCGCTGTGTCACCCAGGCTGGAGTGCAGTGGCCAGATCTCAGCTCACTGCAAGCTCCGCCTCCCGGGTTTACGCCATTCTCCGGCCTCAGCCTCCGAGTAACTGGGACTACAGGCGCCCTCCACCACGCCCGGCTAGTTTTTTGTATTTTTTAGTAGAGACGGGGTTTCACCATGTTAGCCAGGATGGTCTCGATCTCCTGACCTCGTGATCCACCCGCCTCGGCCTCCCAAAGTGCTGGGATTACAGGCTTGAGCCACCGCGCCCGGCCGGATTTTGCCATTTTTTAAATTTATTTATTTTTTAGAGATAGGGTCTCTCTCTATCACCCAGGCTGGAGCGCAATGGTGTGACCATAGCTCACTGCCGCCTTGAACTCCTGGACTCAAGTTACTCTCCTGCCTCAGCCTCCCAAGTAGCTAGGACTACAACTGCACACCACCGCACCTGACTAATTTATTATTTTTTTATTTTATTTTATTTTTTTGAGATGGAATCTCACTCTGTCGCCCAGGCTGGAGTGCAGTGGCATAATCTTGGCTCACTGCAAGCTCCACCTCCCAGGTTCACACCATTCTACTGCCTCAGCCTCCTGAGTAGCTGGGACTACAGGCGCCCGCCACCACACCTGGCTAATTTTTTTGTATTTTTAGTAGAGATGGAGTTTCACCATGTTAGCCAGGATGGTCTCGATCTCCTGACCTCGTGATCGGCTTGCCTCAGCCTCCCAAAGTGCTGGGATTACAGGCGTGAACCACCGCGCCCGGCCCTTATTTTTTAATTTTTTTGTAGAGATGGGCCATCACCATGTTGCCCAGGCTGGTCTCAAACTCCTGGCCTCAAGTGATCCTCCCACCTTGGTCTCCCAAAATGCTGAGATTATAGGCATGAACTTACCACACCTGGCTGTTTTGCTATGTTTTTAACTTGTGGATTTAGCTGTGTACTAGGTAATAGTCTATTCCTTTAACAAGACTTTTTAGGGGTTTCAGATTCTTAATTTAACACTTTGAAATAAATTGATGGAGTCTGAAATTTAAATAATGGAAATGATTAATGGGAAGAACGGTTAACTAATATTTGGGCATGCAGAGCCCCTGCCTTGTAGTATGGAAGACAATCAGCCTCTTCACTCAAGTACCTTGCCATAAAATATGAGCCAAGGCAGCTGAACATGTAATCATGCTAAATCTACACATGGAAAACAGTAATTGTAAAATGAGTTTGGGAGAACTAAAGGAGAGAGTACTGATGTGTGGATAGGTATGTTTGAGTTTCATAGAGCTTTTTGGAGAATGTTGGGAAAGCAATTTTGAAAATCTCTGCTGTGTTAAGCTGGACTTTCCCCCTACTGATTCACATCATTATGGTATTCACAGATGAAATGGTTTCTTACTGGGACTTCCAATAACTACAGATGCATAATATTGTAGCCTGCAGATCATGGGGGAAGGCAATGTGCATTTTTCTCTCTAGTTTTAAAGAACTGGGGTTGATGTCTTGAACACTTTTGAACAGCAGATTGAGTTTGACTCCAAAGTATCTGACAGGGCTAAGTTTAGTGAACTGAGAGAACTCTATGGCAACTTTGAGGTTTAACGCCACTGTGTTATATTCTGGTAGCCTTGGGCTTGTCAAGGTTAACTTCTGTTGATCATTAGCTGTGTGCTAGGTATTGTGCTAAGTACTTTCTTATATCATCTCATTTAATCTTCCCAAATCCATACAAAAAGTTTGATATCCCCATTTTACAGATGAGAAAAGTGAGGGTGAGAGAAGTAAAATACTTTGCTCAAGGTTGCACATCCAGAAGACAGAAGTATGACTCCAACCAAATCTGATTTTGATGCTCCCCTTTTCCTTTTTAAAACACTTTGTCTTTCCTCTCTGGCTACAATTACAAAATTGTCCTATAACTGCCATGGAAGTGATTTTAGTGATATGATGAAAATGTCATGATATTAAAGTACCAGCATCATCCTTTCAATTACTTCAAAGTTATTTTGCATAGCTCCTATGTTCCCTTACTCTTGGGTGAGAGGGCCTACTCTGGTTCTCCTCTGACCGCACCCTCCACTGGGGGAAGAGGCCAAGGCACCAATGCATGTGTCCACCTGGAGCCTGTGCCTGGTATTCTAGAGTCCACTCTGGGTACCCACAGGCCTGTGACCTCCTTGCCTAAATGACCCTGAGTTGTCTTCCAGAATCTGCTTGGGATTTTTTGCCCAGTCCATCTTCTTGGGGGCAAGCCATGCTACCACCGTGCACATCCCTAGGCTTAGGTTTATGGAGGGGCACATATGTGTGATGCTACAGATCAGGTGTCAGCAAACTACTACCTGGGCCAAATCCAACTACCACTTTTTTTTTTTTTGAGATGGAGTCCCGCTCTGTCACCCAGGCTGGAGTGCAGTGGCACGATCTCGGCTCTGCATCCAGGTTCATGCCATTCTCCTGCCTCAGCTTCCCGAGTAGCTGGGACTACAGGCGCCTGCCACCACGCCCGGCTAATTTTTCATATTTTTTTGTAGAGACGGGGTTTCACTGTGTTAACCAGGAAGGTCTCGATCTCCTGACCTTGTGATCCACCTGCCTCGGCCTCCCAAACTGCTGGAATTACAGGCATGAGCCACTGCGCCTGGCCAACTACCACTTGTTTTTATAAATAAAATTTTACTGGAACACAGCCATGCCTGTTTGGTTTCAAATTGTCTATGGCTGCTTTCAGGCTGAAATGGCAAGAGTTGAGTAGTTATGACAGATCAAATGGCCCACAAAACCTAAAATGTGTACGGTTTGGCCTTTTACAGAGAAAGTCTGTGGACCCCTGGTATAGCTGGAGCAAGCCTAGCTTGCATGCTGCAGAGTTCATGTGTATGAGGCCCATGGGGTATGGTTGGGCCAGAAGTGGGGAAAAAGGGTGTTGGCGGAGGTGTGGGGGGGCAGGCCTTCCTTCTGCCAAAATGTTTTGGTGGAATTCTGAGGAGTCTTAGTATTCTACGTTCAAAATTCAAATCTCACCTTCCCCATCTCTGTATTCATCAAGGTAGGAGGGTAGAATATATTTTATTTACCAGTTTGTTAGCTCAGTATATAACTTTAAATGTATAGGCACATGGAACCTGGGCATCCGTTTGTACTCTTGTTCTGGGCTCTGAGAGTGTTAGCAACAATGTAAAAACCTAGGTGGCAGTGTAGCGGTTTATAATAGGAGGCAAGAGAGACCTCAAAAAGGAATTGCACATATTAATACGAAATTATAAGGTGTGGAAGTGCTTTTGGGTCATATGCGGATTATTGGACATGAGAGAGGCTTTGGGGATGCTGATAATGTTCTAGTCTTGGCCTAGACAGTGGTAACACAGGTGTGCTCACTATATAAAAATTAACCTGTGCAGGCTGGGCACAGTGGCTCATGCCTGTAATCCTAGCATTTTGGGAGGCCAAGGTGGGTGGATCAATTGAGGTCAGGAGTTCAAAACCAGACTGAACAAAATGGCAAAGCCCCATCTCTACTAAAAATACAAAAATTCACCAGGCATGGTGGCAGGCACCTGTAATCGCAGCTACTCGAGAGGCTGAGGCAGGAGAATTGCTTGAACTCAGCAGGCAGAGGATGCAGTGAACCGAGATCACACCACTGCACTCCAGCCTGGGTGGCAGAGCGAGACTCTGTCTCAAAAAAAATATCAATTAACCTGTGCAATTAACATCTACCTTCATCATATATATGTTATGCTTCAATAAAAAGTTTATAAAAATAAATGAAAAGAGAATATATTAAAATTAGATATTTAATGTAAATACATATAATATTTATATTTTATAAATATTGTAACATATATACTAAGATTAATATATTACAATATATTAAAAATAAACAACCCTTGTTCCCAGTTTCATTTGTCCAAATTAAATCCAGAATGATGGAACCCATCTGCCAGTTTAGCTGGAAGTTCCGAATCTCTCCACTAGGGCTCCTTCCCAACCTTCCCCAATTCTCCCCGTCTCCCTCTCTTTCCTCTCCTCCCTACCGCTTTGGGCTTCCACAGCCTCAAAGCGAGCGGGATATAGATATAAATCCCACATCCACATCTGGAGATGGATCTGTCCGACTAGTCCATCACATGATTACATCTTGATGCCACAAGGTGTCGCTGTTGAGGCCGATCTCCCTCGGACTGAAAGATGCTGTGCGTGTCCTCTGTGGTCCCGACTCTGTGGTCCTGCAAGGGAAGGCCAACCCATCCCCTGTGGCCAAGCTCAGACACAGTGTGCCATGTGGGGTGTAGCGGATGCTATTGATGCCCCACCCGCATCTCCTCAGCACTCATGGCCTGTATGGGAACATGAGGGCTTTCTCTTCGGCTTCACTTGGGAGAGCCAGGTGAGCATCCCTCAGCCCATGATGGAGTTTCTTGCCCTTCCGGAGGCGCACCTGTGAGGCCGGTTCTCCACTGTCTCTCGAAGCTCCTTCCAGTTGCTTGCAGCAAACTTTATTGAAAATGCACCCTCGGCCGGATGTGGTGGCTCACGCCTGTAATCCCAGCACTTTGGGAGGCTGAGGCCGGAGGATCACTTGAGGTCAGGGGTTCGAGACCAGCCTGGCCAACATGATGAAACTCTGTCTCTACCCCAAAATACAAAAATTAGTCGGGTGTGGTGGCGGGCGTCTGTAATCCCAGCTACTCGGGAGGCTGAGGCAGGAGAATGGCGTGAAGCTGGGAGTCGGAGGTTGCAGTGAGCAGAGATCCTGCCAGTGCCCTCCAGTCTGGGCGTCAGAGGGAGACCCTGTCTCGAAAGAAAGAAAAGAAAAAATGTGCCCTCTATTGACTTCCTTCACTTCCTTGTTTTAGTTCCAAATTGTCCTCTCAGTACTTTCTGGGAATACTTTCTAAATGAACCTCCTACACCCACATCCTTATCTCAGCATCTGCCTGTGGGGAAGCCCAACTAGGACACATAGCCTTCCTCATGAGTTACAGCTGTGTGCACAGTTTTGTGCCCCACGTAAGGCTCCATATGGTATGGCGGGGTCTCCAGAAGCTTCTAGCCTTACCCACACACTTTGTCCATAGGGGCTTCTCCGTGGCTCCTGGGTCACTTGTCCTGAGTCCCAATCACCAACCTGGACTTCTATCTGGAAGTAATTATTTTATTTCTGGGAACTCTAGCTCTGGTGTAATTATGCTAATTTCTTCCCATAGATCTCACTTACTCTGAATCCTGGGCACGTAGGACTGGGGTGTCAGTGACTTCCCTCCCTGAAGTTTCCTGGATCATTGTGCATAAAGTCACCTACAAGATTTCACATTTTCCAAACCAGGGATCTGAGAAGGGGCAGCCTCAATTGGGTTATGAAAGGTTTCCTTATACCTTCACCAGAGGATTTAGGCTACCTAGTCCAACTCTACTTTAACCTAAACAAGAGGGCCATTGGAATGACCCTTGGCCAGTCAGGTTCTCTTATAAAAAGAAAAAAGATAGCATGTCTTTCACACCATGATTAAAAAAAAAAAAGCATTATGCTTTGAAAGAATGTAACTGAGACACCTGATTTGAATGGGATAGACCTTGTAGAGGGTGTGCTATTGAAACTATCATCTAAGTGATGGAATAGGAAATAATAGGAATTAGCCCTGCAAAGAGAACAGCAGGAGTAAAGGCTCTGAGACAGGAAGGGACTTGATGCACTGGAGCAGCAGGAAGAAGACGCTGTCAGAGTCTGTGAAGGACAGAGTGGCAAGAGAGGAGGCGGGGGCTGTTGGCAGGGAAGCGTTTTGGTCTTGTCCACAGAGCAATGGGAAGCTTTCAAAGGGTTTTAAGTGGGTAAGGGGAGATATTTTGTGATTGTAATTGTATCTTAAAACAGTTTAGCTGATATTTTGGAAATAAGAGTAGAGGATGATAAGAGGAGAAGCTTTAGGAGGTATGAAGTAGCTTATGCAGGAGTCACATTGGTTCAAGAGCAGTGGAAACAACGGAGAAGATTCAAGAGCAATTTTGGAGGTAGAATGAATAAGATTTGGTAAAGGACTGGAAGTTGATGGTGAAAGAATGAATTGTTTAAGATTTTATATGTGAGTAGAGTGGTAAAAAATGTAAATACCTATTGAGGAAGCAGGCAGAAAAGGAATAAGACTGAATATAAGATAATAGGGAGTGGAGGGGACTGTGGCAAACTGGAGGGTGCATGTCCTCTCTTGAAGGGGCAGCTGCTGGTTGCTCCAACCAGTTATTGCCATGTAGAAAGGTGAGCCTGACATTGTTAGATTTTCAGATTTTTAAGGAAACCTCAGAATCTGGATTTTAATGTGAAATGTCTATCTTTGTTGGCAACTATTAATAGAAATTCTAAACAACACTGTGCTAGCTATACACAGCACATCTGCAGGTAACATCTGGCTCCTGGGCGGCCACTGCTTGTTTGAGATCTGTTTTTCATTGTGTCTTCCTTTAGAAAGGTTTTTAGAATTAGTAGTCTGTGACACAGAATTTTGGAAAAGTTAGGGATGCTGATTAGAAAAAAGAGGATATTTTAAGTTGGCAAAATCTTGGGAGATACTGATGATCTCAGCTCACACGGTCTGTCAGCAGGCCTCAGGTGATGGGCTGAGGCTGAGATCTGTGGAAATAAACTTAACCTAATTTAGAGCAGATAGCAGGAAGTGCTTTTGTCTTAAAATAGACCGTTCCAGACCATGATAGTCTGAGATACTTGAGTTAGACAGGAATCGAGGTTCTCCCCTGCCTTTTCCCTTCTGAGCTTATAGTTCAAGAGTCCTTAAACCTTTTAAGAGGGTGAGTGGATGAGTGTATATCTTATTTATGAATCCATATGCAATTAGAGAAAGCATTTTTATAGGTTCATGAAGCCATCTTTTGTTTTGTTTGAGCCATAAGCGAAACTTACCCTTGGACTTTGAATTTTATTCATGAGGTGCTTTTAAAGTGAAGGGTGATAAGCAACTAATTTCTCGGGTGTTATAAATTTTTTTGATGTCAGCAACATTTGTTTGTTTCTGTACACAGTTTGATCTAATTAATAATTTACCCTTCTTACAGTTGCACACCACAAACATATAAGAATAGCAGGTATTTTTAAAGAGTTCACAGAAAAGTCCAATGACTGAACCTGTCTTGGCTTTATAATAAGTATTTGAAACTGTAAGATCTTAACTGCTACCTTTTTTCCTAAAACGCATTTATAGGTAGGTGGAAAAGCTTAAAAATAATTTTCTTTAAGTCAGTAATGGGCAATGGAAGACATGATTGCATTATTGATTGCTGAATAAAGTTGATCTTTTTGCTCTTTCTCAGAGATTCATTTTATAGAATTAGAAAAAAAATCAGGACAGATGAGAAATTAGGAGACAACCACCAAAAAACAAACAAACAAACAAACAAAAAAAAAACAAAACCACGAGTGTCAAAACAAGTTCCTTAAAATATATTGGGAGATGAGATGAAACACAGCCAGGTGGGGCATGGTGGGGCGGGGCGCGACTGTGTGTGAGTGACTCAGTAGAACAAGTAGGAATTATGAGGCTTAGGGGGACATGACAGCCATGGGGACCAGCCTTTGCTTTATGTTGTCAACTGATTCTTTCCTTCTTCCATGAAATTGGTATCACTCTATGTGCTGCAGCCAGGGGTGAAATGGTCCCAGGAAACCACCCCTGCTCTTTATAAATTTTGTGGGAGAAACTAATTCCCAAATAGTGGTGAGCCTATGCCACTAACTAAAATTTATTGTTAAGAAGCAGATGTATAGTGGTGAAGACATTATCCTTTTACCATTTTGATGGTCTGTGAATTTCCTGTTTGATTTGATAAGTTCGGTGGAATTGAACATAATCTCTTGTCCACTGTGATCTTGGTGGTGTAAGCAACAATGTGTTTCCGCAGCCTCTTACTGCAGCCTGTCAATGGCTGACTTGTATTCCTTTTAACAATCTGACTTCTTTGTCGAAGTGTGAAAAATAAATACAGAATTATATTTGTTTCCTGGCCTAGTAGGGCTGAAACTTCAACCCGTCATTATTTTGATCTTCTGTCTTTTCCTGTTAGAGGTCAATTCTGATTGGGGTTGATTTCATGTCCCTGCCCTTAAAGCAGTGCCTGGTTCTGTAATCATCTTCCTCTCAAATCCTGTTATATCTGAGGTGAAGAAAGCTCTTACGGAGAAAGTCCATTCCAGGGACCAAACTTCCCACAGTCAGAAGCTGTGTCTGTCTCAATTGCTGCCTTATTCCCAGCATTCAACAGTGGGAGTTAAGCTGATGCTTAAAAAATATTTATTGCATGAGTAAATTCAAGCATTCAGTGAAATGTTTTCAGGTATTCTGAAGGGAAGAGGATTCTGTTGTCAAATAAATTTTGGAAAAACTATATTATATACTTAATTTTGGGATAGTCACAATACGTATGAGTATCCTAAAAGTCTCTGAGACATCTTGGGTGAAAATGAAAACCTCAGTAGCCTTGTTTATCTGAACCTTTGTCAGACTGTTCAGGAAGTACTGGTCTAAGGCAGAGCTGGAGTAGTACAATGTTGGTACTTAATAAATACTTCTTGGCTGGGCACGGTGGTTCACGCCTGTAATCCCAGCACTTTGGGAGGCTGAGGTGGGTGGATCACTTGAGCTTAGGAGTTCAAGATCAAGCCTGGGCAACATGACAAAACCCTGTTTCTACAAAAAATACAAAAATTAGCCAGGTGAGATGGTGTGTGCTTGTGATTCCAGCTGCTTGGGAGGCTGAGGCATGAGAATCACTTGAGCCTAGGAGGCAGAGATTGCAGTGAAGCAAGATCACTCCACTGTACTCCAGCCTGGGTGACAAGAGTGATACTCTGTCTTAAAAATAAATAAAAAATACTTCTTAAGGTGTATTTACTGACTATGTAGTGCTAAGTCCTGAGTTTGGTAATTCGGGGATTTTTTGTGGCCTCAAGAGGAGATGGTGGCTTCTGGGATATGTTGAGAGTAGAGTAGAAGCTGTGAAGGAGAGTCAAGAGTAAGGATGTGAGTATAAATTGTTGCATTTTGATTTTTAAAAAATTAATTAATTTTATAGAGATGGGTTCTCACTTTGTTAGGTTAGTCTTGAACTCCTGAGCTCAAAGTTTCCTTCTGCCTCAGCCTCACAAGCAGTGGGACTACAGGCACACGCCACTGTGTCTAGCTGTTTCCTTTTTATTTTATAATTCTTTTAAAATTTATCCTAGGGAAGTCCGGGAATGGTGGCTCACACCTGTAATCCCAGCACTTTGGGAGGCCAAGGCGTGTGGATCACTTGAGGTTAGGAGTTTGAGACTAGCCTGGCCAACATGGTGAAATTCCATCTCTACTAAATATACCAAAATTAGCCACTTGAACCTTGGAGGTGGAGGTTGCAGTGAGCTGAGATTGTGCCACTGCACTCCAGTCTGGGAGACACAGTAAGACTCTGTCTCAAAAAAAAAAAAAAAAAGAATTTATCCTAAGGAATTAAGAGCGTATCAATCTGAATATTGCTCAAACAGAACATTGAAAAGCTTTATCAATCAGAATATTATAAAGCTTTATCAATCAAAATATTATGATATTTCCATTTAAAAATAATTACCTAAGTGTTCTAGTTAGGTGATTAGTTAAATAAATGATTAGAGAGCTACTCAATGACACATTAAGTGACTGTTTCAGTTATTTTGCTGTGTAACAAAAATCTGTAAAACTTGGAGGGGGGCTTTAAATAATAATTTGTTACTTCCCACCATTCACTGGGTTGATTGGTGGTCTTGTTACATATAGTGATGGTTGTTATTCATGCAGCTGATTAAAGACAGTGGCTGGGCTGGGCTGGAAGCTCCAAGATAGCTTGTCTCACTGGATTGGTGTTTTGGTGCTGACTCTTGGCTGGGTGCTTTGGTTCTCCTTCATGTGGCCTCTCTCTCTATGTGGTGTTTCATCTTCCAGGGCCGTTCTGTGTGGCTCTTCATTTTAGCAAGATAGCTTGGATTTCCTTGCATCATGGCGGCTGAGTTTTAAGAGAGCGAAACCAGAAACTGTCAGGCCTCTTTAGGGTTAGACTCAGAGCTGGAACAGTGTCACTTCTACTACATTTGTTGGTCTAAGCGGGTCACAAGGCCAGTCCAAATTCAAGGACAAGGGAAATAGAATCAATTTCTTGATGGAACTAATGGAACTAGAGGCAATTCTGTATAGGAAGGAGACAAATTTTGATGGCCATCTTTGGGGACTCATAGTGTCTGTTAAAAATCATGTTTTATAAAAATATTTTGTGGCATCTATGTTAAGCGGGAAATGGAGATGATGTTAAGATAAAACATGGAGGAAAAGGAAAATACAAGACTTTATATAGTATTTATATAGTTTGATTTATATAGTCTTTATATTGTCTGACTTTGTCTAAAACTACACACACACACACACACACACACACTCTCTCTTAAAAGGAATTGGAAGTAACATAATACATACTGGCTAGTTTTGAACTGCTGTCCTCAAGCAATCCTCCTGCCTCAGCCTCCTGAGTAGCTGGGATTACAGCAGGAGTCAACATGTCCTGCCAAGCCCATTCAGTTTTTTTTTTTTTTTTTTGAGATGGAGTCTTGCACTGTTGTCCAGGCTGGAGTGCAGTGGCGTGATCTCGGCTAACTGCAAGCTCCACCTCCTGAGTTCACTCCATTCTCCTGCCTCAGCCTCCCGAGTAGCTGGGACTACAGTTGCTCACCACCACGCCCAGCTAATCTTTGGTACTTTTAGTAGAGACAGGGTTTCACCGTGTTAGCCAGGATGGTCTCGATCTCCTGATTGTGTGATCCGCCCATCTCGGCCTCCCCAAGTGCTGGGATTACAGGTGTAAGCCACCGCACCTGGCTGCATTCAGTTTTATGTGTGTGTTCTACAAAACATTTCAGGAATAGGGAAGACTGGTATTATGCTAACTTGTTAACAGAGGTTATCTATGAGTGACAGGATTGAGAGTGTTTTCATTTTCTGCTTTATGCATATTTGTGTTTTCTAAATTTTCTATAATAATCTATTAGTTGTTTTAATATTTAAGAAAATGAATAAGCCAATGAGAAAGTCTTGACAAATTTCAAAGATTGGAAAATATATGTGTTGCATTTTATGATCCCAATGCTATAGAATGTGAACCAGAAAGTTTTACCCCAACATTTCTGTCCACTTTGACATTTAAATATATTATTCTCAATAATTGCTGGGATAGAAAAATTTCAAAAATAAAAACAGCAAGATATTTACAAATGACAGTAAGGGTTTATACATACAATTCTGGAATATGCAGCCATGTGTATAATCTTATATGCATTCATTAGGAAATGTGATTACAGAGAAATGAACATTCAATGCAAAGGGCAAAAATAATATAAAGGAAGTAGAAATTTTATTAAAGATAGAGAGATATCAATGAAATGGAAAACAAGATGCAGTAAAATACATCAATAAAACCAAAAGCTGTATCATTGAAACTCTAAGAAAATAGAGTAACATAAATAAATTAAAAAAAAAAAAAAAAGAAAATAGAGTAACATTTGTCGTATTGTCATCAACGGAAATAGAAAAAACACAAACAACGTTGGAAATGAGATGGGGACATAACTGAAGATGACTTAAAATTTTTTAAAGAAAAGTTATACAAAGCAATGCCAATAAGACTGAAAAATATACATGGAATAGACTGTGAAGAGATGTTTTAATGATAATTGACACAAAATAGGTAGCGAACCCAAATAGACCAGTAAACATAGTGAAAAAGTTAAAAGATAATCACCAACTAATCCCATTCTGTGTTTTTTTGCTCTTTTAAAGAGACTGGATCTCTCCCTCTGTCGCCCAGGCTGGAGTGCAGTGGTGCAGTCACAGCTCACTGTAGCCTCAAATTCCTGGGCTCAAGTGATCCTCCTGCTTCACTCTCCCCAAGTAGCTGGGACTACAGGCACATGCCACCACACTGGGCTAATTAAAAAAACATTTTTTTTTAGAGACAGGGTCTTGCTATATTGCCCAGACTGGTCTTGAACTTCTGTCCTCAAGCAATCCTCCTGCCTCAGCCTCCTCAGTAGCTGACATTACAGCAGGAGTCAACATGCCCTGCCAAGCCCATTCAGTTTTATGTGTGTGTTCTACAAAACATTTCAGGAATCGAGAAGACTGGCATTATGCTAACTGTTCCAGAACATATGAAAAATGGAAAGCTTCTCAATCTGTCTATGATACTAGCATACATCTGATATTAAACCTAGAAAAGGAGAACCCAAGAAATCTATGGGCCAGTGGCAATGTATATTGCTTTTTAAATGAGGAAACATTATTTCAAATATGATAATACATCTTTTCATGTTATGTGTTACATGTGTGTGTGTTTCCAAAGGGAGCAAACTAACTTTTTGTTTGTTGGTTATTGCAATTCTCCAAAGCCTTGGCCAGGTAGGCAGGTAAATTCACTGAAGATTAAATCTGTGTGGGTGTAAATTTTATGGTGTTCAGGGACCTCAAGCCTAGTCACAGATCTCAGAAATGTGTATCTCTAGATATAAAGGGAGCAGACAGAGGAAGACAAGTTAGATTTCATCACTTTTTCTAGGAAGACATCTCTGTAAGTGGTGGCCGAGTTAGAACCTGTACATCTAGATTCTAAGCACAGAAAAGATACATTCATTTAACTGTTGGAACCATAGAAAGAAAATCATTTTTTTAAATGACAAAAGTATATATCATTATTATGTTACCAAAACACCAGAGGTTCTGTCCAGGTCCTGCTGCTTGCTGTACAGAAGGCCAATCACTGAGACAAGTATTGCCAGAGAAGAAGGCTTTAATCAGGTGCTGCAGCTTAGGAGATGGGAGATCAGTTTCCAATCCATCTCCTTGACTGACTAACATAAGTGTTTATATAGCAGGGAAGAAATGTAATCATGAGTGGAAAAACAGGAAACAGGGAGGGATAAGGAAGAGGAGTTGGTCAACAGGAAGCAGATAGGGCAAGGCAGTTATGACAGATGAGGGGTCTGATGTCTCATTGTCCAGATGCAGTGATCTGGTGAGTTTGAGCTCCTTGACACTAGCTGGGAGCCCTGATGGTTGGTTTCCTTAGAAAGGAACTCAGATAAGACAAATGCAGCTTTCTCAAGTTTTAAAACTGGGAGGTCGATTTCTCTGTTTTTTCAAAGAAACCATTAACATAAGCTCTTTGGGACAATTGGGTCAGTTTCAACTGTAGAAAATTTTGAGTATGCAAATGAAAAGAAAATGAAAACCTCTTGGAATTCCACCGCTGGTAACATTTTGATGTGTGTCATTCCAGCCTTCTCTGCTGGTGATTGTATGTGTATTTGTGTGTTTTACAACAGTGTGAGTAAATCACAAAATTGTTTTGTTGTCTGCTCCCCCTGCCACCAGTATGTCATGAACATCTTTCCGTCTTATTAAATAGTCATGTAACTGCCTGTTCCCTTATTCCACTGTCTCTCTCATCATTTATGTCACTGAATTCTTATGTTAGAACTATTGATCCCCTCTTTTTTACACTACAGATTATTCATGTAAAAATCTTAGATACAAAATGGTTTTTGTGTATTTCCAAGAAAAACAAAATTAAGCCCTGAGCAACATAAACATTTGAAATGAAGTTCTTTAGTTAGAAACAGGTGTATGATTTTTAAAGACCTCTTTAGGGAAAGGGGAAACCTTTATAGAAAACATTTTTTTCATATTGTATGTGTCAGTGTAACTGACAGAAATCTCATCTAGAATTCAATGTAGCAAAAAGGAAATTTATAGACAAATGCATCAGTTATCCATTGATCCTGTAATGTGGCAAAACAATCAACCACAAAACATCAGTGACATACTAAGAAGCATTTATTAAGTGCATAAGTGTGGTGTTTAGCTGATCTTAGCTGGGCTCGCTCATGCCCCTGTGGGCAGTGTCTGGGTAGTTCTGCCCACAGGGGCATGGTAGTTCTGTGGCTAGGTAGTTCTGCTGACTTTGGCTGGGCTTGCTCACGCATCTTGGGGCTGCTTGGCTGTTGGCTAGGACAACTTGGTTCTATTTTAGATTTCTCATCTTCCATCAGGCTAGATTGGGAATATTCTAATTGCTATGGTAGAGGAAAATGAGCAAGAGAGTAAACATACGTGTTGCTTAAGGTGTCTGCTTACTTCACATTTGTTATCACCTTCCTGGACAAATAAAGTCACATGACTGAACCCAGCATCACATTGAGAAAACACTGCCAAGACATACATAAAAAAAGGAGTAAAAAATTGGGAGCTTTAATGCAATCAGTCACCTGGCATATGTAACTAAAATGGCCGGGGAACAGATGTATAGATGATAGATGATGATAACTTCTATGACTCCTGGATCTAGAGTATGAAGTGATGTCACCTGGTTTGGTTTCACACTCTTTGAAGTTTAGCTCTGGTTCCCTTTGTATTCTCTTCACCCTCAGGGAGGCCCTTTCCACATTGTACTACTCACAGCTCTATCTTGAAAGTAAGGAATTCCAGCTGAAGAGCTTATCTTTCCCAGCTGTTCCCACTAGAATCATAGTATGGAGTCTTGTTGGACCAATGTGGGTCACATGCCCATCACTAAACCATACAATATGATTGTTGACCAGGTGTGGGTCATGTTCTCACCCCTTGCACCATCCAGGATGGTGGAGTGAAGGGAGTCAACCTTACCTAAACACAATGAACTGTGAATAGGGGGTTTGGAACAATTTCTCTAAGGAAAATAGTGACAGTATTATCAGATAGTGTGTATTTGGGAGAGGGGAAAGGGATGAATGATAGGCAGGTGAAAATAAAAGATACCCCTGTATATTGCTATTAATGTACTTATCTCATTGAGACACTTACCTTCAAAATCTATTTATTGACTATTTGATACTAGGCACAAAACTAGGTGTTTTATAAACATCATCTTACTTATTTCTTACAATACTAGATGGTATTGTAAGATCTCTTATTGTTGTAAAGCTGAAGAAAAATAAAATACAGTAAAGACTTCCTAAGAGGAAGAGCAGGAGGCCATAATGCACCCCATTAAGGCCATATAGGTGCTAAAATTGAAGGGATACTCACAATGCTGTAGCCCCAGCTACATAAAAATCTTCACTAATATACTTCAGTAACCATGATGGGAACTTCTTCTCCTTTGCCATTTCTGTACAGACATGAAGTGGTTAATATGAATATTAAGGTCAACCAAAATGGGAAATAATTCTCAAGAGGACAGCCTGAAAGATATGTGTGAAAGGGAAACGAGATAGGACTGTTGTTTTCTCTGGTAATATCATTGAGGATCTGGCTATGTGTTTAGGCATCCCATTGGTTGAGTTACCTCTTTTTCTTCTAACTCCAGGATAGCCAGTAGGTTTGAATTCATGTGTCAATGCCAGTTGATTGGTGGTAAGCCATCTAGAGTGTTGTGTTGAGAAGAATTCTGAACCTGTGGAAAAGAGGACTGTGATAGATTAGTGATGTTTGTAATGAGTACAGGAGGCGAAGGTAACAACATGAATGCCAAATATTTGACATCGCAGGAAGCAGCAGCTTCTTAGAGTCACTTTCAAGCCACATATGTATGGGGGTTATGCCCCAGAGGAGGGGTCTTTTTATAGTTAAGGTCTCCATGATGGGGAATTCCGTGGGAATTTTCTGGAGGTTCCAACTCTAACCTTAGCACAAACCAATATTGAGAGCTTCATTTTCCTAAGGAATAGACCTTATTTTTCACTTTGAGAATTTTTATCTTGCTTAGGGGCAGGGTGGGGGGAATTTATAAAACTTTCACCTGTAGTAGTAAAGTTTTAGAGTTGCTTTTCTTTCTAAATGAATATTATGGGTGTGGCTCTTTCTGTCTATTATTAATCACCTATCTTCATAGGTTCATCTATTATTATCTTTATTTATATATTTAAAAATATACAGTTAGAGTTCTAAAGAATTTTGTTTTTAATTATTCTTTTTTTCACTCTGTAGATCTTTGAGTGGAGTTATTTTCTGGTACGGACTGTGAAAAGAATGTGGTGAAAATTCTGGACAATCGTGGAAATATTAGCTCAAACCCCAACTTAGTATAGCATTTCTTCTCTTCAGTAACACCTCATAATACAAGAAAAATGTATGGAAGTGCAAGAACAATCACCAATCTGGAAGGTAGCCCTTCCAGATCCCCTCGTTTGCCAAGGTCTCCTCGTTTGGGCCACCGAAGAACAAGTAGTGGGGGAGGTGGAGGAACAGGCAAGACTCTGTCTATGGAGAATATCCAGTCCCTCAATGCAGCCTATGCTACGTCTGGACCCATGTATCTGAGTGATCATGAAGGGGTGGCTTCAACAACTTACCCAAAGGGCACTATGACTCTGGGAAGGGCTACGAATCGAGCTGTATATGGAGGCCGTGTCACAGCCATGGGGAGTAGTCCCAATATTGCTTCTGCTGGACTTTCCCACACAGATGTCCTTTCATACACAGATCAACATGGTGGGCTGACTGGCTCATCCCATCATCACCACCACCAGGTCCCCTCCATGTTGAGGCAGGTAAGAGACAGCACAATGTTAGATCTTCAGGCCCAGCTGAAAGAACTGCAGAGAGAGAATGACCTCCTCCGGAAAGAGCTCGACATCAAGGACAGCAAGTTGGGATCTTCCATGAACAGTATTAAGACTTTCTGGAGTCCTGAGCTGAAGAAGGAGAGAGTGTTGAGGAAAGAAGAGGCAGCGCGGATGTCTGTCCTCAAGGAGCAGATGAGGGTTTCCCATGAAGAAAATCAGGTAGGTCCTGACTCATCTCAGTATTTTTCAGCCTTGGCTTCTCACTGAGTAGTTGATGCTTTGCAGATGGTACCACGACCTGTGCAGAAGAAAGTTTGGCATCATCAAGAAGTTTATGGCTTAGTATGTGTTTGACTTGGACACTATGAGAGAGCATAGGAAATATACCATTACAGCTTGTGATTTCCTTATTTTCCAATAACCTTTTCACATGGTTGCAGATGGGGAGAGGGGTGGGGTGGGGAGGATCACTCCTCATTGCCTAACTTTTGTACTTGGCTAATTTTGTTTTCTTTTTCAGCAGTTGCAACAGCTGTTCAGATGTACCTCCTTCTGAATAGAAGAAGAAAATGTTAATTTCTGTAAGAACAAACACTTTAACGGCAACATTTAGAGGGCCACATTTGACTGGTGAATTGATTTTTATTTTTAAGCACCAGCACCATTATTTCCTTCTAGAATGAGTGAAGTTGGTTCTCTAAGTAGCAAATTGAACAATATGAAATGGAATTGGATCAAATGGGTTTGCTTTGTTAGAGATACACAATAAATTTTAACTTGGTGTTTTTGCCTTCATCCATTCAGCATTAATTAATTATCAACTATGTGCAAGTCACCTTCATACTCTTCTTTGATCCATCCTTCATGCCACAGGAAGAACAGGTTCCTGGTGTCTATCTGCAGTTATGCTATTTTCCTGCTTTAAAGCCCTCAGTGATTACTCATTGCCTCCAGAATAAAGTCTACCTTCTTGACTGAGCCCATAGCACTTCTACCAGAAGGCCTGGGCCAACATTTCCAGCCTTTTCTTGTGCCACCTCCCTCCACATCTGTGCTTTCTGCATCACTGCCTGGTAATTCCTGCACACACCCAAGGTTTTGCACTGCCATGCCCTTGCTCTTGCTGCTCCCTTCCACTGGTGGCCTTCTCAGCACCTGCTTTTCCTGCCACCTCTCTTTCAATCCCAGCCAGTCTTCATTCCCAAATCCTACCTATTCTGTCAGGCTTGTTTTTTTATGCTGCTATTTTCTTTCTTTTCTTTTTTTTTTTTTTTAATGCCTACTCTATTTCCTAAAATGCTGCTATTTTTATAAGAGCTTTGGAATCAGACATACCTGGGTTTAAACTCCAGCTTCATATCTCTCTCTCTCTATCTCTCTCTCTTTTTTTTTCAGAGACAGGGTCTTGCTCTGTTGCTCAGGCTGGAATGTAGTGATGTTGATCATAGCTCACTGCAGCCTTGACCTCCTGGCTCAGATGATCCTCCACGCCTCAGCTTTCTGAGTAGCTGGGACTACAGGCACATAGTACCACAGCCTGCCAATTAAAATTATTATTTTTTCTGTAGAGACAAGGTCTTGCTATTTTGCCAAGGCTGGTCTTGAACTCCAGGCTTCAAGGAGTAATTCCAAAGTTCTGGGATTGCACACCTGGCCCCAGCTTTATCTGCAGTTGGTGCTTATAGAAGTGCTAAGAGCTGGGGCATAGGGAATGTGATACCACATGGCTCAAAAATTCCCAGATATTATTTAACTTTCTGAAGGAAATTGACATAACTCTAAGTTGACTGAACAAGTGATTTTCCAGTTACTGGCTTTGATGTTGGTCTAATGAAGTGCTCTGCCTTTCTTGGAGTCATCTGCTGACCCTCCTAACTGTTTCCCTGGCAACTTCTCCTTTGGAGTTTAAGTGCCTGTAGGAGCATTTGTGATCTATATGAAAATCTGCCTTTTGTCCTTCTTCTATGTGTAGAAAACAATCACCTTATCCTTTTGATTATCTAACAGAGCCAAAGCTAGTTTTCGGTTCATAGTTGGAACCAAAAGCTTTGTTCTTCACTCTAAAATGATGCTCTTCAGTATCATTTCTGCTTCTTTCTGATTTTGCTGGTTCATAAAGTCTTTATGAACCTGTTTCTACAATGCACATTTCCCCCCAGTTTTATGCTGGCTTTCTCTTCATTTTAATTTTTTGGAAAATGGTTAAAGCAGTTTAGGAACGGTGCAAACAGGGACAAAAAGTTTGAAAGCTCTTCTCTAAACTGTTAGCTCCAAAGTGACTTATCTGATGCTTCTTTCATTAAATTTATCTTTGAGCACAGATCCCAATTATACATGTATATTTATTTATAAATTACAGGATGCAGTATGCTGCCAATGTATTATGTGTCTTCTATGACATCCACAAAGAGTTAAATGTAGATGAGATAGAGCAAAATAATACACTGAGATACATTTTAGTGACATGTAAAACCTTTTTCACTTTTATTAAAAACATTTCGCACCACTTGTCCATTTCATGAGGGTTAGTTCAGTTTAGAATAGGTGATATCCATAATTCCACTTAACTGTCTCATGTTGCCATAAGCCAGGAGTGTGTGAATGCTTGAGGGCACTTCCATTATCCCTTTCTTGTTCTGGTCTGTACTGTGATCACAGGATACCTTGGTATTGTAGGTGAAATGTGACTGTGTGACATATGACTCAGTGAAAGCTCCAGTATTAATCTGTATATTTAATACAAGTAAAATGCAATTTTCTCTTTTAGATTAAAAAATGTAAAATGAGGAAGGAGTATGGAGATTTTGAAAAGTCAGTTTACTTGCAATATGATGTCTTACAAAGTAAAAAATATAAAGATTGACAAAAAACAAGTTATCAAAAAAACTGTCTTCTCTTTTTGGAAGTATATTAGGATCCCTTTTAGAAGTATAGGAGTACCTGTTGGTCAGGATAGGGTAAGTTTTGCTGCAGTAACTAACAAACTTCAAATCTCAGTGAATTTACATATTAGAGATTTATTTCTTATTTGCCTAAAGTATGAAGCAGGTCAGGTGACTCTGTGGGACAGGTCTTTTCCGTGCAGTGACTCAGGATCCAGGATTTCTGCATCTTGATGCATGGTTTCAAAGGTTGCTACAGCAGGGGAAGAGAGTGACTGGAGATGGCACATTGGTTCTTTAATTCCTTGAACTGAAAGTGACATAATTGAAGGGAGTAGGAGGTGGAGTCCTGTCTTCTGTCCAGGAAAGGAAGGAGAGACACCTATATGGTGGATAACTACCAGTGGGGTTTTTATGTTTGTCCAAAAGTGGAGCTAGGTGAAATAAAGTTTGGGGAGCAATCTTCTGCTATTGCTGTTTTTTCTATTATACTGCTAGTGCTACCAGTAGACATTTGTTGAGGGCCTACTGTGTGCTAGGCATAGTGCTTAGTGCTTTGTATACATTGTCTTATTTAGTGATTCCATCAGTCATCTGAAGTAGGTGCTAGAACTTTTCTTATTTTACAGATGAAGCATAAATGTAGAGAGAATAAGCAACTTGTCCGAGTTCACACAGTTGGTAAGCAGCATAGCTAGGGTTTAAGGCATTGGTCTATTTCATGCCAAAGTCTAAGACCTTAACTTTATGATCACTACCTCCTTAAAAGATCACTGAGCTGTGATTTAGTGTTATAGGAAGATCCTACTTAATACATGCTAGATGAAAAAATGACTCATTTTGATAAGATGATTAAGAATGTGATTTATTATTATCATTATTGTTTTTATTTTGAGACAGGGTTTCACTCTGTCACCTAGGCTGGAGTGCAGTGGTGCGATCCTGGCTTATTGCAGCCTTCACCTCCCGGGCTCAATCACTCCTCCCACCTCAGCCTCCCTAGTAGCTGGGACGACAGGTGTATGTCACTATGTCTGACTAATTTTTGTACTTTTCTGTAGAGATGGAGTCTCCCTATATTGCCCAGGCTGGTCTTGAACTCCTAGGCTCAAGTGATCCTCCCACCTCAGCCTCCCAAAGTGCAGTGTTATCTTGGTACTGTCACTTGTGCTTTTGCCTCATGATGTGTTTTCTTAAAATGGAGAAGAGTGGGGCAAGGGATTATGGACATCTAACTCTTTGGAATGGCATGATTACAGGTGTGACCCACTGCACCTGGCCAGAATTTGTATTCTTAACTAGGAATGTATTTCTTTTTCCTAGAGATGGTTTTTGTGCTGTTTAGGGTTTTCACCATTTACCATAACTTAATTTCCTTTTAGAGGAAAAATCATGGAAACTTTTTCTGTATGGAAGAAAGAAATACAAAAGAGATAAGGGACATTTGATTATGGTTTCTTATCCACGATAACCAGAGATTGCATCTACCAAGGTAATTCTTTCAGGGGTATTTAGATATTTAAAATTTCACTAACCTAAGTTCTAATGATCTAAAACAATTTGAACTGTTCTGTGTGAAGAGAATTTGGAAGCAGGTCCATTATAGGGTAGAGGTAAGGAGATTGAAGTACTCTTGTATATGAAGTTCATAGTTTTATAAATATAATGCTAACTAGCACAGCCCTTTCCTTCTTGTGTGCAGTATAGTCATGGGTTCCTGCACATCAGTTTCTTTGCAGTAGATTTTGAAGTCCTCATGGTTCTGTCTAAGGGAGCTGAACCCAATTCCAGATCTAAGGGAGGATGCTGAACTCCCTCTCTGTGTTACAGGGAGTGCAGGACTGTTTGGAACCTTGGGGCTAATGAGTAGGTGGCTGTGACCAAATTTCTTATTTGCAAAGGGTTGATACTCAGGTTCTTGGATGGATATGCCATCCCTTCCTCCATTCCCACTTCTCCTCCACCTGGTTCCCTCCAAGGCCTTAGCCACGCATCTCTACATGAATATAAATACCTTTGCTTTACTGCTAAGAGTTGCAGCACTGAAATTTAGAATCATGTGCTTGTTTGTATAAACCAGAGTGCACAGATGCAGTGTTATCTTGGTGCTGTCACTTATGCTTTTGCTTCATGATGTGTTTTCTGCAATTGGAGGAGAGTGGGGCAAGGGATTATGGACAGCTAATTCTTTGGAATGGCATGAACCCATAGTCCATGCTCTCAACGTCACACCTGTAGAACAATTGTGGGAGAGGTGAGGAGAAAGTATTGAGAATGGATGTTCTGCTGCCACGTGAGGTAGCCCCTTATTATTTTTAGTGGCCTGTGGTGTTAGGATAGGTGTTATGGGGGGCAGGGCTGATGAGAGGGTGGATACAACTGTAGGGAAGTAAAGTGAACTTAGTTTCTCTAAAAAAATATAGGTTTGTCTTTTCTTTATATCTTTATTCTATTGTGTGATGGAGATCAAAGAAAGGAAACATAGGAGTGAATACTTTTTTTTTTAAGGTTCATAAAAACTTCTATCTTGTAGTTTGGTACATAAGAGTTATTGACTTTTCATATTCCTAGGTATTTTGTGCAATTGTTAACGTTGTATTTCTAATGGATTTCTTCCAAATTAAGTATACATAAAGCAATTTTTAGACATTTTCCTAGGTTGTGCATGGCTAGCCAAGGCTCTGCATGAATATAAATAGCATCACACACTAGGAGATTGTACTAGATCTAATATTTACCCATCTTGCGTGTGCAGAAGTGGGACAAGGTCATTGGGAAACGTAACCCAAGAAGTGTAAGTAAACCTGTCTGGGGAATGTTACAGCTTTTAAGCAATGGTTATATGATCATTTCTATTTTTGGCTTAACACAATAGGAAAGAATCTACTCTAAATCAATATTAATATGAGTTTTTGATGAGTTTGTGATCCAGTTTCAACATAGGATTTATTGATTCTTATTTTGAACATGAAACTTGAAAAGATCGAGACGGATCACATTTCTGTGTTTCCTTTATCAGTACTGCTTTTCTTTTATTTGTATAACTGCAGGGCCTTTTGTTTTCTTTTCTTTCTTTCTTTTTTTTGAGACTGAGTCTCGCTCTGCCGCCCAGGCTGGAGTGCAGTGGTGTAATCTTGGTTCATTGCAACCTCCACCTCCTGGGTTCAGGGAATTCTCCTGCCTCGGCCTCCCGAGTAGCTGGGACTACAGGTGTGTGCCAGCACACATGGCTGATTTTTGTATTTTTAGTAGAGATGGGGTTTCACCATGTTGGTCAGGCTGGTCATGAACTCCTGACCTCAGGTGATCCGCCTGCCACGGCCTCCAAAAGTACTGGGATTATAGGCGTGAGCCACTGCACCCAGCCTGCAGGGCCATTTCAACAGGGGTCGTTCAACTATGTTCTATTAAAATACTAACTTCACTGTGAGTATCCAGATACGATGAGTTGTGCCAATTGGAAGTGAGTGATAGAATTTCATCAGGTTTGTGGGTGGAACTCAGATGTACTCACTCCTCAGACTTGCCTTACCTCAGACTTACCTTCTTCCAGGCTCCTTTCTTTCTACTACTATAAGTCTAAGAAACCATGGATCCTTCAAAGCCAGTATTTCCAAAGTGTGTGCAGGGAGATAACACTTTTCAAAAGGGATTTTCTGGTCAGTCCAGCATAACACCCAACACATTGGATATGCTTATCCTGGAAATTCATAATGCATATGTTTTGTAGGGGTTGAATTATATATCCTCCACAAAAAGATATGTTGGAGTCAGAGTGATGTGAACAGCAGACATTTACCGTCTCGGAGTTCTGGAGGGAAGAAATCCAAGATCAAGGTGTCGGCAGGTTGCTTCCTTCTGAGGGCTGTGAGGGAAGGGTCTGTTCCAGGCCTCTCTCCTTGGCTAGTGCTTGATCACCTTCTCTCTGTGTGTCCTCACGTCATCTGCCTTCTGTGAGTGACTGTGTCTGCATCCAAATTTCTCCATTTCATAAGGACACCAATCATATAGGATTCGAGTCTACCCTAATGACTTCATTTATGATCTCTGTAAAGACCCTGTCTCCAAAGAAGGTTACATTCTGAGGTACTGGTATTTTTTCGGGGGGAGGGATACACAGTTCGACCCATAATATATGCAGACTAATGTAACATATTACCATATGAAATGCTCTCTTTCAGTTAAAAATGTTTACTAGGCTGGGTGCAGTGGCTCACACCTGTAATCCCAATACTTTGGGAGGCCAAGGCAGGAGGATTGCTTGAGTCCAGGAGTTTGAGACCTGCTGGGGCTATGGCAAGACCCTGCCTCTACAAAACAAACAAACAAACAAAAAAAACCCCGAAAAATAAGATTTATATTAAAGTTGCTTAATTCACCAATTTTCTAATCTTACTCCACTGTGAAACTTTTTTTTTTTTTTTTTTTTTCTGAGACAGGATCTCACTGTGTGACCCAGGCTGGAGTGCAGTGGCATGATCACGGCTCACTGCTACCTTTACCTCCCTGGGGTTAAGTGATCCTCCTTCCTCAGCCCCCGAGTAGCTGGGACCACAGGTGCACACCACCACATCTAGCTAATTTTTTTTTTTTTTTAGAGATGAGGTTTTGCCAAGTTTCCCAAGCTGGTCTTGAACTTCTGGACTCAAGCAATCCACCTGCCTCAGCCTCCCAAAGTGCTAGTATTACAGGGGTGAGCCACTGTGCTCTGCCAAAACTTAAACTAAGCACCTACGTATTAGGCAGCTACTGCTGCAATAATGCTATGTAACAAGCCATCTCAAAACCTATGGCTTAAAAAGACAAGCATTTATCTGTCTCCCTCACATATCTGCAGGTTGGCTATAACTTAGCTGGACTAAACTGGAAGTTGGGTTTAGGTATGTTCCACGTCTCCACATTCTTCTCGGAACAGCAGCTATTCAGGGCTTCATCTTCTCATGGTGGATCACAAATGCCAAATGTACAACTAAACCCCACAAACATGTTTAAAGCCTTGGCTTTCATCATTTTCACTAACATTCTGTTGGCTAAAGCATGTGATGTAACCAAGCCCAAAGTCAGTCGTGTGGAGGAAATTTACTCCCTGCCAAGGCAGAGGGGGAGTGGAGTGAATATACATGCATATATTTAACAACAGTCCCATCTGTTACAAATTATAAATATTCCTAGAAATAAGGGTATAAGGCCACACTTTGGGAAAGGCTGCTCTGCTTCAGGAGCATCTCTGGAAGTGAGACCTTAAAGGAGAACTGTGAAAGTGGATGAGCACTTTCTATGTGGTTCCTTCCATGTCTGGCCCTTCCAAAGTATCCTGATGGTGCTAGAGACTCAGATGTAGTCACTCCTCACACCTGTCTTTTCCCTTACCTTCTCTCAGGCTCCCTTCTTTCCACTAGTATAAGTCTGAGAAATCCTGACTTAGCTTCAGGCTCCTCCTCCTCTTCCTCAAGTATCTGGCCAATGAAACCCAAGTGGAAATCTGGGGGATTCTAGGAAATCTTTTTCCTTCCTGATAAAGGAACAAATATCACCAGCAATTCTCCCCAACTTCTTTCTGTCTTGAGGGTTGATGTGATGGATGGAGCTGTGTCAGCCACATGATAAGCATGAAAGAAAAGCCAAAGAATGAAAGGAATAGACAAGTCCAGAGACATGTGAGCTGCCATCTCTGAGCGACTGCACCAACAGCAGCAGTGACCTGCCTCTAGATGTCTAGTCATGTGAGAAATGAAACCCAGAGTTGTTTAAGTCACTGTTGTTTGGGCATTCTATTACTTGCAGCTCACCAATTGATAAAACATCAGAAACCATTAATTGATAACTGTTATTCATAGTAATTGCCAGTTCTGATAACCTCCCCTTACCCCAACAAGCCATGGCATGTTTCAGGGAGGTTCAATGAAATCTTAAAGGACCTTACACATTTAAATGAAGAAACCTCCTTACTAATTAATTTGGGCAAGACTCCAAAGTGGTGACACAAATGCTGCTCAAAGCCTGCATAAGCCAAAAACAAAAACAAAAACGTGGGGTGGTGGAATTGATTAGTTCTTGTAACAAAATTACAGAAAGGATCAGGTGTGGAGTTTGGGGTTACTGGATCCAGGGCCTTAAACTGTAGCAGGACTTTGTCTCTCACCATCGCTTCATCTCTGGTTCTCAATGTCTGCCTCTGTCTATGTGTGAGCCTCATTTTTTCCTTTGTGTGGTGGGCAGTCTTGGCTGCCAGTACCCTAGGGTCACAATTGAATGGTCAAGAGAGCCTTATGTCTTCCCTTCCCACTTGGAAAGTTCATGGAGGGACTCTGATCCTGCCTTGTTCATATCCTCCCTCCAGGACTTGGTGAGTGTGTATGTGTGTGTGTGTGGTTGGGGGATGGTGGGGGCAGGTATGTGAGAAGAGGTTACTCTGATTGGTGACCCTATTAGAACTGCAGGTGTTGAGAGAGGAGCAGTTCTCTAAAGGAACTGGGATGAAGAGGGACCAGATGCTCCAAGACAAAAACAGATGTCAACTGCCTTGACTTGAGCTGTCCTTAGTCACCTCCGCTCTCCAAATGTTTTAAGGGCTTATCAGTCATAGTGGAGTCTGAGAACTTAAGAAGTCAATCATATGTTGCATCTGTGTGTAAGGTGTTTCATTTTAATTCCGAGTTGAAGTGTGAGTGCTTGTGTGTGTTTTCCCCAATGTTACATAGGCACACGGATTTAGAACTGGATAATATAGTTTAGCACCACAACATACCTTGGAATGCTGAATCTCAGAAGGACAAAAAAAATGACTCCATCTTCTCATCTTGAAACAGTCTTCCTTAGCTCTTCAGAGAACTGTAGCTTTTCTCTACTTTTCCAGAGAGCTGGAAAAATTTTGGTCCAGACTTAGATGATGACCTACTTAGATGGAAACTACAATTTTAAATGCCTTTCATAGATGAGTGAAAACTTCTTTTGGTTTTGAAGATAGATGAGATGGCACAGAGCCAACAGCTGGTTTCTTTGTTTGCTAGAAGGTAGGAGAATGATTTGAAGTGAACTATACATCTTTGTCACAGATGTCAGCTGGTTTTGGACTCAGTAATCTCTTGCAGTCGGCCCTAGAATCAGCCATGTGTACCATATTAGTGGCCTTACAGATTTTTATTCCCGGGTTTTCTTCTGAAAGACTTGGCTAATGGTAGGAAAATAAACATTCTTGTGTGTTGGACCTTGGGAGACCTAAATGATTTCCATCTTCCATTTTTCTCTCTGGATTACTTTATTTGGGTGATGGGATTACAGCAGCCCATAAGCTACCAAAAAAAAAAAAAAAAAAAAAAAAAAAAAACCATTTCAGGGCGTTTCAATGAATAGGTTATTTTAGTCTCACCTGTGCCAAGGGCACTTGTTGAAACCAAGCTCCAAGAGGGAAAGACAGGAGGAGTGGTCACCCCCAAAACATTCACCTCCAAAATATTCACTGTTGTTGGCTATCGACAGCATCCTTAGAGAATTTTAAGAGGCAAGTCTATGTTAACAGCAGAAAAGTAACAGAGCGATTTTATGGGCCAAAGCAGATGGGGTCGGTTCTGAATGTGGCCTCTTCTGGCCAGAACACAATTTCAGTTTCTATAATTAGTTGCAGGTGGAGCTCTTGTGTTGTTGTTTCAGAGTCCACTGACATCTGTGTGCAAATTCCCACCACCCCCAGTTGGCATTTGGACTCAATAAGTGGTTTGGCTTCACAGGAATATAGAAAATTGTAAATCTATTTCACAGACACACACAGATAAAGCTGCTGTAAAGGTCAGGTTCTGAAAGCTGTGGAAAGCATTTCAAAAGTTTGGGAAGTAGGTTTTTAGGTAGAGCGTGGGCATGCAGCCAAGAGCTGGGGCAGTCTGACAACTGAATTCTGGCGCGTGCAATTTCTTCTGTTTCTCTGTGAAGCCAGCGCTTGATTGTGTCTTGTAAGTGACGTGCAGCCATTTTGTAGATCTGGTGAGAAGTAAAGATCGAGGCAGCTACTTTTCATCTTACAAGCCCATGGCTGGGTGTGAGCTGTCTGGTTTGGCTCCATACATTGATCAGGTTAACTTGGTAGTTCTCAACTGTGGGCGTTTTTTTCTCCAGGGGACATTTGGCAGTGTCTGAAGACATTTTTGACTGTTAGAACTTGGAGGATGGTAGCTACTGGCATTTAGTGAGTAGAGGCCAGTGATGCTGCTAAACATGCTACAGTGCACAGGACAGCCCCTGATGTTGTCTGGTTCAGAATGCCGGTGGATACAAAGTTGAGAAACTGAGTTAACTAGACGATTACTATAACTTCATTTTGCATATCATGCTTTGCCTTCACTCGATGGTTTACCTTCACTTTGTGAACTGATGATCAAAATGCATGTAGTTTTGTAAAAATGATGGTATAAAAACTAAAACATGATTCATCATTGTGTGGGAAAGAATGAATTGTCAATGATGTCTTTTTAAAATGTATTCTTCCAATTATGGATTAGTAATCATGAATCTTCAAATATCTTGAACTCTTTTAGAAGTAGACATTTGGTAAATAGGTATCAATCTTGTAAGGAAATGGACAACTCATAAAGGAAATAAACCTATTTTATAAAACTATAATTTCTTTACACTTTCACTGACTTTATGGTGGCTTTTGTCCATGTCTGACAAAAGGGGAGGGGAAGTAAGCATTTTTGAGCACCTTCTATGTGCCAAGAATTTGCTAGTTTCTTTCCATGTGTGAGCTCAACAGCCCTGCAAGACACATGGCATCTCTATTTTATGGAAGAGAAACAGGTCACAGAGAGATTGAGTGACTTGCCTGAGGCCTCACCGATAGAGCTGGGATTTGATCTCAGGTATGCTTAGCTTTAAAATTGTGCTCTTTCTACTGTCATGAAGGGAAAAACAACCAACTTGCTTGAAAACCAGGGAATCCAGTACTGAAATGGAAGCGCTAAGATAGAGTAGAAGAAGCAGTGTGTTGCCTGACAGCATCTTAAGCATACTGTCAAAGAGGTATACAGAAAGGACAGAGAGCAAGAACAAAGAAGGAAGCAAGAAATAGGCGAGGAGGGAGGGCCAGCAGGAGGTAGCAAACACATTCTTGTCAAGTAAATGAGCAGAGGAGAATGCCAAAGGAGCACTCCTGTCTTGGAAAGCCATCCAGAAGGATGGGAGGAAGCAACTCCAGGACTGGCTGGACAATTAAAACCACAGGTGGCAGAGGAATGAGGGAGATTATCTCTCAGGATGCTCATTAAAGGCCTGGCAGATCCTTTCAGGTGGTTGTGACTTTGACAAATTCCCTGAATCTACAAGAGCAGAGCTTCAGGGACAGGGTAGCTCTTTACTTTGGGTTACTGTACTTCAGTGAGGATGGTCTCATTAATAGAACTCCTCCTGTCCTTACCTCCACCTTCAGGAATTTCAGAGTACCTCGCTGGCCTCCTAGCCCAGGGGGCCTTCAATAGGCACCTCTCAGCTTCCTCCTCAGTTGGTTTCTGACCTCACTGAGGTGATACACTATGCAGGCTTTGTCTTTTGTTCCACATCTTGTGTCTTAAAATCAGATCTTCCTCTCTTGGGTCCCATCTTTTCTGATTTCTGCCTCTGCCAGCAACTTTCCCCTGTGAAATCTCTTTTTTGTTCTTTTTGAGAATCCAGACCATTTATTTACTAATTTATTCACTCTCCCTCATTTAAGGGAGAATATGGTTGCAAGTAGCAGAAACCCATTCAAGTTTAAGGAAAAAATAAGTAGGGAGGAGGGATTTGCTGGGAGCATATAAGGATACCTACTAGACATTAAGGGTAAGTAGGGCAGCCAGGTGTCACATGGAGTGGGAATCTGGGGTCAGTTGGAAGATGATGAGGAATATGAACAAAGCCAGTCTCCATCTCTGTCTCTGCTCTGTCTCTCCTATATATATATACACATCTCTGTCACTCTTATTTTCTCTCTTAATATCTATTTTTATATATCTCTTGTGAAAAAGTGGCACTCAAGGAAAGCATGTGTATTTTCTTCATTCAAGTGCTCACCAGGGACAGCCTAGAGTTATGCTGTTGCGACTTCAAATTCAGTGAACCAATAATACAATTGACCTAGCTTGGGTCTAGTCTCTTCTAGGTCCAGTCAGCTGTGGCCAAGGGAGTGAGTCACACATCCACGCCCCCTCAGCAGAGTTATGGAAAAGGTCTCTCTGAGAAAGGGGTATGATGAGTAGATTCTGTAGCAAGGGAGTGTGTGAGTAAGGTGGTGAGGAGGAAAGGACAGCCATTGCTGGGAAATATGCTTGTGCAACATGTAGTTAGAAGCTTGCCTTAGTTCTAGTATTAGGAGGACCAAGACCAATCCAGAAAGACTTTTATAGTCTGAATAGTTAGCTTCTGTTAACCTCTGTCTATAACTAGCCATTTCAATAGCAACTTCAGTATCCTCCTGGAATCTCTAACCTCCACACTCACTTCTTCACTCCTTACCTCTATTGTGCCCCCTAGAGAAGTTCTGGAAGTTATATTGACCAATACCAGCATCAATTCATGTTATTTTACCATAGTAAACCCACCTGGTGCTTTTATATACTATCAGAGTGCATCTTTGATGGAATTAAAACAAATTCTCCCCTTTCTATAAATTACTGTAGTTTCATTGGAGACTTTGGTCTCCACAGTGGATGGGAAAATGGTACTAATTAGGATCTGTACACTTTTAGAAGTGAGTAATAATTTGGTGGTTTCCATTTTAAGGTATAATTGGGCCAGGCATGGTGGCTTATGCCTGTAATCCTAGCACTTTGTGACACAGAGGTGGGAGGATCACTTGAGCCCAGAAATTTGAGACCAGCCTGGGCAACATGGCAAGATCCTGTCTCTACTAAAAAATTAGCCAGGTGTGGTGGTGTGTGCCTGTGATCCTCGCTACTTGTGAGGCTGAGGTGGGAGGATCACTTGAACCTAGGAGATCATGCCTGCAGTGAGCTGTGTTCATGCTACTGCACTCCAGCCTGAGTGACAGAGTAATACTCTGTCTCCCAAAAAAAAAAAAAAAAAAAAAAAAAAGGTATAACCATTTAAGTTCTAAAAACGATCGGCTCATGAGTACATATTATCTGAGAAGGAATGGAAAGAAATTAAAATTCACTGATTCATCCCTTGGAAAAGCTTTCTAAAATATCCATGTGAAATAATATAAAAGTTTCCAAGGAATCCTAAGACCAATAGAAATCAGTAAATCTATGAGATGAAGAGTTGGACAGTGCACGTGATGGCCAGATTTAGAACTTGCTTAAATTTAGAAATGTACTAAATAATAAATAAAACTGCCTTCTCAAAAAGTTTTAACTTCTCTTCGGGATTTTTACCTTTGGGAAGCCATGTACTCTTTGAGAGCTGATGAAAACGTCATAATTTTCCCTAGAAAGGTGTGCATAACCGGAATTGTGCACAACATTTCACTTCCTCATCCCTACTGCTAACTCAAAGGGCATCTCAGGATATTTAGATCAAGATCCTCTGTCTAGATATTACCACTTCATAAAATGTTGCACATGTATTGGGAGTAAGTAGTTCCCAGTGATTAGTGAAACAAATGAGCTTTTGGTAATATGAGACATGTCTTCAGTTCACTGCTATTCAGTTTGTGCTGAGAAATAGGGGGCATGTGCCAGGATTTTGGTGATAAAGGGTATGTACTTGGTAAGGTAGAAACTTGCTGATGGACTGTACTGCATTCACTAAATGTATTCAGATACAATATACTGGAGGTGGTGGATTTTAGTCTACCTTCAGGAATAAGTTACCTTGAAAGAGTTTGCATAGCATTAGGTGTCATAGTAAAGCACGTCTTTAAATATTTTCACTAAGGACTTTTTGTTCATTATGCTTGTCTGTGGGTATGAAAATTCCAAGTTTACCTCTGACAATTCTATTTCACTTATTTGTAATTGCAACTCAAATTTCATACTGCACATGCAATTATGCTGTAGGCATTTGTGATAGAGCAAGGAACGAATGATTTTGGTGAATTATCAAGTGAGGGTTAATTGGGTACCTACCATGTTCCCAGTTATATGCCAAGGGGTGAAGAAGCCACTAAAGAAGTGTAAAGTGCCCTTTCTGTCCCCTTACCATCTTGTGAAAATCATTAGAGGCCCTTTTTCTATGTAGACTGTGAATAAGGAATGCAGTAGTGATATACCTTGTTGGTTATGGGTAGTTGACTCCACCTTGGAGCTTGACGTGAGCATGAAGTTTGGTCTAGGGAAGAAAGCTTCTTGCCTAGTTTATTTACCTTTCTAGAAGAGCCATTGATGTGACCTCTCTCTGTCTTCTGTAGAAGCCTAGCCAGAGTCGAGGAGAGTGGGCACAGTATCCTCCTGACATCCAGCCAGTGTACAGCTTCTGGAAGTGTTTGGGGTGGGGGAGTTGGGAAAGGCCTGAGCCCCTGCCTTTCTCAGGCAAGCATGTAAAGTCTGTGAATCACTTCACTTACCCATTTAGTGTACCCACCTAACTACAATACATTCCCCTGATCAGTAAGAATAATAAACAATCAGTATGGTTTGTAAAGTACTTCCCTAAATGAAATAATGCCGAAGGCCTCATATATGGTATCTCATTTAATCCACATAATGACCTATGAAATAGGTACTGTTATTATTATATGTATTTTTTTTTTATGTGAGCAAAGCAAGGCTCAGAGGAGAGGTCACTTGTCAAAAAGTTACAGTTAGCAAGTGGCAAAGCTAGGGTTGAACCCAGGCAGACTAACTCCAGAGTCAGTCTCCAGTGTCAGGGTTGACTGTAGTATGGAGCGTCTAGCTCTGGGTACACAGGGGATCTTAGGACAGGCAAGGACTCTGAATTAAACAACTTTGAATCCCCTGTAAAATAAAGTCATCCCCTTTCCAAATTCTTTTTTTTTTTTTTTTTTTTTTTCTGAGACAGGATCTCGCTCTATCACCGAGGCTGGGGTGCAGTGGCAATCATAGCTTACTGCATCCTTGATCTTTGGGGCTCAAGCAATCCTCCTTCCTCAGCCTCCTGAGTAGCCAAGACTATAGGCGTGTACAAACATGCTCACCTAATTTTTTTAATTAAATTTTTATTTATTTTTGTAGAGACGGGGTCTAGCTGTGTTGGCCAGGCTGGTCTTGAACTCCTGGCCTCAAATGATCCTCCCACCTTGGCCTCCCAAAGGACTGGGATTACAGGCATGAACCACTGCACCTGGCCCCTTTCCAAATCTTATTCAGTACCTCTGGTGAACCTAAATGAGATAGTCTCAACTTGGTGCCAATCTTGAACCCTACTTAACACTTATCAGATGTTTCCTACCCTCATTGTAGGACATGTAGTGACATTACTACATGACGCTTACATTGTAATCCTAGTAGCGCTAGTTTTTACCTTTGCATCTGATATACTGCCTATTCAAAGAGTTTCTGTGAGCAGAACTGGCAACATGGTGTTAGTGGAGCCTACCTCTGGGTTCCTGCTTTGTTTTCTTTGATGTTGGTTGAGAGCACCAGCTTTGGAGATGGATTACTAAGGTTCCTTTCTAGCTGTGAGACTTTGGTTAACTTTATCTCTCTCACTTTCCTTACCTGTAAAATAGATGTGGTAATAGTTTAAGTTATCCTATTGTTCTTTCCCCTTTATAGAGTCAGTGGAATTAGAATACCTCACTCTTGAAACCAAGTTCAGATGAGCTGCTTAGGAATGGCTAGGAGAGTTTTCTTGACCTAGGTATTGACTCCCATAGTTGGATCCAAGCCAGTTTGTGTTAATTTTCATATGGCTGCCCTGGACAATTCTGGGCCACAGCCAGACCTTTCTTGTGCAAAAAAAAAAAAAAAAAAAAAAAAAAAGGAAAGACTCACTTTACATTTTTCTGGTAGGCTACATTGAAATATGTCCCACGGCATGAGATGGAAAATATAAATTCAGTGTCATTATAGGGAGTAATAGAATAAAAGATGAGGGTGATTTCCCAGTAAACACTATTATCTGAATCCTCAGAAAAGGCAGATGCTTATGTTGCTCAAAGAAAGATCACATGGTTTCCAGATCTACCTAACTATACATATTAATCCAACCAGCTAGAAACATGAGGACTCAGAGGAGATGTTTGATTGATTGGTTTTTATAAACTTTGGCCTGTTTTGCTCATCTCAGTCTACAGAATCCATCTGCTGCATAATATCTGGCCAGCTAAGACTCTTATAACGACACTTTAATAGTTTGTACCAAAGAAATTATCCCCCTAGTCAAGTTCTCTAACTCAGATCTCTGCATTGGCCTTTAGATATGTCTACTGGCAAGCTCACTGGTGCCACCCCATGTGGCACATCAAACAAGATGATGACTGAATGACTGAAATGGATTAAGTCAATAAACATGGAACCATGTGCTGAGCTAGGTGCTGAGGGTAGAGTGATAGAAAAAACTTCCTGCCTGTATGGAGCTTTCATTCTTGTGGGGGTACTAAAAGGAGTCTTGAGCCACTGGGGGAGACCAAGGGGTAAAACAGCTTCAGTGTAGAGAGAGATCAGGAGTTGTTTTATTTGTTTTTGTTTTTTCATAAATCATATTTTGTTGTTGGCAAAGCCTTATTCATCCAAGTGGTGATGTTGAGTAGGGAGGTGGGTTTGGTGGAATTTGCATTCTTGTGGCCTCTGCCAGAACATCATCATGGCATGGTTAGGGTGGATTTGGGGCTGCAGTGGCTTGGAAGTGTTAATGTTGCTTTTTATACTCTTCTTACAAGGAGGTTAGCTTTGAAGGGTGGTAACTGAACAAGATGCATAGTTTGGGGAATCTCTCCCCGCCTTCTATGTGTGACATAGTTGACCATATTTTTAACTTGTAGGGAATGGGCCAGTATGAAGAGGGGCTGTTGGTGGAACCAAGCCTGGAAGAGTAGGGAGACAGATCAGCTTTGGGCAGGAGGTGAGGTTTCTGTTCCTCAAACTTCAGGAGGAGGTGGTCAGAGAAAGTCCAGATAAAGAGACATTAGTAGGTGTGGAGTAGATGTATATTTTAACCTAAAAAGACTGCTTGGTATATCAAAAAGAGAAAGCCCCTACTAGGAATTAAGTTAACTTGGCTTTGATGCCAAATTAGATGTGATGTTGGCCAAATCACCTCCTTTGCCTGGACCTCAGTTTCGCCTGCTGCATCATCATACTGAATACAATTGTTTCCAAGGCTCAACTTGGTTAAAACCTGTCATGACTCTAAGTCACTCAAAAATTTTCAGGAAAATTAAGAGTGCTTTGGTGACAAAAGAAAGTCAATGCTGTTATGACTCATGAGTGCGATTTGATGAGGGCATGGGGCTAGGGTGAGGCAGGTGTAGTTGAAGCAGGCAAAAGTATTTGTGTTGGCTGTCCTATTTGATGTGCTGGTGGTTCTATTCAAGCGCTGCTGATGGGGTGATTTGCTTGCAATGGGATGACACAGCAAGCCCATTACCATGCTTGGTGGAGACAGGAGCTACCAGCATTTCCCCAGGAGGAAATTTTACAAGTAAAGGCTAATTTTACTTTTGCTGTTGATGGCATTTCTCAGCTATACTAATTACCATCCCAATAGAAATGCTGCAAAAATATACCCTATCCTCCCAAGAGTGCAGAGGGGAAAAGAGGTTGTTCTTAAATAATCCAAGAAAAGATTTTACCTGTGGATTCCAAAGCTACAGTGCTTCCTTACTCATGGCTTTCTTGAGTGGCAGATGCCCTGGCTTAAATACAATTTCTGTATTTCCCTTACGTTCAGCATTCGGACTATGTGATCTATTCCCTATTCAGAGTCAATTACAAATAAAATTATTTTAGGAAGAAAACGATAGTTATAGAGTTAATGTTTTGTCTCAGTTTTTAAAAAATATTTTGTAAATTTGGAAATTATATTTTGCTTTCTCCCTTCATTCCTTAATAAATATTGGGGTGTGTACCCATCTGTCTACCTATCTATTCATCCACTCATTAAAATAACATTCCTGAATATAGCAGTTGTTTTGTATATAGTTGTTGAATGAAATGTACAAATATATACAGAGCCAAGGCCTCTTGAGCTCATGAGGCCAGGATGCCTAGGTCCAGTTCTGGCTCTGCTACAAGTTGGCTGTGTGACCCAGGGAATTAGTTGTTAAGATTGAAAATTGGAAGACTTCATGTAAAAACCTGCATTTCTTCATTTCCCTTAATGCCAGGAAGATCTGGTAGCCCTGAGCCCAGTGAGCTGGAGCTAAGCATTGCTGCTTACCTTATGTAGGACGTTGTCTCTCCGTGTTCCTCTGGTCCACTCCTTGGTTGATAGATGTACATTTTTAGTTCAAAGGTGAAATGAAGAACATTTTAAAATTCAAGATGTTGGTAAAATATGGATGTCGTTTGGTCTCAGCATCCTAAGTGAAAACTCTGACTGTACCTGGTGGGGTGGGGGCAGGGGGGAGAGAGAGAAAGAGAGAGAGAGAGAGAGAGAGAGAGAGAGACATCTTTTTCTTTCTTTCTTTCTTTTTTTTTTTTTTTTGAGACAGACTCTTGCTCTGTTGCCCAGGGTGGAGTATAGTGGCGCGATCTTGGCTCACTGCAACCTCCACCTACTGGGTTCAAGCGATTCTCCTGCCTCAGCCTCCCAAGTACCTGGGAATACAGGTGTGTGCCACGACACCTGGCTAATTTTTTTGTATTTTTAGTATAGACTAAAAAATTCACTGTGTTAGCCAGGATGGTCTCAATCTCCTGAACCTCATGATCTGCCCCCCTCAGCCTTCCAAAGTGCTGGGATTACAGGTGTGAGCCACCGTGCCCAACCAGAAGGAACATCTTAATAATTCTCTTGACTTCAAGGAATTTGAGAGCTACCCCCACAGAACTGGAAAATATGAAAGGACCTCATTTTGGATATCTGGGGAAGGAGAAAATAGTAAGTTGTAGCAGGCATTGGTTAATTCTCAAAAGTCAAAGAGAGTTGACATGGTTATGGATAATGATGAAAGTCTGGTGCCTGGCCTAGAGTGGAACAATAGGAAAGGCAGAAAAGTTCTCAGTAGATTAAGGTGCCACCACCACTTTATGCTAAGAAGGCAGATGCAGAGGCCCTTCCAGGGAACATGCTTTGCAGGGGAGGAGCTGCCTTTGTTTGCTTTTCTGATGACTTGGATTTCTACAGCTGCTCATGGTTCTTGAACTTCCTTGAAGAATTACAGGCAGAATTGTGATGAAATCAGCATCCCAACCCTGCCTTTCCTAAGGACACTGTTAATTCCAGTAGTGTTTAGCTTCATTCCAGCAACTACCTTGGATTTTATATTGGGGTAGAAGAGATCAGACAAGGGCTGTGGTTTGTATGGGTGCACATGTGTGCATAGGCCCAGTGCTATAATTAAAGCAGAGTAACCACAACAACAGATTGATGGTTATTTGGTTTGGGGGAGAAATTTCCTGAGGTGTTTCATGTTCTTGTTTTTCTTCAAACCTGCAATATCATTCAGAAGAGTGTTAGGAAATTCAGTAAATCAGAGGGCATTGTGCAATGAGCATTATTCTTTGAAAAAATATAGCTTATGATACACATTTTCCATCAGAAGGTAATATGAATTTGTTAGGAGTTTGGGTGGGGTTTTGGTGTCTGAATGCCATTGTTCTTTTTCCTCTCCCCAGTGGCTGACCAAGGGGACTATGCACTTAGGGACCAGTAGTCAAATGGAAGATGGAGTGTGAGTTTATTAATTCTGAGGATGGGCTCAGTGTCCTTCCATGCAGGGATTTTTTGATTAGGCGAGGAAGCTTACTACTCCCTCCATTCCCAGGACCTAAGATGGCCATACCTGCTGCACACTGACCCCATGGAGCCACCGTGCTCAGGGGGAGATCAGGTTAGCAAGAGAGGAGGCTGCAGTGTGCTTACCACGTGGATGCCCAGAAGTGAAAGAATAAAGGTGGCTTGGCAAGGCCCTGTCCTGAGAGGCTGGAATACTGGGTGGATGGCAGTGCTGCCTGGGGAAGTAGTGTTTCCAGGAATGGTCACCAAGCCAGAGCATGAAGGTGGGAGGCTCGGGGCTGGCTTGCCCTGTTTGGGTCCACAACTTGGAGTGAGGGGCACAACTGTGGGCCTTTTGCACTACAGTGACCCTGTCCACCAGCACAGCATGTCCCAGTCAGTGTCCTGGTCTCTGGCCAGTCATATTAGGCACTCCTTTTTCCATCAGGACCAATAAGGACTGGCTAAGAGGTGTAAGTTGAGGGTGATAGATATTACCTCTCGATGTCCAACCCCCACAGAAGAAATTGGTTAATAGCATTTGTCACAAATGTCCACCCATAAAAATAAATCCTGTTAATATGTCTATCTGTTTTTTTCTAGGCACTGCCATATTCCTGACTTTATAGTTTACCCTTTATCAGTAATTAAGTAGATATTAGAATAAAATAATAGTAATAGCTAACATTTATTGAGAGCTTACTGCATACCAGGCACATGTATTGACTGACTTACTCCTTATAATGACACTGTCATGTGGGTGTCATTTTTGTTCCTGTTTTACAGATGAGAAATTTGGGGTATACAGCTCACAAATGGTGCCAACCATGGAAGCCAACCTAGGTGGCTGGACTCGAAAGTGCCCATCTGTGAACACTGCATAATTATGTCTCTCAAGGTGGTAGATATGAGATACTGAAGAAGGAGCCAGTCCAGATGTCCAAAGACCCAGTGTGTGGCCTGGAGCCTGGCTTGGCTCTGCCACAAACCCGCTGTGTGCTTGACAGCATGTCAATGAAGTCCTCACTCTGAGCCTCAGTTTCCTGATCTGTAGAGTGGGGATGTGGATTTCTGCTCAAGGATTTGGGTGCATGACTCATTATATTAGTTTCATAGCATTGCCATAACAAACTACCACGAACTTGGTGGCTTGAAGCAATAGAAATTTCTTCTCTCACAGTTTGTGGAGGCCAGAAGTCTGAAATCAAGGTGTTGGCATGGTTGGTTCCTTCTGAAGGCTCTGAGGGAGAATACATTCCATACCTCTTTTCATTTGGTGGCTGCCAGCAGCCCTTGGCTTGTTGATGCATCACTGCAGTCTCTGCTTCTGTCTTCACATCACCTTCTCCTTTGTGTGTATCAGTGTGTCAAATCTCCCTCTACCTTTCTTCTATAAGGACACTCGTCATTGGACTTAGAGCTTGTCCTAAATCCAGGTTGATCTCATCTTGAGATCTTTAACGCCAATTATATCTGCAATGACTCTTTTTAAAAATAAGGTCACATTCAAAGTTTCAGGGAGTTAGGCCTTGAACATATGCTTTTTGGGGCCAGTATTCAGTCAACCACACTCACCCTCCAGCTTTTTTTCTGTTGCAGTATGACAACCGTGGATCTTGGAGAAGAAAGGATTAAAGCTAGTTAATGGCTGAAGCCTCCTGGGCAGTTTGGTACAGTGGTTAAGAATATAGAATCTGGAGTTCAGAGCTCCGGTTTCAAGTCCTGGCTCTGCTACTCACCAACCCGGTGACTTTGGAAAAGTCACCAAATCCTTCTGGGCCTCAGTTTTCTACCCTATAAAATGGTGCTAATAAGAGTAGTATCACAGGGTGATTAAATGAATCACTGTATATAGAGTGCTTAGAACAATGCTATGTAAGTGTTAGCTGCTATTATTGTTGTTACTTCCATTTAGAAGTGAAGTTTATGCATATGACTTTAACAGAGGAATGAATTTTGTGAGGGATGCATTTAAACTATAGCAAGGAACAGCCCACAAGTATGCTATTTTCCACTGTATTTTAAATTAGGGTATCTAAATGTGTCTGAAATGTGAGGATTATACTTTCCGGCGTGCTGAAACAATTTTTGGCCCAGTCTTTTTAGATATCCAAGAGAAGCTGAAAGCAGAATGGGGCTGTGCTCACGTTGGATGAGGCAGGCAAGCAGATGGAAGGTGGCAGAGGGAGCATTTTGATGTGCTCATGGAGGAGGCGTTAATATTTCAACATCTTTCTTGTTATTTACAGATAATTTTTATGAGAGATTTTCAAAGATGCTCAGTTTTTTTTTTCTCTTTCCTCTGAGTGGCACAGAATTGCCACAAAGCAATCTGCTAACAAGAAGTTAAAAACTCAACAGTCTCCTGTTTGGGAATTGATTGTAGTTTGAGTTTTGTAACTAAACTGAGGTTAAGCTTTCTGGATTCTCTTTTTTTTCCTGAGATAATTCATCACCTTGCAAAATTCACTCAATAGTCTCGACTCAACAGGAATGATTATTGGTCTAAGTCTTGTGTTACTAATAGATCAGCTAGTTGATTCATATTAATATCATATTCCTACTGTATCCTGGGCGAGGAGGGACAAGTGAAAAGGAGAGGATGTAAATACTTTGAAGTTGGGAACATAGTAGAAGACAGACCTTCAAATAATCTATCACGACATAGTATGGTATCTGCTGTAATCAAGATGCTTGGAGTAGTTAAGAGCAAGCCCTCTAGAGGCAGACATACCTGCATTTAAAACTTGCCTCTACTGCAGTGAGCCAAGATGGCAACACTACACTCCAGCCTGGGTGACAGAGGGAGACCGTATCTCAAAACCAAACAAACACCAAAACCAAAGCAGACAAACAAACAACAAACTACCTCTAAAAACAACCCCCCAAAAAAACTCCAAACTCTTAACATAGCTAACCAGCTATTTGGTCTTTTCGAGTTTCTGTTTCCACATCTGTAAACTGGGGTTATTTTACTGTTTGTCCCATAGTGAGGTTTAAATGACATAATATATGCAGAGTGTTTAGCATGTCATTTGGCACATAGTAAGTGCTCAGTAAATGTTAGTTATTATTACAGGAATAACGTGCTGTGGGAAGAGTTCTCTATAGAGTAATTTTGTTAATTTATTCGTATGGCTTGATATTTATGTATCACATTGTGTGGTACGTTTAATGAATACATGCTTTATTGCTTGTGTTTAAATCTTTCACCAAAGTTCATTTACTAAATTTATATTTTATGTCACAGGGACATAAATTAAGATCAGTTTGCTCTCTCTCTATATCCCAAAATTTGACATTTTGGATACAGCTTTGCATATAATTTTTTAAAAAGCCATCGCTTTTTAATTACTGGCACTAATACTTAGACACTGAAAAAGATAACTCTGTTTCAGGTTCTAAGGAAAAAAGCCTCACCCAGGCCAACTGGGGTAATGAGGCTTCATTTTAAGAAAATAGGAACAGCACAGACTTTTGCAGTCTCAGGTCTGCCCACAACAGCTTATGACTTTGGGTAAGCCAACTTCTTAGAGATGCTTCTTCAGCTATAAAAATGGGGATAGTGATTCTTGCCTCAGCACTTTCTAGTGAAGACTACATGAGATAGTGTGGAAAGCCCATAGCACAGAGCACAGAGTATGTGTTCAGCAGATGCCGTTATTACTCAAATGGTATTAAGAGAGCTGGAATCTTCTAGAAATCTGATAATAGGTACCAAGGTATAACTAGGGATCAGGGAGTTGAAGACACACGGTGTCACTAGGGGCTGTGGTGGTAAGAGTTTTAGATCTTTATTCAAGAGTTCAGTTATTAAAATGTCCTAGCTATAATTTTTTCTCTCCCTGTCCACTTTTCTCCCTATCTCCAACTGCCTTATTCTTCTTATATTTCTGGTAAAATTCCTGAGAGAATCCGATCAGTTCATTTAAATATCACCAGCCCTTTGTGAGCAGAGGTTTTTGTTTTTGTTTTTGTTTTCCTTCTAGCTTTAGTTAGGTATAATTGGTATGCAAACAAACAATGCAATGGGTTTTTTTTCTTTTTCCAGTTAAAGCATACGTTTTAATTTTAGCATTTTAAAGTCATTGTTTCCCCACACAGTCATGATTTTCCTAAAATTGAAATAGTCTAATACAGGAACGCTAACCTTGGGACTCTATATAATCCTAGGAGGATGACTGACTTGGCTGGCAATTAGTTTGATTTTATATATATATATATTTTTTTTTTTTTTTTTGAGACGGAGTCTCGTTCTGTCGCCCAGGCTGGAGTGCAGTGGCGCGATCTGAGCTCACTGCAAGCTCCGCCTCCCGGGTTCACGCCATTCTCCTGCCTCAGCCTCCCGAGTAGCTGGGACTACAGGCGCCCCCCACCTCGCCCGGCTAGTTTTTTGTATTTTTTAAGTAGAGATAGGGTTTCACCATGTTAGCCAGGATGGTCTCCATCTCCTGACCTCGTGATCCGCCCGTCTCGGCCTCCCAAAGTGCTGGGATTACAGGCTTGAGCCATCGCGCCCGGCCATATTTTTTTAAATATAAAAAAAATCAAACACAAACAAAACCCTGCACATAATTAATGCCTACAATTTGGTGAGCCTGGACACATGCGTACATGCATACGCTCTGAGCAGAGTGTTGGTACAATGCGAAGCCCTAGGTTTCCGGGAGGATGAACCACTTGGAGGTCACGTGTCACCTCTTGCCCAGTGAGCGAGCAGGTGTGGTGCCTCATGGGAGTCGCTGGCCTCCAGGAACACAGGAGCGTGTGTGAGACAACTGTTAGGTGTTCTTGTCACTGGACTGATGACGACATGGGTAGAAGAGATCCTGGATATGGGGATGTGATTTGATTCCTGCCCGTCTCACCTGCTTTATCTTGACCACTCCCAACGCCTAGCTGGGCGACAGCTACGCCAGCCTCGTGAGTTCCTCAGGCGCGCGTGCAGAGAGCTATGCCTTCGGGCCTTTGCACGCACTGCCCCGCCTGTGTTGCTGCTGCTCCTGGGGAACAGTGGGCTTCCTGCCCTCTCAGGCTTTAGCCAGATGTTACCCACTCGGGGAGCCCTTCTCTCCTGATGCTGTCTGAAGGAGCCTGCCAGCCCTTACCTTACTACCTCGTTTAGTTTTTTCACCACACTTACTGCAATGTCTTTGCTTATTCCTCTGTTGTCTGTCTGATAATAGATAAGTAAATATCTATTACTCATATATTTCTGGAATGTCCCATTATACCAGGAACTGTTCAGTACGTTTATTTGGAATGGATGAGCGATGGCTCTCCAGGCATTGTGACCATTACAAAGCATAATTGTGTGTGTCAGGGAAGGGGGATGTGAGCATATGTTGGGGTGTGTGTGTGTGTGTGTGTGTTTGGGGGAGAGAGTCCCCAGGGAACCTCTGTAGTCCCACATTATACCTATTTCCCTTTCTTAACCCAGATTGCTTGGGTTCAAATCCTGCTTCCTTTACTGGCAACCTTCAGCTGTGTGTCCTTGGGCAAGCAACTGTCTGTGTTTCAGTTTCTCATCCATAAAATAGGGATAACAATTGTGCCTACCTCATAGGATTATGTGAGGATTACTTTGTAAAGTGCTGAGAGAAGAGCTCAGCACAGAGGAAGGCAACTCCACACATTTGTCTTTACTATTATGAAGTACTGGGAAGATGCTGGGGTTACAGTGCTGAGTTGAGGGCTATCCTCTGAATGAAGGTATCCTGAGTCTCACAAAGGCTGGTGGGGTGAGGTGGACATTATTTCTTCACTGATACAGAAATACATCATTATAAAATGTGTGATGCTTTGAAGGATATTCAAGGTGCTACAAGCCATATACATGCAGGGACCTTGTTTGGCTTTGTGCTAGGGACACTGGTTGAGAAGGCTTCCCTGTGGAGGTGACATTTGAGCTGCAGCATGAAGACAGAGAGTAGGACTTTGCAAGGCCAAGGGAGGAGCTGGTGGTGGGGGAATAGTGTGTGCATCTGAAGTGACGGGAGTACAGGGAAACAGGTTTAGGGTGTATCTCCCCACAATCATGTTCCGAGTGGTCCCTAGGCCCATCACAAGAGATTCTGATTCAATTGCTAGGACCTGTTCTGGGCATCAGGATTTTGACAAGCTCCCCATGTGACTGTAATGTGCAACCAGGGTGGAAAGTACTGCTCTTGGCTTGTTAGAAATGCAGACTCTCACCCCTCTGCCCGACCTAGTGAATCAGACCTGCATTTTCACAACATCCCCAGGTGATGTGTATGCATGCAATAAGTGTGAGAAGCTCTGCTTTGTGGATAGACTCACCCAAAGTTGGTCAAAAGAATAGGTTTCTGAGTCTTGTCCCAGAAATGCTGATGGAGAAGGTCCAGTGTGGGGTCTAGAAATCAGCATTCATAAGAAATACCCTATGTGGTTCTGAAGTGATTGATTGAGACCAGACTTAAGAGCATGCTCTCAAGAATGTCAGAATGGGAATTAGAGAGGACGTGAGAAGGAAGTGGACTTGGACTTAAACCCCGGAATGCTTCTGGCCTGATGAAGTCTGGGGCCTCCCTCCTGTGAATCCATCTGCAGAATTCTAATACTTTTTGATCTTCTAAGCTTTCAATAAAACTTGGAAAAAGGACAGTGTTCACAATAGGAATACTAATAGTCTATTAAATTTGGGGGTGGATGAAAGTTGTTGGGAGTAGTGAGATTAGTGGTTTGGGTTCCTCTGGAATAGTCTTTATCAGCTCTTGAGACGAGTTGTTTTATGTGGCTCAGAATAATAAAAAGACACTTATCCTGTCTGTCTTAATTTTCCAGATGGCCTCCAGGAAAATTTCCAAGCAGAAATCACATTTATTCAGTTCAAGAATCCACTGGGAAGATGATATAGAAAAGCCAGATTCTCATTGACTTTGAACTTAGTGTTTCTCTGAATTATTGTCTCTCTGGATTTTTAAAACTTTGTTTAGTTTGTTCTTTCCATTCCTCCTCTGCAACTTTCTGACTTCTAATTAATCTAACTTTTCTCTTGGTCTGTATAACAAAATTAAGAGGTAATTTAATAGTGAGTTTTTGCATTTATTGAGGATTGAGTTTGATTTTTTTACCTCTCTCTTTCCTATAAACACAATAATACTGTTCAAGTTAGAGAAGGTTTTGAATGTGTCTTACGTGCATCATGCTCTCCTAGGCACTGCAGGGTGTGAGCAGGACTGGCTATATTATTTGCAAGACTCAGTGTAAAATGAAAATATAGGGCCCTTGTTCAAAAATTATTAGGAATTCCAACATGGTGATAGCAGAACATTATTAAAGCAAACACAGAGCTCTTCTAACTCTGGGCCCTGTATGCTCCATAGGCCATGCCCATGAAGCCAGCCAAATGAGTGTGAGGTCCTGGGGTACCCAGCAGGGAGTCACCACAGTTACAATAAGAGGGTGAAATTTATTCTACCTCAACCCCTTTGTGTACATCCCTGGGGCCTGTAGCCCTTCCCCACTCTGGTCTGACTCCTCACACCACTGGATTAGATAAAGATAAAGCAAAATGAGAAAAGGATAAGAATGACTGTAAAAATTTAATATCTTTGGAATTAATTTAGTAGAAGAATAAAAATAATATTGATTTACAAATCAAGAGAGCATCTTACAGGTGTTGTCATAGGTCTAATACTTTTCTTCACTGTTTACATGATTCAGTCATTTACATGGAATATATTTGAGAACATTGTAGGACTTAAAGACACCCAGTCATTGGGTACAAAAGTCTGTGGTACATGTGACCATGAAGTTCCATGAAGAAGGCCCAAGGAGCCTGCTGATCACAAGTTTATTATATACTTCTGGTGTGATGTGACGGATGGGAAATTATCAAATGTAGATGAAACTAATGCACACTGAAGCTATATTGAAAGCAGCATGGTATCCAGCTTAAATAAACTGATGGTCTCACTTTCAGACCTTTCCTGAAGCACAGCCTTCCCTTCTGTCCTTTTGTAAACTGGAAGATGATAGAAGACAGTGAAGAATTGGGTTGGTGGGGATTTGGAAACCAGATCATATGATGACAGACTGAGGATGTTTAGTCTGGAGAAATATGGACTTCTAGAATGAGTGAACATTTGATCAGTGACCTCAGATGTTTGAGTCTTCCAGTACAGTGCTTCTCAAACTTTAGGATGCACACTAATTACCTGGGGATCTCGTTAAAATGAAGATTCGGATTTAATAGGTCTGTTAAGGCCTGGGATTCTGTATTTCTAACAAGTTTTTAGATGATGCCGATACTGCTGGTCCGTGGACCACACTGTGAGTGGCAAGGCTCCAGAGGAGCTCTGTCCAATGGAACACTGCAGGGATGGGAATATTCTATATCTGCATTGTCCCATGTGGTAACCACCTGCTGCTCTGGCTTTTGAGCACTGGAAAGGTGGCTAGTGTGACTGATAAACCAAGTTTTTGATTTTATTTAATTTCATTTAAATTTAAATAGTTACATGTGGCTAGTGGCTACTGTATTGGATAATACAATTCTAGAGGATACAACTAAAACCATTGGAACTTAAAGGAGTTTAGACTTCATTTTCATTGTATGAGTTTTGAAACAGTTATAGCTGTTTGGTACTGAGAAGGCACCTAGAAAATTAGAATAGTATTTAAGTCAATGACCATCTATAAGGAATACAGAAGAAAGGCCACTTCTACTGAGTGGGGAAATGGATCCAAGAGGAGGTAGCGTGTAATTGGAATGGAGGGTTAATCTACTTAACACAGTGGTTCTTAGCTAGGGACAATTTTGCTCTCCCAAGGACAAGTGGCAATGTCTGGAGACATTTTTGGTTACCACAATTGGGAGGAGTGCTACTGACATTTAATGGGTAGAGGCCAGGGATGCTGCTAAATATCCCACAATGCTGAGAAGAGTCCCTTGCAACAAAGAATTATCCAGTCCAAAAAGTCAACAGTGCTGAGGTGGAGGAACCCTGCCTTAACTTATACAGAGCTTTTATAAATCAATAATAAAAAGGTTAAAAATAGAGTAGAAAAATTAGTGAAAACGAGCATAGACAATTCCCAGAAAAAAGATACAACCAACCAAACAAAATTTAGGGAATGATGCTCAATCTTACTGCTAATAAAATATGTGAAGGTTAAAACAGTGAGATTATATTTAGCTATCATATTGCCAAAGTTTGAGCTATCATATGCAAAGTTTAATGCACAATGGTGGGCAGAGAAGTGAGATGGACCCTAATCAGTATTAGTGGGGTTGTCAGTTGCCCCAGCCCTCCTAGGGGGTAGGTCGCTGTTATAATCAATACTTAAGTGCACACACCCTTTGAGGTAGGAGGCAGGACTTGACTCTGGAGATGGGGACTTGAATGCAGGACCAGATAGAAGACTAGCTGAAACAGGGAAGAGATGAAAGCATCTCTCCATAAGACATGCCCACCTGTGCCATATCGGTTTACCATCACCATGGCAACACAGGGAGGTTACCACTCCTTTCCATGGCAATGACCTGAGGACCTAGAAGTTACTACCCATTTTCTAGAAATTTCTACATAGTCTGCCCCTTAATTTGCATGTCATTAAAAGTGCATATAAATACAGCTGCAGAACTGCCCCTGAGCTGCTACTCTGGGCACACTGCCTGATATAGTTTGGCTCTGTCCCCACCCAAATCTCACCTTGAATTTTAATAATCCCCACGTATCAAGGGCTGGTCCAGGTGAAGATAATTGAATCATGGGGGTGGTTCCCCCATACTGTTCTTGTGGTAGCAAATTAGTGAATAAGTCTTATGAGATCTGATGGTTTTATAAATGGGAGTTCCCCTGCACAAACTCTCTTGCCTGCTGCCTTGTAAGACATGTCTTGCTTCCCCTTTGCCTTCTGCCATGATTGTGGGGCCTCCCCAGCCTTGTGGAACTGTGGGTCAATTAAACCTCTTTCCTTTATAAATTACCCAGTCTCGGGTATGTATTTATTAGCAGTGTGAGAACAGAAAAATACACCTCCTAAGGAGTGGTCCTGCCTCTGCTGCTGCTGTCCACTGCTGCTTCAATAAAAGTTGCTGTCTAACACCACTAGGTTGCCCTTGAAATCTTTCCTGGGTGAAGGCAAGAGCCCTTCTGGGCTAAGCCCCAATTTTGCATCACCTTTGCCCAGCAGCTATTCAACTTCTAATAATTTATCCTGGAGAATAAATTCTGCAGAATAAATGGTACAGATTCATATAGATGTATATACCTGCAAATTTATGATAACATCATTGAAATTTGGAAAGAAACTATGCAACTTCAAGGATTGGCACATTGATGCTGTGGAATATTCTGCAGCTATCTGCATGATGAAGTGGGCTTTGATGTATGGAAGGATGTTGATGATAGAAATAAGTATCAATCGGGTTACAAAGCATAATTTATGTAGAAAAAGATTTGTACATGACCATATGTTTACATATGGGGAGATGGATGAATACTGGGACTAGTTTTTAGGGAATTTGGGTTTGGTCAACCACTCTTTTACTCTGTCTTTCTTGAAAAATCTGTTAATTCAGAATCTCAGTTGATTAATTTGTAAAGTAAGAGTAACTCCTGTGTAGTCTACTCACTTCACAAGATGTCTAGACCAAACAATGTTGATTCGTAAAAAGGCAATATGCATTTTATTTTATTTTATTTTATTTTATTATTTTTTTGAGACTGAGTTTTTGCTCTGTCGCTCAGGCTGGAGTGCACTGGCATGATCTCAGCTCACTGCAACCTCTTCCTCTTGGGTTCAACCAATTCTCTGCCTCAGCCTCCTGAGTAGCTGGGATTACAGGTGCCCACCACCATGGCTGGCTAATTTTTTTGTATTTTTAGTAGAGACAGGGTTTCACCATCTTGGCCAGGTTGATCATGAACTCCTGACCTCGTGATCCACCCTTCTCGGCCTCCCAAAGTGCTGGGATTACAGGCTTGAGCCATTGCGTCCGGCCAGCAGTATGCATTTTTTACCTCCAGGTGGTGGTAGCACTGGCCTAATTTTAAATTATTTGAGCTTTTGTGATGCACAGATTCAAGGAGAGCTAGAAAAGTTCACAGGCTGTTTTCCCTAGGAATTGTTTAGGTTGTACAATCTTGGGACTTGCCTGCTTTTCCCTTTTCATGCGATTGTTAGTGGGAGAAAACAAACCAGAAGAGGGTGTTGCAAGAATAAAGCAGCTTTTTTTTTTTTTTAAGGTGTGACCTTAACTCACTGCAATTTCTGCCTTGTAGGTTCAAGTACTTCTCCTGCCTCAGCCTCCTGAGTAGTTGGAATTATAGGCGCCCGCCACCATGCCCAGCTAATTTTTATATTTTTATTAGAGATGGGGTTTTACCATGTTGGCCAGCCAGGCTGCTCTCTAACTCCAGACCTCAAGTGATCTGCCTGCTTTGGCCTCTCAAAGTGCTGGGATTATAGGTGTGAACCACTAGGCCCGGCCTGAAGAGTCTGTTATGTTAGACCTCCAACCTGATTTTCTCCCTGAACTTTCAGATCTGTGTATCTGATTGCCCACTGGATAACTCCACTTCTTAATGGCCCACAGGAAACTCAGTTTAGTATGTCTGCAACAGAATTTACCTTCTTGTCTTACAAAAAATCTTTACAAGTGTGTGTTTGTTTTTAAAATTAAATTAAATTTTATTTTTTATCTCAGCACTACCATCTCCCTAGTTATTCAAGCCAGAAACCTGGCAGATACATTTTACTCCATTCTCCACATCCTCATGTACAGGCATCAAACTCAAGCCTGTGGATTTGAACCCAGTGTGTCTTTATCCCTACTATGTCTTCTCTAGTTCAGGTCCCCATCATCTCTCGCCTTTGTTTCCCTAAGGTCTTCTGACTGGTGTCCTTGCAGCCAGGTAGGTAATCTTTTTACGCTCTCACGATTCTCTTATTCTGTGGCTTAAAACCCGATATTCTCCATTGCCTATTTCCAGTTTCATGACTCCCTCTTTTTTTTTTTTTTTTTGCAAGATTGTGGTTAATAAAGCTGATACAAATTGTTTCACAGTATGGGTGTTGGGGTTTCTCTCATTGGCATCCCTTTTTAAAAAGAAGTTTGGAACATAGATTTCTTAGCGTAAGTCAGACGAAATTATTCTTCTCTTTTGATATTTGATTGATGTTCCACTTACGTATCAGCCTAAAATCTGGGCCACAGAGTAATGAACATAGTAAAAACAGGTATTAGCAAAGTCATTCATTAGAATTTTGTTTCCAGTTTATTGGTGGAAAATAGTAATTGGTTTTTAGAAAAAAGGTCTTGATATTGCAGATTTGTAGGAAAATTAAATGTGCTTGAAGTAACCTTAGCATGTAGTACTTTTCCTCCTTTTAATTCATTACAGTCAAATCAGGCCCTTCCTTCTGAAAAATATTCAGCACACAGGGTTTTGGATTAATGCATTGTTCACAATAGGATATTAAATAGTGAAATTGCTTAAATTATTTTCTTCTGATGTGGTATTACTGTATTTCAGATATTTATAACTATACTGCTCAGATTTTAGTTTAATTTTTTTGGCATGCACTAGAAAAAATTTATAGAGAATTTTGAACATGGAGAAATATAAACAGAATAGTGTTTCTATTTCTGTGACCCACTCAGCCCCCATAACCATCACCTTTCCCTAATCCATCAACCTGTCGTCACTCCTATGCCATCAAAACCCCAACTACCACCTCCTCCTCTAATATTTTGAAGCAGATTTCAGATATCCTATCAGTTCTTCCATAAATGTTTTAGTATCTATCTATAAATGATAAGGACCTTTAAAAAAGTTTTAAATATAATACTGTTATCACATGCACTGAAAAATTAGCAATATTTCTTTAATACCATCAAATATTCAGGCAGTGTTCAATTTCCAGTTGTCTCATAAGTGCTATAGTTTTTTTTTTTTTTTGAAGTTTGCTTAAATCAGAATTCAAATAAGGACTACACATTGTGTTGGTTAATATTTTAAATGTCTCACTTACTTTTTTCTGTTTGTTATTTAGTTATTGAAGAGACCAGGTTGTTTTTCCTATAGTTCCCCTACAGTGTGGATTTTGTTGATTGCATCCCTGCAGAGAGTTTAAAATGTTGCTCTGTTCTTTGTGTTTCCTGGAAATTTCTAGTTGAATCTAGAGGTTGAATAAAAATCAAGTTCCTTTTTTTTGGTGGGGGAGGTTTGTGCTAAATTTTGGAAAGTTAATTCTTCAGAGTAGTTCTCTTTTAGGGAAATAATATACATTATTTGGAATAAAAAATGTGCTGAGAACTAAGGTTCTTGATTTCTTTGTTATAAAATGTATGTGCACCTGTAAAATATTGTTATATGAAGCATTCTGCAGTACTCTTTATCTAGTCTTGGTATATTTATAATCATGAAGAGGGGATATGGGAAGATTCTAATTTATTAGTGAAGTTTTAATTTTTTAAGCTATATATAGTGAATGTAATGAAATAATTTATTGGAGTAATTGAGATTTTCAGCTTGGTTCCCCCTGCCAACGTTGACATTATCAACTACTGTGAAGTGACTATGAATTTCGAAGGTATTTTGAGTTCTTAGCGTATCTATAGTCCATGCTTGCGTCCTTCCCTGCATATGTAATAAGCCAGAACTCTGGAAGGACTTGCCTACTACTGTGAGTCTGCATCGATGTAAGGCTAATGTGATTTTGAATAGAAGTATGCAGGCTCTAATGGTTTTGGATTGAAGCATTTACTGTAACCTCTGTGGAGTGGCTGGTTTGTTACCCATGCATCTATGACAGAAAAATTCAATTCATTTAAGCCTATGGCATGAATAGCACGATGTTTGAGCCCTGTGGTAGGAAGGTATTCTACTTGCCTGGGGATTGGTGGTATGCTTTGTTGGCTCCACCTCATTTATTATCTGTGCCCACTTGATATGGCTATCTTGTACAGAGGAAGAACTGGGACTGAATGTCAGCAGATTTAAGTTCTAAACCTGGTTCTGCTGTATAGTTGGCAAATCTAGCAAATAAATGTACAGGATGCAGCCATGCATGGTGGCTTATGCCTATAATTCCAGCTGTTTGGGAGGCTGAAATGGGAGGATTGCCTGAGGCCAAGAGTTCAAGGCTAGCCTGGATAACATAGCAAGATCCTGTCTCAAATAAATTACAAAATTATTCAAGTGAGGTGGTACATGCCTGCAGTCCTAGCTATGTAGGAGGCTGAGGTGAGGGGATTGCTTGAGCATAGGAGTTACAGTGAACTATGATCATACCGCTACTGCACTCCAGCCTGGCCAACAGAATGAGACACTGTCTCTAAAAAAAACAAACGTATATATATATCTCTCATATCACTCAGTGAATTTGATTTCAGAAAAATGAGGGATACTTTTTTAGTATGTCTTAAAAGTTACCTGTGACATACTTATATTAAAAATTATTTTTGTTTATCTGAAATTCTCATATTCGGTGTTCTGTATTTTATCTGGCAACCCTACTCTTCTGGGAGCTATTGTTTGACTTTGGCAAGTTACTTTACCTCTTTGGGTCTTAAACCTCATTTGTAAAATGAAAGAATTGGAATAGGATTTCTAAAGCTGCTTATATTCCTCTTGTAGAAAATTGTCCAAAAATACTCTCACATAAGTGTACAAAAGAGATATGTAGGAATGTTCTTTGTTGCTTTGATTAAATTTCACATTGGAAGTAACTTGTGGTAGAGATTGTATTATTTCCAATTCTATTTTCCCCCACATACTCTAGCAACATACATAAACTCAGTTTATGGTGGGCACATAGTTACCTGGAGTAAAGACTACATTTCCCAGCCTTCTTTGTGACAAAGTATGCCCATATAACTCAGATAGGGCCAATGGGATGTTTGAGTATGAGGAGTATACAACTTCTGGGAATTACACTTAATGAAAGGTATGTCTTCTCTTTTGTTCCCCCTTTTTCTGTTGCCTGGAATGTGGACACTGGGAGGGAGTTGGAGCAGCTGTCTGGGACCATGGGTGAACTTGGGAATGAGGCCATGCACGGTGGAGTAACAAGAGGGCAGGGGCATGGGCATTTGATACTGTAAAGTACCACAGCAACTTTACAATATCAAATTGTAAAGAAGTACTATCTACTTCCACAGATTTTTGTGATAGAGAAAGACAATTTTGTTTAAGCCACTGTTATCTTGAGTACAGCTGGACCTTATCCTAAATAATACACAAACTTGATATCTGTGGGGTGAGACTGGCTAAGCTATGGTATACCCATAAGATGCAACATTGCAAAGCCTTTAAGAAAATAATAAGGTGGTGTTAACTATGTTTGTATGTACCAATATGAAACAGTTGCATCTTTATATAAGTGGAAAAAAGCAAGCTACAGAACAGAGTGCATGCTACCATTTATGTAAGGAAAACGGACCACAGGAATACACGCATTTGTGTCGACTTGTCTCTGAAAGAATAGCCAAGACACTGGTCATTGCTGGGCTGCTGGAAACTGAGTCTCCCTCTCCCTCTCCCTCTCCCTCTCCTTCTTCTTCTTCTCCTCTTTCTTTTTTTTTTTTTTTTTTTTTTTTGACAGAGACATGCTCTGTTGCCCAGGCTGGAGTGCAGTGGTGCAATCATGGCCCACTGCAGCCTTAACCTACTGGGCTCAAGTGATTCTCTTGCCTCAGCCTCCCAAGTAGCTGGGACTACAGGTGCATGCCACTGTGCCTGGCCCATTTTTAAATGGTATCTTTTTGTACTCTTTGAATTTTAAAACAAAAACCATTTAAAAACTTTTAAAACAAAAACTGTTTCTTAAAAGCCCTGACATGCTGCTGAAACTCTCTAGAACATTGTGTACAGGCATTGTCCTTTGGCTGTGGAGATAACCCAGGCAGAGTCCTTTGTCTTCTAGGAGCTTGTGCCCTAACAGAGGGTAAAGACAGGGGAACTGATTACCATTCAGTGGCTTGAGGTAGGGAGTGGTTAAGTTTGAGAGTAGAGAAAGGAAGGGCTGTGGGAGATGAGAAAAGTGGGGCAGAGATTTTTCACAGTAGAAGGCAGGAAGTAGCCACTATTCCTAGTTATTGGAAACAATTGTAATTTCTATCTCCTGTCTATCCTCCTTCCCATGCTTCAGGAAGGGACAGTTCTCCTTTGAAAAAAATCTTTCTGTGCTTGTAAAACTAATGCATATTGTTTGTAAAAACAAAAAAGAAAAAACAAACCCTAAAACTTGAAAAATATGTGTAATGTAGAAAATGGAAATCCCATCACTCTAAAATAACTGTCATTAAACTGAGAATACATTCCTTCATATTTTTCCTATGACCGTATTAACATTGTGAACACATACTACTATATCCTAACTTGCCTTTTTTGTTTAACAATACGTCTTGGCCACCTTCCTATGTGAGCATGTGTCAAACCACCTCGTTGTTTGTTTGTTTTTGTTTTTAGAGATAGGATCTTCCTTTGTTGCCCAGGCTGACCTTGAACTCCTGGTCTCAAGTGATTCTTGTGCCTCAGCCTTCTAAGCCACTCCACCATGCCTGGCTCCATCTCATTGTTTTAACAACCGTCAAAATATTCTATTGAGTGGACAAACTGTATTTTTATTTAACCAATCTTTTGTTGTTACATCTGGTTTGTTTCCAGTTTTTTAGTATTGCCAATACCCAATTGAGCAAGAATGTCTGAAGAATAAACTCCTAGAAGAGAATTTCTAAGTAAAAGGATATGAACGTGAAAGTTTTTAATAGCTATTGCCAAATTGCCCTCCAAGTGGTTGTACGAATTTCTGCTTCCTGGAGCAATGCATGTGAATTCCCTCATTAACCACAAATTTTCCAATCCTGGTCTTTTTATCAGTATTATAAGCCAAAAAGATTGAATCTCATTTTAACTTCTTTAATTCTTTGTGAGCTTAGCATCCACTTGGAGTTCCTCTCTGGTGAACTGTCTGTTCATCTAAAAAAGGAGATCCCAACCCACTGGTGAAAGTGTTTTCGTGGACATCTCATTCAAGGTATAGCAGTCTCTGATTGCATAACTTGCTAAGCCACAAGAAACTCCAGTTTCCCTTTTAACATTTTGTATGAGGCCATTCTTGCATTGCTATAAAGAAATACCTGAGACTGGGTAATTTATAAAGAAAAGAGGTTCTACCGGCTTTACAGGAAATACGGTGCTGGCAACTGCTCGGATTCTGGTGAAGCCTCAGGGAACTTTCAATCATGGCAGAGGGCCAACAGGAAAAGGGGCACATCACATGGCAAAAGCAGGAGCAATGGAGTGAGAGAATGGGGAGGAGGTGCCACACACTTTTAAATGCCAGATCTTGCAAGAACTCACTGTCACGAAGATCCCATGCTTTGAGGGATCCAAACACCTTCCATCAGACCCCACCTCCAGCATTGGGGATTACATTCAACATGAGAGTTGGATGGGGACAAATTTCCAAACTACATGACAATTGAAGACCAAATTCAAAGCAAATATTAAAGTATTTAAGATTGGAGATAAGGTACTTAAAGACCCTGGCACTTTGGTTTTCATAGCTTAGAGTCTGAAATTTTAAAATAGCTTTATGAGATGTAATTCATATATCAAGGAATTCAATCATTTACAGTGTGCAATTCAGTGAATTTTTTTTTTTTTTTTTTTTTTTTTTGAGACGGAGTCTCGCTCTGTCGCCCAGGCTGGAGTTCAGTGGCCGGATCTCAGCTCACTGCAAGCTCCGCCTCCCGGGTTCCCGCCATTCTCCTGCCTCAGCCTCCCGAGTAGCTGGGACTACAGGCGCCCGCCACCTCGCCCGGCTAGATTTTTGTATTTTTTAGTAGAGACGGGGTTTCACCGTGTTAGCCAGGATGGTCTTGATCTCCTGACCTCGTGATCCACCCGTCTCGGCCTCCCAAAGTGCTGGGATTACAGGCTTGAGCCACCGCGCCCGGCCAATTCAGTGATTTTTAAAGTATATTTAAAGAGATGACCAACTATCACTACAATTAATTTGAGACATATCATCACCTAAAAAAGAAACAACTCACCCGTTAGCGGTCATTCTCTATTTCTCCCAAATCCCCCTGGCCTAGGCAACCACGACTTTCTGTCTCTACATATTTGCCTGTCTGGACATTTCATATCAATAGGAGTATATAATATGAATTTTTTTGCAACTTTTTTTTAACTTAGTGATGTTTTTAAGATTCATTCATGTTATAGCATGTATCTGTTCTTTATTCTTTTTGTTGCCAGATAATATTCCATTGTATGGATATACCACATTTTGTGTATCCATTTATCAGTTGATGGACATTTGTGTTGTTTCTACTTTTTGGCTAATATGAATAATGCTGCTGTTAATATTAGTATACTAGAATTAGAATTGCTGGGTCATATAAATTTATGTTTAACCTTTTTAGGACTATTAGACTGTTTTCCAAAGGGGCTGCTCCCTTTTACATTTCCACCAGCAGTGTAAAAGGGTTCTAGTTTTTCAACATCCTTGCCATCACCTGCTATTATCTGTCTTTTTGATTATAGCCATACTAGGGGGTATTAACTGGTATCTCACTGTGATTTTGGTTTGCATTTCCCTTATAGCTGATGATGTTGAACATCTTTTTATGTGGTTATTGGCCCTTTGTATGTCTTCTTTGAAGAAATATTTATTCAGATCTTTTGCCCATTTCGTAACTGGATTATTTGTCTTTTAATTGTTCATTTGTAAGAAGAGTTCTTTATATATTCTAGATTATATTGATTTTTATAGCTTGGAGAAAGTTAAAAAGTCAGACAGGTCAGAAATAGCTGAGAATATGTTGTGCAGTGATTTCGTCATCCTGTAGTTGTAAAGTAGCTTTAATGTTACTGGCGTTACCTATAAAACAGTTTCACTAAAAGTTTTATTTGAAATATTAGTAATATTTGGAGTTTATGTTGAATTTTCAACAAGAAAATTAATTTCGTCTCTGTAGTTTGAGATTCTCATTAAAGTTTTATTCTGGGTAATTTAGCGTCAGTTAAACATGCTTATTTTGCCTACAGTAAGGTTCTTTCCCACAGCATAATAGTTTTCACTTCTGCTTTGGTAAATAAGAAACCTTGCCACGGGAATGTTGACTGACCTTTGGACAAGCAAGTGCATCTCATGAGAATGCCTCACTTATGCCTTTTAGCTAGTAGAGAAAATTCTCTACTTATCAAAGGCAGTGAGCTGGAGACCAGGTCAGAGGTCACTGGATGGAGTAAAATTGCAGGGGAGTAAAAGAGAATTAGAATTCCTTTTTTTTTTTTTTTTTTTTGGCTGTACCTTACCCCAGACCTTGTAGGAGACATAAAAGTAGTGTCCAGGTGATCAGGGGGTCAAGAGATGGCTCCCTTAGCTTTGTGCTATGTAGCTTCTTTGATCTTCACTGAGGCTTATGGCGGTCTAGCTGATGGTTTGCTAATCCTGGCTTTCAGTCAGCCGGCTCATGTTTGATTTGGGAAAAAGAATTAAAGGGGAAAATTTCTTGGTTTGAGAATTTTCGAGTTCTTCAATTCAGTTTATTCACTCATTCATTCCATAAATTTATTAGGATCTCACTATGTGCCAGAAACTGTCCTAATATAGATATAGGAGTGACAATGACAGATATAATCTTTGGTTTCAAGAGCTAATTGTCTAGCATGATAGTTCCTAAATAGAACAGTCACACAAACAATGAATTACAATTGTGTTTCATGGTTTGGAAGGAGGTGTTTGGGAATCTATCAGAACATGTAATGGGGCCATAACTAGGGACCTTACCTATGTAGGATACAGTGAAGGCTTCCCTAAGGTAATGGCATTTTATTTTATTTTATTTTTTTGAGAAGGAGTTTCTCTCTGTTGCCCAGGCTGGAGTATAGTGGTATGATCTTGGCTCACTGCAACTTCTGCTTCCCAGGTTCAAGTGATTCTCCTGCTTCAGCCTCCTGAGTAGCTGGGATTACAGGCATGCACCACCATGCCTGCCTAATTTTCGTATTTTTAGTAGAGATGGGGTTTTCGCATGTTGGCCAGGTTGGTCTCAAACTCCTGACCTCAGGTGATCCACCTGCCTCGGCCTCCCACAGTGCTGGGATTACAGGCATGAGCCACAGTGCCTGGCCAGGAATGACATTTTAGCTGTGATATAAAGGATAACTGGCGCTGATGAGATGGGGAAGGGTGGGAGTACAGAACATTCTAGGCTAAGGGAATAGCAGACGTGAAGACCCTAGGGAGGAGGTGTTGAGTGGAGGCACCAGAAAGGACTTGTGGACAAGAAGGAGCTGAAGGGAGGCAGTTTCAGGTGAGATAATGGAGGGTGGTCGTGGCCGTATTAGGTGGAACTGCCTGCCTGTGGCACCCAGTTTGGACTTTATTTGCCTGCTGTAGCTTTTGAGTGGCCAGTGAGGAGGATGAAGGAGAGGTTTAGAACTATGAGGTCCTTGTTTCCTGAGATCCTTTGCCGCAACCACCATTGTCTTTACTAGAAGCCATTTTATTTTTAACTTTGTATAAAAGTCATGTCTCCAGGTGACAATTTAAAATAAATATTCAAGGACTTTTTATTATTTTAACTGTATGTAGAGCTAGTTGACTTTTCCCCAATCTGAGAATTTGCCCTGGAAGAGGACATTTTGCTGGGGTGCATTCTAGTATAATGGTCAAAGGTGGGAGTAGATAGAGTTAATGAGTTCCAGTACCTTTCGACAAAATGCATCTCAGTGTGGGAGTCAATGTGAATCTTTTTTATCTCCCTATAGAAACAGAGATATTTGAGTCACTGTGCACATGCCCACCACTTCCTTTCTAAATTGTCCTATATAAAGCCCCAACAAGAGAGATAGAGGATACTTTTGTTGGTAGCAAATACCATAATGAAATAAACAGTCCATGAAGTTGACTTGGTTCAGGATGGAGAACCAAAGATACATGTGAGAGACTTCTGTTGCTAAGGACCAGAAAACCATTTTAAAGAAAATGAAACCATTGTCGTGGCATTAAATGTTACATGAGCATTCATGTATAAACACATAGAAATATTTGCCTGGATAAATCTACATGTATCTCAATAATTTTGATATTTGAAACATTTCTGTAAAATCATTTCTTTGAAATAACTTGTCTCTGAGGTGCCTCTTCACCTTTCAGCAAAGGATAGCATCTTTGCTATTATTTATACTACAGGATTCTAATATGTTTACTTGAATACAATGCATAGTGTGTCATCTGCTATACCATGCTTTGTACACATTAGGCATATGGTAAGTATTTGATTTGACTTAAAAATGAATAGCATGGAAAAATTAATCTCCTGTCAGATATGATCTGGGATATTATGATGCCTGGAGACAGAGAAGGTTATTTTTAACGTTTTCCCTAAAGCCCATAGGTAGATTGTAATTAATTTGGCAAATAAAAATTATCTGATTACAAGCACATTTTTCTCCCCGCAAGAGAGATGTTCTCCATAATTGCATTAGTAACCCATTCCTGTGCATGATTGCCTTATCAGTATACTTTCCCATCTTTGAATATCCTTAATTTCTACCTCTATAATTAAAACTTATTTTTCTCTGATCCCTTCCTAAGTGGTAACAGTGAACCCAGGATCGTCATTTGATTGTCACAGTTCACCTACTTATTTGAGTTGCTAATACTCATCTTAAAGAGTAGACATAACATGGTATTTACAATAAGGCCAGAGCCTTCTTCCTGCCTCCCATTCCTTAACCCCTTAACCATTTCTCTTTCTCACTCTCCTTATTCCTAAAATGGAAATGGTGGTAATACCTCATAGTTGATGTGAGGGTCTTCTCAGAGTGAATGATTGATAAACGATAAAGTTCTAGGCAGAAGTTAATCACATATATCATTTTGTTCTTATCCCTTCCCTGATGAAGAGGATGTAGTCAGTGGTGCACACTGGAAGTTGTGACCAGGCAACTTAGATGGAGTGACACAGTGGTCTCAATCCAGGGCACAGCAGGAAACTCAGCCTCCTCCTTCTTGTGACAATCTTTCAGTGGAGAATAACTTGAAGTGTTGGTATGGGGAACCTAGTTCAGCATTTATTTTTGGAACATCTCCCATGAGGGAGATTGAAGTTGTTGAAGGTATGTTGTGGTCTGATTGCTTCACTTAAGTTCTCATTTTAATCCCCAAGACATCTTTTGAGATGAGTGCAAGAGCTGTTGTTCCCATTAAACTGACAAAGAAACTAAAGCTCAGGGATCAGTCTGACATGGTATGAGTCCCATTTAGAAGTTGAAGCAGGTGCTTCAATTAGTGCATTTTCTTCACAACACATTTTCCCACAGCTCTATTCGGCTGTCAGAGTCCACCCTTAAGTGGATGGTCTCTTCCACCCTGGGAGGGATCCTTATGAGTAGTGCTTCCTGTTAATCTTAGATGTGACCTTGACTCAAAGCATCGGGTAATATTCTGTGGCGTAATAATCCAACCCCTTCATTAGGCCAGGTAGTGAACTCTTGTTTATGTTGCATGTGAACCAGCTGACTCTTAAAAACAAAACGAAAGACAGCTTAAGAATCTTCTTGCTACTGAAAATGTGTCTCAGTTATTTTCTCTATATCCAGCTGTTGTATTTATAGATAGCCCCAATGACAAATATTGTACTGCCGTTCCCCATTTTGGTTCCAATGGCAGACATCACTAATTGTGAGACTTCCCCACTAAACCTAGTTTTGGCTTTAGAATCCTCCTAAATGCAGTGTACCAGGTAGCCAGTCACTCTCCTTTGCTGCACTTTGCTGCTTTTCACTGTTACATCGCTTATAACAGTCTCATCACTCAATCATTTAGGTAAGGGGCAGGGGAGAATGACCTAATGTTAGTTTAGTTTGAAAAGCAAGCTAGGAGAAGAAAGTCATGAAATTCTATTTTTGGTATAGAAATAAGAACATTATTGGAAACCCAGTGTTGAGTTGGTTGTAATTTTTTCCACCAAAACTCAGTGGGGGGATTTCTAAGAAGTTGAGTGATAGGTATTTTATGCAGTGTAAAATATAGTGGATGGAAAAGCTGATGGAAAAGCTAATTAAAGAATGGTTTCTAATTAGGGCATTTTGTCCTACTGAGAGAGGTTTTGAGAAAAGGATTATTTTTTTCATTGTCAGAACATATTATTCCATTCTTGAGTTCAACATGGTCATTTATTTTGTTGGCCGTCACTGGTTTAGAATGGAGAAAGGAATTATTAACTAAATGATTTTTCATTGTTAAAATTTCAGCCCTATTTTAGGCTCTCTTTCAGAGTCAGCTGTAGATTTAACTACCAAAATTTAGCAAACTTTGTGAAGTTAGATTTATATAGCTGTTGCCTGTTCTTGGGCTCCATCTACATGGGCCTAGCCTTCCTAGGTAAAGGCAGGGCAGATTCCTGCAGGGTTCTTCAATGTTTGAACATTTGTTTACTCAGAGAATGACATCTGTGGGTTCTCAGCCTGGGTTTCTTGATTTCTGGGAATTCCTTCCAAGCAGCAGAATCAGAGGGTAGATGGGTTGAGATAATGGGACCAGACAATGACATGATTTATTAACTCCACTGACTCTAGCTGAAGTCCTCTGGGGAAGCAACAGGTCAGCTCCCTTGAGATCACATGCTTGACCTAATGTCTGGTCTCCTCCCTGGTTCTGCAGTACAACTGCTGAAATGGCACTAATAAGGCCATGTGTGGCCCTCTCCTGCTGTTGCCGGTGGGATGGTCTCATTTCATTTGCAGGTAGCCTTTCTCATTCTCATGCCACTGTCATGAGTTGGGGTTTCCCTGGCAGGGAAAGTGAGTATTACGCATGTAACTCTGGAAATCATAGACACTGCTTTGTCATGTTCTTTCTGTGGCACTGACTCTTGTGGTTAAAAGACTACAGATCATTCCATAGTGAGTCTGGCTTTTCTCTGCATTTTACACTATTTCTCTGTGAAGTCTGACTCATGCCTCAAGGTCTAGTTGACTAGCACGATTTCTCCAGCATTTGTTAATTAAACTCCCTGACATATTTCCCTCCTCCCATGCAATAGATTCCTCCGATGATCAATACTTTCAACCTGACAGCTATTGCTTAACTGGCTTATATGTTTTGCTTTTTCCCATTTATTTAGAATGTATTTAGATGGGAAAGTGAGCTATTCTTTGTTCATCATTTCAGAAAGAGGTCTATAAATTATGCATTACAGTTTTTTGTACTCTTTGTCTCCTAATACTCTGAATGCTTTGCTCCATAATTTTCATAAATTTCCCTTTGTATCTGTAATTTCTCTTTAGAATTGAAAATATAATTAATGTTGATTTTAAAGGTTGATACATTCCTGCTCCCTTGTGTATTTTATTCAGTTGATAATTTTTGGGGGCATGCCACCTATAAGCAAGGTATTGAATGCTGAGTTGCTGTTAGGGTTCAAAAACGAATAAGGGCCTACACTTTTTGTGGATTGACAGAGGAGATTAGATATATGTGTGATTGCCATACAAAGTAGAAAATAATACAGACCAAAAGTACAGTGTGGGTAGAGTAGTGTGAGAACGTAGAGTAAGGAATCGTGAAAGGCCTTTGAGAGGAGGTGTAATTTGAAGTAACTACGGGAAGTCTAGACTTTAAGCCTCATGAGGGCAAGGTCTGTGGACTCTCTGGGATACCATTTGTGTTAGTCTGCATTGCTGTAAAGAAACACCTGAGATTGGGTAATTTATAAAGAAAATACATTTATTTTGGCACATTGTTCCACAGGTTGTACAAAAAGTGTGATGCTGGCATCTGCTTCTGGAGAGGGCCTCAGGAAGCTTGCAACCATGGCCAAAGGTGAAGGGGAGCCAGCATGTCACATAGCAAGAGTAGGAGCAAGGGGGAGAGGAGGAAGTTCCAGGTTATTTTAAACAACCAGATCTAGCGTGAACTCACAGAGTGAGAACTCACTTATTACCCGCAGAATGGCACCAAGACATTCATGAGGGATCTGCCCCCATGATCCAAGCACCTCCCATCAGCGCCTACTTTCAACACTGAGGATCATTTTGATGTGAGCTTTGGAGGTGTCAAACATCCAAACTGTATCACCATTGTATGCTCAGTGCTGAACATAGTCCTTAGCCCATGTTGATGCTGCATAAATACTTATTATGAAAATGATGGGTTGGGATTTGGATATGTAAATATGATATTGGAAAGGTCTTAAAGGGAATGGAGTGATCATGGGGAGAAATAGAATGGAAGATGAAAACAGGAATTATCTTTGAGAATTATCTCTCTCTACAAATGTGTAATAAGAAGATATTTATCTGTTAATTTCAACTTTCCCTAACACACCACATTATTCTAGTCACAGGCAGGGAGTCATTGTTGAAAATGAGAGTTAGAGATGGTAATGTGGGACTTGCTCTGTCTCCTTATCCAATCATGTCTCTTTAGCATTGATGGCTGGGTCATACGCATCTTGCAAGGACACTCTTGGAAAAGAAAGAGGTGACAGAAGGGTATTCTTCTTTGAAATGGAATTTGATTACCCTTGTCTCTGTTCAGGTGGTGAGAAGAGCTCAACTAGAGAGGTTATAAAATCTCCTCATCGTTTTCGAAGGCAGTCCAAGGGCTCTGATGCATTAGCAAAAGCGACAGTGTTGTCATGGTGAAAGAATATTATCCTGCACCTGCCTGACCTAATCCCAGGTTTTATAGACACAAACGGCAGAGAATCTGAATAGTCAAATAAACAAGAGAGGCACAGCAGGGAGTTAATCTTTAGTATGGTCCACTGCCCATTTTATTAGCGTGTTCATTTTAGAAGATTTGAAAAATCACTTTGCATTGTACAGGTTAAAGAGAAACCAAGAACACCCACAATGTGATGAGAATCCTTGAGGATTATGCAGAATTAGAGGCCAAACTGCTGAATTTTGTAACAGAGGTTTTGGGGCTCTATAACAATAATAACAAAATGGTTAAACACTTTCATAGTAATTATAAATAATTTCAGCTCATTGCATTTTTGTGTTTTTAAAGTTGATGTGACATTCTCTAATACCTATATTTATTTATTATATAGCTAAAATGTGAACATAGTTTAATACACATGTTAAATTCTTATAGATTGGTGCACTTCACATAGATGCTATTTCACTATACCACATTTTAAAACATTAGGTTGGTGCCAAAATAATCACAGTTTTTGCCATTGAAAGTAATGGCACCACCCAGGTGAAAACCACCCAGGTCCCTCTCACAGGTAGTTCTCGGCAACTCCTTGTTGCTAACTAAAGGCTTCAGGCCCTGTTGGAACCACTTTTATATGCTGTTCATGTGGGATGAAAGAGTCTCTGCTGTACCTATTATTTTACCTGGTCAAAAGTCTTACATATGGTGTTATATGTGGCATTTGCTTTATAATTAGCATTATAATGGACACAGTTCTCCATGTTTCTATGTGACCTAGCAGTTTATCATTTTCAGTAGCAGTAGTGTCTCCCAATGTCACTGGTGCCCTCTTCATTTGCAGAGCCAATTACTAAGGTCTTTCCAGCAAGGAAAACCAATAGAGGTATGGGGTCTGGACCAGTATGTCCCAAGCCCTGCTTATAATCAGAATGACTTGGGGGAATTTTATTTTATTTTATTTTATTTATTTTATTTTATTTTTTATTTTTTGCAGTTGCAAGATTTAATAGAGTGAAAACAGAGCTCCCATACAAAGGGAGGGAACCTAAAGAGGGTAGCCGTTGATGGCTCAAATGCCTGGGTTTATATCTCGATCATTGTCCCTCTTGCTGTGCTCTCAGGCGATAGATGATTGGCTATTTCTTTACCTCCTGTTTTTGCCTAATTAGCATTTTAGTGAGCTCTCTTTACTACCTGATTGGTCGGGTGTGAGCTAAGTTGCAAGTCCTGTGTTTAAAGGTGGATGTGGTCACCTTCCCAGCTAGGCTTAGGGATTCTTAGTTGGCCCAGAAAATCCAGCTAGTCCTGTCTCTCAGTCCGCCCTCTCAACAGGAAAACCCAAGTGCTGTTTGGGAGGTTGGCCGACGATCGCTCTAACTGCTTCCTGCTGAATTCGGGCATAGTAGGGGTTATGCAGTTGAGATTTCCTCAGGAGGGGTGACTTCGATGTCATTAACATTGGAGCATGGGCTAGCAGGCCAGTCCAGGGGTCTGTGGCAGATGTTAGTCATGGACTGCATCTGGAGCTCCATTTAAAGAACAATTTATAGTTTTACAGCTTTGATTCTGGAAGAGACAAACTTAACAAGGAGGTTAAAGATACAGGGATTGAAATGTATGGCCTGTAGTGTAGGGGATTATTTCATTGGCACACTTCACAGGCCCTGACTACCTGCTTGATAGTTTAGAAAAGGCCTGGTCCAGTAAATAATAATTTGGCCTTCTGATGGATGCTATCAATGCCTAAGCGAAAAGTTTGGTAAAGGGTTTTAAGTAGTTTCCATTGGTTAACTGCAGGCAAAAGTATTTTTCCCTCTTCAGTGGCTAGCCATCCTGAGGGGAGGAAACTATGCCCTTGTGAGGTTCCCCATTCTGTTCTGCTTAGTACTGGGGCTTGGTTTCCTGGAGGGGATTACCCCTAGTATAAGCATTTCTAATGAAGGGTCCTGCCTTGTGGCTCTTTTTGCTTTAATATCCACTTAGCAGTTCTCTTTTATTTCCCTTTCCTTTCCTTTCTGATGACCCCAGCAGTGTAAGACTGCCGCTCTTTAGGTTTCTGTACCACCAATAATAATCTACTAATGGCTTCCTGATGTTTGATAGGTGTTCCCTTGGAAGTTAGGAATTCCCTTTCCCTCCATATTGCTGCATGGGCATGAAGGACTAGGTAAGCATACTTAGAGTCTATATATGTATTTACCCTTTTTTCTTCTAATTCTAGTGCCCGAGTGAGGGCTATTAGTTCTGCCAGCTGAGCATTAGTTCCTGGAGTGAGGGGATTACTTTCAAGTATTCCATTATCACTGACCACTGCATACCCTGCTTTTCAAAGTTCTTTGTTGACAAAGGAACTTCCATCAGTATATAAGCCAAGGTCGGGATCAGTCAAGGGAACCTCTAGAAGGTCCCCTCAAGTGGCGTAGGTTTGAGCAATTACTTGTTGACAGTTATGTTCTATCTTTTCTTCATTGTCTGGAAGAAATGTGGCTGGGTTAAGAGTTGCACAAGTGTGCAGTCCCAGCACTGGTCCTTCAGGGAATAGAGCCTGATACTTAAGTAAACGGTTGTCTGACAGCCACAAGTCTCCTTTAGCAGTGAGTATGCGTTCACATCATGAGATATCCACACAGTAAGATCCCTTTCCTGTATTATTTTAACTGCTTCAGATACTAAGACTGCTACTGCCACCACTACCCGTAAACAATGAGGCCAACCCTTTGCTACTACATCAATTTCCTTACTCAGGTATGCCATGGGTTGCAAGTTTGTCCCTCAGACCTGTATTAGGACTCCTAGAGCTATTCTTGTTTTTTCTGTGACATGTAAAGAAAAGTCTTGCCCTGTTGGCAAGCTTAACACTGGGACTTGGGTTAGGGCCTTCTTTAGGGCCTGGAAAGCCAATTCTGCTTCAGGTGTCCATCTTACTAAATGGGTGTTGGCTTTCTGAGTTTCCTTAATTAGTGTATATAATGGCCTGGCTATTTTGCTGAACCTGAGAATCCATATTCGGCAGAAGACTGTTGTGCTAAGGAACCCTCTTAGTTGCTTTAGAGTTTTGGGATGAGGATAAGCCAGTATAGGCTGGATACATTCCTTACTGAGGGCCCTGGTACCTTTGAATAATTTTAGCCCTAAGTATTTAACCTGCTGTGAGCAGAGCTGAGTCTTGTAGCCACAGGTGGCAAGGAAATTTAAGAGCATTTGGGTGGCTTGATGGCACAAGGTTTCTGAATGGGCAGCTAAAAGTAAATCATACATGTACTGAAGGACAAGAGTGTCCAGCTATGAGAACTGGCTCAAGTCTTGGGCTAATGCCTGGTCAAATAGATGGGGGCTGTCCCTGAACCCTTGGGGTAAAACAGTCCAGGTGAGTTGAGATGTTGGGTTCGAAGGATCTTCACAGGAAAACAAGAATTGAGAGTCAGGATGTACAGGGATGTGGAAAAAGGCATCCTTTAGGTCCAGGACTGTAAACCACTCTGCTTCTTCTGGTATTTGGGAAAGCAGAGTATAAGGGTTAGGTACAGCTGGGTATAGAGGGACAACAGCCTCATTGATAATCCTGAGATCCTGCAATAACCTCCACTGTCCATTGGGTTTCTGTAATCCTAAAATTGGAGTATTGCAGGGGCTACTGCATGGTTTTACTGGGCCTTGGGCTTTTAGGTCCTTAACAATTTTTTTGAGTCCTTGTTGGGCCTCAGGTCTAAGGGGGTACTGTCTTTGGTAGGGAAAGGAGGTGGAATCCTTTAGTTTAACTTGAACAGGACGGGCATTCTTTGCATGTCCATATTGTCCTTCTGTTGCCCAGACTTCAAGATTCCTTCCTCAAGCAGGGAACAACAAAGGGTTGTCCCTTCTCCTATGTTCAGGTGTATAATGGCTCCTGCTTTTGCTAGAATGTCTCTCTTTAACAAGGGAGTGGGGCTTTCAGGCATAATTAGAAAAGCATGTGAAAAGAGTAAAGTTCCCCAGTCACAACTTAGTGCTGGGAGAAGTATCTAGTGACTGGCTGTCCTAGGACCCCTTGGATAGTGACAGATCTGGAGGACAGTTGTCTGGGACAGGAGAGTAAGACTGGAGTCTATGCCAGTGTCCAGAAGACAGCTAACCTCCTGGCCCTCAGTGGTCAAGCATACCTGGGGAGAGTGACGGCATGGGCTGGCGCTTGCCCCGGGCACCCTCAGTCCTGCTGCTGGATCATCTGGTTAGTGGCTTCGGACTCAGAGGACCTTCGTTCCCTGGGGCAGTGTGCCTTCCAGTGATTCCCTTGACATAAGGGGCATGGACGATGGGGCAGCTTATTTCTATTTGGACAATCTTTTTTAAAGTGTCCTTGTAGACCACACTGGAAGCAAGCCCTATTAGGCATTCGATTTGCTCAGCGTTTTCCTTTTCCAGAGCCTCCAAAGTCCGCTTGCCTGAGGGCCATGACTAAAGCGGTGGCCTTTTTTTTGTTTGTCCCATTCCGCCTGCTCCTTCTGATCTCTATTATAAAAAACTGAGGTTGCCAAGTTCAATAAGGTTTCTAAGTTTTGCTCCAAGCCTAAGGCGAACTTTTGAAGTTTTTTCTAATGTCTGCAGCTGACTGAGGAATAAACTTATCTTTTAAGATTAGTTGGACTTCAGTAGAGTCAGGTGACAGGGAGGTATGCTTTCTCAATGCCTCCCTTAGTCTCTCCAGAAAGGCAGTAGGATTTTCTTCCTTTCCCTGTGTTATAGTGGACGTCATTGAATAATTCAAAGGCTTCTTCCTAGTTTTCCTTAGTCCTTCTAGCACTCAAGTTAGCAAATGTCTGAGGCACCAATCTCCATGTTCTGATTCTGTGTGACTTGGGGGAATTTTAAAAAACAAAACAAAAATACAAAAGAAAAACAAAAGCAACCCCACCAGACAACAAAATCCAACTGTAGAGATATTGATTTAGTGCGTCTAGTGTGGAGCCCATATTTTCAAAAGTTCTCCAGAGGGTTTGGAGGATCGCCCGGGTTGGGAAGCTCTGGGGATAATTCCATGATCCAGTTCTTTCCATCAAAATAAACTAAAAGAAAAGTGTAATCAGAACTGATCTCCATAGCCGTCATAGGAAAAAAAGTCAAAGAAATCTGGGGTGCTTGGAGTGTTTCACTGTGACTTAACTATTTCTGCTAATATTAAATTTAATGTAGAATACACTGAAGTTGACATCTTGTTTTTTTTGTCACTGAGTTTTAAGTCTTTCTTGACTCTGTCCTACCAAACAATCTGTGGCTTTGCAGTGTAGGTACAAAGCTTTGTTTAAGTGTTTTCCTAATCCTTGCCACTGGATCTCTAATTTTTATAGAGCTGAATTTACTCTTGAGAGGTAATTTGGGGTCATCTGTTTTATTCATAGTGAACCAACCCTTTCCATTCTGTCTTTGCTTGTTCAAAACTGAGATGACTTTGAAGCCATATATCTATCAGTAGTTCATAATGCTTTCCTTTCGGCAAAGATCCAAGTTTACAGTGGGTGCCCTAAGAACCAAATTACATCTCATACTCTACTCTGCAATTCAGGCAATTTAGCTGCAAATACAGTTCTTACTCATTTTCTAGCTGTCCCATTCATGGTAGTTCTCCAGTCTTAGTGTCTTTAGAGAGTCTTCTTAAAGGGACCCAAATGAGCTAATAACATAGCTGAACAAAGCAAACCATTGAAAAGAGTATGTATGTTTATGGATTGTCCTAACAGCCAAAGCTTTAAATAAATGGAATGAGATTCCTCTAAAATTAGTGAGTTCCCCATTAGTGGAGGAGGTGCCTTAACATATATCAAATGGCCATGTGGATTTTTTTTAATGTAGAGATTTCAATATTACATAAATAATTGTGCTACTAGAACTCTAAGGCATTTAAGAAGCACATATCATGTTCTGTCCATTTTCACCCACCAGTTGCTCAAATCTGGTATATGGTATATGGTGTACATGTGATGGTTGGGGAAATCATTAATGCTGGCCAGACTTAGGGTGGTGGAGAAAGGACTTTGGCTGTGTTTTCCATCCACTCACCACCAATGTGGTAGTATCAGGAGATGGGGCCTTTGGGATGTGATTAGATTATGAGGGCAGAGCCCTCATGAATGGAATTATAGAAGAGGCATCAGAGAGCTGTGTGGCCCCTTCTACCATGTGAGGACACAGTAAGAAGTCACCATGTGTGAACCAAAAGGCAACTGCTCAGCAGACATCAAATCTGCTGGCACCTTGATCTTGGACTTCCCAGCTTCCAGAACTATAAGAAATAAATTTCTATTGCTAATAATCTATCTAGTTTATGGTATTTTATTACAGCAGCCAAGACAAAATAAGATACATCCTTACTGGTGAAATATATTCATTTCACTTTTTTGGGAATGGAGGTTTGAGAACTTAGAAGACTTAAAGAAACAAGGACCCAGAAATAAACCCTCACATATATGATCAAGTAATTTTTGACAGAGGTGCTAAGACCATTCATTAGGGAAAGGACCATCATTTCAACAACTGTTGCTGGAAAAACTGGATACTGATACATAAAATAATGAGGTTGGACCCTTACCTTATACCATATATGAAAATTAAAATAGATCAAAGTCCTAAACACAAGAGTTGAAACAATAAAACATTTACAAGAAAATTTATGACATTAGATTTGGAAGTGATATCTTAGGTAGGACACCAAAAGCATAGATGACAAAAGAAAAAATAGTTAAATCAAACTACATCAAAATTAAAAATCATACATCAGAGAACACTATCAACAAGGTGAAAATGCAGTCCACAGAATGTGAGAAAATATTTGCAAATCATATATCTGATAAGGGATTAATACCTGGAATAATTAAAGAACTTCTGTAACTCAACAACAACAACAACAACAAACAAACAACCTGATTGAAAAATGGGCAAAAGGACTTGAATAGACATTTCTACAAAGAAGACATACAGATGGCTAACAAGCATATGAAAAAATACTGAACATGCTAGTCATTAGAAAAATGCAAATCAAAACCATAGTGAGATACTATCTTATACCCATTAAGATGGCTATTACAAAAAACAAAATAGCAAGTGTTGGTGAGTAAACAGAGAAATGAGAACTTTTGTGCATTCATGGAGGGAATAGAAAATGATTCAGCTGCTGTAGAAAACAGTATGGCAGTTCCTCAAAAAATTAGAAATGGAATTACTATATTATCTAGCAATTCCACTTCTGGATATATACCCAAAAGAATTTAATGCAGGGACTCAAACAAATATTTGTACACTCATGTTCATAGCAGCATTATTCATCATGGCCAAAAGATAGAAACAATCCAAATAAATGTCCATCAGTGGATGAATGGATAAATAAAATAATATTCTATTGTGTGTTCATATATATATGAAGTCATAAAAAGAAGGAAATTCTGACACATGCTATGACATGGATGAACCTTGAGGACATTATGCTAAATGAAACAAGCCAGTCACAAGAGGGCAAATATTGATTGATTGCACTTAAATGTGACACCTAGAGTAGTCAAATTCATAGAGACACAAAGTAGAATGGTGGTTGCCAGGGACTGGAGGGAGAGAGGAATGGGGAGATACTGTTCAATGTTCAATGGGTGTGGAGATTCAGTTTGGGAAGATAAAAAATATTCTGGAGGTGGATGGTGGTGATGGTTGCATCATAATGTGAATGTACTTAATGCCACTGAACTGTACACTTAAGATGGTTAAAATGGTACATTTCGGGTTATGTATATCTTATCACAATTAAAAAAGAGAGAGGCCATAATGACAGGGATGAGATTAAATCCCTAGTTCTTAGATGTGATTTGATGCTTTTGTGACTCTCAGAGTTCCATTCATTCATTCAGCACATTTTGTTGAGTATCCACTATGTGCCAGGCACCATGACAGATGTTGGGACTATATAAATGAATGAAACAAACAAAACTTCTCTCTTCCTGGAGCTTATATGCTAGTGGAGCATACAGACAATAATTATATCAGTGACAGCAATGAAGTGTAATATGTGGGATGTGAGATGGTGATTAGTAGTATCAGAAGACTGAAACAGGATTAGAAGGAAAGGCACCGTAGATGTGTGGTATTATTTCTGAGGACTCTGTTCTGTTCCATTGGTCTATATCTCTGTTTTGGTACCAGTACCATGCTGTTTTGGTTACTGTAGCCTTGTAGTATAGTTTGAAGTCAGGTAGCGTGATGCCTCCAGCTTTGTTCTTTTGACTTAGGATTGTCTTGGAGATGCGGGGTCTTTTTTGGTTCCATATGAACTTTAAAGCAGTTTTTTCCAATTCTGTGAAGAAACTCATTGACAGACCTGAGAGAAACAAGAAATGGGGAAAGGATTCCCTATTTAATAAATGGTGCTGGGAAAATTGGCTAGCCATAAGTAGAAAGCTGAAACTGGATCCTTTCCTTACTCCTTATATGAAAATTAATTCAAGATGGATTAGAGACTTAAATGTTAGACCTAATACCATAAAAACCCTAGAGGAAAACCTAGGTAGTACCATTCAGGACATAGGCATGGGCAAAGACTTCATGTCTAAAACACCAAAAGCAACGGCAGCAAAAGCCAAAATTGACAAATGGGATCTCATTAAACTAAGGAGCTTCTGCACAGCAAAAGAAACTACCATCAGAGTGAACAGGCAACCTACAGAATGGGAGAAAATTTTTGCAATCTACTCATCTGACAAAGGGCTAATATCCAGAACCTACAAAGAACTCAAACAAATTTATGAGAAAAAAACAAACAACCCCATCAAAAAGTGGGCAAAGGATATGAACAGACATTTCTCAAAAGAAGACATTCATACAGCCAACAGACATATGAAAAAATGCTCATCATCACTGGCCATCAGAGAAATGCAAATCAAAACCACAAGGAGATACCATCTCACACCAGTTAGAATGGCAATCATTAAAAAGTCAGGAAACAACAGGTGCTGGAGAGGATGTGGAGAAATAGGAACACTTTTACACTGTTGGTGGGATTGTAAACTAGTTCAACCATTATGGAAAACAGTATGGTGATTCCTCAAGGATCTAGAACTAGATGTACCATATGACCCAGCCATCCCATTACTGGGTATATACCCAAAGGATTATAAATCATGCTGCTATAAAGACACATGCACACGTATGTTTATTGCAGCACTATTCACAATAGCAAAGACTTGGAATCAACCCAAATGTCCATCAGTGACAGACTGGATTAAGAAAATGTGGCACATATACACCATGGAATACTATGCAGCCATAAAAAAGGATGAGTTTGTGTCCTTTGTAGGGACATGGATGCAGCTGGAAACCATCATTCTTAGCAAACTATTACAAGAACAGAAAACCAAACACCGCATGTTCTCACTCATAGGTGGGAACTGAACAATGAGATCACTTGGACTTGGGAAGGGGAACATCACACACCGGGGCCTATCATGGGGACCGGGGAGGGGGGAGGGATGGCATTGGGAGTTATACCTGATGTAAATGACGAGTTGATGGGTGCTGATGAGTTGATGGGTGCAGCACACCAACATGGCACAAGTATACATATGTAATAAACCTGCAGGTTATGCACATGTACCCTAAAACTTAAAGTATAATAATAATAAAAAATAAATTTAAAAAAAAAAAAAAAAAAAGAAGGAAAGGCACCGGATCATGGAAGGATTTGTTGTCCATTTTAGCGACCTGGGTTTTGCTCTTTGTGAAATCCAGTGGGGTTTTTTTTGAATAGAAGGGCAATGGGATGTTTTAACAGGATTCCTCTGGCCGTTGTGTTGAGAATAAGCATGGGAAGGTAATGGTAGAAGCAGGAAGACTGGAGACAAATGCTCAGTACAAGTGAAAGAGGTTGGTGGCTTCGACCAGGATAGGAGCAGTGGAGTTGGTGAGAAGTGGTCAGATTATGGAAGTATTTGATGATAAAACTGGGTAGATTTACTGATGGATTGATTGTGGGATGGGAGAAAAACATAGTTAAGAATGATTTTAAGGTGTGGGGCCTGGGCAACTGGTAGGATGCAGTTGTCATTTACTGATGGGAAAGTACAAGGAAGCAGATTTGGAGGGTAAAACCAGGGATTTGGTTTTGGGCATCTGAAGCTTGGGGTATCTATTAGACATCCAAGTGAAGACGATTAATTAGTTGGCTTCGCAGTTTGGAGTCCAGGGATGAGATAGCAGGCCTAACATATAAATTTGGGACAGATTAGCAGAAAGACTGCATCAGGTCATGAAAAAGATGAGTACAATATAGAATATAATCATATGTAGGGAAAAAGGTGGCCAGAGAATGAACCCTGAGATATTGCAATATTAAGAGGTTGAGTAGATGAGTTGGAATGAAACAAGAGAGTGTGATATCCTTAAGGTCAAATGAAGAAAAGTGTTTCACAAGGGAGGGCATGATCATTTGTTTCAAATACTTTAGATAGATCAGAAAATATGAAAACTGAAAATTGACCATTGGATTTATTCAGGTCACTCATGACATCAATATTGCTAAGAGCTATTTTGGGGAAATGGTGGGGGGAAAGTTTGATTCTAATTGGAGGCCATAAACCTGGACACCTTTTTCTAAAAGTTTTGCTATAAAGAAGAATGGAGAGAAATAGGATGGTAGTTGGAGAAAGAAGTAGGGGTCAAGAGAAGGCCTTTTTGAGATGAGAGATGTGATGATACGTTTGTCTGCTGATGGGATCTGACCTGGTAGAAAATGCACTGCTGCAGTGGTGTCCATAAGCGGGGGGTGGAATGGGATCTAGTATACAAGAGGAGGGGCTACTATGGATAGGCACACGTGTTGGGGCACCCAGAGTTACAGGAGGGATGACAGAGGATCTGGGCAGAGATGCAAGTCTGTGAGTTGATGGGGTGCTGCAGGCAAAGGAAATTCTCTTCTGCGGTTTCCATTTCTGGGTGAAAAGGGAAAGAGGGCCAATAGCTAAAAGTGAGTATGGGGAAGGAGGTGCTGAAGCTTTGATGGAGAAGGTATGAAGTACTTACCAACAAGGGTGGAAAGGTGAATGGATTAAGTCAGGAAAGGGAAGTTATTTTCGAAGAGGTTGAGGGTATAGGAGATCTTTGTTCTTGAGGGCCCTGAGTTCCAGAATGCACAGTGAAGGGATTTTGAGACTTTCAGATTCTGGGATATACAGAGCTATAGGGAGATCACAGTCTCACATGAACCATCAGAGATCACTTTGCCTGGTTTTTTTCTCCCCACTTTTTTTTTCTTTTTCCACCTTATTTTTTTTTCTATTTTTTTCTTTTCCTTTCTCTCTCTTTCCTTCCTTCCTTCTTTCTTTCTTTGTTTCTGTTTCCCTCCCTCTGTGCTTTCTCTCCTTTTGGTCTTTCTCCTTAAGTTGATCTTTGAGACACTAAGGAGAATCTGCTATTGAATCTGTTCTCTGCGACTGGCCAACACATTTTTTTTAGAAAAAGTAAATTACGGCCGGGCGCGGTGGCTCAAGCCTGTAATCCCAGCACTTTGGGAGGCCGAGACGGGCGGATCACGAGGTCAGGAGATTGAGACCATCCTGGCTAACACGGTGAAACCCTGTCTCTACTAAAAAGACAAAAAAAAAAAAAAAAACTAGCCGGGCGAGGTGGCAGGCGCCTGTAGTCCCAGCTACTCGGGAGGCTGAGGCAGGAGAATGGCGTGAACCCGGGAGGCGGAGCTTGCAGTGAGCTGAGATCCGGCCACTGCACTCCAGCCTGGGTGACAGAGCAAGACTCCGTCTCAAAAAAAAAAAAAAAAAAGAAAAAGTAAATTACAACTGACCCTTGAACTACATGGGTTTGAACTGTGAGGATCCACTTATATGTGGATTTTTTTTTTTCAGCTGAATGCAGATTGAGAATACAGTATTCACAGGATGCAAAACCTGCCAATACGGAGGGTTAACTTTTTGTATGTGCAGATTCTATACAGCCCACTGTAGGACCTGAATGTGCATGGATTTTGTTATGCATAGGGGGTCTTGGAACCAATCCCCTAAGTATACCAAGGAATGACTGTAACGTGAAAACAAATGCCCTTTTCCTTCATTGGGATGGGCTTAAATGCATTAAACAAATCATATAATACTTCAAAAATATTGACAATGAAGTTATAAGAAGAAATTCCCCGTTTTTTTCTTTAAAAAATAGACTTCCTCATGACCAATATTGGAATAATGAATTTATGAGAACTATAAGGTTTTTCTTGGCATAATAAAATAATGCAAAGTCCTAAAGTGCTTCCTTATTAATCAGTTGTGCTTAAGCTTTTCTGATTTTGCAGCCTTGGAGACTGATGGTTGAAAAACAAAGAAATTGATGCAAGTGGAAGTGTTTTTCTTTTTTTCTGCAGTTGTCCCAGTTTCTGGGCAGTTTCAGAGGGACTGTAGGTGTAAATTGGCCTAGTTTGATGGTCAATTATCATTTAAAATAATTTTGAATTGTTTAACAGGCAGCTTATAAGTAATTTTCACATAGGACAAAATAATTAGCTTCTGTTTCCCATGTGTTTGATATTTCAAGAACAAATTTACAACTTGTAGCAATTTGAACTTTACCTCCATTTTTAGTCATATCTCACTTTATATCAAAGGTGATATGGTGATAGCTTCATTTTCTTATGAAAACATATTTGTGACTTTTAGTTGCAGTTGGTTGGATGTTTGTATTGAGTTTGAGGACTCATTCTCCATAAGTATGAGTTCAGACTTTAAACATTTATCTGTTCATTCATACCATGCCTATTTCCTGAAAGGCTATTAGCCAAGAAAACATGGGTCCAAATAGAGCGAAGAGGCACAAGGTGGAAAGGAGACACAAAAGGTGATTGTGGCAGGAGAACTTATCGGTGAGGAGTGTCCAGCAGCGTTTTGTTTCTATGCATGTCTAGGATCAGCCCAGGGAGTGGGAAAGCACACAAATCCCTGTATGAATTGGAGATGAAACGAGAACTTGTACTGGGGGCTAGCAGTAAAAATATACTTTAGAACCAGACAAATTTAGATTTGTCTAGCTCTTTCACTTAATAGCGGCAGGACCTCAGGTCAGCTGCCCAACCACACCTTCATTTTTCTGCTCTATAAAGCAACCATGTCTCCCCAGAGGGCTGTTGTGAAGAATAAGTGAGATAATGTATATGAAACACTCTGTATGAGGGTTTTCAACAGGGAGTAGTTTTGCATCCCAGGGGAATATTTGACAATAGCAATGGCCAGAGACATTTTTGATTGTTTACTAATTGAGAGTAGAGTGCTGTTCCTTATATTTAGTGAGTTGGGGCCGGGGTGCTGCTCAACATCCCACAATGCACAAGAGAGCTCTTCCAATCATTACTCAGGCCAAATGTTCATAATGCTGAGGTTGAGAAACTGACTTTAGAACAATGCGTGACCCAGAGCAAAGGCTCCAAATATGTTAGTTCTTAACATCATCATCATCATCATCATCATCGTCGTCATCAATTGTTGACACACAATTTTAGTTAGTTCTTAATTCTGTTTTTCCTCTTGAACATATTTCATTCCCTTCCCTTCCTTACCTTGTAGGTGAATTTATCTCTGTATCTCAAGCCTGGATTTCTGTCCCAGCCTTTCAAATATTTCCTTGATTCTTTTCTGATATACAAACTCATGTCAGACTAAGATTTCTTAACTATGGATTTCGTATCCTTCTTTTACTCCCTCTTGTTGAGTATGTGCAGTGTGTAGAGTGTACAGTGTGGAGTCAGACTGCTCGAGTTGAAATCCAAGCATCACCACCTGCTTGAAGTGTGATCTTAGGGAAATTAACTTTCTGTGCCTCAGTTTTATCATGTGTAAGTGGGGATTACAGTTGTACCTTCTCTTAGGTTTGCTGTGAGCATTAAATGGAGTGACCTATGTAAAGCCCTTGGCTCTGTGCCTAGCACAGAGAAGGTGTTCAGTATATATTATTTCACCAGTGAATAGAAGTTACACCAGGTTATTTAGCTTTTTTTCATCTCTATATGGTTGGGCTTTGACTTAAATTCATGAGAGATGAGCTATCTTCCTAAGTAATAACACAAGAAGGTCTCTCCTGAATAGTCAGATAGGAGAAGTGCATTTACCCTGAACTGTCCAGTATGGTATACTCAATAGCCAATATGGTATACTCAATACTCAATAGCCACCTGTAGCTATTGAGTATTTGAACTGTGGGCTATCTGAATTGAGTGCTTTAAGTATGACATACACATAGGATTTAAAAGATTTAATACAACAAAAAAGGATGTAAAATATCAGTGATTTTTAATATTGATTACATGTTGCAAAGACACTGTTTTTGGTATACTGGATTAAATAAAATACATTATTGAAATTGATTTCACCTATTTGTTTTTATATTTTTAAAATGTGGCCACTAGAAAATATAAAATTGTACATGTGGCTTGCATTACACTTCCTTTGGACTGTGCAGGGCTAACTTAAGAGGCGAGGCTTCTCGAATGGAGGTACATCTGCCAAATCACATTGCCTCTTTGTAGTGGAGGTGTCCCTTGATTGTTTCTGGCACACTGTGGGTGTAGTCATGACAAGGCAGGAATGGGAGCCTGTCTCTGAGCTCAATTCATCTGGCTTATTTGGTGACATTCTAAACTTGGGACATATGAATGATTTTGAGCCCTTTGGGGAAGTTGGTATGGACAAAATATTTTCTATCTGTATAAATCTAGAGCACAATCCTGAGAACCAGTTTCAGATCACTGCCTTTGTTTCCAAAATGGAAGGTATTGAGCTTCCAGGTGGACGATCTGCTCCCTTCAAGAAGATCGAGCTTGCTGGTTTTGTGATCTGGTGACTCAGGATAAAAATGTGAAATTCACATACACACATGCAAAATCTTCCACTTAATTGATTGAATTTTGGGGCAATATTGCTTGCTAGGTTGGGTGCTCCGATACTTCTTTTTGTTTTGTTTTGTTTTTTTTTGAGATAGGGTTTCTCTATGTTGCCTAGGCTGAATTGGAGCTACTGGGCTCCGGTGGTCCTCCTGCCACAGCTTCCCGAGGAGCTGAGAGTATAGGTATGAATCACTGTACCCAAATTCCAGTGTATTTTGAAGTTTGGTGAGAGCTATGCTACTGCACAATCCAAAGAATCTCATGTGGTTATTTTTAATACAATATGTTCTCCCATTTGTTATCTTTTTTGGGGGGCCTAATGTGTGAAATGATTAATTTTACATCTTTATGCATAATATTGCTCTACAGGTGTTGGTATCTTAGTTTATATTTGAAAGTTTCTACGTGGTGCTTAAGAATTCAGTTGTCAGGTTGACAAATTGACAAGTGAGATGGTAATCTATTATAAATGTCTTTGAGTTCGGAAATTTATGGCAACAATTTTAATATTATAAAATTATGAAAGTAAACTCTGTAGGACCCAAAAGATCTGTCTTATGGCATCCTCAGACATTTATTTCTCTGCAATATAGACATTGCACAGACAAGTCTATGTGCAGACAAAATGGAGACAAGTATATCAAGGAAAAGGATCATACTCTTCCATCTAGTAAAAGATTGTTTATGTTTTCATGTGTTCCTTTCTGGTCTTTTTCCTATGCATATTTTTTGTCACAAAACTGGTATATTTTACTCACTTGACAAGTATATAATGAATTCTTACTGTGTGGCAGGCACTGTACTAGACACTAGGATACAGTGGTAATTGAGATTAACATTGGGCCTCTACTCTAATCAGAGAAACAGGACAGTAAACAGTTCATTTAGTTCAGCATGTTAAGGGATCATGATGTGGGGAGGTGCATCAGGATACTGTGGGAGCACTGAAGTACCATTATAATTACACGTGCTTCTTACCCTTGAAAAACCAAAGCCGGCTAAGCCAGTTCATCTGTTGCCTCCCAAATGATATTTTAGAAATAACCTCCTGTGTATTGTGACTTCTTTAATTGCTGTACTTTTCTCTGCTCTGGTTCTACTAGACTTCTCCTAGTCTGTCCCACTCTTAGCCCATTGCCAAAAGAGGAACTTTCTTCTTTTACTTCATTTTTTTTTTTTTTTTTTTTTTTGAGACAGAGTCCTGCTCTGTTGTCCAGGCTGGAGGGCAGTGGTGAAATCTCAGCTCACTGCAACCTCTGCCTCCCAGGTTCAAGCAATTCTCCTGCCTCAGCCTCCTGACTAGCTGGGATTATAGGTGTGTGCTACCACACCTGGCTAATTTTTGTATTTTTAGTAGAGACAGCATTTCACCATGTTGGTCAGGCTGGTCGTAAACTCCTGACCTCGTGATCTGCGCCCCTCGGCCTCCCAAAGTGCTAGAATTACAGGCATGAGCCACTGTGCCCAGCCAATTCACCTCATTTTTTTTTTTTCTGGGAGCAATTAAGATTCTCTGCTCATAGTTGGAGCCAGCTCAGCCTAATCCGTTGAGAGGGATAGTTTCCATTTGCAACGTCAATCTCGATGTTACCAATATTATCAGAGATTCTGGGCCTTGTTAGTAAATGCCCTATAATCTGTTTCTCTTGTGAGAAACAGGATAATTCTGAAAGAGTTTGGTAGATATTTTCTGGGCAACCTGGATTAGTGTCTGTATTAGTTTATTGCTTTATAACAAATGCCCTCAAAACTTACTGGCTTTAAACAACAATATTTATTATCTCACAATTTATGTGGGCCAGCAATCTGAGGACAGCTTTGCTGCATCCTCTGGCTCAGGGTTTCACACAAGTTGCAATCAATGTGCCACCTGGGGCTGCAGTCTCATCTGAAAGCTTGACAAGGGAAGAATCTGCTTCTAATCTCATCCATGCAGTTGTTGGAAGGATTCAGTTCCTTGTGGGCTGTTGGACTGAGGGCCTCAGTTTCTTATGGGCTGTTACCTGGAGGTCTTCCTTAGTTCCTTGCCACTTGGGCCTCTTCATAGGGCAGTTTACAGGGTGGCAGCTGACTTCCCTCAGAGTGACTGAGCAAGAGAGAGCAAGAAAGAGAGGGTGTAACCAGGCAGAAATTGTGGTTTTTAATAACTTCTTACTTTCTGTTCAATGGACGCAAGTTGCTAGATCCAGGCCACAATCAAGTAGAGGGTATTACACAAGGGCATGCATACCAGGAGGTGGAGATCATTAGGAACAATTTACGAAGCTGCCTAACACAGCATCCTTAATGATTCTCTCCCTCCAGGTATTTCTATAAGATTTAGTGTTTCATCACTATAAGTTCCTCTGTCTTTATTATCACTATTGGATTGCCTTCCATTAACAGCCTATAAACCCAATGAGGGCAGGAACCAGTCCTGTCTTGTTGACTGCTGTATCTCCAAGGCCTAGAGTTGTGGCACAAAGTAATATTCAGTATAAATTTGTTGAAGGAATGAATGAGGTAATAGGCTTAACAAAAATTCTCTCTTCTCTACCCACCAGTGTCTTCCTCCTACTGGGCCTACCCTGTTTGCCTGACCCTAACTGGGGACCCTTGACTTTAGATTTGGTTCTTGACTCTCTTCCCATCTATTCAGAACTGATGTTTTGGGAGCCCCTTTGGGCTAGGGTTCACTGTATCTAATTTCCCTTGGCTTCTTCCTCCCTTTCCTGCCCTCTCCCATGCCTAGCCCTGGCTCCAGGATCCTGGCCTTCTGATTCCAGGAAGAGAAATTTGGAGTCTTTTTCCTAGAGGGAAGGATTTTGGGGAGAGATTACTATGTAAATCTCCCTTGTCATGGACAAATGCAACCTGGTAATCTTGGGAGCATCCTGGATCCCCTCCCTTGATGCAAGCACTGAGGAAGAATACAGGGATGGCTGCTGTCATTCATCTTGAAGAAGTATAAACTATGAAGACACTGAATAGATGTTCAGTTAGATTTTGGGAGACTTTAGTCCCTCATGCTTAGGGGTAAATATTGTTGCATTGAAACTGGCAGTATTCAACATTAAATAAAAGACTGAGATAATCAGGATTAGTCATTTTTCAAAAGAAATGTAAACATACGAGCTTTCTGTATTGTGTTGGTGGTCGTGGCCTTTGCTCTGTTGATGTCTCCTACTGGCTGTTCTTCGAATAACAAGCATCCTGGTTGATTTTTACTCTTCTTTCCTGCCTTCTGTCCCACAGAAGCGCTTTTAGGGTGACATAACAGTGGGTACTGATAACAGGGGCTGTGGAGTCAAACTGCTTAGCTCTACCACTTACTGGTTTCCTTACCTTCATCAAGTTACTTAACCTCTCTTAGGCTCAGTTTTCTCATCTGTAAATGGAGATAATGATGGAACCCATCTTTATAAGGTCTAGGGGAGGAATAAATTAAATGATATACTCAAAGCATTTCACACATAGCCTGGCATAGAGTAAGTACATCATAAGTACTAAGTGTAATAAGTAATACATATATAAAAAGTGTTGGCTGTGTTTATTGTTTAAAAACAAACACTGGGCCGGGTGCAGTGGCTCATGCCTGTAATCCCAGCACTTTGGGAGGCCAAAGTGGGCAGATCACAAGGTCAGGGGATCGAGACCATCCTGGCTAACACGGTGAAACCCGGTCTCTACTAAAAATAAAATAAAATCAGCCCGGCATGGTGGCAGGGGCCTATAGTCCCAGCTATTCAGGAGGCTGAGGCAGGAGAATGACATGAACCTGGGAGGCGGAGCTTGCAGTGAGCCAAGATGGCGCTGCTGCACTCCAGCCTGGACAACAGAGCGAGACTCGGTCTCAAAAAAGAAAAAACAAACAAATAAACAAACAAACACTGGATGGCCTCTGTGCATGGGGGTGGGCATGCAAGTTGTGAACTTGATTGAAGATGATATTATAAAGGAAAACTGGAGCAACTCCTCTTTAGACCAGGGGTCAGCCAACAAGGATCAAAGGGCCAAGTTAGTCCCACCTTTTGTTTTTGTATAGCCCACAAGCAAGAATGAATTTGACATTTTTAAATGGGGTTAAAAAAAACCACAAAAGAATTGCATTTCAGAGCACACGAGAATTACATGAAATACAGATGTCCATGTCCATAAATAAAATTTATAAAATAAACACATGAATAAATAACATTTAAGAAATAAAAAATAATTAAAAATAAAGTTCATACAGTAGTCACACTCATTCATTTTATCGTCTCTGGCTGCTTTTGTGCTACAATGGCAGAGTTGAGTAGTTACAACAGAGACGTCTTGGCTAGCAAAGACTAAAATATTTACTGTTTGGCCCTTTGCAGAAAAATTTGCTGACTCTTGCTTTACACCAATGTGCTGCTGTCTATTTCCAGCATGAAATTGGGAGGGGTGAGGATGGTGAGATGGGAAAGCCAAGAAACTCTCCAACTAATCCCCTGTTGAGCCTTAAGTATGCTTTTGTGATATGGTGATGTCCCGGATTGTTCATATCCTGTATTCAAATTTAGGAAGTAACACATCCTAAGACTGAATAGACTAACCGACTTTCAAATTCCTCCTTCTTTTTAGCTTATATAAATTGACTACGTATAAAAGTAGTGAAATATTGTGAAATAACACACAAATCGTAGTGTAATTTCTGGAAGTGTTTTGTGGATATCAGCCTGACTTTCATGTGATTTTATAGGATCATTGTGATTTGAATATATTAGTTAAATTCTTATTAATATTAGACTGAAAAATGCTGATAAAATGCTGTCTTGGTGTGTAAAATAGACTTATATGAAATTACTTTAGTATCTCAAATAATTTGGAAGACAATTGCTGATGCAAAGTTAATTCAAAAACCACAGTAAATTGAAGCACTAAAAGAATTTATGTTCTGTATTTGTCAAAGTACAACACAAGTATCTGATTACAATTGGTATACTATTAACAGCTGACTTGATATAAATTAGAATTTAGTTTTTAGTTGCCAAATAATGATACATTTTCTCTTTCTTGTATGTGTTTGTTATTCTTCATATTACGCCATCCTGCCTGAGTTGCTTAGTTCTAGGTGATCAGTCAAATATGGGTTTTATGTAGCATTGTGAATTAGTGGTTATAGCTCAGAGTATGAAGTCTAACAGATTAGAGCTCAGTTCTAGCTCCTGTTCTGCTGTATTACCTTGCTGTAATTTACTTTTCTTTCTTTCTTTCTTTTTTTTTTTTTTTTTTGAGACAGAGTCTCTCTCTGTCACCCAGGCTTGTGTGCAGTGGTACAATCTCAGCTCACTGCAACCTCCACCTCCTGGACTCAAGTGATCCTCTCACCTCAGCCTCCTGAGTAGCTGGGGACAATAGGCACGTGACACTACACCTGGTTTATTTTGTATTTTTTGTAGAGATGGGGTTTTGCCATGTTGCCCGGGCTGGTCTTGAACTCCTGGGCTCAAGTAATCTGCCTGCCTCGGCCTCCCAAAGTGCTGGAATTATAGGCATGAGTCACCACACTTGGCCACCTTGCTCTAATTTTCTTAGCTTCAGTTTCCTAATCTTTACAAACGGTTCATTAATAGTGTCTGCATTCTCAGACTGTTGTGAGGTTTAAGTGATAAAAAAATGTGAAGTATTTAGAAATTGTGCCTGGAATACAGTTAGAGTTCATTTAATGTTAGATGATGTATTGTTATAATAATTAGCCTTAGCAATATGATTTAATGTTGCTAATGTTAATCAACATAATTTACCATCAGTGGGAATGTGAGAATATAAGGACTTTCCCTGTTTGGAGCCATGTTGCAGCTTGTACAGGTCTCAGAATTTGAAAGCGTGAAACACCTTCTAACCACAGACTCTTTAGCTCATTTTCTTGTGGGGCAACTCTCTTACCCATCAAAAACAGCATTTGCCTCTCATTTGGGCATTTCGTTGAAGTGCTATAGGCTCATACAAATTCCTTCCCAGGACAGAGGCTAAAACACAGCATGAGAGATCCAAGGGCTGGGTGGCACAGAGGCTCCTTAGTGCCTTCCTAGGCTCCTCAAACAATAGCATATACAGAAGATGGTAATATTTGTACATCAGTCTGGGGTGAGCACATGAGGATGAGTTTGGCTAGAGATGCTTGCTGAGGGTTATGGCATGGGAGTCATACTGGTAACCCATTTGTGGCTATGCCCTGATATAGTCAGAGCAAACCCTGGGTACAGTGGTGGGATGACAGGTTAGCCAAGGGAGGGGGATATTAATAGGTGGTAGCAGCTGAACCTCAGCCCTTGGGAGGTGGGGTAGAGAGGTGAGAATGTACTGCCTCACTGAAAAGTGGCCCTCTTTATATGGCTTCTGGGATTTCTAGTATCTTGCACAAGGCCCTGCTCTTTTTACCAGTGTGTGTGTGCATATGGTTATGTGTAGTGTGGAAATACATGAAGATTACCCAAATAAGAACAGAGATTATTGATTCAGAGCTTGCCATAACAAGAGAGGAAGCTTATATTACTTGTCGTGTTTGACACAGTCATGTGGTAGCGTGAGAAAGCTTTACAATCCAAAAACGGGAGCCTTCAGGTATATATATCCTTTTGATTAGAGGTTGCTGGCTTGGGGAAGCTGAAGACGGGCTCAATAAAAGTACAGTATTTGGCTTCCTCTGCTAGGCTCTAAGTTGGAAGTAGGGGCACAGAATGGAGAAACTGCAGTCATTGACTAAATCCTGGCTGTTGCTGCTGGTTACTGCAGAGGTTTTGAGACAGTGTTCTATTGTCTTATATATTCTGGCTATGTTCTTTTGTCTGTTTGGTCTTTCAGTCCTTTCTTTTCTTCACTCTCTGGCTTGTGAGTGGCTGATCAATTCTGGAAAAGCCAGAATATGGATCTTCACTTCTCAGAAATTATCCAGATGTCTCCATAGTCAATTATATTTCGATCATGGCAGTCATTTGATAAGAGACTGGTTGTATAGAAGCATTAAGTTTCCACAGAGAACACAATAACTAACATCATGATCACTGTGGCAAAAATGAGCACAATTAATAGTCTCTGTAAGCTGCTTTAGAACCAGGGATGCAAGGCTGGGCGCAGTGCCTCATGTCTGTAATGCCAGCACTTTGGGAGGCCAAGGCGGGCAGATCACCTGAGGTCAGGAGTTTGAGACCAGCCTGGCCAACGTGGTGAAACCCCTTCTGTACTAAACTCACAAAAATTAGCTGGGTGTGGTGGCACATGCCTGTAATCCCAGCTACTCAGGAGGCTGAGGCAGGAGCATTGCTTGAACCTGGGAGGCGGAGGTTGTAGTGAGCCAAGATCGCACCACTGCACTACAGCCTGGGTGACAGAGCAAGATTGTGTCACAAAACAAAACAAAACAAAAAAAACAAAAAACAAATAAATCAGGAACACAAATTGTTTAACCAAGGCCAAGAGAACAAATCCCATAGGCCATGAGGATCAACCTTAGAAAGCCAAGTAATTGTTTCCTTCAGGCAATGTTTAGTCTGTTCTGTCTTTCCTGCTTCCTTGATCCCAGTCCAAAAGGCAGTATTAGCAATGACACACATGCCACCATGACCAGCCAACAAGAAATCCAGAGCAATGCAATTGTCCATCACTACTTGTGCCAAAGAATTGGGAATGATCTGCATTCCATCCAGGGCAGAGGTAGTATCATTAATAACTTTTGCCAGAGTTAGCAATAGGTTTCTTCCTGATGTTTCTAAGATTTCCATCACTGGGAACACTGCTCTGATTGTTTGCATAAAGAATGAGTCATTAATTTCCCCTGGTGGAGTGCCTGAATAATCAAGGGTGGCCTTATTTTGGAGTTCACATACAGCCTTAGCAATTTATAGAATTACAATCCCTGTGCCTGGACAAGTCTTGGAATGTGATTCCTAAAGTGCATGAGGTATTAGTCTGAGGCAAGTGGGATCAGGCTCCTTGGCCATAAAAGACGTAGTATCCAGGCCGGGCTCAGTGGCTCATGCCTGTAATCCCAGCACTTTGGGAGGCTGAGGCGGATGGATCATGAGGTCAAGAGATTGAGACCATCCTGGCCAATGTGGTAACCCCGTCTCTACTAAAAATAGAAAAATTAGCCGGGCATGGTGGCATGAACCTGTAGTCCCAGCTGCTTGGGAGGCTGAGGCAGGAGAATTGCTTGAGGTTGCAGTGAGCTGAGATCATGGCACTGCACTCCAGCCTGGCAAAAGAGTGAGCAAGACTCCGTCTCAAAAAAAAAAAAAAAAAAAAAAAAAGAGGTAGTATCTAGTAGATGCTCGTGGAGATACAGGACAAAAAGACTTATTTATGACACAAAATTACAACCAGAGCATCTGGTTAGCTGGGTTACATCTTCAAATCTCTAAGATTCTCTAGGTGGCAAGTATCTGTACTATCATTGTAGGAAATGTGTTGAATTCAAATGTAGAACTAGAGTCTGAATAATAGACTGTAATAATTAGTCCCTTTTTTGTGGCAGAGAGGGACAGTAGCAAAGTCATAGGTTGATTTGTTTAAGGTCATTTGTTCCTATTGGTGTAAATGGAAATGCCATTGACTGTATTTTCCTATGGTCTTATTGCATGAGACTGGAATTGCCTGGAGGATTTTGTCATGGGGATCCAGTGATAGATAGCATATTCAGAAATCAGTAAGATCAAAGGAGTGGGTACTGTTTGGGATAATCTGAGAATGAGTATTTTCTGACCCAAAAATTATAAAGAAGAGGAAAGAACAGAGAAAAAGGTCCATTATGGGTGGACAACAACTAGGACTCTATAGAAGATGAGAAGGATGATCACATGGAGGTGGATGAAAAACAAAACCAGAATTAGGCAGGGTTCTTGGTCCACTGCCTTGGGTAGAAGCTGTCCCCTATGTGAGGTCATCAACTGCATGCTTCTGAAAGCTGGCGACTTCTAGAGGATCTCTGAGAATCCTCCCTTGCCATCCTATTATGGAGTAGCCTTCCAGTTCTGTGGAATTCTGCATTGCTTCTATAGTTGTGAACCCAGGAATTGACTCCTTAGAATTTCACTGCTAAGTTTATTGCTAACAGTTCCTGATAAGTCTCTTCCAACAAGATTCAAAAACAGTTTTTTTTTCTGATTTTTTTTTCTCAATAGACAAGAAGATTATGAAGATGCTATTTAGGATGATGTTGTGGGAAGGGGGGAAGGGGGCCTTAACTTGTTGCTGACAAGCTGGGCATAGTACATGATTCTGTTGTAATATTTTACCACATCTGTGTGCAGCAGGACAGAACTACAAGAATTTGAGATGAAATCCTTGAACACATGGGCCTTCCAATTACCCATTCATAGGAGGATAGCCCAAGTGTCCCTGAGGGAGTGGATTGCATGGCCATAAGGACTAATGTTAGTACTTTTGGCCAAGACGAAAGAGCTGCTGTTAGATCAGCACCTTTAACTCTTGAATGTCGTTGAAGGTTATCTTCTCGTCTAGCCTGAAATCTCCTACAGTTTAATCTTTTGTCTGTTGGCATGATTGTATTATGGTCAAGTCTATTTAAAAAAAACATCTTGGGTGGCTTTATTTTATATCCTTCCAATAAATGGAGTTAAACGTTTTTCCCAATTAAGAGCTACCAGTGATCTCTGAAAAAGCATGAAAAGAGGTGGCAAATAGTCTGAATGAATATTCCTGAACTTTAACCCAATATAAATTGATAATTAATATCCCATGATGTATGACTGATCTTAGCTGATATTCTACATTTGCTTTTTTTTTTTAAAAGAAGAATAATTTCAAGTTTTATTTTAGATTCAAGGGGTACATGTGCAGGTTTGTTATGTGGGTATATTGTGTGATGCACAGGTTTGGAGTATGATTGATCCTGTCACCCAGGTACTAAGCATAGTACCCAGTAGATAGTTTTTGGTCAAGTCTACTTTTATTGGAAATGTTTTGGGTATGACTTTTAGAAAAATTTATCCTACCTTTTACACTTTTTCTTTTTTTTAAGAGAGATGGAGTCTCTTCTGAGCTCAAGCAATCCTCCTACCTCAGCCTCTGTTTTTGTTTTTGTTTTTAACTCCTGGGCTCAAACAATCCTCCCATCTCAGCCTCTTGATTTTTTTAATTGTGAAAAGAGAAATTCCATAGATCTTTTTCTGGGATAGTCCAATTAGCTTTTGCTATTCAGGATTTAGATTCCTATCAATGTTTACAGCTTGATAAAGCTTGGTAACCCCAAGTCAAATGCACTCAAAATAATTCTAGATTCTTCTATAAATAGTTGCTGCTCTTGTCTAGGATGCTTCTGTAAATAGTTGCTAGCTCTTCGTTCAGCTCAAGACCAAGGTTTAAATTTTACATTGGTTTGAATGCCTGGCCCATGGGTGGGATGGATCTTTAAATGCAAGTGGCATCTTGGGGCCTTAGGAGGGTTGTTGGGAAAAGGAAGGGAGTTTTGACAGGGAGAAGAGGAGTTGAGAGAGGTGCAGGAGGAGATAGACCAGGATAAGCAGGGAAAGGGCACTGGATATGAAGAGGCAACTAAAAGACAAGGAGGAGAGAATTTGCTAGGGAAATGAGTCTAGTTTTTGTTATTTAAGATTGTTCAAATAATCTTTGTGAACCATTTTGAATCAGAATGCTGTTTGGAGGCTTCTGCATGCTAATAAAAAAAAAAAGTCTGCCCATTGGGCCTGAGCAATCTTATTCCCTTTTTCCCCTAAGGCCCTTTCAAATAAGCAGTTTCGTTTAAGGCTCATGTTGCTTAGAGTATTCATTGAAGATGACATTGATGAAATGAGGTATGATAGGCACAATAATTAGGATTGTAATGAGAGTACATATAAGAAGCAAGAGTTTTTTCTGGAGGAGAATTAGACTTACGTAACCCCATGAGAGATCCCAGCAGTTGGTGAAAGTGATGCTTGTATGCTTAGTGTCTCAGAGCCCCCACCACACAAGTGGATGCCTTCAAATGCTGACCTGGCAATCTGCGCCCTCCCAACAAGAAAACCAGAGAATGTTCTCTCTGGATTACAGCCAAGCTCTCAGGACAGAAAATAGAGATGGGAGGAGAATCTTATCCAGTTTTATTGGTGAGTCACAGAAACGTTTGTCCAAGTGGATGCTGATCTGGTGAGAACGACAGAATTATCAGTCTGTAAAGCTGGCTTAGACAACAGGCTTATAGGGCCTGTGCCTGTGTTCTACCCTGTGATTCTCTTTATGGCAAACAACATGGAGACAGCACAATGCGAAATAGAAGGACAAAAGGGAGCAAACATGGATGAAAAGGAATGGCTTGATTCCTCCAAACAAATGGGAGCCAATAACAAACCTGGTATTACCAAGAGGAAAATAAATAGCCCAAGAACTCAATGCCCAGAGAGTGGAATCAGACACAGTGCTGACTTACCACATTGCCGCAGACCTGACAGCCTGTGAGAGTCTGCAAACAGCAAGGCACAAGGGGCCTTGTGGGTGCCACTCCTGGTTAAGACTAGAGTCCATGGTGATAGGTAGTGTAGATGTATCTTTGGGGGGTGTCCAGGTTAATTGGAAATAAACAAAGACCACCCAAAGGAGACCAAACTGATGCTATTTATTCAAAGTTTGCTATCACAAGAGAGGCTGCTGCCATCCTTAGTGTTTGGCAGAGATTCAAAGGCAGGCAGTAGAATGGGAAAGCTTTTTTGACTTTTTTACAGAGAAGGTTTCGGGTACATGTGCTGTAATCAGAGGTTGCTGGCATGAGGAAGCTGGAGGTGGGCTAACTAGAAGCAAAGTATCTTACATGATTGGTTTGGGGAGAATATTTGGTTGGAAGAAGGGACAAAAAGTAAGGAAGCTGGCGGTCACTGACTAAACCCTGATCATTCTGGGCAGATTGCTGCAGAGGTTGTGACCTGGCTTCCCAGGCTGGTTGCTACAGAGGTTGTAGGTCAGAGTTCTGTTATACATGGTCTGGCCATGTCTATTTGTATATTTAGTCTCTCAGTAAATATGAACTCCAATCTAATATAACCATGAATTAACTCTAAATGAACAAGAGCTGGTCTTTACTTTCAGAGTTTATTCCCTAGCAAATATGTTCTGTCAAGGGGTAGATAATGAACATTTTAGGCTTTGCAGGCTAGACAGGCTTTGTCACAAGTGCATGAAAGCAGACATAGGTAATACATAAATAAATAGGAGTGTCTGTGTTCCAATTAGACTTTATTATTAACACTGGAATTTGAATTTTATAAAATTTCTATATGTCATGAAATAACATTCTATTGTTTTTTTTTTCTCCAAGCATTTACAAATTTAAAAACATTGTTAGCTTGTGGACCATACAAAACAGGTGACAGGTTGGATTTGGCCCTTTGGCCATGGTTTGCCAATCCCTGCTCTGGTGAAGGATAGATAACAAATGTAGCCATGCATCACTTAATGACTGGATATGTTCTGAGAAACGTATTGTTAGCTGATTTTGTCATTGTGCAAACATTGTAGAGTGTACTTCCACAAACCTAGATGGTAGAGCCTTCTACACACCTAGGCTATATGAGATAGCCTATTGCTCCTAGGCGACAAACCTGTACATCAGGTTACTGTACTGAATACTGTAGGCAATTGTAATGTAGTGGTTAGTATTTAAGTGTCTGAACATATCTAAATACAGACAAGATATAGGAAAAATACAGTCTATGATCTGATGAGACCATTGTCTTATATATAGTCAGTCACTAACTAAAATGTCATTATGCACACATGACTGCACTCACATCAGTGTAATACAGCAACAGCAGCAATAAAAATAATAGCTGCCAATCATTGACTCAACAGGTCAGAATACTGGGTATCAGACATTGTTTTAAACACTTCATGTAAATTATCTCATTTACTTTCTTGATATCCTTATGAAGTATATAACTTATTATTCCATTGTTCAGATGAGGAAACACAGGCTCTGAGAGGTACTTGGTGAGTGGTGGAAGCCCAGCAGTCTTCCTGCAGAGTCCCTGGTTGCATCATTAAGCTCTTTGGGCCACCGAGACACCAGCATCATAAGCGCAGACATTGATGTGGCCAGAGGCTCACCCAGTGAAGAAGAATGCAGGCAGTACTGAGTGCCCAGGGTCCCTTCTGGCATTCCATCACCATGTGTTATGAGCCCCAACAGGAGAAGATTAAGGCCTAAATCTTACTTTTATCTTACTTAAAGTTTTAACATTTTAAAGATGACAATTATTCTTCCTCTTATGGATACAAAAGCAGCACAGAGCAAAGTCATTATGCAAAATTGGGAAATGTAGGAAAGCTGAGAAAACAGGATCCCCTGCATCTTGCCATCCAGAGGTAATCACTGTTAGTAGTTAGGAGAATCTGCCCCTGCCTTTCTCCTACATTAGTGTTTTATGTACAATGTACATATTGTACATTTGTAACAGCTTTATTGAGATAGAGTTTATATATAATACAGTTCACCCATTTAAAGTGAACAATTCAATGGTTTTTTGGTATATTACATTATTAATTTTTAAAAATTGTGTTTATATATGTGTAACATAAAATTTGACATAAAATTTTTAATCATTTTAAGTGTGCAATCTAATGGTATTAATTGCATTCACAGTGCTGTACAGTTATTGACAGCTTGACACTATTTTTCAAGCTTTGTTATCACCGCAAACAGGAGCTCTCTAACCACTTAGCAATAGCTCTCCATTTCCCGATCCCCCAGCCGCTAGTAACTTTCAATTTACTTTTTTGAGTCTATGAATTTCCTGTTCCAGGTATGTCATACAAGTGGAAGCATATACTCTTTGCCCTTTCTCTGACAGGCTTATTCACTTAGTGTGAATGTACACATTGCTCTGTAGTCTACTTTTAAATTTAACAGCATATTGTGAGAATGATCCTGGCTAGGCAGAAGCTAGGCCATGGAGCTGTACTGAGTTTTATAAACCATGCTAAAGAATTTGGATTTTGTTCTGTAAGCAATGAGGGAATATTAAAGTTTTTTATTCTCCCTTCCCTTGCTTTCCTTCCCTTCCTTCCCTCCTTTCCTTCCCATCCTTCCCTTCCTTCCCTTCCTTCCCTTCCCCCACTTCCCCTTCCCTTTCCCCTTCCCCTTTCCCTTTCTCTTTCTTTTTCCCTTCCTCCTTCCCTCTCTCCTTCGCTCCCTCCCTTTCTGCCTTTCTCCCTCCCTCCCTTCTTCCCTCTTTCCTTCTTTCAACCAGAGTATGAGATGAAATTTTTGTTTCAGAAAGAGCACTCTGGCACAGGTATATAGACTAAAGGATGGAAGACTAATTTGTAGTTTTGCCCAATTCAACTTTTAAATAACGTTACATTGATAGATTAAATACTTTTCTATTTAAAGTGAAGTGCAAGTCACTCTGTACTCACCCTTTTGTCAATACAAAGAAAATTGACGCTCAGGTACTTACTCTGGTCATTGGAAGAAACATGTGGTGTTGCTGTGTCACTGCCCTATTTGCTTCTGCTTCTCACTGTATAAATTCTCCTTTTCACTAATTCAGTCATGTACACCTTGTTTGTGCAAATTGGATTTCAAGCTACTTTGGATAAGGATACTGCTTTATTTTACCTTTCCCTCCTATGTCCTACCATGTCTAGTGCCAGAGTTGGCAGGCATGAGTATTAGATTAATTGATTTGAAAATAGGGCTTAAATTCTAAGATTGAAATACTGTATGTTTATTTTTTATGTGGTGAATGGCTTGTTCAAATTGAAATTCAGCAGATCTATTTTTGTTTTTAAATTATGGTCATTTTGATTCATCAGGAGTTTATTCCTAAGCTTTGATTATGCATTTAATCTATTTCTATTACATTCCTTTCCATCTTGATCCATTGTTTCTCTATTCTTTACTTTATTACCATCCACAGATTCACTTCTTTATTTCCTTCTATATCATAAAAGTGTCATGAAGAAATGATGATTATTATACTGTTGCATAGTCTGAATACCATTTGTTTCCACATGTGGCTATCCTAAAAACCAATTGCAACCATCCTGTTTACCTCTCCCAAAGGAGACCAGGTGATGAGGAACCAATACCCTCAATTGATGGGTCTGCCAATTGCTGGACAGCATTTTGAGAAGTCTAGAAAGCTCAGATTCAGAAATGCAAGAAAGACAGCACAATAACAGAGGAGGAGACTCCTTCCAGCTATTGGACACTTTCCAGAACAAGGTCCCTCTCTGCTCCAACATAGTGTGAGGATGGCATCTGTCAGGAAGAGCCCACTGTCACTTCTTTGCTGATGTAAATAGCTAATTGTTCCTTCTGAATAGGCTTGTATGTAATTGTTCCTGCATTTTCATAAGAAGCAAGATAATTTGAGGCACACTGGAAATACCCATAAAACAGGAGCAGGCGCTGGGAGTGCAGCTGAAAGGGGCCATCCAACCAAAATCAATAATTCACAGTATTCCAGAACCAGAGTGTGGCTGCTTTATCTCCCATTTACTTCTCCTTCTCTCTTTCCTTCCCCAACGTGGGTTTGAATCCACTAGTGAAAGAAGGGGCTGATTTATCTGAGGACTTGGATAGTAGACCCTGGCAAAAGCAGCATCTTGGAATGGGAAGGTGTGATGTACCCTTGTTCCACCACTTCCCTCTCTCTCCTACCAATGTGTTATTGAATCTGAAGGTGTTTTCCTTATTTTGGCCCGTTTTCCTTATCTCTAAAACAGGAAGTTGGATAAAATGATCTCTGAGGAACCTTGAAGCTCTAACACTTAAAATTCCTCCTTGATTTCCTAGTAGCTTGATATGTGGATCAGCCTTCCTTCCCTTCCTCCTTCCCTTCCTCCGTCCATCTGGTTTTGGTCAACCAATGTCCTTCCTTTCATTTAGCAGGAGATACGGTGTTCATTCTCTACCTTGTCTTATTGGGAAATTTCCTGAATCCTTCAGACAGAGGATTGGCTGGGCTTTAAACCTCTGCCTCCATCAATGGGAAGGTATGGCCTTCCTTTCTGTATAAGTGATGTGTGTAATTAAAACAGGGTTTTTGGGAGAACATTTGATTCCTAAGTGTGAGTCACGACTTGGAACCAGCATCATGGGAGCAATAGTGAAGATTACAAGGAAGTTGTGCTGTTACTGCAGGTCTCACTCAGTGTTTCCTGGGTTGTACCCTGGCACCCATGCTTGTCTATGATTTACAATGCATCTCCTAGGGGAAAATGCAGAAAACCACCTTGTGGGCCTAACCCCTATCCCTGCAGTAATATGTACCATCTCTACTATTCAGGTTGGCTTAGCTGCCATCATCTGATCTTACTGGTGGTGCCTGATGGGTCTTCTGATGTCCTTGGGTGTATTCCGTGGTCTAGTGGCCTCATCTCTAAAACAGACTTAGTGTGTTTGTTTTTATTTTTTGGTTGCTTTCAATTTCTTATCCCTCTTAGCGGAGCTCCCCTTAAAACACAGACTATTGAGTCTTGACCATTTATATTTTGGGTTCTGTTGATCTTTGCTGGAGGTCTTGTGCTAATCTCCATCATTTTCACTTTTGAAATTTTCTCTCGCTTTTTCTTACTTTTTATATGTTTTTGGATTCCTCTGTTTTCACTGCAGAATCCTAAATATTGAGGACCCTAAATTGCTTTCTCTTGTAGGCTGTTTTTGCCTTGTTGGAACTCTTTTGAACAGGCATCATCTTTTCTTCATGTTTCATGTCAGACTTGGACGTCCTTGTCTCCCAGGATAACCCCACCCCATGAGTGTGCCTTCAGCTCATCCCATTGTTTTTATTCCTCATCTTCTTTAATCTGTCCTAGCACAGCAGCTGCCTCACCCACCTCTTTTTGCCTGAAATTTGCCTACAGAATCTTCCCCACTCTCCATAGCATGTCAGACAAAAATTTTCACAGTCAGCCCCTGGTCTTTCTCTTCAGCTCAGTTCCAGTTCTCTCACAGTTCAGTTCTGTATCTCCCACTTACCACCTTCAACATGCGAGAATCTTTCCTACCTCTGTGCTTCTGTTTGCATGACTACCCCGATACTGGATGCCCATTTCCCACTTTTCTGGCTGGTGAACTCTTTTTATTTTTATTTACTTATTTATTTATTTTTGAGATGGAGTCTCACTCTGTCACCCAGGTTGGAGTATAGTGGTGCAATCTTGGCTCATGGCAACCTCTGCCTCCTGGGTTCAAGTGACTCTCCTATCTCAGCCTCCTGAGTAGCTGGGATTACATGCCTGTGCCACCATGCCTGGCTAATTTTTGTATTTTTAGTACATACGGGGTTTCACCATGTTGGCCATACTGGTCTTGAACTCCTGATCTCAAATGATCTGCCTGCCTTGGCCTCCCAAAATGTTGGTATTACAGGCGTGAGCCACTGTGCCTGGCCTTCTGGTTGGTAAACTCTTATTCATCCTTCAGCATAGACCTCTTATATTGCTGCTTCTGTGAAGCTTTCTCTGCTGCTGGGTTGAGTTCTTTCCTCCTTGGAGCTCCCAAAACACATTATTTTAGCCTGGGAGAGCATGTTTTCATGTTGTATCATCATTACTTGCTTTTGTCTTTCCTTCCCATTAGACAATATACTCCTTGAGGGCAAGAGCCATCCTCAGTTTCTATATGCAGGACCTCACACCTGCCAGAGTCTAGAGAAGTGGAAGGGACTCTTAAGAAGACTTTTGGGCCAGGCATGGTGGCTCATGCCTGTAATCCCAGTGCTTTGGGAGGCCGAGGCAGGCGGCTCGCCTGAGGTCGGGAGTTCGAGACCAGCCTGACCAACATGGAGAAACCCCGTCTCTACTAAAAAATACAAAATTAGCTGGGCATGGTGGTACATGCCTGTAATCCCAGCTACTAGGGAGGCTGAGGCAGGAGAATTGCTTGAACCTGGGAGGCTGTGGTTGTGGTGAGCCGAGACTGCGCCATTGTACTCCAGCCTGGGCAACGAGAGCGAAAGTCTGTCTCAAAAAAAAAAAAAAAAAAAAAAAAAGCAGACTTTTGTTGCCCCGGCACAGTGGCTCACCTCTGTAATTCCAGCACTTTGGGAGGCCGAGGCAGGTGGATCATGAGGTCAGGAGATCGAGACCATCCTGGCCAACATGGTGAAACCCCATCTCTACTAAAAATACAAAAAATTAGCTGGGCATGGTGGTGGGCGCCTGTAGTCCCAGCAACTCGGGAGGCTGAGGCAGGAGAAAGGCGTGAACCCAGGAGGCGGAGCTTGCAGTGAGCCAAGATCGCGCCACTGCACTCCAGCCTGGGTGACAGAACGAGACTCTGTCTCACAAAAAAAAAAAAAAAAAAAAAGGAGGAGACTTTTGTTACTATTGAGGGTAGGGTTCAAGTCCTAACTTACCATTAATTGGCTGCTATGGTTTGGATATTTGACCCATCCAAATCTCATGTTGAAATTTGTTTGAAGGTGGGACCTAATGGGAGGTGTTTGGATTGTGGAGGCAAATCTGTCATGAATAGCTTGGTACTGTCCTCACAGTAATGAGTAAGTTCTCACTCTGTTAGTTTTCATGAGAGCTGGTTGTTTAAAAGAGGCTGGCACCTCCCATCCTCTCTCTCTTGCTTCCTTTCTTGCCATGTGATCTGCAAATGTAGCTCCCCTTTGCCTTCCCCCATGGGTAGAATCTTTTAGAGGCCCTCATCAGAAGCAGATGCTGGCACCATACTTCTTTTACAGAGTACAAAACCATGAGCCAAATAAACTTCTTTATAAATCACCCGTCTCAGGTATTACTTTAAAGCAACACAAATGGACTAAGACACTGGCCATGTGGCCTTGGGCAAGTCACTTTGTCTTGGTTTCTTGTTCTGTCTAATGGGAATAATAATGTCTGTTTTGTAATGTCTGTTTTCTAAGAATTAGAGACAACAATATTGAGCAGTTAATAGAATATTTGTTGTAGAGCAGCTGACAGTGTTTGTTTATTGTATGAATGATTGTCTGGTCAAATGGTGCTGCTTTTTAATCACTTTCTCTGCTATGCTGTTCTCCTAGGCCTTTCTTTTTCATTTTTGCTTTTTTTCCTGATCTTATTTCTAAGCTGCATATTCTTGGCATGGGTAAGCATATTCATTTGTGGGAGGGTGACAAGAAGTAGAGAAAGGAAAAAGGAAATTGAGAAGTTGCTTTCATTTGGACAGTGGTGATCCAGTTTTAACTTGACAGTTGTTCTATGATAGACTCCCCACTCTGGTTAGATACATGAGGCACGATGATATTGTGGTGGGGCTTTTAGCAAATATGCCAGATTTTGCACATGTGCACACTTTTGCAAATTTATGCACACATACACACACGTTAAAATATATTTCTATCACCTGAGTTAGCCCCTTAAGTGTCACCTTAGGCCATCTACCCTACCCACTGATTTTATTGCTCTGCAATTTTATTGCTTGTCATTCTCTTTCAGCTCTTCTTCCAGAACTGCATATTCTTTAGGATCTCCTCAGTGATAACAAGTCGGCATTAATAGTGACGCTAAGAATAATAACCTACAGGTATTGAATCTTTACAAGAAGTCAAGTAGTATATTAAATGCTTTACGTGGATTATCTCACTTCATCCTCACAACAGGCTCATGAGGCAAGCACCATTATCCCATATTTCAGATGAGGATACCAAGGCTTGGAGAGACTACAGATTTTCCCACATCCACAGTTACTAAGTGGCAGAGTTGAGATGTGAACTGAGGAGTCTGGCTTTAGGCCCCCTGGCCTAAGCCACCAGCCTGAGTGGGTATCTATTGCACATTTTTGGATGTAATCGCCTTTTAGAAACCAAGCTATGTGTGGTCAGGTAGGTGATAGTTGCATTACATACCACACTGACTATGTAAGCTAGATTGAAGTAGGCTTTTGACCTATTAACTATTTCATACACGTAATTGCAGACCTAAAAAAACTCTCAGAAGACCACCTCTGTAGGCATTTCCAACATAATTATGTCATAGTGCCTCTTCTACTTCATGCTAGGAACTATTTGGAAGTTTAAAAGAATATGTGTGGAAAGTAAAACAACAGACACTGTGATAATTATTCCATTTCATGGGGTTTAAAATTAAAATATATAAGAGGAAAGAGAGGAGGATGGGGACTAGTGCTTGGGTCAGTCACTTTAGAAATATTGTTCAGTGTAATAAATAACCTATGCCATAGTCATTTCTGTTCTCATGTTATAGATGAGGAACCTGAGGATTACTAAGGTTCAAGTTCATTCCAACAATAAACTCACTTTCTAGCTCTGAAACTCATGTATGCTCCACTGGAAAACATATCAACCCACAGGGAGAGCAAGGATTGATTATTTTGTTATCAGGACCGATTCCCCCTTTCTCTGCTTAGCCAGTATGGGGCTTATCTTTACCTATTATTTGCACAATTAGGGCAGAAGGAGTCTGGTGGAAAAGGAAACATTATATGGACGATGTGGTTTGATATGGCAGGTTGGTGCCTCAAAATACAATCAGGCACACCTGGAATAGGGGCCATAAATGGAAGAGGCTCTGTGAAGTGATTTCCTTGAGGCTTGCAGTATTTATTTAGACTTTTAAAAATTACATTATGGGATGTGACATACTAGATCATTCATTCCAGTGAATGTAATGGCTCATTAAAGTTTAACAGTGGAATATGAAATCAGATGTTTTGCAATGGCCCTTGATCTTTAGTTATCTGAATATGATTTCTGATTGTTTAAAGCCATTAGAAGTACACTCTGTAGGTCTGACTATCAGCCTACGAGACCCACGTCAGAAGCCAGAGGCTGCAGCAACCCTGTAACTTTCTCTTGTGGACACACGTGGGCAGCAGAGCATCCAGGAGATCAGGACTCTGTGCTGGGAGCTCAAGCTGAAGAGGTGCCAGCTCCAGCTGCAGTTATCCTGGGCCTATGCAGGATGTGGAGGTGGAAGTTGTGGTTGTTAAGTCAGACTGCCTGGGTTCAAGTTCCAGGCCACACCTCACTGCTAGGGCAAGCTTGTGAAGTTCCTTCACTTCTCAAAGCTCATCGGCTCACATGAAAATAGATATTAATGGCCTCTGCCTAGTTTAAGGATTGTTGTGAGGTCTTTGGGAAGAGTCTGGCTTCTAACAGGCCCCCAGGAAAGGTTGCTGTTACTATGGGTAAGTCCAGAGCTGCGTGCACTGGGGTGAGAGGAGCACTACTAAGGGACTTAGAGCCCTTTGACTCTATGCAGGAGGATGTTTCATACAGAAACATAGATTTTTCATTTTGAGATATAGAAGCATGGCTGCTTTTGCACTACAATGGCAGGCAGAGTTGAGAGGTTTCAGTAGAGAATGTGAGGCCTGCAAAAAATATTTACTATCTTCTTGTTTACAGAAGAGTTGACTGACCCCTGATTTCATGCCTAAACTCTACTGTCAGACAAATGTGGGTTTGTGCTCCAGCTCCATTATTTATTAGCTGTGTGATCTGGGCAAGATGCTTTTCCTTAGAGTCTCAGTTTGCTCATCAGTAAAGTGGGGGTAGTGATATTTACCCAGCATAGGAAAATTAAACCAGATCAGTTATGTAAAATCTTGGGCATGGTACCTGGAATATCATCGGAACTCAACAGCTACTCTGATGTCTGGTATTCAGAGAATAATGTGAGACTGTATTAGCTGGAGTTGGTCAGGGTTGGCTTCTTAGAGGAGGTTCACTTAGATTTGGACCACTGAATTGTGGAGAATGTGTAAAATCTGGGTATGTAGGCACCAGGAAAGGAAGGGAAGTCCAGAATAAAGGCCTTATGTGTGAGAGTAGATGCTTGACCAGTGTAGGTGGAATGAATAAGGAGAGGACTAACTCCTGGGAGGTATTGAGGTCTGGGCTCAGGAGTTGGATGTGACTGAAGGAACGACAGGGTATAGTCATTTACCTGTAAACGACAGGTATAGCCAACTACATGCCAACTCAAACTTTGAACCAGGCCTTAGTCAGGGGCTCAGTCCACCTACATGAACCAGGCCAATGCTCAGATGAACTTTAACCCAGGCCACTTTACCCCAGGCCCTTGTACATACCTGTATTAATGTTTCCTGATGCTATTTGGCCCAGAGAGCTTGGGAGAAATGTTTAAATCAGCCTAGGAAAATTGCGTTTGAGAAGTCAGATTTGTCATTTCAAAAAACAACCTCCAGTGGATTCTAAATGTGACTGTTAGTGACTTTGGTGTTCTCCACTGCTTTGAATCTCTCATATCCCCCTTAAAAATAATCTGAGACTGATTGTATAAAATGGCCATTGTTTTTCACAACCAGCTTGGATTTGATTCTTTGAGAGGTAGGACACAGCAGGAGCTAATGGCCTTGGTTTTTTAGCCCTGCTGACCTGCTGGGTTGTGAGCTGTCTGATTCACTGGGCTTCTGTATATGGTCTCACTAATTGGGTGTAATCAAGATTCTCTTAAGGAATTTCAGAGACCATGTGGTCCTGTCCAGTCTGATTCATCACCTCTCCATGGAAAGTACAGTGCTGCAGCAGACAGAACAATTTCAGAGCCTTCTCAGCAGTGTAGGCAGGTCCCAAAGGTTTTAAGTTATTCTGGGATTCTATTGACTTGTTTTTTGTTTGTCTGAGAGGGAAAGAGGAACCAGACTTTACCCTAAGATTGAGTCACAGAGGTGTGGAAATACACAATGCAATATTTGCCTACATTGTACAAAATTCATTGGGATGGGGGAGTCATCTGACTCATTGTCTAGAATATGAGTTTAAATTTCTGTAAGTTGAAAAGTGAAATAGGCTGGATGTGGTGGCTCACGCTGTAATCCCAGCACTGTGGGAGGCTGAGACAGGAGGATCGCTTGAGCCCAGAAATTCAAGACTAGTGTAGGCAACGTGGGGAGACCCTGTCTTTACAAAAAGTAAAATTATCTGAGCAAGATGTGCATGCCTGTGGTCTCAGCTACTCAGGAGGCTGAGGTGGGAAGATCACTTGGGCCTGCGAGGTCGAGGTTGCAGTGAGCTGTGGTTGCGTCGCTGCACTCCAGCCCGGGTGACAAAGTGAGAATGTGTTTCAAAAAAAAAAAAAAAAAAGAAAGAAAACAATAAGGAAAAAGCGAAATAATGGCTCCTTTTCCGTCTTAGAATTATAGTGTGTTCTCATCTTAATATACACACAACTCCCACTTGTGCTAACAAACAACAGGGGCTCATTCATCATTCAGCAAATACATCTGATGTGCTTTAGAACAATGTTCTCTTCATTCACACTGATTTGTGATTTAAAAACAAAAGGATCATTTTTGGACCCTAGTCCATTTGCATGCCCTTGCCTTTGTTTAAGGGGTGAGTGGTTGCCTTAGGAAATAAGCACCTTCCAGTCCTTGGCATTTGATGATGTTTCTGTATCTCCCTATTTGTCTCAATTCTGCATATTCTTTCATTTATCTGATTTTTCTAAACCAGAGATTTATTTGCTAATTCAAATATACAGGTGCCAGAGGCTGCTGGGGAGAGCTGTGTTAACTCCAGAAGTAAATTAGCCTTCAGTAAATTCAAACTAGAAGTTCTTAATTTGGAGGGAATGTGTTAATCATTGAAAAACTAGGTCTTGTAGAAGTAAAGCTTACAATTTCTTTGAAATACATTTCAATTCAAAAAGTATCTCTTGGATACTTCCCGTGTTTGGGAACTTAGGCATAGGTTGGGAAAGGTGGAGTGATGTGGGTGTTGTGGAGTTCCTACTCTGATGGCATAGAGGTTTATCTTGGAGAGTTAGGACAAATATGTATGAGACAAAAGAGCATTTTACAGTGATACATATTAGGATTTCTCAAGATCAGTACTATTGATACTTTGGGCTGGACAATCCCTTGTTATGGGAGACTGTCCTGTGCATTATAAGAGGTTTAGCGGCATCCCTGGCCTCTACCTACTAGATGCCATTAGCACCCGCTCCCTAGCCATGACAATAAAAAATATATCCAGACAGTGCCAGATGTCCCCTGGGAGCAAAAATGCCCCTGTTTGAGAATTGCTGACATAGATTACAATCCAGGTACCAAAAGAATGTGGCAGTGGCAAATGGTACCCAGCGAAGAGCCATGTAGGAAGGGCTGTGAGGCTCTGCGAATGGTTGCCAATCCCCATTGTCTGTGGAGATAATAAATGCTTGCACGTGTATGTACTGCTTTTTGCAAATGTTTGTAGATACCAGTGTGTTGGAAAATTATATTTAAAACTGTTACTGGATTCAAAGTAGCTTTTAGCTATTTTGTATGTCCTTATTCAGAAGATCCTAAAAATGTAACTGGTGATATCTAAGTGCCTGGGCTAGCTTTGGGTGTGGACTCTGGAGTCAGGCTGCCTGATTCCTGCCACTTATTAGCTATCTGACTTTGGGTAAGTGTCTTAGCCTCTCTATGCCTCAGTTTTCCCATTGGTAAAATTGGAATAATATTTGCCCTTAATTTATTATCATTATAAGGATTAGATGAGATATTGCATATTTGGTTTCCAGTATAGTGAGTGAAATATAGTAAGCATTTAATACATGACAGCTATTCTTATTTCTTTTGGGGGATATTTAGTTTTTTGACACTCAAATTCTCAAAGCCATTACTTTAGATTTTAAGTGCTATGAGATCAGAATGGAGAGAGAGAGGAGAGCCTCCTTGGGATGGCTTCGTTAAAGAGATTGAGCTGAGAGAGATGGATGGATTGTAGATCTGTATTTGCATACAATTCAGTATCCAGTTGCTTGGGCCATGGGACCATAGGAGATAGGAAAGCAGGTCTAAGGGTTTCTAACTTTTGGAGACTAAATGAAAATGGATGTGGTGGAACAGGCTCTAAGGACCCTTCTAACAGACTCTAACAGACCCCATGATCCCTGCCACCTAGACTCATGCCTTTTTGTGATCCTCTGCCATGAGGGCAGGTTCCGTGACTTGCTTCTAACCAGTAGAATATGGCAACTGTGATAGCATGCACATGATCATGTTATGTAACATTGTAATGTATGGCTTACAAGGAGTTTATTTTTCTTGCCAGCTTCGAAGAAGAAAGCTGCCATATTGCCTATGGAGAGGGCTGTGTGGCAAAGAGGGTAGGGTAGTCTGCAATCAAAAGCTAGCAAGAAACTAGGGCCCTCAATCTGGCAGCCTGCAAAGAACTGAATGGTGCCAACAATCGTGTGAGCTAGGAAATGGAGCCTTCCCCTGTTGAACTTCAGATGAGAACCCAACCCTGCCTGACACCTTGATTATACCCTTGCAGAGGAACTGGCTAAGTCATATTTAGACTCCTGATTCACAGCAACAGAAATAAATATTTGTGTGTTGTTTTAGCTGCTAGATATGTGGCGATACCCTTATGTAGCAATAGATAACTAATACAGTGAGTGCAACACGGAGACACCAATGACTAGAACCTCCAGACAAAGGCACTTTAAATTCAACATGTTCAAGTCTGAACTTGCCATCTCCCCGTAATCTTGTCCTGTGTCTGTTCTTAGGGAATATCTCCAGCATCCTAGCTGTACCACAATCAAATCACACACTTTGAGGCCATTCTTCTCCTTTTGTCTTCTTCGTAACCCCTGTGCAAGTCAGTGCCAAATGCCTATTGATGCTGTCTCCTACATGTCTCCTAACTTGGTTTCCTCTTTTTCACTCTCCCCGATCTCTACCTTAGTTTAGGTTTTAATATTTCTAGCCTAGATAGTACAGTAGTCACTTGAGCTGCCTCCAGTCTGAATATCTTTCCACGCTGTTATCTACATTGTCTCTAGATTTTTATTTTTTAATGTTAATCTGGACATGTAATTATCCTGATCATAAATCTTGAATGACTTTCCATTCCTTTCAGGATAAAATGTAAAGGTCTTATTGTGGCATGCAACGCCATGTCCCTGGTAACCTCTCCAGCCTTCCTTCCACTTCTTTCCTTGGTTATTCTCCACTTCAAGACTCACATGTCACATCCAAGAAGCCTTCCTCTACTCCCCGTATCTCATGCTGCGTTCCTAAAGTCCCCATTATGAGGACTGTTCATTGACTTATTACTTGTCTGTAATTGCCCAGCAGATTGTGAGCTTCTTAAAGGCAGAGACTATGTCTGGTTCCCTACAGTATCTCCATTTACTGTTGATGAGTCATAGTAGGGGCTCAGTAAATGTTGGTTGCATGCATGCATGTATGCATGAATGAATGAATGGATGGATACACATGCCAGAGCTACATCTGTGCACTAGTTCTCTAGGCACTCTGCCACCTCCTCCAACAAACCTCCCCAAAATAGTTCTCTTGCCTTTCTGAGTGTGAACCTCCTTCCTCTTCACATCTGTCACTTCAAGTGTGATTCCACAGAATTTGGAAGAGAACATGTAATGAGCTGCTTAGTTTTCTGGGTTGCTAGTTTTCTTTCTTTCTTTCTTTTTTTCTTTCTCTCTCTCTTTCCCTTTCTTTCAAGTGATGATGCCCTGCTCTGTATCAGTGTCATGCATAAACTGTTCATGGGTATGGTCTATAAATGAAATTTTGTTACAGAGATTTTTCCTTTGCTGATCTTACTGCAAGTTACGTTATTTCAAATATGAAAAGAAAGAAAAAGGATGAGTACAAATGGTCGTTTATTTTATATCCTCTAGTATCTGCTTAATTTTTCTTCCCAGTGTTCTGTTACAAGGGGGTCATTTTGCCTGTCAAATACCCCTAGCTTTATCTTCCACTGGGAAAGTTTTTTTTTCTTCTTTTTTAGAATCAATGTTTTAAAGAACTGTTCTGTTTCTTCATCTGTTAAATGGTGTTGTTAATTTATCTAGGCTGCTATAACAAAATACTATTAAATACCATTAATAGTATCATCCTTTTTCTTTCCTCTGTCTGCCTCTCTCTCTCCTCCACCCCAGGGCAGGCTTTGGAACTAGATGGACCTGAAATTCAATTCTGGCTATGCTTCTTCCTAGCAAGGTGACCTTGGGCTTGAACTCTCTAAGCTTTTGTAGCCTCACCTGTAAAATTTACATAAAACTGGCTTCATAGGGCTGCTGAGAGTATTGAATAAGAGAAAGCAGATAAAGCATTTTGCATCAAGACTGAATGTGTAAGTCCATGACAAACATTAGCTGACACTCCAACAGCTATGAGAATCATGGTCTTTTGCCATCAGATTGTTCCAGTTGGTTCCTTTTCTGTTGATCCTAGTGTACTGCCTGTTTCCATGCTCTCCTCTTTTACTTGGCTCCAGTCTCTTCTGGCCTTTTGACAAGTTGCACTGTCCCTTCAAGGCCCTCTTTGAGCAATGGGCTCATGGACTCTTCTTCATTTCTTTAATACGTCTCTCTCTTCAGCATTTGGTGTCTCTACCATGAGCATTTCACTGTATGTGTGTGTGTGTGTGTGTGTGTGTATAGCCTCTTCTTTTCCAAGTGCCTTTGATTTGTCTTCATACTGGAATTTCCTGAGTTTGAGCTGTAAACTTTAAAATCAACCAGGTTGGTTAGAATTTTGTGTCAAGTAAGAGTCAACAGACCGAAGATACAATAGGTCTCCATGGAGTCTTTAGGCATGGCCTACTATATGACTAAGGCTCATATGCCAACCGTGTGAACTCTGCAGAGGCCATTTACAAATTCCTTTCTGGCTCTTGGAGAGTGAGGTTGCAGATTTTAGATAGGCCAGCTTTTATTGTAGTTGACAATAAGCCCTTGGTGAGGTGAAACAAAACAGTTGGCTGTGAAAAATTTTATTTTTTTCCTTCTGTACTAATAACACACAGTGACATGTTGGGATAAGGAATATGAAATTAGATCCACTTCCTGCCCCCCCGACTCTAGCATCAGTGATATTGCTTTGTCTCCCAGCAGGTGGATTTGGACATTGTTCTGGGCTATTAGACATTTCTTCTCTTTAACTTTTATTTTAGTTTCGGGGGTACATGTGCCAGTTTGCTCTATAGACAAATTGCATGTCACAGGGGTGTACATATTATTTCATCATCCAGATAATAAGCATAGTACCTGATAGGTAGTTTTTCTTTTGTCCTTCTTTCCTTCTTTCCTTCTTCTTTCCTTCTTTCCTTCTTTCCTTCCTTCCTTCCTTTCTTCCTTCCTTCCTTCCTGTCTCTCTCTTTCTTGATGGAGTCTTGCTCTGTCACCCAGGCTGGAGTGCAATGGCACAGTCTCGGCTCACTGCAACCTCCACCTCCGGGTTCAAGCGGTTCTCCTGCCTCAGCCTCCTGAGTAGCTGGGACTACAGGCACGCCACCACGCCTGGCTAATTTTTGTATTTTTAGTAGAGACGGGGTTTCACCGTGTTGGACAGGCTGGTCTTGAACTGCTGACCTTGTGATCCGCCTGCCTCGGCTTCCCAAAGTACTGGGATTACAGGCGTGAGCCACCGCGCCTGATCCTTGATAGGCAGTTTTTCGATCCTCATCCTCCTCCCACCCTCAACCCTCAGGTAGGACCTGCTGTCTACTGTTGCCTTTAGACTTTTCAGGAGCAGGCATCATACTGCTTTGCAGTTTGCTCTGAGGCTGAGTAAAGTGTGATTGGGAAATATAGCTAAGCTTTTAAAAGGGCATAGTTTTTTAGTTCACATCTGGTAATTATAGAGCCAGTGTGTCTTTCTCTTAGAGATTGGGTAATTGTACGCAGAGGGTTGGTGGGGGTAAGTGGGTGTGTACTCTTATTTGTAGCCAATGGTTGACTTATTCAAATGATACCTTCTCCATTTTGGAGCCTTAGGTGTTGGTGAGATGAGCAGAGGGTAATTTATCACCGGATCAAGCCCTAATTTCATTGTCACCGTTTTGGTGTGTGTACACCAGGCCTGCTCTATTTGTGTCATTTAGAACTCCAGAACAAAGTGTTCTGTAAATATTACTTAAAAAATAATGTAGCACTACCACCTTCTTCTAAAATAAACTCTAAAAGCTTTGCTTTAGTGAGCTATTTTCTTCTGTTAATTTTTTTTTTAAGTTGAATCACAGATTTTCTGAGGGTTTAAATCAGGTAACATCTTCTGTTACTAAATTTCTCTCTCTCTCTCTCTCTCTCTCTCTCTCTCTCTCTCTCTCTCTCTCTCTCTCCCTCCCCCCCCCCCCCTTTGGTGGTATCTTGGAAAAGTGGTAGGATAAAGAATCCTGTTTACTTTCGGTTTGCTGTTATTTCTTGGAGCTCTGTAGGTAGCTACTAATAAATAGTTTCAATCGTCAAATCTTTGCCAAGAAAATGGACTATATTGGGTGCATTTGGGGCTGGTATAGGTATAGAGAGTGGTAGCAAAGAGGGCATACAAGCAGGATGGGGCAAGTTTTATTTAACCTGCACAGATTGTTAAAGAAAATATAACAAAAGTTTAAAACCTTCAGATTTCACATAGAAAGCTTGACATAAAATTATATATATTTAATTTAGAAATACAAAATTATTAAATATTAAATATTATATTAAATATAAAATCATTTAATTTATATATATTTATAAATAAAACTACATATTTGCCTCCTTGAAAAATTGAAGCTCTGGCATCTAGACAGCACGCACATTCTGCAGTCCGCGCTGGCCCCACCACTTACCATTTCTCTCTGACTTTAAGGCTGAATGTAGTTGCAGTACACAATCAAAATATGATGATATTGGAATTGCAGAGTTCTTGTGCCTGGCCCAGAGTTCTTTTCCTGGTGGACATTTCAGTCCATAATCTCTGGCCTGAAAAAAGGACCCACAGCTCTCCTGATGCACATCCTTTTTGGCAGATTGGTTCCTGAGCTTTTGTGATGGAGAATGAGGAGAAAAAGAAGAAGGAAGGAGGACAGAAGGGAAGGAGAAGCTAAGGGTAGAAGGAATTTAGGGGGATGGAGCTCTTGAGGAGTCTGGCCTGGGAACAGCTGTAGTATATGAGAACAACAGATGGGATTTTAAGCAAAATTGAGAATTATGTGTCCACTCCATAGTGTAAATACAAACACAGATTTGGCTTATTTTTGAAATTGCTGGACTATGTATCAGTCAGGGCTGAGTTACAGACAGAAACTACACCAATTACTTCAACAGAGAGCATTTAATATTGAAAATTATTAACCAGGTGTTAGAGAACTGAGAAGGCAGTAAGAGAACACTAAGGAATCATGGAAGTAGCAACTGCAGGAGGCATTTGCCATTCCTGGGGTTAGGATTATTAAAATTTAGAAGCTTGTAGGAAGGGCCAAGTGGGGCTGAACTTATATCTCCAAGGCGATGGCTAGTGCTGGGGCCTCTGAGCTCAGAGGAGGGTAGCTGAGGGACTGGTACCCAGACATCTGAGAGTTGGTACCGTCCAGGTGGTGTTGGAATCTCTGAACTCTGGTAAGAGGCAGGCTAGGATTGGGGCAGGCAACACAGTGAGACTGGTTCCAGAAAGAACTGCAAACTGGATTCAGCAGCTGCCACAAAAAGGAAGTGGGGTTACTAGAGTTAGGTAGAATGAGGAAGCATGGCTGGGTCATGCTTACAGGGGCAGGAAGCCAATAGGAATCAGACAGGGAGGAACGGGCCACACCTCCCTCCTCCAGCCTCCCAGCTTTCCTCCAGCGTCCCCTATAGGCATAATCTAGCAGGAAGCAGCTGACAAAGCAGAAATGTGGTTCACAGAGCACCAGCCTAGCTAGCGTCACAAAGATGGCATGAAAAGGTGGGTTTGGAGCTGTGGAGCTGGGAGACAGTAGCTTAATTACAGGCTCAGTGTTGTTTCAACTACCATGGTATTTCGAGTCTCAATTGTGGAGAGCTTTAGAAGCACTGTACAAACATATGTGGTTTCAATTTTGCAAACGTAATTTAGCAGAGTTTGGTTCTTGTGGTCTCCAGGTTTTCATCTTGTCCAACACCAATTCCCAATTTGGGATTAAATTGTTGATTTCTTTGTAATATACTCCAAGGTAGTATTTGCTGTGGTTTGAATGTGCCCCTCCAAAATTCATGTTTTGCAGACTTAATCCCCAGTGCAACAGTGTTGAGAGGTAGGGCCTAATGGAAGATGTTTAGGTCATGAGGGCTCCTCCCTTATGAATGGATTAATGCCGATTATAAAAGAGTTTGTGGCTGTGAAGTCCATCTCGTGCTCTCCCCTGCTCTCTCCTTGCCCTTTCTTCATTGGAGGATGCAGCAAGAATGCCCTTACTAGATGCTGGCCTCTACATATTGGACGTCCCAGTCTCCAGAACTGTGAGAAATAAATTTCTTCTCCTTATAAATTACCCATTCTGTGATGCTCTGTTATAGCAACAGCAGATAGATGAAGACAGTATTGTTATGAACTGATTTTTGCCTTTGCTGCAAGAGTTGACAAACTGTATAGCCCATTGGTCAGATTTGGCTTGCTGAGTAGTTTTGTAAATAAAGTTTTATTAGAATATAGCCATGCCTATTAATTTACCAGAAAAGATTTGCAGACCCCTTCTCTAGTGTAAATTTTAGTTTATCTTTAGTTCTGATTTCAGAGCCACATAAACTTCTTTTCTTTATAAATTACCCAGCCTTGGGTATTCCTTCATAGCAACATAAAAATGGACTAATACAAAGTCTTATGTTTAAGTTTTTAATCCATTTTGAATTGATTTTTATATATAGTGTGATATGATTAATATTATTTTAATAATCACATTAAGTTGGCCAACATTAGTTTTTAAAATGTTCCAGTTGGCAAGTAGAAATTTAAAAAAAAGGTGACACAGCCATGGAGACCATATTTTAGTCATTTTAGTCTCTAAAAATGTGTTAGCAAATTCATAAAGGGCAGCTCTTTTAATATATATATAGTGTATCCTTTTTATTCAAAGTATTGCACTGAATTCCTTTCCATAGAGATTTTCTGTAATATAAGGAGCCAAAATGGAATGGACAAAATGTATCAAAAGTCTCAAAAATATTCATATCCTAGGACCCAAGGATTCATCTCCTGGGATGATGTCCCTTTTGGTGGTGGGATTCCCCAGGTTAGTTAAGGGGTAGATCTCTGAAAAGTAAATACAGTGAGACTTTGAAAGCTGTGCTAGATTACTTCTTCTCCCCTTGGTCTGGCACAGCCAACAGGTGGGGTATGAAGTAACGCAGGTTTCTCAGGGCCTCATGCCTAATAAACCCTGCACACTCCATGACATATGCTTACAGATTGCATGCATGTGTTTACTCAGCCATCCCACAATATTCCTAAGTGTGGGCATGCATGTGGGGAGTAGGTTATCTAAGACAGTGGAAACCTCAGTACTGCTCTGATGCCCTTTCTACCACTCTCATATACGATCGCTATAGAACCTTACAGCTGAGCCCTGCCACTAGTTTCTGCACACTTTTCTTTACTGTTATCATTGTTGTCTCACTCCCCACCTCTGTAGTCTTCCTCTTTGTATACATGTTTCATTATTTTTGAACTAGGCAATCTAGCTTCACCTCTGCCATCCCCCCAGTGATGTTTTCTCTTTCACCATACAAATGATGGTCTTCACAAACCAACTATTTTCCTTAGTTGTCCCAGGAACAGATAGAGTGAACTGTAGCACCTGAGTTTTACTTTCATATCTCCTGCAACTTCTCTGGGTAGTGTTTTATCCAATGCTTGCCCTTTCAACCAGACTGTAAGCCCCATGAGAGTAGGGCTATGCCTGTCTTTTTTAGTGTTGTGTCCAGGGCCTAGCAGAGAGTAGATGATCAATAAAAACTGTTGAACAAGTGATTCAGCAACACACATTAAAAACAAGCCTATATTCAGACGTTGTTGTTTTCAGAGAGGGTAAGCCAGATCCCTGCAGTGTTTGGTCTGGGTCAGCTATGGATGGGCTTGCCTATTTCTGTAAATAAAGTTTTACTGGAATATAGATATGCCCATTCATTTACCAGAAGAGACTTGGGGACTTCTTTTCTAGTGTAAATTTTAGTTTTTCTTTAGTTCTGATTTCAGAGCCACAGATACCTCTTTTCTTTATAAGTTAGCCAGCCTTGGGTATTCCCCAAACTTGGTGCTATAAGTGGTCTTGATGAGAAAGAGCATGTAAATTAGGAACTGGTACATTTGGTTTTCATTTTTTCATTGACACATCCAATGAGGATGCGTTGTATATCTCCCAATTTTTCCTGTAGCAGGTGCTGTGCTTAGAACCGGAAAACATGGCCTTGTCCTGAGACACCTAATGGTGAATAGAAGATAACCTTAGTGATCTGTGGCATATAGTAGGCACTCAGTCATTGTTGGGTGAATGATCCACCATAACCAGAGCGTGATGCCATCAACTGATGTTTCATTGGTGGAAATGCTGCAATTCTGATTCCTTATTTGCTTAGGGTTGATGGAATGTTGTGGGGTGGCTTGCTAACAGAAAAGAAGCTATCAAACAAATAAATAAATTTTCCTGGTAAATGCATAGTATATGGGTGTCAGGTCCACCCTTTCTTAAAGGATGATGTTTTTTCCTTGTCACTCGTTGGGGTTTTGGTGTGGTGAGCGAGGAACTCCTGGCTCCTGGCTCTTCACCCTGAGCAATGGTGCAGACACTGATTAAAGACAGACCTGAGGGGACTTCGTTACAGTAATTGTGAGCTTTGTGCTCAACAGACCATCTGAAGACATATTGCTGTTAGGCTCTCTCCCTGTGCTAATTGGGGAGGGTGGAGAAAGAGGAGGAGGAGGAGGAGGAGGAGGAGGAGGGAAGGTGTTTGCCAGGGCAATGGAGGGCTGGTTGTGCTCTAGGGCTAAAAGGCTCAAGTAGCCAGCTTAACCTAGGTTGTTACACATTCTGCCAGGCCTGCCTTGGCCCTTTTCTCACATTTGTTTTCTTTGCTTACTTCTTGCCACTTTTTCCAGGAGATATGAGCAAATGAAATCCTATTTATTTTACAAATGTAAAAATATATTTTGTTTAATATGGCATTTGAAACATCCATCTGCCTCTGTCTGCCTGTTTACTCTGATAAATCCTAGTAGCATAGGCATAGTTGGGTGAAGAGCCAGGGGTCATGCAGTGTATTCTCTGGGGGAAAAGAATGTTAAATTTCAACAGAAAGGATTATTGAAATAAGTAATCCTTTCTTTGTTGTTATTGAATTCTTTAGCGTTATAGTGTGGCTTCTGAAAACAACAGAATTTGCAAAGGTAACGAGGGCAAGACTTTGTGAAGAAAGGAAATTTGTGACTTAAAAAAACTGAACTTTACAATAAGGAATGGTAATTTAATTTAGACAAGTCTGCTTTATGTCCTGTCCTTTGCTGTTTGTTCAGTGAACATTCTGGTGCACTTATAGAAGCCAGACACGTTTGGTCCTCTATGAGCTTACAGTCTTTTAGCGGAGCAAGTCACGTTAACTGAAAATTAAAATTTGATAATTTGGTAATTATTTATTTTAGAGATGAGGTCTCACTCTGTTGCCCAAGCTGAAATTTAGTAAGGTGATCATAGCTCACTGCAGCCTTAAACTCTTGGGCTCAAGAGATCCTCCTGCTTCAGCCTTCTGAGTAGCTGGAATTACAGATCCAAGGCGCCAAACCTGGCTAATTTTTTTCTTTTTTTAAATTTTGAAGCAATCCTCCTACTTTGGCCTCCCAAAGCATAGAGATTACAGGCATAATCCATTGTGCCTGGCCTAAAATTTGATAATTATTGATTAAGTGCTTATTTTGGTGTAGGCATTGGGGACACAATGGTAAGCAGGACTTGTGGAGTTTCATTCTAATGGGGAAATATTGACTGTGGAGCTTCTTACACAGCCTGGTGTGTGTGTGTATTTGTGTATGTGTGTATTGCATGTGTGTGTTTGTGTATGTGTGTGTGAGTGTGTGTCTGTGTGTGAGAGAGAGAGAGACAGAGAGAGAGAGAGAGAGAGAGAGAGAGAGAGAGATCCTAAAAGGCTGCCCAAAGGAGGTGTTTCTTTCAGGACAAATCCAAATGAAACTCGTTGAGAGAGAAGGAATATTCAACCTGAAGATGGGAAAGGTTGGTATGGGTCTGTCAAGTCTTTAGATGTGATGAAGTTCAAAAGGAAGGGATGTGATTTGCCCTGGCTTCAATGGGGTGAGAGAGAAGATCAGGCAGAAGCAGGCTGAGGGGCTTGAACTTCATCAGAATAACTGCCCCTTTCCTGGAGAACTCATTTATCTTCTGTGAGCTAAAAGACAAGCCTTGTAGGAGGGATCATTTTCCCATCCCACAGACCATCATTTCTCAGATTCTTAATGACTTCTTTCTACTCAACTCTATTCGGTTTTATATTCCATTGTATTCCTCTTTCTTCAATTAAAAATTGTTCCCAAATGAGGTCTAGAATATATGGATGAGTAATCACTCTCTCCTCGGCAGTGCCTGACACATATGTGGCAGAAGCATGTGACAGTTCTCCTTCTCTACTCAAATGTTAGTCCTCTGAGAGCGGGGCCAGGCTGTTCCATTTCTGTGTCCATCCTGGTACACTCTGGTGATAAAAATGTGTGTTGAATGCTATATAGGAGCACACTCAAGGATTTGCCATGGGTTCTTTAGAAGTCTGTGGTTATGGTCAATTTTCAAATGGAAATTGAAGTGCTTAGCAGAATAGCTGGCATATGGCAAATGTCTGATGAATGGTAATTTCCCACCTATTTAAATCAAAAGCTGTATCACTAGGGATATTTGTTATTATGGAATCCAATACTGAAATTACTTAGTGAATTTACTTGTATTACTTAGTGACTGAAGTATTACGTGCTTTTGTGATCACAGTATTTCATTGTATGAATTTATTCTGAGTTCTGTGATGGCAGTAAGTAGTATTCTTGGTTTGAAACCAGAGTAAGAAGGGGCTTGTGCAGCATTTATAAAATGGTCGTTTGGTTACTCCCAGCCTCGGACTGCTGGAAAGAGAGTTGCTTGAAAAGCTGGATTCTATGTCTGTCACATGAAGGGAGAGGCAGGGTGGGAGGGTTGCCACTGCAGGTTTGCAGAATGCAGAGTGATAAATGAGCAGGTTCTAAGATCATTGGTAATATGACCACATCCTTGCTTCCCTTTGGCACCCTGCCTCTCCAGCCAGCCTGCAGGAGTGTCTGGCTTGGTGGGCAGCATGAGCTACAGGAAGTACTTTCATAAACCTCCCAGGATGCCCTTCCCTGAGATCTCAAACCCTGCATGTGGTCCAGAGGTAGATGATGCCCTGCTTAGGAAACAGAAATAAAAGGTTTACCCTGTGTTTTCAGGGATCACCAATAATTAGAAGCCAAGTAGTTGCAATAAGGGGTCTTTCCTTGAGAAAGCAATGTTCTGGAGGCTGAATGAATGACTCAGGAATTGCTAACAGGATTAGTGGGCCTTCTGGGCACAGTGGGATGCTGTTTGGTGATAGAGAGCTTGGTGGTCTCAGAATGGACTGATCTATCTGGTTCTTTTAGCTTTTTTTTTTTTTTGGCCCCTAAAAGGTTGGCAAGCTCATGACTCAAGCCCTCACAGAGGGTCATTCCTACCTGTGGTGGGTGTTGCAAATGGGGACAAATGAACCTTTCATCCCAACAGGTAGTTCTGTCTCTCATGCTAACAGGAAGCTGGACCCTTTGAGGATTCTCTGTTGCTCTGCACAACTTCTGCTTCTTCAAAATGGACGGCTTGGCTCCCAGGGGCTCAGGTCCCAGTGCCCTGTTTTTAATTGGCAGAATATCTCCTAAGCCAACAGTGATACATTGTGTCTGTTCCCAGAATGACTTTTATTATAGGTTCCCAGAGCTCTACTCCAGCCCCGACCAGTTCACCTTAGAATAGCCTTTGTAAGATGGAGGAAGGTGGAGGGAGCAGGAAGGAGAAAGTCTCCAATAATAGATCTCATCCCTTTAAAATAACCACAACCTGTTACATTAAGTATTAATTGCAAATCTGTTTTAATTTTTAAATAACAGTCAGTTCTTTAAAGATTTACACCGACTCATCTAAGCTCAATAAAATAAAATTTAAAACAGAGGAAGAAGGATCAACTTCTGGGTACCATTCAGTGAGCTAAATTAGTTTCAGGATTCCCCCCCCCAAAGAAGTGGAACATTTATTTTTAGGACTTAGATACTTTTTTTTTCTTTTGGAAACTGCTCAGAAGTAGCACAGGTCTATCTTGGGAGGAGGTCTTTCTCCTTTTACTGTTTTCTTGTAGGCAGCAATAGGTTTTAACTTTTGCACCATATAGAGAGAAGGAGATAAATCTGGCTCATTTTTGAGGATAAGCTATAAAGGAAGCTGTCTGTCGAGTATTTGGAGCATCTGCTTTACTATTAAAAAGTTTCCTTGGTTGTCTTCAGGGCATGAGTTTGGTGCCACCTTGTGGGCAATTGTCAGACTATTATGCATGCTGTTAAAAAGAAAACTTGTCCCAAGGCTCCTTATAATGCTTAAAATATGCTCTGTAAATTAGTGAGATTAAACTCTCTCTCTGTTTCTCTCTCACACCCTCAATGATTCTCTCCCAGTAGGTTTGCACAGCTTCATCTTAGAAGCAATATTGCTACCTAATTTCAGGAAACACCTGCCTTTGTCTTAAGGGATTTTGATACCCTCCTGAGGTACAAGTGCTTTATCACTGCTGGGAAGCTTGTCTGGGTGTCTGCATTCATTTTTTAAGCCTGTGTTTTCAACTTGTTATATTTATTTAATTTTAAGCTAAATATTAGGCATCTATCAGGATATATCATTTTAATGATAGTATTTGATGCTGTCCTTATCAGAGATAATATAATAAAGTCAAAACAGATTACTCCTAAAATAATATTGGGCATGTTCAGGTATGAGAAATCCATGTTAACTTATTTTAAACAAAACATGGATACTGTGTTTGTATATATTTACCAAATCATAGGATTTAATTACTTATAATTAATAAGATAACTAATCAAGTACACTTTGTGATGCTATTTGCATCAGGATGTCACTTTTATCACTATCTTGGGGTTGTGATTTTGACTCACTTTCACACACTTCTCATAGCACCTCTGAGGTATGTAGACTAATCTTGTTATCCTCATTTTGCCCATGCAGATGAGCCCGGAGGCAGTGGTGGCTTGGCCTGGTTCCAAGACCTGGTAGTGAGAGAGCAGGATTAGATCCAGCTTTCAGGAACCACTGGGCTGTTGCTCTTGTCATTAGCTGGTGCTGCCTCTATTGTTTATACTATAGGGTGGGAAATTCAATAAATGAAAGTTGAGGGGCAGAAGGGAGTTTCAGAGATTCAGGGTACTGGAGAGAGGTTGGAGTAAGCACAGGGGCTGGGGAGAGGGAGAGGGAGAGGGAGAGAGAGATCTCTTCCTGCTGCCAGACATTGGACTTAGAAAACATCTTCTTGATCTTTTTAAAAGGGAAATTGGACCCCTGATTAAATCTTTCTCTTGATTAAAGCTTTTCAAAGGCTCCCTTTGCCTATGTGAAGTCAGAGGCCTTTAAGTGCCTCTCAGCTCCTTTATGTCCAGTCTCCCTGGCTTCCCCTGCCAGCCACACTGCACTTCAGCAGTGCCAAAGTACTCTGAGTGCCCTTCCTCCTAGTTCCCTTCATACCTCCCCACCTTAACACAAGCTGCCCCTGTTGCCTTGACTACCCTTACACTTCTCTTTCCCCTGATGAAACCAGAGCATTCCATAGTTCACCTCCTCAGAAACTCTTCCCTAACCCTTCCCTCTCATCCTCTAGTCTGGTTAAGGTGTGCCACTTCTGTGTACTCCCATAATGCTGTGTGATGATCTGTTGTTACTTCTATTTTCTGATTCAACTGCGGCACCCTTAAGAGAAAGACTTGCATGTTATTAACTTTTCTCTTTATAGAATTGAGCACAAGATATGACCCATGTTGTCTCTCCAAAGTTGAGAGGGACGGAACTGAGACTAAGTCACAGAAATCAAGACATCAGAGGTGGAACTGGGGTCTCGAGGCTATTGAAACCCGCTCCCTACCATCTCTGGCCTCTGCTACTCTTGGTCCAAGGCCCCATTCTCAGGCCCTTGTCTTATCTCTCTCCAACTCTCAGCCTTTTTGCCCTCTTCTGTCAGCTTTATTTTGTTCATTTGCAGACATGCTTCCTCCACATGACTGGTAAAAGTGGCCTCCTGAAGCCCAGACTCATTTTTGTGGCCTGATAGCCTCAGAGAGAAAGCGCTTCTCTCCCTAAATGTCCCAGTGTGGATTTTAAGGAAGGACTTTGGCCCTGATTGGGTCGTATTCCCCCACTCAGAACAGTCACTGTATCCTGGCACTTTGCATATGTTGAATGAGTGGTTAATATGGCATTTCTCCTTGTGTCCTTCATTTCTTGCTTGTGCTAATTATAGGCCTCTTCACTCAGTCTTCTTTGTTTTCATGTCTCAAAAGTGACATGATAAAAGACAGGGGCTGACCCTGGGAGTATCCCTTGATACTGGGATGGAAAGGTTAGACAGCTGTATCAAGGCAATTGCAGGTGGCAGGCCCATCTTCTCACCTCTTCTGTATCCTTCCTGTCTCTCATCCCCCACCAGGATTTTGGCTCAAGTAGATAGGCGGTACAGAAAGGCAGAGCTAGCTGCATAGACCACAGTCCTCTGATGTTCCTGAAAAGAGGGCCTGGATTAGATGAGGAAGGTAGGACTGATTTGTTTTAAGAGTTGCTGTGTTACTGTGCGATATCACACAGAAATAGGAAGTGTATAAAACATAAAAGTACAGCATAATGAATCAATATAACACACATGTAACCATCACCAGGTGAGGAAACAACCTAAAAGTCTTCTGTGTTCTCCTTTCCTGTCACAACTCCCCGCCTCCCCTCAAAGCCAACTGTTACTCTGACTTCATGGTAATCTTCCTTGTTTTTCTTTATTCTTTCACCACCTAAGTATGCATTCTTAAATGCTAGAGTTAATTTGCTTGTTTTTGAAGCTTATACAAATGTAATCATCTAATCTTATTCATTTGTGTCTGGCTTCCTTCATTTAGCATTGGATTTTTGAGATTTGTCCCTTTTGTTGAATGTAGCCATGATTTATTAATTTTTTGCACCATGTGTTTGGTATTCTATCATATAAATATCCTGCCATTTCATCATTTAATTTTCCATTCTACTGTTGATGGATATTTGGGTTGTCTCCAGTTTTTGGCTATTCTGAATGATGCTCCTGTGAGCTTTCTAGTTCTTGTCTCTTGGTGCATGTGGCTGGCACGCCTGCTGGGTATCCATCTTGGAGTGGAAGTACTTGGGCAGCAGGTAGGTGTATCTTCACTATTAAGTCAACACGCCACAAAATTTTCCAGAAAAGATGGCCGATTACCAGCAGTGTTTTTTTTTCTCTACCTCATGTAATCCCCAATTTTGGTGGCATTGCAGGAACCACAGATGGATAATAATCATCGCTGTCATTTATTAAGTGCTTACTAGCTAAATGCGTTATCCATATTCTATCAGGTCATCATCACAGCAACCCTTAGAAACAGGTGAAATTGTTCCCCTCATTTTGCAAATGAGGACCCTGAGGATTACGTTGAGGTTGAGTACTTATGGTTACATACCCCACATGTGATGGAGCCAGGTCCTAAGCCTGGGTCCAATCTCTCTGACTTCAAAACCTGAGCTCTTAACCTCTATACTGAAAGGTCAGGGTTTTCCCTGGTAATCAGTGTGGGATACTGTGGTTTGGCACAGTGGACCTGTTATTGGCCTTTCTGCTTATACTTATGAGTTCAGCCTGTTGGCAGTGATTCCTTTAAAGAAGATCCTATTTTCCAGTTGGAAGAAACATAGAAAAAAATGGGATGTCTGGGAGCTTGAAGTGTTTCTTAAGTCTCCTTTGGTAAGTGCATCACAAAGGCTCAGACTTAGCTGATGCTGGTACTGAGACTTTGCCTCAAGTATTTGTCCACCCAAAGGTGGTTTTTTTGAAGTGTCAGAAGACCATGTCTCAACCATACCTCTATTAACATTCTGAGGTTATAAAATATTCATGTGTTTTTCTAATAGGACTTATGGTAACAGTTGATTTGAGCTAGTATTTAGCTTTTTTTATTAAGTTTTGGTATTAGTGATAAAATTGAACTCTTAAATGTGTAGAGAAATAATGTCTTAAAAACGTTTTCCAAGGCCTCTGCACAATCCACATTGACTTTTTCTTCCTTTTCAGCCACATACCACAGAATCTCACTCTATCCCCCAGGCTAGAGTGCAGTGGCGTGATCTCGGCTCACTGCAACCTCCACCACCTCCCAGGTTCAAGCTATTTTTCTGCCTCAGCCTCCTGAGTAGTTGGGATTACAGGCGCCTGCCACCATGCCCAGCTAATTTTTGTATTTCTAGTAGAGATGGGGTTTCGCCATGTTGGCCATACTGGTCTCAAACTCCGGACCTCAGGCAATCCGCCTGCCTCAGCCTCCCAAAGTGCTGGGATTACAGGTATGAGCCACTGCGCCGGGCCACCACAGGAGATTTCCTACTGGCCAGCTGGTCCGTCCGCATCCATCACCACACCCCCATTCATTGTCCTGATAGCAGCCTATGGGAATTGTTTAAAAAGACTTAGACTGCTCAAATGTCTTCCCAGCAAGGCCCTGTGTGATTAGGCCTCTGCTACCCTTATACTACTCTCTCCCTTTCTATGTTCCAACCACAACACTTGATAAACACTTTTCCATGTGTCAGACACCATTCTAATAATCCCGTGCATAGAAATGATGCTTCCTATCTTATATATGAAGCACAGAGAGGTTAAGTAACTTGCCCGGGGCCACACAGCTAATAAATGTCAGGCAGAGCTAGTATTCAAATCCAGGTTCACTGGCTCCAGAGTCCATGCCCTCACCCATGGCATGTGCTGACTCTTCTTCCTAGACTTCCCTAAGAACATTTACTGCACCCTGCTCTTTGCCTCAGGGCTTTTGCATATGTTGTTTCTTTAGTCTGGGGTATTCTTCCCCTCTAGATTCAGTGCACTTGGTTGAACTGCCTACGAGGTAGGGTAGATACTTCTTGTTATTTACTTATTTATTTTTTAATATTCTACTATTATTATTACTTGTGGACTATTTTACTTTTCCTTGTAGACCATAAGCTCCCTGAGGGCTGGAGCCCACCCACCCTGTTTCTTCCCAAGTCCCACACACTTGGTACACAGCTTCACACTTTTTTCATTCAACCAATGAGTGAATGGAAGGACGACTCACAGCAGACGAGAGACACAGTGTTCTTTTTCTGTCCCCAGACACATTTTTCAAGTACTGCTAACTTAAACTCACCTTCTAATTATTGTTTCAATGGCTTTTTTGGTCTGATGCCAGGTTGATTTGGAATTTTAATATGTATTTTTAGTTCTCAGTCTACTTTTCTTCAGGCCCTACCTTAAAATTTACAAGACTGCATTATCAAGAGTTGTCCTGCCCACGGTATTGCATTTTGTCTTATGGGTTATAGGTCATTAATAATGCTTAGGCAAAATGTTCCAATCTATAGACAGTGCACGCTGGAGTTGCTACTTATCAGAACTCAGCCCCCCACTCCAATTTTTAAAAATCATCATTTTTTTGTTGACTCAAAAAAATTCTTTTAGTCAAGTATCTTTGAAAATCATCACCTCTTTTTGGTAAAATCGTGGAAAAATTGCTGCTGACATCTGTGTGGCCTGTATTTGCCATTTATGTACTAACTTGAGGAAAGGTAGGACCCTGAGATGAAATGAGTTTTCAGTTGATTCTTTAATTGTGAGCATATTAAATAGTTGTCTTACATTATCTAGTTGAATAGAATATCCACCAGCCTTTTAGAAGTCACATCTTAACCTAACATGCTAGTGTGAATACCACCCTTCAATAAATACATAGATTTTGGCCTTAGATGCCCTATGCCCATTAAAAATAAAATTTAAGGCTGGGTGCAGTGGCTCACACCTGTAATCCCAGCACTTTGGGAGGCCAAGGTGGACAGGAGTTTAAGACCAGCCTGACCAGCGTGATGAAACCCTTTCTGTACTAAATATACAAAAAATTAGCTGGGCATAGTGGCACGTGGCTGTAGTCCCAGTCACTTGGGAGGCTGAGGCATGAGGATCACTTGAACCCAGGAGGCAGAGGCTGCAGTGAGCCAAGGTTACGCTACTGCACTCCAGCCTGGGTGACAGAGTGAGACTCTGTTTCAAATAAATAAATAGGTAAATAAATAAATAGATTTTTACATTCGAATCCTATAAGCTTTGCCTCACTTTCAAATTTTTTGTGTGAAGTTTTTATAATCAACTTCATCATCAGTATCAATCACCTTGGCAATGTTTTAAATGTTTTCTACTCTTCTGACAAGTAAGTTTATCAGGCATGGTCTTGCCCTAGTCTGTTGGAAACAAAGCAGTGTTTTGTTTTGTTTTCCCTATGCAATATTTCTTCATGATTCTAATTTCATATTATATGTTTATAGTTATTAGAGACAAAAAGAGAGCGTCTGTAAGGATAGTTTTAGTTATAGATATAGACAACCAAATCAAATCAGCCTAAGCAAAATGAGGATGTATGGTCTCACCATAGCTGGGAAGCACAGAAATGAGGCTAAGTTGCAGGAATCAGGTCATCAGGGGTCGAACTGAGGGCTCAAGGGTTCAGAAACCTCTTTCTGCCTTCACTGGTCTCTGGTTCTTCTAGCCTATGGCTTCCTTCTCTAGCCCTTGCCTGGTCTCTCTCCATCCTGAAGCCCTCCTGCCCTCTGCCAGTGGCCTCCTTTAGTCCTACTACAGATTTGACTGAGGAGGTGGCCCCCAGATGCTCCAGGCACCTTCTGGTACCTTGGCATCCAAGGGATTTGAGGGAAGAGTTTCTCTGCCTCCAAAGGAAAGGGAAAGTGTTGCTAGAAGAAGGGGTATAAGACCATTTGAGGGAAAGATGACACCATGGATCCCATAGTCCACTAGATGGTTGCTTTTGGGATTAAACAAGCATTTATTGTGGGGTTCCTCTGTGTCAGGCACTATGGTAAACCATAGAGATTCAAAGATTAATAAGATTACAAACCAAATTTAATAGGCATAAATTACAGTGGGAGAGAATGGGTTATAGGTAAGAAAGAGCCTCCCGAGAGTGGCTGGAGTTCAACTTCAAAATATATTTCATTTAATTATTCTTTAGAACTTTCTGTTTTGTTGTGTTTTAATAAATTGTCACTTCTCTGGGATGATTTGACTATTATAGATATTGCAAGTCAGTTTCCTGAAGGGTAAAGATAGATTTTAAAAATATTTCATTGAAAAATTACCTTTTTCCTAAAAATGAAAAAAAGTATGTTCATTTGGAAGAGATAAGAAAATATAAAGAAGAAAATGAAAAATAATTCTAGTAGCCAGAGGTAGCATCTTGGTTTGCTACTTAGCATTTTGGAGTGCCTTTGTGGTCTTTTGTATAGACATATGTAAATATGAACTAACATTTATTTTTAGACAAATTGCTTTAATATTACTTGTTTAGTTTTGAATTCTACTTTTTAATTTATTGTTCTATTGTGAACATTTTCCCTGATCATGAAATATATGTTAGATAGGATTATTATTATTTGCTGCTTCATAATCCACAAAGTTAGCCATTCTTCTAGTATAGCACATTGAAGTTGTTTGCTAAATTTTGCCAACATGAGAAACACAAAGAATGTTGTAGCACTTAAATCTTTATCTGCCTTTCAAATGATTTCCTTGGGTTCTAGGAGTGGACTTGTGAGATCAAAGGGAAAGCACACATTGAAGGCTCTTCATCCACATGGCCACCCTGCCCTTGGGAGCTTGTTTCAGTTTACATTCTTACCAGCTGTATAGGAAAGAGAGCATAAGAAATGTAAGGCATTAATGGACCGTCTCTGACAGTTAGCCATAAGATCCAGTTAACTGACTTTGTCCTATCTGTGAGGGGCTACTACGTGACATCCCAGCGTAACCATGTGTTGCATATTGGGAAAAGCTCTGGCAGCATGAACTGAAAAAGTTTAACTTATTTCTCCTAAGGATTCATTTCTTTGTTCAGAAATTCTCTGTTCTTTCTTTTAAGGCCGAGTAAATGGAAAATGCAGTATATGCATTGCTTTCCCCCCCTTTTCTTCTTTGGCTTCTTTTTCCCTCCATAACCCCATTGAAGAGTGTCTCTCAAATTATCTCCTTGGATCTGATTCCTAGGAGTGCAATGGGATCAAAGGGACACACAGTTTCCATTGTTGTCACCAACAAAAGCAAAGAAATCTGATTAGAAGGACGCTGAAGTGAAAGTTATAGCCTTCAGTAAACTGGAAATATGATTTAAGAACCTAAACAGATTCATTCATTCAGCAAATACTTATTGAGCACTTACTGTGTGGCTCTAGTGTGAAACTGACCCATGAAGGGTTTGACTCTGAGACACTGAGTATGGTGTCCCTCTCCCATATTTGATGGAAACAGTTCCTGATGTGAAATCAGGGGTGGAGTGGAGAGAACACTGGACTTGGAATCAGAAAGAACTGGGTAGAAATCATGGCTCTGCTGGGTGATGTTGGACATGTTACTTTACCTTTCTGAGTCTTAGTTTCCTTATTTGTAAATCTAGCCAACTTATAGGACTGATAGGAGTAAATGTACTGATTTAAATGATGGCATTAGCAGGTGTTCAGTAACAAATAGCTGCTATTATTTTTGTTATGATGATGATTATTATGGAGATGACTCTGAGATTATATGAGCTTGGATGCTGTGGCAGTAGCTCCTAATGCCTCCCTAAGCATTTTGCCTTACAGAGCAAAAGCAATTCTGTGCATTTATGTGCATACATGCATATGTGTGTGCATGTGTGTGTTTGAAATCTTTTGTGTGTGTGTATGTGCACGTGTGTATGTGTAATATAGGAAGTCTTTCCCCTGGAATTAGGCTCAGAGTGTGTAGTGTATCAAGAGGATCCTTAAGGCAGCTGTTAGGTCCCCCCTCTCCCTGCTCTGCTTCCTGAACCATCAGAGCTCAGAGTGGAGTCACATGGGAGTGAGTTCACCAGTGAACCTTCAGCAGGAATCAGGCCTTACATAATCTGGGTTTTGTGGCATAGTGGCTAGAAGTAGGGTACTTGTCCTCAAAAATCTAGAAATGTGGCTTTTTCTTATCCATCTGCCCAGCTTTTGGGATCCAAAAGGCAAGCCTTGGTGATGGGGGAGAGTGAGGAGGTTATGGACCAAATGTCAGTGGCTCTCAAAGCCACATGCCTACCAAACACTGACTTGGGTAGGGAAGGCAATGAGGTGGTTACTGCAGTGTGGCTGATGCCACACGCACCCACCAGCTACTACTTCCCATTTTTAGGTGCTCAGTGCTCTTGTGCTCTCCTGTACTTCTTCCTCCATCAGATCAAATACTGAGTTAAAATGTGTTTGAACATCCTAGTACATACAAGCCTTAGGGCTTTCTGGGTGGTAGAAACTTGGTTCCAGAAGCTCCTGAGCCCAAGAACTGCTAATTTGCTGGAATATCATTACTGTGTTAAAGAAAAAAAATATTCTGACACTTGATGAAATGGTCAGGAAGATTTTATTCAAGACTGTTACAATAAGGGTATTGTAGTGGGGGAGAGGAGGGGCTCAACTCTGAATACAGCAAAGACACCTGGGGATTTATAGCCAGTGAGTAGAGTGAGGAGGTCAATGGGTGGAAAATTACTATGAGGAGACTTCAGGAGTAGGGGGTTCCTCCTAAATGGATCCGATGGGATTCTTGCTAAAGGCAGATCAAAGACTTAGACAATAAAGGTCAGGGAAGAACTTTAGCTGATATCAAGGGTAGGGGATTCTCTCTAAACTGACTTTGTGGAATTCTTGCTAAGACTGGGTTGTGCAGACCTGGCAAGGACGGATGTACAGAGAAGGTCAAGGTTGAGAAGAGGGTCTACAGGAGCCTAACTAAAGTTTGGCCAAGGAGTGTCTTTGATGCTTGCCATGAATAGAATTAAGCACAAATGTCAAGTGGTTAATTAGGGCTCACCTTTGGAATCACAATTGCTGGATCTGAGACGTTGGGCAAATTACTTTGCCTCTGTAATCCCGAATCTCTTGCTGGAAAACAGACCAAAGAGTACCTCCCTCATAAGTCCAGCAATAAGCATCAAATGAGGTCATGCACAGGCAGAGTTTGTTGGAGTGCCTGCCCTAAAGTAAGGGCTCAATAAATGATATTCATATTAAAGGTGGAGTATCCCTTATCCAAGATGCCTGGGACCAGAAGTGTTTCAGATTTTAATTTTTTTTTTTTTTATTTTGGAATATTTGCATTATCCCAAATTCAAAATCGAAAATGTTCCATTGTGCATTTTTGTTGAGTGTCATGTCAGCACTCAAAAAGTTTTGGATTTTGGAGCATTTTGGATTTTGGATTTTCAAATTTGGTATGCCTAGCCTGTGTAAGTTGGGGACTGTAAGTTGAAATCCAGTAAGTTTATTTTAGTGAACCCTTTCTAATCTATAGGTAATATAGGACAAGATGTGGGTTAGTGAAAATTGCTCTGGACTGAGTCTGAATTGGCGTGTTTAAAATCTAGCTCCACCAATGTTTAGCATCCTCCTACAGCTTTAGTTACTTATCTGCAAAATGGGCCACTGTCTTCTCTGCTTTTCCCAGAGGTTGGAATGAAATGAGAAAATATAAATGAGGCCCTGTATGGTGGCTCATGCCTATAATCTCAGCACTTTGGGAGGCCAGGGTGGGTGGATCACTTGAGTCCAGGAGTTCCAGACCAGTGTGGACAACATAGTGAAGCCTTGTCTCTAAGAAAAAATAAATACAAAAATTAGCCAGCTGTGGTGGCACATGCCTATAGTCCCAGCTACTCAGGAGGCTGAGGTGGGAAGATCAACTGAGCCTGAGAGGTTGAGGCTGCAGTGAGCTGAGAGCTTGCCACTTGCACTTTAGCCTGGGTGACAGAGAGGCACCCTCTCTCTCTCGTAAGGCAGCTGTGGAAATATATTTATGTATATTGGAAATATATATGTATATTAGAAATATATATGGTGGAAATCTATATAGTGGAAATATATATATAGTGGAAATATATATAGTGGAAATATATATATATAGTGGAAATGTATATTTATATATAGTGGAAATATATATATAGTGGAAATACATATATATGGGAATACTTGGAAAACTACAGAAGACTATAATTAGTACCGAATCAAAATGTGTCTAAAGTTGTTCCTGCGATTAGGTCTCAGTCTGTTAGTGAGCCTGTGCCTCTGGGCTGTGACCTTCACAAGCGCTTCTCAGTCTTGTTTTGTTTTGTTTTTCTTTTTAGGAGAGACAGGAAAGCTAGAAGGGGCTGGAGTTGGATGTTTCCCTTCCTCCAGGCAGGTAGGCTCTGGTGAAGTAGTTTCCTTTGAGGGAAGACCTTTTCAAGAACAGAATACTCTAGGCATATTTCAAAATGGTGACTTTCTTACAATCCTCTGAGGGAGGAACCAGGAGAGCTTTCTCTGGACCTCACTGTGAGAACCTGATAGGGCTCCTGGAGGTAAAACTCATGATATTATGAAGGCTCTCCAGGCTTCCGTGGAGTTTTTAGGATGTTATTTCTTTAAAAATTGAGAAACAAAATAGTACTTTTCTTGCCCTGTTCTCAACAGCCTATAGATTGGACAGAAGAAGGGAGTTAACAATAAAGGCATTTCTTAACCCTCCTCCAAAACAAAATTTATAATTTAGGCTGTTTATAACAAAGTCTTTTAAACATCTGAAGTATACATCCCATGTTGTAATTAGCAAAATATTTTGCTTTTAATTATTTCAGCATCTATAAGTGTCTTTTCATTGGAAAATAAAGACAGTGACCAAGGGTGGAGGTGGAGTATAATGGAAATAAATAGGGAAATATCTAAGCTTCACTATCCGTGGACTTGTCCCTTGCTCTACTGTTCTACTACTTTTACTTGAGTTACTTTCAGAATGCCAGCGACTGTGGCTGCATCCTTCAAGAAGCTAGCTCTCAGAGCAGATGCTCCTGTACTTTTCCAAACACCAAATTTAGGCTTTTTTCTCTCTCTTCTCACAAAGTCTCTTGCAGCTTTTCAATTCAACGTCAGGTGTTGATGAAGTGTGCAGCTTCTGAGATTGGACTTGCTGGGGTCCAATCTGGCTCTTATTCTTGTATGTGACCTTGGGTGTTACTTGACCTCTCTCTATCCCAGTTTCCTTATCTGTAGAGCAATAATTATATAATAATATCTCCCTCTCAGAGTAGTTAGGATTAAATGGGAGAACTCATGTATGGGGCTTGATAAAGGTTACTTGAGGGTATTATTATGCTACCTTCCCCTTTCACCACCTCTCTCTTCTATTTCTTTTTCACTTTTGTACCTTTGCACAGATTATTTTAAAAATTCCCATTTGTACCTTATCTTTCTCTAGTATGGGTGTAAGATATCACATGCATTTTCAGCTCAGTTTTGTTTAGTACTCACCCATATATACACATTTCTTTACTGAACAACTGTAGTGTACAAAGTACTACTGAGGGTGAGATTCCAATTTTGTAGATTTTGCATCTAGTGAGAAAATCATGGAAGGTGGTGAGTCAGGTTTGAAAGTGGAAGAAAGTTCAGGGTACTGTGGAGTTGTACTGCCAGGGCACAAACCCAGCCTATGAGGTCTTGGAAACCTCCTTGAGTAGGGGACATTCCAGCTGAGACTGGAAACATAAGTGGGAACTTTGAGGATTAACCAAAGTTCGGTCTTCTGCATGGAGCCCTTCCTGGTCATACTTACTCTTCTCTACACCGGCTTAGGTTACTATAGCACTTTATTTCTGCCCCAGGTATAGCAGGTGCACATGCCTTTCTTGTCATTTAAATAGGTGGGTCTAATTCTCCTCCACTGAGTTACAAATGCCTTGAAGATAAAGGCTAGACCTTATTCACTTTATATGGTCACAGCTTCCTGCATGACACAGTTCAAACCAGCTTTCAGTTGTGTTTTCTGAACTCAATCACATGTAGTTTGTGGAGTGTGAATCCTACAAAGGAATCTTCTTTACTAATGCTTGACTCTCTTGGACCTGAGGTTCCTCCTTGCCTTGGGATGACTTAGTTTCATCATATAAACTGCAAGGATTGTGTTAGGGTCCTGCTGGTTAGGGTTTCTCTGATTCTCTCCAGTAAGAAGGGAGGTCTGTGTTGTGTGGATGGCAGCATGAATGGGTGCTTATAGTAGTGATATTGATTGATTGATTGAGATGGAGTCTTGCTGTGTTGTGCAGACTGGAATGCAGTGGTATGATCTCAGCTCACTGCAACCTACATTTCCCTGGTTGAAACAATTCTTCTGCTTCAGCCTCCTGAATAGCTGGAACTACAGGTGCGTGCTATCATGCCCGGCTAAGTAGTGATATTTAAATATGGGTTCATTATCTTTCAGTGTGATATGGTTAGGCTTTGTGTCCATACCACTTTGTGTCTCATCTTGAATTGTAATCCCCACATATCAAAGGAGAGACCAGGCAGAGGTAATTGAATCATGGGAGCAGTTTCCCCCATGCTGTTCTCATGATGGTCAGTGAGTTCTCACAAGATCTGATGGTTTTGTAAGTGTTTGGCAGTTCCTCCTGCATTAATTCTCCTTCCTGCTGCCTTGTGAAGAAGATACCTTGCTTTCTCTTTGCCCTCTGCCATGACTGTAAGTTTCCTGAGGCTTCTCCCACCATGCTAAACTGCGAGTCAATCAAACCTCTTTCCTTTATAAATTACCCAGTCTTGGGCAGGTCTTTACAGCAGTCTGAAAATGAACTAATACACAGTAGTCTTCAAAGGGGATATTTTGGCTGGGACCATGTTGTAACTGGTCAGCATGTGGAGTTGGGGCAGCAGCATCCTCTTTGTAGGCTTCTTGGCCTCTCAAGCAGTCATCACGGAACATCTGTGGGAAAGAACTTGAGCTCTTAATATTGATGGAATCCAGACATATGTAGCCCTAGTTTGATGGACCAGGGATCCCCAGAGAAATCCAGTTTCAGAGAAAGAGGTCATGGGACCCTTGAGAAGAGAAATCATCACAAGTGAGGAGAGTTCACAGAGAGCTGAGGAATGATGGAGCAGGTGCCTAACCATGGCCTGGCACAGCCTCTAGCCTGCTGCTTCCTGGGAATGAGAGGGCTGTGGTCACTAGCAGCTCACCAGCTCTGCAGAGGGACTCTCATTCTGAAAGATTGGGTTATGTGGGGCAGCAGGAGCTTTTCTTCTGGCCAGAAATGGCCAAATGCAGCAGAAGTTGGTGACCTTGAGAAGGTCAGCAGTGGTAGAGAAAGAAAAATCTGGAATCTGGAACTATCCCAACTCTCACACCTGCATGTGCAGGATTAGTAAATAATTCAAGGTGGTTCTGGAGAACAGCTTTAGAGAGGGTTCTATTGGACATGAACACCATTTCTCTTATTTTTTATTTGTTCTGGTCTGACCAATTTATTGCAGTATGTTTGGGTGGGTGGGTTGAGACTGTTCAAACTACCTTGAGAAAAAAAAAAAGCTGGCGTTTGCTAGAGCTGAAAGTGGAGCACTATCAGGATCCAAGCTCACTACTCCTTTAGGGCATTTCTATGACTTCCCTACTCTGTGCTCCTATCTTCACCATCTGCTTTCCGCACTCTTCCTCAGAACTTGGACTTTCCTCAGACTTTGGCTTGCAAGGCCCCAGCTCTTCCTGAGCAGTTCTTTGCAATTTTGCCTCCTCCATTGCCTAGCTCAGCCTTTCAGTTTCCAATTCTAATTTTCCTTTTTAAAAAAAATTTTTAAATTAAAAAACAATTTTTTATTATACTTTAAGTTCTAGGATACATGTGCACAACATGCAGGTTAGTTACATATGTATACATGTGCCATGTTGGTGTGCTGCACCCGTTAACTCGTCATTTACATTAGGTATATCTCCTAATGCTATCCCTCCCATTTATTAAATGGTCCAATTCTAATTTTCTAAGTGAGGCATCTGATGGCCCCGCCAGGCCAGGGGTGAGAGTCCCATCCGTTGATCATTTAGCCACTAGAAGGAGAGTGAGGAGTAGGGCCATGTGACATAGAGCTTGGCTGTGGATGGACAGAGTCTGCAAGAAGAGCTTGCAACCAGAGCATGTCATGATGGGCATCTCTAGTTCATTATCCGGTCATTCATTCATTCTGGTTCCTACCTGGAAGTATAGCATTGGAGTTAAAAGCTTGGGTTCCAGAGCCAGACTGAAATCTTTGCTGTGACCTTGAGTAAGTGACTTCTCTCTTTGAGCCTCGGTTTTCTTATCTGTAAAGAGGGGATGGTAATCATACACACTTCATAAAGTGGTTGGGAAGAAGACTTGGAAAAATGCATAAAAGAGTTTAGCATAAGGCTTAGTGCAGGGTAAGCACTTTACAAATGTTAGTTATTTTTACATATAGTTCGTAATGATAAAATCCATATAGCATCTGTCTTTATAGAGCTTACAACTTCATAATTTTCATGAACCATTGATGTAGAACACTACTGGCAATACATTTACAATGTACAGAAGACATCTAGTAAATTCACTAATAGAAGAAATATTTATTGACCATCTACTGGTTGTGTTGTGTGGCATTGTCACCAGCATTGGGTATATAATTTTAAACAAATAATCAAATCCCTGCCCTCATAGAGCCCACATTAGAGTTGGAAGATAGACACACAAATTAAAGGTAGATAGATAGATCACAAGAAAAAGAAAGCAGGCAAATGGACTAGAGAATGGCAGGCCATATGTGGGGGTCCTAATGTAGATAGAGTGGCCCAGGAAGACTGCCCTGGAGAAGTAACATTTGAACAAAGAACTGAAAAGTAAGGGAGGGGAAACAACTAGGGAAAGAGTGTTCTAAGCAGAGGGAAGGGCAAAGGCAACATCCAGGAAGCAAGAGTGTCCTTGGCATAATGGAAGAACAGCAGGGAGGCTGCAGTGCCTGGAACCAAGTGAATGAAGGTGAGAGCCAGAGGAAATGAGGTCTCAGAGGTAGCCAGGGCTGGGGAGATTTTAATTTTACTCTTCCTACAGGTTCAGTTACATCGTGTTTCTGTGGCTCATCTGGGCCTTTCAGTTCTGCATGAACTCATGGTTTGTCAGTTTCCATTGTGACCAAAGGCAGCAGACAGATGCCCATTTTGAAGCAGTCTTTGAAGGTGCACGAAGGCCCGTTAGACCCTTACTTACAGAAGGTCCACAACTCATGATGGTTTGACTTTGATTTTTGACTTTATAATGGTGCAAAAGGGATATGCATTGCCTGACTGTAGGCTAATGTCAGTGTTCTGAGCACGTTTGAGGTAGGCTAGGCTAAGCTATGATGTTCAGTAGATTGTATATTTTCAACTTATGATGGGTCTTTCAGGACATAACCTTGTGCTAAGTCAAAGAGCATCTGTATATTGTGGCCTATTGGCCCCTGAGACTGCACTTGGTATTTCTCCCCACCAAGGCTGGGTGAGTCACGGGAAGGGAGGGATCCTGATGAATTTAAAGCCAGCTCCCTCTGTCACCACTAACACAGAGCTGCTTCCTTAGTCATCCTTTAATCTTGTCTCAGTTTTCTGACCTCTTTCTTCAGGACTAAAATAGCCCAGCATGCTACTTCCAGTGCAGTTATTGTTTAGGGAGAGGAACTGTGCTGTGTGACTCACTACCAATAAGGGTGAACCGCTTAGCTGTGCCTGCGATGTGCTGCTGCTGAGGATAAGAAGACCACAGAACACACGATTGTAGCTGCCAGAACAGGGCTGTCCTCAATCTTCCATGGAAATAAGAGGAAGAAGTGGTTGTTTCTTTTTTTTTTCTACTCTAATCTCATGAGAGATTAAGCAATGGTTATTTCTGTCAGCAGAATCTTGCGAGTGCTTCACAGTGGAGGTGACATGTGAACCCTGGTATTTCAGGACTCTATGATTGAAAGCATGTTTTTTTCCACAATGGTTTTAACTTCCTGCAAATGAAGAAGGCTGTGACTCTTGCTGCAGTTGAGGCTGGCTGCCCTTAGATATTCGTTTAGGCTGATGGGTGGTAGAGATGGGCCATTTACTGGATGTTTATTGCTCTGTGTATATAACCTTGTGTTTGACATCTTGTGTATCAGTTATCTATTGCAGTGTAATAATCAGCCCCAAGTTTGGTGACTTAAAACAACACCTGTTTTATTTGTTTTCATGATTCTGAGGGCTGTCTTTGGCTGGGCTCAGTTGGACAGTTCTGCTCATCTCTTCTAAGGTCCTTCATGAGGCTGCAGTTATCTGGTGATTTGACTTGGCCTAGTGGGTTTAAGATGGCATCTATCATGTGTCTGGTGGTTGTTGCTGACATTTTTCTGGGCCTCTTCCCACATGATATCTCATTGTCAAAGAGGGTAGCTTGGATTTCTTCATATCATGATACTGTGTTCCAAGAGAGCAAAGTGTGAGCTCCAAACATTATTTCCTCTATCTTTTTGGGTGGTTTTTCTCTTGGCCTCAGGCATTTTCATCACATACATGTGATGACCAATAGCTGAATATTCTAGGGGTACTTTATTACTCCTTTTAGTGTTTCTGTAACAGAATACCTGAGGCTGGGTAATTTATAAAGAAGTTTATTTGACTCATGATTCTGGTGGCTGGGAATTCCAAGATTGGACAGCCTACCTGGTAAGAGTCTTATGCTGCTTCAACTCACAGCAGAAAACAGAAGAGGAAGCACAGTGTGTACCAAGAGACCCAACACAAGAAGGAACAACTTACTCTCAAGGTAACTAATCTAGTCTTGCGAAAGTGGGAACTTACTCCTATGAGATGACATTTATCTATTAATGAGGGATCTGCCCCCACCAACCCAAACACTTCCCACTAGGCCCCATGTCCCAACACTGTCACGTTGGGAATCAAATTTCACCATGAGTTTTGATGGGGACAAACTCCATCCAAACCATAGCAGAGACTCTCTGCACCCTTCCTTCCTGTGAACTCTACCTGATGTCATCTTTCCAGACTCCCAACTTGGTCTTCTTAAATGAGGGAGACTACTGGTCTTCGCCTGGGCTTCCTCTTCTTGTGCTGCAGCCTGGACACTGTCTCCAGGCAGTAGGCTGGGGCACTTATAATGCTCACTTCATTCTACATCTCAGGAATCACTGTTCTTGAAACTATTATTTCATATATGTTGTCCAGTTTTTTAGTTATTTCAGGCAAGAAGGTTAGTCCATATCTCCAACTCCATCTTGGCTGGAAGTAGAAGTCTCAGGAGTACAAAAGTGGCAGTGGCATGGTCTCTTGAGGCCTAGATGTGGAACTCATAAACCTCACCTCTGAGTTCTATTAATTAAAGCCATTCCAAGGCCATCCCAATTCAAGGGGTGGAGAAATAGACTAAAACTCTTGATGCAAGTGGTGGCAAAATCATATTGCAAAAGGCTATCTGGATAGGGATGGGAGGAAATTTGCAGCCTTCTTTGCAAACACTCTTCTTTGCAAACAAAAAGCCCACTGTTTGTGGATTTGCAGGTAGGATTAATGATAATAGGATAGCTATTATTTGACAAGCAACTGCTATGAACCAGGCTCTGTCTGAAACACTTTATACATAGTTCATCTAATCCTACTAACATTGTGGAGTGTAGTTGTTAACTCATTTTACAAAGAAGAAACTGCCATGGCTCTGTGGTTAGGTGATTTACCTGAGGTTGTACCTGGAATTATATGATTTCCATGCTTGTGTGATTCCATGCCTGCACTCTGAATTAGTCCTTTTGCTTTCAGCTTTGCTGTGTTTTTACGTTTTTGGTATATTTCTTGCTAACAGATTACAGCAGCATTTAAAAAATGCAAATAGATGATTTATCTCTTGTTAGGTGGTGAGTTTATTGTATTTACATCTGTTGTAATTGGTGTTATATTTGCATTTATTTCTACTGTTAAAGTAAATTAAAATGGAGACCAGGCCTGAAGTATCCCTTAGCAAACAAAACCAGTTAGGCCTTATGGGTGATCTAAACTTGCTTGATTTACAAACAAGAAAAACTTAACTCGAGTTATTTCTCGTAAATGCCTATATTAAAGAAAAACAGAACATAGGCGCAACTAATCAGAAGCAGCCAACAAACTTATATAATCAGAGACAGTCCAACAGGATAGACCAAATAAGGCAACTGTGTATCTGTAACCAATCAAATATTTTCTTTGCTCTACTTCTGTGTTTATCCTATAAAAGCCTCCCTGTTGTGTTCCCTTGGAGGAGCTCCTGAACGACTTCTGGTTTAGAGGTGCCAGATTCATGAATTGTCATTTGCTCAGATAAGCTCTTTAAACTTTTACAGTGCCTTAGCTTTCTTTTTAACACTACCATTTTATTTTGTTACTTATTTACCTTGCCTTTTCCGTGTCTGTCTCCTCTTTTTAAATTTTCTGTATTCTTTTTCCCTACAGATATGGAAGTTGTAATTCTATTCTCTATTCTTTCAGCTGTTATCCTTAAAATTTTAATATTATCCTTTAAATTTGCATACTTCAAGTTTAAAGTTACCTTATTTGTCTTCTCTTTTCACACGAAAATATGAGGAACTTGGAACATTCTTAACACCAACCACCTGACTCCTGTCTTACATGTTTTTATTTTTATACTCTCCTGGGGACATGGTGGGCTTATGCTTTTGTGTTTTTGAAATTGGATGTGGCCATCTGACTTGCTTTAGCCAGTGAAGTGCGAAAAAGCTTAGAGAGGCAGTGTGTGGTTCACCACGCGACCTGTGGCAATTGAAGAAAGCTTTGAGATGATGCTTCTACTTGGCTGGAGTTCTTGAGGGGCTACAATGGGCAGACTTCCCTAGCTGAACCCTGAAAGATATTTAACATGAATGAGAAATAAACATTTGTTGTTTTAAGACATAGAGATTTGGGATTGCTTGTTACCACAGTATAAGGAAGTCACCTGACTGATATGCTCCCAATCTCCCCACCTCAGGAATTGTCATCATTATTATTGTTTTATGCAATAAGTACTTACTTAGAATTATATTTACTGTATTTGTTTTCCCATTTTTCTTTCATTCATATCAATTCTTCTAGATTTATTTTTTTTCTTGATGTACACATTCTAGTTCTTTTAAATCAGTGGCGTGGTGGTAAATATTTAGGAACTGGTCCCCCAGGGGCAAAAAAATCCAGTTTTTTAGTGTTTGCCATTTCCCATGGTTTAATACTCCCACTATGACTGATTTCAATTTATCAGCATGTTTTCAACAGACTTGCAAAATTCCTGTAAACCTCACATTTGTCTCTTAAAAGCTAGTAGAAGCATGCTGCAATTTCAGGTGGATTATATCAGTGGTGAGCTGTTTTTGTCGAATATATCTTTATTTTATCGTCATTCTTGAATAGCAGATTAACTTGGAGTGAAGTTCTAGGTTGAGAGTTATTTTTTCTTAGCCCTTTCAAGCTATGTTGTTGAAATAATATTTTTGTTTCCTTGAAAAGTCAGCTGTCATCTTAGTCCTTGTTCTTTTGTAGTTAACTTGTTTCTTCTCTCTGGTTGTTTTTGAAATCTCTTCAAAACACAGTACAGATACTGTGTATCTTTAACCGATCAAATATTTTCTTTACTCTATGTCTGTGTTTATCCTATAGCAGCCTCTCGGTTGTGTTCCCTTGGAGGAGCTCCTGAACCACTCCTGGGTTGGAGGTGCCTGATTCATGAATTGTTGTTTACTCAGATAAGCTCTTTTGGTATTCTGTAATTTTACCTGTAGATGCTTGAGTGTGAGTTTACATCTGCTTACCCTGCTGTAACACATTTGCTCCCTGTATCTTTAGTGAGTTTTGGAAGTTTTTAAGTCATGCTCTCTTCAAATATTGTTTGATCTCTGGGATTCTGTGTGGTCTGGATTGAGGGACTGTCCCTGCAGAGCATTTTTGTTGCTGTTGTTGGTTTGTTTTTTTTAGAGATGGGGGTCTTGCTATGTGGCCAGGCTGGTCTTGAACTCCTGACCTCAAGTGATCCTCTTTCCTGGGCCTCTTGAGTAGCTGGGATTCCATTCCAGGTGTAGGCTACAGCACCTGGCTTATGTCTATTTTTGTCAGGTTTTGCCTTGGAATATTTTTTCTTATTGTGATAAGAACATTTAACATGAAATCTACCCTCTTCACAAATTTTTAAGTGTACAATACAATATGGTTAGCTATAGGCGTAATGTTGTGCAGCAGATCTCTAGAATTTACCCATCTTGCATAATTGAAACTTTATACCAGTTACATAGCAACACCCTATTGCCTCCTCCCCCAGCCCTTAACAACCACTATGAGTTTTACTATTTTGGATACCTCGTATCAGTGGAATCATGTAATGTTAGTTCTTCTATAACTGGCTTATTTTATTTAGCATAATGTCCTCAAAGTTCATCCTTGTTGTGGGCATATGGCAGAATTTTCTTTTTTTTTTTTTTTTAAGGCTGAATAATATTCTGTTATGTGTATATACCACATTTTCTTTATCCATTCATCCATTTATGAATACTTAGTTTTGTTTCCAGACCTTGGCTGTTGTTAATAATGCTGCAGTGAACACAGGAGTGTGAATATTTCTTGAGATCCTGATTTCAATTCTTTTGAATAAATACCCAGAGTAGGATTGTTGGATCATATGGCGATTCTATATTTAATTTAGTTTTGGAAACTTCTGTTGTGTTTTTCATAGTGCAACACTATTTTACATTCTCACCAACAGTGTACAAGGGTTCCAATTTCTCCGTATCCTTACCAAGACTTGTTATCTTTTTTTTTTTTTTTTTTTTTTGAGACAGGGTCTTCAAGGATCTTACTGTGTCACCCAGGCTGGAGTATAGTGGCACAATCATGACTCACTGAAGCCTTGACTCCTAGACTCAAGCAGACCTCCTCCCACTTTGGCCTTCCAAAGTGCTGGGATTATAGGCATGAACCACTGCATCCAGCCTCTCTTTTGCTTTTTTTTTTGATAACAGCCATCCTAATAGATGTGAAATGATATCTCATTGTGAGTTTAAATTGCGTTTCCTTGATGATTAGTGATTTTGAGCATCGGTTTCATATTCATGTTGGCTATTTGTATGTTTTCTTTTGAAGAAATAGACATTTCTTCAAAAAAAAAGTCTATGTGCCCATTTTAAAATCAGGTTATTTGTCTCTTGGTTTTTTTGTTTTTGTTTTTGTTTTTTTTTTGCTTTTGAGTTGTAGAAGTTCCTTATATATATTTTTGATATTAACCCCTTATCAGATACATGGCTTGCAAATGTTCTCTCCATTTTTTCAGATTACCTTTTAAAAATAAAAATAGGCTGGATGCAGTGGCTCATGTCTGTAATCTCAGCACTTTGGGAGGATGAGGTGGCAGGGTCACTTGAGCCTAGGAGTTCGAGACTAGTCTGGGCAACATGGTGAAACCCCATCTCTACAAAAAAATACGAAAATTAGCTGGGTATGGTGGCACATGCCTGTAGTCCCAGCTGCTTGGGAGGCTGAGGTGTGAGCCCAGGAGGTTGAGGCTGTAGTGAGCCATGATCATGCCACTACACTTCACCCTGGGTGACAGAATAAGACATTTTCTCAAAAGAACGAGAGAGAGAGAGAGAGACAGACATTTTAATGATAATCTAAAACACAAAATTATCTGGAAATTAAGACATAACTATTTTTGTACTGATCATTTCTGTTTAAATCATCCACTCATAAAACATTTATTGAACACCCCTGTATGTCAGGCACAATACTAGGCACTGGAGATATAACAATGAGAAAGAGAGAGAGAGAAAGAGCATTCTTATAGACCTTTAGGAATGTTTGTGACAAATGTGGGGAAGTAAAATCCTCTTTGAAAATATCTTTCAAACATCTTATTTCCTTCAGATCTTTGCTCAAATATCATGTTAGTGAAGAAGTGCACTGACTGCTTGACTCACCCTGTATGAAATGAACACCCCCCATTTGACTTTCTACCTCTTGCCACATTAATATTTTATTTATCTGTGCAGCACTTACTGTCTGTTGATATGCTATTTCTTGGTTATTTTATTTTTATATTTCTTGGTTACCTCCCCTTATTAGTCTAACTTCTATGAGGTTGGGTACCATGTTTCTCTCATTGTTATCTCCCCAGTGGCTGGCACATAGGGGTGTTCAATAAATATTTTTTGAGTGTATGATTGAAATATAAGTGATCAGTATAAAAAAGGTGATGTCTTAATTTCCAGGCAATTTTAGTTTTTAGATTATCATTAAAATTAAAGAAATTTCAAATTTTCGTAAAACTCACAGACTTCTGAGAATGCATTCACAAGCCCAGTTTGCAACATGTGGTGCTAAACCCTCCATTTACGTCGCCCCCCTGCTGCATAAAGTGTCCTATCTGTGTTCTTCTGGGTCCTTCATTGATGAGTACCACTACCTTCGTAGCTGCCTCCTTCTATTCTTGGGGTTCATGTTTAGCCATCAAGCTGTCTTCTTTTTCCATCCAACATGCCGTGCATTGAAATATAGATGTGTGTGTGTGTATATATGTGTGTGTGTGTGTGTGTGTGTATATATATATATATGCCTTTGCCCATGCCCTTCACTCTGTCTAGAATATCTTTCTGTCTGCTTCTGAAAAAACTCTTCCTTGTTCTAGGCCTCACTTAATGTTCACATCCTCTGCAGAATCTTCCCTTGTGCTCAAACCAGATTGATGCCTCCCTCTTCTGTGCTGCCTCAGCACTTTGTACACACTCCCTTTTGCTCCCATCCTTTTCTGTTGTGATTGCGTCTCGTCATTTGTTGCTTCTTTTGACTAAGAGCTTCTCAAGGCCAAGGACGATGTCTCATGCCTCTTTGTTGTTGAATCCCTATGCCTTAGCGTAGTGCTTAGCACACTGAATAAATGGTCAGTGAAAGTGAGTTGAGCGAATGTCACCTGTGAATGGTTGTGGCAGAAGTGAATGACCAGCTTATATACTATAGCTCTCTGCATAGACTCTAACAAAGGAAGAATTATTTGTGGCATAATGGCTGATAAATAGGGAGTATAATAAGATATTGTGTTATATCCTTAAAAATGCTTCTTTTTTAAAAAAGGAAAAGTCTTCTATCTAAGAAAGTAAGTAACTGTATTGCCTGGAATTCACTGAACAAGTTGCTAAATAATCTTTAAAGAGATTTCCACAGCATAATAGTTATTTTTTCTATTAATACTAGTTGTATATTAAGAGAGGTTATTTATTGAGGTCATAGATGTACTATGCTATATATGTGTGTGTGTGTGTATATATATCTGTTTGTGTGTGTAAATTTATTAATCACTACAACTGTATCATCTCCATTTTATAGGGAAGAAATTGAGGGCAAACAACTTTCCAAAGATTAAACAGTACAGAGATAAACAGTGGTGGAATCACTTCTTGCTTGAGTTCAGGACTCAGGTTCTTAACTAGTGTCCCACATTAGATCTCAGTAACTCACAATAACAGCATTTTCTGTGCCCACTTAAAAGATGATTTAAAAGTTTATTTAAAGGAATGAGTGAAGAGTTGCTTTGCAGATACTATAAACTGTAAACTCATCCTATGTTTATTTTTTCTTTTTTAAACCATAAAGCCTGTAATTCTTTCCACTTTTATTTCCCTTTGGATTTCTGAACTAAAGAAATAAAATGTTTAAAGATAACAGTAAAAAATTCCACTCATTTTGCAGGCCTTTGTTTCTACTGGTTTTGTGCCTCACCCTTCTAGTCCACAGCTAAGGACCCAAACAATGAAGAGAGGGACAGTCATGCATTTTAAATAGAGTACAGATGCATGGATTTAAGAGGGCCTTTGGCCTCCATCTGACTTGGTGAGGGCTCTAGTGTGTTGAAGTTTATGTAACCCAGGACTAATAGTTCATCTTATTAGGAAAAATGCCAGTAAGACCTGGAGTTAGTAAGGGCTTGCTTCGATTTAAATTCTTCTTTCATTCAATAATGCTTTTGTTCTGGGCACCAGCAGTATCTGTACTGCTAGATACTTTTTTTTTTCTATATTTTCCTGTTGGGAAACTATCCCAACAGGGATACTTTCTTTATATCCCTGTTGGATTTGATAGGTGAGCTCTGTTCCAGATTCAAATTTGAAAGCTATTTTTTTTCTCTTTCCTACTTTAAAAGTCTCAAATGAATTGTAAAACAAAATAAACATCAAGGGATGAAAGAAGCACTTTGCAATTCCTTGTTTAAATATAGTTTTTTACTGTACTTTTGGAGAAATTTCTGTTTCACTGGTTTAAAGATTTGAAAAATAATCTTAAAGCATATGAAATATATCTATGTGCTTAGGAATGCATACATGGGTTTCTGAGCCTTCGTTTTAAGGAAAGTTTTTGTTGTTACTAATAGGCCCAAAATTATCCAGATAAAATAAAATAACCTCAAACAGATATTACTCAAGATTGGTATCAAGGGATCTTATTTCTCAGTGATACGACATATTCTTTCGGTGATGGTATCTGCAAAACAACCATTTCCTTTTTTTCTGTTTTTTGCTTTGACTTACTCAATGATAACATGGATCTCCTGTAGCTTATCATTTCCAGGTTCCTAAGTGGCCCCTTAATTCTTAACATTTATCTCACATAGATTTTTAGGAAAAAAATTCCTCTAAACCCTTTTTAAAGTCCTTAAGCTCCCAGGTAGAAGAATGTCAAATCTGAAAAAATCCCTAAAGGTGTTCTTTAATAAGTCATTCAGAGAGAGGAGTTACTTCATCTTGGTTGGAATGTGTCATGTGCTCCAACTCCTGAAGCCTTGGAGCCACTGGAGTAAGGAACGTGGTTATGGCGGCTGTCCCATCAGTGGCATGTGGTGGAAGGGATGCATCTAGACTGAAGACATTTGACTCCAGTGTGGAACTCTGGCTCGTGGTAGCTGTTGCACATACCCTGAAACTAATTATGTGGTAACATGCCCTCTGCAGTGCAGTGACCAAATGAGACTGGTACATGGAGCTAGACGAGAAAGAGCAGGAAAGAGCTTTGTGCTGTGAGTTTGGTGCCTGGACTTCACAACTGGCATTGCTGTCATTTCTGTTGTGACTTCAGACAACTGGTGGTCAACCTCTTTGGGCCTTAGTTTATCCTTCTGCAAAAAGAAACAAAAATTATCTTTGTGATCTATGTCATGACTAGTGTTTTGTGATGTTAAATATTTGCTGTCTCTTTTAAATGCATGTACCAGCTTGTGGCAAAATCTAAGGTTATTCTTTCAAAGTGTTTTATGTGCTATTGCTTTATTTACTTCAAGTTAGCACTTGAAGTGGCCAAACTAAAAAGTTTCTCTGGTTGAAAGATTTTCTTTGTATAGACACAGCCAAACATTATTTCACTGCCCTGCCCACCACCGGCTGCCATTGTAGTTTTACCTGTTTGCACTGCATTCTGGAACAGTTTGCAATCTGTATTTGTATATTAATAATAGTAGCAGCTTTAAAATGATGGCTTCCTGTTGGCTGGGGTATTTACTAAGTTTCAGGCATAAGTAAGTATTGGGCATGTGTTATCATCTAACTTTATCATGCTTCTGCAAGATGTTTGTGTTATTAGCAGCTTTTAAAAGAGATGGAAACTGAGGTTTAGAGAAAATAACCTGCCAATATCCCACAGCCCCCATCTCTGCAAGGTTATATGACCTTAAAGCTAGTGCATGACCAGATTGGAGGCCCATTCAAGGTTGTCTGACCCCATAACTAGTGAGTGACCAGGCTTTTGGCCCCAGACTGTCTGATGTCATAGTCAGAGTTCTTAATTTGGGATAGTAAATCAAATCTTTAAAACTTTCCATTATCCTTAGCAAACTAACACAGGAATAGAACACCAAACACTGCATGTCAGAAGGTTGAACTGGCATGGTTACATCTTTACTATGCAGTTCACCTGAGTCTTGTATATATTCCTAAAGGGTACTTTAGGAACCCACTACCCCGAATAAACATAATCATAGCACTGTCATATTATTTATATTACTTCTGTTTTCTTTAATCATAACAGCAATTGTACTAGATTCTTCTTGGGGTTGCTGCAGACCTTTAAGCAACTCTTCTTCCTCTTGGAGTAGCTTCTGATGTCAACTGCCACAACCTATTGATCTATGGAAGGCACTTGGCCCAAGCCAGGCTAACTCTATACTCCATCCTGGGTATTTTCAATTTGGAGCAGGGAGTCCTTGAAACCAAATAACATGGAACCAAGCTTCTCACAGAGATTCATGCTGTGTGCTGCTTCCTTCTTTTCTTGGGTTTTCTTTTGTAATTGCTGCTTCGATTCAGAGAGATGCCTTGATATCCTTCTCATGCACTCCCTTCTGTGGCTCAAGACAGGCCAAGTTGTTTTCTGTTGCCTGCAACCCAAAGAATATAAACTAGCCTCGCAATTATGAGTAAATAAGTTATTTTTGGAAAAAATATTTGCTGAATGAAAATGGGAAATAGAAAGGAAGGCACCCATAATGCTCTCTCCTCCCATCATTTTTAACAGCTTTATTGAGATATAATTCATGTATCATAAAATTTACCCTTTTAAATGGTACAATTCAGTGATTTTTAGTATATTCACAGAGTTGTGAAACCATCACGACTGTCTAATTTTAAAAGTTAAGTGCTCTAATTTAATCACCTCTCCTAAAATCTCCCTATCCTTTAGCAGTCATTCCTCATCCTCCTCTCCCCAGCAGTGATCATTGTGGTATATTTTCCTCTCTTTTTTTCTTGTCCATTCATATTACTTTCTTATGGTATGCTGGACACATTGTTGTTTATGGGGTTTGGTATATTCTTTCATTCATTTATTCATTCACTCATCTCCCACCCCATATATCTATGAATATTTACATTCATTGAATATTAAGGACCATAGGCGTTGTGTGGAAATAGCAGTGGGTAGCTTATCTTCACACCAGAGAAAGAAAAAGATACAGGCCTTTGATTCTAGTTCATTAATAAAATGGAAAACCTTAGAGAATTTGAGTGATAACTGAGAAAACAGATTTATCACAGACTCCTCATGGTTTTCCCAGTCACTTAAAATTCCACCAAGAGCACAGACATGCTACAGAAATGCTGCTTAAAAGCACAAATGAGCAAAATGGTTTAATGTAATGCCCAGAACTGGCACTGTGATGACTTTTTAATTGTTTTATTATTTTTAAATTGATACATAGCATTTAACATATTTATGGGACACGTGATATTTTGTTATATGCGTAGCATGTGTAATGATCAAATTAGGGTAAATACTCCATCATCTTGAGTATTTATTTTTATGTGTTGGGAAGATTTCAAGTTCTTTCTTCTGGCTACTTTGAAATATACAATACATTGTTGCCGACTATAGTCACCCACCCTATTCTGCTTTCAAACATTTGAATTTTTACCTTCTATCTAACTACCTGTTTGTACCCATTGACCAACCTCTCCTCATCTTCCTTTTCACTCACACACCCTTCTTAGCCTCTGGCATCTATCAGATAATTTTTAAAGGTTTCCTTGGATTGTTCTTTAAATAATGATAACAAAAATAGCAGAACAGAATTAAACTTCAGTATTTATTGAACCTTTGGAAATAGTAAACAACATACACACTCATTTCTTGGTATCTGTGGGGGATTTGTTCCAGGACCCCCACAGATACTAAAATATGTGGATGCTCAAGTCCCTTACATAAAATGGCGTAGTATTGCCTATATCCTATACACATCCTCCTGTATACTTTAAATCATCTCTAGTTACTTATACTACCTAATACAATGTAAATGCTATGCAAATAGTTCTTATGCTGTATTTTTTCTTTTTTTATTGTTGTATTATTTTTTGTTTTCCCTCAAATATTTTCAACCCATGGTTAGTTGAATCCTCAGATGTAGAACCTGTGCATATGGAGGGTCAATTGTATATAATTACACACACACACACACACACACACACACATTTATGTGTATATAACTTAACCTGGCAGGATTTCCTTTTTGACTTGGAAAGGCATCTTGGTAGAGTTGATTAATGGGTAAAAATACATGGTTTGATAGAAGAAATAGACATAGGGCTTGATAGATCAGTAGGGTGACTATAGTTTACAATAATCTATTATACATTTCAAAATAGCTAGAGAATAATAATTTGAATGTTTCTAGCATAAAGACAAAAATATAGAAGGTGACACATATCCCAAATACACTAATTTTATCTTTACAAATTATATGAATGTATTAAATTATCACATGTGCACTGAAAATATCTACATCTATTATGATCTGTAAAAAAAATAGCACATAGTTCAACAATGGTTGAATCAATGACGGAATGACCCACTTTATCTAGTAGTGTCCTGCATTGGGGGCACCACTCGTAGTTTACTCAGACTTTATTGATCACACACACTGGCTTTTCAGTCTGTTTCTCAGGACTATCCTACAGCATTGTGTTCAGAGTGCTTTCCTTCCCTACCTTTCCATTACCAAATAATCTTAAATCAGTAGTAAAACTGAAACTTTTTTTTTTTAAGTTTAGGGAAGCATTTCTCAAACCTTCATGTGACTTCAGATTACCTGTGGGTCTCGTTACAATGCAGATTCTGATTCAGCAGGTCTGAGGTGAGACCTGAGATCCCACCTTTCTGACAAGATCCCAGGTGGTGCTGATGCTTTTGGTCCAAGGATCCTCTGAGTAGCATGGAGGTCTGTTATTCTCCCTTCTCATGGGTGGAGTGACTCAAGAAGCAGAGAGAAGCAGGGGAGGGTACCTGGGGAAAATCTCTCCTCTTTAAAACTTTGAGTAGCAAGAACTAGAGTTTGGCTGATAAATCCAGGCAGCTCAGAGTAGGGGAAAGTTAATATAGTTCAATGCCTACCACCCAGCTATTTGAAATGACATTAATTTAGGTAAAACACCTTACTATTCTGAAAAGTACTTAGATGATTAGCAATTTTGCTAAATGAACATGTTGGAGGGTGAAGAGGAAGTGACAGGGAAGGAAATTTCAATAAAACCTTTAAAACATCATTGGCATTAAACATTTGCTAAACAGTTAAATGAAAGAGCTGTCCTATGATAACTATATGTGGCTGTGACTGTTAATATTATAAATGTTTCTATTTTAGCTATCTTTCCTATCATTACATGTTTGGGGTAGCTTCTCTGAACACACTTTAAACATACCAGTATTTCTTAAACTGTAGTTTTTTTTGTTTGTTTGTTTGTTCGTTTTTTAAACCTGTATCAGGTTGAGAAGTGTTGGTAACAGGGCATGCCATTATCCTTTAGTTGGTTGTGGATTACTGGCTAACGACAGGGAAAGAACACTGACCTTCAAAACAGAAACGGTTGGTATTCCTGAGAGTCCCTTATTTCTTAAGCTGTAGTTTTTTTGTTTGTTTGTTTGTTTTTGTAACCTGTATCAGGTTGAGAAGTGTTGGTAACAGGGCATGCCATTATCCTTTAGTTGGTTGTGGATTACTGGCTAATGACAGGGAAAGAACACTGACCTTCAAAACAGAAACGGTTGGTATTCCTGAGAGTCCCTTGTAGAGTTATTTATAGGTCAGTTAATGGGAAATAAATTATATCCATCTTTGAATTGATCTTAAAACATCTATTTCCCTTTTTCTCTTACTTAAAAAAATGTCAAAGCGTTTAGCATTTTGTTTCCCACTGTTGCATTTATTTGATAATCAAAGATTTATGTTCATTATGCCCATTCCTTTTCCCTGCCCAAATCGGAAGAGGGAGGACAGAAATTTTAATTCCAGGCCTCTAGCCACACCAGTGTCTCAAAATACTGAAAATAGCTAACATTTGTTGAGCATTCATTATGTGCCAGGCCCTGTGCTTCATGCTTTAAGGGAACTTGTTTGCTCACTCAGTAAGCATCTCCTACGGTGTTTGTATGAACCCTGTAGTGAGTTACAATTATTATTTCCTATTTACGGATGAGTAGTCTGATGCTCAGAGTACTTAAGTAATTTGTTCAAGGCATCACAGACTGTCATGGGTAGATCCAGGATTCAAAACTCAACTCTTCACCACTGTTCTTGGAAGCTGAGACAAGTCTAATGATTTTTCCCCAGATCATGTAACTGGTTAGTTGCAAAGCTAGAATTAGAACTTAAGTTCTTAACTCTAAGCTCAATGCAATATTCCAATATTGTGCCACCTTAGAGTATTGGTCTGTAATGAAAACCAGAACTCTTCTTTGCTCACAAAAGCAACTGCCAAGAGGGTTTTCCCATGTATACTGTTCTTAGTGTTATGAATCTTGGCAAAATGTCATATATTATCAACCAAAGTGAGTTCTGCAGTTATCAATGACAGTGTGTGGGTGAGGAACCCAGAGTCCCAGTGCTTTTAAAAATCACCTATCCATATTCTTTATTTAGTTATATGTGCTTCTCCTTGGGGTTTTCTACCCTGAATGAGAAAGCCTAGAGGCTGGACCATATGTCTAAATATTAATTTTTTATACCTTTCTCAGCTGGCCAACTCTTCCACCACACACTGGGGCCACATGTTTTTAGCTGGTCTGCTGTTTGTCTTTTCACACACATGACACAGCCTAAGGAAGGTTTGAAGTCTTGAAGAGTGTTGTACATCCTGTACATAGGATTACAGAGAAAGGGATCAGAGAACCTGCCCTTCACATTTAATTAGAGACAAACTAGAAAGTGATTAATAAGAAAATAAAGTCACAGGAGAAGTAGAGCAGGCCAAGTTGTCTGCAAAGAGATTCTGTTTTCTTTGAAAGAGTTATGGTAAGTACTTGCTTGAGAAGGAGTATGGATTTATTAAAAAAACTTCACAACTTTTGGGTATAAGCCAATTCATATTTTTATATAGCTTGGAGACGGTTTTCATAGCAATGAAACCCTAAGCTGCTTATAGTGCAAAACTTTATCATTTTTGTTTTTTTCCCCATAGTGTGGAAAAGAGCTTAAGGTCACACAATTTTTCAAACCTGCCAGGAACTCATATTTTCCATGTTTGGAGATAAGACACAGTAGATTCTAAACATCTGGCTATTCCCTATTTATTTAATTGTGTGTTCCATGCACATCATACATATATAATTATATTTTCATTCTAGTTGCCTTTCTGTGTTTTAGACATTCTGAGATCTGGATTAGATTCTGACTCCAGTAGCTATTGGAAGTCACTCTTATAAACGTTGGCTAAGGCAAAGTGTATTTTTCCTTCTTTTTTATATAAACTCAAGTAGTGCTTAGTTTCTTGTATTTTCATTGTAACTTTTTTTGAACTGAATGAATATGGGAGCTTATATGAGTTGTTCAAAATGAAATTCTGTAGTATTTTTAGAGCAGGAGAGACTATAGAATTGGCTGGAGGAAACCTCAATTTTAGACACTGGCCCATATTTGCTAATGATGTGATTGCAGTCAAATCCCTTAAGCCACCCCAATTTATGCTCTTGTGAAGTGGACATAGTGTTGGCAGCTTTGGAACAGTATTGTCAGATGAGTGAGTGGTGGACGTGAGGCATTTGAGTTTTGACAGAGAGGACAGGACAGAGTAATCCAAGGTTAAGGACACTCTCTGCACCCCCATCCCCTCAATCTAGCTGTAGCTAAGCAAAGAGGAATGGAAACCTGTTCTCTCTGAAATTGTTCCCTTGTGCCGATGGTCTGGTGAAATAGTTTCCCTCTGGTCCTCTCACCTTCCTTCTATACTTCATTATGAAAATTAGAAACTGTCCTTGAGAGGGTCATTCTGTGTGTGTGTGTGTGTGTGTGTGTGTATGCAAGTGTGTGTATAGTGAATACATGATTATATGATACATGATAACAGAACCCTTCCTTTCCAATACTCCCCCAACAGAACATGTATTAACATCCTGCAGAATGCTGTTCCAGGGAAGGTACTTGGGGAAACACTATTGAAACACAGTCTGGTAAAAGCCATGAGGATGCTTAATGTCTCAGTGGCCTGATTGGTTAAAGAAATACACCAGGTTAATGGTCTTGGCATTTTGGCTCCAGTGTCACCAGTATTTGAAGTTGAGGACTCGCTTTTCTTGAGGGCTTGTTTAGAGGGACACACAGTATCTCACTGAAGCCTTTGAATAACATTGTGAGGTCTACACTATTATCCACATTTTAGAGATGACTGAACTATGGCTTAGGGGAGATTCAGTAACTAAGCTCTGGTAATTGAGAGACTCTCAACCAATATTCCTCAAAACCCATACTTTCCTCCCTATACTGTAATTATGCACTGTATGGGAAAGATAAATTGAGATAAGAGCCAAGGACTCAGGTTGCTTCTTTACTTTGGAAAGGCAAAAAATATATACATTTTTCTTGTTGACCTGGTAGGTGGTGATTTCAGGTGCTGCTGATGTTGAAGCTGGGTTCTCATTCTTCGTGAATTCACTTTAGGAGCTGTGTGCATACATTTCCGAGCCGAACATCATGATCATGAGGCCATATCCTACACCCCCTGCCCTTGGTAGGCCACCTTCCTATCTGGATCCTGTGATAATCCATCAGTGCACTTCCGCCCCAGGGCCAGTGTGTATCACAGTGCCCTGGCTCTGGCCTCTGACTCAGCTATGCAGAGTGAAGGCGGATGGCTGTAGGGACAGGCTCTGCTGATACGTGGGGAGTGATGCTGAGCGTATTCTGAGCTCATGCTTGCCACTGAAGTAATGATTTGTGTTTCCTCCATGATGTAAGACAGGTCTTGCATCCCTATTTTACAGATGAGGAATCTGAGATTCGGAGATGCTAAGACACTTCCTCAAGATCATACAGCTTGAAAGTGATAGGTCTGGGATTGGAACCAGGCAGCCTGGCTCCAGAGTCTGGGCTGTTACACACTATATTATACTCCTCCCACAGGTTCATCCAAAGAGATTATTCTATGCTGTTGGATAGGTACAAAAGAACACATATGTAAATTATGGTATATAATACTAACATGAACACCTGGAGAGGCTCCCTGCCCCACCTGAGAAAATTACCAATCCTGTTGATGTTACACATGAGTGCTTCTCAGTTTCTGTTTCTTCTTCTGTGTTATGAAAATCATGCCCTTGAACCTTATCTCAGTGGGATGGTGTTGTATATATTCTCTATTTTTACTTCTTCCATTCAATATTCTTTTAAGATAAATCCCTGTTGCATGTAGCTGTCATTTGTTCTTTTGCACAATAATCTAACATCCCATCACACACATATGTCATAATTTATCTGTTTTCCTGTTGGTGGATTATTTCTAGTTTTTTGCTGTTAGGAATAGTGCTACACTGAATGTTCTTGTGTGTGTCTGTTGTGCTCATGGGCAAGTATTTCTTTAGGACAGGGGCCTGCAAACTTTTTCTGTAAAGTGCCAGATAGTGAATATTTTAGATTTCATGGGTCATACAGTATCTGCTACTTGACTCTGCAATTGTACTACAAAAGTAGCAATAGATAATATATAAGGCCAGGAGCCATGGCTCATGCCTGTAATTCCATCACTTTGGGAGGCCGAGGCGGGAGGATCACTTGAGGTCAGGAGTTCGAGAACAGCCTGGGCAACACGGAGAAACCCCATCTCTACTAAAAACACAAAAGTTAACCAGGCATGGTGGTGCATGCCTGTAGTCTCAGCTACTTGGGAGGCTGAGGCATGAGACTCGCTTGAACCTTTGAACCTGGGAGGTAGAGGTTGCAGTGAGCCGAGATTGCACCACTGCACTCCAGCCTGTGCCACAGAGTGAGACTTTGTCTCCAAAAAAAAAAAAAAAAAAAAAAGAAAAGACAATATATAAATGAATATAGCTGTGTTCCAATAAAACTTTATTTACAAAAGCAGGCAAAAGGCCAGATTCGGCCCCTGGGCCATAGTTTGCCATCCCCTGCTTCAGATATGTACCTAAGGGTAAAATTTCTAGGTGAGGATATGCATGGTTAGTTCTTGCATGGTTGCACTAGTTTACTTGCAGCAGCTGTGTTAGGAGTTCTTATTGATCTATATCCTTGTCAGTACTTGCTATTGTTATTTATTTTTGCTGCTGCTATTATGATTATTATAGTGTATGTGAGTGTATGTGTGTGTGGCTAAGAGAGTGGGGTATCAAATGCTTTCTCGTTGTGGCTTCCATATGGCTCATGTGGTTTTCTGATTACTAATAAGATTGAACATATTTTCATATGTTTATTGTCTGATTGTATTTCCTTTTCTGTGAAATGCCCGCTCATTTCTTTTGTGTATTTTTCAATTAACTGTTGGTGTCTTTTTTTTATTGAATTACAGGAATTCTATGTATATTCTTGATAAATTTTTTTTGTCATTTTAATGTATTGCAAACATCATCTCTCAACTGTAGATTGTTTTTTCATTCTGTTTATAGTGTCTTTTGTTGAACAGAAATTCCTAATTTTAACATTGTCAAATTTACTACTCTTATTTTTATGGCTACATTTTTTGTGCCCTGCTGATAAGGAAATAACTTTATTATTTTTAATAATTTATAGATTCTTTTGGGGTTTCTAAGTAGAAAACCACATAATACAATTGATGATAATAGAACTTTTCTTCTTTTCAATTATTATTTTTTCTCTTTATTTTCTGGTCTTACTGTTCTAACTTAGGCCTCTAGGAGAAGGCTGTTGCAACATTCTACAAGTGGTGCTGATGATGGTGTAATTTTATGCCTCATTTTAAGGGGCATGCTTCTAACATCTACCATTAAGAATGATACTGTCAGTTTACAGCAGATATACTTTATTAAATTAAAGAAATTCCTCTTTATTCCTAGTTTGTAACAATTTATAGAAAACACTTAGACTTTATATCTTGAGCTGATCATAATTATTTTTCATCTTTACTCCGTTAACGTTATTTACAGAATACTTTGTCTAATGCTGAAGTATTCTCTAATTCCTATAAGAAACACATCTTGGTCATGATGTATTACCTTTTTAATATACCCCTGTATTCCACTTGCTAATAATACTCATTGTCTAAGTGTGAAGTTTGGACTAGAAGTTACCTTTCTTGTATAGTTCATGCCTAGCTTTGGTGTCAAGATGATCAAGTCTCACAGAATGAATTGGGGGAGAGTTTCTTCTTTCCATTTATCTGAAAGTTTTTGCAAATTGGAGTCACCTGGGCTTTCTTTGCGGGAAGAGTTTTAACATTCTGATTCTATTTATTTAATAGCTGCAGAACTCTTCAGGATTTCTGTTTCTTCTAGAGTCAGATTATGTAAGATATGACTAGTCGTTTGTTCATTTTCTTGATATTTCAAAATTTGTTGGCCCAAAGTTAACAGTGTTTTCATACCATCTTTTAAATATTTCCTATATGTACTCATTTCTGAAGAGGTTTGTTTTATTAGTCATTTCAAAGAACCAACATTTTGCTTTGTGGCTTGTCTCTATTGTGTCTTTGTTCACTAGTTTTCTCTTTTTTCTTACCCCATCTGTTAGGTTTCACTTTAAATGCTATATTTTTCATTGCTGTATATTTTTATTCTTTTTCATATCTGGTTGATAATTTTGGAAAGTCACTTTTCCATGCGGATTCTTCAATTTTATATTTCTTCTAAAATTTTTATTTATTTTCTTAAACATTTCAAATACACCTTGTATTCTGCATATGGCCATCACTCATGGAAGTTTCCTTGTGTCTGTGGTAATTTTTTATTGTAAGCTTGTATTTCATTAATCTGAATTTTTTGGACTCCTGAGGGCTTTTGTTCTCTGCCGCATCGCCTTTCCCAGTCCTTGCCCACCCACTGCCTGTTCCCCTTACAAGAATTTGCAGTTGCATCTGTTAGGCGCCAGGGGGCACTTAGGACCACATTAGCCTCTTCTGCAAATATGGGCTTGTTGGGAGACTCTCAGTTCCCTCACTTCAGTGAGCCGCAGTTTGCTCTCTCAAGCTCAGTGCTTGGATTGGCATTTGCTCCTTATAAGAAGAGGAAGAGAGAACAGAGAGTGGTCTCTCCCCCAGCTCCTCCCTTGGAGATTTCCCTTACTTCCTTGTAAGCTCAACTATGCTTTGAAAAGTATATTTGCTTTTATCTAGCTGTAGTGTAGAGGAGGGCCTATCAGAAAATGAAGTCCCCTGGAAGCCTAGAAACAGAAGTCATTATGACCTCCTTCATTGTCCTGGGATGGTGTATATGTGCCACATTTTCTTAATCCAGTCTATCATTGATGGACATTTGGGTCGATTCCAAGTCTTTGCTATTGTGAATAGTGCCGCAATAAACATACGTGTGCATGTGTCTTCATAGCAGCGTGATTTATAATCCTTTGGGTATATGCCCAGTAATGGGATGGCTGGGTCAAATGGTATTTCTAGTTCTAGATCCTTGAGGAATCGCCACACTGCCTTCCACAATGGTCAAACTAGTTTATAGTCCCACCAACAGTATAAAAGTGTTCCTATTTCTCCACATCCTCTCCAGCACATATTGTTTCCTGACTGGTTTCTTTCACATGGCATAATGTTTTCAGATTTATCCATGTCATCCTGTATGTCAGCACTTCATTCCTTTTTAGGACTGAATAATATTCCATTAAATTGATATACTAGATTTCATCCATTCACCAGTTGATTGACAAATGGGTTGTTAACACTTTTTGACTAATATGAATGTTGCTGCTATGAATATTTGTGTCTGAGTCAACTGACGAATGGATACATAAAATGTGGTATATTCATTCAATGGAATATTATTCAGGCATAAAAAGGAATGAAGTACAGATACACACTACCACATGGATAAACCTTGGAAACCTGCTAAGTGAAAGAAACCACCGATTGCATGATACCATTGGTATGAAAGGTCCATAACAGGCATAAAGACAGAAAGTAAATCAGTGATTACCAGGGCCTGGGGAAAGGGAAGGAGATGGGGAATGACTTCTAAAGGGCATGAGGTATCTTTCTGAGGTAATGTTAAAAAATGTATTGTGTTGATGGTTGCACAACTTTGTATGTTACACTTTATAGGGGAGCATTGTATTAAAAATGAATAATCTCCACCATTAAATACATGTCAGTTTCTTTCACTGCATTCAGTACCCTGTGAGGCACGGTGGTATACAGATGAGAAGGCTCTAACAATTTCTCAATGGACATTCATAAATGGGGATATGAATTGGATACCCAGAAACAATATAATCAAGATGCTGCATCATCCAGTGCTAGTTTCTGGGTGTAGGCCACACTCAGAAAGATCTCAATACCACTGAGTGTCAGCTGTAGGAATTCAGACAGATTTCAAAATGTTGACTGCTCCAATATTCATATAAGTTAGATATAGTATTACCCATGCCTTACAATACTGTGGTTCCCTGTGGGCGGGAGCTATGTCTTACATCCCTCTTGATTCCTGTGCTTAGAATTGTATTCGTTTCACAAGCAGGATCATGTGTTTGGCAAATGAATAGCTGCTGTCTTGGAAGCATCTTGGCTTGTCCATAAGGATAGAAATGCCTTCAGGCTTGTGGCTACCTTCTCTGACCAGCCTGGGTGTTTGTCCTATGGGGAAAGGTATTGCTGAATTCACCAACTATCTTCAAGCATGGGTATCTTTTCTCACATCTGATAACTATTTTGTTTCTCTGGTGCTTTCACCCTGACTTTGCTTAAAATGGTGACCCAAAATAACAGGTGCTTCCCTCTCTGGTAATACTTTCAAGACTTTCAGTTCCTGGGTCAGTGAGATTTAGGAAAACAAAAGGTGGGATAAACCTCAGGTTTGGTCTTTCCTTTTTTTTTTTTTTTTTTTTTTTTTCCATGTCTATCAAATGTCAATGCTATAAACTCTGTGTAGCTTATAGGTCTTTGCTGTAATTAGAATTTTTTTCTTTTTTTTTCTTCTTTCTTCTGTGAAGGTACTTTATGTTGATTAAGTTCTTTCTGTAAAATATCCTTTGCTTGCACTAGACTTTTCTTTGTGTTGATTTTTTGCTTCGTTTTTTTTTTCATTTCCCATGCTGTTCAGTTACTGGATGCCAGAAGAACCAAGGTTTGTCCACTCTTTGCAGCTTGTTTGTTCTGCTTTGTACAGCCTCACCTCCTTGTGTGTTTGAGTGTGTTTGTCTGTGCCTGCATTTATTCCCTTTTGCTTTCAGATGCAGTAATCCTGTTTACTAAACCTGTTCACAGCTTTATTTGTAAAAAATAAAGTCTTCGTTTGTGTCTACTTGTAGTGGATGCTATTATTTTCATTTTTAAATCAACACATATTGATCGTGGGAAATAATGGATAGTACAATAAAGAATACCTTAGGAAACAAGGAATACTGAGTCTGGAGCGTTCTGGGCATAAAGAAGGTGTGTTTGTGAAAGTTTCCCTCTAACCTTTTCCACTTCCTAAATTAAAACTCTGTAGATGTATAATTTCCCTTGTGATTGACACTAATCTATTGTTTCTGTGTATGTGTGCATTTCTCTTCTCCCAAGACATTCAGAAAGCATCCTTGAATTAATCTCCCCCTCTCCATGTGCTGTCCCATGCTTCTGAAGTCACCGTGGAGGAATTCATGGCTGGCCCTCCGGACCTCATGATTAACATTCCATCTTCATAGTGTGGTGGCAGCAAACAGCACTTGCCATTTTCATTGACTTTTTTTCCTTCTGTCTCCTCTCCTGCTCCATCTTTCTCACTGCAGCACCTACAGTTGACAATCCAAGCCCTTCAAGATGAGCTGCGAACCCAGAGAGACCTCAACCACCTCCTCCAGCAAGAGAGTGGCAACCGAGGAGCGGAGCACTTCACCATCGAGCTGACCGAGGAGAACTTCAGGCGGCTCCAGGCCGAGCATGACAGGCAGGCCAAGGAGCTGTTCCTTTTGAGGAAGACATTAGAGGAAATGGAGCTGAGAATTGAAACGCAGAAACAAACCCTCAATGCCCGAGATGAGTCGATTAAAAAACTTCTTGAGATGTTACAAAGTAAAGGCTTGCCGTCCAAAAGCCTAGAGGATGACAATGAGCGAACGCGACGGATGGCAGAGGCTGAGTCTCAGGTCAGCCACTTGGAAGTGATTTTAGACCAGAAAGAGAAGGAAAACATACATCTTAGAGAGGTAAGAGCATTCTCTGTATTTCCCCACAGCCTTAATTTGTAAGTGAAAATATGTTATCAAGTTATTTTCACAGGTTGGAAGATATCTACAAAATTCCCTTTGTCATCTGCTTTATGACCTTCCTGCCAGCTTAAGACCATTAAACTGGAATTTTGTATTAGTCTTTGCTCACTGCACATGCATTCCATTATTATTCAACACATATCCACGATTCAAACATATGCAGGACATATCAACTCTAAAGTGATTTACAATTGCTTTCCCACAGGTGGCGGTTTCAGAGTCTTTTAGATATGGTACTATTTAGTTTAGTTGTTTATCAAATATCACCTCTCTAAAGGAAATAATAAATATGATTAGCAACACAATGACCCTAAATATTTTTATTACTGAATTGGGGATGAGATTTGCAGAAAGTAAAGCATTTAGGAAAGAATGGTAAAATTCACAGATTAATTTTGAGTGTTTAGGATTAAGATAATTTTTGTCTGCATTTACATTCATCTAGGACAGAGTATTACAGGTTTTCTGAGTATGTGTTTTGCCCTTAGTGGGTTAAATCATTGGAAGTCCTTCAGAGGCAGTCTCTCTGGCCTTTTACCACCATTCAATGTTGGGATGCTCATGTATCTGAGAATATGTGGTTAGGTAGAGCTTAGAAAAAATGTGGATGACTGCCAAGGTTTGAAATTTTTATAGCAGTTCCTTGCCACTCTGGTGGATATGGACCTTAAAAGTATCATGCAGGCAAAACTGCTGTAGGGAGATAAGGATCTCACAGAAAATAACAAGCAATAAAATGTCATTAAAAATGTTTTCAAACTATTCTACAGCAATAAATAAAAATTCTAGAAGATACTTGCTTCTAGACCAAACTAGATTTCTTGACAGTATACCTGTTCAGATGGTGGTGCTTCTTGTGAGTCACTTGTTTGGTTGGTCAGAAGACATGGCTTCCATGTTGGGATTTGCAAAAATGCAGATGCTCCCAGGAATTTGCTCTGATGTAGGTTATGTTTGCCTAGAACTTAGGAAAAGACTTTTGTGTCTGCAAATTTAATGTCCTCTACTCTTATTCTTCCTTGTTTTGTTTTAATGATACTTTACCAACATGCTTGGGAAACCACATGGCTTGGTTTCATATTGAAAATCTTAAAGAGATGTTTTGGGCCGGGCGCGGTGGCTCACGCCTGTAATCCCAGCACTTTGGGAGGCCGAGGCGGGTGGATCACAAGGTCAGGAGATCGAGACCACGGTGAAACCTAGTCTCTACTAAAAAAAATACAACAACAACAACAAAAAATTAGCCGGGCACGGTGGCGGGCGCCTGTAGTCCCAGCTACTCAGGAGGCTGAGGCAGGAGAATGGCATGAACCCGGGAGGCGGAGCTTGCAGTGAGCTGAGATCGCGCCACTGCACTCCAGCCTGGGCGACAGAGCGAGACTCCGTCTCAAAAAAAAAAAAAAAAAAAAAAAAGAGATGTTTTGGTTAGGCCAAAATGGGAGCAACCCATTTTGGGATGGGTGTTCCCATGTGGGTGGGAACAACCACAGTATCTTCCCATCTATCTTCCAAGAGGGTGAATGTGGTGAGAAGACTTCCAAGATGGTCTCCAATAATCCCTGCTGCTTGGAATTCACACTATTATATAATCCTCTTTCTTTGAGTATTGGTTGATCCTTATAGCTTGCTCTGAAATGATAGAATATGGCAAAAGTAATAGAATGTCAATGTTACTTCCATGATTAGATTACATAAGACTGTTACTTCCATCTTGGTAGCAGACTCCATTGCCTTCATACTTGCATGCTTTGATGAAGCAAGCTGCCATGTGGAGAGGCCCATGTGGTAAGGAACTGAGGGTAGCCTCCAGCCAACACCCAGTAAGGAACAGAGGCACTCATTTCAACAGCCACAAAGAATGGAAACCTGGTAACAACCATTTAGTGAGCTTGGAAGTGGATCCTTTCCCAGTCAAGCCTTCAGATAAGATGACAGGTCCTGGGCTGACATCTTGATTGCAGGCTGTGAGAGACTGTGAAGCAGAGGACCCACTTAATCTGTGCCTGAATTCCTGACCCACAGAAACTGTGAGATAATAAATGTGTTCTGTTTTAAGCTGCTCAATTTTGAGGTAATTTGTTACACAGCCATAGATAACAAATACAGTACAGCAGAAAGTAATTTTCTCCATGTCTTACTTCATAGACCTCTCATGTAGTTTACAGAAGAGGAGCAACAATTACTGGCATGTTGTTACTTGCATGTAGATTAACTGTGGATTTTGGAATTTTTCTTGTATTATCTCAAAACTGCAGTTGATAGAGGATGACTAGAGTTGGAAAAAGCTACTGTTTTATTTTGATGCCAAGGGGCAGCAAGGCTGTGATGCCAGAGAAATCTCCATCTGCAGCACCATTTCTCACTCCTTCTTGGGATCTTGTGGTCAGGGTGGTCATTCTTCTTCTGCAATTAGATTCTGCTCATTGATAGTGCTTACTAGATGGTGCCTTATGTGGCTGCCTCCATTTAAATGAATCTAAACACAATTCATCTTGGGTTTTCTGAGATTGGCTGGTTCTCACAATGGTCTGGTGTGGATATAGATCATATTTAGATCCTTAAACACCAGTTTGAAAGCACACAGAAGAGGGTACAGAAAGTGCAGCGCAGTACATTCAACTAGTTTCCCTGAGCATCAGACCAAAACGAGTAGGTATCCCTTATTTTAGCTCAGCAAGAGGGGGAGAATTTGGAAAATATATCTGTACATAAAAAAACTCATGTTAAACTTGAACTCAACAAACAAGACTCCAAGGCCTGAAAGGACCATTCCCATGAGAAAGGTTCTACAGTCCTGTGAGAGCAATTTGTTAAATTCTCAAGAATCTCATGATCCTGATGTTAAACCACACATAGCCTGAAATTGGTCATATTTGGTGTATTTACACCATGGAAATTAGAAGATGCTACTCTTAGGGTCTACCTTCCCCATTCCCTTGCCCATTCCTGAAAGCCTGTTTACTAGCACACCTCTGAATGAATGTTGTGAAATGTTTACCTCTACTACAGCAAGAAGATACACTGTGGAGTCAGAATGTTACTTATTGGGAGAATTATGATTATGTGTGTATTAACCACTCACGGTTCCCCAGAAGTTTTCAAAATAGCATCTGTGTGTGTCAGCTTGTGTGTCAGGCATCACAAAGAATGCTTTACATGGATTCACACTGAGTCATCTCATTCATTCATTCATTTATGCATTCATCCATCCATTCATTCATTCATTAATCCTTCCATTCATTCCTTCGTTGGATGAATACTTATTGAAGATCTGTTTTGGGATATAGCAATGATCATTATTAAAATGTACCTTCATGGTGCTTACATTCTATTGGGGGAAAATAGATGACAATTTTGTGGTTAAATAGAGGCATGTCATGAAGAAGAGAGTGAAGCACTGGTGATCTGGTGAGGCTAATTTTATATTGGGTTGTCAGGGAAGGCCTCTTGGAGGGGGTGACAGTATGAACTGAGACTTGAATAACCAAAAGGAACCATCCATGTGAGGATCTTAGAAGACTGTTCCACTCGGATGGAAAGGCCCATGGCCTAGGAGGTAGGTGCTATTACTTTGCCCATCTTACCTGGGGGAACTGAGGGACAAACCCAATGTCATACTGCTAACAAATGGTGAAGCTGGTATTTGAATCAGGCTGACTCTGGAGTCTCAGCTCTTAAACCATTTTACGATGTCTCTTTTCTTTTTTCTTTTTCTTTCTTTCTTTCTTTTTTTTTTTTTTTTTTTTTTTTTTTTGAGATGGGGTCTCAGTCTGTCACCCAGGTTGGAGTACAGTGGTGCAGTCTTGGCTTACTGCAACCTCTACCTCCCAGGTTCAAGTGATCCTCCCACCTCAGCCTCCTGAATAGCTGGGACTACAGGCATGTGCCACCATGCCTGGCTACTTTTTTTTTTTTTTTTTTTTGTATTTTTGGTAGAGAAGGGTTTTCACCACGTTGCCCAGGCCAGTCTCCTGAGCTCAAGCGATCCGCCTGCCTCAGCCTCCTAAAGTGCTGGGATTACAGGTGTGAGCCACCACGCCTGGTCCATATCCCATTTCTAGAAGAAATTTTTCCCAAATTGCGCTTGGCAGAACAGCCATTTGTGGGCTGTTGATATGTGTTATGAGAGAAAAAGGGTTGCAGTGCCAAGTGAACTTGGGGAAACAAGGGATTCCACAGAGTTACAGTCTCAATCTTTAACATGCAAATATGCATTAGTCATTTCTAAGAAGGGGACCAGAGAAGGCAGAGCTTCTCAAACTTACATGACTTGCTTTTCTCTTGTTGCACTGGTGTTCTTTGTAAGACATTTTTGAAAAATGCTATGCTAGAAAATAAAAAGAGCTTCTAATTAATGACCTACCAAGTATGTAATAATATACAAATCGTTGTTTCCCATTGCAAAATAAGTGGGTTATTTCCTTCATTAGTTATTTTATAAGGCAAAGTTTATTGTGAGCTATTTCCTATATTCTTTACTGAGTTTTAGAATGTACTTCTTTGTCAGGTTTTTTTTTTTTTTTTTAGTAGAAAAATGTGTCTGACCACTTTTGTCATTATACCAGTAAGAATAAGTTAGTTTGAATAAACAAGTTACCTGACCTCTGTTAATATAGATGGATCTAAAACAAGATTTAAAATGTACTTGAGGTTTTAGGTTCAGTGTGTTCCTGATTTCATTTTCATTATATCGAGTAGGTCGGGGCTAGGCAGTGTGAGGCTGGGGAATGGAGTGCTAGTGGTTTTATGATTCATTCTCAGGCAGAGGTGGTGGACCTCACATAAACCCCATCTCCTGGCCTTGTTCAGCTTATTGTTTTAGGAGATTTGGAGTTGGCAGGAGTTGCATATGGGGTGGGTTGCTTTAGTGTCTTATTGTCTTTTGGTGGTCTGGAAAAGGCTGAGTGTGAAACCACTTCTTTGTCTGGCAGGAAACAACAACCAAAAGGTTATGATCTTAACTTACTTGGAAGACCAAATCCATTGCCCAGGAACTCCAACTGATGTGCCAATGTGAGCCAAAGGGTTGGCCGAAGCTCAGCATTACTCACTAGCATTGTCTGATGTATTTGGATACAGGTTGATTTGATAAGACATTGTTTGACATGCTCATAGTTTACCCTGTTCTCTAGCTTTTTCTGCAAAGAACATATTGTTCCATCTAGAAGTTTTAGTAATCAAGTATCTGAAACACTACTGATCTCATTAAAGAAAAAGAAATGGATTAATAGACCAAGATCCTCTTATACTTACCCTGCTTACTATTTTCTTGACTGGTCCTTAGAAGAGAGTTAGGGGTCTTTGGACTTATCTGGCTTAAGATCTTGATGGGAAGGGATATTTGTTCTGCTGCTAATCCTATTGATCTCCTGTGTTAATCCTTTTGGGCAACTTGCCCTTTTTTGGTAGCAGGGCCAGAAAAGCACCCAAGTCTTTACAGGCCACAGTTGCTAATAACTCAGGACAAGCAAAACCCTCAGGAGACCTGGGCCTCCCTCTGTGCTGGGGGTAGGCAGACAGGAGAAAGAGGTAACATGAATTCTTGATCTCCTGGTTTACTTATCCAGGTTGACCCCAGGACAGTGGGAGATCCACCAAGGCAAAAGGTATTACCTGGAATTTCTTAAGCTTTCAGACCTTTACTGATGGCTCAAACTCGTCCTGTATAGTCTCTGCCCGAACTTCTAAATGCCATTCCAGTCCCTTTCTGAAAACCATATGGCTTCCTTAATACATGCTTGTCTCTAGTTCTGCTGACCTAAGCCATGATTTTGCTGATGCAGGCATTTCTAATTCTGACTCTACAGATTCAATACATTCTATTTCTACCAACAAAGCTAATTGCAGAAACTATTCCCAGACATATAAACATAACATTTTATATACACGATCTTTTACAAGGGCTGTTTCCTATACATATTACAGAACTTAACAATTGCTCCCTATTTTAATATAGTAAGTTTCTTACCTGATCAATACACTCCATCAGTATTCCCAGACCTCAGATATTGCCGGTAGCTGCTCAATAAATATTGTAATGAGTGAAAAATTTGTTAAAAATTTCTAGAGAATTACTCTGTGATTTATTTTGTCAATATCAGAAAAGTTCATAATGGTTGGTATGAGCTCCATTAAAAAATGTTTTCTGCATGATTGCTCTGTGTTTGGAGTGGAGGAGAAACATTGCAGGTAGCTTTAACTGGCAGTCTTCTTTCATTTATACGTTGGACATCATTGGGCATATGCTGAGTATCCATATGGAGGATGCTGTGGGAGTATCGGTGGCAATTTTGTGGTCTTGTTCAGAGATTCAGGTGAGCAATAAGAGGAACAGCTCATAATTATCAAGTCTTGTTCTGTGCTAAGTAAATACTGTTGTCATCATGTGTATTATACAGATAGGGAAACAGAGGCACAGTGAGGTAAGTAATTGCCTCCAGTCACACACTGTAAAAGCTGCAATCAAGATTGGAAGCTGGGCAGTGTGACTCTAGACTCTGTACCTGTCCCCCACTGCATGCTACTGCTTCTTGGTGTGGTACACTGAGAGGCCTTGAATGGCACCCGAATGCTGTACAGCTTAGAGGCAGGAGAGCTGACAACTGGCTTCATCCATGGTAGAGCCGGTCTTCAAGGCAGGAAGAATTTTAGCACATGGGGTTGGTGGGGAAGTGTGATTGGAGAAGAGATGACTGAGTCAAGTCACAGAGGGGGAAATGTGGTGAGGTTGAGGCACAATGAATTTGGAGCAGCTGAAACTGCCTTTCAGTGGGGGAAGGAAATAAAGCTGAGCAGATGATTTGGTATCAGATCACTGAGGGCTCTGAGGACCAGATAAAGGGAATTGGCTTTACTCTGTGGGCTCTGGGTAGCCTTTGAAGACATTTGGCCTGGAGAATGACACGACCAGAGAAGATGGTCTGTTGACATTGGATTGGATGGGAAGAGAACAAAAGCATGGAGAGAAATTAGAAGGATACTGTGGTTATTCAGATTACCAAGACTGTGAATCTGGGTGGTGGCCATGGAAGTTGAAGGGAAAGGTCATCTCCACCTATAGGCAGGACCTTGACAACTTAAGAACTGAGTGCTGGGAGCTTTGAGGAGGAAGGAAGAGACAACTGCTATAGACCTGTGGACAGGCAGATGGTACAGCCATGGGCAGGCAAGGGTTGTCAGCAGGAGAAGCTAAGGTTGAGGGAAGACTTTAAATGTATTGAGTTTGATGAAATCTTGGTGGAGCTGTGCAGCCAAGGTTGAGAACATGGGTGAAGAAATGATTGTGATGTTCTGCCCAAGTACACAAGGCATTTCTGACTATTGCTCAGTTTTATTCATTTTTTTCACACATATCTGGTAATTTGTAACCACCATGCCCCAAGGTCGTGAGCATTCTAAGGCATGCCTTTTCATTTACTCCTACTAGTATTTAACTACGAAAACTGAACATGTCTCCTTTGTGCCTCTTTCCTGAGTAAGCGTCTGATTTTGAATATGGTATCTCTTTTGAGATTATGTGGAATTTTCATTGACTGATGCTAGTTTGAGACAAATTCCCTTTGTTTTCACTGAGTTCCATTTTCTCTAATTACTCCACACAGGATGGATGTCAATGAAGCATCTTTCCAGAAAAGCGCTCTCTCTGTAATCTGACAGTGTGTCCAAAAGTAGGCTTTCATAATTTTTACCCTCACATTTCTGATGACATGGAAAATAAATTCCTTTCTATTTAGCATCATTTGCCTTGTCTTTAAATTCTCATACATTCTTTTGAGTTTGAATGCTACATGCTAATTACTCTATTTTCATTTCAATGAGTATCATCGACTGCTTTTTATGGTAACAGAGACTGGTGGAGCCCCAGGAAGCCATTAGACACAAGGCATTTTGAAACCTGCTGAGAAAAGAAAGTGACAGGGTTGAGGGTGTGGGGAGGCACCAGGGAGGAGTGAGAATGTCTGGAGGTTGTGCTGGGAGAGGCTCTGATTACTTCCTCTTCACCCTCATCCTCCTGCTTTACCTTAGGTGTGATGGCACTCTGAAACATATTTTTTGGGTAACTGACATAATTTATCATCATCATCATTTGTTAAAACAATGCCCCGCAAATAAAACCTCAGCAGTGAGAAAGGACCCCGAGCACAGGTGCTGTGAGTGTGTTAGCATGTTTCATAAGCTGCAGCAATGGGTAATTGAGACAGGCTCAGCTGTACCAAGGCCCTACCTGTCTTGAGTGGAAACATTAATACTTTACATGTGGAGGAGGCTTGGTATATAAAGCCTATAAACACATTCCATAATAAAACACATTCCATTTTAACTATTTCCACAGATACTTTTGGCAACCCTGGGAGGACATGCAGGCTCAGAGAAATTAAGCAGTGATGACATGTAACATTTACTGGGCACTCACAAAGAGCAGCCTGTGCCAGTCACTTCCCGAGGAGTGCCATTTAATCCTTCCATTGATACTCTGAATGGAACAATGGTTTCTCTGCCTCTCAGGTGGGGAAGTTGAGGCCTAGAGAGGTGATGTGACTGGCAGAGGTTCTCAGAGCACATAGTGATGGATGGATCTGGCATTCAAATTTGGACCTGTTGATTGAAGTACCTTGTTCCTAAGCACTTCTTGATGCTGCCAGGGATTTCAGTGTAATCCAGAGTAGACCACAGACTAGGATTCTGGTCTTCTGACTTCTTGCTCAAGGTTATTTTCTCTGTAAATGTGAAAAAGGGAGAAATGCAAAAGGCTCTGATTTATTTTCTTGCCACATCTTATCAGAGCCTGTTAAATTGGGGACTACAAATCTGTGAAGTCATAGAGCAGCGGGAAGATTAAACAGTGCCATGTAGAAGGCAACGTCAGGGCTAGGTCTTCTCATTCCATTTTTGGCTCGTGAAAATGAAAGCACCTGGCCTTCCATAAATTCTTCACAATAGGTGAATTTTTGTGAGCAGAGAATAAGGACAAAGTGGTGGCACTTAGAATCAGACCTTGCCCATTTCATCAAAGTTAGCTTTATTTTACAATTTTTTTTTAACTTCATGATTATCTCACTACCAAAAAGAAATGCTTTGTCTCCCAAAACCAACTTTACTTTTTATCTAGTTTTTGTTGAGTATTTTGGGTTTCTTTCTGTGTCAATTGTGAGACACGGAAATTGTATTTGTAACTCCTAAGACATGTGCATTTTATTGGTTTTCTAATTTGCTAAAGCAAAATCTCATTTTCCTTCCACCTTGGCTTGGATGTGAAAGGGCTACTTTATTTGGGTTTCCAGTTTGGCATGTAGGTTGAGGGGTCTCTTACGTGTTTCAGATAGAGTGCTAAAAAGGCAATGTGAACTGCTAATGGGTGATTCCTAGGAGTGGCTATGGTTATAGCAGCTATAACATATAAAAATGAATTAAATTCTCACTAAAGGAAAAATATAATTCTGTATATGTAGTTTGTAGAAAAAGGAAAAAGAAAAGTGAGTGAGACTTCATGAGTAAAAATTACAAAGACTTGCTACATTTTTAGATTGAGATTTGGCAAACCATAGATTATCGGCCAAATGTAGCCTGCAGCATTTTTTTTTTTTTTTTTTTTTTTTTAGTGGCCTGGGAGCTAAAAATGTTTTTTACTTTTTTTAAATGATTACATTTGAAAGGATTACATAAGTACGTATGTAATACCCTTTATTTTGCCTCTTGGTCCACAAAGCCTAAAATACCTGGCCCTTTAAATGTGCTGACCCCTGACTCAGATAATAAGTAAGTAGCTTTTTGAATTAAGGATAAGTAAGTAGCTTTTTGAATCAAGACATTTGGTAAAAGCCTGTCTGCAATTATTTTTATTTAGAGGATCAAATCTTACTGTTTTCTCATATAGCTTTTGAGGTTTGTTTGCTTGTTCACATAGGGCTTTTGAGGTTGGTTTGTTTTTAAATCAGGAAACAGTATTTTTTTCTGCCATTTTTGCCCTTTTTTTCTTTTTTTTTGAGATGGAGTTTTGCTCTTGTTGCCCAGGCTGGAGTGCAATGGCACGTTCTCGGCTCACTGCAACCTCTGCCTCCCAGGTTCAAGTGATTCTCCTGCTTCAGCCTCCTGAGTAGCTGGGATTACAGGTGTGCAACACCATGTTCTGGCTAATTTTGCATTTTTAGCAGAGACGGCGTTTCTCCATGTTGGTCAGGCTGGTCTCAAACTCTCTACCTTAAGTGATTCACCTGCCTTGGCCTTCCAAAGTGCTGGGATTACAGGCGTAAGCCACCGCGCCTGGCCACCCATTTTTCTTTTACAGTTATTAGATCTGTAGTTTTGATCTCTAGATTCTTAACACATTGGGTATTGTCAGTTATCATGAAAGTCTGCACCTCTTTTAGGAGTGGTGTGTGTTGGGAAGGAATCCGGCAGATTCCAAAGGGACTGTGAACGAAGACTTCTTTAAGAATCACCAGAGAAGTGGAGATTGCCATTCAAACTCCAAGAGAATTAGGACTTCCTTACCTAATAACAACACAGGCTTCCTTCTATTACTCCTCCTCCTTCTCTTTTTAAATACCTGTGTTTATTGACACTTTTTAGCCGTACACAATTAGTGCTTTAAAAAATGTGGCTGCTTTGAAGGAACTGACCTGAAAAAGAAACTGTGTATATATGCAGGTTGTGTTAAAAAATATTGACATGTGGTAGTTGTTAGTGTGCCATGGCCTTGCCAGGTTTCCCCATGGACAGTGGTCTTACTCAGCTAAGCCAGAATTTGGTCAGGAGAACAGCCAGTTCCCTTACCACTCTCTGCCCTTCTTCCTGCCCCTGGGATAGTCAGATCTCTCTCACATCTGTTTGAGCTGGGCTGCCAGACATTTGAGCATTTTTAGTGTTGGGGGAAGACTGCCTGTTACTAGGATGTTGCTGCCTTGGTGTAGCCCAGGGATTTTCAATCTCAGCAAGGTTGACGATTGGGCAAGGTGATTGTTGTGTGGGGCTGTCCTGTGCATTGCAGGATGTTGAACAGTGGACCTTTGCTTACTAGATGGGATTAGCACTTACACCCTTTCCCAGATTGTGCTGACAGCAACAAAGTCTCCAGACATTGCAAAATAATTCTGGTGGTGAACTGCTGGTATAGAGTGACCCATCGTCTGCTGGCTGGCCTGGGACTGTGGCAAGGGCAGTAACTCCTAGCCCCATCTGCTTGAAACTTGGTTTTATTGAGGAAGGGCAGCCCAGCTCAGGAGACTTCTTCACCCAGAGTCTGACTGCAGGAGATTTAACTAGGAAACAGATGTGCTGGGGGGAGGAGGGATGGGAGCTTGAGCCTAAAAAGAAACGTGTGTGTGTGTGTGTGTGTGTGTGTGTGTGTGTGTGAGAGAGAGAGAGAGAGAGAGAGATACACACACAGAGAGACAGAGATTGAGACCGATAGAGACAGAGACAGAGAGACAGATGGAGGGAGAGACTGAGAGAGAAGCTGCCTCCAACTCCCCCCTCCCCCTCACTCCTTCTCTCTCAGAAACTGTAGGGCTGGAAATGAGGCAAGTCCTGCAAAAGAAATCTAAAGGAGGGATTGGGGATGGTGTTTTGCCTGATATACCACATGGGAAGATTGGGATTTTGTGAAAATAAAAGACATTTGATTATCAGGAGTATTTATGAAGGTAATAATTATGGATCTGAGAAGACACATAAACCTACATTTTGACTACTGGACTCTCACTATTAATTGGCAGTTTTATTTTACAATAAAGGTTGTCATCCTTGCTTTCCCCTAAATGGCCTTTGTGTCTCCATTTCTGTTTTTTAAATAAACATTTCTCTACATGAACTGCCTCTTCCTCCTCCCCTGCCTCTAGCACCACCAAACTTCAGGATAATTTTGGAGTGTAGTGGTTTTATCATGTGGAAATGTACTGCAGATGTTGAAAATTACCTTTTCTTCCCCCCTTTAAAACGTTGTGACCACACATGCTTTGCTCTAAGTACTATTAAGTATTTTTATTATTGCTATTAAAAATCTTGCCTCAGGCAGAGTCCCACAACAGCTCAAGTCAAGGCAAATATTAAAATAGCAGCAAGTATTTATGCATAACACATTAAAAATCTGAAGTCATGTTTGGCTTTTTATGCAATTGAAACTTTTATTTTTTGACCCACTTGACCAAGTCCTCTATCTAGTTTTATCCTATTTTCCTGACTCTAAAACTTTAAGTTCAGACTGTATGATTTTGTTCACCTACCCCACTCACCCCAAATTTTCTCTAAACTTGAGTTTTTTCTTTATCCTGCATATATCTTTGAACTTAGCCTGATTGTAGAATGAATTTTGATGGGAAGATTTCAACTGCCAGTGTGAATTAGTTAGTGCATGTTTTAAAAAGTTATTAATGAAGCAAAGTTCTTTTCTTGCAGAGAATCTTGCAGATTCGTGGCAGGGGTTCTGTTCTTGGAGTACCACACACTGGGGCCAGTGGCCATTTACCAAGGAAATGCTTATCAACACTTAACACATCTTGCACTCAGAAACCTATTTAAGGAGATTAGCTGCCACTCTAAGCTTAACTTCTTTTTAGGTTTATTCGTGCCGCTTTCTTTTTGTATCTCTTGTCCAGGCTTAAAAATATTTTTCCAAAGAGTTCCTTAAAAAAAGCAACAACTTCTTTTATGATTTAATCACTTGAATCTGGAATTACGAGCTCCCTCACTACCTATGTACACTTTTTAGTGTACTAGAAGTTAATCCTGGTTTAGACAAATGAGCCTGTTTAAAATGCTACTTTTTCATCTATATCTCCAAATAGGAATGCATTGCAAGGTGATTTGTTTTTAAAGGGTGGAGGAGGCCTTTGTCATTCTGACAGAGTCCACACAGCAAAGAAGAGGCAAACTCTGATTGTGCCTTAGACAGTAGAAATGACTCTTTTTATTTTTATTTTTTTGAGAGATGGGGTCTTACTATGTCACCCAGGCTGATCTTGAACTCCTGGGTTTAAGTGATCTTCCTGCCTCAGCCTCCCCAAGTGCTGGGATTACAGATGTGAGCCATCATGCCTGGCTGAGAAATGTCTCTTCATGTAGGTATTCCACTGTACTTTCATGATACACAGTGGTGTTCCTGTCAGTGGTCTCTGTTGCAGTACTTTCATGATGCATGTCAAGATTTAGATGATTTTAAAGATTCAAGCTTTAGCTACTTTAAAGGACAGAATGGTGCACAATGGCTAAATCTTTGTCAATTGCACACTGAAAGCTTGAGATGCCGTAAAAACCTGCCAGGCGCAAACCTCGATGGGTATTGTTAGGATGCCCCTTAAGCAACTCTTACAGGTAGAGCAGTCATGAAATTTAGTGGACATTTGAGGATATTTGTGCTGAACGTGGGGACTTCTGAGACATGATGACACAGGCTTTTCCAGAAGACAGGAAACCTTTATGAATAACATTATCTTTCCTTCTTTTTCTAGGCTGTGGTTATCTTTGCATGGTGGCACCTTGCTTTGCTGCCCTGCAGATACAAATCTGTATTGCATAGAGGACTTACAGAAAATGGTCCAAAATGACCACATTTCCTGAAATCACAGCCACCTCCTGAGGAATCTGTGTGGCACTGGAACATCTGAGGGTTGTTGGGCTTATCATGGAATAGAGGTCATGGAATCTCATCTTGGGAGGTCCTGGTGGGATGCTGTTGATAGCATAAATCAGCAGCAGCAGCACCACTGTTAGATGGAAGATCTTCTAGCTGCAAGCATGGAGCTCAGTGCTGTACTCAGTTCCTCCTCAGAACAACTCTGTGAGATGTAGGTGCTGACATTGTCCCATTACCTAATCAGGGCAGTTAAGTAACTTGCCTGAGACCTCACAGGGGACTTGACCTCAGAAATGAGAACCAGCATACCATCTACTGTTTTGTAGAAAGTCAAAATAACTTCTAGTCATTTCTTCCCACCCAGTTCCTTTCCTTATTTCTGGTTTGTTTTCTTTGAAACTTTCCTTTTCTATTTGGGCTTCTCATCTGGTTTCTATTATGACCTCATTTACAATCTTATTCTTTCTCTTAATATATTGGTTTCCCTCTCTTATTTTAACCTTAATCATTTTCCTCCCATTGTTTTTTCATCCGCATTGTTTTATGAGGTTAATTGCCTTTGTTGTCATATTTCTAGTAGCTGTTCCGAACTTTTGCAAGAGACATGGGAATGCTAGTGAAATTTACAGGAGACTTCCGGTCTAATAGAATTTTAATCAGCAGTTTTCTCTGCCTCCTACAAAATCTTTGCATTCACCTGCTTGGGTTTACTCTTTGGTCTCCAGTGACATGACCTGTGCAAAGCACTTTGCACAGGCTTGGCTCAGCAAATATCATGTATGTTTCCTTGAGGAAAAATGAGGAGGGGATAATCGAGTTGCCCCCGGATCAGCTGGTCTCCTTGTAAAGCAGTTCATGCACCCTTTGCAAACCATTGACTTCTCTCCTCAGTATCAAACCTTGCCTGGTGACATTTTACATGTCACTTATTGGGGTACTGGTGTTTGTTCTGAGATGTGACAAACCTTATCTTCATCCCACTTTCATTCTGTGATTGCTTCGGAATGTTATGGAGGCAATTATACTGTATGGGAAATATCTGATTCACAGGGCTTGAATAAGTAAACCTAAAAGTAATACATGCTAAATAGTCGTAAAGCTCAGCACTTAGTAGGTGCTTAATAAATGTTAATCTACATACGGATATGTATGTCTGTATCTATATCTGTATCTATATCTAATCTGTCTCCTCTCAAGACTGTGCATTCCCTGAGGGCAGGAATCACGTTGTACTCATCTTTAGTATCACCAGCACCTTGCAAACTGTTCTTTATCGTTATTGATATATATCCTGTGATAATTGTGCACAAATTGCAAACAGAGATAATGTCCTCTATACCTTTAATGTCCTATAGCAAATTAAGTATTTGATAAATTTAGAAAATGACTGGGGAAAGAATTAGAATTTGTTACAGCTTTTTGGATGACATAAGAACTTCTTAAGAGTTATCAAAATATTCTTAATGGGTTGTGTATAAGCAGTACTTACTTAGCTCCTCTATATTGAGCACTTACTTTGTGCTGGGCACTCAACTAAGTGCCAAGCACTCATTTTAAATTTAATCCCATTCAGTATTTATTCTCTTTTTAAAGATAAGGAAACTGAGGCGCAGAGAATTTGTAACTTCCTCAGGGTAACATAGCTACCATGCTGTTAGAATATAAATATTGTTCTTTCCCTTACTTAGTCTCGCCTGTAGAAATAATCACTCCTCATAGCATATATCATAACCATAACTATAGTAACAGTAATACTCCTAAAGCTAACCTTTTCATTAAAACATGAAAACCTGATAGACCTAGTTAAGTATATAGTAGCGAGTGGCAACTTTGTGGAAAATTCCATCCCAAGCCTGGACCTCTCTCTCGAGCACCAGCACCATACATGTAACCATCTAGTGGACTTCTTGTAGGTTGCAGAAACATATTAAGATTAGCTTGTCCAGAATGGAACTTGTCTTCTTCCCAACTGTTCTCCCTCTGTGTCCTTGTCTTGCTGTCACCACCATGTACCTCCCAACCCAAGCTGGACACTGGGAACCATCATCAATTTCTCTTTCTCCATTGCTCCCTGTATTAGTTTTTTATTGCTGTGGTAACAAATTACCACAAAGTTAGTGGTTTTAGGCAATACAAATACATGATTCTTGTACAGTCCTGGGGATCAGAAGTGTGAAATCAGTTTCACTGGGCTAAGATCAAGGTATTGTCAGGCCTGCATTCCTTCTGGAAGCTGTCAGGGGGAATTCATTCCCTTGCTTTTCCCAGCTTCTAAAGGCCAGCTGCACTCCTTGGCTTGTGGCCCCCTCCTCCATTTTCCAGCCAACACTGAAACATTTTCAAATTTCTTTATGACCCTTGCTTCTTTGGTCATATTTCCTGGCCCCTGACTTTGACCCTCTTGCCTCCCTCTTATCAAAACCCTTATGATTACATTGGGACCACCTAGTTAATGCAATATAATCTTCTCATTTTAAAATCCTTAATCACATCTGCAAAGTCCTTCTGCCATGTAACATAACATATACACAGGACTTGGAAATCAGGAGATGGACATCTTTGGGGGGATCCGTTACTCAGCTTACCATACTCTCTGTATCCAGTATATCACTAAGACCTAATAATCTCTCTACACACTTTTGAGTCTGTCTATGTTCTTTCATTTCCATTGCTCTTACCTTTGGCTTGGTCCTCTTAACTGGTCTCCCAGCTTTGTACCTCTTGTAGTTCATTCTTCACGCTGCTGTCAGGATCATCTTAGAAAAATGCGTGTCTGTCCTTTCAAAACCCTGCATGGCCCTAAGGACAAAGTACAAACTCCTGAGCCTGACTCACAAGGCCCCTGCCTGCCTTTTTCCACCTCATCACCTACTCTTCCTTTCTCTCTTGTCTCTCCCAGTCAGCTGAAACTCTGGCTTTGCTGAACAGCCAGCCTCTGGGTTCTGTGCCTGTGTTTGTGCAACTCCCCCATTGCTGGGGCTCCCTTCCTCCTCCATCCTCACTTGACTAACCCTTACTTGTCCTACAACATTCAACTCAGGTGTTTTACCTTCTCTGGATGTCCTCACTTTCACTGCTTCCTGCCCTGGACTGGATTAAGGTCCCTACCTGTGCATATATTGCTCATAACAGTTACTAAATATTCATTTACTTGACTGCCTTTCCCACTAGACTGTGAAATATCAAAAGGAAGAACCATGTCCAGTTCACTGATGCTTCCATGAACCCTAGTAATGTTCTTAGTACATGATAAAAGCCCAAAACTGTTAGGGAATGATTTTGGAGTGAAGCTGCATTAGTGTTCTTCTGTGAAGGATCAGATTTTATTTTGAACTACTTATAGACTTACATAAAATTTGCAAAAATCATGCAGAGGGTTTCTGTATGTCCCTCCCCTAGGCTTCCCCAGTGTTCATCTCTTATATAACTTGAGTACCAGTATTAGAACCAGGAAATTAACATTTCTGCCTGGTATGCCACATGCTATAATTTGGATATGTAACCAAATTTCATGTTGAAATGTGACCCCCAGTGCTGGAGGTGGGGCCTAGTGGGAAGTGTTTGAGTCACAAGGGCTGATTCTTCATGAATGACTTGATGCTATAAGGAGTGAGTTCTCACTATATTAGTTACCATGGGAGCTGCTTTCTTTAAAAGAAACTGGCACCTCCTCCTTTCTCTCACCTCCCTTCTCACCATGTGATCTGCAGGCTGGCTCCCCTTCCTCTTCCACCAGGAGTGGAAACAATATGAGGCCCTCATTAGAAGCTGAGCAGATGCCCGTGTCAGGCTTCTTGTACAGCCTGCAGAACAGTGAGCCAAATAATCCTCTTTTCTTTATAAACTATCCAGCCTCAGGTATTTCTTTATAGCAACACAAATATGGGCTACAACAGTAAGATACCATTAACCAAACTAAAGTCCTCATTTAAAATTTACCAGTTTTTCTACCAATGTTCTTTTATTGCCATTCCAGGATCCTATGTTGCATTTAGTTGTTATTTCTCCCTAGTGTCCTGCAGTTTGCAACAATTATTTAGTTATTCCTTATCTATCATGATCTTGGCACCCTTGAAGAGTATTGATCCATTATTTTGCTGAATTTCCCTCACTTCAGACTCTTCCCATATCTTCGCATGATTGGACAAAGGTTATGCATTCCTGAAAGAAACAATGTGATGTCCCTCTCAGGGGATTGGAACACAAAGTTAATGATGTTGCTGGGTCTTTTTATTGAATACTGGTGCTCCCACCAGTCTGAGCTCTGTTCTGGGATATTGCTGTCTTTACTAAGTAGATAGTTGTTATTGTCATTATCATAACTAACATTTATTAGTCACCCGCGGTGGGCCAGGCACTGTTCTAACCTCTTGATATGTAGTAACTCCTTTAATCCTCACAACAACCCTGATAAAGCTGAGCCTATTAATCCCCCCTTGTTACAAATGAAGAAACAGAGTCACAGGAAGGGGATTACTCTGCCTAGAGCCTTACAGGAAGTCACAGTCAGGGGGCCACCAGGCCTGTGCTCCCCATCCTTGGGCTACTCCGCCTCCTTTGTGTGTGGGGAGAGTCGGGGTGGGGCTGGTGCAGCCTTCTGAGTAACAAGGGCTTCCTAAGGGGCAATCCCAACGCTTATTCTCTCTGTAACCAGTTTCCATGCCAGTTACCCTAAAGAAAATTAGATGTGTATACTAATGTTTTTGTAATTTGGTTTGTTTTTTTAATCAGGCTTCAAGTGTCTAGGAAGTATGAAAATATATGGATGAATGGAAATCCTGAACCCACCGTTTAGGAGTTAGTTTTGAAAGCCTAGGAGACTGTTCATGAGGTAGAATTAAGGTGATGACAGTGGGAACAGACAGGGAAAGGAATATAAGAAGATGCTTTGAAATAGGAATCACATCTAAGAACCTAAAGAATGAGGAGGGTGGAGGTATCGGAGAGGCTGGAGTTTTCAGCTTTAGGGACATGGTCAATACTAATGCCTGTGACAGTCACGAGGGAAGCAGGATTTTGGGAGAAGGAGAGTTTGGCATTTGAAAATATGGCTTTGCATTTCAAGGCAGAAGACTAGGCTAGAGATGTGGGTTTGTGAAGCATTCATAAGAGATAGAGTTTAGATACCCCCTCCCATCCCCCTCTCCCTGCAAGCGAGGAGGTTCTGATGATAGAATTAGGGCATATCTCTGTTTAAGACAAATAAGGAGAAAGAGGAGCAGGGAAAAAAAACTGAGAAGGAAATATTTAGATAGGAGGGAAAACTCGGAAAGCAGGGCCATCAACGGCAAGAGCATTCATTCATTCATTCGCTCTTGCATTCAGTTGTTTTACGGAGAACCTTTAACTCTAAACTATGTCTTGAAGGGGATACTGAGATGATAGAGACTCTCATGGGAGGGACCTTTGGGCTTGGTTCCTAGGGATGAGGCAATGTTCATTGACAGATAAGTGGGAAAGATGGGGGCATGTATGGCCTGGGGCCCTGATATACTAGCACAAGCTTGTCCAATCCATAAGCCACATGTGGCCCAGGCTGGCTTTGAATGTGGCCCCCCAAAATTTGTAAACTTTCTTAGAACATTATGAGACTTTTTTTTTGTGTGTGTATGTGTGTGTTTTCACACTCAAGAGCTATCATTAGTGTTAATGTGTTTTATGTGTGGCCTAGGACAATTCTTCCAATGTGGCCCAGCGAAGCCAAAACATTGGACACTCCTGCACTAGCACATGTGTTGTTCTTTCTCAAATCCTCCTCCTCCCAAAGAAGCTATATACTTTTAACCAAACCTTAATTCACCCCTCAAATTGTATTCAAAAGTAGTGTTCCTAAGCATATGCTGTAATTAAACAATATGGCATTTAAAGATTTTTAACACCACAATATGCCATGGTTAATTTAGTCAAAAATATTCAACTTGAAGTAATTTTTTGGTGCTGTGACATTAAAGAGCCAGATGAATGAGGTTTTTTTTTTTTTTTTTTTTTTTTTTTTTTGGCGGGTTTGGGAGTTGAGTGGTGCAGGGCATGGCAGTATCCCAGCATGATATTGATAGTAGGTTGCAGGAGCTAATGCTGAATAATAAAAGATGGTTTCATGTGATCCTTGCTAACAAGGTAAAGGTTTGAGCTGCCAGAACAGGAAATTATAAAATTTGTATCTAAAAATAATCTAATCCCTTGCATTTTCTATTGTGACATCCAGTGATAAGAAACAAGGACCTTACAGAAACTCTGGGCAGTTTCTGAAACCCCTGTTTATAATCAGCTGATTTGATTTTCTTCAATACAATGACAGAATATTTGTGAGGAAATTAAACTTCATCATGCTCTAGCTATCAGTTACATGGCATCAACGTTTCTATCAGGCTTTATGGAGAATTTCTTAAGTACTAGAGCTACCTTTAACTCCAGTGCAAGTTTGCAAATCTACAGCAGCTTTGAAAGAAGTCTAAATGAACTCAGGCCCTCTAAGGGTTTCTCAACCATGCCAGCACTGTTGACATTCTGGGCTGGATAGTTCTTTGCTGGGGATGGGGGCTTGTCCTCATGTAGGACATTTAGCAACATCCCTGATGTCCATCTCTCAGATGTTAGTAGCATTACTCCCCCAAGTCATGTCAATCAGAAATGTCTGCAGACATTGCCAGGTGTCTCCTGTGGGATAGAGTCATCCCTTGTTGAAAACTACTGATTCAAAGTCTTGCTATTAAAAGTGCAGTTCAGCAACCAGCATCAACATCTTCTGGGAGTTGCTAGCTCAGAGCTGTGTCCCAGGCCTCTGGAATCAGAATCTGCATTGTAACAAGATCTTCAAGAGACCTGTGGACACATGAAGGTCTGAGATGCACTGATCTAAAGCTCTACCCAGGGCAATGTGGTATAGCAGAAGGGCAAGAGCTTTGAACCCAGACATGCCTAACTATTAAAAGCTGTGTGACCTCTGGCAAGTTGTTTAACCGCTCTGAGACTCAGGTTCCACCTCTGTTAAAATGCGACGAAGAAACTTTCTGTGTTATGACAATAATAGTAGTGGACTGAGCTGAAGCAACAAGAAGGGTACCCAACCCTTATTAGAATCTCAGCTGGGCTGGCTTCTTCCCCTCTCTTTATAATGCTGTTTTCATTGGCCGTGCTGCACTCACTGGTACTAGTGGTGATGATGTCAGAGGGGGAGGAAAAGCAGTCTGCCTGAGTTAGTGCTTTGCCAGCAGAGGAGGTCATAGAAAAATCTGCTTATTTACAAATTTTTATTTTTGAATTATTTACTTTCTTTAAGCTGTGAGTCTCATGGTAGTCTGGCCCTTCTATTGCTTGGGAAACTGGGATCGTGTTTCTGGAAAACTCGTTATCCTGGGCCTTGTGAACTCTTAGTGGCCTCATTTAAAGGCCAGAATCTAAAGGTGGGAAAGGTGAAGTTGATGGCAGCTAAATGTAGAAGTATTTAAGGCAGATGAGGCTCACAAGGTAAACTTTATTCCTGCACTATAGCAACTGGATTTTGAAATGGTACAATTAGTTTTGTGACCATTAGAAAAATGTTTGGTTATGCAAGGTAAGGATAAATATTTTTGCCTTGGGAATAAACAGATTGCTCCAGAACTCCAGATTTTTCTCTTTTCTTCTTTCTCTCACCATGTCATCACTTTAGCATAGCATGTATTTTAAAACTTCTCTTCCTGGTATATCAAGAATAGCTGTTCTCATGGCTGTGGGCCAGTAATCTAACCTGACATAGACAATTCTCCTTTTTGGCAACATTTATTTAAATAATATATAATAAAGGTACATACACACACAGAACAATCACAATCCCACACAAACAATATTTGAATTTGACTTGTTAGGACAGTTTTTAGGCAAATCACAATTATAGTTGACCTTTGAACAACATGGGCTTGAACTATACGGGTCCACTCATATGTAGATTATTTTTCAACCAAATGCAGATTGAAAATACAGGTTTTCCAGGATTTGAACCCATGTTTATGGAGGGGAGTTTGTGTATTCAGGTTCTTCAGGACTTGAGTATGTGTGGATTTTGGTATGCTGTGGTGGGTGGTCCTGTAACCCAGCAGTCCCCAACCTGTTTGGCATTGGGGACTTGTTTAGTAGAGGATAATTTTTCCACAAACAGGGCTGGGCAGGGGATGGTTTCAAGATGAAGCTGTTCCACCCCAGATCATCAGGCATTACCTAGATTCTCTTAAGGAGCATGCAACCTAGATCCCTCGTATGCGCAGTTCACAGTAAGGTTCAGGCTCATATGAGAAGCTAATGCCACTGCTGATCTGACAGGAGGTGGAGCTCAGGCGGTAATGCTCCCTTGCCCTCCGCTCACATTCTGCCATGTGGTCTAGTTCCTAACAGGCCATGGACCATTACTGGTTGGCAGCCTGGGGTTTGGGGACCCCTGCTGTAACCAATTCCTCACTTATACCAAGGAACAACTGTGATTTATCTGAAATGTTGTGTTGCTGCAAATATGAAGAGATGTCATTTAGAGTCAGTGTACAGAATTGTGTAGATTGGGCACTGCGCAACTCTAGAGGGCACCATTTATATCATGGACATGATGGATTTGCATGTATTTTGTAAGCTTGTCAGAAGATGATAACACAGTTTCTTATCTAACAAAATCAGTGCATTGCAACAGTGTTCTGACACAGTAGTGAAGTGTCTTAGGAAGGGGCTTCATTTTCTAATTTGCACAAAGGAGTCACATGGGCTAGTGGCAGTCCTGCCATCTTGCCTTTCTTTGGGAGCTTCTACTCTGGTGTGCAAAATAATACAAATCATTACCCCCAAAGAAAAAATATGGCTGAGAGCCATAAGAAAAATACAGTTTGTTTGATTTTCATTACTGTGAAAAAAGAATCCTCCATAAAAGGGGTGTCCTTGACCAGGTGTGGTGGCTCACTACTGTAATCCTGACAGTTTGGGAGGTCGAGATGAGAGATTACTTGAGGCCAGGAGTTTGAGACCAGCCTGGGCAACATGGCAAAACCCTGTCTCTACAAAAATTAGCTGGATATGGTGGTGTGCACCTGTGGTCCTTGGTACTTGGGAAGGTGTGATGGGTGGATTGCTTGAGCACAGGAGGTCCAGGCAAGCTATGATCACCCACTGTACTCTGGCCTGGGCAATGGAACAAGACCCTGTCACCAAAAAAAAGAAAAAAAAAAAGAAAAAAAAAAGTGGGAGGTGTCCTTGAATGCCCCTTTCATCTTGGAGCATTTGCTAATGCCTCTGTTCATGCTGCCGTCCTTTCCAAATACAGGTAATAATACCAAGGAAGATGAAGCAACCCAGTGGTCCAAGGGAAGGAAGAAATCATTTAGGTAGCAGAGGTTTGCTCACACAGGTCCACCAGATAATAATCAGGATATATGGAAGAATCTCATCAGCTATGATTGGTTGAAGATCAACTGATGCTGTGAAGGAAAGTGGTTAACATGTTTATTGCGTTACATAGATGAGGACGAGTTACCCCTTTTATTATTATTATTATACTTTAAGTTCTAGGGTACATGTGCACAACGTGCAGGTTTGTTACATATGTATACATGTGCCATGTTGGTGTGCTGTACCCATTAACTCTTCATTTACATTAGGTATATCTCCTAAAGCTATCCCTCCCTCTTGCCCCCTCCCCACAATAGGACCCGGTGTGTGATGTTCTGCTTCCTGTGTCCTAGTGATCTCATTGTTCAGTTCCCACCTATGAGTGAGAACATGTGGTGTTTGGTTTTCTGTTCTTGTGATGGTTTGCTGAGAATGATGGTTTCCAGCTGCATCCATGTCGCAACAAAGGACACAAACTCATCCTTTTTTATGGCTGCATAGTATTCCGTGGTGTATATGTGCCACATTTTCTTAATCCAGTCTGTCACTGATGGACATTTGGGTTGATTCCAAGTCTTTGCTATTGTGAATAGTGCCGCAGTAAACATACGTGTGCATGTGTCTTTATAGCAGCATGACTTATAATCCTCTGGGTATATCCCCAGTAACGGGATGGCTGGGTCAAATGGTGTTTCTAGTTCTAGATCCTTGAGGAATTGCCACACTGTTTTCCACAATGGTTGAACTAGTTTACAGTCCCACCAACAGTGTAAAAGTGCTCCTATTTCTCCGCATCCTCTCCAGCACCTGTTGTTTCCTGATTTTTTAATGATTGCCATTCTAACTGGTGTGAGATGGTATCTCATTGTGGTTTTGATTTGCATTTCTCTGATGGCGAGTGATGATGAGCATTTTTTAATGTGTCTGTTGGTTGTATGAATGTCTTCTTTTGAGAAGTGTCTGCTCATATCCTTTGCCCACTTTTTGATGGGGTTGTTTTTTTCTTGTAAATTTGATTGAGTTCTTTATAGGTTCTGGATATTAGCCCTTTGTCAGATGAGTAGATTGCAAAAATTTTCTCCCATTCTGTAGGTTGCATGTTCACTCTGATGGAAATTTCTTTTGCTGTGCAGAAGCTCTTTAGTTGAATTAGATCCCATTTGTCAATTTTGGCTTTTGTTGCTATTGCTTTTGGTGTTTTAGACATGAAGTCCTTGCCCATGCCTATGTCCCGAATGGTTTTCTTCTAGGGTTTTTATGGTTTTAGGTCTAGCATTTAAGTCTCGAATCCATCTTGAATTAATTTTCATATAAGGAGTAAGGAAAGGATCCAGTTTCAGCTTTCTACTTATGGCTAGCCAATTTTCCCAGCACCATTTATTAAATAGGGAATCCTTTCCCCATTTCTTGTTTTTGTCAGGTTTGTCAAAGATCAGATGGTTGTAGATGTGTGGTATTATTTCTGAGGGCTCTGTTCTGTTCCATTGGTCTCTATCTCTGTTTTGGTACCAGTACCATGCTGTTTTGGTTACTGTAGCCTTGTAGTGTAGTTTGAAGTCAGGTAGCACGATGCCTCCAGCTTTGTTCTTTTTGCTTAGGATTGTCTTGGCAATGCAGGGTCTTTTTTGGTTCCATATGAACTTTAAAGCAGTTTTTTCCAATTCTGTGAAGACAGTCATTGGTAGCTTAATGGGGATGGCATTGAATCTATAAATTACCTTGGGCAGTATGGCCATTTTCACAATATTGAGTCTTCCTATCCATGAGCATGGTATGTTCTTCCCTTTGTTTGTGTCCTCTTTTATTTCACAGAGCAGTGGTTTGTAGTTCTCCTTGAAGAGGTCCTTTACATCCCTTGTAAGTTGGATTCCTAGGTATTTTATTCTCTTTGAAGCAATTGTGAATGGAAGTTCATTCATGATTTGGCTCTCTGTTTGTCTATTCCTGGTGTATAAGAATGCTTGTGATTTTTGCACATTGATTTTGTATCCTGAGACTTTGCTGAAGTTGCTTATCAGCTTAAGGAGATTTTGGGCTGAGACGATGGGGTTTTCTAAATATACAATCATGTCATCTGCCAACAGGGACAATTTGACATCTTCTTTTCCTAACTGAATATCCTTTATTTCTTTCTCTTGCCTGATTGCCCTAGCCAGAACTTCCAACATGATGTTAAATAGGAGTGGTGAGAGAGGATATCCCTGTCTTGTGCCAGTTTTCAAGGGGAATGCTTCCAGTTTTTGCCTATTCAGTATGGTATTGGCTGTGGGTTTGTCATAAATAGCTCTTATTATTTTGAGATATGTTCCATCAATACTGAATTCATTGAGAGTTTTTAGCCTGAAGGGCTGTTGAATTTTGTTAAAGGCCTTTTCTGCATCTATTGAGATAATCATGTGGTTTTTGTCTTTGGTTCTGTTTATATGCTGGATTACGTTTATTGATTTCTGTATGTTGAACCAGCCTTGCATCCCAGGGATGAAGCCCACTTCATCATGGTGGATAAGCTTTTTGATGTGCTGCTGGATTCAGTTTGCCAGTATTTTATTGAGGATTTTTGCATCGATGTTCATCAGGGATATTGGTCTAAAATTCTGTTTTTTTGTTGTGTCTGTGACAGGCTTTGGTATACTCCTTTTATACATGAGACTACATCTAATGTATGTTCTTCAGGACTTTGCTTCTTGGATGCAAGGACTGTTCCCATAACATAGCTTTGGTCATGTGAGCTTTTTTGTTTGCCTATTGTTAGGTATTAGGTTGACACATGTTCCTGCAGTTATCCACTTTTACCTCTGTTTCTTTCTTTCTTTTTTATTTTTGAGACAAAGCCCCTGTCCCTGGGGCTGGAGTGCCATGGCACGATCTCAGCTCACTGCAACCTCTGCCTCCTGGGTTCAAGTGATTCTTCTGCCTCAGCCTCCAGAATAGCTGGGATTACAGGCGTGCACTACCACGCCTGGCTAATTTTTGTATTTTTATCAGAGACAACCTTTCATTATGTTGGCCAGGCTGGTCTCAAACTCCTGATGTCAAGTGATCAGCCTGCCTTGGCCTCCCAAAGTGCTGGTATAACAGGTGTGAGTCCCTGTGCCCGGTCTTATCTCCATTTCTTTCTAGATGGGGTCTGTAGTTTCACATGGAATTGCATCTGAATAGTCACCAAGGAAGGGAAAATGGTGGTTTCAACCTGGCCTATTTAGATGCAACAGTCTTGGTGATGCTGATAATGGGGCTCTTCTAGATGGGCAGAGCAGGAAAGAGAGAATGCAATTATTGACAGTGAATGAGATGGAGGAAAATCTACTTTTTTTGTTCAATAGACACACTTTTGGGGTTGTTTTTATTTGGTTTTGGTGTGCCCAAGTTGGTTACTTTGACTGAATTGAGAAGAAGTGTTTCACATGGATTTTTTTTTTTTTTTTTTTTTTTGGTGGTGATGTCATTTTTATAGTGGTGAATGTAGCAGGGTTCCCAAGTGTGAGTGGTAGTTGTTAGATGTAGGGGGAACAATTTGTTCTTAATAATAGTTAAGGTCATGACATCTGCAAATAATGTGCTAAAACTAAACTTCATGATTATATATAATAATGATGATGGACAGTAGTACACTGGATATAGAAAATGTGGCACATATCCACCATAGAATACTACACAGCCATAAAAAAGAACATTGTGTTCTTTGCAGCAACATGGATGGAGCTGGAGACCATTATCCTAAGCAAACTAATACAGGAACAGAAAACCAAATACTGCATGTTCTCACTTATAACACTGAGTACACTTGTACATAGGGAAGGGAACAATAGACACTGGGACCTACTTGAGGGTGGAAGGTGGGAGGAGGGTGAGGATCCAAAAACTACCTGTCTGGTACTAAGCTTATTACCTGGGTGATGAAATAATTTGTACACCAAACCCCTGCAACATGCAATTTCCTTGTGTAATAACCCTGCACATGTACCCTTGAACCTAAAATAAAAGTTAAAAAATAATGTTGATGGAGATAATATCTAATGCTATTAGATAGCTTATATAATAGAAAGTTTAGTTTGGGCCCATGATTGTACTTAATTCTCATATAATTCTTTGTGTGAGGTTCTATTATCTCTATCTTACACTTGTAGAAACTGAGGCTTAGAAAGGTTAAGTTCACACTGCTGGGAAGCAGAAGGGATGGGATTTGAACCCAGATATGAACAAGAGACTCCTATTTGCTTGAATTCAGTTATATTTCCCAAGGGATTGTGCATAACCTTATCTCTGGGTGCTGCCCACGTGGATGTCATTGCTCCTGTAGGATGACCAACTGTTCCAGTTGCATGAGAGTGAGGGGTTTCCCAGGATGTGAGACTTTCATTAAGGCTGGGAAAATCCTGGGAAAACCAGGCGGAGTTCATAACCCTAGAGGACTAGGGTGCATACCCTGATAGAGACAAAGAATGGATACAGTGGGAACTACCGGGTTGCTTCATCTTTCTTGGTATTGTTTCCTGTATTTTGAACAGTTTGAATGAGAGTGTGATTTTCCCACTTAACTTTTTCACAATGTAAAGAAAATGCGTGAAGAAAATACATGGCTGGTCTTTTATAGACCCTGTCTTCAGCCATAGATCTTCCACAGAGTCTTTGTAGAAGAAATGAAAAAATTATCAATGAACACATAAATAGCCTGCCATGCTGGTGGGAAACACACTGCAGCTCAGATTTGGCCATGATAGTCACATTTCAGCCAGATAGATCTCAGTTCTGGTCTTTGCCAAGTTGACAGATTTTAGTAATTTGGGAATATTTATCCCTCACACAACCCCACCCTAAACATGGGCTATCCTTCCTCCATTATAGGAGTTTAAAAACTAGAATTTAATATTTAACAACCATATACATTCTGGAACTGGAAATACGGCAATAAATATGCTTGTTTTAAAATGGAAATTTGCTATTTGGAAGTATCTACTCTCTTGGGAAAATTCTTCAGGTTTGATCATTTTATATTGGAAGATCTGCCTGTAGGCCTGGCAGTTGTTCAAGGAGAAATTTATTTGGTTCATTTTTTTGTAAAAATTAGAATGATTTGTTGTTTTTCTTTTATTTTTTTTTAGGTGCTCTTGTGCCCTTATTGGAAACTTAGAGATTTGTTTTTCAGCTAATTGACAATTATGCCTATCTGGTCACACATTTTTTGGTCCATTTTTTCCTCCTCCTTAAATGGTTTGGGTGTGGGGAGGAGATATCTGTGCCTTTCTGGACATCTGCTGTTTGTTGTTATAGCTGACTTTGGAATGCTGTCCTTGGAACGGCTTCCAATGTGGAGCGTCCATATGCAGTGCTTCATTAACTGATGGGGTGGGAAAAAGGAGCTTTTTTTTATAAGACTACTCCCCAAGTGACCAGAGCCTCACCCTTTAAGTGTCAACACTTTCAAAACTGATTAACCACTCTGAGTGAAATCTTTATAAATTACAACTGTTTGAATTTTCCTGGTTTTCTTACACATAGACTGTTCTGAGCAGATTGGAGCCTTTTCTTCATATTAGGGTCATGATTAACCACGTCTATTATTACTCTTTCCTGTGAAGGGGTGGGTGCCTTTAGATGTATTTGGGAATATAGGGTTATTTGCTTCCTTCCTAAGTGGTCCCAGATGAACTTTTAATGTCCACTTTTGGTGTTTTGTGTTTTTTTCCCCCGGTTCCTCCTATGCTGCTAAGAGATCACCTCTGACTGTTGACAATATTTGTGTATCTAGCACTTTTCTCACATTTCAGCTTTTGTCTGTTAATTTGCTATAGACTGGGAGTTAGATTGCCAAGCTTGTTAAAATTATGTAGAGTAGGGTCTGAGCAGACTCACCTGTGAGTAAATTGGTGTGTCTTAGTGTGTTGAATGTGGATCATCTAAGATAGTACTTCTAGATAGTTGTGGTGCTAGTGAGTTTACGTAGCTTCTTGTGGGTTTCAGCACTGGTGAAATAAAGCTTGTGATGAAATAAATTTGAGATGAGAACCAGAAAGGATCTAATTCCTCAGAATAGGAACTTGACTTTACTACTTTTTAGTCAAAATGGTGCTTGGAACTCTCAGTTCTTCTCAGATACCCTTTATTACAGCTTATGTATTACAATTTTTTCCAAGCTGTTAGGATCTTGCGTGTTTATAACGTTAGCCAAAGTGCTAGTACTTATGAAATTTCTATTGTTTCTTTTTATTGATGGATTTGAAATTTTTTTTTCGATTATAATTTTGCCTTCTATTTGTATCTTTAACCTCAAACCTAGCTGAGTGTTACTAGAAAATAGGAATGGTCTCACTCACAGATTTAAGGCATACAACATAATGTTTTGATATACAAATATAGTCATGCACAATCAACTTTAGGGACATTCCACATCAGGTTAAAGTCAGCTGAGTATATAGTGTGGAAAGGTCTGGGAGAAGGCTGGTGAAAATTAGAACTTGTAAAGCAATATGTTTTATTAGATTGGAGGAGTAAACTTTACCAAATTGGCCCGCCCTTCTATTTTGGTTTTTCAATGTTTAATTGAAATCTAAAAGTTATTAGGCTTGCCTTAGATTAAGTGGGAAAGTCAAATCACTTAAACCAGTTAGGCTTACTATAATATAACAAATTAAACAATTATAACACATTAAAAGTTGATTTATTTTGTACGCTAGCAAATATAAATTTCGTATTATTCTGGAATACTGAGAATTTCTCAAGTTTTTACTTGCTGAAGGTGTGTAAGGGCTAGAACAAATAAACATTTTAGAATTTTAGAATTATATTTATTTTGTTTTTTATATATGTGCTTTTATTTTTATTGTATAAATATAAGGTATACAACATGATGTTTTGATATACAATCCTGTGTTGCTTAACGATGGGGATACGTTCTAAGAAATGTGTTGTTAGGCAGTTTGACATTGCGCGAACATCATAGAGTATACTTACATAGACCCGGATGGTATAGCTTCCTACACACCCAGGTTATATGGTATAGCCAATTGCTCCTATTCTACTAACTTGTACAGCATATTACTGGACTGAATATTGTAGGCAATTATAACACAATGGTACATATTTGTGTATCTAAATATTTCTAATCATAGAAAAGGTCCAGTAAAAATACAGTATTATAATCATATGGTACTAGTATCCTATATGTGGTCCGTCATTTATCGAGACATCATGATGCAGGAATTGACTGTACCTTGTGAAGTGATTACAATATTCAAGCAAATGAACATATCCATCATGTCATGTAGTTACCTTTCTTTATTGTGTGTGTGTATGTGGTAAGAGTACCTTAAATCTACTCTGTTAGCAAATTTCCAGTATGCAATACTGGAATATATCTATAAAACTATAGTTAATAACATGAATTGTTATTAACTATAGTCCTCATGCTGAACATTAGATCTCTAGAGTTATTCATCCTATGTAATTACAACTTTGTAGTTGACCTACATCTCCCTGTTTTTTATTGTTATTGTTGTTGTCTTTTTTTTGACACAGAGTCTTGCTTTGTTGCCCAGGTTGGAGTGCAGTGGCCCGATCTTGACTCACTGCAAGCTCTGCCTCCTGGGTTCACACCATTCTCCTGCCTCAGCCTCCCTAGTAGCTGGGACTATAGGCACCCGCCACCATGCCCATCTAATTTTTTGTATTTTTAGTAGAGACGGGGGTTTCACTGTGTTAGCCTGGGTGGTCTTGATCTCCTGACCTCGTGATCTGCCCATCTCGGCCTCCCAAAGTGCTGGGATTACAGGCATGAGCCACCGCACCCAGGCTTTTTTTTTTTTTTTTTTTTTTTTTTCTGAGACTGAGTTTTGCTCTTTTGCCCAGGCTGGAGTGTAGTGGCGCGATCTCGGCTCACTGCAACTTCTGCCTCCTGGGTTCAAGCAATTCTCCTGTCTCAGCCTCCCGAGTAGCTGAGATTACAGGCACCCACCACCACGTCTGGCTGATTTTTTTTGTTTGTTTTTGTATTTTTGTATTTTTAGTAGACACAGGTTTCACCATGTTGGCCAGCCTGGTCTTGAACTCCTGACCTCGTGATCCACCCACCTCGGCCTCCCAAAGTGCTGGGATTACAGGCGTGAGCCATGGCACCCAGCCAACATCTCTGTTTTACCCACTGTCCCTGCTTCCTGCCATGACCATCCTTCTATCCTGTTTCTATTGTATTTGATTTTCAAAAAAACATTCCACGTGTAAGTGAGATCATGTAGCCTTTTTCTTTCTGTGTTTGGTTTATTTCAGTTAGCATAATGTCTTATAACTTCATCCGTGTTGACCCAAATAGCAGGATCTCCTTATTAAAGGCAAAATAATATTCCACTGTGTATGTGTGTATACAGGTTGAGTATCCCAAATTCAAAAATCTGAAATTTGAAATACTCCAATATCTGAAGCTTTTAAAGTACTGACATGACGTTCAAAGGGAAAGCTAATTAGAGCATTCTGGATTTTGGATTTTTGGATTTGGGATGTTCAGCTGTTAAGAATAATGCAAATGTTCCAAAGCCCGAAAAATATCAGAAATCCAAAATGCTTCTGGTCCCAAGCATTTTGGATAAGGGATTCTCAACCTGTATGTGTTTCTTTATCCATTTATCTGTCAACAGACACTTCGGTTGTTCCCATATCTTGGCTATTGTGAATAATGCTGCAATGAATGTGGGAGTGCAGATATCTTTATGAGGTGGTGACTTCATTTCCTTGGGGTATATATCTAGAAGAAGGATTGCTGTGTCATATGGTAGCTTTATTTAAAAGTCTGCATTCTCACCAACATTATTTAAGGTTTCTCTTCTCTCCATACCCTTGCCAATATTTGTTACCTCTTGTTTGTTTGTTTATTTATTTATTTACACAGACAAGGTCTTGCTGTGTTGCCTAGGTTGGCCTCAAATTACTGGGCTCAAGTGGTCCTTATACCTCAGCCTCCCGAGTAGCTGGGACTAAAGGCATGTGCCACCTCACTCGGCTACCTCTTGTTTTTTGATAATAGCCATTCTAACAGGAGTGGGGAGGTATCTCACTGTGGTTTTGATTTGTTATTTCCATCATGATTAGTGATGTTGAACACCTTTCCATATACTTGAAGACTATTTTTTGACTTATTTGGAGAAATGTCTATTAGGTCCTTTGCTTTAAAAATCTGGTTAATTGTGTTTTGTTTGTTTGTTTGTTTGTTTATTCCCTATTGAATTTTATTTTATTTTATTATTATTATTTTTTTGACAGAGTCTTACTCTGTCAGCCAGGCTGAAGTGCAGTGGCATGATCTCAACAAACTGTAACCTCCGCCTCCCAGGTTCAAGCGATTCTCCTGCCTCAGCCTCCTGAGTAGCTGGGACTACAGGCGCGCACCACCATGCCTGGTTAATTTTTGTATTTTTAGGAGAGACAGGATTTCACTATGTTGGCCAGGCTGGTCTCAAACTCCTGATCTCAGGTGATCTACACGCCTTGGCCTCCTCAAGTGTTGGGATTACAGGCGTGAGCCACCGTGCCTGGCCTATTGAGTTCAGTTTCTTGTATGTTTTGAATATTACCTCTTATCAGATACATGGTTCACAAATGTTTTCTCCCAATCCATAGGCTGCCTTTTAATTTTGTTGTTTCCTTTGCTATGCAGAAGCTTTTTAATTTGATGTAGTTCCACTTCTTTATTTTGCTTTCATTGCTTATGTTTTCGGTGTTTTATCTGAGAAATCATTGCTACAACCAATGTCAAGAAGTTTTTCCTATATTTTCTTCTAGGTGTTATACAGTTTCAGGTCTTACTTTTAGGTCTTTCGCTCATTTTGAGTTGATTTTTGTGTATGGTGTATGTTAAGGGTACGGTTTCATTCTTCTGCATATGGATATCCAGTTTTCCCAATAGCATTTATTGAAGAGGCTATCCTTTCCTCATTGTGTCTTCTTGGTGCCCCTGTTGAAAATTAGTTGACCATATATGCTTGGATTTATTTCTGAACTCTCTGTTCTTTTTTATTGGTTTGTGTGTCTGTTTTTATGTGAGTACCCTACTGTTTTGATTACTTTAGCTTTGTGGTAGAATTTGAAGTCAGGGAGTGTGATGCCTCTACTTTATTTTTCTTCCTCAGGATTGCTTTGGCTATTTGAGGTCTTTCATGGTTCCATATGAATTATAGAACTGTTTTTTCTATTTCTGTGAAAAATGACTTTGGAATGTTAATAGAGATTATGTTGAATCTGTAGACTGCTTTGGATAGTATGGATATTTTAACAATATTGATTATTCCAATTTATGAACATGGGATCTCTTACCATTTATTTGTGTCTTCTTTGATTTCTTTTATCAGTGTTTTATAGTTTTAGTGTACAGACTTTTCAACTCCTTGGTTAAATTTATTCCTGAGTATTTTGTTCCTTTTGAAATTCTAAATTGGATCATTTTCTTGATTTTTTTTTGGATAGGTGATTTTTGGTGTCGACAAATACTAATGTTTTTTGTATTTTTTTTTCTTTTATCTTGCAACTTTACTGAATTCATCTATTAAACAGTTTTTTCTATAGGGTCTTTATAGGATATATGTAGGATCATGTTATTTACAAATAGGGATATTTTTACTTCTTCCTTCCCTATTTGAGTGCCTTTACTTGTTCTTGCCTTATTGATTTTTATTTTTTTGAGATGGAGTCTCACGCTGTCACCCAGGCTGGAGTGCAGTGGTATAATCTTTGCTCACTGCAACCTCTGCCTCTTGGGTTCAAGAGATTCTCCTGTCTTGGCCTCCCAAGTAGCTGGGATTATAGGTGCACACCACCATTCGCAGCTAATTTTTGTATTTTTAGTAGAGATGGGGTTTCACCATGTTGGCCAGGCTGGTCGTGAACTCCTAACTTCAAGTGATCTACCTGCCTCAGCCTCCTAAAATTCTGGAATTACAGGCTTGAGCCACCACAACCAGCCTGCCTTATTGATCTTGCTAGTACTTCCAATATTATGTTGATAGGTGTGACAAGAGTGGGCATTCTTGCCTTGTACGGAATCTTAGGGAAAAAGCTTTTAGTTTTTCCCCATTGAGTATGATGTTAGCTGTGTGCTTCTCCTAAGTGACCTTTATTATGTTGAGGACACTGCCTTTTTAAACCTAATTTCTTGAGAATTTTCAACATGAAAGGATGTTAAACTTTGTCAGATGCTTTTTATGCATCTATTGACATGATCATGTGGTTTTTAACCTTCATTCTGTTAATGTGATGTATCACATTAATTTATTTGCATGTGTTAAATCAACCTTGCATTCCAGGGACATACATTGTCACAATGTATAATACTTTGATGTATTATCAAATTCGGGATGCTCAGGTTTGAGGGTTTTTGCATCTATGTTTATCAGAGATATTGGCCTATAATTTTCTTTTCTTGTTGTGCCTTTTTTGGACTTCGGTATCATGAGAATCATGGTCTCATAAAATGAGTTTGGAAGTATTGCCTCTAGTTCTATTTTTGAAAGAATTTAAGAAGAATTGTTGTTAATTCTTTTTTTAATGTTTGGTAGAATTCAGCAGTGAAGCCATCTGGTCTTGGGCTTTTCTTTGTTGGGAGGCTTTTAATTATTACATAATTCTATATTTGTTATTGGTTTGGTCAGACCTTCTGTTTCTTCTTGATTCAATCTTGGTAGGTTATGTTTCTAGGAATTTATCTACTTCTCTAAGTTATCCAATTTGTTGGCATATAGTTGATTATAAAAACCCCTTCTGATCCTTTACTCTGCAGGAGGCTGCTGGAGCTAGGGAGTTCCTGTTTATGCTGATCACAGCTGTAGGGCAGATGACAGACGGGTTGATGCAGAGAAAATGAAACTGTTCTTCCTATTATTTTTGTGTGCTTATTCTCATGTTTTCTTTTCTTTTGTTTTTTTTTTTTTTTAAATTTCACTGTATTGTTGAGTCTACTTAAGTAGATTGCTAAGCTCTTCCAGAAACACTTTTCTTTTCATGGATAGTTGCTGAATTGTTGCTCTTCATGGGGGAAATGATGGCTGGGGTCTCCTACTCCACCACCTTGCTAACGTCTCATCCTTTCCTCTATTATATTTGTAAATCAGCGAGACAATAAAAAGTGAATTGAATTGTCAGATTAAAAATAAAAACCACTTTGAACTTAAGTTACTGTCTTGTAAGTTACATAAGCCTGAGAGTGAAATGTTAAGGGCTCTTCCTCGTGAAAGGCAGTAAGATGAATGGAAATGGGCTAGTATTATATTTGCTTAGCTTGTTGCTACTGTAGAGCTTCTTGTTCTAAAAACATCTTCTCTTCTATGTGGGTATTAAGAGGATAATTTTGCTTCAGGTGAATTGGCTTGAGACCAAAGAAGAAGTGACAGTCTTTGGAGTGTTAAATTGTTACAGGGAATTCATTACAACTGTATCCCCATGAATGAGATCCTCCTTATGTGAGGATATTCATATTGGAATCAATTGATACCTAAATTGGGGACCAAAAGTTGTATACGTAATGAGAGGAAAGTTGGTAACTTTAGATTGGACCTTCATCTTGCAAATGAAATTAAATGATATGAAATGGTGTTTAATTCTTACATTTAACAAAATATAAGTGACAAGTGAAACTATGTGCTCATTTTTAGAAGGAACAAAGAATGAAACTCAAATATCAGTTTTCATTAGGGCATAATTTTTCCAGTAAAATTGACAGCTACCACAATGAAATATCTGTCACTCTGTTTAACCTTTACACTACTGTCTTTTAAAAAGAGAATCAGTTTGCCAAAAGTATACTGGAGAGGTTCCTTAGCTTTCTCTGCTGCCTCTTTAATACACTGCTACTCAAATAGTTACTTTGCAGTTCCTCTTCTGCCATCATCTTTATTAACTATCCAAGCTCAGTGGATCCTCATTTGTTGATGACTTTAACTAATATTCAGTGGTCCCCCACCACTTCACCTTCATTGAGTGTGTGCTGTGTGCCAGACATGGTGGTGGGCGCTGGGTACTGGGATTATGTGGCCTCTGCTCTTCAAGCCACACAGCAGGGGCCAGCAGGAGGAGACACACACTTGAAGATTAGCAATTCCAAACATAGTCTACAAAATAGTTCAAAGAATAGCATTATTTGCAATAACAAAGACAGAATCAACCTAAATGCCTGTCAATGATAGACTGGATATAAAAAAGTGGTACATGTACACCATGGAATACTATGCAGCCATAAAAAAGAATAAGATCGTGTCCTTTGCAAGGAGGTGGATGGAGCTGGAGGCCCTTATCCTTAGCAAACTAACACAGGAACCAAAAACCAAATTACCACATGCTCTCACGTGTAAGTGGGAACTAAATGATGAGAACACATGGACACATAGAGGGGAACAACACACACTGGGGAACTATTGGAGGGTGGAAGATGGGAGGAGGGAGAGGATCAGGAAAAATAAATAATGGATGGTAGACATAATACCTTGGTAATGAAATAATCTGTACAACAAACCCCCATGACACAAGTTTACCTATGTAACAAACCTACACATCGTGCACAAGTACCCCTGAACTTAAAATAAAAGTTAAAAAATTAAAGAATAAACAAGTTCAACTCAATGTTGAGAATCCTAAAGGCTCCCTGTAGGAAGTGGCATTTGAAAGGGGCAGAGTTTGAGAGATGAAATGGGATGGGATAGCCAGACAGGGCACAGCCCAGGAAAAGCTCAAGTTAGAACACAGGATGAGTCCAGAGGAGAGTGGGTTATAAGCTGTGCAATTTATTTAATGGCTGGGGTATAGGAGAGGTAGGGAGGATCAGAAGAAGTTCAGGGTGACAAGTAGGTGAGGCTTCTCCTTCTTATAGACATTATACACAAGAATAAGATTAGTGAGCCTTTATTGACTGTCCACTAGACAGTGTAGATAGAGCCATTTATAAGATAGTGTACATATCCTTATGGGAAATAACAGATTGTACACAATTAAATAATCTCAATTATTAAATATATTCTGGAGTGTTTAACAGGGTTACTTAACCTAGGCATGAGAGGGCAGGGAAAGCCTCTTGTGAAGCCTGGATTAGTTGTGTTTAAGCTGAGACTTGTAGGATCAAAAGGAATTTAAGAAGAGGGTTGGGAAGGAGAGAGTGGTGACCCGCTAGAGACAGAGGGTATAGCTTAAAAAGACTGGAGGCAGCAGAGAGCTGGGACCTTAGAGGAACCAAGGAAAGTTTAGAGCTGTGCTGTCCAATATGGTAGTTATAGTCACATGTGACTCTTGAACATTTGAACAGTGGCTAGTGCAACCAAGGAACTGAATTAATGAGGTCAAGAATACGAATAGAGTGGACAAGGAGAGAGGTTTTCATTAGGACAATGAGGAGCATTAGAGAAAGATTTTGTGAGATATGGTAGACCATGCCACTACAGGTTTGTGTGTCATGCTGGGACATAATCAAATTGGCATTCTGAGAATTGGCCTGGGAACAAGATGCAGCTGCTGGATTTCAGCAAGAAAGTGATGGTAATAAAGCTGCTCCTAAGGAAGGCTGATCTGGAGTGGAGCATGGGTTGGACAGGTCAGGGGATGGAGGGAGGAGGAGAAGCCAGAGGGAAGTGGTGGAGCATAGTGGTTAATAACACAGGCTCTGGAGCTATTACGGCCAGAGCCAAACCTGGATCTGCTATCTTTGGTTTGACTGAAGGAAGGATGCTTCAACTATGTCAGGAGTGCTTGTCCCCAGAGCTGGCCCACCTCCCACAGCTACGGGTGGATAACAGCAGGGCTGCTTGAGCTTGCAGCCAAGCCCCTGGGAGCCACTGTGAATTGCTGTTCCAGGACTAGGGTGCGGGGGCGATGTTCTCCTGTTTTTTAATTGTTTCACTTGGTACAGAAATTAAGGGCCCTTGGCGACATCTCATTCAACCTTTCTTTTTGCCTTATTTGGTAAGCTTTTGACTTAACTTTTATGGAAAGTCTGTTATTCTCATCTGCTTCCCATAAGAAGATGTTTGGCAGTGGCAGACAGTCCCAGGACTTACGGGGAGGAGTGGTTTCCTGAGGGTCCCGCACAACATTCTCATAGAGCTTGCTTTCCCCGCTTGCAGACCAAATGGATTGATGGAGCAAATTCTCATTCTCTCTGGAGAAGACTGAGCAGTGTGGCTGGAAAGGTGGAATGAGAAGTGGGGCAGGGCAGTGTATTGAAAGTTCAGATTCTGTGGTTGCAAGAAACTCTAGTTAGCAACATTAGAAAAGGAGTTTTCACTGAAAAGGAAGCATATGGAATCCAAGTGCTGGGTGCTGCTGGCCCTGAGGAAGCGCTGGTGGTGGGAACCTGAGCCTGTCAGGGAGTTCCATCTCTCCTGCCTTTTCTGCATTTGGATCTATGTGGTAACATCAGCCAACCCATAGCTCTTGAATTTACCTTTTATAGATCCAGCCAAAAGCTGGGAGGCAGCACAGCATGGGTCAGTTTTCATCCTTGTGCCAGTCAGGCCTAGCTTGCTGGGAATGGCCACATGGAACAAACGAGGCTTCTGGGCAGCCCTTTCCATGTCCCTTAGGTCAGGGGCTCTGTTTGGTTGTTTTCAGAATCATATATCATATCATTTATCATATCATATCATATCTGTATCAGAATGACATACTATAAATATATAATATAATAACCTAGAGGGTATCTAGGATATTATATCGAAACTTACTCCAAAACCCACATTTCCCCCCCATACCTGTTGTGTCCCCAGCCACTCTGATATAATGCTTTTTATAAGGAAACTTTTTTGATTCTGCTCAATTTTTCATAAAATCGGCTACTTACACAGGAGAGGAGAGACACAACCTAATCTTATATGGTATTTATGAAATATATTTTTTGCGGCAAGGAGGTTTGACCTATGTAGAATTGCAGTGAACATACATCTTCCAAGAATTAAAATTCACTGTGTGTAAAAGACTACATTTGAGATGATCATGATTTATAAAGAAAAACATAGTTTTTTGGACCAGGGGTGGTGGCTCACGCCTGTAATCATAGCACTTTGGGAGGCTGAGGTGGGTGGATCACCTGAGGTCAGGAGTTCAAGACCAGCCTGATCAACATGGAGAAACCCCATCTCTGCTAAAAACACAAAATTAGCCAGGCATGGTGGCGCAGGCCTGTAGTCCCAGCTACTCAGGAGGCTGAGGCAGGAGAATCACTTGAACATGGGCGGTGGAGGTTGCTGTGAGCCGAGATCATATCTTTGCACTCCAACCTGGGCAACAAGAGCAAAACTCAGTTTCAAAAAAAAAAAAAAAAAAAAAAAAAAAGAAATAGACATGATTTTCATATATTAACTACTTTGGTAAATATCAGGGGTAAAATGAAAATAAATCAAGGTTCAGGTTGTACAAAGTGGAGTTTGGGGCACTCTCTATGATACATTCTGCTTCTCCATCTTGAATATCACGTGAACAAAGGTACATCTCCAGTTTATATTAGGGTTGGCAAACTACAACCCATGGGCCAAATCCAGCCAGCTCCCTTGTTTAGTACATAGAGTTTTATTGGAGGACTAGCACACCCATTTGTTCACACATTGTCCCTGGCTGCATTCAGACTACAGCAGGAGAGCTGAGTAGCTGTGACAGAGACGGTATGGCCCACGAAACTGAAAATATTTATTATCTGGCCCTTTACAGAAAGAATTTACCAATCCCTAGTCTAGATCATCTTGGTCAGTGAGGTGTTTTTTTTTTTTTTTTTTTTTTTTTTTTGAGACGGAGTCTCACTCCGTCGCCCAGGCTGGAGTGCAGTGGCCGGATCTCAGCTCACTGCAAGCTCCGCCTCCCGAGTTTACGCCATTCTTCTGCCTCAGCCTCCCGAGTAGCTGGGACTACAGGCGCCCGACACCTTGCTCGGCTAGTTTTTTGTAATTTTTAGTAGAGACGGGGGGGTGGGGTGTCAGTGAGTTTTAAAGGTGCACTGCAGGGTCCTAGAGTCTAGGATCTGCTGAGAGGTGAGACCCAGCAGGGCAGGGCATCTGGCCCCCTAGTCCTGCTACATCCAGAGGAGTTTGGCTACCCTTTTTGCTCTGTCAACCTTCTGTGCATGACTTGATATGAAGAGTGAAAGGATTATCCTACTTAAAAAATTGTGTATAAGCTGCTGATCTGAAAGCACAGAGGTGCATTCAGAAGAGAGAGAAGGTCACCCTGAATATGTCTGATTGTCTCCATTGTGAACTGAAGTGGCTGATACTGTGACATGATATCTCCAACCTAAAAAATAAAAAATCCTTGATGAGAATTTGGAAGCCAGGATAAACCTCTGTAATTACTAGCATGCTGGGAATTGCTTTTACATCTCTGGTAGTCCGTTTCCTCTGTTTTGTAGACAAAGATGATAAACTTCATTCTGTGCTGGAATCAGATTAAAAAAAGAAAATATGACTGGAATTGATGAATGGAGTCAACATCATACACACAAGTCAATGGCTGAAAAGCAAAATGTGGCAAATCCTCTATATTTGTCCTAATTGTTAAAGCATCAACACATTAATTTGGCCTTGAACCTGATGCCATGGAAAATGACCTTTTACTTGGCAGATTTCTCAAGTATTCCTATTTTTGTAACTTCAGTGAAATATGAGCTGCAAGAGTTATTCAGGGTGGGAAATGGAGCCTTAGCGTTGGCCAGATAAGGATGAGGCTGTTTGGTTTGATGTAGGTTAAATTGCCTGAACTGCAGGTGGTTCTCAAGCTTTCCATCCCTGACGAAGACTGTAAACCATGATGCATTAATGTGTATTATAAACCAAAAGAATTGAAATACTTTGCCACTTTTCTAGGGCAGAAACTTGGGACATATGTTTGGAAATGAATTTTCAGTGTTTTAAATCAGAGAGGATGGGATTTATTGTTGAACCAAGCACAATTTTAGATATATATGGATGAAGGTCATCTAGAGGTGTCCAGTAGATCACATGGAATGGAAAACTTAGAAGAGATTGGGGGTGGGTAGCGCTTGTTTCTTTCCAGTGGTTTCATATATATTATCTCATTTAATCCTCATAGTGACCCACTGAGGTAGAATTATTGCTCCCATTTAAAAGATATGGAAGCTGGTTAATTCTCAAGGTCACAAAAGTAAGTATTTAAACATATGGCCTGTATTAGTCCATTTTTACATTGATATAAAGAAATGCCTGAGACTGGGTAATTTATAAAGGAAAGAGGTTTAATTGACTCACAGTTCCGCATGGCTGGGGAGGCCTCAGGAAACCTATAATCATGGTAGAAGGGGAAGCAGGTACTTTATTCACAAGGTGGCAGGAGAGAGAGAAAAGTGAAGGAGGAACCTCTGAACACTTATAAAACCATCAGATCTCATGAGAACTCACTCACTGTCATGAAAACCACATGGGGGAAATTGCCCACATGATCCAATCACTTCCTTCCCTCAACACGTGGGGATTACAGGTCCCTCCCTCGAGGTGTGGGAATTACAATTCAAGATGAGATTTGTGTCGGGACACAAATCTAAACCATATCATGGCCCCAGTCTTTCTTTTACATCAGGCTGTCTCCCATAAAAAAAAATTCCCTAGAAGTTAAGTCACTGGTTACAACAAGAGAAAAGATAAATTATGATATTTTCCTGGAAATCAAGAGCAAACTCTCTCGATATATTAAGGAGAGAAAATAGATCTGTCTCAATTACCTGGATATTGGGATAATTCTCATTAGGAGCTGCTAACCTCAAAGCCACAGTCAGCCCATATTAGTTTAATTTTGTGTCCAACTCTCTGTTATTCAGTACTGACTTTATTTCAAGGTGATTTTAATCACCTGTTGGAAATGAGCACTTAGCAGGTTAATGATTTTGAAATATTAACCAATGTGATTTTCATTCATGGTAAGTACTAGTTGCTCCTAGTTGTCTCTGCACGTCTCCTCCTGGCAATTCATAGGCATTCTATCTTTCCGTGGAAGGGGTAATGGCTAACTTTAAAGCTTCCAGACTGTTTAAAAAATTACAGTCGTCTGAACACCAAGTTACATTTGATTTGCCATAGCTAGCCTTGTGGAGAGATGATTTTTCTTGTCCTTGTAGGGGAAGATCCACATTGAGAGAACTGTCTTGGAGTTTATCTTTTTTTTTTTTTTTTTTTTTTTTTTTTTTGAGACGGAGTCTGGCTCTGTTTCCCAGGCTGGAGTGCAGTGGCCGGATCTCAGCTCACTGCAAGCTCCGCCTCCCGGGTTTACGCCATTCTCCTGCCTCAGCCTCCCGAGTAGCTGGGACCACAGGCGCCGCCACCACGCCCGGCTAGTTTTTTGTATTTTTTTAGTAGAGACGGGGTTTCACCGTGTTAGCCAGGATGGTCTCGATCTCCTGACCTCGTGATCCGCCCGTCTCGGCCTCCCAAAGTGCTGGGATTACAGGCTTGAGCCACCGCGCCCGGCCTTGGAGTTTATCTTTAACCTGCCGTGTCTCAAGCTATAATGAGTTTACCATGTACCTCGGAATCTTGTCAAATGCAGCTTTCAGTTAATTAGGTCTGAGGTGGAGCCTGAGATTCTGTATTTCTAATAAGCTCCTAGGTGACAACATTTATGCTGCTGGTCCGCAGACCACTCTGAACAGTGAGGGTCTAAGCCATAGAGCAGAGAATACCTAAATGGCAGGAGAGCACTTATCCAACCCAAAGGGAAGAAAGAATTCAACCCACTGGCAGAAAGAGATGGATCCATCTCTTTGGACTTGCAAAGCAAATGGGTGCCTGAGTAGAGATTCACTGCACTCTGCCTCATTCCAGGTGAGGGAAGAAGGAAATAGATGTGAGCTCCTCAGATCCAGAAATTTCTCGAAAGTATCTAGGCTGTATATTCCTCAGGAGGAGCCCAAAGAAGCAGGGTAAATGAGGTTGCCTCCCAGGGCAGCCCGGGGAGATGAGGTGATGCACATTCAATAGGCCTCTTGCATGTCAACTTGGTAGTGGCTGAGGAGAGCCTTATAGGACTCAAGCTCCAGTGTGGTATGGGGAAAGCAGCTGCGGAGTCCTGAGCCATCAAAGGGAGCTATGACAAGTTCTGAGACAGTTGGAAGACTAGGGAAGCCCAGGATGGGGATGAGAAGGACTCAGAGTGTGTGGATCTTGTTGGAGAATATGGTGGGGGTTACAGCCTTAAGTAGTTGATGCCAGAGGCCAACACCCAAATGTGGGTGGCACCAGCTGCTCTCACACATCCATAGAGGACAAGTGTGCCCCAGAGGCCACTTTCCCAGTGTCAAGAAGTTAGAGGTAGATGAAAAGATGGAGAAGAGAGAGAGTCTTCAGGGACAGGTGTGAACAAATGATAACTTGAGTTACTTCTAAGAGTCAAGATTAAGGCCGTTGTCCCTTTATTCTCCACTAGGGGGTAGAAATAAGAATTGTGAACTACATTGAAATTTCATTGTGGAGATATAATATTTGTATACCAAATAAAACATTATGTTTGGCACATGGTCTTTGAATAATTGCTACAATAATTTTCACCAGAATTAGCTAAATTTTTACCTTCTTTTTTCATATTAGTGACTAAACTATATTTTTTGACTAACAGGTGTTAGATATAATGTTCTTTATGTATATTATTACACTTAATTTGGGAAGTATGTACAATTATTTAATATTGTGAGGCAGATACTATTATTATCTCACATTTTACAGTTGAGGAAACTGAGGCTCAGGAAATTAGCTTACTTGCACAAGGTGACACAACTGATACATGAATGAGGCTGGAGTTATTGATTCAACATTCAGTTTTGGCTTTCAGATCCAGGCTTGGGACTTGACACATACATAATAAGAGCACAGTAAATATTTGAATGAATGAATGAATGATTGTGCAAATGTACAACAGCATCAGCTGGCCAGTTGGTATGTGGGGAATCCTGTTCTGAGCAAGGTAAGGAAAGAAAAATGAGCCAGAGGTGGAGCCTCCTCCTTAACAGTGAATCTGCTGTCCCTAATGTGCTAATTCTAACTCAGAATGGAGCTCTTTGAAAATACTTGCGGGTCCTGTCAGAAAATACACAGAATGTAAAAGAGCAGGATTCTATCAATTTACATTTTCAAAGTGAAAAAAAAATGTGGTTTAAGGGATCTTAAGGAATGTTAACTCTTGGACTGAGTATAGTTGGTGGGGGGTGCTTTAGAATATGTGAGGAGCCAAGGAAGTATTTCAAATTAGTTCCTGCCTGTTAGAGTCACTTTGCAACATCCTATCATGCTGTGGCAATCCATGGGGAAAATAAAAGGGGACTATGTAAGGCAATTACAAGCCAGCTCTCTGGTGCAAAGCTATGCCAGCTTGAAACTTGGGTGCTAGCCCTCTCCCAACCCATCTAAACAAACTGACACTACTTGAATCTGGTGTCCACTTTGCATTTGGGTCCCTGTTAATCCCATTAAAACATCTATCCTATGTGCAGGTATTAAACTCTTATTAAGACCTTGAGGTTGAATTCCTAAGTAAGAGCTTTTCTTTGAATTTGGCAAATTTTTATTTTATTTTTTTTGAGACAAGATCTTCCTCTGTAGCCCAGGCTGGATTGCAGTGGTTCGATTGTAGCTCGTTGCAGACTTGCACCCCTGGGCTCCAGTTATCCTCATCCTTGGCCTCTCAAAGTGCTGGGATTGTAGACATGAGCCACCACAACAGGCCTGGGGAGTCTTTAGAATTTGTATCTCACATACAGGGAGAGGCTTCTTACATTAAAGTCTGAGAGATGTGCAAACAAATGAGCATTTCCAGAGCCTTCCAGTTGCTGTGCATGTTTGACCTGGGCTGAACCACAAGTGGTCTGTATACCTACAGTTATCTCTCAAGCCTCCCATTCATAACTGAGGCTAAAATGTTCCAAATTTGGTGTAAACTGGGACAACTATTTTGGGAAAAAAGCTTGTCAACATAAATGAGTCTAACCTTTTCATTCCGTAACTCCACTTCTGGAAGATATCCTTTAGAGATGATTTTCAGTAGAGAAAACATTTTGTACCTAAAAAAATTGAGAGCAATTCCTCCCTTTTTTAGAAAAAGAAAACTTAAACAGTTTTTAAATAAGATAAAACTTTTTTAAATAAGAGAAAACTTAAAATTTTCTAAATAGGAATCTCACAGTGATAGAATATCATATAGCCATCAAAATGATTCTAAATGTAGCAAGCTGGGTATGTTATTACTTGTATTTATTTTTAGTCTTCATTAAGTTATTATTATTACATTTTTCAGTCTTGAGAGAAGGGAGTGGTCTCTGGAGCCAGAGTTTGTGAATACATGGTTCCTTCTTAGAAAAACCAGCTAGTAAGGTACAGCAGTGAAAAACACTGAAACGTGTCATAGTTGGAGATCTGGCTGTGGCTCATGCTGTCCCTGGAAGATGTGGAACCTGAGGTCACTTAGCCAGCATCACCTGAACAAAGCACTCTGAAAGTTGCTACATAGCTGACGTCTCCATAGGTTCCCTGGGGTACCCAGAAGCACAATGAGCACAACTGTATTTTTTTTAAAGTTGTATATCTATTTCCAAATGAAGATATATTTAAGTTTTTCAGGATAGTTTGTAATAATATCCCTGGAAGCTGCTTTTGTAATTCCAACGTTAGCATCCCATGTAATATTTTCTTCAGTTGGGAAAATGTAAGGCATGCCTTCTTTTTTTTTTTTGAGACAGAGTTTCACTCTTGTTGCCAGGGTGGAGTTCGATGCCGCCACCTCGGCTCACCGTAACCTCTGCCTCCCAGATTCAAGCAATTCTCCTGCCTCAGCCTCCCAAGTAGCTGGGACTACAGGCATGCACCACCACACCCAGATAATTGTTTTACATTTTTAGTAGAGACAGGTTTTCTCCATGTTGGTCAGGTTGGTCCAAACTCCTGACCTCAGGCGATCCGCCCGCCTCGGCCTCCCAAAGTGCTGGGATTATAGGTGTGAGCTGCTGCGCCTGGCCAGGCATGCCTCTATTAAAGCTTATTATTTTATGCTGTAATTCTTTGGTTTTTGATATCCACAGTCATTGCTAGATATTGTGGTTGTCCTTCAGGTTTAACCTTAGATGGAACATGTATGGGAGGCATCAGAAATAACTCTCACACTCTCTTAATTTATGTTTTTACAAAACTATAACAATAAAATGTATAGAGATGAACTATAACATTAAGATCAATTTTCAGCAGATTAAAAAATAATAACCATAAGAACTTAGAAGGAAAGTATTATTTTAGGTTTTAAAATCAATATTTATTTTAACTGTAATAGGATGTCCAAGCCTAATAGGCACTTAGCATGAAGCCTGTAGACCTCCCACAGGAGAATTTTAATGCTAAGCTTGAGGAGCAAGGGGGAGCACCTTACAGCCTCCTTCCCACTTTCACCCACCCCTCAGGTTACAAAGACAGACCTGCCATGGAACTTGACCAGCTATAAGGCAGCGCTGAGAACCAGGATGAGTTACTTCAATTACTGGGGCCCTCCTGTGTAAAATGTGGAGGCAAGAGTTGAATTAGATTAGCGTTTCCCAAACATTGTTTTGAGAAACTCCAGCACTTTGTGAGAAGTTCAGAGGCATCTACAAGTAAAGAGTTTCCCTGATCGAATATAAGTGCGGAATGCCACATCTCCCTTTAGAGATTTCCAATATAGGTTAACATATTTAAGGCTGTGAGATATCCTATGGTTGACATGTATTTTCCACAGCGTCTCACCCAGCATGTGTTAAATGCGTTTGATGGCAGAATACTGCTATCAAGAAATATACTTTGGGAAACACTGAACTAAGTTTCTTCTTAGCTCCAAGTTTCTAGAGTTTTCAATATGCCATCCAAATGTTGCTTAGCAACATTACAGCCACCTCATTTGCCCACTAGATGGCACCCTTGAATGAGATTTATTTTTTCTTCTTGCCTGGTTTCTCTTTGGATGTTTTTGGACATTGCTTTTTCCCATGTACCACGAGAATGCAGATCACTTATTAAATTGATTTTAAGGCCATTCTGGTAACATTTTACAATCCATTTAAAATAAAACAGTTGTATCAACTGTAGGGATAAATACCAGCCAAGATTGAAATAGTATATGATTTTTTGAGCTTTTTATCTTTTAAACTCACTATTTGAACAATACCGATACGTCTTACTTTTTTGCATTTTACAGAGTTTAGCCAGACAGATTTTAATTGGACATTTGGGTTCTGTTGATCAACTTGAAACGTTGGATTGTGAGGCTGTTGGAAACTTTCTGTAATTTCTGGTGGCAGTTGGGAAACTTCTTTAGTTTCTATGGTGGGTGAGAACGGGCTTCAGCCCTTATATGTGTAGAACTTTGTTTGGGATCACTGAAATATTATCATGTTTAGATGGCAGTGCACCTTCAGAAGGTCTCGCTCTCCAGGCAGCCTGTGTTAAGTGGTCTCTTAAAGTCTCCTTCATGTTCTAGTAAATTTTTGATTGGCTCTTTATTCAACATAGTTTGCTATTAGGCATTAAGATTTTGCTGGTTTGCAGGTTCGTCAGTTAGTCCGTCTTTCACTGGGTCTCACTGTTACAAGGTTAAAGCACCTTAGCAATCCCCATCCCCTACTTGGAGTTCATGGAATTTCACACATCCATTTAAGTGTGCCTAGGAGTTTTGGAAAATGAAGGCAACTTTACTTAGGAATAGTCATGCTTCAGGTTTGTTCAACTGAGGATATTTACGTATTAGAAATGTATGCCTTTTTAATGATGGAAAGGGAGCTTTTAAAATATATAATGAGGGGGCTTTCTGAACTGCTTCCTGAATTACCTGAATTTGTGTGTGTATGTGGAGTGGGTGAGAAGTCAGACTCTGGAACAAGCGCCTCACCTTGCTCTTCCTTTCCAGTTCTGGTGTACTTGCTGCTGAAGCGAGCATGTCATCTTGCTTTTTCAATGCTACATTTTGAAGGTGAAATATTTGTAAGCCCTCTTAGATCTTATCTCAGGAAAAGATTCTTTCTGAACCCCAAATAGCACTCCACTGACGTTAAAATTCTCATACTTCCTAAAGGTAAGCTGTTTGAGTAGCAGTTTTCTTAGTGTGATGATCTAATATACTCCTGTCTCTTGCCTCATGTTGTGGGAGCTTCTTCTTTGCTTTTTCCTTCATAATGTACAGCTTGGCATGGGCCCTAGTTTCTAGTTTATCTTTGGACTTTAGATTTTTAGGTGGTATGGTGCAAAACCATTTGTGGGTGCACTCTTACTGTGTAAGAATATCCATTTAAGAAATTTGATGCAGATTTTGTGAGTGTGGTTTATAATGGAAATGTCAGCTAAAATAGATATTAATCTTAATGCGTATTGAGCACTTATTGTTCCAGGCATTGTGCCCAGCATTTTACATGTATTAGCTCATTTAATTCTCACAGCAACCTGTAGTGGGTAGATGCTATTGCTATGACATTTTCAGATGAAGAAACTGAGGGTTAGAAAGGTTAAATAGGTGAATTAATGTCACATGGTGTGTAAGTGGCCCAGCAAGGACTGCAAACAGGTCTCTCATGCCTCATGTTTTACCAGCATATGTATGATGTGAAATATTTGCATCTTAAATGTTTTCAAAACATGCATATGCATCCTTGTAAGGTTGAGGCTAGCTAAGCTGAGTGGCCACAATGTAGCAAGAAATTCTCCTGATAATGAGAACCCAACTGCCAATTTTGCTCTCAGCTCTAGATACTAAGATTTCTTGGCCTGATGGCCTCATATTCAAATATGTTTGGCCGTGTTTCTCAAAACACTGAGTTACTATACTTTGCATTAACAGTGCTTGGCTTTGTCTTTTATGCAGAAAGCCCCTCCAGGCCTCTATAATGTGCTAAAAAAGATCTTGTCTAAAACTCATGAAATAAATAACATAAACTGTTCTGAATAAATTTGAGTTAAGTGAACAGAACCCTTTTCTGTGTACGTGTATTGCATACATACAGTTGTGTGTGCCTGTGAACACGTGTTTTGTTGCTGGGTCTAGGACCAATATCCTCTGTAGTGAAGAATATCTCAGAATTTCCATTATAAATTATTTTAGGGGTTCATAACTAATACTGTAAAAAATTCAGCACTGCCTGGAATGTTCTTTATTGTGTTTACAGAATTAGTTATTGCAAAGAAGCATGTAGAAGCAAATATGTCTTTGCCTTAGCCATTTTAGGTGGTTTAAATGTTTGCATAATTGTTGGCAAGGATGGGAGGCTATTGGAAGCAGACTAGGGAGTTCAAGGATTCAGGAGATAAAGAGTAACAAATCAGTTCGATTTGGGATAACTGAGGAGCAAATGGAAAATTTGATCTTGAATGTTGATTATAAATACGAAGACCATGCAGTATATCAATACATTCTGTGGCTAAACCCCATTTTTAAAAGAAATTAATTGGTAGTAGGGCCAGGCACAGTGATTCACACCTGTAATCCTAGCACTTTGGGAGGCTGAGGCAGGAGAATTGCTTGAGGCAAGGAGTTCAAGACCAGCCTGGGCAACATAGTGAGACTCTGTCTGTATAAAACAATTTAAAAAATTGCCTGGGCATGGTGGTGCATGCTTTTATTCCTAGGTATTCGGGAGGCTGAGGAGGTGGGAGGATCTCTTGAGCCCAGGAATTCCAGATTACAATGAACTATGATTGTGCCACTGAACTCCAGCCTAGGCAACAGAGCAAGACTCTGTCTCTAAAACAAAAAACAAACAAAGGAAAAGAATTGGCAGGCATGAAAAAATTATTAGAATTATTAGTGGAAGATTGGTTTACTTTTACCATCAAGAGCAAGACTTAAAAGTCACCTCATGTGGAAAGCCTACAATTATTATTAAAAGGTAGTGGGCACGTCCTGTGTTTCAGGTAGTATGTTAAACTCTTTACATGAGTTTTCTCATTTATTCCACTGAACAAACCCATTTTGCAAAGGAATAATCTAAAGATCAGCAGGAGGAAATAACTTGCTGAAGATCATAGAGCAGGAGCTGGTAGAAGAGCTGATTAACTTAGGGGTATAGGAGCTTGCAGTTTGTACCATGGTGCGCCTAGCCATTCCTCATTTCCTTTGTGCACCGAAATTCTTTTACCCAGTTGTTTTCAGCTCAGGGGCTCATTAGAACCATCTGAGAAGTTACTTCCCACTCGCCACTTTATTCTTGGTCAGTCTTCAATAGTTGTGAGATGGATTATTTCTCTAATGGAAGTGTAATTATTACATAACCCACCCATTTAAAATTTGCACCAGTTTGTATAGGCTGGACAAAAGTTTGCCTTTGCAAAGCATTTACTGAGCAAATTAATAGATTACACTGAAGCATAAGGGAAATGTTTTTATCATTAAAGAGCACAAACTACTTTCAAACATAATAGAAAACTGTATTCATTATATACAAATTGATAGAAGAACTTCAGGTTATTTTTAGATTTATCAAATATGCCTCTTAGGTATGTTTATCCATAATATATTATTAGCCTGATAGATGACTTGCTTTTAAAAAGTTGTTTCTAAGAAAAATATTCTATAATTCTAACTTTTAATTGCATAAAAGTTGGCTTCCCCCACCCTTAGTTGAAATTAATGTTCGCTGTGTGACGCACTGTAAGTCTTCTTAATGTCATGTTGTAGCTGGCTGTTTTGCCCCACTCATAGGATTTGAAATTTTAGAAAGCAGAATCTCATTTCTTACTTTTTAAAGTATCCATACCGGTTTTTCGTTCTCTGCACCCTGCAGGTACTCTATGAATGCATGCCCAAGACAGTGCCTGCTTGGGCAAAATAAAACTTCAGTTGAGGAAAATGCAGAGCTCCATTCATCCTGTAGGCACCAGATGGCTGGTTACACTCACATGGGTTGTTTATGATCCATGTCCATGGGATCCATCCATGCCGAGCCACACCAGTTGTTAGATAGTTGAATTTGACTTCTGTAAAGATGCGAGAACTCCTGCTATACAAATGGTAAATCCTCAAATGTGTGTTGGGTTTTCTGGATGGCTTCAGGGCACCAAGTAGAGAAGACAAAGAGAAAGCCTGTACTTGTTCTACCGGTGTTGATTTTGTACAATTTAAGAAAGGCCAAATGGTCCGGTAGTTAAGAGCTAAGGGTCTGACATCAGCAGAATCAGGTTAAAGACGTCATTCTACCACTTAGCAGCAGTGTGGCCTTAGACAAGACACTTATCTTGTCTGAGTATTTCTTCATCTTTAAAGTGGGGGGCATCGTGAGGATTGAATTAATCTGGAAACATGATTGGAATAGTGGATGGCTGACTGTAAACCTCAATATGTGTTATCTTTTATTATTATTATTACGAAATGAAACTAAAAAGTTTAGAACAGTGGTTATCAACAGGGGAAGATTGTGCCCCCCATGGGAGATTTGGCAATGACTGAAGACAGTTTTGATTGTCACAAGGTGGATGTGTATGTGGGAAGGGGCACTGCTGGCACCTTGTGGGTAGAGGCCAGGGATGCTGCTAAACATACTACAATGCACAGGACAAGCCCCTCGACAAAAGGGTTATCTGGTCTCTAATGTCAATGATGTCAAGGTTGGGAAATCCTTATTTAGAGCCTAATAACCACAGCTAAGTCAAGATAAATTAGCCAAGAAAAGTTGAAATATTAAATCACCCTGGCATATTATGGGATGACAATTCATGAAGATAAATTTTTTTTTTTTTAAAGAATCTGAGGAAAAACTGATGATTAGGGAAGAAATATCACTTAGGAAGGATAAGAGAAGTTGCTTTTAGGAAATAGACCACTTTAGGACATAAAAGTTGGCGGAGTAATCTTGAAAAAGCCATGCAGACTTTATTTGGGGATTAAGCTGCTAAAAGGCATGTTTCTCCTGCCATATCTGGAGCTATCTCATAAGGAGCATTCAGGTAGGGAAGGAACTTTTGTTGCTTTTAAAATACAACTAAGGGCTGGGTATGGTGGCTCACACATGTAATCCCAGCACTTTAGGAGGCTGAGGTGGGCGGATCACTGGTCGGGAGTTTTAGACCAGCCTGGCCAACATGGCAAAACCCCATCTCCACTAAAAATACAAAAATTAGCCTGGTATGGTGGCATATGCCTGTAATCCCAGCTACTGGGGAGGCTGAGGCATGAGAATTGCTTGACACCTGGTGGCAGAGAATGCAGTGCACTCCAGCCTGGGTGACAGAGCAAGACTCTGTCTCAAATAATAATAATAATAATAATAATAATAATAATAATACTAATACTAAAAGTGTATGTCTATTAAAACACACCTATACACACACCACACATACACACACACATGCATACACATAAACATAGGTCTGGTAAATTGTATAGAATATTAAGTTTGGGTCATTTGGAAATGATCTCTAATCCATAGCTAGCAATACAAGGAGTACATTGCCTGCTGTACTGACATATACTGGGCCCCTTCTGTGTTTCCCAAAATGATCAAGTTCAAACATTTGAGGATGAGTGATACGTCTCACAGTGAGTTGACTTCATATTATGTTCTGTTCTTTGCTGTAAATGCACTTGGTTTTGAAAACCAGTGTTAGAATGATCCTTAGTGCCCTAAAATGTGAGCAGAATTTGTATTATGTTAAATATATATTAAATTTATAATACAGTACTGTATCAATGATGGGGCTGTGTTCTGAGAAATGTAACATTAGGTGATTTTGTCATGTGAATGTCCATAGAGTATACTTACACAAACCTATGTGGTAGAGTCTACTACACAGCTACGCGATATGCTACAAACCTAAGTGATAGGCTCCCAGGCTACAAACCTGTACAGCATGTGACTGTACTGAATACTGCAGGCAACTGTAACACAATGGTATCTGTAAACATATCTAAACATAGAGAAGGTACTGCAAAAATGTAGTATGAAAGAGAGAAGATGGGAGAACCATGTAGGCCACCTACCATGAATGGAGTTTGCCGGACTGGAAGTTGCTCTGGGTGAGTCAGTGAGTGAGTGGTGAGTGAATGTGAAGGCCTAGGACACTGCTGTATACTACTGTAGACTTTATAAACACTGTACACTTAGGTTATACTAAATTTATTAAACTTTTTTTTAGCTTACTCTAAATTTTTACATTTTATAAAGCTGTACAAATATTTTCCTTATATTCTTATTTTATGAACTTTTTTCTATTGATTTCTTTTACTATCTTAACTTTTTTGTTAAAAACTAAAACACAAACACACACATTAGCCCAGGCCTACACATGATCAGGATCATCAGCATCACTGTCTTTTACTTGCACATCCTATCCCACTGGGAGGTCTTCAAGGGCAGTAACACGCATGGAGCTGTCATCTCCTATGATGGCAATACCTTCTTCTGGATAATTCCTGAAGGACCTGCCTGAGGCTGTTTTACAGTTAAATTTTTAAAAATTATATTGAAGAAGCACACTCCAAAATCAAGATAAAAAGCATACTATAGTAAATAGATAAACCAGTAACATAATCATTTATTATCATTGCTAAGTAATATGTATATAATTGCATGTGTTATACTCTTATATGACTGGCAGTGCAGTAGGTTTGTTTGCACCAGCAGCACCACATACACAAGTAGTGCCTCGTGCTGCTATTTCACGAAGGCATTGATGTCATGGGGTCAGGAAATTTTAGCTCCATTATAATTTTATGGGAACACCATTGTATACAGTGTGGTGTTCATTGTTGACCAAAACATCATTATGTGGTACATGACTGTGTCTATATTTAATATATAATATGTAAAATATTATAAATATCTTTAGAGTAGAATCCAACCTCTTTGGCAAGGCATCCCCGGCCTTTCACAGTTGTGTCCCAGCCTACCTGTTGAGCCTTGTCTTCCACTATGTTCCTCACCCACACTGTGCTTTCTTTACATCAGAGTGATGGCAATATAAACTCAACTGTGAAGTGATTTTTTCTGCCTCAAAAAGGGTCTTGCCTCACTCTCAGATACATCACTTAGCACAAAATAAGTACTCAATAAACATTTGGTGACTGTATGACAATAGCTCCCCTTATAGAGCATGGACAGTACAGCCAGGCACTGCACCTCCCTATGTTTGTGCCTTTATTCTTCCCTCACCCCAAATGATTTTCTATTGAAATTTATCTTCTCTTTTAAAATATACCTAAAAACCTCCTTCACAGGTCTTTTCTTACTCCCTCTTCGACACTGATCCTGTCACAGTTAATCTCTTCTTCTTCAGGAATCCAAAGGACTGTGTTCTTCTTACATTTGCTCTTTTTTATGGCTGGTCAGAACATTGCCCTTGTCCCTGTCCTCTATATGGCTCCAGGTAAGGAGCCATGACTGTACATCCTTCCATTGCCCGAGGACCTCTGAACACAGGAAGCACCCAAGTCCTGATTGAATAATTCAGCAGATCTTTCCCTTGTCAGCAGCTTGAGGTCCTCTTTGCTGTCATGCTATTTACTCGGTGTTCACTTTGTAACGGGTCTAAGGAGAAAGTCTAAGAACACTCTCAGCTCCTTGAAGGTGGAGGCTGTGTCTAATTCTTCTTGGTAGCCCTTTATCTAGCATAGCCCAGAGAACATGCCCAACAGATGTCTGGGAAATGATTGATGCCTTGAAATTACTGCCAGGTGGTAAAAGCTTCTTTGTTATATATTGTTCTTGGTGTGAATGGCAATTGATGGCCCTCAAAGCATCTGTCCAGTGAACTTAATCAGGGTATGCATGGAGTACTTGCTGTATTAGTCATACAGCTAATGTGGGATTAATTTAGGTACTAAATATTAACTTATAAAAAGAAGGGTAAAATGGAGGGTAAAGAGCTTCCTCTAGAAGTGGAAATTAGCCTGAATAAGGTCAAGTGTGAAACGTATGTATATCAGAAGACTTTTCAGCTACATTTAGAGGTACTCTACTTTTAGATTAGTAAAATCTACCAGTAAGCATACATTGACTGCTTTTTACTTGGTGCCAGGTGCTGCTGGGAGAGTAAGACCAGCCTACAACATGGCCTCTGTCCTCTAGGGTCTTATACTTTCTTGCATGGCTCAGCAAACTTTTTCTTTCTTCTTTCTTTTTAATTCCTCCTTTTTTTCCTTGGAAGAACATAATAATTTTCAAACTATGCAAGTTTCTCTTACATAAGAAGTTGTTTTTAAGAAATTCTAGAATTTAATATTTCAGGTTCCAAGCTTTGAGAATTTTACATCTAATTGTTACTTCAAATTCATTTTAAAAGTTCATAAGTATTCATTTTGTTATGAGCTTATAAATGTAATAAATTGTGCACTTTCTAAAATGCTGCTATCATGTATTTTATTTATTTATTATTTATTTAAATTTAATTTCAATAGTTTTGGGGGAACAGGTGGTTTTGGTTATATGGCTAAGTTCTTCAGTGGTGATTTATGAGATTTTGGTACACCCGTCACCTGAGCAGTGTACACTGTGCCCAATATGTAATCTTTTATCTCTCTTCTGCCTTCCATCCTTCCCCAAGTCCCCAAAGTCCACTATATCATTCTTATGCTTGTATGTCCTCATAGCTTAGCTCCCACTTATAAATGAGAACATTTGGTATTTGATTTTCCATTCCTGAATTACTTCACTTAGAACAATGGCCTCCAGCTCCATCCAAGTTGCTGCAAAGGTCATTATTTTGTTCTCTTTTATGGCTGAGTAGTGTTCCATGGTGTGCATATACCACATTTTCTTTATCCATTTGTTGGTTGATGGGCATTTAGGTTGGTTCCATATTTTTGCAATTGTGAATTGTTCAGCATACTTTTTCTTAAAGGGCCAGATGATAAATATTACAGGCTTTGAGGGCCATTCTGTCTCTTGTAATTATTTAGTGCTGCCATTGTAGCATGGAAACAGCAGCCATAGAAAATACATAAACAAGTGAGCATGATTTTGTTCAAATAAAGCTTTATTTACAAAACTGGCAGCTGGCATTTAACCCATGTGTCATCATTAGTTGACCCCTGCTGTAGTGTGGAGGTGAGTATGTATGTGGATATGTGTTTGCATGTAAAACTAGTGTTGGAGTGTGTGCTTTTTTCTGCCAACGTTTGTAGGAACTCTGAGATGGAAGAGAAAGCTGGTCCAAAGTAGTAAGGGAAAGACTCGGTGAAAGGGGGACTACCTATTTCTATGATCATATGTATAGCTCTGTGATCTATGATCTTATCTCTATGATCATATATACAGAGATTTTACTTATTCCAATTTTCTATCAAGAAAGTTGTTTGTTTGGGTTGATATTCTGTAGTAGATTTGCTGGGTTGAATGGTAGTTTTATTTTTAGTTCTTTGAGAAATCTCCACACTGTTTTCCATAGAAGTGTTATAAATTTATATTCCCACCAACAGTGTATAAGCCCTCCCATTTCTCCACAGCCTCACCAACATCTGTTGTTTTTTGACTTTTTAATGATAGCTATTCTGACTGGTGTGAGATGATATCTTGTTGTGGTTTTAATTTGCATTTATCTGATAATTAGTGATGCTGAGCATTTTTTTCGTGTGTGTTTTAGCTGCTTGTGTGTCTTCTTTTGAGAAATGTCTGTTCAGGTCCTTTGCCCACTCTTTAATAGCTTTATTTATTTATTTATTTATTTTTTCTTGTTGAGTTGAGTTCCTTGTAGATTCCAGACATCAGTCCTTTTCATGTCTGTCACAGCAACACGGATGGAGCTGGATGCCATTATCCTAAGTGAAGTAACTCAGAAACAGAAAATCAAATATTGCGTGATCTCTTACTTATAAGTGGGAGCTAAGCAATGGATATATGTAGACATTCAGAGGGTCACAATAGACACTAGGGACTCCAAAATGAGGGAGAGGAAAGGAGAGTGAGGATTGAAAAAGTACCTATTGGATATAGAGTTCACAATTTGTGTGATGGCTACACTAGAAATGCAAACCTTAGCATCACACAATATATCCATGTAACAAACCTGCACGTGTACCCCTGAATCTATAAAAAAATTTAAAAAGAAAGTTGTTTGTAAAGTCATTCGTTTTTCCATTTATTCTGCAAGTGTTTGCTAAGTGTTCGTTTTACACAAATGTTTATTCTAGCTTTTTCAAGTTTAATAGCTGGATGTGTTTTCCATATTTAAATGACTCATTTTTAAGCATATTTTTGTGTCTCTGAAATTGGACTGCATCTCACAGTTGGTAGTGCTATTACAAGATTTTCTTTTCTCTGTGGGTATAAATTAAGATGTTTCTTATAATTGTTAGTGTCTTAAATTCAGAAGAAATATGGTAGACGATGTAGCACTGCCTTAAATATTTTTTTAAACAGGGTCATTTGCTTTAGATATTTTAGTTTTTACATTTATATTTACTCAGCAACTTACTAGACATGAAGATTCTGAGCACATTTTAAACAAAGATTGGAAATGCTTTTTTAAAAAATTAGTATCTTCAGTCCTGACTGAGATTAGTTATTTTACATGTCTCAGGTAATGTTCTGTTAAATAAACTTCTCACATCAAGCATGACTTTTCATGTACACTTTTGATGGTTTTGGCTTGTTTCACAGATTTCCTTCATAAAGGTAAAATGTGGATTGAAATTTCAGAGATACAATTCTGTGGCCTGGTGAAGAAGCTGGTCATAGTTCTTCGCGTCCACTACCTATGACTTTCCCTTTGTTAGAAGCACAGGATTTGAGAACAGGTGTTAGAATATGTGTGTTTTCCCCCAATTTATCTCATTTTTATTTCATTGCTCTTGGATTTTCCAAGACTATGAAGCTCTTTATGCAGGACTGGCCTAATTAGGCAAACTTGGGAAGGTTTGTAAAAGGTTTAATGTTCCCCCTCTTTCCTGTCTGTATAAATCAATTAAAATGGAGTATGAAGAAACTCACACTCAAATATTGTGTAACTCTAGATTTCATTGCCCTATGTTTGTTTTCTACATTGGAGGAGGAGGTTCCGCTTAACTGTACTTATGATTTATGGAAGCCAGAGATACATTTCAGCCAGTTCTGTGATATAGGGGAATAGAACATACTACAGAAATATTATTTATGCTTCCAATCAGAAGGGGGAAAGCTGTTTCTTTTACTATACTTATGGTTTAAGCAGTATGCATAGTAAGCACATCTGTCTTTGTAATTAGTATAAAAATGAGAAAAATTAAAACTCAGATTAGTATTTCACAGCTGACATCTCTAGGTACTTCTAAGTTAATGCTCCCAAGTAATAATAGTAAATACTTTTCAGTGTTTCTAGTCTTCGTCTGCTTTTAGCATGGCTTTCGTTTATTGTTTTTATATTCTTTTTATTTTATTTTTTTTCAGACAGAGTCTCACTCTGTTGCGCAGGCTGGAGTGCAGTGGTGCGATCTCTGCTCACTGTAACCTCTCCTCCTGGATTCAAGCAATTCTCCTGCCTTAGCCTCCGGAGTAGCTGGGACTACAGGCGTAAGCCCCCATGTCTGGCTAATTTTTTGTATTTTAGTGGAGATGGGGTTTCACCATGTTGCCCAGGCTGGTTGCAAACTCCTGAGCTCAGGCAACCTGCCTGCCTTAGCCTCTAAAAGTGCTAGGATTACAGGCGTGAGCCACTGCGCCTGGCTCCTTTCCTTTTCCTTTTCCTTTCCCTTTCCTTTCCTCCCCTCCCTTCCCCTCCCTTCCCCTCCCTTCCTTCCTTCCTTCTCTCTTTCTTTTTGTTTTGTTTTTTGAGACAGAGTTTCGTTCTTGTTCCCTAGGCTGTAGTGTGATGGCACAATCTCGGCTCACCGCAGCCTCTGCCTCCTGGGTTCAAGCACTTCTCCTGCCTCAGCCTCCCGAGTAGCTGAGGTTACAGGCATGTGCCACCACGCCCAGCTAATTTTGTATTTTTAGTAGAGACGGGGTTTCTCCATGTTGGTCAGGTTGGTCTCGAACTCCAGACCTCAGGTGATCTGCCCGCCTCGGCCTCCCAAAGTGCTGGGATTACGTGTGTAAGCCACCGCGCCCGGCCTTCGTTTATTCTTTATAAAGTTATTGTTTGGATGCTGAGTCTTAGGGTAATGTCTTCATAATTTTTTCCCTTTGTATATTTTAGAAAAGGTCTTCAGTGCTAGGAGGTGGTTAAGGATTAATTGCCAGTTGATCATTAGCGTGTGATAAACTGTGATTCCTATGCCACATGGAGAATTTTACAGTGTAGTATTTGTGGTATTTTATATGTGCGGATCCTTATGCATTTCAAACCATAGTTTTACTTAATGACATCCTTTTTATAGGGCATGCAACATGAGAGGTAGGAAAGGGCAAGCCAGAAGCTGTAATTCATTTAAAGGTTTATTCTTGAAATAACTCTGGAAAAATAAATTTTAGTTTATTATTTTTTTCTGACATCTCGAATTGCAGTTTTTATGTCACTTTATCTTAAGGTACTAAAATGAAAATATAATGATTTTGTAGAGCAGGTCCAAACTGTAGAGCAATTTAATTGAGTCCTGTTATTTTTACAGAAGGAACTAGAAGCAAGTTCTAGCATTGCTGGGGCCTGGAGAAGTGCTAACAGAGACCTGCAGACCAAATATCTAAGTATGCCAATGGTCCAATTAAGCTATGCCTGCCTTCTCTCCTGCGTCCTACAGCCCTCTACCTGGAGCCTCAGTCTCCCCCGGGCCAGCCCTGCAGACTAAGGAGGCTGTGTGGCAGCACTGATCTGCTGGAGCAGGGCTGGGTGGGAGCTGGAACCATGCCCAAGACTCCTGGGCCCACCAAACCTGAGCAGGTGGTAATGACCTGCTCAAGCTCCCTAGGGAAGCAAGTAAGGCAGATTCTTCACTTCTAGGCCCCACTTGTCTGACTCAGGCCTTCCAGGGGTTCTAAGTGCCTCTCAGACTACATCCTCTGAACAAGGAGAAGGGAGGCAACAGAGTTATCTGGGGGATCCTGTCTACCTAACCACTAAACACCCATTTTGTCTTGGTTTCCAAGGACAGAGGCTGTGGTTCATTCTCTCATGGGCTCTCAGTTCAGCACCCTCTGGTCTGGAGTCCAAGTTCAGGTGAGTCCCTCCCATTGGCTTAGTCAGTTATGAAATTAAGAAAACAAATAAAACTTCCATTTAAGATTGAAAAGAAAAAACCCTGCATTTTGGGGTTTGTCATGTGCCCTTTAAAGTCCATGGCCCAGGACAAGGGTCCCCCTGGCCTAGGTCTAAGAGAGATCGAGGGGCTTGGGCAACATTATGTAGCTCAAATGTGGTGCAGATGTGATGATATCTTCTTCAGAAACTACAGAAATTTGTTCTGCCAATATTATAATTTAGAATCATGCTTGCTTCTGATAAAGTGCCAAAAAAAAAAAAAAAGGAAAAAATAGAAAGGCAGAAATCATTTAAATACTGTATTATTCACATTGTTATCATCCCATCTTAGGTTTTCTTTCCCTGCTGAATAAGCAACCCTTAAAACTCACATGCATGTCGTGACTTCCAAAGAAAGAAAAGCTATCAAAACACCTTCCTGTGTGAAAATTTCTGTTTCTTAGGGAATTCAGGTGTGTGAATCACTTCCTTCTGTCCTGTCATAGAAAAAAAAAGAAAGCAATGTGACTTTATAGTTCAGCTGAGTAGGCCAGGTTGGTGTTTTCCAGGGAGGATTGCTTAAGAAAAGCTATGTTCTTAAATGCATTTCTACATAGACCTTACAGGAACAGTTTGCAGATGTGGACAGCATTCCCAAGAAAAGATTTTTACAGTGACTGACATCCCCAAAACCTGCCCAGGAAAAGGAAAACGTGTCCTTTCCCAATTTCACGTATGCTTTTCTTCCTGATCAAAGGGTGGATATATCCATGGTGGCACCTGAAAAATAAATTTTTTAGCAGAGTTGCTTCATAGTAAAGATGAAAGTATAAGCAACTATTAGGCCAACTGAAAGGGCTTGAGTATGGAAGATTTTAGTTTCTTCTTGCAGTAAACACATATGGAGTCCAGGAAGGGTGATGCCGTCATCTGGTGGCGTGATGGAGATCCCCACTGATGCTGGAAAAATACTAGGTTAATGAAGTATAAAATGCAGCCTTAGGCACAGGCAAGCAGGTCTTTTGTGGATTGGGGAGTCTGTGAATGGAAGTAAAATCTTAAATCTTATTGATCTCAAGGATCTGAAAGAGGAGAGTGGGCAGAAGGGCTTAGGCTGAAAAGTGGCAAGTTGGGTTTGTTTTTGCCTCAAATTCTGCAGCTGGATGTGCTGGGAGAGGTCAGTGGAAGAACTATATGAGAGATGGTCTTCTGTAAGTTTCATATGTTGGCTGGACCTGACGTTTTTACCAACATTTTGTTAGTTGTTCATTCAACACTTGTTACATATGTCTATTTTTGCATCGATTGGAGGAATTGTGCTTATGTTGGCTTTACCTCTAAGCTGTGAGTTTTTTAGGGCTATACTTAGGTATCTGTTTTTCTCTCTATTCCCAGCAAAACTAGTGAAGCCTTGGAAATAGTTTGTCACTTAGTAGATGTTGGTTCTATGGAAGTAGAAAAGCAAGGTGCCCCTTAGTGCATAGATCGGACCTGCTTTCATATTCTTACCATCAAGGAGCCCAGAATACCTCAATATAATAAACAGACTCCAGTGCTTGAGAAGCTGTTAATAAAACCTTGGCCTTCAGCAGCATAGGATCTGAAACAACTCTCAAAGCACACCGTTTTCTATGAAGCTACAAGTTCTCGAAAAGCCTCAAGGATGGGATGCCCTCCTCTACAAATAAGTCAATCTCCTTTAGAAAGGAAAAGTAATTTGGCGAAATCTACTCAAGAAGAGCATTTGCTGTTCCCAGGGAAATGGCCTGCTCAGCAGATGGCCTTCACATTCAGGGCATGGATGGTCTCAGGATTGGAAACTATCATCCTGAAACGGAGAGGAAGAAAAGTTGATTTTCTTCAAGTGGAGATGGCTTCTCAAGTGATACTTGAAAAAAAAGTATCAAAATGTTATTTGAAGCTCCAAGTCTATATGCAGCCCCCTACTGCTCAGCTATGTACTGACCAAGGATTTAATTTTTTTTTTTTTAGTAAGGATACATGAAGTGAGCTAAGATTATCAGGAAAGATTTCTATAAGCACAGTTTCCACTGTAAGTTCCCTTGTACATTGTTTTCATTGCTTGAATAACTTTTTCCCCAACTGCTGTCAATCAACTAAGATTGTCCCATCTTTCAGATCCCACCTTTCTGGTCACTTCCACAGGGGAGCCTTCTTTGAATTCCCAGATCCAATTTGATCCTCCTACTTAAATAATTTTATGTTGTTCTGTACCAGGGCTTTCAAACTGATATGCTTCTAGGAGTCAAGTGAATGATGTAAAAAAATGACAGGGACTGTTGATAGCAGGACTTTCTGTGATAATGGAAGTGCTGTGTATCTGCCTGGTCCATTATGGTAGCCACTAGCTACATGTGGCTATTGAGTACTTGAAATGTGACTGGTGCGAATAAGGGCCTGAACTTTTAATTATATTTCACATTTAATTATGTAAAATTTAAATTTAAATAGTCATTTGTGGCTAGGGGCTACTGCATTGGACTTTGCAGGTCTATGGCAAAAACAGCAGCATAAATGGAATGAAAAGTGGGGGCTGGAACTTGGACTCGGTCAGGGAGACAGAAGGGAGTGCTGAGAATGGTAGAAAACCAGAAACCATATGCCCTATCAAAAAGGGGCAGCTGCTACTGAGTTCCATTAAATTTTTAAAAAGAGTACAAGAAAACCCTTATTTTATTGTGAAATCTTATTTTTCAAAAAAGCCATGTGTATTTATTTTGTCCATGTGTATTCATTTTGTGACTTCACTCTGAGTTCTACATGACAAATAGCAAATATCACTATTACAACTGTTTGTGTAATTATTTCTTTGTGTTCTCAGTAGAAGTGAAAGCTCCATGTGGACAGGGGCCATACCTATCTTGTTTACTGTTACATCTCAGTTTTCAGCTTGGAACTGAGTAGGCATTCAGTGATAGTTGTTGATTGTTGAATGCATAAGGTAAAAATAAATTAAAAGCAGGGTGGGGGGTAGGGGGTGGGACAGGGAAAGCCAAACCTAAGAAATAAGAGGCAGGGAATGTTTTCTTTGGATGAAACCCAACTTGTTTTTTTCCAGGACAAATAGTTGTCTGGATGGGAGAAATCCTGAATATAACTCAGTATGCAATGATGGGGTTAAGGACAAGACCAGGTCTTAGAAAAATGCGGTGTATGCCTCTGAGTATGTTTGGTTACCTGAGAAGGGGGAGAGGTTGTGTAGACCAAAGGACTCTGGACAGGGAAGGCTCTTTGTGAAAGCAGTTGTTCTGCCATAAACCCTAAAGAGATCAGGAAGCATTGATTGTTTCAAGGCTATAGGGAAAAATGCTGTTGCTGCTGATACTTGTCGTGATGTCTGTATCCCAACTGAAACCACTCTGTCTTAATACCTGCTATGGTTTGAATGTATCCCCCTAAGTTTATGTGTTGGAAACTTGATTCTCAGTGTGGCGATATTGGGAGGTATAGTCTAATGGGAGGTGTTTGGATAGTGGGGACACTGTCCTTATGTGTAGATTAATGCTGTTCTCAGAGGAGTTTCTTATAAAAGGATGAGTTTGGTCTCTATCTCACCTTCCCCCTTTGGTCTCTTTATCTCACCCTCTCTGCCCTTCTGCCATTGGACAATGCAGCAGGAAGGCCCTCACCAGATGCTAGCCCCTCAATCTTGGACTTTCCAGTCTCTAGAACCATGATAAATAAATTTCTGTTCATTATAAATTACCCAGTCTCTGATATTCTGTTATAACAGTGCAAAATGTACTAAGACAATTCCCATAAACCATCTGAATGTCCTGGAAATTCCAGGGTTTATGGTGTAAAAAATGTTAAGAATTGTGGGCCAAGACCTTTGACTTTAGTAATAGTCTATCTAATAGAATTGCATTTTTGGGGTGTTGTTATACAACTTATAAAATCTAATGGAATTACATTCTCAGCTCTCCAGTTACCCATTTGAACTTATAAAAAAGCCCACTGAAGGGAAAAGGCATCCTCTTTAGTTGTATGTGCCATTTTACTGCATTCCATTTTTTGGCTATTAAGACAGTTGCTTTGGATTGAGTGAATCATCTGAGATGTACAGTACCTGAGAAATCATTTCAAGAAAAGAGTGAATTGAGTTTATTTCATGCTGCTACTCTTTGCCTTGCCTGTACTTGAGTTTTTATAGTGATTCTCTAAGATATAGAATTGTAGTAGATTCTCATTCCCATTATTGTTGTTGTTATTAGGGTTCCTGTAAGGAAAGAGCCACAATAAATAAAACAATTTTAGGCATATCTCCCTAAAGATGAGGACATCTGGATCTCCAAAACCTGTGATTCTGTTATTTTACATGACAATAGGATCTTGTGAGTGTGATTTCATTAAAGATTTTAAGATGGGGAGACTCTCCTAGATTATACAAGTGAGCCCAATATAATTACAAGGATCCTTAAAAGTGAAGAGTGAGGCAAGAGAGTTGGAGTCAGAGAAGGATATGTGATGTTAGAGACGGAGGTCGGATTGATGTGATTGCTGGCTTTGAAGATGGTCGATGCCCATGAGCCAAGGAATATGGTCCACCTCTAGAAGCTGGGGAAGGCAAGGGAACACATTCACCTCTAGAGCCTTCACAAGGAGTGCAGCCCTGCTGACACTTTGCTTATAACCTAGTGAGACCCATTTTGGACTTCTTACCTCCAGAAACATAGGAGAGCAATTTTTTTTGTTGTTGTTGAGACGGAGTCTCGCGATCTTGGCACACTGCAACCTCCACCTCCCGGGGTCAAGCAATTCTCCTGCCTCTGCCTCCAGAGTAGCTGGGATTATAGGCACATGCCACCACTCCTGGCTTATTTTTGTATTTTTAGTAGAGATTTAATTTTGTATTTTTAATAGAGATGGGGTTTCACCATGTTGGCCAGGCTGGTCTCGAACTCTTGACCTCAGGTGATCCATTTGCCTCAGCCTCCCAAAGTGCTGGGATTACAGGCATGAGCCACTGCGCCTGGCCTTGTGTTGTTTTAAGCTGTTAAATTTATGGTAATTTTTAAGTTTATGGTAATTTATAACAGCAGTAGTAGGAAATTAACACACTGGTGAACAAAATGAAGTCTGTTTACAAATATTGACTTTATTTTCTATGACAGAAATTATGACATAGGGTCTGACAGGGGAACCCATCCATTTGGCAATATTGATTGAGCATCTATAGGCACTGGGAATTTAACGTGAGTAAACCTCATTAAAGTCCATACCCTCAGAGAGCTGCGTTCCATGGAGACAGACATTAAACAACCAGATACCTATTTAGTTGCGCACATGATATTATAAAAAGAAAGTGCCAATACATATCTGAAGGGGTGTTCAGGAGGGCTTTTTGGAGGAATTTATGTTTGGGTTGAGCTCTGAAGGCTGAGTGAGAATTATTAGGAAACGGGAGATAATGAGGAAGGGCATGTGTGAAGGTCTGAGGCAGAAGGCCCTGGTGCTCTTGAGGAACTGAAGAATTCTAGTGTGTAGAAGATGCAGCAAAGAGTCTGGTGGAGTAGGCCTTGAATGCAAATACAGTGGGAATCCATGGACACATTTTAAACTGGGAATGAATCAAGGACTACAGCATTAAAGTATCATGTCAGCTATGGTGTGGAGAAAGGATTGAAGTGGGGTGAAAATAAATAAAAAGTCTGGTGACATAATCTAAACCAGGACATTTCTGAGAGTAGGAGGGTATGCTGTTAATACTTACAGTGGGGCAACACTAACTAGCACGGTGCCTGGCAAACAGGACACTAGGTGGCTATGGGAGTTCCTAGGTGATCAAGGGCAGTAGACCCTGGACCATGTGTTGGCTGCGAAGATGGCCGTTAGAGAACCCTATTAAAACATCCTTTCTTCTTCCTTGGCACTAGAATAAAATTGGTGAATACAAAAATTCAAACAATTCACCATGTGCCTCTTCAGAGTAGCCTGCTGCATAACTAGCAGACTACTTATGTGACCACAAGGATGCATACCATGGAACTTGACACTCTGATTTGCCTAGGTTTGAGCTGTAATTTCTTCAGCCTCTGTTTAAGTTTTCATTGTCATTCCTGTTGATATCAAAATGTTGGGCAGTTTGCTGGTTTCTGGCAGTGATTTCCAATAGGGGACATTGTATTAGAATCACAGGGAAGGCAGCCCATAGTGCCTCCCCAGGGAATCCTCCCCACTCCTGCCAGGCGCCAGATTATAGGGAGAAAGTAAGAATATTTGTAATCAAACATGTGATTTCTGTCTCTACTGTTTCTATCATTTTGTGTGAACCTCAAGAAAGGTTTCATACTTGGCATCTGGTATTATTATTAACTATATTTATGCCCAAATTCTGCATTATGCCTAGGAATCTCTGGTTTCTATATAGGATAAATCTTTATTCATTTATTTTAACGAATTTATTTTTAAAATAAATTTTAGGCCAGGTGCAGTGGGTCACGCCTGTAATCCCAGTGCTTTGGGAGGCCGAGGAGGGTGGATTACCTGAGGTCAGGCGTTCGAGACCAGCCTGGCCAACATAGTGAAACCCCGTCTCTACTAAAAATCCAAAAAAAAAAAAAAAAAAAAATAGCTTGTTGTGGTGTCACATGCCTGTAATCCCAGCTATTTGGAGGCTGAGGCAGGAGAATCGCTTGAACCTGGAAGGCAGAGGTTGCAGTGAGCTGAGATCATGCCACTGCACTCCAGCCTGAGCAACAGAGCAAGAGTTTGTCTCAAAAATAAATAAATAAAAATACATTTCATTGTGTATATTTGAGTTTTACAGCATGATATTATGGCATACTGAGGTCCCCAGCCCCTGGGGCCACAGCCTGGTAGCAGTCCCTGGCTTGTTAGGAACCAGGCTGCACAGCAGGAGGCCAGCGAGCATTACTGCCTGAGTTCCGCCTCCTGTCAGATCAGCACAGTGTTAGATTCTCATAGGAGTGCGAACCCTATTGTGAACTGTGCACATGGGGGATCTAGGTTGTGCACTCCTTATGAGAGTCTAATGCCTGATGAACTGAGATGGAACAGTTTCATCCTGAAACCATCCCCCACTCCCTTCCGTGCCCACTGATGGGATACATATAGTAAAATATTTACAATAGTGAAGCAGATTAACATATCAGCCACCTTGCATAGTTACTTTTTTGTGACCAGTGCAGCTAAAGTAACAAAAAAACTCTACTGCAACACAGTTTTATCAATCTTAGTCCAGCTGTTGTACATTAGATCTCTTAACTTGCCAATCTTACATACTCCTCCTATTTTGTGTCCTTTGACCAACATCTCCCCTCTCCTCGTCCATCCATGGTAGCCACTGTTTGATTCTCTATCTCTGAATATTTTAAGTTTTATTCATTTAAGGCCTATTAAAGGTGATGTGAGAGGCCAAACTCTTTTATGAGCTGAGTCTGAGGGCTCTCGAATGATGATCTCCCTCCCACTTAAAAAGCCTCATTCTTCACCGTACTCCCAGGGGCATCTTCCACTTCTGGCACACTCCACAGCCTTCTCCCAATATTCCCCAAGTCGTTTTTCTGTTTAGAATTTGCTGTCTGCTGTGCTCCTACCAAGGATGCCCTTCTGTTCTTACAGGCTCATTGCAAAACTGATTTCCCCAGTATAGGGGTCTGTGTTCCTTCTTATTTTTCTGTTATGATGCTAATCAGCTCATGCCTGCAGGGAGTTGTTGGCCCCGTAGCTATAGATCTGTGGATATTCTTGAGGCAGGGGAGGACGGGAAAAGGCATATTTCATCCCAACAGTGCCTTGCCCAGAGTTATGTTTTCAATCAGTATTTACTTTATTAAATTATGGATGCAAACCTTGTTGAGTAGGTGGCATAATTCTAATTCATAAAAATTCATAATAAAATTCATAATTTTAATTTGTACTTTATAATGTAGATTGATTTTCACTGAACTTTTGTCATTTTTCTTGTTAGTTCACAATTGTGGTATAGTTTTTTAAAGAAATACTAAGTTTTTTTCTTTAAGTTTCCGGTTGTGTGACTTTTTTCTGAGTTACTTATGTTTTGCTTCATAGTCAATTTCTAGTATATTTCATATGGCCTTTGGTTATGTCAAAGTTTGACAGTGTTGCTACGAAGTAATTGTTGAATTTGTTTTTGAGCGCCTTTACATCCTCTGGACTTCTCTTAAGCTTTCCTTTTAGGGAAGGCTTTCAGAAGTCTGGTTTGGTGTCCACAAATTCCTGGAAGTTCTGGATGGTTGGAAAATGATTCACACTGTACTAGGGCTGGATTTGCAAATCATATGGTAAAATCTTGCAGGCATTATTGGCTATCAATCATTATTGGGCTGGAAGTAAATAAAAGAGATTAGTGTCAATGCAAATCTTCTCAGCTATGGCTTTGACATTACAGGCATTTTTTAAAAGTGGTGGTTATCAAAGTGTGGTCCTTGGGCTAGCAGTATTAGCATCACCTGGGAACTTGTTAGAACTCCAAAGTCTCTGGGCCCACCCAAACCTACTGAATCAGAAACTCTGAGATTGGGCCCAGCAGGCTACCGTTTAACAAGTCCTCCAGGTGATTCTAATACACATTTAAGTTTGATAATCACTGCTTAAGAAGTTAGGGGGAAAAAAGTCTTTGCAATTGCCATGCAATTGCCAATTGCAGGATGCAATTGCCATACATCCTGCATGCACTTGATATATACCTCCTGGAATAAACCTTGGTTTTCTCTTTTGCTCTTTTGTTGATTTATTTATTTTGAATCTGAGAATCACAAACCTCAATGTTGTATTTGTAGGAAAGATTCTATTTATTTGGAAGGCAGCTGGTAGAGACACAGGCATTTGAACAAATTGTTATAAATGTTTGCATGTGACATTAATTAGTTTTCTCATGCCTCCTTCCCCAGTTGAAAGAAGTTTGCATGTAGAAAGATTTACTTTTGTTCCATCTTGGACTGCGTTGCACCAAAATTGCCAGCTGACCAACAGTGTTAGGCATGGCACTATCCTTGGAGCTTCAGCACATTACAAGTGCCGTGTTTTACTGAAAAGCAAGCAGAGACACAGGGAGGGAAGGTCACTCATTTAACATCTTGTAGCTAATGAGTGACTGAGCTGGGGCACACTCACGTCCCTCCCAAGGTCTGCTTCAGGGTTTTCCTGTTCCAAAGTCCTGCTTTATTTTTCTTACGTATTTTTCAATTCATAAAACTGGACTTTTAAAATGTGTGTGTGTGTGTGTGTTTATTGCCTTTCTCTCTCCACTAGAATGTAAGCTCCTTGTAGCAGGGATTTTTTTTTTTTTATTTACTTTGTAACCTCAGGGCAACGACTGGCATATAATGAGGACTTATAATAGATATTTGTTGAATGAATGACTAGATTTCATAAGAATTTAGAGCGAACATCCAATATCAGAAGGAACACTTGTCCTTTAAATGGAATGCATTTAGCTTTATGAAAAATTCACGAAATTGATTTTTTGTTTGTTCTGTTGTGAACTAGTGAAAACTTGATAGCAGATTGGCACTGGCCTAGTAGCTGGAATTTTAGAGCCATTGGGCTAGGTCATTTTCCCTTCAAAGGAAAGTGGTATTTTGGTTATTTGAAGCCCGTGCTATCTGATATGGTAGCCACTAACCACATGTGGCCATCTACATTTAAATTAATTGAAGTTATATAAAGTTAAAAATCTAGTTCCTCTATCACACTTGCCACATTTCAAGTGCTCGGTAGCCACATGTGGCTAGTGACTATTATATTGGACAGTACAGACATAGAACATTTCCACTGTTGTGACATGTTCTGGCAGCACAGTTTTAGACAGACAAGTCTTTGTCTTAATGTCTTCAGATAATAAAAATCAAATGACAATAGCAACAACTGTAATTTATTGATACTTACTATGTGACAGACATTGTGCTATCTGCTTCATAAGAGTTCTCTCCATCCTGTAATTCTTGGAAGAGGTACTACTTTGATTTTTCAGGTAAGGAAATTGGAGGTCAAGGAGAGTAAGTTTCTTAAGGCCACACAGCTGGTAAGCCAGGTTTCAAACCCAACGCTGCTGCCAAAGTCAGACCTGTGAACACTGCATTCAGAGAAGCAAGATTCACAGCCGTGAGTAATTACCCTATTTTGATGTATTTTTGGATAACCATCTCTCATGTCAGACAGCAGGGTTGCCAGGATATGTGTGTGTGTGTGTCTTTCCCTTTTTGCTAATTTCATCAATAAATTCCAGCTTTATCTTACAGGGTAAATTTTACCCCTGAATGCCTTCTCACCATTCTGATTTGGCAAGTATCTGTCCCAAGTGATTTGAATTCCCCAGTATAAATATAAATGTTGGTTGCAAGCTCTACCAACTACTGAGAGGTGAGGGTATTTCTGCTGATGTGTAATAGAGGATAGCAGAGCGACATCATGGCCCTGGCTACTTCACTTTCAGTTTTTTCTTTGGGTTACTGGTTGAGCATTTTATCTCTGTATGTGTCCTGTTGAGATTGTGACTTGTAGCAGAAGGATGAAGTCCCAGGCATTGATAGAGCCAGATAATTGTGCAAGGACCTGGAATGGAGGCTATTGGAGCACACACAAGCATGCTTTCCAAAAGATAAAAGAAGGAGAATTCTAGATTGTTGGGAAAAAGCCCTTAGAGATGCACCTTGCTTGGTTTGGGATACAGTCCCAAAACTATTCTTGAATTAATCTCATGCATCTAGGTCAGAGAGGATTATTTATTATATATTTATTTTTATTTTAGAGCAGATTTTTGTTTCTTATTTTGGGTTGTTTTGATTTGTAATTAAGAAAATATAGGCCAGGCATGGTGGCTCACACCCATAATCCCATCTCTTTGGGAGACTGAGGCAGGAGGATTGCTTGAGGCCAAGAGTTCAAGACTAGCTTGGGAAACATAGTGAGACCCCAGCTCTGTCCAAAAAAAAAAAAAAAAAAAAAAAAAAAAAAGCCAGGAGTGGTAGTGCATGCCTGTAGTTCCAGCTGCTTGGGAGGCTGAGGCAGGAGGATCACTTATACACTGAAGTTTGAGATTATAGTGAGCTATGATCATGCCACTGCACTCCAGCCTGGGCAACAGGGCAAGACTTTGCTTCAAAAAAGAAAAAAAATTATGTCTAGATCTTACATTCTATAAAGATTTTTTTTTTCCTAGTTTGTTAATGCTTACCTCATTTTGTGTGGAGGCAACTGAAGAGTTAATTTATTTAGAATGAACTTCCTTTCTTATCCAGGGGATCTATGAGAGAAATGGTCTGATGCTCAGTAACTAGGCTGTGGGTGTATTAGTGAACTCACCATTGACAATTTAAATATTATTTTTCATGAAGAGATCAGCTGATGGTAGTGCTTGGCTGCTGAAATTCAGGCTGTCAGGCAATGACCTGGTTCTCTGTGGCTCAAAAAAGATAGAGGAATATGTTCAGTGCAGATAAATGTGTCATAACTCTAACCACTGTATAATTGTCTCAAATTCAACAACTGTAATTTATAATGCATTGTGTGTACTTACTTCGTGGACTGTCATGGAGTTCTAATTGGAACGTTGACATACAAGGTAGCCAGTCTAGATGCTATCCCCACATGCATAGTTGGTTGAGGGAATGCCACAATGGCAGGTGGTAGCTTCTGAGCCAGGTCTCAGATAATGTGTTGCGATTTGACTGGAAAAGATGAGTTAGAAAGACATTCCTGAGAGAAGGGTGTGTACACAGGTGAAAGGCTTGGGAAGTCTGTTGTATACTGAGAAAAGAATGCTCAGTCAGTGATAGCAGTGCAGGAGATTGATCTTCAAAGATAGGTTTTGGGGTCAGGGCAGGGAGGGTTTTGAATGCTTGGTAAAATAATTCTTTTCTTAATGCAGAAGGAGTCTGGCATCAGAGCAGAAGCTATGATACATGTATATATTATAATGCTTAAAGACATGAGCCCTGGAATCACACTGTCCTGGTTTGAATTTCAACTAAAATAGGTCTAAGCCCCAGTTTCTATATCTGTAAAATGGGAGTAATAATAGTTCCTACTTGTTAGGGTTATTGTGAGAACTGAATGAAGATAAATGTCACGATACTTTGCCCTTAGGCAGCACCTGATGCATATTTTAATCCTATTTTAAATTTTCTTATCCCTTGGGTGAAATAGGCCTAAAAACGGTTTCAATAATACATATAAGAGGTCACGTGTGTCCTGGAGATACTGGGAGAAGTGGCAAAGAACATTTGAATGTCATTTGTACTGTTTTCATTTTTTGACACAATTTTGAGTTTATCTTTTCTCCTACTTTAACAATAAAATGCTTCCAAAAAGCACAAACATTTCATTTAGCTCTAGCTATTAAGAAGGCAGTGTTTTCTTATATACATAATTCTGGAATACATAAATTATAAAGTTCTTTTTTTTTTTTTTCTGTGCAATGACTTTGAATTCAAGGATTCTAAGGGAATACCCTGTTTATAATAATTTGAATGCTTTTAAAACCACTTTAGGCCAGGTGTGGCGGCTCATGTGTGTAATCCCAGCACTTTGGTAGGCTGAGGCGGGAAGAGTACTCGAGCCTAGGAGTTCTAAATCAACCTGGGCAAGATGACAAGACCCCTTCTTTACAAAAAACAAACAAAAAACACCCCACTTTACCGGTTGATACATGGATGCAGTTCTGCTTTATTTACTACTGGTTTCGAAATTTGCTTTATCACCTTTTCAAATAGTGAGTTTGATAAATTATTTTACTTACTAAATTTAAGGCTCAATAACGTGATGGACACTATTTAAGAATGATGAAGTATATTCTCATTTTGCATTTATCATCAGAGATGTCTTAATAAGCATTATGTCTTCTGCTTAAATTATTAATGAACATCATTATAAGACTGGATATTTGGCCAGGCATGGTGGCTCACGCCTGTAATCCCAGTACTTTGGGAGGCCGAGGCTGGTGGATTATCTGAGGTCAGGAGTTCGAGACCAGCCAGGCCAATATGGTGAAACCCTGTCTCTACTAAAAATACAAAAATTAGCTGGGCATGGTGGCAGGTGCCTGTAATCCCAGCTAATCTGGAGGCTGAGGCAGGAGAATTGCTTGATCATGGACAGAGATGAGCTGAGATCATGCCACTGTACTCCAGCCTAAGCGATAGAGCAAGACTCTGTCTCAAAAAAAAAAAAAAAAAAAAAAAAAGACTGGATATTTACCAAAGGAGAAAATGATCTAACCAATAGAGTTTTTAGAACTGAGCCTCAGAATGTTCCTAATTCCATGTACTAGTTAGAATGTTTTCAATTCCTTGCACAATAAAATTTACTCTCATTTTTCATTTATTATTAGAGATGTCTCAATCCACATCATGTCTCCTGCTTAAGTAATTAATAAGCCTCATAATAAGACCAGAAGCCTTCTGGAAAAAATGGCAAGAACTGCCTCATTATCTTTGATTGCTTTAGCTTGTTACTGTTTTTCTTCTTGAATGATTCTCTGAGCAAAGACTAAAACGTCTTCAGACTTCGTCCTTAAGTATCATATCTAAGAACCCTTAGATCTTACAGTTTGTCCTGTTCTCTAGGAAAGAGTCCTAGTTCCATTCAGGTTGGATATTTATTAACAGTGTGACTTGGGCTGCTATTATCATTTCTCTGAAACTGCCTTTCTTTATCTGTAAAATTCAGAGCTTGGACAAAAGCGCTTTAAGAATGATAGCTCTAAGAATGGTAGAAGCACCTTCTATGTATAATGCACTGTGCTTGGGAGTGGACATAGGACAGAACTTGCCCTCATGGAGTTTATATGCTATGGGGGAACTGTTGATAAATAACATAAGAGCACCCATTAAAAACATTTATCTATTAGTGTGCAAGCCCTTAAAAGGCAAGGCCTTTTTGGTCTGTTTTGTTCACTGCTGTATCCTCAATAAATAGGAATAATGCCTAGCACTTGGTAAATATATGCCAAATAAGTATATATTGGGTGTATGTTAAATATTATAACAAAGTACATGAAGTTCTGGAAAAAAGCATTCTCTAAAATCATGCATTAAAATTAGGATTGGGGTTAGTGGGAAAAATAGGACTGATATGGACTGTTACCCGTTATAACCAAAGCATTAACAAAAACATGAACTGGAACCCCTCCCTGCGCTACCCCACCCCCCAAAAATCATAAAGGCAGCCCAAGTAGGCATCTAAGTGCAGCTGGAAGATATTTTGGGGGATATTTTTGTTGTTGTTATTGCTCTTTAGTTATTTTACACTTTTAAAGATGCACAATGTACAAATCAGTAAAGTATACACATCTTAAACATACAGTTTGATGAATTAAAGTAATTTTTATACCCTCTGGGTACATACCCCAAAGAACTGAAGGCAGAAACTCAGATACTTGTACACCATGTACATAGCAGCAATATTTGCAGTAGCCAACAGGCAGATGCAACTCAGACATCCATCAGCAGTTGAATGGCAAAACAAAAGGTGATATAGGCATAAAATGGAATATTATTCAGACTTAAAATGGAAGGAAGTTCCAACAGAAGCTAGACATGGATGAAACTTGAGGACATTATGCTAAGTGAAATCACACAAAGGCAAATACTGTATGATTCTGCATATATGAAGTACTTAGAGCAGTCAGATTCATAGAGACAGGAAGTAGAATGCTGATTGCCAGGAGCTGGTACAAGGGTGGGGCGTGGGAGAATGGATAATCATTGTTTAATGAATATGGAGCTTCAATTTGGGAAGATGTAAAAAGTTCTGGAGATGGATGGTGGTGATGGCCGCACAACAAAGTGAATGTACTTAATCCACTGAAATGTACAGGCAAAAATGGTTGAGATGGTAAATATTATGTCTATTTTACCACAGTTAGAAATAACAAATAAAAAAATTTACATTTATATCATCACCACTCAGAAGAAAATATAGAAAGCTTCCTGTCCCCAGCAGACCACTATGCCCCTCCCCATCAGTATTGTCCCCTCGAGGTAACCACTCTTCTGCCAGCCCATGTATGAGGTTCACATACATGGATTTGTATTGTATCTACTTTTGTGTTTGGTTTCTTCTCTCATCATCATGTCTATGAAATTCTTTCATGTTGTTATCCGTATCTGTAACTTATGTTTTATTACTGTGCAGTCTCCCATTATATGAATATACCACAACTTGCTTATCTAGTCCCCTGTTGATGATGATGTAGTTGCTTCCTGCTTTTGTTTATTCTATGTAGTGCTGCTATGAGCATTCTTGTACGTATCTTTTGGTGGACATCTTCACTCATTTCTCTTGGGTGGAATTTCTGGGGCACAAAGTAGTTTGGTAGATACTGCTAAATCGTTTTCCCAGTGGTTTTCCTGATTTGCATTCCCACCAGCACCATGTGGATGTTCCAGTGGTGTCACATCCTCACCAGCTCATGGTGCTGTCAGTCTCATGAGATAATACAAAGATACAAAAAAGAGTGGGGTGGAAAAGCTAGTTTTTGGGTGCAGAGGCAGTGTAGATGGAAGAAAAGCGGAGTCAGGGAGGCTTCTATTCAGGAGGGCACAGGGAGAAGTACAATTCGGTATAATGTGAGATCCAGTAAAGCTGGGGTATGCCCTTATAGGGAGGTACTTTCACATGCTGGAGGGACTTTTTTTAAAATTAAAAAAAAAAAATAGAGCAGAGAGGATTTTAGCTGAACTGAAAACTATTTGCTTTCTTTCCTGTTGGAGGCTGTCAGTCTGCTCCTATATCTTACTCCCCATTGCTTTAGAAAAAATGGCCAGGAACCGATGCAACTTCCACATTATACTGAATTCATTCCCCTGTTCACCAATTACATTTGAGCTCATAGGTTTTATGAAAACAGATCTTGTAACAGAACACATTGTGTCTGTATTTAACATTAAGAGTGGAGGCGAATACTATGGGACAAGAGGAGGAAAGGATGTGAGAGTATTTGCAAAGGAGTGGTTATGATGAGTGACTTGGAATCCAAGCAGAGCCAGTGGGGGAATGATGAGGGAGAGCTGATGAGAAAGTGGTGGGATCCGTAGGCTACAGAGCACACTGAGGTGGAGGTAGCCGAGCAAGTAAGCTGGAGGATAGAGTGAGTTTAAAGAGAAGTATGTTTGCATAAGACTTTTAAACAAGAGGCAGTTTTGGATGCTGCCAAGGTCTTTGGAGTAATCATGGACATACTACAATACAGCAAATTAAAACATTATTGGAGAAGCAGAGTTGAAAAATAAGAGGCCAAGGGAGTTTGGGTGAGTCTGTCATAGGAAGACAGAGGTTTCCAAGAAGGATGTTAGGAGTTAGGATGGGGAAGAGAGCTAGTGAGCCTAGGACTTCTAGACAGGACTGTTTATATGCTCTTTCTCCCTGACCACCAGTTGAGCATGTAGCTGTAGCCTGGGAGTAGGGTGGAGACCTGTTGTCATTCCCGTAGTGCCTTGTACTATCTCATCATACCTCTAAAGCTTCACTCTTTCACATCTCTTTCCTGTCTTTTTGTGTGTATATATATAGAGAGAGATGAGGTCTCACTCTATTGCCCAGGCTGGAGTGTGGTGACACCGTCATAGCACACAGCAGTTTTGAACTCCTGGGCTCAAGCCTTTCTCCTGCTCAGCCTCCTGAGTATCTTCCCTGTCTTTTAATAACCACTTTTTGTGCACTTTTAATTTTGTACAACTACAGAATGTTAGCAAATATTTTGAGCCTCTGTTATATTTCTAAAACCACTAGGCATGGTGCTAGGTGCTGGGAAGATGATGGCAAACAAAACTTGGTTCCTTGAAGAGGATTAATTAAAACAATTAAACAGAAACAGTCTTCTAGCATGTGGGCTGGAAGTATTTTCTCTAACTTACCAAATGAGACTCGATTGCTCCTAGGGGCAATCATAAGTGAAATATAGGTCATTAAATCTTTTGTAGGTAGGTAATTTATATCTTGGAGCAAATAACAGATATCATTTGATTAAGATCTGAGTCCTTTTCACTGGCTGAATTATTACATATTTTCATTGGAAAAATAGTAGAATAGCAGAAAGCATCTCTGTTGCGATAGTACTTCAATAAACAGAAAGATGACACAATTGCATGAGGCTCAGTTCTGATTGCCATAAATGCTAGTGCTTGGAAAGGCAGAGTATTGGTTCTGAGGATGTAAAGTTCCAGCTGGATCCCTGTGAACTGGGAATGAGTGTTTTCCTGCCTGGTCATTGGTGGGCTGGAAGCATCAATAGGATGACATCCTATTTTCCTTCAGAACATAGGGCTTCCTTTCCCTTGATGTTATTGTCGATGCTACCTAAACATTGAGTACCAGGAACACACACCTGTTGTTGATTATATTGGTTTTATCACTTGCTGCAATGAGGGAGAACATGCATCAATGGGAAACCTTAGTAAGAAGGTGTTAGACAAAAGCCTAATTTAGGATTTGGGTTTGGGTTGGGTGATTCAGGCAAGGGTCTAAAGAAGTGAGATTTTGCTGCAGATTGGAAATTGGGCACAATTCTATGATTGGGTATCTCAATAAATGTTATCTATAATGAAGACAATAGAGCGAAGATAAATTTTCATTGGTAAAGAAGAAGCAGTCACTTATTTTAGCCAAGTGAAGGAGATGTTTGGTATTTTGTGGGTGGCACGGTGACATTATTGTCTGTGCTTAGACAAAATTATGATGTGGCCTTATCATGGTCTCAGTGTAACCTTGTCTGAAGTTGATGTTCTGTGAGATCTATTATGTCCAATTGCAGATTATCATGGCCTGTTGTGAGTGCCAGGTCAGCTTTGAGATGTCAGATAATGCTTTTTTCCCCGCTTTTTTCATTATTTCCTCCTTAGTAGTATGCTGATAGCTTCAGGGATCCTTTTGAAACAGTGAACAAATGGGGAAAAAAGGAGGGGGCATATGGTGGGTGTGGAGAAAATCTTGAGAGATTTTACTAAAGAAACCTAGGAATAGGGTGGAAGGCAAGAGTGAGGGCAGGAGAATATGAGAAGAGCTGGGTGTTCATGAGAAAGGACTTGCCTGAGGACACATGGACAGGGGGAACAACGAATAGGCAGGAGGTATATGAGGAATGGGAGCAGGTCTCCTCTTACCAGAGGCCAAGAAAAGAGGTGATGATAGGAAATAACACTCCCAGTGAGAAAGTTAACTCTGGGTCACCTGCCAACATTGTATTGGTGGTCATGTAAATCCCTTAGCATGTTCCTGGCTCATAATGGGTATTCAGTTTCTCTGATTTGTATTAGTATTTACTTATTTTGATTAGTATCTCTTGGGGCCTTCCAGGAAGTAGAATGTAGAAGAGAATAATGTGCAGTTGTTTGTGTGGAGAATACATGCATGTTTGGTTTGTAACTGTGGGTATACTTGTATATTAAAACCCGTGTGGGGGTGTTTTTCTTAGAAAGCCCTGGCCCGTGGTTCAGTCTTTGCATGGTGTCTCTGTCTTGCAGCCACAATAATAATTTCAGAGTTGCTCAAAGTTCTGTAGTCAAATTTGCCAAATGCCATGATGAAGGATACATAGACTGTGGCACTGTTCCCTTACAGTAATAAACAAGTACTCTCCTCGCCTGCTCTGTGTTCCTTTTACCCCCACCATCTCTATTTCCATCGTCATGAAAAACCTCTCACCCCCGCCACTCAAGCTGTAGCTTGAAGAACTCCTGGTCATTTTTATCTTTCTTGTTTCCTCTTTATTCTGGATTTGGACATTTTGGTTGTTTTTGTGTGTGCTATGAATAATGCTGCTATATACATCCTTTAACATAAACACTAAGGTCCTTGTGTAAATAATTCATTGGACAAATTCCTAGCAGCGGGATTGGTGGGACAATTAATTAAAATTTTACCACATTCCCTTATAAATGAGTTGTGCTGCTTAAGACATCCACCCACAGAGCTTGAGAGGGCTCACTTTTCCACACTCTAGCTAGCCTTGGCTGTGCTAAACTTGAGCATTCTTGCTGATCTGAATCTAAAAATATGATTATACGTAACTCTGTGAGTATATGAACATATTACTTAGTGAACCTAATTGACAGATGGTGGACATACACAAACTTTAAAATCTGTATGTCATTTTCTGTTTGTATTCTAAGTTGCTATGGATATCTCTTTCCATATTATTGACTTGAAGTTATCTAAGAATATATCACTGAAAGATGTGGTTGAATTAACATGTAAAATTAGCAGCTTTTAACATGCAAAGATAATGTTTTGTAGAATATGTTTTAAAAATGTGCTTAGTGGAGGGGAAAATACTGCAAGTAATTTTTAGCATAGAAATAGTCACTCAGAGAATAAGGATCCTAAGGATAAACTTTGGCCCCCTGCTTTATCACTGGGGCTGGGTCCTCATTAGTCACTACAGAGAGTGCCAAAGAGAGGTTCAGTAGTCGGTACAGGTGCCAAGAAGCAGGGATTTTAAAAAGGGGGAGAGTTACATAAATTGCAGGGCTAAAGTGTCAGCAGAAATAGTGTGGTTATCCTGCTAAGTCAACTAGACTTAAAATGGTTTTTTTTTTTTTTTTTTTTTGCCATTTTTCTTTGGCAGCCTTTCAGTTTGTTGTCCTTTTATTAATTTGTCCTCTCTGCATTTGACAAATGTGGCTTCTACTTTCTTGCATATATTGCCTTCAATTTATGTGCCATCTTGGTTTTGGGGAAAATATTTTTCCATCTAAGAGGCATAATTCAATCGGTGTGGTGTGAAATGGGGACAGTGGTTAGCAGAGGTCCCACCACAATGCCAGCCAGCTTTGCTCTTCAGCAAAGGAATCTCCTCAAATGGGATCATTCATACTGACTTACTTGGATGCTCTATTCCTGGTTTTCAAAATGTTCATTTTGGACACAAAGATTCCTTTGAAAAATGGAACGTGAAGAGGTGAGGACAGTCCAGATTCCATCGAGCTGCATTTGTCTACAGACATGGTCAGCTGCCCTGTTTTTGGGAGGGAACTGGTTAAATTCTTCTCTCTGAGCTTGGTCTGTGGTGGCACAGTCTGTGTTCATTCCTGGCATGACAAGAGGCACCCTGCTGGGGATGGCTGCTCCCTGAGGAGATAGAGGGAAAAGACAAGTATGATGGTCTCAATACAAAGCCAACTTGTTCTGGGAATGGATGGAGGAAAGATATAGGCATTGCCTGAAGCTCTGCCAGGCTTGAGGGAGTCTGTCTAGAGGTATCCTTTTTTCCATCTCACATGTTGTGGCCAGGAGGCTTTTGTATGGTTTTGTGACCCATAGAAACAAGATGACTATGATGTATTTTGCATGTAGCTATAGCAGTTGTACAGCATTTATCATTCATTCATCTATTCAATATTTGTCGAACATTTACTATGGGGGAGGTATGGAGTATATTCATTGCTAAAGATTTACATGGTGGCTGTCTTCTGACCTTCCATTCTCGGGGAGCCAACAATTAGATAAGTACTTATGATTAGACAGTTCAGAAAGGGGAAAGACAGAGCATTTTGGGCAGTGGTATGCAAGGGCACCCAAGCTTATTTTAAACAGTCAGGCAAGGCCTCCCCAAGCAAATGATGTTGTAGTTGAGAACTGAGGGAAGAATACCAGTTGGCCAATGGATGATTGGGGAACAGGAGGTGGTGGTGGTCGTGTGTCCACGGTGTTCCATGCAGGGGAGCATTCTCTGCAGAAGGTCAGGGAAAAACAGAAATTGTTTGCATGGGAAACTAAGAGGAATGTAGTGTGGATGGGGCTTAGAGAACTCTGGTACCTGAGTTCAAGCTGTACATTGTGTACTTTTCTCACAACTAGCAGATATAATCTATAACCTTAACCTGCTCTGTCCTTCCAACCAGTATATCTCATACTATCTGCCTTCCTCAGCACCAATAATTTTCATATGGACATAGTACCCTCAGTAATTTTCAGTATCTGAAGTCCTATGTTGCTAGTAGCATTGCCTTTGATTACTAAAAACATTTTAATATACTCTTGACAGTACCTGACAGTAAAATGGTATCTCTTCTTGCACCAACGAGTGAATTATCTGAATCATCGATGATTTCTTGTATCCTCAGTTTTTATTTTTTAATCAGAAGATGACAGAGCTTCTCATTGTACTGTTGTGTAGATTGTTTCAGGAATTTTGAAATGCTTTTTAGACTTTATGCAGAAATGACAGGATGTTTACATGGAGGTAGGTAGTATGCCTTGGAATTGAGTGTGGCTTTGGGCAAGTTCATAACCTGCCCTCAGTATTCTCTTCTATAGGAGGTTGCAAGGTTGCTGTGCAGGACTCTGTGTAAAGCATCTATTATTATTCTACAGGGAATGCTGCATAAATAAAGTCAATGAGCAATAATTACTGGGGTTTTTTTTTTTTTTTTTTTTTTTGGTGAGCTGATAACTTTTGTAGGCTCTGAAATAATATCTCTTGACTTCTATAACCAAAGCCAGAAGAATAACATTGTTTGAATTCAATTCCCAGTTTTGCTGAAGTGGGTGGCTTCTGCATTATTGACACTTGCTAATGCTTAGTCAGTACCTAATGTTAGCCTGACAAAAAGCAGAGAGAAAAAGAGAATCATAGTAATAGCTGTAAAAATCTATAATCTAATTTTCAAATTATAGATTTTGAAATTCCTTACTTCACTGTGTATCTCTAACAGATGTTTATGTGTGGGACTTCTATCAGGTTGCCTCATCTATCATAGTATTAGAGTATTATATATATATTTAACTTAGAAATATGTGCACATATACTAAGGGTGCATACTCAATTATTTTTATTGATAAGAGTACCTGATCAAAACATTTGGAGCCCGTTGATATAATACACATTCGTCTTTTTTTTCTTTTTTTCAGTATCAGAATCTCCTTTCTGTAGTTGGTGGAGAGAATTTTCGACCTTAAGAGTCTTAGTAGGAAGCAGAACTTGACTCCCACCAAATAAGTAGAAAATACCAGATGTATACTTCCCAACTTCCCAGACAACCATCTCTTGAGCCCATGACCTTGGCTCTGCCAGTCAGATGTGTTAGTCTAGAAATTTGAACAGCAGCTAGTGATATTCTCTGTGGCAATGGTGAAGTCTGAAGCACACAGGCTCCAGGGACAATTGCAGTGGAGCCAGCGGTACTGTCCAGTGGTCAGTGCTGGAGATGGTTGTAACAGGCATGCTAGCTGCAGGGGCATTGCTGAGTGATGAGACGGCTTTTGTGTTGTGCTTTGGGCTTGAGTCAGCTGAGAGACATCTCAGCCTGATTATCCATCCCTCTCAATGATCCCGTGAGCTGCCCTGTAACCTTTCAATACATTTCTGCTTCAGTCAGCCAATTTTTGGCTTGCAACCAATACCCTGGTTGTAGGCAGTGTTTCCAAAACCATTTTTCTGTGTAACCTGTTTTTTAAATAAAGCATTTCATGGCATCAGAATATTGGAAAATCTTTTGGGAAATGCAGAATGGCATGATGTAACAGAACCTGAGGATAGTGTCTGATTATAACACATCGAAATAATCATGATTCAGAAGTCCCTGTGTGTGCTGCTGGTCTTATCTGCATACAGCCCTATAATCACGGTTTAAGGTATTGTAGGGGATAAACAGTAGGCAATTACTGATACTTTGACTGGAGGCCAGACCCAGTCCCTTTGCTGTTCAGAGGCATCTGCTCTTGTTTTTCATATTAATCTATTTATGATAATGATAAACAACCATTGTAGACAACCAATTTATTATGCTTTTATCATATGCAATGCACTTTACACAATTTTCATTTTAATCCCCCAACAGCAACACGTAGGCAATGCTATTGTTATTTTATGAATGCCAAAATGGGAGGCCCAGCGAGATGAAAAAAATTGTCCAGACTTATCAGGAGTAAAGTTGGAATTTGAACCTAGAGCTCAGTCTTTGGCCACTAAGCCATTGAAGTAACAATATCTCTGGGAGTAGGCAGCAGCTCCTCTCTTAATTCCTTGGTTTCCAAGGCAGCATGGCTTTCTGATGAGTTCTCTGAGCCCAACACTCTTTCCCTCCTTTTTTTTTTCACACTTGAGCCTTCTTCTCCTTCAATTCTCAGCCTAAAGTCACACCTGTAAACAGGCAGTTTCTGACCTGTTTACTCTCTTTTTCTATCAGAGCAGTGTTCATGATTTCCAATAGTATCTTTGCTTGTGTGGTTATTTGGTTTACATTTGTGTCCCTCTTGAGGCTAGAAGCTTTGGGAACCTCAGGATACATACCTGTTTTGTTTACCACTATACACCTAGCCCCTGCACAGTGTGTAGTTCATAGACATTCCCCAAATATCTGTTTAAGAAGTAAATGAATGGCTCCATCACTTGCTGGAGGTTAGGCCAGGTTTTCTCAGTCTTCTTTTTCATTACTGTCCCACCTAAGAAGAAAAATCATATTAAATTTATTTTATTTTCTTAAATTTCAATAGATTTCGGGGGAACAGGTGGTGTTTGATTACATGAATATGTTCTTTAGTGGTGATTTCTGAGATTCTGGTGCATCCATCACCTAAGCAGTGTACACTGTATCCAATGTGTAGTCTTTTTTCCCTGGCCTCCCTCCCACCCTTTCCCCCAAGTCCCCAAAGCCTATTGTATCATTCTTATGCCTTTGTGTCCTCATAGCTTAGCTCCTACTTATGAGTGAGAACATACAACGTTTGTTGATGTTTGTTTTTCCGTTCCTGAGTTACTTCACTTAGAATAATGGCCTCCAGTTCCATCCAGGTTGCTGCAAATGCCATTATGTTGTTGCTTTTCATGGCTGAGTAGTATTCCATGGTGTGTGTGTGTATGCGTGTGTGTGTGTGTGTATATATGTATTTATATACCATATTTTGGCATACACACACACATATATATATACACACACACACGTATACACACCATATTTTCTTATCCACTTGTTGATTGATGGGCATTTGGGCTGGTTCCATATTTCTGCAATTGTGAATTGTGCCTCTATAAACGTGTGTGCAAGTATCTTTTTCATATAATGACTTATTTTCCTCTGGGTATATACCCAGGAGTGGCATTGCTGGATCAAATGGTAGATCTACTTTTAGTTATTTAAGAAATCTCCACGCTGTTTTCCATAGTGGTTGTATTAGTTTACATTCCTACCAACAGTGTAGAAGTGTTCCTTTTTTACCACATCCACGCCAACGTGTATTTTTTTTTTTTTTTGATTTTTTGATTATGGTCATTCTTGCAAGAGTAAGGTGGTATCACATTGTGGTTTTGATTTGCGTTTCCCTGATCAGTAGCGATGTTGAGCATTTTTTTTTTTTCATGTGTTTGTTGGCCATTTGTATATCTTCTTTTGAAAATAGTCTATTCATGTCCTTAGCCTACTTTCTGATGGGATTATGTTTTTTCCTGCTGATTTGTCTGAGTTCCTTGTAGATTCTTAAAATTAGTCCCTTGTCAGATGTATAGATTTTGAAAATTTTTCTCCTACTTTGTGGGTTCTCTGTTTACTTTATTACTTTTGTTGTACAGAAGCTTTTTAGTTTAATTGAGTCCCATCTATTTATCTTTGTTTTTGTTGAGTTTGCTTTTGGGTTCTTGGTCATGAAGTCTTTGCCTAAGCCAATGTCTAGAAAGGTTTTTCCAATGTTATCTTCTAGGATGTTTATGGTTTCAGATTTAAGTCTTTGATCCATCTTGAGCTGATTTTTGTATAAGGTGAGAGATGAGGATCCAGTTTTATTCTTCTACATGTGGCTTGCCAATTATCCTAGCACCATTTGTTGAACAGGGTGTTCTTTCCGCACTTTATGTTTTTGTTTGCTTTGTCAAAGATAAGTTGGCTCTAAGTATTTGGCTTTATTTCTGGGTTCTCTATTCTGTTCCATTGGTCTATATGCCTGATTTTATACCAATACCATGCTGTTTTGGTGACTATGGCCTTATAGAATAGTTTGAAGTCAGGTAATGTAATGCCTCCAGATTTGTTCTTTTTGCTTAGTCTTGCTTTGGCTATGTGGGCTCTTTTTTGGTTCCATACGAATTTTAGAATTTTTTTTTTCTAGTTCTATGAAGAATGATGGTGGTATTTTGATGAGAATTGCACTGAATTTGTAGATTGCTATTGTGTAGAATCAATCACAATATTGACTCTACCCATCCATGAGCATGGGATATGTTTCCATTTGTTTGTGCTGTCTATAATTTCTTTCAGCAGTGTTTTGTAGTTTTTCTTGTAGAGGTCTTCCACCTCCTTGCTTAAGTATATTCCTAAGTATTTTATTTTAATTTTTCACAGCTATTGTAAAAGGGGTTGAGTTCTTGATTTGATTCTCAGCTTGGTTGCTGTTGGTGTATAGCAGGGCAACAGATTTGTGCACATTGATTTTGTATCCTGAAACTTTATTGAATTCATTTACCAGTTCTAGGAGCTTTTTGGATGAGTCTTTAGGGTTTTCTAGGTATACAGTTATGTATCAGCAAACAGCGACAGTTTGACTTCTTCTTTACCAATTTGGATGCCCTTTATTTCTTTCTCTTATCTGATTGCTCTGGCTGAAAAATCATATTAAATTTGAGTACTACCTAATGAGATAAATTTTATGGAGTAGGGTTTAGCTTTGGAAGTCTATCAACTATTGTAATATCTATGGTGTTTTCACCCCATAAGAATCAATTTTTGCCCCCATGGTGGTGATATCACCCCAGTTCAGAAAGTATGGTTTAAGCTTTTAGTTTCTTTGTTTCAACTTCTGTAAAATGGAGCTAGGAACTTCTAATTTGTAGGGTTGCTGTGAAGATTAAAGTGTCAGTATATGTAACTTTCTTGTCATATTGCACATGTTCAAATGTGGATACACGGTATCTTCTATTAAATGTTAATTGAATATCAGGGATGACTACAGTTAGTCAAATAATTTTATATTTATATTACAGTTTTTATAACATGCAGATCTGAAAGATGAGACATAAACAAAATAACATTTACTGAAAAGGCCCAGCAGTTTATCCAACATTTCTGCATTTAATGGAGATTTTTGGCTTTGACAGTTTACTTAGCTTAATTCAATTTTGAGTCTTCAGTTGTGGAATTTCTTAAGGAAAGCCTAATAGTGTAACTTAAGCACAAAGTAAAAGCCCACACCTACAGTGTGGATGCATTATTCATTTTAGAGCATAAAATGTGGTATGTAGTACAAAGCACACCTATATGGATTCCCTCAAGAATATGCCATCAGGCAATAATTAAATTATGTAAAAATAGTTTATCCCTATTATATATGCATTCTCCAGGCTTAAAAGCAGATTTTGAGTCATAAATATTAAACTCTGCCATTTTTGGCCTGTTTCCTTCTTTTCAATTAGATGGGCTCAACAAATTGTTTTTCCCGTGGATAATAATTTTTATTAAAGGAAACACAAATGCACATCTCCATAGCAACTGACTAGAATCCTTTGCCAAGTTCTCTTCTTTATGTCTGATTTATCAGCCCCCAGGTAGTTCGCTCTTGCACAAAAGAGAACTATTGTCAGTTAATTAGGAGGAAGAAATGAGACCAGGAGTTTAACTTGCAATTTAATTTACTACAATATATGTTTATGTATGTCCCACCGATGATATTGGGAAAATGTCTGCTAATCATAAAAGTACTTTAAAGGTTTCGGCTTGGGGTTTGTTTGTGTGTAAAGTATATATTTTTATACTATAGTATGTTGTCAAGGGCGAAGTAAGAGGGGAAATGTGGTTCTCTCAACGCCACAAAGCAATGCTCCTCTGCCTGAAGGGACTGAATGCCGTGACTTTATGAAATTTTCAGTTGTATTTTTCATGGTCAACTCACTTGAGAATTTTCTGAAGCCTGGAACTGCTGCTTGTCTATAGGTTAAAAATGAGGAGGATGCTATTTGCGCTTACTGACACTGTTCTCTGTAATTAAGAGTCAGCAGCCAAGGTGGGGCTGGGTCCCCAGACAGACCCTTGTTTTACCTACCTGTGAGAGGACTTGGGCAAGACCCAATGCTCTTCTTTCTGAATCCCTTTGAATGAGGAACGAAACAGTTTATGGGTTCACTTGTTTAGTGAATATTTCCTTACCACTGGCTATGTGCCTCAGTGTGCTGGGCACTGGAAATAAAGCAATAAATCGACAAAAATGGTCTACACCCTCATGGAGCTTGTAGTCTAAGAGGGAACAGCTAAGGGAATGTCCCAACCTGCCTGTTCCCACTGACCTGGCTGACACCTCAAAGGAAATTTCCAGAATAAGGAGTGTGACTAATGAGAGGTGTGATGTATATTAGGAGATGGCAGCCTAGTCTGGGAGGTCAAGCAAGGCATCTTGAAGGCCTGAATAGAGTCGGGAAGCAGGCCAGATGGAGGAGGAGCAAATAGATGCGAGGTGGAGCAGGGGTGCAGATTCAAGACAAGGAAGGGTATGAATGACACTCTCTTTTACTGGCACTGAAATCAGTGGTGATCTGAAACTAGTGAGAAAGGGAGGGGGGTGGTGTGAAAGGAGGCTGGGCAGAATGGTAAAAAGGCCTCAAGTGCTGCCTTGAGATGTGTGGACTTGATCCATTGGGCGCTGAAGAGACTTTGAAGGGTTTAAGCAGAGGAGGGGAGTGATCAGATTGTCTATGTCTATACTGTAGAAACTGGATGGAGGGTGAAATGGACCCTGGGGCTCAGCCTAGCCACTAGGACTCTCATTTCTCATTTTCTGGGCCTGAGTTCCTAAGGCAGTTGGTGCCTGAGGCTGTGACCATTGTACAGTTTCTCAGCCTGAATTTTCCCCTGGCCTAGTTGTGACGTTTCTTGCTTTATATCATAGATGACCCCTTGACTGTAGAGCACCTCCTCACCCCAGCACCGCTAGCCAGGCACTTTCTTTCCTGCTAGAGAGCTTACAGTCTGGCCTTTGCCTGTGTCTAATGAGGCACCAAAATGTCTTTTGCCACTGAGTTAACTTCTGAGAAGTTAGCAGCCCCAGGACACAGCCCGAGGACAAGAAAGATCTTCAGTGTGAAGAGCAGCACAAATGTCCCCCTTTTTCGGGTATTGCTGCTTATTGTTGACTGCTCTGAACACTGGGGATTTATAATATGTTGGCCTTGTGTTTGCTGCTAAATCTGCAAATTAATAAGATAGGGCAAAGCAGTGCTTTAAAACTACAATTTGAGACAAGTATAAATAAAACAAGCAGGTGTCCTACATTCCTAACCTGTTGACTAAAGCAGAACTTAACTGTAAACAAAGCAAGAGCAAAGCTAGAATGAACTTTGTCTAAATTGAGAGCAAAAAACTTATTTTTAAATAAATGTTCAAAATATCTCTATGAATGTTAGAACTGCCATCTTTTTAGTCAGAAGGAATGAATGTAATATTCCTGGCAACAGTTAATGGTCCACTGGTGGCAGCCCTGTGACATCTTTATGATTTGATAGGATGAATCATGGAAATTCTACCCTGCCCAAGCTTATGTCCCAGAAAAGATTGATTGGAAAATCTGGTTGAAGATGCGTCAGTTTATTCCCACATTGTCTGGATCTGATAAATTCTTCATGCATTTTGGGGATCAAATTACTACAGTCGACTTTGCTGTGTGGCCAGCTAGTTTGCATCCTGCAAAATGGAAGCAGTTTACACTTAACACAAATGCCGTCTATGAGACAGGAAAACATAATGTTTTACTGTCTTTTCTTCCTGATCACCACTTCATCTAGTGGCAGCCTACAGTGATTGGGGAACAGAGTTTTCTAGACTCCCAAAGTGTGCAGTTCTCTAAGTATAGCCTCCAAACTTCAATGCCTAGCCATCTGTATTTTCCTGCCTTTAAATAAATATGCATTGTACCAGGGACTCTCCTACACCTTGAAGATATAGTAGATAAGACAAATATGGTCCTTAATCTCATGGTGAGGAGGTCACATGTATCCTTTTGTTTGCTGTTTACCAAGTTACATTTGACATCATAGAAGTTATTATTATTTTTGAGATGGAGTTTTGCTCTGTCACCCAGGCTGGAGTGCAGTGGCATGATCTTGGCTCACTGCAACCTCCGCCTCCTGGGTTCAAGCAATTCTCAGGCTTCAGCCTCCCAAGTAACTGGGATTACAGGTGTCCACAACCACACCCAGCTAATTTTCTGTATTTTTAGTAGAGACGGGGTTTCATCATTTTGGCCAGGCTGGTCTTGAACTCCTGACCTCAAGTGATCCACCTGCCTCAGCCTTCCAAAGTGCTGGGATTACAGGCGTAAGCCACCATGTCCCCCAAAAGTTATTTTTAAAAGACTTTTTTCTTCTTGTGAAAGTTCCCTTCTACCATGTTCATGTTTCTAAATGATAGTAAAGGATCACAATGATAATTATCTTTAAGCCTGTGAGATGGAATATTTTAATGCCATTACTTAAGTTTTTGAGGAATAGTTAATGGGAAATATCTCAATATATGATGCTAAATGAAAGAGGCAGAACCAAGCTTTATATATCATATGACTCCAGTTTTAGTAAGTACAGAAATATAAAGATATATATATATAGTTAGAAAACAAAGTAAATATATGGGTAAGAGACCGAGTGAAAGTGCATGAAAATGTTAATAGCTCTATAATATGTGGGTAAGGGCATTGTGATTACTTTTTGCCCTAAACTATTGTGTGTTTTTTAATTTAAAAAATCATATTACTCTTGTAATTAGGGAAAGTGTTATTAAAAATAATCCCTAGTTTTGAATTGAAATAGATATAATATTATCATAAAGATGCCCACAGCAAACATATTAAAATAACAGTGAGAGCAGCAACTAATGATAATCTTCCTCTCTTCGTGTTTCTCATATTCTAAATGCTTTACCTCTCTCCTTAAAGTCACTCTTCATTTTGCTCATCTCCATCCAGCTCTTCTAATTATTTAATTGAATTATTATTGGCTTATGGGAGAAATTATTATATTTCAGTGATGGGCTGATTTATATAGGTAGCTTTGTTGCATCTATTTAAATTCCTGCCTAGGCAAGAACTTAAATATGTGAAAAAGTGGTTAAATTAAGTAAAGATATGCATAACGTGTATCTTTAGAGGTGCAGCATCCTATGGGTACACTGTTTACAAATGGGATGAAGGGGACAGTTAAGGGAATGTCCTGGAATACCACTCAGTGAAAAGTTGGGGCCTCAAGAGGAGTTCCTCATCTGGGGTGTGTGTGTGTTTTATAAGGTCTGCATATTCATATGTGCTACAAGTATTTTTTGTATTCAGCAAATCACATATAGTTCTCTCCTACATATATTTACACACACAGAGTACTCTTTTTGTCTCAAATGAATGTAACTCTTATAATGGATACAAAATTAATTATTTCATAAGTATAGTTATCAATGCATCCTGAAAGTACAATTGCTATCCTGTGGTCCCTTGTAACAATGCTATGATGACAACTCACCTAACATTTCTTGGGTGTTCAGTATGTGTCAGACTCTATGCTAAGCTTTTCATATGTTGACTTATGAAATGTTGTTTTGTCATTTGGAAAGGTGTCTTCATCCTTGGAAAATTGGGAACTACTGATTGAAAATGTCTGGAATAAATTCTAAGACCCAAAATCTTTAGAGGCATGGATAAGAATCCTGGTGTCAGAGACACCTGGGTTCAAACCCTGGCTTGGTGTGTATGTGAGTGTGTGTATGTGTGTGTTTTCTGGCTGTGTGACTTAGAGAAAGTTAGTGAACATTCCCTGACTCTGTTCCCATTTGTAAAACAGAAGTTAGTTTTATAAGGACAGGGAAAATTCTTAACCATGCCTAAGTAGAGAGCGCTCAACAATGATACTTATTCCATCATGAACTTACAGTCACAAGTTAATTTGAAAGGACAACGGTGAGTAACAGCTGCTATCAGAAACCCCATATATGATTTCTGTAGTGTTGAGTCTTACGGCCAGAAGAAAGGAGATAAAATTTGTCTGAGATTTAATAAATTTAAGCCTTGTTCAAGATGAAATTTGGCAAGAAAGGAAATAAAATTTCAGAGAGCAACTCAGCAGGGTCAGGCAAAGGATGTGGAGTGCTACCATCTTTCTTACCAGCTATTGATTCTCCAGACCTTGGGATTTGCTGCCCAGTGCTCTCCTGTAGGACACAAGTGGATTTGTTTTCTTGAGTGGGTGTTCCCTCTGCCTTTTAGTCTTCTTTATGGCATCTGTTGCATCTGGTTTTGTGACCTGGTGGTAGTTTTGGTGGCCATGCCCACAGCTGGCAAGACGGTTGTTATTTTAATGCCTTTAAATAGTTTGTCTGAACCACAGCCCTTGGATACCAAGAATCAACATTATAAAAGATAATAGGCCCTAATGATGTGGGTTGTTAGGTGGTTAGCTGAGTTATAGAGGGTCTTGTTATGGGATAAGAGTTTGGACAGACATTAATCAGATGCTGGAGTAATTGGGGTCCTGCTCAGAATGCAGTGCACTCCAGTGACCCAAAACAATTTGGCAGAAAGATACTCCTCTTTCTGAGAGAGCACCCTGGACTTGGGGACAAACATTTGCAGACAGGCTTAATGAGGAAAATTTCCATAGCAATCTTACGTATTGTGACACATGATTATGGAACACAGGGTCCTGCTTGCTCTGATCAAGCATTTAGTCATCCGTGGCCTGAAAAAGAAAATCAGATGAAACCTGGTTATCATATTCCTTGCTAATTTCTTCAGTGAAGGAGATGTTGATGCCTGGGTGGCAGATAGTAAGGACTGGGTCTGCTTTTTGTCTAAAGAAGTTGAGATTCTACATGAGGCAAGCGGTTACGTTAGGAAAGGGCAGAGTTTTATGGAGTGTTAAAAGAGTTTATGTGAAAGTACTTTTGAAGAGAAAGAATTCAAAGACAACTTAAATCCAGCGTGTGACTTTATAATGAGACAGACAGACAGACAGACAAGCACACATGTCCCATGGTTAAAAAAAAACTTTTTTTGCTGAGTATAAGTGGTTTTTGGGGGGCAATCTTGCATCTTATTGATGTGACTGTGAAAATGTGCATCCAGGCTGGGTGCGGTGGCTCATGCCTGTAATCCCAGCACTTTGGGAGGCTGAGGCAGGTGGATCACGAGGTCAAGAGATTGAGACCATCCTGGCCAACGTGGTGAAACCCCGTCTCTACTAAAAATGCAAAAAGTAGCTAGGTATGGTGGTGTGCACCTGTAATCCCAGCTACTCAGGAGGCTGAGGTAGAAGAATCACTTGAACCTGAGAGGCAGAGGTTGCAGTGAGCCGAGATCACGTCACTGCACTCCAGCCTGGCGACAGGGTGAGATTCTGTCTCCAAAAAAAAAAAAAAAAAAAGAGAAAAAAATGCATCTCATTGAATGTTTATGTCACATTAAAAACTTTGGGAGAACGAATTACAAATGTTTGCATGTCTCTTAATAAAAGTGAGACTTTACATAGTTAGTAGAGCAAAAGTAACATTAAATCATTCATCCAGCCCACAAGTATTTTTTGAATACCTACTGTGTACCATGTACCATGTTGGGAGATGAGAGTACTCTGTTTTGAGCAAGACAATCAACCTGTGCCCTCATGGCACTTAGAGCAACCTAATGCACTCAAAGTTGTATTGTTTTTTTGTTTTTGTTTTTGTTTTTGAGACGGAGTCTTGTTCTGTCGCCCAGGCTGGAGTGCAGTGGTGCGATCTCGGCTCACTGCAGCTTCCGCCTCCTGGGTTCAAGCAATTCTCTGCCTCAGCCTCCTGAGTAGCTGGGATTACAGGTGCCTGCCACCACGCCTGGCTAACTTTTTTTTTTTTTTGTATTTTTAGTAGAGATGGGATTTCACCATCTTGGCCAGGCTAGTCTTGAACTCCTGACCTTGTGATTCACCTGCATCAGCCTCCCAAAGTGCTGGGATTACAGGTGTGAGCCACCACGCCTGGCCTGTTAGTTTTGTTCCTAAAGCAATGAAGGATATCTCTTGTCAGGTCCTCTGCACAAAGTGGTTCTTTAGGTTAATCTGTGAGCTTATTTTGAGATATCACTCAGCACTTATCAAGTACCTTCCTTCACTCATATGGTCCTCCCACGTCCACTGTAAATAGTATCATAATTCCTATTTCCAAGATTTCAATTTGTCCTCTGTATATTGTTTTTAATATGCTTCTTTTCTGGGGAATAGTCACAAAATAATTGGGATGATTCAGGGGATACTCAATCCCTGATATGTCATAAACACAATTTAGATAGGGCAATGTGCCTTTTCCTCATACCTGGAACACTGCAATTCGTATTTTATTTATTAAGTCAGGTAGAAAATGTTTGATGCAGATCTTCATGAAATTACTGTAAAATTAGAGACAATTAGAAAGTATACTATAACTTAATAATTGGGGTTTTCTCAAGTCAGAAATAATTCTTCATTTTTGTCTTAATCAGCTTGAGTAAGACCTAATTGTACCCCTTTTAAGCCAAAGGTCATGAACTACAAAAGTGGACAGAAAAATCCAATCTCCTTCAGCTTCTACAAATAGCTCTTAGAGTTACTTTAAGGTCAGAGGCTGTCAGGCCACTGTTCATCTCTCAGGCACTTAATGATAGTTTAATCAAATCAAGAAGGAGATACTGGGTGATCCCATTCTTGATGGTCTCTGATAAGCTGATAATGGGCAGAAATGTTTCCCTAAGAGGTTTATGTTTCAGCTGCACAAAGAAACTTCTATACTGTCTTTCAGGAAATACGAGCCCAGGTACGATACCAACTGATCTTTTACCCAAGAGGTTTCTTAGCTTGAAGGCCCATGATTCTTTAGACCTAAGACATGTGTGATTTCAATGTCACTGGTTGTGGAATGCATTTTATTTTTTCTAAAGAAGTTAATAGCAAAGGCTTGTTTTCTTAAGAGCTTGAGCTTAATATATTAATCACCTCACAGTTACCTTCCTTTTCTTGTGGTGAGAACACTTAAGATCTACCTCTTAGCAAATCTCATAATGTATGTAATTATCATTAACTATAGTCACTATGCTGTACAATAGATCTCTAGAACTTATTCATCTTATAACTAAAAATTTGTCCCCTTTTACTGTCTGTTTTCATGAGATTAACTTCTTTAGGTTCCATACATATCATATATATCTGGCTAATTTCACTTAGCCTAATTTCCTCTAGGTTTATGTATGTTTTTGCAAATGACAGGATCTCCTTGTGATAATCATTTCAAAATGTGTGTCTATATTAAAACATTACATTGCATACCTTAAATATATATATATATATTTTTGGTCATTTATACCCCCATAAAGCCACACATAAAAACATCTATAAATAAGCAAAAACAAAAAAAAAAAAACCAAAAAACAAAAAAACAACTTGAGTTTAGAGATGCTCAGAATACCCTTTTATGGTTGCAAACTCTCTTTTGCTCTAGATTGCAGTGCAGTTGCATTTGAGTTCTTGCACATGAGTTAGGATGTTCCTAGAGACTCTATAAATGCAAAATCATTATAATCAAATTTTGGAATTTTAATTTACCTTTTTAGCTATTTATAAAGGTGTTTAATGTGTTTTGGATAATTAAGAGAAACTGGTTTTTATCCTCAACATGAGTAATTTTTATGCCCTGCTAAAATGCACTGCAATTCATGGATAAGATAATTTGAGGCTTTCAAAACCCAAATGGGGTATTTACCTGGGGATGTTCTTGGGGTTATTAGGGGTTACTAGGGAAAGTGGCTGCAGACTTTGGATGTTGCAGCAAGCTAAAACCTTGGGCTCTGCTCAGATGGCCTGCGGTGTTCTGCCTAATGGTGGAATACAAAGATGGCCAAACCAACAGCCTGATGACTATTTTGATTCAGGAATTGGAAGAAGTTATGTTTTTGCAATTTGAGTCTGAGTTAATGGCAGCATTTGCTTCTCATGTAGCTAAGCATGTTAATAAAGCATCCTTTCTGAAACTGATCCAGAAAACAGGCTTCCAGAAGGAAAGAAGAATTCGCTGGAAACATAGTAAGATGCTGCACTCCTAGTGTTGTAAAGAAGAAATTGTTCCATGGGAACTAATTTATTATGAATAAGAGCATATTCTTAACCTTTTATTCTTTGCTGATAGCAACGTTTATGTGTCTGTTAGTTATATATTGTCTTGTGTTTTTAAAAAGAACTTGCCTAACAGTTTGGGTTTCTACTCAGGGTGTAGCCTGTTGTACCCACTGAAGCAAATGGCTTTGATCAGTCCTTCCCTGGTGGCTGGGCTGCATATGTATAAACAGAGGATTATTGAGTGTTGGAAATGAATTCTTTGCTAGTCACGTATTTTAATGAGATTCTTAGAACTGCTTCAAGCTCTGTTTTACTAATTCTACTCCTAGTTCCTTAGAAGGGAATAGACAATTGAGGAAAAAGGGCTTGGGCCATGCTCACTTTTCACACTCCTTGGAATAAAGTTTTGATTTCCATACAGTTCTTCTGAGAAGAGTGAACTGACCCCAAAAGGATTCCATCCTATGTTTTATAAGTAAAACTAAATGAGCATTTTCATATAATTCAAGTAATTAACGTCCATGAGACAAGTCTGTACATGACACAGAAGGGATACAGAGGAAGCAATAATTCTGTTTGCTTGGTACATGGTAGATAGTTTGCTGGATTTAATTCTTGAGGAATTCAGCAAAGGCTTCCTAAGGGGAGCTGTGTCAGATGTTAGGGAGATGGTAGTGAAGATAGAATAGGGAGAGAAGGGAAAACCAGGCAGAAGGACTGAAGAAAGTTTAGATGAGGTGGGATGAGACAGCAAGATGAGTACCAAGAACTCTGACAAGGTCAGCAAACTGGGGGTTGCTGAGCAGAGGGAGGTCACATGAGTAAGGTACTTAGCATAGTGCCTGGCACATAGTAATTGCCCATTAAATGGTAGCTTAAAAGCAAAAGCTGCTTCCCATGATGTGCTGGTAAACGTTTAACAATTGGCTTTCATAATGGATGGGGAAGGAAATTCCTGATTTGTAGTATTTGCAGATTTCTCTGGCATAATTACTCCCACCACGGCCCATTTCAAGCTACCGACATAATTTCTTTTAATGGATAGCTGGGGATTCAGCTTCTGAGCTGGTACAACCTGGTTCCAACAACCACGGACTGCTTCCTTCTTTTGTGTAATCCTTGAAGTCTTTGCAATTCCTCCTTTTATATCTGTGGAGTATTCTCCTCAAGTCACCTCAGCCTAAGCATCAGAAAGTTGACTCAGTTACTAAAAGACACATGGTGTTAATGTGAGGAATATTATTGGAAATAATTGCTAGGCTCTCGGATATGAATTTTGCTTGGGGGCATTTCTAGACTCACATCTTTGGCCAACAGCCACTTGGAGTTTTAGACATGAGGATAGGAACACTTTCTGATTCACAGTTGGGTGAGGGTGGCCCTGGTGGGAGGAACTGATTAATTTGAGTAACTTGTTAGAGCTGGGAGGAAAGATATTTTTCTTAGTTAAAAGATACTAGGAAGTTTTTTTTTTTTTTTTTTTTTTTTTGTGAGTATTTGAGTAGGCAAAGTGTGTGGGAAAAAAGTGAAGAGAACAGTCCTGGATTCTGTGTGATGGAGGAGAGTAAAAAATGAGGACAGAGAAGTCATTAAACCTGCTCTGTGTGGGAGTTTCATGGGGGAAGAGTAATGCAGTAATAGTGAGGAAGCCTCCTGTTTATAGCCACTCACCTAATGTGCTGGCCCTGGTGCTGGGTGATGTACAAACATAATAGTCTATTCCTCACAGTAACCCTAACTCTTGAGAGATAGGTATTCAATCCACTCAGTTACACAAGCTGGAAACTTAGGAATCATCATTGATTATTCCTTATACCCACACATCCTATTTATAATCATGTCCTAATGACTATACCTCCAATTATATTTCAAAGCCATTTGACTCCTTTGTATCTCCCCTACTCATCCTTTTGTAGAGATCACCATCATCATTCCCTTCTTATCTGGTGTCCTGACTCCAAAGTTTATCCTTCATCCATTCTCTTTATGGCAGCCAGAGTGGTGCTCTTAAAAAGTGTATGACTGGCCAGGCATAGTGGCTCACATCTGTAATCCCAGTACTTTGGGAGGCCAAGGTGGGAGGATTGCTTGAGCCCAGGGGTTCCAGAGCAGCCTGGGCAACATGGTGAGACCCTGACTTTACAAAAAAATGAAAGGATTAGCCAGCTGTGGTGGTGGGCATCTGTAGTCCTAGCCTCATGGGATACTTAGGTGGGAGGATCACTTGAGTCCAGGAGTCTGAGGCTGCAGTGAGCTATGACCATGCCCCTCCACTCCAGCCTGGGTGACAGAACAATACCCTGTCTCTAGGGGAAAAAATGTGTGTGGTCTATCGTGTTATTCTTCTGCTTGAACATATTCAATGTCCTTTAGTGTTAAAATCAAGCTCCTTCTCATGATCTAACCCTTAATTACCACTCCCCTTGTTTTCTCAGCTCCAGAACACTTACCTGTCAGTTTTTCAAACATCCAATCTCTTTCCTTTGCCTTTGTCTATAATCTAGTTCACTCTGCTTACTGTTCGCCATTGGGTTCTTTTTCACCCTTGAGGTCTCCATTTAAATGTCACCTGTTAAGAGGCTTCTCTGATCTTGTATTATCAGTAGATTCTTCCCCTTCCCTAGTATTCTTGGCCTCAACACCCTGTTTGTTTCCTTCATAGCATTTCCTAACAATTTGGGTGCTAAAATTTGCTTCCTTGTTTTCAGCTGCCTTACCTAACAGATCATGGATAGGTACCATGTCTTTCTTGTTTACTATGGTTTCTTTAGTCCTTGGCACAGTGCCTGTCATATAATAGATGCTCAAGAAATACCTGTTGAATGAATAAAGAAACTGAGCCATAATCCAGGGTCACCTGGGCGTTAGGTGGTTTCCTCTTACGTCTGGTGAGCATCTAAGCTCATTCTCATTCCCCACTTCTGTGGTACAGTGGGCTGGCGACCCCAAGGTTGGGAGTTGTGGTGGTGGCCTGTGATCTTGTATAGTCTGGACCCAGTCCCAGGGTGATCCTTTTCCTTTAACCATCATTCATTTGTTGATAATTCTCAAACCTGGGTCTACACAACACTCTTTCCTTACCTCCAGTCCATGCTCCCACTGCCAACTGGGCATCTTTTGACTGAATGTTAGAGGCCTAAGAAACAACCTGTACAAAATTGAATTCACCAAATTCTCTTTTTCTGTGTTTTTTATCTCAACAAATAGCACTTTCATGTACTCAGTTGTCCCATGTCAGAAGTCTGAGCATCCTATCTCCAAATCACTCACCCACACCTATCAGTTTGGACATCTGTGTATTCTCTGATTCAGAGCCTGTCTTTCTTTACCTATGATCGGCGATAAGCTCAGGCCACAGTCTCCTTTGACCTCCTCCCTGGCCTCCCTGCTTCAGGTCAGGCCAGCCACAGTACAACCCTAGGTATCCATCTGAAATGCACATTTGATCATGTCCTACCCATCTTAAACCCTTACACTGCCTCTGTGACTGTTCGGAGCAAGGTCAAATTCCTCAGCCCATTAAGTAGGCCAGAGAAGAACATTGCACTAACTTACGCACAGGTTGTGAGGAATTTCTAGGGCAAGGAGCTGAAGAGCAAGACCTGATGCATCACTGGTTCATTCATCGAGAAAGCAGTACCTGGTGCTTCCTCAGTTCTGGGCTCTGTGCCAGTGTTATGTGTCCAGAATGGACAAATGTCCCTTTTTCTTGGCTTGGCTCCTTCTCCTTTATGTCTCCTCTGACCTCTTTTTGTTGGTCATCATCCATTTGTATGCATGCACTCATGCGTGTGTGAATATTTATTCCTCTTAGTTCCTACAACGTATGATTATAGTTAATTACGTGTTCCACAGGCAGCCTAGGTTCCAGGAATTGATCAGTGTTTCTAGATGCATATTTCTGACTCCTAATACATGAAGTCAAAACTAAAGTATGTCATCAGTGTAAAGTCTTGTGAACCCAAACACTAAGAATTTTTGGAAAAATTTGAAAGTATCTAGTTTATCCTTTTGCACACTGCCACTGCCTTTGCCAACAACAACAGTGAACACTTGTTGAGGAAATGGTGAATTGTGAAATATCAGTGGATTGTGAAAATCAGCCGATTGGGTGAAATATCAACCTTTCTTATGTATAATAAGTGGAAGAGTTGTTTCATGAAACTTTAGTTTCTATTAAATATGTGTTGTACAGATTGCTGTTGCTACCATTATTTTGTTCCCCTCTTCTTCACTGTGTACACAACTGGACTACATTTCCTAGATACCTTTGCATGTGCGGTCATGTGACTAAATTCTGGCTAGTGGAATATGAACAAAGGTGGAATATTCCATTTCCAGGCTTGGCCTATAAAGCCCTTGACTCAACTTGTCCCTTAAGTATTTGCTATGGTAGGCCTGTTCTAAAGTAGTTTCAGAAAGCTGTGATCAGGAAGTTTAGAAGCATTTATATTGTCACATTTAACTTTTATATCCCTGTGAAGCAAGCATTATCACCGTTCCCATTTTACAGATACTGAAGCTGAGACATAGCGAGGTTAAGTTACTTGCCCGAGGCCACACACCTATTAATGAGAGGAGCCAGGTTTTGAATTCAGGCCCCTGGGGCTGCAGAGCCGGGGCTTTCCATCATGACAGTTTGCCTTTTCTTAGGATGATGGCTGTATCTCAGGCATGTGCACAGCCAATACCAAGAGCTTTTTTCACACCTGACATGGCTGGAGCTCAGTTTCCAGTTGTGTTTTTTTTAGTTGTTTTGAATCTGTTTTTATAAACACGGACTCTACAGACACTGTGAAAATACTGTTGTGAAATATGACTCTGAAGGCTTCAGAGTGTCATGCTGGGGATTAGCAGTGTTATTCCCAGGGATTCTAATGTGAGTCTGGCTGCCAAAAATCCCTTCCACTGTTTTGGAAAGGACAAAGCGGGGTATAGTCCCATTTATAGGGGCGAAGGGTAATTTCTAACATATGGCTCATGATTTACTATCTTGAAGAAACATTTATCTGTGGCTCAGTAGCTAGGCCTCGTCAAGCCAAAGATGATGAAAGTGTTTATGAGGAATGGACTTGCCAGTTCAATTATTATTTCAAGGGAAATGGCTAACAGGAAAATTATACCATTGTAGTTCTTAGAAGCTAAACTCTAATCGTGTCTTTGTGGATAGGTTGATGGTTTTTAGAGCAGTTTATTCAGTTTCCCTTGTATCATCTCAATAACTCATCTCAAGAAGTTTTGGTCTTTGATATGTTAAAACAAAAAGAGAAGGCAAGAAAGTTATCTGTCCTGTCACTCAGCAGCGAGTTTAGAGGGGAACTGCCTGTGGATACCATTGCCTGGACTTGATGGAAGATGGGCTGTATTTTTAATATACTTAAATTTACCTATTCTGGTGCTTTTCCTTTCAAGATCACAAAAGATATAGTGGGTATTGTCTCATATGTTTAATCAAGATCTCTGTGAGGAGGGAGTGTGGGACGGTTTTCTTACTTTGTCTAATGAGCATGTTGTGTGTACCTTCTGTCGTGTTGCCTTCTGGTGAAGCATGCCCATCCCCTGCCCCACCCAAGCCACCATCTTCCCTGGTGCAGCAGCTTGCCAAGGGGAGGTAGTGGATGCAGCCCTCCTAGGAGTAGCAATAGTGGTGTGGATTGTCTGTGGAAGACCGAGAACAGTAATTTTTGTCTGACTAAAAATCAGTGTGCATGTAGTCTCCTCATGCTTTGGTGTTTCTAAACAATGCAGTGATACAATACTCTGTGCCTTGGTGGGCCACTCCTACTGCTCCCCTGGCCTCCTGTGTCCCCTGCTGTCCCGATGGTCAGGTTTATACAAAGGATCAGGTTATTAGGATTCAATGTTAAGTGCAGACAGTAGACTTCCTCACAGCATGTATGGTATTGACCTATTTTTTTTTTTCTTGTTTTAGAGACAGGGTCTTGCTCTGTTACCCAGGCTGGGGTGCAATCTCGGCTCACTGTAACCTTGACCCCTCAGGCTCAAGTGATCTTCCTGCCTCAGAGTCCCCAGTAACTGGGACTACAGGCACACACTACCACGCCCAGATAATTTTTGTATTTTTTGTAGAGACAAGGTTTCACTATGTTGGCCGGGCTGGTCTTGAACTCCTGGACTCAAGCAGTCCTTCCACTTCGACTTCCCAAAGTGCTGGGATTACAGGCTTGAGCCACTGCACCTGGCCAGTATTGTCCTATTTTAATTGAAGAGAACACACACACACACACACACACACACAAACACATCCCAAAACATACATATATATAGTAGTTCTCCCTTATCCATGATTTTTCTTTGCATTTTTTTCAGTTATTCACAGTCATCATTGGTCAGAAAATATTAAATGGAAAATTCCAGAAATAATTTGTAAGTTTTAAATTGCATGCCATTCTGCGTAGCATGATGAAATCTCACGCTGTCCTGCTTTGTCCCACCTAAGACGTGAATCTTCCCTTTGTCCAGGGTCTCCATGCTGTCTATGCCACCTTCCTATTAAGTCACTCGTAGCATCTTGGTGATCAGATCAATTGTCATGGTATCATAGTGCTTGTGTTCAAGGAACCCTTATTTACTTAATAATGGCCCCAAAGCCTAAGAGCAGTGATGTTGGCATGTTGTTATAATTGTTCTATTTTATTATTGGTTATTGTTGTTAATCTCTTACTGTGTCTAATTTGTAAATTCAACTTCATCATAGGTTTTTATGTATGGGAAATATAATAGTATATACAGGGTTTAGTACTATCTGTGGTTGTAGGTATCTATTGGAGGTATTAGAATGTATTCTCCTTGGATAAGTGAGGACTACTGTACACACATTCATGTAGAAAAGATCTAGAAACATGTCTGTGCCACAGTTATCTCTCATAGTGGGATTAGAGGTAAATTTCAGGTTTTTTTTTAAGCCTGCTGTCGTGCACTGCATAATGATGTTTCGGTCAGCTGTGGGCCACGTATGACAATAGTCCTATAAGACTATAATGGAGCTGAAAAATTCCTATCCCCTAGTGATGACTTAGCTGTTGTAATGCTGTAGCACAATTACTTTAGTTTTAAAAATAAAGTTAGTGTAGCCTAAGTGTACAGTGTTTATAAAGCCTATGGTAGTGTACAATAATGTCTTTGGCCTTCACATTCACTCACCACTCACTCACTGACTCATCCAGAGCAACTTCCAGTCCTGCAAACTCCATTCATGGTAAGTGCCCTATATAAGTAGACCATTTTTCATCTTTTACACCGTTTTTTTTTTTTTTTTTTTTTAAAGAGACGGTCTCACTCTGTCTCCCAGGCTGTAGAGTACAGTGGTATGATCATAGCTCACTGTAACCTCAAACTTCTGGGCTCTGGGTATCATCCTACCTCAGCCTCCCAAGTAGCTAGGACTACAGACATCTGCCACCATGCCTAGCTAATTTTTTTGAATTTTATTTTTTGCAGAGATGGAATTTTACTATATTTCCCAGGCTGGTCTTGAACTCCCTGGCTCAAGCAGTCCTTTTGCCTTGGGCTTCCAAAATGCTGGTATTACAGCTATGAGCTACTGTGCTGAGCCTGTCTTTTCCATCTTTTCTCTTATAAGCACATTGGACATCATTGGATTGGGCCTCGCCGCATAATCTAGGATTATCTCATCTTGAGATCCTTAACTTAATTATATCTGCAAATACCTTTTTTCCAAATGAAGTTAATCCACGGATTCTGGATGGATAGATCTTCTTTTGTGGGGTGGTGGCGGGAAGAGGGGGCACTATTCAACTCACTACACACTCTTCTTTAGTTGTATTCTTTATATGAGTACCTACTGTATGTTGGGTATTTGTTACATGCTATGCTAGGGATATAGCAGGGAACAAAACAGGTGATTGTCTTTAGGGACCTTGTGGCATGATGGAAAAGGTAGATACTAAAGCAATTAATAATTTGATGAGAGCTGATGACTACCTTATTAGACGATCTTCCCAAACTAATTAACCTCCCTGAGTTCCAGTTTATTGGTAGCCCTGTCTAACTCACCAAAAAAGTTATAAAGACCAAATAGGACCATAAACATGGAAATGTCCTTAACCTGTCTATTTTATTGCCATGCTTTTACTCATGCTGTCCCTATGAAATCCAGCGTTTGGGCTGTGGGATTTGGCTTTAGGATTCAAACCGATCACAAGGTTCTAAGACTTTGGGCAAGTGATTTAACCTCTCTGGGCCTCAGGTTTCTCGGTTGCAAAATGGGGATAATAATAGTACTTGCCTCATCAGTTTCTTGTCATGATGAAAATGAGCTCATGCATTGAAAGTTAAAAAAGCTATGCATAAATTCTTCTTATGCAATTAATGAGTACTCATTTTAGGCAATTTAGAAAGTACCAATTTACAAGAAAGAAACTTGGAAATTACTCATGATCTTGCCTACAACTAATTTCTGGTAACATTTTGATTCTTTTTATTTTATTTTATTTTTTTTTGAGACAGAGTCTCACTGTGTCACCCAGGCTTGAGTGCAGTGGCATGATCTTGGCTCACTGTAGCCTCTGCCTCTAGGTTCAAATGATTCTCTTGCCTTAGCCTCTTGAATATCTGGGATTACATGCATGTGCCACCACTCCCGGCTAATTTTTGTATTTTCAGTAGAGACGGGGTTTTGCCATGTTGGCCAGGCTGATCTCAAACTCCTGACCTCAAGTGATCAACCCGCCTCAGCCTCCCGAAGTGCTGGGATTACAGGCAAGAGCCACCACACATTTTGATATATATTCTTTCAGTCACTTTTTTTTTCCACACAGTTTATCTTTTCTTATTAAAACAAGGAGTACACACTGTTTTCTAAACTAATCTTTTCATTTAACCTGTTGTGAACATTTCCCTATATTAGTGAATTTTCTTTCCCAACATCATTAATATAGACTGCCAATCTACCATATACCTGGTTGGTAAATTGATTAAACAGTTATACACAAAGGAAAGTCAAAATGGGGTAGGTAGTTTATGGACAATGCAGCTCAAAGAATTCCTCTGCCTTTGGGACCCTTTTCATTGGGATGATTGCTGGCCTTAGTGGTACTACTTCGTGGGAGACCTTATGGAAAACTGACACCCATGGTCAAATCAGTGTGTTTCTTGTGGACTTGGTTAAGATCTGTCAGTATCCCAGTATCTAAAGATCTTCAGTTCCCCATTGGGCCATTACTGAGGCCAATGGGTTACCTTCTTCAGGCTGAGCTCCATTCCAAGACCCCATTGCCCCTCTCATTGAAGAGAATTCACCTGGTACAGGTAACACAGCATCAAGTCCATCTTACTGCGATTCCCACTCCTGCCTGGGTCCCAGCCTGAGTCTCTTGTAATAGAAAACCGTGGTCTCTGTGTTCAGGGAGGCCTGGGTTTAAATCACATCAGCTGCTCATCAACCCTGTGACTTCAGTAAAATTTCATGAATTCTCTGACCCTCAGTTTTCTCAGCTGTTAAGTGGGGATAATAATATGCCCCACAGAGGATTGATGTAAGGGTCGCTTTAAACTTCTTCTGGAACACTATCGAGTGGAAATAAATGGATAGAATATAAATGAGATTATGTACATTATTTTCCAGGAGTTATTTTACTTATTTAATAGACATTTATCTCATGCTTACTATGTGCTAGACCCTGTTACAACTATTAACCTCATTTTAAACATGGATGGAGCTTAAAGAAGTTAACTACATTTAGCAAACAGTGGGGAGTGTCAACCGAGGGTGGGAACCTGTGGAGTCATGTTAGAGCGTGGAGTGCCACATTCTGCCCAACCCTCCCGGAGATCCTGTGGGAGACATAACTATACTCATGCATGAAGAATGTTGGAGAGATGTAGCTAATAATGGCTAAGAGGAAACGCTGGAGATTGAATCTGAATTGTGTTATTTTAGGTCAGTCACTTAGTTTTCTCAGTTTCCTTGCCTGTAAATGGGAACAACTGTGAAGATTAAAGGACGTAGAACATGTATATTTAACATGTACCTGATACATGGAAACTATTAGTACCTGAAATATTGACTATAGTTATCAGTGTTCTAATGGAAATAAAAGCAAAGTACAGGATGGGAGGAAAGAATTGAGACATTTGTGCACAGGTGTGTGTATGTGTCCTATGCAGTAGATGAGATTTGAACTCACCTGAGTTCATGACTGAAGGGAATGTAATAGGAGGGACCCCCTGGGTAGGTGTGAACCTGGAGTCTGGGTTGGGGGAGTGTAGGTGGGTGAGTGTGACTGCAGTCAGGGGAACATCAGGGCAGCTAACTGGCCGGGGATGAGATTGGAGGGTGATGTGCAACATCTTTCTAGGAAATGGTTTTCTGTCTTGGGTTTGAGACAACAATGCAACCTTATTTCATCTACCTGCCCATCTGTTCATCTATCCTTCATCTGAGCACTTAGGCAAGTCACTTCACCTCTCTGGACCTTATTCCCCTCATCTGTAAAATAAGGTTAATCGCAGGATCTCATGGAGTTGTGAGTGAAAGTTGTATAAGAGAGGTCATGAAGAAGACCTAAACCAGCTCAGGCATAGAGAGGACACTTCGCGATGGGTATTAGGTGCTGTTATTTCAGCCGTGTGCCAGAGGGTATGCTGCATGCTGGGGAGCTAGGTCAGAGACTCAGACAGTTTGCAGTGTACCTCCTCCAGAGGTAGTACCTGGCTCAGGACTCTATACCTCTTGCTGCAACACTGAGGCCTGGCATGTTTTCTCTGGACCCCCTGAGAACAACAGCTCTCCCCTGTGTTTCCCTCCCACTGCCTGCCTACCTACCTCTGGCTACCAGCCTGCCTAGCAAGATCTCTTCCAGGGCCTCCCCTTGGCCAGCTCTGCCTGTGCCTGGACTCCACCTGTGCCCTTCTGCTCAGGTTGCCTCTCTGTTACATTTTGCCAAAGAGACCACCTGGCATCTTGGAGCAACCTCTCTTTGTGACTATTCCTGGCTCCCTGTCAGGATACACACCCCTTTTCTAGCACCCTGCTCTTCCTGCATTGACGTATCTTGGTGCCCTCTGTACTCCAGGCTGTTATGAGGGTGTTAGCTTTTCACTTGGGTCATACTATTAAATAAATGTTAAATAGCTAACACTTGGCTAGGTGCAGTCACTCACACCTGTAATCCTAGCACTTTGGGAGGCTGAGGTGGGAGGATCTCTTGAACCCAGGAGCTTGAGAACAGCCTAGGCAACACGATGAGACCCCATCTCTACAAAAATAAAAAAAATTATTTGGGTGTGGTGGCATGCACCTGTGGTCCCAGCCTCTTGGAACACTGAGGTGGGAGGATCACTTGAATCCAGGAATTTGAGACCAACCTGGTCAACTAAGCAAGACCTTATCTCTACAAAAAAATTTTAAAAAATTAGCAGGGTATGATGGCATGCACCCATAGTCCCAGCTTACTTGGGAGGCTGAGGTGGGGGGATCGCTTGAGCCCAGGGAGGTTGAGACTGCAGTGAGCTATGATCGTACCACTGTACTCTAGCCTGGGCAACAGAGTGAGACCCTGTCTTAAATAAATAGACAGATAGCTAACACTTATTGAACTATGTTCCAGATACTCTCCTGGCACCACTGCTGCCTGGCTTTACACCTGGTAACCACTTCATTCTCACAAGCCAATGAGGTGGGTGCAGCTGTCATCCCCATTTACAGATGAGGCTGTGAGCCACAGAAAGGGCTAGCACCCTGCCCAAGGTTTCACAGCTTGTTGATGGCAGAGCCAGAAGAGGTTTGCAAATAAAATGTTCAAAAGTCAGTAATTATACTTACATGTTTTATAGGAGAAAGGGACCACTGTTACCAGAGATGTGAAAAAATTCTACAATCCCTAATTCCATTTCATTTTTTAGATACAGCCTTTAGGGATCCCTTTCTGGCAGCCTTAACAATTTTGTTGCTTAGCCTCATACTTGAGGCCTGGCTAAGGCGTTATATTCATGCTAAAGATGAGCCATTTTGAACTATAAAACTCACTAGTGCCACCTGTCTCAGTCCTTGGGCTTTCATGTGTTGTCACTTATGTCAGTCCTTTTGCTTCAATTTTCCTCTGATTTTAATAACATAATAAACGCAAATGCAATAAAATATTCCAGAGTTGCTTGGACCTGGCTGCAGAGATTAGATGGTGAGGTTTTTGAGCAGGTGGAGGGTTGGCTTGCAGAGAGTACTAGCGGGTTGTGTTCACCATCTGATACCCTAAAGCTCCAATTCCATACATGGATAATGGTTTAAAAGGCTCCATGTGTGGTGCCCGCAAGCCAAATGTTGGAAAGTTCTACGGGGGATGCCAAGAACAACCCTCACAGAAGGCAATTCTCTAGGGGGATTGGCCAGGACTTGTTCATTGTGAGCCCCTTGATACAGAACCCCTTACCTTGTCCCACACATTTATGGACACATCACTTCTGATTGAGGAGCATCTTGGTTTGATGCCGAACAGCATCATACACAGCTGTTCAAATCCTGACCAGATTTTCAGCTGCTTGAGTAGACCCAGAAGAATGGACTCAACAGATTCTGCTGTTGTCAGGCTGCGTGTGAAATGGCCAGTTCTTGACACCATATATTAGAACAATTAGAAGATAGTGCTTTTCCAGAGAAGAGTTGCCAGGATGGTTCTTATTTGGGCTCTTGCATTCTATCAAGAACAGCTGAATAACCTAGAGGTATCTCATGTAAAGAAGAAAAGTCCTCAGAAGAGAGCAGTGGTCTGGCTTCCCATATTTGGAGAACGATCTTATGAAGAAAGAAATAGATTCATTCTGTGAAGGTTGTACTGTGTAGCTGTCAAAAGCTTGACTGATCTTTGGAGAATGACAAATGTGGGCCCAAACCTCAGTTTTGCTTTCCAGTGGCCTGGTCTTAGGCTACTCCATTATCCTCTTCAAGACTCTGGTTTTCTCCTGAAAACTGGAGATAAGATTGGTGCTTACCTCCTAAGTTTGGGGTGTGGGTTGAATGAAATATTTAATGGCAAATTGTTAGCACAATGCTTGGTGCATGGCAAGACCTTGGTGAATGGCCAGTTTAGATATTATTAAATTTTGTATAATGAAGAACTAGACCAAAGAGGGGAGGGTCAGACAGAGCAGATTTTGGCTTAACATTTATAAGGAGAGAACTTTCCAACTATCAGAGCTGCATCATGGAGGCATGACTGCCCCAATCTGAAATCTTTCAGGCTTCAGCCCAGTGACCCCCATCAGGGATGTGAAAAGATTCAGGACCCGCTCGACCCGCTCGTTCCCATGGTGCTTTCCAATTCTGTGAGCCCTCAGCATTTTATACTACAAGGACTCATTATAGACTAGTGTTTGAAATGAAAATCTGCAGTGAAAGAAAGACCATGCCCTTTTCTGTAAAAATGTCACCACCACCACTGCCGCCGCCACCACTGCTGCCACCACCACCACCACTGTGTTCTCTCATGGTCTGAAGTGTGGCACGTGTCTGCAGGCAGGGAAGTTGTCTGCGTAGGAGCCGCCCTCTGCTCCTGCGATCTGCAGCCATCTGGACCATGGGGGTGTGCAGGGAACATGCTGTTGATTCATATGCCATCCCCTGCTGGCATCTCTAAAATGGGCCCTCTGGCTGGAGCTGTGAAGCAGTCAGACCCTCCCTCTCCCACGCCTTCTCCAAGTACTCGAGAGAGAAAGGGGTGTGAGGGAAGATGTGTAAAGATCCAGGAATGTGGAAACATGTTTGGGTGGCTCCTGAGGGCAACTGGATGGAGAGCCAGAGGCTTTCTTCAATAAAGTTTTAGAATCTGGGACTCAAAATATGATGCCCAGAAGGATGGCTCTCAAGTTGTGTTCAGAAGAGCCTTAGAGTTCCAAGAAGATACCTCGGGGTCCTTGCAGTGGACTTAGTGGATGGGTGCCAGGCCCTTTCCTCCCCCTGTCACCCTATTAATCAGAGCAGATCCACTTCTTTCCTCTTCCTGTTGCCTCTGCCTGGACCATGTTCCCCATATGTGTTTGTGTGCTGGTTCCTGCTCATCCTTCAGGTCTTGGTTTGAGTGTCATCTCCTTTGGGGGACCTTGCCTGACTGCCAGCTTAAAGTTAGAGGAGGATGATAACAGTGGGAAACACAATGCCTTAATTGGTACTACACTTTAGGACTAGCAAGTTGAGATTTATACCACACGTTTGGGAGGCAGACCTCATATGGATCCTATAATTCCCTCCCCCATCATTCTCTATCTCAGCATCCTCTTATTGCTGTTGTTTGTAAAGCACTTATTACGTGTATACATTTACAATTTTTAATTTGTTGATGTACGTATTTGTGACTGCTGTCTTCAACAGACAGTAAGCCTCATGATGGTAGTGGCCATTCTGTCTTAATTCCTTCCTGTCTGCAGGACCTGTAACAGTGTCTAACAAATAGTAGATGCTTAATTAATTTTAGTGTGTGGGTGTGTGTGTGTGTATGCATGCATCTCATTTGGGGACAAAACAAGCTTGAAGGTTTATACTGCTAAAATAAGTTTTAAAGCCACTTACCTAAAACAAAAATAATGGAGTCCTACTCTATTCACTCCATGCTGGTTCAGATAAAACCTGGAGTTCCGTGTACAACCTCTGAATCATAGATTCTAACAGATGCTCATTTTGCCCAATTCAGACCCCTAGCAACCCTTTTGCCGGGCAGATGCACCGGTGGCTGTGAGTGCTGTTGCGAACAGCTCATACCTGTGACCTTTCCTGGAAGTGTACCTTTCATGACTAGAATTGCCAAATGTTTTCCTGTCCAGAAGTGCTGGGGGAGCTCACAGGCAGGGGTGGCCCCGTTGCCTCAGGGGGAACAGACTCTGCAGCATAGCTTACTCTCTAGAGCTCCCTGCAAGTCCAGGCTCAGGTTAGATTTCTTATACAACACCCTTGCTTAACTTCCCTGTCTTCTTTATATGGCATCTTTCCCTCCCTTAAAGCTTTCCTGAAGAGCCCTCTCTTAATAAACCACTTGCATGAAATTCCCTTTCTCAGGCTCTGCCTCTCAGGAATTCAACCTGAGACATAGAAGTAGACTAAGGTAAGTGACCCAGGGGTTGCTGATAGCATCTGATATCATGCCATATAAGAAACAGTAGGACTGGCTGGGTACGGTGGCTCACACCTGTAACCCCAGCACTTTGGGAGGCTGAGGTGGGCGGATCATCTGAGGTCAGGAGTTTGAGACTAGCCTGGCCAACATGGTGAAACCCCATCTCTATTAAAAATACAAAGATTAGCCAGGCATGGTGGCAGGCACCTGTAATCCTAGCTACTCAGGAGGCTGAGGCAGGAGAATCACCTGAACCTGGGAGGCAGAGGGCAGAGGTTGCAGTGAGCTGAGATCACACCATTGCACTCCAGCCTGGGCAGAAAGAGTGAAACTCTGTCTCAAAAACAAAACAAAACAAAACAAAAACCAACAACAACAAAAGGACGCTATAGTAAGAAAGACATTGGACTTGGATACTATTATTATCGGAGATGAACCTGATTTGTTCTTTATGCCCTTGAATGAGTAGAACAAAGGCCAGTGTATGGAAGCTTCAGGGGAATTTATTTCCTCTCAATGTAGAAAAAAAACTCTCCAACAGGGGAGGGCAAAGGAGAGATTAACCATTCAATATTAGTTTCCTATTGCAGCCGTGACAAATTACCACATGTTTAGCAGCTTAAACAACACAGATTTATTAGCTCACAGGTCAGAAGTGTCCTGGTATAGCACAACTCAACTGGACTTTTTGCTTCAAGTTCTACAAGGTCAAAATTAAGTATCATCAAGGCTGTGCCACCCCACCCCCCGCTTTTTTTTAAAAAGGTTCTTGAGATGAATATGCTTTCAAATCATTTAGGTTGTTGGCCAAAGCCACTTCCTTGCATTTGTAGGTCCAAGGTCCTGATTTCCTTGTTGGCCATCAGCTGGGGGCCACCCTGAACCCTTAGAGGCTTCCTATGGTTCTTGCACATGATGTGGCCCCTACATCTCAGAATCAGCAATGACACATCAAATCCGTCTCACACTGAGGATCTCTCTGACATCCTCATCTGCTGCTTCTCTTTCTGCCTCCAACCAGAGAAAATTCTCAGCTTTCGAAAGGTACATGTGATGAGATTGCAATCACCCAGATTATCCAGGATAATCTCCCTATTTTAATGTCTGTAATCTTAATTACAGATGCAAAGCCTCTTTTGCCATATAACATAACATATTAGTAAGTTTTAGAAATAGAAAGTGGACTTCTTTTTCATTCTGCCCACTACATTTCACCCTCTGACTCCCAAAGATTCACATTCCTCTCAAATAAAAAATACGTTCACCACATCCCAAATCTCCAAAGATCTCATCCCGTTGCAGCATCAACTCAGTCCGAAATCTCATCTAAATTTCATCAGTTCAAAAGTCCCATTGTCTAAATCACTTATATATGGATGAGGCTCTGGGTATAATCCATTAAATACCACTCCTGGGGACATAATTTCTCTCTTTTAGTGGGCTTGCAAACTGAAAGAAACAAGTTACCTGCTCTCAATAGATAATGGTGGTAGAGGCATAAGATAACAGTTACAGATGAATATAATTTTCAAATAGGTAACAAGTAAGGTAAGATGGAGCCACTGGTCCACTTCAGTTTTAAAATTCAGCTGGGAAATCCATGAGGTTTTAAAGTATGGGAATAGTACTCTGTGATTCTTGCCTCTGTGCTCAAAGCCTACAGCACCCAGTTTTTCCAACTGTTCTCTCACCCCAATACTAACCAGGCCCAATATTGCTTAGCTTCTGAGACCAGATGAGATGAGATACATAGGCTGACGTGAGTGACCAGGACACTGTGTAATATAAGAAATAGAATAATGACTCTTTAATAAGAAAAACTTTGTACTAGAAAACTGTCACAGTGGGAGATTGGTCCAATTTTTTTTTTATGTCCCCAAATGAGAGGGACAGAGAACAGTGCATATAAGGTTCAGGGAGGTGTATTTTAGCTCAGAAATGGAGTTCAACAGAGGAGTGCAAAGCTGGTTGAAGATTAACCACCCACATGTACTCTTCCATGAGGTTTTCCAAAGTCGTTCTTCCCTCATCAGGCCTGGATGCTTATTTTGCCTTCTTTCTCATGGTATGTCATTCAAAATGGGTGGGGTTCTATCACAGAACTGAGAAGCCATGAGTCAGATTTAGATCCCTGTTAAAAAACACTAGATGTTTGCAGAGGATGAAGGGACCGCAGATAGCAATGTTTGTAATTAAAAGAGCGAGTTTAGACATCAGACTGACAGTGCTTGTACTCTCAAGTCTTACCACCCTTGCAGTCTTGGGCATGTTACCTAACTCTGTCAGCCTGAGTGGCTGCACCTTTTCCATGGGGTGGTAAGTCCCATGCAGTGGATTGCTGTGCAGAGCAAATCAGGCACTAGATGGGAAGCATAGACTTTACATATGATAGTCCTTGTGTAAGTTATAGCTGCTGTTGTTATTGTTGAAATGAACATTTGTGGTCTTATATTCCAGGAAATATATTCCCTTTTCCATTAGACAGTCAAGTTCCTTGAGACCTGGGATGGTGTTTCATTTATGTTTGCCGTCTCTGCATTGCTTAACATGTGTTAGGTGTCCAATAATTATTGAACTAAATAACTACATTTTGTTATTTCTCCCTATGACATTGCCAACATAACACAACTGGCCAAATATTAATAGAATTTCATTCTATTAATTTCCGTGGTTTCCAGGACCATAGCATCTAAAGGACCAAGATGAATCTGTGAAAAAATCTTTAATGCAGATTCAGCAAAAGGAGCACATTATCCATTAAAACAAATTAAAGAAAAATGTACATGTACAGAGATTCAGATAGCATAGTTTTAGGCTCCCAAATGTCCATTTACTTGTGACAGCTGAAAACTAATTTACCAATAACTTCGTACTGTATTTATCTATTTCCATGGAAACTGTTTCCCTGTCTCTCTAGAATTTGAAGCCTTCTGTGTAAGACGAATATCTTTATGAGAATCTACATGGCCTTATACATTCTGCCCCCTCCGCAGCCCTTACCTCTTGTATCTCATCTCTCAGCATTCTCCTCAGCATTCTTTCCACTCCAACAACCCTGGGAAACTTGCTGTTCTCCAAATCCTCTAGGCATGACATCACCCCACTGAGAATGCATGCACTTGAACATAAGCTCCGTGGAGGCAGGTATTCTCTGTGTGTCCTACCTGGCAAATAGTGGGCTTTTGGTAACTGAAAATTATTCAATTAGATACAATGGCAGTGCATTAATGCTAGCGAATGTCAGAGCACAGAACAAGGGGGCAGGGAAGGTGTTCTGCCAGGCTGCCTTGTTTAATGTGCTGTCAGGAACACTAATAATCATTAAAGAGCAAAAACAGTCATAAGGATACATTTCAATGATGATTGTGTACTGTGTGTCAGTCCATATGTTTATCCCAACTTCTCTACCTGATGAGATAGCCATGACATCCATGAGGAAACTGAGTATTAGAGAAAATCCAGTAACTTGCCCAAGGTCATGCACCCAGGAGGTGGAGAGGACAGGATCTTACTCTAGAGGATGAATTTAAAGATTTTATGAGCTTTATTTTCCAAATAGTGAGGTTTTATTTTCAACTTTTATTTTTAACTTCTTGCTTTATTGTGCATGGACGAAGAATGTAGCTTGTATATTAACTTCTGCCTTTTGGAATCCACCTGAGATTTTCCTTGGTGACTGGGTATGGGCTCAATCTTTAAATATTTCATTGAGTCTTAAAATGGAAGTTTCTGGATCCAAAGTTCAGTGTAATTGTCTATTAATTTAGGCTTATTAATTCTACTATGTAAATATTTTAGGTTATTATTTATAAATGCTTGGTCAAAGATTGAGATGGATATTAATATTTGAAAGTGATTCTGTTTTTGTTTTTTGTTTTTTGCCCCACTTCTCCTGTGAGCCTAACCATGTTTGCCTTTTAAGTTTTAATATCTAACATGGACATCAGTCTCAGACAACTGCTGTTATGATAAAATTCTTTCATTTTCAAATACTGAAGAAAAGAATAGGAAATGAGACTGAATCAAAGGAGAAGTAGGGAAGTGACTATAGTGAAATAAGCCCATGGAGGCGTAAACTTCAAATATCAACTCAAAGCCAAGTGGTGAAACGGGGTCAGTGTAGCGAGGCGATTAGGAGCAGTGGCTCTGGAGTCAGGCTGCCTGGGATAAATTTCTGCAGTACAGTTCAGTAGGTTTTCTTGGGCAAGTTAATAACTTCTCTGTTTCTGTTTCTTCAAGTGAAAAATTGTGATAATAAAATGGTGATAATACCTACCTAGGGAGGTTATTTTGAGGATTGAACACATTAACATTTATTAAATACTTAAAAGAGTGCTTAGCGCATAGCAATGTGTAAGTAACTGTTAGCTATTATCATCCTTCACAGCAGACTCCTTTTGGTCAAAAGTACTGTAGGACTTCCAGGCTTATACGTACAGTGTCATTTGTTCTGTTTCATTTAATCAATCCATCAGTGTTTGTTTATTGAGCTCCTACTGTTGGCAGGCACTGTGTTAGGTACTGGGAGTGTAATGGGCACAGAGTTACTGTGCTCATGGAGTTTACCACTCCATGCTATACACAGACATGGATTAATTAATTTTATAAATTAGTGTAAAATTGTGGCCATGTTCAATGACATGGAGGAAAAGTACACAATGCTATGAGAGTCTATGTGAGGGTATGGAATGTTAGACTAGTCTAGAGGGTCAGCTGTTGACCTTCCTGTGATATATTTGCAATGTATGGCTGCGTAACACATTGCCGCAAAGTTAATGGATTAAAACAACAAATCTTTATTATCTCACAGACTCTGTAGGTCAGGAATTTGGCAGTTGCTTAGCCGGGTAGTTCTGGCCCAGCGCCCCTCATGAGGTTGCAGTCAGTCTGTTGGACAGGGCCATAGTCATCTGAAGGCTTGAATGGGACTGGATGATCCACTTCCTTGATGGCTCATTCACATGGCTTTTGGCAGGAGGCCTCAGTTCCTGTCACATGGGCCTCACCATAGGATGTCTTGATATCCTCATGACGTGGCAGCTGCCATCTACCAAAACAACTGATCCAAGAATATGAGCAAGAAAGAAGCCATAATTTCTTTAAGCCTAGGCCTCAGAAGTCAAACATGTCACTTCCACCTTATTCTATTCATTAGAAGTAAGTTACTGAGTCCAGTCTACAGTGAAGGGGAAGACATTTAGGCTTCACCTTATAAAAAGAATGCTGAAGAATTTGTGGACATATTTTAAACTACCCCCTGAGGGGTAATTATTTTTCCTGAGATTGGCTAGTATGAGTTTTGAAGATATCCTAGACCAAGGGTTGACAAACTTTTCTATAAAGGGCCAGATCGTAACTATTTTCAGCTTTGCAGGGCCATATGTTCTCTGTCACAACCACCCAGCTCTGCCATTGCAGCATGAAAGCAGCCATAAATAATGTGGAAATCAATGTGCATAACAGCGTTCCAATAAAACTTTATTTACCAGAAGAGATGGTGGGCTGGATTTGGTCTGTGGGCTGAAGTTTGATAACCTCTATAGACAAAAGGGAATAAAAGGGTGGAGTATTATTCCAGACGGAAATAACAGTATGTTTTAGAAAGAAGAGAATTATTGTGCATTTAAGATACCTAAAACACACTTGGTTCTCCACCCCTCCATGTACTGAGAGGTTTATTGAAACACTATTTGTAATGGAAAAAAGAGTAGGAAACACTTATTTATAGAATTACTTATTTAATATCATTGATAAAGTTTGGAAACATAAATATTATTGAGGTAAAAACCAAAATGCAAAAAAGCTTTGTGCAATAGACAGTTGGTATTTCTGTAAAAAACAACATACTGTATTGTTAGCTTTATATTATTTATGAGGACATAAATATGTAATGAAAGCACAAAAACATGCATGAAAAAGATAGACACCAACTTCAAGATGATGGTTACTCTCTGAAAGGATAGAGGTGGGAAAGATTGTAGGTCTTCAACAATTTCTGTTTTAGAAAAACTTTTAATTATGGTAAAATACACATGATATAAAATTTACCATCTTAACCACTTTTAAGTGTACAGTTCAATAGTGTTAAGTATATTTACGTTGTTGTACAACCTATCTCTAGGACTTTTTCATCTTGCCAAACTGAAACTCTGTACCTGTTACACAACTCCTCATTTCTGCCTATCACCACCCCTGGCAAGCACCATTTCACTTTCTATTTCGATGAGTTTGTCTACTCTAGATACCTATCATAAGTGAGATCATGCAATATTTGTCTTCTTGTGACTGGCTTATTTCACTTAACACAATGTCCTTGAGGTCTGTCCATGTTGCAGCAAGCATTAAAATTTCTGTCCTTTTTATGGCTGAATAATATTCTGTGGTACGTTTACATGGCATTTTGTTTATCATTCATTCATCTATGGACATTTGGGTTGCTTCTACCTTTTGGTTATTGGGCTAATGCAGCTATGAACTTGGGTGTACAAATCTAAAGCAGAGTTTCGACAAAATAAATGACTGATTAAACAGCACACTGTGCAAATATAGTAACCTGAGGCTCTTCTCTCCTCCTATTCTTCCACAGCACATTCTAGTTAGACTTTCACTCCTGCCATCCCCCAAACTGCTCTAGTTGAGGTCACTAATGACCTTGACTAAGTCCAGTGGTCAATTCTCTGACTTCATCCTATTGATCTCTGAGTGGCAATTGATATGATGGCCATGCTCTCATTATGGACACAGCTTCTTCACTTGATCTCTAGGATGCCATGCTCCTCTTTCTCTTCTTACTTCACTGGCTGTCCTTCTCAGGCTCCTTTGCTGCTGCTCCTCACTTCCTGACCCTTCACTCTTGGAGTACCCCTGTGCTCAATACTTTGATATCTCTTCTTTCTATACTCAGTCCCTAGTTGATTCATCTAGGTTTTAAATACTGTCTATTCACTAATCCCAAAGTTGTCATTGTAGTTCTTACTTCTCCCCTCAAATCTAGACTCATCTATTTGATCACCTACTCAGCATCTTCACTTAAATATCTAATATCATTACAAACTTAACACATACAAAACCGAAACTCTTAGTTCCCATAACTCCCACCTTTCCTTCCCAATCTTCCCTATCTTGGTAGTCCACTTCTATTCTTCCTGTTGTTCAGGCTAAGAGCCTTAGAGCCATCTTTTGCTTCTCTCTTTAGTCCTCAGGCAATCTATCAGGAAGCCAAGTCTGCCTCATGTTCAAAACATATCTAAACTCAACTTCTTCTCCTTGCCTCCACTCTGCTTCCATGGTCCAAGGTTCTATCATGACTTGCAGGAGTTATTCCGGTTACCTCTAACTAGCCCCAGTGGGTCTGTCCTTATCACCACCACCCTGAAACCATGCTGCAATACAACATTGGGAGTACTCCTTTAAGAAAGTGCCTCATATCATGGTTTGCCTTTGCTCAGACCTTCCAATATCTTCCCGTTTTTCTCAGAGTGAAATCAATGTCCTCACGACAGACTCCAAATGTGGAGCTCTTCCTCTCATTCCCACCCACCCCTGCACTTCTTTGGCTTTCTACTTTCCCCATCCCTCATGCAACTTCAGCCACACACTTAGCCTTCACTGTTCTCTCTGCCTGGAATATCTACACTGCTTGTTCCCTCATTTCCTTTAGATGAAGATTGTCCAGTCAGTGGCCTACGGGCTGCATGCTACCAGAACGGCTTTGAATGCAGCCGAACACAAATTCATAAATTTTCTTAAAACATTAAGAGATTTTTTTGTGACTTTTTTTTTTTTTTTTTTTTTTAAGCTCATCAACTATCATTATTGTTAGTGTATTTTGTGTGTGGCCCAAGACAATTCTTCTTCCAGTGTGGCCCAGGAAAGCTAAAAGATTGGACACCCCTGCTTTAGATCTTTGTTTAAGTGTCACCTTTTCATGAAGCTTTCTCTGACTACCCTATTGAAAGTTGTAACTGATCCGTGCCTCCCTAGTATTTCCCATTCTACTTCTCTGATTTATTTTCCTTTATAACATTTATAACAGTGTGGTTTAGTCTCCTTTTAAAATTATCGTGGCTTTTCCACCACTGGAATCTGGAATTAAAAAAAAAACAAACAACTATGAAGGCTGGGATATTGGTCTGTTTGGTTCACTGCTGTATTTCTTGTATCCCCCATATCAAATTATTATTTGAGCATCTGAATCTCCCATGTCTTAAGACTGACATGAGTTGATGTTTGAGATTATAGTGTTCCTTTCCTGTTGATTCCTCCAATTGGTGTTGGTCCATAATAGTGGCAATTTTAAAACATGTCTTCAAATTCTTTGGCACTGCTTCCTTTAGGAAGCAGGCTTGTGACTGCTTCAACAGAGCATGACAGAAGTGGTGCTATAGGACTTTCAAGGTTAGGTAATAAAAGGCCATGTAGTTTCTTGCTCATGTGCAAGAAACTTACCTAGAATTCATGAGCATAATACAATGGTGGCGGTCTGATGCCATTAAGTTTGGGGTGGCTTATTATACAGTGATAGATTTCCAGAACAATAATGGGAAAAAGCCAGATAAACATAATAATTACCTTTGGAATGAAAGTTAAGTTTTTAATTGTTGTTATTATTATTATTATTTGGTCTGTTGAAGAAAGTATGTGGTGTGTGTGAACATTATTCTGCCAGGTTCATCTTGGAAGCTAGTGTCCATCCAGATTAACTCACTAGACTCTAGACTCTCATTAATGCTAAGAAGTATCATTCTGATGAACCACTTGAGATTTCATGCTCAAAATTCTAGGCTCTTCATATATTTTCATGTTGATCAGCTGAAGGAGCTAGCAATTTTGCACTAGCTAAAGCCAACCTTGTCATGAAATTACAGGAAAATATATAATATGGGGATTGATGTCACTGTGAGATATTAAATTTTGTGATGCTGCCAATTTTCTTCTCTTATTTTTTTCTGTTGTTTTTAAAAGTGAGAATGGGTGGGACTAGAAATACCAACCGGAGGTCCTCATTTCAGAGTCAGCTGTCTATTAAAAATCTGGATAGTCTCAGAGCTGGAAGAGCATTAGACACCTATTCATAAAGCTCCTGATTCTGTGGATCAGAGAGGGGAAACAGCATACCCAAAGTCTCATGCTGGGACTTCAGGCTCCTGACTTTTGACTTCTAGTACAGTGCTCTTTCTTCTCAATAAGTGGTTCTCAGCCCAAAGTCTGGTTCAAAGGTAAACTTCTGGGGTGCTGATCCAGGCTCTGTGAACCAGCTGGCATGGTGCACACCATTTTGCTTGTATGTGCTTTTATGTCCATTTCCAGAGAGAATCCACTCCTCCCATTTGATTTTTACAGAGATGTGTGACTCAGAAAAGTTTAAGTACCATTGCACTTCATGATTTAATAATATTGTCATGTGAAAACTATCACAGTAAGTTAAATCTTATACTCATTCATACCTATATGAGAGGACATCAAATTCTCCTGGGGAAATTCATTAATTGTTTAGGATTAGTGCATAATGGGTACATCTCTCAGATGGTTAGGGGCAGTTGGAGCCTCCAGCAACCAATTCATCCTACTGTCTGTTTAGAAAATTTGGCAAGCAATCACACGTTAAAATCACTTTGGTGATTCAAAAGCAACAAACAATACAGGACTAATAAGGTATTATTTTGCCTTGCAGCCTTTGCAGTTCTTAAAGCAGAGAGAACTGAGATCTCTGTAGATAAAGCCTGAAAACTTATAGGCTTAACTTAATAGAAGTTTATGTTTACTTCATATCACCATGCAATGTAGGTCTTCAGCAGCCTTTCAAATGATGTTTCAGAAATGTGGGCTTCTTTTATCTTGAGGCTACACTGTCTTCTTGGATATTGAAGTCCTTCACTTCTAGCTAGTCATCACACAGCGGGGCCTGTAGTAGGGTGGGGGGAGGGGGGAGGGAGGAGGGATAGCATTAGAAGATATATCTAATGTAAATGACGAGTTAATGGGTACAGCACACCAACCTGGCACATATATACATATGTAACAAACCTGCACATTGTGCACATGTACCCTAGAACTTACAGTATAATAAATAAAAAATAAATAAAAAATAAAAACAGGTGTTCAAACAAAAGAAAAAGAGGGAGAGTTGAGGACCAGTTAGGAAGTTTTTATGGAAGTTGATTGAGTTGCACATTTCTAACCACATTCCACTGGCCAGAAATAAGTCCCATGGCCCCATCTAGGTAGTGGTTGTGGGGCCTCCTAGCAACAACTCTATAGTATGGAAGAGGAGCACAAACCTTCCTTGGGCAACTGGTCCTCTGCCACAGAGTGAGTATTATAATAATCCCAAATCTCAGAGATAGGCGAAGTGTTTGAGATGGGATTTTCAGACAGTCCATGTTGTCTGGATATAGATTACAATTTTCATTTACCTGACACCTTAGGAATCAAGGTGATCCTCATAATCTATGAAGTCAGGGTTGAAAAATATTGTAATTAAGAAAATTACAATTCTTGGATAATTGGAGATTTTATTTTATTTTTAAAGGAGTGACACAGAGGGTAAGGGACCAATCTGGATTTTTAGCTGGTTTGTATTATAATATAATTTGTATAATTATAGCAAAGAGAACTCTGTTTCCATTTTTGCATAACTATTGCTACAAGTTTAGCTTTTTTATTGCATGTTTACCCTTAACAATGTTTTTGTGTTTGGCAGAAATTACAGCAGCACCTGCCTCTACCCTGGGATTTTTATTTTCACTGTGTTGCTTAGTCGTTTCTTCATTATTTTTTTCTTGTTTTATACAAGCTTAACCTCTCTCTTCAAGTTATAATTTTCATTCTGGAACTTGGAATTGTTATGGTATGAAATTATTATGAATTGCATTCCTGGCTTTTAAAAAGATGATTTCAGTGCCACTTGGCATCAGAATGGGTGATCTGTGAAATGTATTTCTTCTAACAGTTGCTACAGAGAAACTCTGACAAGTGCCTTACTTTTTGTTTTCTTGTCTATGAGTTTTTATTGGTCCAGTGAACTCCAGCAATCTTGGAAGTAATGTTGAGGACCAAGTAGATTTTTTCTTTGTATAGGTTGAAATCTCATAGGATCCACCCAATGCTATGTTGGCACTGGGTTGTAGTGACCCATGAAAGCTGGGAAAAAACCATATATTGATTCCAAATTGATTGGAAACTTGTTCTAATAACTAAAGTTACAAATTAAATATACAAACACACAATTAAATAGATTACATTAAAAGCTCATAATTTCCTAATTTCTTATTACACTTTACTATTATCTAAGATCTTGAGGTTGTTACATTTATTGTGTCTGTGTGGTAGAAAATGCCATACAATGGGGGGTACTATTGTGTCTCCCTTCCCAAGTCTGCATTCAGGGATGCCACTTGGGTAGCTTGATATTGGCCATGGTAGGTGCAGGTTTTTAAAATTTCCAGCAGCCCACTGTGCTCACCATATACAACATCTTCATTTGGTAGTGCTGAGGCTTGAATGAGACAAGCAGTGCTAGGAACATCACAGATGCTCAAAAAGGACAGCTGCCTTAAGGTCCTTCCTTCAGAAAATCTCTGCCATTTTCAGAGTCCAAAAATGGTAGTGTTGCCAGATGATTGCAGTCCAGTGCCTCTAGAGGGACACAGGATCTCTTTCTATTTCTCTATTCATAAATGTTTGGTAATAGTTGACTTCATCCCTTCCCAGGGATATGTTAGGGGAAAAAATATCCTGACTGATGCAAGAGCATTTTGAATAGTTAGGAAGCATAGTTTTCAAATTGGAGGTTGAGAAAGAGCTTTGTACAGGGTGGCTGATTTGTGCCAGTGATTAGTTTGAGAAGAAAATATTATTTTCAGATTCCTGGTCCAGAGCTGTAGCATTAAATCCCCTACACTGGTCCTTGAACATGTGCCCTATGGTCCACCTGTAAGATTTCTTGGGCCACTGGCAAATATAATAAGAATAGCATAATAGGATGTGGGCAAAAGATTGCCTGCTTATCTTATCCTGGATAGGACTGTCTTTTATTGTGGGTCTTGAGTGTTCTGATAGCTTTTACATTAATGTGTCCTATCTTTTTTTTGGACAGAATCTCATTCTGTCATAGGCTGGGGTGCAGTGGTGTGATCTCAGCTCACTGCAACCTCTGTCTCCCTGGCTTAAGTGATCCTCCTGCCTCAGCCTCCCAAGTAGCTGGGATTACAGGCATGCGCCACCATGCCCAGCTAATTTTTGTATTTTTAGTAGAGATGGGATTTCACCGTGTTTGCCAGGATGGTCTCAATCTTCTGACCTCGTGATCCGCCCACCTCGGCCTCCCAAAGTGTTGGGATTACAGGTGTGAACCACCATGCCCGACCCCATGTCATATCTTTTTGAAGTGACAGTTATAGTAGATGATAGTGGTGGAGGTAGAGTTAATTTTAAATGCCTTTACTTGCAGAAAGCTAGAAATGATATTGATTCTCTTTTTTAACTCCTTTTTTTAAAAAAAGTAAATGTTTGTGATTCAGTGGTTCTGAAAGTCTAGAACTACCCCATGTTGACTCTAAACTGATTTTTGTGGAAGCAGAAGTAAGTATTGATAGAATTATTCCATAGGTGACCTGAATCAGCAGCATGCGTATGTGTGAGCACTTTTGTTTACTCCTGCCAATTGCTCACTCTCCTAAAACTGTTGATAGTTAAGAAAATCCAAGTGTGATCTGAGCACGCATTGTCCTTATCTCTCTCTCTCTTCTGCTAAGGCAACTTTTCAAAGTCTCAACAGAAGTGTTCTTTTGAGGAGAAGCATATAAAAAGTGACCCTTCAAGATAAAAATTGTAATCGTGGTGTTTGCTTTTTACCTAAATAAATGTTCATCATCGTTACAGGGGTTTTTGGGTCCACATCTGGCTTTAACAATTTTTTTCTCCCCTCTAACACTGTTGATACTAATGCCAATTTTAATTTCTTGGCATCATGATACATAAATATATCACCCACAGATGTGGTTTTAAACAAGGACTGAAACTGTAAATTCGGAAGCAAGAGATTCACAGGGTTTCATCAAATCACTCTCGAAAGTGACACAGTTGTACTGAAATGGTTTTAAATTGCTCATTTCAAACCTACCTCGGTAGCAAAATGCCATGCGTGCAGCGGATTTGCAACCACGTTAGTCATTTTCTTTCCTCTGTTTCCTTGCTGTGTTTGTATTGGGAGCACAGAGTAATGTAATTTAGTAAATTATGATTTGATGGCTGGGCATCAGCCCCAGTGTTGAACAGTATTTGGACTATGATTACTTGCTGGCTTTGTCACAGTTGACATTAATTATTGATGGAAGTTTCAGAAATAGCGCATGTGCTAGGAGCTTTTAGCTGGAACGCAGGCTCCAGGCAGGAGAGATGCTAAAGAGTGTGGGGGAAGAGGCACCTGTGGCTTGTTTATGTCTGCGCACAGGGAAACTGGACCCAGCAGGCTGTGTAGTACCTGTATAAAGGTTATGGTATAACGGAAGGATGAACCGTCAGGCTTATTTCTATCGTGTTCCTCCCCAGGAATTGCACCGAAGAAGCCAGCTTCAGCCGGAGCCAGCCAAGACGAAGGCTCTCCAGACTGTCATCGAAATGAAGGTAGGAACTGTGTACTTTTGTCAGAAACAGTTATGCCTTGGGAGTTTGTTCTAACTTGGTGGTGCCTAATATAAACATGAAATGAACCTTGTGTTTTTCTCTAGGCACCCTGCTGGGTGCTTTACTTCTGAAATTTTTTACCTTCCTGGGCACATTTAATTTATTGGCCCTTTAATTAGGATTCCTTTTCTGGGCAAAAGAATAAAGGGCTCAAGAATCCATTGGCTGAAAGGAGCTGGGTTCTTTTGCAAAGCATGTCTAGTCCTAGGGGGGTTTTGTGTGTGTTTTAAAAGTAAAATTTTTAAACTATAATAATTCTTTTCCTCCTATTCACATCACAATAAAAAGCACCTTTGAGAAATTAAGAGTTGGCAAAGGGAAGTTATTTTACATGCAGTGGTATTGTTAAATAATTAAAATTATGCTATCAGCAAAGTTTTCAAAATTGAAATACTTTTTAAGAAAAAAACTTTCTAGTGACCCCAGTATTTTCTCCTAACCAAGTCTGGAAGTAATAACACTTTACTAAGTACTTGCAAAGTATCCTATTTAGCTGTGCAGGCATAGAGATACACTGTTTAAAGGAATAGAAAAATCCTTCTGAGAGGATTCAGGACATTTAAGGAATCATGAAGTAAATGAGCAAGGCCAAGTCATGATCTGTGATTAAGAAACTGGTCTAAATGAAACTCAATTTCTTTGCTAGTATCTAGAAATTTGAAAACTTTTTATTTACAGTTTTTGCCAGAAGGGTGCAAATAGTAAAGTATTTATCTCAATAATAAATAATTCTTGATTTAATGTGTTCCATTAAGAAACACTAAGTTTATAACCAAGATGTTTGCAATCTGAAAATTCCATGCTCAAGTTTAACACTCAGGGAGTTTGCTGGTCACCATGGGCCTGCAAGAGAATTCTAAAGCTTGCTGATAGGACGATGAGTCTTCTCAATCCTTCTTGCAGCATATGATTTTGAATTATCTGTCCCCAAATTCCCAAGTTTTGAGGGAAAAGAAACTAATATGAGCTCTTGAATTCTTGGCATGTGCAATTCTGAGTAGGGATTGTTTTTCTTATTCAATGACAACTTCTTCATCCAAGTGGAGTTTTGTGAAAATAGTATAGGTCATTTGCTTTAAAACTATGTGTCCCCCAAATGAGGTTACATGAGTCAAGGCACTCATAATGTATTTGTAGCATCTGGGTTTGAAAAATATATTTGAAGGCACCAAATGCCAATAGGATTAAAAATAATTATTAACTCTGGCTCATCAGTTGTTTTAAACTTATATAATTTAAACATTTTGAAAAGAAACTGAACATTCTACACTGGGGAATGGTAGGCCAGTGGTTCATAATTCAGAGTTTATCCTCACTTCATATTGGAATCAAACCTGATACTTGGTTAAGGCCTAAAAAAAAGAAAAGAAAAAAAAGAGAAAATGAAAAGACAAAAGGACAAAAGACTTGATTTTTTTTTTTTTTTTTTTTTTGCAAAGGGTGACTCAGTCCCCCTTCCACCCACCTCCACACCCACCTTCCAAGTCAGCACAAATAGTAATGGAGAAGAGGATGTATATATAATCTATTTCCAAATTATCATTAAAAAAAAAAGGAGTGAGTTCCCAAGGCCTTTGGAAAAAACAAGAGAAACACCTCTTCTAATGTGGTGGGTAGTTTCCTGGTAAATGTCTCCATGCAGAGACAATTGGTACCTTTTTTGTGACTTTTTAAAGTAGAAAAATATGTTTGATCCTAGTTTGTTGTTTCTAGCATTATGTTTTATTATAAAACAAAAAATTATAAATAAAAAACTCAGGTTATCTACATGAGAAGGCAGAGAAACTTGAATTCTAGGGCAAATTCATATCCACATATTATCAGTAAATTGAACCTAGAGTTCTCCTTCTATGGATGGCAATGTTGCTGATTTGTAGGCATAAGGCATTTGTATTTTTAGGACAAATGAAGATCAATATAATTTTCAGGAAACTGATCCTCAAGTTTTTCTGTTGTCTTTTTGGTTGCCTGTTAACTTACAAAAGCACTGCCTTCTGTCTTGTCAACAGAGAAGTCTGGGTCCCATTAGCATCTATCCTCAACATACCTAAATTGAGTTATGGAGGCAGCTGGTAGAGGGTCATCTCAGCCATGTGTATAGCTCAGGCTGGAGGCTGTGATCTCATCTAATTTTGTACATTACACCTCTATGAAATTGGTGGGAATATTGAAAGTTCATATTGTACAGGCTTTAGAGTTGACTACCAAATCGAACTGACCCTTCAGCCTAGTGAGTGGAACTTGAGACCCTGTTGTATTTTAACCCTGGGTAAACATTGGTGTCATCTAGTGCCTTGATAGAATTTAAAATTAAGAAGAGATTTCCCAGCACTTTGGGAGGCCAAGGTGGGCAGATCACAAGGTCGGGAGTTTGAGACCAGCCTGACCAACATGGTGAAATCCCGTCTCTAATAAAAGTACAAAAATTAGGCCCAGATGCAGTGGCTCACGCCTGTAATCCCAGCCCTTTGAAGGCTTAGGTGGGTGGATCACGAGGTCAGGAGATCGAGACCATCCTGGCTAACACGGTGAAACCCCGTCTCTACTAAAAAATACAAAAAATCAGCCGGCCGTGGTGGCGGGCGCCTGTAGTCCCAGCTACTCGGGAGGCTGAGGCAGGAGAATGGCGTGAACCCGCGAGGCGGAGCTTGCAGTGAGCCGAGATCTCGCCACTGCACTCCAGCCTGGGCGACAGAGCGAGACTCCATCTAAAAAAAAAAAAAAAAAATTAACCAGGCGTGGTGGCGGGCACCTGTAATCCCAGCTACTCAGGAGGCAGAGGCAGGAGAATCACTTGAACCTGGGACGCGGAGGTTGCAGTTAGCCAAGATCTTGCCACAGAACTCCAGCCTGGATGACGTTGTGAGACACTGTCTCAAAGAAAAAAAAAAAAAAAGAAGAGATTTCATAGACTAAATTGGACTCAGAGATTATCCTTATTTGTTTCTTGCTTTTTAGAGGAACTAAGGGTGAACTAAGGGTGACAATGGGGTTGAACCCCATTGTCCCCATATACACACTTTGCATAAACTCACAAAAGACTTTTGTTGTGAAAGTCTGTGAAATCTTGCCTAAATTTAAGCACTATTTAGAACCACAGTCTGGTAGTTCTAGATTTTTGTGTACCCCCCCCTCGACTTTGGAGTTGTGAAAATGTGTTTTTCTGGGGTGAACCTTGGGAAATATCATCTGCCTGAGTCAAATTGGGGGCAGTTCTTTTGCAGACATCACATCTACTACCAGCCAGTTGAGCCTGGGAGCTAAAGTTACCTGAATGAAAAATGAAAGGAAGCCAAGTGAATAAAGTTATTTGTAATTTATCTTCTTGCAGGAAGCTTCAACTTTTAATTTTGATCCTGATTTGGTCTGGCAGGTATGTTCCAAGTTTGCACTTAGAACATTGTGTGTGTTTCTTGGAAAATTAGTTTCTTGTAGGTATTGCAGTGCTCCTCCTCCTTTTGCTTTTGTGTCTAAAGATTCTTTACTAAGCTCCTCTTTTCTGCTCTTGTGGTTAACTGTCAATAAGAATGGCAGTTAAAAGGCTTGTTTTCTCTTTTTTCTTTCTTTAATGCTAATTCCTTTGAAAGAATGTGTAACTTATTTTTATTATAAATTTGACATGACATAAACATGACATCTAAAAGTTTTACTTTCTTGTGTCATTCATAAAGCCAATTTTTTTTTTTAAAGAAAATGAATGACAGTAATGGCAGTTCTTGTCAAATAATCTCAAACCCCTTTTTCATTGTGAGAACTTTTAAGTGAAGGAAAATCTATTTCTAAGTGGCTAAACTCAAAAGGAAATTTATTGGAAAAAAATTTACTGGAAAAAAACAGGGGTATTACTTCGGGCACATCTTGATCCAGAGGCTCAAAAGATGTTAGCAGATCCCATTTTCTCTTATTTTCAGGCAACCTCTCCCTGCCTGTGAGCAAATGGCTACAGCAGCTCAACAATCACAAATGGAAGGACAGGGAGAATGTTGTGCTTTTTAAAAAATGTAAAAACCCAACCCTTAGAGTAATAATAATTACTGAGATGACACATAAAACTTCACTCCAAACTTAGCAGCTGAGGCTAAAAGGAAAATACGTAGAGTTTTCTAGATCTCATTTGCTTAAAACATTAAATGATATTCTTTGGGAAAAACAAACAATTTTGCTAGTACAGCAAAAACTATCAGATTTTCAGCAGAATTTATCAAAGAAGACATATATGAGTGACATAAGGGTTTTAGTAAAAGTTTCAGAATATGTGCTTGATTTGGTGAACTTGTTAACTAAAGTGGATTAAGAAGCCAGAGACATAATGTGAAGTTAAAAGCAGTATTTCTGTGGTAATTGAAGTGAGGATTGTGGGTATTTAACTTTCCAGTCCCATGGTCAGTGAGAGCACTTGTGTGCCTTGAGTTGTTCCTCTTGAGTGACATTTGTCCCCACCAGGCCTTTTTTTTTTTTTTTTTTTATTGGAAGTAAGTAGTAAGCAAAATAAGACTGAGTTCCTCTGAGTTGCTGAAGTGTAAGTGGTACTATTGGTGAAAGAATATGATTTTGCATTCAGGTACAACTTTAATGCAGAGGTTAATTTTTTTGTTATAAAAATAAGACTTTACTTTGTCTTTGTGCCCAGGCAGATAACTGTTGTTCTGCATGGAGCTGACCTGCAGCTGGGTTAAGTTTCACTTAAAAGGTATCTTGATATTTGGTCAAATTTAGCCTGCTTAGTTCCACAAAATATGAAAGGGATATACTGGAACACTGTGAAGTCAAGAACTACTATTTGGCAACTTTCCTGAGTTTCATGTAACTAGGAAGGGGAGAGAGTACAAAGGCAAACCTAGACTACTGAACACAATCCAATACCCATTGTGAACTTGTCTGAGTCCTGGAATCTGGTCAGGGACACTATGAAGTAGCTGACACTTCTTTGACTGTAGGGCCTACCTAGGTTTATTTCATTCACCCTCTTCTCCCAGGATGCTGTGTTCATATGAAATTTGTGCCAATCCCAGTTTTTCTAGTAAAGCAATTATGATGATGGCTTTTAGGCCTTAAGAGTATGCCCCTGCTCCTTTTGTGATTATTAAAAACAATAACAGCACTAACAACAACAGTGCCACCTGCACCAGCAGTAATACCCAATGACAACAACATCACTACCACACATGAGGGCTACAGCACTTGATGTGCAATAAACCTGTGAATAGGCACAGTTATCTCCATTTCACAGATGAGAAAGCTACGGGTTAGAGAGGATAAGCAACCTGCCCATGGTCCTGCGGCTAGTCAGATTGGCAGCTGAGATTTGAACATAAGTTTCCCCTCAAAGCTCTTGCGCTCTTTACTCCTTCTTTCTGCCTTTACTAAAGATAGGCCATAGGTTCAAATGTTTTTTCTTTCAATATTTACTTTGGAAATTGTGCCTTGAGGTTTGCATCCTAGAATGGGTAGAGGCAGCTCATGAGAGACGGAGTGGCTTATGTGATATTTTTGGAAAGGTGCAGAGCTATACTTTGTGTTAAAAGGTAAAACTCATTCTTTTTACATGTATGTGTTATCATGGCTCCAAATAGGGCTCCAAATAGGTATGTTACAGCCAACATATGCCCTGTTTCTCCCCCTGCATTTTAAGTCATGCTCTGAAGTCTTTTTTTAACAGCCTGGTGTGATAACTTGTTCAAACTTGTAAAGGACTGCGTGTTTTGATGTGCAGTGTGCATTTACAATATTAGAATTATCCTTTAGCTTATTTTTTTTTTCCTTGGGAAATTTCTTTACCTTCTCATTTTCCAACTGGAACCCCAAATATAAAACAACAACAAACCCCTTTATCCCATTTAACTATTTGCCTTAAATAATGGGCAAAATGTGAGTTTTAAGTGATGGTCAAGTCAAATGTTAGCTCTGGATGATATATGGTTGTCACTTAGAAGCAAGTAAGATATTTTTTTAGAAGCAAGTAAGATTTTTTTAAGAAGATGAGTATTCTTTCCCTTTCCTCCCAAACTCTTCTTATGATGTATTTGACTCTAAATGTTTGACTAAATGTTGACAGTCAATAATTCCTGCTATTACCCAGGTTAGTTTTTGTGAATCTAACGGCTGAAGTTGAATCATAAGCACCAGGGTTTACTGAGCAACTATTTTGTGTGCAGCACCATGGTAAGGCTTTCAGAAAAACTGAGCTCGAAGTCTTTAAGGAGCTAATGAAATGAACTACATAAACCAGGTTATAAAGTGACTTAAGAAGGGCAAATGATCAAGCCTGTAATCCCAGCACTTTGGGAGGCCGAGACGGGCGGATCACGAGGTCAGGAGATCAAGACCATCCTGGCTAACCCGGTGAAACCCCGTCTCTACTAAAAAATACAAAAATCTAGCCGGGCGAGGTGGCGGGCGCCTGTAGTCCCAGCTACTCGGGAGGCTGAGGCAGGAGAATGGCGTGAACCCGGGAGGCGGAGCTTGCAGTGAGCTGAGATCCGGCCACTGCACTCCAGCCTGGGCGACAGAGCGAGACTCTGCCTCAAAAAAAAAAAAAAAAAAAACAAGAAGGGCAAATGAGCTATGAGGAGTCAAAGGATACCAAATAAGAGAAGAACATAGAATGCTTTCTGGAGGAGGTAGCATTTGGAGAGAGCCTTGAAAAACTGGTATGATTTTGGTAAAGGGGAATATGGTTTATAAACAGTGGAAACTATAAGAGCCACGAGTCTAGTAAGTATAAGGAGTGTCTTTGGAAGAGCAAATCATTCAGTTTGGTTGAGAGAAGACATTGTAAGTTTAAAAACTGTGGTAGATCGCATTAAACCAGTAGAAAAAAAAGGTAGAGAGAAAGAAATAGTAAACATAAAAGCTAACATTAAATAACTAGAGAATAAACATATACTAGAGAGGAGCACCAAAGCTAAATGCTGTTTCTTTGAAGAGATTAACAAAAATAACAAATCCTGGTTAGAATCATCAAGAAGAGTAGAGACAGCAAAAATAACCAATATCAGGGATGAAGGGAGGCATCACTATAAATCTTATTAACATTAAAAATATGAGAGGATTTTATTAGCAACTTTATGATAAATGAAAAAATTCTTTTAAAAACACAACTTGTCAAAACTTGCTTAAGAAGAAATAGAATATCTGAGTAGTCTTATATATTAAATGAAATGATTCTATAATTTAAAATCTTACCACCAAACTAAAAACCTAAAAACCCAAACCAAACAGAAATAATTAGAGGCCCAGATGGCTTTTTTCAGTGAATTGTACCAAATGTTTGAAGAGGAAATGAAATCAATCGTACAGAAACTCTTCCAGAATAGAAAAAGAGGGAGCATTTCCCATCTTGTTTTATGAGACCAGCATATGTTTGATATTCATACCCAGCAAATATATTACAAAAAAGGAAAATTACAAGCAATCTCCTGAGTAAACACTGATGATAGAAAATATCCTAGTGAATTGAACTCAATGACAAATAAATGACATGACCAAGTGGTGTTTATTTTAGGAATGTAAAGTTGGACTGATATTTGGCTATCAATCATGATAGCCACTATATTAAGATGATAAAGGAGAAAATGAATATAATTCATAGGTACAGAAAAAGCATTTGATAAATGCAACATCCATCCCTGGCCCCCAAAAATGTTTGTAAGAAACTCGGAAGTGGAGGATTTTCTTAATATAATAAGAATAGTTACAAGAAAGCTTTAGGTAATATGTTCAATGGTAAAATGTTGAAAGCTTTCTCTATGATATAAGGAATAAGACGATATACTGGTTACCATCACTTCTTTTTTTTTATACTTTAAGTTCTAGGGTACATGTGCACAATGTGCAGGTTTGTCACATATATATACATGTGCCATGTTGGTGTGCTGCACCCATTAACTCATCATTTACATTAGGTATATCTCCTAATGCTATCCCTCCCCCATACTCCCTCCCCACAATAGGACCTGGTGTGTGATGTTCCGCTTCCTGTGTCCAAGTGATCTCATTGTTCAGTTCCCACTTATGAGTGAGAACATGTGGTATTTGGTTTTCTGTTCTTGCGATAGTTTGCTGAGAATGATGGTTTCCAGCTGCATCCATGTCGCAACAAAGGACACAAACTCATCCTTTTTTATGGCTGCATAGTATTCCATGGTGTATATGTGTCACATTTTCTTAATCCAGTCTGTCACTGATGGACATTTGGGTTGATTCCAAGTCTTTGCTATTGTGAATAGTGCCGCAATAAACATACGTGTGCATGTGTCTTTATAGCAGCATGACTTGTAATCCTTTGGGCATATCCCCAGTAATGGGATGGCTGGGTCAAATGGTAATTCTAGTTCTAGATCCTTGAGGAATTGCCACACTGTTTTCCACAATGGTTGAACTAGTTTACAGTCCCACCAACAGTGTAAAAGTGTTCCTATTCCTCCACATCCTCTCCAGCACCTGTTGTTTCCTGATTTTTTATTGATTGCCATTCTAACTGGTATGAGATGGTATCTCATTGTGGTTTTGATTTGCATTTCTCTGATGACAAGTCATGATGAGCATTTTTTCTTGTGTCTGTTGGCTGTATGAATGTCTTCTTTTGAGAAGTGTCTGTTCATATCCTTTGCCCACTTTTTGATGGGGTTGTTTGTTTTTTTCTTGTAAATTTGATTGAGTTGTTTATAGGTTCTGGATATTAGCCCTTTGTCAGATGAGCAGATTGCACAAATTTTCTCCCATTCTGTAGGTTGCCTGTTCACTCTGATGGTAGTTTCTTTTTGCTGTGCAGAAGCTCTTTAGTTTCATTAGATCCCATTTGTCAGTTTTGGCTTTTGTTGCCGTCACTTTTGGTATTTTAGACATGAAGTCCTTGCCCATGCCTGTGTCCTGAATGGTATTGCCTAGGTTTTCTTCTAGGGTTTTTATGGTTTTAGGTCTAACATTTAAGTCTCAAATCCATCTTGAATTAATTTTCGTATAAGGAGTAAGGAAAGGATCCAGTTTCAGCTTTCTACTTATGGCTAGCTAATTTTCCCAGCACCATTTATTAAATAGGGAATCCTTTCCCCATTTCTTGTTTTTGTCAGGTTTGTCAAAGATCAGATGGCTTTAGATGTGTGGTATTATTTCTGAGGGCTCTGTTCTGTTCCATTGGTCTCTATCTCTGTTTTGGTACCAGTACCATGCTGTTTTGGTTACTGTAGCCTTGCAGTGTAGTTTGAAGTCAGGTAGCATGATGCCTCCAGCTTTGTTCTTTTGGCTTAGGACTGTCTTGGCAATGTGGGCTCTTTTTTGGTTCCATATGAACTTTAAAGTAGTTTTTTCCAATTCTGTGAAGAAAGTCATTGGTAGCTTAATGGGGATGGCATTGAATCTATAAATTACCTTGGGCAGTATGGCCATTTTTACAATATTGATTCTTCTTATCCATGAGCATGGTATGTTCTTCCCTTTGTTTGTGTCCTCTTATATTTCACAGAGCAGTGGTTTGTAGTTCTCCTTGAAGAGGTCCTTTACATCCCTTGTAAATTGGATTCCTAGGTATTTTATTCTTTTTGTAGCAGTTGTGAATGGGAGTTCATTCATGATTTGGCTTTCTGTTTGTCTTTTCCTGGTGTGTAAGAATGCTTGTGATTTTTGCAAGACTAATAAAGAAGAAAAGAGAGAAGAATCAAACAGATGCAATAAAAAATGATGAAGGGGATATCACTACCGACCCCATAGAAATACGAACTACCATCAGAGAATACTATAAGCACCTCTACAGTTACCATCACTTCTATTCGATAATGTTATGGACATCCTAGGTATAAAAACTAGAAAGAAAAAAATAAAACCATTTTTATTCACAAGTACCATAATTGTGTCTGTAGAACATATCAGTGAATCCATATATACAATATTAGATTAGTGAATACATTTAGCCAAATGGCTGGCCAGTATTTTAAAATGAATCTTATTTCTACATACTAGTTATAAACAATTAGGATATGAAATTGAGAAAACAATATCACTTACACTGGTATTTAAAAACCCCAAAGATATAAGAGCAAGTCTAACAATGGCTATACAAGACCTAATTTAAATGAAAAGGTATAAAACATAACTAAATGTAGATAACTAAAAGTTTTAAACAAGTGAAACAGCTGTCAGCAGTAGGGTAGATAAAACAGTACTGGAATATTCATGCAATGAAATGCTATATGGCAATGAAAAGGACCAAGCTATTGTCATATGCAATAGCATAAATGAATACTACCCCCGAAATAACATTGAAAGAAGCCAGCCACAAAAGAACATATATAATATATGTTCCCAAAACAAGCTAAACTAATTGGTAGTATTAGATGTATGTATAGTAATTAATTTGAAGAAGAGGAGGGAAAAGTGAATGTTGGGAGGGCCAGGAAGGAGGTATCTGAAGTACAGGTAATATTCTTTTTCCATTATATTCTGTTTTGTGATCTGGTTGGCCCAAATGTGTTCACTTGATCACAATTCATCATTCTGAAAACCTATGATTTGGGTTCCTTCTAATATTATATTAATACTTTAATTAAAATGTTCCTTTAAAAATAATTCATCAATAAAAAGATAACTCAATTATAAAACTGGGCAAAGGATTTAATTGGACATTTCTCCAAAGAAGAATACAAATGGCCAATAAGGACATAAAAAATACTCAACATCATTTGTCATTAGGGAAATGTCAATCAAAACCAGCATTACATACAACTTCTCCCATACTAGGATGGCTAAAATACAAAAGACAGACAATAATGAGTGTTGGGGAGGATGTAGAAAAATTAGAACTCTCTTGTGAATAGTGCTGCAATAAACATACGTGTGCATGTGTCCTTATAGCAGCATAATTTATAATCCTTTGGGTATATACCCAGTAATGGGATGGCTGGGTCATATGGTACATCTAGTTCCAGATCCTTGAGGAATCGCCATACTGTTTTCCATAATGGTTGAACTAGTTTACAATCCCACCAACAGTGTAAAAGTGTTCCTATTTCTCCACATCCTCTCCAGCACCTGTTGTTTCCTGACTTTTTAATGATCGCCATTCTAACTGGTGTGAGATGGTATCTCATTGTGGTTTTGATTTGCATTTCTCTGATGGCCAGTGATGATGAGCATTTTTTCATGTGTCTGTTGGCTGTATGAATGTCTTCTTTTGAGAAATGTCTGTTCATATCCTTTGCCCACTTTTGGATGGGGTTGTTTGTTTTTTTCTTGTAAATTTGTTTGAGTTCTTTGTAGGTTCTGGATATTAGCCCTTTGTCAGATGAGTAGATTGCAAAAATTTTCTCCCATTCTGTAGGTTGCCTGCTCACTCTGATGGTAGTTTCTTTTGCTGTGCAGAAGCTCTTTAGTTTGATGAGATCCCATTTGTCATTGGAATCAACCCAAATGTCCATCAGTGACAGACTGGATTAAGAAAATGTGGCACATATACACCATGGAATACTATGCAGCCATAAAAAAGGATGAGTTTGTGTCCTTTGTAGGGACATGGATGCAGCTGGAAACCATCATTCTTAGCAAACTATCACAAGAACAGAAAACCAAACACCGCATGTTCTCACTCGTAGGTGGGAACTGAACAATGAGATCACTTGGACTCGGGAAGGGGAACATCACACACCGGGGCCTATCATGGGGAGGGGGGAGGGGGGAGGGATTGCATTGGGAGTTATACCTGATGTAAATGACGAGTTGATGGGTGCAGCACACCAACATGGCACAAGTATACATATGTAGCAAACCTGCACGTTGTGCACATGTACCCTACAACTTGAAGTTTAATAATAATAAATAAATTAAAAAAAAAAAAAAAAAGAAAAATTAGAACTCTCATATGTTAATGGTGGGAACATAAAATGGTAAAGCCCACTTTGGAAAACTGTTTAGCAGTTCCTCAAAATATTAAACATAGAGTTACCACATGACCTAGAAATTTCACTTGTAGGCACACACCCAACAGAATTGAAAACATATGTCCACACAAAACACTGTTCACAAGTGTTCATGCTACCATTATTTATAATAGCAAAATGCAAAAACAACCCAAATGTCTATCATCTGATATATGAAGAGACAAAATAAGGTATATCCACATAGTAGAATATTATTCATCAGTAAAAAGTAATAAAGTACTGATATATGCTGTAACATGGATGAATCTTGAAAACATTATGCTAAGTGAAAGAAGTCAGTCAGAAAAGGCCGCATATTATATGATACTATTAATTAAATGTCCAATATAGGCAAATTAGGGACAAAAAGTAGATTAGTGATTGCCAGGAGCTAGGGGGAAGGAGGAAAGAAGAGTTACTGCTAATGGGTACTGGACTTTGCATGATGAAAATGTTCTGGAATTAAATAGCAGTGATGGTTGCACAAACCTCTGAATTATACACTTTAAAAGGGTGAATTTTATGGTATGTTTATTATATCTCATGAAAACTGTTATTAAAAATAAAAGAAAATATTATAAAGGAAATGATTAATAACTTTGCTTACTTAAGGCTTACAAGAGATTCTTAAGGGCATTCTAAATATGGATAGAAAGAATGATACCTGATGCCACAAAAACACAGTACATAGCCCATAGACCCTATAAAGGAACCACACAATCAAAACTACAAAGCAACCAGCAAGCATCTTCATGATAGGATCAAAACCTCACGTCAATATTAACCTTGAATGTAAATAGTCTAAATGCCCCACTTAAAAGTCACAGAATGAAAAGTTGGATAAAAAGACAAGATTTATCTGTCTGTTGTCTTCAAGAGACCCACATCACATGTAACAACACCCATAGGCTCAAAGTAGAGCTGGAGAAAGATCTACCATGCAAATAAAAAACAAACAAACAAAAAAGGAGCGGGGGTCACTATTCTTATGTTGGATAAAACAGACTTTAAAACCAACAACAGTTAAAAAGGACAAAGAAAGCCATTACATAATGATAAAGGATAAAGACTTTTCTAACCTAAAAATGTATGTACCCAACATTGGAGCACTCAGATTGATTCAAAAATATGAACTTGTAGACCTGTGAAAAGACTTAGACAGCAACACACAATAATAGTGGGAGACTTCAACACCCCACTGTAAGCATTAGACAGATCATCGAGACAGAAAACTAACAAAGAAATTCTGGACTTAAACACAACACTTGACCAATTGGACCTAATAAACATCTACAGAATATTCCATTCATTAACCACAGAATGTGTATTCTTCTCACCTGCACACGGAACATACTCCAAGATCAACCACATGCTCAGCCATAAATCAAGTCTCAATAAATTCAGAAAAATTGAAATCATACTAACCATATTCTTGGACAACTGTGGAATAAAAATAGAAATCAATACCAAGAAGATCTCTCAAAAGCACATAATTACATGGAAATTAAACAATTTGCTCCTGAAAGACTTGAGTAAACAATGAAATTAAGGCAGAAATATAAAAATTCTTTGAACTACATGAAAACAGAGATACAAGATACCAAAAGCTCTGGGACAGAGCAAAAGCTGTGTTAAGAGGAAAGTTTGTATTGCTAAATACCTACCTCAAAAAGTTAGAAAGATCTCAAATTAACAATCTAACATCATTCCTAGAAAAACTAGAAAAACAAGAGCAAACTTACCCCAAAGCTAGCAGAAAAAAATAATTAACAAAAATCAGAGCAGAACTGAACACAATTGAGACCCAAAAATGCATACAAAGAATCAATGAAACTAAAAATTGGTTTTTGAGTAGATAGATTGATAGATCATTAGCTAAATTAACAAAGAAAAAAAGAAGATCCAAATAAGTACAATCAGAAATGACAAAGGTGACATTACAACTTATCCCGCAGAAATACAGAAGATCCTCAGAGACTGTTATGAACACCTATATGCACACAAACTAGAAAATCTAGAGGAAATGGGTAAATTTCTGGAAACACTCTCTCAAGATTGAATGAGGAAGAAATGGGAACACTGAATGGACCAATATTGAGTTCTGAAATTGAATAAGTAACAAAAAAACCTACTAACCAAAAAAGCCTTGAACTGGATGGATTCACAGGTGAATTCTGTCAGACATACAAAGAAGAGCTGTGCTAGTTCTACTGGAAGTGTAACAAAAAGTCAAGGAGCACAGACTCCTCCCTAACTCATTCTACAAAGTCAGTATCACCCTGATACCAAAACCTGGCAAAGATACAACAAAAAAAGAAAACTACAGGCCAATATCCCTGATGAATGTAGATGCAAAAATCTTCAACAAAATACTATCAAGCCAAATTCAACAATATCAAACAATTAACTCACCACAATCAAGTAGGCTTCATATTTGGAATGCAAAGTTGGTTCAGCATGTGCAAATCAATAAGTATGATTCACCACATAAACAGAATTAAAAACAAAAACCATATGATAATCTCAATAGATGTGGAAAAAACTTTCAATAAAATCCAACATCCCTTCATGATAAAAACCCTCAAGAAACTAGGCATTGAAACAACATACCTCAAAATAATAAGAGCCATCTATGACAAACCCATGGCCAACATCATATTGAATGGACAAAAACTGGACGCATTCTCGTTGAGAACTGGAACAAGACAAGGATGCTCACTCTCATTACTCCTAATCAACGTAGTACTGAAAGTGCTAGCCAGAGCAATCAGGCAAGAGAAAGAAATAAAAGGCAACTAAACAGGAAAAGAAGTCAAGCTATATCTCTTCACTGACAATGTGATTCTATACCTAGAAAACCCTAAAGACTGCCAAAAGGCTTCTGGAACTGATAAACAATTTCAGTAAAGTTTCAGGATACAAAATCAATGTACAAAAATCAGTAACATTTCCATACACCAACACTGTTCAAGCTGAGAGCAAAAGCAAAATCAAGAATGCAGTCTCGTTTATAATAGACACACACGCACGCGCGCACGCACACACACACACACACACAATACCTAGGAATACATCTAACCAAGGAGGTGAAAGATCTCTATGAGGAGAACTGCAAAACACTGCTCAAAGAAATCACAGATGACATAAACAAATGGAAAAACATTCCATGCTCATAGAGTGGACGAATCATCATTAAAATGGCCATACTGCCCAAAGCAATTTGCAGATTCAATGCTATTCCTGTCAAACTACCAACGTCATTTTTCCCAGAACTAGAAAAAAACTTTTCTAAAGTTTTTATGGAACCAGAAAAGAACTTGAATAGCCAAAGTGATTGTAATAGGCTGTCCTCACATTGCTATAAAGAAATACCTGAGGCTGGGTAATCCATAAAGAAAAGAAGTTTAATTGGCTCATGGTTCAGCAGGCTGTACAGTCATGGCAACAACATCTGCTCAGCTTCATGTGGAAGCTTCCTGAGGAAGATTACAGTCATGGCAGAAGGCAAAGCAGGAGCAGGTATATCACATGACAACCTGGAACAAGAGCTGGGAGGAGGGCCCAGACTATTTTCAACAACCAGGTCTCCTGTGAGCTAACTGAGCAAGGATTCACTTAGCAGCAAGCGGATAGTGCTAAACCATTCATGAAGGATCCACTCCCATGATCCAATTACCGCCCACCAGGCCCCACCTCCACTATTGGGAATCACATTTCAACACAAGATTTGGAGCAGACAAACATCCAAACCATATAAGCAATCCTAAGCAAAAAGAACAAGGCTGGAGACATCATATTACCCAATTTCAACATAGTATTGGTATAAAAACAGACACATAGACCAGTGGAACAGAATAGAGAACCCAGAAATAAATACACACATCTATTGCCATCTGATCTTTGAAAAATTGACAAAGATAAGCAAACAACTTCCTATTTAATAAATGGTGCTGGGATAACTGGCTAGCCATATGCAGAAGAATGAAACTAGACACTTATATTTCACCATATATAAAGCTTAACTCAAGGTGGATTAAATATTTAAATGTAAGACCTCGAACTATAAGAATCCTAGAAGAAAATCTAGGAAACACCATGCTGGACATTGGCCTTGTGAAAGAATTTATGACTAAGTCTTCAAAATCAATTGCAACAAAACCAAAAATTGTTGAGTGGGACCTAACTAAAGATCTTCTGCATAGCCGAAGAAACTATTAACAGAGGAAACCAACAATAGCTGCAGAAGGTGAGAAAATATTTGCAAGCTGCACATCCAGCAAAGGTCTAATATCCAGAATCTGTCAGGAACTTAAACATTGAATAAGCAGAAAAACAAATAACTCCATGAAAAATTAGGCAAAAGACATGAACAGACACTTCTCAAAAGAAGACATGCAAATGTCCAACAAACATAATCATCACAGAAAAGCAAATAAAAACCACAGTGAGAAACCATCTTACACCAGTCAGGATGGCTATTATTAAAAAGTCAAAACACAACAGATGCTAGTGAGGTTGTAGAGAAATGGAAGCACTTCTACACTGTTGGTGGGAATGCAAATTAGGTCAGCCTCTTTAGAAAGCAGTTTGGAGATTTCTCAAAGAATTTAAAAGATAACTACTATTTGACCCAGCAATCCCATTACCCAAAGGAACGTAAATTGTTCTACGAAAAAGACACACACACTTACATGTTCATTGCAACAGTATTCACCATAGCAAAGACATGAAATTAACCTAGGTGCCCATTAATGGTGCACTAGATGAAGAAAGTATAGTGTGTATACACCATGGGATACTATGTACAGCAATAAAAAAGAATGAAACCATGTCCTTTGCAGCAACATGGATGCAGCTGGAGGCCATTATCCTAAGTGAATTAACACAGGAACAGAAAACCAAATTCTGCATGTTCTCACTTGTAAGTGGGAGGTAACCATCAAGTACTCATAGACATAAAGATGGCAACAATAGAAACTGGGGACTACTAGGGAGGAAAGAGGCAAGGGGACAAGGGTTGAAAAACTATTGAGTACTATACTTAATACCTGGGTGATGGGATCATTTGTACCCCAAACCTCAGCATCACGCAGTATACCCAAGTAACAAACCTGTACATATACTCCCTGCATCTAAAATAAAAATTGGAAAAATAATAACCAACTATGAAACGTGTTTTTAAGGTTTATAGTAGTTTAGAGGTTTAGTATTCTTAATGTGTAAAAAGGTTGTATTTATCAATGTGGAGTAAAAACTTGGGGGAAAATGTACTAACATGTTGACATTTGTTCTGGGAAGAGAGATTATAAAGGATGTTTTTCCTCTTCCTTCCTCCCATGTTAGTCCATTCTCACGTGTCTATAATGAAATAGTGAAGACTGGCTAATTTGTAAAGAAAAGAGGTTTAATTGGCTCAGTTTTGCAGGCTGTAGAGGAAGCATGTTGCTGGCATTTGCTTGGCTTCTGGGGAGGCCTCAGGAAACTTACAATTATGGTGAAAGGTGAAGAGGGAGGAGTCACAGTCAGATGGCCAGAGTAGAAGCACGAAGCAGGTAGGGCGGGGTGTGGAGGGGTGCCACACACTTTTAAATGACTCTATCTCATGAGAATTCACTCACTATTGCAAGGACAGCATCAAGCATATGGTGCTAAACCATTCATGAAAAACTGCCTCCATGGTCCAATCACCTCATTCTAGACCCCACCTCCAACATTGGGGATTACAATTGAACATGAAATTTGGGTGGGGACACGGATCCAAACCATATCACTCCCCTAAATTTTCATATTTTCAATAATGTGTATTTTTCTAAACACATAAATGATCAGGAATTATTTTGAAAAACACGAGTTTGTTTAAAAAAAAAAAAAAGCCATCATCAGAAACCTTGAAAATGCATGGTTTTTTAAAATCTTTTTTTTTTTTTCTGAACTGAGAAGGTTCCAAATGGGAGAGGGTTAGGCTATTTATGGAAATTTGAGAATTTTGCTTGCTGCTTACTGCTTCTCTATGCTTCAGCTTTCCCATCTGGGAAATGGGTCCATGATACTAGTCTGTACAAGTTGTGGTAGGGATTAAAATGAATTAAGGCTTGGGAAAATCCTGGCATATAATAGAGGATCAAGGAATCCTTTGTCTTTCCATCTCTTCCCTTTGAGTTTGGAAATTGAGTTTTATCTGTAAAAAAGAGGTTGTGCATTTGAGCAAGGACCACCAGAGAGAAGGAACTAAATAAGCTTATTTTAGACAGAGAGAGTCTTAACTCTGAATACACACATAGTTTGCATGTTGAAAAGACTTTAACAGTGTCTTTGAAAGCAGAAAACAGTGGAGAAAAAATAGCAAGTCTCAGGAGGTCTATGGCAGAATAAATGACCTAGGAACTTAGCTTCCTGGCTATTGGGTGTTTGGCAAGTCCCTTGTCCCTGCTGGCTCTCACTCTTCTTATCTGACAAATGAAGGGATTGGACTAACTGTCCTACTTCAAAAATTCTGCCAAGTCTGAGGCTTGATGACTGGCAATTTGGACTCTCAAGGGGCCCTCCTGGGGAGTCTGAATTGACATGACATTCTTGCAAAGTTTAAATCTTAACTTAATTTGCTTCATCTTGGCCAGCCCTGTCCAGGCCAGCAGTCCCTGCCCTCTCCCTTGCTGGTGCTCAGGTTCCCTGCCTATTGTTTATTTAGGGATTGCAATTTCCTTACTGGCGTGTGCCCCTGCCAGCAGGGTTGAGAAGTCAACCACAGGCCTTATGTGAACTTCCCCTTTCAGGTTTCAGTAATGACAGCATACCAACCATCACATGCCTCATCCCTGAGGCATGGTCCAGTTTCCACATCCATCAGGCCACATTGGTGACTTAGGGTGGCCTGAATTCCACTGCTGCCTGTTGCTTTTTTTTTTTTTTTCCTGTGAGACAAACTGGTTGAATGTAGAATGATCTGTGGTATGTTTCAGCGATTCTAAAAGGAGACACCAAACCCAACCAGGAAGTAGGTTAAAAGGAACGGGAAGAGCAAGTTCAGCTTGCCAGAAGGCTAACAAGGAGAGCTTCTTCACTTAATCTTTTCCTAAAGAGCACTGGAAGAGAAATAGAGGGTTCAGATGTCCATCTTTTTAGGCTCCCTGAAATGCATTTGCTGTGTTACAAGTAGTATTCCCTGAATTGCTGGCATTCTCAGGATGGGCAGCTGGAATTCAAACCCTCTTTCCATTTAGATGTACGTGAAAGATGAAATGCAACCCATCGTTGAGGGGATGGCCCTGCACACATGGAGGGACTGCCCACTCATCTGGAAGCAGTTTCTGAAAATTTTTCCCCCCTTTCCTCTCTCCCCAGCCTCTTTACTCTTTTCTTTTGACCTTGCTCGGTGATCTTTAGAGGCTAAAATTACTGTGGAAGAAAGAACCAGAATAGCATACGTTCTCTGAAGCCAGTCCCTTCTGAGGTTGGCCTGTGGACAGCAAGGTTCCAATATGTGGCCTCCTCTCTCCTATTCAAGGCAGGCCTATCTATTGAGGGAATTATTCCAGTTTACCCAGGGGGAAACCTTGGGCAAGCTATTTGTCATCTGTAAGTCTTCTGACCTGTTAAATGGGTAAAATAAATCCTTAATTCATAGGATTATGGGGAAGATTAAATGAGAATTTCCAGCACAGTGCTTGTGTAAGTTATCAATACATACCAGCTATTTTTTTTTTAACCTCGAAGTTGAGGAGCTTACAAATAAATACAGATTTTTGTGTTCCTCAATCCCCCAAAAGAGAATGTCCTTGTGTGAAACTAAGTCATCAATAGTTTTTTGCTCACTAGATGATTTTGATGCAGTTGGTATTCAGGTTGGCATTGGGGAACCTTTGCTTTAGTGTGTGTCACAGGCACATGGAAATGATTTTTAATCAGTTAGTGCTCCCTTCCATGCACTAGGGATGTGGAAAGCTCTTGACATTAACTGAAGTAGTTTTCTTTGCAGGACCAATACTCAGATGAGAGGCACAGGTACAGTTACCTTGGTTGCTAAAATATTGCAACACTTCTACAGCTACCCCAAACCCTCAGAGTACCCTTCACCCATCTCCAGCCCTTACCTAGGGGTCCCCAAATTTAGCAACTAAAGAGTTAATCCTTGGCCCTGCAGGGACTTCCCAGACCTGGTTCCAGTGCTTCAGGAGGTGTCTGTCTTGTGGGGATATGGGTCTGTTCCATACTGGCTGTTGAGTGACTCGGGAATCACTCCTGACTCCATGGGATTTAAAACACTGGGGTTCAGTTTCCAATTATGGTAACACAACTCCGATGAAACTACCCTCATGTCACCAATGACATCTTAACCTTTTTCTTAGTCTTTAGGCTCCTCAAAACCTTTGACTCCTCTTCTTTCTTAAAACTATTCACTCATTTTCTAGGACTTTTCCATAATTTCCATGATTTTTGCCCCTCTTTCTTTTGGTGATTCTTCTACCCTTTTCTCTATCCTTTATTCTGAACCATGTCTGAGAATTCTTTCACCACTAAGTGATGGTTTTGTCATCTCCACAGTTTTCAAATTCCATTTTGGCATCTGGTTTTATTACTAACTGCCCAAAGGCTATCTTGTTGCCTTCTTGTTTACCAGTTTATGACTCCCTTTCAGAGCCTCGTACAAATTCCTAGCTTGATTCTGAAGACTGATTATCATTCTGCACCACCTTCCTTTAACTTCCAACTCCTCTGCAGCTACACATGATCTATATTATTTGAACAATTCTGTCTTCTACTCTTCCTTGAAACATAGATGCTCTGTATTCATTCTCTTTTTCTTTAAACTTACATTTATTAAATATTATATCCTGGGCACCATACTGAGTGCTCTTGATTTTGTATGTATTATTACTTCTAGCTGGAAAGAATTTCATCTTCTCTGTGATAATATTATTTTTATTCATCTCCAAACCCCATGTTAGCCTCCTGTGCTTTCTTGAGATTTCTTGACTTTGCTATGGCAATCTTACCCATTCCCGACTTCTCTCTATATAGACTTAGAGAATATTACATATTTTGGCATTACCTTTCTCACTATCACTTGTGCATTATATTTTTTCTGTTATAAGTAACAGAAAACTTACTGTCATATTTGGTGTTCTGGAGAGAGGATGGTTCAAATGTAGCTATATATAGCTGTTCAAATGATGTTATAAGGGCCCATTGATTCAGGTAGGTTCTCAATACATGATATCAAAGAAGGCCACATCCAGTCATGGAGTTATTTTCTTTTTTTTTTCCTTTTCCTTACTCAGAAAAGAAGAGAGAGCTCTTTTCTCCTCTGGATTAATGTTAGTCCCCTGAAAGAACTCTGATTAGCCTTCCTAGAGTTATAAGTTTACCCCTGAATCAATCACTGTGTTCAGAAGATCCATGGTACCTGTCTCTGGGCAGGGCCACACAATTTAAAACTCTATTAAAACCGTGGGGATGTTGGGAAGATGCAGCTCCCAAAAGGAAAGGAAGCTGGGCAGACCAAAAAAGTAACAGATATGTGCGATAGTTGGAAAGAGGAGGGATGCTAACATTTATTGAGCACTACTGTGTTTTAGCTGTTATTCTGGAAACTTCCATGTAGCCACTAATTTAATTCTTGTAGCAACCTTAGGTTATAGGATTAGCAAGGTTAGGAACATGCTCAGAAAGTTTAAAGGATGAAATAAAAATGTAAGCTACTGTCTTCTACTTGTGTAAGTAACAACTGGGGAATTAGTAGGGACTTACTACATTGTTTTTGGCTTATGATAATAATGACAACTTTTCACTCTCTTGGGGTAGGCTCTGTGATAGGCACTTTGTATGCATTACACCTCACTTGTAATTTTCTTAACATGCTCATGAGCATGGTCTTATTGTAAAAGCCTGAACTAGGATTTGCATCCAGGTTTGTGATTCCGTAAAGGTCAGATGTTTTACCTTCACATGCGGTATGTCTGGATTGCTTTAGATTTAGCTCTTTTTCTTAGAGCTGAGTCCATTAACAACAAGAACAAATTAATATATGAAGATCATAACTTCAAAGGTCACACAGTGTCCAGCAAGAACCACTGGAGACACATCTGCTCATGAGTCCTTAGTAATATGCGCAGAGACAGGACGACAGGAAGGATGTGGTCCAAGGGCATGGGTTTCGTGAAGAATGAGTCAGAGCAGGCAAAGGAGACTGGGAAAACAAACATCAAAGCACCCTAATTGCTTTTAATTTCATCTAGTCCAACCTTCTCTGTGCTTGTACATTTTGCCATAAAGAATTAGATACCATCGAATTCTCCTGTCATCTTCTAATCTAGGTCATCATCTTTTATAGTTTGATAAGGCCCAAGAAGACGAGTTTTTTATTTTTTTCATATTTGTTCTTTTTACTAATATATCTTAGGCCTAAGTCAACTTCTTTCTGGAGTGTCTAACTTGGGCTCATATAACCACCGTCATCCCACACAGTAAATCCTTCCAAAGGCAGGGCCTTACTCAGATAGTCTAAGATCCAGGGCTGCTCAGTTGTGTTTGCAGCTATGACTAGATGATTTTTAAAAGTTAAGCTGTTAAGAGCCTCTGTGGTATCCAGTAATAACAGTTTCGAGTTTTATTCTAAATAAAGTGTAATATAATTATGTAGGGACATTTCCTGAACATTAGATCACATCTTTTAAAAACCAAATTGGCCCTAAGTTTGTTGATCAATGTCCGTAGACCAATATGTGATCACAGTGAATTCAATGCTCTGTAAAAACCACTTATGTCTTCTCTCTTGGCCTGATATTAAAATGAAACCAGTAATTCTCACGGTATTTAAAAGGAAAGCACATTGTGACACTCAGCAATAACATAATTGTTACTTTTTGTGACTAAATGATATTGCTTCTTTTTGATGTTCCACCCACTCACCATTTCAGTATTCACAGTTCCTGGAGAGGGATTGAAATCTGTTTCTTACTGCTTAAGGGGAACATAATGTTTGACAAACACAAAAAGAGTAATAATGGCACCCCGACTAGCAAAGATACTCCAGAAAATTTACTCCCAGGGTTGCTGTACACTTAATGTCAAGTTGGATGGCTCTTGAAACTAGGTTCATGTTTTTTTAAATGTATTTGGAAAATAGAGTTACCCTAGTTTCTTCTGCATTGGTCAGTGTTGTCCCTTGTGTCTTGTGGACATGTGCAGTCATTTAGAACACCCGAATCACCCAAGGATCTTGTGAAAATATAGATTTGGATTCAGTAGTTCTGAGTTGGGGCCGGAGATTTTGCATGTGGAAAAAGCTCCCAGGTGATGTCAGTGGCGCTTATCTGTGACCACACTTTGAGTAGCATGGATCCAGGCTGTCCTTCATGTTAGAGAGAGAAAGATGCCCATGGATCTTGTTGAGATCTACCTGGTATCTCACACACCTGGCAAAGTGACTGGTTCCCAATAGGTGCCCTATGCATTTGTTGAATTAATGAATGAATGAGAGAACTCCTTGTCTAAGTTTACTGTTAATCTATAGCATACATGTTCTAGAGAAGTCTAGAGACAGATTTAAAAAAAGAGAGAGAGAGAAAAGGAAGAAATAAACTTATTTCAATTTTCCCATCCCACTTTCATTCTCATTTCTATAACTATAGCCTTCATGGGCTAGTGCTAGTGTCTACGGCTGGTTTAAACATTAGCATGGTGGACCTAGTGGGTAAATGGCTTCTGGGGTTCAATTCCGGTGTTTTATTTATTAGTTGCCCATCAGATACCTATTTTGCATTTTTTAGATGTTAGATGTAAAATAGTCTTGGGTATAAATCCTTAATTAGAAGCTATGATGTATAATGTATGCATCAAATTTTTGTAAGTATTATTTTATGAATCTGTAGAAAGAAATGATTGAAAAGAGACACTCAATTGAGATCTTTTTTTCCTAACTGAAGCAAACATTTTTCAGATGTTTATTTTTTCCCTGAAAATTTTTTTCTACATCTTTACATTCCATAACCAAAATACAATATAAAGACAAAACAATTTCATGGTTGCCCTATCTCAAGACTATTTGAAAAACATTGCCTGACACATGAGGCGCTAAGTTCCAGGAGTATGGGGTTCCACGTCTGTTCTTTTACTGATGTAATCTTAAGTGCTGGGCTTAGAACAGAAGCTCAGTAAACCACTTTTGAGTGACAGAAGCTGACAGGCTGATCTAGATATTTAGTCCCCGCCCCCTTCGTTTTAAATTGGGGGTGATTGTGGCAAGTTTTCCCTTGAAGAATCCAAATTGTTGTTTTGACTCTTCAATTTTACTAGTAATATTACCCAGAGCTTAATGTGATCATTACAGGCCTAAATTTTTTCAGGAATTGACTTCTAGAGGCAGTAATACTGTTGATAAACAAAATGAAATAGATTATTTTGCTTCAGGACTTTCCAGAGCCATTCATGTTAATGTGCATTGAAAATTCCTAATAAGCATTTCTCAAACATACTTGACCCTGCAACCCCCCTTTTCATGGAACATTTGGGTTCTGTGAACTTTGAGAAAAGCTACCCTATGTTATATTTCACTTTCCCCATCTCTAAGGAAGGCCCACAATTATCTGCCTCTAGAGCTTGTTTGTTTGTGAAATATAATCAAGATGTGTGTTTGAAAATCATTCCATATATTGTTTTAAAATATCAGCCATAAATAACTTGTAAAAAGGTTCAGATGAAGAAAACTCTTTGGCGATTAGGGCGTAAAATGTTGCTTTACCTTCTGAAACTCCACTTTTCAGGAAGTTACAACATATGTCTTCATTTATGTATTTTTTTCTCTATTCCAGATTAGTGCGTTGACTTTCTGAGCCATGTGCATTTAGTATCTCAATATCCATATATCACATTCAACCATATCAGGACTTGATATGGACTTCCATAGTCCTCCTTACATATATAAGGTTTTAGTCATTTATCTTAGTGTTAGCGATTTTTAAAAAAGAAAATGATAAAATTCCTTCCCTCTAAATTCTTTGGACTGACACAGTTGAAAAGTAGTAGACATGCCAGCCATTATGTTTGCTTTTTATTTTCATGTTTACATTACCTCAGTCCTTCTCTGGTTTGGCATTTTGAATATCTTCTTGGGCACAACCCAAAACTGTCTGATACAGCTGTATTTTTTGTATCAGTTTTCCTTTAAATCCTAATGATATTCTCCTACCTACTTTTCTCTGTGCTCATGATGTGAGGTATGAGCTCTGTTGCCCTTGAAATTGACTTTCTACATAAGAACAGAAATATAGGCTGGGCACAGTTGTTCACACTTGTAATCCCAGCACTTTGGGAGGCTGAAGTGGGTGGATCACTTGAGGTCAGGAGTTCGAGACTAGCCTGCATGGTGAAACCCCGTCACTACTAAAAATACAAAAATTCGTTTTACGTGGTGGCACAGGCTGGTAATCCCAGCTACTTGGGAGACTGAGGCATGAAAATTGCTTGAACCTGGGAGGTGGAGGTTGCAGTGAGCCGAGATCACACCACTGCACTCCAGCTTGGGCAACAGAGCCAGGGAACAAAGACGTTTGTGAGAAAAAAGAAGGGTGTTGCTTAATTTGAGAAAACTAGTAAAAGTAAAAATAATTTCAAAATATGTTTGGTGAAATTTTAACTTAAGATGTCAAGAAGCTTTGCTATGTTAAGAAACTTTCTATCTCAATCCAGTTCTGATTTTTCTTTAGTAGTATGTAATTCTTGAGTCCAGTGAAAAGTTGCATCTAAGCCATTTAGAAATTGTCAGTTGTAGTCCATGCTCACTAAAGCCTCAGGAGTTTACTTTCTCAGTAAAACTCAGAAAACTGAGGCTTGCGAGGAAGCAGAGTCGTCTCCTCTTGCCTCCATGATTGGGCGTTGGAATTCCACCAAGTGTTATGAAAAAATTCAGGTCTAAGATGTGAAGATGTCAAAGTGTATTGTGCCACACACATACCCACCTACACATATATTTATATAGGTATATATATGTATACATACATACACATTTTATGGTCACTTAGATTTGAGTTGAAAATCCATCGAAATTTTATATAGGAAGAGCTGGGATATTAGCCCTTACCCTCACACTTACTTTACAGTTCAGTTCTTCTAAAGATTGTACTTAGCTATTTGTAAATGCTTAAATATTGCACTTGGGTATTTGTAAATCTCATCAACAACCAATTTGTATATCAATAGAGAGAAAAAAATCTATATCATATTGATTAGAGTTTTAATTGAAATAACTTTTTGTATGTTTTAAGGTGAAAATATAATCTTAAGGCTTCCATGGGAATGAACACAAATGTTAATAGTGGGTATATATGAGTGGTGGGATTATGAATAATCGTAATTATCTATATAGCTTTTCAATTGTTGTTTAATGAGTTTTGATTTTATAGCCTGAAACATGTTGATTCAAAATGACTCTTAGTTATTTGGAAAGTCTCTTTTGAACTTCTAGAAGTTCTTTTTCCATAGCACTTCCATTATTGCCTTTCTTTTCTTTCTTTCTTTCTTTCTTTTTTTTTTTTTGAGACAGAGTTTCGCTCTTATTGCCCAGGCTGGAGTGCAATGGCACGACCTCGGTTCACCTCAACCTCCGCCTCCTGGGTTCAAGTGATTCTTCTGCCTCAGCCTTGTGGCTGAGATTACAGCCATGCACAACCATGCCCGGCTAATTTTGTATTTTTAGTAGAGATAGGGTTTCTCCATGTTGGTTGGTCAGGTTGGTCTTGAACTCCCTACCTCAGGTGATCCACTCGCCTCAGCCTGCCAAAGTGCTGGGATTACAGTCGTGAGCCATTGCACCAGGCCGCTTTTCTTTTTATCTATGGAGTTCTTACAGCTCAGGACTTAAGTAAGTCGCTAAGTATCACTCCCCATGTTTGTAAGCTTGACTGTCTTAGCACAGTACTATAGACTGGGTGGCTTCAATAATGGAGATTTGTTTTTCTCACAGTTTTGGAGGTTAGAATGCCGAGATTAGGGTGCCAGCATGATAAGGCTCTGGTGAGAGCTCTCTTCCTGGCTTGTAGATAGCTGCCTTCTCCCCATGTTCTTTCTTGGTAGAGGGAGAGTGAGCAGCTTCCTGGTGTCTCTTCTTATAAGGGTTCTAATCCCATCATTAGGGCCCTACTCTCCTAGCCTCATCTAATCCTAATTACCCACCAAAGGCGCCATCTCCAAATACCATTACATTGAAGGTTAGAGCTTCAACATATATATTTTTGGGGGACTCAACATTCAGTCCATAACACTTTTTAAAATTTAAACTGGTAGTATAGAAGATTTCCAGAAATGGCATCTAAATAGAAAAATACTGGCAGAATATACAAGAAAGCATTAATGGTAGTTATTTCTAGACAGTAGGATTAGAGGTTTTCTCCATTTTCTGTGAATTCAGAGTATATTGCTTTTATAACAGAAAAAATACAATAGGTATTATTTTTAAAAGAAAATGAAGTACTACAGAATGTTCCATTTCCTAATAATCTTGGAATTTTCAAAATCTTTTTATTTCATCTTCTTGTAGTTTTTCTGAGAATTAATAAAAGTGTCTGTGGAACATAGAGCACTCAGTTCTTGGCACATAATAGAGTTGCATAAATTTGCTGGTCCTCCTTTTCCTCCTTTTAACATGATGACAATGTTAATGATAACAACAATGATAATTACTATATTGCCATAGGAGATATACCATTGGGCGTATATTATAGGAAAATAAAGTAGACAATAGCCACAAAGTCAGGACAGACACATTTGTTGCGAGGTTTTTAAAAATGAGTTACTTATAAATAGAATAGCCTATTCATTGTTTTTACTTTTGGAATTCTTAGTCTTTTTGATTCTGAGAAAATGAATTGGTTAAAAAAGTTGGTAGATTGTTCTGAATTAGCATTCAGTTACAAATTAATATGAACTCCTTAACTCTGTGCAATAAAATGGCACGCAGATGTGACACTGAGAAAACTTGAAGTCGGTTTTTGATGTGTCAAACTTTCATTCCAAAGACTGACTGAAGCCTAATACTTACGGTTATGGAAAATTTTTTTGTCATTTTTTTTTTTGTTTTGGTTCCTCTGTAAGAGCTCTCTCTTCTCTACTTTCTAATGCATTGTTTCTAGTACTCTATCTTGTGTATGGAGTCTGTCATTGGTAACTTTTTCCCAATTAATTCCACATCTGAGTGTAATATTTCTAGTTGTTGGCTCCATAAATCAATAGGTTGAAGTGCCCTGCAAGGTAGTCATGTTTTTTGTCACGTAGGGACCTGACTGCTCGCCAAATAAATTATGACATTATGATGTACTATTTCCAATCACTATAAATTTTCAATATTTAGTGTATCAGTCATACCAAGTCAAGATCCAGTTATTTAGTTTCACTTACGTCTGTATTTTAGATGAGAATCCTTTTTCCCATTAGTAGATTTGAATTTCTTTCTCTCTCAGAGTCAAATTCCAAACATGCCTTATAAAACCAGCCATAAAATATACACATAAACTGTTTTTGTGTTTATAAGTGGATTCAAAAATATACAGTGGTAAAACTATATCCCAAATTAAAATCTGTCCACTTAAATGGTGTTCTGTTTTGTTTTTTAACACTTAGATTACTTTTATCACTGTTGCTTTTGTAATTTGATTCCCAGATATTAGACAAACATATCTAGGTAATTCTCTGTATTGTATTGAAACATGGTCTTGATTGGGAGCTTAAACTGTCATCTCACAAATGATCCTCAGCTGTGAAAAAAATAAATTGTTCTGAATTTGGGGCTGTCTACACCATGGTTAATATGTAACAGCACTACCAAAATTACTTTCTTAAATTCTGTTTTGATGATCTTAAAAATAATTTGTATTCTTTATTTTTATTTTTCTTTTCTTCTTTACCAACAGGACACAAAAATCGCTTCATTGGAGCGAAACATAAGGGATCTTGAGGATGAGATCCAGATGTTAAAAGCCAATGGTGTGCTGAACACTGAGGACCGCGAAGAAGAGATCAAACAAATTGAGGTTTACAAAAGTCACTCCAAGTTTATGAAGACCAAGGTACGGTCCAGGGTTATAAACTTTTATGTTCTTAATGTGACTAGAAAGTTACAGTTTACATATGTACTTTTTCCAAATACCCATATAATATGCTTTATGTGATATTATTTAATATATGGACAACAAAGGAGAATGCAGAAGATTTTTAGTTCAGACATATAGATTCCAAAAAGCAATCACGGAAAACCTTTGGTGGAATTTCTCCTTACTGAGAGGTTCAAGCTTTAATTAGGAGTTCCTTTGGTGTTCCTCTTCCTTGAGAATTAACATATTTATAGTCCACTGTCTTCCAAATTTCCACCATCACTTAAGTTTGCTATTTTTTTGAAGTCGCTATCGTTGCCAAATTTCTTGCCTCTCCTAGAAGGTGTTTGTCTCAAAATATTTGCTATTACAAGCCAATTTAACTCATTTAAATGTTATTAGGTTGGGAGGCTGAGGCAGGCAGATCAGCTGAGGTCAGGAGTTCGAGACCAGCCTGTCTAACGTGGTGAAACCCTGTCTCTACAAAAAAATACAAAAATTAGCCAGGCATGGTGGCATGCACCTGTAATCCCAGCTACTCGGGAGGCTGAGGCAGGAGAATCACTTGAACCCGGGAGGTAGAGGTTGCAGTGAGCTGAGATGGTACCACTGCACTCCAGCCTGGGTGACAGAACAAGACTACATCTCAACAGAAAAAAAAAAGTTATTAAGCTATTGTGGTTTTAGCGTAGTGTTTAAGACATAAATAGTTTTGAGTCCCAGTGCTGCCCTTTAGTTAAATTATTAAAATTCCCTAAGCCTCAGTTTCTTTATCCATGAAATAGGGATAAGAAAAATACCTACATCATTGGGTTGGTCTGATGATTCCAGGAGATTATTCATTTAAAGCCCTTAGTCCCTTGTCTGATCTCTAGAAAGTATCCATCAAATGTCAGGCATTATTGTTGATAGTAGTATTAATGTTACTAATAATGTTATAATAGTAACATTAATATGGACTAATAGATTCCATATCTATTGCTATGGAATCTTTGTAAAATATTTTAGAGTAACCTGCTCCATTAGTTTATATTGTTATTGTCAGTTTTAAAGATTTTGGATTGTATTTTTTTTTTTTTTTTTTTTTTTTTTTTGAGACGGAGTCTCGCTCTGTCGCCCAGGCTGGAGTGCAGTGGCGCAATCTCGGCTCACTGCAAGCTCCGCCTCCCAGGTTCACGCCATTCTCCTACCTCAGCCTCCCGAGTAGCTGGGACTACAGGTGCCCGCCACTGCGCCCGGCTAATTTTTTTCTATTTTTTAGTAGAGACGGGGTTTCACCATGGTCTCGATCTCCTGACCTTGTGATCCGCCCGCCTCGGCCTCCCAAAGTGCTGGGATTACAGGCGTGAGCCACCGCGCCCGGCCTTTGGATTGTATTTTTTCAAAAATAAACTTGGGGCTTTAAAAGGACCAAGCACCTGAATATTTATTATTTTTACATATGCGTAATTATTAAATTTATGAATAGCCCAAATAGGTCTTTTGAGACTGTGAGATGCTTTTATCTATTCCTCTGTTTAAATCATTTTGCTTCTGAAAATAATAACTACACCAATTAAAAATTTTTTGTTCTTTTTTCTTTTTCTACCACTTGCTCTTAAATATGCCTGTTCTCTTGTTCTAGGTTTTAATCTTGTTTGTTACTTTCTGAAATGCAGTAGAGTTGGAGTAGTGCAGACCTCTGTGAGAAAGCAGTGGGAGAGGAGAGAAAAATGTTTAAATGATTTTTATCAGTTGTGAAATATGTGCATACTCCTTGCTGAGTTTGCAAATTATAGGGAGAAAATGATATCTATCTAGCATTTACTTCATCACAACGTGTGTGTGTGTATGCATGCATGTATACACAAGGAAAAAACACAAAACTATTCTTCTGTCAACTTTCCATCTCTAACTAGATGTTGAGATTGTGCTGAAAACGTGGATCAAGGAGTGGAGATGAGGGGACTGTCCAGTGAATTTGAATGTAACCAGGGACTGCCTCAAAGTTTCGAATAGGTTTCCCTGCTCAGTCCTTCCTCTGGTTTCTTCCTTGCAGTCCCTCCCTCTCAGAGAGTTAAGCCGACGTTTGGTGAGCACAGTACTAGGGTGACCTGCATACAGTGCCTGAATAATTCTGGGAATGAAGACCAGAGGCACAGATACGAGCGAACTCAAGAAGTTTGGGGGAAATTATTGTTTTGGCTTAAACTTTTCCCCCGACTCTGTTATTCCACAATGGGAGATTGTTCAAGCCACTTCTACAGCTGAAAATGTCATGAAATTTGTAAACTCTGCCCCTCATCATGGACTCTGTCCAGGTGAATAAAACATTTATATGATCTTCAGCAAGTCATGACCTTTATTAGCCCACATTTGTCTGAGAGACCATCAATCCTTGAGTTAGATTTAACTTTTAATGGCTAGTTTCTTTTAATGGTTCCAGAAGTGGTCAGGTCAGAAAAATGTTTCAGGGAAGTAGTGGAGTGAGGTGGAAAGACCACAGGCTGAAGATGAAAGCAGACTCCAGCAAGTCTCCAGCCTACCTTTGCCAGCTGTGCATAGGGAGTGACTTGAGGAGTGACCAAAGTCACTCGACCACACTGTCTTCTATAAAATAGGGGCGACAGCACCAGCCTTACAGGATGGTTCAGATGGACTAAATAATATTAAAAAAGAAATAGTGTAGTTAAAGTACCTGGCTCAAAAAACCAGCTAATAATGATAAATATTATCATTGAAGAAGTATAACCAAATAATAATCATTACAATAAGTGTTATATTTAACTTGACTAATGGGAAAAATGGATTTCTAAGAAATACAAATAAAATGAATTCTTACATCATGCGGATACCTCTTTTACTGTTAAAAATTAGCTAGAAAGTACTAGTAAGGGTCAGTTTTTAATATTTTCTCCATTGAAAGAATGTTCTTATTGGATTGAACTATAACATTTATTGCTAATGTTTCCTATCATTAATTACTTACTTTTCTTAATTCCCCTACTTGGTTTTTTTGTTTGTTTGTTTGTTTTGAGACAGGGTCTCACTCTGTCACCCAGGCTGGGGTGCAGTGGTATGATCTTGGCTCACTGGAGCCTCCGCCTGCCAGGTTCAAGCAATTCTTTCACCCCAGCCTCCTGAGTAGCTGGGATTATAGGTGCGCACAACCACACCAGCTATTTTTTGTGTTTTTTTGGTAGAGATGGGGTTTCACCATGTTGGTCAGGCTGGTCTCAAACTCCTGATCTCAAGTGATCTGCCTGCCTCAGCCTCTCAAAGTGCTGGGATTACAGGTGTGAGCCACCACACCCAGCCCAATTCTCCTACTTTGAGTGATGAGTGTAATTCCTCATTTAAGCCTGGGAATACTGCTTGCATTACTTATTAAAATGAATAAATCATGTGGATTGGAGGCAAAGAAAGTATTTTAAATAGGCACGTGGAAGAGTGTGCAATTCCATCTTGATCCAGAGCAGGTAGTTGGAACTGGTAGGGTTTCTTGAAAGCTCTGTGATTAAATTAAGTATCAGTGAATGCCTGAATTGCTTTTACAAATATGACATCATAGAAAAAACATGATATAACATTTTTGGAAAGGTAGAAGGTGGGTTGCAAAACTCAACTTGTACAAAGGCAGGAATACAAAACATCGTCAGCCAGGGTAGAAATCCTGGCATCTTGCAAGTCCTTTGGCATGAACATTGTCTCTGAGAACGGAGCCTCTGGGAGATCTCGGATGTGTAACTCTCATCTGTTGGAAACTCCAGTTCCTACCCCAACACTGAAGGGTTAGAGGAATCAAACTGTGAGAGCTGAATCTCAGAGGCCGTGGAAAGCATGAATTACTTTCAGGAGTTCCATTAAGCCTCGGAGAATGGAGCATACCAAATACATAATTGTTTTTCTGGTAGGGAAAGAATAATGGCATTTCCTTTCTGTACAAGGCTTCGTTCCTAGTCTAACACATTTTTCATCTATTCATTCCAGTATTTCTATATTAGCTACTCCCTCTGTTTCCAGTGTTTGCCAGAGATGCCGATCTGCTGTGTTAGATCTCCTCCTTTATTCTGAATTTGTAACACATTTTCTTATAAACTTCTGGTAGATTACAAACCTCCTAACCCAAACTGCATGATAGTAAGCATATCACTTTCTAGACATGAGGGCCATATCTGCAGTGAAAAAGAAGCTGTTTTCCTTGGCAGAGTGTTTTTTTTCAGGGTGTAGTTTGTGTCACAGACGTAAGTGGGGGAAGAATTTTCAGACAGGATGAAGTGTGCCTGATGTCCACATGGACTTCATATAAAACATGTGATGTAATTCCGATTGGCTTTTTTTCTGGCCATCACAGAGACAGACCTTTCTTGGCCTCAGTTCTCATGTATGTTTGATTGCATCACTTTCCATTTTTATGGAATTTATGGCTGTAAAAGAAGCAAAAGGCATATTTTTATGGGAGAATATGATTTTTTTTTTTTACCTTGTGACTATGTTCCCTTTAGAAAAGGTTTTTTCTGTTATTGTCTGCATAAATATTTATTTAAAATTTACCTGATGGCAGCAATATCTGAAAGCTATTTAGAGCCACTGCCTATTTAATATTTATAGACTTAAATAGTTTCATCACTATCCATCTATTTTTATTGACTAAAGGAGGTATATGTAGAACCTGCCATGCCCTTCTTCCTGACTAAACCCCATTCTCTATATCCAGTTGATTTCCTTTTCATTTCCCTCTCAATACCCCAACCCCCACACTAGCTTTCTACTGTGGGATTTGTGGAAGTTAGCACAAATCAGTTTTTTCACTATAAACATCATCTTTGCTTAGGTGTATCGAGTTGAAAGTTTTTGAGCGTTAATTTCAAATGAATCAGTTTCATATATGGAATCGACTATAAACTGTGCTGTCAGCTACAACTGGACATGATTTGGGGCCATACCCCCCTGAGAAGAGTGCTGATCATAACAGATTTTAATATCTTTTATCATTTTAGGTAATCCTAATTCTGATTTTCCCTGTTTTTATTTATACTATATTCTTGTTATGTATGAGAGAGAACTTCTTACTTTTGTTCCACATAAAAATGACCACACACTCATGATTCATTAAATTATAGAAAAATAATGTATTTCAGATACTGCACCTATCTGAGCAGTGCTCACTTGCTCACATATACCTGGGGCACATTGATAAACAGTCATGATTCTTTCCCAGTGAATATTTAAGCATACTTAGGATCCTTCTCAAGACTGCTTTTTGTTTAGCCACTACCAATCCTTTAGATTTGACTAGCAGGATGAAGCTTGTTTGTTCCCTGACATAGTCTGACTTCTTGCAAATGGGATTTCCATTCATATCAACCTTTCTACTAAGTTGAACCCTTCTGAACATGGAAGTCTCACTCCTGTTCATGCTCAGCTGATATTGTCAGTAGCTTGTTATTGTTTATGTCAGTTTTCTTGCTGAAAACAACAAAAAATGTTGAATGAAGTATATTTTTAAACGTATATTTTAAAATGTACTTATGAGCTCTTGAGTAAGAAAGAACCTCAAGGGTCAAAGCTAAGCCATAGCAGGAAGCTTGTGTGATAAGTAGAGCATGGGTTATGTATTAGTCTGTTCTCATGCTTCTAATAAAGACATATATACCCAAGACTGGCTAATTTATAAAGGAAAGAGGTTTAATGAACTCACAGTTCCACATGGCTGGGGAGGCCTCACAATCATGGCAGAAGGCGAATGAAGAGCAAAGTCATGTCTTACATGGCAGCAGGCAAGAGAGCGTATGCAGGGGAACTGCCCTTTATAAAACCATCAGATCTCATGAGACTTATTCACCGTCATGAGAACAGCATGGGAAAGACTGACCCCACCCCCATGATTCAATTACCTCCTGCTGGGTACCTCCCAGGACATGTGGGAATTATGGGAGCTACAATTCAAGATGAGATTTGGGTGGGGACACAGCCAAACCATATCAGGTTATTTATCCTTGTTGGCAATTTTCAGATAGATGAACTTGGGCTCTGGTTTTCATAGCCACAAGGACATTGAAGAAAAGAGACAGAAGTCTGGGCCTACTCAAGATGAGGGATAGTAGAAACCTTATTACCACCACCACATGAAGCTGGGATCTCAGATGACTATACTGCTAGTGCAGAGGCAAACTAAAAATAACCTTACCATATTCCCCCTCCTCACACTTAGATTAGGGGACTCCAGGGAAAATTTTCTGTTTTAAAACTTTAAGCCAAGTAAAAGATGAAAAAATTTGTTCTCAGAATCCATAACCACAGCTGGCTCTTGCATGGGTGTGCTGTGCAAGATGATCTAAAAACTTCAGGTAGAGAATGTAGCTTAAAGCAGCTACATTCTTGGTTGGTAGTGTCCTCAGGTATTGGCAGAGGCAAATTCTCTAAAGGACCAAATAGGCCTTAAAGTATTTTTCCAGATAAGGTTCCAAATTACCAAAAAAAGGAGAAAAATCACAAAATCTTCAGGAAAACAGGCCACTATAAGTGATAGTCAGTAGAAAGAATAAACAGCAGAATCAGAAAGCAAATACTTCAAAAGTTGGAATTATAAGAAAAAGACTATGAAATATTAATGTGTGTTTAATACGTTTAAATAAATAAGAGATTGAAAATATAAATAAAGAGCAAGAGACTATAAGAAACCAAGCAAACTTAAAGATAACCAAATCAAGCCTTATAGTCTGAAGGATTATCTTAGGAATGAAACAAGGCTGAAAATTAGTATGATAAGCATCCAACTTAAAAAGTTAGGAAAATAGAATAAGCCCAAAGACAGTAGAAGGAAGGAAACATTTAAAAGCAGCAGACATGAATGAAACAGAAAATAAAAGTGTAATTGCAGAGTCAATATAGCCAAAATTGGTTCCTTGATTAGAATACTTTACTTGACATGTGTCTACTGAGATTCATCAGGAAAAAGAGTGGTTAAAGCTAAAATAAAACTTAAAAAAAGAGAGGTTAATAACGTAGAATATTAGAAATGAAAAGGAAGACATAATCATAAATACTATTGATACAAAGATAAGTGGGTTTTATAAACATTTCCTGCAAATAAGTGTGAAAATTTAGATGAAACAAAAACTTCTTTGGGGAAAAAAATGTATCAACACTGACTCAACTAATTAGAAACATGAATATTCCTATAGCCATTAAAAGTGGATTAGTAAGTAATGTTCTTTGGAAAAAGAAAATAGCAGCTATGAATGGTTTTGCTGGTGATTTCTAATGAACATTAGTGTAAAAAAAACTCCAATTTCACAGAAACCATTTCCAAACACATTAAAAGAAGGAACACTTCCTACTTCATTTGGAGGGCTATATTGGTATTAAAACCTGATAAGGACAGCGTAGGATAGGAAAATTATAAACCAATCTCAGTCATAAACAGAAATAAAAGATCCTTACAAAATATTAGTAAGCTGAATACAGTAGCATATGAAAAATATATAATGACTGAGTAGAGTTTTTCATAGTAATGCCAGGGGAGATTAAGGTTAAAAATTTCATTAATGCGATTCATTACAATAACATATGAAAGTTGAAAAATGGTGATAAACCATAAGATACAGAAAAAAAGTTTGGTGATGTTAAACTTTCACTGATGATTAAAGAATACTTTTGGCATAGTTGTAATAATGCGAAGCCTAATAAAATGTCTATAAAAAACCAATGCAGACACAAAATGTAATGACGAAACGTTGATATTCTTTCCTTTGAAGCCTGAAACAAGACAAAGGGGCTGCCATGACCAACAGACCTCTGTCTTTCTGCATGACCTGTCCGTATGTCTGGTGTGGTCTTCCTCACACCATGGTGGTGACAGGGTGGTTGAGCTTCCAGACCATGGTGGCTGGCTTCCAGTGGGTAGAAGCAGAAGATGCCAGACCCCCTGTAGGCTAGGGCTAGAACAGGTGTACTGATTATTTTGCTGCATTTGGTTGGCAGAAGGAAGTCACAGTCCAGCCCAGGTTCAAGAAGAGGGTAAGCAAACTTCAGCTCTAGTTGTGAGGAGCAACATTTGTGTACAAGTAGGAAGGAATGAAGGAATTGGTAGAAAGTCTCTGCAGATCCTCTACCTGCACATCACATATCAAATTGGCAAAAGTGTAAAAGACCCGTGACATAAGTTATTGGTAAAGAGATGGAGTGATTGGCATACTTGCAAGGTGCTTGTGATCATGTAAATTAATAGAACTGTTTTGGAAAAATTTTTTTTGTTTTTGTTTTTTCGTTCCCCCTATCACCCAGGCTGGAGTGTGGTGGCACGATCTCGGCTCACTGCAACTTCTGCCTCTTGGGTTCAAGTGATTCTACTGCCTCAGCCTCCCAAGTAGCTGGGAATACAGGTGCCCGCCACCATGCCCAGCTAATTTTTGTATTTTTAATGGAGATGGGGTTTCACCATATTGGTCAGGCTGGTCTCAAACTCCTGACCTTGTGATCTGCCCGCCTTGGCCTCCCAAAGTGCTGGGATTACAGGTGTGAGCCATACATTTTTGTTTTATCTAGTGAAATTGAAGATGAATATGCTATGTGGTTCAGCAATTTAAATCTTAGGCATTTGAGAATATTATTGCTATGTAAACTAGGTTATATGTATAAGAATGTTCAGAATAGCATTGTTTATAGTAGCAAAAAGCTAAGAACAAACCCAAATTTCTATCAACAGCAGAGTGGGCAAATAAATTGTGGTGAAGTCTTACAATGGAATACTCTACTTCGGTGAAAATGAATGAACTGTATGTACAATGTTGTGATTTAATCTCCAGGACATAAGATTGAGTAGGAAAAAAAGCGAAGTGGAAAAAAAAAATTGTAGCCCAAATAAAGTTTTAAAACATGCAAAACCAAATAGTATATATTTATGGATGCAAAAATATATGATCAGCCTAAAAGATAAGCAAAGAAATAATAAACACAAAATTTGGGGTGGTAATTATTTCCAAATGGGGAGAGGAGATAGAAATGGGATGGGACATGGGTAATTCTAGTGATCTTTTTTGGTGAATTGAATGATGGATTTTATTTTTGGTCATTTTTCCTTATACCTTATGTATATTTTATGTTCTTTTGTATCTTCTCAATATTTAATGTAAGCAAAAAGAAGATCCCCAATGCTTACTTGTTTTTTAGGATTCTTTTGCCAAATCTTGCCCTTGAATGATTATTTGCACTATGGAGTTATGCCTTGGTTTAATTACTCATGTTAGATACCTGTTGACTCTCCTCAGGACCATGGTGGTAATAGACTTGGTGGTTTCATAGATGAGTAGGTTTGACTGGGAAGGCTTCATTCCCTTGTGAAATTTGGTCCACAGTGGGATGGAGGGCAGTCTGCTGACCTTTCCATTCCTATTTCCTATACTCTCAGTGACCTTTACAGATATTCCTCCAGAACCCAAAGACTGTGTGATTCCTAAGGCCATCTTTTTTAAGCAAATTCATGGCCTGCCTTGTTGAATTATTGATCACTGGCTGCTGAAATGGAAAGAAATCAGTAGTTGTCCAATGTAAAGGGTAGGGGCAGCAATTTCTAATTTCTTGCAATTTTGTTGTTGTTTTGCAGATTGATCAGCTGAAGCAGGAACTTTCAAAGAAAGAGTCAGAACTTCTTGCCTTACAAACAAAGCTTGAAACCCTTAGCAATCAAAATTCAGATTGCAAGCAACACATTGAAGTGCTCAAAGAGTCGCTTACTGCCAAAGAACAGAGGGCTGCCATCCTTCAGACTGAGGTAAGGCACTGTCTCAGGATTCTAGACAGCAGAGACATGGAATTGATAGAAAATGCCCTACCTGACCAACTTGCCTCAGGAGACCCTTTATCCAAACCCTTGGGGCCAGATGTATTTTGAAATTCATATTTGTTGGGCTTTCAGAAAGACGAGATGCATTGTATAGATTGTATAACACTGCAAGTGAACTTGTAGCAACACCCCATAAGCAAACATATGAATATTTTTGCATTAAAAAAAAGTCTTACACTAAGTAGGATAAAGACTGTATAATTAGACTCTTGTCAGTTTGCGTCAAGTTGTGCCACCAAAGGTGTTTGGTTCACACTTGAAATTTCTTTTTTTCATACTTCGGAGCATTTTAGATTTGGTAACTACAGTTAAGGGCTTGGATCTAGAATGATTCCATTTTATCAAAAATCATAAAATAACTGGAATGTCATCTGTCTTGCTTTGCTGTGTACCATCTGTATGGGTTCCCCTTCTGGCACCCATGTTTCCAAAGGGTTCTTATTTACTAAAGAGTATCTTTCAATTTCTTTTACCCATTGAAGAAAGTCGATATTGTGTGAGTTTCTCAAAGGAAATATTGGTTTGTTATCTCTTATTCATGTTTAGAAGAACAACAAAAATATATTACTATCCTATTTCCTTGCTTTTTCCTCCTTGGATTACATCTTTGGGTCTGCTAAGAAATGCAAAACACAAGCTAGTTATTGTGTGAATAAAATAGTTATCAGATGCAGCAGGCAATAGGGACAAATGTGGTGAATCTTGATTTTGTGTTGAGGTGCTGTGCTGTGTGCATTACTTTAGAAGGCATGCTAATCAACATGCATGCTCTCTCTTGGGCTCTTTAAGCTGTGTCTTTGCATGTATGTATTTTAGCATCTGTGGGGAGGTTTGGATTGGCCTTAGGAGTTAATGGGACTGTTGAGTAGGTCTGTGCTCTCAGTCAAGGTGCAGGACAGTATCTAGAGGAGGAAGAAAATACTTTCTGGATTGGATAGGTCTTAGCATGAACCTGACTCAGCCCCTATGCTTTTGATCATTGACTGATAGGCAGCTACCTCATTACTTCAATTCAAAACAATCACCTTGGCCTCAGTGATGTAGATATTTCACATTTAAGAAATACCATTTTCAGTTGTGTATAGTTCCACTGTGAATGCAGAGGTATGGGTATTTTATTTTTTAAGGCAAACATATAATCTATGCTATAAATTGGAAGTTGGCTTCTATCTCCTTTGTGGAGGCAGCAGTGAATAGTATCTAGAGTTGTGTTAAGATGGTAGCCACTTGTGGCTATTTAAACTAAAATTAATTAAAATCTAGTGAAATTTAAAATGTAGTTCTGTAGTCACATTAGCCGCATATCAAGTACAACAGTTACATGTGGCTAGTGGCTACTGTATTAGACAGCACAGCTAGAGAACATTTCTGCCATCTAGTACTTGTCTCAAATGGGGGTCAACCAAAACTATGGCTTGTGGGCCAGATCTGGCCCTGTGCCTGCTTTTGTAAGTAAAGTATTATTGGAACACAGCCATACCCATTCATCTACATGTTGTCTTTGGCTGTTTTTGTGCTACAACAGCAGAGTTGAGTAGTTGCAATAGATATTGTATGGCCCACAAAGCTGAAAATATTTACTGTCTGGCTTTTTGCAGAAAGTTTGCCAATTTCTGGCATTGTGATTTTGTGGGAAGAGGATTGAGTGGGCATTGGAATGCCCAACTAGTCTTCTGTCTGGCTGTGGTACCCTAAATGGAGAAAGATAGTTTGCTGACAGCTGTTCTAGAGCACTATTTTTCTTCACTGTATTATTCAAAAAGCAACTGCTTGTACCCATGTTTTGTCAATAATACCAGCATTACTGATAAAATTAGTGTAATTGTGTTGCTGTGTGTTGTTGGGTAGGAGAAAATTTGAGAAGCAAGGCAGTCTGTTTGCCCAAACCAGCAATCAGGTTTCTTGATGGTTCCTCTCCAGAGTAAATGAATGAGGAGCCAGGTTAGAAAGGCTTTTCCTCTCACTATCTTATACTGATGGAGGCTTTATTCCTTGGCCTCTTTCCTTTCTCATTTCCCTCGCTGTATTTTAACTTCTCTCAAATTAATGTATTCCAAATTAGACCTATACATATTTCATGAAAAAGACAGTGGTGACATTATGTGGATAGCTTCTGTCCCACATTCAATAATTAAAATGACCAAATAAAGAGATGGTGCTTTGAAGTAGAAAAAAATTATTCTCCATGTGCAGAGAAAGTGAGATGATTTTCTAAGTCTTCTGCTTTGAAGTTGGGAGTATGAGATTACTGATTTTATCAGCTGGTAATGGCTGAGGAATTTTCTTTTGCCTTTTTTTTTTTCTTATAAGATCTCTTTGTATATGGAAACAGAGGAGAAACTTACCTAATACGTCTGTCTCTTAGGGGGAGCAATTTAGGTTGAAATTGCTCTCATTGTTGGATTATGAGCAGAAGATTTTTTGGCAGCAGGGTAGAATACTTTGAAGTGATTTCCCCACTCTTTGGGATAGCAGAGGTAAATAAGAGTCTTTCTGCCTACTGTGTGGTGCGTTAGTGGGTGAGTACTCAGAAGATGAGATATGTTGTATTTCCTTATGCCCTACAATGAAATATCTAAGTTTAAATTCCTGTGAAATAATCTGCACACCAAACCTGTAAAACACAATTTACCCATATAACAAACCTGCACATGTACCCGTGAACCAAAAATAAAAGGTTAAAAAAAAAAAAAAAAAGATATGATGCTATGATGCTCATCCTCAAAGGAGGTTACATGTGATAGCTCCCTGCAATTTGATTCCTGAGTCATTGCTGAAAGCTCTCACCAAAACAGAAGGGGGCTGGCTCTCTTTAGAGTGGGAAGAGTCCTGCTATATCTGTGCCATCACCTGGCTTCGGCTGCTCTTTTAGCATAGTATAAATGACAGATATCATGGTTTAACGGTTCATCTCTGTAAGGAAGGTTTTGCTACCAGGGAATTTGCATTTGGGAGTTGGTAGGATGAAGGGTGGGGTGAGGGGTAGGAGGCAAGTTGTCTTGGTTTGCGGCTATGTGGCTTGGCTCTTTGGTTGGTTTGTTTGAACTTGTACAAATGCCCAGACACTCTGACATGTGTGCAATAAATCAATAGAATAATAATTATATACACAGAGAGATACACCACATAGCTCTTAACATAACATTTTACTTTTTAAAATAGCTTCAAAGAACTCTAAGGCCAAGTTTCTTATTTTGCTACTGCCCTTGATGTTTCCTTCATACCAACTAACCCTATCCACCAACACATGAATTCCACAGCAGTAGAGAAAATAATGAATTGGAGTTCTCTAGCACCTTGATTTTTCTGGATTTCAGTGAATAATTAACAACATATCCATAAACTGGGAAGGACTAAGGCCTAACATTTATTCTGTGATCTAAGGTAAAATGTCGAACAAAACACAGCATTTAGAAGTGGGTGATGTGTGGCTATACCTCAGCCTCCCTATTCAATAACTGTGTGGCGTGGACAAGACTTGAACTTCTCTGAGCCTTCATGTCACAGTCTATGAAATGGCAGTCATTGTATCAGCCTGATACATATATGTGAAAAGTACTTTGATTATAGTCAAGGGTTACGGCTATAAATTATAGTATCACCATTGCTGTTTTATTATCATTACTAATATTATGTTTATCAGAGATGTTTGGGGAGGTCACACCTGAATACTCTTGTCATCAGCTTTGTAGGTCTCTTTTGAATTTTTGGTATGTGCATTTATAGACCTTGGACTTTTATATTTCAATTGAGTCACTTTTTTATGTCTTAGAATGATATGGAGAAATAAAGATACTATGAAAGTGACCATCTCTTTTGTTCTATCTCCAAATTAAGATTTTTATTTCTGGCCGGGTGTGGTGGATCACACCTGTAATCCCAGCACTTTGAGAGGCTGAGGCAGGGAGATCACTTAGGGTCAGGAGTTTGAGACCAGCGTGACCAACATAGTGAAACCCCATCTCTACTAATAATACAAAAATTAGCCGGACGTGGTGGTACATGCCTGTAGTCCCAGCTACTTGGGAGGCTGAGGCACAAGAATCACTTGAACCTGGGAGGCGGAGGTTGCAATGAGCATGAGCTGAGATCATGCCACTGTACTCCAACCTGGCTGACAGAGCAAGACTCCATCTCAAAAAAAAAAAAAAAGAAAAAAAAAAAAAAAGAAAGAACGAGAGAGAGATATATATTTATTCCTGATTTCTGGAAAGTATACTTTTCTCCAACTCAGTGTGATTTGTAAACTGCCAGGCAACATTTTTGCATGTGCTTCCCAAGATGGGTTATATGACAGTGGTACGTAATACTAATTTCTGTCCCAAATAAGCCAGAGAAGGATTCTGTAGTACTTGTCTAAGAGTAAACACTTGAGAAACCATTAATTAACAAAGAATGCAGAGGTTTTGTGTTTATGCAGACAAGGGCAATGGAGTGGCAGCTGTGAAGCAAGGGTTCGTAACTTCTAAAACATACAATCAACACAGAAGAGAATCTCATGCAATTAAACCCCCCCACCAAAAAAGAAAAACATCCACATGGGCACATACATACTAATACTCACATGTAGTAGTGTATATAATTTCAGGTGGTTTATAGATGCTCTAGAGCATTTCCAAGAACTTCACATCAATAGTCTTTGCTCTCTGGGCTTCATGCATTTTTTCATTTAACACATACTTTTTGAATGCTTACTATGTGCCAGACATGGTTTCTGCTGTCACTGAGCAAACATTCTTTTAGGCATGTGGATATATGTTAGAGAACTGATTTATGGTACCATAAACTCCCAGTGATTTCATTATCATTGGTTACTAATAATTCCACACAGAATCTTGATCTTTCTTTTGTTGTTTAAAAGCAGATAAGGAAGGAAAGAAGACACAAAGAAATAGATGTTTCACTCCTTTGAAGACTAAAATATGCAACTGTTCAAAGTGTCTATTTGTATCTCTTATAATTGAAGGCTAATATTGCTAAGGTGGTTACCCTAATAATATTAAGACTATCTTTTGATTAAAGCTGATCCTCTTTGAGGTCACTCTCAAGCAACTTGGTTCTCCTCGTTGAGAAAAGAGATGATATTTATGGAGTTGCAGGCGTTCTGCTAGCTTCATTATTTTAGGAGTTCCTGCATAGACTTGGAAATGCTTTAGTTGGTGGTACATCACGCAGACCCTTCCCACAATGTGTCTAAATCAGTGAGGTGTCATTTGATAATATTTGATAATATTGATAATACTGGGCATCTATGCTGTGCAAGGTGCTGGACAAGGTAGAGACCCATAATTTCAAGAGCTGATAGTCTTAGCCTTTTAAATGTAATTGTATTACTGAGTGTCTTATGGCTGCTCTACTGAGTTCCAGGAGATGCAGCTGAGTGTTTTCCACGTGATATTTTAAAACTGACTCACCACTTGTGAAGTTGGTATTGTTGCCCCTATTTTTAAGATGATGAAATAGAAGCTCAGAGGATGTATAACTTGCTCAGAGTCATAAATGGTAAATGACAATGCCTGGGTTCCCAAGCTCCAAATGCCTTTAACCAGGAATCTAGTGATTTCCATGAGAGTCCCAGTGGACTGAGGGCTTTCTTCATGTCAGGAAGATGACTTGTCTCTTTTAATCTTTGTTTTATTTATTTATTTTTTTGCAACGGGGTCTTGCTCTGTTGCTCAGGCTGGAGTGCAGTGGCATGATCTTGGCTCACTGCAACCTCCTTCTCTCGGGTTCAAATGATTCTCCTGCCTCAGCCTTCCAACTAACTGGGATTATAGGCACACAACACCATACCTAGCTAATTTTTGTATTTTAGTAGAGACAGGGTTTTGCCATGTTGGCCAGGCTGGTTTTGAACTCCTGGGTTGAAGCAATCTGCCCACCTCAGCTTCCCAAAATGCTGGGATTATAGGCATGAGCCACCGTGCCTGGTCTCATTTAATCATAAAGGCAAAGTTTGTGGCAAGTTTTATAATTCTGTCTTGACAGGTGAATACACTGGGATTTTCAAGAATGCTTTCTAGGCACAACCCTGATATTGCTAAGAAGGGGGATAAGAATGAATAACTCTGAGACTTAAATCCTCATGGTAACATTATGGCTATAATAATAGTGACACTATGGCCATAATAATGAAGGTTGTTGCCCAAACTGTAGGGAGGATATTGTTTTTCAGGAAGTTTAGAATCCTAGCATATTAAGAAAAGTTTATTGTATAATATTTAGTTTTTATTTCCTTAAAGATGTTTAAAGACATTTATATATATACAAACATACACATACATACACATATATTCATATATGCATGCACACTATGTAAAAACAAGTAAAAGAATGGACGGCTGTATATGACTGTGTTCTCTCTGATTGTTGGATACCCAGGTGATCTTTAAATTTTCTATGATGCGCGTGTCATACATTTATAATAAAAAAATTAAATGCATTTTTTTTTTTGTTTGAGACGGAGTCTCATTCTGTCGCCCAGACTGGAGTGCAGTGGCGCTATCTCGGCTCACTGCAAGCTCCGCCTCCTGGGTTCACACTATTCTCCTGCCTCAGCCTCCCAAGTTAAATGCATTTTTAACAGAAGCAGCAATGATAATTTCTTCAGGGAGGTTGTGTAAGGTGCTGGTGGAGGAGGAGGTGTTTTCTGAGCCTGTGGCAGCATTTTTCCATCTCTGAGTCACAGATGACTCAGTGTGATAACACAAACGAGAGAGCAGACTTGGGCTGTCAGTTTGCAAGATGAATCATAAAAACTAAACTTTTGACAATAAAAATGTTGTTACATGGAGAAAAGAACACGTTTTACATGGCCTTGTTTCTTAGTTTATTTGCACTGAGATGGGCCCTCTGTCCCCCAGTTTATGGTGAAGCTACAACTCTTGGGCATTAAAGGTAACCATGACAAGGAGTCGGGAATGCTTTGTGGCCTCCAGGGACTGTGGGACTGTATGCATTCACACGCGGCTTTGCAAACTCTTCCAGATACTTAAAAGAACTACTTATTCATTGGGACTGACCCATTTGGAGCAATAGAGTTTTTTAAATGGTTGGAAATAATATTTGCCATAGCATTTAAGGTGGGATTGACAGGAAGTGGTCTTTTACCTTTTTGTTAATTGACATGTAATAATTGTACATATTTATGGGGTACAGTGATTTTGATACATGTCCATAATGTGTAGTGATCAATTCATGGTAATTAACATATCTGTCACCACAAACGTTTATCTTTTTTTTGTGTTGGGAACCTTAAAAATCCTCTCTAGCTGTTTAAAAATATACAATAAATTATTGCTAACTGTGGTCACCTTACAGTGCAACAGAACACTAGAATCCATTCCTCCTATCTAGCTGTAATTTTGTATCTGTTAACCAACCTTTCCCTTTCCCCCCCTCACCCCTCTCCTCCTATGCTTTAGTAATCAGTTTACTTTTAAACAATAATATCAGTTTTTTTTCACCCCTTGCCATAATTGACTGGCAAGCAGTAAAGTCGTTTTTAATCAGTTCAGCCTTCAAAGGATAATATTTAAATGTCCTTTCTGAGATAGCCTTTTGTTTAATGCCCTTCATAGTGACTGCATTCAAAATTAAGATGCTTTTTAGAAAAATTAGTAGCATACAACAAAATCAACTTTTAAGACTGTTAAATTACCCCAGTGCCATTTAGGATGCATTTGTCTCACTTTCAAGACTTGCAAGAAATGTCTTTAAAATTAATCAGTTAAGGGACTTGGTAAAAGAAAAATGTATATACAAAACAAAGACCTGGTGTCATTTGTATTTTTCCTCCCTAATCCTGCTGTTGGCTTCACATTTTAAAATGTTTTTATTTGACGGGAAAGGCTTCATTTGAAATTTTTATTGATAACACTTCTAACTGCAAGAAAAAGACATAAACCTGCAAAACAGTAACTATCATGGTGGCCACAATTGGGAGGTCTGCAAAATGGTTTATTACCAGTAGGGAAAAAAATGTTGGGAACCATAGTCGTTATAGGGGTCACCACCTCGTCTATATGCATTTTATTTTTTTCCCTTTCCATTTTGAGAGTATGGATGATGGTAGTGCCAAACAACACACTTTCCCCTCCCCTAATGTCTGTGGGCTTTGTTTTGATTCTCTTTTTATTAATGATGTGAAAACTTTGGGGTCACATACAAATGAGGCAAGGTCAGGCTTTGTGAGCCTTAGAATGCTGAAAATGTCCCTGTATCTAGCAAATGAAGGAATTGTCTATAGGGACCACATTTGACTTCTAAAGCTTTTTAGCTCTTTTGCAGATTTTAGCTACCTGGGTGAACTTTGCAGAGTGGCCTCGTACTATTGCTTTCTTAAGGCAGAACATGAAAGACCTGTGATGGAGAAATTGAAATGTGATGGAAGGGAGTATCCCAAGTTTGTCATAAAAGCTTTTTATGGATGTTCTGTGGCCATTTCTGTACTATTAAAGGATGGTGCAGGTAGCTACAGGCATCATTTTGTTCTATAGGTCAAGAGTCTAGTACTTTTGTTGTTGTTATTGTTGTTCAGGCTTTCAGAGAACGCCTTATTTAACACCTTGTTAGGATAAAATTGCTTTTGACTTTATAAACACAGGTGTTCGGTTTGAATCTTAATGAACTGTGAAATACGTAAATGTCTAAAAGGAAATTCTATAAATTGTGAACATGGCTCTGTCAGCACACTAAATGGATTAGGAAAATTCATTGTCTGCCCAGTAACTGAACACCAATGTGATGGGTGTACATGAATTAGTCCTGAAAAGCCAATAAAACGGAGGAAGAAAGTAGAGCCTAGGAGATGTTTTTTTGTGTGGGTTCCCCCACCACAAATGAGTACTGGTGCAGAAGGGCTTGGAAATCAGAATGGCTATTCAGAGGAAGGCCAAGAAGGGATACATATGAGCAGACAACACAGAATTTATAGAGTAAAACCACAAACACCTTATTTTCCATTGTACTAAAATAATGATATTTTACAGTACTCTTTTTGTATGTAATTCTGCTTTCAATTTCATATTGTTACTGCAACTCGAATCTCATTATAAGTGTTCCAACAAAAATCCTTTTTTAATCAAAAACTTTCCAAACCTTAGCCCATTGTCAATGTATTTTGAGCAACTTATTTTTCCAGTGGAACAAAAGAATTTGGCCCTTCTTTTTGAGCTCATTAGGATGTTATTTGACCTGTGTGACCAAATATGTGATTAAGATAACAGAATCATTTTAATTTCTACATTAAATCTGTTCATAATCTGTGTCTGTTGTTTTGGGGTGTAGAGGTATCGAGTCAGAGTTCTTTATTTTCTTTGAAAGAAAATGAATGGATCATTAGTGCTTTTGTTTGGTTATACTTCTGTTTGAAAAAGGCATTGTCTATAATATATTAAGCTGCAACTGGAAACGACAATATCCAATTAGCCAATCGTCTGTGAGAAAATGCATGTCCTCTGCTAAGTGTTACTTACTGGTAAATGGTTTGCAGGAAAAAAAAGAATGTATTTCTGTCATGTCTGTGGGAAGCTGACTGGCCACTTTAAAAAGGAGATGACAGAATTTAGGAGGAGGGAAATCCAACAAAACTCTTACTGACCCCCGAGTTCACATTCTTTACTCTTTTAAAAATGAATTTTATGGAAAACAGAATTTAGTAAGTACTTCCATTCCCTTCTTTTTCTTTGGAGGGGCATCGTTTGGAAATCACCAGTTTACATTGTGATTATGCTTTCCTGACACTGGATCCACGTTTGTCACACTTCCCTCCATTCGCCTGGAAAAGGGCTAACATTTGCTGTAGTTGGGTTTCTTTATGTATATTTACACAGCAAACCAAAATGTCAAGAGTGAAGTTAAATAGCAGGGCTTCTGCAAGGATTTTTCACCTATTTTCATATGAACTTTTATCTTTCTTAAATTAAATACAGATATTTATTCCATGCAGACACATACTTTCCTCCTTTTGTCTTTTTAAGAAAAAGAGAGGAATACAACTTGAGGTAATAAGTTGTATAGTTAAGGACCATTTTAACTTTAGGAGTTTGGCATTATTGCAAGCATTTATACCTTGAAGTCTGTGAAATTTATTTTATTGCATTTAAAAAAATTTTCAAATGTAGATGATTTCTTAAATCCTTATGACTATAACAGAACAACGTCTGGCTCCTACAATACTACTTGGCAATTGCTGATTTGAAACGGGACAGATTCTGTGTTTGGTCATTAAGATCTGGCCAAATGTGAAGGGAAAGAGAAGATCCAACTCCTCATTTACTGAGTGTGACTCCTTTGCCCAGTCCCATCAATACCAGGGCCAGAAGGGTCAGCTCTCTCTATAGCGATGACCATCTTTGACAGCTCTTCTGAGAGTAGTACCAGAAGGAGGGAAAGGAGTGATCAGGAGGGGACACAGAACTGCTGGGAATGGACAGAGACCTAGCTGTCACTGAGGGAGTGGCATGAGGATTTGCCAACTTTTCAACTTCATTCTCATCCAAATTCAAAATGTACATTAGGGTAAAGACACATATCAATTTTAAACATTTAATTTGGAAAAACTTAAACCACATTTGCATTTTGCCCAGTGTATGTGTGTGTGTGTGTGAGAAAGACGCAGAGAACTTAGATGTGGAAATTAGGTGTGCATGTGTATTAGGTGATCATTTTGATAAGCTTTTTATTGGATCTCCAGTGTGTTAGTTTTAAATTGCCCACATGGTCCTAGGTACTGGAGACACAGATATAAACAAGAAATAAATACCAACATTATTACCTATAATATGATTATTGAAAATAAGCTTAAGAATTGTTTGTAGTTTGTTTTATCCTTGAATTTCCAGTAGGATTGATTCATAGAAGATTTAGTTTAGTGGACTATAAAACAAGCCCTACAAAGACCTTGAGCATATAAACAGGGTAAGTGCATGGAAGTGCCTAATGAATAGAAGAACTTGTTTTGATGCTTGGAGCAGTATTCACTTACAAATCTTTTTTTTTTTTTAATTTAAAAATTTGTTTATTTATTTGTTTATTTTTATTTATTTATTTTTTTGAGACAGAGTCTGGCTGGAGTGCAGGCAATCTCAGCTCACTGCAACCTCCGCCTCCTTGGTTCAAGCAATTCTTCTGCCTCAGCCTCCCGAGTAGCTGGGACTACAGGCACGTGCTACCATGCCCAGTTAATTTTTTTTGTATTTTTAGTAGAGACAGGGTTTCACCATGTTGGCCAGGATGGTCTCGATCTCCTGACCTCGTGATTCACCTGCCTCGGCCTCTCAAAGTGCTGGGATTACAGGTGTGAGCCACCACGCCTGGCCTTTTTTATTGTGTGTGTGTGAGATGGAGTCTCACTCTGCTGCCCAGACTGGAGTGCAGTGGCACAATCTCAACTTACTGCAACATCCACCTCCTGGGTTCAGGCGATTCTCCTGCCTCAGCCTCCTGAGTAGCTGGGATTACAGGCGTGCACCACCACACCCAGCTAACTTTTGTATTTTTAGTAGACATGGGATTTCACTATGTTGGTCAGGCTGGTCTTGAACTCCTGACCTCGTGATCTGCCTGCCTTGGCCTCCCAAAGGGCTGGAATTACAGGTGTGAGCCACCTGTGCCTGGCCCTGGCTAATTTATATATGTATTTTTTTTAAGAGATGGGGTTTCACCATGTTGCCCAGGTTGGTCTCGAACTCCTGGGCTCAATCAGTTGGCCTGCCTTGGCCTCCCAAACTGCTGGGATTATAGGCATGAACCACGCCACCCAGCCTGATGTACTAATTTATAATCCCACCAGTAGTATTTAAGGGCTCCTTTTTTTTTTTTCCCATATCTTTACCAAAGCTTATTATCTTTTGCCTTTTTGATCATGGTGATTCTAACTGGGGTGATGTGATATCTCATTGTGGTTTTGATTTGCATTTCCCAGATGATTAGTGATGTTGAGCATTTTTTCACATACATGTTGGCCATTTTAATATTTTCTTTTTGAGAAATATCTGTTCAGGTCTTTTGCTCATTTTTAAATTGGGTTATTTGTGTTTTTACTATTGAGTTAAGTTTTTTATATCTTTTGGATATTAACCCCTTGTTAGATATATAGTTTTCAAATATTTTCTCCTCTTCTGTAGGTTGTCTCTTCAGTCTGTTGATTGTTGTTTTTTGTTTGTTTTGCTGTGCAGAAGCTTTTTAGTTTGATATAACCCCACTTGTCTATTTTTGCTTTTGTTGCCTGTGATTTTGGGGTCTTATCTAAACAAAAATCCTGCCCAGGTCAGAGTCGTGAAATATTTTCCCTAATGTTTTCTTCTAGTAGCTTCATAGTTTTGGATTTTACATTTTAGTCTTTAGACCATTTTGAGTTTACTTTTGTATATGGTGAGAGATATGGTCTAATTTATTTCTTCTATATGTAGATATCCAGTTTTCCCAGTACCATTTATTGAAGAGACTGTCCTTTCCCCATTATGTATACTTGGTACCATTGTTGAAAATCAGTTGGCTACAAATGTGTGGATTTGTTTCTGAACTCTCTATTTTGTTCCACTGGAATATGTATCTGTTTTTATGCCAGTACTACGCTGGGTTTTTTTGTTTTGTTTTTTGTTTTTGAGACAGAGTCTTGTTCTATCATTCAGGCTAGAGTACAATGGCATGATCTTGGCTCACAGCAACCTCTGCCTCCTGGGATCAAGCAGTTCTCCTGCTTTAGCCTCCTGAGTAGCTGGGATTACAGGCATCTGCCACCATGCCCAGCTAATTATTTTTAGTAGGGACAGGGTTTTGCCATGTTGACCAGGTTGGTTTTGAACTCCTGACCTCAAGTGATCTGCCTGCCTCAGCCTCCCACAGTACTGGGATTCCAGGTGTGAGCCAACACGGTCAGCCTGGTTTGTTTACTATAGCTTTATAGTATACTTTGAAGTCAAGTGGTCTGATGCCTCCAGCTTTGTTCTTTTTGCTTGATTGCTTTGGCTTTTCGGGATCTATTGTGGTTCCATACAAATTTTAGGATTAGTTTTCAATTTTTGTGAAGAATGTCATTGATATTTTAATAGGGATTGCATTGAGTCTGTAGTTAGCTTTGGGTAGTATGGACATTTTAAAATAGTAATTCTTCTAGTCCATGAACATGGGATATCCTTTGGTTTATTTGTGTCGTCTTCAGTTTCTTTCAGCAATGTTTTATAGTTTTCATTGTGGTAATCTTTTACCTCATTTTTTATTCCTGGGTATTTTATATATTTTGTATAGCTATTGTAAATGGGATTGTTTTCTCGATTTCTTTTTTACATAGTTCTCCATTAGCATATATAAATGCTACTGATTTTTTTATATTGATTTTGTAACCTGCAGCCTTATTGAATTTGGTGATTAGTTCTGAGGGTTTTTTAGTGTAGTGTTTGGCCTCCCCTCCCCTCCCTCCCTCCCTCCCTCCCTCCCTCCCTCCCTCCTTCCTTCCTTCCTTCCTTCCTTCCTTCCTTCCTCCCTTTTTTTTTTCTTTTACAAGATCTCACTCTGTCACCCAGGTTGGAGAGCAGTACTACCATCATAGCTCACTGTAGCCTTGAACTCTTGGCCTCAAGTAGTCCTCCTGCCTCAGCCTCCCAAGTAGCTGGGACTACTACACGCTACCTACATGCTACCACACCCAACCAATTTATTTTTATTTCTGTAGAAACGAGGTCTTGCTATATTGCCTGGCTGATCTCAAATTTTTGGCTTCAGGTGATCCTTATGCCTCAACCTCTCACAGTGTTGGATTTATAGGTGTTTAGGATTTTCCGTATGTAAGATCATGTCATCAAACTAGTTGGAGTCCTTTCCTTCTATGCCTAATTTGTTGAGAGTTTTTATCATGAAGCGATGTTAAACTTCTTCAAATGCTTTTTCTGCTTCTATTTAAATGATCACATGGTTTATGTTCTTTATTCTGTTAATGTGATGTATCACATCTATTGATTTGCATATAATGAACAAGCTCCCCATCATAGGAAATTCTAGTAGGACAAATGACTCTGTTTTAAAATTTTTGTTGCCATTTTGAAAAATGAACCTTGGCAATTTTTTCTAAAGTTTGATGATGGAATTTTTAAAAATAAGGAATCCTTATCTTTAAAGGTTATACTAAAATATTTATAGATGAAATAATGTAATATCTGGGATTTTATTTAAAATAATCAGGGGAATGGGGAGGGAGAGTACAGTCAGATGAAACAGGAGTAGCTCTGAGTGGATACTTGTTGAAGTTGAGAATTGGGTACATGGAGTTGATTATATTATTTTCTCAACTTTTGTCGATATTTGATATTTATATAATAAAACACTAAAATGAAATAAAAGTAAATTAGTTGCCTGCATGGGCTCTTTGAATTTTATTTCCATTGACATGGATAAGCCACAAGAAGTCTGCCACCTACCTTGGGACTTTATGTCCTCATTTATACAGATGTTGTTGCTGCTAAATTATTCCAAACATGATGGCAACCATAAAGATGATTTCAGACCTTTTATCGACTCAGCTAAAGTACACTTTCAGAAGGAAAGAGTTGTTTTAACTTTTTGCAGTTTTTGTAAGTCTTTGTTTTTATGAGAGGGTAATTTGGATATAAAAGACCTAGAAGCAAACCCAAGGAAATCTGATAGGGAAGTGGAATCAGTTGGGCTTTTTATGTTGAAACTTTCGGAAATCTTTTTTCAATCTAGCCAGTCGCTGTAAGACTTTGCAGCTGGCTGATGTCAGGGACCTGCTGGTGACTCACTCCATTTAGTCAGGGTCAATTCATGATAACTTCCCTGGAAGTGCCTTGGGCTGCCAGGCACAGATGATGGCCACACTATTTTTGCTTGACATCATCTCTTTTACCCACACTGGTATCAGTCACTGGGGAACCTAATTTCTATTTTACTCTCAGTTCAGGTTTCTAAATAAAGTTTAGAAAACTCTATTTTGCCTGCTTGGGGTCTTCCATGAATCTTACAGTCTAGTTGTTTCTGATGAGTAAAACATAAGCCTGATTTAAGGAATCCTAAATATTTATCTTACATATTTTAGAAAGAGAGAAGGTATATGAAAAATGAAATACAGGGAGTAAGACCTTGTTAATTTTATTTTCTTTTGTTCTTTCTCCAGGCTGAAGCAGATTCAATATGGACTTGTTAAAATGTATGTTTTGTAAATTGAGTTTATCTAAATTCCAGTCTAGAAGAAGGAAACTCATTTTCTCTAGAAAGTGAATTTCAAAGTAAAACCACATGTTGGGTGAAATACAGTAGAGTAAGATCATTACCAAGATATCTTAATGTACTGTAGATTTATAAAACAAAGATAACGATGCTCACTAATTTATGTAAGATTTCAGAGAATAAGACAGTGATTTGAAAATATTTCTTTTGTTCAGTTATAGAATTTATATAGCCGAGTTCCTGGCGAGCTCATTTCCCATTTTTTTTCTTTGTTTTTGGCCATATTTGTCATCTCCATTTCTCCACATATTTTTAGGTTCTGGCAGACACCTGTTGGTGCTCGTCATCTCTAGATGATGTCACCTATATCATTTTGTCTGCTGTGCCTTAGCACAGTACTGAACACTGAGTTTCCAGAATTGTTCTCTAAATTGACTCTCAGTTTCTTGAGAATGGAGCCATCTTGTCTTGTAGATTTTCCTCCTTCTGTAGTGTATGGTTTTGCTCAATTCCTTCCTTTCAGCTACTGTAGGTGTGGGTTTATATCAAAGAATGTTTACAAGGTTTGGGAGTTTTTCAGAACACAGAAAGATGTTGCATTGATTGACCACTATGAAAAAGTGAATAGAGCTTTGCATTTATTTTCATCTTCATGGTGCTTTGTGCCAGTCCTTTAGAGATAAATTGTTATGTACACCCTTATCCTGGGTGTTATACTTCTGTAAGCTGAAATTTGTAATTCAAGTCAGGAATATTTCTTATGTTCTTATTTTTACTGGCAAACTGATGCCTTATACAGATGACTGACATAATTAAAGTATTTTTCCCTTAGGTGCTTGTAATTGGAAAAATCAGTAGAATGAAGTCACTAATGGCATTAATGCAATTTAACACATTTTGCCAACAGGAAGTCTTCTATATCATTAAGAATAAAATAATAGTAGCATATCACATTTATTAAACACAGGTGCCAAACCCATCTGTAATGTCAAATAATCCTTAAATCAATCCTAGGAGTTTGGTACTTCCTGATTTTGATGGGCTTTCTTGTTTTATAAAACTTTCATATGTGCAAAGTGGCCATAGTTAGGATGGACGTTAACAATTATCTGTAATACAAATTGGCTGAGAAAGCCCTGGGTAAGTTAGGCGACATACCCTTGTCCTTAGGGTGTCCTTATGTATAGACCCAGAACCAAAAATAACACTAGAGAGTCAATTCAATAATAAGGGCAGAAACAAAGAACTACAAAAACCCTGGTGATTAATGTGCCTGTTGGGGAGGAAGTCAGGACAGGCATTACAGAGGAAACACAGTACAATGGGGAGCCACAGGAGGTATTTAAGCAAAAGGGTGGATGGTCTGATTTGCATTCCTAAAAGACCACTCTGACTGCTGTGTGAGGAATAGTCTATGTGGAGCCAGAGTAGAGGCTGTGAGGCCATTGCAGACATCCTGGTGAGGAGTGACAGTGGTTTGTATCCAGCGATGGGTGTAGAAATGGAGATAAGAGGATGGTTTTCTTATATATTTTGGAAGGATAGTGTCTAAGCAGTCCGTTTAGGCTATTATAAAAATTACCATAAACTGGTAATTTCTGGCTTATAAGCAACAGAATTTTTTTTTCCTCACAGTTCTCGAGGCTGAGAAGTCCAAGATCAAGGCCCTAGCAGACGCCATGTCTGGGGAGTACCAGTTTTCTGGTTCATAGATGGCGCCTTCTTGCTGTGTCCTCACATGGAGGAGAGGCTAGCTAGCTCTGTAGGGTCTCTTTTGCAAGAGTATGAATCCCAGTCATGAGGGCTCCACTCTCATGACCTAATTACCTCTAAAAGGCCCCACTTCCTAATACCATCACCTTGGAGGTTAATATTTCAGCATATGAATTTTGGGGGTGGGTGGCATAAGCATTCAGACCATAGCAGATAGTTGTCAGGATGTGGGAAGAAATTGGATATGGAGGAGGTTGAGAAGAGAGGAATCAAGGATAAATTACTGGGTTTGTAGGTTGGAATAACTGAATGGGCAACAGCTGTTTCAAGGATTAAATGAGATAAGAGATGTGTATTGAATGGTAGATGAGTTCATCAAATATGCTTTGTGTTTCCTTGGGGCGGTTGAACTTGTGGTATGAAGACATAAAGCCCATAAAGTATCAGAGAAATTAAGAGAGGTGTGAAGAGAAGGGACTTAGCAGAAGCCACAAGACAGCAGAATCCAGGAGCAAGCAGCAGTCATGAAGAGGACAGACAGGAGGGTGTTGCTAAAGCAGCAGAAGCAGTGGCAAAAGGAGATTACATTATAAGACTCACGTGCATTCAGGCATTTTTCCTGAGCTACCCGATGCTCTGGTAAATTAGAAAAGGAGTCATCATTCTCCCCAAGACCTGGCCGTCCTATTTCCTACAGTTTTCTGGGTACCTGTGGCCCCTCATAAGCCCTCTTTACCTGGTGAAATTTGAATATGTCTCTACTTATCACAACCTGAATGGGCCAAAATAAGACAGCCAGACTTCTTTCTTTATAGTGGAGAACACTTCTTTGGAATTGCGGATGGCTTTGATTTACTTTTTTTTTTTTTTTTTTTTTTTTTGAGACTGAGTCTTGCTCTGTTCCCCAGGCTGGAGTGCAGTGGCGCAATCTCGGCTCACTGCAACCTCCGCCTCCTGGATTCAGGCCATTCTCCTGCCTCAGCCTCCCAAGTAGCTGGGACTATAGGCACTTACCACTACGCCTGGCTAATTTTTTGTATTCTTTAGTAGAGACGGGGTTTTACCGTGTTGGCCAGGATGGTCTCGATCTCCTGACCTCGTAATCTGCCTGCCTCGGCCTCCTAGTGCTGGGATTACAGGCATGAGCCACCGCGCCTGGCCTGATTTGCTTTTAAATCATAAAGTAACCCAAAACTGTATTTGCCTTGTCAAAAAGATTTTTTTTTTTTTAAGTAGAACAAAAAATTTTAAATGTAGAATAAATTCCTCTTGCATCTTTCCAAACACACTGAAATTGTGCCCCTTCCCCAGGGGCCACTGCCATTTTCATTTGGGAGTGTATTCTTCAGATTATTTACATGCTGTATATAACTATGGGGATTTATATGTACATTGTTGGGATCTTCCCAACATAATGAAATCATATGGGATATGAAATATAATAACTTGCCTTTTGCACTTGCTGTGCCTGAGAGGTCCTTCTACATCTGTGCATACTGTCCTGCCTCCCTGTCAACGGCTACTCTTTACTCCACACACCGTGCTTTAGTTCATCATTCGCCTATAGATAAACAGGTTGTTTCCAATGTTTCTGCCATTACAAACTTATTTTTAAGAACCAGGCTATGTTACTATGTGACCTTTCATCCATTTTGGCAAAACCAAAATAGTCTTGGTGAAGTTCTTTGTCAGTTGCCAGTTGTGCAGTAGTGTGTCTCTGCCTTGGAGTGGGGCTGAGCTGTAGGTGCGGTCCATAGAGCTGGTGTGGATTGCAAGTCAGGCACATGTGGCAGCAATTTGCCCTGTTTTCTGTTGCTGCAGGGAGGAATTGAAACTCCTGGGCACGGTGAGCCTCAAACATTGCAGTTTCCTTAAGAAAAACTTGAAGAAAAAGCCCATGTTTATGTTAACACCTAGTTTAAAATATATATATATATATATGTATAAACTTTGCTAAAATAATCTTCTAAAGACATAGGTTTAATGAGACTTTCCGAACTAAATTTAAGAGTTTTAATTAAACATTGCAAAAGATAAACAGTATCTTCAAAGTTCAGCCTTAAGATGTAAAAACTCTTTCTTAAGAAGAAAAAATATTTAACTGCACAGAATGCCTGGACTTTTAATCTTTCAGAGTTGAAGCACTTGTGTTTTTGAAAATTAATATAAAAAACTTAAATCACTTAAGTCATAAGAATACTCATAATTGATATGCTTTCTGTATACAGGTTCAAGTAAGCCATGTATACTTTTGAAATAATACATCTTTGTTTTAGAGAAAGACATTGTACTTGCTGAAAATCAAGGAACATTCTAATTGTTTTTAGTGTATTACAATTACACATTTTGCTAATACTTTCAAAAGTAAAGACAATATGAGTTAATGCAAATAGTTAACCTTTCTACCCCTATTTCAGAAAGATGGATGGACCGAGAAAGAGTGACTTGTATGTGCTACAGACTTTACAAGTTTTGTCTTAGTAAATTTTTATATCAATCTTGCAAAATAGATAGAACTATCCCCATTCTACAGGTGAGAAAACAGAGGCCTAGAGGTAAAGTAAATATTCCAAAGCCAGAGGTCTAAACAGTAATCATGCAGGATTTCAAATTAGGGCTGTCCTGTCTTCACTGCTCTTTCAGCTGCATGATTCTGGGGTCATTTTTGTTTTCCTTTTCAGATTTATCAGTACTTTTACTTCCAGGAACTGAAGCAATCTTCCTTCCTTATAGTATATAAGGTATTTTGACTATTAAATTCACTGGCCAGCCAACATTAACTCTAAAATGGGCCTGAAGTTCAGTTATCAGAGGGCCTGGCAAGCAAAATGGTGGACCTTTCTATAGAACGTAGTTTGCTGATCCCTGCTCTTAATCAAAGTTCCCAGCTGTGAAAGGTCTGAATGAAATAGTTACTAAGATTTTTGCACATGGGTAACTCTTTTCAGATATTTGAACCCTCTGCATCACAGGATACTATGTCAGATCATTCTAACAAGAGTCACTCTGTGGACGTTCCCTCCATCAGCACTACGTGTATCAGGAACTGCTTTATAGAGTTTTGCTCTTTTCTTACTGCCCCTGTTTATTTAGACACTTCCAAAATTACAACTGAGGTGAAAACCTCCCACTTCCTGAATAGTTTCATTTTGGCTTCTAATCTCCGCTGCAATCTCTCTCTTCCCTCCCTCCCTTCCTTTCTTCTTTCCTTTGGAGATCTTTTCAAAAGGAAGCTAATCACTCTCTCTTGCCATTCTACTCAGCTCATAGCCCTCTTCCCTTAAAATTGCCTCCACTGAATCTCCATATAATCCATGGCTTTTTACATCAATGTGACAGGGTCCAAGTGGGTTTCATAAATCAGAGAAACTGGCTGAGCGGGAACTGTCATAACTGGAGAGCCGGGGCCCAATCGAAAGCTGGTGCTTCCCCTTAGGAACTAGAGGCCCAGTGTTGCCAGATCTTCTGACTCTAAGAGAAGCAGGAAATCCAGACTTTTGAGTGGAATCTCTCTTTTTTTTCAATGCTGGCAACTAATTTAAGAAATTATTTTGCAATAGTGTGCAGGCCAAACAAAAGACATCTCTTAGGCCTCACTTGAAACATCTTAGTAAACCAAAGAAAACTTTTAAGTGTTCTCATTTTGAAGGCAATTACTCAACTCCCTCCATATTTCTCTACCTTTTTGCTAAGATGGTCTTTTCTTTGGTACTTTTATTTCCCACAGTTGTTTTCTCCAGATCCCTGGGAGGCAGTGGGGTATTCTATTCAAGAGCAAAGCTTGGATATCAAGACAAACCTGTGTTGAATTATAGCTCTGTCATGTCATTTCACTACCTTGGATGGGTCATTGCAGCACTATGAACTACCAGTGAAAGATAACTACTAATGATTCATTTTAATTGCTTTATGGTGCAACAGATATTTATTGAGTTCCAACTATGTCTGTCAAACACTGGGTTAGACATTGGGGATGCCACAGTGAATAAACCAGAGATGGCTCCAGTGTTCCTGTTTCCATCTCTGGAAGAGAAAGATATTAAGTAATCTCAGTAAAACAATTATAATGAGAAAAGGAACTTAAGCACTCTGCAAGAGTAAAAGGTGATTCTAGACTGGGCTTCCCGGGAAGAGATGCTTAATCTGTGATCTGAAAGATGAGTTAGAGTAAACCAGGGAAGAAGGGGATGGCATAGCATTTCCAGCCAGAGGTTCAGTGAATGCTTTTTTCCTGGTGGATGGAAATCACACAGGTATGACTTAGCTAGATTAAATAATAATATGAACCCAAGTCAATTTCACATGATCCCATTTTAACAAATATTCTCATAGAGAAATACAAAAGTATCATTGCTTCTCTGCAACACTTTAACAAGATTCCCTTTGTCAAGTGTGATAGTAATTATGTCAGATAGTGTGGTCTATGTTAAGTTGTGTAGCAACCTCAAAATCTCAATGGTTTAAAGCAGAGGTCAACAAACTGTGGCCTGCAGGACATATCCTGTTGCTGCTTGCTTTTGTAAATAAAGTTTTATTGGAACATAGCCATGCACATTCATAACATACTGTCTATAGATTCTTTGCATTACAATGGCAGAGTTAATTCATTGCAAAAGAGACTGATATCCCACAAGGTCAAAAATATTTACTACCTGACCCTTTACCAAAAACAATTTGCCAAGCCTTGCTTAAGAATATTAGTGTGAACTTCCTTAGAAAACTGGGAATTATACTACATAGGCATAAGGCTGTGTAAAGGAACAAATTAGTACATGGAAAAGACCTAGCTTGGTGCCTGGCACATAATATGTTCTTGCTGCTATTTATTTTTCTTCTTAATATTTTCTTCTTTCTTGTTGTTTCCTTCTAGGAAATTCCTGCTGTAATAGCTGAGCTTTGTGCATGTTCTATCAATGTTATTACAGTCACTACTAACGATCATACCTCACATTTAGTGCTCACCTATGGTGTTTTAGGTACTGTCCTAGGAGATTTGTGTGTCATCTCCTTGAATCCTCACAATGATCCTCTGAGGTAGAAGTATCTCATTTTATAGACCCTGCTCATATTAGTAACAAACTCTACCATTAACTGAGCATTTACTCTATGCCTAACATGTGCTCACCATGGTCCATATAAATAAGGCCATCCTGTTTTACAGATGAGGAAGCTGAGTAACTTGCTCTAGGCCCTTTTGTCTGAAGTGGCAGACCAGGATTGTAACTCCAGCCAGTCTAACGCCAAATCCCTGAACATATTCTCTATTCTGGCCATTGGGTCATAGAGGTAGAGTCATTGAAAGGGCTGCTTCAGCTATCCCTGTGGCCAGGCTGGCCCATTCCCTCTCCCTGGGATGGCTCCTTCATTGCATTTCCTCTGCTCAGAATAGTCAATTAACTGTCTAAAATCTGCTCACCTCTAAACCCCTGTGTCTTAGAAAAGTTGGTTCTCATTGCCATGGTGCCTTCTCCTTCTTCCAGCCTGTTGTTGAGCATTTGGAGAGCTCATTGGATGCTGAAGTGACAATACAGTTTAGACAAGGATGAATTCCTTTTACAGAGCAGGTGCTTATTGAGTGTGATTTTTCTTGTGTATTTAGTGAGCTGTAGCTATGATTTCTCTTCTTATACCTTCCTTTTGAACAGCTTACTGAGCACTCTATATGTGTCAGGCTTCATGCTACACACTCTACCCGCCTTCCATCATGCTATTTTCACAACACCCCCTTGAGGGAGTCCTCTTATCCTGATTTACAGGTGCAAGGTCACTTGACTAGGAAGGGGTGAAATGGATATAATGCATAGGAGTGTTCTCTGGGGCCAGGCGCTCTACTCATGCCTCTTATGATTGTTGAGGATATCTTCTAAGGATGAAAATGTCTCTTGAACCTGTTGTCTTTGTCTTAGCAGCTAGTTATATAGAATGGAGGCCAAATGGTTCCCTGTGGAGGATTATGTCAAATTCATATTGACATGGGGAAATCCAGGCAATAGCCTATTACCAGATAAGTGACAACGCACAATGAAAGAACAATTGCAATTCATAATTTTCAAACATGACTAGAATTATTTATTCAGTCTAGGGACCATTAAGCATCCACTATCCACTGTAAGCATTGAGCCAAGCACAGTGAGAACATTTGCAAATGACTGGGGCAGTCTTACCCTCCTAGGCATTATGTAGCTCAGGAAGGAGCAGCATCATCTCTTCAGAGCAGAGGTTTTTGTGTCAGAGGAATCCAGGTTCAAATCCAGGATTTATCTTTTTTTTTTTGAGACGGAGTCTGGCTCTGTCGCCCAGGCTGGAGTGCAGTGGCCGGATCTCAGCTCACTGCAAGCTCCGCCTCCCGGGTTTACGCCATTCTCCTGCCTCAGTCTCCGGAGTAGCTGGGACTACAGGCGCCTGCCACCTCGCCCGGCTAGTTTTTTGTGTTTTTTAGTAGAGACGGGGTTTCACCGTGTTAGCCAGGATGGTCTCGATTTCCTGACCTCGTGATCCGCCCGTCTCGGCCTCCCAAAGTGCTGGGATTACAGGCTTGAGCCACCGCACTCAGCCCAGGATTTATCTTTTGACTACTGTGGTCTTGCACAATTTGCCTAACCTTCCAAAACCTTCTCAACTGTAAAACAGGGATGAGTAAGAATATCTGCCTTAAAGGGTGAGAATAGGCATTCAGTGATAGGATGGAGGAGAAAAATTTAGCATAATGACTGCCAAATACAGAGCACTCAATAAAGTCTTCACTATTAATATATGTATTTTTATAATAGAAATAAACATGGTCCCCCAGAAAGAGCCAGACAAGGAATATGAAAGAGGTGTCAGAGAGGAGGGGCAAGAATCACTTCCTTTAGGCTAGAGCATGTAGGAAGGCCCCATTACAGAGGCAAACCAGGCTTTGAAGGATAATAGAATCGTGATGGACAAAAATGGCTAGAAGAAGGCATGGCATTCCAGGTTGAGGGCACAGCATGAGCAAAGATAGAGAGAGTAAAGTGTGTGCTCAGGGAATCCCTCATGGTGTTGTATGGCTGGAAAGGGGATGACAGGTGGGAAGATGTGAAGAGTCTGACTTTATGAATATTGAATAAAATATTTCTGGAACATGTGACTGCAAGGATGTGGTAGTGTCCCAATGCACATACACCTGTTCCTTCTGTAGATGCCTGCCATTTCCTCCTGCAGGAAGATGTAAACGCTTGCTATTCTGTTCTTAAGACAGTGCCTTGACTCTGCATTACCTGGGGGACAATTTTGACCCTTCCAGGTTCGATGCCAGAGGTATATCTGCCCTTATAACTTACAATTTCATGGCAGCAAACAAACCCTTGGTCATAAATATTTCTAAAGCCAGGCTTCTGGGCTATACTTGTTTAGGCTAGGGTAGAGTGAAACATGGATTTCTTATTGTCGTATAAAAGATTTTCTTTTTATTCAGATATGGTGAGGCTAACAGATCAGGAGACAGCAGCCACTGGCAAGATAGTTCATTATCGTTTCCAAGAGGAAGGGGCACACCCTGCCACATGGGACCACACAGGAAAGCACTAGGGTCGGTCAGGAGGCAGAGAGAGGGAGGAGAAACATGGTGAGAGCCTTTATAGCAGTTTCCCAGGGAAGGAAGAGATGAGGCAGGGTTTAGGATGAGCTCATTTGAATAATCTCAGTGGGCTGTGTGTGGGGTCTAAGGGCTGTCCTTAGTTGTTGGGTACCTGACCCTGGAGCGATTACAGCAGGGGGAGAGTGGCCTTGAGTGTGTGCTCCTAACGCAGGAGGTGGTAGGGTGTAGGTTCTGGATGGTTGGCTTGCATATGAAAGGCATGCTAAAAGGTGAGTCCCTTGCAATCTCTAGGAATTGGCTAGCTCTGGGAGGGGCAGTCTCTCCCAGTCCTTAGTTGTTTGGAGGGTCAGCAAGGTTCCAAATGTCAGAGCATTAGAAACACTGAAAAAAAGGCATGATTCCCACACTTATGTCCGTGATAATGCAAGAAAATGGTTTCTTTGGGAATTAAAAGAACTTGTGATATATATGTTTGTGATACAATAATAAATTTATATTTGGTTTTCATCCTGGTCCTTGGCACAGAGTTCCTAAAACCTTTGGCATTTCTGAGCCCTTTGTTACCCATGATAAGCCCTTTTCAACTACACCTGAGTTTATGTTAATGATGTGACTCTTGAAGAATGGAGGCTAGTTACTAGAGGAACCAACCCTATGATTAGCCCTCCCCAGGTCTCACCTTGGAGGAGGGGAGAGGAGCTGGAAAATGGTTGAATCAGTCATGCCTATGTAATGGAACTGCTATCAAAATCCTGAACATTGGGGTTCAGAGAGCTTATGGGTTTGTAACTGCCCAATGGGTTTATGTTGCCTACTGCCCATATAGAGCCAATTCATCAAGACAGGGGAATTGCAATAGAGAAAGAACCTGTGGAGCTGGCCAAAGGGGAGACTGGAGTTTTATTATTGCTCAAAGCAGCTTCCCAGAAAATTCAGAGGCTTGGGTTTTTAAAAAATAGTTTGGTGGGCATGCGGGTTGAAAATGGGGAATGCTGACTTGTTGGGTCGGGATGAAACAATAGGGAGTTGAAGCTGTCCTCTTGTACTGAGTCAATTCCTTCTTGGGGCCCTCAAGACCAGATGAGACAATTTACTGGTCTGAGTGGCAACAGCTGATCCACCAGAATTCAGGGGCTGAAAAATACCTTAAACACCAATCTTAGGTTTGACATAGTGTTGCTATCCATACAAGCAATTGGGGAGGTTAGGAATCTTGAGGCCTCTGGCTGCATGACTCCTGAGCCATAATTTCTAATCTCGTGGCTAATTTGTTGGCCTTACAAAGACAATCTGGTCCCCAAGCAAGGAGGGGTTGTTTCAGGGAGGGGCTATCATTTTTGTTTCAAAATTAATGTATCAACTCAATTCTTCTCAAAGTTAGTTTACCCTACACCCGGGAATGAACCTAAAGGCAGCTTGGAGGTTAAAGGCAAGATGGAGTTCGTTAGGTCAGATCCCTTTCACTGTTACAATTTTCTCACTGTTTTAATCTTTGCAAGGGCAGTTGGTGAACATGCTGAAGTGGTGAGGGTGTCTTGTGTTGCCCTTTGCGTCTCTTCCATTTGTCTGTTCCTGGGTTGTATCCTTTATAATGGGAAAGAAAAATAAAGTCCTAATCCCCCTACTCGCTGAATGGAACCCCCTGTTGGCTAAAGGAACCCCAGAGAAACCTTAAAAACTGAGTTCCTGGCCATGACATGATGGGAGGTCAGACATGCCTATTATACCCACTCCCTAGATAACTGCCTTTAGGCTTTCTTTCCTAAGGGTTGAATGGAAACCAGCCCTTTGGAAAAATTTGCTGCACCACTGATTTACACAATAACTGACTAGCATTCCTTTTTTTTATAAAAGACGACTGACCATGGACTTCCTCTGGCTGGTTTACAGAGGCTACACATGCAGGATGCCTCTGTGTCCTCCATTTCACCTTTTAACATATAGAGCTTACCTTTAATACATTTAAATGTTAAGTCTCCAAAGTGAACATACGATGTATGTAACTTGCATGTTTGCTTACTATGCATGCAAGCCTCCTTCATGAGTATTCATAGCTCTTGGAACCTGTTAAGTATGTATACTTAGCCAACCTATTTTGCAAGAACTCCTGTTTTGCCCTTTCCTCCCTTGAAGTGCTTGCTTTTTGTTTCTGCCAGAGGATACACCTTTTAGCCAGCAGGATGAGCAGCCTGCAGGCTGCAACTCTCTATAAGAAATAAAGCTCTCCTCTCTAAATATATGAACCTTATGATTCTTCAGTTGATGGTAATAAACCTGTATTCACAGGTGATATGTTTCCCTGAGCTATGTGAGTGATTCTAGCAAGTTTCCAAAACTTAGGATGGGATTATGGGAACCCCCGCTTTATAATTTAGTCAGATGGAAGTGTGGGTTACCTGAGGACCCACTATATGCAATTGGCATCTGAAGTGGGAAGGTGGGGGCAGTCTTGTGTGACTGAGTCCTGAACCTGTGGGGTCTGTGCTAATTCTGAGTAGATAGTGTCAGAATTGAGTTTAATTGTAGGATACCCAGTTTGCATCTGCAAAGAATTGGAGACTTGCTTCATGTGAATACCCCATACATTTGGTGTCAGAAGTATTGTGAGTATAGAAGCAGTTTTTTTCTTTTAATGTAACTTTGTACATTCCTAGAGAACACACACACACATACGTCACTGCAAAGTGTGTGGAATTTCCATATGTGGGCATTAAATCGTAGAGGGCTGCTATATGAAGGTATTTTCCTACATTCTTGCTCAGCAGCAGGCGTGAGGTATCTTTATGGTCAGCAGGAACTGATGCTCCTTAGTGTTTTCTGCTCTGAAACTCCCTTACAAAACTTGATTCATCTTTTCAGTACTATTCCCATGACTAATTTCACAGAAGCTTTAGAGAGTAATGTGTTTCAGCTCTTTCATTTATTGTCACCTTTTCCTTAATGTGTCCCATCTTTCTATATTCAATAAATTAATAAAAAGTATTGTGTTCATAAATGGCTATAGTATAGAATCTGATATCTCTTATAAACTAACACTGGTATGCTCGGCCCTGTCAGATAGTTAATTCTCAGAATGGATACTAACACCCCACCTATTAGATAGAGAAATATATATGTATAATTTCTCAGTAACGTGGCCAGGGTTTTACACTGTGAGAGGGAGATAAGCTTTTTCTGATTTTTTCATATGGCCTGTCGGGGATCACTTATTGATAGACCAAATGGTTTTGGTGGATCTTTTCTGCCTACATAGCTAATATGTCTGATGTTAGGCCTTTATCAGCTACTGCTTGAGCTTACGTAAGTCGTATTTGCAGGCATCAGAGGAGCATGGTGTTGACCTCCTCGTGGAAATGGGAAATTTAGACTGGCTCCTCCCCTCTTTGGCACTAAATCTTCAACATATATTATCTTTATCTTTATTTTTAGTAACATACTTTGTAACCATCCCTCCTGGTTTTCTCCTAATATATGTATGAACTTAGTGAAATGCATGAACTCTGCTTTACAGTTTACCCCTGAACTTAGGAATGTTAAAATAGTGATTTTTCAAATTCCACGATCACCTTTTAATAATGACAACCAGCCAGGACTAAATTGTTTTAATGTGATACCCTCCTTAAAGACTGAAGAGGAATTGATTAATGACAATTTTGTACCTTTCATAAGTGTGTGCCTGTGTATCTGTGTGTGTGTGTGTGTGTGTGTGTGTCTGTCTGTCTGTCTTCTTTCACTCAAGGTTTGTTGTTCTCTGTTGATGTGCCATGGCCCAGGATTACTTAATTAAACATGACTTAAAAGTTTGCATTATGCTTTAAACTTGTGACAAAAATTGCTTGACATGACTTCTTGGTTATATGCTGCCTTTGGAATGGCAAGAAAGCAGAGTCAAGAAAATGCAGTCACTCTGTTAAATCTTTATTTATTTTCTAAGGAGTGAGAGAGCATTTTTATCCAAGTGATGAGAACCTCCTGGAGTTGATTGACTTAAATTAGCTTGATTGCTTTTTATCAATCGCAGCTGCACTGTTTAGCATAAAAATGCAAAACATCTAAAAAGCATTTGCCTTGCAGCATACTAGAAAGATGTTTTTAGTTAGTTTTAAGATGTTTCAAATTTTTATTCTGCACAGATTCTCTGAGAATGTATCCAGAACATATCTAGTTACAGAGAATTAGTACAGATATTGTAAACTTTGAGAAAATGAATTAAAGAAAATATGCTATTTTATGAATTACATATTTAGAATTTGGGCTATTTTGCTTTTAAATGTCTCTTGTAAGTTAAACAGTTCAGCAATATTTGTTGCAGTGGCCGAGCCAAGCAACTGCTGCTAAACATTAAAAAACAGTCATTGGAACTTTTCACATAATGAGCCATTTGGCTTTTCTTGTGGAGCTGTGACATGGTTCAGTGGAAACTGGCTGTTGTAAAGTTAGGTAAAACCAGCTTTGTATTGAAATCCTATGAATGAATTTCAGACCGTCATCTTCGTTTTCTCCCTGGCTTAGATGGTTTAATAATGAGTATGGCTGACTTACTGAGCTTTGTCTTGCGTGGGTGCTGCTGAAAGTGGTCTGCTCCGTAAAGTGCCGCAGTTTTCTTTCTGAACCAGCTGCTGTTTTTCTGATTTACCCTTATTTGGCAGATTTTGCCCTTTGAAACTTTTGATGTTATCAACACCAAAGTCAGGAGAAGGTGCACTCTTGGACCTGGTGAGAGGGAGGGAGGGATAGAACTGAGAGAGAGTGAGAGAGAGATTGAGGGAGAGATTGAGAGAGAGAGGGAGAGAGAGATTAAGTGTATTATTTAGCTGATTGCTTGTCTTGTTGTTGTCTAAACCACGAATTGGTCTTGGCTGATAGAAAGTGAATCTCTTACAGACACAGAGACTGAAGCGCAGGATTCGAGTTCATAGAACAGAGCCTCAGGGACGCACCAGGACACATTCCTTCACACATAACTTTCTGGTGTCTATAATGGGAATGCAGAGGTCATGTGCCCTCAATTGGAGAGAGACTTAGCGTCCTTGAGCCAGTGTCCTGCAGTGGCCCTACCCCCACCCCCTTGAAAACATCTGGGAGACAGTGATCAGGCCAACAATCAAAAGAACTAGGGTTATTGTACATGAACAGGTAGAGACCCTAGTAAGAGCAGATGTGTATTCTGGACTCCAGAGGTGACCTTGGCAGACATGAGATGGAGTCAAAGCCTTTTTCTTCTAGCTCTCATTCTAGATTAGTCTTTGATTATCCGTTTAGATATGTAGAATCAAATAAGCCAGTATTGATGTATCATATCGTTCTGGGGAAATTTTTGAAAAATATTTACCTGTCTCAATACTGCCTACAGGCCGTTTTCCAAAAATAATTAATAGTTCCCCTTGTAATGTATTGTTAATATACTCTAATAATATCAAAGATTAAATCCATCATAATTTTAACATTATGACAGAATTTAAAAAATTGTTTCCATGTTCCTTTGGGACTTTGTTACATTGTATGTACATTATGTTAAATACAGTTGCATTTATAATATAGCTAAAATTTAGGGTTTTGAGTTTTTAAATTTAACTTTATGTCATTAAAAGTGTGCCCATGTAGTTATAAGACTCCTAATTTTATTCTTTTTTTTTTTTTTTTTTTTTAAGACAGAGTTTCACTCTAGTCACCCAGGCTGGAGGGCAGTAGCACGATCTCAGCTCACCACAACCTCCTGGGTTCAAGTGATTCTCCTGCATCAGCCTCCTGAGTAGCTGGGATTTCAGGCGCCTGCCACCATGCCCAGATAATTTTTTGTATTTTTAGTAGAGACGGGGTTTCACCATGTTGTGCAGGCTAGTCTCGAACTCCTGACCTCAGGTGATCTGCCTGCCTTGGCCTCCCAAAGTGCTGGGATTACAGGTGTGAGCCACCATGCCTGGCTCCTAATTTTATTCTTAATGACACTGTGTGTCACAATTTCCCCTGCCATACTTCTACTTTTGGTCATTGCAGCTATTTCTAAAATTTTTCACTGGTATAGATAGTATTGCAGTGAGAATATCTTTGAACATTTGGATTGCTGGGTCAAAGGGTATAACCAGTTTTATGACATATTCTGTGCACTTCGAAATTGCTTTTTAAAAGGTACTCGTGTACCTATTATAATACCTCAGCGAAAGACTGAGACCAAATTTCCTACAGCCTTCCTAGTATTGGGTCTTTTAAAGTTAAAATGTTCAGCATAACACTATCCTGCTTTTTTACGACTTTAATTATCTGGCAGGGTTGAATATATTTCCATGCTTTGTTTACTGTGTATATTTTCTCTGTGATTTGCCTATATGGTGGATTCTTGTCTAGTGTAATCTTATATTAGAAATACTAACTCTTCCTTAGTTAATGCAGACATTTACCCCCATTTTGTTGTTTGTATTTTAAATTTTGGTTTTGTGAGTTGTCATGAGGTTTTTGGCTGTACACACAGTTGAATTTGTCAGTCATTTCTGTCATCACATTTTTAGTTCTTCCAAGGATCCGATAAATCCTCTCTTCTAATTTCAGCTTGTTCTCTGTGCCTTGATGTTTGTTGTCATTGGTTTTTAAACATTTGTTTGTTTATGGTTTATTCATTCTTTTTGAAAGTACAATACATGTACAAGGTCAAAGCAATTTTAACACTGCAGTTGGAAGTGTCCCATGGCCACAGTTGTGTACTTTCATATTCTTTACTTAGCAGTACACCCAAGAACTCATTCTATCCAAGAGACAGCTGACCTCAGGCTTTTCACTGCTGCATCGTATTCTCTTATGTGCATGGGCTATAATTTGTGTAACCAGTTTAACTTTATTTGGAAAAAAACTTCCTTGATAGATTAGAATCTATCAAGAGTCTATTTTAAGACTCATGCATATGAATGTTCATTGCAGCACTATTTACAATAGCAAAGACATGGAATCAACCTAAATGCCCATCAGTAACAGATTGAATAAAGAAAGTGTGGTACATATACAGTATGGAATACTATGCAGCCATAAAAAAGAATGAGATTATGTCTTTTGTGGGAACATAGATGGAGCTGGAGGCCATTATCTTTAGCAAACTAACTCAGGAACAGAAAATCAAATACCACATGTTCTCACTTACAAGTTAAATGATGAGATCTCATGAACTCAAAGAGGGAAACCACAGACCCTGGGGCCTACATGAAGGTAGAAGGTGGGAGGGGGGAGGAGGGAGAGAGGAGCAGAAAAAATAACTATTAGGTACTAGGCTTAGTACCTGGGTGATGAAATAACTTATATGACAAACCCCCATGACACAAGTTTACTTATATAACAAACCTGCACATGTATCCCTGAATCTAAAATAAAGGTTAAAAAAAGAGTCTATTTGGATGTTGCAAAGCATTAATCTAAGTTAATTTCTTTCTGTTTAATTTATCTTAATATAATTTATTTAATGGTCTTTCTTCATTGTTTTGATTCATTCTTCATATTATTTCTCATCTATCATTGGCTCTGTTTGGGGGCTCTCTGTCAGCCTGATTATTAATGCTGTATCCTACAGCAGGCTCTCCTACTTTATGTTCTGGATAGAAGAGAGAGTGCTCCTTTCAATCCAAAATTGCTTTTTCAGAATGGTATTGGACATGCTTACCTGATTTCCCCCTAGTTGATTTCTAGAACCATTTTCTTTATTTTTAAAAAGAATCATCTATAGGGTACATTCAATCTATAAATTAACTTAGGGAGAATTGATTAGTTTAAGTAAATATATACTTAAAAATATTTGTCAAATATACTGTCAAATATTTTGCTGTTTTCAGTGTTTTTATGACCCTTATTAAACTTATTCCTAAGTGATTTATCTTTTGTAATGTCATTTTGAAATATGTATAAAAATACATGTGTGTGTGTATATATGTATATTTATATTCAGATCATTACTTTTTTCCTAAGATTATGAAAAAGTATTGGTTATTTAAATTTTCTTGTTACATGTGAAGGCAAATAATATTTTTATCCCTTTGTTGTCACTGTTTATGTTTGAAAATATTTTTTGTGTGTTGTTCTGCAATAATTAAACTTCAAAACATTAAATATATGCTTATATTTTCTATGGGAATGGCCTGAAGAGTTTCTCGAGTAATGATATATTGGTTCTTTGCTATGGAGATACTTTCCCTCGTATTGAGAGAGCTTCTATTTCCCTTTAAAAATGTTAATAGGAATGAAAGTTGCATTTTATTAAATAATACTTTAATATCAATTAAAGTGCTCACTGGCTTTTCTTACTTTGCTTATTAATAAAGTGTCTTAGGCTGAAGGACCCTAGGTGAAAGCCCTTTTATTGTGGTGTTGTCTCTAAGTATTTTGAATTCCATATGCTAGTTTTATTTAGGACTTTTGTATCCATACTAATAAGGAGGATTTTATATATGGACATAGTTAGACTGTGTGTTGATTTATAGGATAGTAAGATTTCTTGATAGTATCAATTAACAATTTTTTTCTGTGATTGAGTAGTATATCTTAAATGGAAAGCATTTGTTCTTGAAAGTTTGAAAAAATTCACCTAGTTGCCATTACAGTGGGAATCAGTTACTATTTAGGCTTTCCACTTTGGATGGGGTCATGTCTCATGTTTCTCCCTTACTTTGTTAGACTGAGAAGATTCAGACAATGGCTTTTTAAATAGGTACTTAGTTTTCCCTATTTTATTATATTTTATTTAGGTAAAATGTCTTGGTATAATGAAAAAATCAGAAGGGTGGCTTTGGTGATGAGGAATAGTTTCCGAGTGCTTTAGCTCTCGGAATGTGGTTGCCTGCACATTTTTAAGGTGAAAGCAGAGTATCAGAAGTGGACAGGGTCTTTGAGAGCCCTTCATTTTTTCAGATGAGGAAACTGAAGCAGAGATTGGGTATGTGGCTTGACCAGAGTAGATCAGTAAGGGTGCAGCCTGGGAAAACTGAGACTGGGACCCAAAGCCCCTTGGTCGAGTCAGAGACGATTATGTTTAGTTTGAGGATTTACAGTTCATTTTAAAGAAGGATTGGGAAGCTTAATGGACTTCAGTTTATATTAGTCAGCATTCTTTTGCTAGCAAGTAACTGCAACTCTTTTAAAATTAGCAAAAACAAACAAACAAAACAAAACAAAAAAACAGAAAACAAAGTGGATTTAATGATTTGTTGTCATTGGAAATTTCAGGATAGCATTGACTTTAGACATAGCTGGATCCAGAGACTCAAACATTGTCATCATTGCATTTCTTTCATTTCCCCCTTCAATATCTTGGCCTTTTGTTCCATTTGGGGGGCTATATATTGGAAGATGCCAGGGCCATCAGCAGACCCAGTATCATATCCTCCTTCATATCCTCCCATCTTTGCAACCCCAATAGAATAAAACATGTTTCCTTATTGGATATATTGGGTGGTCCTAAGAAGGGCTGCAATTGGCTGGGCCTAATCACCTGATCATCCCTTATTGAATCACCGTGGTGATTAGGTCACAGTCAGTGAAACACCTCCAGCAGCCAAAGTAATTAAAAAGTAATCTTTACTTCTATATCCCAAAGAACATTATCCCAAGGAGTCACATAAATCACTAAATCCTCTTTTCTTCTTAAACTAACTGGAAATGTTTCCAGTGACTTGCTGGCACAAGAATGCTGACAAATATAAGCCAGTTTACAAACACTAGCAACACTTGTCCCATTTTCAAAGAACACCCCAGGGCTGCTATTACTCCCTCATGGGTAGTCCTTGACCAAAGTGGCTTTTCTCTCTGTCTTGCTCTCCATTTTTTCAGCATTACAAATTTAAAAAATAAATAAGTAAACCAGAGAACGAAACATCTACCTAATCTCTGGGCTATTTTTATGTTTCCTCTATTTTCTTTGTCCCCAGAGTCCAAAAAGGCCCTAAAGACAACCCCAGGTAAAAGGCCCTTCCCTCTTTAACACTAGGACAAGAGGACAGTGGAGAATAAACACATTTATTGTTGTGTCCTTATTAAACATTAATAATTTTGGTTCCTTCTTCCCAGTTGCAGACCTCCACGAAGCGAGCTCTAATACGTAACTGGATCATTCTGCTTACTAGTGAACTTACATCTATTCTTCTTTTTCCATGGGGCCAGTGTAATTCTCCTGTATCTCTGGAGGTGCTGCCAGACAGAGCTTGGCTGTCTTCACTATGGTTCTTCCTGTTGAACCTTCTGCCTAGAGAATAGGCAGTCCCTTCTCAAGGATCCCCACCCACCTCCAGTGCAAAAGGGATCCTACTTTATTAAGAAACTAGACACCTGTCAAGATTATAGTGAAAATTAGTATACAGTTTGGATCTTCATAAAAGAATTTTAAAAACTTCTCTTATTCGGTGAGCTCAAATCATGCCTTACAAGTTTCTTTTTGTACCAGAAACGTAAGTCCTGATTTGTGCATTCTTTCTGAAATCATGTGCCAACTTTAGATCCTCTCCCCATTTTTCTGACTTTGAAGTTGTGTTTTAAGAATAAGGACAGCTTGTGTCTGATTGACCCTGATTTCTTCATGAGACTAGCAGTCTAGAAGTTACATTAAATGCCTGTTTAGCTAGCACACCCCTCAACCAACCTGTGCAGGTATCTCCTTGACTCTTCCTGGAATGAATCTACTGTTCCTCCTCCTCACTGAGGGCTGCAGGCACTTTCAACTCTTATCTGGATTATGGCAGATGCCTCCTAACTGGTCTCCCTGCTTCTCCCACTGCCTCCCTACAGTGAACCTGTTAAAACGTAAGTCTAGCTCTGTCTTTCCTCTGCTCAAGAACCCTCCAGTGGGGCTGGACATGATGGCTGACACCTATAAGCCCAAAACTTTGGAAGATTGAAGTGGGAGGATTGCTAGAGGCCAGGAGTTCAAGACCAGCCTGGGCAATGTAGTGAGACCCTATCTCTTAAAACAAAACAAAACAAAACAACTTAGGTGTGGTGGTGCACAACTATAATCTTAGTTACTCAGGAGGATAAGGTGGGAGGATAGCTTGAGCCCAGGAGTTCGAGTTGCAGTGATCTGTAATCACACCATGTACTCTAGCTTGGGCAACAGAGCAAGATCTTGTGTTAAAAAAAGACCAACAGTAGTAACATAAAACCCTCCAGAGACCATATCAACCAAAGTCTTCACAGTGACACCCAGGCCTACGTAACCCTTCTTCATTCCTGTCCTTACCCCATTTCCTTGGGACCTTGTCTCCTCACTCACTCCATTCCAACCCTCTGGCCTCCAGGCTGTTGCTCCAACATGCCAGGCATCTGCCCATCTTTGTGGTTTTTTTTTTTGTACTGGCTCTTCCCTCTACCTGGAATGCTTTTCCTCCAGCTCCTCACATTGCAAACTCTCTTGCCTCCTTCAAGTCCTCTCCCTCTAACGTCACCTTCTCAGTGGAGACTTACACTGACCCCTCTGTTTAAAACTGCAGCTCCCTCCAACTGCAGGATTCCCCAGCCCTGCTCTATGACATTTTCTAGCATTCTATATAATCTAATTATTTACTACATTTAGTGTTTATTGTCTTTCTTCTGCCCTTCCCCATTCTCCCACTACACTGAGAACTATTTTGTTCACTGATATTCCTAACATCCAGAATAGTGCCTGGGACACAGCAGGTACCCCAGGAATATTTTTAAATAAATGGATGAAATTCTTTGGGGATGTTTTAAGACATGGTACAGCTGGGTACTTTAGCTTTGGTTCAAAATCCTAGACAGGCCCTAAAATACAACTTAAAAAAAAAAAATACAGGATCTAGAATGTGTCCCAGTCCTGTTGCATTCAAAGACATGTACATAGCCCAATAACTGAAGTAATTAAAAAGTAATTCCATTCTGTTGAATGCCCCAATATATCATCAGCCAAATTTACACCTTGTTTCAATGAGGGAGCATGCTACCTCGACAAAGTCTTAGCAGTGTCTCAGAAGGGAAAATTAGAGACGAAATATTTATAGCTCTTTGGGGTTTGGCCTCAAGTGGTTTAAGATGGGCCTTTCAGGCAGAACTGATTGGAATTGTTCGAAGTCTGTGATGTGATAATGTCGGACTATTGGGCACAGCAAAGTGAGGGTCTTGAAGAGTTGCCATGATTAAACTGTGATTGGTAAGACAATGGTTTGCCGAAGTGAGCAGATTATTTTCTCCAATAAATCTATCAATGGGAATTTACTGGAGCAAATAGTGATTTTTTTTTTTTTTCCTGGGCAAAGATTTGCTGGAACAAACAACTAAGATGTTGACAGAGCAGTCTGTAGTCACATTTAAGTCATAGCGACACAGATGGGCTCAGTTCTTTACTTTGACTTGTTAAAGAAGATCCAGTTCAATGATGTATCTGTTTGTGCATTCATTAATTCATTCACCTGACAAATATTCACTGGTTGTTTACAGTGCATTGATACTGGGCTAGCAGTGCCACAGAACTTCCTACCAGTGATTCCTTCCTTTTGTCTCAGGTTCCTTCTTTAACACTCAGCTATTCTGTATCTTCTCACCTCTTCTAAGTCCTGGCAAACTCCTCTTGATACCAAGGTCTTGTAGCTTTTTGGAATCTCTCCCCCTCTCTCCTCCTGCCCCTCTAAAAACTAGATTAGATAGATAGATAGATAGATAGATAGATAGACAGACAGACAGACAGACAGACTTCTAGTTTTTTTGTTAAATTATTTCAGAGTTTCTCAATATGGGATTATTGAAATTTTGGGCTGGATAATTCTTTGTTGTGGAGGCTTCCTTAGATTCTACCCACGAGATGCCAGTCTCACTCTCCTGCCTCCCTATCGTGACCATCAAAACTATCCACAGAGACTGCCAATTGTTCCTGGGCATCAAGATTGTCCCAGTTGAGAACCACTTGCTTAGTCCATAGCTTGGGTCTCACACAACAAAGGGAAGCTTGGGAGCTGGCTCAGCAAGTGGAAATTCATCCCTCTTAGAGAGGAGAGAAGGTTGTGTCTCTGCACAGAGTGATACTTTTGGCTCCATTACATCCTTGCTGAGCGCTTCTTCTCAAGGGCATATTTGATCTTGCCATTTCCTCTTGCCATCAAGATAAAACCCAGAATCCATAACATGGCCCAGTTCATCTGTATCATCTCTCCACTGTCCCCACTTCACCCTGCCAATTGAATTCTGCAGGCATATCAAACTCACTTCAGATTCTCTAATCCATAGTGCTATTTCCTGCGTCTGAATTTGAGATTGTCTCTATCTCAAATTATCCTTTCCCCTTCCCTGACCACTTTCTCTTTCATCTCATCTTCAATATCCCTTCCTCCAGGAAGCTCTCTCTAATATCCTTTCCCCTTCCCTGACCACTTTCTCTTTCATCTCATCTTCAATATCCCTTCCTCCAGGAAGCTCTCTCTAATTCATCCTGCATCCCCTTAGGACTCTCTCCCTCCCCTATTTTAACAGGTAACCAATATTTATTGGGATTGTTTATTTAGTTGTCTTTCCTGCTAGCCCAGTGATAAAGATAGGATGATCTCATTCACCATTGTTTGTTTCCTCAGAGTTCAGCATAGAGCCTGGAACTTGGTCAATGTTGACGAAAAAAAAGTTGTCAAATACATTTTTGCAAATAGTGTTAATGTATCATTTTAGTGAATAATGCACACCTTTTTTGACAAGGTTTCTGTTAAAGTTCAAAAATATACCAGCTATTTAGCATTGGTGGGTTCAAGACGAAGAAATTGGTGTTGCAGGCTAAGTCCTTCACTTTCTTCAAGAAGAAATTCAACTTAACTCTTTTTGTTTAGCTTGTAGTTTAGAAGAGCATAATATTAATAGAAAGGACACAGAATTGCATATTTCTTGTTTGTCTATTTATATATTCAAAGTAAACCTTTTCTTAGGAAAACGTAACACTGTTGACAAGCTCTCTATGCTGTCTTTCAGATGGAATGATCTCAATGTATTCCTCATTGTTGAACTCTGCTGTGTTTAGTAGAGTTTTTCTAGACTGGAAACCTGTGGGGTGAATTCAGTCCCCAGGATTCAGTTTTCTGTACTCACCTTGTGTTCTTTGTTTTTGTTTTTGTTTTTTTTTTTCTTAAAGATATCAAAATAAGTTGCCAGGAATGAAAAAATCATGACATTTCATATAATAATATAGGTTTCTGGGTTTTTTTGGGTGATGTGAAGCTCTGTAGCACTGCTGGGGCTTCCTCTGGCAGTCTTGGGTGGGAGCTGAGGTGTGGCTGGCTGCCCCGCGGATGGGATGAGGTGTGCTGCCAGTCCACCACGTCCCACCCAGCCCAAGGGAGTCCTTGTGTCACCAGCCTGACCTCCATTTGCATTTAATTTGCGACTCCAGTGTTTAGTCTGTGTCATAAGTGAAGCAAAGGGAGGAAAAGGTTAGCCAGTGAATGTATGAATAAAATATGAGTGTAAGAACATCCAGGCGACAGGATCTGGTAACAGTTGTTATTGAAAGTACCCCATCTTGCTGGATTTAAAGTCTAATTCTCAAAGACAGCCCAATCAAAATCCATTTTTATGCTCCCAACACCAATACCAGTTGCAGAGGATGAGGGAAAAGCTGCAAAACTTCTTTGGCTGAGTTGTGTATAGGCCACTTTCATCTAATCAGCAGGTCTGAGCACAAACCCCTTGACGTTCTCCTCTGAGGCTCAGAGTGACCCAGTTTCCTCTTGCTGGCATGTTTCCCATTCAGTACATTTCCGTCTTTAATGAATGACTTCCTCTATATTATGGGGACACTAAAACCACAATGACTTCTCCGGAGCTGGATTTAGAAATCAGGAAACCCAAGTTTTTGGATTCCATTTGTCTGTCACTTACATTTTTCAGGTCCTTCAGTTTCTCGGCTATTCTGTTGGCTGGGGAGGCCAGGTTGATTTTCGGTGGATGTGGGACCATGGGTAAGTCCTTTACTTTCCTGAGGCTCACTTCCCTTCTCTAAAAACTGGAGGAATGATACTCCCTACCTCCCTAGCCGCAATGCCCTTAGCCTGGTATTCAATAAAGAGCAGTAGGTTGTGTTATTATTACATTGTTTTAAAGAGGAACTCGAATGAAACTCCTCATCTGTTACAGGAACAAGTGAAGCATATATGTGAATGTTTCCTCTTTGAAGGAAAACAGTCTCTCTTTCAGTGTTATATTATTATTGTTATTGTCCAACTTGTAAATGCTCTTATCTTCTTCCGTGACAGAAGCAGTTCTTGTGATGTCCGTTTTCCTGAGGTGTGATATGAGTTATGGAGGTGCAGGCTGGAGGCGCACCAGCCTGCAGTCCCCAGAGTGCAGGTCCTGCCCACTCATCTCTGATTACGTCAGAATATGGCTGCTTTTCAGAGGAGGCATCACTCTATCCAATGAAATGGATCTTTATTTTCACAATCTTTATAGAGATTAGAAAGAGCAGTTTTCATTCGTCTTTGCCTGGAAAATAACTTTCCATTCAGAACTGTAGTAAGAAGAGAAAAACAGAGGATGATTTTTTTTTCTCCTTAATTTGATTATCCCCTGAATTTCTGTGTTGAGGACAACTGCTAGAGGTAAGAGAATGAGTTTTTAGGCCCCTTTCCTTGTAATTCCATCTTCTGAATAACTCTTATAGCATATGTAGTCATGAAATAACCAAGAGATTATTTTTACAGTTTTTACCGTACTGTGTATAAATATGTTGCAACTTAATAATGTTAATGCAACTAACTAGTGGTAACAGGGAATATACGGAAAGGAATGGCATGGAAGCATGCCCTATCCCTGATCTTCTGAGGAAAAATGTTTCAGAAAATTCCTTTTTTAAGGTTCATAGGGATGCTTATGAATATGATGAAATTTGGCATATGAGACAGGCAAATTTTGTAAGATATTTTGCCCATTTGTGTAAACAATACTTCGAATTGTTAACAATCAGAATGAAGTATATTTTCCCAGCGGGGTTATTCTAACATACATTTAATTTTGTGGTTTTGTCAAGTGTAGAATTAACTCATGCTATATAAAGTGAAGCCATGTAAGCTATTGAGGGCAAGGGTGCCACCTGGGAAATGTCGTGTTCCCGGGGTCTACCACTGTGCCTTGGACTGGGGTGCTTGGTTCTTGCTTGCTTGGTAGTCATCAGGGGGCATTTGTAAAGGGACATGGTTTTTCATAAAGGTGTTGGGTTTTGGGCAGGAGAGGGAAAAATGTTCTGACAGTGAGTTTAGCCAGCAGTATATATTGGAGGGCCTACCAAATATAGAACATAGTCTATTAAACTTACATTTGAAAAATAACATTATTTGAATGCAGCATTTTCTATAGTATGTTCCTTAGAATATTAATAGAATGTTACAAAAAAGACAATGTTAGAGTGAAATAAGTTTGGGAAATGTTGATTAACCAAAGTTAAACTGGACTTCTCAGAGCATTTTGCAAATTCCTGAAAGGGCATTTCCCAAATTTATGTTACTGTGGAATATCTTCTGCCTCCCCTCAGTCCTTTTTTTTTTTCTCCCCAATAGAATAGGAGTGCCTGTAGAACTGCTTCTCTGGAAAGACTTTTGGGAATGCTGGGATTCCATATAGCAAAGAGTTTTGGAGGAAGGAAACTTCAGGTAAATGTGTCTGGCAAGGGGGAATGGCAAAGTGCAGGGTCAGGAGCAGAAACTCTGTGTTTTCATGGGAGAGAGTTTAGATCTCTGAGTTCTTGAGCGGGACTGAGGTGGGAAAAGAAACCTTCACATACCCTTTACTTCACCAGGAACAGCACTTTCTACAGATTCCCTGCTTTTCCTACAGAAAAAGATGCCATCCAAGCTCACCAACTATGGTGGACACAGTTTTAGGATCTGGCGGCTCACACATGACCCCTCTGTGTCCCACCTGCCCACTGTGGAGATCCTGTGCCCTTCCCCCGTGGCTCTATCGATGGAGACTCTTGGACCGCAGTCATGTTACATCCTCTGAGGATGCTTTCAGCACTATTTCGGTAGAGTTCTGTGCTTCACTCTCGTAGTTGTTGGTTTATATATCACTCCCTGTAGAACAAGAGCCTCTGAAATGCAGGGATGGTGTTTCATTTGTCTTTGAATCCCCATAAAAAATAATAAAACTTAGCTGGTAGTGGTAAGTGGATGGATGAAAGGGGATACTATATAAGTTTTCTAGGACTGCCATAATGAATTACCACAAAGTTGGTGGCTTAAAACAACAGAAGTTTATTGTCTGACAGTTCTGGAAACGAGAAATCAGAAATTAAGGTGTTGCAAAGTCTGCACACCCCACAGAGGCTCTAAGGGAGAATCCTCCTGGTCTCTTTCATCTTCAGGAGGCCCCTTCACTTGGGCTGTATAGCTCCAGTCTCTTCTCTTGTCCTCACGTGGGCTTCTCTTCTTCTGCGTCTCTGCTCTGTGTGTCTTTTATAAGGACACTCATCATTGGATTTAGGGCTTACCCAGATAATCCAGGGTGATCTAATTTTGAGATTCTTAATTACATTTTGAAAGACACTTTATCCAAATAAGATCACATTCACAGGTTCTGGACATGGACACATCTTTTTGGGGACCACCATTCAACTCCTTACAGGTACTAAACCAATTTTTCAAGATTGGAGGATACATAAGCCTAGTCCAAGAATGAAGAGCCAGCCATGCATGTACCTGTGAAGATTCAGGGTTGGGTGTTCTAGATCAAGGGGCCAATATAGGCATGCCATGGCTCCCCAGATTTGTGTGTCTAGAAGTCATCACTGCTTCATCCTGCCCATCTTTTCACCGAGTCTGGGTGTGGCCTCAGGATCCTTCCTAACATTAGGCTCTGTGAAGCTGCTTCCAACAGACTGGAGTGGATAGAAACAAGCAGAATCCCTAAGATGTGATAGAAACAAGTAGAATCCCTAAGATGATAAACAGAGCACTTTCTGAGAGATATAAACAGTCAGTCTCATTGAAACATTTCCAATGACCAGTGTCAATGATGTCATAAGAGGCCAAGGAATTCAAGCTTAATGTAAATGGACACAAACATATTTTATCCAGCAAAACCTGTGCCTCATAGGGAATGCCTAAGGATGAAGTGGAGGTGGTTGTTCATGTTTCTGGTCATTTATGTCCTTCCGGGCAGGATCTAAAGTGCCTGACAAGAAGAGTCTCGGAGGGAAGAAGTGTCTTTCCTCACCCTCCACTTCTAAAACTACAGTAGAAGTTGAGACCACTTTGGTTGATGGTGACTGCTTCTTAAAAGACTCAAATTCTGCTATTCATATGGTTTATAAAGGAGTAGGGCAATATGTTTGGCCTGAAAACATCCTTACTTATCTTTGTGCAAATTTGGTTGCATTTGAAATGCTGTAGAGTGGCAAGCTCTGCTTGATGCATTTGGTTTATTCATCATCAGAAGGTTGTAGTTTTTAGACATATTTATCCCCCTTTGGCTCAGACAGTACTTCCTTTTAGATTAGTGCTCTCATTTCTGGGTATTTCTTGTGTTTCAGCTAGATAGGAATGCTCTCAGCACATTTTCCCCCTCCCTATAAAATTGGTAATTGTTAAAGGTAGGGGCATGGTTTTTTGTTGTTTGCTGTCTGAGATATTCTGTTCGCAAGGCTAAATGTGATGCAAAATACTCTCTGTATCTCCCTCTTAGAATGCACTGCAGATGTTTACTGTTTAAATGGGTAAATGCCTAGTGACCAGGTTTGCTGATAGGATATCAGACTGCTCAGAAACAGTAGCCCCTTAGTTTGTGGGTGTTTTAATGAGTCCCAGCGTTGCATAATGTGAACTAACAAAATGGCATCATAAAAATAATAGAATGTCAGAGTTGCAACTGGATCAGTGAGTTCCACCTCTTCATCTTACAGATGTGAAAAGGGTGGGAGCTTCCCATTACCAATTGTTGCTCTTTGAGCAGTTAAGTTATGATTTCTCTCATAAAATTGTAGGACCATGAACAAGGAAACCACTGCTACAAGAGTAGTACAATAGAATATTGTTGACTCAATGCTTACACAGTAAATTGATTTATACACACCCACACACAAACCCACACAGAAATAGAAAATTCTCAGGATGAAACAGATTTTCCATACCAAAATGTTCACTGCCATAAGTGCTGTGATATTTTTCAGGAGCCATGATGGTATACCAGCAAAGGGATGATTGTTGCTCTGTCTTTAAGAAAAAAAAATTAGTGAGCAATGAGGTCGACTCTAATTTTTTTTAACGTCATGACAGTTCTTGCTTCTGGCTTAGTTAGTTTTTATAGTGATTGTCTTCTTTACTCATGGAGCTCAGTTCTTTTTCCAGCTCCCTATTCCTTCATATGAATATGCTTCCAAGTTGGAAGAGGCTATAACAAGTCCCAACAGAGAAACAATCGCTTACTCTGGCCAAGGTAAATTTGCACAGGGTTTGGTGTTACCACCCATTTCAGAATCATTTATGCTCTTCCTAAAAGTCAATGATGTGAAGCCCCCACTTGGCTTAAATGTGAAAGTAGGTTCCTAAATTCAACACACACCTTAGTGGGATGTGTTACAATGGAACCTCAGTAGTGAACCTTTCTTTCCTTCAGCATTTGTGGGCATAAAAGATGTTTCTGAATGTCTGAGGATAGGATACGTGTTTTCATTCTTTTGAAGAGCAAATTTGTTAAAACTACTTCAGTATTAAATATTTAGCTGAAGTTGAAACATCACAATATCAGAATACATAGAGGGAAGGTGTTACTTACACTTGGCATTTTGAAGGATTTTCCATTTGATGGCATTTTGTTTGGAGCACTTTGGACTGAATGCAGAATAGCACACAACACACACGTAAGTGTAATAATATATAAATGTATATAGTGAACACTTTACATATATAAGTCACACTTCTATCATTATAACTAGGAGACCTCTCAGAGATTTGATGTTTTTACTTCTAAATGATGCCTACCTTGTATATAAATATCTGTCTATCTGTATATGTCAGAAAGGATAAGATACATGTCATAATTTTAGCACATTCACCCTTTTTTTGCTTCATGCCACATTCTCTCCACTATTTTGGTTGCCATTCATGCTGTTCAAATATTTCCTGCTTTCCTCCTTCTGAGCATGATGTCTTGGCTTTGCTACTTAAAAGTCATGTGGCTCTGGGTCTTCTAAAATGGTGAACAAGAACTCAACCTGTCTCAAAAAAGCTGATGGGCCTCATGAAACTGCCTCCTAGGTGTTAGTTAATGTTATCATTATTGTCAGTGAGATTAGCTTTTAATGGTAACTGCTAGAATATTAACATAAATACTCTAATGACTAAATTTACTAATCATATGTGGATGATAGAATATATAATGTATCATGGTAATCATAAATTATGTCACTCTTCACTCTTAAACAGCAGCTGCTGTTCATTGATTGTCTCTGCTTTATCTCTCAGTGCATTGTAATAAACATCTTAAAAGTTGTGTTTCAATTAATCCTCAGAGTATCTGTACTATTATTACCCTCATTTTATGGATGAGGAGACCGGAGTTTTGAGAGATTGTATCTTTCTTTCCCTAAGCCATGGTGAGTAAGTGGAAGGTTAAGATTTGACCTTGAGGAGTCATGAACTCCTACTTGCAGCCGTTACTCTTTTCCTGCCTTCCTACAATGTATTAATATACTAGATAAAGAGTCATAGCAGCTATAATATGTACCACCATGGATAATTCTTCCTGGGCAGAGTGTGTCCTGGACGTTTTCTCCACCTGCAGCATTTCTGCCCTCAGGAAAGGGCTAAACTAGAAATGCAAGCAATCAGTTAATTTTCTGGGAGCTCTGGGCCTAACTAGATTTCTCTAATGCTGAGTTAGTTCCTCATAGGAGTCTTTGGGTGGGATTCCTTGGTTGGTTTACAAGTGAAATTGACAAATGTGTTAATTTAATCCTTGTTTTTAATCACTCATTTAACTGAGCACGAAGTAGGCATTTAATAAACTCTTTTCATTTGCTTATGCATCTTTCCAGAAATAGCCTGTGTGCACACAAGCAAATGTTCCTTATCTTTTCCCAGTTGGAAACATGTTAGAGATACTGGAATACACACTGCATTTTACATTTTGCTTTTACAAAAATTTTCTGCAATTTGCCATTTGTCTTTTTCCATGAAGATAGTTTAAATTTATATTTAATCTTATTTATCTGTCTTTTACTTTATGGTGTCTAGGCTTTTTCTCTTGCTTAGAAAGGGCTCCTATACCCTATGAATAAAGAGAAGGGTCCCTATATTTTCTTTTTAAAAATTTTTCACATTTATATTAATACTTTTTTTTTTTTTGAGACCATGTCCTACTCTGTTGCACAGGCTGAAGAGCAGTGGTGCTATCATAGCTCACTGCAGCCTCCTGCCTCAGCCTCCCAAGTAGTTGGGACTCTAGGGCTACACCACCATGCCAAACAATTTATTTTATGAATAGAAACCAGATCTTGCTATGTTGTCCAGGCTTGCCTCAAACTTCTGGCCTCAAGCAGTCTTCCCACCTTGGCCTCCCAAAGTGCTGGGATTATAGGCGTTAGCCACTGCCCTCAACCCCATCTCTTTTAGCACTTTTATGATTTAATTTTTTACATCTAAGGCTTTATTAGGAATTTATTTTTGTCGTGAAGAGTTAGGTAAGGTTTCACTGTTGTTATTTTTCTAAATGAAAGTAAGTTTTCAGTCATTATCAGTGGAATAATCCATGTTACCCCTACTGAATCTAAATGCTAACTTTATCATATACTAACTTTCCATGTGTATGTCAGTCTATTTTGGACTTCCTCATTATTGTTCATGGACTGATCTTTTTGTTCCTGCATCACTACCAAACTGTTTTAATTACCAGAACTTTAAATATATTTTAATACAGTACAGCTGGATCATTCACCTCCTGACATGAAAGTTTAGGGTAGGTAAAGACCTTAGAAGTCATTGACTTAGAAGTCAAAATTTTATCTCAATTTTATCTTTTGATCAAAAGATAACTGAGTCCCTCAGAAATAAGCAGCTTCCACCAAGGTCCCATCCCCAGGTTCCCAGCAGAGCCAGAAATGAACCTGGGGTGTGGGCTGGTGGGGTATATTTTGAACCAGAATATGGGGCTTTAAGTCATAGCTCTGCTACACTAGGTCTCTGAGCCCTGAAAGCTCCACTGTTTTCACCTTTAAGCAGTCCTTACATCACAGGTTGCCCTGGGGAATGCAGGAGCCTCCTGCACCACCTAACACAATGTTAGCCACAGAGGGCATCTCAAAAGTATTAGCGGACTGTCAGCCAAGGCCTTCTGAATCCATTTCAGCAGTGTGTTCCCATTTCACCACACTGAAACTTTTCTTATCCATGCCACACCTTACAAATTTGATGGCCTAAAGGTACTTTAGAGCAGCCTTTCCTAAAAATATTCTGAAGGATATTATTATGTGTTCTTAGAAAAGAACGGGTTCTGTGGGAAAAAATAGATGTGGGGAATGGTAAATCAATTTAAAGAAGATCTTTGCTATGGGACTGTTCAGAATCTTTAGTATACTACTGTCTGCCATAGACTACTAGAGCCCACAGTGTTTCCCAAGTCTGCTCCATCATGGCACACACCCTGCTTCCACACTCCCATTTAACTTTTGCACAACACTCAGGAGAATTTCAAAGAACAAATACTGTTTATTTTAGAGTAGTATTTTTCACAGTTGAGAAAACATTTCTTCTTCTTTTTTTTCAAATAACCTTGTAGACACCTAGTATTGTTTTATGTAATAATTATTACTTTAATTAGTGACAAAGATAAGATTAAGCATGTTTATAGCTCTTGTAGAACTATGCAGCCAAATCAAGACTATGTACTAAATGAAAATAAATGTTAATAAAATCTAAATTAATGATATTAATTTAATATGGAGAAAGATAGTGTTTTCCACGCATGAATTTATACTGATATGAATGTGGTACAAACTGGCATGGCTAAGGTGCTGGTTCAGGAGGCCTGAACTAGTGGTATGCTGTGTGATGATCCAGTTTCCTCGCTGATTGCTGTTTTTATTTATAGTGCTGATGACCCCTGGTTTTCATGGTCAGCATGATGTCCTGTGACTGAGACTTGGAGGGAATATATCATAGAAACAAGAAGTTCTGTGCCTTTTTCCATTTCACTTAAGTGCAAACACAAAGGCTATATGGAAATCTCTTAGTAAGGAGAGATTTACCTGACCCAGATTTATGAGAGTTATTTACATGATCCCAGATAAATTCATTTTAACTTTTGAGATAATCATAGAAAAGAAAAGATAACATAGAAAAGAAAAGAACAGACAACATGAAAACTCTCTTATAGCAAACTTCTGGATCCTTAAACACAAGTCCCCATCCTCCGGGAGTATTTGAGAGACACAATTCTAAAACGTGGGTTTAACTCTAACAAATACAGTGCCTAATTTGTTAGTCATTTACAAATACTTTAGGCATATCTCATTGGAAGTTATTTGTTTGGATTTATTAAAAAGCACTGACTTAAAGATCACAAAATTATTACTTAGTGCTAAATTATCTGTGATTTAAGTTCTTGAGCTTCAGTGATAGTTTAGAAAATTCATGGCATATCTAAGTAGGATTAATATTTTAAAATTTTATATTAAAACACAATTTCGTGCTTATATTTAATGTGCTTACCTGAAGGGAAAGCACAATATGAATGATACATGGTATTTTCTTAAACTTGTTTTTTTCGGTAATAGCAAATGTTTTGAAGATGGGCTTTATAAATGTTAGGAGGTACTAAGATTGATAGCTTTGCAAATTGGTTTTAAGTATTTTGAATTTATAACTATCATCATGTTGCAAAATACCATTGACTTTGGAATGGCTTACTTCCTTTTGTAGTAATTCAAAAATATTATGACAGCTATAGTTTTATAGTGAGCATAAAAATCAGTGAGGTAAGTTCAATGAGGTAAGGTTAGTGTTGGAAGTTTTATTAACGAAAACTTTAAGTATTAACACATGAGTTACAATTCCCATGTGTTTTCAGAAATTTGCTGGAACTGAACTGAACATTAAATTTTGAACTTTGGACTAGTCACTTAAAACCACCTAATTTTAGTATAAGAAGTAGCCAAAAACTTAAGTATGAAAACAGGTTTATAAAGTTGGCTGAATTATTAACCCACATATGATACGAATTCTCCCATGTAGGTGATACAAAGCACTCTCAACCCAGCATTGTTTTGTTCAAGTAGGTGGCATGTGGGACTTGGGTATAATTTTTTGACAGGTGGGCATGACAAATGCATTTTTACAACCTGAAAATCTCGACTGTGTTATTAACAAGCTGGTGATTGTAACTTAACTTTTATAAGCACAGCTTAAATGATACATGTGGTTATATGATACTAAATATCCCTGAATTCTATTTTTTGAATTCAAATTATATGAGAACAGACAACCTAAGAGAAATGTACTATAAATTATGAAGCACTTTATTATACAATCATTATTGTTTTTCTTTGTGCTATCTAAATATTTTTAAATATAATATAGATTTTTTTCTCTTGTCAAGTGTGTAAATCTTTGACTGCTAAATGAAGTCTGCACACAGAAGTGGGATTATATAGTCCTTTATCTCTGATTCAGTATTACTCTACTGACTGTAGACATCAACAGAAGGATAAATACATCATTGACATTAACTCCGTCTTGAAAGGCCAAAGGCTCAATTGAAATGACCAGATCTCTTGTTATCCATGACTGTGAGAGGAAGAGACCTTATAACAAAAGACCTAAAACCAGGGGCCCTTTTAGGAAAGGGATTTCTCTCAGTTTTCAACCATATGGATGTCCTCTCCTTACACATTTTTGTTAATTTGGTCTCAGAGAGCTGCATCTAAACGGGAGTGAATCTGTAAATGTGCAGAAGGTGTCCTACCTGGTCATTAGGGGAAATGTTGATGTAATTACAGTACTGCCCATCCACATGTAGATCAGACTCCAGTCCAGCTTCTGTTGTGTTGCGAACTTCCAAATCATATAGCCGTTTGCTTTCCATATGTTTCCTAGCCATCTCAAACTACATATGCCTAATCCTGAACTCTTGATTTCCTTTCCTCAAGTCCAGTTCTCCCCAGTCTTCCCCAGCACAGGCAATAATTCCACTGTCTACTGAGTTTTTCCAGCTAGCAACCTAGGAGTCTTCTTTGATGTCTTCCTTCCTTTCATCCCTACACATATATATCCTCAGTTCTGCCAGCTGTCTTCTGACCGTATCTCAAAATGCATCACACACACAGCCATGTCCCCCCTCTCAACCTCCATCCTAGTTGTGACAGCCACTTTCTCCCTTCTGGTTCACTGCAGCAGGTCCTCATCTGTCCCCAGCCTCCATTCCTGTCCCCTAGTGCCTGTTTTCCATAGAACACCCAGAGTGAATTTTAAAGAAAAGGTGCGTCAAATTGTCCCATCCTTGACCAATAGCAAGACTCTATTGGTCTTTAATAACTTCCTTGCTTTCTGGTTCAACAAGGTATTCTGTACTCACCTGCACATCCTGCCTTAGACCTAAAATCAATCATTTCTACAATGAAAATGGATTTGTTTTAGTGAAAATGGTTTAGAGATTACAATGTAGGCACTTGGGGTGGGTTTTCATCGCTACTGACGTGGCCAGTTTTTTTTAGGTCTAAAGTGGACAAAGCTAGAAATTAAAAAAAAAAAAAAGGAAGGGTCGGGGGGGCCAGTGAGGGTTGAAAAATTACCTATGGGGCAAAATGTTCACTATTTGGGTGATGCGTACACTAGAAGCTCCAAACCTCACCATTATATAACACACCCGGATCTTAAAAAAAGAAAAGAAAATACGAAAATACATCATGTATTCATAATATTTCCAGTTTGAATTTAGTATTACAAGGCTTTTATTTAAGTTCTTAGAGTTTATATCTGTATTACTCCACTCTTACGCTAAAACTTGTATTTATTAAATGGTATTGACATAATACTTATTTGTTCTACCTCCACCACCTCCAACCTTACAACTGTATGTTTCAATAAACCACAAAGCTGACTGTCTTGTTAAAAGGCTATATCCCTAATACTAGAATGTTGCCTGGCACAAGATTGATTCTTCATATTTATTGAATGAATGAAAAAATGATTCTCATTACTGCTTATAAAAAAGTTACCTACAGACAGGAGAGAAATCTGAAATTAAAATAGCTGCAGAAGTTAAAGAGCAGGAGGATGTAACCAAGCATAGGGTAAGAGATGGGCACACCCTCATCCGTAGAGCCAGTTTTTGATGATGCAGCTGCTGAAGGACATTTTTTTCCGAAAGGCAACTTTTGCTATAATTAGAGATTGACGTGAAAGAGTTTTTGAAAGCAGTGATTATTCTGAGTTCTTCTTTCATCAAGAATCCAGAAAGATTCATGCTAGCTGAATTACCCAGCCATCAAGGTCATTGATGATTATTCATCAACAGTTTTCTTTTGTAAAGGTCAATAGCCCCTGATGGTTAGAGAAGGGAAGAAGGCAGGACTCCTGCCCACCACCTGGCCTCCATGTAGTATATCACAGCTGTACAACTTCCCTGAGCACTCCTTGAAGTTCTAGCTCTCTGTTTTTCTGGAAGCTTCATGCCCATGAAAGCTTCTCTCTAAGTCAGTGTGATGCTATGTCTTGTGACAGGGCTTAGCCAACCTTGTGTTTGCTGTTGGGCCAAAATCCTCCCTGAATCATTGATATGCAAGGGAGATTGAAATTCTAAGCCTAGATGGGATTCCATTCCAAGGACTGAAGCTTTTGGGCTTACTGGAGTCATAGACCTTCACCGTCCAATATAGTAGCCATGAGTCACACGTGGCTATTGGGCACCTGAAATATTGCTAATCCTCATTGAGATGTGCTAAAAGTGTAAAAAAAAAAAAAAAAAAAGCTGGATTTTGAAGACAATACAAAAAATGTAAAATATCTCAATATTTTTCATATTGATTACAAGTTGAGTAATAATATTTTAGATATAATAGATTAAATTAAATATATTATTAAAATTAATTTCACCTCTTTTTACTTTTTAAATGTGGCTATTAAAAATGTAAAAGTACAGATGTGGCTCGCATCGTAATTATTTTGGACACACAGTCTTAAATCTTGCTCTTGGAAGAGTGGACATGCCTGTGCAACATTTCTAGCCAATGCACAGATCTCAAATACCATTCACTTCACCAGGGAGAAATCACTCCTCACATCAATTATGTTAATTGACAATTTTCAGTTGTCCATCAAATATAAAGAATATTGAGGTATTTTTGGTTGCTGACTCTGGAATGTTAGCTTTTAATTAAAGTCTTTCATAGCTAATTAACTAACTCTGAAGGACTTATTCCCAGTTGGCTAATACACCCATCCGTCCACCCACCCACACAAACCTCCACACTGCACACATATCATAGAGTGTATGCTGAAATATTTTTAAGTAAATGTGAAACAATATAAAGCCTCAGTACATGTTAGAGCACAAAATCTTATTTGCTGGTTCTCCACTCTTCCTGAGGGCTGTTGATCAGCAACCTTTATTGCATTCCTGCAGTATATAAATCACTGAATTAGAGGTGGTGGAAAGTAGAATAATAAAGTATAATAACAATAGCAAAAATATATTGAGTGTTTCTAGGTGCTAGGTACTGTGCTAAGTGCTTTATATGTGTTATTTAATTTAATACTCAAAATAACTCAATGAAGGACTTACTGTTATTATCCCCATTTTCCTTGTAACACCTTAGAAATGTTCAAGACATTTGAAAGGCCATTGTTATGAGTTAGTTGAACATATATATTTGCATTGCAGAGGATGTTGCAAAACAGAGTTATCCACTTGAGCCGCTTGTTTATCCAAACTGAAATTCAAGTTGATGAGCTTAAGAGGATCTTTCCTCTTCAGTCTGTCTTTCTCTCTCTTCTTCCCAAGGCTTTGATCTTTAACCCCCGTGTTTACTCCCCCAAGGTTCTACTGCTTCTTCCGCTTAGTGCTGTCTTTGGTCCTCTGTCATTTTCCCCCCTTCTTTGGATTTGGGATGAAAGGAGAAGGGAAGTAGAAGGTCCTATATATAGAAAGAGTGAAAGGAAGTACCATAGCCCTAATTCTTTAGATTCGTGACAATCTCTAAGACAAAAAAACAGTTTTAGTTTTAAGGTGCCTACTTTGCAGCAAAACCATAGTGGTTTATTATAATAATTTCTAAGTTGTTTAACCCATCATACTGTAAGTCCCACCTATTTTAAGGATTGAGGCCTCAGGGGAGAACCTGTTTCTCACAGTCACTTTGAGGATCCAGACTTAGGGAGGTTCTGCCATCTTGTATCTCCACCATCTGGGAAATGTAGCCTCTAAAGAAGAAAAGGAGTGTGGTGTGAAACAGACAGGAAGTGATGTACCACACTTCTGCTTACATTTCCTGAAGAAAACACAGGGTTTCATCTTCCCAAAAGTTGCCTGAGAAGTGTGATCTTTCCTGTGTTCAGGAGGAAAGGAGAGTTGGATGTGAGTGAGAACTGGTGGTTACTACCAAGGAAGTTTTAGATTTTAGGTTATTCTTAGTGTTTGTGTCTTTGGAGGCTGTGTACATTATTCATACTTCCAACTTTGAAACTGTCTCCCATTTGAATGATTGCAAGCTGAATCAAATTCAAATATACCCTTAACTCAAGTCTACGATTAGGAAAAACCAACAAATGAAGGTTTGAATGTGAAATAAAACTATATTGGGAGGTTTTGTGAGTGTTCCAGTTTCATTTGCTTTTAAAGTTTTTCTTTGTGATAGCCTGTTTATTCAATTCTTGAAGCATTGTCAAGCAAGTAGTATTTAATCTGTGAAAATTTTCAAGTGGCCCCTTTTTCTCCCTCAAGTGCTTTTTTCTCTCAAGTGTTGCCGTAGTCATTTTAAGATTGAAATGAACCATTTGATTTTTAGAAATTATTTATGGCACATCAAGTAGCACTTAGTGTTTTGTCACAACGTTGAAACCGTTTCTGAAGGCGCACATAAAATATGGCAGAAAGGTCGAGTGTCTTATGTATAGAACTTCTAGAAACATACCTCACCATTGGAACTGGTTATAATTCCTGGGTGCTGACATGAAGATTAATAATGCTTAACTCTGATTTTGGCAACGTTTTGCCAATTTCATTGCCATGGTTCTTTTCTTTCAAGTTATTACCTGGAACTGAAGTGATAACAAATGTTTTATGTTTTATACTGCCAGATAAAAGGTTACATTTTCATATGTCACATGCTCTTACACACACACACACACACACACACACACACACACAAATGGATCAAAAGGAAATGAGCAATTCTCCTAAAATGGAAAGATTGTCCTAGTTTTAACATTAGATGACTAGTTCCCATGTGGTTAAGTCATATGTAAAAATTGGAAATTCAACCTTCTGGGTCTTTGTACACTGACTATACCATACAGTTCTAATTTTCTTTTGTTTTTCTGGGAAATGATGGTGCTCTTTGCTTTGCCAAGTTTTATTATTGAGTCAACTGCCAAAGTTTAAGAGAGAGAGGGTCAAGGGCTCTTAAAATTATTTGGTGTTGAGTGAAGAGGCAGAGAAAGGTATTCCATATACCCAAACATTTTAACTTTATGTCTCTACCTGATGTTGGAGTATAATCTAGACTTCGAGCTTTCTAATTCTGTTTTAAATGATGTACTCTGTTGAGTGGAGTCAGAATATTAGAGAGGGAAACTTTAATTTCAGTCATTGATACCCAATTTGGAACTAGATATTCTAATTTTTAATAGAATGCATTTTTTCTTGCTTTATCTTCCCTGTATTTAAACTTCGGTGCATCCAAAGGCCTGTATGCCTGCTTGTGGTTTTGCACCATCTGGAAGTTCATATTTAACTTTAGAGATGATGTCATACTTGCTTACTGCACACTGGGCTAATGTTGGTTGTGAATTGCCTGTGGTTCATGTCAAAGTTTCATCTTAAAAAAAAAAAAGAAGACCCTGAAGCCCATTTCTAGTGCAAAGCTCTAAAGATAGAGTGAAGGTGATTGAAAGGCACGACCCAAATTCCTTTGAAGTTAAGTACACACTTTCCAGTGCATAGAAAATAAACCCCCAGACAGAAGACCTCAGCTGGCACAGGCTCCCTCCTGCCATGTTGAATTTGGGTATTTGAGTAACGTGCTGATCACAACCATCCTTGCTCTCCATTTTGTTCCTGGAGAAATGCTCTCATGGCTAGGGTTTTTGTTTTTTTTTTTTTAAATCTCTTTTGGGCTTGGGAAGATGCAACAGGGCACTGATAGATCACACATGGCAAGAAGGTGCTATAAATGTTAAGCCTTAAAGTCTAGATTATATTCCAACATCAGGTAGAGACATAAAAGTTAAAATGTTTGGGTATATGGAATATTTTCCTCTGCCTCTTCACTCAACACCAAATAATTTTAAGAGCCCTCGACTCTCTCTCTCATCATTACAGAGTGTCTTTTTCTAAACTCTCTCCAGCACCACTCACTACCTCCCATATTGTAATTTATTTATATCACAGTTTGGATATTAGGCATTTCCTTTAGTCCAGATATAGACCATCCAGCTTTGATAGGTAGGATGCAGGGCAAATGGGACCTCAGTCATGTGTTTCTTCTCAGAATCACACTGAGTCCTGGTAGGCCCATGTGCAAATATCTACAATTGATTGTAACCCCTTTATAACCACTGCTATAATCCAGAGTGCTCAGCATGTTCTGCCAGTTTTCCAATAATCCACCAAATGCCTATGCTTTGTGCATAAACTCAAAATCATATTTTTTCACCAGGTATAATGAAAACCCAAAGAGAAGAGTGGTGTTTTGCCAGGCTGGTAGGTGGAAGGTAACTTTAAACAAAGATGGGCCACATGAGAATCTGTGGTCCATCTTTAGTGCATCATCTTTAGTGCACCCGACATGAATTTTCATTTAGGAAGAGGAAGATCTCCAGGACATGAGTACCGCTCCACCTTCCCAGGCCCCATATCTTTCTGGCTATTATGTGAGAAGGGGCACAGCTATCAGCTATTCGAAGATTCTGCCGTTTTCCTCCCTAGTCACAGAATGTCCATCCTCTTTTGTAATGCAGTCAGGGCCATTAGGGCTTGGGGGCTCCACACATCTGTGATCACCCCTTCCCCTACTGGGACCTCCCAGCTTCATCCTTCTCACTGGAACAGAAACTGGAAAAACTCTCACTTCCCTGTCACCTTTGACCTTCAGAAACACAGCTTAGGCACCCTTTTCTTGTCAAGGAGCAAGAAAAGGATCTTCTACTCCAATAATTTTTCTTTCTCTCTAATATCATCGTCCTTCCCTGATACGTTCTACCAAAAATGGATTCCTGTCCTTAAAAATCCTAAGATGTCAGGTATGATCTGTTCACACCTCTTGGTTTTATAGATGGAGAAACTGAGGCTGGAAGACTGGGGGAGGGGAAATGAGAGTTATCTGTCCACATCCTCTCAGACAGATAAAAGCAGAACCAGTCCTAAAAACCTAAGTGTCCTCTTTCTATTGTTCCTATTGGCTTCTTTGTTGTTGTTGTGCTTTCTCTTTTAAATGCCACCTTCTGCTGCTCTGAACTTTTCTTTTTTTCTTTTAAAAAATTTTAAATTTCAGTATCTTTAGGGGGTATGGGTAGTTTTTGGTTACATGATTGGTTAAATTGTATAGTGAGGAAGTCTGGGATTTTAGTGTACCCATCACCTGAGTAGTGTACCTTGCACCCAGTAGGTAGTTTTTTATTCCTCATCCTCCTTACACCCTTCCTGCTTCTAAGTCTCCAGTGTCCATTATACCACTTCACATGCCTCTGTGTACCCAGAACTTAGTTCCCACTTACAAGTGATAACATGCAGTACCCAGATAACATGCAGTTCCCCCTTAGAAGTGAGAACACGCAGTATTTGGTTTTCCATTCCTGAGTTACTTCACTTAGAATGATGGCCTGCAATTCCATCCAGGTTGCTGCAGAAGACATTATTTCATTCTTATCATATGTATATCTTATATATATCACACTTTATCTACTCTTATCTACTCATTCTTTGATAGGCATATAGGATGATTCCATATATTTGCAATTGTGAATTGTGCTGTGATAAACATACACACATAGGTATCTATTTGATGCAATGACTTCTTTCCTTTTGGGTAGATACCCAGTAGTGGGATTGAATAGTAGATTGACTTTTAGTTATTTGAGAAATCTCCATGTTGTTTTCCATAGAGGTTTTACTAATTTACATTCCCACCAGCAGTGTATAAGCATTCCCTTTCCACCACATCCATGCCAACATCTATTGTTTGTTGACTTTTTAGTAATGGCCATTCTGGTTGGGATAAGGTGATATTCTCACCATGGTTTTAATTTGCATTTCCCTGATGATTAGTGATGTTGAGTATTTTTCATATGTTTTGGGTAGCTGTATATCTTCTGTTGATTTCTTATGGCATTCTTGTGTGATTTTTGTTTTTGATTTATTTTGTCTTTTTTTTTCCTTCCATTCAAATTTTACTTACCTATAGGATAAGGAAGCAAAATGTTTGAAAATTTTTGTAATGAAATGCAGCAATCTTCTACTTCCCCTGTTCCATTTTTTTTTTCCCTAAGACAAACTCTTTTAACTCTTCTTGTTCAGTTATTTTGATATCTCTAAATAACATACTTGCTTCTCTACTTCCTGATTGCTAGTATAGCTACTATCTGTTGACTTCCTGCTATGGAGGGTGAAGATTAAGTCCTTCCATCACCCCAATACCTCATCACCTCAATACCTCATCACCCATGGGAATCTTATCCAACCCCCACTTCATTCTCCCAGTTACATTATAAGGCAATTTAGTTCCCAGGTTGGTGTTTTGTTTATTTTGACCTCTCTCTTTCATGAAAGACATTCTTGTAAGATATTTGTTAATTCTTAGTTATGTATTCATATATTTTTCAAACTTATTGAAATATAAATTATAACTGTATATCAAAGTGTAAATTATTAAAGTATACAGTTCAATTACTTTTGACAATTTTGTGCACCATGTAACTGTTCTGCACTCTCACTAATCGATTTAGAGGCAAAAAATACCCTCCTGTCCCTTTATAATCAGCCCTTCCCACCTTCCACCCCAGGCAACCATTGCTCTCATTTCTGTCACCATAGATTATTTTCACCTCTTTTAGAATTTCACAAAAATGGAAACACAGTCATGCCATAAATCCTCTAGATTCTCTCACTCAGGATGCTTTTGAGATTCACCTATATTATTGTGTGATTCTGCAGGTCACTCCTTTTTATGGATAGTAATATTCCATATAAATATACTACCATTTTATTTATCCATTCATTTACTGATAGACATTTGTGTTGTTTCCTGTGTGATCCATTATGAACAATGCTGCTGTGGGTATCTCTATGAAAATCATTTTGTGGACATGTCTTTTACACTCTCTATATCAGCAGTCCCCAACCTTTTTGGCACCAGGGACCAGTTTTGTGGAAGACAAGTTTTTCCACAGACAAAATGGTGTGGGGTGTAGGGGATGGTTTAGGAATGAAACTGTTTCACCTCAGATCATCAGGCATTAGACTGTCATAGGAGCGTGAACCCTATTGTGAACTGCACATGTGAGGGACCTAGGTTCATTCAATTCTATAAAAATCTAATGTTACTGCTGATCTGGCAGAAGGCGGAACTCAGGTAGTAGTACTCGACCAACACTCAGCTCCTGCTGTATGGCCTGGTTCCTAACAGACCCTGGACCAGAACTGGTCCGAGGGATGGGGACCCCTGTTCTACATGATCTTATTTAATTTTGATTTGTTGTAGTAAACATAGTATATTCCTTTCCCACATTAAGGGAACTGACAAAGAGTTACTTCATACATCCTTTCCCAAAGGGATCAGGACTGATCCTTGAAGAGTTAGTTCCTGGATGGTTCTAACCCTGGTTTTGCATACAATCACATGTTAAGGTGTCTTTAATGATCCAGAAAAAATAAATCATGGTGGTTGTCTTAGTTCATTCAGGCTGCTAGAACAAAGTACGTAGACTGGGTGACTTATAAACAACAGAAATTTATGTCTTACAGTTGCAGAGGCTGGAAAGTCCAAGATCAAGGCACCAGCAGATTTCTTGTCCGATGAGAGATCAATCAATGCTTCATATATGGTGCCATCTTGCTGTGTTCTCACATGATGGAAGGAGTGAATGAACTCCTTTGGGCTTCTTTCCTATAGGAATTAGTCCCATTCATGAGGCAGTTTGCCCTCATGACCTAATGACCTCCTAAAGGCACCACTTTTTAATATTATTGTATTGGGGATTTGATTTCAATTTATGAATTTTGAGCAATACATTCAGACCATAGCAGTAGTATCTGCTGAAGTGGCAGCAAAATAATTGTGGTAAACGGTCCTAATGTTTTTTTTTTTTTTTTAAATATATCCAATAAAAAAAGTAAATGTCTTGGGAGTAACATTGAATGTCATTGTTTAGCTGAGAACAAGTCCCTTGGAAATCTCATGGTCCATCATTGTCAATAATTAAGGACAATAATCCTTCAAATAAAGTGTTTGTCACAGTTACATTTTAAGACTGGATTAGTGTACATTTATAAACACGGTTGCAAATATGGTGTTGTATATCAAAAAATACAGTTTTAAAATGCTACAGAAAATTAACTCAAAATGGTATTCTGATGGTCTTCATATTCTTTTTGTTGTCTCTTTTTTTTTTTTTTTTTTACTACCCCAGTGACTCGTTTCTATGATCTAGTCTGAGTAGTCTAGAAATAGACCTTTCTTTGCACATGGCCTTCAAAATGTTAAATTAAAAAAAAAAACTTATATTTTCTTTTTTATTAACATTTGAAAAGCAGGAATTATAATTTTTTAAAATTTTAGAGCTGAGTTACAAAGAGGATTTTTTTTTGTATGCTTTGTCTTTTTTTTTTCTTTAAAAGTATTTGGAAAGCAGTCTTTCATGAGGCTGGAGAATGGGTGTTTCATTTCTATCTTATTTTCTTCCTCCAGCAGCATGAGTGTCCTCTTGGCAACATGTATTTTTCTAATTTAGGAGTGTTTCTCTACATGTCAGTCTTGTTCCTCCAGATGTCCATGGGGTGGCTCATTATGTTCTCCGTATTTCAGGACTGTGCTGCAAAGCTTGAGCAATATTTTACCCTCCCTGGGCTCTCAGAGAGACATGGGAGTATTGATGTGCTTTGTTTCCCAGCTTAAACAAACATGTTGTTTCCTGTAAGTAGGGAAACAAACATGGAAACCTACCACTATTTCATAATGTCTTATTTCATAGAAGTCTTATATATATATTTTTAAAAGTATCACTATTGAGATGTGCGCAAATAGGGCTTTAAGAAGGATGTAGGCTGGCCGGGCGCGGTGGCTCATGCCTGTAATCCCAGCACTTTGGGAGACTGAGGCGGGTGGATCACAAGGTCAGGAGATTGAGACCATCCTGGTTAACACGGTGAGACCCCGTCTCTACTAAATATACAAAAAATTAGCCGGGCGTGGTGGCAGGCACCTGTAGTCCCAGTTACTCGGGAAGCTGAGGCAGGAGAATGGTGTGAACCCAGGAGGCAGAACTTGCAGTGAGCAGAGATCGCACCACTGTACTCCAGCCTGGGCGACAGAGCGAGACTCTGTCTCAAAAAAAAAAAAAAAAAAAAAAAAGAAGAAGGATATAGGCTGTTAAAATGCAGGGCAGTGAGGTTGCCATAAGCAGTGGTTCCATTGTGCCTTGCTCAGTGAACATGCTGCTGCCCTGCCCCCTCCAAGGGCACAAGTGATGGTTATTGATGACCTTTCTGTAAAACCACAACCTTCTGTCTTTTTCCTGATTTCAGGTAGATGCGCTGAGATTACGACTGGAAGAAAAAGAATCTTTCCTCAATAAAAAAACGAAACAGCTGCAGGACCTCACAGAAGAGAAGGGGACACTGGCCGGTGAGATTCGTGACATGAAAGATATGTTAGAGGTGAAGGAAAGAAAAATCAATGTTCTTCAGAAAAAGGTGAGTAGCTGACACAAGCCCTTCAAGTGGGGTATCATCCATGTTTTGTCATTTTAGAAAAATTTTGAACACATGGAAAATAAGTATTCTTTTATGAATCTTAGATCAGGAAGTATAGGCTGATTTTCATACTGGTGTTTCACTTACTGGTAGTTGTATCTTGTCAATATTAGCATTACTTGATGAATTTTCTACTTGATTATCTAGAAACTAAATAGTGATGATTATTTTTTATTCACCAGCTTAAACATAGAGAGAATTGTACAAATTTAGATTCAAATCTAAAATAACCGAAGGTCCCAACAGTTAATTTTTTCTTCCTTACTGAGAGTTAGCCATGTATTTTGTGGGTCCTGAATGTATTTTAGATACATTTGATATTCACATAAACTGTAGTAGATCCTATTCTGTGAAGCCCATACAGATTTTTGGGAGGCAGGAGTAATGTTTTACACTCATTACTTAATTGAAATCAATGGAAAGAATGTATAATAATTTCCAGCCACAGTGATGCAACATAAAAGATGCTCGACCTTGTTAGGGTCATCCCTTCCTTCATTTAGCAGCTCATTTTCTACCTTATAGGGGACCCTGATTTTGTGATAGCGTCCCAATTTTCTTTTGGAGAATTCCTGTTTGCTACTCTATAAAGTTTTAGTGGGACCACTGAGTATCCTGCCTTCTTTTGGTAAAAGGGTAGGTGAGAAGAGACACCAATGACTGCTCTTTTACAAAACAATAAAATGTGTTGGGAAGATACAGGGCTGTCAGATGAACAGGCGGCCAGAGTGGAAACTAGGTGAAAATCAGTGGTGGGCAGCAGGAGCCTCTGGTGTGGATGCTGCTATCCACAGGCATGCTGTCAGGTGCTCTGCTGCAGCTGCAGCAAATGGAACTAACTGGCCCCTGCTCTTGTTGTCACCTGCCATCATCATTTCTCACCTGGCATGGATCTACAGCATCCCAGGTGATTTTCTTGCATCCTCCCTCATGTTTCCTACAGCCTATTCTTAACACAGAAACTGGGTTAATCCTTGTAATGCATAAAACAGTTCATGTCACTCTCTGATCAAAACTCTCTAGTCACAACCAGTTACATAATTTTGGGGGTCCATTGCATAATGTAAACATGACGCCCCTGTCCCAAAATTGAGAATTTCAGGATGGTAACATCAGAGCATAAACCAAGCGTAGGAGCACAGCTGTCTCCACCTCCATTGGCTTCCATTGTCACTCAGAGTAACAGTGGAAGTCCTTGCAAGGGCCCAGGACACCCTGCAGGATTGGGCTATCCCTGGCCAGTCTGGCCTCCTGTCTCACTGCCTTCCCCTTTGCTCAGACTACACCAGACACTGTGGCCTTCATGTTCTTCTGCAGACACGTGAGGCATGCTGTCTTGGTACCTGACATTTACTGTAGCCTTTACGGGGACACTCTCATTCTGAGCCCATGCTGCCCATTGTGGTAGTCACGAGCCACATGTAGAGATTAAGACCTCAACTGAGATGTGCTGCAAGTGTGAACTGCACATCAGATTTGGAAGACTTATGAAAAAAATGGAAGATCTCTCATGAATCATTTTTTACTTTGATTATATGTTGCAATGAAAATATTTTGGACATATCAGGTAAAATAAAATACATTATGAAAATGAATTTCACCTGTTTCTTTTTACTTTTTTAATGTGATTACTAGAAAGCTTAAAATTAACTGTGTGACTCACACTATGTTCCTATTGACAGAACTGCTCGAAATAGCCACATGGCTCATGCCTTTGCTTCTTTCAGGTCTCTGTTTAAATAGTGCTTTGTTACAGGCCTTTTTTGTCCATCCTGCATAAAATCGCATGACCACCCACATTCCTGCACTCTGTCTTCTCTCATCCAGTTTTATTTTTTTAAGTAGAACTTCTAACCATCTGACAAATGTGTGTGTGTACATATATATATATTTAAAATTTATATAATATGTATTAAATATATAAATAAATATTATATATATTTAAATATACCTAGTTCATTCATATTACTAGAATATAAATTCCAAAAGGGGAGACCTTTCCCCCATATCTTTAGTACCCAAAAGGTACTAAATGCTTAATAAATATTTGTTGAATGAATGGATAAATGAACTTGCTCTAAAGTCTTGCGTAGGAGCATTTGATTGGCCAAGGTTATATTACATCCTCACCCCCTGCTGCCAGGAGCACTTATTCTTGTGAATTTGATTCAAGGACAGAGCTATGCAAAGATGACAACAATAGTTGGCATTCATTTGTTTCAGTGCAGAGGTTGTGATGAGCATTCTAATATCTATTAGTATATTCCCCATGCTTTTGACTTTTCATAAGTGAGTTCTCTAATCTTTCTTAAACTCTGAGAGCCAGTTAGTCTCTTCCTGTTCTGTTATGGTCAGCCAGAGCCTAAATGGTACATTTACGTACAGAATAGTGCGTCACATTTTAAAAACAAAGTTAGATTTAAACCAAATTATAGAGGATTTACCAAAGAGTTAAAAGTAGAGACACTGCATTTGTTAGAAACTCTCAGGATATTGGCGATTTGATGAATCATATTATTAATTCATTTCTGTAGAGATCTTCATGGACAAGGTCCTGGTCGTTGGAGCCTCCTCTTGTAGCACTAGCTAATTGATACAGAAATTTAGAAGAGAGCTGAGCAGAGATTACTAAGGACCCTTGAATCAAAGGGGCTGTCTAGGGTACATGGGAATAACAGAGAGATGGTTATAGTAGCCTGTCTTGGAGCATGTTCTAAGGATTCAAAAGAAGATTTTTCATTGAAAATATCCAGCTGCAAATAATAACAAAGGTTGCATTTATTGAACTTACTTATATTGAACACTGCTGGATACTTTATTTACTCATGTAAATAGTGCTTGTTACATGCACTGTTTACTTACTCTTGACCACTACCTAGTGAGATGGGCACAATTATTAATCTAAGGAATTGTGGAATATTGAGGCTATGGTAAGCTTGCCCAAGGTCACATAGCCTAGATAAAAGTATTTTTTGTCTTTAGAAATATATAATAAAATAATTATTGTAAATTAAGAGAATAAGCCTCATTTTTTAAAAATTTCACTTTTTATGATGATGACACCAGGTGTGAGAGTGAATTAAGGAAAAATATCACACTTGTCCATTTTGTCAGAAGTTGAGACTAAGTGCACTCATTCTTGAGGAATAAATGACAACAGTTTTCTCAGTGAATATTTTGGGATGGCACTTACAATGCATAAGTGACAAATGACCACTTTTACCCATGCAAATATTTTGCAGAATTTTAAACTTTCCTCCACAGCCATACTTAAAAGCTTGAGAACCAGTCTGGAAGTTCTAGAACAAAATCAGTTGTATATTATCGCTCCTTTTGGCAACATGATTATGATATCACTGGTTTAAGTCATGTAGACAATGGGTTTGGAAATGTTTCATGTTTATTTGGAGAGGTTACTCAGCTTCAGGTTTTTAAACCAAGTTTACCAATACTTTTGGGGAGGAAATAAAACCACTGGCAACGTAGCAAAGCCACAGGAGTTCTATTATACCTGCAATGTGAAAGGGAAATAATCCCTAGAGAAGTGATGCATATGATTTAGAAACTGACTCAAAATGTAGAAATAATACAAAAACGAATGGGCCAATGAAATATTGTCTTTAATTCTGGAGACTCCTTGGAGCTTAGACTACATTCAGCATAATTGGCTGTTTTAGGGCAGGCTTGGATTGAAATAGCATAAGCTTTGGATTAGGGTGTGTTGGCATGGAAGAATAATAAGCTCATGTCAATGTCAGACATGGAGTATTACTTAATATTTCTTTCTCATAGACTCTTTTGCAACCCTGTGTTGATGCCAGTGGAACTAGGTACGCTCCTTTCCTGGCCACGTTTACCCTGGCAAAGCTAGGCTTGCATTTCATATCTGTCAGCTTTGCCTTCAGAGCTCTGGGTCTCAGAAGTCTTGTGTGCTCCATAAGCCATGTAGACAGGCATGGACACGATGCTCTAAGTATTTCATCACTTGAAGAAGGAAGTGAGGCTGAATAAACAGAAAACCCCAGGTGGAGGAACATCTCTGATGAAGTTTTTGTAGGAAGACAGAGGTCATCTAGAGTGGATTTTTGGCTCTACTATCATACTTTTGGCTTTACTCTGTAATTCCAAGACATGGAGTTCTCTTAGTAGGGGACAAAAATGCACGTGTATGAAAAGTGTTTAGTGAAATATTCCCATGGGGCTGTGACACTGAAATCAGAAGAGCGGTACAGTTTCCATGCTGAAGCTGTAATTTTCTGTTCCCGTACCTGAATTTAAACTGTAACTGATGAAGTGCTACCTGACTATTGAGTTTTTGTAGGAAATGTCATAAAACCTTGATGACACTGTACATTTGGAAAGCGTATAATGCCCAGGATTTTAGGACATGGTAGCATTGTTTGAACCCGATCAAATTCAGACTGTTGCGCAGTGCATACATTCTTAGAGCATAAACTTGCTACCCACGAATTTTTTTTTAAACTCATTAAAACTGGACAAAAATTCTATCTCCATTTTCATTCTAGGCCTTAGTCCCATAAGCAATGTGAATTTATAGAACAGAGGTACTTTATTTATTAGAGGTAGGAAAACAGATGGTGATCTCTCTGGAAGCCAAGTTCACTGGCTGCCTACTGAACTTTGTGGATTGCCCTGTGGGTTGGAAAAGGCAGAGAGGGGTGAATGGAGTTGGCTCCTGGGAGTGGTATATATGGACCTTCCCACTTCAGCAGCTTGATTCTACCTATTTGGAAGTATGGTGGTGAAAATTCTGAATGATGATAACCTCAGGGGTAAGGACACTGTGGGATTACTGAGGTTCTTCCAGATTTTTTTTTTTTTAAAGTAATACCTGAGAAGATAGATACAGAACATAGAGATTTCCATGTTAGTGTAAAATTGAAGTAAAGTGTGGAGGACTTTTTAACTCAATTGAGCTCTTTCTCAATGTTTAAACATCTAGTTGAACTTTTATACTTATTATTGGCAAACCTCCTCATTTTTCGAACATGTGCAAAATCATATTCATTTCACATTTACTGAGTGTTTCCTATGTGTCAGTCAGTCACCACTCTAGGTCCTGGAGGTTCAGGGAGAAATAAGACAATCTCCAGTCCTCAAGAATCTGACAGTCTAGTTGTGGAGACAGACATGCATAATCCTAAATATAAGTGCAGTGGAGAACAACATATGGCACGTTACCAGAAGGAAATCACTTGATGGATGCAAACAGCAGAAGCCACTTCTGGCTACCCTAAGCAAAAGGGAATTTTTTGTAAGAATATCCAGGGTCCCACTATCTGGTCTGTAGAACCAGACTGGGGATGATAAAGAACCAAGGCAGTCCTAAGAGACCAAGAGAAGGCAAACACCACTGTGATTTCATAACCAGGAGTGTCTGGTCAGCTGTCTTTTCTGTTGACAGCTGCTCTCCCTCACCCTCTTTCCTCTGCCCTCACATTACACTGTCAGTCAAGAGTCAAAGTCCTGGGACAGAGCTCCAGACTTCACACAACTGACTCTCTTTGGCAGGATCTAATCAGACCCTCCCTTTATAAGAGTCAGGGATATGTGACTCCAAGCTTTACACCTGAGCTTTCTGCTCTGTTTTTGTGTCACTTACTCATGGAAGTCTTTGCTGACACTGCAGTCTGGGGGAGGATTTACACTCTTAGAGGACTGTGTCTTGGCTCAGTTTGGAATTATGCATCCCTTTGGTGAATATTGGCTTCCCTCTCAGGGCTTGAGCGCCCCAACCATTATCATCAAGATACCTCCAGCTTCTGGCAAAATTCTTGGCATCTGATGCTCCTTGATCAATAAGGATTGAGTGAATAAATGAGCTCAGCAAATTCTCAATGAATGAGAACTTGGGAGAGGAGAAATTGCTTTGAGATCTACTTCTCACCCAAGAATATTGTTAGCTCTGAGGAGAGTCATTTGCCCCAGCAAAATGTCAAACCCACTCTTGTTCCCAGCACGGTATGTTCTGTGTAGGCTGCAAGATGGAGCTATCCCATGAATAATAAAACACAGATGAGGAAATGGTTGTTGCTCTACCCACACCTAACATCTCCAGCCTTGGTTCTATTACCCTAGGAAGGTAAAAAGGGATGGTTTGAGTAAGGGTGTTTCGCCACTCTTCCTTCATTTTCCTTTTTAATAAAAAGAAATGTGACATTTACAGAGTATATCGTCTTATTCTGCAAAAAGAATGCTTCCTTCCCTAGTTATCACTTCTAATTTATTGGATTGTTAGGAAGGTGATATTTTATGAGAGTGATGCAATGAAATTTCTGGTTATATGTGGTCATTTCCAATTATGACCATACAAGTAATTATTTTTATAATAAAATGATTATATTATATACTATTTGTTGAATCCTTACTGTATACCAGACACTGTGCTAAGTGATTTGCGTCCTTAGGTTATGCATTCTTGTAACAGACCTAATGGCTTATAGGCACTATCATAATCCTGGTTTTTAAAATGAGAGACTGTGGTTTAGAGAAGAACTCGTTCAGAGTGACGTGGCAGGAAAGGGAGGGAGCTATTCTTAACCACTACACTATTCTAGTGTTTTTTCTAGTTTATGGTCCTGCTTCCCTCATGAGACAAGTGGGATCATTAACTTTTAGGGATTAGTTAAACTACAATTTGAGCAACATACCTGAGGTTGATATATAAGAACACCTCTTTTTAGGACAAAGCCAGCAGAGATACAGACACTAAATAGTGTAATAAAAAAAAAGTAGGGAATGAATTACATAAATAAAATATAATACCAGGTCTGTATTTAAAAATATGATAAGTTATATGTAGAAAAAAGAAAGATTGTGGTGGCTTTCAATATCTGTTTAATTTTTCTTCCCCCAGAAACTCTTTATGTACCATTCTAAGATTGTTTTGCTGCTTCATTTTTAAAGGATTGACGTGTCTGCTCTGATGGTAGTTTCACTTTCCTTTGGTTGTTGGCTTAAAGGACGACTAAGACCTCAAAAGATGGTTTGAGACATGTAAGCAGCTTTCCTGGACTAGTCAAAGGTGAACTCTTGAGTTGGGAGATCCCTCATTGCTTGCCAAGTCCAGAGAGGAAACGGTCTGGGAAGCTGCTCCACTTTTGCAGCTCACTTTGCAGTGAGCTGTTCACGTAGGTCTGACCTCCTTGGTACAGGCAAGCTCACTTTGCATCTGAAGCTAGGAACTGGCCTGGCATCCCAGGGGTTGGGATCACAACTAGGGTGGCCATGGGTCTAAGGCAGAGGTTCTTAACCAGGGGCTGTAACTGAGGCTTAGCACCTCCCTACTCCCCTGGGAACATTTGCTATTGTCTGCAGATATTTTTGGTTGCTATAGCTGGGAGGATGCTATAAGCATCTTGTGGGTAGGGTCTATTCCAGGGGTGCTGCTAAATGTCCTAATATGCAGATGACACCTCTGCCCCAAATAAATAATCATCCAGAGAAGCCCTGGTCTACAGGAGTCCTTTCCTTCTTGTGTAAGGATCACTGCTGCTCTTGGTTCTCGAGGCCCCCTGCCTTGAGGTAGCATTTCTTAAAACAGTTTTTGCTTAGTATAACAGACCTTTCTCCCACCTTTCAGTATTATCTCAGTTGAAATGCATAACATTTTTACCTGCGTTTTTTCTCTGGCATTATTTTAACCAACTTACAGAGTTGAATGTCTCGTGTGTGTTTGTTTCTGTGCACATGAGTGTGTATGATGTTTGGACTGTTACTATTTCTGTCTAATAATTTTCACATATAGTAATCCATACTTATAAATATGAGTGTATATGACACTCTTGAACCCTGAAAATTATTGCAATTATTAAAACTGATCTGACCGTTCTTATCATGATATCAGCTAATTTGTTAGTGGGGTGCTAGTCAGGTGTAGTACAGGGAACATGTAATAGGAATAAAGCATCTGATTAAGAAGAACAGAGATAGCTCTCCTAGCAGATAACATACAGTTTAAATTTCTTTGGCTTAATACCAGCATTCCAGTCATTTGAAAAACAGTGACCTTTAAGATGACTTTTTTTTCCTAACTGAAAATAAAAACACTTTTATTTTATCAACCTTTTGGGTTGAAAGTCTTATTTCTATATTCACATTAAATATATCATTTCATACATTTGATCTAGTCATTTGGGGTAGGGTAAAATTTTCTGTTCAATGTAGATTGACTATAGATTTAACTAGTACAGTGCCTAAAAATTTGCAGTTAATAAGTATAATCCAGGTTAGTGTTTGTGATTTGCCAACTTTCTTTTGAACAGTGTCTTTTTTGGTCTGGAAAATATAACAAAAATCTGACTTAATGTATTACACAGAAAGTTATTGATATATATTTTGTGTTGGTAGGGTAGCAGTATGTCACTGGACCTAAGAATAAGTATCTTTGCTCTTGCATCCTTTAATACAGTGCATCTTGACAGCTTTCTTGGAGGTTCTAACAGGGGAGCACAGCTACTCGTATGCCCTTGACTGAAGATCGGTCCTCCTCTATTGGGGATGGTCATACTCTTTGACCAAGCACATAGCTTTGGGAGGGATGCACATGGAGTGGTGAAGGAGGAAGGGGACTCCTGCCTAGCAAGCCAGATCAGCTGAATCAACCCTGGCGATCAATGGGGTGACGGATGTTGCAGCCAGATCGCCCTCACACCAATGCAGTGTGTTTTCATCATGGTGCAAGGGTGATGCCAAGGGTTCTAGTGCTAATTAAATTCCACAGGACAAATAATCACCAAGAGTGCATGGCTGCCACACTTGGCTGGAATTATTTGCCCCAGTGTTGGTAAGATGGTTTAGGGAAAAAACATCTTGGTTACTTTAACCAATTGATTGATCCTGTTGGTCAGAAGTCCATTTTGCTCCAATGAACTGATATTCAAAAGTCACTTTGTGTGTGCTTCGTGTCTTTTGGATAGAGATTATGGCTTCCTTGGTACAACTAAGCTTCTTTGTGAAGCAACAAATGCAGTAGCCTCCTCCTTTGTGTACATTGCTTTTCTTCTAAGGGATTTGAAATTATCCTTCTCCTAGAGCTGACATTGATGAAATGGTATTTTATTAAAAGAGGAACTAAAGCTAGGAAAATTCACACTTTAATGGAACAGTTAAAGAGAGTTAAGGAAACCTGCCCATTCATTCATGCATTCATTCAGCATCTACAGGCACTGTCTTCACATAGCTCCATTTTTCTTCCCTTGGGCTCTAGTCTACACAACCCAATATTTGATGTTAAAAGACATGTAACTTTGGTTATGCTGATAAAGGCTGGACAGTCTTGAAGACAGGAAGAAATAAAACAACAGTAAAACTGGAAGAGACTTGATCAAGCCTGCTAGTCCAACCTCTTCATTTCTCCACTCAAGATATAGAGTACCTGAGGGATGATGTGACTTATGTAGGATCATGGAGCTAATTAGTGACAGAGCCTGAATCTGATTACACTTTTCCTTTCCTTCTTTCCGTGTCCCTATGGCATATGAGGCCTTGGGTACCATTGCCCTACTCTGGCCTGTTTGTTTGCCTGCCCTCCTGCTGTCCAGTCATCCAACAATCCATATTCAGCATCTGTAATGAGCTGGCTGCCTCAAAGGTACTGGGGATACGTATACTATTGAAGAAGGTGTAATTTCTGCTCATTGGGAGCTCAGACTCATGGAGAAAATTACTAAATAGGCAATTACAGGACTGTGTATGATATGTGCTATATCAGCCAGGTATACTACACATAGGAGGGGCACCTCACCTAGCCAGGGGAGTGGGATGAACAAGAAGGACTTCCTGGAAAAGATGATGACTAAATTGAGAGATGAGGGACTAGGAGTAGTTGTCCAGTCAAAGCGAGAATAGCATTTGCAAAAGTTTGGCAGGAAGAGGCAGCACAGTGCATTTGGTGGAATTAGAAGTAATTTAATATATCTGGACCACACTCTCTTGGCCCACTTAGGAAACAGATTTCACATTTGGGAGCTTTTCTATTCTTCACATCTTCTAGCGATCAAATATATTTTATAATTAAAGTTCGAGAGTCATTTTGACTTCTATATTATAAATGTTCTAGTCCCTTGTGAGTTGCAAGTGGCAGTAACAATTATCAGTGTTATTTAAAAATGCAGTTCAGGGCCAGATCATGCTGAGAATTGATTCTCATTCAATGAAAAAGCTGATCCCACCCAGGGGAGGCAAATTCTCTTTTAAATAAATATTTGCTTCTGGGTTAAGACCTCATATTCTATACTCAATTTCACTATGATGGATTTTTTTAAAAAAAGGTTTGTTTATAATTACCTGCAAAATTCCTTGATGACTTAAAATAAAAATGTCCAGAATGCCCTGACCGCAGCTGCTACCCTAACGGGTACAGGCATCTTGACACATCTGTCAATCCAAGCTGCCAGCTATTGCTTATAGTTTTTGAAATAGGATTAGAGGCAGTTGAGCCTTTACATATTTCAGTCTGCGGATGATTCCGTTTTTCTTCCCACATACTCCCAGGCCGTTTGATTTAAATCAACCTTGTTTATGTGGGAAAGAAAATTTTCTGTCTGTCTTTTTTTACTTATCTTTTGTTTGCCTATGGACTCTGCTTTGCTGTGAAGAGTTTTACACATATCTATATTGTCATTTATCATGTTATATTGTAAGGGAAGTCCATGGTTCAAAATGTCTATAATACGTGTTTTAGTTTCCCATAAGAATAAATGTTAAGTAAGGGTAATGTGTTCTTGTGGGGCATGTCGCTTAACAGTTATTGTGGGTAATAGCATCTTTCTACTGTTCTGATACTGCAGTCTCATTGCCAGTATTTTTTTCCTTTATACTCACCTGATTATACTACAACTTTTGCAGACTAAAATATGTAACTGTATTCTAAATTAATGGCACAAACTATATGGCAATTTGGGGGCTTTGTCATAACATTTTTATCATACCCCCTTTTTAGATTGCTGATTTTTGAGAACCAGCAGTAGCACCCACATATAATCAGTCCTTAGATAATACAATTATGGTTTATAAAAGTCATTTGTAACTCTAACAAAAGTACTGTGGTAGGTAGAATTCTAAGATGGACCCCTGAGCTTTCCCACTTCCTTGTTGTGCATGCCTTGAATAATGCCCAGGACTATGAATATGATGGATTTGGAAGTGAATTTTTCCCTAGAACCTCCAGACAAATGCTCTTCTGGCTGACATCTTGATTTCACCCTTGTAATACCCCAGGCAGAGACCTCAGCCACACCTTGCCAGACTTCTGACTTACACAACTGTGAATTAATAAATGGATGTGCCTTTAAGTCATTTAGTGGCATTTTGTCATACAACAATAGAAAACCGATATAAGTACATGTTAAAATAACTTTTCAGAGTTCTCAAACCTCTCACGGAAATTCAAAGGCAAGTAAACAGTAGGAGAGTTCACAGGATACTGACAGGGAATGCTGCTGGTCCACTAAAGTGGCACCGCTATTGAAAACTAAAGCAGTTTTCTATACCTTGACTGCTCAGCATAGAAATAATGGGAGTCTTCCCACACAATCATAGTGGGAGACCTTAACACCCAACTGTCAATATTAGATCATTGAGACAGAAAATTAACAAAGATATGCAGGGCTCGAACTCAGCTCTAGATCAAGTGGACCTGATAGACATCTACAGAACTCTCCACCCCAAAACAATAGAATATATATTCTTCTCTGGCACTTACTCTAAAATTGATCACGTAACTGGAAGTAAAACACTCCTCAGCAAATGCAAAAGAACTGAAATCATAACAAACAGTCTCTCAGACCACAGTGCAATCAAATTGGAACTAAAGATTAAGAAACTCACTCAAAACCACACAACTACATGGAAATTGAGCAACCTGCTCCTGAATGACTCCTGGGTAAATAATGAAATTAAGGCAGAAATCAAGAAGTTCTTTGAAACCAATGAGACCAAAGAAATAATGTACCAGAATCTCAGGAATGCAGCTAAAGCAGTGTTAAGAGGGAAATTTATAGCACCAAATGCTCACATCAGAAAGCTAGAAAGATGTCAAATTGACAGCCTAACATCAAAACTGAAAGATCTAGAGAAGCAAGAGCAAACAAATCCAAAAGTTAACAGAAGACAGGAAATAACTAAGATCAGAGCAGAACTGATGGAGACAGAGACACAAAAAATCCTTCAAAAAAATCAATGAATCCAGGAGCTGGTTTTTTGAAAAAATAAATAAATAAATAAAATAGACCACCAGCTGGACTAATAAAGAAGGAAAAAGAGAAGAATCAAATAGACATAATAAAAAATGATAAAGGGGATATCACACTGACCCCACAGAAATACAAACTACCATCAGAGAGTACTACAAACACCTCTATGCAAATAAGCTAGAAAATCTAGATGAAATGGAGAAATTCCTGGACATGTATACCTTCCCAAGACTAAACCAGGAAGAAGTCAAATCCTTGAATAGACCAATAACAAATTCTGAAATTGAGGCAGTAATAAATAGCCCACCAACCAAAAAAAAAGCCCAGGAGCAGATGGATTCACAGCCAAATTCTACCAGAGGTACAAAGAGGAGCTGGTAACATTCCCTCTGAAACTATTCCAAACAATTGAAAAGGAAGAACTTTTCCCTAACTCATTTTATGAGGTCAGCATCATCCTGATACTAAAACCTGGCAGAGACACAACAACAACAACAAAAATTCAGGCCAATATCCCTGATGAACATCGATGTGAAAATCCTTAATAATATACTGGCAAATTGAATCCAGCAGCACATTAAAAAGCTTAGCCACCATGATCAAGTTGGCTTCATCCCTGGGATGCAAGGCTGGTTCAACATATGCAAATCAGTAAACATAATTCATCACATAAACAGAACCAATGACAAAAGCCACATGATTATCTCAATAGATGCAGAAAAGGCCTTTGATAAAATTCAACATCCCTTCATGTTAAAAAGTCTCAATAAACTACGTATTCATGGAACATATCTCAAAATAATAAGAGCTATTTATGATAAACCCACGGTCAATATCATACTGAATGGGCAAAAACTGGAAGTATTCACTTTGAAAACCAGCACAAGACAAGGATACCCTCTCTCACCACTCCTATTCAACATAGTATTGGAAGCTCTGACCAGGGCAATCAGGTAAGAGAAAGAAATTATTCAAATAGGAAATGAGGAAGTAAAATTGTCTCTGTTTGCAGATGACATGAGCCTATACCTAGAAAACCCCATCGTCTCAGCTCAAAAGCTCCTTAAGTTGATAAGCAACTTCAGCAAAGTCTCAGGATACAAAATCAATGTGCAAAATCATAAGTATTCCTATACACCAATAACAGAAAAACAAAGAGTCATGAATGAACTTCCATTCACAATTGCTACAAAGAGAATGAAATACCTAGGAAACAGCTAAGAAGGGATGTGAAGGACTTCTTCAAGGAGAACTACAAACCACCGCTTGAGGAAATAAGAGAGGACACAAACAAACAGAAAAATATTCCATCCTCGTGAATAGAAAGAATTCATATTGTGAAAAGTAATTTATAGATTCAGTGCTATTCCCATCAAACTACCATTGATATTCATCACAGAATTAGAAAAAACTACTTTAAAATTCATATGGTACCAAAAAAGAGCCCAAGCCCATGTAGCCAAGACAATCCTAAGCAAAAAGAACAAAGCTGGAGGCATCATGCCACCTGACTTCAAACTATACTACAAGGCTATGGTAACCAATACAGCTTGGTACAAGTACCAAAACAGACACATAGACCAATGGAACAGAAGAGAGGTCTCAGAAATACTACCACACATCTACAACCATCTGATTTTCAACAAACCTGACAAAAACGAGCAATGGGGAAAAGATTCCTTATTTATTAAATGGTACTGGGAAAATTGGCCATATGCAGAAAACTGAAACTGGACCACTTTCTTATACTTTAACAAAAATTAACTCAAGGTGGATTAAAGACATAAATGTAAAACCCCAAACCATAAAAACCCTAGAAGAAAATCTAGGCAGTACTATTCAGGAAATAGGCATGGGTAAAGATTTTATGATGACATCATCAAAAGCATTGCAACAAAAAGCAAAAATTGACAAATGGGATCTAATTAAACTAAAGAGCTTCTGCACAGAAAAAGAAACCATCATCAGAGTGAACAGACAGCCTACAGAATGGGAGAAAATTTTTGCAATCCACACCTGTTACAAAGGTCTAATACCCGGAATCTACAAGGAACTTAAACAAATTTACAAGAAAAAAACCAACCCCATCAAAAAGTGGGCAGAGGACATGAACAGACACTTCTCAAAAGAAGACATTTATGTGGCCAACAAACACATGAAGAAAAGCTAAGAAAAGCTCAACATCACTGATCATTAGAGAAATGCCAATCAAAACCACAATGAGATACCATCTCATGCCAGTCAGAATGGCGATTATTAAAAAGTCAAGAAACTACAGAGGCTGGTGAGGCTGTGGATAAATAGGAATGCTTTTACACTGTTGGTGGGAATGTAAATTAGTTCAACCACTGTGGAAGACAGTGTGGTGATTCCTCAAGGATCTAGAACCAGAAATACCATTTGACCCAGCAATCCCATTACTGGGTATATACCCAAAGGAATATAAATCATTCTGTTACAAAGATACGTGCACATGTATGCCCATTGCAGCACTATTCATAATAGCAAAGACATGGAATCAACCCAAATGCCTGTCAATGATAGACTGGATAAAGAAAATGTGGGACATATACACCATGGGATATTATGCAGCCATAAAAAGAATGAAATCTTGTCCTTTGCAGGGACATGGATGAAGCTGGAAGCTATCATCCTCAACAAACTAATGCAGGAACAGAAAACCAAACCCCATGTGTGCTCACTCGTAAGTGGGAGCTGAACAGTGGGAATACATGGACACAGGGACAGGAACAACACACACCAGGGCCAGTCAGTGGGTAGGTGGGGGGTCATGGGGGAAGAGAGAGCATCAAGAAAAATAGCTAATGCACACTGGGCTTAATAGCTAGGTGATGGATTGATAGGTGCAGCAAACCACTGTGGCATATGTGAACCTATGTAACAAACCTGCATATTCTGCACATGTATCCTGGAACCTAAAATAAAATAAAATTTGTTTTTAAAAAAGAAAGAAGTCCATGTCAGAATATCATGAGGCTGGGCACAGTGGCTGAGGTGGAAGGATCGCTTGAGCCCAGAAGTTTGAGAGCAGCCTGGGGAACACAGTGAGACCTGTCTCAACACAAAATAAAAAAATTAGCTGGGCATGGTAATGCATGCCTGTAGTTCCACCTGTTTGTGAGGCCGAGGTGGGAGGATTGCTTGAGTCCACGAGGTCGAGGCTGCAGTGAGCCATGATCATGACACTCGCTGAAGCCTGGACAACAGAGCGAGACCCTGTCTCATAAAATAAAGAAAAAGAAAGAAATTATGGGAGTCTTGATGATGTTTTACAATTTTAGGGGGACTCAGATTATGTAAAAATGTATGCATAGGAAATGAACCTTTATTACAGCTTTCAGATTGTGGTATTTTCAATCAAATAACTAAGATTTCCTAAAATGCTATGTTATAGCTTTATGTCTCTTTCCTCATTAAACCCTGAGTTCAGCAAAAGTAGTGACTGAGTCTTAGTCATTCTTTTATCCTTAGTACTTAGCACAGTGCTGGCATGTTATAGGTGCTTAATAAATGTAAGCTGGAAAATTGAAATGTAATAGATTGAGTAAATAAATATGTCCAAAGTTCTTTTTGAATTCAGAGTGAGTAAATAAATAGGAATGGCTGTGTTCCAATAAAACTTTATTCACAAAAACAGGCAGTGGGCCAGTTTGGCCCATGGGCTATAGTTTGCTCAGCTCTGGTGTAGATCACAAGTTCTTATAGCCTATAGACAATTCTTTCATATAGCAACCTTCATTGCAAATTTGAGATTTTAAAAGTATACTCTAAATATTTAATAGAGTTAAACAAAGTTCACTTCTTTTCCAGACTGTATTTACTATTTACCTCAGACATCCTTTCTGGTTCATAGGGAAGTAAGTCATTCGTTCCCAAGGGTTAGATCTTCCTTAGTTTCTGTTGTGTTCTGTAGCTTTTTTGTGAATAAAGTCTGAATGAAGCAAAGCTAAGCAAACAGGATGTGCTTGAATGAATAGCACTCATTGACATGGAGTGGAGATATTTCTTTCTTTAGTATTAAAATAAGAAGTCAAATTCTTCAGGTCACATATGATACTCTGATTTATAAAAGTTTATGAAGGGTGGCATACACACACCAAGGCTGTCTCCAAATGGAATGTTTGTTAACTTATGAACAGCTGAGGGCATGGACGAGGGTGGCCGGGTAGGAAGGTAGGAATGGAGGCAAAGTTCCTTTGCTGCAGTTCCATGTTACTGACGCTTTTCTTAGGGCTTGCCGGCGAGTGTTCTTTGGGACAGGTAGATGGCCGGTATGAAATGTCAGGTAGCCAGGGGAAAACAAACATGGGGCATTGGACCAGAGCTATTTAACCTATTGATTCTTTACCTAGGAATTCGTCCTAAGAAAAAATTAAAGATGTAGGTATTGATTTAGCTACAGCCTTGTTCACAGCATAGTTCTTTAAAAAAATTTTTTTCCAGATCAGTGAAAATGGTTCCCAAGTAGAGGAGTAACTAAATAAATGATGGCATATTCATACATGGAAATTCAGCTAGTAGACAGGATGTTATAGATGAGTGTATTTAATGGTATAGAAAGATATTCACTCTATTTTGTTAATTGAAATAAACTTTACAATATGTATGTACAGAGAAGTATCAGAAAATGCCTATTTTCCCACACCCTCAACACCACTTTATAGTATAAGCTGATTTTTATTTTGAAAAGTTTATGCACAGAGGTAACTTATGCATACATACATGCATGCTTCAGTATAATTAGTTTGTTAAGAGCATGAACTGCGACAGACCTGGCTTTGAATCTCAGTGTTGTTACTTAAGGTCTTTTTAATCTTTGGCAAGTTACTTACATACCCTCTGCCTCAGTTTCCCTGTCATTAAAATGAGGATAAGCTCACATCTTACTTTCGGTCTCAATTTTTCTCAGCATAGTAGGTGTTCAAGAGGTACTTGTTGAATGAATAAACTGACCATCACTCTTGGTGCTCAATTATTATTTTATACAAAAAATCAGAACTTAAATGCTAAACTCCTCAATTTTTTTAAGAGCTTGGAAAGAAAATGAAATTATTTCACAAAGATAATTTTTAATTGCTTTTTAACTTTACTAATAGTGAAATTCACTTTTTGTGGTATTCGGTTCTACGTGTTTTAACAAAAACATAAAGTAATGTAAACCCCTTCACCATCATGATATGGGGCACTTCTATAATCCTCCCTTGTGCTGTCTCCTTTGTGGTCAATCTCTCTCCCCAGCCTCCAGTCCCTGGCAATCACCAATTTATTCCCCATCCCTTATAGGTTTGTGTTTTCTGGAATGTCATAAAAATGGAATCATCCTGTATATGGATAGACTTTTGTGTCTGTCTTCTTTGACTTAGCATAATGCATTGAAACTCATCCATGTTGTAGCTTTTATCAACAGTTCATTCTAAAGAGGATACTCTTAAAGATAACTTTGAGAGTAACCTTGTTGTTTATGAAACTGTCTTTGTCATAAACACATGAGTCTTTCATCCCTGAAGTTATTCTGAAGCCAGAGTTGGGGCAGGGTAGGATGTTGGCACTGAAAAGAACTTGAGAAACAACCTAGTCTCAGTCTGTTGAGAAGGTAAGATTTTCTGGTCTGAGAGCCAGAAGTCAAATGCATTACCCCAGGTGAGCTCAAGTCAGAGTTGAGACCAGAATCCAGAGCCCTTGATGGTAAACTTGCAAAGTTACATGGGAAGTTAGGTAGGGTAAACAATTCTGGTGGTGTACTAATGATAAACTCCCTAAAGGGCAGGGAAAGGCGTGCGTGTGTGTGTGTTCATGTGTGTGCAATGGGTTGTGCTGAAATGATAGAATTTTACTATTTTTAAAAATAAAAGAAACTAGCACTTCTTGTTTTAGAATGAGAAAAAAGGGCCTTGTATCATTATTATTATTTTTTGTAATCAGCATGAGTTTGTGTAAATCCATCTCCATTTTCTATCATTCATAGTAAGCAGTGAATGGTTTGAAGAGTGACCAGAGGTATCATAGATGCTGCTTTTACCCTTGGAGCAGATAGATATATGGTAATTGGCCAAACCTTTTAAATGTATAAATTTGGCCTGATAAGCACAAGATCCTCACAGAAAATTCACACTAGATCTTGTAGAGAGGTATACAGTTTTGCCCTGAAGCTTGAACTAAAAAGAGTTCTCTTACCATTTATTATTTATCCTGTTTATTTTTCATTTCTAAAGCAATAGTACTTCTTTATTTTAAAATAATTAGCTTACATGTAAGTACCATATTATACTTCTTTTTAGAAAAGAAACAGTATAGCCTTTTTATTCTTAAAAATCAAATTAGGCTTTTAAAATGGGATCTCTTAAATCTATATAAAATATTTATCTATTTTTATTGCATAAGCCAATGAGCAAAATAAACATTTAACCTAAACAACAAAAATTAAGATTTATGGTTCATAATATGAAATGCAGAAAAAATTCTGCACATAGCATAAAATGTTTATTTGCTAATTTAAGTTGATCATGGTAATGTGCTTATACCCATGAATAAGCTTTTTATATAAATATCAGCTAATTTTCCTTTGCATTATTTTAATCCTGCATTTTAAAATAGTTTTTATAGCAGTTTACTGATTTGCAGGTACAGAACTTAGTTAAGCACCCAAGATAATGTATGTATTTGTTTTGTTGACAGTAACTTTAACTTAGATTTCTGGTAAACGTGGCAATTGTCATAAGGAAATATATGTTATTTGCTATGTTCAAACCTAAACTCTCAGAAACCGTTCTTGAAGAATCTTTGATTTGGTATTTCATTTCCATTCATAGTCCAAACATTTGTTGTATGTTTCTGTGTGGTTTATATATTTTTTCTCGTCAGTGCCACAAGACCTTTATTTAGAATTTTAGCTAAATATTTTTTTCTTTGAATAATTCATCCTTTAAAGTCCCTTCCTTTCTTTTGTAGCGTCTCTGTGATCAAGGACATGTGAACTAAACAAACACTGTGCTAAGTGTTATGGTAGATGACAAACTAGTTTGGTTAGGTAAGGCTCCCAACTGGAGTGTCAGCATGCAGACTAGTCTAGTTCAGAGAGAGAAGGAGGAGGTAGAAAATCACATCCAAAATGCTTACCAAGTCAATAGAGAAAGAGCCTGAGACACCATCCCTGTGTTGAACTGAAGGAAAAATCAAGAATGTCAATTTTAGCGATTGAAATTGTCTTATAGTGCACAGGAGGCACTAATTTGCTCAGACATCTTTTGGCAGACTTGCATGTAGAATCTGCTAGATCCTGTTGTTATTTATGTGCAGTCGTGCCTGCAGCCAGAGAACTATCTTTCTGGACTTGCTTCTTTCTAACTGAGAATAAAGGCTTGAGGAATATAGGAGATGTCAGTAGCAACAAGCAACTTGAATTCCTCAAGATAAAGACCATGGCTGGGAAGAATTGAGCAGGCAAGTGGAGGTTACTGACTCTGCATTAATAAAAAATTTACGAGAGTGCAGAACAAATCATGCCAGGCCATCTTTATCGTTTTCTAGGTGGATGTGCAAGATTAAAGAAAGGAATTCAATAGCGGTAATATCTGGAATTGAGTAAATCATCTAATTCAGTGTCTCCACAAATCTTTGGGGGCAGTAGGGGCAGGGGCAGAAGAGGGGGAGACCCTCAATGAGAATTGGCTCTGAGCACTGTCATGTGGATTCAATTTGGCTGTTGTAATAAATTACAATGGAACAGGGTCCATTGGGACGATGTTGGGATCAATAGAAGGTCAGGCTGTAACATCTCCAGCAGTGGTCTGGAAGAATGGATAACACACTTTATTAAGCTTGGCAGGCCAGGAGGTTTTGGAACTGTTGTGGTCACCGCCACCGTCATTAGCCTTTATGAAGCACCTGTTGGGTACGGGGCACCCTATGGGTTGTTAGATGAAAGATAGAATGTGTATGATTGCCCAAATGGTCAACCTGTCTAAAAATGATGATAAGTACAATTCATTAAATACTTACAAGGCTGCCGTGCATAGTACTAAAACTTTTTCGTGGATTATTTCTTTTAATCCTAATGACAACCTTTAAAGGACGGGAGTTTCTTCCCATTTTACAGATGGGAAAAGGGAATTACAGAGAATTGCGTGGATAATGCAGCTGATTAGTAGCAGCAGTAGGTAACTGAACTGAAGTAGTCTGGATTTTACTCTTAACCATTATCTGTGGATATGGAAATCTTTATGTGCCCATGGGAGAAAGGCTATGTTTGTTTGTTAGTTCCTTCATTTGTGTGCTCATTCAGCAAACATATTAAATGTACATAAGATGTTCCCAGTGTAGTAGAGATAGAACTCATTCTAAGATAATTTTTTAAATGGTAAAATTATGAGTTTCATACAGTTATAAAATGAACACACGTTAAAGATTTTACTTAACTCATTAATCAGCTAGGGAACCAGGCAGATGTTAGAACTGGATAGAGAATTCAGAGAACAGACACATTTGTAGATCAGGAATATTGAAATGAATGTGCAAATGCAGACAAAGCTGGCATTTTCCCAATGCAGAGGGGAAGTCAATACAACCTCTACTGGACAGCTCAGAATCTGCATGTTTGTAGACATGAATTATTGTCATTGCTATCAGTTATTTACAGTTTACCAAGTTGTACAATAGCTCAAAGACAATAAAAGGCTAGAACCAGATAACCTGAAAGGGGACGATCTGAACATTTATTTTCTATTGAAGCACAGTTTGTTTTTTTTTTTGTTTTTTTTTTTTTTTTTCCTTCAACGCTAAAGAAAGAATTGTGCTGTGGCACAATGGGATATGATTTAGGATAAAAGACTTAAATACAAAGAATATATCCAACTCTCCTAAATTGTTTAGAGAGGACTTCTGGGCAAAAATGGAAATTAAAATAAGAATCCTTGAGCCCAAAGACACCTCAGTTTTCAGATGGGGAAACTGAGTCCTGGAGATCTGAAGTAAGTTGTCCAAAGTCACTTACTTCCTGTAGCTGATTAGTAGCAGCAATAGGTTATGAACTGAAGTAGTCTGGATTTTATGCTTAACCGTTATCTGTACATATAAATATCTCTATGTCGCCAGGCGTGGTGGCTCACGCCTGTAATCTTAGCACTTTGTGAGGCCGAGGTGGGCAGATCACGAGGTCAAGAGATTGAGACCATCCTGGCCAACAGGTGAAACCCCATCTCTACTAAAAATACAAAAATTAGCCGGGCGTGTTGGCGGGCACCTGTAGTCCTAGTTACTCAGGAGGCTGAGGCAGGAGAATTGCTTGAACCTGGGAGGCGGAGGTTGCAGTGAGCCGAGATGGCGCCACTGCACTCCAGCCTGGTGACAGAGTGAGACTCCATCTTGGGGGGGCAAAAAATAAGATATCTTTATGTGCTCATGGAGAAAGACATTACAAAAGTACAAGAAGCCTTATAATTTTCTAGCTTTCCATGATCCCCTCATTGACCCTTAGCCAGGGAGAGTGGCTAAGGGCCCTGGACCAAAGTTTCTGTGGTAGAGAAGGAAAGACCAAATGCATTAGACAGGGTTCTCCAGAGAGACAGAACCAATAGAATGTGTGTATATATAAAGAAAAAGATTTATTTTAAGAAATTGTTTCATGCAATTATGGGGACTTTGTGAGTCCAGAATCTAATGGGAGAGGCTGGCAGGCTGGAGACCCAGGAAAGAGTTGCAGTTCGAGTCCAAGGCAGTCTGCTAGTGAACCAGAAAGAGCTGATGAAGTCTGAAGACAGTCTGCTGAGGAATTTCTTCTTGCCTGGGGGAGGTCAGCCATTTGTTTTGATTGAATGAGCCTCTCCCACATTATGGAGGGTAATCTGCTTACTTAAAGTCCACTGACTTAATGTGTCTCATCCAAAAACACTCTCATAGAAACATCCAGAATAATGCTTGACCAAATATCTCGGTGTCCTGGTCCAGCCAAATTGACACATAAAATTAACGGTCACGTCACCAGAGGATGGAGAGACTTTATCTTTTCAAAAGTGATTAGGGGTGGTGGCAGAGTTGGTGGGGATGACACTAATACCAGGCACCTGGAGTATGGTGTGGTGAGCAATCAGAAGGTTGTGAACCTGAAGGTAAAGGTTTTCCAACCTCACAACTTTCCCAAGAGCCAGCCATTGGAAGAAGTCCAAGGGTTGTAACAGTTACAGAGACCAGTTGCAGGTCAGTACATCTGCCTTGTCAGGGTATGTCTCCCTAAACGTTAAGGGGAGGCATGGGTTCAGGATGGTTTTCCTGGTAGTCACAACTTGTGAGTATGTTTGGATATTGGGAATTAAAACCAGAGCACAGCTGTTTATCAAGTGCAGGTATCTTGCTACAGAAATTTGTAATATGAATTGAAGATTTGTTTTACAAGTGCTTCTCTGAAAATCACATTGATTATATCACTGTAAGGCTACCTGACAAATAACAATCAATTAATTGGAGAGGAATTTAATGTGGAACATTATGCAAAGTAATGTTCTTTAAAATTATCATATTTGAATATTTATACCAAACTAAAGAGGTAGATCATTATATTTCTTATCTTTCTCTATTTGTTCTTTTTTTTAAAACCATAGTGTTTCACCTTTTAATACAGTCTATCATTTACTCATTAATTATGTTTATCTTTCATCTGCCTCCCTCTCTTGGAATCTAAGTTTTATAAGGACAGAATCATTGTCTGTTTTGTGTACTGATGTATCCCAAGTGCCTAGATCAGCATCCACTATGTAACAGGAGCTTAATCAATATATGTGAAATACATTGAATGATTATCTCATTTAATCTTCACAACACCCACATGTCAGTGAGGTAGGTACTGTTTGGATTCCAGTTTAACAGATGAAAACAAGGTTCTGGGAAGTTGCTTTGGTGCGCATTTTAGGTACTACATCTCGGAGAGGCCGACCCGATCAGCTGGGGTCGTGATAGTGGCTATATATTTAAGAAGAATCCAACTGTTCTGAAGATTTTATAGGACCAAAGCAAAACCAAGAAATGAGTAAGCAATGTGGGGCCTGATGCTGACAAATTACAAGAAAGAAAGAAAAGTTAAACAAAAAGTGTTAAGATGAGGAGTTATTATTTAATAGGTACAAAGTTTTAGTTTCGTAAGATGAAAATCTTTCTGTAGATGGATGGCGGTGATGACTGCACAGCAAACAATATGAATGTACTTAATGCCCCTGAACTGGACATTTAAAAATGGTTGAGATAGTAAATCTTGCTTGTATATTTTACCGTAATTAGAAATAAAATATAAAAAATAAGTGTTAAGATTTAGAGCCATTGTTTAATGATGTGTTTGTGGGGGAAGAAGGAGAAGGTAAGAAATAAAGGGATCTTATTAGGGAAATGGGAGGAAGAAAAGACCTGAGGTTAAATTTTGGCTTATCTCTTTTCTAACTACGTAGGTTAGACGAGTTCCTTACCCTTCTCAACCTTAGTTGTCCCCATATCTGTGATGAACATGATCATAGTACCTACCTCATAGAGAAGCCATGAGGATTCATGGCGAATGAGTGAAAAGAGCTCAGTACAATGACTGGCACCTAACGAATCTTTTTTTTTAAAAAGAGTATGCCTATTGACCAGGGAACATGTCTACATTCATTCCAATCCCTTAATATATTGATTGGCTTTTCAATAAAGCAGTTTAGTGCAGGATTGAGAGCTCTAAGAGACCAAAACTGGTCAGAGAGCACTTGTCACATCATCTGTTCTTGACTCAGAGGGTATTAAGTAGCGACCAGCTATTACCAGCAGAGATCTCTCAGGTCTTAAAGATTGACACCTATGTCCAGGTAGTGCTAGGAGGCCCCAACTCTCTCACAAGGCCCATACATAATAATGTGTGATACATAATACATACGTAATTGGGAAACAGATTTTGTCTAGATCAGCTTCAAGAACATGACCTGGTCAGTGTTGTTCATTTGTGTCTTTCTTTTCTGAGGTGGTTGGCAGTGAGGCCACTGAGTTGTAACTTTTCTTTTCTTATCTGGGGCACTGAGAAGTAGGTTTCTTCTGTTTCCCAAGAGAAACAAAGTCATAGCAAGTATGCAACACCCTCATGACATGGAGGAAACTATAAAGACCAAATTACATTTTATGTCTTCTTTCCCTCCCTTTATGGGGACTTTCATAAATTATCTCTTAGCAATCGAGCAGACCAAACCTTGTGTCCTCTAGGGACAGGTGTTCAAAAGCATTTGGCTCCAGATGAAGGAAGAATTGTCACATGGCAAAGGTTAAGCTCTTGGTCTGGTGAGGCAGGATGGACTGAGGGTTATGTGGACATCAGTCAGTAAACATTATTACATACCAGAGATGAATTTGCTGGGGAGCTAACGGTGCTTAAGTTCATGCCCTCTCCTTTGTGCAAGTCTCCTCCAAAACTCTGGCAGTGGATTCTCATGTTTATGTTTTTGTAAATTTTGCAAAAGTAAGATTTTTCTTTAAAGGGCCTCCTATCAAATTCAGGCCCCATAAAACCTGGAGCCACCCAGGCTGTTATTTGTTGTTGAAATGTGGGCAGACAGAACCAACCACAATGTGGCAGTTCTCAGCACGAGGGCATGCAAGTGCAGATAGAGAGAGGGGAGACGAAGAGTGGGATTGGCCAAGAAGTTGAGATGGAATGAATTCACTGAAAAAAAGAAGAGTCTCTCTGCAGCTGGGTTGTGCTAATGGTGGGGCTGACAGGCCCCTGGAGAGTGGCAGATTTGGAAGCCAGCCTCCATTACCTCTGCAGTTTGTCTGTCTCGCCTGTTATACGGGACATTCTAGTAGGAAAAGCACTACTTGAGCTCTTCAGGGCAGGCTTAATGACTAACGTCTTTTAAGTAAAATTTCCTCTGAACAATAGGAGCTAAGGTTGTATATCAGAACCAGACATAAATATATTTGGCCATGGATTACAATAAAATTTACTGGTGCTAAAGATAATCAAACCATTTCACTTTCCATGTATTTTATTGTCTGAAAAAAAGTGATATCACTCCTTGGAAGCGAGGAAAATGACTTGCTTCATTTGCTATTCTGCTGGGAGTGAAAATCTCTGAAACTCAAAGGCAACTATGACTGTCTTTTCTCCCCTAAGTCTGCCCTCCCCATCAGGGAATACTGCCATCCCAGCGAGAAGGCACCAGCTCAGGTTGTTCTTTCAGCCTACCCAGGTTTTACAGCACAAAGGTTGTATCGCATTCTCTTTGCTAGCTAGTGGAAAGAGGCAAACTGTTGAGCAGATGTTGATTAACGGGGCCCAGGTCGCCGTGTTTGGCATTTCAGTTTAAGTTTAGTGGGGCTTTGATAGTGTATACACAGAGGGCCTGTGTCTCGCCTGAGGTAACGAATGCTGCAACCTAACACCCGCATTGTCTTTCGGAGCCTCTGTGTTGCAATATTGAATTACATCGCACTGCCATGAGGGCTGTGAGCCTCTGAAGACCAACATTTGGCCCATGTCAGATCTTAATTGCTTTTTGATATAAGATTATATATACAGAGCATGAGGGCAATTTTTGAATGACTTAATAAAAATAGAAGCATCTTGAAAACAGGCTTTTGATTGTTACTGCAACAGTTTTGCCAACTTGCTTGCTTGAGTGTTGGCAAAGCAACTTGATTGTAAATGCTGTTCTAAAAGAGATGGCCCATGTTTTATCCACAGACAGTATATTGAACTAGTGACTAACTAGTTGTATGGAATGAGTCAAGTTACTTTATCCCTTGAAGCCGCAGTTTCCTCGTCAGTGAAATAAGAACACAACATCTTTTCCATAGGATTATTATGAGAATGAAATGATATAATGGATGTTAAAAGTATCCAGCAGGGGGGACAAGGTACCCCACAGAGATGAGAGGACATAATAGATATTTGATACATTATATAGCCAATCATATTTAAATATGCTATCATATATATGAAAGGCATTTATTCAGTCATATAACTGTATTCCCATAATGTTCCACCTCTAGACTTCATTCATCTCTTAACTCAGAATTGGGTGCAGTGGTTTGAAATGGAGTCTCTCTGGAATTTTTACTTTGAAACCCTTAAACTAAATCTCCCCTGTTCAATGATGTTTGTTTTTCCTTATTCCAATTCAAAGCAGATTCATCACTCTGGCCCATGTGTGGGCACAGTCCTGCTATTTCTCTTTCAGCACTGCCTGACATTTCCTAAAAAGCAATGGGTCAGGAGGCAGGTACTGTACACGATTTTATTAAAAGGCCAACTTTATATCATTCTCTTCTGTTTTTCCAAAGAGTATAACTTTAAGCCTAAGAACAAAATGGGTATAATAATTGCCCTATAATTGCCAGCTGTTAGCAAAGTTTAACTTACTAGGAACTTGAAGGAGGTGTTTACAGATGATTCAAAGGTGTGCTTTTGAATAAATGATCTCAGCCTATTTGGGGCGGGGGTGGACCATGAGCTGCAGCTGGTCTGTCTGCCTCTTTGTATCTCCTGCAACTTTGAGGTTACAGTTTTATTGTCTGGAATTAAGAGGGGAGAAATGTAAACTCCTTCAAGAGCTTTGAAGTTTTGGTTTTAAGGGTTAGGGTGGTTAAGGTTTTACTTAAAAGAAAAAAAAAGTCAACTTCTTCTTAATGATGCCACCTTACATTGCAAAGGGCCCTTATAATTTTCATAGTTCACGCGTTGTCCCATTTGATCCCTTCCTTAAATCCAATGGAGTCGTCAGGGCAGCTATGATGCCCATTTTTATAGATAAGGAAGCTGAGGTTCTAAAGTGGCTCAATGGCTTGATTGAGATCATGAGATAGAAAAAGCAATGGGAATCAAGTTTTCTGGCTTCAAGTAAATAATGATTCCAACAATAATCATAATGGCAAGGACATGTAAAAGATCAGGAAAATGTTTTATATGTCAGTTGTGCTAAGTTCTTGTGTATAACTCAGGTGGCACCTGAGGTCATCCTGTTCTTTGAGATTTAAATACAGCTCGCATTTTCTACCCCACATCCAGAAAGAAGCCCATCCCTCCCCAGTTCTCCCCATCCCTCACAGTCTCCTCTTTCCAGAATGCCCTCCAGGTGTGAATTTCCATCCCTGTTATACTGCTCACTTACACCTCTTTTCCCCGTGGGTCTGGTTGTTCAGTTTACCCACTTGTGGCACACAGCCTCTTCCCTTTAACTTCTCCTCTTACAACTCACACAAGACATGTGGGCTGAGCAGTCTTTCCTGAAACCTTGGGTTGGGAGAGCAGGGCTTATCATCATAACAGGGAGGACTTGAGAAAGTGGAGCATCAGGCTTCCTTGATTCTGCACAAAGCTGGTGCTGTTTTGCCATGTGGAGTTTTTCATCAGTCACTTTGCCTGCTTGTTTCAGCAGCTTGCCTGTGTTCAGCTTCTTCCCTTACCTACTTTTCTCCTTGGCCCACCTGATTACCTTTCTTCACACTGTCAGTCCTACCCCACCTGAAGAGAGTGGAAAGATGAGAGGCTGGAGGTGTGGTCAGGAGGCAGAGGAGCATCAAAAAACTTCAACTCCGCTATTTTCAGAGAGGGTAGGGCTGGCAGTCCTATGATTATGTGGGAAAGATGACTACTACTCATAGTAATTCATACTTCCCTAGGCAACGGCAACACTTCTCTCAAAATGCAACTCGGGTGCCGGCTCTTAAAATTCCATTTCCCCCTTGCTTTCTACATTTGCATTAACTCTTGTAGCTGCCATAACTACCTTCTAGGATAGGTGTTACTATTATCCCATTTTACTGTGGATAAAATGAGGTTCAAAGACATTAACCTGCCCAACACATACAGAATTTAAATATCTCTTCATATTCACTGGTCTGAGGGTCATCAAATGTTTTCTTAAAGGGCCAGATGGCGTTCATTGCAAATATTCAGTTCTGCCATTTGTAGTACTACAGCAAGTATAGATATTGGCTGGGTTTCAATAAATTCCATTTACAAAAACAGGTGGTGGGCTGGAAACTGGCCTGTGGGCGGGAGTTTGCTGACCCTGTGCATTAGCATACTGCTGCCTTTTCCTGTAATACTGGTTCTCTATTTAATGTCTCTAAAACCTAAAGTGGATTGAGAACAGAATCCAGAACAGAATCCATGTGGCCACATCATTTTGAGCTCTTTTTCTTTTTCTGGCTGAAAGCATCTTGTAGTTTTTCACAGAGCAAACAGGTCTGCAGTGACTGTTAAGCTACCCACAGTGCATCCTTGATGGCGCTACCTCTGAACTTGGTTGGAGACATGCTGGGATTTTACAGTCTGGGCCAACAGCACATTACTAGAATTTTGTGACTGTTTTTTCTAGTTTCTTTTAAAGCAAAGTGGATAGTGCATGCACTGCCTGTATTTCTCAAAGTCTGATTTTCTCTCTGGGGCCACAGGGACCTAAGAGAGCATAGTTTATACTCAATTTATTGTGTCTAAAGAACAGCAGAAGTTGCTGTTTTCTACATCTTGGGACACTAACTCTGACAAATAAATGTGACTAGGTTAAATTTATGTGTGTCTGTGTGTGTGTGTGTGTGTGTGTGTGTGTGTGTGTTTGATATGGAGTCTTGCTCTGTTGCCAGGCTGGAGTGCAGTGGCATGATCTTGGCTCATTGCAATCTCTGCCTCCTGGGTGCAAGGGATTCTGCTGCCTCCGCCTCTCAAATAGCTGGGACTATAGGCACGCATCATCACGCCCGGCTAATTTTTGGATTTTTAGTAGAGATAGGGTAGCTGCCCAGTGTATGGTGTGGATGGAAGTCAGTGTCCTGTTTTGCCTAAGTCTGGTCTCATCTCTGAGCTCTGGTTCTCAAGATTGATGTTGAAAACAAAAATATCCTCTCTACAAGGATGATTTAAAGAAACAACAAAAACTACTTTTCAGTTCTTCTTTTTTGGCATTTCAGTATCTTACAAGTGGCCAAAGGTTGTCTCCCTCTCTCTCTGCACTCCCACCCCCTTTTTTTCTTAAAAATACCTGTGAAGGCAGTCCATCATTATTTGCCAAGTTTCAGTTGAGAATTAAGTTTTACTGCTGGCTTATCATGTAATCCCCTGCAAATAGGGGCTTGAAATGAAAATGTTAAAACCACCTTAATCTGCTGGTAAATGTTTTCATTCTAGCACTTATCTGAGTTCCAAGTGGACCTTGGGAAATTATTCTTGGGTCTCTTATTGAATGTATGAATCATGAATTGCATTCCTTCCCAACAAGCAGAGCAAAGTTCTGCTAAAGCCTACAGCCCAGAGAAGTGCTTCATTCTGAACTGTAAATAGGTCCCACCTGCCTGTGTCTTCTGTTGGGTAGAAAGTACTTTTCAGGACCTCTGGCTGCAGGCATCAGGGAGTGGGTGGGGAAGGGGCTTTCCTCTGTGAAATCCTTATGTGAGTTTCTCATCTGCTTTCCATAATAACTACTACTCTAGAAGAATCAAGAAGCTATTCCAGTGCTGCTTTTGCATACCTAATATTTCTAATGAGCAACTTACTGAAATTCATTTCACATGTATGTATTGAGGGCCTGCTATCTATGTGCTGGATATTGGGAATATAGCCTGGAATGGGAGAGATGGAGTCCCTGCCCCCATGGAGCTTTGGCTTAATGGAAAATGAGTCGGTAAACAAAAGTCAAGCTAAGATTCCAGAGTTAATAACCTGGCTACAGTTGCAGGGAGTATGATGAAGCAATACAGGTGCTGAGAGAATATGGGAGGACTCTTTCTTGTCAAGGACAGGATGTAGCATTTCAGAGAAAGGAGAAAAGAAGACAAGGTGTTTGCTGAGCCAGAGAGGGTGGAGTTGGGGAGCTTAGCAGTTCAAGGATTTCAGTGTGACTGGAATAAGCAGGCAGGGTTGAGAGGAGGCTGGTGAATTAGGCAGGGCTAAGGGAAAGTTTTGTAGGAGAGGCACGAATTTCACACTTGACCCCAACACTTTTCCATCGCTTTTTGCTTATGAAACTGAGACAAAACAGCCTCAACAATCCACCAGCTTGTTTCTACTCTAGTCCCTTGCAGATCCCAGATCCAACTGGAGGGTGTCCCAGACTGAGACAGTTGTATAGAAATAGCTGTATGGCCATGGGCTCAGTCTTAGTGGTACAGTCTTTAAACCTATTAATATAAGCATGTTTTACGAGTCACTTAAACACTTGAGATATTACTTACATACAGTTAAATGCCTCCTTTTGGTGTACAATCTATGCATTTAAAAAATCCATACAGTCCTGTGACCATCACTGCAATCAAGATATATGATAGTTTCATCATCCTCTAGAATTCCCTCATGCCCCTTTGCCGTTAGCCTCAGTGCCCTGGCAACCACTGATCTGTTGCTTTGTCCCAATAGTTTTGCCTTTGTACAGTGTCATATAAATGGACCCATAGGTATGTAGCTTCTTTGGCTTGGCATAATGTACTTGAGGTTCATCTATGTAGTTGTAGAAATCTGTATTAGGGTTCCCTAGAGAGACAGAACCAATAGGATATATATAACATATATGATATATAGGAGTTTATTAAGTAGTATTAACTCATACTATCACAAGGTCCCACAATAGTCCATCTGCAAGCTGAGGAGCAAGGAAGCCAGTGTGAGTCCCAAAGCTTGGAAGAACTTGGAGTCTGATGTTTGAGACCAGGAAGCATCCAGCATGAGAGAAAGATGTAGGCTGGGAGGCTAAGCGAATCTAGCCTTTTCATGTTTTTCTGCCTGCTTTATATCCTGGCCATACTGGCAGCTGATTAGATGGTACCCACCAAGATTAAGGTCGAGTCTGCCTTTCCCAGCCCACTGACTCAAATGTTAATCTCCTTTGGCAATACCCTCACTGAAATACCTAGGATCAATACTTTGCCTCCTTCAGTCCGGTCAAATTGACATTCAGTATTAACGTTCACAGTATCAGTAGACCTTTCTTTTTTATTGCTGAGAAATAATCCATAGATGGGTGAACTGCAGTTGTTTGTTCCTTCCCCTATTAAAGTGGTCCAGTCACGATCACATGGGGCACCCCTTCACAGAAATCTCACCTGCTTGACTGTGGGGGCTTCCTGTCAGCCATTTCTGCTTTCACTGTGTCCCTAGCATGCACTCAACCCCAGCAGCCAGCCTCATCTTTGTCAACACAAGTTGAGTCATGTTATCTCTATGCTCAAAATGTGAAAGCCACCTACTGCTTTCAGAATAAAAGTCCTTAGCATTCTCACAACATCCTCTATCATCTGGGCTATGCCTGCCTTGCTGGCCTCCTCTGTACTGCCTACCCCCACCCTGCTTTGGCCATTTGGAACTCCTTTTTGCCTGAGGGTCTTTGCATTGTAGTTCTCCCCAGCAGGTTCTTCATATCATCTACCACTCTCCTTAGATATCACCTCCTCCAAGAGGTCTTCCTGAATACCCATCTCACGTAACTCAGCTGCAAACCCCCGATCACTTACTGTTCCCTAAACTGCTTTATTTTTGTACCTAGTACTTTGTATTTATCACTGTCTGAAGTTACTACATTTTATGTGCATTTGTTGACTTATTTATTGACTGTGTCCCCCACTGTACATAAGCTCTACAGAGGCAGGGACCGAGTCTAGTTTCTTCACTAGGTCTGCAGAGGTTACCTGGCATACAGGAGGAATTAAACAAATATTAGCTCAATATTGAATGAATTCAAAAAATATATAACCAGGCATATCGAGAAGGAAGATGCTTTGATTTTCTTGTTAATGAAGCATTTTTCCTATGCTGTCTTGAAACTATTTGATTCTCACTGAGACTGGACCTGCAGTGCTAATAGTATGTAGTCAGACCAGTTGGAAGTAAATGCTTACAGAAGAGCTGTTGTTGAACATGCTGTTGGCCAATTCACATTAGATATTTAAAAAAAAAATTAAAGTGGTGGGCAGATGACTGTGGTTTTTTAACAAAGCAAGCACTGTGCTTAGAATGTGAGAGACTTGGGTTCAAGTCCTACTTTACTGTCTTGTAGCAATGTGACTGTCTGTAAAATAGGGATAATTGTCACCAAATCATAGAGTTGTTATGCAGATTCAATCAGCAAACAGTGCCTGGCAGTGGGAGACCTTACTCTTGGCTTATAGTTTCTTCCTGCCTGCTCTGCTCCCGAGTTAAAAGAAGACTGAGTTAGAGTTAGACAAAACACTGAAGTAATTTAAGATTTAATATTTAGACCAAGATAAGTACTGAGAGCAGATTTGACTTGCTTATCTGAATATCATCTGAATATCTTTAAATCTTTTTTTTTTTTTTTTTATTGTTCTTAGTAATTTATTTTAAAGAAAATCACCAGGCAGCCCATTTGGGGTACTACATAGGGATTCACCATCCCATGAATTGCAGGGTTATTGTGTTGCTTTCTTGGAATTCCACTGCATCTAGGGCCCTATAATATAGAAGCTGCTTCTTTTTTGTGGGTACAATTCTACATCTGCAACTGATTGAATCTGCACATGGACTTGTACAGAAATAATTAGCCACTTGCCCCTTATTTTGAGGGTGCAAGTGGCCCCTCTTGCCAGCAATTACTGAACCATGGAAAAGAGGAAGCCTAAGGGAGAGCCTGTGGAAATTTAAACATGAGGGCAAATTGCTTTTATTTTTCAAAGTTACAGTTATCTTTTTCTTTTAAAAAAGTACTTGAAAGTACGTAAGCTATCTTGGAACAAAACTACTAGTAATTCCTTGCACATTTCCCTGGGTGTATCACTTCAAATATTACCCATTTTCCCCCTTTATTTTGTTCTCAGGGCTTGTTTAAATATGCTGTGTGCTTTAAGTGTTGCATTTGGTTTCACAGTTGGTTCCTTGTACATTTTAACTAATTATTAGTAAAGTATCTGGCTTATGAACTCTGGCCTTTTTCTTCTAGAAGGACTCCTTGATGCCTTGTAGCAGCCCCTTGCATTTTAATATTCTTTTGCAGGGAGTTTTGCAATGACCTGCAGTATGGCACCTATGTATACATCTGGATTTGGATCACTTACACCAAACACATGCTCTGATTAAGGACAGCATTCAGTGGTATTAAGGGACCAGAGGAATTTGTTAACAAAGCATAGAAGTTGTTGATGGCCATCCCGAAACATGGATCTGTGAGATTCCAAAATTACACGTGGAGAAGCTGCCTTGGACAATAAAAGAACAAAACACATTCTGGATCTTAATAGGAAACAAAAATGCGTAAACAAAAGCAGATTGCTTCTTTAAATATCCGATTTCAGAACAAGACTAGCCTCCTAGGAAAGTTTAAGGGACCCTGAATTTAATTGGGAAAAGAAGCCCGGGTTTACGTTTTCTTCAGTGTCAGGCTAGCAGATGAGATTGAATTTTTGACACTTTGCAGAAGACAGACTCCTTTCCATTAGTGGAATGAATCTGGGGCCTGCCTCATTATTTTACTTTGTAAATTCTGCATGTGCTGTAATCAGACCTCTTAACTGCAGATGGTTACTGCTGGAAGGAATGAACAACATTAAACTTTGAAAGGAAGAAAATGAAAGGCTTTCTTAACTATTTCAACTCATCTGTCCAGCCCCAGGGTTTAGATCACAGGCCTACAGGGTGACTGTTCATTATCTTTTTGTGCCTCTTGTCTCTCAATAAGTGGGAGATTCCATGAAGTTTTTTCACCAGGAACTTGAAAGGCAAAGAATATATAGAATTTGTTTAATTTATGCTGAAGCCCTGTCCATTAGAATTTATCAGGTCTCATTATTTTTATGGGTATTTGTTGTATCTTCAGCCTCTTTGTTTTATCGTTGGCCTCCAATGGGTTCTAAGTGAAGCTAGGCTATGGATATGATTGTCATAAGTAACTGATGACTTCCCATTGAAGAAGGCTTTCACAGAGATGGAATCTTTGCATTCCCTTTGCTTTCTCATGGAAGATGCCCCTATCAATGTAAATACCACCGATGTCTATGCTGTTCTTAAGAAGGAAGGTGCAAGGGAGGAGGAGCTGCCTTGCCAACCCCTCTCACCCCCAGCTTCTTCCTGGACCCATGTCCTGTGGGCGTCTCCTAAATGGCAGTGAATAATGCTTTCTGAATTCTCAGACCTTTGAAAAATAAGTTCAGTACTGGAAACTAAGGGAGAGCATTGTCAGTTTTTCTTGAAAAAGGTGATGGTTGAGGGAGAAATGGGGAGTAACTATTATTTTCCAGACTCAGTTTGATGTAAAAGTGTTTCAGTTCGAGTGTTTCCAAAACTCTGGTCCATGGGACTGGGAGATCAAAAATCATATGTAGCACTTGTTAAATATGTGAATTACCATACCTCTCCCTGAATCTACTGAATCAGCACTTCTAGTTGGGGGCTCAGGAATCTGCATTATCAGGTATTCAAATGATTCTCATATGCAGTCAAATTTGGAAGCCATGCTATTTTTATGTAAGTTTTATCTTTTAATAATTGAGTATATTTTTTGCAGATGTGTGATTCACCACAGCACGGTGAGTGATAGGAATGTGATATCAGGGGATCATCTGTATAGAGTTGTGTAAATCATTTGGATGCTGGAGTGTCTCAGAGGTTGCTGAATCATATTCTTATGGGCTTTCTGTTCACCCATTACTTTGTTCCAATGAAGAACATATCTCACGGTGTCACAAAAAATTCTTGAGAGGAATTTTTGACCTTAACCTCATGCAAACTCTTCATTTCCAGAAATCCTTTTATGTTTAGTTTCTAAAGTATTTGATATAAATTTTAAAGGTGCTCGAAGTTACTGGATAGCATTTTTGAGTTTTAGATGCAACACCGTGGCTTTAGTCAGGATGCTAGGTAAGATTATACATCCCTATAGAAACCCATCTGAAGTGAAGGGGATTTGTGGCACAGGTAGGATCCATCTTTGAGGTCCTTATCAGGGCTATTCAAAACTGGACTCTGGAAAGATAAGGCTATGGTATGTCTTGCCATGCAGGTAGAACACACTGTTAAAGAATCAAATGCACAGGTCAAAGAAAAAACATGCTAAATTAGTAAATGATCTTCCCACAGGTTATGCTCATGAATCTAATTAAAGAAGTGTTATGGTTCTGTTTACATTTCTTGATGTTTCTAAAATGAAAATAAAAAGTAAATTTGCAAGTTTGCCTTTAATTCTTGCATGTTAACAGCCCTCTTTTTAGAGATAGCCCAATGATGGTAAAATGCACTTTAATCTCTATTTCTAAAGCTTTATGCCAACTAAAAAAGAATTCTATCATACTCTTAGGTTATTTTATAGATTATATTGATAGTGAACTTCAGTTTTAAAGTATATTTTTCTAATCTACCATAAAATACATTCGATAGCCACTAGAACTATTGCTTTAGTGGTTTCTATTTCTAGCACATGTTACTATGTTTTTGAAATGGAACATTTGCTGTAGGGGACAGAACATTTAGCATGAAGGATACTAAGCAATAACAAAATAAATTGTCTGCAAATAACGATGTAGGGTGCTTTGACATAATGTTTCTATTTTTCAGTCTGGTAGTTCATCTCCCTGTCCTTCCTCTGGGTTTGTATTTGATTTGGGGAGTGAGAGTTAGGATTTGTTTATTTAGGAAGTAGATGCAAGAGTCCAAAAATGAACCACGTCCTAATCCTGCCCCCGGTGACTCTTATAACAACATTGTGGAGGGATTTTTTGAAATGCTATCTGTTCTTAAGAGGAAATTTTCTGCAATATGAGTATTTTATCCTATTAAGTATTTCTTAAATTAAATTAAAGAGCATAGATAGAGTACTTTAAGTTGGAAAATAGTTTCTTGAGTACTGAAGTGCTGTAATTTTTCCCCCAAATGAATACATACTTTTAATCTCAAATTTAGTTTATTCTATTATTTCATTTTTGAACTCAAAGGAAATAAATCTCTTCTTTTTATTCCCTCCATAGGTTTCAAATGTTTAGCTCATAAAGTTATATAATCTCTTAAAAAAGTAAAAGATCATAACCAAATTTAGAATTCAAAACAAGGACTATACATAAAATAATTCTTAAAATAAAATCCCCAAACCCCAAGAACACAGTCAAAATTGTGAAAAGGCATCAACTTGAAGTAATTTAAATAACACAGTTTTATAGCTGTTTTAGAATGACCTTGAAAAAAATGTTTCCCAAAACGAATTCTCCCTTAAATAATTCTTTCAGACAGAATCTTGAAGAACAAACTCTCTTGAAGTGAATTGTTTTCTTTGATGCTGTTCTTTTTCCTGCAAATCCCAGAGGACAGAATATTTGGTTTTAACTTAAGATAATGAAAGTAATTTTCCTTTGAGAACTAGGTTTTCGGCCGAATTGTAAAGCCTGTCTGCAGGTGAGATTTAATTTAATCCTTTGAGTACTTAAGAAGCATTCCTGAGACAGTAGCCAAGAAAGTGACAAGATTAGCACTTTGTTTATTGACAGTGTGTGGACAAGAAAAGACTTTTATCCTGAAGAGTTTAATGATTTTTTTTAAGTGATCTTACTGGCAAATCTTAATTACTAAAATATACATTATTTAAATAGTCAAAGATTAGATGATGTTCTTAAATTTTAAAGTTAGTTGCAATTGAATTGTAGATGAGGAATTAAACAGCAACAAAGCAAGCATGAAAGGCAGGTAGTATCTTGTCAACTCACTTTTAAGTTTAGAATAGAGTTAGAGGGTGGAAAATGAATGTATGAGTATTAAAAGAAAATGTGTTAACGAAAATCTGTGGAAGATCTGTGATATATTTCTCAGAATCAGTCATTTGCATGTGGTTTTCATGAGATTTTAAAGATTTTAAAAGATTTTTTTGCTTGTCCTATTGCTTCCTTTTAAATTCCTCCCTTTTTTTTTCTGAGTGTCTTAGGTTTCCAATAAGCCGTCCAATTTTTCTGATGTCAGACACTATTTGAATAAATAAAGAAGTCAATTAAATATGAAAGGTGTATACATAGTTGAAACTTGATCCCAAAGCTGTATAACGTATATAGCTATGACTTTCCAATAAAAGTAGTGCCATAAAAAATTCTTAATCGTTTTCTGTTCAATGTGTGCAAATATACGTTTGCCACATACAATGATCCCCTTGTGTACACTCTGCTTTTTGTTTTATTTGGAGAGTACAAAATGTCAAAAAACTAGAATATTTTACATACTAAATTTGATGGGTCTTCAGGTTTTTATGTGGAAAACAAACAAAAATAAATCTTCTTTCTGGCTATCATGATATCCAGCAGAAATGAGTTTATACTATATTAGGAGTTTTTTTCTTTTTGGGGGCTCCAGACCCCTTAGCTGCTCTGCCATCCTCTCAATACGTTTAGCCAAGGTTAGCAAACCATGAAGATCTTGTCGACAGTAATCACTTATTCATATTTTGAAATCATAAAATATTTCTAGAAGCTCCTTTGGATTTTGCCTGCCATTCTATCATTGGACTTTTTCAGGATGTTCCGTTTTAGGACAATTTGGGGATGTTTTAAATTTGCTGCCTATTCATTTTATGTCTAAAGGAAAAATTACACAAAATTCCATACTATTTGGAAACATGCTGTCTTGGTTAGGGGTTTGGACCACATTTTAAAATTAGTTTTAAGAGAAAATAAATTGTATAAATGTTCTGAAATTCAGTTAAGCACCGAGCATGGGAAGCCGGTACTTTTATTTTAAAGTACCTTATTCATTGAAGTCAGGCTGCTGACGATAAAAGAGCATTCTAGACCTTTAAACATTGATTATGCACTTTGGGGAGCGGTCTTATTTTCTGCTTTCGCTCGTCCATTTGAATCTGGACTTTGGTAGAGCTTGTATAGTGCAGTATCTCAAATATTCCACAGGGTGTCATGATGTGGTTGGTTGTTCTCAGGGACACTGTTTAATAGGAGGTATTTGAGCCAAACCGTATCCAGTGTTTTAAATGGCTGGTTCACTTTGTTTTCAGTCAAAGAATATTTACTGAGAATCTCCTATGTGCCAGCCCCATGATAGGAATGCAAATCTTAGTGGTATTAGGAAGCTCCTCTTCTTCACTTTGTGTTTGGCATTTCAGCTAACAGAATATTTACCAACACGGTGAGTTGGCTTGAATGTGTTTGAATTTATTTCCCGTGTAGCTTTCTGTCATTTGGGAATGAATCTGAAATGGAAGATCAGGTTTTGCAAACAATTCAGTTCCCCAATTAGAAACTGGTTCCTTTCCCTCTTTCGTCTCGTGGGAATGTATAACTATATGTGCAGGTTCAGGAAGGGGGCTGAGACTTCCTTCTCTAAAAGGCTCCTGGGGTAGTGGTGCGAAGGTTGAAGTGGGAGGTGGGGCTTCTTGAGCCTGTCTGAGTGTGAACCTCACTTTGCCACTAATTTGCTGGGTCACCTTAATCAAGTTACTTTGCTTCTTTTCATTTTAAATCATTGATGGTATTTTCAAAGAGTAAGTGAAATAATCTGTTTTTAAAAAGTATCTAGTGGCTTCCATTTCTGCAACAGGGTGTCATAAAGTCACTAATACTTGCTCCTTCCCTCTAAATACAATTAAATACTTGAAAATAGTACAACAGGCAATCATAAAAGGACTTTGACAGGTAGTAAAGAAGAAAGTGGATTGGCTAGGGACCTCAGGACTTGAAGAACGGCATCATGGCGAGTTTCCTGGCTTTTTTTCCTATCCCCATGTATATCTTACTGGGAACTGGAGAGCCCTGCGACCCTGAATTGCCAGCAAGAATTGGTGGAGGGAAGGAATGAAAGAGAGAAAGGAAGAAGGAGGAAGTGAGACAGGGAAGGTGGAAGGAAGGAAGAAAGAGGAAGGGAATGCCCGCTTTCTCTGGCCAAAGGAGTGGAACAGGAGAAGCCCAACTGGGATTTAGTAATGGCTCAGTCTGCGCAGACTGCCAGCCCTCAGTAAGCCAACCCATTTTCCTGTCTTACACCTGCCAGAAGTGGTGAGCACAGGATGCCTACAGCAGCTTCATCGGCAGAGCCAGGGTAGGTCAACCTATCACCAGCCGCAAACTGCTGGTAGAATCTCTCTGCCCCTAGCAGTGATATCAGTGACCCAGGGAGGTCAGACTGAACTAATATGCTAAACCAAAACAGATGACTTCTTATTAGGTAAAAGATATATGTAGAATATAAATAGGAAAAAAACCCCACCTCTTAAACGTAGATCTAAAATGTTCAAGATAAATAGAAAATCACCTGTCATACCAAGAAAATCGCCCATTATACCAAGAAACCTGTCCTATAAGAAAAATCACAATTTTGATGAGAAAAAGACAGCTGATATGAATCAGATATTAGAATTATCTGACAAAAGCTTTAGAGCAATTATCATAAAATTGATTGAATGAGTAATTACAAATGCATTTAAAAAGTGGAAAACCTCACTGGAAGAACTCAACAGTAGAGTGGAAATGACAGAAGATAGAATCATTGAACTTGAAGACAGATCAATAGGACTTAATCTGAACAACACAGAGAAAATAGATAATCTTAGAAAATTCTCTGAGGAGACATATATATATATCTCATTAGAGAATGGCTATAAGGGAGATGAGTGCTGTAGCTTATGCTTGTAATCCCAGCTACTCAGAGGAGGCTGAGGTGCGAGGATCTCTTGAGCCCAGGGTTTTGTCGTTACCCTGAGCTATCTATGATCATGCTACTGCACTCTGGCCTAGGTGACAGAGACCCTGTCTAAAAGAATGGCAAAGGAAGCTCTCCAACCAGAAAGGAAATAAAGTGTAATGGAAAAACAATCAAAGTAATTAATAATAAATGGCTTATAAACTATAAATAAAACAAACTATCTTTCTCCTTGTGGTCCTTAAATCACATATGTGATGGTTGAAGAAAAATTGTAACAACATCTGTTGTGGTGCTCATCGTCTGTGTTTCCTTTGCTGTGCAAAAGCTTTTTAGTTTGATGCAATCCCATTTGCCTATTTTTCCTTTGCTACCTGTTTTGGGGTTTTATTTAAAAAAATCATTGGAGAGATGAATATCAAAAAGTTTTTTCCTTATGTTTTCTTTTGGTAGTTTTGCAGTTCCAGCTCTTGTATTTAAGTCTTTAGTCTATTTTAGTTGGGTTTTACATGTAGTGTGAGATAAGGGTTCAATTTTTTTTTTTTTTTTTTTTTTTTTTTTTTTTTTTTGCGTATGGATATCCAGTTTTTCCAACATTATTTATTAAAGATATTCTCTTTCCCCCATTGCATGTTCTCAGCAAATTTGCAAAGATAAATTGACTACAAGTGCATGGATTTATATTTGGAATTTCTATTCAGTTCCATTGATCTGTATGTTTGTTTTTATGCCAGCACCTTACTGTTTTGATTACTATAGCTTTGTAGTATATTTTGAAATCAAGTAGCATGATGCTTCCAGATTTGTTTTTTGCTCAAGATTGCTTTGGCTATTCAGGGTCTTTTTTGGTTTTATATGAGTTTTAGGATTTTTTTTTTCTATTTCTGTGAAAAATGACGTTGGAATTTTCATAGAGATTAATTTGAATCTGAAGAGTGCTTTGGGTAGTATGGAGATTTTAGCAATATTAATTTTTCAAATTCATGAACATGGGATATCTTTCCATTTATTTGTGTCTTCAGTTGCTTTCAGCAATGTTTTATAGTTCTCAGTGTACAAGTCTTTCACCTTCTGGATTAAATTTATTCCTGTTATATTTATTTTCTTGAAGCTATTGTAAATGGGATTGTGTTCCTAATTTCTTTTTCAGATAGTTTGTTGTTAGTATGTAGAAATGCTATTGATTTTTTGCAAGTTAACTTTCTGTCCTGCAACATCACTGAATTGTTTATTAGTTCAAACAGTTTTTTACCGGAGTCTTTAAAGTTTTCCTTTTTTTTTCTTTTTATTTTTTATTTTAAGTTTCAGGGTACATGTGCAGGATGTACAGGTTTGTTTCATAGGTAAACATGTGCCACGGTAGTTTGCTACACCTATCAATCCATCACCTAAGTAGTTTATTTTCAATTAGGCTGGTGAGTGGTATGAGGGTGAGGATGGTAGAGAAGTACATAATAGATACTGTCTGCCCGATGGCAATAAAAGGGTATTTGACTGGCTGCCCTGTCAATCCATCATGTAGGTATTAAGCCCAGCATACATTAACTATTCTTTCTGATGTTCTCCCAACCCCCACCACCTCCCACAGACCCCAGTGGGTGTTGTTCCCCTCCCTGTGTCCATATGTTCTCATTCTTCAGTGTCCACTTATAAGTGAGAACATGCAGTGTTTCGTTCTCTGTTCCTGCATTAGTTTGCTGAGGATAATGGCTTTCAGCTCCATCCATGTCCCTGCAAAGGACATGATCTTGTTCCTTTTCATGGCAGCATAACATTCCATGGTGTATATGTACCACATTTTCTTTTCTTTTTTTTTTTTATTATACTTTAAGTTCTAGGGTACATGTGCACAATGTGCAGGTTTGTTACATATGTATACATGTGCCATGTTGGTGTGCTGCACCCATTAACTCGTCATTTACATTAGGTATATCTCCTAATTCTATCCCTCCCTCCCCCCTCCCCACATTAGAACCCAGTGTGTGATGTTCCCCTTCCTGTGTCCAAGTGATCTCATTGTTCAATTCCCACTTATGAGTGAGAACATGTGGTATTTGGTTTTCTGTTCTTGCAATAGTTTGCTGAGAATGATCACATTTTCTTCATCCAGTCCATCACTGACGGGCATTTGGGTCAACTCCATGTCTTTTCTATCGTGAATAGTGCTGCAATGAATGTACACTGCATATATATTTATAATAGAATGATTTATATTCCCTTGGGTGTATACCCAGTGGAAGGATTGCTGGGTCAATGGTATTTCTGGTTCTAGGTCTTTGAGGAATCACCACACTGTCCTCCACAATGGTTGAACTAATTTACGTTCCCACCAACAGTGTAAAAGCATTCCTCTTTCTTCACAGTCTCGCCAGCATCTGTTGTTTCTTGATTTTTTGAATAATTGTCATTTCGACTGGCATGAGATAGTATCTCATTGTGGTTTTGATTTGCATTTCTCTAATGATAAATGATGTTGAGCTTTTTTTCATATATTTGTTGGCCGCATGTGTGTCTTCTTTTGAGAAGTGTCTGTTCATGTCTTTTGCCCACTTTTTAATGGGATTGTTTGTTTTATTCTTGTAAATTTGTTTAAGTTCTTTGTGGATTGTGGATATTAGACCATTACCATATGGATATATTACAAAAATTTTCTCCCATTCTTTAGGTTGTCTGTTTGCTCTGTTGATAGTTTCTTTTGCTGTGTAGAAGCTCTTCAGTTTAATTAGATCCCATTTGTCAATTTTTGCTTTTGTTGCAATTACTTTTGAAGTTTTTGTCATGAAGTCTTTGCCCATGCCTATATCCTGAATGGTATTGCTTAGATTTTCTTCTAGGGTTTTTATGATTGTAGGTTTTACATTTAAGTCTTTAATCCATCTTGAGTTGATTTTTGTATAAGTTGTGAGGAAGGGGTCCTGTTTCAATTTCCTGAATATTGGCCCCCAATCTCTTTTGACTTGTAAAGTTTCCACCGAGAGGTCCACTGTTAGTCTGATGGGCTTCCCTTTTTAAGTGACTTGGCCTTTCTCTCTGGCTGCCCTTAACATTTTTCCTTCATTTTGACCTTGGAGAATCTGATGATTATGTGTCTTGGGGTTGATCTTCTCATGGAATGTTTTACTGGGGTTCTCTGGGTTTCCTGAATTTAAATGTTGGTCTGTCTTGCTAGGGAAGTTCTCCTGGATAATATCCTGAAGTATGTTTTCCAACTTGGTTCCATTCTCCCCATCTCTTTCAGGTACCCCAATCAGTCATAAGTTTGGTCTTTTTACATAATCCCATAGTTCTTGGAGCTTTTGTTCTTTCCTTTTCATTCTTTTTTCTGTAATCTTGTCTGATTGTCTTATTTCAGTAAAGTAGTCTTTAAGCTCTGAGATTCTTTCTTCTGCATGCTCTCTTTAGCTATTGATACTTGTGGTTGCATTGTGAAGTTTCTCATGTTGTGTTTTTCAGCTCCATCAAGTCATTTATGTTCCTCTCTAAACGTTATTCTCATTCACAGCTCCTGTAATGTTTTATCAGGGTTCTTAGTTTCTTTGCATTGGATTAGAACATACTCCTTTAGCTCAGTGAAGTTCATTATTCTTCACCTTCTGAAGCCTATGTCTGTCAGTTCATCCATCTCAGTCTCAGCCCAGTTCTGTGTTCTTGCTGGAGATGTATTGCAATCACTTGGAGAATAGGCACTCTGGGTTTTTGAGTTTTCAGAATTTTTGTGTTGATTATTTCTCATCTTTGTAAGCTTATCTACCTTTGTTTGATCTTTGAGGCTGCTAACCTTTGGATGGGGTTTTTGTAGGGGCTTTTTTGTTGATGTTGTTGTCATTGTTGCTTTTTGTTTGTTTTTCTTTTAACAGTCAGGTCCCTCTTCTATAGGGCTGCTATGGTTTGCTGTGACAGCTGCCCTTCCCCTTGGGAACTTGGTCTTCTTAGGCAGTCTCCAGCCTGCTGCCACTGGCTTCAACCCGAGTGGCTGCTGAGTGTCTGCACAGCTCTTTGCTTGGTCCTCATGGCCCTGGTGGCATGGGCTCATGAGGGAATCTCCTGATCTGCAGGTTGTACAGGTTCGTGCAAGAAGCTTGGTTTCCCAGACAGAGTAGCACAATTACTCACTGCCTCCCTTGCCTGGAGGTGAGAGCTCCACTTGTCCTGTGCAGCTCCCAAGTGGGCTGTCACTCCATCCTGCTTTTTCTCACTCTCCATGGGTTACACCAACCGCCTAGTCAGCCCAGATAAGAGAACCTGGATACCTTAGCTGAAGGTGCATGATTCGCTTGCTGTTTTCATTCTTCTTGGTGGGGGCCACTGACAGCAGCTGCTTCCAGTCAGCCATCTTGGTCCCTCCCCTCAGGGTTTTCTCTATATAAGATCATGTCATCTGCAAACAGATGCAATTTTACTTCCTCCTTCCTGATTCGGATGATTTTATTGTTTTTTCCTGCCTAATTGTGGCAAGGTACTATAGTGAAAAGAAGGCGCCAGGTACTGTATTGAAAAGAAGTGGCAAAAGTGGGCATCCTTGTCTTGTTCCTGATCTTAGTGGAAAAGTTTTCATTTTCTCTCCATTGAGTATTAAGTTAGCTGTGGGCTTTTCATGTATAACCTTTATTATGTTGAGGCACATTCATTTTATACCCAATTTATTGAGAGTCTTTATCATGAAAGGATAAATTTTGTCAAGTGCTTTTTCTGCATCTATTGGGATGATCCTGTGATTTTTATCTTTCATTTTATTAATGTGGCATAGCCCATTATTGATTTGCATATGTTGAAAATTTCTTCATTCCAGGAATAAATTCCACTAGATCATGAAGTATGACTCTTTTGATATGTTGTTGAGTTATGTTTGCTAGTCTTTTGTTGAGGATTTTTGCACCTAGATTCATCAGGGAAATTGGACTGTAATTTCTTTTTCTTGTAGTATTCTTATTGGCTTTGGTATCAGGGTAATGCTGGCCTTGTAAATGAGATTGGAAGTGTTCTGTGTTCATTTGTTCATGCTGCTATAACAACATACCTGAGAATGGGTAATTTGTAAAGAACAGAAATTTATTTGTCAAATTTCTGGAGGCTGGGAAGTCCAATTCAAAGTGCCTGCCTCTGCTGAGCACTGCTGTCTTCTTCCATTATGGCACCTTGAATGCTGTATCTTCCAGAGAGGAGGAAGGCTGTGTCCTCACAAGGCCAAAGTCTCAAAGGCATAAAGGACCAAATTCCCTCTGTCAAGCCCTTTTATAATGGCATTAATCCATTCATAAGGGCAGAACCTTCATGACTTAAACATATCTCAAAATGTCCCACTTCCCAGTACTCTTGCACTGTGGATTAATTCTCCAACACATGAATATTGAGGGATGCATTCAGACCATAGCATGTTCCCTCCTCTTCAATTTTTTGGAAGAGTTTGAGAAGGATTGGCATTAATTCTTTGAACGTTTGGTAGAATTCACCTTTGAAGCAATTGGATTCTGGGCTTTTCTTTGTGGGGAACTTTTTGATTACTGATTTAATTTCCTTACGCAGTGGTCTTTTTAGATTTTCCATTTCTTTATATTTTAGTCTTGGTACGTTATATGTTTCTAAAAATTTATCCATTTCTTTAAGGTAATTAACTTTTTGGCTCATAATGGCTCATGGTAATAATCTCTTATAATCCTTTGCATTTCTGTGGTGTCAGTTATCATGTCTCATCTTTCATTTATACTTTTATTTATTTGAGGCTTCTCTCATTTTTTATTGGTCTTGCTAAAGGTCTGTCAGTTTTGTTCATCTTTTCAAAAAACAAACTCTTACCCCGGCTTCCGAGCACAGCATGGTGGTCAAGGTGCAGACAAATAAGCAAAGGAATCCTCATGAGTTAAGAAACATATTTCTACAGTATGCCAGTACTGAGGTTGATGGAGAGCGTTACATGACTCCAGAAGACTTTGTTCAGCGCTATCTTGGACTGTATAATGATCCAAATAGTAACCCAAAGATTGTGCAGCTCTTGGCAGGAGTAGCTGATCAAACCAAGGATGGGTTGATTTCCTATCAAGAGTTTTTGTCATTTGAATCTGTTTTATGTGCTGCAGATTCCATGTTCATAGTGGCTTTCCAGTTGTTTGCTCATGGATAGGAAGAATCAATATTGTGAAAATGGCCATACTACCCAAGGTAATTTATAGATTCAATGCCATCCCCATTAAGCTACCAATGACTTTCTTCACCGAATTGGAAAAAACTACTTTAAAGTTCATATGGAACTAAAAAAGACCCCGCATTGCCAAGACAATCCTAAGCCAAAAGAACAAAGCTGGAGGCATCATGCTACCTGACTTCAAACTATACTACAAGCTTACCGTAACCAAAACAGCATGATACTGGTACCAAAACAGAGATAGAGACCAATGGAACAGAACAGAGCCCTCAGAAATCATACCACACATCTACAGCCATCTGATCTTTGACAAACCTGACAAAAACAAGAAATGGGGAAAGGATTCCCTATTTAATAAATAGTGCTGGGAAAATTGGCTAGCCGTAAGTAGAAAGCTGAAACTGGATCCTTTCCTTACTCCTTATATGAAAATTAATTCAAGATGGATTCGAGACTTAAATGTTAGACCTAAAACCATAAAAACCGTAGAAGAAAACCTAGGGAATACCATTCAGGACATAGGCATGGGCAAGGACTTCATGTCTAAAACACCAAAAGTGACGGCAACAAAAGCCAAAATTGACAAATGGGATATAATTAAACCAAAGAGCTTCTGCACAGCAAAAGAAACTACCATCAGAGTGAACAGACAACCTACCGAATGGGAGAAAATATTTGCAGTCTACTCATCTGACAAAGGGCTAATATCCAGAACCTATAAAGAACACAATCAAATTTACAAGAAAAAAACAAACAACCCCATCAAAAAGTGGGCAAAGGATATGAATAGACACTTCTCAAAAGAAGACATTCATACAGCCAACAGACACATGAAAAAATGCTCATCATCACTCACCATCAGAGAAATGCAAATCAAAACCACAATGAGATACCATCTCACACCAGTTAGAGTGGCAGTCATTAAAAAATCAGGAAACAACAGGTGCTGGAGAGGATGTGGAGAAATAGGAACACTTTTACACTGTTGGTGGGACTGTAAACTAGTTCAACCATTGTGGAAAACAGTGTGGCGATTCCTCAAGGATCTAGAACTAGAAATACCATTTGACCTAGCCATCCCATTACTGGGGATATACCCAAAGGATTATAAGTCATGTTGCTATAAAGACACATGAACATATATGTTTATTGAGGCACCATTCACAATAGCAAAGACTTGGAATCAACCCAAATGTCCATCAGTGACAGACTGGATTAAGAAAATGTGGTACACATACACCATGGAATACTATGCAGCCATAAAAAGGATGAGTTTGTGTCCTTTGTAGGGACATGGATGCAGCTGGAAACCATCATTCTCAGCAAACTATCGCAAGAACAGAAAACCAAATACCACGTGTTCTCACTCATAGGTGGGAATTGAACAATGAGATCACTTGGACACAGGAAGGGGAGCATCACACACTGGGTCCTATTGTGGGGAGGAGGTAGAGGGGAGGGATAGCATTAGGAGATATACCTAATGTAAATGTTGAGTTAATGGGTGCAGCACACCAACATGGCACATGTATACATATGTAACAAGCCTGCACGTTGTGCACATGTACCCCAGAAATTAAAGTGTATGTGTGTATATATATATATATATATATATATATATATATATATATATATATATAAAACTCGGCCGGGCGCGGTGGCTCACGCCTGTAATCCCAGCACTTTGGGAGGCCCAGACGGGCGGATCACGAGGTCAGGAGATCGAGACCATCCTGGCTAACACAGTGAAACCCCGTCTCTACTAAAAATACAGAAAAATTAGCCGGGCGTAGTGGCAGGCGCCTGTAGTCCCAGCTACTCGGGAGGCTGAGGCAGGAGAATGGCGTGAACCCAGGGGGGCGGAGCTTGCAGTGAGCTGCGATCCGGCCACTGCACTCCAGCCTGGGCGACTGAGCAAGACTCCGTCTCAAAAAACAAAAACAAAAACAAAAACAAAAACAAACAAACAAAAAAAAACTCTTAGTTTTTTTGTTCTTTCTGTTGTTTTTCTAAACTTAATTTTATTTGTCTCTGCTTTGCTCTCTATTATTTCCTTGCTTCTGCTAACTTTGGGGTTTGTTCATTCTTTCTTTTTTAGTTACTTGAGGTATGAGGTTAAGTTGTTTATTTGGTATCTTTCTTTTTCCTTAATATAGGTGTTTCTTGTTATAAACTTCCCTTTTAAAATTGCTTTTGCTGCGTCCCCTACATTTTTGTATGCTATGTTTCCGTTTTTATTTGTTTCAATATATTTTTGAATTTCCCTTTTGATTTCCTTCTTGACCAATTGGTTGTTCAGGAGTGTGTTGTTTAACTTCCACATATTTGTGAATTTTTCCAGTTTTCCTCAATTTTTGATTTCTAATTTCATACTATTGTGGTTGGAAAAGATACTCGATATGATTTCAATCTTCTTAAATTTTCAACATTGTTTGGTGGCCCAAAATATAATCTATCCTAGAGAATGTTTTATGTGCACTTATAAAGTGTGTGTATTCTACTTCTTTTGAATGGAATGTTTTGTATATGTCTGTTAGGCCCTCAAATCTACTGTTTCTTGATTGTTTTTGTGTCTAGATGACCTATTCATTGTTAAAAATGAGTACTGAAGTCCCCTACTATTATTGTATTGCTGTCTGTTTCTTCCTTCAGTTTTGGTTATATTTCCTTAATATATTTAAGTGTTCTTATGATGGGTGTGTATGTGTGTGTGTGTGTGTGTGTGTGTGTGTGTGTGGTTATTTTACCTTCTTGATGAAATTTGTTATTATGTAATGACCTTGTCTCTTATGACAGCGTTTGACTTAAAGTCTGTTTTGTCTGATATGAGTAATAGCCACCCCTACTCTTTTTTGCTTCCAATTTGCATAGAATATCTTTTTCTGTTCATTCATTTTCATCCTATATGTGTCCTTTAAGCTAAAGTGAGTCTTCTATAATCAGCATATAGTTGAATCTTGTTTTTAAAATCAATTTAGACATCCTGTGTCTTTTGATTGTGTAATTTATTTACATTTAAAGTTAATGGATTAAATTATCCTGATTATCTGAATTATTTATAGGTAAGGACTTACTACTGCTAGTCTGTAGGTGGAAGCTGAGGTGGGAAGGACACTTGAGCCTAGGAGGTCAAGACTACAGTGAATCATGATCATGCCACTGCATTCCAGCCTGGGTGGCAGAGCAAGACCCTGTCTTTAAAAAGAAAAAAAAAAAAAGAAATCTTGTAGGCTGAGAGAGTAGGGTAATTATATGATTCAAATTTCTGAAAGAAAAAAGAAACTTGCAAACCAAGAATACTACACTTGGCAAAGCTGTCTTTCAGAAATTAAGGAGAGATAAAACTTTCCTAGACAAATAAAATCTATGGAAGTTCATCACCACTAGACATGCCTTACAAGAAATGCTAGTGATAGTTCTTTAAGTTGAAATGAAAGAAGCTCATCACCACTAGACATGCCTTACAAGCAATGGTACTGGGAATTCTTCAAGTTGAAATGAAAGGATGCTAACCAAAACATGAAAATATGTGAAAGTATAAGATTCACTGTAAAGGTAAGACTTTGATCACATATTTGGTACTCTAAAACTGTAATAGTGGAGTATAAATCACTTTTCACTCTACAAAAGTATTAAAAATAACTATAGCTACAATAATCTGTTAATTGGGACCACAGGCATGCACCACCACACCCTGCTAATTTTTCTCTTTTTCTTTTTTGTAGAGATGGTGTCTCACTCTGTTGCCCAGGCTGGTCTTGAACCCCTGGGCTGACATGATGCTCTTGTATTGGCCTCCCAAAGTTCTGGGATTACAGGCATGAGCTACTCTGCCTAGCGTTTCTTTTTACTTTTTTTTTTCTTTCTCTATGTTTATTACTTTTTAAACAGACAGGGTCTCACTATGTTTCTCAGGTTGGAGTTGAATTCCTGGGCTCAAGTGATCCTACAGCCTCACTTCCCAAGTAGCTAGCTGATAGTATAGTAATGTGCCACGCCACAGTGCCTGGTTGGGGCTGCAAGGTTCCTGTTGTAAAATCTGATAGTCTTAAGGAAATTCCATTGTATATGACGTATCACTTTTCTCTTAATGCTTTTAAAATTATCTTTGTTTTTGACTTTTGAGAATTTGATCATATTGTATCTCAGTGAAGATCTTTTTATATCTATTTGGGATTCTTTTGGCTTCGTGGATCTGAATACTCATTTCCCTCTCCAGATTTGGGTAGTTTTCTGTCATTATTTGTTTCCAGTGATCTTTCTTTGAGTTTGTGGATTCTTTCTTTTGCCTGATTAATTCTGCTATTGAAGTTTGTCGTAGTTCATTTGTGTTGCTATCACAGAATGCCTGAGGCTTGGGAATTTATAAAGGAAAGAAGTTTATTTGGCTTATGGTTTTGTAGGCTGTACAAGAAGCATGATGCTGGCATCAGCACGGTGAGGGCTTCAGGCTGCTTTCATTTTTTGTGGAAGGCAAATAGGAGCTGGTGTGTACAGAGATCACATGGCAAAAAAGGAGACAAGAGGGAGAAGAGGGAGGTGGCAGATTCTTATTCTCATTGTCAGTTCTCATTGGAACTGATAGAGTGAGAACTCACTCATTACTACAAGGATGGCACCAAGGCATTCAGGAGGAATCCATTCCCATGACTGAAACACCTCCCATTAGGCGCCACCTCCAAGATTGAGGATCAAATTTCAACGCGAGATTTGGAGGGGTCAAACAAATCAAACGATACCAAAGCTCCCAGTGGAATTTTTCAAGTTTAGCTATGTTCCTTAGCTACAGGCTGTTTTTTGTTTTTTCTTGTTTTTATGTATTTCTTCGTATTTGTGTTGTTGTCCTGATTTTCTTTAGTTGTCTGTGTTTTCTTGTAGCTTACTGAGGTTTTTAAAGATGATTGCTTTGAATTGTTTACCAGTCAGTTTACAGATAGTCATTTCTTTACAGTTGGTTACTCATGCTTAATTTTGTTCATTGGGTGGTATCAAGTTTCCCTGATTATTCTTGATCTTTGTGGCCTTGAATTTTTGTCTGCACATTTGAAGAAGTAGACTTCTTTTCTAGTCTTTACAGACTGGCTTCAGCAGGGAAAGGTCTTCACCTGTTAGCCTGTCCAGAGATTTTAGAGGGGCCATGAGATGGAGTCTGGGCAGTTTTGCTGCTAGAGTCCTTGGTCTGGCTGGCCTGGTACCTGGTTGCGTGGGGCCAGCCATGGGTATGCGGAGGAGGTAGGCCTGGAGCAGCATCTATATGGGAAGGTCCAGTACTGAGTCCATGGTAGAGACCTAGAACCTGGGTTATTTAGGGTGGGACTGGATCTTATATCCATGGGGACCAGCTTTCGTTGGGATCCACAGGGATGAGCCTGTTGTCTGGGTCTATGGGTGCAGACCAAAAGCTTGTATCCATGGGGGACATCCTGGAGGCTGTGCTCATCGGGGCTGACCTGGGCTGGGGCAGGCCTGGTGCCTGGGTCTATGGGTATGTGCCTGGTGTTGAGTATTCGGAGGCCAGCCTAGTGCTGATCCTCACTGGGAATTGTTAATGCTGTGCCCACAGGGGCTGGTCCGGTGATAGAGTGGGCCTGGAATCTGACTTCTCAGGGGCTAGCCTGGAGCCAGGATTGACTGGAGGAGGCCTGGTGCTAGGATCCATGGCAAAGTCAGGTGCTCATTTTACTCTCTTTTCGCCATGTATCTCTCTCCCCATGCTGCACTGCCTGGGATTCAGGAAGGGCTGATTGAATAATGTGAAACTGTTCTTCTTACTCTCTTCACTGAGTCTTTTCTTATATTTGTGCTCCATTCAGGGAGTATAATTACTTACCCATAGATTAATTCGCATCCATGAAGGTTATTCATGCATAGACAGTTGTTCAAATTGATGTTTCTGTCAGAGGATTAGCACTGGGAATTCCTATTCTGCCGTCTTACTGACATCACTCTTTGTTCTAACATTAATTTTTAAAATGCAAGAATGGCTATATTAATATCAGATAAAGTAGACTTCAGAGCAGAAAAAATTACTATGGACAATCAGTGACATTACATTATATCATAATAAAACAAAGTAATTCACCAAGAAGATATAGCAATCCTAAATGTATATGCAACAGAGCTTCAAAATATGTGAAAGAAAAACAATTAGAGTTGAAAGGTAAAATAAACGAATTCACAATTACAGTTTGGGACTTCAGCATACCACTATCAGCAATTGAACTAAATAAAGAAACTAAATATAGGAAACTAAATATAGAAAAGTAGAAAAATAGGGAAAGAACCTATCAATTCTATCAACTAATTGCTATTTATAGAACATCTCTAACAGCTGCTGAAATGCATTATTTGCAAGTACATATATAATATTCACCAAGATAAACCGTATCCTCCATTGCAAAACACACCTCACCAAATTTGAACAAACTGGATTTATGTAAGGTATGTTCTATGATCGTAATGTAATAAAACTAGAAATCGATAACAGAAATACAAGGGAATCTATAAACATTTGAAAATTATACATCACACTGCTAAGTAACCCATAGTTGAGAGATGAAGTTTCAAAGGAAAAACATATATAAAGCTGAATGAAAAGAAAAACACAAAATATCAAAATGTGTGGGATGCAGCTAGAGCAGTGCTGAGAAGAAAATGTAAGCATTGGATGCTTATATGAAAAAAGAAGAAAGCTCTTGAATACTCCAAGTTCCTACCTCAATAACCCAGAAGAACAAAATAAACTGAAACTAAGTAGAGGGAAGGAAATAATAAAAATGGAGCAAAAATTAATCGAATCAAAAATAGAGAAACAACAGAGAAAATCAATAACATTAAAAACTCCTTCTTTGAAAACATAAATAAAATTGATAAATCTGCAAAAACCCTGAGAAAAATAAAAGAAAGAAGATGTATATCACCAATGTCATAAATGAAACAGAAACTCTCATTACAGTTCCCGTGGCTATTAAAAACCTAATAGAAGAATACTATAGATAACTTTATGCTCATAAATATGACAGTTTAGTAGAAATGGACCAATTTCTAAAAAACCACAAAGTATCCAAATGTAACCAACATGAAATAGATAACCGAATAGTCTTAAAACCATGAAACACATTGAAGGCGTCATTAAAAAGCTCCTGAAAAAGAAATTTCTAAGCCCTGATGGCTTCACTGGAGAATTTTACCAAAATGTTAAAGAATTAATCCTAATTTTACTCAATTTCTCCCAGATAGGAGATGAGAGGGAATACTTTCCTACTAATTTATGATGGCAGTAACTCTGTGATTCCCAAACCTGAAAAAGACAGTATCAAATTAAAAAACAAAAAGAATAAAGCCAAAAAAACCCTCAACAACCCTATAGATTACTGTCTCTCATGAATTTAGATATAAAAATCTCCAACAAAATATTACATAAATCAAATTCAAAAGTGTATAAAAAGAATAATATGCCATGACCAAGTGAAATTTATTCCTGGTGTGTAAGGCTGATTAAGCACACCAAAACCAATTATTATAATCCACTGTATAAACAGGATAAAGATGAAAAAAGCATGTTAACTAACACGGAGAAAGCACTTTACACAATTCAATACCCATTCATAAAAAAAAAAACTCTTAGTAAGTTAGGAGCAGAGAAGAGCTACCTCAGTTTGATAAAGCACATTTTTAAAAAACCTATAGCAAACATCTGTTTTTCACCATTAAGACTGAATGTATTCCCTGTAAATTCAGGATAAAAACAAAGATGTCTATTCTCACTATTGCTATGCAGCATAGTACTCCAAAGCCCTAGCCACTGCAAAGAGGAAAGAAAAAAGTGCCATCCTTTTTTGCAGATGACATTGTTGTCCACACAGAAAATCCGAAGGAATCTTTAAAAAGCGATAAAAAATGAAACAAAACAACCCACCTCACTCCCAGAACTAGTAAGTGACGTCAGTAAGGTCTCAGGATGCATGATCAACACACAAAGTTTAATTACATATCTATATACTAACAACAGAATATGTGGAAGCTATTGATAAAATTAAAAACATAAGACTGTTTACAATTATCCAAAGAAAATAAAATATGTAGATGCAAACTTAGGAAAACATGCAGGATCTGTATAAAATGAAAGACTATCTGTATAAAAGAATCTGTGTAAAAGAAACTTATAAAATGTTAATGAGCACAACTAAACAAGACCTAAACAAATTGAGATATGTATTGTATTAATGAATTGGAGGACTCAACATAGTAAAGATGTCAATTCTATTCAAATAGCGCTATATAGATTTAATGAGATTCCTATCACAATCCCACCAAAAGTTTTTGATGACATAGACAAACTTTTTATAAATTTCTTATGAAAAGGCCTAACCCCCCAAATAACTAAAACAATCTTGGGGAAAAAAGAATAAGGTTTAAAGATTCACTCTACTAATATTAAACCTTACTATATAGTTACTGTAATCAAGACAGTGTGATATTGTTGAAGGGTAGAGATATAGATTAATGGGACAGACTAGGACCCAGAAATATAGCCACACAAATAAGCCTAAGTGATTTTTTTTACAAAAGTGCAGAAGCATTCCAGTGGAAGAAGGATAGCCTTTTAAACAAATGATGCTGGATCGGTTGGATATCTACAGGCAACACATTGAACATTGACCTAAATTTCACACCTTATGCAAAAAATTACAAAAAGTAGATAATGGACTTAAATATAAAACATGAAAGTATAAATTTGTTAGAAAAACTATAGGAGAAAATCTTCATGATTTAAGACTAGGCAACAAACCTTGAAAGTGACATCAGAAGTATGATCCAGGCTGGGTGCAGTGGCTCATGCCTGTAATCCCAGCACTTTGGGAGGCCGAGGTGGGAGGATCATGAGGTCAGGAGATCAAGACCATCCTGGCTAACATGGTGAAACCCCGTCTTTACTAAAAATACAAAAAATTAGCCAGGTGTGGTGATGGGAGCCTGTGGTCCCAGCTACTCAGGACGCTGAGGCGGGAAAGTGGCGTGAACCAGGGAGGCAGAGCTGGCAGTGAGCCGAGATCGTGCGACTGCACTCTAGCCTGTGTGACAGAGTGAGACTCTGTTTCAAAAAAAAAAAAAAGATCCATAAAGGGAAAGACTAATAAATCGGATCTTTTGTTCTGTGAAAGACCTGTTAAGAAAATGAAAAGACAAGACTTGGAGGAAATAATTGCAAACCGTGTATCTGACAAAGGACTAATACCTAGAGTATATAAAGAAGTCACAACAGTGAATAGTAAGACAAAAACCTTAGGAAATGGGCAAAAGACTTGAGGACATTTTACCAAAGGAGACTTACAGATGGCAAATAAGCACATGAAAATATGTTAAAAATCATTAGCCGTTAGGGAAATGCAAAGTAAAACTACACTGATATATTACTACACACCTAAAAGAATTGTCAAACTAAAAAATACTGACAACACCAAAAGTCTGTGGGGATGTAGAGAGGCCAGATAATTCACATTCACACACTGTTGATGGGAATGTAAAATGGTAAAGCCACTCTGGAAAACAGTGCAGTAGTATCTTATGTATAATAGAAATTACAACTTCCATTTAACCCAGCAGTTGCACTCTGGTAACATTTATCCCAGAAAAGTGAAAACTTATGTCACTGAAAAAAGAAAACCCATACTTGAATGTTCATAGTAGTTTATTTGTAACAGCTCAAACTAAAGACAACTGAAATGTCCTTCAGCAGGTAAGTGCTTAAGCAAGCTGGGATAGCCATGCCATGGAATACCTACTCAGCATAAAAAGGAAGACGTTATTGATAACTATAACAACTTTGATGGATCTTCAGAGAATTATGCTGAGTGAAAAAAGCCAATCCCATAGGTTACATACTGTGTGACTATTTATCTAACATTTGTGAAATGACCAAATTATAGAAATGTAGAAGAGATTAATGGTTACCAGGGGTTAAGGATGGGACAGAGGCAGGAGGGATTTGTGTGCAGCTATAAAAGGGCAATGCAAGAGATTTTTGTGGTGTGGGACTTGTTCTGTATCTTGACTTTGGTGGTGGTCACATAAATCTACACGTGTGGTACCATTGCATAGAACTAAATACAGATGCACGCAAACACACAAATGCACATGAGTGCATACAAAAACTCGTGACATATGAATAAGGCCATTGGGTTGTATCAATGTCAATTCTCTGGTTATAGTATTTTACTATAATTATTCTAGATGTTACCACGAGCAGAAACTAGGTAGAGTAAAAGGGTTCTCTTTGTATTATTTCTTATAACTGCATGCAAATTTCAATTATCTCAAAATAAAATGTCAAAAAGATTTTAGTACAGTGCCTGGCTTATAGGAATCACTTAATAAATAATGGCTGTCATCTTCATCATTCTCATCCTCTTCCTCCTCATCATCATGACATTGTTATACTAGCTGAAAGTTGTGAGGCTGCTTTTTGATTGGAGACAGCTATATGTTGCCTTCTCATTAAACAGGTCATCTCATTAAACAGGCTTCTAATTAAACAGTCATCTCATTAAACAGCCTAGTCATCTCATTAAACAGGCTTCCTGAATAGACCCTAGTGCAGGAAACCTATGCTGCTTAAGAATGGAGATAGGTCCAAGAAATGGAGGAAGGTGGCCGGTTGCAGTGGCTCATGCCTGTAATCCCAGCACTTTGGGAGGCTGAGGCAGGCAGATCGCTTGAAGTCAGGAGTTTGAGACCAGCCTGGCCAATATGGTGAAACCCTGTCTCTACTAAAAATACAAAAATTCACTGGGCATGGTGGTGCATGCCTGTAGTCCCAGTTACTTGGGAGGCTGAAGCAGGAGAATGGCTTGATCCTGGGAGGTGGAGGTTGCAGTGAGCTAAGATCATGCCACTGCACTCCAGCCTGGGCAACAGAGTGAGACTCCATCTCAAAAAAAAAAAAAAAAAAAAAAAAAGAAAAGAAAAAGAAATGGAGGAAGGAGGTCTGCTGCATACAATACTAACTTTTTTATAAATTGAAAGTTCATTTTCAAATTTGTATTCAATTTTTTTGACCATATTTAAATGTTATACATCCTATTAGAGTGGAGAATTCCTCCATTTTGAATAAATTCTGCTCACAGAATCGTCTGTTTAAGAGATCTAAAAGACCAACATGTTTTTATTTCAAAGAAAAAGTATGGGTATAAGCAGAATTCTAGGATGGTTCCCATATTATGTGCCTGTTGGTGTTATGTCTATGCTTAGGTTACATTTTATGCAAAAGAGAATTTTCAGATGTAATTAAGGTCACTAGTCTATTGACCTTAAGTTGATCAAAAGGGAGATTATCTGTGTTGGCCCTACCTAATCACATGAGCACAGTAAATCTAAGGCTAGAGGTCAGAGACAGGGAAGTCAGAGATGTTCCAAGCAGGAGGGTGATTTTATATGTGAGAAATTCTTGGTTGCTGGTTTTAAAGAGGAACGGAAGTACCATGTGGCAAGGGCCTTTCTGTAGCCTCCAGAAGCTGACAGTAGCCTTGGCCAGCAGCCAGCAAGGAGGTGAATAATACCAACAACCTGAATGAGCTTGAAAGAGGACCCCAGATTCAAGAGGGAACTTAGCCAAACTGGAGAAGTGTCTGAGTCAAACCTTAACCTTGTAGGCCTGTAGGAACTTGAAAGAGGGGAAGTCCAGAGCAATTGTTCTAGGATGGTGCAGTTTGCTGGCTTGGGAGCTAACACCAGAGCTCTCCCTAGGTGCTGTGGATATGGGTCTTATTTTTTGGCCATCCAGACTCTGAGCTTTGTTCTGATTTTATGAAGAACATCTCACTATGGAAGATGAAATTGCCAACACTTGGTTTCTAAGCCTCCTTTGCAGTTGGGCTGTATGCCTTACCTTGGCTTTCCTCAGATGTACCTGCCCCAGTGTCTTTGGAATGTTGGGATAGTGAAGGACCCTCTCTCTGCTGCAGGGACTGCAAAGTCAAGGTCATGGGGCAGCATGACTGCAGGGCTAGTGGTGGTGTCCAGGGGTCAGTTGAAGCCACTCTTGTTAGGGTTCCTTCCTTTCTCACTTCTTTCATTTATTCAGTAAGTTAATATGTAGTATTGCCAACACAATTGGGTGCTGCGGCCAAAGATAGAACAAGTGGGACAGAGCTCACTGTAATGTAAGCCTCAATGTCTGGTTTTCAGCAGTTGGAGCAACAATGTTTGCACTAGACCACTTGCATCAAAACTTTGGGCATAATTCTACTTTCCCTGACCTTGGTTTTCTAGCTTTTCTGGCAGTTTTGTGAATTTCCCCATTTTTCTGCTTAAATCAGACTGAGCTGTTTCTGTTGCTTTAGCTAATAATATTAACTGATACTCTAGGTGTGCATAACACAAAATCCAGAGACAAGTCTTAGAAGATAAATTTTATTAGTGAATGGATTTTGGAATTTTATAATGAAAACAACCAGAAAGATACATTTGGGTAATATTTGAAACTATAACAATGACTAAGTATGTTTTAGGTCCTGTTTTAAGCTATGTATAGACTTTCTCCATCACTTTTTATTACTTCTTTGTAGAATCCCAGAGCTGAAGGGACTCAGCCATCACCTACTCTGGCCTCTTCCTTTTACACAAGCCACTTTCTTTAGGATTCCTTCCTTCCTTCTTTCTTTCATTGGTGTTGTCAACAATTGGGTGCTGCAGCCGGAGATACAACAGTGAGTAGAACAGAGCTCTTGTCTTCACTGAGCTCACAGCCAAGTTGCAGAAATAGATAAGTAAGGAAGCAATTTTAATACTATATGAAAAATGCATATTAGGGGACTTAACCTGGTTTGGGGGGGATTAGAGAAGGAGTCCTGAAGGAGGCAAGGAGTGTGCTGATATCTAAAGGTTTGAGTAGAGCTTGAATAGATGAAAAGTTGGAGTGCAAAGAGGGCTCCAGGAAGAGGAAATAGATACACAAAGATAGGGAAGATATAAGGAGATCCTCGTGCTAGGGAACAGCACTAGTGATTTGTCAGGGCCAGGACTTGAACTGAAGGATGGTAGAAGATCACACGGACCATCCCTTGGAGGGCATCATGTATGATATCAGGGAGTTTGGGCTTTATCTGGGGGGCATTGGGGAGACATTGAAGGTTCTAAGGAAGGAAGTCATACAGTTAGATCTGCGTATTGGGAAGCTTACCCTTGGCTGCAGCATGGAGACCAAAAGGAAGGAGGAGCAAATGTGGAGTCAAGGAGACTGTGGCTGTTAGTCAGAGGCCCCTTTTGTGCTGAGGACTACACTTGTGTGAAATTCACAACAAAGATCCCCTGCTGAACATTGGCCCATCTCAGGCTTGGCAAGCCCAGAGTTAAGGACCCCATTAATTCTTAGGCAGAGCCTCAGAAGTCAGCTAAAGGCCTTAGGATTAGGGTTGTCAAGTGACCTCCAGGGTCTGAGCTCTCCTACTCTCTTATCTCCTTTCCAGGGTTCTGCCCCAGAAGGTGCAGCTATTGCTTCAGCAGTAGTGGCTCCTTCTGATCTTCCCAGCCATGACCAGAAGGCAGCTCAGGTCAAAGGCAAGGGCAGGATTTCTCTCTCGCTCTCTTGTGCTCAGGGCCATCTCATACTTTGTTGTCTGTGTTGCTAAGGTGGTATCCATTTCTGCAGTATGAAATTTCTCAAAAAACCCCTTCACTTTCCACCCCCAAAGCTTCCCATCCTAACCCTTGTTTTCAATTTGCTTATTTTCCAATTCCTGCTATTTGAACCATGCACAACCTCACCCTTTGAAGAAAAAGGTTCCCAACATTTTTCATATAAATGTCGTAACAATTTGTGAACATGAGAAAAATGTGCAGTACTTTTTTAAAAGATACAGAATTTTATATTCTCTCCGTCTTTTAAGTTTTAATTTTAAGAATTCAGTCATCTTTGGAGTATGAAAGGAATATTTTCTCCTGCAGAGTCCTTTTAAAAAGCAAAAACTTATTGTTCGAAACTCACTTGACCACTCTGATATTTTGTGGTTGGTTTTAAAATATCTTTTTATTCTGTTTACACTCAATGAAAACACACTGGCAGATACAGAAAAGCATGAAGGGGAGAAATAAAATCATTAGTCACCCCATTGCCAAATAAAACATTTTAGTAGATTCCTTATATATATTTTTGTTCTATGCAATAATTTTTCTTTTTACAAAATTAATGCCATACTCTTTTACACTCTGCTTTTTAAAGATTCTACTATTTTCATTTAGTTAGCAATGCTATGCAAACAGGATTTTAAATACTTGCATAATAGGCCATGGTTTAAATATACCAATATCTCATATACTGGGTATACACCCAGGGGAATATAAAGCATTCTACATAAAGACACATGCATGTGAATGTTCATCGCAGCACTGTTCACAATAGCAAAAGCTTGGAATCAGCCTAAATGCCCATTAATTAATGACAGACTGGATAAAGAAAATGTGGTACATATATGCCATGAAATATTATGCAGCCATAAAAAAAATGAGATCATGTCTTGTGTGGGAACATGGATGGAGCTGGAGGCTATTATCCTTATCAAACTCACACAGGAACAGAAAACCAAATACCACATGTTCTCACTCATAAGCGGGAGCTAAATGATAAGAACTTATGAACACAAAGAAGGAAACAACAGACACTGGAGTCCACTTGATGGTGGAGAGTGGGAGGAGGGAGAGGAGCAGAAAAGATAACTATTGGGTACTGGGCTTAATGCCTGGGTGATGTAATGTTATGTACAACAAACCCCCTTGATACGTGTTTATTTATATAACAAACCTTCACAAGTACCCCCAAACCTAAAATAAAAGGAAAATATTTAGATCCCATTAAATAAATAAATAAATATATCAACAATCAGTAACTGCTGGCAACTTGGACAATTTAGTATTAAGTAGGCATTTGTGTTATTTATTAAATTATTATATACTCATGTGCACAATATTTATTATTTTGTATAAAAATATAAACCAAAAATGGCCCACAATTTTACCCGCTGGATAACCCTGATTGACATTTACAAATAATAAAACCCACATGGTTAGAAAATTCAAGCAGAAATCTACACAAATGTACAAAGATGAAAACCAGAAACTCCCTCTTCCTTCTGCCTCCCAGACCTTACCCCCACAAAAGTTAAAATTTCTTGTGATTTTTTCCAGATATATTTATCTATTTATAGATGTTTCAAATTTTATGCAAGAGATTATATGCTACACACTGTTCTGTACCTTATTTTATTCTCTTAAGAGTCATTCTTGGTGATCTTTGTGCAGCATTTCTTAAAGTGGTGCATCCCTAGCTCAATAAATGCATCTTTAATTCCAGCTCTGTCAGTCAGTCATGCCTGCAGTATCATTGGCTCTTTTGCTGGGTTCTTAGATGTGAGATAAACAGATATACCACCCGCATGTCTCTGGTCTCCACCATCCCTATTTCTCCAGCTCGTAACCCCTACCCGCATTCCAGTAGGACCCTGACCCTCAGTCTCCCTAGTCTTTTTGGTTATATGAGGAGGCCCCAGGGATTGTGACATAAGTGCACAGCCACTTTTCCTTTGGTCTCTATTTCTCATGCCCAAAGTCCTTTGAAATTGCTGCCTACTACTGCCCCAAGGCTAATGTCCTCCTCTTATGCCCGCGGCACTGTCTCCCAGGGTGGGCCAGTGGATCTAATTAGTTTGCTCAGAACTGCTAAGGATTTGCGTACACATGTGTACACAAATGTATCCATGGGTGTATTCAAAGTAATAACATACAGTCTTTCCAAGAGTCAGTCCTCTCAGCTGCTAGCTTCTTCCACATAACCAGTATCATTCTAACATATAACCATCCATATTCTTACTCATGTGTACTTTTGTGTGAACGTTTGTCTGGAAGGGAGGAAGCCTTTGTTTTGACTGGAGATGATTATGCCTTCTGAATTGCTGTGTTTTCCACGGAATGGCAATGAATTTTCATAGTGGCAGCTGGATGGGAACACATTACATTTTGATAAAGAAAAAGAATAATTATTTGACCTATAACCTGAGTTTCTAAGTTGTCTATCTCAAGGCAGAAGAAAAAAAATGAATGAAGGAAAGATGGAATGAAGGATGGAAGGAGGCTGGAAGGAAGGAAGGAAAGAAGGAAAAATTCCATCCTTGTTAGGCCACAAAGCTTACGGGTTTCCATTGTAGTGGCTGAAAAAATTAGCTAAGGCCATGTCCTCCAGATTGAAGGTCAGCAGAGCCATTGTCTTTGCATCCAGAGCTATTTTTGAGGCTGCTACTGCTGCCACCTCTGTTGTCGTTGTAATCATCTCCTCCTCCTCATTACTACTGGGATTACTATTATTATTTGGATTACCATTCCAGATACATGCTAAGGGAATCAAGTAATCAAAAAATTTGTTTGAGTGTACATTGTGAAACATACTTTTGGAATGATTCCCTGAGAAAGTTGGGTGCAGAATGCAAATATTTTGAATGGACTTATCTTAGAGTTGTACTGCTTTTTTTCCTTGTCATTTTAAAACCCTTAATACGAATAAATTGTTTGTATAGTGGGGCTTTTTTAAATCCTTAGATAAGAAATACGTGGTTTGAAAGCAGAGAATAAAAACATGAATGATAATGTCCTCAATGCCCAGGAGAAAGTCCTTGCTGCTGCTCCTGGACAGGCATTATAATCGGCTATTTGGCGTGTTTATTTCAGGCTGCAGATAGTGGATAAAAGTGGCTGGTTGGTTGCCAGCACATGACTTAGTTGCCAAATGGAGTGTTTAGTACTTGTTACATTTGACTTATATCACAAGTTCTTCCCATTAACAGTCTGCTGGTGATAACCTGCTTGGCTTTTCATGTGGTTACTTTGAAACAGCCACTTGACAACATTTGGCATATCACAAACTTTAATACTGAAATAAAGGAGTGAGTGAATGGCTACATGGGATCTGCCGTATACTGATATGGTGCTTGGTGCAGAATGGGCTCCCCAGGAAATGTCTGTTTAATCAATGAATTCATCTTGCATAATATTTCCCTGGTTCAGTGTACCAAGTTCAAGCCTATTGACCTGAGACCTAAAAGGGATAGAAATACAAAGAAATAATAGTGCTTACCTATGTGTCAGAAGGGCTTACCTTTGTATGGAGGGAGATACTCTGCTCCTCTGTATCACCATTAAATACAGAGAGTTGAACTATATGGAGAAATGAAGATGTCATCAAAATGGCCTTGAGTCTAACCTCAAAGTTTAACCTCATAATACTGACAATTTCTGTCATTTCAGGTCTTTTTTTTTTCTTCTTTTTTTTATTGCTAGATCCACTTCAGGAATTTTGGCCCAGAATATGTAATCAAATATGCACTAAAATACTGATTTTTATTTTTAGATTGAAAACTTGCAAGAACAACTTAGGGATAAAGACAAGCAACTGACCAACCTGAAAGACAGAGTGAAGTCCTTGCAGACGGATTCCAGTAATACAGATACTGCACTGGCGACGCTAGAGGAAGCTCTGTCAGAGAAGGTGAGCATGCACTCAAAAACTGGGGAATCAGGATGTGGGGAAACAGAGTTGGGGAAAGTTAATCCAAATGCATTTAAATGTGCCTGCTTTTCTTCTTTTGCTAACACTACCTTTAGTCCCAGCTGGTCCTTGTTCTCCCCACACAAGCCCTCTTCAGTGGACTTGGCACACTACAGCCAGGGGCATTTTCTGAAATGCAAATCTGATTACATCACCCTTGGCTGTCCTTAAAAACCTTCACTAGCTTGCCGTTGCTCTTATGGTGACATAAATTGAAATCCTCTACCTGGCCTCCAGGGTCCTGTCTCCCATCTGATCTGTAAAGCCCCCACACTGTGTGCCTGCTCCCTCCCTCATTCTTTCTTTCATTTCCAGCCTCATCCGCCATCTCTCTTTTTCCAGGTTCTCTGTGCTCTACTTATGTGGGGCTTCCAGATTTTCAAGTGTACCATACTCCTTCCTGCCTCAGACTCTTTGTAGATGCTATTCCCCAGCTGAGGATATTCCTCACTCTCTGCAAATTTAATTCCTCCTCTTCTGAGAGGTCAGCTTCATGAGAAGTTGTATTGTGCAGTAGTCAAGAATGTGCACTTTGGAGCTAGACTGCCTGGGATCAAATCCTAGGTCTGATACTTTCTACTGTGGACAAATTACTTAACCTCTCAGTTTCTTCATTTGTAAAAGGGGGTAATAATAGCAACCTTAGTGGATTATGTTGAGGAGAAAATGCAGGAAAATATGGAATGTGTTTAGAATAGGAGATATAACGTTATCACTATTATTATTATTTTATCATTTCCTTAGGGACACCTTCTAGGTATCCCCATTATGTCTCAAGAACACCATAAACTCCCCAGAGCTCATGCCACATTCTTAATTATATATTTATCTGTTTTTAATTTCTCTTCTCTGCTAGACTCCAAACCCAAGAAACATATCCTATGTGTGTGTTACCTTTCCATTCCCTGTGCCCAGCATAACCTGCATCGGGGATGCTCACTCAGTAGTGGATACTGGTTGAGTGAGCTGCCGCCATGCGACAAGTCCTCTTTTGAGCCCTGGGATGCAGCAGAGAAGAAAATAGGTGAAAATCCTGACTCTAACAGAGTTTAGACTGTAGTGGAGGTGATGGGGAGACAGATAATAAACAAGTGACATACCTAGGATTTCAGAGGGTAATATTTTCTATAAAAGAAAAGAAGGCAGGGAGGGGTACAGGGACTGCTGGAGTAGAATGGCCAGGTAGGAGCTTGCTGAGAAGGTGACATTTAAGGAAACACTTGAAAGTGAGTGGTGAGCCAGGAGCCCTTGTGGAGGGAGAATGTCCTGGCAGAGGGAAGAGCAAGTACAAGGGTGTGGGGGAGAGGAAGGGCAGCAGATTTCACAGGCCCTTATGAGACAAGATTTTTAAAAATTGTCTTTTACTTTGAAGGGGATGGGATGCCATCCTGAGGGTTTCCTTCTGACTTACATTTAAAGGGATTAATTTGAATAAAAGAATGAATGAATGAATAAAATCCTTTAGGCAAATAGCTCATTCTGATGTTTACTTACTTTTAAAATGATTTCTAGTCCATTTCATTCTGGCTAAATGAGTTCATTCATTCTCTGGGCACCTATCGTAGGTATCAGACCCTGGAGTTGAGTTTGCATATGCTCTCTCCTCTCCTCCAACACTTCCTGAATGTAAGAGCCAGTGCAGGCACAGTTCTCTAGGAATCCTCAGGAGGGACGGCTTGTTTGTTGGTTGAACATGGACTGTGCTGGCACAGTTTTTAGGCCCATGTTATTGGCATTATTCTCAAATTTAGCTTGAAACCAAGAAAAGAAATGTTAACTTTTAAAGTGTAGGAGTAGATTTTATTATGTTCTTTTTCTTTGTCTTTCTCATCCTTTTTGATTCTGCAGCACTTTGCAGGATTTGTCCATACATGCATAGGATGTTGTGGGGGTTTTCCTCTGGGATGCCCTACTAGAGTAGTAGATTATCTCCTATATTCCCTGTTATCACAGCCTGTAAACTCTGGGGTATTGAAGTAATTGGAAGGAGACCTAGGGGCCAGTCCCACCTATGCCACTAATTAACTGGAGAGCCATTAATTAACTGAGTGAGCCTGTCAAGTAATTTTCTCTCTCAGGGCCTCAAATTTCCCATATGATGAATGGGGGAATTAGATTAAATACCCATGGGTTTCCTAAGCCAGTGTATCCTAAAGAAGGCTTCTCTTCTGTTACTACAGAATTACCAGGAAGTCTCTGTTGAAAGTCTCTATTATTAGGCCCCATCTCTACCTACCAAATCAGAACCTCATAGGGCCTAGGAATCTGCACTTTAGCAAGTTCCCCAGGTCATCATGATGTAAACTGTAGTCTGAGAACCGAGGCTCTATGATAAAAGCCTGAAAGCTACAAAAAGATGGGTAAGCATATTTTTGGAGTTAAATTAAAAAGTTATTTAAAAAATAAAAGAAAAAAAATGAAGCTACAAAAAGACCCATGAGTCTAGAGCTAGTCTTCATGGTCCTATTAAAAATTGTAAGATTTAAATGTAAAACCCAGAACTATAAAAACTCTAGAAGAAAATCTAGGCAATACCGTTCAGGACATAGGTATAGGCAAATATTTCATGATGAAAATGTCAAAAGCAATTGCAACAAAAGCAAAAATTGACAACTAGGATCTAATTAGACTCAAGAGCTTTTGCACAGCAAAAGAAACTATCATCAGAGTGAACAGATAACCTACAGAATGGGAGAAAAATTTTTGCAATCTATCCATCTGACAAAGGTCTAATATCCAGAATCTGCAGAGAACTTAAACAAGTTTACCAGAAACAAACAACCCCATTAAAAAGTGGTCAAAAGACATGAACAGAAACTTCTCAAAAGAAGATATTTATGCAGCCAACAAACATGTGAAAAAGAGCTCAACATCACTGATCATTAGAGAAATGAAAATCAAAACCACAGTGAGACACCATCTCACACCAGTCATAATAGCAATTATCAAAAAGTCAAGAAACAACAGATGCTGGCGAGGCTGGGGAGAAAAAGGAATGCTTTTACGCTGTTGGTGGGAATCTAAATTAGTTCAACTATTGTGAAAGACAATGTGGCAATTCCTCAAAGACCTAGAACAATAAAGAACATTACTGGGTATATACCCAAAGGAATATAAATCATTCTATTATAAAGATACATGCGTGTGTTATGTTCATTGCAGTACTATTCACAATAGCAAAAACATGGAACAAACCCAAATGTCCATCAATGATAGACTGAATAAAGAAAATGTGGTACATATATATCATGGTATATTATGCAGCCATGAAAAGGAATGAGATCATGTTATTTGCAGGGACATGGATGGAGCTGGAAGCCATTAACCTCAGCAAACTAATGCAGGAACAGAAAACCAAACACTGCCTGTTCTCACTTATAAGTAGGAGCTGAACAATGCGAACACAGGGACACAGGAAAGGGAACAACACACACTGGGGCCTGTTGGGAGGGGTGGGAGGGAGAGAGAGTGTTAGGAAAAATAGCTAATGCATGCTGGGCTTAATAGCTAGGTTATGGGTTGATAGGTGCAGCAAACCACTATTACACACATTTACCTATGTAACAAGCCTACACGTCATGCACACCTATCCCAGAATGTAAATAAAATATAGCAAACAACTAAAATGAGGCTTTTGTAAGAAAAAAATGTAGAGTTTGACATTGAGTTACCTTATTTGACATCATATTTAGTATGTATTCCCAAATTAATTTTGCTCAAAAAATCCATGGAGGAGAAACAGTTGCTGGTTGATAAAGTTATAAATCCTGTAACAATTTAAAACATTGAAAGATTATAACTTCAGGATTAAAGTATAAGAATTATAAGGTTTTACTTGAAAACTTACAAGAATATTTAATAAGATGACTTTTGGGGGAAAGATACTCTCTTTTCATCTTTTAATAATTTATTTCCAGGCCGGGCACGGTGGCTCAAGCCTGTAATCCCAGCACTTTGGGAGGCCGAGACGGGCGGATCACAAGGTCAGGAGATTGAGACCATCCTGGCTAACACGGTGAAACCCCGTCTCTACTAAAATACAAAAAATTAGCTGGGCGAGGTGGCGGGCGCCTGTGCTCCCAGCTACTCGGGAGGCTGAGGCAGGAGAATGGCGTGAACTCGGGAGGCGGGGCTTACAGTGGGCTGAGATCCGGCCACTGCACTCCAGCCTGGGCAACAGAGCCAGACTCCGTCTCAAAAATAATAATAATAATAATAATAATTTATTTCCAGAGCTCTCTGTAGTAGTTTTATTTGTAAAATTGGAATGAGGGGATGTTTGTTCAAAAACTATTAATGCTTATGTGTTCATTAGCATATTTTGGGTTGTATGATATCATCCCATTTCTGCCTCTTGATTTCTTTCTTAAAAATCACAGAAGTAAACATATACCATATAATTTTTCGTGTCATGAATTCTTGGCAGGATTTTATTATTTTTTTCTGGACCTTATTAAGATTTGATTTATTCTAGCTTAAATCCCAAAGTAATTCCCAAATCTGAAACTACTCCCTTTATTTAAGTACTTCCTTTGAGACTGAGGGGGTGTCTGGGAAGGAATCTGAGGTCTGTGGGAGCCTGGCCCCCTTGGACTGTCTTCACTGCTTAATAGTTGCATCACCTGGGCAAGCCTCTTCTCTCAGGGTCTCAGTACCTCATCTTCAAAATACACATTTTTGTTAGCTGACCTCTAAGTTTCATGCTGTCCTGGAACTCCCTTGACAATGAATTATTAAGTTTGCCAATCTGCAATCTCAGGCTCATGGCATCTGAATTGGACCATAGATAAGGAGTTGAGAACTTAGATGATTAGAAGGGCCAGGGAGGGAACAAAAATGAGGGATGTGGCTTTGCTGAAGTGTAGTAGGGACTACTGGTGACTGTGGTAAGCTGCAGGTCCCTGGTCTATTTCAAAACATTCAAGTTCAGATTTTTAAAAATTATGATGCTCAAGTCAAACAAAAGAGCTCTGCATACCGGCTTTGTGAGCTATTTATTTCCAAATTCTGTTTGCATCTGTTTTTTAACTTTTCATAGCAATGAAGAATAAAAGCAAACATAGAGCAATGGATGTGGAGGGAATTTTTTAAAGGTGCCAAAATCAGAATGCCTAGTGTATTTGAAAAGTACAGATAAAACCATTGAATAGGAACTGGCAAGGTTCTCTATCTTAGATCAAAGAATAGAAGATTTATTTTTAGTATTCCAGTATGCATCAAACCTTTGTGTGTATCCAAATAATCTTATCATCTAGGAGGTTTCTTAAAATACAGTTTCCTGGGTCCTATTTCCTAGAGATTCTGATTCAGCTGCTCTGCTGTGGAGCCCAGGAACCTCTGATTTGTAAACATACTGAAGGGTTCTGATGCAAGTGGTCAGAAGGCTACACTTTGAGAAACACTAAGTCTATGCTCTTCCATTTTAAGATGGGAAATGGGTTCAATGAGGTGAAATGACTTGCCCGGAAATAAAAATATTGACATGTACAGCATCATCCCCCATTTCTGGGCCTAGGAAGACATCGCTAATTAATCATGGCACATGCTAACTTCTCAACCCACTGCTCCTGGAAGCTGTTTCCACCCTGTCTAAGCTGGTCGTTGGTTGAGACTTTGCTGCCTCCTCTGGACTATACCAAGGCCACCTAGCTCACAGGTGATAGAATAAGACTAAAACTCAAAGATCTTTGTGCTTTTGGCAACATCACAATCTCCTTTAAGTGGGGTTGTGCTCACAAGTCCGATTTTTATCCACATTTAATTGCACAGATCCCTCTGTAACAAGGCATGCTGTGAAACAAAATGATTAATAAAAACTCATGGATTTTTAAGTACATTTAATTATTCGCTGTCTTTTGGCTGATGAAAAGAATCCATCAGGCAGTATTCACCATTTCCCCTGGATTATGGCATCCTAGGGAGTATGTTATTCCTTTTAATTTCCAGGAACTTATTCAACTATTAACAGAGTGCAAAGAATAATGCCTCTCCGTGAGTTAAGATTGAATATGACTTGGTTCTAGGATTGACACACAGAAGCTCAAGAGACGGAACCCACTGTATTTCTAAAGCTGGTCTCGCCAAGCCTTGCTGTAGCCACATAGCAGATAAGCAGTGGAGAAAGCCAGATAGTGGAGCTGGAGGCTGCTGTAATTTAGTTCCCACCCTGTGATAAAGCACAAATAGATTAAACCTGTGCAGAGCCAGATGAGTGCACAAAGAATGCTTGCCAATGCAAATAAGACTAAAACAAGAACACATTGTTGGAATTTCTGCAAGTTAGTTGTTAATCAAGTACATCATGGCATATTAGGACCTTTTAACACATGTTTTTGACATCTGGCCCTGCGCGGCTGACAGTTAAATTGGTTTTGTGATTGACGGAGAAATATTTTGTAGTATTGAATCATCAATAACACTTAAAAACATTATAGTGCTTGTTGATTTTTTTTGTCATCAATGCCCAGTCAATAGTACAAGTGCTTAGAGCAAATCGACCTACTTTCCAAACGATTCTGACACCTTCTGGCTGTTAACATGCCTGCTTAATTTTATTACCTTTTCTTTGAAGCCAAGATGATCCCTCATTTGAGTTCTCCTTCTTTCCTTCAGCTCTTTTAATTGCTTGTTGTATGCCAGATGATTCGCCCAGCTGTGGGTCAAAAAGACTCAAAGGATTTTAGTGCTGCCCTCTTGAAAGTGGGGCTGGGAGGATGATCATGCGATGAAACCATGTGAAGGCTGCTGAGTGGGAATAAGTGCCACGTGGTCCAGCCAGAGGGATTCCTGGGAAGGTTTCCAAATAGTGAGGCGACAGGTCATTTTGGAGCTTTAGAAATGTCACTCCAACAGCCATGTAGTGGAAGTGATGGGACGGAGAAGTGACTGGGTAATTGGTTGTAGTGTAGACAAAAGGCAGCAAAGGCTCAGTTGCTGAAATCATTGAAAACTCTTGAGAGACTGACCACGTACTGTGGCCATTTCCTTCTCTTGTGGATCACATAGTCATCCACTCACCATTGTCACGGGTAGGTAAACTAGGTCTGGGATCAAGAAGAAACAAATATAGGCAATTAATTGATTCATTTATTATATTTCTGCCTCCTCTATTATAATAATATATTTCATTTAAAGTGTTTTTAAGTAATTGGAAAACAGTAATGGTACCTCCTCCGCCGAAAGCATTAGATACATAAATTATTGTCAGTGGGGTAGAACAGTTACTTCCTCAGGGGATTTTAAATCATAGGAGAAGTGTTCAAACTAACTTCCCTCTGCATTAAATACTATTTTACAGTTGTCTTATTTATCAGTCATTGTCTTGTGCTATGCAATTATTATAAGAATATAAAAGATAATACCAGGATCTTTGGCCACAGTTGTTGCACCAGTATTTTTTAACATGACCATTCGAGAGGAAGTTTAGATATGTGTTGGATAATTTCAAACTAATTTCAGAAATCTAACTCAAGCTTTACACAGATGGAATTTTCGTGTGCGTGTGTGTGTGTGTGTGTGTGTGTGTGTGTGTGTGTGTAAGTTTCTTACTTTGATATCAGGCAGGTTCCCTATTTTTGGAAAAGAAGTCTACAAAGCAGTGTTTTCATTTCAGTGTGAAAGTCAAAGGCAGACCTCCCTGAATGGCTCCAGGTGTATGTTTGTGGCAGTGTGGTCTCATGGATGTGGCTGACAGTCCGAGAGCCCAGGATGTGGGAGGCCTTCTGTTTATGACCTGGGCCACCTTGCGTCTCGAAGCTCTGGGTTTCCTCACCTCTACACTGTCACTAAGAGCACTGGATCTGCCCTTACACTTGTGATGAGGACTGATGAGGAGAGCGCATCACAGTGCCTAGCATGTAGTAAGCCCTCAATAAAATAAAGCTACTGCTGAACCTTGTTCAAACTCAGCCAGTGTTTTGGAGTCTCTACTGACTATCAAGAAACCATTGACAAAACAGAGAAGTAAACATCCTCAGACACACTGGAAAATCACATACACATTGGGCTGATTCTTTGTCTGAAGTTCTCACAATGAGTCCCAGCTCTAAGTCCTGGAGGGTTTGGGTCCTGCCCCACTTCATTCCCATCCAGCCAGAGAACAGTCTTCAGAAACCAATGAAGGCTCTTGGATGTCAAATGAAGAGGCTAAGCAAAGAGGGCTGAGCCAAGAGGCATGTTCTGCTTCTCCTTTCCTGTGCGAGGCTGTGTCAGGTCTGGAGTCTTGGTGTCTGAAGCTCCCTCTTCTAGAGCTGCTCTAGAAATTTGCTGGATACTACCATGAACCAAGAGCAGCCACAGAACTTGAACATTAAGTTCCTTTGCAGCCCTGTGATGTTAACCTTTATTAACAAGTCAAAAGCTGTATTGGTTGTCCTTCCCAAGTGCTGTTACGCACAGCCTATCCCCATGAATCCGATTTTGAGTTTCTTGTGTGTGTTGATTCCTGTAGAGCATTTCTTGGATGTACTGCCTCTTGTTTTCTTTTGCAGTATGCTTTGGCATATACACTGATGGGTTCTCACCTCTTCTTTTTTGTTAATTGCCTTACAGGAGAGAATAATTGAGCGCTTGAAAGAACAGCGAGAAAGAGATGATCGGGAAAGACTAGAAGAGATAGAATCCTTCCGAAAAGAGAACAAAGACCTGAAAGAGAAGGTCAATGCTTTACAGGCTGAACTCACTGAGAAAGAGGTGAGTCTGGAAAAACAAATGAACCACATTGATAGTCCTCATAAACCCATATTCAGTGCAGCTGCAAGAGACTAGAGAGTTAGTTGGAGGCACTATATGAAGGCTTGGGGAATGTGGTAACTTTGCTTTTGTAAAGCTGCCTGAATTTAAAGGAATTTTTTTTTTTTTTGTAACTTCCTTCATCTGTGATGCCCTATGCCTGTCTTCTCTGCTCTGCTAACTATATACAATGTAGCTCCTTGAAACTTTTCTTTATGTCTTACCACATTTGCATGGCTTAAAGGATTCTATATTTTTCACAGGCCCACGATCCCTTGCTTGAGATAACAACAGCAGCGATGATTATAATAATAATGTCTCTACTTTATTAGAGTGTCTGCTATGTACTATTCCTTGTGTCGAGTGCTTTACATTCATTTGTACTTTTCAAAGGGAACCACCCAATTCCCTCAGGTTAGGAGATGTGGTACCATGCTGGACCCCAAGGTAGAGCTTAAATGTGGCTGCTCTTCTGGTATATTATTTTTACATTATAGTAAATAATTTAGAGCTGTATTTTTTTTATGCCATAGCAAACATGAATACAGAATATGAGTGCTACCTGTATTTTTAAAGTAACATCTTACACTTTAAATAAATTCTTGCTTGGGGCTTATGAAGAGGGTGCTTTGGGCTATTCCTCCATTCTTCAAGCGATTCCTATAACCCTCTGAGTTTTCTTGGGGATAGTTTGGTGGAGAAGTATGAGAAGCAGTAATTACACATTATTTTATTTAATCCTCACAACTCTGAGATATGTGGAGATTGCCTGCAATTGGCCCCTTTACACTTACTTTTGTCTGCTGTAACTGTCCATCTTCTTTAGAGCTGTCATAGACCTTTCACCCTGCAGGACTGTACCGCAGCACAGTTGTCTATCTCCCAGCTCCGCAGTATTTCCTCACTCATGGGGTACTGATAATTCCACACAAATTAAAGTCCTGAATAAATTAGGGATGTAGATGAAGAAGGAAAAGAATGGATGAGTAAGAGGAGTTTCGAGGAAACCCAGAAATAAAATCTGTATTTCCTAAAATTTAAACCTACTTATTTTTTAGAAAGGAGCTTATTTCTTTGTTACAAAAATAAAGAATGGAGTTCTCTTCCTAGCTTCCACTGCTGCTTCTGAGTTGGAGGATCTGTGATGCCTTAGTTTGTATGTGACAGAAGATAGGAAAGCTTTGATTTTGTTTATAGCATATTCTTCTCCAGTTGCGGGTGTTATTTGTGGGCTTGCACCTGAAAATCAATGTATATATTTCTAATGGAAAGAGATCTTGATGACGTGGTAGAGCATAAGCTGTAAGTGAAAGTAGTTTTGTAAATAATGCCAACATTGTATGACTTTCAGATAGACATTTTGGTAAACATTTGTTGTTTCTGCATGATGTGCTTGGCACTGGGCTGGGTGTGTCAGTCAGGGTTCTGCCAGAAAAACAGAACCACGTTAAACATTTTCTACAGATTAAGAACTTTATCATAAGGAATTGGCTTACACAGTTACGGAGGCTAGGCGAATTCAAAATTCACAGAACAGGCCATCAGCAAAAGCAGACTGGAAGGTCTCAGAAGCTGATGCTGCAATCAATAGGTGGAATTTGTTCTTCCCCAGGGAAACCTGAATTCTGCTCATAGGCCTTTCAATTGATGGGATCAGGCCCAAACAGAATACTGAGGATAATCTCCTTTACTTAAAGTCAACTGATGGTAGATTTTAGTCATATCTACAAAATGCCTTCTATTAGCAACTCCTAGATTAATAACTGGGGCCTAGAGCCTAGCCAAGTTGATTAAAACTGGCTATTGCATCCGGCAATTTAAAATTTATAAAGGAAAACAATATGCAATTGCCGTCAGCAGGGAGCTTATGATTTAATTGGAGTGATGATAGTCTTCACCATGACAAAGTGACTGGATTATAATGTCCTTTCTTATTTCTGTGGGAATTATATAACAAAGGACATTGAAATTGGAATTGTAGACCTGGGTTTGAGACCTATATCTGCCTTTACTAGCTAAGAGACCTTTGACAAGATGCTCAGCTGTTGTAAGCCTCTGTTTCCTGATGTGAAAAATGAGAATGGCTCACCTGTTCCTCAGAGGGTTTTAGAAGCACCTTGCTGGATGATGGTGACTTTTATCATAAAGGTCATTCCAGTGCCAATGAAGCCACCCAGCATAAATTAGTAGCCGACATTGTTTACAGAGAGACCATTGTGTCCTTAGTGTCTTCCTAGGTGATGCAAATGAGTAAGAAGGAAATGCATGGAGTCTGTTTTGGGGTAAAACCTGTACATCTCATTCACATAGTTAGATGTTGCTATTTCTTATTCAATGACAAACATTGCTCTTTTAGGTTGCAAAGTTACGTTCAGTGATATATGCAAGTATTTATTTCTTTAGTTTTTGGAATTCAGACTATATGTGGAACCTGTTGGTTTCTGGACATGCTTAGTGACTGGAACAATTTAGGTAACCCCATGTCTGAGTTGGAAAGATTCATCACGTCTGTCAAATCTAGATTGCAAAGGACGTGAACATAAAGTTTACTCTAAATTTTAAAATAATTTTATGTTTGATTTTCCAGAAGATGTTTGTAAAACCATTGATCGTTTCTCTGTTAAAGAGATGGGATTTGATAAAAACGTAATAGGAGGCTTCTTTTATGTTTGACTTGCTCTTGGGAGCAGAAGCATTAAAGTCAGTATTTTCTTTCATATTTGTCTCAGAGTCTGCATAGTCTGACAGCAATAAATGTAAATGGAAGGTTCAGGGTGTCTGTTTTGCTATGACATGTAAAGACCACCTTGGGACTTACATCATTAGCATGACTTTGAGACATGAAACATGCATTTACTGACCACACCATTTGGTCACATTTGATTCTACGGCAATTAGATCCTACTCATTCTGTAAGCTGGCCAACTTTAATTTCCTGACCAGAGCTGACTATTGTTACCTTAGTAAGATTATATTTACCCTTTCTGTCTACTGCACATTTTATTGCTATGTATAGAATCAATGTGTTCAAATTGAAGGCATTTCTAGTAGAAAGTTCAGTGTTTTACTCACTCACATTCTTTCTCTTTCAGTCTAGTTTAATTGACCTCAAAGAACATGCATCTTCATTAGCCTCTGCAGGACTGAAAAGGGATTCCAAATTAAAGTCTCTAGAAATAGCCATCGAACAAAAGAAAGAGGAATGTAGCAAATTGGAAGCACAGTTAAAAAAGGTAAGTGAAGTCTGAGAAAAAAATCATGCTCATTTAAAAATGAATTTATAAAATGGAACAGGAAGAGACATTTTTAAAAAGAAACAAACCCCTTATCTGTTGCTGTCTGCTGATAAAAGAATTAATTAAATACTCTTAACTTTATTGCTAAGAAGTCTATCAAATCTGTCTGTGAACCTGAAAAATTATCTTAGGTTTCCTATTTAAGAAAAACTTGAAAAATAGATGAAAATAGTAGCAGAAGTTAAAAATATTATAAAAACCAGCCATTACTCTCTGGGCAAATCTCAACTATCAATAAAGAAAAACAGAAATGTTTTCAACAAGTCGCAGAATCCGGAAGCCACATTAGATGTTAATAAACTTTTGCTACTTTCAGATGTAGGTCATTTTTTTTGTATTAGAACTTTGCAAAAGCTTTTCTGACATTGTTAAATTTCTAGAAGTTCACCAAAATTGTCAAGTCCCTGGCATCTCTGTAGAATGACTATTTATATTTGACCAAAATGACCTTACTCTCTAAGAAAGCTTATTGTAGATAGAAGGCTTTGGAAAAGAAATAGGATATTTACATGGTGGCATTAACATGTTTTCTCTGACCCAGACATTTTTGTGGAGTGCATTTCCAGTCATGCATTGTTACTTTGACTTTTTCCCTGTGTTGTTTGGTATGTCTGCACTCATTGTTCACATAAAACTCATAACATTATGAGTTTAAGCATTTTGTTTCCCTTTGACAACTCATAAACTTATTCAAAAGGGATGATAAGAATCTAAACAGTCAAACAAAGTATATAATAAAATTTGACTATGTATAATTCATAGCACACCGGGATGGGGATTTATCGGCTAAAGTTATGAAAATATATGACATGGAGGGTCAAGGATGTGAAGGAATCGCATATCTGTGAAGGAATTACTCTGGATATCTTAAAATGTAATATACTATTTTGTATGATGCAATATATAACTGAAATATTACTATATGGTACTCACTTTACAGAGATTATTAGGAAACTGTCATGAGAAATTTCACACTAAGAAAGTCTACTTGCTAATACAGAAAAAGATAAATACACAGATCAAATCCTTTAATAACAAAACAGCAAGAAAATCTCTATATTGCAAAATCTGTTTCCCAATCCACTCATCATCTCACTTACTTCAAGCAATATTTAGTTAAGCAGAAATCTTGAACAATAAATAGAAGAATTTAAATTGCCCATTTGAGGGTGTTTAAATGGAGAATGACTTGGATGTGATGTATTGGGTATATGACATACATTCCTGATCTATATAAATGTGCTCTACAAAATGTTATCTATGATATGCATATTAAGGGATGAACTTATGAAAAATATTTTTCATTTAAAAAAATTTTGTGATCATAAGGCAGGCTCTAAGCTAGCTTTGTGAGAGAGAGAAATTCACTGGCTCCTTATGACCATCCTCTGCACTATTTTACTTTAGTCACAGTGTGCTGAGTCTTGAAGAAAGATGGCCTCAAATAGACCTGGGCATGAAAGATGTCCTCCACCTACTCTGATGAGCCGTTGTTATGGAGATCAGGGGACCCCATTTATTATTTCTATAGGTACATGTTCGACACCCTCCTTTTTAGTGTAAATCATCTATGGGAATTTGAAATCCACTAGTAATTAAAAGGAAGAGATTCACATACTGATGCTTATAGTTTTCATGTCATGACTTGACTAGTTTAATCAATCAACATTTATGCAATTCAATATAGTTTCTTTCAACATAGCTGTGGTTTGCCCCTGTGATCACTCAGAGTGTGCGGTTTCCTTTGACTCACAGGTAGACACCACATACTGAAATTCACAGACCAAATCCTGTAAACATTTTAGCATTATTCCTGACAGTATTTTAACATTCTACCAAGTCACTAAAATTAAAGTAACAAATATGGTTGTCTTGCTGTAAAGGACCTATTTCATTTATGAAAAGATAACTCATTTCTAAGTATATACATAATCTTTACTTATACTGTCTCCTAAGTGCATAGTGTAGTGAGTTTAAATAAGGTAGTTATAATTTAAATATATTTATGTCTAACCTGCAGATGCTATTTTGTTATTTTTGGCTGTCTAGCATTAACTAAATTCAAAAGTTTAAAATATTTTTTCAGTAGTCTTTAATTTCTGCTAATAAATAGTTCCGTAAAAACCTCAACTACCCATCACCTTAAAAAAATTGAGATCTACATGAAATATTTGAAAATATAAGCCAACAGTATGTGAATATACATATAAACACATCATTTACTCATGGAAAAATAAGCAGCTATAAAAGCTTAAGTGTGTCTGGGCCTCTTTTTAAATAAAAGGGTACGTGACTTGTGAATAAAATGTAAAGGTTTACTAAATGAAAGCTGAAAACATAATAGTTTTATTATGTCATAAATACACCAAAAATTCCCAGTGGAATTTTGCTCAAGGTTTGTGAGTGTCCAGGTATTTTTCCCATAAAATCTACACGATATTGTAGATGTGTGTCATTGAACAGAAACCTTGTCTGCCAGTGGCAATGAAATCCAAACGGTGATTTAAACTTATTTTTGTCTTATAAACAATGCTTGACATTGGTAAAGGGAGTTTTTACATAAAAGTCTGTGGAGAACATTCACACACATAATTACTTTAACCCTTTACTATACTATGTTAATTTAAGATGCCTTCAAATACTTCATGATGACAAATGCTTATAGGCAGAAAAGGAACTCCCTTATACATTCCATCCCACTATTTATAAATGTTCATGTCTGAGGAAGTTTTTACTGATATTAGTGAGGCTGACAAAGTGATACTAACCAAATAATGCATAATTGCAAATTATGAGTGTGCTTTATAATTAAGTGCATTCATCAATCTTAAATAGATACCCAAGAGTTGAGAAGAGACTGATAATTGACGTATGGATCATTTTGTCTTTCAAAAGAGTATTTGAGGTTCAAAATGGGGGAGTAAACTTAGCCTATGTGACTAGAAATCAGTTGAGAAGCAATGGCAATTCAAAATATTATGATTTATGCTTTTTAGTAATTTTTCAATTGATATTATACTTGAGGAGGGAGTTTCTTTAAACCATGATAACATTGTCTTTTACTTCATTCAAGTTGAAGGAAAAAGTAATTGAGGCTCTTAAAAAGTGTGTCTTAGCTTGAAGCAAAGTAATAGTTTCTACAATATTTCACCTTCTACACCTTGACATTGAGCCCCAGATAAATAGTGCAGGTATTTAGAAAATATAACTTGAGAATGCTATTTAAAATAATATTCAGCATATTTAAATCCACAAAAATTTAAATCTTCAACACAAAATAGACAAGAAAATATTATAGATTCGAAAGCACTTGGAACACAATAGAATATCTTTGAAAATTATATTTTCTATTAATCTTGAGACAACAGTAGAAACTGGTAGTAGGCAATAGATAATACTGTATTTTGGTCCTGCTGATTTAAATTTTTTTCTTTTCCCATTTAAGTTAATCCGATAAAGTCTTACTGGTATTTTGCTGTTGCTAACGTGCTGTTTGCTAATCTGTATTTTTCTGAAGATAGACTGAATAGAAAATTCAGGCTTGTGTTAATATAAAAGAAGAGCTATAAATTCAATGATAAGATTTAATTAATCTTTTATTATTACCATCTTTGAAGTTCAGGTAATAAATTGCAGACTTGGCCAAAAGTACTTCTTCTGATTCATTGCTGGAGGCCAGCACTTCATGTATCATCAAAAGTGGACAGCTTTCTTTATTTCATGGGTTATTTAACTCGAGAAAGGGAAAGTAACACAAACCTTAAATTTCTTATTCCAGCTATTCTTTTTTAGGAGCCAAAGTCAACATTTGTATTTCCCTAGAGCATCTCACTTTCACTGTGGAATGTTTAGAAACTGAAATTTCTTCTTTTTTAATGACCAACTCGTCTGTGCGAATGCACTGAATTTGTTGAGCTAATGCTGTTTTTCTGGATCTTTCCTTCTTTCCCTGTCTGTGCCTCAATGCCTCCCCAACTTTGCAATGTAGCAAGCTGAGCAGTTGTTCAATCAGATGTACAACCCAGTAAGTCATTTCTGAAAGTTCCCGCTGTAACATATCAAAGCATGAGGATCCATTGATCACCAGTCACGGTGTGCCATACTGGGGAGGTTTCGAAAGTATTTATGAGTTTCTTCCCCTTTCCGTTCTGTCAAAAGAAATGATCTGTGCTGAGGCCACTGCCATTTCTTATGAATGTGAAATTTAAAAATTAATAACTCAAGAAAATATTGCCAACTCTGATATTACTTCCTTCTTAACCTCAGCCCAAAGACTGTAGAAAAACAGAAGTCAGCTGAAGATCTAGGCTTATGGAACTCTTCCTTAAATCCTTCAAACACAAGCATATCTAGGCTGAAAGGGATAACAACTTTTGTAAAACAGCAAACAATTCAATGTTTTATTCAAGTGATAGAAGTTAAAACAGGTTTATATTTAAAAATAGGGCTATGGTCTTTGAGATTGGTAAATACCTAACATTACTGTGGATTTCGTAACAGTTAAAAGCATGCCATTTGGCTGAGGACAAACCATAATATAGTCTTCTAATAACAGATAGTAACAATTCCTATTATTCCTATTGTAGCTTAATAGAGTACAAAAAAAAAAAAAAAAAAAAAACAAAACCGAAAAAACAGGTAACTAGTAAAAATATTTCTAAAATGATCCAGGTGCCACCACAAATTTTTTTTATCCTAGTGACATGTGTGCATTTATTAATAGATGAAGCAGTTTGTTTTTAACTTATTAAAGAAGAAAAGCTTTTTTGTTCTGTGAACTTAAGTGGCTTACTGGGAAAATTTTTCTTAAAGGTGGCTAGAGTTTATCGTTTGGCAGATGCGATCTGTGCTATCATGCATTTTAATCACCTCCTATGTATAAATCCCCTTATGGAAAAAATGAATAGCATATAGATAAAGTAAACAATTCCACCAACAACTTTTTATTTGTTAAGCCACTGCTTCAGGATACATACAGCTTGAGCTGCAAGATGTTCAGGTGTACTTAGTTAGATTCGGCCTCCACCCTCCATTCTTTACAACACATTTTATTTTTGCAAACAGAATTCCTAAAACCCTACTGGAGCATCTTTGTTAACCTCTTTTTCAAAATGCAGATTTTAGCAGAGAAGCAAAAAATAATCAGTTCAAGTTCTTTTCCCTTAACGTTTGAATATAAGTGCTAATAAGCAGGCTCAAGACAGTGGAGATGTGAAGAAAGACAAATAAGGTTGGAATATCTTCAAGCTCGAAAACTCACTCTGGGAAAAATGAGTGTTTAAAAAATGTTGTTTAAAAAATGAGCGAAATAATTCCACCGCAGTTGTTTCATACTTACTAGTTAGGAACAGGAAGAAAACCAAAGAATGTCATGTTTTGGGTGTGTGCAGGACAGATGGGGAGAACCTTGTTTCTACAGCAGCAAAAATATAGCAGGACCGTGCTAGGAGTTCACTCTCCCTGTCAGGATAGGGAGGACCAAAGAAATAACTGTTAGTTAGCTTTTAGACCATTTCTAGAAATATCAGTGACATGGCATCATCAACTTTTACTTCACTTCACCCCAGTGGTGCATCTCTAATATGCCAGTGTGAACTTTTCAGTCTTTTCAGTGACTAATTCAAAAGTCATTGACTGACTTTTCTCCTCAAGTTAATTAAACTAACCCATTGGTTTGGCATCCCGGGAATATAGCCAAACTCTCATTATTTTAACTCCCCCGTCTCAGTGTCAAATTCTTTTTTGGACTGATAGGGATGCAGCATGATGGATTTTCTACCCTTAATTGTCTTTTAAAAATGACTATGTTTTTCTTAGTTATAAAAATAATATATGGTCACAGTTGAGAATTTGCAAACATATGGAAGGCTATAGAGGAAAATTAAAAAATAGCAGGACATCTCACAGCACAGAAATAATTGCTGGAACATTTGGATTGTTCTCCACCTAGACACATTTTTGTTGTTGCTGTTCTTTTTCTCTTTTTCTTTTCTTCTTTCCTCTCTCCTCTTGCCTTCCCCTTCCCTTTACTCCTTCTTTCCTTCTCTCTCTCGTGTTCCTTTTTCTTTTTCTTATCTAACACTCTACTTCAAAGTGTTTATTTAGGTTTATATATATTTTTTTACATTATTAGAATTTTCTCATATAATGAACTATTCCTCCAAAATACTATTTTAATGTTTGTATACTATTCTACTCTATTTGCTTTTTCCCCTAATGTTGGTAATTTCTTCCCCCAACATCTTTTTTTTTTTTTTTTTAACTTAAGACGAGGTCTCACTATGTTGCCCAGACTGGTCTCAAACTCCTGGGCTCAAGGGATCCTCCTGCCTCAGCCTCTGGAGTTGCTGAGACTACAAACATGTGCCACTGTGCCTGCCTCCTTCCTGCGCCAGTGATTTGAAAAGATCCCAATAGTTCCTACTATGTTGAGTTTCCGAGGAATTCTGCCAAAGCATGCTTCTTCCAGCACTGATTAAAGATGGCCTTTCTGCCGCACCCTGGCCAACATTGAGAATTGTCATTGTACATAACTTTGACACATGCTTAGGTGGAAAATTTTTTCCTTTTTAACTTTTCTTTCTTTAATTACTACTGAAGTTGAGGTTTTTCAGTACATTTATTAGCTTTTTGTGTTTTTTCTTATGTAAACAGTTTAAATCAGTTGAGCACTTGCTTTTGAGCTTACTGTTTTTTTCATTAGTTTATATGAGTTATTCTGTGTTTTATATAGAATTTTTGCCAGATTTGTGACAGTTTTATTTAGCTTAAATTTTTTTTATGTATATAGAGAACAGTTTTTAGGTTATTGACCTGCACTTTTTTTTAGACTTTCCTCACTGCCTTTATTCTGGAAAGTATTCTCTGATTTCACTTACCTATATTTAAAATGTTTTAATGTTACTTTTTATATCAAGTTAAGCCCTTTATCCATCTTTAGTTTATTTTTATTTATGTTGAGAGGTGAGGTTCTAATTATATTTTTCTAAGTTATCAACTGATTATCCAGCACCATGTATCAAACAGTTCTTTGTCCACTGATCTTGTTACTGTTTTATTGAACATGAAGTTCTCATTTGGGTGAATGTCTTAGTTTCTAAGCATCTGTTCAGTTTTATCGATGTCTCTAATTTATTGGGTCAACATTTTAACTATTGTGTCTTTATTATATTTTTAAATATCTAGTAAAACAAATTACACCTTAATTCTTTCTGCTTTTCATTTTGTCTTATTTTGTTTGAAGTTTTTAGCCTTTAATTGTCTATCATTCCAAGTAAATTTTAGGATCACTTTGTCAATTAAAATGCAAAATTGTTGATTTTAATTATATTTAATCTATAAAATAATTTTAGAATTATTGATATGTTCCCAATATTATTTTTTTCCATTCATAAACATGATCCAACTTGTATTTATTCCAGTGATTTTTTTACAGTGAAATTTTAATATTTTCCTGTTACAGATCCATGATATTTCTTCTTAAAGATAGTCTTAAGCATATCTATATATATTTAATTTTTAGGTTGCTATTGTGAATGATATATTTATTATTTTATTTTCTAATCAGTTATTGATAGCTAGGAAATTTCTTTTATTCTTGTATGTTTATTTTCTATATGGCCACCTAACAAATTTTTGGTGAATTATAGTATAGTTGTTTTTTGTTAAATAAGATAATTTTATAGTCAATTCTATGTCTGACAGTCTACACTACATTAGAGTGAACAAGGATTAAACTTCTAAGTGCTCCTGCAAGTATTATTATTTCTAGAGTAGAAAGGAACCTTTTACTTTTTATCTCCTTTTACTTTAGTCACTCTATTGCACAAAGTGATATCTAATGACATTTCTTAGGAACCTAAAATTTTGCCTTGATATCATTATTTTTCTTATAACCTTTCTGCAGCTTAACTATCATTCTACTCCTGGAGTTTTGTCTTATTATTGTAAACACTGTGCAGGTTATCTTCAGTTCTTTTTCTTCCCTTGATTCTTAATTCTAAACAAATAATATGTGTTTCATCAGTCTCAAATACCTTCTTTGCTGTAGCCCTTGTGGTCATTTTAGGCAGAGATGGTATCAGGAGTCTTTCAAAAAATTTTAATAAATCTCCAGACCTTCTGGGTCCCTCAATTTAGTGCTTCATAGAATACCCTTGTTGGTACAAGGCAAATGACTGATTTGTAGGCACTGGGCACAACCTTGCTGTTGGCCAGGGCACATTTGAGACACCTCTGATGTTCCCCACCATTGGGGCCCCCAATCCCTAGTAGTTATCCATTTGAAATCCTATCTCTTCTCAATACATATTTAGCAGGGTTCACATTTTACATAAGTGTTTACAAAAAACATAACAAAAGCCAAAAAGCAGGTATTTTTCATTCCAGAGAGATAGAAAAAATTCTTGTTAATGTTCAGTGAGGTCTTCCTGTTTTGTAGGTCATTACAGGACTGTATAATCCCAGGAACATAATGGGCTGAATTATAAATGCTTTCACAGTCATTGTTTGGATATAGCAGTTTCTTTTTATGATTTTTAAAGCCTATTTCTGAAAAGTATTTGATTCACTCTTAAACCAGTTATCTCCCAGCACAGTGGAAAGTTGCAACTATTTAAGAGAGAATTCCAGGCATGCACATAGCATGTGTAAACACATGCATACATACAAACACACACCCTATAATTGATCCATGCTTTCAGTGTCTAAAAAACTCAACTAATATTTGCAATAACACTCAACATTTGAAGCCACATGCTTTGTTTGAGGACATCCAGATAATTACCTCAGTTCTCCACATTGCTAATTTTAGGAAATCCCATAATTAAAAAGGTTTACATTAATAATTACAGTTTTGTTTGGGGAATCTTTAAAAGTATTAAGCATACAGTTGTTCTTTTGTGTGTGTGTGTGTGTGAGAGAGAGAGAGAGACACAAGAATTATTTTGAATATTTATTTGTATTTATTTATACATACCCTATTTGTTCCATCTATGAAAAGAAGTTTTTTTGGTATGGTTGTTTTAATATGCAAAGTTTTGAATATTCTGAATGCAGTTAGCTTGAATTGTGAGTGAATAATTTCCTTTAGAACTAAGATATATAGGGGCTGGGTGTGGTGGCTCGTGCCTGTAATCCTAGCACTTTGGGAGGTCAGGGCTGGAGGATCACTTGAGCTTGGGAGTTGGAGACCAGGCTGGGCAACATAGCAAACCCCATCTCTACCAAAAAAAAAAAAAAAAAAAAAAAAAAAACCCACTAAGATGTATAACATTTCAAAATATATCATTATTAGTTTCCAAATGTATTATTTAGGCTCAGCTATGATGCCCGGTATCGATTCATTGTATTTTAAATGAAACTTAATTTTCTAAATTAGGAACCGAAAGTTTTGCCTTGATATTGTTATTTTTCTTATAACCGTTCTGCAGCTTAACTATCATTCTACTCCTGGAGTTTTGTCTTATTATTATAAACACTGTGCAGGTTATCTTCAGTTGTGTTCTTTTTCTTCCCTTGGTTCTTAATTCTAAACAATAATATGTGTGTTTCATCAGTCTATAATAGAGTTATATCAATCAGTCTATTATAGAGGTTCTTAATTCTAAACAATAATATGTGTGTTTCATCAGTCTATAATAGAGTTATATCAATCAGTCTATTATAAAGTTATAATATGTTATATATAACATATATATAATGTATAATATGTTATAACATATAACTCTACAATTACCTTAAAAATTTTCTTTTAAAATGTAATATTTTGTTTATAACTTAGAATTATGAGAAGATTGAAATTTCTTTTGGAAGACTGTAGTCAAATATAATTTTTAAAATAGTTTCTATACCCTGTCCTGCTGTTAAGATATGAAAGGAATATTAAAGCGCTGTCAATGGACATTAAACCACCAACACGCCACAATCGAGAATCATATTTCTACACTGCCTAAATTTAGCAAATTATTGCTAAAACCCAGAAACAGCAGGGAAGAAAAGTCATCAAATACATTGGTTAACATTCTGTTTTTATTTTATGGTCATGAGTAATTATTTGTTTATTTTGAGGGAAATGATTTTTAATTAAAATTGGTAGGGTCTATTTCAAAGGGAACGTGTTATATAATATAATAATTGAAAGTTCCCTGCCTTGTTTCACAGCAAGTTTCTGGACCAAAGTTAATACTTTCCTTTCTAGGGATCTGAAATGATGAACTGCCATTTTATTGGAAATAATCAATGACCAGTCTTTATAAGATTAAATGTAGATAAACTTGTATGATTCTAATACTTGACAACCCCATAGTTTGGCTTTAACCATTTTTGGCTTCTTAACTTCCATTTAGATATAGTATTAATCCGAAGTTTTGCCTTATTTCCTGAAGTAGTTATAAATTCACTAAAATAACTACTAGGTTATTGTAACTATAGGTTAATGTACTGCTCATCCCAAGCCATGGTCAGAGTTCTCTTAATGCCTGATCTAGGCTTTTAAAGTCAGTTCACATCAAAATCCAGAGGCCTACCCACATCAGTGAGGCTCCAGAGTTTGTTTTGATTATTCCCATTTGTGGGGAAATTTCCTTACATATGGAAATACAAGAAACATAATTGGGAGTCCCTCAAAACTTACTGATGTAATATGCAATGCAGACATTTCTGAAATGTCCTTGCCACATTTTTTTGTGTTTCTATAAGATGCTTGAAAGTTGCTCTAAATGTTTTAAGACATATTTTTGAGCAGAATCAGATACCTGGATTTGCCTTTAAACTGACCTGTTTAATCAGTGGAATTAAATCTCTATATTAGTGAAAGAATGCTTATTGATATTCCTTTAGTTTTAATGACTGGTGGATGTCCTTGAAAGTGACGATGAGCTTGCTATATTCATGGTAAATAAGATCTGAAGCCATCAAAAGAAAACTCACACCAATTTATGTTTTTAAGAGGTAAATTCCTGACTAATGACAATAGGAAGACAAAGTTGATGTTCCTTAGAAGTATAGAATGGGCAAGCCCTCCCGGACCTTGTTGGGGAGCTAACTGCAAACCAACAGATTCTTAAGGAAAAATATTACTGTGCATTTTCAATTTATGTCTTGAATTCATTAGAATGCCATGTTAGGAATTTACTGTGATCATGATTTATTCAAATCTATTTTTTTCGCTGTAGTGTCTAAAGTATGTTAGATCCAAGTCTGTTACCTACTTTTGATCTCTGTCAGGAGCTACCAGTCCAGATTAAAGAAAAGGCAAGAATATTGCCTAAATACAAATAAAGTGCTTATTTCATTCCATTTTTGGGGGAAGCTCAGGACTCATAATTTTGAAGGAAGCATTGGCTTTAAAAAGCTCAATTTCCTCCACTATTTTATTTAGTATAGAATCATTCATGTCTGTAGATCGTGGTAGAACACATTCATGCTGGTTACTAGTTAAAAATTTCAGCCCATCCTCTGAAAAGCTGTGACTCAGGCTGAATAGAGCTGGTTATATACAATATGTGTTGTAAATCCTTTAGAGGCTTTTGCCTCCAATACCTAAGCTTAGTTGGGGACTCACCAGCCTTCCCAGTCATGTGAAACTCTCTTTCATTGAGTCTTTACATGGACCCTAGTAATGATCCAAGAAGCAGCTGTTTCCCTGTCATCTTTATATGACTTTTCCTTAAAGATTTCTATTGATTTAAAAACATTTTAAATGATATTTTAGTAGCCCTTCCAAGAATTCTGGCACCAAGATTGAAAGTGGCTTGACATAAGTTCTTTTGCCTGGAAATCAGTAGATACTGATATAGAGATAGAGAGATTTAATTCACAGGTATTCTTGAGGTTGTCTATTCTTTTTATTGATTGATTGATTGATTGAGATGGAGTCTCGCTCTGTCGCCAGGCTGGAGTATAGTGGCGTGATCTTGGCTCACTGCAACCTCCGCCTCCCGAGTTCAAGCAATTCTCCTGCCTCAGCCTCCCAGATAGCTGGGACTACAGGCGCATGCCTCAGTGCTTAGCTAATTTTTGTATTTTTAGTAGAGATAGGGTTTTACCATGTTGGCCAGGATGGTCTCGATCTCTTGACTTCATGATCCACCCACCTTGGCCTCCCAAAGTGCTGGGATTACAGGCGTGAGCCACTGCACCTGGCTGAGGTTGTCTATTTATTTTAAAAGTCTCATTAGCACTTGAAGTGTGATCTATTAATAATAGATACTGGGCCAGCTGTAAACTTGGCTCTGGTCTTCATTCTAATAACATGACCTAACTTCAGCATATGATATCAGCAGTAGTGCAGTCTAGATTAAGGCACTTGTTTTTACTAGGCTTTCTGTGCCTCTAAACATCCCATGAGTCCTTTCACCATACTTATTTACTTGTTTGAAAAGACTATGAACTCATCTGATTTCACCCAATGTTGAAAAGTGGCCTTGGATAATCCTCTTTTCTTCATGGAGCTAAAATAAGGAATATGTGTACATACCTATCACTAGCAGACTATGCTGTCTCTATAAACCTATCAGGGAGGCTTTTTATTTTTTTATTTTTTTTTCATAAGGAGTATGTAGTATCTTGTCAATGAAAACCAAATAAATCAAGCTATATTTCTGGGATGCATATTATGAAATAATAATTATAATAAAAACAAAAGTGAATAATATCTTCCCCCATGTTTGTCATTTTGTAGTTTTCACGGTTTTTAGGCTAATGAATTTGCCTAATCTTATGTAAATATAAGATGCAGGACTGGATTTAGAATCTTGATCTTGCAACTAGTAATCCGGTACCCACTTATTAAAAAGGGACAAATAATAATAACAATAAGAACAACAACTAAAATAAGCCACAGCAGCTAACTGCTAACTATTTGTGAACTTTTGAAAATCAGCATCAGGAAAGGAATTTTAACTCTCATAAGAAACAGGCAATCAAAATATATTTATTCATTTGTTTTGAGTGCTTCCAGCTGCTTGTTACTCAGTTCATTAATTCTTTTTAAAAAATCTTAATAGCATTGGTTGGATAGTTCAAGAAATGTCATGAAAAGGTTTTTAACTGCTGTAAAAGAATGGTAATGCAGTTTAAAAGTGAAAGAGAGGTTAACACGAAGTTTTTTTTTTCTTTAGCTATTTAAAAGCTGTATATTTTAAATGCTTTTCTATAACAAAAGTAATGATTCATATTATCACAAATAGAAACAGGTATATGGAGTAGTTACTTTCTTTTAAAATAGGATTTCTGCTCTACATTTTTAAAGTGGAGATTAGGAAATTTAAATATTCATTACTTAAGCTTAAAAGGAAATTATTAGATAAATATACTCCTAAAGGTATATTAGTTCAGGATTCTCTTTCAGATTATTTTAATTATACTGAAAAAGTTTAATAATCTATTATAATGAAACACAGAGTGCATAGTAAATAAATGAAAATAAATGTTTTCTGAAAAATGTTGGTAAAAGGGAATAAACCAGTATCTGATAGTGTGTTGAATTGACACATTTTTCTCAAGTTTTTTTTTTGTATAGTTGAGTTTATTTCTTAAGTAAGGAAATCTTAGATTTAAGAACATGAAAGCAACTTTTTCCCCTTTATCCTCATGCTTAAATAATATGTTACATGCAAAAATATTATTTCTAAAATGATTATTTTGTCATATGAAATTTATTTTATTTATACTAATTTTTGAATTTTTTTTCTACTAAATCATTGCAAAGACTGTCAAACCTTCTAACCGTAGTATTAGTATTAATTTTTCTAACCATGCATGATTCATTCAATCCCACAGTAGCTGTAGCTTGCTTGCCTTGTTTTTTCCCTGAAATTTTCAAAAAAGTATATTAAAACACAATAAATATCTGCTCCATGTAGCAAGACAGCAGAATAACTTAAGTCCTTATAAATTGTTAACATTTGATTATGTCACCAGTGGATTTTGAAGATACATACATATATGACTTATCTGAACTTTCTATGTTGAATGTGCACTGTTGTTAAACTACTTGTTTTTTCCCTGCCTGCTCTTTGAAGAAGTCAATTAGGAATAATGGGAAACAAGGGGTAGGCAAAACATTGCAGTGCAGTGTTATTTCTATCTGTCTGGGAATATTTCAGCCAAAAGTTTATTTTGGGAAAAAAAAAAAAGCTGTAACGCACTCTCTCACACACAAACCCACAAATACTTTGGCTGCAAATTATTCTGCAATGTTGTTGCTGTGTTGTTGCCTGTCTTTTCTTGTGTGTGAAGCTGCCACCCACCCATGCATGTATTTGCAGATTCTCGTCTGTGTATTTGTTCATGAATTAGCTCATCCTCCTCCTGGTTTAGGTTAAATTTATTTAAGAGAATGAGAATTTATGGGTATAACTGTTAGCTGGAAAGCCCTTCCTCACCTCCAAGCCTCATTTCAAACTATATTTCCTGCTGAAATTTCTCAGTGGGATGACATGTTCAATTATTAGTCAATCCGTCTCTTATATGTTATCTGGCTTTACATATGCCCTTGATGGTTCTTGGAAGATAATCTAATATCGTGTTGTTTTGGTGTCTTTGTATTGGAAATGGAAGCATTTTGTATGAATCACCTCCTTAACTGTGAGGAGTTGAATTGTCTTAGGTCTGCGTGTCACATGACCGGGAATAAAGACATCACAGTCTCCAACCCCACTTTTTTGGTGGAAAGAAAAGCTAAAAGTAGCAACATTTAATGGAACAAAATATCAGTAATCAAAGAAACTCCCCTGTGAAACTCTAATATTATTTTAAAACCAACATTGTTCTAAGGTAGCTGAAATGTGTGATTTTTCTATTTTGCCTTTTCACTGACAATATACCCATAAATCTTGGTGGTGATTTTCTTTCCAAAGTTAATTTCTGGGCCATTGTTGACAGCACTATCTATTGCTCTAAATTGTTGTCTTAACTGCATTCTTTACAAATGTAATGTTGAAGGCACATAATATTGAAGATGACTCCAGGATGAACCCTGAGTTTGCAGACCGAATAAAACAGCTAGATAAAGAGGCGTCTTACTACCGCGACGAGTGTGGCAAGGCCCAAGCAGAAGTGGACCGGTTGCTGGAGATCCTCAAGGAGGTGGAGAATGAGAAGAATGACAAGGACAAGAAGATCGCAGAACTGGAGAGGTAAATTTTACAGTCATGTAAATTGTTGACAGTGAGAGAACATGGACTGCGTGGTTGCCCATCTCCGGTTGTGGTGGATTTGGACTGCACGTTCACATTCCAAGTTAGAAACAAGTCATAAATGAGGAATATGGCCTGTGAAAGATGACATTTCTGTGGAATGCTAAGAATGCAATTGGCTTATCTTCTGAGGGATTATATACTTCTTCAGTGTTAAAGAAAATAGTGGTCAACTTTCTTGAGTGATGTCCATGATCTAGCATTTTTTCCAGTGAAGTGTGTAAGAAATTGGGGCTTTGACTACCCAAAACTTCAGTTCTTTTCCATCATAGGTAAATATTTATGGTTTAGTTTTGTCTTGATCAAACAACAACCACCACCACCACCACAACAACCGAAGAATATAGTTGAGAATTCTTCATTCAAGATAGGGGAAGAAGGAAGGAGCTCATATCCTTTGGATGTCTCTTGGCACATCACAACAAATTCATCCTGGAGATTTATCTCTTAAGAGGACCTTTTAAATACATATACTTGAATAGGTCCTGCGTGATAGCAAATTCTGTGTAAAAACAGGGAGTGTTGAATCAGAGTATTTAGATTTTCAGATATACCATATCCATATTGTATTTATGTATAGTATGAATGTGAAAAATAAGCTTGCTATCAATGTTTTTTCCTGTACTTCATGTAAGGAAAAAAAGCTTTCTGAAAAATCTTACATAACTCCATAACCTCTGCAGATTTCTTATTGGTTCAGCAATAAGGCAGAATTTGTCTTTCCCAGATTCAATCCATATGGAAGAGATCACCAAATTTTGAACAAACGTGTGAATGTTAGCCAGCTTTGATCGAGATACTTGTGAAGCCCTAAAGGACTTCAAGACATACACAGAGTAGCTCTCTATCATCTTGTGGAAAGATCGTGGGCTTCAGTGACAGAAAGACCTGGGTTCAAATTTCGCCTCTACTTTTTGCCAGCTGTGCAGGCTGGAGTGCGGTGGCATGGTCACAACTCACTGCAGCTTCAAAGTTCTGGGCTCAAGTGATCCTTCTGCCTCAGCCCCCTGAGTAGCTGAGACTGCTGGTGCATACCACTATACCTGGCTAATGTTAAAAAATGTTTTGTAGAGATCAGTTCTCACTGTGTTACCCAGGCTGGTCTCCAATTCTTGGACTCAAGCAATCATCTGTCCTTAGCCTTTCATGGCCTTGAATCTTGTTAGAAGTGAGTGAACCTCTAACAACCTATTCAAATGAAGCTTTGCAAGCAATTGGTCCCCAGGTAAATCAGAACATGTATATCATTATGAACAAATGCTAAAACAAATAAATTCTCAAGGCCAGATATGGTGGTTCGTGTCTATAATTCCAGCACTTTGGGAGGCCAAGGTGAGAGGATGGCTTGAGCCTAGGAGTTTGAGGCCAGCCTGGTCAACACAGGGAGACCTTGTATCTACAATAATTAGCCAGGAGTGGTAATGTGTGCCTATGGTCCCAGCTACTCAGATGGCTGAGAAAGGAGGATCACTTGAGTCCAGGAGTTCAAGGCTACAGTAAACTATGAGCCACTGCACTCCAGCCTGGGGTCAAGACCCCTCTCTCTAAGAAAAGAAAAAAAAATCTCAACTTTGTCTCTGTATTAAACAAATAGGTTAATTTCCAATAAAATTTGAACATTTTTAGGTATAATATTTGGTACATTCAAATTCCAAATCAATTAATATTTCTCTTCATAATTTTAGCATTAGTTTGATGATAATCTGATTTTTATTCAGTGTGACCAATTTTAGCAGTAAGTCAAGGATTTCGTTTTTTCTGAGGTAACTGTCCAAAATAGATCTCTAAAGGGCTTAGTTTTAATTTTAAAATGTGGGGATGTTCTGCTAGTCTGCTAGTTCTTAAAACGCAAGGAGCACTGTGAGTTTAGATGGATCTATTTTGGAACTACATTTTAGAACCAAAATTTTTCTTTAAAACACTGACATGAGATCATAGGAAAGTTATGATCATGTCTCTTTCATTGACTAGGAAACTGAGATCTTGAAAAGTTAAATGACCTTCCTGAGATTGGGCCTATAGTCAGAAAGTTGCAAAACTGTAATGTGGGTTTCCTGATTCCTAATCCACTGCTCTGAGAAGTGGTGAGCTATGTGGAGGATGCCCTAGATAATAATATTAATAATTATAGTAGTTTTATTTGTAATACTAGGGTATGTATATTGTATGTATATTCTGTGCTTCACTGTGTGCCAGGTACTCTGCTAAGCACTTGAGTTGCAATAATATATACCTTTTAGTCTTACCCACAATACAGAAACTATCATTATTCTCATTTTACAGATGAGAAACTATGATTTATACAGATTAAGTAACTTCCTCCAGGTTGCAGAGCTTATAAGAATCAAGTCGGTATTCGAACTCAGGGCTGACAGATGAGCCATTGAGAACAATCCCTTCCACTAATGGGCCAGAAGAAAGAAGCTAGTACAGCAGGACTAAACAGTCATGCAGCCAGCAGAGAGCCTTCCTGAGCCGGCATTGCTGCTGGCCTGCAAGAGATCTACCTCTTTATTAGCATACAGGAGAGAAAGTGATATACTTCGTGTTTAGATGGCATTTTTTCTATACTAAACCAGCCCCCCAGAACTGTAATTGAAAATCAGGACAAGCTATTATAAACATTTACATATAAACAGCTTAATGGTCTAATTGGACAAACAGATCTTAGCTGGACACTATTGCCTTTAAATCATCAAGAATATTCAGATTTTTATTTCTTCAATATGGAATGCATTAAAGCAGCAGTGATTTTACAGGCATTTATCTTTATGCACTTTCTGCACATTTTCTTTATCTCTGCCTTTGTCTCTCCTTAAAGCTGATGCCTCCCAGGCACTGTAATTCATAAAACGTGTGGTGAGACCTGAGTCTGTCCCAGTTCTCTGCCTGCTCGTGTCTCAGATCCAGCAACAGAGCATTGTCTGGGAAATGTCTGAGCTCCAGCCCCAGCCCAGGCCCCTAAGGAGGTGGGGGTGGAGATTCAGAGGGGAAGTTTCTTGGGAAAAAGAGGGCTCAGCCTTGGCCTGCCTTTCTGAAGCATTATCTGCTATGCTACATGTGTATTCTGACAAAAACATCTTCCTCCAGTTGTCAAGCAGCCTTTTTCAAATTGGGTAATATTGTCATTTGCTGGATAAAACTACAAAATTCATACCTCACAATATTGAGAACTAGAGTTCTTAGCAAAGTGACATGTATCTCCATTTTGGAGCCATGGAGAAATGTTTGCAATTAAATTTGTAATTTTGAAAACCAAAAATTGAACTTGAAATAAATTTGCGGTCTCTAGCTTGTAATGTGACCTACCAGAGTGAAAAGACCTCTTTTAAAAGGAGCACATGTTCTAAAATATTCCAGAACTTCAATTGTATGCAACAAAAGGCACAGGGTTAGGAATAACTCAGACAACCTTGACACTGGCCCCCTTCTCTCTCAGAAAGCAGTATGTGTTTACTTTCTATTCTGTTAATCTTCCCATTCCAGATAGCACATGGCTGGCATTTACACAGTGCAATTCCCTCTTAAATTCTATGTGAGTGACGTTTCTCATCAGCCATTAAAGGTTTTGGTTTTTAAAGTGCATGTTGCTCTAGTGTGGTCCCACGTGCAGTTATGCCTGTAAACTCTTGTATGGCCCAGTGGGGAGCTTCTGCCTTGGACTGCAGGCAGTTCAGGGAAATTTGCTACTAGGTGGGTGGTGGGCCTTGAGCAAGGCTCTGAGAGTTGGTCCAAATTCAGCTGAAGTCTTTATTCCATCCCCAGTGTCAGATGTCACGTATATTACACAACCTAGTGGCTAATTAAACCTTAGAGGCAGTGAAATATGTAGTACTTCTGTGTCTGTGCCCATCAAGGTCTCTGAATTTTATTTAGAGTTTCAGAATTAATCCTTTGGTGACTTAGGGGAAAGAGAGAGGTTAATAGAATCTGTCAAGACAGACCTGCTGCCACTGTATTTCTCACATCCCGCCCATGGGAAGGAATCAGTTGGGTGACCTTTCATGTAATTATCTTAAATATGTAAGGGATTTTGTTGGTATTTGTCTAGAGGATGAGAATACCCAAATTGAGCCCTCAATCACATACCTCCCCAATGCGGAGAGGAGGCTGGATCCCTGGGGTTCCACTCATAAGACATAACATCAGAATGGAAAACAGACTTCCACTTAATTATCTGGTTGGAGAAATAATATCACCAGACATTTGGACACTGAGAAATCATTTTAGATGCCTAAAAGAGCCTTATCTAAGTTTGAGGAAGAGAATGTTATTTTTTCTTCTGATTTGCTCAATAATGTACTAACATAATTTCCTTGATGCCTTTCAGAGCTCCATTCAAAACATAAACTTAAGTGTTATTATTATTTTTTAATTATGATAATATGTTTTAGAAGTTTCATGGTACATGGAAAAAACTTGATGCCAGTTTTATTTGTTTTGATATCAATGTGTCTTGCCGGGTAATTTTCACTTACATTTGTTAATGTATTTGAAAGAATTTCTTGAAGACAAGGGCAGATGGTTATACGCCATTCCTAGCAACTTTTTGGGGAAGGTCATGGACATCACAGACACCTTTGAGAGTTTGATGAAAACTAGGAGCCCTTGAAAGAGGCAACTACTTCTGAAATGTGTGCTTGCTATTTCAGTTTAAGATTTCCTAAGGTTTGGCCACAGACCTTGATTTAATTACCTTTGATCCAGAAGGATTTGAAATGGCAGCTGGGGCCAGTGTTGCCAAAGTCCTCACAGTGATCGTGTCCTGACAAAACTCTCATTTTCGATCAGTTGCGCATTTATGATCACAAAACACTCGGCAGGGGGATTTCAGATACAAGGGATTATCAAATCAACACTTTCCCCATGTGGTTAATCTTAAATTTTCTCTTTCAGTTGTATCATTGTAGTCAACACTGTTTTCATTTGAATGTTCTAGCTTAAGCTTTATCCTGAGGATTTATTTTATTTTGTTTTGTTTTTCCTTCCTATGTGAAATACCTAAAACTACTTTTTTATAGTATGGAATGCTGGGACCCCATTGAGCAGAAAGCTGGAAAAGTATTTGCTTATCCACTTTGTTTTTGCAAAGGGCATTTTACAGATCAACAAAATGAATGTCCACTATGTGCTCCTGTAGAAGATGAATATGGTTTTTTTGTTTGTTTGTTTTATTTTATTTTTTTTGCTTGACAATAGAGATTATTGTTTTAACCAACAAGAAGGGCATGCTAGGTATTTTTATACAGACAAATTAAAAAGTATTAGAACTTGATATTTTCAGTAATGAAGTTGGAACTTATTTTTCTGACTGAAAAAAATTACTCTCAGCTTGGGAAGTTACTCTATCCTTGCTGGGGAAGCAGATAGGTGGGTGGCACGCCACTAAAAGCCCTCCTCACGGGGTCTTTGATCATTGCTAGGTGCAGTGCTCTGTAAGCATCTAAAATGGAAATCTTTGAACCGAAAGCCAAATTGCTCAGCTCCTTTTGGTTTTCAGGGATGAAGGAAAAATACCTCATAGGATGTATCCATCCGACTTACTGGTTCAGGTAAAAATCTTTCTGACATGAGCACTTACCCGGGTCTAATACCTTAGTAGTTTCCATTTCAGTTTATTAAATAATAAAATTTTATATGCACACAGATAGGAACTTTCTCTATAAATATTCCTCCAGAGAAGGGCTGATGCTGTCATTGTACTGTGGGAGCACACCTCTGGTTCCCATCAGTGCTTTCTGTAATTATACGTATCAGAGCAGATACCAGTTTCTTTGGTATGATATTTAATACAACAGCTTACAGTGTGTGCCCAGGACTTTTGGGGGTAATATAAGATAAAAGTTTGCTTCGTTTGGTTATAAACCTGCTGATGTAACATCTGTTGGCTATATGTTTAAAACTAATGCATTTCCTTCCTTTTATTCTCTTTTGCTATCCCTTTTCCTTTCTGCTTATCCTCCAAATTGCTGCTTTCACCCTTGCTCCAATCAGCTTGACTCTCAGGTCAGTAATTTCAGTTTTTCTTCTAACTGCCTTTCCCTCCTAAGCTCAATTTATGGCTTGTACTTGTTTAACAAACACGTTTCTGAAATGGTTTTCCTCTGGCCACTACATTTCCCCCACTCATTTCATTCCATGCCTTGGGAAGGTTTATTTTATGAGAAGGATGTATAGGTGGGAAAAGGCAAGGAAGACGATGGAAATAAGTCACTGTTGGATTATTTAATTCTATTTCTGGATTACAGATTCCATGAGAGAAATTTTTGTGATAATTCCCCAGTGCCTTTTTCCTGAGCAGTTCAGAAAATTGACTTCAGGATGATACAACGTGGAGCTGTGGATAAAAACAAAATGCAGGATGCTAAATTTAACCTAGGAGAACAAAAGATCTGCCCGTGACAGAGCAACTTAAAAGCTAAATTTAATAGTGCAAAATGTTCAGACTTTTTGCTTAATAAATCACTGTGTTCTGAAAGATTTATAATACTTTTTAAAAAGTCACTTTTGAAAATTATCAATGTGTTAGTAACATATTGTACACACATGTTATTTCCTGACATTGTTTCGGTCTTAACTTTCTAACTTCATTTTTATTAGCCATAAGGCATACTTTAATTACCTAGGGCATAGCATATGGAACAAAGTGTAAAACTTGATTCATTGTTGACTGTGTGTACCTCAATATCAAGAAATGAAGTGGGCATTTTGTCTGAAAACGCATCCCAGGCTTGATTCCTCCAATGTAGGAGGCCCAAGCCAATAATTTCTTCTTGCTTAAATCAAGGATAACTTCTCTTTCCAGTAAAACATAGTAATATGTAGTGATTTCTTTATCATTCAATCAATGAGTTTACTACAAAAGATGCTCATTCTAGGATTTGAGGCTGTCTAAACTTCAAAAAAAGAAAGCATCACATCAATGTGGTAGTCAGTATAGTTGCTCTATTGAGAGGCAAGGGATATTATTTTCTTCTCTGTACACAGGGTCTGCAACCCTTTATTCTGCCCCATCACCCAAACCACCAGACCAATCCATTGACTACAGTACCAAGTTATTTCAAAACAAGGCATCCTGCTCATCTACTGATTTTGTCCCACTGCTGGCTTCCAATCCTGGTGGCTCATAGTCCTTGAATACTTCTTTGCCCTCTCACATACCACACTGGGTATCCCCCAAGAACTGCCTGAACTTCATCATGCTGCAGGAAAGCCTCATTCTCAAAAGTCACTAGAGATCTGATCAGAGATTAAGAGCATGGCCCCCAGAGAACTGCTCTTATTCCAAAATCTAATGACTCTTAATTTACTTTCTGGAGCAGAACAAATCTAGTGCATCTATGTGCAGAAACACAGACATCATAATGGGTGGTGAGGTAGGGTGGGATGGGGGAGGCTTGGACACATGCATCCAAACCTTTTCTCCAAGTTTTTGATCCACTCAATGAAGCTTCAAGCTTTTCTCCTTGCCCACCTTTATCCCCCTCCTTTTGCCTTCCCTTTGCTGCCCTAACCTGTACCTCTCAATATGGAAGCACTTGAGATCCAGGGATCCCTTTTGCTCTCACACCTCAAGTTTCCTTTCAGGGCCTTTAGTTTTTTTTATCTACACTCTACTGTGGTTTTTTATGCTCTAGGAACTTTACTGTGTGGTAGCTTTTTTTTTTCTGCCTATTTCATGGTGAATGAACATGAGCTCTGACTCTCAGAAGATAGGGCTGGAAGGGGTGATGGGTGTCCAGTGGTTCTCTGGACAAGGGGCAGGGTGTGTTGATAGGGTGTGGCAAAATGTACATGCCAAATCTAGTTGGATGAACTTAGGAGTTACATGAAGGTTCATGTCATTCCAGTATCATTTAACTTGTTGCCTCAAATGAACATGATGAAGAAAATGTGCAATCATTGTGAATAATCATCTCTGGTTATATTTTTAGTGTAGCAGGAATTGGGCAACTCTGCCCTGTTGGAAACAAAAAAGTCTTTAGAGTTCTGGAAGCTTTCTTCAACTTTGACAAATTTCCAGAATTAACCGTGCTTTATTCCCAATGACTTCCAGGTTTACCAGTTAAAATAAAATAAAATGAAATGTAATAATTGAACTGAATACAGGATCTCTGACTATGTACTTTCTTTATATGGCATGCAGTTGAGATACGTGTGTGTGTGCATATATGTATATATATATGTGTGTATGTGTATACACATATGTATTTTAGAAAAATCGCGTCTAGTCTTTCTTACCATAGTTTATGGTTTGCCCTGCACATCGCCACCTCCCAATCTGAAGTTTGGAAACTGCACTAACTCTTGAGACTTTTCTGTGTGCTGTGGACTCCATGGGAAGTTCTCCTTCCAACTACTTTTTCAGATGACTTCATTTCCTCTTCAAACTCTATGTAGACTCTTATGCTTAAATTCAGGTGGACAGATAGTAAGTACTGGGTTTGGTAAAATACAAGTGTCGCATTCCAAATCTGTTCAGGTCTCCACTCCAGTAAACTCCACTTCTGTCAAGAATGTCTTTATACACAAACCAGTGGGAAGCTGGAGAGGTTTATCAGGATCTCTGTATTGTACTCAGGGGGAGGGTTTACGTGAAACTTTTGTATTTCTAGTAACTATTTGTGAGATTAGCATGTGGCTTATGACAGATGAGGTTATCTCCAAAAATGTATGCAGCAATTGACTAAAAAAATAAAAAGTATCCTTTGGGATTCAGTTCAAAGTCCTGCCAGAGAATCAACCAAGTAAAACCAGAAGACACAGACTTCTCCTGGGCCCTCTCAGTCTTCAGCTCACTTTGGATCGCAGGTCAGCTGATTTCTTGTTTGGGCCTCAGTGTCCTCTCTTTGAAAGGAGGAAGCCATCTTTGGAACAAGTCTTCTGGCATCCTGCCTGCACGTGGGCATCACATGTTTGATGAAGGGGATGTCGGTGATGGACTGTGTGCACTGCCCTGCAAGCAGGCTCAAGCTGATGGCTGGCGCCTGGCAGCAGGCGTGAGCTCATTATTACAGAGTCACTTCAAACACTTGTACCAAAATAAACTCTGTGATGTTTCCCCAAAGCTGAACACTGTGTTTTCAATCCCTTATTCTTCTAGCAAAAGATGAAGTCACTCCTCCCAGACCTCAGAGGCCTGTTGCCCAAAGAAATAATGAAAAACACCTTTCTCAGAGCATCCCTTTAGTGTCCTGCAATTTGTTCTTTGCTAGGGGCAGATTTTTGCCCCATTCCCTCCATAGTGAGTGCCTACTGTGTAATAGGCTGGGCACTGTGTGCTGGCCCAGCAATTCCAAAAAATACCTGATGAAAAATTGACCAAACCATTTAAGAAATGCTGTGTTACATTTTTTATATTCATGACATAGCTTGATGATAATAGTAATAGAAACAACAGGAGCAGAAGCAGCAACAGTAATACATTTGGTGTTAATTAAGTGCCAGCACTGAATTAATCACTTTTTTTTTAGTGTTCTTTTTAATGTTCACTTCTCATAACAACTGAGGTTGGGACTATCATTTTTTTTTTCCATATTAGGTAAGAGGAAACATGTTCATCAAAGTTGAACATTTTGCTAACTTTATACAGCTAGTAAGCAAAGGCATTTGTTTGTTTACCTCCTAAATCAATCCATTTTGATTTACAAATGGGATCTTTTGCCACTTCTGCTCCAGTTGCATAGTAAAAGCACTGAGAAGGTCTGCAGTAAGGAAACCTGTGCAGGTCTGTTCAATCCTTGGTTTTCTGAATATGGTGTTCATCGAATATATTCCATGAAGCACTCTGGGGAAAAACTGTCCTGCCAGCTGTGCAGTTAGCCTCTCCTTTCATTCTCAGGTTTATTTCCCCTCTCCATGCCTCTGGTTCTTCCTGTACAAATTCTGCCCCTCCAAAGCCAGGGCAGGAGTTACCTCTTCCACCAAAGCCTTCCCTGAGTCCACTGATCATATGGACTCTATGCTGTGTGTTATGCCACACATGGGGGGCGGCGGTTATGCTCTTGAATGCTGTTGAATAAAGGAGCACCCATTGGGTTTGTCTCACCCCACCCTTTCTTTTCTTTGTCTCCATGGAGAGTTGCTGGGGCTCTTTCCAGAAGCTGAGTTGTCTGCATTGGACGTCATTATCTGTCTTCAGACATGAGGCCCTGAGAAAAGATATCATTGGTTTTCTATCAAATTGGATGCTTGCAAGTTCAAGAAAAATGAAGACAGAAATAAAAGGAGAGGGGAAAAGATCTTCATCTGAACTTCTCTCACTTTCATCCCTACTTCCTTCTTTTCCTCTTTCTCCCTCTCTTCCCCCTCCTCCCTCCTCTTCTTCCTTGACTATTCATAGAAATCCTTCTCCAAGTGAGAGCCTGTGCTGGCTGGGTGTTGAGGATATAGCAGCAAAACAGACATGATCCCTCCCCTCACCAAATTCAAAGACCAATACTTCCTGTAAGGAAGGATTTGCCCACTAAGAAAAATAATTTGTATCATTTATACTAATAATTGGAAAAACCAGGTTTCAGGTGTGCTTTTCCCCCTTTTTCCTGTTGGGGTTGAAGGGGTTATCCACAGGTCAGAAAATCATATCCTTCTTTAAAGCTCCCTTATACTAATGCTGACATTTCTGGTGAAGTGTCAGAAAATTTTATGCCCAAGCAAAACTGGTAGAAAGCCAGAAATCGGCTGATTTTGCTTTGGGTGCAAATATTTTATTGGAGATGGAAAAAAGTTGTTTTCCCTGATTTATAACTCCTGCAAACATAAAGTGGGTTCTATATTTAGAAATGGTTTTGAACCCTTGAGGCATAGCCAGGGATTGGTGCTTACACCTTTCCCATCCTGGCCTTGGTGGGACTTGCCGTGACTAATGTTTTGCTGAGCCAGCTTTGATTTATAGAACTAGTGCTTTATGCTGCTTGTTGTTTTTCTCTTTAGCTTTTGCTTGAGTTGCTGTTCTGGCACTCTATCTATACCCTCTAGAATGGTGAAGACTGAAGGAACACAATTGGCACTGTAGTTGAAACGTTTTATAGTTCAGTGTGTGTCTGAGATTCCCTGGAGAAACAACAACAGCAAAATTGAAGGATGGCCCCAGGTAGGCCTTATAAGTCATGACCTTGAATAAGAGATACCAAGCTGGTAAGAGTTAATCATTCAACTGTACTTTTTCTTTTTTCTAAAACCTTTTCTTTTCCCTGTTTCTCTCATCCTCTTGGCTGTTGGTTGGTACTACCATATGGATGAATATCAGCAAATAGTAAATCTCTCAAGATATGTTAGCTTTTTCTGTAAATGCTGAGAAGGGGAAGGAATTTTAAAAAAAATAATTTCTTAGTATTATTATAAATCACTTTCTAGAAAAATAATATCTTACTTCCTTTATATGGCTTTTCTTATGAAATGTGAATTCTCTCACTTCATTATGCACAATACTAGCTCAGGTTGTAGAGAAACCCAACCATCCTGTGACTGGACTTTCTTCCATATTGGGTGAAGGTGCTTGGAATTTCCACAGTGTGTAGTGTCACATTTTTGTGAAGTCTCCATTTTGGGGGAACCTATTTAAAAATGAGTGGGCACCATGTATGTTTGTCTGAGGAAAATATATTGTTGTTATGTATAACAAATGCTTTCGACATTTTATTTTTGTGGAGGATTTTGATGATTTTAGTATTTGCTGCTCTCTCATTTTACTCTAGATTCAGAGTAATATTAAGCTAATTAAATATGAAAAATAGAATAGAACCCAGAAATCGGCTGATTTTACTTTGGGTACAACTATTTTATTGGGGATAGAAAAAAAGCTTTTTTTTTTTTTTTTTTTTTTTCTAATTTACAGTTCCTGCAAACATAGTGGGTTCTGTAGAATTATTTTTGCATCAGAACTTTAGTTTTAGAAATTGTAGACTGGGTTTGGGGATGGGAACTCATTTTCCCTTGAAGAGCCTCTATGGTTCCTTAAAAAAAAAAAAAAAAAAAAAAAAGGAGAGAGAGGGTCTTGCTCTGTTTCCCAGACGGGAGTGCAGTGGTGTGATTGTGGCTCACTGCACCCTTGAACTCCTTGGCCCAGTGGTGCTCCCTCCTCAGCCTCTCAAGTAGCTCGAACTACAGGCCTACCACCATGCACAGCTAATTGAAATTGTTTTTTTTTTGCAGAGGTGGGGTCTCACTATGTTGCTCAGACTGATCTCAAACTCCTGGTGTGGCTCCTTTTCCAGTCCAAGAACAGTGAGACTCATGTTTTAACTCCAGCTTGCAGATTGACCTTCTCATCCACCTTTTTTGGTAGATTGGTAGCCATGTTAATATAAGTACTCTCTTACTGGCATATACAGAGCTGTATGTACAATAATTTATGCTTTCAAGTAACTTTTTTCAGTGAAAGGTATAAAGTGTGTGATTCTCACAGTGTTTTGAAGGAATGTACTATTTCTAGTGAGATTCCACCATAATTTTGAAGACATAATGGTGAATATTAGCAACTTTTGAGACATTTTAACCTGGGATGAATGCAGGATTTCATACATAGAATTGCTTGGCATTTTTTTACTTTAGGTCCTGGGAAAAAATCCCTTTTTCAAGTTTTGAGAACATAACTACCACCTGTCTCACATGGGAGCATGAAGTAACAAAATAGTCTCTCATCAGCCATTGGTGTTGGTCAACTGGAATATTCCTATGGCTGCACAGATCTGGATGTGATGTGTGAGTTGAAGTGTAAGAGAGTGGTTTTAAATTTAACTGCAGAACCCTCTGCTATTTAATCATATGTCAGTTTGATGGTTCCAAGGACAGCATGATATGTTGCTCACAGATAATTACCGTGGAGAGAATGAGATGGTTATAATAATGAATAACTGAAGAATCTTCTGATAACCTGCAATGAATGGGCCTTGGTGAGAAACACTCACTGGGTAATTGCCAGATAGGTGTCCTATCGCCTTGCTGAGTGTGGGTGCTCTTCTGCCACCTAAATACGCAAAGCAGGGGCTTTTTAGGGATTCCTAAGCAGATAAAGAAGCACTGTTCTAGGATTTCATGTGTGTTGTCTCTCACAGACCTATTATTAGTTTATATTAATATGTCATTCACAGTCCAAGTTATTTAAGATGTTATCTATTGTTAGAACATTCAGTGTAGAAAATTAAATAGACCAGCTCCTGAGAAACAGCATCACCATTGCTATAGTACTTGGGACACAGTACTTCCTGTCTTTAAGCCGATCTCTGTATCTGTAAAGTGGAGACAATTATATTATAGCTTACCTCTCATGGGCATGTGGTCGAGATGCACACTGAGCATGGAGCACAGTCCAGGCACATAGGAGATGCTCAGTAAGTAGCAGTGATTATGTATGTGACGAAGATTTTTGTGCCAAGAGTAACAGGTGAGAGTAGGGAGTTGATACAAGAGAGAAGCCGGCTGCCTCCATTGCTTTTTTAGTTGTAAAAACCTGAGTTGCCATAATAAAGACTTTATTTTCTCCCAAGCCATTGAGAGATTCTTGAGGAAAAGGTTGAAAACAGCATCCTGCTGCATGCTTCCCCCGACCCCAGCGATATGAATAAGTAAGCATAGAAAAGTCAACTTATGCTTATTGAAAAGTAATCTTTATATATAAATATGTGAACTAATTCATGCAATCCTTGTTTGTCCTGTATAAGGACGTATTTTAGATTTTCCTGGAACTAGAGATCCAGGATTCAGCTACTGCCTTTCTGTATTCAAGTATAAAAAGATCTGATATTGAGTTTAGAGGATGGGCTAAGTATTTAAGGGTGTTCCTTACACATTTATCTCCTTTATTCATTAACTTATTTGCTTTAATCAAATAGTGATGGTATGTTTGCTCTGTATCAGGCACTGGGATGTAACTAGCACTACACCCAGAAGCAGCATCGTGAGAGACAGAAGCAGATCCCTAGTATTTATAACATGATATCTATGCAAGTGGTATAATGTAATTCACACTTTTCTACACCTTGGCTTTTTTTCTTAGCAAACTATTTTGGAGCTCTTCCCATATCCATACCTAAAGGCTTTCTACTCTTTTTCACCTCTGCATACTATTTAATTGTGTCTGTCTCCTCTTGAAGGACTTTTAGGTTGTTTCTAGTCTTTTCCTCTCATGCAGTCTGCTAGAATTAATCACTTTGAATAGACCTAATTTCAAATGTATGTGAATATATCTGTACGATAAATTCCTAAATGTGAAATTGCTAGGGTAATATGCTTATAATTTTTCTAGATTTTACCACTTGTCCTCTACAGAGGCCAAACCATTTACAGACCCATCAACAATGTGTAGGCATGCCTCTTTTTCCATAGAGGCATTCCTGACAGAGGCATTGCCAGTGCCATGCGCTTTTCAAACTTTGTCTTTGTTAATATGGGAGGTGGAAAATGATATTTAAGTGCAGTTTTGATTTGCTTTTATTTTATTACAAATGAAAATGGACATGTTTAAATGTGTTTATAATTTGTCGTATTCTTTTATTGGTCTTTTTCTTATATAATTTGTAAAACATTTTTATATATTAGGAAAATGATATGTTTGTCTTTGATCTGAGCTTTAAATGCTCCCCCTGACCATTTGTCACTTTTCTTTTGATTTGGCTAATGGTGGTTTTTGTTATGCAGATTTTTTTTTACAAAATTATTTTACATAGTCAGATGTATTCAGTCATCTCTTTTATGTCTTCTGAATTTTGTATCATACTTAGAAACCCCTTCCACGCTACAAGACTATAAGAACAATTGTCCTGTGATTTCTTTTAGTAATTTCATGATTTGTGTCTTAGTCTGTTCAGGCAACTATAACAAAATATAGGCTGGAGAGCTTCTAAACAACAGAAATGTATTTTTCACAGTTCTGGAGAGTGGAAAGTTCAAGATCAAAGGTACCAACAGATTCAGTGTCTGGAGAGTGCCTGCTTTCTGGCTCATGGACAGAACCTTTTTGCTGTGTGAGAACAAGGTGAAAGGGGTAAATAGGCTCCCTTTGACTTCTTTTATAAAGGCACTCATCCTATTCCTAGTCGCCTCCCAAAAGGCCCCACCTCCTCATACAATCACTTTGGAGGTTAGGATTTCAATGGATGAATTTTCCGGGGGTACAGTCTCTTAGTATTTTTATGTTCTGATTTTCTGCATTTAAGTCTTTGAACCATCTGGAATTTATCTTAGTGTAAGGTATGAAGCATGGATATAATTTTATTTTTTTTCCTAGGCCAAGTGAAGTTTCAATGTCACTGTCATCATTTGCTCTTCACTGGAGTTAGACGGGCCCAGGTTAGGTTTGCCTAAGTTCACGTAGTTTCCCACTTTAAAATAGGACACACTCTTACTTGCTTGTTCAATGTCCGTCTTTCAGTCTAGAGTAGAACTTTCATCTAGAAAGGACCTGTCTTATCCAACCAGTGCCTGTAAAAATAGTAGACACTTAATAAACACTTATAGAAGAAACAATGTGAGTTGTGAAGAAATGGAGTTATAAGGAGGTAGAAATTATGAGTAATTTGAAGCTGTAAAAAAGGCATTTGGAGTAGAATGTGAGTCATCAAGGCAGTGATGGAGGGGAACCAAGTCAACAGGGGGTGAAAGGTGAGCCAGCTTTTGCTTCATGAGACAATAAAACCACCCTGGGTCCAGAGTCACCTTGGACCCAGGATGGGTTTTCCGTGCTCTTCTCTGTGAGACCCAGAAGGAATATAATTTTCTTCTTTTTCCTCTTGGGAAAGCTAATTTCTCAGGTTTCCTTGGTTTCGGTGAGACCCACCTGTATAATCGAGATCCCTGGCTAACTGTGGCAGGATGTAGGAACAAGTGTGGAAAATGTGGCCAGAGTTAAGAACAAAGAGATGTTGGCCAGGCTGTGTTTTAGATGCTTTGGGATCACTAGGTAGCCCTGCCCAGTAGACAGATTGGAATGAAAATCTGAAATTTGGCAAAGAGGCATTACCCATGGTGCAGGGTGACAAATTCTATATGAATGTCATGGACATTCAGAGGAGCGAAGAGTTGGGAAATTTCTATGAATTGGTGGTATTTGTACTGGACTAGAAAAATGGAAAAGATTTTACCAGATGTAGAACTAGATGGGGAGCCTAAGCAATGGCAAGAGAGGTGGGAAGATAGAAGGCATGCTCAGAAGAAACGGGACTGTCTGTAGCTTAGGCTCTGCAGTAGGGGAAAGAGGGGTAGAAAGGGCCAGTCCAGACAGAGGAAAGCCTTGAGTGCTGAGATGAAAGATTTTGAACTTTTTGAGCCTGGGATGAACATAACGAGGAGTATCTTCTGGGAGGATTAATCCTGAACCATCTTTGTGCTGGAGGGATAGGCAGTAGCCCAAGCTAGAAGCAATAATGACGAATAAGAAGAAACAGGTTTAGGGGACGTAGGGATAATTAATGAAAATTTTTAAAAGACAAAAGCACCCAAATCTTCAACCTGTATCTCTATCCTCCTTGTTTCCAGAAGAACAAGGCCGTGTTTCCACAAGAGCCAACAAGACAGGAGAAACAAATAAACAAAAAAGCTACTAAGAGAGCAGGAAGAAAATAAAAGCATGGTGGAAGAAACTTTGCCTAAGTAGCTTGCAGTTATTGTTGTTGCTATCATTGCAGCAGAAATAAGAACAGGTTTTGTTGAGTACCTGTTTGCTCTTAGCTCTGGTCCTATGCCTTCTGCAAGGTTTAATTTATGTTTTTTTTTGTTTGTTTGTTTGTTTTTATTTTGTTTTGTTTTGTTTTATAGCAACTCCGAGATAGTAGGTGCTATTACTCAGTCCCGTTTTTGAGATCAGGAAACCAAGGCTCAGGGAAGTTAAGTAACTTGTCCACTCTTATACAACTATTAAGTAGTGGAGCCAGGATTCAAACTCAGCCGTTTCGGTTCCAGAGCCGGAATCTTAAACACTGTGTCTGATTCCAAAGTAAGGCTTTTTGTGCTAGTATAAATTGATTTGGCTCAGGCACTCCTGGGACCATAGGGACCACTTTTTAATGTGCTTCTTTTGGGGTGGAAAGCTATTTCTATAATACAAAGGATTCCAGGCGTTGATGAAAACCTCTTATAATGGAAGTTGAGAAGCTGTTTGTGTTGGCAGTTCTAACAGCTTTTTTGAGCTGCTGGTCCGAGTCTTTGCCCTCTCTTGAGCCGGAATGTGAAATTACTGTTTTTGAAGTGAGTTTGAGTGGGCCTGGTGAGTGAACCTCCATGGAGGCAGTGGCTTTGTAGACTGGAGACAGTCAGCTCTGGATGCGCTTCAAGGATCATGGACGGCAGAGATGGGGGAAGACCTCGGTCATCCATCCTTCTGCCTGCTTAAGATGGTTCCCGGCGGGGAATTCTGGGGAAGCAGCCAAGAGAAAAGATGTATTTCCAGGAGGGGTTTTCTGCTTGTTCCAGGAATCATTTTTTGGGACAGTTCTTCATGGCCCCACACAGTGTGATTAGAGAACCGCAGCAGCATCAAAGCCGAAAAGAAATGAAGGCCTTTGTTTTGATATATGATGGTTTTCCTTTTGGAAAACAACTCTCCGAAGGAAAGATGGACTTCTCTGCAGCACAGTATCTGTATCTGCCTTGATCTTGTCTGATACAAGTGGGAGTGCTGGCAGTACATAACAAAGACAAGGGCTGAGAACTCAAACCACGTATTAGCCTCTGTCCGGCTAGTAATCACACTGTGGAATCGTTCCTTCCTCATCGTTATGTCAGGTCAGAGGGTAGGTATCATGCCATCAAGATGTAGGGTCTTCCTCCTACAGAGCTTAGGTGTTTTTATTTTTTTCCTTAAACTTTTAAACTTTAAACTTTTAAGCTGTGATGACTTTGTCGGTATGCCTGATAGAAAGGATCTGTGCTGGCTTCTCAGTTCTCCCAGCTGCTGGAGAGAGTGGGATTTCTTTCCTTGTTTTGTTTTTTGGTTTGTTTGGTTTATCTTCTCATCTCTCATAGACATCTTACTTTTATATAGTTTTCTAAAATTAAAATGTTTGGGTAGAGTGACTAAACTTCCCTGCATTTAAAAATGCTATTTGTAGGCTGTTTTTATCATACGATCAACTAAGTTTTGTAAAGTTTAAAAACACACAAGACCTTTCTAAAACCCGATATTAACTCTGTATTTTTAATGTAATTTGGGGGAAAGATAATTCTAAGTGCCTTTCTTGGAAAACTGCGCTCTCATTTGTTAAGCAGTTTTCATGGGCCAGTGTCTGTGCAAAACACTGATGTGCAAGAAGTTTTCTAATCCCGACAACCCTGGAAGGGTAGTGTGATTTGCAATGGGCATATGAGTAAACTGAGGTTAGTGAGGTTATTGGTAATCTGCTCGAGGTCACTCTGGATTTGAACCTAGGTTATCTCAGGAGCAATGGACATGTGGGAACAGGCACACATGAATATTCCCTTACATGCCATCATAAAAACAATTTAAAAAAACTTACTCTGAAGGCAGTGGGAGACAGGATTGTGTTTTAGAAAGACGTCTACCTGTTACTTCCCATACAACCAAAAGTGGACTCATCACCACTTATTTCACCCATCCTCCCACTGCTCTATATATTTGGCACTTAGATGTGGAAAGTGGCACAACATTCACCTGCTTATCTAAGGTAGAAAACTCTAAATGGCCTGTTGCTCATCCCTCACTATATCTAATCCAACAGATTCCTTTTCTTTCCTTTTGTTTCCCCACTCTCAATGCTGCTGTCCCATTTGGTAATTTGGCCAATTGCAGTAGCCTCCAGAGAGTCACAATCTGTCCCAGTCTCTGTCTTATACTCCAGATAAAATCAGTGAGGCAACACCCTGTGCCTGAAAGCCCCTGTTGCCTCCTGCTCACACGTTGGGCAGAATATCCAACTCCACCTCCTGGCTTTATAAGCTGTTCACCATCGGGCCCTAAGTTGCTTTCAAGTCATCTTAAACTCTATGTACATACAATGTTGCTCCAACCCCACATTCCCCATTCAGTGTTTGCCTTCACCCAATGTTTTCTCATTGTCTGCACTTGACAGACCATTCCCATCTCTCTATATTGCAGCATACTTTTCCTATTGCCTAAATGACCCTTTCCATCTATATACCTGCAAACCTCTATACATCTTTGAAGTTCAAATTTAATGTAACTCCCTGATTTCTCTCAAAAGACAATAGTTCCACCTGGTCTACTATAAAGACACATGGACACATATGTTTACTGCAGCACTATTTACAATAGCAAAGACTTGGAACCAACCCAGATGCCCATCAATGATAGACTGGATTAAGAAAATGTGGCACATATACACCATGGAATACTATGCAGCTATAAAAAACAATGAATTCATGTCCTTTGCAGGGGCATGGATGAAGTTGGAAACCATCATTCTCAGCAAACTAACGCAGGAACAGAAAACCAAACACCACATGTTCTCACTCATAAGTGGGAATTGAACACTGAGAACACATGGGCACAGGGAGGGGAACATCACACACCGTGGCCTGTTGGGATGTTGGGGGCAAGGAAAAGGAGAGCATTAGGACAAATATCTAATGTACGTTGGGCTTAAAACCTAGATGATGGGTTGATAGGTTCAGGAAACCACCACGGCACATGTGTACCTATGTAACAAACCTGCACGTTCTGGACGTGTATCCCAGAACTTAAAGTAAAATTTTAAGAAAATCACAAATAAAAAGCATTTTGTTATCATTTACCAACTCCATGTTTCTCCCTTTCACTAAACTTTGAATGATCTAATGATAAAGATGATAACCTCTTTGTTTTTGTGTTCTCAATGCCTGACCCATGGCTCATGTTTCATAAATATTTGTTGGATGACTAGATGGATGGATGGATGGAAGGATGGATGGAATGATAGGTACATTGATTGGCATCAGGGAAGCCAAATGGGAGCTATTTCAGTGTCTGGACAATGAAAGCAAAGGTATGAGCTGAGCTAGTATCAATAAGAATTAAGGGGAGATAACTATTTTGATAGATATTTTAAATTAAAATGGTAGAGCACAGTGATCTATTGTGTGTGATGTGCTGGGAATATGGAAGACTCATTCCTCTTTGACTCCCAGTCTTGGGTGGTTTTGATGAAGATAAAGAGTACAGAAAATGAGAGTGATTTTGATTATGAGGAGGCAACAGTTGAGATTTTAATTTCAATATATTGAGATGTATGTAGGATATCCAGGATTGTTCAACAGACATTTGAAAATTTGAGGAAGGTACAGATCCTTGCACCTCCACCACCCAGAGAGTGATTTCAGTTCCTGTCTGGCATTCCTTCTTTCAGCTCCATTGTCTCTCTCCAGCCCCCTTCTTTATGCCCACTCTATAAGTTACTGACATGGAAAGATGTCCAAGACATATTGTAAAATGTATAGTATTGTCCACTGTATTTTTAAAGGAGATGTGTCTATGCTTGCATTCTGCCTAAAAAATTTCTAGAAGGATTGACAGAAAACCCTTAACAGTGAGAGTGGTTTATTGGGGAAGATGAAGGGGCAATATAAGTTTTCTTTTTATAAACCTTTTTGTACCATTTAATTTTTTATTACTAGCATTTGTAATTTTTTAATTAAGATATATTCACATACCATAAAATTCACCCTTTTAAAGTGTATAATTAAGTGATTGTTAGTATATTCACAAGGTTGTACAACCATCACCACCCTCTAATTCTAGAATTAAAATTTAATCACCCCAGAAAGAAACCCCATACCCGTTAGCAGTCACTCTCCACTCCCTCATTTATTCCCTCTTTTCCCCAGCCCCTGGTAACCACTAATCTATAATATTTTCTCAGTTTTTGAGACCTTTTGTTTAATTGGGATTATATATTATGTGTTTTTGTGTGACTGGCTTCTTTTACTTAGCATAATGTATTTGAGTTTCATCCACATTATAGCATGTATCACTATCTCATTCCTTTTTACTGATAATATTCCATTGTGTGGGTATACCACATTTTGTTTATCTATTCATCAGTTGATTGACTTTTAGGTTGCTTCCAGTTTTTAGCTGATATGAAAAATATTGCTATGGACATTCATGCGCAAGTTGTTGCTTGAATATATGTTTTCACTTCTCGTGGCTGTATATCTGCAAGTGGAATTGCTGTGTCCCATGGTAACTATGTTTAGCTTGTTGAGGAACTGCCAAATTGTTTTCCAAAGTGACTGTGCTATTTTACATTCCCACTAGCAATAAATAATTGTTCCAAATTCTCCACATTCTCACCAGCACTACTTCTTATTTTTCTTTATGACCATAGCAATCCTATTGGGTGTAAAGTGGTATCTCATTGTGGTTTTGATTTACATTTTTCTAATGACTAGTGAGATTGAAGATCTTTTCATGGTCTGATTGACTATTTGTATATCTTATTTGGAGAAATGTCTATTCAGATTCTGTGCCCATGTTTAGGTTATTTGTCTTTTTATTGTTGAGTTGTGGTATTTATATATTCTAGATACTAGACCCTTATTAAATATATGACTCTTGGTTTTTCTTGTATATTAGTTATTTTATTACCAGTATTACTATAATAATTAGTAATATTGCTAATTAGTAATTGTTAGTATTTGATATGTCTTTTTAAAATCCTGTTCAAGACATATTTAATCTTTTTAATAGGTCATAATGGGAATAGTTTTAAAAATTTTGCTCTCAGACAAAGTAAGTAGAATTGTGATTTGTGATTTGTACTCTTATAATTAAATATGTTGTTTACGAATAAATTACTAGTTGACAGCTTTATATTGGCACTGCTTTTTTGATGGTTCAATGAGGTACTGCTAGGGACAGTTTGCCAAAACTTTAAAATAAAGCATAACCTTGACCCCAAACATATATGCTCCTGTAACACACATGCGGCCATTTATATGAAATAAATGTTTCCTCTCTTTTGGTAATGTCTTAGCTACCTTTGAAAGGGACTCTTACCTTGAATATTCACTTAGTTTTTATGTCTACCAGTGTGACTGAACTTCAAAATTTGAGCTACTTCCAACCAAATAATTTACCCATTTAAATGCTCAGGGTATGGCCTCATTTTATAGTGCCATAAAATGAAATTTAAAAAGCCTCTCCAGAGAGCTGTGATTACCATTTTTTTCTTTAGTTGTTAGCCAAGCTAATAAATATTCTTAGCAGTTCTGTCATCGTATGTCATATAAAACTAGATCTAATGATCAAACCTAAGAGAAGATCCCACACAGCCTTCTGTATGGCTCTAGAGGAAGAAGCGATTCACCTGATTATTAGATCCTTGGGTTTTCGGAAGCAGGATTTAACACTCAACCCTGAGAAGGGTGTGTGGAGGTGCCCTTGCAAAGGTTGACTTACTGCTGGTCAACTGGCTGCTTAGGGAAATGAAGGTAGAACTGTGTGGCCCTGTGATGCTATGTGTTCCTCAGTTGTCACTGCAGAGACACTTGGCTGGGACTGGAGATGGTCATACTGGCTTCTCTCTTCATGTGTATACAATGGTGAGGGTGTGTGTGTGTGTGTGTGTGTGTATGTGTGTATAAAATTCCTGACCAGCGACTTTCCAGTCTTCCAGCTTTTCTGGCTCTCCAGCATACCATCTTGGGTTCTATAGCACATGATCTCTCTTTCCAAAAGTATCCATTAAAGCTTGGGACCTTTCTCAATTTTTGACAGCCAGTAATTCATAAAGGAAAAATGAATTAAGTCCATTTTACCTTTACATTTCTCCTGTAGGGCAGGAGAGTTGTTTGGAAGTGATTGCTGCAGGCTGTTAAGACAGCTACTTAGCTTTCAGGGCTGGCAAGAGAAGGATGAAAAGTAATGAGTTAACCTGCTAAGAATTTGGCCATTTTAATCATTCGAGTCTGGGTATACTTTGTCTCCATTTATACTGAGTGGGGAAACAGTTATCTTGATAAGCAAGGATTTATCTCACCCTCACCTCTCAGTGGCTGCCTGGATTCAGAGTAGAATAGACCCCTTTATGTAGCAAGGGGAATGGGCATGTTTTTTATGAGTTAGAAAAAGAAAAAAAGCCACTGATATTTTTTTAAAGTTCTTATCAGCAAAGAGCATTACTGAGAAATCCAATAGGGTAGTGATGACATTCAATTTTATTTGTACCAGGAATGCACAGATGGCTGGAGTTAGCAGCTATTCATTTTTAGCACATATCTCTCATTATTGTTAGTGAGAATTACACAGACCTATCAAAGGCGGGAAATAGAGGAGAGTCTGTAGTATCAAATAAACGTGTATCATTTTTGTGCAAAGGTCACATACTTTGAATAATTCCTTTCTGTAATTGTAACTTCCCATTGTTAGTTTATTCTTGCTGAATTTGTATGTTGTTATGGTGTTTTTAATGGCCTGAAGAAAAGCATTTCAGCAAATTGCACAGGTCTGAGACTTATAATTAGTCATTGCAGCCTGTGGGCTCTTACGCAAATAGCTCAATCGAGATGTGTTTTTATGTAAAAGTTCCCCTTGATTAATTGCCCAGGAAATGCCTTCAGTTCATAGAGATTTCTAAATCTATATCATAAATATTCTACTCCCAACAATTTGTTCGGTGAGAAAACTGTGATTCTTTTCCTGAATCATCATGTTTTCAGGTGTTGCCGGGAGTTTTCTTTTAATTAGTTTCCTTCAAGCAGCAACATAGAAAATAAACACCAACAGCCAGGGAAACTACTGTTCCTTGTCATTTGACTTCTGCATTTGGAATGTAAACCAATATGCTGATTTTCTAGCAGATCCATATTAAAATGCTATGTTAAAAAAGAAAAAAATAGAAAATCAAATAATTAAAAATATAAGGAAAGCAGATTTGAGTTCACTATGAAACAAAAAGTTATTAAGAATTTGACACTCTATTTTTGAATAGTGTCTGTTTTGTGGTGCTGTATATACCGCAGACTGGGTAATTTTTACTGAACGGAAGTTTACTTCTCACAGTTCTATAGGATGAAAAGTCCAAGATCAGGAAGCTGGCATCTGGTGAGGGCCTTCTTGCTGCTTCAGCCCATGGTGAAAGGCAGAAAGGCAAGACAGGGCAAGAGAGTACAACAGAAACAGTGAGAGAGGGCCGAACTTTTCCTTTCATAAGGAATCCACTCCCAGGACAACAGCATTAATCCATTCATAAGGATGGTGCCCCCATGACCCAAACACCTCCCATTTGGCCCCCACCTTTCAGCATTGCTGCATAGGGGATCAAGTTTCCAACTCATGAACTTTGGGGGACACATTTAAACCATAGCAGATAAAATGTTGCTTTCTTCATGGGTTGGGCTTTGAAGATGTTGATTTTATAGGGGTTTTCAGTTTCTTCAGTTGGGAAAGGGGCAAGTTTTTCTTGTAAATTTCTTCTTTGAAGGAAGAATTCTGATTTTATAAGGTACAACAAGAAATAATTTAGGATTTATACCAGAAATAGGGCCTAATAGTAATCAGAATCACTGCATGGGCTGAGAAATATGAGGTTGAGACCCTATTATCAACAAAACACCTACTTTTTGAAAATCAATTCCTTTTTTTCTGCTTTAGTTTGAATCTTAATGAAATATTTTTCGTATTCATCTAATTAGTATTGGTGTTTTTCTTAAAAAATTTGACTTATTACCTACTAGTATAGAGAAATCCTTCTATACAATATGACTTTAAATTATTTCTCATTTCTAAATTATGCTACAGTTATGTTTAATAGTTATCCATACATTATCCCATAGGAATTTTCAAAAACTTTAGTTATTTCTCAAACCTCAGCTATTCACTGATAAACAGTTTCCTTAGATGCTGTATGAAGAATATTAGAGTAAGCTTACTCCTGTCTGTTTTCAAGGAGTATCAGATAGTTTTTAGTCTTTGCAATGTCTGTGTTATACAGAAGACAAAGCCTACGTATAAAAGAGAGATGCCCTCACAAGCACTGATTAGGGATATGTGTGTGTGAAATAAATATAAATATATATGTATATGTGTGATTGTGTGTGTGTGTTTATCCTCTGATGTGAAAAAAATGGGTATTTACTGAGTTTTCTGTGGTGAGAAGGAGAGAAAGCACTTGGAACAGCCCATGGTGGGTGGGAGTCATGTAGCTTTCGATAAACAGTCTTACAGCTGCACAATGAGTTTTTTCTTTTTAGTAGTAGGATTATCCTGGTTAACTCTGATAAAAGGGAATTAGCAAGTGTGGTAAATCAGAGGTATTCAGTTAGGAAAACAACATGAATTTTGGAGGCTAACAGATTGGTGTGAAGCCCCAGCACTGCCTCCCTTTAGCTGGATGAGCCCTCTAAGCACGTTGCTTTCCTGCTCTTCCTCATTTTTCTGGTCCATGCAATATCTATGTCATAAGGTTGTCATGAGGATTAAATGAGGTGTGTATACAACATGAGCATTGCCTAGTCCAAAGAGATGCTGATCAAATGCTACATTCTATGGCATACGTGCTTATGCACCTGAATTGGAGATCCTAGTGGCTGCTCTGTGGATTTTAGATGGGGTAACATTCCTAAATGTTTGGCCCCCCTGCCCCTGGGAGCTCTAGAAACATTGCTCCAGGTGGAAACTAGAAAGGGCATGAAAAACTGTGGGTTCCCAGGATTTTTGTGAATCCCACTAGATAAAGATCCTATAATGACTGTAGTGTGGAGGATTATGTACATTGAGGAAATAGGTTTGGTCAAGAAGAGGGAAGGCCTATGTTCCAGGGGTCAGGAATCTGCACGTGGGCTCTCAAGACTTATTTGACCCTAGCCCCTTGTTTTTTGGTTTTGTTTTTATTTTTGGTAACGTTATTAACATACTCTAGAGCTAATACTGGTAGAATGCTATTTGGAAACCACTGGGTTAGGAAAAATATGTCATCAAGTGAAACTGAAACAGGTGGCATTTTAGCAGTGGATTGTGGAAGTGGTTGTGTTGAGGCAATTGTGTGGGGAAGTGATTTGTTCTGTCTTCTCATTTAATCATGGGGAAGTGGTTTACGCCCTCTTTGCTGATAATTCTGCCACTTGGTTATCCTTCATTGATTTTTGCTTCATCTACCACCCACCACCGATTCTGTTTTACTCATTCACATTAGACTAAGAGAAAAGGTTTGAGTTACGAGACGAAGAGTGGAAAGATCAGCCATTTATTTTTGTAGTGTGTTGTCATGGGGATAAATACTTGGGAAAGTGTAAGGATGCATAAATTACCATAACCCCTCGTTGACCATAAGTTAAGCCTTCCAGATGCCTTAAGTTGCATTAATGAAAATAGTTTGGAAGAAGTTTGGGACAATGGAAAAATGAAGTCTGTTAGGTAGATACTAATGTGAATAGTCCCTAAGAACTGTTTGAAATGGTCAGTAAAAAGATTATGAAACATTTAGAAGGAAGAACACAAACACAAAAATAAAACAAAGGTTTAAGAAGTTTTAAAAAATAACTAACATATAATATGGACATTGGTTAATGTTCAAATCTGTGCTGTCCAATAGGGTGACCATTAGCCACATGAGACTACTTAAATTTAAATTAGTTAAAATTAAATAATATTTAAAAATCACTTTTACAGTTGCATGGGCTGCATTTTAAGTGTCCAGTAGCCACATGTGGCTCATGGCTAGTCTACTGGATAGCGTAGAAGTAGAAGATTTCCATAATTGCAGAAAGGTCTATTGGATATTGCATATGAGAGACAGGATTCTGACATGGTCCCATGATCTCCACCCCCTGGTTTTCACACCCTTGTATAATTTCCTCTACTTGAGTATGGGCAGGTCTTGTGACTTGCATCTAGCTGATAGAATATGGCAAAGGCGATGGATGTCATTCCCGTGAATAGGGTTTATCATATGGCAAAGGTGATGGAGTACCATTGCCATGATTATGTTATGTTATATGAGACTTCCTCTCAGCAGACTGGAGAGAGATTCTCCTGCTAGCCTCAAAGAATCAAACAGGCCATATGGCAAGGAACTTTGGGTGGCCTTTCAGACCTGAGAGAAGCCTCCAGTTTCTAGCTAATAGCCAGTTAAAAGCTGGGAACCTCAGGCACAGAGCTGCAAGGAAAGGAATCCTGCCAACAACCTGAATGAGCTCGGAAGCACATTATTCCCCAGTTAAGCCTGCAGATGAGAACTGCAGTCTGGCTGACACCCTGATTTCATCCTGGTAAGACCATGAACAGAGGAACCAGCTAAGCTGTGCCTGGACTTCTGACCCACAGAAGCTGTGAGATAATAAATAAATGTTGTTTTAGGCTGCTAAAACAAATCTTTAGGAATTTGTTATGCACCAATAGAAATCTAATTCAGTGCTGGTCTAAATTATTTTTGGGTTGGTCCAATAAGCCACACCTCAGATGGACCAGATCCTAAAGAGTGTATAACTTGCTTTATTACAGCTGGTGCTTTGCCTACCTCATAGAAAAAAAAAAAAAGAGATTGTAACTTCCAAAAGAGAATATCTAGGCCTAGTTAGTATGTTCCATTCTCTTTTGTGGCAAAGGCCTCAGTAATGTACAACAGTATTTTATTATTTTTGTATAGCATAATAGATGCCATGATCTTTGACATCATCAAAACAATGGTTCAAATTCTGCATCCCTAACTTTTTAACTATATGATATTGGGCATATTATATAACCTCTCTAAGCCTCTGCTTCTTCATCTATAAAATGGGGATAAAGTGCCCTCTATGTAAGGATGTTGTTTCATTTAACTGAGATTTTAGTTTTACAGTGTTTAGCACAGGATCTGATACATAATTCAACATTTGAAAATGGGGGATGCTTTTATTATTTAACAATGTTTTAAAATGGATTTCTGATAGCAAATAATATAAACTCCAACACATTACTTCCATACTCTAATTTGGAAAATCATCATATAAGATTTTATCTTTTTATACCTCCATTTTATTTTATGTCTGGACCACTGCAGCCCAACTTCAGATTGGATGCAATAAAAATAGGTCTTGCATACACGAAGTGCCCCTTGTGCTCATAGGCTGCCTTGGCTGTATATTGTCTGGGCAAATCGCCCTCAACCTCTGGCCAGACTGTGGAATGTTGGTTTCTTCCAGCGTTAGCCCCCAGGGGGTCAATTTTCACAGTTTCCATATGTTTTTATATTGCTCCAAACTGTAAATACAGCTGACACCCTACCAAATTGGCCCTAATGTGCCTGTGTCTAACAGTGGAGTTGTAGGCTTTTAGAATGATACAGTACTCCATGGAATTGTGGCAATTAAATGAATGTTTTGTTTTTAAAGTGTTCAGATTCCATTTTTTAATTTGAAAAGAGGTAAATGATGTGCAAAGAGGAGATATGAGGTGGGAAGAGGGCAGGAGTTTTCATCTTATGTCTTGCCCTGTCTTGGGTTTGCCCCTTTGGTCCTGAAGCTCTGTCCTCAGATCAGTTACCTGATATCTGTATTGTCCTTGCCCTTTTGTCCTTCTCTTACAGAAAGGGAATGTTTTGTTGAGCTTCTGTTTTTATCTTCTCTTATTTTGTTATCTCCAAACTCTTTGTCTCAGATTTAATCTGTTTGTACAGGAAGAAGAATCAAACTCATTATGATACACTTAGGTTCCAGAATGTGAAATACAATACAAATTTCTGCTTGTGGGGCTTTATCCATCCATAAAACCTTGTAATTTTTTCAAAAGGTGATCACTTTGAGATTAATGGGTTCAGAGAATGGAAATTAACAGGGAAATTGCAGGGTTCCCTTGTTGGTTTTGTGTTCTGCTTCATAGCTGAGTCCTCATTTCAATAACTGTTGCTGCCCCGTGGCATTTAAGTTACTGAGCTCTCACCTTCCATCCTGAAGCCCTTCTGGTGGAAAGCTAATGTTCCCAAATTATGACTTCATCTGTATCTTGTTCTCTAATAGTCAACCAAGCTACTGGCCAGGGGCATCCTATGAAGTTTGGAGTGGTGTGTCTTGAAGTAGCTGAACTATAGAACAGACACAGTATCCTGAGAGTTCTCATTTGTGCTCCATAGAGCTTTGTAGGGTTGCTTTGGGGAAGGGAAAGTGGGACAGTGGTAGGAAGGAACTCTGCAACATTCTGCAAAGTTGGTTGGCATAGCACACAGGTTAAGAGTTGGAGATAGTCTCTGAAGTCGGAATGATTGAGAATCCTGGCTCTGATATTCACTAGCTCTGTAACTTTTGACAATTCCCTCATCTGTAAAAGGAACAAACAAACAAGACCTACCTAGTAAGGCCTTTGCAAGAATTAAGTAAGTTAATATATGTAAAATGCCTAGAGCACATCATGTGATGTCACGGAGTAAGTAATATGAGCATTTGCTGCTATGATGATTATTGTCTCATGTTCTAGACCAGTGTTCAGCAAATTCTGGCCAACAGGCCAAATCTGACCCTGCTACTTGTTCTTGCAAATAAAGTTTTATTGCAACACAGTGTATATATTAAGGTATATATGGTTAGTGTATATATTAGTGTATATATTTTCTGTGGCTATTTTTGCACTGCATGAGAAAGTAGAGGCAACATTGAGTAGTTTTGACAGAGGCCATATGACCTGTGAAGTCTAAGATATTTACTATCTGGCCACTTACAGAAAAAGATTGCTGACCACTATTCCAGAATTTCAAAAGGCTTTCTCAGTGACATAAATGAGAATAAACCATCAGTCTGCTGTGAACTATGTAGATTTTAAAAATCATCTGTTGAATACAAATTAAATTCAGAAAGAGTTACTCAGGCTTTTTTTTTTCTTTTTTGACCTCAGCCTCTTAGATTTCCAGTTTAATTTTGAAAATTATCTTTCTAGGGATGAGAACTCTAGGTTGTCATTGTTACCACCAGCTAATAATACTCAGTGTTCATCATCACCTACCTCCCTGAGGACAGTAGGACTTGGCATGTCAGGGTGCAAATGGAAGGCCAGTGTGGCTTGGGGGAGGAGGATGAGATAAGACTTGGATGGTAGGAGTTAGATCTGGTAGAAGTTAATGTGAAGAATCAGTCCAGGTTTTTTGTGCCTTTTTTTTTTTTTTTTTCTTGACTGGGTATCATTTCATTGATAAGGAACTGACAATCGTTTTATGAAATTGATTTTTTTAATAGAAAAAATGCCTTTCTGAAAACAGATGTAAGAGAGCAAACTTAATTTATGCAAATCCTTAGATCCACATTCCTAAATAATTTTAAGAATTCACATAAAGCATGTGGCAAAATAGGGGGACTTCTTTCATCCGTTGACCAAAGTGAGGGTCAGTTCCAGAAATAAATAAAATTAAATTAAATTGTCACCAGCAGAAATCTGACAATGGACTAGGCATTGTGCTAGACCCTGTGTAGAGAAGACAAGAAGATAGGTGTGATCACTGTACAGAGGGTGCCTATGGCATAACAAGGAAGACAGGAAAGGAGCAGAAGTGTGGTGAGTTCATGGCAAGGCAGGCATGGTGTGATTTGGGAGTTAGTAACAGGAGGACCTAAGTTTCTTGATAGGCCAAGACAGCTTCCAGAGGACATCACGTTTATACTGGGTGAAAAAATAAATATGAGTTATCAGTGATGAAGGAAGGGGCGGGGTGGGGGTGAGGTAAACAGTTTCTAGAAGAGGAAACTGCTTGTTCAGAGCCGTGGAGGACAGTAGGACTTGGCTTGTCAGGGTGCAAATGGAAGGCCAGTGTAGCTTGGGGGAGTAGGGTGAGATAAGACTCACGCAGTAGGAGTTAGATCTGGTAGAAGTCAGATCTGGTAGAAGTCAGTGTGAAGACACATGGAATTTTTTTTTTTTTTTTTTTAGACAAAGTTTTGTTCTTTCCCTCAGACTAGAGTGAAGTGACGTGATCTTGGCTCACTGCAACCTCCGCCCCCCAGGTTCAAGTGATTCTCCTGCCTCAGCCTCCTGAGTAACTGGGATTATAGGCGCCTGCCACCCCACCTGGCTAATTTTTGTATTTTGAATAGAGACAGGGTTTCGCCATGTTGGCCAGCTGGTCTCAAACTCCCGACCTCAGGTGATCCACGCCCCCACCCTCATTGGCCTCCCAAAGTGCTAGGATTACAGGCGTTAGCCACCATGCCCGGCCAACACATGGATGTTTTCACAGTCAGTGGAGAACCAATGAAAAGTTTTTCAAAGGAGGAAGATATAATCCCTTTGTATACTTTCTGCTGCCCAGCAGAGAGTGGATTGGGTGGACAATTGGAGCCAGCATCCTCGTCCAACGTGGAGATGGCGGTAGCTTGGGCCAGAGAGGACATGGGTAGGACTCATTCCTTCACTCTAGTGAATGTCCTGGAGTTGGGCTTCTGCTTGTCTGGTGGTGGAATAGTCCATAAGAAATTTAAAATGCAAATAAATATATGATTACAAATTGGCTGAATGCTGTGAAACCAGTGCATGGGGTGCTGTCAGAGATTCTCAGTGATAGGAGCAGCGTCCTTGCATTTGATGCCCAGAAAAGGGTCTTCTGAGGAGGCTTTTACTTCAGCTGAGACTTAAAGGGTAAAAGTCAGTTGTGGGAGGAGTGGTGGCTGTGGAGAGGAATCCCAGACAGGGAGAATAGCCTGTGCCTATACTTCCCAGTGGGAAGGAGCTGCTGTGTTATTGCAACTGAAAGGAAACTGAATTCCTGATTCTGGGGCTAATGGTGAGAATGGTGTGGGATGAGACTGATCAGCAAAGTTCACAGGTGTGCAATTTTATTCTTTGGGAAAGGGAAGCCATTGGAAGATTGTATGCCAACAAGTGCATGATCTGACTTACTTTGAAACACCCAGTCTTGCTGTTGGATGGAAAATGGATGACAAGAGAAGCAAGAGTGGAAGCAGGGAGACCAGGGAGGAGAGAAAGAGACCCATGGTCCAGGCAAAATGTGATGGTGGCTTCAGCTCTCATGGAAGCAGGGGCAATGTTTCCCTGTTTGCACTCCTGTGCTATTGGCTCTGGGCGGGGCTTTGAGGCACCAGGTGGATATGTGGAGCCACAACGTACTGAAGCAGGGGATATTTTCATGCGGGCACAGATGGCAGAGGAACCCTGCTTTGGACTCTCCTGAAAGTGCATCTGCCACCAGCTTTGACCATGTGGGCCAGGAATCCTGAGAATACAGTCCAGTTTACAGTGAGAGGGATGTAGACTGAGACAACATATTTAATGCTTAACAATGTGAAAAATAACCATTCAAGGGCCACTATCCTCAGACCTACATGACCACCCTGTGCTCTCTGGCTCACCAGACCTAGATAGGAGGCCAAGTGATAAGAAATTTATTTGGTAAATAGTAAATCAGAGCCAGGCTCGTTAGTTAATCATGTGGCCCTGACATCTGTGTGTGGTCTGCTCGAAAGGAAGAGCATCTTATTATTAAATGCCTGTGGGTTCAACACTGAGTTCTGCAGAGGGTGAGAAAGTTGCCTTTCCTTTCCCCTTGGAGTTTCCTATGGGCTCATGCCAATCCTACCAAGTCCATCAGGAGGGGTAGGAGGGCATCTGCAGTCACCCAGGGTCTCTCTGCCCTCCATCTCTGGGGCCTTCCTAAATAGGCTCAATCATTTCTTAGCATTGGCTTTCAGGCGCTGGGTTCCGTTTACATTTCTGGTGGTGTTGCATCCATATTTGGGGGAGGTTTCAGGGCCAGAATACGGGAGAATGTTTGAAGGAATCAGCCCTTCAGAACCTCCACCAGAGTAAAGGAAAATAAACCCTTCTTTTGCTAATTGTGACCTTCTGCTGGGTCACCTGCTAAGATTGCTCCCAAGGTTTTCTTAGCTTGGGTGGAAAAGTAAATGGTAAGTGTAGTGGGGGAGTAGATAAGTGCTCTAGAAGAGGGTTGGGGCAAGGGGATCAGGCTCTTGATGGCTGCAGTGGCCTGTCTGGAGTGGCTGCTGCAAAGATACTGGCTGCAGTGGGGAGGCACAGCTGGGGTTGCATGCTCTGTGGGTCCAGCCGGATCCAAGAACAGGCCGGAGCCCTGCCCCCTACTGAGTTGGCAGAGCAGGAGCCCCACGCTCCTGGGCACAGCTACAGCTGCCCAGCTGTGGCTCTGGACCCATGCATCCCTGCACTCTCAGGGGCCAGGAAGCCCCCAGTGCCCATAGGCTCAGAAGAGCCTGTTTCTGCTCCCTGTCTTCTTCCCACTCCTGGTGCCTGCTTCTGTGTGGAGCAAAGTTGTGGCCAAGTCTGGGCGCTGCTGCAACCTGGCCAGGTGTGCACATGCTCAGGGCAGCACTGACACTCCAGTTTTCTGTTACCTCGGCCCCCTCTGGACTTTGGGTGCCGACGAGCACAGGTGGGAGGCCAGGGGTGCTGAAGATGGCTTGGCATGGGCCTGCAGGCACCCCTCCACATGAATGTCCTGGGCACTGTGGATGGCATGTTGATGGCAGCGGGAGGCAGACAGGTTTCTGGGCAGAAAGGGACAGATCCCTGGTGAAGCCCCACCTTCAAGCCAGGGATAGACTGAAGCCTGGGGACTGGGCTGCCTGTTCTGGGTGGAGTCTGAAGCCCAGAGTGAGAACTTCTGATGCCTTTTCTGGGCCTGCCCATGGCCACCCATGGAACAATCAGCATGCACTTTCTCCCTTCTGAGCCCATAAAAACCCTGGACTCATCCAGACTCACACAGATGTTGGGACTACCAGCTGCAGGAAGGAGCTACCTGCTTCGGGTCTCCTCGACTTTTCAGGACAACCTGCCTGTGGATAGGAGCTACCCACCACGAGTTTCCTCTTTGCTGAGAGCTGAACACTCGTTGGGATGACCTGCCTGCAGAAAGGAGCTACCCATTTCGGGTCTCCTGGGAGCTGTTCTGTCAGTCAGTGAAGCTCCTCTCCACCTTGCTCACCCTCCAGTTGTCCATGTTCTTCATTCTTCCCGGAAGTGGGACAAGAGCTTAGGACCCACCAAATGGTGGGACAGAAAAAGCTGTAACAGAAACAGGACTGAAACACACCCCCAACTCACCATATCGTGGGTGGTGAGGAGAGAAGAGCTGCGGCTCTTTGGAAAGCCCAGACCTAGGGTCTCCCAGAGCCAGGGCTGTGACACCCTCTCTGAGACTCTGCGGTTCCTGGTGTCTCCAAGCTTCCGGGTACCACCACATTCCCTGGTGCCTGCAAGGGAAGTCGCTTGTGGTACACCTGGTCCAGCTGCAGCCTTACACAGAGCAGGCGCCTGGAGCTGCGCCCGCTGCCACAGCTGGTGTACCTGGCTGTATGCAGTAGCCAGACTCCATGCTTGCTGACACACCCCTCATCACTCCATGTCTGGCTTGCCCTTGGCAGGCATGGGATCTGAGATGGTAGTGTGAGCTGAGCGCAGCCTGCTGAGTCGAGTGGGTTGAATGAACCCACTTTGCTTGTGGGCTCAAGCAAAACCCAAGCAGGGGTGCTGCTGGCCACAGAGGTTTCCAGCTGGTAGAGCAACACCCTAAGGATCCTGTGACACTGTTATTTATAAAGCACTCATTGTGTGCCAGGAACTATTTTAAGAGCCTTAGGTTTATTAAATCATTTAACGTCCCCATCCCCTAATGAGATAACTGGACCAGGGTTACAGACTTGGTAAGGGATGTCGCTGCAATAAGAATGCGGCTGACCTGGCAACAAAGTCCTTGATCTTGGGCATCTTACTGCACTGCCTCTTGGCTCCCTTGGTCACAAATCATTTTTTCAGGCTTAGCAAGGAATAGGAACATCTTCCCCAAGGAGGGTTTTGCTAGTGGGGCCTGATGCTACAAGATAGAGGCCAAAATTGTCTTTGCCTGCAAGCAGTTCTACTTCTCAAGTTTTCAAATCTGAACACTGCCTCTGACACCTTTCTTTTAGCTATCTTACGCTATGTTATCAGGTTCTGGGTGTGTCCTGCTGGTCTGGTAAATGACAGATGTCTTTTTTTTTAAGTATGTTGGCATTGTCAGATTTAACTGAGGGTGACTTTGTCTCTGGGCCCTTGTGTAGCCCCAAGCACCACAGAGGAGGTGGAAGACACAATGCATGATGGTACTCACCTCCAGGGAGCAAGGAGCATCAGTAGGGAGAGGAGGAAGAATAAAGCAAGGAGGGAAGCCAAGACAGCAAATGTGGGGATGTGGGCTTGGGCATCCTGCTGCATGGCTTTGACAAGGACTTACGCAGTTGACCATGATCAAAACTAGTAGCCAAAAAGCTGGACTGTTCTTGAGAGGCTGCCACAAGGTGCAAAAGTCCACGAGCTCTGGCTTATCCTGGAGCTAAGTCTTCAGACCTTGCTCTAGCTTTTGGCTCTTTGCTGGGAGGAGAGTTAGGTTCAAGTTGCCACAGCTGGCCAGATCCTTTCTCTTCCTGGAAAGGATATCATGCTCATGACATTTAGCACATTTATGCTTGCTATAAAAACAAATCCTTAGAATATTTATGAAAGCTTTCTAAAATGTATAACTTTGCTGGAGTACTGAATCGTATTTACAAGCTTCAAAAAAAAAAAATGGAATCATCTCAGTGGTTACAAGTGAAAACTTCTATTATCGGAAATTCTGCTTGCAATGTGCATTGTCAGCTTCCATTGTATGTGTGTGGCCCATCTACTTGAGCAGTCATTTCAGGAGCCCAGCTTACTTACCTATGGCTGTCATGAGCTTCCTGCAATGCTTCCATTAGGATAACCTGCTAGGAATGTAACTCATCTCATTATTAAGGAAAGTGTAAGTGGGAGCTAAATGTGTGACATAAAGCATTCAATAATGCATTCCAAAGTCCATTGTTTGAGGTATTTGGAATACTTGCTGTTCTGAAATGGGTAACAAGGCACTAAATATGTGTGCACAATATTGCACAAGACATGATTACATTCTTCTTACTGTAAGCTAAGAGTGAAACAGAGTGAACATGATGCAGTCCGTTCTAAGCATTTTACCAGTACTAACTCATCAACCCCTCACAATCACCCTATGAGTTAGATACAGTTATTGTTTTCATTTTTATATGTGAGGAACCTGAGGCACAAAGATTAAGAAGCTTGCCCATGGCCACACAGCTAGAAATGGCAGACTGCTGATGGGATTCCAGGCAGTCTTCTTCCAAGGTTTATGCTATTAGCCACTGCTGTCCCTAGAAGATTCATATGGCTGAGAAATAGTCTTTCATGGGATTGCACCATTTTATACTTGCAGTTAAACATACATCTACTTATTTGTCCAACAGGAATGAATGCATATATCCACAAAAAGACTGGTATAAGAATGTTCATTGCAACTTTATTCTTAACAGTAAAAGAAAATTAAACAGCCCAAATATCCATTAACAAGGAAATAGCTAATCAAACTATAGTGTATTCATACAATGGAATAGTATTCAGCAATAAGCAATGAACTATAATATAAACAACAATATGAATAATAAATCTCAAACCTTTATGCTAAGCAAAAGAAGTCAGATACAAAAGATTATGTACCATATGATTCCATATATATAAAGTTTAAGAGCAAACAAAAGAAATCCGTATAAAGATTAGAATAGTGATCACTTCTGGGAAGAGGGAAGGGCCATGAGCCAGGGTGATGGCAATGCTCTATATTTTGATTGGTCAAAAACCTTTGATGTGTACACTTAATATTTGTGCATCTTCGTGTACGTATTTATACCCCATTTACACACACACACACATGCACACACACACCCATACAGTATAAATTGAAGATCCCATTTCCTCCCAAACCCATTCCCTTCTTCAGTCATGACCACTGTTTTTATAGACTGGTGTGGAGTTTCCAGGAGTTTCCATTTATATGCATGTGTGTCTATATACATCCAAATAGGCATTCCTATTTTAACATAAATAAGATCAGACTATATGTATTATTTCTATTTCTGCTACCTGCTTTCTTTTTTGAGTAATAATATATCCTGAAGGCTTTTCCATGTCCATACTTCATTTTGCCTTAATCTTTTTAGCGACCCTGATTTTATGTTATGAATATACTTAATTTCTTCAGTTTCCTTCTGATGAATGATTAGGCAATTTTCAAATTTTTACTTTTACAGTTGTAATGGAAATGTTTGTATATATATATTATATATATATATATGCACATGTGCAAACACTTTTGTAGGTTGTTTTCCTAGCAGAAGGGTTTGCTTAGGCAAAAGGAAGGTATGCTTTGGTGGAAATTGCCAAATTGATTTCCAAAAATCCTTTTGTTAATTACACTCCTCATGACCAATGTGAGAGAGCTAGATTCCTGCATTCTTCCCAGCAATGAATATTACCAATCTTTAAAAGTTTTTGAGAGCAGATGGGTGAAAAAGTGGCATCTTTTTGTTTCTATTGAGATTTCAAAATAAGTTTCGATTTTCTCCTTGTTTTGCAAATATGCACATGCCCTTGGACAAACATATGCATCTCCTGTCCTGTACTCCTAGCTATGTAATTCCAGAGGTCTCAGAGTCTAACACGTTCTCACTACCAAGTTAGCACTTTATTCTTAGAAGTTGACAGATGATTCTAGTGAAAATGGCAGGATTCTGTTCTCTCTGACATGCTTTCTTAATATGGTAGTCATTGTTGACCTTGAACCTGTTGGAAATTTTTAATTTAATGCAAATTCCTTGATGGCAACTGAATTTTGAATAGTGACATCCCTTGCTTTATGAAACTGGTAAATTTAAATTAAACATTGAAAATTAACCTTACCACTATATTTTCCAAACACTTCTTTTACCATAATTGTTTTTATCTTTTTAAAATTTACATTTTGCATATATTCTTAATGCTGCTTTTTTTTCTGGAGAAAAAAATTCACCCCAAAGAAACCTTTTTTTTTTTTTTTTTTAAATAATGGAGCACGTCAGTCTCTGGCAGAGCCTTGCCAAGTGGTTGGGTGTTTGACAAAGAGTGATACTTGCTTCTGGGGCAGGATAGTAAGAAGGCATGGCAGTCTCCATGACCAGGGCCCTTCCCGTCTAGATTTTGGAGCTATTTGAAAGCTGTACTGAATTTAGCACTTTGATTCATTCAGTGTGGGTGTACTTCTGCAGGTAGGAGAAGATGTGGAGACTGATAGGTCACTTACAGATTTTATTCTTACAAATGCTGAAGTTGTTGCTAGCAAAAATCACTGTGGTCATTTTTTCACTGACATCTGTGAGGGAATTTTCTCTTCTCTAAGAGATCTAGTATTTTTAAATTTCATGACTCCTCTGCCTGCCTCCCTCATAAATTGCCATTTTAACCTGTGTTTTAGGTAGCCTTAGGGCTTCCCTGAGAAACACTTGAGAGAGGAGTTCTCTGGTAGTGAGGCTCTGCTCACCTGTTCCACCCCACTTCTTGCTTCTTTCCTACCTGTGCGAGAGCATTCCTTCATTTCCCTTTTGACTTTCAGGTAAGCATTAAGTGAAAGAAAGGCTTCAACTGCTAGAAATATCTTTGAAAACCGTGGCACTACTTCAGGAGAGTGTGGACACTTTATATGTAGCTATTGACAGTTTCATGTACAAATACAAGATGATCATTCTCATCACCTTGCTCTGCATCTCTCTGATTGGCCCAAATCCTGAGCAATGCCATTCAAAACCCGACTTTCCTTTTTCAGTCACTGGTGTCTCAAATAAGGGAGTGTTGAAAGGAGTGGCTGGAGATAGGCCTCCAGCATAATGTCAAAACTTCAGTTCCCCATTTTTCTTAGCCACTAATTCTTGGTTGTTTTTTTTTTTTTTTTTTTTTTTTTTTTTTGAGATGGAGTCTTGCTCTGTCACCCAGGCTGGAGTGCAGTCAGTGGTGTGATCTTGGCTCAGTGCAACCTCCACTTCCCACGTTCATGCCATTCTCCCGCCTCAGCCTCCCAAGTAGCTGGGACTACAGGTGCCTGCCACCACGGCCGGCTATTTTTTTTTTTTCCCGTATTTTTAGTAGAGAGGGGTTTCACTGTGGTAGACAGGATGGTCTCAATCTCCTGACCTCGTGATCCACCCGCCTTGGCCTCCCAAAGTGCTGGGATTATAGGCGTGAGCCACGGCACCTGGCTGCCACTCATTCTTAGGAAAGCTTTAAGGGACATGTGGGTTTAGAATTTGCTTTTTTTCTTTGGGATTGAAAAATCGTTGCAGTGTCCCTGAAAGTAAGGTCACTGTGTTCAGACTGCTCTAAGGACTTTACAGGAGTTCTTTCACTATGCAAATGATGTTTGTAATAATAATCTGTATTTGTCACCCATACTTGGGACAGAGGCACTTTTAGCAGTTGGTTCTATTTAATACTGTACTCTAAAGTAATACAATTATTTCTTTTAAAAAATACCCTCTAATTAAACAATTACACGAATCATCCTAACCTCTCCATTATATCCTGTTACTGAGCTCTGGCCTTATTTCCTAAGGAACTGGAAAATATGACTGCCCTAGGTTTGCATGGGCTTTGGAAATACTGTGTCCTCATTCAATTAGAAAGCAAGATTCATTCTTAACATCTTTATACTAACCAAAAGACAGTTTCCTCAAAGTGGATTAACACGCAAGTTTGACTTGGTGGCTTCATGTGTGTACATTGCTGTATCAGGTAAAAATGGAGAAATATTGGACAAAAATTATGCAACTCAAAGACTAAGGAGATGGTCATTCTATCATACTTTATAACCTACTAATAAGTGCTACCAATAATATTTAAATCATGGCTTTAGTTAGTGTAAATATTCATAAGAAGCCAAAAGGTTCAGAATATATAAGTTCAGAAAATATTTTTTATATATATATATATATATAGTGTGTGTGTGTGTGTGTGAGAGAGTGTGTGTTATTTAGAGATGGGGGCCTTGCTATGTTGCGCAGGCTGGACTCTAACTCCTGGGCTCAAGTGATCCTCCTGCCTCAGACTCCTGAGTAGCTGGGACTACAGGCATGAGCCACTGCACCCTCGGACTATTTTTATTAGCAGGGAGTACACTGTTAGTGCCAGATAATATTATTCTACTAACTAAACAATGCTCTTGTGCTTTGTTTGCTTGGAATGGGAGAGAGTAGGGGAGTATATAATTTATGGGGACTAGAAATAAGAGTTTCTTGTGGAGAGCAGTTTTCATTTGATTTTACTTGCTTCAATTTCACGTTTGCTGTTTATCATCTAGTTCTTACCTTGTTTACATTTTCAAAAGATCAGTGATTCTCACTATGTTTTTTACGGAGTCAGGGCTCAGTAACAGTGGTTGACGTGGCAATGCTGGGGTATGGGGGAAAGGGATCCGAAGGGACCCCAAATGATTCTGCTGCTCATCCCTCCTCTTGTGGTCAATACTCCCGAGCCCTCCGTACTGCCCTCCTACCTCCTCATGTGTTGGATTAGATTTATTACAGCTGCTGTGGACATGGTTGCCTAAATCTGTGGAATGTTTTGCTAAACGCTGCTGGTGCAATAGTACACATTAAGCTTATAATTCCCATTGTTGTTTTCTTGAACCCGTTCTTTATACTTAGTCTTTTACTCACTTGATCACTTTATGATTTTGCACTTTGACATCTTGTAGATTCATTAAGAATTTTTACTCCAAGCCCCAGAACTTTGTTTAACATTATGATTAGCCAAATTGTTATTGTGTTTGAGCTAAGTGATGACAATGTATTTGATTGGAGCCTTGTAATTGTTATTTTAAAATCAAAGTAATGGATTTTGATCTCAGAATAAGAACATGATCCAAAAGAATAATAATGATAATAATTAGAACAGCAACCAATTAGAAGAAAATAAATGCCCTATCATGGACCAGAGGCCCTATGTGCCTGGGCCCTGCCTACCTGTGCAGTCCCATCTCCCACCCACATCTACCCTTCCCTGGATTAGCCTCACTGCAGCCTTCCGGTTTCTTCTTTCCTGTCTTGGGAATTACATGCATTGTTCTCTCTACTTGAGAGCTCCGCCACTGGTGTTTCTCTTGGTTAGCTCCTTCTAATCTCACCCACAGTCTCACTTTGCTAGGGAGGCTTTCCCTGGCCACAGCATCTAAAGTCGTCTCCTTCCACTCCACCACCTGTCCACACAAGCACATCACTGTCTCTCACAGCATGCTGTTTGTTTCCTTCAACATTAAGAAACCTAACTTGTGTTTCCTTGATACTTGTCCATCTTGCCCACTGGCCTCTAAGCTCCATGAGGGTGAAGATTATACCTGCCCCATTTGCCACTGCAGCCCCAGTGCTTTCCTGGAACCTGGTATTAAGTGGATGCTCAATACGTATTTGTAGTTGAATTAATGGATTATTTAGAAGTATCATCTTTTTTCCCAAGCCCATATCCAGATAGCCTATGCTTAGTACTTCCTGAGTCTATTTGTGATAGCATATGATCTTCCAGTGGTAGAATTTAACCAAGCTGTGCTGACTTTTCTCAGGCATATGAAAGATCAGAATAAGAAGGTGGCCAACCTCAAGCACAATCAACAGTTGGAAAAGAAGAAAAATGCTCAGCTACTAGAAGAAGTCCGCAGGCGAGAAGATAGCATGGTTGACAACTCACAGCATTTGCAGGTAAGCACGGGCTTCTCTTCTTAATCCCTAAATAACTAGAGATGGACTCTCTCAGAAATGTCACCATTGCTGCTGGAAAATATTCACAGAAATGGTGGACTTTGCCTTTGCCTGGGTCTAGCACTAACAAGGAACCCAGTAGGTCTTTCCCAGGGAGGGTCATCATTTTCAGAATGGTGGCCATGAAAAGCCAATTATGGTAGAGCCTAGAAATACAATGCAGAGTCTTTTGGTTCCTGTAACTCACCTTTAAAGGTAAGGGCTGCATTTATGTAGTTGGCAAGAAACTTAAAACATAGAAATGTCTTCGTTTTCAATTTATATTTAAATTATTTTGGGAATAGAAGAAGGCAAATGTGTGTGTATTATCATAGAAGGTATTTGGGTGAGGATGTATTCAGTTGATCCCAGACAGTTTACAAAACCAGTTTTGTTTTGTTCAAGACTGCGAGGCTCAGGCGCAGATTATTATTCTGTCTTCTCCGTGAATATAGTTATCTTTCAATGGACAGTTCTATCTTAGAAACAAACCAACTCACTGGAAACACCAATTTTTCCTCATTAACCACCCTTATTTTTGGCCAAGGAGTGCTCCCCATGTACTCAATAAAACATTCAAGTTAAAACAGGGCATTTGCTTTGAAGTTCCTTTATTTATTCCAGGGTGCCTTTAAACAGAGCAGTTCAAGTTGGCTGGAGTTCATGTTAAATTTTGGTTATTAATTAGTGTCTTTCTCCAGTCATATATTAGGTTTCCTCCTTGGAGATAGGAGAAGTTAGATAATTTCAATATGTACTCATAGTTCATCTTTTTAATTGGCCAAAAGAAAAATCAATAATTATTCCAGAGTAGGAAATACAAGGAAGTACCTTGCATAGGGCATGGCACATGGGGACTCGTTAGTCAATATTAGTGGGTTTTTTTTTTTCTCTCTGTGTCCTAGACATGCCTTCTGGTGTCACTGAAGGCCCTTTACATTGATGCCTGATTTGGAACGTTCACTGAATAGTGAGACAATAGTAGGTGGGCCCAGAACTTTTTTTTTTGTTTGAGATGGAGTCTCCCTCTGTCACCCAGGCTGGAGAGCAGTGGCGTGATCTTGGCTCACGGCAAGCTCCACTTCCTGAGTTCACGCCATTCTCCTGCCTCAGCCTCCCACGTAGCTGGGACTACAGGTGCCTGCCACCAGACCCAGCTAATTTTTTTTCTATTTTTAGTAGAGACGGGGTTTCACCATGTTAGCCAGGATGGTCTCAATCTCTTGACCTCGTGATCCGCCTACCTCGGCCTCCCAGAGTGTTGGGATTACAGGTGTGAGCCACCGCACCCGGCCAGGTGGGCCCAGAACTTTAAAGAGGACCTGACGCTAGGGCTCACCTTGCTATGGTGTATTCTGTAAAAGAATAATAATAATTGCATCTGCTTCAGAGTAGTTGTGAGACTTAAAGAGTCAAAGCATATAAATAGTTTAGAATTGACTATGCCCAAAATAAGCATTCATGACTAATGGTTGTTATAACAAGGAAAAGGTAAATGAAACATTAAAAACGATTTGTCTACTATATGCAGAGGTATTTCTACAGTTCTAATCTGATATGCAATGAGCATCAAAGTTTTTATCTTTTCTATATATAGTAATTTCTTCTTTTCTAAGGGCACATCTAGTTATGGAAATTAATGTCTTGTTTTGGCCCATGAACTTTTGTAGAGCAATATTTTCATAACAGGCCTTGATAACTACCTCATAGCCCTGTTCATAAAAGATAGCATGGTCTGGAATTGCTTAGTTGCATTCCTGACCACCCCAAATAAAGGATAGCATTTGAAATGCAGTAAAAAGTAATCACGATTACTTTTAATGAAAATGTCTCTGGTTAAGGTTAATAGAGAGTAAACCTCCCACTTCCCTGGATTGTTAAGCAGATGTGCTCAGATGTAGTAATTACTGCCTTCTGAAAACAAAACTTTCTGGAGGCACTTGACTTTTTTAATATTGTTGTTGTTTTGAGCATTTCTCGTTTACAAGTTAGCCTGTTAAGCCTTTAAGTGTCAGTCAACCGGGATTTAGCCTGGCTGGTTGGTGGTTGTGGCAATGGCACCTGTTAATTTTTATTTATTCTACACAAGCATTTGGTAACAATTGGATACACTGGCTTCATGATTTTAACCAACCCAATAGGTATTATATCCAGAAAAATATAATGTAGGGTATGGCCTACAACAACAACAGCTAGTGGATCAGGCTTAAAAGAAGAGCACCAAGAGATTCAACTAGTTGGTATGAAAGTTGGTAAAAAAGTTGAATGAAGATAGAGTGACTATGTTTTTTATTGTTCAAACCAGAACACAAAAGGCATAGACAAAATCTGCATCACCTCAGTCAAACCTAGATATATAGCACAGTACGAAACATTTTACAAATACAGTCTTCTTTATTTCATAGGTTTATAGTTTTCCAACAGAAATTGCAAACTCAAATGCTTTCAGGGTCTAGGCTTTTAACGTAAGAAACAGGCTTGTGTGTAGGAAAAATAATGATGTCTGGTTCTTTCTGCCTGTTTTTTATGGTTTATTTTTGGTAGAGATGTGTCAGTTAGCAATTGCCATAATAATGTTGTGCTGTGCAACAAATCACCCCAAAACCCAGCGGCTTTATAGTACCAATAGTTTATTCTTACAGATTTGCAGGTTGACTAACTGGCCCAGCTGCTCTAAGGTGGGTTTGACTGGGCACTTCTACTCACTGCACGTCTGTGGTGGTGTCTGGGGCAGCTCTGTTACACGTGTTCATTCTGAGGCCGAAGAGGTGTGAGCAACCCAGGGAAAACTCTTCTAGTGACAGTTGCTGAGGCACAAGAGAATAAGCAAAACATGCTAGGCCTCACAAGGCCTAGTCTTGAAGTGATATTGTGATTTTCACCCTTTTCATTGGCCCAAAGCAAAGCACATAGCCAAGCCACAGATTGGAAAAGTACACTCTACTCACAAAGACAAAAATGTATGGGAGTAGATACGAGGAGAGGTGAAGAATTGGGGCCAATTATTCAGTCTATCAAAAGAGACAAGCCCTGGAGAAGTATTTCTCTATTATAAGAAAAATAGCATATGCATAATGAAAAAGTTCAGCTGTGGGTGGCCTTAGTGTGTGGATATACTTGAGGGTGGTGGGGAGCTGTAGGGAACTCAAGAACCGTTACTCATCTAAAGGAGTAATGGCCACTACGCTCTGGTTGAACACTGCTGTAAAGGTGGGCCTAGGGTGGTGGGACCTCCGATTGTCCAAGATAATCCATAAAATGGGAATTTGTATGTGAAATCTGTGGATTTTAGGAAGTTAGTTGAATTTTTAAACACTCTGGGATCCTGTGAAGCACACGTGCACATGAGTTGCCCACTGGCTTGTGGCCTCTGCTGCATGGCTTGGCACTCTGATCCCTGTGGGTCTACATAGTGTAAATAAACTGACTAAGAATACACCCTAGTTAGCCGAACTTGACTCATTGGAAAGGTGGCAGTTTAGCATTTGTCCTGAGTCCTCATTTTGTTTGAAGATACTTGAATAATTGTTTCTTAAAGGAAATCGTCCACAATCTACAGGAATAGGGAATGTTCTTGATTTAGCTTCTCAAATCATTTTTTGAAGCATTGACAAGGAGAACAGGAAGGGAAGGATGCAGAACCATGGAGTTGAACTAGCCAGTGTTCAAATACTGGCCCTTATTATTATTAGCTTAAGGCCTTGAGTATGGCAGAGAATCTCTCTGACCCTTACTTTTTTCATCTGTAAATGGGGATTGCAATCTTTACCTCCCTGGGTGGGTTAAATAAAATAAAGTTTGTGAAAGAACCTAGCACAGTACCTGACATATGTGGACTTCAGTTACTAGAGTTTTCTCCCAGAGAGACTGATAATGAGCTTTTAATCATCGAAGACAGTGACCATTGGGAGTATCAACCAACAAATTCTTTGCAACTATTTTACACTGATGAGTAATACAGATATAGAACACACACCAGTAAATGGAAATTCCCAATAAAGCATTAAAAAAACATTTTGGGCAATAAGGAGGAAAATTAAAACATTCTTCAAGTTAATGTTGAATTGTGTGTGAAAGGTGGATGTGAAAGATCGTGATTTTCTTGTATAATTCTGCAGAGCTTTTCCCAGAACACAGATTATAGGGCATGATATTTATGTCTGACCTTGGGGCTTTGGGCTTCTGTGTGTCCCATCAGAGCCCACATGGAGGTTTTTCAACAAGGTGTCTTTCTGGAGATTCACACTAAATCGTCTTTTCCAGAATGGGATGCTTTTTTTTTTTTTTTTTTTTTTTTAAAGCTCTACCTATTTCTCACTGAGTAAATATGCCAATTTGAAACCCCAGTGGATATCCTTGTAGATTTTGGCTGCATTTTTCCATGTGTAGCTTATCGAGTTAATAAACTAACTTTCTAAAAAATGTACAAGTCGATGTTTTATGTTCCTTTTCTGTTATATGTCTGCAGAATTCTCTTCAATTTATTGCCTGAAAACTAAAGTCTGTTCTTGTGTGCTTCCGTTTCCAAATTATAGGTTCCCAGGGAACCGTAAAGTTTCTTCTCTGCCCGTGGTTAAACCCAAGTGTGATCACTTTAAAAAGCAAATGAATGTTCTCATTTATTCTTGTCCTTTTAATAGAATTCTAAAAAAAAAAAAAAAAAAAAAGGCTAGAAAGACAATTTTATTTTTTAATTTGTGTAACCCTGTACAGCCAATATCTTTTTTCGAAGGAGACTTCCTTTACTTTCCTCCTCCAATTAGAGTTGGAATCAGCTAACAGAGGAAGTGTAACAAACAACATAAACCTCAAAAATGCATAGCTTTCAGCAAAACATATAGTTCATTATGGAGTTCCCAAGGTTTGCTAAGTTGTTTCTTTGCAGAAGGATGTGTACATCTTAAGCAACAACTTTTTAAGCTTCATATCTATATGTTCATCTCTACAAGTCACTAAGTTAAATTCACTTCTTTTTCAATTCCCTGAACTTAAAATTGTTACTTTGACTGTGATCTATGTTCATGTGTTATGGTACACTTACCTAAGTACTGCCATTAGAAGAAACCTGACCAGCAGAGTTAAGAGATTCATCATTGTCAAAATGAGTTTATTTAGTTCCTAGTTTTCCATGGCTGTTTGGTAGGCATGGTGTAGAGTGATTTAGGGAGGCTCCATTTCAGCCATCATTTTCAACATATGGAAAAGATGAGAAAGGTCATCCTAACCCAGGTTTAAAAAGAATTCACATTTGTTTAAATTTTCATTAGAATTTAACATCATGATTTGTTTTAAACACCGTGAAGTGTTTTATTTGTTTGTTTTACAGTTTTCTACCTTGATGGGTAGAGATTGGGAAGTTCCATTAAGTTATGGATAAATCCTATCACATTGTTGAAATGTGAACTGACCCTCATCTAATTTTTTCAGACTCTGTTCATGGTTTCAGATGAAGAGAAATACTCAAGTATTTGTTAGTCTGCAGAGGACAAGGAATGTTGACGAGTAGGACTGAGGGTCGGCACAGGAGTGCTTTCTTTCCTTGGGGATTTATTTTGACATTTGTTTTTCTTTCACACTATAATCCCCCATGAGCCAAAAAAATGACTTTTGTTGTAGCAGGCCCCTGTAGGCAGTCTCAGAAAATCTTATTTGACAATCAGTTTCAGGTAGCCTTGAGTTAAAGTCATTACTCTTTGTAGTAACTCATCGACTGTCAGGGGTGACAAGACATCCGGTGCAATGTATTTGGGAAGTAACTATTTGTTAGAAATGTTCCAAGAAGCCAAGTGCAATCGGGTAAATAAAACTGTTATATGTGGAGTTTTTCTTCTTTCCTCCCAATAAAGTATGACTTGTTTTTCCAAATGTGCAGTAACTTGCATATTTCTTCTGAGTAACGTCTCCTGCTTTTTCCTGTGGATTTCTGACCTAATCCTCCACTTCATATAGCCCTTCTGTACAAACACAATATATTTCTATGGAAAAGAGAGGTTTACCCTTAATCGAGAGTTGCCTAATCTACCTACTAAATTACCCCCTGAAGACAGAGTGGGGTTCATTATTCTTTTCCAAAGGGTTTTCAGGTTTCACCCCATTAGTGGCTCTTCAGCAGTCCTTGGCAAAGTGAATGTTTGTTTGCTGAAGGCTGAAGATCCTGCTGAATGAAATGCAACATATTTCTCAGATGTAATCATTGTTGTTATGGGGGTAGAGTTTGAAATGACAAACTTTGGGGTGGGGGATTTGGAAAAAGAAATCTTGCTCGAATGGTACAGTAATCTCTTATTTTGAGGGGGCTTTCTAAGGAAGCTCACACTATTTTTTAGATGTTATCCTATTTTGTGCCTTTTGGTCCCTGAAATAGAAATCAATAAGGGAAAATCAATAAGTGTTCATCCTTTTGTGAGCTCCAGTGAAAACTAGAAGTAGACGTGGATCCTTTCCTAAAAGAAATGCCATGTTCAGTTCTAAGGAGAGAGAAGGGCTAGGTTTGTAGAGTCTGTCTTGCCTCTGTTTATCCCTGACTCTGATCTATGGGCTTATTTTGAGGTGAAGCTTGGACTATAAACTGGAGACCCCATTTTTGTATGTTCATTAAAACCACTGCTGGTGATTCGTTTAGTCAATAATAAAACAACAGCCCATCGAAGCCAGAGCCCTGTGTGCTTTCTAAATTGCTTTCATGGGGGTGATCTTCATGCTGGATCCTTTTTCTGGCCTTGAGGATTTGTAGGACCAGTTTATCTATCTTTATTTTATAGATGAGGAAACTGAGAGTCATACAATTGTTCCATGACTGGTCTGCAGTTGTGAGTCTCATTGAAGATAAAGACTTAAGGAGGTACCAAAAGTTTGGGAGTTCTTCCTGTGAAGATTGGACTAAGCCTCAGCTTTCGTACACTGAAAAAAAAAAAATGCTTCCTCAGGCAAAAGATTCTGAACCAGAATCATGCTTCAAAAACCACTGGGAAGCGAGACCTCTGAGGTGTGTGCTTGGGAGCATCTATATCTTCTTCTATTCCATTTCACTCCATAGCACGTGCAGTATCATTTTCAAAGTAAATATGGTGAAGGCATTACTGAAGAACCCATACATAAGCAAGGGGACTGGGAGAAGAAAAAAATTCTGACAGCACACCTTCTTACTTTTTCCAAGGTAGAATTTATGTAATAACTCACACACAGGACTTGTGTAATCCCTAGGGTGCAATCTTGTTCAACATGCATCAAAAGGGCCAGTCTAGTTAAACCAGCTCTCCCTGGCCAGGATAATTACCTCAGGTTTACCCTGAGTTATCGCTACCAGAGGTTAGTCAGGGGGGCACCTGCAAATCACGGTGCATGACACGCTGACATCAATAACCTCTTTCCAATAGCTCAAATAGATGCTGGTATTTCAGCACATCGCTGCCCAAGGCAGAGATCTGGGCATGGTTAGCTTCTTAAAATGTTAACTTTGACTTATGGCTTGTCCAAAGCATTGCCAAGCTATATATTCAAACACTCCAGATTAAGGAAATGACAATCAGTGACACAGGCAATGATTTAGATGGAAATCTTGCGAAAGGAAAATACAACTATTAAATCTGTTCCTATTCACTTAATCATCTCTCCTGTAATACACATTTGGGAAGTTGGTAACTTGAATTTATGACACTTTTAATTTCTCCTCTGCTATTACACTTTCCGTCTACATCTTATTTATGTTGCCTGGAAAAAGCCCTACAAGGTTTAAGCAATCATAAGTTTTTCTTACTAGAAAGGACCTTAGACTTCATTTAATACAAGTTCCTTGTTTTGCTGATGAAGGAAGTAGGGCCCAGCAAAGGGAAATGACCTGCCCATGATCCTAGAAGGAGTTATTGGTGGAGGGGAGACCAGATCCCAGGCCTTCTGCATCCTTGCCCAGTGCCATTTGTGCAGCCCACTGGTTCCATAAGGTATGACTACCTTTGGTAGGATTTGAATGGTTAAAATCTTCAAGCCTATACCTAAGGCTTATTCCCCTCAGCATTGGGTATTAGATTGAGCATCTAAAATTACATAAAATTACTTGGTTATTATGAATAAACTAAGCTTTATGTATATTTTATAACAGGATATTCTATCATTTCCTGTGCCTCTCTTATGTCTTTAAAACTAGGGTAACTAAAGAAGTAGTAAATCGGTGGTGGAGATAATTACTGTGAGAACAGACTGCAGAGTTTAGGACTCTTTAGATGATAAATAAAAATTAGTTTAAGTTATTTATATCTTTGTCACTTTTCTCCATCCATAAAAGGATGTCACCCATAAAGAGGGTCAGGAAGTCTCTTGTGATGGAAAACAAGTGTGGATATTTTAGAAAATTCAACCAAAAGAATGATAGCTGCTTTTTATTAAACAATGAGTTAGGCCAAGGATAATGTCTTCAATTGTGTTCCCTGGGAAATTGAGACTCTGAGATGAACATGCAAGAAGTTTATTGAGAGTACTCTCAGAAAGGGAGGGAAGCAGGGTTAGGCACAGGGAAAAGCCAAATTGTAATGTTGCAGCAAAGGCCTTAGCAGTCCCTGTCAGTTGCTCTGTAGCTGGGATAGCCATTTGGAGGGTTGTTGACCCCAATGGAGTCAACGGAGGTGGGCAATGCCAGGAGAAGGGTGTAATCTTAGACAAGGCAGCTCTCAGGGAAAGCACATCCCTGGCACTTGGAGACAGTGTCTTGGTCCTAAGGGGTATCAGGGCAGTGCACCTACATCTACAGCAAACACCTGATGTGTCTGTTGCACATTCTTCATTGACACCCATGGCAGATACATGCAACTGATCCCAAGACAAGTCTTACCCACCCAGCTTCATAATTCTTTTCAATATAAGCAGCCATTAAAAAGCAATCGTAGTTGGCCAAGTTGCTGTGTACACACAATGAATTGTTTAATTGTCCCAACAAACTAATGAAGATGTTACTATGAAACCATTTTACAGAAAAGAAGATTGAAACTTGATGATATTAAACAAGAGAAAGAGACGGTGCTGTTTCTCAGGTCTCAGTCATAAACTGGACACCTTTCTCTCTCCTGAGTGGGGCTGTTTCTTTGCTTGACTTTTATTGGGCACAGTAACTGTATCAACAGTGAAGATGCTGGTCAGGACCCTCCAAAAACAGATAGAAAAATTATGTGGCATAAACTTGGGTAATGGGGCTTTGCATGGATTTTATGGAAAGGGATTAAGCTTTCTTTTAAGTAGTGAGTTAGACTTAAATGCTTCTTAAAGGTGTACAAGACTCTGCCTTCAGTTCATCAAGCATTCCCAATGATGTGTTTTGAGGACTTTTTGTGTGCTAGGCACTGTGCAACCTACTGAGCTGTAACAAGTAAGACAAAATTCCTTACATTTGAATATCTCAAGATCTTTTCTTTTGACGAAAGATATCCTCCCCCCAGCATTTGATTTACAGTAGCTTCTGAAAGTCAACCAGAACATGCATTACTGGGCTGCTGTGTGCTCTGAGACAGAAGAGCATTTGAAAGAGGTAACAACGAAGTTGTGGCTGCCGCTGGAGCCTTGGCTCTCGTGAGCCAGAACAGAAGCTTCTGGAAGGCCTTTTGGACCTCAGGTCATCTGTGGGTCTCTGAGCTTGAGTGGGTGAGAGATGACCGTATCAAGCAGGAAGTGAGGGGATCTGGTTTTTAGTTTAGACTCAAGTGATTTTTTTTTTTTTTCCTCTAAGCCTCAGTTTTCTCATCTACAAAAGAGAGGCTTGTATTGAAGTAAGGTCCTTTCAACTCTGAAATCCTGGCGTCTGGGGACTAATTGAAGGGTGCATATATGTGGTGATTTAAAAGTACCTTCCAAGGGGGAGGCTCATGGGCCAACTGGAGAGGCTGCTGCCAAAAATAGAACATGCAGGTCAGGAGCAGGGATGTCCTCCTGTTGGGAATCTAGGGAAGTCAGTCTTCTTGGCACCATCCTGGTAATATAGAATACCTGGCTTTAAATATAAGTCACTCTAAGAACTCTCTCTGTTTTCTATCTGGAGTGCAGGGTCTGCCATTTTGAGACTTTCGTAGTGTGCACCAACACATTTTGTTTTCTTTAGAGCAATCAGTTATAATAATACATCCACCAGTTGTTACTTTTTTGGTGTAAGACAGATTAGAACTCTGACAGTCGGGACACAAGATACACAGTGCAGGAACTTCTCAGAATTGAGCCACCTGGCTTACAGACATTTCTCAAGGGAAGGAACTATGTGGCTTTAAAATGTAATTGTTTGTGAAGTAGATTATTGTTTTAATAAGCCACTATGTCAGCAGGGGCTATTTTTCTCCTAATTGTTCAGGTCATAGCGAGCTGTGGGAAAATAGAATAGAGACTAATTTGACTAAAAGAGGGTTGATATTATCTAGATTCACATTTCACAAAACATGTTTATCAGAGTGATGGTTCTATGGAATACTACAAGGAAAAGGGGTTTCATTTGTCAAATGCCTCTGGAAAATAATATATACTCTTTTACTTTAAGAGTACTGTGCATATTAACATGTTAAAGACTCTGAGAAGTCCTGCAGTCAAAAGAAATGTTTGATATTCTTCAATCTAAAATTTCTCTAAATCACTTGACAAAAGGAGCCCTTTTCTTTCCCACTCGAGCATTTATTAACAATGCAAAGTATCAGCATTTTATGGAACTTGGGCAAATGCTGATTTAGGCAATTCTTGCTGATGATTAACAGACATATGCAATTACTTCTTCGATTAGAGTTTGAGTTTGGACAAATTCTGCAGTAATACTTTATTAAACATAATATTGTCTTTGCTGAATCAGAATTCACCTGGATTGCCCCTGCCACTTTGTTGAAAAACAGCTCTGTTATAATGACTGGCCAAGAAAATTCTAATTCTGATGTACTTTTAAAGAATTGTACCTCATTAAGAAAGCTGATATAAAGCAAACTGAAAAATGTTTATGAAAGGTACAGTAATATTTTCATCTATTATTTCTTGATCCTGGAATCCACATTGATTTCTAATTACAAGCTCACATTATGCTATACTCCAAATCCAAATTTGATAAATTTTTTTAAAAAATTAATGAATGTTTTGGGGGAAGATGTAGACATTTTTCCAGGTTTAAAAGATAAAAATGAATTTTGTAAGTATCCATTGTTAATTGTCACTTGGATGCAATGTTACCTCTTTTTTCTGCTAAGGCAGTATGGAATATAGTGCTCTGGGCTCATGTTATGCTGTCCAAGTCAATTATATGGGTTGAAAATGAAGCACAGAGCGTCCCTGTGTCATTACCAGCAGACTTGTTTTTATTTTAGTTGTACTTTTTTGGCTGTGAAAGGATCCTTATAAGAAATTAGAAAACCGCACATTTAAAAATGTTAACAGTTAAACAATATGACCTTGAGTGTACGTCTCCTAGATGCCCGGGTCTGTTCAGAAATGGGCCCGTGATTTCTGAATGAACCGCACCTCTCTTAACCTGACTTAATGACGGCTTTACCTTTTACTCATCTTGCAAGGTTATTTTCCTCCTAGTTGAAATGAGGGATTAAGGTCATTCTTGACTGTTGCTTGGTTCACCAGAATAAAGTTTCACTTCATAGGAATTACCACATGTACGTTAGAGTCCAGTGGTTGAGACCAGGGTAGTAGTTAGAATGAGATCATAGTTAGATATGAAGTCTGGGAGATAGATGGCAGTTGGGCGAGGACATTCTTTTCTGTAATGCTTTTAATTCTCGAAGCTTATTATTTCCCGTATAAAAATAAGGACATAGCTCTATATTTTAAATGCTTCTGAAAAGAACGTTTTGATCTATTCATTCATTCCACATCCATCATGTTAGGCTCTGAACGAACCTCTTGGCTTTTCGAGGCTGGGTTTTTCTCTCTCATGCCCTGTCTAATGGACAGACAGAACCATGAAGACATAATCATAAGACGTACTAGGAAATGTGGGCATAGGGCTTTTTGGTAGATTGGACTAAGCAGCACTACGAGTTTAAAAGATGAACCTTCTAAGTAAAGGCAGCTTGAGTTTTTCCACCCAAGTCAGCTACTACAGCATTGCTGGGGCTCCCTGCATGTGTTTCTAGGCTAAGGGCTGGGCCTCTATCCCTGGTTCTGATGACCACTTCTTCCCATCATTTATGAGTCAGTAAATATAATCTCATGTACCCAAACGTAAGCCACCCTGAATACAAACTCATCTACTATTTCTCAAAGAGAAATTTTCAAGTTTCAATATAGAAACTTACAGAGATACAGATAAAATAGTCAAGGTATCTACTTATGATATTTATATTATCGATTTAGTTACATTCAAAATCACTTATTACACAACATGTGATCTTTTTTACTCTTGTATTTCATGGAACAATGTCACATGAACTCTTCCCAAGCCTCCTCTGCCTAACAGTGACTCCCTGGAGGTGCTTTTCCATCATGTGGTGCAGCCTTCCCTGCACCTTATCTTCCCCTCTGAGAGGTCTGACCCCCGTACCTTAGGAACCCATGTGTGACACACTAGCTGGAGTCCTGCACAAAGCCACAGCCATCTACTCACAGATCATTAGCTTGTTTTACAGGTTTTGACTAGGTGTGAGTATTTTTTTATCTTTTTACCAGGCCGGGCTGTAATTGCTTTTTTTGTTTTATTTTGTTTTTGAGACAAAGTCTCACTCTGTCACCCAGGCTAAAGTGCAGTAGTGCGATCTTGGCTCACTGCAACCTCCATCTCCTGGGTTCAAGTGATTCTCCTGTCTCAGACTCCCAAGTAACTGGGATTAGAGGCCTGAGCCTGGCTCATCTACTAACTGGCTCATTTTTGTATTTTTAGTAGAGACAAGGTTTCACCATGTTGGCCAGGCTGGTCTCAACCTCTTGACAAAAAGTGATCTACCCGCCTTGGCCTCCCAAAATGCTGGAATTACAGGCGTGAGCCACTGCGCCCGGCCTGTGGTTGCTTTTCTAAGGGATGTTTTTACAACATGGGTTAAGATCATTGACTTCTACATTGACTCCTGATGCTGTCACTTACTAGCTGTGTGTTGTGCAACAAGGTTGTTAAGTTTCAGATGATGGCAGTACTTGCCTCCTAGTGTTGTGTGGTCATTTAGAAAACAGCATCTGGCACAGAGTAAATGCAGGTTGATGCCACGATGATGTTACTAGGATGCTGATGATGTCATGTTATTGTTCAGCATTTACACTGGTGAGGGCTCTGTAAAGACCTTACTTACCATAGCCTATAGCGCCCTGTGCCCTGGCTCTCTTTGGGACCCCCTGTTGTCCTCCCATCATTTCCCTCACTGACTGCTCCAGCACTCCAGTCTCCAAACCCTCCCTGCCCTTGGAACAAGCTGGTCCCTTGGCTAGAAGGTTCTTTCTTCAGGCATGTGTGTGAGTTACTCATTTCATGTAGGTTTCTGCTCCCATGTTGTTTTCTCAGAGAGGCTTTCTCTGAATGCTCTAATGGATAGTTCTTGTCTTTCTTTATGTTTCTGTCTTTATCTTTCTTCATCATTTATATCATAGCCTAAAATAATAATGTACAGTTATTTGTAGACTTGTTTATCTGTCTTTCCCATGAGCACACAGGCACTTTGTCCATCGTCCCTTCTCCTAGAATGTAGGACTAACGTGTCCAAAGCAGAGTTGGCCCATGGTAGATATTCAATAAATACTTTTTGACTAACTGAATAAATGAATTATTATAAGTGAGCAGAGTTGCAAATAAGCTTCCATAGCAGCTCTGAGGATTGGTAGTGGCTTCTCAGCATGCAGGAGAGAAGGGCTGAGGCTGTGTCTGTGAGGGAAGAGAAGAGTGCCAACGCCAATCAGCCCATGCCGGGGACTCGGCAGAGAGCAGGAGTGTGTGTTCTGCCTGAGGCTCAATGGAGACCTCCTTCAAAGTGAGGACCTGTGTCTTTTCAGTGTCTGATAGGTAATAAGATAGTAATTATTAATTATTCATAAAAGTGGGATACATGAATAACTGAATAATCAGATAGGCCAACCATGAATAAAGAATGCACCATCTAGATTTTGTCGTGAAGTTTGTTTGAACAGAGATTCCTGTAAGAGGCCTTCTTGTTGGCATTTGAAGATGTGTGTTATTGTTGATCTACCCTAGCTGTTTTTCATTTCTCCGTGAAGCTGCAGAGGGCACCTTTCTCATTAGAAGCTGCTTGGAATGGCTGTCTGGAGAGCAGGGAGGGCAGCATAACAAAGGGGCCAGAGGAAACCTAATTTCCACCCTGCCCTCAGGGCAATGGCCTTGTGTGGCAGGCACCCTGTATGCACACATCTGGGGCACATGGCCTGCTGACTGGAAAAATGTTCAGAAAGATGGCAAAATGAGCCATCTGCTTCTCAGAGCAACTTTTTCTTTGTATTTTGGTTCTCTAAGTGAAGCCATACTTTTTCTGAGTGTTTAGGTCTTGACCAATAGCAGTTATGTGAGCAAGGAATTTTCTCACTAGCCAAGAGTTTGTTCATTGTCTAATTGACAGATGGATGGAGTAATTGAACTATTCAGCAAATGCGCCGTGGTCACCTGCTGTGTGCTGGGCTCCATGCAGGGAACACTAAACCTGTGTAAGCACTAGGACTACATCACAGCCACCATCTTCAATAGTCTAGTTTTTGGCACTCACATTACAAATGAATGTTTTCCTTCTCAGCTATCACCCTGTGGAACTCGTATTCACTTCCCAGCATGGCGACTATTACTCAAAAGCTTTCTGGAACTCCTCTGGCCACCTTGAAAGCCATGCAAGAGATCTTACTCTTTTGTAATCACAACATGTTCTTACCTAAAACCAGCATTTCCTATTTTGATCAGCAGCTTTATTCTCCAGACTTGGTTCTAAAAAACATGTGGCTATAAAGTTATGCTTCTGGCAGGGTGCTGTGCCTAACTCTGAAGATAGTTCCAAAGCTGTTTCCCAAAATGTCATGGGGTAAAGGCTACATCTTTGGAGAGGTCACAGCCTCCGAGGTCACTGCTTAGAATGGGGATGGTGTGCACAGAGATGGGGACAGTCTGGCATGTTTTGTAACCTTATCTTTTTTTTCCCCAGACCGTATGATTTTTTTATTTGAAATGAAGCAAGCTAATTTTTAAGCATCATATAAATAATACACTGATTGGATTTTGAATTTTTCAAATGACTCCTTCTATACTGCAAAAAATTCAAAGTCATTTGTAATCACACAAAAACTTCATATTGCCAAAATTATGTAGACATTGTGGCTGATGTTGGTTCCTTGGAGGCCTAAATTATCCAGAAATTTCCTGAGTTCTTCCCAATTTTATTTATTTGTCTATATCTGGATTTTGTTTCTTTCCAGTTCCTCATTTCAGCAGGGAGGCTGCATATCAGTGGTCATCTCCTTTTATTCTTCAATCCAGAGTTATGTACGCCTGGAATCCATTCCTTCTTCTACCACTTCACAGCTGTGTGATTTTCAGATTGCTTACTCTTGATGTACCTCAGTTTTCTTATCTTTAAAACAGGGATAAGACGACTAGCTACCTCATCAGTTTGTATGAATCAATGACCTCTCGATGTAAAGTCATTATCACAGTTCTTTGTGCATGGGAGTGTACTCTGGAAATGGCAGTCACAATTGCTTTTGTCATCATTATCATTACTACACTTAGCATTGACCAAATATTTAGTCATATTCTGATATGTTTTGTGGAGGTCATTGCTAATTTCAGGTTTTTTGTTAAACTCGAAATTCCTAGGGTTAAACTGTATTGAAGATTTGCATGCCTGTTCGGATAGTTTAGCACTGATTGGGAGAAAAATGCGAGATTTATGTCTTTGTATACTTTTTCCCAGCATCATAAATTTTTAAAACTTTTCTTAATGTTTGGCAGCAAGCCATACCCTCACTGAGCACACATGCACATATGGTATATATGCGTTTATATATATACACATACACACACACACACATATGTATATCCATTTTCAAATGGTTTTATTTTCTTGCCATGAAACATCATGGCCTCCTTAATTTTGCTTGCTAGAGTTAGATGGCTGTATTTTCCACCTCTAAATTAAACACCCGAAGAATTTGACACATAGGCACCAAAGTGGCCACTGACTTCACACAGACAGATACTTGAGACAGAAAGCCCTTTCTTCTTTGTGCTCATTTGGTGTCTGGCTTCACCTGGTTGGGTAAAGTGAACTATGCGTAGGTTGAGCTAAATATGGCCTTGCATACCCACGCACTGGAGGTGGGCAAGGGGTTCCCGTAAATTGAGAGGCTGGACACCGTCTCCAGGCTGGAGGCCACAGGAGTGAGGTGACTGAGGAGGAAATGGCATGGCTCCTGTGGCCACGCGGTTTGCCTGCAGTTGGTTTGGGCCACATAGGGCTCTCCAAACGGACTTTGACGGCTACTTGGTTAATTTGATTGATGCTATGGGGAGGCAGGATCCCTGAAGAGTATTTATAAAGCCCTGCACATATAGGCTGCAAAGTCAGCCACAAAACCAAGCTAAACAAAAATTTTAGCTATGAAATAAATTTCAGAAACACTGTATACTTCCCTGTTGGTTTAAGTGCATATAGCTATCATTATTCTTTCTTCTCATGGCTGAAGAATTGTGTTTGCTATCTTTATTGTTGCTTATATTTTGCAATTAAAACTTGACTAACCAAAACCCATGTACAGCTGTTTCAATGAGAATTTAAGATTCTTCTCTTTGGTTTCATTTTTGCACGGAGGGTAGGCTTTCTCACTTCTCAGCCTGAAGGTTGGCATTTGAGATTGGGCACAGTTACTTTCTTTATTCTGTCTCCCTTTGTTTTGAGACAAAGTCTTGCCCTGTCACCCAGGCAGGAGTGCCGTGGTGCGATCTCTACTCACTGCGGCCTCCACCTCCCAGGTTCGAGCTATTCTCCTGCCTCAGCCTCCCGAGTAGGTGGGATTATAGGCACTCACCACCACACCTGGCTAATTTTTGTATTTTTAGTAGAGGCAAGGTTTCACCTTGTTGGGTAGGCTGGATTCAAACTCCTGACCTCACGTGATCTTCTCTCCTCAGCCTCCCAAATTGCTGGGATTACAAGCGTGAGCTACAACACCCAGTGCTTTCTTTATTCTCTAAAGTAATTAACAAGACTATTTGTCCTGGCCAAACCTGTATAAATTGCTTTCTTTTTTTCATGGCTCGTTGTTAAAAGGTATGTATCTCAAGATAGTTTGCCTCATTCTAGCTGAAAAAAAAATTCCAGGATGACTCAGTCATCAGGGTTATCTGTTACTTTTGGAAGATTTTACTGTAGTTGTGTCAAGGAATAAATAATTCCATTGGACACTTGCTTTTATGAGTGGTGAATGTATTGGGAATATATTTTAAGGGGTACCAGAAAGGAAAAGAAGGATGATTGTGAATTGAGAAGTGTGCAGTATCCAAGCTAAGATCTGAAGGTAGAGCAGAAGCCAGCCATGCAAATAGTTGGGGGCAGTGCATTTCGGGTAAAGGAAACAGCATGTACAAAGGTCCAGAGGTGAGAACGAGCATAGCCTGTTGGAGGAATAACAGTATGAACTGGGCAGAATTACTAAGAAAACATGATATCCATCTCTTAGGGTTGTTATAAAGATTAAATTTGATGAAGTGCATTAAATACTTAGCCCCAGGCATGCCATAGCAATAGATGTCATAATAATAACATCATTATTGCCTTCATCTGCTTTAAAGTTCTTCTCTGTACATAGTAATTCTTAAAAATACTTTAACAGACATCAAAGGAAAGAGGCATTATACTTTTAGTGACTACGCAGGCCTTTTAGACCCTAGGTTGTCCATCATGGAAGGTTTTCTCTGGCCGAGCTTTGCTTAGACCTGCTGTCTGTCTTCAAGCAGATCTGCTTTGATTCATGAGTAGAGGCAACCAAATGGAAGTTGGATGTGAAATAGTTATTGCAGCAATGAGAACTTATGAAAACATGGGAAGAGATTTGTTAGTTTCTCTATTTACAGAACAAATTCTACACAAATCCAGTTGGTCGTTATTCCATAGTTAAGTTATAGAGTCCAAGATGATGAGAGTTGAAAAAAGAAGTAAAATTTTTAAATACAATGCAAATGCAAACAACTTAATGATTTTAATGATTATAAAAATCATGCACAGCAAATGATTTTTATAAGATGAACACTTTTGAACCAACACTCATGTAAGGACCTTGAACTTTTTAGTTACCCCAGAAACACTCCAAGAGGTCTTGCTCAAACCAGCCCACTTCCTCCATTCTTTTTTTTTTTTTTTTTTTTTAATTATACTTTAAGTTCTGGGATACATGTGCAGAACGTGCAGGTTTGTTACATAGGTGTACATGTGCCATGCTGGTTGCTGCACCCATCAACCCATCATCTACATTAGGCATTTTTCCTAATGCTCTCCCTCTCCTAGTCCCCCACATCCCAACAGGACTCAGTGTGTGGTGGTCCCCTCCCTATGTCCATGTGTTCTCATTGTTCAGTTCCCACTTATTAATGAGAACGTGTGGTGTTTGATTTTCTGTTCCTGTGTTAGTTTGCTGAGAATGATGGTTTCCAGCTTCATCCACGTCCCTGCAAAGGACATGAACTCATCCTTTTTTATGGCTGCATAGTATTCCATAGTGTATATGTGCCATGTTTTCTTTATCCAGTCTATCATTGATGGGCATTTGGGTTGGTTTCAAGTCTTTGCTATTGTGAACAGTGCTGGAATAAACATATGTGTGCATGTGTCTTTATAGTAGAATGATTTATAATCCTTTGGGTATATACCCAGTAATGGGATTGCTGAGTCAAATGGTATTTCTGGTTCTAGATCCTTGAGGAATCGCCACACTGTCTTCCACAATGGTTGAACTAATTGACACTCCCACCAAGAGTGTGAAAGCGTTCGTATTTCTCCACATCCTCTCCAGCACCTGTTGTTTCCTGACTTTTTAGTGATTGCCATTCTAACTGGCATGAGATGGTATCTCATTGTGGTTTGATTTGCATTTCTCTAATGACCAGTGATGATAAGCGTTTTTTTATGTTTGTTGGCCATATAAATGTCTTCTTTTGAGAAGTGTCTGTTCATATCCTTCACCCACTTTTTGATGGGGTTGTTTGTTTTTTTCTTGTAAATTTGTTTGAGTTCTTTATAGATTCTGGATATTAGCCTTTGTCAGATGGATAGATTGCAAAAATTTTCTCCCATTTTGTAGGTTGCCTGTTCACTCTGATGATAGTTTCTTCTGTTGTGCAGAAGCTCTTTAGTTTAATTAGATCCCATTTGGCAATTTTGGCTTCTGTTGCCATTGCTTTTGGTGTTTTAGTTGTGAAGTCTTTGCCCATGCCTATGTCCTGAATGGTATTGCCCAGATTTTCTTCTAGGGTTTTTATGGTTTTAGGTGTTATATTTAAGTCGTTAATCCATCTCGAGCTAATTTTTGTATAAGATGTAAGGAAGGGGTCCAGTTTCAGTTTTCTGCATATGGCTAGCCTGGTTTCCCAACACCATTTATTAAATAGGGAATGCTTTCCCCATTGCTTGTTTTTGTCAGGTTTGTCAAAGATCAGATGGTTGTAGATGTGTGGTGTTATTTCTGAGGCCTCTGTTCTGTTCCATTGGTCTATATATCTGTTTTGGTACCAGTATTATGCTGTTTTGATTTCAAGAATAATCACTCTCCTGACTTTTGTGGTAATCTCTGCCTTACTTTCTGTATTAGTCTGTTCTTGCATTGCTATAAAGAACTATCTGAGACTGGGTTATTTATTTATTTATGTTTTTGAGACAGAGTCTCACTCTGTCGCCCAGGCTGGAGTGCAATGATACATTCTCAGCTCACTGCAGCCTCTACCTCCCAGGGTCAAGCAATTCTCCTGCCTCAGCCTCCCAAGTGGCTGAGATTACAGATACCCATGACCACGCCTGGCTAATTTTTGTCTTTTTTGTAGAGATTGGGTTTTACCATGTTGGCCAGGCTGGTCTCGAACTCCTGACCTCGAGTGATCCACCTGCCTCGGCCTTCCAAAGTGCTGGATTACAGGCATAAGCCACTGTGTCCAGCCAAGACTGGGTAATTTATAAAGAAAAGAAGCTTAATTGCCTCACAGTTCCACGGGCTGTACAGGAAGTATGGCTGGGGAGGCCTCAAGAAATCTTCAATCATGGCGGAAAGGGAAGGGAAAGCAGGCATGTCTTCTTACATGGCTGCAGCAGGAGGAAGAGAGTGAAGGGGACGGTGTTACACACTTTTAAACAAGCAGGTCTCCTGAAAACTCATTATCACAAGAACAGCAAGGGGAAAGTCCGCCCCCGTGATCCAGTCATCTGCCACTAGGCCCCTCCTTCAACACTGGGGATTATAGTGAGACCTGTGATTTGGGTGGGGACACAAATACAAATTATGTCACTTTCCTTTGTAATTTTTATTATCCATTTGCCTATCCCTATATATATTATAACTTAGCTTTGTCCACTTTTTTCTTTCCTTATTTGAAAGCAAGCTTCAGTTTTTCCCATTGGAGGAACAGGAATGAAATGAAAGGGGACATGCAAGGAATATCAAAAGTAAATGAAAAAAATATGCAAAACTTGAACTCAGCTAGGGCTAGCACGTAAGAGGAAGCTGCTTGGAGAAATTGAGGAGGGCAGGGCAGTACCTATGAGGGGTGTGGCTGACTCAGAGCCCCTTACTTCTGCCATGTGAGGGAGTCTCTTTTGGAGACTCAGAGACAGTGGACAGCAGGATGGCAATGCTGAGCAGGAAGTTTTAGGGGGAGCTCTGTGTTTACACTGTTCTGGAGCTCGTCCTCTGAAGGAGTCTCAGCCATTTTCCCAAGCCCTGTGGCTTAGGGGAGGGGGCCCAGCAATTTGTAGACAGAAAAATTGAGAGAAAGTTCAAACTGGGAGCCTCTCTCTACCGGTTGAGGAAGAGGGACCCTGGTCAAGGAGATAGGGAGTACTCCCCACCAGAGAGGTTCACTCCACATGTCAGGAACAAAGCAATGGTGGATAGTAACCAAAACAGTATGATTCTGACATAAAAAGAGATATGTAGACCAATAGAACAGAAGAGAGAACCTGGATATAAATCCAGACATCTACAGTGAACTCATTTTTAACAAAGGTGCCAACACCTTTGGGGTGCCTTTCCCCAACAATACACTGGGGAAAGGACAGTCTCTTCAATAAATGATGCTGGAAAAACTGGATGTCCATATGCAGAAGAATGAAACTAGCCCCCTCTTTCTGCCATATACAAAAATCAAATCAAAACGTAGAAAAGACTTAAATCTAAGTTCTCAAACTATGAATCTGCTAAAAGAAAACACTGGGGAAACTCTCCAGGACATTGGACTGGGCAAAGATTTCTTGAGTAATACCCCAGAAGCACATGCACCTAAATAAAAATGAACAAGTGGGATTACATCAAGTTAAAAAGTGTCTACACAGCAAGGGAAACAATCAACAAAGTGAAGAGACAGCCTACAGAATGGGAGAAAATATTTGCAAACTATCCATCTGAAAAGGGATTAATAACCAGAATATATAAGGAGCTCTAACAACTCTATAAGAAAAAAAATTGAATAATTCAATTAAAAAATGGGCAAAAGATCAGAATAGACATTTCTCAAAAGAAGACATACAAATGGTAAACAGGTATTTGAAAAAAGTACTCAACATTATCGATCATCAGAGAAAGGCAAATCGAAACTACAAGGAGATATCATCTTATCCTGGTTAAAAAAGGCTTTTATCCAAAAGACAGGCAATAACAAATGCTGGCAAGGATGTGGAGAAAAGGGAACACTCATGCACTGTTGGTAGGAATGTAAATTAGTACAACCACTATGGAGAACAGTTTGGAGGTTCCTTAAAAAACTAAAAATGAAACTACCATACAATGCAGCAATCTTACTGCTAGGTATGTACCCAAAAGAAAGGAAATCCGTGTATCAAAGAGATATCTGCACTACCTTTTTACTGCAGTACTATTCACAATAGCCAGGATTTGGAAGGAACCTAAGTGTCTATCAACAGATGAGTGGATAAAGAAAATATGGTACATATACACAATGGAGTACCATTCAGCCATAACACAGAATGAGATCCTATCATTTGCAACAACATGGATGGAACTGGAGGTTATTATGTGATGTGAAATAAGCCAGGCACAGAAAGACAAACTTCTGATGTTCTCACTTATTTGTGGGAGCTAAAAAAAATTAAAACAGTGAAACTCATGGAGATAGAGAGTAGAAGGATGGTTACCAGAGGCTGGGAAGGGTGCTGGGGTTGGGGTCAGGGAGTAGAGATGGTTAATGGCTACAAAAATATAGTTAGATAGAATGAATAAGATCTAGTATTTAATAACACGACAGGGTGACTAGAGTCAACAATAATTTGTTGTATGTTTTAAAATAACTAAAAGAATAGAATAGAATTATTTGTAATACAAAGAAAGGATAAATGCTTGAGGTGATAGATACCTCATTAACCCTGATGTGATGATTGCACATTGTGTGCCTATATCAAAATATCTCATATACCCCATAAATATATACATCTATGTACCCACAAAAATTGAAAATAGAAATGTAAAAAGTACAAACACCCCCTCCCATAAAAAGCAAAAAAACAAAAGGATGGTGCAACTTTGTGGGGTGGATCATTCCCTAGGGATTTTTAGGGAAAGAGAAGAATTGAGTGGGACAAGGCTTAATTTTGAGAAGTTACCCTGAGATTCTGCTTATCTTTTCAACTTTCCTAGTATGTGCCATTTTATGATCAGCCTCTTTATGGTTGTTAATGTAAAATCTAAGACAAACCTAAATGGGGTTTATGTTTCCTTTTGGAAGAAAGAGGAAGCTCTGGGGAACAGTTTAGGAATGTGGACCTTCAGATGGGCGAGCAACCAGTTACTGGGAAAGCTTCTAATGAGGCAAGTCCCCAAATGATCTGATAGCAAAAATGGAAAGGACAGGGGTCCAACTTGGAACTAATTTGCCCTCCACTCTCAGGGCAGTATCAGGGATCTGAATTTTATTTCTGGGGTTGCTAGTAACTAACTACATAAAAACAAATGAATAAAAAAAGCCTGCGGATGTTCCTTGAGGGCAGTTACTTGAAAAATATTTATTGAGCCCTTCCTGAGTGCCAGGGACTGTATAAGGCATTGGGTATTCTGAAGTCAACAAGATTACATAACCCCCATCTTCATAGACTTGTCTTCTAGCCACGGAGACCTGAAATAGGAAATTAATGAAAAACTTGTGGAGTGCTGTGGAGGACTCTCCAGGGGCTGCCTGGCTGGAGGACCTGGCAGGAAGGGGCCATGATGCTTGAGTTCACCCTCCTGATTTTTCAGGTGTAGAGACAAAAGGTGATAAAGGAGGATGCCTTATTCGATGGAATGCAGTTTGTTAGTGACAGACCCAAGATTCAAACCCGGATCTTACTTGTGTTCAACTGTTCTGCAGTCCATGGAACATAGGTACATTTCACAGGGTGAAACTGAAAGACCAGGAGCCTGTTTCTGAATATTATTTATTTCAATCCTTGATAAATGATATAAAATCTTTGTATGTCCTTCAATGTGTAGGACTTTTGCTCTTTTAGTTTTTTGTTTGTTTGTTTGTTTGTTTTAAAACAAACAAACAAACAAAAAAACAAGCTCTGTTAGGGCAGCAGGTGGAATGTAGAAGCCAGCATACTAGGTCTTGGTTTGAATTTAGGCACAGCATATAGACCTTGAATTTACTCCATGGGAATAGATTTTTCCAAGCCTCTGGACGTTTTGCTGTTCTTTTTTGTCTTTTTCTATCCTCCATGTCTTTTTGAATTTAGTTACCCATGACTGGTAGTGCTTCAACAATTCCATGTCATTTTCCCATAATCATTTGACATCTATTTAATGATGTATACACTATTTAAGACAACTTGAAAATATTTTAAAAGTTGTAGAAATAGCAATAATTTGTAAACCTAAATAGTAAATGGGTGCTCACCCACTCAAATCTCTTTTCTGGGTGGGTCATTTGAAATATGTACTTACTAAAATTCCCTCCATTGTTTAAAGGTGCTGTGTCTAATGAAATACTACAGGACAGAAGGTGTTCATCTGAGGCATGGCCTGGTTGTAAAACACACAGACACACATGTGATGTACATTTTATAGCTTTGTGTATTTTACAGGAAAACATTGAAACACAGTAGAAATACTACCGTGTACAGTAAAGCTAGCTTTAATAGTAGCATCATATAGTCGTTTGTCTCTGCTGGCCTTTTATTTATGCATCCGTAATTATGATTTCCAGTACTTGTTACTAGGATATTTCCAAACTTGGTTTTGTCTTTAAATTTTTTCTTCTTGGAACTTTTTCCAGATTTCCTGTTTGCTGGGTGCATAGTTCTGTCTGTAATTTGGAAGATCATATTGGGGTATGGCTTGGTCTGGCTTCACAGGGACATAGCCCAGGCATCTGCCCAGTTGTCCAGGCCAGAAATCTAAGCCACCCTTAGTTCCTTTCTGTCTCTGACATACCCCTGTTCTCACATCTAATTGCTCACTGGGTCCTGCTGATTTTAGCCCCTAAATATTTATTGAATCTGCAACATCCTCCTCATCCCTTTCATACCCTAACTTTGTTGTGATCTTCATCTTCTCTTGCTTAGATTAGGTGGTGGCTTCCTGACCAGTCCCCCTGCCTCAAGCCCTGAGTCTGTTTTGAGTTACTCTCTACACTTTCTCATCACTGTCCTACCTAAGATTTTCAATAACCCTACCATTGAATGCAAGGCAAACTCTGAGATATTTATTGGGACATTCAAGGCCCTCCATTGTCTTACTCTGGCTTAACTCTCATCCCCATTTTGCACCAGAATCTGCCTCCAGCTTTAGGATCTCGTAACACTGAATGGATCCATTCTCTTTACAAACATGCCCTGCTCTTTCTTTCTCCTGGCTCAACCTGCTCCACGCTTACCCTGCTGTATATAATTGTGTTTGAGCAGTTTGTGGGAAGTGGCAACAGATTAAATAACCTTGTTTAAGCTTTGAACCTACTTTGCACCAGTCTCCAGAGAGATGTGAGGATATAATTCTCTGTACTGTCCTTAGCAAGGTAGTGCGAATCAGATCAAGCTCACACATGGAATCCAAAAGCATATCCACACAGGGTTCATTTTGAATAGATCTGAATCCTATATTTTAAAGCATCCAGCTTCTGGATGGCTAGAAATTGAGGAGTGACTCCCCTACTCTGCTGATCCATCTTTCAGGCTCCCACTGGGAGAAGACCTTAGTTCTTGGCTTTTCGTTCTAACTCTAAATGCTCCCTCTCCCCACAACATTTCTGTGCTCTTGAATCCTTTCTTTGTGCCTCACTCCACCTTCTGCTTGGAGCTCTGCCTTCTGCACTGGGTCTTCATTCAGCTATATCCGGGTCCACAGGATTTTTGCGGAGAGAGGAAGGTGATGCTCAGATGGGACTAGAAATGGCTTTAAAATCTGAAGTTACATGAAAAGAAAGAGTAAAAAGGCCCCTACAGAGATCTGGACTGAAGATAGAATATCTAGAACACTGGTTGGCCAACTATGGTCTGCGGGCCAAACCTGAATACCTCTTGCCACCTGTTTTTATGCATAGTTTCATTGGAATGTGGCCATGCCCATTCATTTGTCTGTAGCTGTTTTCATAGGACAGAATTGAGGAGCTGCAGCAGGGGCCATATGGACCACAAAGGCCAAAATATTTACTGTCTGGCCCTTGGCAGAAGACGGTTGCCAACCCCTGCTCCAGAAGACAGTGAGGCCTTTCCTGAAGGATAGCTTTAATTCTACTAGTATATTATATGTACCAGAATCTCTCTCTCTCTGATTTTTGTGTTGTTTTATCCAAGGTGCTTTTCTATGGTATGTGTCAGAATCCCAAACAGCTGAAAAGGTATGAACAGAAAGTGGGGCAAATCTGTTCCCTTGCATCTGTAATCTGGTGTCCCTAGCTTAATAATAACTGGTTTTTAATATGTAACATTTTAGTTTGGCTTAAAATAAATAGATTGCCACCTGGATCACTACAACAAATAGATTTCATTTTGGGAGACAGCTCTGATTAATTGGTGGCTGCTTTAACCCTATGCTGGGAAAGATTATGAGGTCCCAGGGGACTCAGTGTAAGGCAGTGCTGTAATTGATTAGTGATGTCTGTTAGGGCTGGTGCATAGAAGAAATGAGCTCCATTTGTCTTAAGCTAGAGCCTTCTTCCTAAAGCAGTAGAAAATTTAAAGGCATGAATTGTTGTGATTCTGTCTATCACAACCTAGACTCTGATCTGAGGTCACTAAGAAGAGAGCCTCTACAACTCAGATTCCCTATATTCGTAGCCTATCCTGGAGCCGCAATTGAAGAGGCAGATTTATAAAAGCTATTGCTATTTATAAAAGCTTTTATAAATGAATTGAAAATAATTCCTTGTTTGCTATTATATCTTCTGAGTCAGCTCTTTTTTTATTGTGGCAAAATATATATAACATAAAATTTACAATTTTACCGGTGGCTTTAAATACATTTGAATTGTTGTGCAACTATCACTGTCATCCATCTCCGGAACTGAAACTCTATATCTGTTAAACAGTAACACATCAATAACCTCATAGCCCTGGTCCCTGGCAACCTGTGTTCTATTTTCTGGCTCTATGAATTTAACTACTCTAAGTATCTCAAATGAGCAGCGTCATACAATATTTTTCTTTTCATGTCTGCTTTATTTCATTTAACTCGATGTCTTCAGAGTTCATCCATGTGTATCATGTGTCAGATTTTTATTTTTCCTTTTTAAGGATGAATAATGGAATATTTTCCATGACATGTATATATCACATTTTGTTTATTCATTCATCTGTCAATAGACACTTGGGTTGTTTCTACTTCCTGGCTATTGTGAATAATGCTTCTATGAACAGTGGTGTATACGTATCTGTTCAAGTCCCTGCTTTTAGTTCTTTTGGGCATCGACCCAGAGTGGAATTGAGGGACTGTGTGGTAATTCCATTCCCAATTTTTTGAGGAGCTGCCATACTGTTTTCCACAGTGGCTGCACCATGTTGCTTTTTCATTGGCAGTGCACAGGACTCCAGTTCCCCCACATCCTCACCAATACTTTTTGACAGTAGCCATCCCGATGGGTGTGAAGTGGAATCTCACTGTGGTTTTATTTGCGTCTGCCCAATATCTGGTGATGTTGAGCATCTTGTTCAAGTGCTTATTGTGTTTCCTTTTATGAGAGTTGTCCATTCCAATTGAGTCAACTTTTATAGTTAATTCATACTGCTGTTTTCTTTAAACAGCAAGAGACAGATGCAGTTTCAGCTGGGAATTTCCCTGTGAGAGACCTGGAAGGTCTTGAGGACAGTTACGTAGGGTCTCTGTTTGATTGTAATTACAAGCCAGGAACATCTGAGAGGAAAAAGATTCTAAGTAAAATGGGGATGTTTTGAAGCAACTGTAGAAATTAAGACAAAGAAAGAAAGGGGTAGAGGGGAGAAGAGCTGCTTGATGTTATTCTTCTGGCATCTTTTCTTCTTCCCAAGAGTGAGAGAAAGGGGAGGGGAGACACAGAGAGACCCCAAGTGTGTTGCTTCCGCTTGATTTCTGTTTAAAATAGTCCCTTGAAGGGCTCCAAAGCCTCAAAACCCACAAGTGACATTTTTAGGACAATTTTTTTTTTCAGTGTGGAGGCCTTTGATTATCTCACCATAATTACTATCTTTATGATGTTGTTCCCCTGGGTGGTTATATTTTAGTGAAGCAAAGTTTGAGTTGGTTTTGTTAGAAACGTCACTCTGGGAGCATTGAATTTACCTTGCTTCCAGTAATAAAAATAGTTTAAATTAAGCTTTAATGTACTTAAAGTAACTGATTTGAAACTATGTGGGTGAGAAGTATTCTGAGACAGTTGCTAGAAAGTTCTAGTCCACTTATTTAGTTTGAAGACTAAGTGACTAGAGGAGGGTATGTTTGGGAAGACTTCTGAATGAATACATTTCTCTGTATGAGCTAATGTGGAGGGCAAGGCAGTACCTCTGGGTTGATATTATACAATCATTAGAATTTAGCAAGAGCAAAGAGGTAGACAGAGTCTGATCTCATTTAACAAAGCTTCATTTAAATTAGGGAAACTATTAGTTATGTTAACAGTAGAAATTATCTGAAAGAATTGATTAACCAACAATGAATTTGTTTTTAAGATGTCCCATTAAATACTTTTTAGATGTTCCCAATTGCATATAATTCCTAGAGAACGTGATTTTTCAGTTATAAGAATTAATAGTCTCTCTATATGGACTGCATTCATATTTAAATCTCCTATTAACACAAAACTAGTAGAAAAGTGATATGCTAGTTCTTTTTCATTTTTGTGGCTAAAACTAAAATAAATTAATTTGCATTTTCCAACTTTGGCTTTAACGATCTTAGATGCCGTTGCATTGTATTCATTGTCTCAGCATCTTGTTTTTTAAAAACCGTATTCAGGTTGATTGTTCGATTTGCAATGACAGAATTTTGAACTGCCATGTTGAGAATTCCCAGGAGCGAAGCAATCTCCAAACCTTGCCTCATAAAACTCTGTAGGACTGATATGTGTGGGAATACAGCCTTCAAATAAATGAATGAGGAGTTCAGTGAGAATCAGGAGGCAATTCTCAGAGCTAGATAGGACCCTGCCCCCTCTTCCCCAAACACCAACACCATCATAAGGATGATAGTGTTTATAAGAGTTTAAAGGGTCATAACTATTTTGGGTGCAGTTTTATTGGTATATTTTTATTTACCAGAGTTAGCCAGATTTCAAATTCATGTTGGTGGGTAATTAAGGTTCACACTGATTCAATTGAAGTCTTTAATCCTGTCAATTGAAGCAAATATGAACCATGTAGTTAATAATTTATTGCCTAATTGCACAAACACGTTCACAGTCAGTTTTTACTTTAGTACATAAGCAGCAAATTGTGAGAGAAGTTTTAGGGTGTGCTCAGAGGTTTCTGCATTCCCAACAGAGCTGAGTGGTTATGATTCAGCCTCTGCCATCAAACTTAGCTCCCTAGGTTTGAAGCCCAATGTCATCACTTTCTAGCTGTGTGATCTTGGGCATGTCACTCTCTTCCCCTCCATTCTTCAGTGGTCAAATGGGATAACCTCATAGGGCTGGTAGGAAAAAACAATGAGCTAATACAAGATGGGAATTTGGAAAAGTGACTGACAAATACTGAACATCCAATGAATGCCATACAATTATTGTCATTGTTATCATTATTAACCTCCCCACTTCCTGTTTGGTTTTGCAGAATCACATGCTCTATTATTTAGAATGAATTTTACATTCAAGTGCTTCTTTGAAATTGTATTAGAGGCAGATAAAGAAGCACTAAAGGGTTCAAGTAGAATCCACGTTGATGTTTGCCATTATTAAAATAGAATTAAGATAACTAGATATGGATTAAATCTTATATAATATTATGCATGAAATATGTTGACTGTTACCTCCAGGGAGAGATGATGTCCTTTTCAGTGAAGCCCATCCCCCAGATGCCTGTTGAGTTTTTGGACAGTTAGCAAAAATCCTTCTCACTTGGGGGGGGGGTGTGTGTGTGTGTTAGTGTGCATGTGTGTATGTGCAACTAGATCTTCTCATTTAAACAACAGTTGCTGATTGTTGATGAAATATTTATTAGTTTAGTGCCTTTTTAAAACCAATTATGAAATATTTCAAACATATTGGAAAATACAGAAAATAGTGTAATGAATTCCATTAACCCAACACTCAATACAAATTAAATTTTACTTAATAAATAATTTTTTCATATTTGCATGACATTTTTAAATAGATAAAATATTTTACTCCATTCTGATTCCATTAATCTCCGTTTTTCTCAAAGAGAATCCTCTCCCAAATGTAATGTGCATCCGGCCATACTAATTTTTATACTTATTTGATATATGTGTGTATTCCTAACCAATGTAGACTATTTTTGTAATTTTACTTGATGTTATGAATTCACAGATAATATGTGCTATTATTTTCTGCGTTCTTAAGTGCAACATAAATGGCTTCATACTTTCTTCTTTATTCATTAACTTTACTTATTAGGCCATTTACTCAGTGGCCTCCTCCTTATTCCTTGAATGAACCGGGGCCCTTCCACCTTGGGGCTTTTGCACTTGCAATTCCCTTTGCCTAAAATGCCCTTCCCCTGATAGCCAGTGGCTGGTTTCCTACCCACTCAAGTCTTTATTTACATGGCTCTACCTTAGGGCCTTCCTGGGCTTCCCCACCTAAAATTGCAAGTCGGTCATCTCCTTCTTCTGCTTTATTAGTCTCTTTGGCACTCTTCACTGTCTCAGTTATTACACATTTTACTTATTTTCTTCTTTACTGGATGTCTCCTACCACTAGAATACATGTTCATTGAAGATAAAGTTGTGAGGTTGTGGGAGTTTATTCCAGACACCTACAAAGTGTTCAGTAAATATTTGTTGATTCAATAAATGTGTATCACTGGGCAATTCATTTTAATTTCTTAATAGTATGTTTTTGAAGTTTATCCAATTGATACCTGTAGCTCTGTTTTATTTTCATTGCTGCATAGCATTCCATTGGCATCATACTTTTTTAAATGATTATTTTTAGAGACAGTCTTACTATGTTGCCTAGATTGGAGTGCAGTGGCATGGTCATAGCTCCTGACAGCCTCAGACTCCTGGGCTGAAGCCATCCTCTCACTTCAGTCTTACAAGTAGCTAGGACTGCAGGCATGTGCCACTGTGCCCTGCTAATTTTGAAACTTTTTGTAGAGATAAGTTCTTTTTATGTTGCCCAGGCTGGTCTTGAACTCCTGGCCTCAAGCAATCCTCCCACTTTGGCCACCCAAAGTGTTAGGATTATAGGCATGATCCACTCCATCCTACCTACATCATACTTTAAATATCCATTTTTTGGTAATGGTTGCCATATTAGTTATTTTTGTATTTTTCCTTTTGCAAACAATGCGGTGGTGGACATTCTTGAGCATTTCTCTTTGAGAAAACATATGAGAATTTATCTTCAGTGTATACTTGAAGATAAAATTCTTGTTTACATCAGGAATCTATTGCTGCATAACAAAACACCCCAAACTTACTGGCTTAAAATAATGATTTACACAATGCTGTGTTTTGGCATGATTCTTTAGCTAGTCTTATTCATCTAGTTGCAGTCAGGTGATGTCTAGAATGAGTGAATTGTCTGATGTGGCCCCACTTACATATCTGGCTGGTGCTGCCTGTGGCTAGGGCACTTCAGATCTCCATATGGCTTTTTATCCTATGGTAGGGTGGATCAGCTTCCTCACAGCACAGCATTCTTGAGACGGTGTTTCAAGAAGAAGCTTCAAGGCCTTTTAAGGCTTTGACTCTGAAATGCACACAGTGCATCATTTCCACCACATTCTTTTGGTCTAAGCAAGTCCCAAGACCAGCCCAGATTTAAGGAATGAAAAGCTGAAAAAACTCGTGGTTATGTTTTTCTAATCTAGCACCTTGGGCCATAATTTTCACACATCTTTAACTTTATTCCATATTGCCAAATTTCTCTGTAAGGGAGTTTTACCAGTTTATTCCCTGACTGGCACCAATTACTTGTTAAGAAGGAAGATATTTGGAGGAAGAGTGAGACAAAACAGATGCTCATAGATCACCCTGCCCCCACCTTTTTATTTTTTAAGACAGTAAACCCTGAGGGAGTAAGTCTCCGCTAGCTACACCTTCAACAAAACCTAATTCCTCTTACCCCTAGATATACTTTACATTTCCCAGATTACTCTGTAGCTAGAAATGGCCATATGACCAAGCTTTGGTCAATGGAAGTAACTTATCCTTTTCCATTTTCAGACCTGGCATATAAATAGCTTTGGTGTGATCTATCCTCTTATCTCTATTGATGTCTAGATATAGATCTAGTGATCTACTTCACTAAAGGATAGTGAAACCACTAGACAGAAAAAATTTGAGCTAGAAATAAACTTAAAATAAGCCACTGAGATTTCAGAGTTTCTCTGTTAGAGCAGCTAGCATTTTCTTAATCAAGGCAACTCTCAATGAGCAGATAGTGTCTTTATTTGTAGACTTTAGGTCTGGATGAGAATTAATCGTCTAGCTCCATTCTCAAAGATATAACTGGTATCCACACAGCATTTGGAAAAATATGTAGCAGCCTTATTGAGATATAATTCACATACCATGCAATTCACCATTTAAAGTGTACCACTCAGTGATTTTTAGCATATTCACAGAGTTGTGCAATCAATTTTAGAACATTTTTGTTACCTCAAAAGGAAACTCTGTACCTGTAAGCGGTTATTCCACACTCCCCCTGCCCTTCATCAAATCCCAGCTTCCAGTAACCACTAATCTGTTTTCTGCCTTTATGGATTTGCCTATTCATACATTTCATATAAATGGAATTATATAGTTTATAGATTTACCTATTCATATATTTCACATAAAGGGAATCATATAGCGTATGGTCTTTTGTATCTGGTTTCTTCTTCTTAGGACAATGTTTTCAAGGCTCATCCATGTTGCAGCGTGTGTTAGTATTCCATTTATTGTTAGAAATAATGTTCTATTGCATGGCTATATGGATATACCATATTTTATTTATCTGTTCATTGGTTGATTTGGGTTGTTTCCGCTTCTGGCCATTATAAGGAATGTTGCTATGAATATTCATGAACAAGTTTTTTTCCACCTGCCATTTTTTTTCTTGCAAAAATCTTGTTAGAAAGTGTATAAGGGTATACAAACTGATTTAATAGAAGCAAGTGGGTTTGAAAAGCATTTTATTTCAAACCATTGGCATGGAAGAAAAACTACAAGAGGGGATCTTCATGATGGAATTTTAGGAACTAGTGAGTTAATGGAATCCTCTTCATTCTGCAGATTATGACCTAATTTTCATATGGCTTGTCTCAAATATATCTTGTTTTAAAAATAATGGAATACTTACAATACAATATAAATGATACCTCATGGCTTTGCACTTTAGTGCAAAAAAAACCCCTAGTACTTTTGATTAATTAAAACTTTTACTCATTTATTTAGCATATATTTCTTGAGTGCTCACCCCTGTCCTAAATACCGTTCCAGGTACTAGGAACAGAAAGGCAAGAAAGACCAGGTCTTGCCCTCATTAACAAGAAATACATGTTTTTAAAATGAACAAGAGAGATTGTAATATATGCTATGAAGGAAGTCAGCCAGGCCATATTATATACAGTGTGGCTTGGAGAGAGGCAGGAGGGCTACACCTGAAGCTGAATAACAGTCAGGAGCCAACCTACAAACACTGGAATGAGCGAACTCTAGGTGGCAGGAACAGCAAATGCAAGCCACCTGCAGTGGGAACACGCTCAGTGCATTTGCTGAACAGAGAACATACCAGTAGGCATGGACCTTACAGAGTGAGGGAGAGTGAGAGGTGTGGTCGGTGTAACTTTTGATGGCACTATACTAGCTCACATGTGATTATTAATGAGGAAGTATTTTTACTTGTCTGCTTGTATATTCTAGGTTCTATGTGATTTGACACCAACTGGAATCTTAGAGATAATTTTTGCCTAGTGTCCTGGAATCACATTTTGGATTCCTTATGGTGTGAAAAATCACCTGTTACAAGCACCAGTCTAAAAATCTGTCAGCGAGGCAATAAACATTTGGAAACCCAAGAGTAAATCTTTCCAAAAACCTAGATTTTTGTGTAAAATGAGCCTAAAGTCAATTGGCATGCCAAGCATTTTATGGGAATAAATTAGGTGCTTTGTGAAGTACACTCATTCTTCCAGGCCACTGGGACTGAAATATTCTTACCACGCTGTTGCCACAGTGAACTGAATGGGTCTGCAGTGGTTGAAGGATTTAGCACTACTCTCAGAACGGCCTGGCTTGACCTCACAGCAGAGTTCATGCTCTGGGACTTTGGGTCAGCAACTGTGTGTGAGTTGGGATGGCCTTATTACAAATACTATGAATATTCATGTTCTATTTTGAATATATTTATTACTAGGAAGGACTTAAATGATTTTTTTGTCTTATAATCTGTCATCATTTTTTAAAGATTCAAATAATTTTTGGAGTCATCTGTAACTTCTTACATTTTAGGACCTTACTTATCCAGAATTCTTACTCTCTACAATACAGCAATAAATTAGGAAGCGATCACCAAGCCTCTGGATAGGCACCCCCCCAAATTAAGTCAGCTCCCCTCGATGACCTTAATTGAGCCTATTGTCTTTCTGCATACATGTACTGCTAATGAGGGTGGTTATCTTGTTTCCAATCCTTCAGCCAGTCAGAAGGTAGGAAAGCTGTTACTTGTCAGGTGTATTGATATCCATAAGGATCAGTGGGTTCTTATTGTACCTCCCCATTAGCTCAAATGTTGTGTATCTTTCATGAATCCAAACTCGCTTTTCTCATAACCAAATGTATAGCTGTCATGTCACAGAATTTTATCAAAAGGCCTAAAATATTAAAAACACGGCCATTTCTTTCTGAAACCAAGGCGTGTTATGAATTAATATAAGTGATTCTTGTGAGTTTGATTTTATATACTACATACCTCCATAGCAGCCCTTTTTGTACTGCATTCAGACTTTTTTTAATCAGCTAAAATGACCCTTTCTGTCTGTTCTATGGAAATGCCTTCTGTAAGCCAACAGAAGCGTCATAATCTTTGTTGGTACAGCAATGATTGTATAATTATATGAATTTTTAAATTATTTTATTTTTGCTTTAAAAAATGCTGAAATAATATTAAACAGCATAGGGTTTATATACTTGGTACAGTTGAGGCAAATATGGAAATTACTATGTCCTGACAAATGTCCATCCTGAGACTTATTCAGGACACTATGGATATGAGCATTTCAACTAAGGTGGATCCAATTAAAAAGTGTGTATGAAATATGCAACAACTTCATAGGTTTTATAAAAGACTGGATCTGAAAGGCAAGATGCTTCAAAATTAGATTCTTTTTTAAATCTTTGGTTCTATCTTAATTGTTTGCTTTTTATATGCATTAAAACAATGAACTATGTTCCCAAACAGAGGACTGCAGGAATGATTAGCACTTAGAAGGAAGAATGTCCAGAAAGAAGGTACATGTCTAGCTCCTCTCCTTCCATCTTGCAATGGTTGGTGTCTAGTTTTGTGGGATAAAGTTCAAGAGATCATCAAAATCAACTTAAGAAGTAGCCGCTTCCTTTGTGGGCCTAGATGTCATGTGTTTACTTCTGCCAGTTGGAAAATGGTGCAATGCATGGGCCAGTTGTTTCTTCTGGCCTGAGGTGAAGCTTAGCCAATAGGTCGCCTGCATCAGGGGAGTTCGTGAATTCTCAGACCTTGCATCTAAGGACAGGACAAGCAGCAGGGTGATGACTTTCTAGAAGTGGTAAGAATCAAGTTGTGTGTTTATCAACAGAAAGAGGATTTTGGTAGGAGTGGGTACCGTGTTAAAGTGAAAAGCTGGCAGTATTCTTAAATGTTAAACGTGACCTCTGAAGTAAGCAGATTCATGGCCTCTGAGTTCTCTGAACTTCTGTTTTATTTTTAGCCAATAGAGAGTGTTAAAAATAAAGTAATATTTAAATATAAGAGACCCAGTCTCCAGCCCCCAGTTCAGCCAGGTTTGACATTAGAGGTAGTGAGACTAAGAATGGGAGGGGTTCGGAAGCCCATGACTCTGGTTGGTGGGAAACTAGCCCATACAGAAAGAACCTCAGTTGTTGACTAATGTCTGTGTATATCTAGAGATTTCAGATACATCTTTGCATCAGAGTTAACAAACTTCATGAAAATAACAACTGAAAATATTTTTTATATTGATCACTTTTGGAGACTTTTCTCAAGATGAGTATCCAGTCTCCTTGTTCCCCACCCCTGGTTCAGTTGGGCTGTGTTATCTTTAAAAAAAATTTTTGTCATAAAGAGGTAAGAATATTTTATTAGTTTAAGGATAGGGAAGGAAATTGGAAAGTCCTGCTTCAGTCTAAGGTGGATTCTTTTTAATCTCTACCTTCAAGGGAAATACTACTAGAAAAAGGGTACAGAATGGTCTTTTACTGATGCAGTGTTAGCTAGAACTATGTAAAGAGTGAATACTGAGGCTTGCTCATCACTGCGTTTCCTCCTGTAGATGATCGTTTGTGAAAAGTCTGGATGATGGGCATGAGCGAGGGGGGTGAGGTGGTGAGTTTAATGGACAGTAGTGTCAAGTCTTGTGTCCCCATCTTCTTTCTGGGAAAGTCCTGTCCCGTAGTTCAAAATTCTCCATTGGAAAAAGGCATCTTCCAATTGTCCCTTTTCTTTTTCCATAAAATATTTTTTTTTTCCTTTTATAGAAGCAATTTTTAAGTATAATGTCAGCAAAAAAGCAAGTTACAAAAAATAGAGAAAAACAAAAAGAAGAAAATAAAATATGCCTCTCTTTCTGGATTTGTGTGGTTTTTCAGGAGACCAATTTATAGGTATGTGTGCTAAACCATAAAGATGTACATGTAACCAGCAAGTACCTGTCTGGGAATTTCTCTTAAGTAATCACCAGGTCATTGGCAAAGAAACTATTTAAATATGATTTATCTACTCTTATTTATAAATTTTAAAATTTGCTTCCTTTGTGGGCCTAGACCACAAGACCCCCAGGAGGTGATTCTTATAGATTACACTGTGACCATGAAAAAATGAACTAGATCAATATTTATCAATAGAGAAAACATCCATGTTATTTTGTCGAACTAAAAGGAAGGACCAGACTGGACAACAAAGCAAGACCTGTCTCTAAAAAAAGAAAAATAGCCAGGTGTGGTGGCATGCACCCATAGTCTTAGCTACTCAGGAGCTGAAATGGGAGGATTGCTTGAGCCCAGGAGTTCAAGGGTGCAGTGAGCTATGATCACACCACTATACTCCAGCCTGGGCAATAGAGCAAGACCTCATCTCTAAATAAATAAATACAATAAAAAAAGAAAGCCATAAAACAGTATGTGTAGCATGTCTGACTTGTTGAAAGAAGGGGCGCTGATGCAAAAAAGTTTGGAAGCCTATAAAAATGGCCATCAGTGGTCCTCTGGGTCCTGGGTTTGTGCTTCTGATTTTTGTTTTACTTTTCTTTCTCTCTCTCATACTTTCCTGTATGTTTAATGTTAATGAGACATAAATATGCATTATTTTTATAATTGAGATCAAAGTATCAATAAAGCTATTTTGGGTTTGAGTAATGAGAAATAGAAAAAAAGCCCATGATTCATAATCGAGGGAAACCACTGTTAATTCCCTGATATATTTCTTTCCAAACAGCCTTCTCTACTATGTGTACAAATATGTGTATATGTACATTTAATTTTGTCTCAGAAAGTTAGAATGGCTCTTTATTAGTTTAGAGTGATAAATATGACTATCAAGAGGGCTGGATTTTCACATAAAAGTAAATATACACTCACATATGCATACACACACAGTAGGGTAATAATAAAGACAGGGCATTTGACTGTTCTTCAACTGAAGTGCCTTTTCGTTTTTTCTTGCTTCATTCTTAAACTATTTCAGTGTGCTGACGTCATCAAATGAATGCTACTATGTTCCCTATAAAATGATGGGTTGATTTAATACCCGTTGGCAACCTTCATGGTCATCATTATCTTTCTTACTCGCATTGGCAACCATCAGGTAGCATTATAGGGCTGAAATACCAGCTCTGGGATATCTTTTCTGAGATTTCTTCTCTCTCTCCTCACCTGTGGGTAGGTACCACCACCTCTCACTCCACATCCCATGCTATGCTGGTTTTGGTGTAGTTTAAGACAATATTCATACCGGTTCTTTAAAACAGATGTCTGATCAATCCCTAACACCACCAATGAGGAAACTTGTACAGTCTTCCTGATTAACTGGTTCCCTTTGGTAGATCACTCCAATATATGGGGGTTCATTTGGATTTCAGCTGTCTGCATGCCCCTTTAAACATTGTGTCCTTGCTGGTAGAAGGGCCATTCTTCCTCCTGTCTGTGGTCTGTATAGAGCACCCACAATCAAATTGCTCCTTTGACCTTTCAAGTTTGAGTGGAACAAGGAAGACCATTCAGCTGGAAATACCTGAAAATTTGCTTATATCTACATGAATGTGGCATTATGACTTATGATATTTTCTACTTTCAGTCCCTAGTGGTGATTTTATTTTGTGGAGGCGTTAGCAAAGAAATTCACCTCATTGAAGAAAAGGAATTTTAGTGTCTTAAATTTTTCCCTCTAACATATGAGAACCTGAAATCTCATTCATGCTCTGTGAAATTGAAGAAATTGGATATTTGGGAATGCAAATTGGTGGTCCTCCAAGCAATATGGGATCTAAAAGTGTTAAATCCTTTCATAAATAAACCTTGATTCAGACTGGAATGTCTTGGCTTGATCTTAAAGGTGATATTATAGGAGACATATAGCCGTTGACTGGCCTTAAAGATAATTATCTGCACATTCCAGTCTTAGTCTGCCATCAGCGGCAGACTAGCCGCTTACGATGAAGTCAATGCTCTTTCCCTTACTAGAATATTACCTTGAGACAGGCCTCCAATGTTACATTTAGACAGGATGTTTATGAACCACTCTCTGCTTGTGGACTTTGTGGACTTGAAAGCACTAGAAATCTCTCAATAGTGGCAAACGTTATCTTTCAGGCCTTCTAGATTTTAGTGCTGTATGTGTCTTAGCAATTTGGGTTTATTTCCCATTGGGCCATGTCCTTCTCTCTTTGGGTTGGTGATTTTCTTTTTTAAATTTGTAAATTTGGGTTTTTTTTTTTTTTTTTTTTTTTAGACCTGTTCAGTTACATCATCAGGGTATGTGCATGTGAGTTTTTAGATGAAGTTGTGAAATAAAGTCTGTTCATGTGGATAATTTCCTTGGGACAGAGAGAGGGATGGAGCATGGGGAAGGAGGGAAAGGGGAAGAAGAGAAGTTCTCTGCTAGACTGTGAGCACCGTGAGTGCAGGGATTGCGTCCCTCATACCCGGCATAGTGCCACAATAAGTGTGTTGAATTAGTGAAAGAATTTCTAGAAAGTTTGAAACATGATACATTTTTACCTTCAATCCTTACAACAGATGTTACAAAGCAAAATATTCTAGTAGTTTTCAGACTCTAGAGCCTGACAGCCTGGGTTCAAATCCCGGCTCTGCCACTCATTAGCTGTGTGACTGTGGGCAAGTTGCTTAACCTCTTTGTGTCTGTTTCATCATCTGTAAAATGGTAATGAAAACTCAACAGGGTGTTGGGAGAAATAAATGGTGTTATAGACAGTTGTTCACACTCACAAGATTTAGATCCATGCCTGGCACAAAATTAATGCCATGAAATTGTTAATTAGTATTAATACTTATTAGTTGATTAGTTTTGGGGTATTGATGTTGGGTCTTAGGGAAACCCCTAGAATATTTGGTTTATCTCTCATTTGCAGCAGAGTTAGAAACATATATTTATATGTCTACATATATATACACACACACACACACACATTAATGTTTTGTTTTTCTTGCTTTTTTTTTTTTTTTTTTTTTTTTGAGACGGAGTCTCGCTCTGTCGCCCAGGCTGGAGTGCAGTGGCGCGATCCCGGCTCACTGCAAGCTCCGCCTCCCGGGTTCACGCCATTCTCCTGCCTCAGCCTCCCAAGTAGCTGGGACTACAGGCGCCCGCCACCTCGCCCGGCTAGTTTTTTTGTATTTTTCAGTAGAGATGGGGTTTCACCGTGTTAGCCAGGATGGTCTCGATCTCCTGACCTCGTGATCCGCCCGTCTCGGCCTCCCAAAGTGCTGGGATTACAGGCTTGAGCCAACGCGCCCGGCCTCTTGCTTTTTTTTTGGAGACAGAATCTTGCTGTCACCCAGGCTGGTGTGATTTTGGCTCACTGGGCTGACTGCAACCTCCAGCTCCCAGGTTCGAGGGATTCTTGTGCCTCAGCCAGCCTCCAGAGTAGCTAGGGTTACCAGTGTGCACCACCATGCCAGCTAATTTTTTTTGTATTTTTTAGCAGAGACTGGGTTTCACCATGTTGGCTAGGCTGGTCTCCAATTCCTGGCTTCAAGTGATCTGCCCCCCATCCGCCTCCCAAAGTGCTGAAATTGCAGGTGCAAGCCACTATGACCAGCCCAATTTTTTCTTAAAATAGAGTTTTACCTTTATCTTATAGACTAGCCATTGATTCAACCTAAACATAGAATATTTAGAGAGAAAAAAAAAAAAAACAACCTGAATACATAATGTATATGTATGCGAGAGAAGGAAGGCTTTTCGTATTCACATGGACAAAATTCCTCAAAGAAATGAGGCCTTCTCAATATAAATATTTTTCCATGTAAATAATTATCATTGACTGAATTTATCCTATAATATTTGGATGCAAAACCTAACATCCTGTGTTTTATGAGTCAAACTAAATGTTAGTTCACAACCCCTCCCCTCATCTGTCATGTTTGGTAGAAAATTAAATCTCAGACTTTATGAGGTTCCCTCTGTGTCCCTCAGGGTTCTCTTAGTTTGCCCAGAGTGCTTGAGGGAAGGCCTGTGGTCTTTGCCCCGGGGTGGCTGCCTCTGGGATGCTCAGGGTCCATGCCAAAGATAGTGGCTGACACACTCCCTCCCATGGCTCCCATGGCTGCCTGAACCTTTACCCTTAGGTTTCAGTCCTCTGCTTCTTGTTTCCCTGCTCTGGGGAGCTGCTTGGGATGGAATGCACTTCAAACCCCTGCTGTCTGTGAGATCTACACAGCCACCGCAAGTAGAAATCCACATCTCTCCAAGCCCAGCTACTCCCCACTTATTCAAACTCATTCTGACAATTTGACTCCTTGGACTAACATCCCAGGTTCTTGGGAACAAAGACCTTTTATCTCTCCTCTGTCTCAAAAGAAGTACAAAACTCCCCAGGACTCAAACTTTGGCCACTCTCTGGAGCAGGAGAGGGAACTGTGGTTTTTAGTCTGTCCCGATGTGGCCAAGGACCCAGTTGAGTTGTACCAACACATAATTTCAGACGCCATTGTGAAAGAAGTGCCGTACCGAAACACGGATATGAAAGGATCTAGAGGAAGGCAGCTTGACCCTGGCATCAGACTGACTTCCTGTTTGACTGCTGGTCCTACCATTTTCCAGCTTTTTGACTGTAGACCTATTTAACCACCCTGTGCCTGATCTGTAATGTGGAAATAATAGTGGGACCTTAGATATTATTCTGTCCAGTAAGTGGGCCAGAGTCTGGCTCCAAGTGGGTATTCAATGAAGGTGAATGTATTATTATTTGAGCTAGAGCTTCACCTCGGGGTTGACTCTATGCTTATGTCCCCCAGTTTTCTCTGCATTACCCAAGTTAGCTTGTCCCTATGGCTAGAAAAGGTGGTTCTTGGGGCAGACATGTGACCCTTTTCTTCCTTGATGGTGAGCTACAGCAGCATCCCCCAGAACCTAGAGCACAGGAGCTGCATATGGCAACCCTACGTGTAGGAATTGTGGTGACCCCTCTGAGTGTTATGGATGGGGCTAGAAGAGGGCTTAAAGCTTATCTAATTCATGAGCTCAGTTTATAGCAAGGAAAACTGAGTCCCAAAGAGGGAAAGAGGGGAAGAGAGTGACCGGCCAGCTGGCTGCTCTTCTGTCATTTCTAACTCCTTCCTTCTCATGTCAGCATTCTTGGACTTACCTGCCAGCCGAGCCCACATCTCTCCCTGGAAGGCTTCTCCCTCTGAGCCTTGCTCCCTGACTCTTCCTTTCCTCCTCTGTTCACTTTCGGTCTCCTGGAGCAGAATTCTGCTTTCTGAACATTTTCTGGCCTTTCCTACCTCCCTGTCCCAGCCCATACTGTTTCCTTGCTAGAATGCTCTTTCCACTGTCCCTGCTTGACAAAATTCTAGTCATCCTTCAAAACAAGGCCTCAAAACTGATCATTCATGATCCAGATATGGCCTACAATGTGTGTTTCAATTCAGGCAGGATATTTTTCTCTTTGATTGAGGCACTGCTTAAAAAATAAGATTTTTCAGGAAAATTCAGATATGTTTGCTTCTTTTGATAAATCAGGGGATCTGACCATGTAGGACCTGCATGTTTACGTGGTGGAAATTAGCAGCAGCTAAAGGGCATTTCCCCTCCTGGCCAGCATCAGACCATGACGGTAACTGCTTCACCCTACCAACCTTTGAGGTGGTGACCCCTGTCATTTAAACTCGATCACTTCTGGGAAGCCTCCTCTCCCCACGTGTTGCTTTTCCCTCTTTGTTTTTGCCTCTAACACTCTGCTCCTCCCCGTCTGCCTCTTCTGTAGCAGAGGTGGAATTCTGCCCTGCCTATTGTTGGTTTTAGTAAATAATACTTATCGTTTATCAAGTGCTTACTAAGGGCTAGGCACAGGGCTGAGTGTTTCATGGATATTTTAATCTCCAGTCCTCACTATGACCCTGAGTGAAGTGTGTTATTATCTCCAATCTACAAATGCAGAAGCCCAGAGAGTGTAAGTGGCTTGTTCAAGGTCACACAGCTGGTAAGTGGCAGAGAAGGGATCTAAGCCTTCATCAGTCCAAACTCAGCACCTGTGTTTCCTCATGGTTTATACTGATGGATCTCTCCCATCACACTGAACACTATGGGGTGGGCAGGAATGCCATTCTGTAACTCTCTTACATCGAATGCTTACAGAATACACATTACATCAGAGACACAGATCTCTGATTCATTTTCTCCAGTCAAACAATTAAGCAATAATGCTAATATGGGTCATTACAGCATCTTGAGCACTGAGTATGTACCTGATGCTATTCTAGACACTTTATCCTGCAATCTCATGTAATCCTCGCAAAAGCCCTGTGCAGCAGGGCATGATATCTCCATTTATAGTTAAGGAATCAGAGACTCAGCAAGGCCAACTACCTTGGCCAAAGACACACAGGAGCAAGTGGCTGTGATTTGAACTGGGATCTTTCTTAACTCTAAGTCCTGCATTCTTTCTCTACCCACCATGTTTTTGAACCACTTTCCCATATAAAAGCTACTAGCCCACTGATAAATCCAGCAAGCCAAGCTCTCTTGCATGTTTTCTCCCAGCATGCAGGTGACATCACCACTGCTTCAGCTACTGGTTCTTTCCCAGATACTTTCTGATTCACCACTGTGTGCTAGGTGTTGAGTGAAGGCCAGGGTGCATAGATGACAAGGCAGTATTTGTTTTCAGGAAACCTTACCATCAAGATGAAGACTGGGAGGCAAGCACCCCTATCATCTGGGCCATAACTACAGAGAAGGCAGGATTCCCATGCCAGTGATGTGGCTGTGGCATCATCATACTCAGCCTGATCACCCCCTGATTGAATGGAAATGAGCCAGGGAATCCTTTGCATAAATTGGTTCCTTTCACAGAGCCTCCCCCAAACACAGAAATACTCATCAACATGGAGTCTTTTCCAGGCTGAATATTCACAGCCTCTTTGCCTGTAAAGATAAGTCTCCTGCAAAATCATGCTCACTCTTCCTTTCCCAATTAGAGGCAAGCCTACATCTGTGTTTGAATGCCCTTTGGAAAGTGGGCAATATTGTGTGAAGCGGCAGTTCTCGAACTTGAACATGCATCAGAATCAGAATCAATCAGAAGGGTTGTTAAAACACATATTGTTGGGCTGTATCCTCAGTTTCTGATTCAATAGGCAGAAACATGGGATGGGAGGATGCTGAGAATGTACATTCAAACAAATTTCCAGGTGAGGCTGCTGCTGCTGCTGCTGGTTGGGGAATCCCCTGCCCCCACTTTGACAACCACTGGCATAAACATCAGGTATGATTTTTGCTAATTCTAGTTATGAGTCAGGTGAGTACTTACAAAGTGTCAACCATGTGCCAGGACTCAGGATGGGTATTACAAATACAGGAGGAGTAAGATAGACATGGAGCAAAAAGCCTTGTGGAGGAAATGGGAAGGTACGTAGAAGGAAATTCTTAAGTAAAGTCATTTAAAATTGTGACACATGCTATGAGGAAAACCGACTTGGAGCTGAGATGAAGAATACCAGGGACAGGTGGGAGGCAGGCAGCTCCTTTATCTAAAGGGGCTCAGAAGGGCCTTTGGGAGGTGGTGACATTTATGCCAAGACCTGACAGTTGAGAAGATGCCTGCTATTTGAAGAGTTTGGGAGGAGTGGGTTGGAAACAACGCATGGTAAGAAAGAACAGATTCTACATGGACCAGGGTTGTGTGGGGTGTAGTTGAGTAGGGGGCTTGACAATACAGGGCCCTTGTCAGCTGCAGGAAGGAGTTGGGGTTTTGTTTGCAAGGCAATAGAAACTATACTGCCTCTTTCAAAACTGTATTTTGATTTTGGAAGTCAATGCTTATAGGTGTGAAAATTCCTTAGTCTGCTCTGTTGTAGGGTTTTGGCTTCCTCTGCCTATACAAATGGTGACTTACCCTCAGAGTTATTGCTAAGTGGAAGAGTGTGTGCTAGGGCCTATGGAGGGAGGGGGCAGGAGGGATGCTGCACACCCACCACCGCCACCACCACCACCACTGCCACCACTACTCCAAACTATAAGGTCCATAAGAAAAGCAAAAAGAAGAACGTGTGGCCAGGTGTGGTGGCTCACACCTGTAATCCCAGCACTTTGGGAGGCCGAGGCAGGCAGATTGCTTGAGGTCAGGAGTTCGAGACCAACCTGGCCAACATGGTGAAGCCTCATCTCTACTAAAAATACATAACTTAGCTGGGCGAGGTGGTGCATGCCTGTAGTCCTAGCTACGCAGGAGGCTGAGGCAGGAGAATTGCTTGAACCCAGGAGGCAGAGGTTGCAGTGAGCCAAAATTGCACCACTGCACTGCAGCCTGGGCAACAGAGTGAGACTCTGTCTCAAAAAGAAGAGTGTGCAACACCTCAAGACATAGGCAACAAGCTTGGCGATTTGTCTCCTTTTTTGTTCATATTTGGAAACTGGAGCTGCTTTTGTTAGACTAGAGAAGTTGCGTCCAGGGAGAAAATGCTCTTCCCATGCTCATCTTTGGCTTTTAAAAGGTCAGCTCTGTTGCCAAACATTGTAAGTTAAACCTTAGCAGGAATGACTGTGAACATGGGCTGAGTCACACATTGAAATGGCAATATGGATTATTAACTGTCATGCTTTTCTTTCTCTCTAAATTGAAGGAAAAGATGCCACGAGGCCAGCTGGCTCTGTCCACACCTCAGTGATCTGGGGTGTTGAGGAGTTCACATGGCCATCTAGTTCAGAAATGTGTTTCCCCCAGAGTCTTTCTTCACTGAAGAGTTGGAGTGAGTTATACGTTATTAGACTCATCCAGATGAGAACATGTTCATGATGGTTTCTGCAGCATTAGGAATTCCTGCTTTTTTTGGTTGGGTCTGCTAGAGTTGTAAAAGGAAGCTTTCTGGACATTAAGTTTGTAGCAAAAAGGGGTAGAGTGAGGTTGGCAAGGGAAGAAACAATTTTGATGTAATAAAAATAGGATTGTTCAAAGCTGAGATGAGGGCTTTCTTACTATTTGGTATTCAGATGAAATTTAGTTTGGAAGTCACATCAGCGAATATTATATTTCTTCAGAACCTCTGCTGTATTTTCGATCAGAGGGCATCTTGATTTTGCTTTACTTGTACAGCAATCAGAAAAGCCATAGATGGTTTCAACTTGTGTGTGTGTGTGTGTGTTTATTCTATTTTTACCTACAGGTACTCTGGCCATTAAAATATGATCTGTATCCATTTTGAAGCTTTAAAGAAATGATTTTGGATGAGGGCAAAAATGTCGTGCCACCTATTCCACACAGTTCCTTTCTTGTCAGTGCTCACTTGCACTGGCACTTAATTTGTTGCTGTACATGAGAACATTTCTCCATCACCTCTGAAAATGTCTCATAGGCAAGGCTTTTAGAACCTGAATTTTTAAACACGAAACAGGATTATGGATTAATCTCAAGCAAGAAAGTCCCTGAGGGCTATGTAACCTAACAAATAAGCCTCTGCTCTTGGCAAGTCCCTTCCTGGGCTGCCCTCTGTTCCCGCTGTTGACCTAGTGGGCGAAAGAGTGGATGTGTGTGTGAGTCTAGGCATGACTTCTCTAAAGATCAACATTTGTACACACTGGAGTCACCTTTTATACATAGTGCTACTGACATTAACCAGAGGAGTGGGCCTGACAGCCCTGGCCTCCACGCCAGTGAGAAAGTGGCCTGGCTGTGCGCACACAGTTATCTGAAGGGATTCAGCACAAAATTACACAGCCTAATTGTTTTTAGTCCAAAAGGAACTATTGCCCAGATAGAGGCGCCTTTAAGGTTTCTGAATGTGACCCATCAAAATGGGGTGTTCATTTCGATATATGCATAATTATTACTTATTTTAAATATTGAGGCTGTTTTTCCTCTTGAACTCTGGGTATCATGGTTTTATTATAGCTATACATTCTTGAAGAAGTGAGAGGAAAAATAAGAAGAAATATTTTTAAACAAAGCAATTTAAATATTTCAGAAGCTGTACAAGAAAGAAAAAGTCCCAGCTAAAACAGTTAGATCCTTGAGTGAACATTTGGCATTTACAAAGCAAGGAATCCAATGTTTTCACTTTTATTTGTCTTGAGACTATTTGATATCAGAGTTACATTTGATGCAGAGTTATGTTTAATCACTCTATAGGAGACTAGACTATAATCTCATATTGGTAATGAAAATGGTGATTTTTTTTTTTAAATCAGAGAAGAGCTACTAGGGAAAAATCATTTATTTTGAAGATATAGTTTAAAGACATACATCGTAGAAAATGTGTCCTTTGGGGGAAAACGTAGATGTCTATTTCCAAAGCATGGTACAGGTATTTGGTGAAGCTTGGAGTTTAATATGTGAATATAAATGGTACAATCTGGCAGATAGCTTTTCATCCCAGTTGTGAAAGTGTCACATGTTAAGATTTGAGTGTGTTTTGTTTCTGCTCAGATAAACAGTAAATGTTTCCATGAATCAAGATAATCCAGAAAGACAAAAGTTGCTGATTTTAAGCATGAAAATTATTCACAGCAGGATGTGTACTTTGGTTGTTTTTATAGGAGTGGGCTGAATTTGACCTTTGCCATCCACCCACTCTCTGCCAGGCTCCCTTGGGACCAATACATAGCCCCTGGCAGGGGCTAGGGGATAATTTCTGGTGTGGAGCAGGTGAGAAGCAGAGTAACTGGTACTGGGAGCCCAGTGTCAAAACCCCCACTCTCATTAGTTCAGCTGGACAGCCAGAAAGCAGTCTCCTTTTCTGGGGTACAAGGAGGATGCTGAGCAGCACGCTGATAATGGGAAGAGAGGCGAGGTTTAGTGGATCTGCTGTTGTGGTTGCGTGAGTACTTGTTCCATTTGGAGATGGAAGGAAAGCATAGGAACCCTCTATTTAGCTTTAAAATGCAGCTAAGTTCTGTCGGTCAGCCTTGCTCGTGTGATGCCTCTCATACTCCTCACCAGGAGCTTTGTACATGGGAAGAAGTGACTGTTTGGGTGGGCGTTCTTTGTTCTGAGTCTTCCCTGTATGAAGTGATTTTCCCAAGGTTAACCAATTAAGAATTTTTTCCATGTCGCAGTAATCGCTGAGAGAAGGGAGCCAAGACACTGTGGGGGATGCTGTGCCCTAGGGACGCATTTGGGAGGATTTCCTTCTCCTGAAGCAATAGGGTCAACATAAAGCCCTTATAAAATGTTTTAAATAAAGGAGAAATTGAAGCGGAAGACTTCATTCTGGCACATTATGTCTGGTTTTTGCTTTCCTCCCACTGAAGAGCTAACCAAGCCAGCAGTCTGGAGGATATATTTAGTTGGAGGACGATAAAGCTTTACTGTGATTTTTTTTAACTTACCTGGATTATAATAATAAGGAAACCAGTACCTGCTGGTGGTACCTATGGATTAGCAAAAGAGGCACTGGTAGCTATTGCTAAACATGACACTTAAAATGTATGTGTTTGTGTTTGTGTGTGACGGTTTGTTTTATAAAAAGGGAACACAATTATGACCTTTTTATCACATGACTCTTAAGAAAGTCAATTTCATTTCCTGATTCAGTCAGTATCAAGTCATTGATCTGAATGTTGCTTCACCTAGTGTGTAGTCATCCTTGGGACTAGACAGCATTTACAACATGAAAATTATCTGCTGAAGTCTTCAAAGCTATGGTATTTTGTGGAGGGATTCTTCCTTTGGAGTATGGGAATGGCCTCATCGACCTTATGGATAGTGACTGTGGATGTGATGGGATGTCACTCACATGATTAAGTGTGTTATTTGGCACAGTTGACTTTAAGAAAGGGACATTATCTTTGGTGGGCCTGACTTAATTAATCCTTAAGGCGAGCCCTTAAATGGTGCTGGGCTTTTACTGAAAAAGGAGAGTTAAAGCCTGAGATGGATTTGATGTGAGGGAGATTCTCCATTTGCTAGCTTTAAAGATTTGAAGGGACAATGTGGCAAATAATACAGGTGGCCTCTATGAACTGGACATGACAAGGTGACCTCAGACCCACATCTGCAAGGAATTGAATAATCTTTCAACTCCATGAGCTTGGAAGAGGACCCTGAGCTCCAGATGAGAAAGTAGACTGCCAATATCTTGATGGCAACCTTATGAGACTCTGAGTGGAGAACCCAGTCACACCTTCCCTAGACTTCTGACCTGTAGAACTATGAGGAGCCAAGCTTATGATAATTTATTGTACAATAATGGAAAACTTAAATAGAATACAAAAGTCATCTAAGGCATTTTGGAACTGTGCTGGGATCAAAACAGATAATGACTGTTCTACTACAGTGAAACAAAAGGGACCCAAGATCCATCACTAATTTATGTTCATCCATGCATTTGTGGGTGCTGACTATGTGACAGAAGATGAACCAGGGATTTTCTTGCCCTTGAGGGTCTTGTGGTCCAGGGTTTCCTCCCAGAGCCTCTCAGTAGAGTCCTCTCTGACAATTCTATTATGTTTGTATTCAACGATCAGTCTCAGATCCTGGTAAAAAGTAAACCACCTGAAAATCTTTTACTCTTTCTGAGCTTAAGTTATCCATCATTTAAATGGTCTGCTTCTTTGGGAATATGTGAGAATCAAATAGGATATTATCTAAATCACCAGTAATGATTATCTTTCTACAGTATGGCTCCTTCTCTTCTTTTCTTCCTCCCAACCTCCCTCCCACATCTGTTGACTATCTACTGTGTGTTTGAGAAGAGGCTGTGCCAGGTGGAGGATGCAAGGGTGCATTGGATTCCATGTGCTTTAAAGAACAAGGTGACATACAGGGAAGCCACTCCCTATTGCTCAAGGTAGATCTTGTGATGCAAGGATCCAGAGATATCAGGCTTGGAGTCAGGCTTGATTTGAGCTGATTGAAATTTGTCATCATCAATAGGTGTCTCTTCCAGAGCCAAGTCAGTAGGGGAACTCAAAGTAAAAGAACCCCATTTTCTTCTCCTTCCTTGGAATTGCCCCAGCACTGATCCTTGCATTATAAGAAAGTGGGTTTGTTTGAGAATACCACCCTGATTTGTTGAATGGGAGTGAACAGACTCTGCTAATGGAGATGGCCAAATAGCCTGGACAAATGGTTTTGATTTTCTAGGGACTCACAGCTTATTTTGAGTGCTGCAGAAACAAAATGATAATAACAAAATCAGACAAAACTAAACAAGCACCAAACAAAACAAGAAAGAAAATGAACACATTGGACTTCCAAAACCCATAGGAACTTTATTAGAGAACAAGGTGAAATGAGTAAAGTGCATTATGGGGCAGGGTGGAGGTGGCAGGAATTACTGGTGACAGCTCTAGAGTCACTAACACTTGGGCTCTCCCTAGTGAACCCGGATTATAACCAGTATAATTGAAGGGACTCTCAGAACCAAAGTACCTCTGCCTTAAAGAGTAGCCCGTCTTAACGTGCTTTTGGCTAAAGTTAGCTGCCATTGTAACTGCCGCCAGAGGGCCCATCTTTTTCTGGAGGCCTGCTTCGTACCTCTCCTTTAGAGGCTATGGTTTACCTGCAACTGCTTATTCCGTGGGATCAGAAATATTTTCTAGGCAGATCTTTCTTAGTTGAAATTGGTTTAATTACGCTTTTTGTAAATATTTGTAATATATATTTTTATCAATAAGTACAAAGAAATATATAATGAGTATGAAATCCCTAAACCTGAAAGCAAAGCCATCGTGAATAGTTTGATACATTTCCCTCTTTTTGTTTTTCCTACAAATATACAAAAATCCCAACACATAGTTGAGATTGTATTGTATCTACTGTTTACCACCTGCTTTCCCCACCTGAGATTTCAGGAGCATCTTTCCTTTACCTTAAATCTTTTTGCTTAGTGTTTAATATCTGATCAACATCTCAACAATATGGTGCCCATAATTTATTATTTAATTTCTTTGTAACACTTTTAAACCACACACACACACGCACACACACACTGTCTCTCACACACACTCACACACACTCCATAATTTTTGTAACTAATTTTTTTGAAGATATGTATACATATATATGTTTGTATATGTATGTATTGGGTGTATATATGTAAATATATCTATATACATACAAGCTTTTATTCTGATTTTTATAAATAACATTGTGATGAATATGTTTATTATATTCTTAGAGTAAATTCCTCTGGGAAAATCCCTTATTATATATCCTTAAAATAAATCCAGGAAGTAGAACCACTGAATCAAATAGTAATTCATTCTTTATTCTGAATTTAAAAGAATTGAAATGTTTTTTCCTATGACCAAAAAAGGTAAATGTTCCACAAAGACTGAGATAATTTCTGAACATCACCATTGGACAACAAAGCTGTGAAAATGAGATGTTCTGATATTACACTTTCTAATGCAGTAGCCAATAGACCTGTGACTATTTACATTTAAATTTTAATTAGTGTTAAATTTAAAAGAATTCATTTCCTGGTTTGCACCAGGCACATTGGAAGTGCCACATGTAGTTAGTGGCATACATATTGAGCAGAACAGGTTACAACATTGCCAGCATTGCAGGAAGTTCTATTGGGCAATGCTTCTCTATTTTCTTCTCCAGTTCCTTCATCTTTATGTTTGGAATTTAGCCTAAGTAAGATTAAAACATGAACAATGCATATTTTGTATATGATTAATTTGGTTTATTACAAAGCATGTTTCATGGTGAAAATTTTCACCTTTCCATTGAAGATGAAAAATGTGATGCATATTTTGGAAAATGTTAAAAAATAGGAAATCCAACCCATTGTCTTGCTTATATATCCTCTTATAGGCTGAAAATTAAGTACTAGTGTTTAAGCTAATACCACTGTTAATGACAATCTCGGGTGGTTGCATGCTTACTATGTGCCAAGCGTGTCGCTGTTGTAGTGCCCGTATTCCTCACAAGGTCTCCGGAAGGTGCAGTTATTACTTACATTTTGCTGAAGGGGAAATTGACGTACATAGAGGTCAAGCTCCTTTACTAAAATCACGCCGTCAGCATGTAGCTGGGGCCTGATGGGGACCCAAGCTTTCTGACTTCAGAGTCCACATCCTTCACTATGTCTGTACTGCTTCTCAAGAATGTCCTAGGCTGTTAGAGAGAAGGCCATCTCTTTGCCATGCTGCAGAACTGTGACAAATGTGTAATAAAGCCTCCCAGTTGCTCGAGATATACCTACACCACATATCCAGAAGCACATCCCCACAGCCTTTTTCTTGAGGAAGTTCCACTGAGCCCAATCCCATCTGGAATGAAGAGTGCTCAAGGGCATTTTGGAGAAAGTGTCATTCATTTGTATTCTGACATTTTCTCATTTAACAGACTCTTAAGTCAGATGTATGTATTTTTGCACATTTCTTCTCTATCCTTCTCTTATTGTGGTGTGAAGTTTTGTTAATAAGCCTGGGAAGAGAAGAGGAAAGGCAGAATGTAAAATGTTGTAAAAATCAAAAGAGTTTGAGCCCAAACTCTTGATGTGGGCACTTGTTTGCAGGAGAAGGACGCAACCAATGTAAGCAAAGCTCCTTGATGCTTAAACTTCAGTGAGAAGAAAACAAATTACAAACACAGTCTTAAGGATGGTCAGGTCCAGGCCTAGAGCAGTCTGGGGATTTTCAGTTTCAACCTTTTCCAAAAGGTGTCACTCTAAGGCTGCAGTGGGGAGGTGGGAGGGAGGAAGAGATAGAAATGTCAGATAAAGGTAATTGGAAAAATAAGATTAGTAGTCCTTGTTTTAACAGATCCTTCGGCCTCCAGCATCACTGTCAGAGAAGTTGCTGCTGCTGAGGAGGGGGTTTAAGCGTTTATCTTCACTTTTTGATCTCAGGGTGACCTTCTGTGCCCAGAGTTGAGCTGGGCCAAGTCTAGCTATTCCCACAGGACCAATTCACATTCCAGATTTGCTGCAACCTGGGATGTGGGGGTTTCGTTGGCTCTGTGTTCTGGTGCAAACTGAAAACTACCATCCTCTTGCACTCAGGATGGAATGAGGACAGGAAACCAGGATGGATGGTGGAGCCTAACTCAGAAGAGCCTGTCTGTTTTTAAAATATAGCTTTAAAAATTCCAAATCATTAACACAAAATACACACCAACTCCATGCTGACATATAATTTAAGGGGAAAAAATAGCTTTATCAAAATATTTGAGGATCAGCTCTTGCCAAGCAAGCCTCTTGAAAAGCACAGGAAGCTGCCACGCGTCAGGAAGAGATGCATGGAACCCAGAGTGGGGTCCTGGCAGATAACTGAGAGAGAGGCTGGTTTTCAAATATTTAGTTAAACAACACAAATGTATGTGTAAGTTTAAGTCGACACATGTTAATGATTTAAGGTCTTAAACGGGTTTTTTATTTTATTGTTTTAAGGCTCCACTGTTCACTTTAAAAGATCCAATGATTTCTCCAGAGCCATGCGTAAACACTGGACGTTTTAGAAAGCCAGGTGATGACTTCATTATTCTGAAAGTGAACAGTTATGAATTATTCAAATACAGTTGAATATTTCCTGGTAACAACTATTTTAAAAGAGAGTTTTAATGATCTGCAACATAGAATGACTAATACAATCAGAAATGGACACAATTATTCAGGGTTTTTTTCTTTTTTTGTAATTCATGAGGCCAAATCAACATCTAGTTTGAAGAAATTTTTATTGTGTTCTAGATATGTAACACCAAACCTATGTATTTTAAAAATGTAATCTTAGATATAAAATCAGAATTCCACTCTTGCCACATTGAGGACCTTTTAGGAAATTATTTTAAGTGAAACATCTAGAATATTCTAGAAGACTTCTGAGGTGGCTTTGAATCCTGTTTTCACTGAAAATGACATTTTAGCAATTAAACACCTTTTCTAATACTTTTTTCCCCAGGAAATATTATTGTCTGGTGAATTACTAATAGATGTACTTCTAGAAGAAGCACATGCTGTGTTAAATAGAGACAAGTGGGTTGCTTTCCTGCTGGACTGTCAAAAGCTTTTATTGTCTCTTAATTACTGTGATTCTCCAACTAGCATTTTTCTAAAGAATGGGAACACAGGGCCTCCTCCAGCCAGGGCTATCACCTGCACTTCCCCAGGCTACTTGAGTTGCCTGCCTTAGGGAGGCCAGTCACAGTGCCTAGTGCAGGATGGGCTGTTGTTTTATTCATTTGCACCACCCGGTACTTTTCTTTAAAATCACAATTGTGATTAAGTAATTTGTTGATTCCCAACTTCCCTGTGGAAACCCTTCTGAAGACAGACCTGTGGCTAGTGTCCAGCAGAGTGCCTGGCATGTGGGAGATGCCCAGCAAGGTGGTGGAATGAAGGAAGGGAGTGTGTATCTCCCAGGTCCCAGGACAGAGCCTGTGGAATGCATAGCAGGACTAAAAGCCACATGCTTCTGTGCCAGCGCAGAACCTGAGACATCTTTTTTGTGTCTCTGTGAAACTCACAAGTTCCTGGGTTCTCCAGGCAGCTGCTGAGGTGGCAGCGAACACAGGGCCTCCATCCTTTCAGGAGCCAAGTAACTGAGCCCCCTCGTCCCCATAGCAAAGAGAAGGTGCTTGAAGCAAACAGAGAGCAAGAACTTGAAGGACATTTGTTGAGGATGGCGAAGGGACCACTGATTTATGGGGTAGGAAAGTATCAAGTTTGGACTTACACTTCATCCATCATTGCACTAAGTGGGTCAAAGGAGGGTGTTTCAGAATCACGTCTTTGTGCTCCCCTTCCTCCCATTGCACAGGTATTTATTGAGTGTGGATACTGGTGCTATGTCAGGTGCTGAAGGGACTTCCAAAGAAGATGGAGATACAGTCTCTGCCCTCCAGGGATTGTAATCCAGTTGTACTATAGCAACTAAGCATAAGTATTGTGCAGAATGGGTGCAGGCAATGAAAACTGAAGGCACTCAGGTTGGGTGAAAGTAGTGTGGCTAGGAATGGGCACGTGCTGGCGCCTTCCAGGGTATTAGGCAGGGTACTTGCCATGCATTATTTCACTTTACACTTATGTCAATCCTGTGTGGCTGCTTCTGCCCCCTCTCCACTTTATAGGGGAGGATCTGTAGGCTTAGAGAGGTCAGTAATGTCTAGGGTTCCCAGACATGGCTGCACTTTGGAATCACCTGGATCTTTAATAAAATACAGATGCCTGGCTCCCACCCTCAAATATTTTGATTTAATTAGGAGCAGTGTGACCACGGCATCAACATTTTTAAAAGCTTCCCAAGGGATTCTAACGTACAGCAAAGTTTAGGAAACATTCGGTTAAGACTGGCCTAAGGTCAGAGATCTTATAGGTGGAACCAAAACTTGACCCAGATCTGACTGCTTCTAGAGCTCTGGCTTTTGATCACTGCAAGCTGTGAAGGAGGTCAGGTGTAGACGGCCTTAAAGAATGGGCAGTTTTGGTAAGCAGAGGAGTGAATATAGGGCAGTCCAGGGGTATATGTGCATGTGTATGTGTGGTTGAGCATTGGTGAATGGAGCAATATGCAGACATAGATGGGCTGAATACTTACTGGGCACTGCTTTAATAAGAGCTGACACTTCTGTGGCACTACTGAGTACTAGGCATTGTGCTGAGAGCGTTGCCCATGTGAACCCATTTAATCATCATAAAAACCCTTTGAGCTAAGTTATGTTATTAGCTCCATTTCACAAGAGGTACTTGAGGCTCAGAGTTTTGTAATTCATTGTTTAGCTGCCACTTACACGTGAGAACATGTGGTACTTGATTTTCTCCTTCTGAGTTAGTTCGTGTAGGATAATGGCCTCCAGCTCCATCCTTGTTGCTGCAAAGGACCTGATTTCCTTCTTTTTCATAAAGCAGGGAGGGAAGAAGGGGGATGAAGTTTGAAGAAGTACCTATTGGGTATAATGTTCAATATTTGGGTGATGGGTACACATAGAAACCCAATTCCCACGTGCAGTATACCTATGTAATAAATACATATATGTAGCCCCTAAAGCTAACATTTTTTAAAAAGTCAATTCTATTCTTATATTGTCCCCAAATAATCCATATTCTGGGCATTTTAATATAATTTGAGTAAAAATTACTATAACCTAATTTTCACATAGCAATGGTAATAATTAATACATATTTAAAGCAAATTTTGCCTCTGAGTTTAGTTGAGAAACCTAGAAAATTTTGTCTAGGTTCTTTCATGAAGGTAAACAGTTTATTCTATAATTTTGTCATAGTCCTCATTGAATATTATTTATTAAATGTAAATACTATTTTATTTTTCTTACATGAAATCAATTTTTCCACCTGGGAAGAAAAGTTATAATTCACTTAGAGTGAATTTATACATCTAGTAAGTGGCAGTCTAGCTCCTGAATTATGTTTCTAAGTCACTATGCTGCTCCGCCTCTTGTGTTAAGAATATACTAAGTGTTTTCATCTTTGCCAGGCTCAGCACTAAGAGCTCTACAATCATTGCTTCATATAATACTGGAAGTACTATTGTTACAGATGATCGGGCAAAGCCGTGTCCTCACTTAGGGGTAAGGGTAGAGACAGAGGCTAGGGATACACACGTGAGCATATGTATATATATGTGAAAGCCCACATATATATACATATATGTATGCATGCATAATTATGTTCAACCTTATTATACATGTGGGAGGGGAAGCGACCTGAGCTTGGGGTGTCAAAAGTAATGATAGAAGGGAATGATGGATTCAAGAAACGTTTCCAAAATAGAACTCTAGGAGTTGGTGATGAATGGAAAGTAAAAGAGGAAGGAGAAGATAATGTGGCTCTGAGGTCTTAAACATGAATGACTGAGAAAAGGTCAGGGCCTTGGACCAAAATGGTGGATGTGTTAGGGAGCGGCAAGTTGGGAGGGTGAGGACAGGTGATAGGGGTTTGGGTTAGGCAGGTGTAATATGGATCAAGAGTTGGATTTTGGTCATCCTCAGTTTAAAGTATTAGGACATCCAGATGGAAGTGATCAACAGGTGGTTAGGTACATGTGAAAGAGGTCAAGTGAGGAAAAAGGAGATAAGGTTTGGAGAGGTATCTACGTAGAGGTGAGAACTGTGGAGACAGACCTCAATGCATTCCCTGTATTTCTATGTGGATGGTGGAAATGCCTCTAGGACGGAGTCACAAGGAGAAAGACCCAGGTATGGGCTGCAGGAAGATGAGTAATTTGCAAAATAAACAGGGGAACAGGTTCCTAAGTGTCTTAGTCCATTTGGGCTACTCTAACAAAATACCATAGAGTAGGTGGCTTATACATAACAGAAATGTATTTCTCACATTCTGGAGGCTAGGAAGTCTAAGACCAAGGTGCCAGCATGGTCAGATTCTGGTAAGGGCCCTCTCCTGGGTTGCAAACTGCTGACATCTTGCTGTTTCCCTACATGGTGAAAGGGAATATACAGACTCCTTTAGGCTTCTTTCATAAGGTCACTAATCCCATATAGGAGGGCTCTGCCCCCATGACCTAATCACTTCCCAAAGTCCTCACCCCTTAATGCTATCATCTTAGGGGTTAGAATTTCAACATATGAATTGTGGGGGTACATAAACTTTCAGACCATAACACTAAGAGAAGCATCAGTTTCAGGAAGATGAGGAGTGGATAGAGCACTGCTCACACATTAAAATTGTATTTCTAAAAGACAATTTAATTACAAAAGAAAAATGCTCATCATTTATCAGTTATATACAAAATTATGTATATATTTATATGTAGCATCTCAATTATGTATACACAAATACATATAGAAATTATAACAATGTTTATAATGTTTACCTCTAGGTGGTGGGATTTGGGAGAATCTTAACTAAAAATGGTGTTATTATTTAATCTTAAGAAGAAAGATTTCGTCCATTTTCATACCTGGATCTTTCATACTTTTTACAATGAATATACTTTATTCTTTCTTTTTTCTTTGAGACAGGATCTCACTCAGTCACCCAGCCTGGAGTGCAGTGGCATAATACAGCTCATTGCAGTTTTGACCTCCCAGGCTCAGGTGATCCCCTTGCCTCAGCCCTCTAGGGTAGCTGGGACTATAGGTGCATATCACCAAGCCTGGCTACATTTTTTTTTGTACTTTTTGTAGGGATGGAGTTTTGCTATGTTGCCCAGCCTGGTCTCAAACTCCTGGGGTCACCATTTGTGATCAAGTGATCCACTGGCCCTGGCCTCCCAAAGTTTTGGGATTACAGGTATGAGCCACTGTGCCTGGCCACACTTTATTCTTATTATCAGAAAAAAAATTAATTTCTTGGTATCAGAAGAAGAGGAATAAATGCCTTATGGGCTACATCATCTCACTTAATGTGCCCACAATCATCTGATAGGCAAGCAATAGGGTTCCCTATTTACCTCTTGAGGTAAATGTGGATGAGGAAATGGAAGCTGAGAAAGATGAGGAGCTCATCTCACTCACACCATAATAATGCCATGGTTCTAATCTGGTGATGAAGACACAAACTACATATATACAATCAGTCAGTTAAAATGGTATTTCAAAGAAGGGATAGAGACTTGGGGATGTGTTTAGCTGTGCAAACTACACATTAAGAAAAGACATTTGGCAAGAAGGGAGTTACTTGTGGCCTGCAAGAGTAGAAATACCATGTGACAGCAAGAATAACAAGCACTTTCCTCTTGATGAGAGATGACTGTGGTGGGGAGATGGAGGCAGTCATAGAGAACTTGATAAGAATCAGGCAGTTGGCTCACGCCTGTAATCCCAGCACTTTGGGAGGCCAAGGCGGGTGGATCACGAGTTCAGGAGATTGAGACCATCCTGGTCAACATGGTGAAACCCCGTCTCTACTAAAAATACAAAAATTAGCTGGGTGTGGTGGCACGCACCTATAATCCCAGCTACTCGGGAGGCTGAGGCAGGAGAATCACTTGAACCCAGGAGGCCGAGATTGCAGTGAGCCAAAATCATGTCACTGCACTTTAGCCTGGTGGCAGAGCAAGACTCCGTCTCAAAAAAAAAGAAAAAAAAAAAAAGAGTCAGACAGTTCATCAGTGAAGATAGGCCAGGTTATGCTGGGAGTAACCACCCCCAATCTCAGTGGGGAAGCACAACAAGGTTTATATTTTGCCTATGTGATGTGAGTTTGCCCTGGGCTTCATTGTGGTCACTCGGGGACTCAGGCTGAAGATGATGTCGTCTGAAACTTGCTTCTACGGTCACCATGGCAGGGAAAGGGTAACGCTGGAGTTGAACGCTACCATTTAAATGTTTCTACCTGGAAATGACAGTGGTTTTAATTGGCCAAAGCCACAGCCAATTCGAAGGGTGAGGGGAAATGTAGTCCTACCACGTGCCTGTAAGGAAGGGAACTAGGATATTGTGAAACCACCCTAATGATCACCACACCAGGGGACATATTTTTTGCTTTCTAAGGCTCTTGTTTTGGCAGCAAAGGAAACAGCTTTCAGGTCTCTAGAATATTAAACACAGGAAGAACTCATGGGCATCATCTAGGAAACTGAGATTCCAAGGGTATAATTATTGTTTGCAAAAAGTCACAGAGAGAAACAGTGCTAAGACTAGAAGGATGTATTCTGAGGCCAGTGCCCCACATGGTCCTCGGTGTGCAATACTCACTGTCCAGGGCCACACAAATTAGGAAGAGTGAGGAGCTTGGTGTGGGAACTTATTTTAAAACTCTGCTTCCAAGGTGTTGAGAGGAGCAGTTTCGTCTCATCTGATACTAGCATTTACTGATGTTTGAGGCCAGTGGCATCTCCATCACTTACAACTCTGGATTATGTCTCCCAGGTACCTAGGTTTCTCCATGTGCTTGTTGCTGAAATGGCTGGAGCAGCCTGAAATCATTAGGTTAAAGTGTCATTTAAAGTTGGGTTAATGTAGAACTAGCTAGTGTTTGCCTTAAGTGGTCCGGTGGCAGGTGATCTAAGACTTGGAAACCCAGCTGAATAACTGCGTGTCTACAGATTGCAGATAGGTCAGCTTCGATGAATGAGAGAGATTGAACAAATGAGAATAATGGAGACCTCTCACTCCTCTGAAGTCAATATTATGTTTGAAATAAAGAACGATTTATGACAGAAAAGGAATCATGAGGACACAGACCATCTCATATGGAGGGTCAGGCAGACTATCTGAATTGGCATATGGAATGATCATAATTCTGAGTTTTTGGGGGTCACTGCTATTGAGTGTATCAAAAATAGAAAAAGGGAGGAAAACTTAAAACTCTGCTTTAAGTTCATCACATATTGCTTTGGGTTTCTAGTCATATTTGTGATGTTCTGTGAACTTATATGAGAAACTAAAAAGTTTATTAATACTTTTTAAACTGTATAGATTTGTAAAGTTAAAGAGTAATGCAATTTACTCTACAGTTAAATAGGGGTGGTTTTGTCACTTTCATAGGTCATTCTTTATATTCCTTGCTTTTTAAACTCTTTTTGGTTTTGGCTTTGATTTAAATTACATGATCATTAAATTTCCTCTTTTTATCAGGGCAAAATGAAGGGTTTTCTAAATCTTAAAAGCATGTAATTTACCTTGGATGTAAACTATAATGCTTATTCTGAATAAATTCCATGTAAAACTGCAGAAATTGTGTAGAAAGTCTTTATGAATTGGAACTTAACATGTCATTGACACATTTTGAAGGGCGTTCTGTTGACTTTAGTGATGGATGAGCCTATTCTGCCAAGTTCAGCTGGAAGGAGTGTTTTAGAAAGCCAAACATCAACTCGAATCTAGAAACTTCCTGGAATCATGATTTTGGATCAGCAGGGTGGACACAGCCTACATCTGTGCAAGGGATGGCATTTTACCAGCTTGCTCCACGGAAGTCTTTGGAACGGAAACATAAACACCAGCCTTTTTTGTTGTGTGTTGCCTTTTAAAAGTCCCCAAAGGTTTGGGGAGGATAAGGCTTTGCCTCAGGGCTCCCGGGTCTCATTTTTTGGGACCTGGCTGAAAACCCTGGATATTTGATAGTCTGGCTTATTTCTATGGTGTATTAGCACCCTATAAAAGTTACATGTCATTTATTTCAAGTTTAGAACCCTCTCAAACTTCAGGGGCAAACCAAACTTGAACCTTTTGTGGCTGGAATTCTGTTTACCTTTGGCCAAACCTTGCTTCCTGAATGTAAGGCTGGGAGGTGAGGTGAGAGGGACTCCTGAGGCTCCCTGGACATCGAATAGCTTTTACCAAACACGGCTTTGATAGGTTAAAATGTGACCGAATTTGAAACACGTAGATTCTTTCTGTCAAAGTACTCTGGGGCCTACACACAGAAGTATATTGTGCTGGGCAAAATGCCTTTTGAGTGTTGCCTTCCTTCAGTGGTGAGGAAGTATCTGAGACTTTTGCCAAACAGAGGTTGAAATTGGGTCAAGCTATTCACCCCCAATTCTAATAAATACATTAAGTAGTTTTTATAAAGGTTATTGGGCAATCCAATTGAACAAGGACCTTGGAGAAATTTGGACATTTCTTGTGTTTGAAACATTTTTTTAAGGATTTTTGTTCTGTTTTGTTTTAATTTTTTATTTCCATAGGTTTTGGGGGAACAGGTGATATTTAGTTACATGAGTAAGCTCTTTAGTGGTGATTTGTGAGATTTTGGTGCAACCATCACCCGAGCAGTATACACTGAACCTAGTGTGTAGTCTTTTATTACTCAACCTCCTCCCAGCTTTTCCCCACAACTCCCCAGAGTCCATTATATCATTCTTAGGTGTTTGCATCCTCATAGTTTCAATGACAAAGAAAGAAAGGGCTCCAAGACACAGCGGCCCAGTTCGAGGATCCCTATGATTCCTTTGTGTTTATTGTTGGAACACAGGCTAGCAAGGGATGTCTTGTGCTTGAATGAAGGAGAAATAACACACAGAGCTCCATGTGCCTTTCAGATAGAGGAACTGATGAATGCACTGGAGAAGACCAGACAGGAACTGGATGCCACCAAAGCACGCCTCGCCTCCACACAGCAGTCCCTGGCCGAAAAAGAAGCGCACTTGGCCAACCTCCGGATTGAGAGGAGGAAACAGCTGGAGGAGATCCTGGAGATGAAGTGAGCACCCATTGTTGCTTTTGTAGCCTCTCTCTTCTAGCCTCTCTTGAGAGTGGGAAAGGGGAAGGGCTAGAGAAGATGAAGAAAGAGCTCAGAGAAAGAATAATTTAGCTCACACTTGCCTGGTCATTTCTGAAAGTACGTTTCTTATGTTTTAATTGTAACTTTGGTGTCTCCGTTTGCACATTTCTCACATCTGTCACTGAAAAAAATATAGATCCAGCTCTAGATTTTGGGTGTCTGTGTTTTGTGGATGGTGCTGGGATTCACAGATCTGTTGGAAAGGTCTGAGCCAGCCAAGAGACGGAGGCCTCGTTAAGCACAATGGTAATTTGAGTGCTGCTCAGAGTAAACTGGAAACTTTTCCGAGGAGGTATTTCCTAATTGTGACTATAACTTTGCTAATTATATTCTTTTCACTTGGGTACAATGCCTGGTTTGTGTTGGCTCTTGCAGAGTCTCAAGGTTGGCACCTCTTTGTTTAGAAAGTGAAACTCTGATTTGCTGGGCTTATAAAAATAGGTTGGAAATCCCACATCCCTGCCACACCCCACCCGGGTGGGGGCTTGGGAAGCTAAATCAGGGAGATTGGATTGGAACTAATCACTTCCTTTGATTTAATCAATGACGTGGGGCTGAGTGCTGGGAAATGGTTGTCCTGTGGTCCTGTGACACACCCACCTACACCTCACTCTTATTTCATTCTCACAATGAAAGAGCATCATCACGGAACAACATAGAAGAGAAAATTACTGAGAGATTTTCATAAATATCAATTGCAATAGGTCTGTTTGTAAAGAACTAGTCAACAAGGAACATCTCTGTGTTTTTAAATGAAATAATCACTAAGTTATAATTTAAATCGAACTTCCCTCCACAATAAGGGGAAACATACATAATTACAGCATCTTAAGCCTGTAACACAGACTTTGAAATTGGTGGCTAGGTATGGAAGTGACCTTATGGTGACCCAGCAAGCCTTACACATGGTTAGCATTAAACGCAGAAAGCTTAAATCATGGAAAACATGGAATGAAATAGTTTGAAGGATTTAATAATGAGGACAAAACATTTATTCCTCATCAACTACCTCAGTTTCTCCAAGACCAAAGAATAAGTAGGGTTTTTTTTTTCCACATATAAACTAGCATTTTTTTTTCTAATCAAATATAATATGATAAAAACAGGTATTATTATATTCAGTTCAGAGTTGAGGGAGCTGAGACTCAGAGAGATTCACATAATTTGCTTAAGGCCATCTGGCCACGACAAAACCAGTTTTCTACCTCAAGCTCCATTTCTGCTACCTAATTTTCTCGAGGAATTTATGTGAACTCATTAAGACTGGAACTTCTGTCTGTTTGAGTCACTGTAGTCATCATGCTGATGAGAGCAGTGCCAGGCACATGGGAGGTGCTCAGTGATTGTTTGCTGCCCACGACAGTGTCTTGAATATGATAGGTGCTCAGTGGTTTGTTGAGTGAGTGACTAGATTGAATACTGGAGGCTGAATCTGATGTAGCTAAGAAGAAAAGTATTTTAAGTATCTGTGATATTATCACCTTCATCAATAATTTATTAACACTGTTGAAAGGATACATGTTTATAAGCACGGCATACATAAAATCTTGATGTTTGCCAATATTTACTGTTGTTTTAAAGATTAACTTATGTAATTAGTTGTGGAATATGTGTATGAATTTAAATGACACCCAGAAAAATTATAACTGTCAATATGTATATAAACACTCAGCTGAGAAAGACCAAAAGTATAGTGTACTATTACATAATTGAAGAAACAGCAATATGCAAAATGGAAATTCCATTTATGAATATATTCATGTTAGAATCTAAAGTTATGTCTTTTTATAATGTCTATATACAAAGTTCATAAAATGGTTTATTTGAGAAAGTTTCCATCTTGCTGATATTAACCAATAAAACTTCATTTCCTAGAAAACAAGGTGGAATGTTATGATTTATACAAGAATAGAGAAAGATTTTGGAATTACATATACTTCCACCTTCATTTTGGATTTGATTTTTGAATGGAGGTTAAAAATACTGAAATTCAACTTATAACTTAGTTTTACCCTTGAAAAATTTAGCATATTTTTTTTTGCATTTTACTTTCCATAATAAATGTAGTATAGAATAAAAATAATTTATTAACAATAGCCAATGCTAGTATTAGTGCATTAGCAATACGAGTCCATTGATTCAATCAGCCTGTATTCTTTTCTGTTCACCTGTCTCTCCTCTTCCTCCCTGTGTGTTATGTGTCAAGTCCAGCCTAATTTTTCTCCTTGTTTTCCAACTGTTCTCAAGTTAACTCTCCATCTCCTGAAGTGATTTATTATACCATTATAAAGAAATTTTAATTACTTCCTGTTTATAAAAGGAGCATATACTTTCAACATTTTGAGAGAACAAGTAATGGTGAAGTATGCTGGTTTGTGAGTCATCAGACCCCGGGTGGAATCCTGTTGCTTCCACCTGGTGGCTGTGTGACGCGGGAGAAATACCCTTAACCTCACTAAACTTCCAGTTTCCTCCCGTAATGACTTGAATGGGAGTGGTTGTGAGGAGGGGTTCTCAGCAGAGGGCTTGGCACACAGAAAATGATATATGTATGCAAATAGCACTATCAGCCAATGAAAATATGTCCTTTGTTTAGTATACTTTGTGAAGAGTATCATTTATCTAAAATTTGGATTTATTTTTCTAAAACATATAAACTTTTTCCATGTGTATGTTTTCCCACTTAACTTCATGGTTTCAGATAGCACCTAACTAAGACCTCTTTTGGTGAATTGCCACATTATTGCTGAAGTGCTTAATCTGCTGCCACTGCAAAATAAATACAAAATTCCTGTGTTAATTCCTTTGGTGAAAGTAACAAAGCCCTGCTTCATTAAGCCTGATATGGACCCTATTCACTATTTAACTGGCCTAGAAGCCCAACCTGTGGGCTTCTGCCCTGGGACTATGGGAGGACTCAGATACAGGGCAAGTATATTGACTGAGATCCTCAACTAGAGGCACCAGCCTCTTGGGCTGTTCAAGTTCGCCACTGGTTTGTTCAATCACAGTGTTTAAGCTGAATTGACACACGGGTTACTTGACATTGATTGAGTCCACGTAAGTTCGTGGGAACAGTCAGATGGGTATTATTGTTGGTGAGTTGTTAGCATCTGTGCCAAGCATTGTTGGTTTTTCATTCAACCGGCACCCATCATCTTTAGACAGGCATCTTTATGTCAGGTCTACCTAGTTTCCAAACCCTGGTGGGAAGGGAGAGGCTGTGTGGTATTAGAGGGAAGAGGGGTGGGGCTGTGAGTCAAGAGAAAGGAACTGTGATCTCATAGCTCATTTCTGTCTCGCCCCATAACATTAAACATCACTCTCTGGTTGCCTCAGTTTTCTCTTCAGTAAAATGGAGGTGGTAATACCTGCCCTGCTTACTCTATAGAACTCTTATAGGGATAAGATTTCTTTTTTTAAGTAGCAAACTAAAATTAGTATAAACCAGCACATGTGAAAGTGCTTTGAAACCTAAAAGGGGCTTTTGAAATAAGAGGTGGTATCTGTTAAATTCATTGCAAACAAAATGGCACAGAGTTTTAGAATGGGAAAGCAACTGGGTCCAACCTCCCAGCCTGCACAAGCCAGTCTCCCATTCACAGGATTACTCATAAGGAATTCACTAGGCCCTGGTGAACACCATTCCCATGGCAGGCCATGGGCTCATAAGGTGGTGGTTCATGTTTCATGGCTCTTACAGGTAGCTCATTTGTCCTTATGTTGAACTGAAATGTCTTTCCATTTGTCTTGGTTTTTTTTCCAGAGCTATACAGAATTTACCTGATCCCCATCCAAAGATAGATATTTGTTTAGATATTTGTTAGGTGATATTGTTCATTTTAAAGGAAAAAAGAGGCAGTATAGAGAAACAACATGAAAAAATTACTCATGATCCTAACGTGGAGAGAGAGACACTGATGGCATTTTGGTGTATACTTTTGCAAATGCTCCTTATTTTATAAAGAAAATTGGACTGTACTTGCATATTTTGCAAGTCCCTCTTCTTTTGTGAATGTGAACAACCTTCTATGTTGCAAACGTAGGATTGTATTATTTTTAATTACTCAATATACTGTCATATAGGTTTACATCATTATTGGGCATCTGTCTCAGTTCCAGTGTTTTGATAAGCATTCTGCTGTTTAATTTTATTTTATTAACATATTTCTAAATACCTGTGAATTGTCAGGCTGTTGCGAGAAATAATACAAAGAGGGTTCTCATATCCTTCAACCATTTCCCTAATTGGTAACATCTTGCATGACTAAAGTACAATATCACATGAGGAAACTGATATTGGTACAATCTACCAGCCTTCTTCAGATTTCTCCAGTTTTACCTATCTATTAACATTATTCCAATTTCTCCAGTTTTACATGCACTTGTTTGTTTGTGTGTGTTTAATTATATCCACTTTTTTCATATGTGTTGATTTGTGTCACCACCACCACCGTCAAGATGCAGAACTGTTTAATCATCACGGTGACCTCTGGTACTATCTTTTTATAGTTACATCCACTCTTAGGCTGTATAATTTTTACCCAAAGTTTTGTTTTGTGTTATATCATTTTGGGACATGTGCCACACTGACCTACATTTTCTCCTACCATTCTTCTTTAGCTTTTCTTATTTTAAATGCCGACTGGATTTAGAGTGAGTAAATATTGGCTGATTCTTCCGTTGTAAAGGTTTCTCATGATGTGATTTTATTTTATTCACAGTGGAATTTTCTTTTAATATTGGATATTGAGAATCTGTCACATGGTAGGCACTCAAAAAGTATTTGAAAAATGAAAGGATGAATTAGTTAAAAAATGTATAAATATTCACTGATGATCTACTATGTGCTAGGTACTGTTTTAGATGAACAAACGTGACCTTGTTGAGCTTGCATTTTAGTAAAATGAGTGAAGGAAATGAATACACAAATAAGCAAATAAATGAATAGATACATAGATAAAGTAGTTTCTTATGTAACCCAGGAGGTTTGGAATCCCACTTAGAAAGTCATTTCCTAAGGTAAGGACCCTTTTGGTTATTTGGGGCAAGAAGGGACATGGGAAGTGTGTTGTACTTTCCTGTAATCTGGGAACACTTTTAGGAACTGAGGCCAATTTGATTCAAATGGAGAGCCTTGATTGTATAGTCATCCCTTGGTATCTGTGGGTGATTGCTTCTAGGACCTCCTTTAGATACCAAAATCCACAGTTGCTGAAGTCCCTGATATAAAATGTCATAGTATTTGCATATAACCCACGCACATCCTCCTGTATACTTTAAATCATCATATACTTTAAACTATCTCCTGCCTACATATACCTAATACAACGTAGATGCTATGAAAATAGTTGTTACACTTGTATTGTTTAGGAAATAATAGAAAGAGAAAAAGTCTGTACATGTTCAATGTAGATGCATTTTTTTCCCAAAATATTTCTGATCCATGGTTGGTTGAATCCACAAATGTGGAACCTATGTATACAGACGACCAACTGTATTTCGTGTAGGATTATTTCCCTCAACATTCCTGGCTTAGTCTGTTTAGTGTTGCTATAAAGGAATACTGAAGCAGGGTAATTTATAAAGAAAAATGGTTCATTTGGCTCATGGTTCTGCAGGCTGTACAAGAAGCTTGGTGCCAGTATCTGCTTCTGGTGAGGGCCTCAGGCTGCTTTCACTTATGGCAGAAGGGAAAGGAAAGCTGTATGTGCAGAGATCACATGGGGAGAGAGGAAGCAAGGTGGAGATGAGGGAAAGAGCCATGCTCTTTTTAGCAATCAGCTCTTTCTGGGAAACTAGCAGAGTGAGAACTCACTCACCCCCAAGGGAGAGGGCATTAATCTATTCAAGGGATTCACCCCACAACCCAAACACCGATCTCCCATTAGGCCCCACCTGGGATCAAATTTCAATAGGAGTTTAGGAGGGGACAAATATTCAAACCACAGCAATACCCTTCTTCAGTCTGTTCTTTATTGATTGGTATTCTAACTGCCGGTTATTATTCCTCTGCTGGAAGAAACTAACAGTTCCCAACCATATGTTTTCATAGTACATAATATTCATCTTTCCTTGTGTATAAGATTATTCTTTTCCTTAAAATATATCTGAAACTTCTTGCTAAAACATTTCATAATGGTTCAATTTTGTTACATTTACTCATATTTAAAAGGATTTTATTAAAAGTATATTAAGAACATCATTTTATGTTTGATTTTATTAATGCTAGTTAATAAGCTTACATTCCAGTAACCAAAGCCCAATTATTTAATGTATGGCAGGTGGAGTTGAAATCTGTGGCTAAAAGAAATTGAGGGCCGTGAGACACAGTACTTAAAAATCTCTGTGCATTTCCTTGGATGATTTAAACTTAGTAGTTTAATAGGTAGACAGGCATCCTAATTGATATTTTTCATTTAGTATAAAATGCTAAGTTGAATAAAGGTTTTGATAGTTGCTTAATAGTCACATTTTTTGAAATGTTTATTTTAGACTTTTGGTGGTGATTTCCTATGCTTATACAAACATTTTCAGCAGGCCCCTATGTTTTTAACTCATCTGACGATATGGTGCAATTCATCTTAATTTACTGGGTATTGTTGGGTTTTAGACATCTTCTCCAGATAGCCTCACAAGTCTTTGTATACACTGGATTATTTTAGGACATTTACAGTGAGGTAAGGCAGCAGCTTATTCGAGGGCATTATCCTGTTGGCCTCTTTGATCTAAGATCCTTTCTGAGAGAGCCACTCATTAGGTAAGTACCCTTCAAAGGAGAGCAAGGGTGCAGAAATGATAAAATCAATTTTTTTTTTTACTTCATGCCAACATGAGAAAAGACAAATCACATTTTTTTAGGATGGAATCCTAAGTGCCTAGCAATTTGGACAGGATAAATGGAGTCTGGGAGAAGAGTTTTGAAGCCAATTGTTACTTAAAATTGATAAACTCAATAAACAAGAGGGTTGTGCTAGCCTACAGAGATATTATGGGGATTGACTGAGATTATAAATTCGTGAGAAAGTGATTTTTAATCCACAAAAGGCTGTACATATATTAATATGTTATTTACATCCATTACAGTTGGCATACACTAATCCTGTCTTTAATTTACAATTTGGCCTTCTCCATTCAAGAATTTCTTTTTTCTTTTTTCTTCTTTTTTTTTTTTTTTTTGCTATAATACTATTCTTTCTCTAACCAGCAGTTTATTTAGAAAAACTTTAACATGCCCAATTAAAATGTTAAATACTATGGTAATGTATCCTAGAATGTCCTATTTGTCATCTGTTTCTCTTTACTACCTGCTCAGTTCCAACAGGTATTTAAATCAGCTAGAACACTGATGAAGCCTAATGAAGCTTTTTGAGTTACATGTACTGATTCAGGACAGGTAGCAGAGAGGGAAGGAATAAATGTCACAAAAAACGACTCACTCAAAATCAAGTTTGGTTTTAGCTGCAGGCAGTGACATGAATGCACAGTTGCTTACCACTCCAGATTTCTGTTTCCTTCTTTTAACTCTGAAGTTGATGGCTTATAGTCTACAGCAAAAACAAAACAAAATGACAAAAAATACGATGCTGAACATAAAACTTATAGTGGGTAAGTAAAACTTAACTATAAAGAAAATAACTTTAGAATAGAGGAATGTTCTAGTTAGCTTCAAATGCAAGAATCAGAAAACCCCACATTCCAGAAGCTCATACAAGTAGCTTTGTAATCACTAGGGACTCATGTTCCTTCTGTCTTGACATTTTGCCGTTTTTAGCATTTGCTTGCACCTCTTAGTGTGAGACTTCTGCTTCAGTTCCAGCTATCCAACAATCCCTATTCCATCCATCAGAAAGCAGACATGAGAAAGAAACCTCCCTGTCCTTGAAATTACACATCCCATCCATTGACATCTGAGTCATTTCACAGTTTATTCAATATTTGCTGAGCATCTGCTATGTGCAAGGACTGTTCTAAGCCCTAGGCACTTATCTAAGCCCTGTTCTTAGTGAACAGAAAGGACTCTATGAACAAAAATCCTCCTGTTGGTGGAGCTTATATTTTACTAGATGTGAGAACAAGTGTGGGGGAAGGGGCCCACTGGCCAGGGTTTTAAGCCACATGGTCATACTTAGCTTCAAGACCAAGCAGGGAAATGTAGCCTTTAGTTGCATTCTGGGAATCCAGTTCCAAGGAAGGAAAGGAAAGAATGGATATTAGGGGTAATTAGCAGTCTCTGACAACGTGAATGAAGTGTGAAGAAAAATAGGTCAACTGGTATGTTATGTCACTTAGCAATAAAAAACGACTGCAATTACACCTCTAGTGTATTCCTAACAGACATTTATTTGTATACATGTATGTTTAGTGCATATCTGAGTTCATTTCTGGGTACCATGGTTGGTAGACTGTGAGGAGGCATGTAGTGAGCAAACAAGCTGAAGTATACCTGAAAATCTCATCGTGCTGGGGATAGCTCCACTGGTAAGGGGTATCAGGTCCAGAGAAGGCCAAGAAGACAGATGCTTCTTTTAACTATTAAAGAAGTGACTGTAAGAAGAAAACTGGACTTGATTCAGGCTGCCTCAGATGATTGTGCTAAAGTTGGTAGGCAAAATTTGAGAGGAGGAAGATTTTTCTTTTAGTGCAAAAGAACTCTGTAGCAGTAGGAATGGTCTCACCTGTTCTGCATGCTGCAGAGGAAATTTTCATCCCAAGTGAAAGGTGAAGGCAATCTCCAAGACCCCTCCTGTATGTAATTCCACTAAATAAATGCCCTGTCACATAGATGATACTTAGGAAATGCTGGGATCTTTTTCATTCCTTCCCTTGAGGAACTTAATTTGAATGCAGAAACTCTGCCAATAAAAAAAAGAAAAGAAAAAGAAAGAAAGAAAGAAAAAAGAAAGTTACTGCATGGTTTAGGACACTGCTCTAATACATCCACAATAGAATTTTCCCTGAATTTTTAGGCATTTATTTTTCGTAAAATTCTTAGGTTATTAAATATATGAGCCAAGCAGGGATGAGTTACATTGCATGTCAGGTAGAAGTTTATCCTTGCCTTGAGGCATGTACTATCTTGGATTAAAATGTCTTCAGAGAATTAAATTAGCCCAGGCATATATACTATTCAGTGCATGCAGACTTTGGGTGATGGGATTAATATTACCAGTGAACACTTATTAAGTGCTGATTCCATGGACTAAGTACTTCATCCAGATAGTGCTGTCACCTCCTGTGAGGCGGAGAGTATTATTGCCCCCATTCTGTGGATGGAGACGCTGAGGCTCATATATGTGGAACTCAAATACAAGTCTATTTGACACTGTAGTTCACAGTCTTAGCCATTGAAAGCACTGTCTCCCAGTGAAGAACTTGGGATATCAGTGTAAGAATTTCAAGTGTGGGAACAGTGGCACCAGTTTTCGTTAAATAGTAGAAAGCAGTGGGCAGATAGGTGCTTCTTCCCTTCTTTGGGGCAGGAGGACAGCAGGATGGGGAGGTGGTGGGAGGAAGGGGGCCTGAGGAGAACTAGTTGGAGAAGGCCTTTGAAGTTGGCTTTCTTATCTTAAAACAAAATAAGGGACACACTGTCTTCTGGCCAAAAACATGCACTGTATGTATAGTTTTAATAGTGAAAAATGTCAGTCAAAAAGGCCCTCAGCCTGGTGGTTTTTAATGGAAATACAAACATTTTCTGAGCTAGAGAAGTATAGTCTTTCAGCTTAAATAATCATAATCAGCAGTTAAATAATCTAAATGCTTGTGAATCATAGAGTTTAAATAATTCCAAGCACCATACTTCACGTTATCTCTATCCTCACAGCAGCCGCATAGGGGCTAGGGAAGGTCACCCATTAAAAAAAGGGAAAAAAAATATTCAGGCCTTCCAACCTCCTAAAAGATGGCAAGTCAGAGGAGGCAGTCTTGGCCCTTTCTTCTAATCCAAGAGCAACAGCATATTGAAAGAATTCTGAGCAGTACCTGATCTAATGCTGTAGGGGGTGTTGCCAGATTTAACCCCTTGAGGCAAGGGACAGGGCAGCCACATCACACAAAGAAACACTAAGGAGCTGAGAGTACAGAGGAATCACATATCAAATCCTGAAGGAATAATTATTTATGTAATCTCAGCACTTTGGGAGGCTGAGGCCGGTGGATCACTTGAGCTCAGGAGTTCGAGACCAGTGTGGGCAATATGGCAAAACCATATCTCTACAAAAAAATACAGAAAGTTAGCCAGGCATGTTGTTGCGTACCTGTGGTCCCAGCTACTCAGGAGGCTGAGATGGGAGGATCTCTTGAGCCTGGGAGGTTGAAGCTGCAGTGAACTGTGATTGCATTACTGCACTCCTGCCTGGGTGACAGAATGAGACCCTGTCTCAAAAAAAAAAAAAAAAGAGAAAAGAAAGAAAAGAAAAAGAATTATTGGTGCAGTGAGCAGAACCCTGAGCACCCTAGTTCATAGCCTGACTCTGCCAGTTGTAGTTGGTTGAGCCCAGATACACCTGACCTGGTCTTTCCATCTGCTAACAGGCCTGTGGACTCAGATGACTTCATTAATATTCAGTGATTCTCTGAGGCCGTGGCTCTCAACTAGGGGTGTTTTTACCTCTCAGGCGAACATTTGGCAAGGTCTGGAGACATTTTTGGTCATCCCAACTGGAGAGAAGGTGCCACTGGCATCCAATCGGTAGAGGCCAGGAGGCTGCTAAACATCGTACGACACACAGGGCAGCCCCAACAACAAAGAATTTTTTGGCCCAAAATACCAGTGGTACTGAGGTTGAGAAACCTGTAACTAGCCTCATTTTTTAGACTGGTGTTTCTTAAACTAGGGAAGAGAGAAGAGCTTTGTAGGGTCTCATCGCTGATTTGACTTATTTTCACATGGAATTCACACAGGATGTATTTTCCCATTCAGCACAATGATCAGGCATAGAGGTTGTAGTGGCCTGGGGACTTCCCATTCTGTGTAGATGATTTTGACCTCTTGATTCTGGCTTGCTTTCTTGGCATTAAAGACCAGCTCACCATGTAGGTCCCCAGTGGAGTTGACAGTTCTTAGATTCAAATCCTCAGGGGATGGAGCTCCCTATGAGATGTAAACCCTGGCTGGGATCCAGAAGACCTGTTCCATCAATGCATGCTGCTTGGCAGACAACACAATTCTGTCTAGCTCCAGAATTCCATCATTCTTTAACCTGTGGTTCTTTCTGGTCCACAGTGTGCCCAACTTTAAATTGAGAGTGTGAAATTGGACAGTCCTCAAGGGTTAGGCTGGTCCTATAAATTGATGCACAGTTACAACGGCCCCTTTTACTCTCTTTCCACTTCTGTCTCTCCTTTCCATTTGTTCCTTTCTTCACAACATCCCTCTGGGTAGCCAGATCTTTTTCTAGGGAAACACTTCTTACAGTGTTCATTTAGAGCAGAAAGGATAGAAGAGAAATGAGAACACGGGTGAGGTGGACAATCTATGCCAGTGCAGGGCATGTGGGCATCCAAGGGAAACCAACTGCTGCCTGGATGCCAGATGCCTGCCTCAACCCTGAAGGGCAGGTCTTGGGCAAATCCCAGTTCGTAGGGTTTCTCTGCCTCCCTGTAACATTTTCTTTGCCTTGGTAAAATCCAGTCCAAATATTATCAAGCGAAGTCTCAACCCTAAGGATGAAGAGGGTAAACATCAAGATCTGTTTCCTCATTGGAAGGAGCTATTACAAAAGGATCCAAGTCAATGAAGACTTAGAGGATTTTAAGGGAGGAATAGCATGGAGGTGGGCTTTGAATGTTCTTGATTTCTTCTAAAAACTCAATAAATGTTTGTCAAATGAATGAATGAATGTTGATGAAAATTATACTTTGCTTTTTGCTGGCTGTCTCTTTTTCCTTTCCCCCTTCCTTACCCACTCTGTCTTCTCCTCCACTCCATCTCCTGTTCCTTCTTTTCCTTCCTGTCTTCCTTCTCTTCACTTTTCCCCATCTTTCTCTCTCCTCTTTGTCTTTTTTTTCCCTCCTTTCCTATCCCTGTTCTGGTGCTTTACAAAGCACAGGGGTTCAACATGCTTTCCGCATTTTCTCAACATAATGGTCGTCTTGTTAGATTCTAATTTTGACTTTGGGGCAGGAGGCAGACCAAAGCAGACCAAACATGTGGGAAGAGGGGTGAGAGAGAGAGTGTGCGTGCGTGAGTGAGTTTGGGGGCAGAAAAGGAGAGTCTGGCTCTGGCAATTTTTCCTGGGGAATAAGATGTGTTCAGGGAGACCACTCAGTTTCCAGGAGCAAAGTGATCGAGAACTGTAGCTCAAAGGCAAGCTGCCAGTCAAGTGGGACGAGTCTTTTGTTTTCCAGTCATGGAATTTGGGAACCAACAGATTGTGAAAATTGAAATGCAGTGTTTGACTTGATCTTTTGGTTAAGCCAATTCCCTGGGATCTTAATTCGAACCTGCAGGAAGCTGAGGCCAACTCTGAGAAGTCTGTTATTACCTCACCCCTGATGCTTCACTTACTTGAAGACATTTGCAGAGTGCACTGCAGCCAGTGCCAGCATGCAGTTATGATAACAGTTCAATTGCTGTCTTTTCACTCTATTTTGAAATTGGTGTTTTTGTGTTCATTTCACTGAGCCCTGAGCTTGGAGCTTCTTTCTCTTCCTGGCTCTGCCTCTGGAAGTTTTCTTGGAAAACGTTCCCTTCAATGTATTTTCAAGGCTCCTGTCAACTAATGCTTTATTATAAGGCAGTGTGGGATTGGGTAGATTCAGTGGTTATTCTCTGCTTCCCCTCTCCTGGTCATTTTCCTGGAAACTGACCCCTGTGAGCAGCATCACTGGGGTTCCTTTGCTGGCTGACTCTGGGGAGGGTCTGGGGCCAGTAAGAGACACTTCAGGAGATGGGAGAGGCAGAAGAGAAAAAATCTAGAGAATTTACTCTTGCTTCCCTTCTTGCTTTAGGGCCACATCTCTGGCCATAGCAGCTTCTCTCCATGACTATAGCTCCCTCTCAGCAGTGCCCATTCATGGCTCCCAGTGTTGCTGGGATTGACTCATTCCTCCCTTTGGCCCTTCAGCCTGATGTGTGGTAATGGCTGTCCAGTGTTGCTAGTGCCTGGATGCCTCAAGGTCTCATTTCTTTCACTAACCCTGCCCACCCCTACTTCTGTAGCCTCTACATTGAAGTCTCCTCATTGGAATCATCTGTGTCGAATTCTGTTGCCTTCAGGACTTAGACCAGTACAGTGGGGAAGGCCATGGTGCCGTGGTCAAATACATAAGATTTGTTGGAATGATTTAACAATCATTTGTTAAATCATTTAAAGGTTTGTTAAATCATTTTAACAAATCATTCTAACAAGTGTTAGAATATGTTGTTCGAAAATGTTTACATTTCCCATATTAAGAAATTCCGGGAAAATAAGCTGATTGATACTAAAGTCAAAGCACTAAAACAAAACCACCATTCTGTGGTTTAGTAAAGAGAAATGGCTTTCAAATGACCCTTCAACATGAATGACTTCTGCTGCTCCTGCCTTAGAAAGATGTGGGGCTGGGGTTCCCAGAGCCAGTCTCAGATTCACGTCAAGTGAAAACAGCCCCATACTCCTTCCATGTACAAAGAAAAGCCTCCTCGCCTTATTCTTCAGCCTAGGGAAAGTTGGTTTGACTGAGTTTATTGAGACAGAAGCAAAGAGGACATTCTAGGAGTGCCTGGTCAAGTACAAGTCAACTGCCTCCAAGGTATGGGTAGCATTCTTGGAGGCAAGCTCAGAGCATTTTTGGTTTCCAGGAAGCTGAAGGCAATTGCAGCTTTTTGTTGCAACTGCTCTAATGTAACACACTAGACTGAGGTAAGGCAAGTTAAGCGCTCCTTCTCAAGGATTCAGTCATTTGTTTAGTCACTGACTCATTCATAAAACAAATTATGCTGGGAAGTCAGTTATTTCTTGAGAGAATGAACAAATATTTATTTATTGAGTACCTAGTTAACAGTTTAATGTCCAGTCAAAGCATGAGACATCAGAATGCAGAATGACAACTGGGTAAGTGTATGAAAGAGGAGAGGTCCCTGGACCCAAGCTTCCTGAAGGCACCCTGAGATGTGTTTGGGAACCACATTAGGGGAAGGGGTGGGGATGATGGATGGGGTTAGGGGGAGTTTATTCCATAAGAGGGGATCTGCCTGTGCAAAGGCCCTGTGGCAGAAGGACTGATTTGCCTTCTGTTTGCTCGGTGGTGGCCTTTGTGACTAGAGCATAGAGATCAAAGGGGAAAACTGGGTCGGTTGAGGCTGGAGAGGTGGGCAGAGGCCAGACCACCCAGGGCCTTGGGGCTATGGTCAGATTATTGATGTTTTTCCTAAGAAAAGCAGAAACCCATGGAATGGAAATGACATGACTGGGTTGTGTTTTGAAAAGAATAACAAATAACTACAGTGTAAAGATCTTTATATATATATATATATCAACTCATTTAATCTTCACAACAGCTTTCCAAGATAAGTACTGTTATCATCTCTATTTTACATTTCAGGCAACAGAGGCTCAGAGAGGTTAAGTAACTAACTAGTCCTGGGTCATATGGCAAAGGTGGGATTTGAACCTGTCAGGATTGTCCTGTGGTTTGGCCATGTGTTTGACAATGGCACCACCCTGCCTCTGGCTTCTGTGAGGAGAATACATTTAGATGTGGGCACACTAGAAGAATGACCTTCTTTTTCCTTTCTTCCTGCCCACTCTGCACTGGCTCCCCTCAACACTTTCATCATTGCATGCAGGAGAGCTGTGGGAGAATGATTTTGGCAACTGTTGCTCTAGTCCAGGGTTTCTCAGTGCAGCCCTGTTGAGATTGAGCTGGATAATTCTTTCTTGTGGGGCCTGTCCTGTGTTTAGTAGCATTCCTGGCTTCTGCTCATTAGATGACAGTGTCAATTTCCCTCCCCCAGTTGTGACAGTCAGTAATGACTCCAGACTTTACCACCAGAGGTCTTCTAGAGGGCAGAATCACCCCTGTTTGAGAATAGCTGGTCTAGTCCTAGCCTGTGTCTGTTGTTTCTCACCTTGGACCTGTGGCCCAACTCTTTCCTGAAATATCATGGACCTTGAGCCAGTGTATTAGTGGCACTAGTAGAGTTTTAACACTGGCTCATGCCCAGCACCTCTGGAGGCAGATGGGCTCAGACCAGGTAGATTCAGAAAGCTTAGAGAAGAGCATTTTCTACTATTCAGCCTTTGGTGGGGTAGCCTAGACACTTGGCCATCACTCAGAGCCATTTTCTTTTCTCTGGGGACATACACCTTTTCAGTTCTATGCAACTGATTCCAATATGAACCTTTTATAATCTACTCTCATGTCTGGGCATTGCCTGTCAAATTTCTGGAGAACTATTTCCTAAATAGCTATGAAGCTTTCCTTTGCAGGCTTTCATTTGTTGAGAAGGCTTTTCTATTGAAGCTAACTGCCCATTGCAAAGCTGAATTTCTCAAATGCCTATATTTGGAGAAGAGACTTTTAAGTAATTAACAATCCCCTGGTAAATCTTATTTTTTTAGAAAGTGCCATGAGAAGCCTGCATGGAAGCCTGGCATCCATGCAGATATGTGGAGAGAAACATACAAGCCCTCAAATGAGGTATGGCCATGAGTCTGGTGCTGATGAGTAGTTGTTTCTCTTCCTCCAAAGGCAGAAGATGCCTCTGTGGAATGGAGTAGAGTATTCTAGGAACACCATCTCTTCTCTGTTGGGCCAATGGGCTTGGGTAAATTACTGTTAATTTTTAAAATGTTAATTATATACTAAAGTGAACCCCCACATGACCTCCATCCAATTTCAGCAATTATCAGCTCATTGCCAGTCCTGTTTCCTTTCTATTCCTCACTTCCCTGCCTCATCCCTATATTATCTGAAGCAAAACTAAGACATTATGTCATTTCATCCATAAATATTTCAGTATAAACATTATTTTTTCAGATAAACATCTTGACACCAAATTACAAACTCTTTAAAGTAGAGGAGAATTCTAACGAAGATTTTCCCCATAGAGGTGAAACCCTCTGGCACCCAAATATGAAAGGCTTAGATTTTCATTAAAAAAAAATATTGCTGTAAAACAGCAAAATGGACCATTTGGTGGTATTATATGGGGACATCAGAAGGATTTACACCACTGACACATTCCTTAATTGATTTTGGCTCTGTTCTTTGAGGATTTTGCTTAAGTCTTGATGTCCCAGGGCTGACATAATTACATCTTGGTTAGAGTTTTGTTGTCTCTTTATGATTATTGACATTTCTTCATATAAATGGAAGGGATTTCCTGTCTCTTTTCAACTTCTTGGCTGAATGGTGCCTCTTCCGGATTTTGAAGAAACAACTTTCAGAGTGTGAGCTTGAACTGATCATTGGCTACAGTGTCTACACCTAAGGGTTCTTGGATCCTGATTAATAGTAGCTTTTCTGCAGAGAATGAAACTGAGATTAAGCCTTCTTTGTAGGGAAATTAAACACCTGAATCTCTGGTGAGGTCTGAACATAAGCCGCTCAGCTTCTTGCACTGTTTTTCTTAAGGATCACATCAGCATCACATCGGCTTACCCCCAAAACCACCTGTTTTATTGGGAAAAATCTAATTTCTTCATGGTTGCTTGCTCTGGAGGATTAATTAATTCAACTCTCATTTATTGAGCAATAACTGAGGACCTCCCACTGTACTAGATGTTGATCCAGTCATGGCTCAGTCCCAGCTTTCTGGGAGCTTACTCCAGTATTGATTATTTGAATGTCTATTGTACATCCAACCTTGACACCACTTTGGTGATTTGCAGGGTCAGTGGGGTGGCTTCCATATCCAAATATCCTTCAATTAGGTAACCATGGGATATCATTGGGTTGAGCTAGATTTTTGTCTTGGGCTTGAATTGACTTTCAAATCTGTTTGCTCTAGAGAGGATTGATTCAAAACACTATAACAGCTGGGTCAGGAACTTGAGCAGCGTTCTAGCCCTGGCTCCAGTGGAAGCTAGGGAGAGAAGGTATCTGAAATGGGATGAGAAATGTGAAGGCCATAGTCCCATACCAAAACAAACTTTGTGTCCATCACAGTTGTGTTGAGAGTTGGCTTTGAGCCAAGGAAGACTGAGAGGTGACAATTAAATGTCATCATGGAAACAGTGTTTCTGCTCTGTAATCTCATCTGGTGGTGTTTCTTAACTCCTTGGGCTCCTTAACCCCTGGGAAGGGGTCTCTTAGTATCTGCTTGAGCACTGGGGTGATGAGGGATGCATTAGCACAAGGGTAAGTGTCCGGGCTTCAGGGGATCAGATGACTTAGATTTGAATCTTGGCCCTAAACCTGCTCTACTGGCTCTGTGACCTTGGCCAAGTGTGTAAATCACATTCCCTCCCCTGTGGGATTCTTCTGAGCATTACATGAGTTGATACATGTAAAACACTTAGCATGGATCTGCTACTTAACAAGTCTTAATAAATCTACTTAACATTGAGGGAACTCATTCCTTCTTCAGAGAACTCTGTCTCTTGAAAAATCTACCCTGCCGGGTGTGGTGGCTCATGCCTGTAATCCCAGCACTTTGGGAGGCTGAGGCGGGAGGATCACTTGAGGTCAGGAGTTTGAGACCAGCCTGGTCAACATGATGAAACTCCATCTCTACTAAAAATACAAAAATTAGCCAGGCATGATGACAGGCATCTGTGGTCCCAGCTACTTGGGAGACTGAGGCAAGAGAATTGCTTAAACCCGGGAGGCGGAGGTTGTAGTGAGCTGAGATCATGCCACTGCACTCCAGCCTGGGTGACAGAGTGACAAGAGTGACGCCCTGTCTAAAAAAAAAAAAAAAAAAAAAAGTGCTCTCTTTTATACTATAACAACGTTATCATTTCACCCCCTGGTTCTTTGGTTCTTTTGCAATTTCTTTTTGAGGCCACTGAAGTATTCAGTTTTTCACAACCCTTGAGTGTTTAGGACAGTTCTCCTGTCTTCTCCTCTTGCCAATACACTCTATGCTGCAGAATGTTCTTGCCTCTGTGTGAAAGTGCCGGTTCCCCTTTCTTTTCTTCTTGTGATGGATTTTGAAGGCTCATCTCTTTTGGATATTGTGCATTCTTTCTCTGTGCAATTCCACAAATAGTTACTGGGCATCTTCTATGAGAGGGTGCTGCTGCATCTGGCCCTAATGATATGGTCTCTCCCTAGTCGAGCTTACACTCTAATAAGGAAGTTGGGGGGTAAGCTGGTAATTACAATGCAGGATGGTAAGTGCTCTGGGAAGGAAAGACCAAAGACCTGGGTGTCATGGGGCTTTCCAGATGGGAAGGAGTCATGGGGTTGAGGGATGCTTTCAGGAGGGAGGGTCATTTCAACTGAGACTGTGATCTGAGTGGTGGAAGAATTTGGGGAGGTAAAGAAGGGGGGACAGAAGAATGGTTTCATATGGAACCCATAACCAAAAAAAATTCAAATGGTAAATAAAAAGAATTTGACAATTAAACAGATGGAGTCTTTCTAAAAGCTCAGAACAGTTCTGGAAGGTTCTGCTGAAAGCTGTCATTTGTATGGAGGGAGGGGAGGAAAGGAGGTTCCAAAATGTCATCTCCATAAGTTGGCAATAATAGATAATCTTCTACCACAACATTCTTGACTCTTCACCTTATGTTTGCCTTAAGACAAATAGGTTCCCCAGCAAGCAAGGCTAGAGACCTCCTGTTTCCTCCATTTTCACATTCTCCTTAACATGTAGCCAGTGAAAACTGGCTACTAACCCAAGTCATTTTTCCCAAGCTGCCATTAGAAAGGCTATATCCAAACTGTATAGTAACATTGTTTACATTCACGTTGGTCAACTGTAACTGGATATAAAATGTTTGGCATTACCTTTCCCTCATGGTGGTATTAGGAATAATTTATGTGTTTATAATAAGAAAGGATTTAGAAAAAAATAAGATACACAATGAAAGAGGCTCCCAGAACTGGCTTGGAATTTTTCAGGGAGATATTGAGCCTGGAAAATATTATTTAAAACTCTAGCTTGGAGTTAAGCTTTTTAATACAACTAAAAGTATATACGTGAAAATCTGTGGCAGCAACCATGAGCCACTTTCCATTGCATAATCTAATGTTTTCTTATTTCAATACTTGAAATAATATGATTTTTAAAAAGAATATAAAACCTTAGGAAAAGAAGAGTTGACTCCTGCCAAGACTGACCTCAGCCAAAATGGACCTCTGCCCCTTAGCATCTCTGAAAACATGCTTTAAGTTTCATTAACTGAGGAAGTAAAAATGATCAAAATTATGGAATGGGATGGTGTTTTTACTGAACAGCAGCCAGCAGAGGGCTAGGAGGGCTTCAGCCTCTGATGTGGAAGTCCACAGAACAGGGACTTCGCCAAATCAGCTGGGAGGGAGGGAGAGCCAGCTTCTGCCACCAGGGATGTCTTTGTTCTTTTTTTTTTTTTTTTTTTTTTTTTTTTTGTAAGCTATCTGAATTATGCCTTTGTCTCCTGAAATGCTCTTGGCACTATTCACTTCGGCCTCAATGGCACCAGAACAGAACTGATAACTACAGGCTCCAGCATTCTTAAATCCAGCCAACAAACAGTTTACAGAATCCAGTGGATTTTCCCAGTTTTTAGACATGGATTATATGATGGCCCACTCATTCCACATCTGGAGCAGTCTGCCTGTTGTAGATGCAGGACTTGACTGTGCGCTTGTGTTTGTGCACAGTTCCATGGTCCACGCACCCCACTCATCCTACTTAGGTGCTTTCTAACGAGCCCTGGAAGTGTAGAGCTTACTTCACTTAAAGATTAAGGGACCAGGAAATTCTTCTTTAATATGTAGAAATGTACACATGGTCAGGAAAGCAGGGGAGGGGAGGAGGTGGAGGTATGCTATCATCATGGTAGGGCCAAATGAATATGGAAAAGTATCTATGCTAGATGATCGGAAATTCTAGTAGTGCTAGATATTTTAACAGTATAATGGGCTGAATAAGGTTGAATCATTGTTTTGTGATTATCCAAGATAAGAATAATAATATTATATCATTTGAGATAAGAATAATTCTTATACAAAATAAAAATTTGTATAAAACTTCATAGTTATAAAAGTGCTTTCTCATATTTGACATTTTAAAGTGACCAATAGCAGTGACATTACATCTCTTTTCATATCTGAAAATCAAGAGTAAATATTTATTTTGAAATAGTCTTACCTTTTTTAAAAAATAGAAATTACATATACATATTATGAGAAATATTGACTAGCAAAAAGAAGAATAAGTTTACTCAAGAAAAAGACTTGACATTTTAATTCTGTGTTCCCTTAGTCTCTTTTCTCATGCATACATTTCGTATAGATGTGATTGCACTTTGTTACTATTTCTTTTCATTTTTTTCATCTACATGAAGCAATGCTTATTATTCTCTAGTTATTATAAAATAAATGCTTCCCCTACCTCCACCACCAAAACTGAATATAGATGGAATTGTGTATGTACAGTCACTATGGACGAAAGGAACCCTTACAGCTTAGATTCAGAACTCATGGAAAGGGCTTAACTATTTGAGTTAAATCCTAAAACACTTATTGAACACCTACCACATGCCAGGCCCTGTGCTAGGCACTGTATGTGGGAGGTGGGTGTGGTGGGTGGGAAAGCCCTGCCAAGATGACCAAGACATAGAGGAGGTTTTCAGTCAGCTTACACTTGGTTTGAGAGGAGAATTCGGAAGGGAAATTTGGAAGTAAATAAGGGAAAAAGGCAGTTAGGAGGGAAGGAAAGGAAGGGACTTAGGAAGGAAGAAAGAGAGAGTGTTGAGAAAGAAGACAGGAAGGAAGGGAAGGGAGGGAGGAAGGAAGGATAAATAACACCAAAAAGCAAAAAAAAAAAAAAAAAAAAAAAAAAAGAAAGAAAGAACAAACATAAATTCCTAATGAATTTTCAATATTCGGAATATATAAATCATTCAAGATAATGATATGAAAGATATCCAAGACAATGTAAAATCAATTTGGGGGGAATTTTACCAACATTAACAGTGACTTGATGATGAACAAGCTTTGAAGCTTTCCCGGGTTCTTCCTGTATTAATTTCTCTGGACATCTTGAATGCTAAGTCTCTCTCTGAAATACTCAAGAGAAGGCATACTCAAATATTGTTGCCATTAAAGAAGACATTATTGGTAATGTGGCTGTGAAATACACAAAACACTTCATGGATTATTTCTTAAAACTCTAAGCTATGTACAGGGCTCTTTCACACCATGCACAAAAATGAACTCAAATGGATCATAGACTTAAATGTAAGAGTTAAAACTATAGTACTCCTACAATAAAACATCAGCATAAATCTTGGTGAACTTGGGTTATACAAAGCTGCTTTAGATATGGCACCAAGAGCACAAATAACTAAAGAAAAATATGATAAATTGGACTTCATCAAAATTAAAACTTTTGTGCTACAAAGGATACTATCAAGAAGAGACAAACTACAATATGGGAGAAAATATTTGCAAGTCATATTTCATAACGTGGCTTTTAAGGGATATGTATCCTCTCTAAGAGTTATAAGAACTCTTATAACTAAACAATAAAACTCAAATAACCTAATTTTATAATGGGCAAAGCATTTGAATAGACACTTCTCTAGAGAAGATATACAAATGACCAGTAAGCATATGAAAAGATGCTTAAAGTTATTAGTTTTTAGGGAAATATAAATAAAAATCACAATGAAATACTACTTTACATCCACTAGGATGGTTACCAGAAAAAAGACAGGCAATTGCAAGTGTTGGTGAGGATGTGGAGAAACTGGAAACCGCGTACATTTGCCAATAGTACTGTAAAATGGTGCAGCCACTTTGGAAAACAGTTTGACAGTTCCTCAAAATGTTAAACAAAGTTACCATATGACACAGCAATTCAACTTCTAGATATACACCCAAAAGAAATGAAAACATATGGTCACACAGAAACTTGTACATGAAGGGTCATAGCAACATTATGTATGATAGCCAAAAAGTGAAAACAACTCAAATGGATGAATTGATGTTAAATGGATAGACAAAAGATGGTACATCCATACAGTGCACTATTACTTGGTAATGAAAAGAAATGCAGTATTGATAGATGCTTCAACATAAGAGAACCTTGAAAACATCATGCTAAGTGAAAGAAGCCAGTCAGAAAGGCCACATTGTATGATCTAATTTATACGACAAATAGGCAAATCTATAGAGACAGAAAATGGGTGAGTGGTTGCCTAGGACTGGTGGAAGGAGAGTGAGAGGTAACTGGTAATGGGTATAGGGTTCTGTTTGGGGTGAAAAAAATTTCCTAAAATTTGATTGTGGTGATGTTTTCACAATTCTGTGAATATACAAAAACTCATTGAACCATAGTTCAATGGTGAATTGTAGGTGAATTGTATGGTATGTGAATATTTATTAAAGTGGGTCTCTGCAGAGTGCTCCGAAATCTGCAAAGACGTACGAGTTATAGTCTATGCGTATGTTTATGTACAGCCTGTTTGAAAGGAGAATATATATAAAATGATTGCAAATATCAGATCACAGCCTCAAAATCATTTTTTAGCTCAGCATCGAAGGAATGCATTACCAAGTGAAAGGCACTGGTGCTTGAAGTGCAACCCACTCGTTTGAATTCAATCAACTTATATTTATTTTGAGTCTTGTAGTAAGTACCAGGCCTAGTGGTAGGAGCTGAAAGTAGGTAGAGAAGATTATATAATTGGGCCATTATGTTATAACCCAGATATATACAAAGGGCTTTTTCAGTAGTTCCCAAGAAATGAGAGAGAAATTCATTTGACCTGTGACGTGGTTGCAGGGGTGGCTTAAAGTTGATATGTAAACTGGGTCTTAAAGATTGAATAGTTCAACAGGTGAAGAAGTGGGTAAGAGGAACTAAGTAAGGGCTTACTAAACAGGAGATATGGTAATGATGGTGATAATGGTGTTGGTAATGGTGATGAACAACAATGATTATGGTGGTGATGGTGATAATGATGATGATGGTTGTGATGATGGTTATAATGACAGTAATGACAATGATGTGGTGATAATGGTGGTGATGACCCAGTGATGATGGCTGTGGTGGTGGTACTGCTGAAGATGACTATGATTGTGATGATGGTGACAGTTTTATGATTGGGATGATGGTGATAGTTTGGCAAAGACTGAGTTTGAGGGGCTTCTGAAGCATTTAAGTTATATCTTTTCAGGCATTTGCAGTCATAGACCTTAAGCTGCACATGGTGGCCAAGAGCACCTGTCATTGGCCAGTGCCTTGCTTTTTCATAAAATATTATCTTTCAGTCAGACTTAGAGAAACTGTGTGTTGACTTAAAAAGAAGGAACCGAGTATGTTAATAGTTAATGAATTGCTGCACGTGAATGTAAAATACAGTGGTTGTTATCTTTGCAATTAGCAGCCACTCATGTCAGTAACTTTTTGGAAGGTCTACTATATGCCTAGTTCTGAATCTCACAGTAACTCCTCTCATGAAATCTTTGGGTTAAAATATTAATTTGAACCATATGAAATTGCCATATTAGAGTCAAAAATGGTGAATAACAAAAACTTTATCTGGATTAAGCTATTTTATATATATGTAATATACATATATACATATATACACACACACACATATATATTTTATATATATACCTGCAGCTGATTTATGTCTCCTGCACTCTACTGAGTATATGGGACGGGTAGAAGGGGTGAAAACGAGCTACATATCATCCTGCTATAATGACAACCTTTATGCTATTAACTCTGAGTGTGTATGTGTGTGTTACAGAGAGGATAGGTACTATAGACCAGTGCTATCCAGTACTGTAGCCGTGAGCCATATGTGGCTATTGAGCTTTTGAGATATGGCTAGTACAATTGAGATGTGCTATGAGTATAAAACACACACAATTTCAAAAACTTAGTGTGAAAAAAAGAATATAAAGCATCTCAGTAATTATATATTAATTACATGTTTAAATAATAATACTTTGGGTTGAATAAAAATATTAATATTAATTTCACCTGTTTCTTTTTACTTTTATGATGTGGATACTAGAAAATCTGGTTTGTGTTGTATTTCTGTTTGACAGTGCTGCTACAGACAGAGAGGGTTTTAAAAGCTCTTTTTGGTGTGCTTTTTTGGCACATTCTGGAGCAAAACCATTCAAAGTGGCTTTTAGGAATTGACCCTTGAATTTGAATTTTCTGAGCCCAACTCTGCTTCAGTTGCCTTGAAAAAGGAAGGAAAACCAATCTGGCTTCTAAAATCTACATTTTGAAAATTGCATTAGGGAACTATATTCCCTCTCTAACATACAAAATAAGTTCTAGCAGCTCATAGTTTTTCCACATACTTATAGTATTTTCTTTGCCTTTGCTTTTTGTTCTCTGTGTTTTTCCTGTCATCGCTTTATCAAAATATTGAGGCCCTGGCATCGAGCAAGCAGAGATATTCAAGATACATAAGTGGCTCACTTATTCAGTACTGAGTCTATCTGAATCACTTGAGGATTGGCTAAGTGTATAAGCATTCAGATTTCTCCAAAATTGAGACCATGCCATACAGTGCGGGATTAGCGAGGAGAAAAGTGTGTCAGTGCCCTGGCGCTGACAGTTTGAACTGTCAGGGTCAGGGCCCTGTGGTCTCCTTTTGCTCCCCTAATCCCAACTAAGAAGGTAATTTAAGTGAATCCTGTGGTGCCAAATTAAGGAGGCTCTAATGGGAAAATGGGAAGTGGAGGGTTTAAAGGACACCCATTAATGTACTCACTTCAAGATGTACTCTTGTCAATGCTTCTTAGGAAGGCACAGGCTCTCCAGTAATGTCTTTTCTTTTTGGAACCCAACCAAGGGCAAGTATGGAGATTTTAAAACATAATATTTTGGAACCCAAGGGAAGTCAAAATATTGCAGACAATGATAAAACCATAATTCAGTAATTGTGTTGTGTGATCCTGCAGCATGCGGTGGGTCTGCTAGAAAGGGAAGTGTGGCAGGTTTGGGCAGCAGAATTCGACATCTCAAGTTGACCTCTAATTATTTCTTAAATAGGTCCAAGTAAATCTGCAAAGTGTCCAAAGTTTCTCTGTAGCTTCTTCTAGGTCAAAGAGAAATCAGGGTAGATATCAGCTAAGAATGTACTTGCCTGCTCTAACAGAAAACCTAACAAATGGAATAATATGTTTTCTTACGTAACAGTAAGTCTGAAAACAGGCAGTCCAGGATAAACTAGGCCATCCTAGTTTGTCCTCTGTTATAGCCAGCTTTTGTCTTCATGTTGCAAAATTTCTGCCACAGCTCTAGCCATCACATCTGTGTCCCAACAGGAGGAAGTGTAAGTGCCAAATGACCTCGCCTGTAGGAAAGGACATCTTTCCATATTTAGGAAGGGACACCCCGTTCCAAGGACCTTTGCTATGTCATTGGCCTGAAGTGGGTCATATGGCTTCTCTCAGATGCCAGGGGCTCTGCATAGATGAAGCAGCAACTAGAATGTGGAGCCCATAGAGCTTGCCACTCTGACCAAAAAAAAAAAAAAAAAAATTGTGCGTGTGTGTGTGTATATATATGTATGTAATATATATATATGATGTGTGTTTATGTGTATGTGTGTGTGTTGCTTAGCTTCTAGCTCAGTTCTTGGCACACAGTATGTAATAAAAATTTGGAGCTTAAAACAACCTCACCTTCATAGTTAAAAGACAATACCAGGAAACACTGCAACTCTATTCACTAGAAGTAGAAGTGGTTACTTTGATTAGAGTGATGCTTAACACTGGCTGAGCATGGCCTACAGGCATATTCGGCCTATAAAACACAGTACAGGGCTCAGTGTTTTGCATCTAATTCTTTGAAATAACCTGATGAAAGAGAGAATATTCTCCCCAAGTTACAGAGAAGGAAACTGAGGCCCAGAGAGGCTAGATAAATTTGCCCAAGGCACACAGCTAATGTGGGGGTGGGGGCTGAGAAGCCAGCCTTGGCCTTCTACCAACAAGGCCTGGGGCTTTCATAACCTCTTAGCTCTTCTAACTAGAAGGCTTTGGGTAGGTAGTCGATTTGCCTAGTAATTTGCTAATCCAGTTCAAAGTTTTGAACAAAAGACCTTAGAGTAAATAGCAAAAATGATAAAAGAGAGAGAAATGAAAAAAAAAATAGGAAAACTTCAGAGTAATTAAAACAGGTCCCTATATTGTGGGCTGTTAAAGGCTTAATTGATGCTAAGCTCTGGGCTTTCTCCATCTTAGAATATTTTTCACAGGTTCTCTGTTTTGGAGGATTTGCTGTGTTTCCACATGTTATGGTTGCTTTGGGGTTGTCTAGGGGCATTCTCAGGAGCATTTCTGCTACTTGGTACCAGGTGCTCATCAGCAGGAGTGAGAATTAACTATGTGCATATCTTGGAGTGCGACCAGCTGCCCTGGCTTCCATGAGATCCTCAGTAAGAAAGGCGAGGTAGATCTGAAACTTCCGAGGAGCGGCGGTTCCTCAAGAATGATGGATCTGCCTTTGATGTCTAGCAGCTTCCAAACAGCAGAGAAATGATACAGATACATGCCAAAAGGGGGAAAAGCAACTTTTGATCTAGTTAGAACTAATTAAACTTTCAAAATGCATGAAAGAAACTTGAGTGCTGGCCAGTTGTTTGCTATGGATGGATTTTGTCAACGAGCACAGTTGAAAATAGCGTAGCTACAGCAAAGCCCTACCTTTCTATTTGGGGGAAATTAGTTTTTTGGTTTTTGCTTCTAAAATGTCAGGGATTTCCCTCCTTGCAGACTAAAATTACCTGTGTAGTCTTTTTTACTCCCATTTATCCAGGGATATTAAGAGTGATATTTTTCTTTAATGTCTTCTCAGAAGGCTCTCTCTTCAGTCCCCTCCTTGCTGTCACATTGTGTTTAGTCTCATGTATGCTTTTTGTTAGTGTGTGGACTAAAAAAGGTAATCTAATTAACAGAAGGTAAGAAGCCCGCAGGATTTTGGCAACAGAGAAAAACGTGGGCTCTGGTATTTGATCAGCAATTCCTACTCAAAGCTCACAACTCTTACCTCATTAGCAGGGGAGTTTTTCGAACTTTTTAAGCAGGCTTCGACAGAAAATAAAGTGCGTCGTTGACGGGACAACAGTCAGGTCTGAGAGTGGCTTTCTGAAAATTCAGCTGCCTTTATTCAGAGCGACTGGCTTGGTAAATGTTTAGAGGGCCCTAATTATGCTTTGGGGCGATCAAAACATTGTGGATTTATGCTGTTTCACCAAGGAGAATGGCCTACTCTACATACCAAAAAAGAAAAAGAAAAAAAACCACTAAAAGAGAGGACAGAAAAGAAAAAAGGGAGGTGGATGGGGTGGGGGGTGTGCACACCACCCCAGCTTGGAGAGGTGGCCTCTTGGTAGAGCATATGAATCCACTTACATGTAAATTGCTTGTCGCTATGAATTAAGGGAAGGCTATGAAAGAACTGCTTTGCCGTGTTTACTATAGGATTTTTGACAGACTCTTTCCTCTTTCAAGTAAATTTGGCTTAAATCCATAGTCAGTCTAGTTTTAAGTAAACTCCTCTTTTGTTACATTAACAAGGTTATAACATCACTGGGGCAGATTTCCAGCTGCAGGAACCGAGGCCTAAGTATGGGGCTGAGGGTATAATTAAAACCTTCGGGTGGGAGAGTTAAACTCTCAAGTAAAATTGGATAAAAGGCTAATTGTCCATAGCAACATAATACATGCTTTAAATATCTGTGAAATGAAGATGAATAGTAGGAACCTTGGAAAAAAAAAAAAAACAACAAACTTTTTCTACACTCTAAATTGAGATCTGAGTTTTTAATTTAGGACAGGAGTGCATTTTCCTCCTCAAAATCAATTTTGAAAGCACAGTGTCATCCCCCTGGTTTGTCTTCTGTCTCTGCTAAAGATCTTCCATCTTACAAAACGGGGAGTGTTTATAGCTGACTAGGAAGGCTACAAGCAGAGACCTAGATGTTCTGGCTCCATAGATCCAAACAAGGGTGCCAAGCACTTTGTTCCTTTAAAGAAGGGGTGGTGTTGGGGGTGTGGGTGAGTGGGAGGAGAGTCTCGGGCAAAGGCACACATACCTTTGGTGACCTTCTCGAAGATGACATCCAGCCAAGCAAGATGATACATTACCACATGCTAAAAAAACAAAACGGCTTGTAATGGCAGCTTGTCCTGAGCCAATGCATCATGAAGGCCCATTTGTTATTCATTAGGAGCAGCCTGGCCAGGCTGGCTGGTAGGGAGCCTGGAGACTTAAGGTCATCCTACACCCCTGCCCCAGTGGCACAGACAAACACGAAGACAGCTCTAGCAGCCCCGCCATGGACTTGGCCACACTGCTGTTGAAGCCCTGCAGGAATGAAGGTGTTCTAAAACAGTTTAGAGTTACTGCAAGCGGGGTGAGGGAAGGGGTGGGTGGAAGGGAAGAAGAAAGAGGAAAAAAATTAAGAAACGATTTTGTGGGGAAAGTTTCCCCATGGAGCTAAGCACTGTGAGCCCCCATCCAGGAAGTCCAGTAGCCTCCCCCAGCAGCCCAGGAAGTGACCCCAAAAGAGCTGTATGTCTCTCCATCTGGACCAGGGACAATCAGAAGAGATGGAGTATGAGAGCCTGATGCTGTTGGAGAGGGGTGAGTGTTTGAGGGCTTGCTGGGAGAAGTGCATGGCCACGTCCAGCTAATAGAATTGCTGGATGCAAAATGGGAAGGTGCTGAGGGTACACTGGGGCTATAAGGGGAACGAGGTCAGTTCTTTGCAAAACCAGGGACAGAGTGCTGGGGTCAGGAGGACATCTGGTGCTGGGCAGAGGGAGCAGAATGGCTAAGGGAAGGCTGGCAGTGTGCGACCTCAGCAAGTGAGTAGATTGAGAACATAGGCCTAGCATGCCAGGAAAACAGAATCCAGCTGCTCAGCTCTAAAGCAGAGAGCGGTGTTGAGGCTGGCCCAGACCCTGCCTACCCTGTCAGCTATGTGATGTGCCTGCTGTAAAGGGGATCACCTAGGAATTACATCTGTGGTATTTTCAGCCTAGGTGTGTTGCAGAGTATTTTTATCTTGCTCTGCAATATAGAGACTTGTATTTTGAATCAAAATGTTTCTTCTGACTTTGTAAATCAGAGCCCTTTAAGATAGAACATGCTTACTGCTTGCACTTGGATGCTTCTCAGAGGGCTGTGATACCTATGTTCTGTTTCATTGTGTGTAGCAGCGTGCTTTTGTAATAGGCATCAGAGCCTCCTTTAAATATTTTTGCTCTAAGAGTCATTTAGATCACACATTGCCTCGTGGCAGCTTACTATCAGTAGTGTTTTAAGTACTTTTAAGTATGTTGAATAAGAGCTTATATTTTAGAGTTAATATATCCATTTCTCTTGCCAGCATTGTAAATTTAAATTCCTTCTTACATGTAACAAAGACATGTAATATATAAACAGGGTTATAGCCCAGAGTAAGAATGACATTATGAGAAAATAAAGCTGAGAATTCTGTGTTTAATAGGAACCAACTCGTATTAATTCAGACTAATAAAATGTTAGCCATCTTTACATGTTTTTATCTTTAAGTAGCATATGTCTCCTTTTTAAATAGAGGTTTAGTTATGGCATATGCATCTATGTGTATGCATGCATATGTATATACATATATTTATATGTCACAAGTTTCAGGAGAAAAATAATTACTGCTCTTTCTGTAAATTATTAAGGCTTAATGCCAAGTTATAGCAAAATAGTTCTGTTCTATTTTTTGAGGTTATGTACCATTTGGGGAACAGGGGAAGGAGAAGCTGGGAGTTTGTAGCCCTAGATTTGGTTGGATGCCTGTCCATTCAGTAGAACACATGGGATGTGAAGAGGTACCCAACCATTTTAGAGATGAGGGTCTGCACTTGATGAGTCAGCAAATCATTGAAAATCAAGTGTTTCATGATGAGGGAAGAACCTTCTCACTACAAGGCTGATCTTGCCAGACATCTCTTTTTCCACCCTACCCAGCTTTTTCTCTATCCAACAAGGAGCCTGAGCAGCCTATGTAAAACAATTATAATAGTCATCATTTACCCTTTACTAAACAGCAATGGAAGTATGCTCCCAGCTCACCTTTTCTCTTGCTAGTTATTTGTCACAGTTTTTGTTTTGTTTTGTTTTCTGTATTAATGGCCTGACAGTAGCATTAAAAGAATAACAGTTTTCTATTGGAGGTGATAAAAAGTTTTAGAAATAGATAATAGCGGTGGTTGTACAACACTGTGAATGTGATTGATGCCACTGAATTGCATATTTAAAAATGGTTAAAGTGATAACTTTTGTGCTACATCTATTTGCCACAATTGAAAAAAAGATACAGGGAGAAGGAGAGGGGGAGAGAGAGAGAGACAAAGACAGAAATGGCAGAGAACAAAGATGCAGGTATCTTTCTGGCTCATAACTTCATTACGTTCTGGTCTTTGCTTCACTGTGAACTTATCCAAGACACTTTCTAACCACATTAGCTAAATGGTGTCTTCCCTGTCACCCTCTGTCCTTGTAGCCTCTCTGTTTTTTTCTTTTTTAACACTTACAAAATTGAAGTAAAATTCACCATTTTAACCAATATAAAGTATACAATTCAGTGATTTTTAGTGTATTTATTTTGTAATACAACCCATCACCACTATCTAATTCTAGAACCGCCCCCCCCCCAAAAAAAATACCCCTACTCATTAAACGATCACTGTCTATTACCCCTTTTCTTTATTCTCTGGCAACTACTGATCTACTTTCTGTCTCTATGGTTTTCCTATACTGGACATTCCATATAAAGGAAATCATACAATATGTGGCCTTTTGTGTTTGTCTTCTTTCATATAGCATAATGTTTTTGAGGTTTCTGCATGTTGTAGTGTGTATTAATGCTTCATTTCTTTTTATTGCCAAGTAATATCCTATTGAATAGATATACCACATTTTGTTTATTCACTAGCTGATGGGCGTTTGGATTTTTTCCACTCTTTAGCTATTATGAATAATACTACTATGAACATTCATGTGCAAGTTTTTATGTGGATATGTGTTTTCATTTCTCTTGGGTATAGATATTTTTGTTTTTAACATTTACCACCGCCACCATATGTGTGTATCATATTGTATATATATGCATTATATTGTATGTGTATGTATATATACACACACAGAGACATATACATGTGTGTCTTTATACATATATATGTATGTGTGTGTGTATATATGTTTTATTATTTCATTGTCTGTAGTCTCCTTTATGGAATGAAAGCTCTGGGAGAGCCTAGGCTGTATCTCGTGCTCTGCCTCATCTCTGGTGCTCAGAACAGCGCCAACTGAATGAATTAGCTGATGAAGAATGAATGGTGTTCTGTTCCGCATTGGATGAGTCACAAAATTCTTCCCGTTCTATAGTTTATCGTTTGGTCTTTCTGTCTTTCAAACCCTTCTCTGGGTGGAATATGCCCCAGCGGATCCATCACTCAAACAAGAAAACTGTTCCTTAATATCACTGGAGCACTGGTGGGCCCCACCAAGCCTGCTGCCTGGCCTGTATCTAAAGACACAAAACTGGGGTATCTTAACCAACCACAGGCCTGAGTTTAGTTTTAATGCTGATTATTGTTATCAAGAGAATCAGTTCTGTCTGTAACAGGAATCCTCTTGCATTTGTAGTAAAGGCAAAGATGAAGTTCTTTTTAGTGGTACCAAGAAGAGCCTGAGCTCCGTCTTTCTCAGAGGCCTGATGTCTATCTCTACTTTGACAGACAGGGGTGGGAGAGGAAAGAATGGACTGTTGCAACCTGGAGGTCGATGGCCAAATGTATTGTTATTCACCAGTTACATTTAAGAGGCCAGTGACACCTTTTTATGTAAAGCCAAAGTAAAATTTAAATTACTGCGGAATTTTTGTATACTTCAACCAAGAAAGTATGAGTCCCATGGGAAGGGAAATAAGGCATTCTAGCATTTGCTGTTTAATCTCCGACAAATCTTTGCAGGTATTGTTTAAATCTGCTAGCTCCACCTTTGTCCTAATAAGCTACATAGTTTCTTTTAATGTATTAATGGGTTCTACGGTACTTTTATTCTGTTTGATTCTGTTTTTCTTTATAGTTAATCTGCCTTTAAGCATTTGGAGGAAATTGTTCAATTTTTCAAAAACTTCCACAGGATGTGATATGTATGGTTTAAATGATAAATCTTCCCCACCACTAAAGAAATATCATGGCAAGAAAGCAGACATAGTTATCACACTGTTTATTATTTGACTTGGCCAAAGGCCTAGATTTGGGGTCTAATTTTAATATATTAGAATGTACTTTTCTTGGAAGTTTGCATATAAATACTGTATGCTAGGTAAGTGAACAGCATTGTAAATCAAATTACACTCGACTGAATGTGATTTTCTCCATGTTTTTTATTTATTCCTTTCATCAGTGAATGAGGAATTTCTCATCTTGTGTGTTATAGGTGTGTACATTTCCATCTGAGATGCTCTCGTGATGGGGTGGCTCAGGATCACAGATTTCAGTCATATTGGTATGGTTTACACCTCCGAGATACCTCTTAGTCATGGCACATGGATCATCTGCTGTGGCAATCTAGGTGGAAATGAGGCAGTTGACTTCCTTTTGAGTGTTTCCTTAGTGGAATTGTTTTCCTTCTTAAAATTAAAATAAAAATTGATAAGAGAGAATCTTAAAGGAATTCAAGTTACTGGGCTGCTGTTGATAATGGGGGACTTATCATACTTTGAGCATCATGCTTTTGGCCATAGGAAAACTTTAAGACCCACATCAAACAAGGATGCGAGGGTTTCTATTTATAGCTGAGCTTCCGGGGAGGTGCTCTCTGTTAAAACAAGGGCAGGGGCGCCATCCCACCCTCGCCACCAGCCTCCCTCCCCATCCCCAGTTTACAGTATGCAGGCCCATAGGAATGCGAATCCCACTCCAGAGCCCATTGTGAATGTGTTTCTGAATTGTTTAACGTGTTTCTCACAAACAGGACATGACATGTATGGTTTAAATGAAAATAATGGCCTTGCCGCTAGTTGCCAGACCGTCTTTTGTCAAGAGCATCCTGGCAATAGGAAGGGCTCTGGGCTGACATGGCCCACAGGCCAGGTCCTTAGGGGATCTGGGCTGGATGCATTTCACACGAGAAGGCTCTTAAATCAGGGGGCCTCCCTGAGGGCCCATGTCCTGGTTTGTGCCTGGGCTGCTCAGCAGCAGGCCCCATAGCCGTGGTTGGCTCTGCTGTTCCTGTGCTCTCAGCCACAAATGAAGAGGAAGATTTTCTTAGCTTTTGGATTCCTTAGCTAAGGAATTTATTGTTAAAACAAACCAAACCAAACCAAACCAAAACAGCAACAACAAAAAACAAAACAACGACAACAACAAAAGCTCAAGTTTATGGGAGAACGTGGGAGTTTTAAATCTTATCTAGGTGCTTTGTGCTTTTTTTTTTTTTCTGGGATGGAGTCTCACTCTGACACCTGGGCTGGAGTACAGTGTTGCAATCCCAGCTCACTGCAACCTCCGACTCCCGGATTCAAGCGATTCTCGTGCCTCAGCCTCCTGAGTAGCTGGGACTATAGGCACCAGCCACCATGCCCGGCTCATTTTTGTATTTTTAGTAGAGACAGAGTTTTACCATGTTGGCCAGACTGGTTTCAAACTTCTTACTTTAGGTAATCGGCCCACCTCGGTCTCCCAAGGTGCTGGGATCACAGGTGTGAACCACCACGCTGGGCCTGCTTCGTGCTTTGTGGAATTAGGCCTTGTGATAGTTTGGTCTAATTTAGGCCTTGTGGTCAAAACATGTAACATAAAATTTATCATTTTAACTGTTTTTAAGTGTCCAGCTTAGCAGTGTGAAGTACATTCACATGGTTGTGCAGCCATCACCACCACCTACTTCTATAATTCTTTTCATGTTCCCAAACTGAAACTCTGCACTCATTCCTCCTCTCCCTGGCCCCTGGCAACTGACATAATACTTTGTCTATGAATTTGACTCCTCTATGTACTTCATGTAAGTGGAATCATATAATATTTGGCCTTTTGTGACCAGCTTATTTCACTTAGCATAATGTCTTCAAAAGTGATGGTGTTTAATATAAGCAGATTAGAGTATATCTAATTCAGTTCATACTTATATTTCCTGAGTGCTAGTGCTTTCTTTTTTTTCTTTGTTTATTTGGGACATGGTCTCACTCTGTCTCCCAGGCTGGAGTGCAGTGGTACAATCATGACATTCATGGCAGCCTCAGCCTCCTGGGCTCAAGTCGTCCTCCCCTCTCAGCCTCCCAAGTAACTGGGATTATAGGTGCTTCACCACTATGCCTGGTTAATTTTTAATGTTTTGTAGAGACAGGGTCTCACTATGTTACCCAGGTGAGTCTTGAAGTCCTGAGTTCAAGTGTTCTTCCCATCTCAGCCTCTCAAAGTGTTGGGATTACAGGCATGAGCCACCACACCCAGCCTCCTGAGTGCTTTCTATGTGTATCTTTTAATTTTCAGTTGGTTGATTCATCAAGCTTCCATGTCCCATGAATCACATGGTTGGAGGGTTGAGGGTAGGTAGGTATGCTGTCACCGTAGATCAGGAGTTCTCAACCAGGGGCAATTGTGCTCCATAACCCACCCCAACCCCAACCCAGGAATATTCGACAACTGGAGACATTTTTCATTGTTTCAACTGGACAGTGGGGTGGGGAGGAACCAGAAGGTATGCTACTGGCATCTAGAGGGCAGAAGCCAGCGATGCTACTAAACATTCTATAGTGCACAGGACAGCCTCCTGCAACAAAGAATTAGCCCATCCAAATGTCAAGGTGCCAAATTGAAAAACTCCTATAAAAGGTTAATGACTATGCCAATAATTTTGGGGGAAAAATCTGGAGAAAAATGCAGTATGTATTTTTATTGAGTAGCTTTGAAACAAATTTCTATGCTGCCATCAATTTATTACTAATTTAATGAAATGTCTTAAATGTTGAGGGTTCAATTATGAGTAAATGCAGACTGAGTTCCCGCTCTCATGGAGTAACTTCAGGTGTAAAAATGGAAGAAGTCAAAAGAAAAGAATCCAGGTACCTTTACCTTCATTAATTCTGCTGCAAGATTTCTTAAAGGAATTTTTAACCTGATCACCAGATTATCTACAAGGTAATTTTTTTAATTTTTAAAATTCCCTTATGGATAATCTGGTGATCAGGTTAGATGGCTCCATGGAGGTCATGAGGTGTAGAGCTGTAACTAGGAGAACTTGCTGTTGTGCTCGTCTGATACTAAGTGGCTATGTGACATTTGGCAATTATGATGATCTCTCTGGGCCATATTTATCTCACCTATAAAATAAAGGATTTGTATTACATATAAAAATCTTTGTCTTTGGTATTAGTGAAATACAACAAATAATTCTAAGCTAGTGTTTTATTCTTGTGGTGTAATTACTGTAAAGCACATTCTACTACATCAGTTTTTTTATTTTGTTTTGTTTGGTTTTTGAGACAGAGACTTACCCTGTCGCCCAGGCTGGAGTATAGTGGTGCAATCTCTGTTCACTGCCACCTCCTCCTCCTGGGTACAAGCGATTCTCCTGCCTCAGCCTCCCGAGTAGCTGGGATTAGAAGCATGTGCCACCACGCCAGCTAATTTTGTATTTTTAGTAGAGATGGGGTTTCACCATGTTGGTCAGGCTGTTCTCAAACTCCTGACCTCAAGTGATCCACCTGCCTGGCCTCGCAAAGTGCAGGGGTTACAGGCATGAACCACCATACCCAGCCTGTTTTAGCAATAAATTAATATGTTAAGCCTAAAACAAACTGCCAGTAAGGACACCATGTTCTGTGCAAAGGGCACAAGACTCTGGGCTCTTTCTGTTGTCATATCTTCTCCTTATTAAGATGAGCTCCCATGGCCAACAGTGGTGTGACACCCATGTGATACAAGGGATTCTTTTTTTTTTCCCTAGTGCAGTTTTGTTGTGGTCAACTTTCATGAGAGTAGATGGGATTTTGGGGTTTTTTAAAAGTTCGGTGGGCAGGAAAAGCAAAAAATATGTGTATACAATAAAAACTATTTTTTAAAACTCTAGATGGGAGAGGTGAGGAACAAGCATCTAAAAGCAAAGCTCTGGAGTCCAGTTATTAACATGCCTCACATAACGGTAATGTGAACCAAACTAAGTAAAGCCCTGGTGATCCTCAAGTTTGTGGGTTGGGCACGCAACCCAGAAAAAATGTTGTTATTTCCTTGGAATGCGTTGTGTGTCATTCTCCAGTGCATTCCCTCTAGTTGTGTGTGTGTGTGTGTGTGTGTGTACGTGTTTAAATAAAGACAATGACAAAATAATTGATTGTAAAGAGTTGTAGCAAACACCATTATCTGAAGTGTAGTTTAAGTGAAGAGAGGCTGGATCATAGAGAATGATGAGAATAAAGCCTGGACTCTGGGGAGGCCACGTAGGAGCCTGCTCCAGGCCAGTACCCACTGTTGTCCTGTTACCGTGTGCATTCTCATCCTGCCACCAATCCGCAGCATGGGCTTAAAAAAATCATTATCTAGTATTTTTTCTTAGAGATGGAAGTAAGGTTTCTTCCCAAGATCAGAGCTTTTCCAAGAATGTGCCAGCAGTCCCTGCAGTCTCTGAATTTCAAACAAAGTCTGATGGGGTCTGGATTTTGAGTGTGGACTTCTGTCTGGCTCTCCAGGCTGTTTGATGGGATCCAGTCTTGCTCTGTCAATCAGACTTGGAAGGCAAATACAAGTCTCAGGGGAAGGCAGGCTAGAAGGCAGGACAGGAGCTTGACAGGAAGAGACCAAATGTTGCCCTTTGGTTCTCTCCTCTGTGTGTGTGTGTGTATGTGTGTGTTTGAAAAAGAATGTCTACAAACAGGATGGTCAGGAGGTTTCATTCAAAGTGCTACCTTGAACTGATGGCTAATGAATGTTTTAAACACATAAGGCACCATAGGGAACAACTCTGTGATCAATTAGTGATGTCTAACATGATTGGGTAGAAACTGCAATGGCCCATATGTTATATATTTTCCAACATTCTCTAGTTCAGGGATTTTAGATTAACTGTGTGACTCTCTAGGAGTGGTCGTGGCTGTTATTTAGGACACTTTAATTCTGGTACATGCATCTAAGACAGTTTACCCTGGTATGAAGAAGACAAATGCCTGAGTACTAGGTCTGTCTTTTACCACCCATGAGCTCTTAGGAAGATTGGGGGGCCTTCCTATGTCTTTATCTTCTTCCTCTATAGTTACTTACCTCTTCCAGTTATTGTAAAGATAAAATGAATTAATACACATTATTTAGAATGGCACCTGTTACACAGTGAACTTTCAACCACTGTTGGTTTATGAATTGAATGAAAGCCTTTAAAAGATATGTCCACCTGGAACCTCAGAATGGACTTTGTTTGGAATAAGGGTCTTTTCAGATGTAATTAATGTAAGTATCTCAAGATGAGAACATCCTAGATTTGGACGGGCCCTAAATCCAATGACAGATGTTCTTATGAGACAGAAAAGAAGAAGACACACAGAGACACAGACCAGAAGTTCACGTGAAGATGGAGGCAGAGATTGCGGAGGTAGAGAAGTAATGCATCTGTAAGTCAAACAATGTCAAGGATTGCTGGCCATCACCAGAAATTAGGAAAGAGCATGGAATGGTTTCTTCTTCAGGGCCTCCAGAAGGAACCAACTCTGCTGACATCTTGATTTTGGACTTCTGGCCTCCAGAACCGTAAGACAATAAACTTTTGTTGTTTTAAGTTACCATAGCAGTAATTTGTTATGACAATCCTAGGAAACTAATACAGTTGGGTATTGGCATTATTATTGTTGTTGTCTTTAAGGTGAAGATCAATTCCTTGGCTGTCTCATAATTTGGGCAGTCCTGGAATTTGCTGACTTTGATAAAGTTGAACAGAATCTCAGGCTACCCAGAAACACTGTTACCTCTGATGGTGGCAAGTGACTTGTTCTTTGGACTATTTTTCCCTAAACTTAGTCCTTGGAAAGCTTAAATTTGAAATCATTAGAATGTAAAAATTGAGGACAGGTGTGGACATTTGTTGATATGGAGATAGAATGGCTGACAGTGGAATGGACAAGGCATCCTCCTGTATCGGTGCCAGCTATTACATCCAAATTTGAGAGAAGGCAGGGAGTTGAATTCTAGGAAAAGTGAGCTCTGGGAAAAAAAATCTTAAAATGTGCAAAGAGGATGTTAGTCTGGAGACAGACCCCCAAGCACTGACATTCCTGGGGTGATAGAAACTTAGAGAAACCACAGGTCCAGGGGATAGATGATACTTCAGCTGGCCTAAAGCAAATGGACATTTTTATAACCTGGGAATACATTGATCACTTTCTCAGTTAGAAATCTGGATTTTAGGAGCCAGCACTTCCTACATGTTCAGATCAGTCCAACTCCATATACATATGTGCAGAAGCACAGATCAGTTAAAAGAATCTGGATTCATATGGTGGTCTAGGACTCTTATCTCAGATCTGCCATTACTGTGTGGTCTGTGGCAAGTTACTGAATCTCTTGGCCTCAGTTTTGTCCACACAGAAAATGAGAGTGACTGTGCTCAGGATGCAGACTATGTTTTGAGAACAGTTGACTGTGGACTCACCTACCATAGAGCCTGGCAGATGGCAGGTACTCTCTCAGTTTTTTGGAAAAAAAATTTCTTTAAGTGCCTAAGATATGAAAAACCTGGTGCTAGGCATGTTAGGGTATCAGAAAGTTGAACAACAACAACAACAATAAAAAACTGCCTCCACTCACAAAAGCTCCACATTGTAGTGAAGAAGGTGTGGGCACACTTAGAAGAATGAAATAGTGACTAAGAAAGGAGATTGGTTTTTGTTTTGTTTTGTTTTCCCAAACAAAAACAAAAAGATTGAGCAAGAGTTATTAGAGGAGATTCAGTTTGATCTGAATCTTGGAAAGTAATCAGAGTTTCCATAATCAGGAAACTTCCCTTCCATGATCAAGGAAATCAGGCATTAGCATCTTAGAGGACAAGATGACCAACTATATAGAAATATAAAAACATATGTGGTGAGCTTAGAGAATGGTGAGTCATCCTCGGAGCAAGCAATTATTGGGAGTTGAGAATGGATAGGAGTGAATACATGGGAGATGAGGGTGGAGGTGCCAGTATGGGCCAGCAAGTTGGAATGCCACCATAAGGAATTTGGAGCCACAAGGAAACATGGAAGGCCTTTAAAAGCGTAATGCAAGGATGCCTCTGTGGTGTGAAGGATGAATGGGAGCAGAAGTCAGTAGAAACACAGGCGTAAGTTAAGAGGCTTAGGCGATGGCCCAGGTGGGCAGTGGTGGAGATAAATCCTGGTAGAGAAGAAGAATTAGGAAAGAGAGGAAGGAGAGAGAAACACAGAGAACATAGGAGCTTCATAAAATGCCTATTGAGCGTTGAGTAAAATTAATAGGATATGGAAACAGATTGGCTTTGGAAGAAAAGGCAGAAGGAGGAGAAGACGGCTTCAGATGATGTCATAAATATGAGCTCCTAGGGAGTCTGAAGTTTCTTCAGTTATTTAGTTTTGTTATTTTTGGTTACGTTTTGTTTTTTTCAAAGTGATGATATCCTAACTGGGGCTTGGTGGCTCATGCCTATAATCCCAGCACTTTGGGAGGCCGAGGTGGGAAAATTGCTTGAGCCCAGAAGTTGGAGACAAGCCTGGGCAGCATAGTGAGACCCCATCTCTACAAAAAATAAAATAATTAGCCAGGCATGATAGCACATCTGTGGTCACAGCTAATTGGGAGGCTGAGGCAGGAGGATCACTTGAGCCCAAGAGGTCAAGGCTGCAATGAGCTGTGATCACACCACCGCACTCCAGCCTGTGCTACAATGAGACTCTGTCTCGAAAATAATAATAATAGTAGTAATTCAGAAATGTATAAACAATGAAGTAAGAATCACCCAGATTGCCACCATGCAGAGATAATCATTGTTAACATTTTAATAATTGAAACTTCGTTTCTCTTTCTCTTTCCTTTCTTCCTTCTTCTTTTCATCTGTCCTCCTGGTACCATGTATGTATAATTTTATATGAAAGTGGTAAAATCGTACTTGCTGCTATAGTCAGCTTGGTTCTCAGCACAGCATTAGTTTCAGTGCTGGTGACGATGCACAGTTTTACCTCATTGTTTTTAATAGCTGTGGAGCACTCTACTTTTATCTGTGGCATTGTGATTTATTCAACTACTCCCTGTGAATGGATGTCAAGTTTATCTCCAGGTCTTGCTGTTAGAGATCACACATTTCAAGCCCTTGCATATGACTATGAATTCATATGAGGTAGTCCATTTCTAAACATTTTGCCAATAGTGACTTTGGCAATTTTCAAAATCGTTTTAATTTGGAAGACTCCCCTCCCTCTCAGTAAAAAGGAGGGTGGAAATCCTCATTTAATTAATTTATTTATGGTCAATGGCAAAAGCTTTATAGGTTTATAATCTATAAGCCTGTAAAGTCCTCCCACTTATACTTTTTCCTTTGTAAATTGTCTCATTTTTCCCTTTGATTTTGATCCAATGGCACATCTGATAAACCTGTTTGTGTATTAAAGATACATATCTATTGTTAGAAACATTGAAAATATTTTCCCAGTGTGTTTGTGTTGTGGGTGTATGTGCATTTGCCTTTTTGACATTTATGTTTTCACCTCTACCAATCTTTTCATGGTTTCTGGTTTCCAGGTCAGGCCTAAGAAGACCTTCTATTACCTCCACAAATAACAGGCAAATGTATGAAGCAGTGTGTCTGGAACTTGCTCACTTGCACTTTGCCATTTACCCTACAAACTGCACAAGCTTTCTGTCGAGTTTCCTAGTGGCAGGGCAGGCCAAGATATCATTAAGGGCTTTGACTATCTTGAAATGGAAGCCTGCCATCTCTCTGAAATCCCTTCTCCTGACAAAACATATCATGCAAACATAACCTGAAATCAGAACCAATGCAGAGAGAGAGAGAGAGAGAGAGAGAGAATGAGAATGAATAAGGATGAAATAATACTTATATCAGAGAAAGGGGAACACTTATACACTGCTGGTGGGAATATAAATTAGTTCAATCATTGTGGAAAGCAGTATGGCAATTCCTCAAAGAGCTAAAAACAGAACTACCATTTGACCCAGCAATCCCATTACTGGGTATATATCCAAAAGAATATAAGTCTTTCTACCATAGACACATGTGCACACAAATGTTCATTCCAGCATTGTACACAATACAAAGACATGGAATCAACCTAGATGCCCATCAATGGTAGACTGGATAAAGAGAATATGGTAAATATTCACCATGGAATACTATGTAGCCATGAAAAAGAATGAGATCATATCCTTTGCAGGAACATGGATAGAGCTAGAGGCCATTATTCTTAGCAAACTAAGGCAGGAAGAGAAAACCAAATACCACATGTTCTCACTTATAAGTGGGAGCCAAATTATGAGAACACATTGATACGAAGAAGGAAACAACAGACTCTGGAACCTACTTGAGGGTAGAGTGTAGGATGAGGGAGAGGAGGAAAAAAATAACTATTGGATATTAGGCTTAGTACTTGGGCGATGAAATAATCTGTACAACAAACCCCTGTGACATAAAGTTACCTATGTAATGAAACTGCACATGTACCCTCAAACTTAAAAGTCAAAAAAAGAATGATATAATATCAATCCTTGTAAGAAGTCATTTCCAACTCAGAGGCTGCCCTTCTTTCTGGGATATTCCTTACAACTTTCTGTCCCCAGTGGTGTTCACTAATATGTTTGTGTTTAATCTGAACTTCATCAGTTGCTTGCTCTATTTGCACAACCTTTGGTGTACATGGCTGCCATATTGAAAACTTTAGTTGGTCTCCTGTGAGCTGAGTTACCGTCTTGCCTTTACAGACAGTAGCTTCTTGAATCTGGTGTTCCAGGCTTGCATTATAAGCCAGTGGATTCTGGCTTATAGATTCAGATTCATTGCAAAAAATGAATTCTAAATAATTCAAATGGTAAGATTTAAGAGTGAAAATTGCTACTTGTAAGTAAAACAGTTGGTGTTGAATTATGTTTTTAGAATTAGACTCAAATGTTGTTAGCAGATTTTCCTAAAAAGGGAAGTCCTGCTTTTCCATTTTTGCCTATTTTTTATAACAGGAGTCCCCAAACCCAGGGCTGGATCAATACTGATCCGTGTCCTGTTAGGAACCAGGTTGCAGAGCAGGAGATGAGTGGCGGGTGAGTGAGCATTACCGCCTGAGCTGTCCTGTCAGATCAGTGTCAGATCAGTGGTGGCATTAGATTCTCATAGGACTGTGAACCCTATTGTGAACTGTCTCGTGAGGAATCTGAGTAGAGTGCTCTTTATGAGAATCTAATGCCTGATGATCTGAGGTAGAACACTTTCATTCTGAAACTACCCCCTCACTGGTCTGTGGAAAACTTGTTGTCCATGAAACCAGTCCCTGGTGCCAAAAAAGTTGGGGACTGCTGCCCTATAGTGTCTCTTTTTATCCTCTGATATAACTTATTCATTTTTATAGATACGTCCATAGTATTTTTTAGTGTAAATGTCTTAGATGAAGTGTAGTAGCAATCTTTTCATGCTTTTATTTTGGTATTATAACAATTGTGATATTTTGAATTCATGTATCCCTTTAATGTTTTTAAATTGAGATATAGCATGCATGCATAAAAGTGTACAAATTATATGACTTCACCTTTGTACATTTTCACAAAGTGAACACACCCATGTAACTAGTATCTAGATTAAAAAACAGAACATCTTGAGCACTGTAGAAGTCTTCCCTTCCTAGTCATTTTTTTCTCTCAAAGATAATTATTATGATTTCTCACATCATAGATTAATTTTGCCTGGCTTTGAACTGGATGTTAATGAAATCATACAGCAGACATTCTTTCCTTTCTGGATTATTTCACACATTATGTTTGTGAGATTCATCCATCTGTTTGTGTGTACTTCTAGTCAATTCATTCTCATTGTTGTATTCCGTTCTTCAATTATATAATCTTTATTTTAAACCATTCTGTTTTTCATGTATGTTTCCATTTGGGGACTATTATGAATAGTGTTGCTGTGACATTCTACTAACTGTGTTTTGATGAACATTTGCATACATTTCTATTGCAGATATACCAAGGAGTAGAAAGGCATATGTAGAATGCATATGTTCAACCTTTCCAAAATAGTGGTAGAGAGCATATGCCACATATTGCATGAAAGTGGACCTCACAGCTATGCATTTTTGTATTTCTGGAGGAAAATATCAGTATTTAATATTTGAAAGGAATTGAAAAATGTTCATTTACTTTGGCATGGTTTCCATTATTTGCTTTTATCTAAGAACTCACGAGTTAGTCTATAGGTAATATGGTCTGAAGTAAATTGGGTGTAAATGCCCAATCCTTGTCTCATTCCAATTTACCAAGCCAAGCAGAAAACATTTGTTACTCTATATTTTTACAATACATTCATTGTGATGAGGCTCCAAGCTTTATGAACAGGAAATTGGGAGGAGAGAGCTAATATGATCCAGTGTGATTTTAGTGTAACAACTGGAGACTTTGCAAAGGAAGGAGCCAACAGGTCTGACATGAAACATTGGGGCCACACATTTTTGCAGTGGGATTAGGGAATGGGAGAACTTGTGCTTTTCAGCTTTGGAAAGTCCTCCCTGCAAACATTCCACATTTAAAGTAAAATATTTCAAGCCTTCAGAAAGAAGCTGCAAAGGAAAATTGAAATAGCTCAACAATTTGACTATATTTTCTAGATTTTTAAGTCCATGACAATAAATCACACTTTTGATCTCTTCTTGAACTTGTACCATTGGGTGGTTGGGGAAGAGTGTTCCAGAAGAGTTTGTGGCAATGAAATAAAATTCTCCTTTCTATCAATATCATTCAATATTGTTATCCTCATTGTCAATCTCGTATAATGTGCTGTATTAGTTTCTTCCTTACATCAAAGTCTGTGTAGGCCACCTGGAACAGACTAAATGGTTTGACAGGAAACCAGGTTCCTTCTATCTTATCCCTCTGCCACCCTAAAAACATGACAGTTTCCATCTCTTGGTCCAAAATGACTGTTCCAGCTCCCTCTATCCAGTTTGTGCTCTGACTATGAGAAGAGAAACAAGTAATGGAGACCATATTCCTCTCCTTCAAGGGCACAGGCTGGATGCTTTGTATATCACTACTGTGCTCATACCTTGGCTCAAACTTAGTCACATGGCTATATCCTATGTTGCAGGGAAATAGAAAATTTAGTGTTTAGTTGTGTACCACAGACCAGCTAAACATCTGTAATTATAGAATGGAAGATTGGACAATAACCAGCAGTCCTATGTGGGTTTGGAGCCTTGATAAATAAATTGCATATTTTTTATTCATGGACTCTGATCTCTCCTTATCTCTCTCTCACACTGCTTGTCCTTCTTACCTGCCGTCCTTCTGCATAGAACTAATCTCATAAAGCTCCTCAAATCACTTTTGATCGTTAGAAGTTCTAACTAAGAAATAGGAGGACAGAAAGCCATGCAGTCCTTCCCATATCTTCCCATGCAGACCTTTCCATATCTTTCTCAAGATCTGGGAAAACAAAAATTGTTCTCTTTTTTGCTGAGTCTATGTGTTAATTTCACTGAGGTAATGGGATGATTCTGGAATTCTGAGTCTACAGACCCTTGATAAAGTTGAGCTAAAAAAAATTTCCACCCCAATTCCTAGCAACCTATATTTAACCAAAGCACTTGTCAGTATGTGTTAGACAGGGAAATAATAGTTATCAGTCTACAGTGAATTATAAAGGAAAATAATTAGTTAAACTTGAGATAGCAGGGGTGCCGGACAGCTGAATAGCAGAACCCCTCCACTCTTAAATAGGGCTGGGAGCCTGGAATGCATTGTCTTCAGAGACAAGGAGAGCTGGGCATTCATTGTGTGTCCCTGGAACAGGACACCCACATTCCTTTGTAAGCTTGTCTTAGCTCATCTGCAGCCCTTCAACACTTCTGAGCCACTCATGGTTGTCTTAAAGGGTGCAATTTTTTAGCAGGCAGATTTTGAGCATCTTTTTTTGGAGAGACAGAGTCATCTAGCTCTGGAATTAGCCAACCTGAGTTTGACTTCCACTTTCACCACTACTAACTCACTGTTTGGCTTTAGGCAGTTTCTTGATATCTTTCTGAGCTTCAAATTCCCCCAGTTTCACTTTACTTCTTTTAACATGAGGACATTTTGCTAGTAACCTTAAGTTAATTCACCTAATTCATTCATGCAACAGTAGTTGGTTACATGAAAACTGAGAAAGGCTGAGTGTGAGTCCCCTTTTTGCTGAATATGGGAACTAGGAAATACATATTTAATTAGCACAGGTGTGTTCAGGCTAGGCTATTAGGTTTTCAGCAGAATGTTTTCAAGAAGCGGTGTAGTACAATGAAGCAATTAAGAGAATGGATTCTGAGGTTGGACAGATCTAGGATGGATCCCCAACACTATGTGGCCTTCCTTGAGTTTCAGTTTCCTCATGGTGATTTTGTTAAGACTGTTGACTCTAGAATCAAATTCCAGCTTTACCCCTTTCTAATTTTGTGACCTTAGGCAAATTATTTAACCTTTCTCTACCTTAGTCTTTCTCTTTAAATGTAGAAACTGTAATAGTACTTGCCTATGTGTTTTGAAAGAATTAGATGATATGAAAAGCATTTAGTATGGCACCCAGAACATAGCAAATGCCTAGTAAAAGTTATCTTCTGTATTGTTTTGGATGTTGCCAGTGTGTTACTCTGGTGTCACTCTGCTAATAAAGACATACCCAAGACTGGGTAATTTATAAAGGAAAGACATTTAATGGACTCACAGTTCCACATGGCTGGGGAGGCCTCAAAATCATGGCAGAAGGCAAACGAGAAGCAAAGTCATGTCATACGTGGCAGCAGGCAAGGAAGTGTGTGCAGGGGAAGCCCCGTTTATAAAACCATCAGATCTCGTGAGACTTACTCACTGTCATGAGAACAGCATAGGAAAGACCTGCCCCCATGATTCAATTACCTCCCACCAGGTCCCTCACATGGGACACATGGGAATTATGGGAGCTACAATTCAAGATGATATTTGGGTGGGAACACAGCCAAACCATATCAGCCAGATTTGTTTTATTTAAGTTTATTACTTGAAGTTTTAACAAATTTATTTAAGGTATGATTGACATACAATAAATTATACATATTTCATGTGTACAACTTGATACGTTTTGATATATGGATGCACATGTAAAGCAGTCAGGATAATGAACATATCCATTACTACCCCAAATTTCCTAATGCCTCTTTGTAATCCATTCCTCCTATCTCTCCGTGACCCCTCTATCTCCATCTTTAGGCAAGCACTGATCTGCTTTATGTCACTATGCTATATAGTAGTTTGCAATTTCTAGAATTTTATATAAATGGAATCATCAATGTACTCTTTTTTGACTTGCTTATTTTTACTCATCCATGTTACATGAAACAATAGGTTATACCTTTTTATTGCCTACTGGTATGCCAGTAGGTTTGGCATATCGTTTGTTTGTTCATCTGTTGCTGCACATTTTGATTATTTCTGGTTTGGGGCTATTTTAAATAGAATAACTATGACCATTCCTGTATAAGCCTTTTTATGCACAAATGTTTTCTTTACTTTTGTGTAAATACCTGAGAGAGGAATAACTGAGTCATATGGTAGGGTGTGCTGGACTTTTAAAGAAATCATTGGCTGTTTTCCAAAGTAGTTGTACCATTTTACTTTCCCACCATTAGTGTATGAGAGTTCCAGTTTCTTCAAATCTTCACCAACACTTGGTATGGTCAGTCCTTTTAATTTAGCCATACCAAGTGTTGGTGAAGATTTGAAGTATCTAATTGTGGTTTTATTTTGCCTTTCCCTAAAGACTAATGAACTTGAACATTTTTTCATGTGCCTAATTGTCATCTGTGTTAGATTCTTTGGTGAAATGTTTGTTCAAATATTTTGCCCATTTTGTATTATTTGTTTACTTGTTTTAGAGTTTTGAGAGGTCTTTATATATTTGATATCTGATTCCTTTATTACACATGTGATTTGCAAATCTTTTTACCTAGTGTGGGGACTGCTTTATTTATTTTGAAGCTCTTTTAATAGGAGCATAAGCATTTAGGATTGTTATGTCCTCTTGGTTAAATGATTCGTTTATCAATATAAAATGATCCCCCCATCCCTGCTAATATTCTTTATTTGGAAATCAACTTTGATACTAATATAGTCACTCCAATTTTCTTTTGATTAATTAGTGTTAGTATATTTATTTTTCCAGCTTTTTACTTTTTTCCTATTTCTGTCTTTATATTTACAATGGATTACTTGTAGGCTGCATATATTTGACTCTTGCTTTTTTATCCAGTATGAAAATATTTGCATTTTAATTGAGGTACTTAGACCAAATACATTTAATGTGATTCCTTGTTATGGTCAGGTTTAAATCTGTCATCTTGCTATTTGTTTTTTATTTGCCCCATCTTTTCCTTAATTCCTTTTTACTGTCTTGATTTGGATTAATTGAGGATTTTTAATTGATTCAGTTTTGTCTTGGCAATTTATTCACTATAGCTCTTTGTTTTGCTATTTTGGTGGTTGCTTTACGATTTATAATATATATCTTTAACTTACTAAACTCTATCTTCAAATAATATTATACCATTTCATATAGAGTATAAGAATCTTATTATATTTCCATTTTTTTTTCTTTCTGGCTTTTGTGCATTTGCTGTAATATATTTTATTTTAATTTTTTGTTAACCCCACAATACATTTTTATTAGGTTTGTTTTAAATAGCTAAGTATCTTTAGAAGTTTAAATGACGAGATAAAATATCTTTATCCATGTAGTTAATATTTTTGGTGCTCTTTATTCATTTTTGTGGATCAGAATATCCATCTGGTATTGCATTCCTTGTGCTTAAATACTTTAACATTTTTCTGTAGTGCAGATCTACTAGTGAAGAATTCTATAAGCTTTTTTTATCTGAAGAAGTCTTTATTTCACCTTCGGTTTGAAGGTAGTTTTTTGTAGTAAGAGTGTCCTAGTTTGGCTGATTTGTTTTCTTTTTGATGTGTTAAAAATGTTGTTCTACTGTGTTCTAACTTTTATTGTTTCTGATGGGAAATCTTCTGTTATCCTTATCTTTGTTTCTTTGTAAGTTTTTTTCTGACTCCTTTTAAGATTTCTATTTATCATTAATTTTAACTAATTTGGCTATGATATTCCTTGCCTTAATTTTTCACGTTTCTTGTGCTTGGGGTTTATTGTACTTCTTGGATCTGTGGGTTTATAAAATTTGTTGCTGCCATTTTATGGTACCTTCATGAGTAGCAGGGTATTATTTAATACTTTATTCTGGTTATCTATTTCTTTTTGAGTGAGCTTTTGTAGTTTGTTTCTTTTAAGAAATTGGTCTATTTCATCAATGTCAGATTTATGGACATAGAATCATAGGTAATATTCCCTATTTATGTTTGGGGGTTTCTAATGATGATGGTGTCTTTTCCTTTCTGATACAGGTACTTTCTGTCTTCCTTCCTTTTTTCTTGGTCAGTATGCCTAGAGATTTATCAACTTAAGTGATCTTTTCAAAGAACAAACTTTTTGTTTCCTTGATTTTAGCACTGTTTTTCTAATTTCAATTTGATTGATAGACCTTTCTTGTTTCCCAATAAAACATTTAGTGCTATTAATTTCTCTGTCATTGCTGTTTTATCTACATTCTGTATGCTTTAATATGTTGTGCTTTCATTCAGTTCAAAATATTTTCTAATTTCCCTTGTGACTTCGTTTTTAGCCTGTGGGTTATATAAAAGTATATTATTTAATTTTCAAGTATTTGGGGATTTTCCTTGATACATTTTTGGTATAGATGTTTAGTTTGATTCTATTATGGTCAGAAAACATACTTTTTATCATCTTTATTCTTTTAAATTTCTTGAGGTTTGCTCTATGACAGCAGAATTTATCTGTTTTGTCAATGTTCCATGTGCACTAGAAAAGAATGTGTATTCCGCTATTGTTGAGTGGAATGTTCTAAAATGTCAATTAAGTCAATGTGGTTAATAATGTATGGATCTTCTATACCATTATTGATTTTCTTTCTACTTATTCTATTGATTATTGAGAAAGAAGTGTTAAAGTCCAAAGTAAATTAATTTTTTTCAGTTCTGTTTCTGTTTGATGTATCCTGAAGCTCTATTATTAAGTACATAAATGAATAATATTGTTGTAACCTCATTATTATGTAATGATTATCTTTTATTACTAGAGACTCTTTAAAAATTGCTGGTAATACTGTTTGTTCTGAAATTGACTTTGTTTGATATTAATGTAGCCACTGCAGCTTTTTTTTCCTTTAGTTTTTGTATGGTATATGTTTCACATTTTTGTTACATTTAATCTGTGTATATCTTTATATTTGAAGTGGGTTTCTCATAGACAGCACACAGTAGGGTTTTGTTTTTTAATTTGCTCTGACAGGTTCTGTCTTTTAATTGATATGTTTAGACTATTATAATCCTTGATATGATTTTATTTAGGTTTACCATTTTATTATGTGTTTTCCCCTGCCTCCTTTAATTTTTTGTTCTCTTTCTCCCCTTTGGGACTTCTTTTAGATTATTTGGATTTCCTCCCCTCCCCTCCCCTCTCCTCCCCTCCCCTCCCCTTCCTTCCCCTCCCTTTTTCTTTCCTTCCAAGTTGGGATCTTGCTCTGTCAGCCAGTCTGAAGTACAGTGACACCATCACAACTCACTGTAGCCTTACACTCCTGGGCTTGAGCAGTTCTCCCACCTTAGCCTCCTAAGTAGCTACGACTACAGGTGTGCGCCACCCTGCCTGGCTAATTAATTTTTTTTTTTTTTTTTTTTTTTGTAGAGAGGGGTCTTGCCATGTTGCCTAGGTTGGTCTTGAAGTCCTGGCTTCCAACAACCTTCCCGCTTTGGCCTCCCAAAGTACTGGGATTACAAGTGTGAGCCACTTCAACTAGCTTATTTTAATATTCTTAATATTCTATTTTAATTTATCTATTGGCTTTTGACTATATTTGTTTTATTTCAGTTTTTAAAGAAATGGGGTGTCATTCTGCAACTCAGACTGGATTTCAGTGGTGTGATCCTAGCTGTCTGCAGCCTCAAATTCCTGGGGTCAAGGGATCCTACTGCCTCAGCCTCTCAAGTAGCTGAGGCTACAGGCACATAGCATCATACCTAGCTAGTATTTTATAATTTTTGTAGAAATTGCGGTGTTGCCCAAGCTGGTCTCAAACTCCTGGGTTCAAGTCATCCTCCCACCTCAGACTCCCAAAGTTCTGGGATTATAGATAGGTGTGAGCCACCATACCCAGCCTCTTTGCGTTTTTAATGATTACTTTAGAGGTTACTATACAGGTACCTAATCATTCATAGTCTACTTAGAGTTAATATTTTACTACTTCAAGTAAATTGAGAAACCTCACAAACTTATAATTCTCTTCACTTTCCTATTTGTCAAATGTATTATATATATACATTGAAACCCCCTCCCAAGACAACATTATAATTTTTACATTTAGCAATCATACATAGTTTGAAGGCCTGAAAAGGAGAAAATTAGTCTATTATATTTTCCAGATATTTGCAGTTGCTTCTGAACGTCCTTCATTTCTGAATTTCTGCATTTCTCTTTAGTCTGAGCAACTTTTTAACATCATTTTTTTAGAGTAGATCTGCCATTGATAAATTTTCTGAATTTGCCTTTATCATGTTTCATCTTCAGTCCTGAAGTATATTTTTGCTGGCTGTAGAATTCTCGGTTGACAGTTTCTTTATGTCAGGATTTAAAAAAATTGTTCCATTGTCTTCTGTCTTCAGTGATTTCTGAGAGAGGTACACAGTCATTTCAGTCATTGTTTTCTTCTATGTAACATGTCATTTTTCTCTTACTGCTTTGAAGCCTATTTTTGTTTGTTACTGTTTGTTTGACCTTTGGTTTTTAGCAGTTTGATTTGGATGTAGCTGCAGGTGGGTTTTTTGTTTGTTTGTTTGTTTCTCCTGTTTGAAGTTGGCTCTGCTTCTTGAGTTGTATATTTATGTCTATTACTAAATTTCAGAAGTTTCAGTTATTATTTTTTCTTCAAATATTTTTTCAGCACTGTACTCTTTTTCTTCTTTGGTGATTCCAATGACACAAATGTTCAATATTTTGGGGCAGGTGTGGTGGATTATACCTGTAATCTCAGTACTTTGGGAGGCCGAGGCAGGAGGATCACTTGAGCCCAGGAGTTTGAGATGAGATCAGCCTGGGCAATATAGTGAGATCCAATCTTTCCAAAAAATTAAAAAAAAAAAAAATTAGCTGGGTGTGGTGGTGCACTGGGACCTGTGGTCCCAGCCACTTTGATGGCTGAAATGGGAGGATGACTTGAGCCCAGGAGGTTGAGGCTGCAGTAAGACATAATTGTGCCACTGCACTCTAGGTGACAGAGGGAGACCCCATCTCATTAAAGAAAAAAGATATTTTGATATTGTTCTACATGTTCCTGGGGCTCTATTTATATTTTGTTAATTTTTTCTCCCCCTTTTTTTTTTGGATTGGATGATTTCTGTTGATCTGTCTTCAAGTTTCATGACTTCATGGCCATTTCCATTCTGCTATTGAGATATCCAACGATTTTTTAAAATTTGTATATTTTATTTTTATTTATCTTCTGAGATCGATCTTTCCATTTATTTGAAATGTATCAACCTTCATCTTAGGAGCATAGTTATAATAGTTGCTTTAAAGTCTTTGTCTGATGTTTTCAATATCTGAGTAATCTTGGGGTTGGCATCTATTGATTGTCTTTTCCTTTCAAAATGGATTACACTTTCCTATTTTTTATATGTCAAGGATTCTAAATTTTTTTTGAGAGAAGGTCTTACTCTGTTGCCCAGGCTGGAGTACAGTGGCACAATCATGGCTCGCTGCAGCCTCGACTTCCTGGGCTCAGTCAGTCCTCCCACATTAGCCTCCCGAGTAGCTGGGACTATAGGCATGTCCCACTACACTCAGCTAATTTTTGTATTTTTCACAGAGACAGGATATCACTATGTTGACCAGGCTGGTCTGGAATTATTGGCTCAAGTAATTTGCCTACCTTAGCCTCCCAAAGTACTGGGATTATAGGCATAAGCCACTGCACCAGGCCTGAATATTTTGAACATTGTATAGTTTAGACTCTTGGTCCTGCTAAAATCCTGTAGAGAATATTGAATTTTTTTTTCTTAGCAGTCAACCTGGTTAGGTTCATACCACAAGTCTGTCTCACCTTTGGTGGTGGTTGTCTCAGTATCCATTAAGTTTTCAAGTCTTTGGATCTATTGTGCACATGCACAGCTTAGGGATGAGATACAATTTTGCAAGTTCATACACAAATTTTTGAAATTTTCATCTTCAGCTCTTTTCCCTCCAGGATTCACTTCATACTCTGTAGCCCACAGGGCCCTCTTTTGTAGTCCTCTGATAGAAGGATGGGATTTTTCTTGGGGGTTTAACTGCCTGCTGCCCCTGCTGCCGCAGCACAGCCCTGTGACTACAGTCCACCTTTAGGCAAAGCTGAAGGAGAAAAAAGGAAGAGCAAAATAGGGATTTTCCCCCATACTCTTTGGACCACAGGGACCTCTTTCCCCAGGTCTATGGCCAGAAAGACAGGTTTCCCCAAGAATTTTTATTTTGTGGTTGCTGCTGGCACATCACTTTCAGAGCCTTCAGGAAGTTGCTTTTGCATTTTGTCTGGACCGTTTAGCTGTAATCAGTAAGAGAGCTGGTCTGTGGCGGGCCACTCTACTATGGCCAGCAATGGAAGTCTCAGGGCCTAAAGAGTTAAATGCTGCCTGCCATTGTGCAGCTTTCCCTGTGTTCTTTAAAAGTGGAGTTCAGAATTTATTCTTTCGTTCCTCTTTATACTTACGTGATTTTTCCAGACGGTCGCAGTTGGTAGCACAACAGTGATTCTAGCTGAGTGTTTAAAATGGCTGACAACTTTCCAGCTGGTTTCCGTCGGCTTGGCCACAGTGGCGATGGATGTGCTGAACACAGGCGATGTTGTCTGACTTCTCAACATTGCTGCTGAGTGGAACCGTTTTGTGAATATCCCAAATGACAGTCTCTCATGAGGGGCTTTGTATTTATCATGGATTCTAGTACTTTTCTGTATGCAAGAGTCTTCTTTCTGGTTTACTAGTCATCCAGTGACTGGCATTTTTGAAGGCTTAAGTCCAAGCGTTTGTCAGTGCGGAGGATGAAGAGATGTAGAATTCATAGGGACCCAGGTACCATGGGAAAGGTAGGGTCATGGTTTCAGTGAAGATTTCTGCTCATTATATGGGAAATAGACATATTAAAACAACAAACAACAAGGTGATTTGCATTGTGCCCAAGTTTTCCCCATGAAAAACCGACTGATTAAATTTGTGTAGTGATTATTCAATCAACATCTTTACCCACATGTGCAGTGGCATTTATGAATTACCAGATATAGCTTTGTAGAAGCTCGGTGGGGGTTGATTATGACCATGTGACTATCATTTCATTTCTTTTTTTCCCCCTCTTCTCTCCCTTTCTTCCTCCCTCCCTCTCTCACTTTTCCTTCCTCTTTTTTCTCTTTCTTTCTCTTTCTGTCTTCTCTCTTTGTCTTTTTCTTTCTCTCTCTTTCTTCTTATTTTCACCTCCCCCTCCCTCCTTCCCTCCTCTTTTTCCTTTTCTTTCTTTCTCTTTCTTTCTTGTTTTGTTCTTTCTCTTCCTTTTTTCTTTTTCTCCCTCTCTTTCTTTCTCTCCATTTCTTTCTCTTTTTCCCTCTCTCTTTCTTTCTTCTTTTCTTTCCTTTCAATGAGGGAATGACTAAATATACTGGAAAAGGGCCAGGAATCACATGCAACAGGAATACAGAAAGAATGCTCCTTACTCAAGAGGGAATTGTTACAGATAAATCCAGAACAAATAGACTGTGTTACTTCCTTTTGTTAAGGCAGCCATCTGAGGTTATAGCTAATGTAAAGGAGGGCATTGTCAGTAACAAGTAAAGTGAGACTGCTATTAAAATGAAACAGGCTGTGCTCTGCTTGGTGGCCTCTCACTTCAGCCAGCTCTTCAGTGATAACCACTGCCCTCCAGGAGAACTGGGCAGGAGAGTTGGAACCCCTCCCAGAGCAGAATATGCCTCACCAGTCTTCCATTTGAAAGCTATTTTAAATCTTTTTGGAATTATCCAAATAGTTATGACAAAGTAAGAAAATAAATACACTTCTAAATAGATAAATAAGTGTAATAAAGACTTTCTACAGAATGAATATGGGGGAGAAAAAAGTGAAGTGGAAATCAGGAATTTAGACTCCATTAATTTGGCATATTTTAAGACACTTTCTGGGTCTCAGTTTTAGCCTTTTGTAAAATGGGGAGGGTGGTATATCTGATGGAATAAACCATGAATGGAAATTGTTAAACAATGATTATTGTCAGGCTTTGCATTATGTGCATTATAAGAACTAGTTCATTTAACCTCACAGCAACCTATAATATATACACTATTAACATTCCTTTTTGTTAGATGGGCAATTCAGGCTTAGGAAAGTTACCGCATTTGCCAATGTCAAATAGGTTTAAAATTAAGGTATTCTGAGTCCAGATTCTGGTAGACTCTTGGAAATTACAACTACTCAGTAATAGAGGTCAGCTGGAGCCCTAATTCTGACTGTTCTGTGGTGGCTTTCTGGAGTGCTGTATTCACAGTCATTTTGAGGCCAAGTACACTAGAGCTGTCCTGGATTGATTGTTCTTTCCTGCTGTGGCACAAGAGGACAGAATGAAGACAAGTGTGCTGATGCTTGCCATCCACCCAGCAACCGAGGGCCCTTCCAACTTTGTAATTAGACACTATTGCTTCAGTTAAAGTAGCTTTTATTACTGTTCACAACCACCTTTATACTCCTGAGATGCCAAGGACTCTGTGAAGCTCTGTGGTTTCTGTAGCAATATGTCCTCTCTCCCTCCCTTCCTCCCTTCCTTTCTCTCTTCCTCCTTCCTTCCCTCCCTCCCTCTTTCCCTCCCTCTCTCATCATTCCTTCCTTCTTTCCTTCCCTCCTTCTTCCTTCCTTCTTTTGTTTTGTTTTTAATTATTTTTTTAACTTCAACTTCCCCGGAAAGAAAAATGTTCAGAATCCAGCATGTAAAAGAGGTGTAGAGATGGGAATAATGATGTTGTAAATAATAATAAGTAAAAACAACAAACACAATAATGTCACTAATACTAGCAAATATAGTAGTTTTTCAGTTTTCATAACTTTATATTAGCTTTAGTGTAATATCACCACAGATGAGATATTAATTTCCCAGCAGAGGGTAAAATATATTTTGAGAGATGGCTGAAATTATCACAGGACTAAAAGGATGATTATACATTAGTAATGGTTCTAATGTTAGAAAAAATTGAGACGTAACTATGTCCATTGAAAAAAACAGCCATGATATGACCTCAAATCAAAATTATTAGTGATTTTTTTAGATGGATATTTGTGTACTGAAGAATAGTGATATTTTAAATAGTTATGCAGACATATAGATATACAAACATATGCACACACAAACTCTCTGTGACAAGTCTGGAAAATTTGGACATTGTGTTGTGCTCTTGGAGGTTCAGATCATAATCATTAGATAAAGAAATCTGTTAAATTGTATATTGTATTTCTCAATTACTTTGACCATGAAACCATTGTATTTGTTAGTAATTAAAACCCTAAGGAGTTATTGTCACACTTTGGAAAATGCCAGCCCAAGACTCAGGTATAAAATGGAGTAGGAATATTTTTCAGGGTAATTCACTGCTCTTCCTCAGCCTGGACCTAAAATTGTAATGCTGAGAACTAAGCAACCCTGCTCACAGTTTGAAATGAAGACATGAGGAAGAATTCCAGGTTCTAGCCCTGCAGTACTCCCTGGGTGAACTTCTGTGTCAATTGTAAATCCAGTTTTAATTTAAAGTTGCTAAAATACATCATGATAAAAAAAAATGGTGGCTCTACCTGAGACTTCAATCTAATGGTAAATCATCATAAAATAGTGATGATTAAGGGGGAAAATGAGTTCTGTGGCTTATCTAAAATAGAGAGGAAATAAAAATGAATGAACATATTCTGTAATTTGTGGAGAAAATCTAAACACTTATTTCAACAGCTAACCACAAGTGAGAAAGAGAAGTTTTGCTATACTCATTCAATGTTCATTTAAAATTAGAATGGGTTCCACAGTGTAAGCCAATGCATCTTAAAGTTTAATGTGCATCTGAGTGACATATAGGCTTATTAAAAATGCAGAGCCCCCAAAATGCACTGAGATTTTGATTAACAGATGTGGGTTGAGGCTCAGGAATCCATACTTCTACAACACTTTGAGAAACACTGATGTAAACCATGTGATAACACTGGAAGTGATAAAGTGTTGTGGGAACTCTCAGAATCCTCAACATAAATAATCATTCCACCCAGGCTGACTTTGGACAAAGTGTCAAAAAATGCTTTGTCCTGTATATGAGTTGGAGTCAACTAACTGCTTTCACACATAGACCCAAAAATGTATAAATGCTAAAACATACAGGAGTTTGTTTCCTACTCATGTGGGAGTTTATTTTTGCTCACATAAACAGTCCAAGGAAGGTCCAGGTTAACAGGAGTTTCTGTTCCGACATGGGTGTTATGGGGGCCTGGATGATGGAGGTTGGCCATCTTCAACTCACGGCTTCCAGTTCCACTTGTGCGTTGACATCCAGATGGTAGAAGTGGAGAGAGCCTGGAGAATCATGAATAGTATTAGAGGCAAAATTTTGGCCACTCCCTTAATTCTATGTTGTAGGTCTAACTCCTGGTCTCTCAGACTATGATTGTGTTTGGAGGTTAAGTCTTTAAAGAGACAATAAAGTTAAAATTAGCTTGTTCAGGAGGGCCCTAATCCAATATGACTGACATCCTTAGAAGAGGAAGAAAATGGGACATGCATAGAAGTAGCAGGGTTATATGTGCATAGAGAAAAGACCATGTGAGGACACAGCAAGAAGGTGACCATCTGCAAGCCAAAGGAGAGGGGACTCAGGAGAAACCGAATCTGCCGACACCTTGATCTTGGACATCTAGCCTCCAGACTGTGAAGAAATAAGTTTCTGCTGTTCAAGTCCCCTAGTCTGTGGTATCTTGTTAGGCAGCCCAAGTAAACTAATACAATGGGAATTTGAGGGCTGTACTGGAAGTGGGGCACATCATTTTCACTCATTCTTCATTAAACAGAAGTCAGTCATATGGCCCCCTATGTGCGATGGGATCTGGAAAATGAAACCTTAGCTAAGCACCAGGAAGAAGAAAAAATGAGTTTACTAAGTAGTATGGTATAGTATCTGCCATACCCTGTGTCCCCTCTTTTGCATTTGGGCTACTCATCTATGGGTTTAGAGAAAGCTCCTCAATTCCAGTAGACCAGATCATTGACTTCCTCCTCCCTCCCTCTCAAAGCCCATGTCTAAACCAATCATTTGTTGTGGGGGTGAGGAGGAGGAGGAGGGGCATGTACTATGAATGACTCAGGCTGGGTAAAATGCCCACCCTGAGACAGGGAGGAGGGGGCCCCATGCCTAAGATGTTTACCAGGAGGACAGCAGAGCATAGTAGGAAGGCCATTTGTCAAAGTATGAAGTGTACTGGGCTAACAAAGACAAGAGGTGTCCACTACGAAGGCAGAAAATGTGCTCCCTCTGGGAGGATATTGGGATTTTCAAAGAACATTGCCTGTGGTCCAGCTTGAATGATGGCAATTTAAAGCCTTGGAGCAAGTGAACTCTCTGAGGTCCCTTCAAATCACTCAGATGGGTGACTGCCCATGGCCAGCTTTCTTGTGAGGCCAGCTCTCATGAAGCCAGCTCAATTACAATGGACATAAAATGTAATTGAGTGGACCCAGTTTTGCTCTACTAACTCAGCACAAAGAGGCCAAATGACTCCTTCATGTCTTTTAAAATAGAAACGAAAGGCACTGCACAATTCCTGACCTCATTAGTTTAGCCAAGATGATACTGGCAAAGCCATATGTGATTGGCGCATGAAGGAAAGGAAGAAGGGGTTTGCCGTGACAATTCTAGGCAGCATGATGGCTATTAAAAATTCTTGTAAGTCAGTACAGTCCAGCTGGTGATAAGAACCGTGATGAGGATAAAAAAACAATTAAGCATGCTCACTGAGTGGGGCACTGGGTCCCTACTTTCATTGCCATACATAGTAAAACAAGATAATTTAATTAAGGGGTGTAGCAGGTCTTAGCCCTGAAGGACTAACTTTAAGATTATATTGTAGCAACATAAATTTCAGAAACAGGCCTAACATGTTAGTTAATTTTAAATCTTTTTAGAATAAGTGAGGATCTGAAAAGGAAATATTTTGGATGACTATCACCATGCCAAAGTCAAAACATCTTTGATGACTAACACTATGCCAAGTTCACAGTCTCTTGGACAACTGCACCATATCAATTTCAAATCTCAGAACATTTAAAAATGTACACTTGCAAGACTTTAGTAAGCCAATAGAATGAATGCCCAGCTACTTAATGAAACCAGTAAAGCGAAGGAGACTTTTACAGTGACAATATCCTTTACACCCTCTCAGCAAAAGAAAAAAAAATATTAAAGTTTTAAATGAAGTTTTAGGAAACATCAAAGGAAAGATCATTTTTTTTTAACCAACTCCATGTGCATGCTGGGAGCATAGCATGAACACATCTGAGTGTATACATTTTCTCTCTGTCCTGACACCTGCCAGCTGTGTGACCTTAGGCAAGGTATAGGACTTCTCTAAGCCCCAGCCCGTGATAATGTACTGATTATTGAGAGATACTCTCCATCATCACATAGTCTCCATAAAGGGCTTTGCACAGTGTGGTACACACAGAAGCTCTCAATATGTATGTATTAGGTGTTATTAGGTTGACGGAGTCATAGCTGTTCATAAGTTCATCATGAGGACTGAATGATGGTCCCTGTGAGACATTTGCATGCATGCTACATCAGCTCTCATTAGAATGACCATCAGCTTTGTCAGAAAACAATAGTTAGGTTTCTTTTGGTCCTGCGCACTCTCAAGTTTTGCACATCCTTTAGGGTGCATCACTGTGAATCTTCTGTTTCAGTCTCAACAGAGGTTAATATGTAGTGATGCTGCTAAAGAGTGCTTCAATAAAAGTGACAAAATACAGGTGGTTGGTCAGTAAGGGAATGGGCCAGTGGAATTTGTGTTAGCAGCACTCAGCCCCTTCACATCTAGCGATTCTCATCAAGCTCATTTCCATGTGTTGGATGGGTTTCCTAGAACTCAAGCGCTCAGAATTAGCCCCTCTACAGAGCACAGTGGCCAACAAGCCAGAGATGGGGTCATTTTGGTTTTCAGATTTTAACATGGGGAATAACTTTTGGCAGTCCTGTTGCACACCTATTCTTGTTAAAGCAAGCAGACAATCATCTGGAGGTACAGTAGGGTTTCTCCTCCACATTCCTCAGTCTAATCTCACTGTTCAGTTGATGCGATTTCTCCTCTCCCCCTCATAAAAGGATTCATTTTCAGAAGAAAAACTCATTTTGAAGGATTCCTTTTTTACCTCTTCTTCACACTCTCTAGCACCCTTCATACCTCTCTCTTTTCCTCATTCTATTTCCTTCCTTCTTCTCTTACTGTCTCCCATTTTTCTTCCCAACACTGAACAAGCAGCCAAGGAAACCTTCAAGTTATAAAAGCATTCACCTGACATTGGTGACATTACTCAATGTCCTCAGGCCAAAATATTTACTCCCTTATGCCTCAGAGAGTCTGCCTATGGTCCTTGTTTCTCAGTGCTGTTTTGTGGCTCCACTCTCCTTTATGGATGTGAAGAAGCAGAAGGAACTCCTAACCAATAAGGCTGTCTCCCTCTCCCTTACACTTATGCCAGCGGAGTGACTGGGCCCAGGGCTCACTAAATGTTCCTTGAGTGATTAGATGATTGAACAAATGAATTAAGCAATGCATGATCTTGTATAGATGTATCCTGCAGAGCAAGCCTCAACTCCCTGATTCCATCTTCTTGTTTGAACGTTTTGTCAACCGGAACAGTAACCTATCTGGTGCCCTTGAGCCAGCCTGCCTGGCTTGGAGATCTGGCTCTACTACTTACTAGCTGTGTAACCTTGGGTGTGCTACTGAATCTCCCTGTGCCTCAATTTATCTTCTTTAAAATGGGTAGAGCAAGTCTTTAAAGCAGTCTGTTAAGAGCATTGATTGAATACACACACACTTTTAGAATAATGTCAGATACCATAACTCCTCAGTAAGTGTTGTTATTAAAATTTTGAATATTATAACTAAGTAGATGAGCTCACGTGAGATGATTCCTGTGACAGCACTTTAAGTGTAAGACTTATTGCAAAGTTAATAATAATTTCTTTTCACTGAGTTGCTTTGCTATTTTGTTCTACAAAATGTTAATTCTGTAGTTCTGGTCCACTCTCCATTCTGAGCTAGTTTTTCTTGTATTACTCAATGTCATCAGGCCAAAATATTTACTCCCTATGCCTCAGAGAGTCTGCCTATGGTCCTTGTTTCTCAATGCTGTTTTGTGGCTCCACTCTCTTTTTATGGATGTGAAGAACCGGAAGGAACTCCTAACCCCACCCTCCAGGTGGGGCTCCACTTCTAGACCCCACATGCATACCTGACACTTACTCCTGAATGCTTAGCATCCCATTTCATGGAGCTTATTCTCCAGACAACAGTCTGCAATGGGCATTCTGCTAGACCCCTTTAGGAACCACTTCATGGGCACAATTATCCACTTGCCCCCTCAAAGTGAGGTGAAATTGCTAATTGCACCTGCAAGAGGCTGATTGGGAAGTGCCCTCCATTGCATGCAGCCAAAATGCACCTGCAAATAATTAACTTCAGATGCCCAAATTGTACCCACAAGAAAGGAGAGGAAGCCCAGGCTGAGACCCCAGCCTCTCTGAAAAGGTTCATATTTCCCAGGTTTGAGTTGGACCCTTTGAACATCAAACAGGGCAGAGAAGGCTTCTGTGCATGGCTGTGGAGTCTGGTGCAGCATTCCAAAGTGGCACGTGTCTCTGCTGTCCTAATACCATCATTATCCAATAGATGCCATCCCACGAGTGGAAAAACAAAAATGGGCTCCAGAGCCTTTCCTTTCTCTTCTCTCCGTGTGTGGTAGAGAATTTCCACTCACCACATGTCCCTCTATTATATCTTTATGGAATCTGCCAAAGTAAATAGTGTAGTTCCTTTATTTTTAGTTGGTATTGCACAGGTTCTTCTCAGATTAAGCAGTCAAAGGTCAGGAAAGTTGAGATGAACCATAGTTTTAAAACCATTGTACTGCATAGAGTTATTTATATAGGAGTTTTCATGTATAGACTTGATTAAAAGCTGAGGATATTTGCTCAACAGAAAGGAGAAAAACCATCATTATCTGATTTTACATGGAATTCAGTGGCTGCTAATCAAACCCGGGCCTGCATCTGGTTAAGACGTACTTGGCACTGACTTGTCACAAGTCAAGGTTTTGCCATGTCAAGGGATCTTTCACTCAAAGCGGCGACCCATATTGGACTGAACAAACACATGAGTTTTTAATTGAGAACAATAGTTTAACAAACCACTTCCCAGGACCATTGAAAGAAAAGTATGTGCCCATGGCATTTCTGGCACCAAAAGATGTTTATTTGAATGCATTTTCTTTAAACCATAGCCCAAAATGCCCAGCAGAGAAGGACCATTAAGAGTCAGTGCAGAAAAATGAATGTCTATGGGGTGACCCACACTAGTTGGCACCAGTGCCAGTCAATCTTGCAAGGTACTCTGGTATCTATAAAAGCTTGTTCCTTCCCATGTGCCCAAGTAGACATAGAGACACTTGTGGACTTGGGGAAACAAGTTATATACATCAACTCTGAAATGATTTCCATTAGAAAAATTAAACCTATCCCTTCTCTGAATCCATTAGAGGCTTCTTTGCTGAATTGTTGCCAGTGAATCTGTGTAGTGAGTTTGGAGGCACTCTAAAAATAAGAAGCATTTCTAACAATTGGTGAATGCTAGGCATTGTGCTAAGTGCTTCAGCTGCCTTGTCACATTGCACACACGTAGCAGCCGTCTGTGGTTGCTGGTCTCGATGCCTCCATCTTGCAGAAGTAGAGAGCAAAGTCAAGATAGTTAGGTCACTTGCTAAGTATCCCAGCTTGCAAGTAGCCAGTGAGAGTTCACAGCTAGATTCATCTGAACAGAGGGTCGGCTTCTGTGTTTCTGTTTTTCTTTTGAAAGAAGAAACGTTCTTGTACTGTTGTACTGTGTGTTTCATAGAAATCTTATCAGTGTAATAGCACTTGATAATTGCTGAATATTTGATCTGGAGTGAGATATACGTTGATATCATTCATCGAGGTATAAAAGTTAGTAGTACTGTATTGTTTTTTAATTCAGACTTTTAGGATTTATTGACTCTTTCAGACTCCTGCTCTATTCTGACGAAATGAAAGGCACTTTACTATGCTTTTCCCCAGGGCAGGGATCAGGCTGATTTGGCTGTGAGGCCCCAGTTCTGAGTGTGGAGCTTGGCACACAGAATCCGTGTTGCATAAATGTCACTGTAATGGATTGAAACATTCAGGGCGTGGTCTCCTTCTGCAGCTCTGGAAGGTCTTGGCAGTTTTGCCAAAAGAAAGGAGGAATTTCACTTGACAGTCCCATCGTTCAGACCTTAAATCTTACTTACAATCTCCCAGAAGTGTAGTGCCCCATGAAAGAGGCGGTGACAAGCAGTCAAATGGCTGGCTCGAAAGGTCAATAAGGAGAGGCCAAGTTTGAGACTTCATCCAGTCAGAGAACTGGAAGGCGGTTCCTTTGACTTACCTGGAGCTGCTATGTCCTCATCAGCTGGAGGTTTGTCACTACAGAAAATAATAAGATGATAATGGTGATAATGAGACTAACATTTACTGAAGGCTGTTTATGTTCCAGGTGTTGTTCAGAGCTCTTTACATGCATTATTTCTTTTGATCCTCACCATGAACAGATACTATAAAATGGTCTACTTGGCAGATGAAGAAACTGAGACTCAGATAACTTAACTGCTTTGCCTTGCAAGTGACTTGTGAACAAAGCAGGTGAATTCAGAAGTTCTTTTGGCCCCTGAGCCCAAGGAGATAACCCCTACACATTAGTGCCTTAACCGAGGTTTGGGAGTAGTTGACTTTTTAATAAATATATGAGAGTCAATTCAGGGTTATTCTTATAACAATGTAAGTATCGCTTATTTGCAACCTGAAATGCTTTCTAGAATGAAAGAGGAGAGGTTAGACATGATGAGCTGAAGACCGTGCATCCCTTCGGTGAACTTTCAGGAGTGCCCAGTTGGGGATGCTGTGGCACAAGTCAAGGCTGAGAGGCAGCAGAGGGCTGCCCACCTCACTGCTGGAATGGCTCAGCCATTTGTTCCCTGAACCTGTGCACGCTGGATGTGAAACACTAAAAGCTTGGAAATGATCGCAACAGGGACCAGAGTAGCAGGTCAGAGCTGGGTTCAGATCTTAGTTGTTTTTGACCTTGGGAAAGTGACCTGACCAAGATCCTCACTCAGGAGTGAAATGGGGATAAGAATAATAGCAGAAGGTGGTTGTGAGTAATTGCATGAATGATGCTTAAACCAGGGTCTAGAAAGTAGTGAATAACCCACATTATTGGAGATGGGTAGAAAGCCCTCCTGTCCTATGGGCCTTACCTTTGAAAGTGGTTATTTGAAGCATTGTGTGTTCAGTGGAGCCTGAGACTAGCCTCTGATATGAATATTCTGAGGAATCTTGACACATTTGAGAGTTGGGTAGCTCACTCGTGACTTTCTCTGCACTGCTGCACATGCCAGACGCAGAAAATCTTTTCAAGTCTCTTTCAGGATTTATGTAAGGAATTTCTACCTGGCCAGGTCTGCTCGTCCATAGCAACCTACTGGAGTCTCCTTTAGGCCTACTTTGCCTGCTTGGGGTGTTTTTTTTTTTTCAGATAAAATGGTTCTGTAGAATAACCCAATTTATCCCTGCTGTAAAAAACTCCTTGTTTTGCAATCACAGCCTTTCCTCTGAGGAAAGATGGGATTTGAATTGTCTTAAAGCAATGGGAATTATGTGGGGACATGAGATTGCATCTGGCATAAGTGCAGTTATGCTTGTGCAAAGATATGAGTTCCTCCGTGGAGTCTCCTACATCCTCGGAATGTCCCCAAGCATCAGGTTTTGCTCTTGTTCTTTGGATTTATTACCATCATTACCAGTAAATGGGAATAATGCTGTGTATCTAAGTGGCTTTCATTTGAGATGCTCAAAGTGGTTAAAGATGTGCACATTGGTATGGAGACGGGCCACGTGGGTCACAGTTTTGTTAAGGCTCACACTTGTATTCACTAAATAATGTCACTGGTAAATGCTAACTTTCAGCAGTTTTCAGGGGAGACAAGCCTTGCCAGCAGATGCAGCAGCAAGTAGGGATGGAGACTTGCGAGCAGGGAGATGTAGTAGGGAGACTAGGAAAGCCTCTCCCATCTGATGCATGCTTAAAATTCCCCCATTTGGGATTCACTGTTGAGAAGGTTAACCATTGCACATTTTCTCTAAGTCATCTTAATACTTTCTGAGGAGTTATGTTATCAGATTGCTTTCCTTTCCTAGAGGAGAGGCTGCAAGAGAGAAGGAAATACAGAAAGGCTAGAGTGCTGCAGAGTTAAAGTCCCTGGGAGCAGTCCTCCACCAATGCCAGGAGAGAACTGGTAGAGCAGAGTCCCAGCTGCCTACCCTCTAAGAAGATAACTGAGGCAGTGTGGTAGGTTTTCCAGAGGCTCCCAGTGGGACTGAGCTCCATTTCCTAGAGTGGTAACCTGCTCATCATGAATGCATTTTGTATTGGCTTCCTTTCCTTTCCTGGCTCACTTCTTTACCCTCTTACCAGTTTTGACAAGGCAGTCAACTTTCCAATTGAAGCCTTTCAGTCAAATGCTGTGTTAGAGCCTGCTACATCTGGGGAATCCCCCGCACTGGTTTTCTATTGTCACCATAACAAATTACACAGGTGACAGCTTAAAATATCACGTTTGTTATCTCAGATTCTGTAGGTTAGAATTCTAGCTAGATTCTCTACTCAGGGTCTCACAAGTTAATATTTGGTTAGCAGCTGAGGCTGCAGTCCTTATCCAGGGCTCAGGCTCCCCTTCCAAACTCCTGGTTATTGGCAGAATTTATTGCCTTCTTGTGTTTTTCACGTGGCCCCTCCATTTGCAACTCAGCAGTGGCAGACTGCATTCTTATGCTTCACATCGCTGTCACTTCCTTTTCTGCTTTTAAGAGCTCAGATGATTATGTTAGGCCCACCAGAATAATCCAGGATAATTTGCCTGTTTTAAAGGCAAAGCTCATCTGTGACCTTAATTATGTTTGCAAAGTCCCTTTTGCCAGGTAATGTAATATATTCGTGGGTATAACACTAGGGAATAAAATGACAGGGGCCAAGATTCTGCCTATGACACCCCACTAAGAGTAGATGTTGTCTCAGCACATTTCTAAATGGGCATCTTTGGCATATTTGAACCCTAATCGAAGGTATTGAAATAATTGTTCAATAAACATTATTGGTGGCTGCTCTATGTTAGGCCCCATTCCAGTATTTAAAGAGTGCCTTTTGGAGCTGAGTCTGTTGGTGGAGACAGACTAAACAGGGGATTACAACAAGTGGACTGCCCCAGTAAGATGGGATGGGCAGCTGCTACAATAGGGGTCAGAGTGCTAAGGAATCAAGGGAGGATTCTGGATGACGTATCTTGTCCAGACCACAGACTTAAAGGATGAGAAAGATTTAACCAGACAGAGGGGTGAAGAGCAGACTTCTTGCCAAACACCGTGCCTGTTTTAGATGACTTTGTCATTGCATGGGATCCATTGAGTTCCAGCATGTACCACACGATCGTGAGTTTGACAAGAAGGAAAGGGTCAGGAAAAGTGCTTTCATGTGGAACACGGAGAAGAGTGACTAGAGCCGTATATTCATCCAGCTTTCATGCAGGCTTGTAAATAAATAGCCCACATTTACCACCCCACATATATCTTATAACTTGTCATCTATCGTGTAACTACGTCTATAGAAAGATTGACCACCTCAGCCAACATTTCTATTTTCCTAGTTATTTCATGCCCGAGCTATGGTTTTCAAAGGGTTTTTTTTTTTTTTTTTTTTTTTTTACATAAGCCCTATTTGAACAGAAAGGGAAGAGTAGAGAATATGATTCGTGCTTCAAAATGTAAAAAGAAAGTTAAAATTCAGCACAGTAGAGCAAAAACTCTTCAGAGTTGGCAGCAGGAAATCTTGGTTTGATCCTATATCATATGTAGATTCTCCAGCAATTTATAAACTTGACTCATCTTGGTTTTCTTACCTGTGAAGTGAGCATACTACTACTAGCTTTGTGTATCATATAGGATTGTCATGAAAATCAAAAGGAGAAAATGTACATGAAATAATCCTGAAGGTTGGATTGTGCATGTCAAGCAACCAAAATCTAATTTAAATCTTCCTGAATTTTAGAACCTTTGAATAATCAGGTTCCGGGAAAGAGTTTTTGATTGGAATGCCAGAGATACACTTTGATTTTTGTTTTTCATTCTGTTTCATCTTCAATTTGCTGGTACTAATACATTTGCAAAAATGTTTATAAATGCTTTCATCTTCCTCTCCAAGCTTCGTATCTTACCCCATCCCTGGAATCTTTTCTTTTTGGCCATGTAGATCCTGTTCCCGCCTTTCACATGCTTTGAAGTGGGTTTTGTAGCATTCGCAGTAGCCAAAAGGGTTACATGAGAAGAAGTGGAAAAGTGTGTGCTGCCCAAGGCTAGAAGAGTGGTTGACTAAATGAGCCAATGTGGCTTTAATGGAGGGACTTGCATTTAATAGGAGAAATAATTTTGAAGGAATGATAAAAATTTGGCATTTATATTAAGGCTGGCTCTTTGAAGGTGTTGTGGCAAGCCTTTTTCTTTTCTCTTGTGTAACTATTTACACATGCTGAACATTTTTATGTTACATAATTTTTGTTTCTTCATTTGTTAGGAAAAAAATAGCCAGTACTGAGAAGAAGGCTAGCATAGAAAGCTGGCTACCTGCTCAGACTCGGTCACCTTGTACCTTTCCAGATCAATGCAGGGCAGATTTTCAAAGGACCTTCCTGAGCAGAGATTCTGTAAGCACTGTCAACATCACTGAGAAGCAGTGTGGAGTAGGGGAAAGAGCACAGAACCAGGAAACGAGCTGGCCTGAGCTGTGTTCTTGATTCTGCAATCATCTAGGCCAGGGCTGTCCCGTAGAACTGTCTGTGGTGATGAGTTCTCCATCTACAATTTCCAGGAGGATAACCACTTGCTCCATGTGGCCACTGAGTGCTTGGATTGTGGCTGGTGAAACTGAATTTTAAACTTTTTCCATTTTAATTAATTCAAATTTAAATAGCCCAGTGTGGCTAGGAGGAACCTAGCTATACTGTATTGGATGCTTAGGTAACTGAACAAGTATAGCCTGAGAAGGTTTGTATCGTAGTGGTTTAGAAGACTGTGGCTCTGGAGTCAAGCCGCCTTGGTACAACTCCTAACATTTGCTTTCCATAGGATATTAGCAAGGTACTTGGTTTTTCTGAGCTTGTTTCTTAATAGGCAAAATAGGGATAATGACGGTACTTCCTCATTGGACTTTTATGAGAATTGAAATAAGAAAGTGTACAGTGCTTAACACAGTGCCTGGCACTCATTCATCTTTCAAATGGACCTTAGTTTATGGAGTTAATTTAACCATGATACTTGATTCATGCCATACTGTCATCATTGGTCCATGCAGCATGCAGGACACATGCACATGCACACACATGCATGTACACACGTACACACAAACACAAACTGACCATCACACCAAGAATCAGCAGATTAATTATAACATTATGTCCGTGTGGGGTTTCCCCCTCTCCTATCCTGTGCCTTGCCCTGAGATACACCCATGACCCTGGGTTTTGTGTTTATTATTACCATGCTTTTAATAAAATAGTCAAACTCCCTGTGCTTGGAATGCTCCCTTTCCCCACTTTTAAGTAGATCCTCCCTCCTGTTCTCTTTGATTGCCCTCTCAACCTCATTCATCATACCTCCTCCCACTTGTAGTTGTGTGCCCTGTGGATTGCCTGTTTCATCAGATTATAGCAGTGATTGTGACTCTTTTATTCTCTGTTGTATCTTTGGAATCTGGAATCCAATGTCTGGAACATCATGGATACACAACAAGTATTTGCTTGATGGATTAGTTTACATTTATAATTGATTATGTAGTCTTTTGAGTATCACATTAATGGGTTATTTGAAGTTATTTTTCCAACCTCAGAATACTTGCTCTTTGCTAATAAACACGCTGTGGGGATCCCTTCTTCTATTATACTTTTATTTACTGCTTCAGCAGGCATTTGTCGAGGTCCACTACATGGGAGAAGGTACCTTGCTAGCTGCTGAGGGTCTTGAAGTAAACAAGAATGGCATGGCCCCTGCCTTAGCACAGCTTCCGATTTCAGAAAAAGAAATAGGCAACTATTATCCTCAGCAAAGTAACTCGGAAACAGAAAACCAAACACCACATGTTCTCACTTATAAGTGGGTGCTGAACAATGAGAACAGGGAAGGGAACGACATACACTGGGGCCTGTGAGGTGGGTAGGGGAGGGAGAGCATCAGGATGAGCAGCTAATGCGTGTGGAGCTGACTACCTAGGTAAAGGGCAGATAAGTGCAGCAAACCACCATGGCCTATGTAACGTTTACCTATGTAACAAAGCTTCGCATCCTGTGCATGTATCCTGGAACTTAAAATGAAACAAAATTAAATTAAAAAAAGAGAAATAGGCAATTGTGAGGAAGGAAGAAATGTATTACGCTATAGGATTTTGAGAATGGGATACGTAACACAGGCCGTGGGGATGCAGTCAGGGAAAGGTTGCTGGAAGAAGCAAGGTGATATCTAAGCTGATTTCTGGAAGATAAAGAGCAGGTAGGTAGGCAAAGGAGTAGGAACTGGACCAGTATCCCTGGCAAGTGGGAACCACGTAGGTAAAGGCTGGGTGGCAAGAAATTGAACTCAGTTTTGGCAGAACTCCATTTATGTAAGGCTCAGGTAATGTAGACTAATTTTATAAGCAAAGAACATTAGACAAAGAGCTGAAAACATGAACTGTGTGCCATTTGCCTCTTTTAACTTACTCTAAATTACTTCGCCTCTGTGATCTCCAGTTTTCATCATGTATGAAATGGAAAAAAATAATTCCTGCCCTTGTTTTCTCAGAAGATACTGTGAAGACCTCTTGAGAGAGAGTACCTAAAAGCCCTTTGATAGGAAAGATGATGTTCTTTAATGTCAAGGTTGCGTATGGGATTAATTAAGAAAAGACATGCTTGATATGGCACATTTACTCTTAAAAGTTCAAGTAATACTGACTTGATCTAGAATCTGTGATGTTAATACAGTAGCCCCTAGCCATGTGTTGCTATTTAAATTAAAATTGAAGCAAATGAAAAATTAATCCTAATGGCATTTTAAATGCATATTAGCCACATGTGGATAGTGGCTCCTGTATCAGATAGTGCAGATATAGAACCTTTCCATATCCTCAAGTTCTTTCTGACAGCTCTGAACAGCACTCATCCTAACATGGGAATTGTAGGCTTCTGAAGCATTAAAATATTTATATTCTTTGGTGTGACTATTCTTTTATAAATGTAGCCTGTGGAAACTACTAGACAGATACATAAAGATCTAGGTACATGGATATTCACATCTATTAAAGAATCATTTATGACAGTAGAGGGAAGGAGAGACATCTCTTATTTGTTCAACAGCAATATACCCATTAAGGTATCATGTAGATATGCATTTATTTTCATTAAGAGATATTCTAGGCCAGGCATGGTGGCTCATGCCTATAATCATACCACTTTGAGAGGCCAAGGCAGGTGGATCACCTGATGTCAGGAGTTTGAGACCAGCCTGGCCAACATGGGGAAACCCTGTCTCTACTAAAAGTTCAAAACTGGCCGGGTGTGGTGGAACATGCCTGTGATCCTAACTACTTGGGAGGCTGAGGCAGAAAAATCACTTGAACCTGGAAGGCGGAGGTTGCAGTGAGCTGAGATCATGCCATTGCAGTTTGGCTGGGCAACAAGACCAGAACTCTGTCTCAAAAAAAAAAAAAGAGAGACAGAGAGGTTGTACATATATCGCTGAGTGAAAAAACTCAGATTACTATCTAGATGTGCATTCATTTTAGGATGTGTACGTCTGTGTGTTATGTACTTGGAGGGGAGAGGAGAGAACAAGACATGAGAGAAAAAGAAAGAAATATTTGGAGGGATACTTATCAGTATCTGAATATTTTTTATTTTGGGTTGATGAGATTATAGTTTGTTGTTTTTATTTTTCCTTATCTTTATCTTCTGGATTTTCTTCTATGATATGAATTCTGCGTGTAACCAAAAAAGAACAAAAAGAAGCAGAGATATTTGCTCATGTCAGAATATGAAAATGTTTGCATGAACAGAGGACTAAGATGGATTTTTAAAATGTACAGTAGTTGCCTGATGATTTGTAGACTTGCCAGTGAGTTACACATATTTTGTGAAGAAAAAGATTTATCTCCTTAAACTCTTGTCGTCGTTGGTTATTTAATGTGAAGTACATCTTTGCTCTTCATGTGTCAGCCTTCCGGGCCCCTTTGACAGTAGACTCAAGAACTAGCAAAACTGTTTTCCTCTACCTGAGATGCTCTTTATTGTAACATATTTGGTGTATCTGAAAATGTGTTGAAAACACTTGATACATGCATTTTCCCTGCAGTTTGGGGGATCAAAATGTGGCCAGCAGTTGTTCCAGCTAATTTCTTACCACAAAGTCTCTGTGATTTGAGGCACGGATGCCAACCAGCTTGTAGGGAAGCCCAGTGGGGACTTTGATACTTTGGTTGTGTTGATAGACAAATGGCCCTGGTGTGATTTCCCAGAGATTGGATTGCGATCCCGGAACTTCCCAGCCAACCTGATCTTTCTGAATACCAGGCTGGAGAATTTATACATATTTTCACTATTTAGGTACTGTAAAATATATGGCTTAGGTGGAAATCAACAGTATAGTACCATGTACTGAACATTTTGTTGTCCCAGCTTTGGCTTTTCAAAGAAGTCATGGCCTATTGAGATTGGAGGCCAAGTCTTTCTGACTTTGTGAGTGTCTGTGCCTCTCTAAGTAAGGCAGGGAGGAACTGTTCCTAGACTTACAATGGGGTGATTAGTGGCAGCCTGGTGCAGGGGCCCTGCCGTGCAGACCTGTGTTGGAATCTTTTATCTTTTGCTACCCTTAGGGTGTGTGCCACAGGACTCTTTGGAAACCAGGTGAGAACCTATTCAAAGGTGCAGGGGAATATCCTTTTATGTTCTTTGTCCATTTTTTAATGGGATTATTATTTTATTTTATTTCTTATATTTTTACAGAGGTAATCAAGTTAAAATTTTTTGGCTGTTGAGTTGTTTGAGTTCCCTATATGTTCTGGCTATCAGTCCCTTGTCAGATGAGTAGTTTGCAAATACTTTATCTCATTCAACAGGCTGTCTCTTCACTCTGTTGATTGTTTCCTTTGCTGTGCATAAGCTTTTTAGGTTAATGTAGTCCCATTTGTCTGCTTTTGTTTTTGTTGCCTGTGTTTTTCAGATACTAGCCATATAATCCTTGCCTAGACCGACATCTTCAAATGATAAATTCCCAGGTGATAAATACCATAAATACTGTGACTGGATCATTACACATTCTATGCATGCCACGAAACACCACATGTATTCCAAAACAGTGTGCGTATGTTATATATCAATTTTCAAAGATACAGGGAGATTCAAAACAGAAAAGTGAATTTTGTTTATGATGCATCCTTACATCTGACTCTAAATGTAACTAGTACTTACCTTCTTTTCCATCTTATTTCTGAAAGCCATAGAATTCTGTAGGATATTTTAAAAAGACTGTACTGGGGGACACAGCTGCGATTTGACCAGACTAAGTATAAATATGTTATTTGTTCATACCATTTTTCTTAGTAGACAACTAATTGAGGTTAATAAATAAATCAATATTCTGCAGGTTTTATTAATTCTGAGTTTTATAAGAGTTTGTGATTTGGTCATAAAAATTGATTAAAAAGTTGAGGTCCACATTTACCTCTGGATCTTTTCAATATAGAAAACAAAAGGGGAAAAGGACCAATAGAGTCATATTCTCTCATAATTTTATATATATATATGTTTAGTTATATATTATATATGTAATTATGGTATAATAATATATTATTTTAGTTTTTGACCTTGAAAATTTACCTTCTCTGAGTCAAAATTTTTTCATCTGTGAAATGGTAGAAACAAACTAAACTAGATACTTTTTAAGTTCCCTCTAATGGAAACATCTTGGCACTGCCATCCCTCCCTCCTCTCCCAGTGCCTCTGACTGGTTTAGCTCTCTTTTGTCATGGTCTAGAGATTATTTAGAATTGGCAATGATGACTTTCTGTTGAAGGTGGGGTTGCCTAAAATAGTTATAGATGTAAATGGATTGTGACTGTAAAAAGAATTGTGATCATTTTGTTTCAAAATCTTTTGGAAAAAGATCTGCCTGGGATACTTTTACATTCCTACTTTCCCAACAAAAACAGCTATAAGAAAACCAGAAATAATTAACACCATCATTGAGTCTGGTCCAGAGGCCCACAAGAAATTCTACTTTCATCTTATTTTAGGTTACCGAGGCCCCACTGAGCCAGCATGGCCTACTGGCAAGCACCCAGAGTTTGTCTGCTGTTTCACCTCATTTGATGCACTCACCATCCATTTACTTAGAGGGGAGTTTCCAGGAGGACACCAATAGGTGTCAGGAAGCCAGACTTAGGCAATTTGTTAGGTTTTCTATAAACCTTGACTTTTGAAATGATGGTGATGTCTCCAATTTGCTTCCCTTAGCTGGATGGGGTGTGAGTGCTGAGAATTTAACCCTCAACCCTTGATGCTAAAGCATGAGCTCCCTCCAGCCTGAAGGCAGCCTTACTTCCAAAAGCCTCATGCTCAGAGGTCATTTTAGCAGAAGACTATATTATATGTACATAATTATTGAGATTTGAGGACAGTCTAAATAAGCCCAAAGAAGGCTGAAAAGCCCATGTGTTAGTTACGGTAAGGCTACGTTATAAGCCTTAAAGTATATATTTACTTCTTTCTCTCCTGACAATTCCAAAGGAAGGAGTGTAGGTTGATAGGGAAGTTCTAGACCATGTCATCTGTCATAAATCCAGGTTCCTTCCATCTTATTGCTCCTCCATCTCTAGCAGAGGGATTAGAAAACTATGGCTGGCCAAATCCAGTCCTCTACCTTTTTTTTTTTTAATATAAATAAAGTTTTATTGGAACTCAGCCATGCACACTTGTGTATTGTAGATACTTTTGTGCTACAACAGCAGAGCTGAGTAATTGCAACAGAGTTCATATGACCCATAAAGCTGAAAATATTGACTATATAACCCTTTACAGAAGAGCTCTGCTTACCCCTGCCCTAGCATGGTTGAAGTTGGGTCTGGGCCACTTCCCTATTTTGCATTCAGGAAGAAACAAAAAGAAGTCACTGGGAAATCAATGACCAAAAAGCCGAGGCCCAGAAATCAACACATCACTTCTCAATTATATTAGCACGAACAGAGTCTCACCGCCATATCAACTGTAAGGAAGTTTAGAAAATGTCTAGACAAGGAGCCAAGTACCTAGGAAGAAGAGAAACTTTTACTCTAGTACCTGGTGCAATGTGCACATCTCATGATGAGTATCATTTGCTATCTCATTTAATCCACTCCTCTTCATATGAGTCATCTTTCACCGTCCTTCACATGTTGAATTAAATGCTGCTTCTTCCAGGAAGTCTTTGATCTCGCTTGTGTAGGGTAGATGACCCTTCTTGAAGCTTCTTTAGCCATCATGTGTCTCTTCAATAGCACCTCTACCTCTTTAGTATCATTTATTGCTCTTATGCCCAAATTCCATGTTTAGCTCCACACTTAGGAGACCCCTTAGGCATACTTGCTGAATGAAAGAGTGATCATTGTGGAGTAGTTACCACTAGCATTTCCCATTTAACAGATAAACACACTGAAGCTGAGTGAGGATAAGTCATTTGCCCAACATCAGTTGGCTACTTAGGGGTAGAGCTGGGACCCCAATCCGGGTGTGTTGGCCTTCAAAGCTCACAATTTTTGAGTCATACTTTCTCAACCTTGCCACTATTGGCATTTAGGGTTGGACAATTCTTTGTTGTAGGGGCTGTCCTTTGTCTTGTAGGATGCTTAGTAGCATCCCTGGCCTCTGCCCATTGGATGCCAGTAGCACCCCTCCCTAGTTGTGAAAAATGTCTCCAGACATTGCCAAATGTCAGCTGTGGAGCAAAATCACACCTGGGTGAGAATCCTGGGGCTCAATTCTATTGCTTCTGAGTGTTGCATAGACCTGTAGAATCTATGATTCCTCTGCTTGAGCTTGGTGGTGACCTTGTGATTCTTCCTTCCTTTGGACAGTGACTCTCTTCCTAGCCCAGGTCACAAGTTCCCTCCTCCCTCATTATTTCTTCTTTCTTCTTCTTTCTTCTTTCTTCTTCTTTCTCCTTCTTCCTCATTTTTTCTTCTTCTCTGTTTTTTTGTTTTGTTTGTTTGTTTGTTTGTTTTGAGACAGAGTTTCACTCCCAGGCTGGATTGCAGTGGCACAATCTTGGCTCACTGCAACCTCTGCCTCCTGGGTTCAAGCAATTCTCCTGCTTCAGCCTCCTAAGTAGCTGGGATTACAGATGCATGCCACCACGCCCTGCTAATTTTTGTGTTTTTAGTAAAGATAGGTTTTCACCGTGTTGGTCAGGCTGATCTTGAACTCCTGACCTCAATTTATCTGCCCACCACGGCATCCCAAAGTGCTGGGATTATGACTTGAACCACCACAGCTGGCCCCTCATATCTTCTTTAAGCTTTTGGATAACAGACTGGCCTTCCTCGGCACTCTATTGCATGCTCCATCATTTTTGTAATGTTTCATATGAACTTTGGTGTCTCATTGCCTTTCTCCCCATAGTAGACTGAATACTTCAGAACATTTTCCCCAGTTACCACCTGTGGGTGACACAAAGTGGCCCTGAGTAGGCCCTTGGTCAGTTTCTGTTGAGTTTCATTACAGCCATCTGAACTAGGCAGGGGCCAAAGACTAGGAGGAAAGTATCAAGGAGGAATTGTGAGCTGGGTTTCTGGGTGTGTAATCCGATAAGGACCATTTATTTTAGGTTTTTCCAAATCTAGAGATCTGTCTGCTATGTCTGGACTAAACTTCTTTCTTTGTTGTTGTTGTTGTGAATAAGCAATAATTTCAGAGCACATCTGGTAGCACCCTTCCCTAGTTGTGACAAATGTCACAATTTTTTCCTGTGAAATGCAATGCCAAGTGATACCCAAATATGACTGTATTGTCCTTAGTCTTCTGCTTGCTGGTGGGACTCGTCAATCATTCAAGCAACCCCGAGTCCAGAGCTGGGAGTGTTCACATGGTGATTGGATACAGATGACACAGGGCTCAGTTCCAAGTGTGTGACCTCAGGGAAGGTACTGAATCTCTCTGAGCCTCCGTTTAGTTACTCAACTAGTATTTATTGAACATCTGCTCTATGTCAGGCACTATTAGAGATAGAGCAGTAAATGAAGCAGACCAAAATCTGAATCACTTAAGGAAGAGTCTAATGGGATGGTGAGGGCACAGATGATAAGTAAATTAAATAAGTAAAACATATAGTAGGTGACATGGTAATAAAAATTAAACAGAAGGAATTAAAAACATATACTTGGTACCTGTTGTGAAGATTAAATGATCTCATATATGTCATATCTAGAAGAGCATTGGCATGTAAGTACTCAATAAAGTTTAGTAGGGTCCCTGTCTTCCTTCCTCCATTGCTTCACCTATAAGGTGAGAATAAACATATAGCTCCTGTTTGAAGGTAAGGAGCTAAATTTAAGTAATTCTGACACTAATTCATATTGTGTGGCACTGTGGCTTTTAATGTTTATAAAGCCCTCTCATCTGCTTTATCTCCTCTGAGTTGCCACACTTCAAGTGGAAGACCAGTGATTCAGAAAGACTTCCTGAAGCAAGCAGAAGAACATTTGCTTTCAGGTACCTGGTCCAAGCACGAAGTAGATTCTCTGCCCTCAGTAAAACCACTCGGACTGGGGTATGGCTGTTGGTTTTTAAGATCCATTCCTGCTATGGAAGGTCACTGGATTCTGTTAGTTACTGGAGGGCAGAGTTACAGACAGGCTTAGCACAGTGACTTTGAAGTCAGTCATATCTCCTGATTAGAATCCTGGCTCTGTCAGTTCTTCCTGGGGTCACAAGGCAAGGAACTCACTTCACTGAGCCTCAGTTCTCTCACAGCAGTGCTGAGAGGATTAAAGGAAATAAGGCAAATAAAACAGGGATACCTAATTGTTTTTCACAGCAAACAACCAGTAGACTCCTAATCATCCTCTCTGTCTCTGGGGTTAGGCTAACACTCATTGGCCAAAATGTTCTTTCTAAGGCAAATCGACAGCATCTCACCCCATTCTCTTAACAGTAGAGTTTACTCTCCTAGGCAGACCACCAGGAGGACCTAAAGGAATGTGTTTAATGGGTACAAGAGAGATTTACTCTGTGAGTAAATGCAGGCATGTCGCCAAAGCTGTAAAGTTACCCTTTGAGGGTAACTTGGATACAAAATGAACCAGATAATTGTGGCCACTTTACTAGACCAAGAGGATGTGAGAGGGATTCGATTATTATTGTTGGTGAAATTTATTTATAATTGTTTTCAATCTCTTAATCCCTTTGAGAATGCTACAGACTTTCTAATATTTGAAAATACACTACACATAAAAAAATTTTGGGAACCACTGGAAGATACAAGAATTAAACACAGAGAAAATAGCTTGAATCTTGTATAATTTCCAGTCAATAGATAGTGACTGCCGGATCACATGTTGGAAACTATACCAAGGGTAATCTGAGCTCTGAGGAAGTTCTAGAAGAAATTAGTGATGTCTGCCACTGTAGCAGGCATGGAGAGTGGGGACTGGAGTGTCAGGTTTTGCTCTCCCTAGATTTACCTGTTGTTTTGAAAGTTGCTAAAAAGCAAGAGACTAAATCATGACTTGTTTCTCCTGCAATCAGTCCCATCATGGAGATAGCATAACATCTGTTCTCAAAATGAACCAATATTCCATGACTGTGTTTACAGTTTGACACACCACTGCAGTTCACAGTTGTTAACTTTATACATAAATATTTATAAATTGAGCTCTGTGCAATTTCATTCTGAATTAAGAAATATTGGCAGTTAAACTGATATAAATCAACAGGGGACCAGATACAAAATATTCTTTGATCTTTGCTTGAAAAAAAATGATGCTTTACAAAAAAAAAATTACCAGAAACTCATAGTAAATATTCATCTGTTGAAATGCCCTTGATTTGAGCATTTTTATTGGCAGTTGGAGTTCCTGTGTTTATTTTTATGTTTTAGAAGTCTAGCATAAAGTTTTCTTGGTATTCTTCATTAATGTTCTTTCCAGTAAACCCCTTGTAATACGGTACATATATTTTCATCGTTATATTTAAGTGTGAGGTAGGGAGGCCATGGGAGAAAAATACCACTTATTTAATTTTTTGAATGTCATATAATGTTTTAAAATTTTAATTATTTAATTTTGCTAAAATTGCAATTGAAAAAGCAATAAATTCAGTTTAGAATAGTAGGAAGTTAATTATCAACACTCAAGGCTTAGCGAGAAGAATATACTGAAAATTGCAGGCTATTGTGCACTTGGTTACTGGTCTTCCTTTGAAGCCAAGCATGACCTTATCAGATTTGTTTAGTATCACCTCCATACTCATATTTTTCCTTTGCTTCAGAACAATGGAGTTCAGAGGTCAAGAACACCTACATTCCACATGAGCGAACTTTTCATTCTTTGAAATTGTAATGATGCATGGCCAATAGCTAGCCACACCATATATTCAGGAGGAGAAACCAGAACACTGAACCTGGCATGGACTCTTGCAGGCTGTGATGCTGGAGATGTTTGTGAAAACAGTCAGTGTCCTTGTAAGACCTTGTAAGTGACAGTGGGGTAGTGTCATCTTCATAGAAGGATATCTGACTTTCTGTTAATCCTTCAGAAAAAAAACATTCCCCCTAAACTTGCCGATTTTCTTAACAAATAACTTGGGTTATTCCAAGTGGAATATTTGAAAACTTCTGAAGATTTTGTTTGTGTGTTTATGTACTGGGTATTTCAATATAGGACAGGAGTTTAAAATTCTCAATAAACTTTTGTAGGTAACCATGAAAACCAAATATTTCTTCCTTACTTGAAATGAGTTATCTACCATTTAAAAAGCACCCAGATATGATGTTTGTTCTATTTTATGTATCAATTTTATCAAAATCAAAATATTTGTCAAGGTGTATTTTCTTAATAGGCTTCTAATAGGTTTGTGTTTATAAAAAATGACATAGCATTCCCACATTTTAATTTCCCTATCTGGGTGTTCTCCGTATCTGAACTTCATACCTCCCCTTCTCCTATACTCAAGATCACTATTCTAAATAATATCCTCGTTTATTTATAACCTATTCAATACGTAATGCGTGAGCAAGCACAGTACCCTGGCATAAAGTAGACAAAAAGCATTTGTTGGGAAAAGGAATAATTAAATGTGATATAGGCAGTTAATAATATTCAGGATATTAAATTTGTATCTATAAATTTGTAATTGAGTAAATTTACCTTTTTATGAATGTAGATATACGCTGAGATATTCAGTACAAAACCCATATAGATAGTCAGTTTAAGCTCTAAATACATTGGTCATGTGTTCATTTTATTCTGAGACTTTTTTTTCCCTGTCTTCTGTATTATCTAGGGTAGTGGTTCTCAGAGTGTGGTCCCTGGACCAGCAGCATTAGTAGCACCCAGGAACTTGTTAGGAATGTAAATTTTGGGGCCTTGCCCCAGACCCACTGGATTGGAAGCTCTGGGAACAGGGCATAGCAGTCTGTGTTGTAACAAACCCTCCAGGCAGGGCAGGCTTCGTGGGTGGGCTACTTGTGTGGTCACATAGGGCCCTGCACTTAGAAGAGCCTTGTGCTTGGTTTAATGGTTCTGCTATCACCATCTTGGAATTCTTAATAATTTCTTAACAAGGGTCCCATGTTTTCACTTTGCCCTGGGCCCTGCCAAATTACAGCCAGTCCTACTTCCAGGTGATGCTCATGTGCTCACTTAGAGAACCTCTGTCTTCCAGAAATATTGATTCCCTCTGGATATCTGGTCAGTTGGTCATTTGATTATAAATTCAAACCGATTCAAATGATTCAAATTGTTCTAAGGAAATTGGTCCTGAGAGAAGGTAACACTAAGTTGGATTAATATTTCTCTTAACTGGGTAACCTGGTTTTTAGACAAACCTTTGGCTCTCTCTTGGTTTTCCATAGAATTTGTTGAAGAGTTACAACCAGAAGTAGCATGCACCTGACTTTTCACATCCCTCTTGGACCTCTTTCTCCCTGGTTACCAGAAAGTATTCTTATAAAAACTTTCTCTGAGCCCGTCAGGTGCTTCCAAACTGTTAACTGGTTTTGAGTCCACAGGGAATTTCCTGGGACTTTACTCAGGTCTCGGAATTACCCAGGTCTCTCAGTTTATGGGCGTCTTAAGAAAATCTCTTGGTATGGGTGTTGGTTCACAGACATTGTGTTAAGTAACATGTAATCACAGTGAATGGGTCAGTCAGGTTCCAATAGAAACAGATATTTCAACTTGAGATAATTCAAGAAGCAATTTTGTGCAAAGGGATTAATTCCAAAGGTGTGGGCACGATATAGGAGAATGTTACGGTTTGTTCAAGAACCTAGTGCTACAGTGGCAGAAATGTCACTACTTCTAGGCCCAAAAGGACAAAAGAAGGAGAGGTTTTCAGACCCTTGAAGAAGAGAGAGTCCCCTAGAGCTGCATTAAGAAGGATAGTAACCCTTTTTTGAGGGACACAGCCAGTCTGAAGTGAACTTACTGGGAGGGAACCATGGGAATGAATGTGCTGACCTCACTTTCCTTCCTACATCTCTCTCCTGGTATTAGCTTAACTCTGCTGGAAGCCTGAGGGTGCAGAGCTCTCTGCTGCCATTCGTATATGTCACCCTGTGGGGAAGAAAGCAAGGAGAGAAAAGTGGAGATGGATCTAGAAGGGCAAATGGACAATACCTGGTGCTGTTCACTAATTTGCCTCTTGGCCTCTACTCTTGTTTTTCATAAGATGAAAAGTTGGTTCTCCCAACACGAGGGAGGTGTGGAGTCACCTTAGGTCTTGTATCATTGGAAGATAATGTCAGTTTGGCCATACATCTAAAACATGAGTTATCATGAGCATTGTCTTTTTTATATGGTAGAGGTTCGGGGGAAGGGGAGAAAAAAGTCACTTAGTGGTGACTTAAAACATAACTGCTGGCCGGGCACAGTGGCTCACGCCTGTAATCCCAGCACTTTGGGAGGCTGAGGCCGATGGATCATGAGGTCAGGAGTTCCAGACCAGCCTGACCAACAGGGTGAAACCCCATCTCTACTAAAAATACAAAAATTAACCAGGCATGGTGGCGTGCACCTGTAATCCCAGCTACTCAGAGGGAGGCTGAGGCAGGAGAATCGCTTGAACCCAGGAGGTGGAGGTTGCAGTGAGCCGACTTCACTCCATTGTGCTCCAGCCTGGGCAACAGAGCAAGACTCCATCTCAGAAAAAAAGAAAGAAAGAAAGAAAGAAACATAACTGCTATAGCCTCTGTCTCTATAACTGACTACCAGGTCTCATTAGTAATCACATTTCCTTCTTCCATCATCTTTCAATAATGGAAGTCATCTCAGTCCTTGATGGCTTTAACTTGATTGGATTACCACTGTTTTCACTGACCAGGGCTTTTGTTTAAGGGCACCCCAGTGAATCCCTGGTTTATGCATATTGCCTTCCTTATCCCTATTACATAGCAATAATGGTGACACGTACTCTGACTGTTGGGTCAATGGAACGAAGAGCCCAAAATGGCTGAAGGACAGTCTCAGTTTCTAATTCATCACATCATGATAATGTTCTCTGGTGGAAGCAAACATCATTCCAGCAAAGTATTAGGTGTTTTCGTGAGAGGGACCACTCCCACCTCCTCCTCAGTTTTTCCAGTCATGCATCTTTACTATGGGAGAGATGGCACCATACAGTGGCCTCTGATTTAAGGCACATACTCCATTCCTATAGGAAAGTATCCTAACCTGTTTGTGTGTTGTCACTCAGCTGTTACTAAACCAGAACTTCTGTGGAGTGGATCCTTGGATGCACTGCATGTGGTAAAATGTGTCCCATAATTGGAGGTGATGTTGTGTAGGATGCCATGTGATAGATAAGGCATTTTGTACATGTAAGAATTGTGGTCCTGGAAGAATACTGAAGGAAAAGAAGAAAAATCCACACACAGAATGTTTCTATCCTGTGTAAGTCAAGGTACTGCCCTCTTCAAAGTCAGAGAAGTCTAGTGTCATCAGTGTGTCACTAGGTAGCCAGTTAGTCCACCCAGGGACTCAGCATTGGCCTTTGCAGTAGCACTTTATACATTGAGCCATGGTGGTTGCTGGATCAGCTTTGGTGAGTAAAAAGCTGTACGATTGAGCTGTACATGGCCCCTACTGGCCCTGCTACTGTGACCAATGACTCCTCCTTCCATATTATATAGAGATGAGAACACACATTAACTCTGTGTACCACCCTCTTATGTACATGCGCTTCTTGTCTAGTACTTTAATTGTTCTTTATTTTTTGAGCCATAAATTGGACATTATTTTTAAAAAACATATAGTTACTTCTAAACCAATTATAAAATTATGTTTTTAAAATAATGTTCTTGGTTTACCATAACTTCTTACATCTTAAACTTTTCTTCTGGGCTTATAATTCTTTATGCTTTTACAAATTCTTTTAGTGTAGGTCCATTGGCGATAAACCATTTCAATTTTTGTTTCTCTGAAAATGTCCTTATTTTACCCTCATTCTTGATTCACCTGATTTGGGGTTGATAATTATTTTCTCTCAGTAACATGTTATTCCACAAATGTCTGGCTTCCACTGTTGCTGTGGAAAACTTGGCTGTCGGGCTAATTGTAAATGGCTATCTTTCCTCTGTGATTATTTCTTTTTTTCTTTCTTTCTTTTTTTTTTTGAGACGAAGTCTCGCTCTGTCACACATGCTATAGTGCAGTGGCACGATTCATAAACAAATGGGTGTGACTGTGTTCCAGTACAATTTTTATTATAGAAACAGGCAGTGGGGCGGGGCACGGTGGCTCATGCCTGTAATCCCAGCACTTCAGGAAGCCGAGGCAGGAAGATCACTTGAGGTCAGGAGTTCAAGAGCAGCCTGGCCAACATGGTGAAACCCCATCTCTACTAAAAATACAAAAGTTAGCTGGGCGTAGTGGCACACACCTGTAATCCCAGCTACTTGGGAGGCTGAGTCAGGAGAATCACTTGAACCCAGGAGGCAGAAGTTGCAGTGAGCTGAGATCACACTACTGCACTCCAGCCTGGGCGAAAGAGTGAGACTCGTCTCAAAAAAAAAAAAAAAAAAAAAAAAAAAAGAGAGAGAGAAAGAAAAAAAACCACGTAGTGAGTTCATGGACTGGACTGCAGTTCTGTAGTTCCTCGAATTCTGATCTATTCTAAACTCTGGATCAAGTCTTTTTGTGTCTTGGATCTCTACTGAGCTTCACCAACCTCACTTTTGAGATTTCTGCTTTTCACGCAGTCCACCGAAGGCACAATAGTTCACTTTTCTTCTCAAACAAAGTCAGGCCTTGCCTGCTTAGGACCTTTTGCATGTGCTGTTCCACCTTCCTGAAATTCCCTTCCATGTGTCCTGTGTCTGGCTTCCTCTGCTATAGCCTTGCAGGTTTAATTTAAATGCTTCCTGCTTAAGAGGGCTGCCTTGATTTCTTTCTACTCCCCCACCACAACTTCTCACTGTTTCTCACCAAAGAATTCTATCTCACTTGGAATGCTTCTCAAAATATGTAACTATGCATTTTTCATTTGTTTGCTTCGTATGTGACTCCTCAACTATACTGAGAGCTCCATGAAGGTAGAACCCTGTGTGCTCTGACTGTATTCTGGTTCCTGGCACAGTTCCTGGCCAATAGTAGATACTCTGGGTAATTATTTGCTGAATGATGAAGCAATTCTATAAGGCAAGTACTACTCAATAGTACCAATGTATCCACATTTTACAGATGAGGAGACTCAGGTTCCTTAGAATTAAGTCACTTACCCAAGATCATGCAGCTAGGAAATGGCAGACTCCAAATTCAATCTGAGGTGGCTTTGTCTGATTCTAGGCCCTGGGCTGATATCCAGTCCCTCTATGGTCTTGGTTTCTTCATTACGTACAGTGTTGAAGAACAAAGCCACCCAGCTACTCTTGGAGACCTGTCAGGGGAGGAAAGGCGGGGGGTGGAGAGGTGGAGTTACAGAAGCACTATGTTAGTATCGAATGAGCTGACTCAAGTTAAATGGGGAAAAGGATCAGTTACCTAATTGCAAACAATCCCACTGTTAATGTACAGCTTTATGATTCAGGGGTCAAAACGGTTTTATGCCAGCAGGATCCCAGTGTTCTTATGACGATGAAGGGAAAGTAAGTAGGAAGGTTCCATTCTCAGTGGAGATCTGGGGCAAAGCAAAGTGCCCCAGCTTATCCAGGAGGTCTGGCAAGCATTAAAGAGAAATGACTTCCTAAATTCCAACTGACAGGGGCACTGAAGGCATTGTACCATCCAGGATGCAGAGCCCCCATGCTCAGAGAAATGAATATGGTTTAAAAACTCAGGGGCTCTTTCCGGTTTGTCCCAAGCTTGGGAATTTAATGTGGAACATTATTTTAAAACAATAATTTGAACGAAGGTTAACATACTTTTTTTAGGATTTTAAAAAAGCTGTGTTTTGCTTATTAGTCAGTGGAAAATCTATATGACTAAAATATGTTTAAATGTAAGCTGGGTAAATAGAACAGGCTCAGGGAAGGAAAATAGACCATTTGAAGCAAATCAACCATTTATTTCATATATATTACCTAAGAAAAAAGAAAACATTGAAGCAAAGTGAAAATGACATGATGGTCCATTTCAAACATTTGGTAAATGTAATGTAAATGAATCCTCTGCAGTGATTCTGTGAATTCAACCAAACCATCAGAACCAACTTCAAGGACCTCATGATAACTGTGAGCTTAACAAAGTTTTGCAAAATTATGGTGTTAATTTTCTGGAAGGTATCAACTATAAATAAGGATATATTATTTTGTCAAAGAAATGATCCATAAGCAGAAGAAAGCTTGTCTGGGTATAATGTTGACTAACATATAACTTGTTTAGAAGTAGTTATCCCTAAAGAGAAAGACAAAATGCATATGCTTACACACAGGTATGAAAGATATTTGTACCAAGAAAAAGTGTATTTTGACATCTGTCATATTTTTCACTTTTATGAAATAAAAGTTTTCTAAAAAGGACTTGAAATAAGTTACAATTAAAAACAATTCTTCACATGTGTGCACACACAGACACATAAAACATGATTAATACAACTAAAAATTGAAAATAAAAGCCATGAAAACCTGAGGAAATAATTCCTATAGCCACAAAGTCCATTGTAATTACTATGACTGATCATCACGTTTGGCCCTGAACTCCCTGGCAGCCAGAGCAAAAAGGGAAACAGGATAAAAGTTGTATCATTCTTGTTATTAGAAAGGAGGAAACAGATTAGTTTCTAGAGATAAAGATTTTCCTGGCACCAGATAGCAGAAGGAGTTACTTATGTGTGATTTTCTATAGATAATGGATAATTCCCTTGACAGCCTTTTCCAGCAAATGCAGATGTGGTTTGCATAGCACTGTCTCCTATAATGACTCCCAATAAAATAGGGTGCCATAACATTAAAGTGCAACTCTGAGTAGGGACATTTTGTGAGAGTACTAGTTTTTATTTCCATATTGTGAAAGGTACATGGTTTTGCTTTTAATGCATATTTTAAAGGTCCAGAAAGAAATTCTAATCTTTGTGCCTATGTTGCAGAGATCTGGCACTATTTCTACATCTAGGCAATTACACAGGGATTTTACTTGAACATATCCACATTTTAAAAATTTCCACTCACCATCATTTTTTAAATTTCATGACAGCTTTGAGTTACCATTCAAGTTTTTCTATTGGTCCCTCTCTCTCTTTGTTCATTAGTGATGTACTGAGGTTTTCATAACTTGATTAGATGTAGACAGGGGCCCTAAATAATAGTTTTTCATAGGAAGTGAAGTGTTACCGCTTTTAACAGATTCAGTGTAAATTATTTCTGCTTTATCTAGGCTTTTCTGTTTTTAATTTTAATTTGCTTATTAGCAATGCAATCTGCTGTTATATTTATATCATCAATATGTCAAAATAACATGAGTTGTGAAATAATCAAAACGTAACTCTTTTTAAAGTCTCCCACTGCCCCTTTAAACTTTAAACAGTGAAAGAAACCTTCCCTATAGCACTGGATAAAAACTTTGCAGAACCAGTATGTTTTCTGCTTATTCTTAGGCAAAAACAGTCCTGCAGTGACTGTAAGTCACAGACCTTCTGTAATTAGAATGTTCACCTGGCTTTTTTGATCAGCAAATAACCATCAACCTCAACACATTCAAAACAGGATGTTAATGACTGGTTCAATCTATTTGCTTAGAAGGCTAAACCGGGAGTTCTCACTTTTTTGTGTTTATAGCATTCTTTCAATTTCCGTTATTAAAAATATTTGCAAAGTACCTTGAAAGAATTAAATTGCATCTACATCGGGAGGCTGAGGCAGGAGAATCCCTTAAACCCGGGAGGTGGATTTTGCAGTGAGCAGAGATTGTGCTGCACTCCAGCCTGAATGACAGAGGAAGACTCTGTCTTAAAATAAAATAAAATAAGTAAATAAATAAATTGCATCCACAGTTATCTTAGCACAAATATTGCTGTTTGGACCCATCTATATACTCCCCGGGGCTCAGGGTTATTGCATCACCAGGCATGGTTCCCCCATTGTCAGGAAACACAATAATTTCTGCTGGTGCTGACTTGACCTTTGTCTTCCCTCTCTCATTTCTTAGTTGCTAAAAATGACACTGTACTCTACACTGCGTACACCCAGAATCCACCAGCTCGCTAGTCCCTGGAAGACATGGTGGTCCTTAACAGGATAGAGCCTCATTTGTGGCTACTGAAGTGCTGTCAAGGACTTGGTTTCACCTTCTTAGCTTTGGGAAATTCATGCACATTCATTTTTTCTACATTTTGGGAAATAATAAATGGAAAAGTTGTCCAGGATCCAGACTGCATAAAGGTGCTTAATTTTATTCACCTTTCCATTACTATTGTTGGTTATTGCATATTCACCTTCACTTTTCATTGCTGCATTCCATAGACAACAAACGGAAATCAAAACGAAGTTCTCTCAACAAATGTTTATTGAAGGCCTCCTGTGAACTGAGCACAGGGGCTGGTGATTAGGTGTAAGAAGGGAAGTTGATCTGCTCTCTTAATTTTAGCAGAAAAATAAACATTTGTCAACAATAAAATTATATGTTAATAAGATAATGGGTAGCCTAGTACACAGTGACTTTTAAATACCTAGCTTCAAGAGCTAAACAATACCTTTCTCCACCTTCTGCCTTCTTGCCTGCTCCCATTATTGGAAAGGTTAGGGGTTTCTTTTCTAATTTTTCAGTTTTGCTGAGTTAGCAAAGTCAGTGCAATTTACCCAGTCTTAACCTCAAAGATTGCAAAGGAGAGCTGGTGAAATATTGCACAAGCCTAGCCTTGGTTTAGCCATGAATTATGCATTGTGTACTTAGACTATTATAGTCTGTTATAGTCTGTTTATCTGTTGACTTCCACCAAGATTTAGGGGTTTGTTGTACTTAATAACTTGCTTTATTTTGTTTGACATGTATTTTATGTCCTCCATGTGCATGAATACATAAGATACACAGTCGTGGGTGAGGGTCTGGAGAGAAAGCCCAGCCTTGGAAGATTAACTTTGAGAACTCTGGAGTAAAAATTTTCACATACTCCTTCCTCTTGCAGAGTGCTAATCAATATGAAGGTGAATCAGATTTTTCCACGTTTTTCCCCCACTAGAATACAAAACAGTTAAATAAAGGGAAGAAAAATAAATCTGGGTTCCTTGTATTTCTATATTTTTGTTCTTAAAGCTGGACCTTAAATTAAAAATATGTCAAAAGACATTTAATTCATTCAGTATTGACCACAAATACGAATTTCACTCTTTTTGACTATATTCTAATTTTTCATTCAAGTCCTATATTCAAAATTGTGCCTGATCGGTTAATATGGATGTTTGCATGTCTTGAAAATAAAAGCAGTTTTTTGAAGATTATAAGATAACATTTGATTTTAGCTTGACCTAAAAACATCTCAGGCATTTCTCAGCATACATGTGTTTGTGTTTTGGAATTCTGAAGCTCTTAAAGGAGAAAAACAAAGTGGAAAAACATAGTAAGATTTTTCATATTTAATATAGTTCATTACCTGTCTGCTCTTATATATATATATATACACACACACACACATAGAGATATGTGCCTATCTTTTATGTCTGTTTATAGTTAGCAATTATTTCTGAACTTTTAAAAACTTACTTTCTCACTTCCATTCTGTTTTCTTTTTTGGAATTTAAATGATCTTTATCAAGACAGAGATCTCTGCCTCTAAAGGCTCTCCAAGTGGAATTAACTGTTTACCCAGCCCCAATTTTCATCAACTTCCTCTTCCCACCACAAGTGCTTGTGTTATCTAGAACAAAATCTCTTTCTCCATATTTAGTCACAAAGAATTACATGAATGCCTAAAATAAACACTATTTAATTTGTGTGACTCCCTGCAATTTCAAACAGCTCTCCTTGAGTCTCATGATGACCCTGGTTGAAAAGAAGAGGAAGCTGAGACCCAGGTGGGTTACCCACGCCTGCCCAAACTCACACCCATCTGGAATGGAGGATTCCACCTTTTGAAGTGAACTTGGTCTTTTGACTCCAGAGCCGATGCTCTTTACTGAGCTCTGTATTGCCTTTGAGTAGAAAACCAGGAATGAAACAAGGGTTCCTTGAACATTTACCATTCATTCAATAAACATTTAGGTACTATGTGCCAGACATACGCTAGACATGGCTGCTGTCCACTGATAAATGAAAGTTAGTTCCGAGCTTCACTGAGTTCACAGTCTGGCTAGGGGATGGGCCATTGTCTGGGTTGGGTTTCCCTAGAAGTTGGCCTTCAGACAAGGATTTGAATACAAGTAGCTTATCTGGAGGTGGGGGATAGCAGGGTTGTTATTCACCTTCCATTTTCCTTCCACTGTTATCTGAGGGATGCTCCTAGGAGCACTAACTTCTGGTGCTCCTGGGCTGTATGTGCAGGGCATGCCAAGAAGAAGCCCACAAGTAGAATTACCGGTGTCAACGGTAGGACTCTGTTGACAAGTTCTGTGCTGTTGAGTGCTGAGGGGATGAGGGTGAGGCACTGGCCAGGGCTGATAAGCAGTGAAAGAGACCTTGACTATGATTACTGTATTGTGGGGGGCTACAGGAGAATAGAGGGGCCATAAGGGAAGCACTTCCAGAGAAACTAGCAGCTCCCTAACACCTGCAAGGAAGCAGAAGTAGCCCAATGAAGGCCGTGAGGGAGGTGCTCTAGGCAGAGGGAACTATAAGAAGTTCCATATGGCTGGAGTGTGTTGAGAGATGAGCAAAGTAAGGCAATCAGAGGTCAGCTCCCCAAAGCCCCAAAAGCTACAAAGGAGTTGGACTTTATCCTGCCGGGAATAGAGAATCATGAAAAGATTTCAAGTGAGAGTGTATCATGATCAGGTTTATGTTTGGGGAAGAGCCTTTAGACTTCAGTTCAAAGAATAGAGGGAAGGACTGACAGTTGGAGACAGGAAGCCCAGTTGAGAGTATGCTGCAGTAATCCGGGCCTGTGAGGCTAAGTCATGGCCTCACATCTGTCCAATAGAACAGCCCCTTTTCAAGCTGACATTTCCCAACGGTATCAATGCTGGCTGCCGAATCACATCACATTGATGCCAAAAAGTCCCCTGGCCTTGTCAAGGGATGCAGATGATGGCTCTGGAACTCTTCTGCCTTTCTGTATCATTAGTAGGCTTATTACCCTCTATGTGTGCTTAAGTAGGAATGTTTCTTTTTCTTTCTCTAGTGCCTTTCCCTTCCAGGGTACCATGTGAGTTCTTCTCAGACCAATTGTTTGGGGGAAAGGATAGCAATTGTACCTGACATAATCCCACAAAATGCCGTTATTCTTCCTTTTGCACATGAAGTATTTTCTTTCATTTGCATTTAATGGTTTTCTTTAAATTAGATTATGTATTGGGTTTCTTGCCTGCATCCATAATCTCTCTATGCATCAGTGTTGTCTTTTTAGCTTGAAATTTGCTAAGGGACTTGGGATCTTATCTTGAAAATTGCTAAGGGACTTGGGATCTTATCTGTGTAAATCTCATGGAGTAGTAGCAAGCACAGAAAGGTGCTACTTAAACAAGGCTGATGGTGTTGATATTTTGCTTTCAGCATCTCTGGCCACTTAGAAGACTCTCAGCTTCCCTACGGACTTGGAAAAAACACGGCATCCATGGCCCTAGGAAGCAGTAAAGAAAGTCTCTCTTTTGGGGGGTTCTGCTTTTCTGCCTTTTTGCAGGACAGTCACAGTGGGTCATGCACTATAGGATAAAATTGGGGACATCTGGTAATATCTGCAAATATTAAGCCTTAGGCTGGTATGTTCATGCAGTGAAACACTCTAGAACACTGAGCATAAACTATTGTAACATGACAACAAAGATGAATCTCACTAACATGCTGAGAGAGAGAAAGAAACAATAAAGAAGAGGACATTCGATCCCATAAAGTCTGAATTGGAAAAACTAGTCTATGGTGTTAGAGAACTCATGACAGTGGTTACCCTGTTGGGAGGTGACTGGGAAGCTACACAAGAAGGCTTTTGGGTGCTGGTTATGTTCTAGTTTTGGAGAAGGTCACTGGTTACATAGGTATGAGCACTTTGTGAAAATTCATGGAGCTATCCATTTATGATGTGTGAAATTTTTTGTATGCATGTTATTCCTCAGTAAGTAAGCTTATTTTAAAAAATAAATAAAAATAGAACTGTAGGCCACCAGAACTGAACAGAGCTGGACTTCGATGGCCATCACCTCTGGCCTGTTTATGTTGACATCTGGGAAACCAAGACCTGGGAGAGAGGTAGGGTGTGTTCAAAGACCATCAGCTGACCAACCAGCTACAGAATCGATGAGGTACCCAAAGGGACCCTCTCCTAGGCCATTGCTGCCTCTATATCATCCAAATTACATGCTTGACTCAGTGTATCCAGGTGAGAATTGAAGAATGGGGCTGAATTCTTAAGGAAAGATTCACCGGAGAAAAAGATCAAGGTCCTTTCATGCTGTGGTTTTGGTTTTGAATTGCCTGTTGTCCTCCCATTGTAACTGATGATCATTCTCTTGGGGAGAGACAGGGGAGCGTTCATAGGCCCTTTCCCAGCACATGGCCAGGACTCAAGATACCCTTTGCAGAGTGGCTTCTGCTGTGGTCAAGGAATGCCCTAGCTGTCCAGTGTTTAAAGAACTCTGAGATTATCAGGGGAGATTCTGGGCCATGTTTTAAGTCAGACATGTAGCTCTTCATCCCAATTGGAACTGGCCCAAGGCCTGCCACACTATCCTTAGCTTTCAGATGAGAGAAGAGAGGTGATAACCCTTGGCCTTATTAGTAATTAAGGTGAATGAGTTTAACTGGTTCTGTGAGGGATTAAAAATCTCCTCTCCCTTTTAGTATGTCTAATTTGGAAGATTCTGGAACCACTGAGTCATTTTATGTGAATTACTAAGAAAAGATTGTGAGGATAAATTTGCTACTGGCTTCTTCGTCAATAATACTAGGGCCTGGGTACACATCAAAAATCTCTAACCATCCAAGAGGTGGCTTCCAGGACAGGAATTCTTTCTTATAGGGACTAACAGGTCCCAGGAATTAGAAAGCCCATGTGTTTCAGAAGCATGCCACTTCTTTGGGGTTGAGATATGATCTCTTCTGGAGAATTTGACCTTGAAACTGTTTTAAGCCTATGGGAGTAGTAGTATCAGATATGTAGTGGTAAATTTTCTCTAGTGGGTTCTGATGGATCAATAGGGATCTGTTTTGGGTCTTCGTAGATTTACTGAAGAGAAGAATGCTTCTTATATCCCTTGTTCCTATTTCCCATTTAGAAAAGAGTAAAATGCAGTATTAGTAACTAAAAGCTCTAATAAGAGGTAAAATGTATGAAAAGTTACTAGTGAAATTCTGCCATATAAGAAATAATTGAGATGCCATGTCTAGCCCTGTATCTGAATAGAGATCACATACTGGGCTTAATCAACTTATTTCTCATAACAACCCTACTAGGTGTTAATAAATAAATACTATTATTATTATTATTATTATTATTATTTTGAGATGAAGTCTCACTCTGTTATCCAGGCTGGAGTGCAGTAGCATGATCATGACTTTCCGCATCTTCCAACTCCCTGGGCTCAAGCCATCTTCCCGCCTCAGCTTCCCTAGTAGCTGAGACTACAGGCATGCACCACCACACCCAGCTCATTTTTGTATTTTTGGTAGAGACAGGGTTTCACCATGTGGCCTGGGCTGGTCTCAAATTCCTGGGCTTAAGCCATCCACCCACTTTGGCCTCCCAAAGTGCTGGGATTACAGGTGTGAGCCATTGTCCCCAGCCAACACATACTATTTTTATTCCTTTCTTGCAGATGAGTAAATTGATGCTCAAGGACACCAATTACCTTGCCTAAGATTGTGCAGATAGTAATTAGGAAAGCTGGTATTAAAACTAGGTCCTATCTGTCCCACAGTTCATAATGAAGCCATATACATTTCAGGGCAGGGACTTGTAGTAGTATAGTTCTTCCTGCGAAGCACTGGGAGTGACCTTTCCAAGGGCTGAGGCACTAGCTGAGTAGACCTTTTCTTTTGAACACAGGCCAGGGGGCATTTTTTCATTCTTCACCACCTTGAGGGAGATGCTATCATTTTCCTTGGGTGGAGCTCATTCAATTCATCCTGTATTCCAGCCATGGCCAAAACCTGGAGCCAACACTCCAGGGGCCTCTGACTTAGATGTATACATTTAGAACAGCAATGCCATCAAGAACCTAACTTTGGAGTTGACAGATTTGGGTTCATGTGAGTTTTACCTTTCCAAGCCTCAGTTTATTCATCTGTTAAATGGGGATAATAATAGTACGTACCCAATACAATAGGCTTATTGGGAAGGTGAAATGAAACATTTATGTAAAGTACTTGGCACAGTGCCTGGTTCACCGTAAGTGTCACAACACTGTAGATACAATTATATATAATTAGCAGTGGCAACAGGGGAGCCTCATGTACACACCTGCACACACAGTTACACACATGGAATTAATTGTGAGGCTTGACTCTAGCATGGAGAGCCAGAGATCAGACTTTTTATTTCTCTGGAATGAACTCAATGGGCATGGCCCTTGGCATCAAGTCAGCATTCGAATAATTTCCATGGCATTAGATTCAATATGTAGAAGGCTCTATAATATCTTCTAAAATATACAGTTAAGCCATGCTTTGGTTTTCTCAAAAGAACTCCCTACCTGTCTGCCCCATATACATACACACATTCCACAGAAGGACAGGACTTGGCTCATTTTTAATCAGATTTGCAAAGGAAAAGATAATTGTTCTACTGTATGTTGGCATATTGCAAGCCATGTGTGACATACTATGTAGAGTTTAACTCAAATGACGAAGGAATTGAAAAAAAAAAAAATTCCCACATCTAAAACAGATGTACAGGCACGATCCATAAGTGGTAGTCAATTCACGAATTAAGAAAATAAGTGAAAGGATAAATGCACATTGAAAGATCTAAGTCTTTGTTCAATATGTTAAACACATGGCCCATTTCAAAGTCCCAGTAACCACCGAGTTGGAACACAACCCACTCAGAAGTAGCTGGCATCTTACAGGAAAGGATTAGAATTCCTTATGACCTTGATATGTTAAAGAAGTTATCAGTAACAATTATTTGAACTCAGTGGGGCGGGAGAAAGACAAACTGTGAGCTGAAGATGGTGCAGAGCTAGCTTTGTATAGACCTAGTCAAGAGAATCAACCCCAAGTAGAGGCATTGCTTAAAAGTCAAAGGCACTTCCGGGCAGCATGAATGAGAAGATGTGGACTGCAAAAGCCTCAAGAGGCAGCCCTTGCTGGCTCTTTATTGGCATGAAGCGGAGCACACTGCATTGCCATGTGAGGTCCTCAGTGTCGGGGGAGAGTTGAGGTTGAGGAATGCAGGGCACTGGAGAGTTGGACAAAGAGGGAAGACAGTGGCATAGTAAGGACCATGATAACCACCTATTGCCCATGGATGCAGAAAGAAGAAATAGGCTCAAAATTACAGCAAGGGATGGAGGTTAGCTAAAAGAAGGAACTGAGAAAAGTGATGGCAGAAACCTTGAAACCTTACGAGTTCAATAGCATCTGTTTTCTGAAATAATTTGAAATGGGACTTAGTGAGAAATCAAAGAATGGTGCTGGCTAATTTGTCAAGCCCATATTTGCCATCTTAACACTCAAAGGCTAAGTGGGAAGATTAAGACAAAGAGTTCTGATCAGGACCTATTTTTAGGTTTTCCTTGTGTACCCTGAATGATCTTGCTTTCGGGTAATTCTTTCAGTCATTCCCTTTGGGTCAAATGTCCTTCAAGGCCTACATCTAATGATGTCTTTTGCAAGAAGTCTTTGCTGAAGCTAGAAGCACCCTTTGCCCTTTCTGAACCCTCCACAGAATTGAACCATGGTGTCCTCCCTTCCTTCATGAGGCTTTCTATCATGAATCTTTGGTTATTCCTTTAAATGTCTTTCTTATCTCCCTTGTTCTCCTTAAGGCCAGAATTACCACACATATTAAGGGGTAAGTAACATAATGGATGCGTAAATGAGCAACTGTTTCCTTTGAGGGCATTTGTGGAAACTCTAGCTTTGGTAGCAACTTCCATCCGGCACATGCAATGAACTAACTCCTGACAAATTCTAAGAGACAAAGGGATGTCTCCCAGTTAGCTTCATGTAGATGGTGATTGAAGCATAATTTGAAAATTAAGATTTCAGCTACAGTATAGTGATTTGTGCAGACTTATTAAGAAGAATACACAAAACCTAGAAAAATGGGGTGGGAGGTGGGATTAGTAGACGATAAAACATAAAGGAAGAAGAAAGATCTCTAAACTGTTCATGTTTAAGAGAGGGACTCAAAACACTGACCAAACCGTGTTGAGGTTGTTTTACCTACGGCATAATTTATGAGTTCCTATAAAGAATTTCGAAGTCACAAGGTCATGTTGTTGATATGACTGGTTTGGGTCCTATGACCTCACTAGGCAGCCTTTTTTACGCAGTCCCATAAATTGGTAACCAAAATCAAGAAACTTGATAAGTCCTACAGAAACTCCCGCACTCTTTATTTTTTAGAAAAGATGGAAAATGATGAACTTCTGGCATTTCTGTAAATATTAAATCTCCTGTAAAATGAATTACCTTTGTTTCTCTCATAGTCTTCATTCCACCCTTCTGTGGAGGTATAGGGGAAAAATCACAAAGATAGAGAAGACAAACTGAGGTTTTTTAGAGCAAAACAAAAAATCCAAAAGACAAAGGATTTTGCCTCTTTTTACATAACTACTTGTGAGAAATTATTCCTAAAAAGCCTTAACCCATTTCTGCCTGTTCAAACGTAATTTCATCTACTATAACAAGTACCCCTTCCCCTTCTAGAATGAAAATGTCCTAGTTTAAGGTAATATTTTAGTCATCTGAAATTACTTTTTAGAAATTTTATATTTAAAAACATTAATCTGGTAACCTGTAGAGTAGTTAGGGGTGAAAGATAGATGTCACAGAAACCAATACCATTTTAGATATTCAACAGCTAACCCTGGTTTCTTAGTTATTGTCCTGTCCTTTTAAAGCCAGCTGTGGCTTTCGGTGTTGGGACCTTGCCCTGGGGATGGGTGTTTGGTGATCCTCACGTTATCACCTGTTGGGGCAAGTGACGAGACTTTGTCACCCAAGACAGTTGACAATTTTTTTTCTATATTCTCAAGGATGGGCATTCTCCAGCCTCAGTAAGCCTGAATGATAGGCACATCAAGACCATGCCATCAGTCTCTCTGAATTTAGCTTGTAGATAATAATGTTTTTAAATGGCAGCAGCAGGAAAGTTTTTTTATTTTAGGGCTGCCATTCTAGAGTAAAGAGTGAAATATTTTAAAAAGTAAATCCACATTTTTCATTTATTGAGACTGAATCAGTTCAGGGCTAGTAAATGTAACAATGACAGGTGGGGTGTTGGATTCAGAGAAATAACATTTGTTTATAGAATAGTTTTAAAAATAACAATCTAGGCACATTGCTGAGTGCTTACCTTGGACCTGACCTTAGTCCTGTGATCTTGATACTATGAGTATTTGCTTCTTTTTATTAATGGAGAAACTGAGGCCCAGACTGGTTACTGGGCCAGGGAGTGGCTAAGCTGGCATTTGAGTCCAGGCAGTCAGCCTGCAGAGCCCATGCACTTGGTGCTATGCACACTTCCTCCGGGTGAAGTAGTACAGGCATTTGTGAAAACCGAAGTTATTCATTTCAGGCTTCGGTAAGTATTCCTTGCATCCTTCCAGGGAAAATTTGGTGAGAATTATTAGATGATGTGGGTGAAATGCACACCTCTGGGGACAACTGTACAGAAAGTGCCCCATTTTGTGGCACTTCCTGCTGTGGCTGGCCACACCAGGTGTTTCCGGCTCTGGAGTCAGAGGTGTGAATTCTGGCTCTGTTATTTACCATCTGTTGAACGTCACTGTATTCTTTCATAAAATGGGAGTAATTGCAAATATTCACTGTGATGATAAAACCTACTCGTTTATTTGTCAAATACTAGTTTGATGCCTCTTATTTAGAGTGACAAAAAGATGGTGGGAAGTGATGAATGCTATTTAAACTGTCAGTGGCTATTTCCAAGCTGGAAGGTGACTTGGCCTGATTTGCATCTTGAGAAGATGATCCTGGCTGAATGTTGGGGAGAGGGTGGGAGCTTACAGAGGGTGGGAACAGGAGAGTCTGTCATGTTGTCAGTTGGCCTTGCTTAACACCCTGTTCATGGTAGTGATGTGATCCTTGCTCCCTATTCCATTTTCCCTGGTGTTCTTTTGTTTGCTTGTTTTTATTTTCTTACTGCTGTGTTCCCAGCACTTAAAATAGCTCGTGGAACATAGGAGGGACTCTGTATTTGTTGAGTAAATAGGATAGCCAGTAAGGAGCTTGCTGGAGTTGTAACATATAAGGTGATGGCAGCCTGCCCTATGAAATGGAGAGACGGGTACTGATTCAAAGCAAAGAAATGGAGTGAACCTGGTGGATAAGAAACAGGATTTCTGGTCAGATGAAATGACCAGATGATGGTGCTTTTTGCTGAAATGCAAAAGGATGCACGGGGAAGAGGTGAGGGTATGGGTATGGGGACTTGGGATAAGCAGAAAAGCTAACAGGACTTAGCAACCCAAAGTACCCAGAAAAATGCTAGTATCACCCTGTAGGTAAGACCCCTGTGGTCTTTGATGACAGCAAGAATATCAGCCTGACACATGCAGAACCTTCTCAGTGGGCTGTCTCTTCTGGACAGGTGTAAAGGAAAAGAATTCCTGCCAAGGTGTGAGAAAGCCTGAGTGTCTCAGAGCACACAGTGGGAACCAATGTGAGATGTTCCTGGCAGATATCTGTGTGGTACACCCTGGTGGGAGAGGAGTGGTAGAATGTCCCCTCATATCCCCCTCTCTCTACAACTCCATCATTCCCAATCCACAGGGAAGCAACATGGAGTTAAGGAAGGTTCTCACAGGCTGCTTTTCCATTCTGGTTCTTCATACTTTGTATCCCTCTTCCTTTTCTTGTGTGTGTGTGTGTGTGTGTGTGTGTGTGTGTGTGTGTCTGAGTTTTGCTCCTGTTGTCCAGGCTGGAGTGTAGTGGTGCGATCTTGGCTCACTGCAACCTCCACATCCTGGGTTCAAGCGATTCTCCTGCCTCAGCCTCCCTAGTAGCTGGGATTACAGGTGCCCGCCACAATGCCCAGCTAATTTTTTGTATTTTTAACAAAGACAGGGTTTTACCGTGTTGGCCAGGCTGGTCTTGAACTCCTGACCTCAGGTGATCCGCCCGCCTCAGCCTCTGAAAATGCTGGGATTACAGGCGTGAGCCACCGTGCCTGGCTCCCTCTTCCTTTTTCATATGAGTTTTTTCATCTCCTCAGATTTCCGGGGAGAATAAAGGGGAGAAAGGAATTAAGCCATGACAAAAAAAAAAATTAATTAAATGAATGCACTATGAATTTGAAAATTCAGAAAATAAATGTTTCTTTCCCCAGGCTTCCATCAGGATCATATGGAGGAGTCTGGGAATGTTTTCTGAGCACCTACCCTGGAGAGCAGGGCTGGTGGGCAGGGCCTGTGGTTTCAGGGCTGGAGGGTTTCATTCCCATCCCAGTGCTTGTTCTGCCAACAGTCCAAGTATTGCTTTCGGTTGCTCATGCAGGTCCGAACTTGAAACAGTAATAAATATGGGGTGTCCTCTGCAAGATGTCATGGCCCCGGACATCCCTTCCTGCACTGTGCTGTGGCTGCCTCAGCATTATTTTGAGTGTTGACAGAATGCTCAGTACAGCAGAGATAGCCTTCCTTGTCCAAGGTCTCACACAGAGTTTTGGGCAAGAGCCCAAAACAACAGCCATGATATAATGTCCAAATGTATTTGGGTGACATACCACATGCTGAGGCCCCGGATGTCACTGATAGCTTCCTTCAGAGCCCTTTATTGCTATTCTTCATTTAGGACATTTTAATAAACAGTGACGTGGAAAGGTTTTGACCCTATGAAGCTGAGTGAGCTCTTCCTGACATATCATTTACTGTCACACAACACAAGGCTACAGAATCAGATGCCCTGGTGGAAGGAGATATTTGCCACAGAACTGTGGTTGAGAGCATGGCAGATTTGGCTGAATTTGAATACAGGATTTGCCACCTACCAACTTTATGACCTTGGGCAAAAGGCACATCCGTAAATTAAGTATAATATTGGCATGTGCCACAGAGGAGTGAATTTTTATGAATAGAAAATGAAATGCACTTGTAAAATGCTCATTTCCACATAAAGACTGGCATATGTCACATACTAGTAAATAACAGTTGTTATGATGGAGATTTTTGAAAATATGTTATTTGTATTGATTTATTGTATGGTTTTAATTCTAAGATGAATTTTTTTCCTTTTGATATTTATAAAATTGGAACTTGTAATTTTTTGTTATGTCTATTTATTGTGGGTTTTTTTTGTTTTTGTTTTTGTTTTTTTTTGAGACAGAGTCTCACTCTGTTGCCCAGGCTGGAGTGCAGTGGTGCAATCTCGGCTCACTGCAAGCTCCACCTCCCGGGTTCACGCCATTCTCCTGCCTCAGCCTCCCGTGTAGCTGGGACTACAGGCGCCCGCCACCGCATCTGGCTAATTTTTTGTATTTTTGGTAGAGATGGGGTTTCACCGTGTTAGCCAGGATGGTCTCGATCTCCTGACCTCATTATCCACCCGTCTCGGCCTCCCAAAGTGCTGGGATTACAGGCGTGACCCACCATGCCCGGCTATTGTGGGTTTTTGATACACCTATTAGTTGTTATGAATGGAAACTTTTTCCATTGTCTTTTTAACTGGCAGTGCAGGTTGAGGTAGAGCTTCGTGAATTCTTGACACATTCCTGTATTATTTTTTGTTCAAGTAGCTTTTTAGTTGACTCTTTTCCATAAAGGAAATGGAATCTTTTTCATGATTTTATGTACTTTCTGAATAGATTATCATATCATATGTTAATAATCCCAGTTAAGCTTCTCTTTTACAATAGCTATGTTTCAATATCTTTTCCTTGTCTTATTGTTTTAGGTGGAATATCTAAAACAATACTAAATACTAGTAGTTATAGTGAGTATCCTTGTCTTGCCTCTGAATTTCATGGGAATGTTGCGTGTAGTTCACTATTTCTTTGCTTGTTATTCAGATGAGATAGTCCTTATTAAAGAGATATGCTCTTATTCTTAGTTTCCTGTGGTTTTATATCAAGAAGTGTTGAATTTTTATTAAATGCCTCATGAAAATTTTTTCTAAATCAGTGGTTCTCAAACAAAGGTATATATAAGAATTTCCAAAGAGCACTTAAAAAAAGAAGACTAAGACTTTCTCCACTTTCTCCAGATACACTGTAAGATAATTTGCTGTGGTAGGAATCAGACCCAGGATTCTGATGTGCATTACTGATGAAGAACTGCTTTGACTGATCTCATATGCATTTACCTCTCTTGACTTATTAACATAATGTGTTATATTATGGAATTCCTACTATTAAATCATCATTACTTTCCTTAAAGAAACCCTACTTGGCCGTGTTTATATTATTTCTGCAATGTGCTGCTGGGTTTTTTTTGCAAGTGTTGCGGCTTACAGTTTTTATATCATAGTCACAAGTAGAATTGATCTACAGTTTCTTCTTTTATGTATCCAAGATATGTCAGCTTTGAAAATTAAATTGTGAAGCAGTCTATATTTCCAGACTTTTTTTTTTTTTTTTTTTTTTGAGACAGAGTCTCACTCTGTCACCCAGGCTGGAGTGCAGTGGCAAGATCTCGGCCTACTGCAGCCTCCACCTCCAGGGTTCAAGTGATTCTCCTGCCTCAGCTTCCTGAGTAGTTGGGATTACAGGTGCTGCCACCACACCCAGCTAATTTTTTTTTTTTTTTTTTTTTTTTTTTAGTAGAGACGGGGTTTCACCATGTTCACCAGGCTGGTTTTGAACTCCTGACCTCAAGTGATCCACCTTCCTCGGCCTCCCAAAGTGCTAGGATTACAGGCGTGAGCCACTGCACCCGGCCTATTTCCAGAACTTTTTAAGCAGCCAAAAACATTGGTCTGTTCTTGGAAGTGTGAAAGTACTCTATTAAATACTCCAAACCCAGGCCATTTTTGGAGATAATTTTTTGGCAATTTTTAAATTTATTTCCTGGTGATTGGGTTATTGGCCCATTTAGATTATCTGCCTCTTCCCTATTATTTTTGTTTTGCTAGACTATCGTCCATTTCATCCACTTATATGTCTATTGTCATTATTCCAATCTCTTCTTTATCTGTTATATTCCCTTGCCTTTTTGTCTTTTTGTAGTTATTTCTTTAAATTCTGTCTCTACCCTTTTTCTCCTTGATTAAACTTTCCAAGAAGTTTAATTGTTTTACTTTTTGTTTTCCTAGTTATTTGTGTGCATGAACATCCTTTATCAATTAGCCATTCGCATGTCTCTCTTCAGAGATTTGTATATTCATATCCTTTGCATGGGCTAATGATACATACCCTTTGTACCTTTCCGCTGGGCTGATAGAACTTTTTCTTATTAATGTGTCATATTGTGGATGCAAATTATTTATCTGAAATGTGCTTATCTAATTGACATTTATCTTACAGCTTTGTTCATATAGGGAGTTGCTGTTGTAGTTGTTTTTTGCCACACAGAGCTTTCATAATTATATGAATCTCAGTCTTTTCCTTTATAGCATCTGGATTTCATGTCTTTTCATGTCTTTTGAAAAGACCTCCCCATGCCAAGAGTTTGAACATAAAATTGAGAAATGAAATAATTAGGCATTATGTCTAATTATGAAATACATGAAGTGGAGTAGACACACAGAATAACCTATTCTTTCTCCTCCTTTCCTTCCTCTTCCTTCTTACCACACCACTCTGAATGTGGTATAAAAGTGCCGAAAGTAGAGTCTTAGAAACAGCCAGACTTCCCCCAGTCATGTTTCCAGAGGACCCGATTTCTCCAGTAGCCCTCTGAGGATTTAAGGAACACCTGCATTTTTTTCCAATCTTGTGTGCATATATGTATATACATACACACGTGTATTCATTTAGTTATACATAAGCATATGCATTTACATCATAGGTACTACTCTAACAAAATCCCTTTTGTGAAAAATTGTTTTAAGTATATTTCTTCCATGAGTATATGGATTTACTTCATTGAAAAAGGATCATGTCAGCCAACAGTAGGCATCAGAAATCTGACCTAATCTGATATGAAACGTCGTCAGGGAAATTTCCTATGGCCTGAGAGTTTTGTTTCTCTTTAGAAAATAAAAAACCTAACACATTTTTTTTTAATTGCCTCATTGAGGAAATAGTCAATTTGGTCACATTTCACCTTGATAAACAGTACACTAAATGGGCACAGTATTCTGAAGCTCACATGTGGAAGAGAGCCACACAAGTGTAAAAGTAAAATTTATATACAGGATTAGGGGTAAAAGTGTATGTTCCAGCATGTTTGCCTGATAGTGTGTAATTGTTAAGCATTATTTGTCGGTTAGGGGGATCAGCTAAAGCCTGGTGTATAAAAATTCATGCCAGTAGGAAATTTACAATAAATCAAAGTCTAGATTACTCCGTAACATTACATCTTTCAGTTGTAAATTAACTCACACAAGTTTGGCTTTCTGGGTAATGAACAGCATTTCTAGTGGAGCTGGAGGCTGACAATAAATAAGTTCAGATTAGAAACAAAGCCTTCCTTTCCCCTCCTTCCGCCAGCCCACAGGGGTGCCTGTATGCCCACTTTTGTTGCTGGACTTTCTATCCAGAGATGGTCTGAAGGGTAGGTCCTTGGGTGTGGGTAAAGGACACCCATCTTTAGGCCTTCTGTGGAGCACCGCATGAAATTTCATTTTCACTATAACAGAGTTGCAGCTTTTTCCTGCTCTAGCTGGGTACACTTCTGCCTTTCTGAGGGTGTTACCCCAGGACCTGGTGCTACATGGGCCCTCAGATGCCAAACTGAAGCCAGATGTCCCTGGCACTAACTGGAACATTGAAACCAGGTATGATCCACAGGGTGCCAGGTGCCCCTGCCTGGCAAGGCCATTTGTCCCTGAGGAGAAATCACATGTTCCTTTTTGAGATGCCACATATTGCTGTTTTTTTTTTTTTTTTTAATGTATTTTTAACTGCCTTTGGGGTGAGAAGGAGAAAGAGAGGAGGGAGACACGTGGTTCTATAAGCAAGAAGAGAATCTTCCTAAGAGAATTCCAGAAAAGATGGGGTTGAGGAAGTTGTAGATGTTTCCCACGTTTTTTCAGGCCCTAGCAGCCAAATAGAATCACATTCACAGAAAAACTACAATGAATATTAATACTAAAATGAATGCTAATGCCAACCACACTGCCTACTGCTTGTGCGTGTTTGCCATGTTGGGTGCTATGTTATTCCTCTGTATGAGCTTTCTCATTTTCTTCTCACAGCAGCCCTATGCGATGACTACTATTTACAAGGACCCCGAGGATTAGAGAGGTCTAGGTCAAAGGCTTGAGGCCACCAGCTCCAGCTCCCAAACTCCAGGATGTTCTGGAGCTAATATTTCAACCCAGGTCTAGCTGCCCCACAGCTTGGCCCTTCCCAGCCCCTTTCCGTCCTCCCAGGGCTCATATGAGTGACTCGTGCCTATTTCTTTGTGTAGGTCTTTACCCTCTTCCTAATCTCCTCTGGTCTGGAGTCCCCAAGAATGTTCCTAGTGAATCCCTGGACCTGCTCCTTCTTAGTACCATCGTCCCCACTCAACAGCTTCCCTGCTCCATCCCTGAGATGGCATCAGCCTTCTCTCTCACTTAGATCTGCTCCATCCTTAGTCACATTTTGTACCTGAGGATTTAAATCCTCAGTCTGTTCTTACTCCGTTGTGCTCTCCATGACAATCTCCCCCATCATTTCTGTCCTGATCTTCTCTCCATGGTGTGCAGACAGACCCGCTTCTTGACATTTCCAGGACCTAGGGCAATAGGACAAATGGAGGCTCCATGTGGCTTGTGTGCCCTTTATAATTCCAGTTCACTTGGTCAGTTTCTAAACTTTCAACAACAATAAGAAATAACATTCTAAAGAGCCAGAAAAGAAAGAAAAAGTATGTGTTGGTGTTTTGGTATGCAGACCTTCACAGCAGGGCCCCCTCTTGCCCAGCCTAAGGGTGAGGATAGGTTCTGTCTCAGCTTAGTGAGACTGGTCTGGGGATCACTGCCAAACTGCTTTCTTTATCCTTCTTATCCTGTGGTGCACAGCTCATGGGCAGATGAGGAGATGGATTATGCAAATGATGCTGACTTACAGACTGCCCCTGGGGAAGCCAACTGGGTCTGCCCCTGCTGCTGCACACCAAACAAAACAAATTACCTCAAAACTGGCAGAGGTTGGCAGAGAGAAGTTGGTTTGGACTCATAGCTAATTGTCTGTTGTTGTAACAATCAGCGGATTAGGAAGAGAAAGTATTTTCTCATTGGATTTTTCTGTTCAAGACAGGGCAGGGCCCTCTCAGTATCTTTTCTGTCTCATCCTTTCTCATTTGTTCATATTATCTATCTCTCCTTACTCTCTCTGTCTCTCACTTTTTCTTTTTCTTTCTATCTATCTATCTATCTATCTATCTATCTATCTATCTATCTATTTATTTATTTTGAGACAGGGTATCATTCTGCCAGAGCCACCCAGGTTGGAGTGCCATCACACTACTATACTTCACTGCAGACTCATCCTCCTGGGCTCAAGTGATCCTCCCACTTCAGCCTCCTGAGTGCTGAGACCACAGGCATGCACAACCACGCCAGGCTAATTTTTGTATTTTTAATAGAGACAAGGTTTCGCCATGTTGACCAGGCTGGCCTCAAACTCCTGACCTCAAGTGATCCTTCCGCCTAGGCCTTACAAAATTCTGGGATTACAGATGTGAGCTACCACACCCAACCCCTGCTGTCTCTTTCTCTGTCTCTCTTGTCTTTTTCATCATCAAGCAAGCAAGGAAAAAGGAAACAGAAAATTGAAGACAGAGGTCTTTCCCCTGAAGTTGGGTAGTTGGAAAGCCGATTAAGGAGATTAAAGGCAGGAGGACATGTGTGGGGACATTTGATGCCAGCTGGGCTCCTGCTTCTACTGTGGAAAGACTCCCACAAGGCTGTCGTCTCCCTAAAATGTCCATTGAAATAAAATTTGTTCTTTAGTTAGACCCTGGGGTGAGAATCAGTGTTGTTGTAAGCAGTGAACTGTAACAATTTAAAATTTAATGAGGCAAGAACCAAATTGGGCTTGTGTTTTATGTCTCTAATACTTGTAAAACGTGCCATTCTCTTAACCATGTTAAAATAAATATTAGTAATTAGGTAATATTAATGGTTTGTTATTTTGATGAAGGACTTTCTTTTTAAATGGAAAATAAAGCAAATTGCCTGGAAAGGCATATTATGTTCCCCCTGGCTGGCCAAGGCTAAAGAAAGCCTGCCTGGGTCACCCAAATGGGCCAGGACATCCTGTTTACCTGGTGGGCAACCTGATGGGTTCTCCCAGGCTGACAGCCAAGGCTCTGAAGGAGATCCGAGCCTCTGAAGGCCTGGCTCTGCAAAGCCAAACCTGCAGAATGAATACAAAAGCCTCTTTTTGTAAACCAGGTTTTTGGGAAACCACTGGAACACCTAGGGAGCAGGACCCAGAGAACCAGACCAGGGTAACAGGAGAGCTAAGGAAAGGGGGAAGATTGCAGCATCATGACATTGACGAGAGACCACAAAGTCGGGGGGTCCCTGAGTGCTTTGTATCCTGCTCCAGACAGCTCAGGGGAGTTCATTTCCCCAGTGTCTAAATGCACATGCAGACTTGTGCTTGGGCTGCAGAATCCATCTTAGCTTGTTAGTTGAACCAATGTTAACATAATGCCTCACTACCCGAGTTCCCATGAGCTTTCTTCCCAACCCTGCTAGGTGGTCCTTGGACCACTAGGAACTATGTGGTTATGGCCCATTGTCTCCTCTTTCCCTTCAGTAAGGACCATGTTTTACCCAGCCTCATTTGAGACTGAATGTATCCCACTAAAAGTGTGTGTTGGATGAGGGTGCTCAGGTCTCAGAAGGCAGTGGGGTTAATTACTGCTCTGAACTAAAGCAGGGCAGCCAGAAGGATGTTTTTCAAAAAGATTATGATTATGGGGCTTCTGGTTAGAATACTTTGGGCATCAGACAGGGGTAGCAACCCAAATTTGGGGAAGGAGGAAAATAAAATGACAAGAATCTCAAATTGGATAAGTATATACACAAAAGCCGCCTTCTTTCCCTCTATAATCTCTGTTCCTTACAGTATATCCTGGGTGTTCAGTGAACCAAAAAATATACTTAAAGTTTTTCTCTGTGCACTTGTAAGAAGGCCGGGATACTTCTAACCAAAATAGCCTTTCCCAGGAGCACCTGTCAGCAATGATTTTTTTAAAAACAAATTGAAATGGAAGCACCGTGCCACTTTCCATATTCATTGAATAACCATTGACTGGGGGCCTACTTTGTGCCCAGCACCATTCTGGGTGTGGGAACGAAACCAACATTCCTGCCTCATGGAGCTGATGCTCTCAACAGGGGAGAAATAATCAATACGACAGGCAAGATGAGTATTAGCTTGTCTCATATGAAACTAGCATGTGGGTAGGTCAAAAAGTTTAAAAACGGGAAACTGTGTATGATTTAACCTAGCATATGATATTTTGATAGTGGTAAGTATTAAAGAGAAAGAATTGAATTCAGAAAAGGGAATCTGAAATGTTAGGATTACAAATTTTTAATTATGAAAAGACCTCACAGAGAAGGCAAGATTTGAACAAGGGTTGGAAGGAGCAAGGAAGCCAGCCAAGTGCATGTCTGGGAGGGAAGAGTGCTCCAGGCAGAGGGCACGGCCAGTGCAAAGGCCCTAAGGTGGGACCAGCCAGGAAGCCTATGTGATGGTTAGAGGATGAGTAGAAATAATGTTAGACAAGTAATTAGGAGTCAGGTCACATGGGACTGGTAGCCATTGGGATGACTTTGACTTGGCTCTGAGAAAAATGCACAGACTTTTGGGAAGGTTTTGAGCAGAGGAATCACTTGCTCCAGTGTAACATTTTAGCAGGATCCCTGGCTACTGTGTTGAGAAAAGAAGCAGGGGACCAGCTAGGGGGCCATTGCAATAATCCAGGCACGAGATGATGGCAAGCCCCACCAGGTCTTGGCAGTGGGGTGGTGTGTCATGGTCCACTTTGGACCTATTTTGAAGGTAGAGCCAACAGGAAATGCTGAAGGATTGGATGTAAGTACAGGGGCAGGGAGCAGGGTGTGGTGCTATTAATCTTGACACTAAAGTTTTGGGTCTGAGAAATGGGAAGAATAGAATTACCCTTAGCTAAGATAGGGTAACTGCAGCAGGAGTTGGTTTAGGTCCAAGGGACCCTCTTCATCTTGGCAAATTTGACAATTCCAGCATGCTGGGCTCAGTGCTGATGAATATAAAAGCTTAGGGAGGGAAAGGATAGGTGATAACCTGAAATACCTTTTCCAAAAATTAAAATAAAATAGGCCGGGCGCGATGGCTCACGCCTATAATACCAACACTTTGGGAGGCTGAGGAGGGTGGATCACCTGAGGTCAAGAGTTTGAGACCAGCCTGACCAATATGATGAAACCTCATCTCTACTAAGAATACAAAAAGTAGCCAGGCATGGTGGTGTGTGCCTGTAGTCCCAGCTACTCGGGAGGCTGAGACAGGAGAATTGTTTGAACCTGGGAGGCAGAAGTTACAGTGAGCCAAGATCACATCACTGCATTCTAGCCTGGGTGACAGAGCAAGACTTTGTCTCAAAAATACTTAAATTAATAAAATAAATGGTAATTCTAAGAATAGGTATTAATGCCTTACTGTATGCTTAGAGTACCATACTAACCTTTGGGCATGGATTTTCTTATTTAATACTCACAACAGTCCTGATGGGTAGAGAGGCCCACAGACGTGAGGCCTTGGAGCCCAGAGCCTTTATGAGTTGCTCCCAGGTCACTGGTGGATATTTCACCCTCCAAGTGAGTGGTTGTTTGTGAAGCTTACAACTGGATAGGAGCAAAAGGTGAGATACAGTTGAGATTTCTGAGAAAACCCGTAATTACAGACATCCTGTGTGCTCTGTGCAAAGGTTATTTCCCATTACAGGTGGAGAGCCTGCCTCCTCAGGCCTGTTGTGGGGCAGAGTGGGTACTGAAGAAGGCACAGTCTCATCAGGTGTGCAGGGTTAATTATCTCATCTCAGTGCAATGGGAGCAAGAGTTACTACTGTTCTGACGGATTGTGTTAATTGGAAGCCCAGTTTGATCAGGAGGCTCATGCTTTGTGCCTGCACAGTCAGCCAGCCTAGTAGGGTTTATGCCTCAGCATTTCCGCTTATTTTCATCTTCTAAGTTTTCCACTGTGAACAAGTCACAAGAGGGGTTAAGAGCATGGGATTTGGAGATAAACAGACCTGGGTTCAAGTCGTAGCTTTACTTCTTACTAACTTTTGTCTAACTCTGGGTTCCCAGCCTCAGTTTCCCCTTCTGTGCAACGGTAGCAGGGTGGACCTGAAGACTCAGTGAGATAATGCACATAAGGTACCTAGTACCTAGCATAATGGATGTTGTTAATGTCATTCTCCATTTTATCTTTAAGGCAAATCAGGATAATTTGCAATCTGAATGATCTATATTGAATCAAGTATTAAAAAACCAACAGTTGGGCGACAGAGCAAAGACTGTCTCAGAAAAAACAAAAAACAAAAAACAAAAAAAACCCAACAGTTGGTTAGAGTGTAAATTAGTTCAACCATTGTGGGAGACAGTGTGGTGATTCCTCAAGGATCTAGAACCAGAAATACCATTTGACCCAGCAATCTCATTACTTGGTATATACCCAAAGGACTAGAAATCATTCTACTATAAAGACACATACACACATAAGTTTATTGCAGCACTATTTACAGTAGCAAAGACTTGGAACCAACCCAGATGCCCATCAATGATAGATTGGATAAAGAAATGTGGCACATATACACTATAGAATACTTTGCAGCCATAAAAAACAGGGGCATGGATGAAGGTGGAAACCATCATTCTCAGCAAACTAATATAGGAACAGAAAATCAAACACTGCATGTTCTCACTCATAAGTGGAAATTGAACAATGAGAACACATGGACACAGGGAGAGGAACATCACACAATGGGGCCTGTCAGGGGTGGGGGGCAAGGGGAGGGATAGCATTAGGAGAAATACCTAATGTAGATGACAGGTTGAGGGTGCAGCAAAGCACCATGGCACATGTGTACCTATGTAACAAACCTGCGCATTCTGCACATGTATCCCAGAACTTAAAGTATAATTAAAATTTTTTTTAATAATAAAAAAATTAAAAACCAATAGTTTAACAGTGATGATAAATTGCAACCAACTCTTAGATTCACAGTTGGAAAGATGCTAGGAAATAGTGAGGGCTGGAGAGCATCTGCCCATCAAAAGGGGGAAGGGAGCAGTCACTCCTCCATTCCAGTTGATTTCTGTCGTGCAGGAATACAGTTCTGATATTATCAATTCTTCCAATTGTTAGAGAAAGCCTCAAACTGGGATTTTTTAATATTTTGGCAACTGACTAAAAAAATAAATTTTTAAAATTCCATGCAAGTCAAACAAAATGTTCCTATGGTTCCGATGTGGCCTGGAGGCTGCCAGTTTATAAACTATATTAGTGGGCTTTGGAGGATAACAGGTGACCCCTACAGCTCAGTGGCTGCATGTCAGCCATGGGTCACTGGGGTCTGTGCTTGTGCCCTACATATCACCATCACTCGAGGATCCAGGATGAGGTAGCAGCCTCTGTTTGGGATATGCCATTCTCCTGGCAGAGAGAAAAGAGTTAGAAGAAGCATACAATGGCTCTTAAAGTGTCTGCTTGCAGTTTGCATGCATTACTTTCTCTTATATCCCATTAGTCGAGGCAGATCACATGGCCAAGCCTGATGCTGGGGCAAGGAAGTGTACTTTTCCTACAGGAAGGCCTGCAAATCACCTGGCAAGGGGAGGGGATGTTGACTGCTATTAGAGGGAAGCAGGGAGCAAATAATTGTGAATGACAAAATGATCTGCCACAAGAACCTCCTGCCATATCCCCCTCCTTCCATTCACTTGCCTTTCCAGAGTTTTATTTAACTGTTTTCAGAGTTATTTTCTAAAACCTGGATTGAAGTGTTTTTAGATTTCCTTAGGATGAAGTGTGACACTCTGTGGCTTGTGGATGAATACAATCTTTTATGGCACTCAGATATAGTAACCAATATGTAATGTATATTGGTTACTATACATTAGATTGAACCTAATGAAATTGCTGATATTCAACGTTTTTATCTGAAAAGATAGAAATTTCTAATTGTTCAACCAAATATATTTATAATTTTTATCCCGATAACTGAAGAATTCACTATCCAACATTGTCTGACAATATCCTGCAGTTCCCACCTGCAAACCTTTGCACCTTCTGCTTGTATATACCTTTTCTACCTTCGGCCCAACCCAGACAGAGACCTTGTGATTTTCCCCTAAGATGTGCTCAGAAATAGGATCAGCAAGGAGGGAAAAGAGGCCATCCCTGAAGAATGTAAAACTACTAGAGAAGAAACTGGTGTGCCCCAGATCTTTTAATCCAGGCTGGCTGACTATCAGCCCCCAAACTGCCCCCAAATAAATGTTGAATGACTTGACCTCATCAGCGGTGATGATGATCACCTAGGTCCAAAAGGACAGACTTCTTTAATGTTAAGAGGGCAAGTCTTATGTAAATGAAAATCAGAGTCATTCGTTCAGTATATATTTACCAGCCACATTTATATGCTGGAGCCTTCACAGGCCTCCAAGGGAGATAGCAGTGAACCAGGCAGACAGGCTCATTGTGATCCTAACACTCATCCCAGTTCATCACAGATGTTAGAATTTCAGAGCCAAAGGGACCTTAGAGCCCATGCAATCCAACATCCCATTTTACAGATGAGGACACTGTGGTGCTGATATTTCTCCAGTCCTAAGATCCATCCACACAGTAGCCACAGGGATAATCTTAGGGTATGAGTTTGATCATGTCTGTTCCCTCTGTTGCATGCTCAGAGGCAAAAATAATATTAAAGCATAAAACTAAAGTAAAACTCAACTCCCTAACTAGGGTGTGTAGCCTGCCTCTGCCCACTGCCTACCCCCCAAACCCATCTGGTGTCACCTTCTGTCTTCCTAAGCTCCAGCCCCATTGGTTTGCTTCTTCTAAGCTCATTCTTGCCTCACAGCATTTCCGCTTACCATTCCCCCATCTGGTCTGCGGTTCCTTGTGATCTTCCCATAGCTGGCCCCATGTCCTCCATCCCTCAGGGCTCAGTTCAAACATCTCCTTCACAGGAGGGCCTGGCTAAAGTATACCCTCTCCCCTGTAACTCTTTGTCCCTTTATTCCTTTAGATTGTCTTTCTCTGAAGTTCCATTTGTTTACTTGTTTATTGTTCCTCTCTCTTATGAGACTTTGAATATCAGGAAGGCAAAACCTGGTCCTTTGTGTTCACCACTGTATCCCCATCACAAAGCACAGCACCTATTACAGAGTTGATGATCATTAAGTAGTTCTTGAGTGGATAAATGTCACACAGATGTGAAGGCACTGACTTATGGATTCCCAGATAGTGCTTTATTCCAGGATCGATGTTCTGATTTGCAAACCAACCTTCTTTCTTCTTGCATCTGTATTAATCCATTCTCATGTTGCTATAAAGAAATACCTAAAACTAGGTAATTTATAAAGAAAGGAGGTTTAATTGGCGCATGGTTTCACAGGCTGTACAGGAAGCATGGCTGAGGAGACCTCAGGAAACTTACAATCATAGTAGAAGGGGAAGGGGAAGTAGGCACATCTTACATGGCCAGAAAAAGGAGGACGAGAGTGAAGAAGGAGGTGCTACACACTTTTAAACAACCAGATCTCGTGAGAACTCACTATTATGAGAATAGCAAAGGGGAAATCTACCCCCATGATCCAATGGCCTCCCACCAGGCCCCTCCTCCAACAATGGGGAGTACAGTTTGACATGAGATTTGGGCGGGAACACAAATCCAAACCATATCACCATCCTACATTTGGTACTCAGTAGACCCCCAAATGTTTGTTGAATAAGTAATGAGAACATTCATAGCTTAACTTGAACAAAGGGCCAACACTTCATTTTTCATGTCTGCCTCAGACATCACTTACTCACATCAGTTGTTTGTTGCTCATCCCTGATGTACTTTAGTGTACTCCTGGAAAACATCACCTACAGATCAGAGCATGTAGGAGAGTCTTTGTGTCATCCCTCTTTTAAGCTGAGTCTTGATCTACCTGGGCATGTCCGATTAGGCAGGCTTCTTAGAGGTCTACATGCATGAAGGACCACCTTATCTCCTGGGAATTAAAGCACCTTAGGGAAACTGTGTTGAGAGAGAAGGAGTAACTCTGAGTGGAGCTGGGCATCTGTCACACAGGGGGGTTTCTGTTTTACTTCCCTCATACTTGGCCTGAAAGCAAAGGGCCCACAGTTAAGACAGCCAGTGAAAACTGAATAGGTGGCCTTGCTGAAGCCTCTGGGGTCTTTGAGAACATCTGAAACCTGCCACTTTGGAGCTGGCAGATATGTTAGCAATGGAAAAAGGTGGTAGTGACTTGGAAGCTGGCACCCTTGGCAAAAACCTGAGTCCTCTGAGCGATTTACATTTTATAAGCACTGCATGCTAACTAATTAAGCCACTGAAACACTAAAGTTACATTTTATCTGCATGACTAGTGAATTAGCACCTCTCCAACTGGTATCAGCACACCCCCTCCATTTAAGTCATAAATTCATGAATGCAGCAAGACCCTTGCCTAGTTTTGTTCACCATTTTATCCCTGATGCCCAGCACAGGACCAGGCACACAGTAGGCACTCAATAAATATTTGTTAGTTGAATGAATGAGGCTTCTCTAACCCCCAAGCTGATATGACCTGGGAAACACAGGTGGCAGGAAGAACATGATAAGAGGGAAGCTAAACTAGGTAGCGTGGGGAATCAGGCAAGTAATCACCCTCAAGGTTCCTGTTCCAGGAAGTGGAGGTGTGAAGGTGAAGGAGGAATACAATGTGACTTTTGGCAGCTCTTTTTTTCTCAGACATTTGACCTTTCAGGGAAGGCGAATTCTGGGTTATAGTCCTAGAGCTGTGTCCGTAACTGCCTCTCAGTGTGCCTGGTGTCTTCAAGATCGCCAACCCTTCCCAACCTGTGCCAGACATAAGAGGTAGGGCCAGAGGGTGAGTGCCCCCTACTAGATACCCTCCTTTTCGGATCCTCAGTCTATCCCACAAGCTCCGCTCACCCTCTTCCCCCATCATTATTTTAGGGGTGAGCTCCAGTCTGGTGTCTTCTACATCTACCTGAAATGCCAAACCTGCTCAGTCTCCTTGGGTCATTTCCAAGGCTGGAAAGGAAAGCTTGCATACTGTTGTTGGATTCAATTAAAATCACTCTCTGGGAGACAGAGGTTGCAGTGAGCTGAGATCGTGCCATTGCACTCCAGCCTGGGTGACAGAGTGAGACTCCATCTCAAAATAATAAATAAATAAATAAATAAATAAATAAATAACTCACCTAAAATCTCATATGTCTGTTCCCCTATTATTTCATTTGGGTCCTTAATCCTTTTTTTTTTTTTTTTTTTTTTTTTTTTTTTTTTTGTGGAGAGAGCCAAGAGGTATGTTCTAGCCTTTAAATGGAGGCAGATGCCCCCTCTCCAAACGGGCAGCTTTCCTTCTGTTGCCAGCCCTTGGCCACAGCAGGTTTTGGCGATTTGGTGGCATTTAGTGCTACTGTGTGTGGCCTGGGCTTTGAATTCAGCTGCTCCTCCTGGCAGCCTTGGTAGCTTCACACAGTTCTCTTAGTGTCCTGGGACTTGGGGCCCAGGCATACCCTACAGGGGTTCTGAGCCTCAGCAGATTCCTCCCCCAGTTTGGAGCACAGTGTCCTTGAGCCATGTTTAAAAGACTTCTCTTTGAAAGACTGCATCCTATTCTACTGCCCTCTCACTCTCATTCTATTAGGACTTTTTTTTTCTTCTGAGACTGAAGAAGAATAAAACAGAGACAGTGAAATCACTTAATCATTTTATTCAGCAAAATGCATGAAAGCCAAACTCACCTGAGCAGGCAGGGAATAGAGGCCTTACAGACGTGGACAAGATTTCCTCAGTCTTTTAGTCTGGTCTCGGTCCCTGTCTTTAAAGATAACCTTTGCAGTGTTTCATATTAATATAGTATCTGCATGATGTAATAGCCCCAGTAACAGCTGCTCCCTCAACCTCAGGGAAAAAGCCTCACATAACAACCCACTCACTCTCTGAAGCGTGTTCCCTCTGTTGAGGATGCCTCTGCCAGTTTGGATTGTCTAAAAATATTCATTTTGAGTCGTTAGGGCGGAAAGTCATAACAATAGTTGCACACGCTACATCATCGGGTGGAATACAATAGCTCTCTTAGACCCTGGGAAAGATTGATTGCTGCACTTATCTCTAGATTAAATATGAATTTGGGGACCCTTTAGGATCAGCCTTTGCAGAGCCATTACTCGTTTGAATGAGTACCAATGGCTGGAGATGGATGGGCAATTTAATCTGCCAAGAAAAGTAGACTTCAGATCATTCTTGTGTGTTGGGGAGAAAAAATTCTCCTTTTATTCAAGTAGGTAATGTAGATAATTGCATGTATTTTGCATAATTTGATTTATGAGGATATTACAGTCACATATGGGCCCTATCTTAGGAATGCCAGTTTTATTCAGTCAAAAAATAAATAAATGAAAAGAAAGAAATAGATCACGTGGACTTGTAGGAGACTCAATTTTGACCTACTTTTCTGACGTTGGAAGACAAGAAGCGATCTCCTGTGGATTAAAACTAATCTCTTAGAAATTGTTCTAATACGTGACTCTTGAAATTGATAAAGTTTGGCACAGAGTTGAAGAGCTGTATAATTTGGCAGCTGAAATCTCACCCTACGTATTGCCAAAAAAAGAAGCAAATCCCCACCAAAAATGGACCTCACTGCTGCATATTCTGTTGTTTGCTGTGGTCACATTAGGCTACATGCAATGGAGATGAACATTCTCATTTAAGAAACAGGGGAAAGGAGACCCCATGTCTCTATATTTAGCCTCTAGATTTCCTTGAGTGTCAGTTGGTCTCATGAATTCTTGGGAGGTATGTGAGTAAATACAAGTGGGGATTCATTCAACAATTGTCAAATGTCTTAAGGTTGCATAGAAAACTATCAGGAAACCCTATTTGTTTAGAAGTTGTTAATTCAGACTTTAAGATCCTATGACCTAAGCAGAAGATTGCTTTTTCTCTGTCTGGAAAAAGAAGGTTTGATAAGCAAAACAACAACACAACCAAAGCCATAAAGTATCTCCTTCATTTGTGTAGTCATTCAGCCAACACCTAACTGAGGGCTTAGCAATTACCAGGATCTGTGCTGGGGACTGGGGCCTGGGATTGGCACAGGCCCTGTGTGCACAGTCCAAGGTAAAAGATCTCATTAGTAAGTAAATGCGATGCAAGTGTCTCAGCAGGTGTGACAGAAGCCAGTTCTAAGAGGAGGAGAGAATGGCCTATGCTCACCTGGAAGCAAAAATTGCCTAAGAAGAAAAAGAAATGGTTTAAAAATGGGCAAGTAATTACAAATGTGCTTTTCATCTGTTATGACTGTTGCAGAGATATAATTTAAGTTATAATTGTCCATCTTCAGAGAGGTAACCCCTTTTTAAAATTTGGAGAACACTGCAGAACTCTTCTAGCTGAACGGTGCATCCCATGCTATATCCACAAAAGGAAAAATTGCAAATCCTTATTCTGAACTAAATAGAGGAAGGCAAACAGTGGAAGTATTTCTGAGAATGTTAGTATTTGGGAACTTGTTTGGGGGACTTTAAAACATCGAAAAGGGTAGGTCTGCATGAGAGTTAGTGGATGCACTAAAATAATGTTCATAAAAATATGTCGTGAGAAGCCAACATTTATTTTTAAAATATCTGTAATATTGTGCTTTATTTTATTAGGTACTATTATATAGGGAAAATTCATAATTTTTAGAAACAGACTGACATATTTAGGGGTGGAATGTCTTGATGTCCAATTTTTAAAATACTTCAGAAATAAAAGATGAGAAAATATGACCCATTTATTAAATTTTGGTAATGGACTTGTGGGTGTTCATTATATGCTTCTCCTTTATCTGTATATTTGAAAATGTCCACAATTTAAAGTCAGAAAGTCTGTGTCTATACTATTTACTGAATACCTTCTATATGCTGGACAGTTATACTTGGTACTCATTCCTAAATTTCACAACAACCCTGCAAAATTGGTAAAACTATCCCCCTTTGAAGATGGCAGAACTGAAGCTCAGGGTCACCAGTTGGTAGGAGGCAGAGTCCCTATCTGAACCTGGGTTTGTTTAGTGCCAGACACACCCGATGCATCTATCTCACCAATGCAACCTCCTCTCTAGAGCAGGAATTTTCTTCATAGTCTCACTCAAGATGGCAATTTGCTTCCTTGTTGGAGAATTCAGTGGATGGACAGCATTCTAGCAATGCTAGACATCTGTTCCTTAAGTTGAGCCACATTCCACCTCTAAAATCAATACTATTTACTAATTAGTTTAAACCCTTTCATGTCACATCACCATCCCTGGGAGACAATTAATTCTTCCTCTGGTCCTACTGTGTAACCACATTGAACTTCTCATTGTTCCTGCCACATGTCAGTCTCTATGCTTTGAGCATTTGCCAGTGCTTTCCTCTCTGCCTACAGGCTGCCTCTCACCCTTTTCTTCTAGACCAATCCAAGTCATTCCTCAAGTCCCCAGTAATGCCATTTTCTTAGGACTCTCTTTCTTGATTCTCTGTTTAATTATGTATTTACCTCTATTGTTCCAACTAGATTGTAATCTACATGTGGGGCCAGACTTTCACCTACCTACTTAGTATGTGTTCTGTAGACAGTTGTTAAGTTGAACTGAACTGGACACTGATTCTATCATCTTGAGCTATGTGAAATAATTCAGGTCCCTTGCAAACTATATGGAATAAATTAGGTCTCTCCTCCATACAATCAAATATTCAGCCATTCTTCCTTGCTTCTCTCTTCTGTAGGCTTTTCTTCCTTGAATAAATATCCCCAGTTTGACTCTACTTTTTTGCCTTATTTGTCATACAGGTTAACCATCTGAGTGCACATGTCTGTCATTAAGACTGGGCCACACTGCCTTCAAGTTTCAAGTCAGCTGAGATCTGGGTCCCTTAGTTTCTTCTACCAACTTTGGCCAAGGGTTTGCTTGACCCAACTAACTAGATTACAATATGTATTACCTTTAATATTACTTAAAAAAATTTTTTTAATAAAAATAAGGGCCCGCATGACCTGGGTGGGAGATCCGTGAAGGCAGGCACAAAGTCTCACTCATTTGTGTGTCTGTTGTGGTATGATATTGGAAGACACCTGTGTCAAATGTTGATTTTCAGTGGCTGCAATATCAGGTGCATTGCAGTGTCAGAAATATTTTCCTAGGCAAGGTAGTAGAAAGGAAGACCCAGGAATTGTGGCCAGGCAGTGGTGAAAATTTACCCTATTTATCCAAATGAAAGAAAATCCTCCCTTCAAATGTTTAGAATAGTCCATCCTTACATTAAATCTAATTATTTCACTCAGTGTAGGCTTAATTTTGAGCTTTGGCATGAGTCAGGAAAGTATGGCCCATGGGCCAATGCCTGCCTTCATGTATTATTCTGTGTTCACACTGCTAGAAAGAACTACCTGAGACTGGGTAATTTATAAGGAAAGAGGTTTAATTGACTCAGAGTTCCACATGGCTGGGAAAGCCTCAGGAAACTTAAAATTATGGCAGAAGGTGAAGGGAAAGCAAGGCACGTCCTACATGGTGGCAGGAGAGAGAGAGAGAGAGAGAGAGCAAAGAAAGCCACACACTTTTAAACCACAGATTTGTGAAAACTCACTCACTACCATGTGTCCCTCATAATCCAATCACCTCTCACCAGGCCCCTCCCTGGGGATTACAATTATATAGATGAGATTTGGGTGGGGTCACATTGCCAAACCATATCACTTCATCTGTCATCTGTTTTTGTAAACAACGTTTCATTAGGACACAGCCACATGCATTTATTTATGTACTGTCATGGCTGCTTTCACGCTACAACAGCAGAGTCAAGTAGTTGCAACAGAAAACCCATGACCTATAAATAGGGTTGCCAGATAACACATAGAAAGCCTGAGATAAAATTAAGAAAAAAAAAAAAAAAAACCCCCAATAAACGCGAATACATTTCTCATGTAAGCACATATTCAACAGGACATACTTGTCTTAAAAGAAAATATTTACTGTTTATCTGAAATTCAAATGTAACTGAACTCCTATATTTTTATTTGCTAAATGGGACAACTGCACCTGTAAAGCTTAAAGTGTTTATACTCTCTGACCTTTTATAGAAAGTTTGCTGGGACCTGAGCTCTAGTAGTAATAACAATGATGACGGTAGGAATAGCAAAGAATGAGACTAAAACCATAACGGCAGCCACTCTCCTTTTGTTTGTATTATCAGTGTCAATGCATTGTATTATTTGATCCTCAAAGCATCTGTCTTAATGTTGACACAGGCTCTGCATCCCAGAATGAACACATGGTGATGCTTAAGAGGACATCTCTGTGTCCTCATTTGGCACATCCCAATCCACCCTGGGCCCACCTACTCTTTTCAGAGGGAGATTTGCATCTTGCCATTTTCTTTTTCCACAGGTTTATGTCATGCCCTTTAGGCTCTCCTATTCTAGAAACAAATCAAGGCACCCCTGCCCCACTAACACTCACTGTATTTCATTTCTCGGTGAACTGACTCCATATGCTCATTATACATGTCAAAAATGGTATTATTTCTGGATTATTTTATCTGAGCATTATTTGGACATGGCATGTTCATGTGCACTGAACCACCTCCATGCAGACTAGCAGAGACACCAGATTCAATGATGAGTGAGCATTTAGTTGGGATGTCCTCAGGGTGATCTTCTGACTTTCTCTACTGTTGTGATCCAGTCATCTCTTGGCAAAGCAACATATTAATTGTACATTATAGTTCACCCATCTTTCTCACCCATGTAGATGTGAAAATTCTTTAATAATGCATTAAACAGCAACTGGAATATATGACTAATTTTTACTACTTAGTCTGTTTCAAGTGTTTCTGAACTAAAGTGAAGTGAAGGAATACTTATGTCTCTATATGCAGCAAATATCAAAGAACTGACCCATGTAACTATTACAGAAAAAACAATCACCAAGTTGGGGTCTTCAAGGTGCTCCTAATCAATTTTTCACAACCTCACTAAGGTATTTGCTTACATTACAGACAGTAGACGATTACATTTTAGGAAGAAGGGGATGGGGAGATAAAACGACTTCAGAATGTGTTTCTGAAGAATCCAGTCTGCTCCTTGACTGTGGGCAGTGGGAAGCACATTAATTTACCTGTGATATTGCAGGTTCTTTGATGTCAATGTGTTACTCTGTCCATGCTGTGAATTTGCCTTTTTCAGCCATCAGAAAAGTATGAGACTGAAACCTATGGTCTGTTTTCATGTGATAACCTTGACACTGGCTACTGTTTGGTAGGGGGTTTATGTCACAGAGGGATGCTGACACTCTGTAAGTAAAAGAGGTTAAGCCCAATAGCAAAGCATGTATTATGAAAAGTCCAGTGTTGGAATTTACTAACTTTTAAAGAAACTTCAACCAAAATGCTAAAACTTCACAAGTACAAAGAAGAGCTCGTTAAGCACAATTTAATTAACCGTGTGTGTAAAAATATACTTCATGTAAATTTAAGTGCCCTGCTCTTCAAAATCAACCATAAAACTTGAAAGTGTCAGTCATTCAGATAATTGGAAACATATAAATTTAAGGAATGTGCAGCTGTAAAATTAACTACTGGACTCATTTGAAAGACTAGATTTACTAAAGGTAAAACCTGCTGTTTTCCAAAACACTTTTTTTCTCCATGATTATATTGCAAGGGAAGAAAAAAACAATCTTCATCATACTTCAGTGAATTTTAATGTTACATTTTTTTGTTGTTGTTTAGTCTTTCGTCCTTGAGTATTGAGAATAGAAACTACCATGTTTATCATACTTATTTTGACCTTAACCTTTTTTTTTTTTTTTTTTTTTTTTTTTTAATGAAAGAGACTTAAAATATCCCAGCTGGTCTGACTCCCAGAGAGGGGGAGGAGACAATAGCGAACACTTCTTCCTGGGCAAATGTGGAGAAGATGAAGTAAGACCCGAGTGATTTAAGTGAACTATGGAGCAGTCATATTGTTGTATTCGTGAAGAATCTAGAAAGCTGTTTTTTAAAATTGTAAGATGATTGTAATTTTCAAAATGACAAGAAGAAATGGCACAGCAATACACCAATTCAGGGATTGTCGGTTTCCTTTAGAATATCATTTTCAATGTGCTTTAATTTATGCTCTGTTGGATTGGTACGAAAGGAGGAATTTTACAGATAGGTAAAACTGTGGGAGCCTGAAATGTCATAAAAGAGTTGCTTCTGAGGTTTGGCTTAATTGTCAAGGAGTAAAAATTTATTCCAAATCAAAATTCCTCTGCAAAGAACTAAAAATATCAAGAATTAGTCAGAGTCTGTAATCTAAAAAGAAAAGGGAAAAACCACCTTATCTGGTGGAATTTAGTGGTTAGCCCTCATCTTGGCAATCCAAGTGTTTTGAATTCCCAAAATGGACTCTCTTTTAATATGCTTAAGCCTTCTTTGTTGGTAGAGACCTTACTGAAGACTGTATTTGATCCATTCACCTTCATTGACATAAACCCGCCATAACCTTCTTGGAAAACGTTACACAGTTTGAGCTCTTTGCAAGGAGTTGGTTTGGCTTTTAATGTGTAATAATAAGAGGGGAAAGATCCAATATCCACACTTCCTTATATTAAATGGCTGGATATTTTGGCTACAGATATGACCCACCTTGTCTGAATGCCAGCCCTTGGTGTGTAGGCTAGCAATGTCCTAGGAGACAAGGAAATCTAAATCAGAAAGTTGCAAAACGGGACAGGAATCTTTAAAAGTTAGAACATTGCCAAAGATAGGGCCACTGGGGGACTCTGCAGGATGGCAGCAAGCCCTCCTCCTTATTGGTCTGCCCTTCACCTTTGGTGATACCTGTCAGAGAAGAAGTGGTTCTGAGAAGGGTAAACTTCTGGAAAAGCATGAAATGAGAAGAGGCAGAGTTTGGGGGATCTTCCTCAGTATGAGTGAAGTGGCTGTGGTGTGCATAGTTTGGAGCTGGGGAACCCAAGTCTCATGATTCTGCTTAGCCCATTTCAGAGTCCTAGACTACCTCAGTCACAGATTGCAGTCCCTCCATCCTTTGGAAATTAATAATTTAGTATGATATAGTTTTTTGCACGAAAGATTTTTAGATGAAATATGAGCTCTTCTTCATGGAATTAGAACAATCCATGTTATTTTTGGGGGAGCATAGCAGATTATTAGAATCACCTGGCACAATTCAGAAAATTGCTGGGAAATATTGGATAGCTGTGAATTTTTTTAAGTCATTAATATTTCAATCACTCTTGATAGTCATCAGATGTAATTCTCTCCAGATGAAAAAATGGGCTTATTGTTATTTGAATATAAAAAACAAGAACCCAAAGGTAAATATGTGTGTGTATATATATATATGATATTTATCTTGATTTGATAGAATTGTTTTTTTACAAAAGAGGAATTTTACTTGAGCCTCAAATACAATTGACTTTTAATGACCTAAGAATGAAGATGCTCAGTTAATATTCACTAAGAATTTTGATTACATTTCTTAAATTGTAACTATTGATAAATAATTTATGTTTATGTAAGTGGTAATAACCTAAATTATTAGAATGTTCAAAGTGAACAATATTTATAGGTTTATAACTCCTCCTTTCCCTGCTACATTAATTTACTAAATGCTTGCCATGTGTCAAGCACTGTGTTAAGCTCTTTATGTATAGTATCTCATTGATTTCTCACAGCAATCCTGTGAAATAATTATTATTAGAATCATTTAATAGATTCAGAAAGTAAGGCACTGTGTTATTAAGCTGAATCTTATGATATAGCCATTTTTATGGGTTGAACATACCCAGACACTGGCAGTTTCACAGGGTTCCACCTGCTATAATTTTATTATAATGATTTCTTTATTACATAAATTTGGATTTAGCACTGATCAAATCATATTGCCAATACGCACCTCCTCACCTCAAAATCTAAGATAGATCGGCGTGGAAGGGACGTCCTCTTCCAGTTCTCAGATTTCTTTAAAATTCCAAATTTACATTATGCTAAGTAATATTGTGTTGTGTTTTTGTAAATGTTAAGTCTTCCAGAACAACTTATGTATTATGGAGTTGCTCATTAAAGCTGAGGAATGTCACAAAATAAAGAGAAGCTCTCCTTGACTGGAAATGACAATAATTCACCATGCCTATACACTAATGTGATGTGGTGTTCTGTGTTCTTTTCTGATTACCCCCATACACCATAGTTTCAAGGGGAGTAGTTAGTTCAGGGAGAAGTTTTTAGTTCAGCATGGAGTGTTTTCACCAAAACCATATTGAATTTGGTATATCAGCATTTTAGCAAAGTGGATTTAAGCTAAAATTTGAAAAGGTAGAAACATATTTTAATGTGGATTTGGGTATACATTTTTTTCTTCTTTGCATCTGATTATTTTTAAAATCAGAGATAAAAGCATATACATTCCCTTTCTCCCTCTTTGAGGGAGGGAACTCTTAAGGTGGTTTTCTTTGTTTTGGGTAGCGAGGAAGGGGATGGGGTGGTAGGCGAGAAAGATTTAAGGAGGTAAAAAGGACTCTTTCTAAAAAGAGTGATCTTCCAGGCATTTTAATGGCTTAGAAACAGGCAGTTGCTGGTGCCCCTTTGTTTTCAAGCTGATTTGATTTTTTGTGGCTTGGGCCAGTGTTTGGAAATAATTCATCAGAAGATGTCAGGATGAACAAGAGACACATTAGAGTCAAACAGCCTTTGACATGTCATACCTCTGTTGCTCTGAGACTTTTAATTCTGAAATTTTAGAAAGATAAACTAACCGGAAACACAGCGATCCACAGCCTCAAAAAATACTTACTGTCATGTCCAATTTCCCATTCCTTGTGTCCCATGGGGCACATATGGGAAGCTCCATTGCATCTTTTGACGTGAGACCAAGAATATTTTGATGTCAAGGGCATAAACTAAGTTCATCAGTATTATAGTCTCCAAAGATTATGTTAGCATCAAAAAGTTTCCTGGTACCCCCAGTTTTAATAATTATCAGCACTTTCTATTATGTAGGTGCAAAAACACCTGAAGATGATAAAAGTATGTTTAAAACTCTGAGGATAATGAAATTATGTTCATGTGGCTTTTTAGCTTCGTGATTGTGTTTCAATTTGTAAATGTTATAACTGTTTTAAATTTTTTTTTCTCTAGCAAGCTGCAAACTTTTGAAGACATTAAGCCTGCCAAATTATAGCCACTTATTTCTGCCTGACGTAGTTTTCAGCTTAGAACCACAGAGGGACTGCCAAGCCTGTTCCTTTTCATTACCTGTTCTGTGTCTGGCCCGGAGTTTAGATTTTTGAAAATGGAAAAAAGCTGTTTGCAAAATCACAAGGCTCTTGAGCTCTTAGTTTCTTCTTAGTATCAACATTTATTTATTTAGGTTTGGGCTGGGTTTCAAAAGATTGAAATTGGAAACAGAGAAGGTGACTCTGAACACCATTTATCTGTATATAAGCGAACGTTCGATGTACGTTTAATTTAAAAAATTGCTGTTTCCTACAAGAGGGAGCTATTTTTCACATTGTTACAACATTTTTAGAGGTCACTAGGTGGTCATGTCACCAGCAGGGAGTTTTTGTTTGGCAGGCGGCATTGGCAGTTAGTTACAAATGCCTCCCATGATTCCGTGTTCAAAGGGGGCTGCTTTGCAAGTAACAAATACTTACAACCTGAGAACTGAAGTATAAAAAGCAGTGACAGGGGAAAATGTTTGGAAATGTAAAACAGCATCTTTAGTGGCCAAATTGGGGTGTTTGGGGAGTTGAAGATTACATGTCTACTTTATTCTTGAGTTTAGCGTTTACAGAAGCAATAATGCCTTAACTACCGTAGTTGGCTGTCACCTTGCTTCTAGTTAGCAAGTGCTCTTAATTTGTGATTTGTTGGTTCTCATCCTTTGGAGTATCATTGAGGTTCCTGACAATAATCTTTATTAACCTCATCCCCTGCATTTGCCATGCTGGTGGTTACTCAACCTGTGCCTCTCGGTCATTCCTCATCGTGAATGCTGGTAACTTAAGCAAGATTAAGTGGGCAGCTAAAAGCACCAATTACTGCGGCTTCTTCTAGGCTTCCATATTTACAGACAAACCAGTATTTCAAATTTGGGATAAGAGAGTTATAATCCTTCTTTATGGGGGAAATAAATAAATGAAGTGCAGACGGATCTTTGAGGAAATGGCTAAGATGAAAAAAAAAAAAAGAAGATGAATAGCCAATCACTAGAACTATGAGCATTTTATTTATAATTATTTTTTAAGTATAAAAATGGAGATTAATTTGTGCCTCCATATCAGGACAATTGCTGTGTCTCCTTTCCCACCTCCACTTTTGTTTAACTAAGGAATGACCTAAATAATGCAGCTGTCACTGAAGAATACAATACGTTATTTTGCTATATTAGTACAGCTTATGGGTTATAGATACTTTAGCTTTTTTAAGCTAAAAGCTAAATTAATTCAGTTTCAGTGAAGAATTGTCACGGCTCATGTTGCGCTGTTTAGGATAGAAAAACCCAAGAATCTGAGACTTCTTTAAGGGACAAAGGAAGATATTTAGCATCTATTATTTGTAGTTCAAAGAGAAACTACAAATAAATTGATAGGACTTTTATTTATTTGATCATAGCAGTTCATTGATATTTTTCTATTACTCTTGTGAGATTTACAATTTTTTTTATGTAAGAATGGATAACTGTCAAAGCCATGCAGGGTTTTTTTTTCTCTCAAGCAAATTAAATTTATATTTATAATGACATTTTGCTACTTCTTTAATCCTTTGCAGAAAGCTTTTTGGCTCTGAAGAGCCGTTGAAATATTGAGTTTGGATATCCAAAAGAATCCTGCTAGGTGATTAAAGAAAAGGAAGCCAAAATCTAGAGCAGAAATGTCTTGGATACACTGTCATTTTTGTAATGCAGCTCTTTTTGCATTTATCTGAAAAATTAATTTTCCCTCTCCAATTTGCATTTGCTTAAGCCTGTGGCAGTGAAATTGTGATACCATGGTAAACACTAGAAATGTATTGAATCTATAGATAAAAGTACAGAAAACAGTAAAAAAGTATGTTCTCTCCCGGTTTTTAAAATACTTTTCTCAAAAAAAAGTTTTCTTACCTCTAGAGATCAGTGATTTGAACATATTTATCTTGTAGCCGATAATAATAAGTTAATGACCCACACTCATAATATAATGGTAAAAAATAACTATAGCTTGCATTTATAATAATAATAACTGCTTGTTATATAACCAACTAAATGTGCTAAATGGTTTACATATTTATCTTATATAATACCTCATAAGTGTATTTGGATTCTCATTTTACAGGTGAAGAAACTGAGATTCATAGACTAATTAGCTTTCCCAAAATCACACAGATGGTAGTGGTGCAGAACCAGGATTTAAATCCAGTTTTGTGGAATCCCATTCATTGATTCAACAAATATTAATTGCAAGTTTGGTGCATTTAGAAAGACTGATCATTGTTTAAGTTTATTTAGAAGCAGCCATTCTCTTTCCTGCCAATGGATTATCATCACCTCTCTCAATGAACCACTGGAAAAGGAAAACTCTTTTGTGCCTCCTCCAGATAGTCATTTTCCCTTCGTGAATTTATGTTTGCCCCAGTTGAAATTCTCATTAGCCATCTGGACTGGTGATTTTACACTGACTTAATGAGTTTGGCTTAGTCAATAGAAGCAGTGCCTAGCACACAGTGTGTCCACACCAGATAGTGTTTCAAATGAACCCCGTTGCACCATCACCATTTGGGTCCTAGGGGGCCACAGGTCTGTGAGTAGGGATACCCCCGATAGTAATGCTCACCATTCTGGTGGGATTTTACAGTTTTCCAGATGTTTTCCTTTGGGGGGGATCTTATGTGAACCTCTTAGTGACCTCAGGGGTAAGTAATATCATTTTTTATTTTATAGATTCCCACAGCTAAGATACGTAAAGTCAAGTGACTTGTCAGAGGCACGCATGTAAAATTCGATGACTGTCTTTCTATGATGCTCCTATTTTCTGTTTTCTATGCCTTGTAGTATTGGTGGTGGGATGGGGGGAAGTATGTTGAAGGTTCAGACTTCTCTCCCCTTTCTCACTGGAATTGAGAAATCACAGCCCATCCGGGAGCAATCATGGGATCTGCTCTGCCCACTGAGTTCTGAAGTGTTGCTGTCACCCACTTGGGGAGTCCAGCAGTGTGCATTGTGAGTCTGTCTCTTCCCTGTGGACTTGGTTAGCAATTTTGTGATTTGGCTTCAGTCCTTGGGCATCCCTGGAAATGAAATAAATATACAATGAAATGAAATAAACATCCAAGCACCAGTTGTAGAGCTGCCCTCGGCTGCTCTTACTGACGGCAACATTGTGACTGAGGGATCCTCTTTCCAGAATTCAACCAAGTTCTTGCTTGATTCAAAGTGAATCTGCTTTTTCTGTGTCAACAGTATCCCAGCTTAGAACAATGCTAGACATAATCTATTTTATTTTGAGACATAAAATTACAGACTACCCAGGTTCAAATCTCTACTTTGCCATTTACTAGCCATGTAAACTTGAGTAAGTTAATTCACTCCTTTCTGCCTCTCTTTTCTTATCTGTCCAATGGGAACATAATGGCACCTTCCTCATTAGATTGTTGTGCCGATCAAATGAATTAGTACACATAAAGGACTTAGAATGGTATAGTCTTTGGCACAGAAAACGTGCTGGTGTGTGTTAGCTATGTATTCCCTATTGTGGGCTCTATGGCATGTCCCCTGTTCAGCAGTCTTGGCAAGACTGTTCAATTATCTTGAAATAGGCCAACAGAGCGCTGGTAAACCAGGTCAATGGAAAAAACAAAATCCCTGATTGGTAGTGATTGCCAATTTCTGTGGTGTAAATACTTCTACCATGGCCAAGTCACTGGCTGACCCTTGAAGTTGGAAGGAGATGCACATAATTGACTCTCACTAGCTAGCAGCCAGCTCCAGCACACCACAGAAATAGACCCTTTAGCTGTAAGATCATTAGAGTAGCTGCCAATTAGGATGACCCTCAGCTCATAGCTGTCCGTTTTTCTTTTGGTGTGTTTCTAGTGATGGGGAAACCAGGCCATAGCTGATTGACCTAGATGGGGCTAACTGATTTTCTTTCCAGGAAGGTCAAACATTACTCTTTTTCCATTAAGCCTGGAGGTTGTAACAAAGTTATTCTGTAAACAGTAGGTCTTCTGAAGAAAGGTTTAGGATTTCCTGCTACTGAGGGTCCTGGAGCAACTTTCTCACTGACCCTCCTAAAGCTCACTTGTTAGCTCTTTTCTTTTCCTCAGTTTATTCAAGTATCCCTCTAACACTTTGTCTTTTTGCTAAGTTAGGCAGAATTAGTTTCTTTCGCTTACAATCCAAATAAACCCAACAAAAGCATGTGTTTAGTCACATCGTTCCTCCATTGTAAGAATTATTTCCCCGGGATTTTCTCGACGTTGCCTTCTATTGTTTGTACCAACACTGTCAGAGATGGGTATGAGGGATCCCAGGCCATTGTTGACAGCTCTGACTTAGCCAGAGTTGCTTCTGTTACTGACTTAGCCTCAGCCTTACCTACTTGTGACTTTCATCCTTAAGTCCTAGTTCAAATCTCAGGGTGCCCCTGGAGCAAGCCTCGTCTATGTTACTCTAGCAGATAATTGAAGGGATAACTACCATGTTCCCAAGTCTTCTCTGGTTATATATACACATGTTGTACCAAAATCCAACAAAATGAACAAAAGAAAGAGAGGCAGAGTATGTCATATTTTACACTAGGCCTTTCTTGCCACCTTTAGAAATGATTTTCCTAAAGATTGGCATTGACCAACTCAGCTTTTCTTTCCTTCTGTGGTCACTGAAGACCCCTAGAAGGACCTGGATCTCTTGTCTGATGGGCCTATTTGTGAAATAAAGAGATTATTCTCCACTTATATCCTAAAGATACCATATCGGAAACAGATATTGGCAAAGGGATGGTCACTCAGTACAAACAATTTGGGTTCAACATGGCATTTATAAGGCAGCCACCTTGGAAGTGCTGAACACTTTTCACAAGGAAAGCCCTTACCTATGTAGAACAGAAGAGGATGTTCCTCACACATACTCTGATAGTAACATACAGCAATCATGTGAATGTTTTCCAGACCGTGGAGGTCATGGACCAACCATAGGAAAAAATATTTTTTGAAAACAACATATGCTTGCTAACCTAATTAAGCTATTAAGTAAGACTATTCAAGTGTTAACTATTATCATCATCATTTGAGAAAGGGTCATTTTAATTCCAAAAATTAGAAAGGACATTACTGAATTTCACAATAAAAAGCTGCTGTTCCCCAGAAAACAACTTACGCATGTGTTCCCACATCCTCATGTGTGCATGTGGGCATGCGTGAAAACGTCAGCACTGGCCAAACCAGTCTTTCTGTTGGCACTTAAGGCGTAACTTTATTTGACCACATTTTTTTCCTTGGTGGTGGTATTCCAGCATCCTTGAAAGTTATGCAACTAGGAACAGGCATAAGTAAGGAAAAGATAAATAATTTTGAATGACTGAATCATCTCAGCTTTTAATCAGACACTTACCCCATCTGGAAGCCGCTCTTTTCCTTCCAGAGCCCTTCCAATCCTGCCCTCCCTTCATACTCAGCTGTCACCCTTACCCTCTGTGAAGCCTGCCCCCATCATCCCAGATCAAAGGAACATTTCTTCCTTCCTGCAACCAGGAATTTTAGTGAAATGGCCAAGTTTAGTCTTTGACATCACAGACTTAGATTCAAATTCCAGTTCTACTTTTAAAAGCAATGGGTTAAAAGCAATGGGACCTTGGACAACCTACTTAAATATTACAGTCTTGGTTTACTCAACTTTACAAGGGGTGTAATAAAACTTTCTCTTGGAAAGCTATTTTGAGCAGACTAAATGAAACAACGTGCTTTATTTACGCCTTGCATATACATATAGTAATCAAAATAATAATTATTAACAATTGCTTATCCTATATCTTAACAATGAAGACATTAATCAACTATTATTTATCTTTTATTTTATGATTTAAGTCTTTATATGCTTTTTCTTTCTTTACCAGAACAGTGTGTAAGCCTTATCCATTGCTGATCCTTCATAACACGCAGCATCATATTCTGTCCATAGTAAATTCTCTTTTAAAATGGTACAAATTAAGACACTGGTTAACAACATTAGACTCCTCTTTTAAGCCACCACCTATAGGTATGCAGTCATCCTTAAAAATGTGTTTTCATTATGCCTCTCTTCAATGGGATTTTGAGCCCCTTTATGTCCAGAGTTGGTTCCCACTGGTGGGTTTGTGGTCTCGCTGACTTCAAGAATGAAGCTGTGAACCTTCCATGCAAGTGTTACAGCTCTTAAAGATGGCACCAACCCAAAGAGTGAGCAGTAGCAAGGTTTATTGTGAAGAGTGAAAAGACAAAGCTCCCACAGCATGGAAGGGGACCCAATCCGGTTGCCGCTGCTGGCTGGGGTGGCCAGCTCTTAATCCCTTATTGTCCCTTCCCATGTTCCATTTCTGCCCTATCAGAGTGCCCGTTTTTCAATCCTCCCCACAATTGGCTACTTTTAGAATCCTGCTGATTGGTGTGTTTCACAGAGCGCTGATTAGTGCATTTTACAATCTGTTTGTGAGGCAGAAAAGTTCCTGATTGTTGCATTTTACAATCCTTTTGTAAGACAGAAAAGTTCCCCAAGTCTCCACTTGACCCAGGAAGTCCAGCTGGCCTCACCTCTCACCTTAAGTATTCTGCAGCCCCGTTCTTCTTGACCCCTGCCTTATGTCCCATGCCTTGAAGTTCAAATCTAAACAGGGGTGCTTGGTTGTTGGTCAGTGGAGCTGGGAAGCCTCAATGTTGTCCAGCGAGATAGATGGTCTGATCTCAGCATTCAACAGATCAGTATTGCAGGGAGTGGTAATCAGTGTCAGGCTGGAGTCTGGTCACCGGTGGTTTTCCAGGCCTGGGAGCCCCTCTTACAGGACTGAGTTCTGTCACCTCTCTGGGTTCCTAGGCCTCCTCCCCCCACCTCCAATTTGTGCAAAAGGCCTTCTGCAGACTGAGTTAATTACCTCTAGTGGTCAGTCTTGGGTGTATGTTGGATATTGTGGAGAGGGAATTACCTCAACCTTTTACATCTCTGAGGATATAAAATTATAATGAATTAAAAAGATCTATGGACATATATTGTAAGCAAACAAAGAAACCAATAAAACTCCTTATATTTTGGAAGACTATTTGGTTAAACCATACGAAATTTCTGATATTCAATTGTTTCTGACCCATAAAAAAGTGAACTTAGTATTATTCGTCCTACTAGCTATGACTATGAGGTTTCATGTTTCTATTTGTTTATTTTGAGCTTCTGATTGCAACTGGATTATACTGGGCATACGGTACGAAGAGGATGGGCTGGAAGGGAACTTTTGAATTGATTATCCTAGTATTTGATATATGCAGAGGGAAATGCCATGTGGATTCTTTGCCCAGCCTTTGAATTGGGAAACAGGATTCAGAGATATCTTCTTTGCACGGTATTGCTGATGATCCAGCATTTGCTCATGATGGTAATAGAAGGGTGTTTCTTTGTGTCTGGTGGCATCCTTACAGGGTCAGTCTGTCTCATGACTGTGGACAATCTCTGGGTTCTACGGTGTTAGCAGTCTCTGAGTTCTGCTGTTAGAGAAGCAGGAATGGTTTCTGTCTTGCTTGTCCTCATTCATCCGTGGTACCTGGTACACAGTGGGCACTCAGTAAATATGTGGTGAATGAGTTGCAGGAATTGATGAACTGCTTCTGACCACCTGGATGGTTTATTTTTGCTTATGTGGCCAGTAAACAGCCACCCTAGAGGAACACATTCAGTTTAGCTGCTTCAGGTTGGACTTCATAATTTCCTATCTGAAATGTTCCTGCTTCCAGTAATTGCTCCTCCCAGGGTGGAAATTTCACTTCTATGAGCCACAAGGCCACCCATCCTGTAAATCTGAGATTGCTTTCTATACCATTGTTTCTTGGGCTGGCTCCCTTGCGATTCTTTCCAGATGTGGAGCTCCTCCAGGTAGTTTACCAGACCCTTTCCTTCTGCAGCTGCTGTGTGGTTTCAGGTTCCTTCAAACTCTGGGAAGGAGCACTCCGGTAGCATCCCACAAATTGTATTCGTGAGTCCAGAAATTTCAGGTAACTAACAAATATAACTTTTTATAATTTAGGAATCCATGGGCTGAGTCTTGCAGCTCTTTGGCCTGTCTTTTGAACCGTTGCTTAGCAGTGGAGGGCTTTAGGTATATGTATGAAGATGCATAGTTCTATACTTCTGTAACTTGGGCTCTGAAATTAATTTGTGGTCATTGAATATGCTCTTGTGCTTCCTTTTCATTTGAAGCCTGTGATGCATTGGTGAAACGTTGCAAAGGCAATGACCACATGTATTTGCTTTCCATTCTGTTGACACAATCAACAAGATCATGATTAGTGAGTGTGCATTAGATAGGCTGTGTTTTCATAGTGGCGTTTTAACCATTTCTTCCCAACGCAGAACTATGATAAATTTTGTCTCATTTCTTTTTCTTACAGTGTAGAATAAAGTATTTCTAATCTCACTCATTGGGACGTTCAGTTATTTCCAGAAAAGCAATTTCCCTTAGTTTTAAGGTATGAAGCCCCCTTTGGTTTAACAATCTATTTTATTCTGGGTGTTCTCTTAGCAAATGTATGGCAAGTACAGAAATGCTGAGACTGTTATTCATTTGGAAGAAACTCTGTGTCCATTAAATGACCTCTTTAAAAAAAAAAAAAAAAACCGGCACCTAAAACTTCCCTGTCATCTCTTAACTGACTTCTCAGTAGTCCCAATCCTGTATCACATGATAATTTGATAGCTAATTATTTGAAACTAGACTTTAGTCAAAGAATGAAAAATGTCAGCAGAATGGGGATTTGAAAATGAAATGTCCTAGCTCCCCCTGAATCATGGATCTCTCTCCCATGTGTAATGTTGGTCTTTTTTTAATAAACACTCTTTCTGGTACCTTTTTTGAATATAGATTATTAGAGATGTAACTACAGAAAAAAATTGAAATGGGCAATATTTATTGCAGTGGCCACAAGATGGCAGACGTAAAATCCAGACTTCACAAAGTTGTTTAGACATTTACATGAGGAATTGCATCTTTGAGCATCTTTGAGAATGCCTTAAAAGCCATCAGCTTCCTTGACCCTCCCAAAAAGTCTCCTCTAGGTTGTCTTGAATTGCTGTCCAGTTCTGTGGCAGGCACAGCAAGGGAGAACAGCTTTGATTAACATTGAATCAACGTCTTTGATAAACAGATGGGAATCTGTTTAGCCCCTCTCCCAGAAGGGATCAGACCTTCCTGCCCCTCGCAGAAACCTACCCTTTGCCTGGCTACCACCATCACCTGCAGCACACACAGACATGCCACTCTGTGTTTCCTTCTCCTGTGCAGAAGCACAACCGCCTTTTCCTTTCTCATAAATAAAAACTGGCTCCAATAAACTCACTTTTATGGTCTTCTCTCTACAAAGATCCACTCCAGGCTGGGTGCAGTGGCTCACCCAGCACTTTGGGAGGCCAAGGTGGGCGGATCACCTGAGGTCAGAAGTTCGAGAACAGCCTGGACAACATAGTGAAACCCCGTTTCTACTAAAAATACAAAAGTTAACTGAGTGTGGTGGTGCATGCCTGTAATCTCAGCTACTCGGGAGGCTGAGGCAGGAGGATCGTTTGAACCTGGGAGGTGGAGGTTGCAGTGAGCCAAGATTGTGCTACTGCATTCCAGTCTGGGTGACAGAGCAAGACTTCGTTTAAAAAAAAAAAAAAAATCCACTTCACAGAACCTTAATTCAATTTTATTTGAATGTTGCACTAACGGAATTCCAGAATGTGCCCCCTTCCGCACATATTCTTCTCACAGCAATGGCATGATGATCTGTTTTGTTTTTTATTACAATTTAGCTGTGGGAATATTCTATTCCATGTAAACATAAACAATGGAAGGTTTGATTTAACACAAAATATTCAAATTAAGAAGGGAAATATCTAGTTCAAGACGTAGGAGTGCAATTTGCTGCTCTGTGCAAAGGCTGATAAATAAATATTAGTAGCTTTAAATATACACTAGAGGGGAAATTAAAACATATTGGTTTTAGAGAAACTTACATATATACACACACATAACCTCACTTCACCAATAAGAAAAAAATAATTGATTGGATGACATGGGGGTGAAGCCTTGATGTCAGTGACCTATTTTCTGGTAGTTACTCATTTCCAACCAAAACGTTAATGTAATGTGACAGTCTCTTGACAGTAACTGATCACCCATGGACAATAGGTTTAGTTTAGGCAGATACTGGACAAAGCTCTGTCCCACAGTGAAGTCCAGATGTATTTGGTTTTCTCATTATCACTCATCTGTAACCTTCCAGAGATTCTGGTTAGGTGTATTTCACATAGAAAGCTACTTTGGCAGAGTTGAATGGTCAGCAGAGAGGCTTTCTTATTACTGAACGGGAATAACGAGAATGACCAAGCACCATCATCTAACAGTACCACTAACAGAGGGTATTGCAGTGTGTCATGGAAGTTCCTTCATTTCACCCACCCTCCCTGCTTCCTAGATTTACCAGTTTTTTAAAGTATTTTTTTCCAATGGAAGAATCTTTATTTTGAATTTGTTTGATTTTGCACTTGACTTTGACGTTTTAAAAGTTGCCTTTCAGAACACATTTCTATTTCTCAGTTTCTTAAACTATGTGACATCACGTCTTGCCTATTTCCCACGTGGCCTTTCCTATCAATTTGGATGGAATGATATTGGATAGTTATAGGCCAAGTCAAGCCTGGCTTGTCTGGGATGCAGCTCTTCTATGGTCAACGGACTCCTCTCCAAACTCTGTTTTCTTCTTTATGTCTGTTTATGGAGCAGATGTCAACTCATGAAAGTCAAATGTGCAGCTTAATAACAGAAACCAATTTTAAAGGCCTCTCTGAAAGTTTCTCTTGAAAGTAAGAGACCAGTGAGCATGTTTAGATACATCCACTATAAAGGGGAGCCCATAGAAAGTAATGCAAAACCTTTGAATCTTTAACTTTGGTGGGGTCTGTGTCATTTAATAAGTAAATGCTAGCATTTCTTGTGTGGTCATGTCAGGCACTGAACAAAATCTTTACATACTTGATCATGTAATTCTCACGATGATCCTGTTACCAGTAGAGGGTCTTGACTGCAAGTTGTCCAGGTTCTTGGCGTTTTGAACAAAGAATTGGACAAAACACAAAGCAAAGCAAGGAAAGAATGAAGCAACAAAAGAATGAAAGCAGAGATTTATTGAAAATGAAAGTACACTCCACGGGGTGGGAACAGGCCCCAGCAGCGGTCACAGGGCCTGGATACAGAACATCCTCAGGTCCAAATACCTCCTGGAGGTTTCCCATTGGCCACTTGGCACTCACCTTAGGTAAATGAAGCAGTGGCCCGCAGCTGGTCTGAAAGCAACCAATCAGAGCCTGAAGCGAAGTTGCAAAGGTCACATTCCTGTGCAAACATCCGATTGGTTGCAACCAATCAGAGGCTAAGGTGAAGTTACAAAGTTGCACTTCTTTTTTTTTTTTTTTTCTTAGATGGTGTTTCACTCTTATTGCCCAGGCTGTAGTGCAGTGGTGCCATCTCAACCTCCTCTCACTGCAACCTCCGCCTCCTGGGTTAAAGCGATTCTCCTGCATCAGTCTCAGCTGAAATTACAGGTGTCTGCTACCATGCCCAGCTAATTTTTTGTATTTTTAGTAGAGATGGGGTTTCACCATATTGTCTAGGCTGGTCTCGAACTCCTGACCTCAGGTGATATACCCACCTCGGCCTCCCAAAGTGCTGGGATTACAGGCGTGATCCACCATGCCCGGCCACAAAGTTGCACTTGCATGCAAACAAAGACTGGGCTGGCAATCAGTCTGATTGGTTGCGGACAGTCAATTTCCCATCTGCCACGCAGAAAAGGTGGGAGTTTGCAAAGGGAGTAACCTCTGGTCCTTTTGTTACTTAGGCATGGAAAGTTAGGGTTTTCCTTTTAATTTAGTTCTAGGAAGTTGGAGTAAAATGGCCTTCAGTTCCCTGCCTCCACCATATTCTCCTGCCTCAATCTGAGAGTTACGATTGTCCATCTTAGATTATTTATGAGGAACCTGAAGTTTCAGAGACAGTGAGTAACTTACCCAGGGTCATAGAAAAAAGGTATCACTGAGATTCAAACTCAGGTACATTTGCTTCCAAAGCCCCAGCACTAAATAAAGATCAGTGCCTCCTCCTCTTAAAAACTTGAGTAATATTTTATTTGTGTGGGTATGTTTTTTTAAAAAAATCATAATAGGCCAAAGTGCTCAAAAGAAATATTTTCTTTTTCTTTTTTTTTTTTTTTTTTTTTGGTGGATCAGGCACATAGTAACGAGCAATGCCTCACACATGTCCACTGCCAAGGCCTGGGACAATGGTCCCTCCCATCCTTCATTGTCTTTTTATCAATTCTCTAGAAGGACAGGATTTGAGAGAAACATTTAGAATGGGGGGAGTAGCTCTTCCTGGCACTCCTCCTCTGGCCTTAGACATTTTCTATGTGGGAAAATCAGTTGGCTTCAGACTCACCAATACCCCTTTGTAGCAGGATGCCAAATGATGCTGGCATTTGCCCTCTTAGTGACCTGAAGCACATGACGTTGGCACTTGAGAGTGTTCTGGTCCAGTTGGAGGAACTGGAGGAACTGCCGGATGGGCCAGCTGCCTCCCTGGCTCATGCACTGAGCAAGGAACAGGGTAGATGCTGGTGCTTAAAGAACTTCCACAAGACTCCATGGCCCCCGTGTTAGGAAATTCCAGTCATGTGCTATTAGGTTTCAAAGACAGAATTCTTCGCAATTGGAGTAAACTATTTTTTTGAGGTCAGTTTTAGGTGGGCGACAGGGAGCAAACCACATTAAGAAGTCTGGGCTGCCAAAGCCTGGCCTTTACGAATCTGGTCTGTTCTTTGTCCTTGCTGAAACTCATGGTTGTTCAAATATATCTCACCCTGTGGGCCCCACCTCATGTGAGCTGCTTTGCTTTCTGCGTGGCCCGTTCTGCATATACCATACATCATTCTGCTGGTGGGTAGGGGTGATACTAATTGATATTAAAGAACTTTTCTTTCTCAAGATGCCATTTGAAAATACAGCTTTTAAAATTGAGGCAAATGAACATCTATCTCCAGGGTTGATCACAGCAAACCTCCACCCAACCCTCACCCCAGGGGTGAGAGAAAGACTGTTTTGAATAGGATCTTTCGTCACCATCTGTCTGAAGTCACCTCCTACTGAACTTACAGTTGAATATTCAGGGTCATGAGGGAAAGAAAATAGTAATTAGCTGAGAAAAGTTGATGGAATGGACTTTTTCCCCCCACAATATGATTAGAACATGACTGCCAGGGCTAAGCACCATACATAATGTAGACTTTCTCTTATATGTCATTATCCAAACATTTCTTAATGGAATGCATTTTTTAAGCATCTGCCTTTGTAATTGAATGCACTTCTAAAGATGGGTCAGCTAACTCAAACAAGAACCCACAAGAAACAATGTGTTAATGGTTCTTCCCAAATCCAATTTATAATAGTTCCTAATTGGCCTGCCTCATTTGCAACTCCTGAAATTAATTTTAGATCCTCTTTCAGAGCTCAAATCATCATTAATAGAACGACAGCAATGGGGAGTGAAGTAGAAATGTTTACAAAGCTCCCTTTTAAATGGACTGTGATAAGTGAGGTAGTCATGTATTACCACCAGAGGATCCTGGAGCTCTCTTTGTGAGGGCTGGCCACAGGAGACACTCAAAAGAAGGCATTTATCTTGGCAGGAGATGCCCTTCAGCCCTGTTTTGTTTTATTCCATGGAGGGTTTTTTTTTTTTTTTTCAGGGTGGCTAAAACCATTTTTTTTGGTGTTTTATTAGCTGTATCTTGATTACCTCCTACACACTGAATGACAGTTTAGGGTTATTAAATGTGTTCTTGCACATATTTTTATCCATTGTTAATCCTGACTAAACGTATGACAGGGCACAGAATTTCCCCCTTTTTTCCTCTATTGTTGCCCATATTTGTTAAAGAAATTATTCCCCTTGACATTTGTTTAGGCTGCACTTTGATAAAATGCTGTCTATGATACACTTTCTTAGCTTGGCATTCAGCAGACTCTTATAGATTTATTTCTCTTCACATTATCTTATCTTCCTTCCTAGCATATGTAGGCTTCCTTTTCATATTTTAAGCTACATTTTGGGGGCATAGATAGATCACTTTAGTAATTGGTACTTGAGGATGGCAATGTTCTCAAGATAATTTTGCAAGTCTTTGGTATATACTTAAACCTACTAACTGTCTAAGTATGGGCATATATGTACTTTTCATGTTGTCTATAAAAAGGCAAAAGGGATAGACTGAACATGATTTCAAGCTTATGGAGCTTCTTCAGATTGATGGGACAGTAATAATTTTTGAAGCAATATAAATGTGATCTTGATTCTAGAAGGTAATTCTTTCACTGGGGAAAATAATGATTTTTTTGTTTCCAGTTTATATCCAAGTGTCTTGTCACTGGTATACTCTTTAAAGTGGAGCCTTTTTTAAAAAAAATGGTACATCAGAACTGGTGGTATTTTAGTGTTTCCAGTTTTTGAATGGCTGGACCAAAATTTGCCATGAGAAAAAAAAAAAAGTAAGGATATTTAATATAAGCTTCCTAATCTATTTCAATGTTTGTGATTTTCTTGGTAGGTGCTTTCTGTCATTGTATCAGCAATCTGGCTCATGGGAACTGTAAAAGTGTAGAATCTGACATAGGGATGGCAAAATGAAATTAGTTTTTATAAAATTATATTCGGTATACCCATCCTCAAAACAAACCTGACCTTTAAGGCAGGGATAATGAAAACCCATAACTGTACACAGTTAGCTCACAGTGATTTAAATTACAGGTTGAGTATCCCTTATCTGAAATGCTTGGGACCAGAAGTATTTCAGATTTCACATTTTTTTCAGATTTTGGAATATTTGTATTACAGTTACCAACAGAGTATCTCAAATCCAAAAATCCAGAATGCTGCAATGAGTATTGTCTTTGAATGTCCTGTTGGTGCTCAAAGCATATAGGATTTTGGAGTTCTTTGGATTTGGGATTTTTGGATTCAGGATGTTCAACCTGTCTTAGCTAAAGTCTATTAACTTAAGAAAGAGTTGGCCGGGCGCAGTGGCTCACGCCTGTAATCCCAGCACTTTTGGAGGCCAAGGTGGGCGGATCACGAGGTCAGGAGATCAAGCCCATCCTGGCTAACACGGTGAAACCCAATCTCTACTAAAAATACAAAACATTAGCCGGGCGTGGTGGCGCGCACTTGGGAGGCTGGGGCAGGAGAATGGCATGAACCTGGCAGGCGGAGCTTGCAGTGAGCCGAGATCACACCATTGCATTCCAGCCTGGGCAACAGAGTGAGAGTCCGCCTCAGAAAGAAAGACAGAGAGAGAGAGAGAGAGAGAGAGAGAGAGAGAGAAAGAGAAGGAAGGAGTTATTGTAACTCATTTTGTAAAACTTCTTGCTTCAAAAACCAAATCAATGGCTCTGTTAGCCTGGAATTAAGATTTAGTTTAATTCTAGGCCTGCCATCTCTATGCAAATAGCTAGATAAGCTTCTGAGTACCTTGCCAAATATCCTGAAGTATGAAATGTTCTCATTTCTCTAGTTTTATATATCTTTTTATCTTCTACTAATGACCCTTTGATTTAAATGGACTAGAATTAATGAATGTAGATCTCAATCAAGTTATTTTTGGGGAAAATATCATTAGTTTATGGTCAGTATTTAAATGAGGGTTTGGAAATATAGATAATCTTAGTTACATTAATTTTATTTAGAGTTCTATGATTGTATAATGCCAATATCTATAAAAATAGATTTGTTAGGCAAAAGCAAAACAAAATAAAACAAAAATACAATAAGGAGAAAGTTACAAAGAGCAAAATAGATTATTTTATATGAATATTAATTTAAGGTTGGTGAGTGGCTTTAAATGTAATTTTATTAAAAAGATTTTAAATGTACTTTGAGGTTTGATAATTAAGGCTAATTTGACTTGGAACTGTATTTAATAACATTTGTAGAGAATTAGAAATTGATATATGTTTTTCTCTGACAGTCAAGTGAAAATTAGAAATTAATTCGTTGGAATTTTTTGTGGTATTATGAGAGGTGAAATAAGTGTTAAAGCTTAAAAGCCTAAATTTTAGAATCATACACAGAAACAAGCAACGGAGAAAGGATTCCCTATTTAATAAATGATATTGGGAGCCTGGCTAGCCATATGCCGAAAACTGAAACTGGACCCCTTCCTTACGCCTTATACAAAAATTAACTCAAGATGAATTAAAGACTTAAACATGAGGCCTAAAACCATTAAAAAACCCTAGAAGAAAACCTAGGTAGTACCATTCAGGACATAGGCATGGGCAAAGACTTCATGTCTAAAACACCAAAAGCAATGGCAACAAAAGCCAAAATTGACAAATGGGATCTAATTAAACTAAAGAGTTTCTGCACAACAAAAGAAACTATCATCAGAGTGAACAGGTCACCTACAGAATGGGAGAAAAATTTTGCAATCTACTCATCTGACAAAGGGCTAACATCCAGAATCTACAAAGAACTTTAACAAATTTGCAAGAAAAAAACAATCCCATCAAAAATTGGTGAAGGATATGAACAGACACTTCTCAAAAGAAGACATTTATACAGCCAACAAACTTATGCAAAAAAGCTCATCATCACTGGCTGTCAGAGAAATGCAAATCAAAACCACAATGAGGTACCATCTCATGCCAGTTAGAATGGAGATCATTAAAAAGTCAGGAAACAACAGATGCTGGAGAGGATGTGGAGAAATAGGAACACTTTTATGCTGTTGGTGGGAGTGTAAATTAGTTCAACTGTTGGGGAAGACAGTGTGGTGATTCCTCAAGGATCTAGAACCAGAAATACCATTTGACCCAGCAATCCCATTACTGGGTATATACCCAAAGGATTATAAATCATTCTACTATAAAGACACATGCACATGTATGTTTATTGTGGCACTGTTCACAATAGCAAAGACTTGAAATCAACCCAAATGACCATCAATGACAGACTGGATTAAGAAAATGTGGCACATATACACCATGGAATACTATGCAGCCATAAAAAGGATGAGCTCATGTCCTTTGCAGGGACATGGATGAAGCTGGAAACCATCATTCTCAGCAAACTAACACAAGAACAGAAAACCAAACACCACATGTTCTCACTCATAAGTAGGAGTTGAACAATGAGAACACATGGACACAGGGAGGGGACATCACACACTGGGGCCTGTCGGGGGTTGGTGGGCTAGGGGAGGGAGAGCATTAGGGAAACACCTAATGTAGATGATGGGTTAATGGGTGCAGCAAACCACCATGGCATGTATATGCCTATGTAACAAACCTGCACATTCTGCACATGTACCCCAGAACTTAAAGTAAAATATTTTTTAAAATGATTATTGTTTGGATGATTATGACTTTTGACAGTTATTAAAGCTATATAATCTCAAATTTTGACCTAGAAAAGGAAAATGGGTTAAAGCAGGCTGAAAGTAGACACAGGGAGTCTGTTTCGGAGACTACTACAGTTTTCCAAGTGGTAGATGATGTAGATTGTATCAGACACTGTGTGTGTGTGAAAATGTGTGTGTGTACCTGTCTGTGCATGAAGAATGGAAGGACAGACAGAACATATCATGGATAACCTGGGTGGGAAAATGAGCAAATTACACACCTGCTAAGATTTTGAACCATGTACCAGCAGTTTACTTGATGACCGAAAGCCTAACTTACAAGTTTTAAATGTTTACTCTTAGGATATTTTCTGAGAATAATGCTTAAAAGTATAAGCAGAAAAAAGTAAAAACAAAAACAAAAACAAAAACAAAAAACAACAACAACAACAACAACAAAACAAATGCCCCATTCATCCCGTCACCTTGAAATGGTGATTATTATCATTTTGATATACTTCCTTCTTGTTCTTGTTTTTTCCTATCTGTATAGCTTTATGTTTTAGGGATCATTTTGGATATACATTTGTATGTATGTCAAGAACTATGAAGGGTCTGAGATCTTCCCTACTGGTATCCTAACAGGTTAGCCTGCCTCAGTTCCATGGATGCAGGCAGATGACAAGAGGCTTCTGGGCCAAAGATAAAGGACTTTATTGCTCATGGCACAGAGTGAAGAATTGGTATATTTGTGTCGATTCTCCTTGCTCCAAGTCCCGTGGAGGCCAGTCAGATGGACTGGATGAACACATACGTAGTCATTTGTATTATAGGAGGGCAACCCTGAGATCAGAGAATCTGAATATTTTATAATGGGCAGTAACATGCCTGCCTGCCTCTTGCTCTGGAAGGAGACACTATTATATGGGGCAGTAAGCGTGTCTTCCCTTTGATCCAAAAAGAAAAACCACCTCTGTCTTTCAAAGCTAGTCACTATACAAACGGCCTTGAAAGATTATCAGAAAAGAAAATAGTGTCTGTGCTTGTAAAATGCACAGAAACATGACAGACTCACTCACAGAGAATTGTTTCTCAACAAACAAATATTTTCACGTCACTAATGTTTTTAAATCAGCATTTTAAATACCTGCATATGTCTGTAAAGATGCAGTTGTAGAGGTGTAATCAGTTTACCTCCAATCCCCAATTTTCCTAATATCGGTCCTTTAGTTTGTTTTCATTAAAAAAGCTTCACTTAGATATTTCAGTTTGTAACAGAGGGGATAAAATATTGCAGTCACCTTGTGCGTTGTAGCTAAAGTTTGGAATAGCAGATAGCAAATAGACTCTCCCTGATTTAAAGTCTGTATAGCCTCTTCAGCTTCGCCCTCTGTATAAATATGCACTGGCTGGGAGCCGCAAGCATATCTATTGTCTCAGCTGTTATCCGAAGGCAGACAGGCTCTGTGAAGCTGGATATTAATGCTGCTGGTGGTAGTCCAGCCTACCCTGCTTTTCTTCTGGAAAATGGAGATATTTCCTGACATGTTCTGCTGCTCACACATCTGCGTGAGCTTCAAACAGAAGCTCCTACTGCCAGGCATTAGTGGGGCCCAGAAAACTCCATATAAATCCCTGGAGTGAAAAGGGGAATAATCTGAGATCCAAATAATGACCACCTTGTCCAAACATCTGGAGAGGGCCTGGTCTGGTGATGGGGATTAAAGAAAGGCAAAACAGGATCATGACCAGGTTTTAGTCCTGGGCGTTGTGTGTGAGGGAAGTTCCCAGTGTGGAGGCTTCCTTGGGGCTGTGGGGTCTTCCAAAGTAGCTGGAATGTTTCAGAAGAGACACAAATGGTGGGGACAAGACTTTCCCAGAGGAAAGAAAGATTCAATGTAACACACCCAGGAGAGCTATTTCCTACTCAAAAATTATCCCAGAAAATTCCAGGTTAAAATTTGTGACAGATGTGGTCATAAAATTATACCATAAAGATTGAAGGAGGCAACTTTAAAACTTCTCTGAATAAGTGATGACTATAGGTTAAGCAGGAAACAAAGCATTCTAATTAGTTAAAAATGAGAGGAAGAGGTGTCTGGTGATATCTTTAAAAGTCTGTAAAAAGTAAAAAATGAACTTTCCTCTTCCTTGAACTAACATTTTTGGGCACCCACTATGTGCTGAGGGATCTTCTAGAAGCTTGAGAATTGGTGGTGCACAAGATCGATAGAGGTCCCAGTTTCATGGAGCATTAAGTCTACAAAGCAAATAATAAATAAGATGCTATCAAGTGACAAAGAGTGCTATAAAATAATGAAGTAGGGTAATGTGACAGGTGACCAACTTGGACATGAGGCAGTCTAAGTCAGTAGTCAGTCACACACCTGGAAGATAAGAGCTGTGTGAGGCAAAAGCATAGAAAGGCAAAGCCTGTGACGTGAGGGGCCAAGGGTAACATTTCCGAGGACTAGCAGAGACCTGGAATGAAATGCGCTGGAGCCTAATGATTGAGGAAGGAGAAGAGGAACAGAGGCCCTCAGAGAGGTTGTCAGCGCTGGTTAGTGTAATGTGTTGCAAGCATCAATAAAGGGTCTGGATTTCAAGTCTAAAGAGTGATGCAATGCATCTTTACACAATAGAATGGTGGAATCTGGGCTTATAATGTTTTGAAAGATGACTTTACTCTCTTTACCAGAGAGATCAATGAGTAAGCTTTTGTAGTGGTCCCCAGTGAGTGATGCTGATGGTTGGTTGATGTTTTTATAGTAGTGCATGAGTTTAGATAAGGGGCATACTTTCAAGTAAAACCTGAAGTTGTCAGTGGATTGGCTCTGGATAGAGAAAGAAGGAAAGAACTCAGGGATGACTTCTAAGTTTAGGATTTGTGCTGCTTAGTGGATGGTAGTGTAATTACTGAAACAAGGAAGGCTGAGGAAGTAATTGTTTTTGGTGGGATGGCAAGGGAGCATCACTAAATGCATTGAAAATAGAACAGGGTTTCCAGTAAATATCTCTGTCTGCCTTCAAAAGAAAATCTTTCATGAAAAAAGTAATAGGTGAAATTGCTACCCAGTTTTGGGGGTTTTCTCAGAGTATCTAGAACCTTACTTGGTGCTGTAGTTTGAATGTATCCCCCAAAAGTTCATATGATGGAAACTTAATTACCAACATAACAGTATTAAAAGGCAGGGACATTAAGAAGTACTTAGATCATGAGGATCATGAGGGTGGAGCCCTCACAAATGGACTAATTCTCTTGTCTCAGGAGTGAATTTGTTCTTGAGAGAGCCAGTTGTTATAAAAGCAAGCTTTGCTTGATCTTGTGGTCTCTTTCAGGCTTGCTCACTTGTCCTTCTACTTTTCTTGCCATGTTAGTACGAAAGCCCTTGCTGGAAGCTACCACCATGCCCTTAAACTTCCCAATCTCCAGAATCATGAGCCAAATAAACATCTTTTCTTTATAAATTATGCAGTCTCAGGTATTACTTTATAACAACAGAAAACAGACTAAGACTCTTGGCAAATTGATGGATGGATAGATGAATGTATGTATGTTTGGATGGATGGGTGGATAAATGTGTCGGCAATGAATGCTCAGATTTGTCCCCTCCCATTTCTAATATGTGGCTACATCTATGAAGCCATTAAAAGATTCCTCTCTCAGTGGCTGCAGTGTGCAGTCTCAGGGATTCTGACCCAAACTACTCTGTCCATTCTGAAAGCGAAAGAGCTAGTTTGTTTTAAGTATTATTCATAATTTCTTCCCATTGAGACAATACTCTGTGGTTCATTTCAACTATAAATGCCAATTGTTTGGGGTTTTTTTATTTTACAAAAATGATCTCAATAATCTTTATTTTACCAGACAGGAAGCGCTACTTGCAGCCATCAGTGAAAAAGATGCAAACATTGCCTTGCTGGAATTGTCTGCCTCCAAAAAGAAAAAGACGCAGGAAGAAGTCATGGCCCTCAAGCGAGAAAAAGACCGACTAGTACATCAATTAAAGCAGCAGGTGGGGCCTTCTGCAAGACAGGTGTGTTTTGCTGGGTTTGGGGCTTTGTGGGCTTTCTCTGGATTTTAGCCACTCTTCATTTCCCATGTCCATCCTGTGGGCTCAAGCCGCTAAAACCAGGTAGGAGCGCAATGGACCCAGTTGTCGCTGCCAACAGCATTTTACTGTTTTTCTGTGTTTATGTGCATGTGGCTGGGCTCGTGTGGTTTGCAACCAGTGCTGTTTCCCTTTCTTTTGTGTCAGCGTCATCTCCTCAGAAGTAGCTCTCAGCTTTCTTTCTTCCAGTGGACTTTGTTTGACTTCTGATTAAATTCTAGAAACTTATAATTAAATTCTGGGCAAACTTCTTTCCTGTTGGATCTGTTACCTTCTGCCTTGCTCACTTTCTGGTCCCTGTAAAGAACTGCCCTCATCCAGGTTTTTAGGTTTCTTTCTCTCTATTCTTTCAACTTTAGTACTTTGACTATTTCCTCCAATACATTTCAGCCAAGGAGCATCTCTCAGCTTCTAGCACTGCCAGACTATGCTTAGAGACTACCCAGCCATTATTCACACTATTTTTAAAAAATCACCTGTTTGCCCCATTATCCTGTGTTTTTGCCCCTCTAGGCCACTGTATTTGTTTTGAGGGACATGGAAGCAGGGACATAGTTCTAAATTGTGCAGAAAGTTCCTTGCTCTCTGGAAGGTTTTCTGGAAGTGGCTTAAATGGAAATAATTACATCTGGAGCATATTGGAAAATCATCCATGAAATCTTTAGATATTTATCTTCCTCATATTACTTGGTGACTCTTGTAAGCAACGATTAAAGATATTCACTAAGATTCAAGTTCATTATGAAACTCAGTCAGCTCAATGGTTTATGGCCTTGGAGGCTGGCTACCACATTTTACCTAGGGCCATATGTGGCTCTGAAGCTCTCTAATGGCTACACAGTTACCATGTAGAGTGCCTTCATATTGGCTCAGCCCCTGGGGCAGGCTCTCTGCCTGCTAGAGTGATCTGTGCTAAGCACCATGGGCAAGGTGAGTGGAAAGGAAGCCTGAAGGATTAAGTCCCCTCCGCTTACAATGTGACTAACCCTTTTCCCTCTCAGGAAGGAAAACACATACATTGACCCTGCACCAGATTAATTTCTCATGGGGCTGCCTTGTTCAGAGACAGTGAGAGGGACAGAGAATGAGAGAGAGAGAGAGAGAGAGAGAGACCGCTACTGTGCCTGAGCACCTTGTCCTCGTAGTGGGAGAGTCCCAGTCACTGCAAGACACTGGGATCATTCCACAGAGTGGTATGCCTTGCTAATGCTGGCCACAGGGGTCAGAGATTGCTTACACCTGACCTCTTTTTTTGGAGCTGTGCATCTTTTACACTGGGTTTTCCACCTGCTTGGCCACAGAAAGTCAAAATGAGCATCCTTCTTTGCTTTTCCCTAATTCCTTCCCTGCACCCTCCTCTCCTGCACCTAACCATTGTAGGTTTCTCCCACAGGTTTATAGACCTAAGAAACAGCCCTTGAGCTTGAAAATACCATGCTCTTGTGGTGCTGGCTACAGTCCAGATATTATAGCTAAGTACCACTGGTCCAGCTATGATGCATACATGATCCAAAGGTCTCAGGTCAGTCAGCTGCTAAGGAGACACTTGCCTCAATCATTGGGGGTGGGGGTGCATAAGAGCTCATCCAACCTTGACCTTCACCTCTTTTGATGATTTTCAGTACTCTATGGCCATAAAGTCTGAGACCATAGATGATAGCATTATATCATGATTTGCAGTGTCATTTCATTTATTTTGTGTATATCAATGGTTCCAGACTTTGGCCACCTGATAGGGTCAGCTCTTGCTGAATTAGCTTAGTGGAGCTGCAGAGCTGCCAGAAGCCTTCTTACCAGGCAGAGTGGATAATTTTTCCTTTCTTTCTCTTAGACAGTTTGCTCCTCATGTTCGCCTCTACTTTCCCAATAAGGAATTTTTAAGGCTACTTTTTTCTTTCCCAGCATCATGAAAATTCACTTCTCGATTCCAGTAAGGATTGAGCATAGTCCTTCAATTTGCCCCTAGGAACCTGCACAAAGCCTTTATTCTTTACAACAAGCTTGGTTTTTGGTGTCATGGGGTACATTTGGGAAACCCCAGCTATGCAGAGTTCAGCTCCTGTATGTGCTAAGGCAGTGTCTAAAGGGCTGTTGTGGAGAAGGATGCAGTGAAGGAAGAGGATGGGCTCCTTGGTAATTTAGGTCTGATATCCTTCCTCACCCCACCCACCAAAGGGCAGGAAAAGTCACCTGAATTTCAGTATCCTTATTGCCAATGATAATGCCTAAAATAATCCCCTTTTATTGAGAATTTATGCTAGGTCTTATATCCAGTGTCCCTCAGAGATGTTGTCCCATAGTCCTCACAGCAACCATGTGAGTGTGTGCAGCATTATCTCCCTTTTCTAGGGAGCATGACTGAGGCTCAGGGTGTGGAATAACCAGTGCAATGACTCACAGCTTGTAAGTGATGGAGCTCAGGCTTTAGATAGTCTACCGGATTCCGCACATGCCCCACCCACCAGGTTCAGGGAGAAATTCAGAGTGTCAAGCAGAATGGTATTCCTAGAGATTGTGAGGTCTCCTTATCTTCATAAACCTAAAGTAGATGCCAAAAACACCATTGAAGAATGTTCTCCAGCTGTTCACAAACAGTAGGTTCTGCCTGGAGTCCTTAGGCTTAGGCTATTTGATCACATCGACAACAATTACTAATACTTTTGAGCCCTCATCATGTACTAGGCATGGGTGTAAGGGCTTTACATACATCAACTCATCACCTCCCAATAAGACTGAGCATTTGATACTCTTACAGAGAAGGAGCCAGAGGCCCAGAGAGGTTGAGTATCTTGCTCAGCCTCACAGTTGGATACACCATAATACTTAAGGAGACCCTTTGCCAAATGATCATAAAAGATGACATCCAAAGTTGAGCTGCTTAGGGTGAATCCTGTTTCTGGCATTTATTAGCTGGGTGATTACAGGCAAGATACTAAACCTTCTTGAACCTCAGTTTCCTCATCTGTAAATTGGGCTAACAGTTCAAAGAGTTATTGTGAGGTGAAAGGTAAACTGAGTGCTTTGCATATGCCTGGCACATAATAGGTGCGACATGTGTAAGCTGCTATTGCAACTACTGTTACTATTAATACTACTATTATTGCTACTACTACTAATTGATATTATCACCGCCAACCATCAGTGGTAGTTTAATTTTGATTTCATCATTACTGCTTTGCACACAGCTGGGCACATGTTAAGAACACATTGTTGAGCTGTGGCAACTGTGGCAGAAAGAGCAAATAGACCTTGACACCTAAGCCTCCCTGGTCCTCCTCTCCTAAAGCCAAAGCACTTGTGGAGCAGTGAGCAGACATGTCAGAAACCCTGTACCCCAGGTCCCAGCCTGCACTGAAGAGGCCCATAGCACTTACGAAATTTGCTTGCTTTGTGTATGCAACCCACATAGATATCAGTGAGGGAGGGCAGTCCTGGGAGGGTGAGTCCCAGATCTCAATTGTCTTGATCTGCATGCTGACTTGGAAGAGAAGAGCTCTTTCAGGGCCAATGAGAGGGGAAGGCCACCTGCCTGGCCTGCTCAGTCTTCTGTGCAGATATTGAGGCAGACTGGCTTATGAGAGATGTCACCCTCTTCAGACTGCCTTCCTTTTTCAATACATGGTCTCACTCTGTCAGCCAGGCTAGAGTACAGTGATACAATCACAGCTCACTTCAGCCACTATCTCCTGAGCTCTAGCGATCCTCCCACTTCAGCAGGCATGCCCCACCTTTCCCAGCTCATTTTTATGTTTTTTTGTAGAAACGGGGTTTCACTATATTGCCTAGGCTGGTCTCAAACTCCTGGGCTCAAGCAGTCTTCCCACCTCGGCCTCCCAAAGTGCTGGGATTATGGGCGTAAGCCACCATGCCTAGCCCAGGCAGCCTTTTGAGCTCAACTTATACAGAAAGTCTCTCCCTTTCCCAGACCAACACAAGTCACTGAGTTATTGACAGGCACGTAGTAGGTGCTCAGTAAATATTTGTTGTGTGAATGAATGCATGATTACCATTTTCCAGGCTCTATGCCAAGTACTTTATGGTTACATAAGTTTAGAAACATCATCTCATTTTTTCCTTATAATCAACCAACTTATTGCCTACCTACTCTGTGCCAGATTCTCAGCCAGGTGCTGGGGAATCATCTATAACAGATATTTTGCCTGATCCAATGAGAAAAGCATCATCCTTATTTTTGAGGTGATTAAACCAAAGTCCAAGAGACTATATGACTTAATCACTATCAAACCACTCATATCTGGTGCAGAGTTGACCCTGGTGCTGCAGGAGTGCTGAGATCTTGCTTGTGGCTAGGCTGAACACTGACTCCTTAAAGCAACATTGTGAGCCATGATCAGCCCCCATACCTCACAGATGTCATCAGAGAAATCCAGTTCCAGTGGTTCAGCTTATGACTCCCAACCTATCCAGGGTGATGGGGATAATAGGAGTGTGCAGCTTGGTGAGACCAAGTGTCATGTTTGCCACATTGGAATTCAACTTAACAAGTATTTACTGACTGCCTGCTCTGTGTTACAGTGCTAGGCATGGAATACATCAGTGACTAAAACACATAAAGACTGCTTCCTTGTGGAGCTTACATTTTTTTTTTTTTTTTTTTTGAGATAGGGTCTTACTGCATTGCCCTGGCTGGACTGCAGTGGCACGATCACAGCTCACTGCAAGCTCCAACTCCTGGGCTCAAGTGATACTCCCACCTCAGCCTTCCTAATAGCTGGGACTACAGGTGTGCACAACCATGCCTAGCTTATTTTATTCTTATTTTTAGAAGAGACAAGGTCTCGCTAGGTTGCCCAGGCTGGTCTTGATCTTTGAGACTCAAGCAATCCTCCCACCTTGGCCTCCCAAAGTGTGGGGATTGTTAGGCATGAGCCGTCACACCCAGAGAGGCTTACTTTTTAATAGGGGGAGAAAGGCAATAAACAATAGACATAATACATAAATTATATGGTAGAAAAGAAGAAAAATACAGACTAGTATAAGGCAAAACAGGAGTTCTAGGGTAGGATCAAGGATCTGGTGACAATTTAAAATAGGGTAGACAGGATGGGTCTCATTGGGAAGGAGACATTGGAGTAAGGACTTGAAGGTGGGGGGAGGGGAATGAGCCATGTAGATGTCTAGGGGAAGGATTTTCCAGCAGAGGGAATGAAGCAGAAGTGTGCTGGTGTGTTTGGGGGATAGCAAGGAGCCTAATACGGCTGGTGTAGAGTGAGCAAAGAGGCAAGGAAGTAAGTTGTCAGAGTGGGAATGGGTGGAGTAGACTGTAGGACTCTTGTGCAAGATCTGCTAAGAGTGGTGTATTCTGAGGCAGAACTTCTGTGCAATTAGGAAGCAGAATGCACTAGCTCTGCAGCCTCAGAACAGGGAGGGCTCCCCTAGTCACCACTATGGACTGGCCTGTTTAAGGCTACCCTAGTGTGCTCAGTTTCCACATCCCCTAGCTCCAGCCTCCATGGAGTCTCAAGGTGCTTGACTTGCCTTTTTAGGAAACACTGCTACTTCCGTTGGAGCCACAAAAGAGAACTCATGCCAGAATCGGCCTGTCATACCTGATGAGATTTTTAAGTAGTGTGGGAGGGAGTAGGGCTGATGACAAAATACCCTCCCTGACTTTCTGGCAGTTTCAACAACACACCATCAGAGTCCAGATCTTGACTTTCCTTGCTGTCAAGAGGCATACAGGTAGACAAGAGAGGCCGTTCCCCTGCTATTGGCCTACACTGGGGGTTGCCTGTGCCTAGGAGAAGAAGTACATTTGGCCTCCAGGCCAGGCCAGCTGTTTTCAAACTTCAGTGGGCAGAAACATAATCTTTTCTAAAGATAAATCTCAGGTTACACTCATCACCCTCCAGTCCTTACTGCTGAAAACCCTTCCCAGGCTCCTCTAGGTGTTAGGATAAATACAAACTTAAATCAATGTGCTCTGTATCTTGCATGTACCCTTTCCTTTGCCTGGAATGTTTTTCCCTCTTTTCTTTACCTAGTTAATGCCTATTCATCCATTCAATTTCAGTCCAACATCACTTCTCCAGGGAAGCCTTCTGGGACTTGCTCAATTGGGTCAAATCTGCCAAGTTGACACTTTTCAGCACATATATTATCCATTTTACAGCACTTGTGACAGATACAATTTTGCATTTGTTTTGTGATGATTTTAATAATAGCTATCTGCCTTGCTAGTTTTTGAGCTCCATAAGGACTGAGAATATAGTAACATGACTTTTTGCTCATCATTGATCTTTAAGAGATAATTGTGTTATCTGTTGCTAACACAATTGCTAGCATTCAGCAATTATTTGTTGAATATATGAATGAATGAATAAATCAAGGCAAGAAAAGAAAAATCATTGATCAATCATGATCCTTGTTTCTATAGATAAGACTTAGCCTCATAATTCTCACCCCAATATTCTAGGCAGCCACCACCAGTCTATAGGGCTTGATAGAGAAGATGAGGCCTATGTGTCAACTGATGACCTCAAAATGTCACCATGCCCTTTCTTGCCACATTGCAAAACACTTTTACAGAGTGACTTTCCCCATGGTTGAACTATTTGGGACGGCGGTAATTTTGGACTTTTATTCCAGATTTGTTTACCTTCTTCTAGTTCAAGTCTTCTCAAATTTCTTGGACTCTTTTTGAATAAAATGTCACTGAGTTCTCAGAAGTAGCAGAGGTTGCTTGCTGTTATGAAGGGAATCCCTCCATTTCATCCCTGAAAACTCCCGAGTATCTCATAAATCAATTTGCCTAGAAATAGTTTAACTATTTTTAAACATCTGTCAAGAAAGCTAAAGGTGATATGAAATGAGTTCAGAAATTCCAACTGTGCTTAACAATAAAAGAATCTTTGTGATGCTCTTCAGGTGTTGACATTTGGGTTAGTTCTAGGCTGAGCATGGTATAAAGGTAAGAGAGTAATACAAATTAACTTTCTGCTACGTGTTGCATTAGAAAAAGGTAAAGTGTTGATTCTAGTTTGGTAGAGTAGATATCTGATACTATCCAACTTTTGTATTCCTTCCACTCCTGTTTCTTCACAGGCACATACCTCTGATACTTTTACGTTGCTTCTTTTTAAAAATAATCTTGCTTGCAGATTTGTGCAGTTTTGGGAGAGGGCCTCAATTGGGAATTAGTTAAATTTTGATTTGGTTCTTTTTCTATGGAGGCCAGTTCAAAAAACATAAGAAAATTACCACCTTTCCTTTTTTGGTGTCTTGGAGCCAGGGCCCCAACTCTTTTTCTTCACCCTTGAAAAAAGGACTGACATCAAAATAATTAATTCTGAAATCACTGGATTTGCCTGCTGCTAAGGGGTTTTTGAAGAAAGCTTAAAACTAAATCTTACCCCCTAAGCCATATTCCCAAATGTTCGCCTATGTGCTGAAGTAGTGATACGCACATCCTCGATGAAAATGCCTTTTTAAAATGAGGGCCAGACATTATTGTTTAGTTAAAATTAGAACCAGCTTATTTCTCAGAACTGGTTAGACTACTTTTGAGATCAGAGATAAATTGTACTTGGTTTTCTTTTCCTTTCTCTACCAGTTCTGGGCATTGCTTTTGGCCACCAGGAAACACATAGGTCAGCTGGAGCAGGAAGGCATTAAGACCAGGAGACTAGTCCACTGGTTCTCTGTGATCTACCTCCCATGGGGTTTGCAGAAAAGAAAAGTCCCATGTCTAGGTAAACATTCTGGAGGCCATAACAAGTTGCTTGTAATGTAATCTATTTAGGTAGAGCCTCTCTGCCCTGTGTTGTCCGAAAATCATAGGACTGTCTATAAGGATTAGTCTACAAGGATTAGTCGCAGATGTGGTGAAAAATGGGAGAAGGCAGAGGCTGCCCTGGAATGTGTTCAGGAGAGCCACCTATAAGGATGGAATCCTAGTCAAAATTGGATCTCAATAGAGGTAGACCCATCCTGTCCAGGAAAGTAAGAAGCACCTGAGTGGAGTGGTTAGCCAGACATTTCTTCTCCCCTCTGCTAGAAGCCACGGTTGTGCTTCCCATTTACACTTTCAGTGCTTCATGTGCAGATGACTTTTAATTACCCTTTATGGTTCAGGAGGTTAGCACAGTTAAACAGCAGTAGAGGAACTCCATGCAGTAGGGTTCCCATAGCCTCCTGTTGTGTTTGGATTGCCTCCAGAAAAGCTTGATTTGATCCCAGCATTGTAATGCATCACAGACTTGGTCCAGATCAAATTGCTAAAATGCAAATGTATTGGTTTTTACAGCAGACCCACTTTGGGTTAAGCAGTTTGTGTCCCACTGGTAGAATCCAGTCACATCTCTATTTATCTTTGACTTCAATGCAAAGTGTCTTTACAGTCTATTCTAGAGAACCCCTTTTAATAAAAAAAGAAATACTCAGATCTGGCAGGTCATTCTTACGGAGGTAAAGCCTGAACTGCTCAGTGTTACTGTAAACAATTTCCTCTTAATGTCCAAGCAATTGGGTAAGACACTCATTTGCTCTCTTAGCCTGGAAACATTCCTTATCCTAGGCAGCTGCTGCCTCAACCCCAGTTCTCAGGGAATCCACTCAGTTTGCCATTGCAACAAAAAATAGCACTCAGTGAATATGGAGGCAAAGTATTTTCTGTGATTTCATGCATTTTTCAAATCCCATTCAGAAGGGCTCTTCCCAGAGCATCAAGCTGACCTGATGGCCAACTATGTGAGTCTCTCACCTGAGTGTCTTCCTTGGGTGAAAGCTCTGTTTTAAATGTATTTTAGTTCCTCTTTCTAAACATGCATGGAGCACTTATGGGCACTCTTTGGCTATAGGAAGTGTTGATTTTGTCCTTAAGCCTTGGAATTTTATCATCTCTACTTCCAGTATGATAGATACTAGCTCATGAAAGATAAAATAGGACAAACTGCTATTTTTTGTTGCAGAGATGTTACTGAAGTTCAAAAACCTTTGCCTGCTGGAGGAGTCAGAGAATGCTTTCTACATAAGTAGAAATTCCCATGAATTCTATGATTGGCAATCTGTAGCCCATCTTTTGTGACAAATGCCTATTTAACCATGATACTTTCTCTTAAGTTTTTAAGGATCCCAGTACAAGTATTGCTAGTTTTAGGAGGGGTGGGGAAACTCACCCTTTGCTTTTTAAGTATTAGTTTAGAAAAACTTGAAAAGATCAACTTTACCATTGTGTTCCCTGGCTTTTAGAAATGCATAAAGGGGGAGATGGGTCTGATTTTTAAATTTCAGAGTGATTTGCCAACTTTGCTTCAGTAACTTGAAGCACCGCACAGCACTGAGCAGTTGGCAGAACATATCAGAATAACAGGCTTAGCTGAAGGTGACCAAAACAGAGAATAGCATGCAAATGCCAAGAAGATCTCTCACTGTGCTGTCTCTCTCTCTTTTTATTCAAATTTCACATCTGTGCTCTATTTTTAAACATTTATTCTTTAAGTGATAACGCATGTTTTACCAAGCCTCTTATTGGATTAGACATGTTTGAAATCCCCTCAACTTTAACCTGTTCATTACCACCTCTGAGAACATTCAGATCCACCACCAAAGTAGAGCGTGTACAGGAGAAAATTCCCAAGATGTCGGCCACCAGGGAGCCAATGTGCTTTGGGAGGAGGAATCCAGCTGTTAGACTGTGTGGATTTTGGGAGTTATTAGACTGACATTGCTTCAGTGAGACTTAGGAGTGGGTATAATGTGTGCAGAGACCTTGGTTTACATCACTGTTTTTCTATTCACATTTTAGAATGTGAGGAACCAACAGTTTTTGAGCTCTTGTATAGTTGGCATTGGGCTAGGGATTTTAAATATTATCTCATTTAATCCTCATGACAACCCTAAAAACCAGATGTTAATAATCCTGTTTTACAGATGAGGTAACTTGGGTTCAGGAACTATGCAGAGATGCCACAGCTGGTGAGAGGTGGAACCAGAGCCCAACTGGGTCTCACATTGAAGTTTTTCCATGCGCTTCCCAGGAGCTGTCCCTGAATTGGTGCGATACCTCGGTTAGGTCTTAGCCCCTGTAATCTTGAGGCTAAAAAGTGGAATAAAGAAGGCTTTATTCTGCGACCCTGAGCACCCACTGCCCACCCCTCCTGACCCTTCTCGCCTGGCCCCCGCTGGCTCCTGCCATGACCTGAGGCCACCATGTGCAGGCAGGGAAGGGCGACTTATCTCTTCCTGCATCACCAGACATCACCGGTTGCCACTAGGGGATAAGGCTGCAGGCTTAATCAAGTGTGCTGTCATTTTGGTTTTCTTGCAAGAAATGTTGGCACTTACCTCCTGCAGCCTTTGTGTTTCATTCTCAAGGTATCTGTTAGAAAGCCTTTTTCTCTTTAGTTTTACATTTTCTTTTTCATCATTTAACATATAAAACCAGGTTTTTCCTGGTCCCTTTCTCTCTCTCCCTCCCTTCCTTCCTCTCATCATATAATTAAAAGTCCTTTCAGGCTGTCTTCACCTTATCATTTCAAATACATTGAAAAAAGATCCCACTTCCTGCCCTTGTGTCCTCCTGATGCTGAATTTCAAAATGAAAGAAAAGCCCCTTTTCACTCACTTTTTGTTTCACACCGCCCCTTGAAAAGCTGTGTTAAAGTGATATTGATTTTGTCATTGATCACCATTGTGGCGCACACCAGGTCTGTCCTTTCCTGGCTTCAGAACTTCTTCTTTTTCAGTTTTTTCAAATAATGGTATCAGGATTTTTTCCTGAAAATTAACGAAAAGGATTTTTCACCCTCTCCTCTCATGATTACAGGAAGACATTTATCAGACTTGGAATTTAAAATTTCCATTACTTTGCCTTTAATCTTTCTCAACTTTATATTCTTTTGGGGAAGATGTCACTTTCTTCTTTTGATTCTCTGCAACACACTAAAGGCAAAGTTAAAAGTTCCAGAATCTCCCCTGTTTATTGTTTTTTTTTTTTCAATGTTACCCCTTAATAATGCACTAGATTAAAAAGTAATAAGGATTTGATTTTGTAGCATCCTTTCTATGTAAATGAGCTTTTCCATAGTTGAAGGTATAGAGATACATCTTTTATCATAAAAATAATATCTGCTCATAATAGAACCTTAAAAAAAGTAAATAAAAAACTAAAGTTACCCATAGTCCCACTATTCAGAAATAACTGTCACTAAGATTTATAGTTTCCTACATTCCATTGTCTACATACATATTTGAACAAAGACATGACATACTACATAATAAAGTTTGTTTAGCCTTTTAAACATTTAATATGTTGTACGTTTTTCCCATGTCCTTAAAAGCCTTTGAAAACGTATATCTTGGTTTATGATTTCCATCATTTTGCAGTCATTAATTTTACCATTCTGCTTTGGGGATTTTGATTTGTTTCTAGCTTTTCACTTTTATAATCACACTGTGGTGAGCATCTTAGTACATAAGGCTTTTATTTTTTATGTTAATTTATTTAAGATTAATGCTCAAGAGTTGAATTATTGGATGTGTGGGTAGTTTTCAGATTTTAGAGCATCAAGAAATAGCTGTCTCCTACAGTGGACTTGACATTCGTACATTTTTAAATAAATGTCAACTGTTCGTGTTAAATTTTTCAGGCTACATTCTGAAAACCTGCCACTCATAGATTTGGGGCAGAATCCTACCACAGGAAGTGCAAGTGATCAGTAAACAGAGACAACAAGAGGCAGAGAGAGATTTTTACAACTTAGGTGGGCATGGAAAGAAGTAGGCAGTTTATCCAGCAAATACTTGTTGAGCATGTACTGTGTTCCAGATACTGTTCTGGACATTGGAGATACAACAGTGAACAAAGCAGACAATTCCCTGCCCCAGATATTCCAGTGAAGAAACAAGAAACAAAATGAAGACATCAAATATAGGGCATGTTGCACGATAATAAATACTATGGGAAAAACCAAAGATGATGCTGTATGACGGATTTGGGGAGCTGATTTTGAATAGGATGTTCCACAGATACCTTGCCCGGAAAAGCACTAGAGCTTTCCAGCCAAATTAGGGGTGAGCCATGTGGAAGCCCTGTGCATGGAGGGGAGACCTCAGTGAGGACACACCGCAGCCAGGAGAGTTGGAGTCTGTTCCTCTGGGCCAGCTCCCCAAGTGCAGTTGCTAAGTTGACAAGGTGGGGGAGCCAGAACCCCACAACACTAGTGTTTAGATGACATTATTTTTTAAAAATATGCATGCAGCCACCCAACCCCATTCTCTTATCTCTGCCCTGATATGACCACTGGGACATGCCCCCGTTGGGCACAACCAAAAAATCTTCATTCAAATGATCTTCGACACAGCCCGGGAATGGAATTGGGCAAAAAGATTATAACTTTAGATCAGACAGAAAGGTGGTCATCCCAGAAAACAGTGAAAAGCCCCAAGAATGGCAACTCAGAAGGTCTAAATCCAAGGCTGTTCTTACGCCCCAGAAACTACAATTAACTGATTATCTTGCAGCTGACCTATTTCCTCTTTCTCATGGCCCAGCACTCCTAGAATTGCAAACTCAGCTCAGAAGTCAACCAGAAACCCTACTGCTCCAGGCCACCTTGGGTGTGATGAAGCCACTTGGGGTGCTAGGGTAGGAAGGAGGTGTGTGGATCACAAAGCCAGGCAGAGTTTCTGTTGTCAATCTTCTTGGTTTGGGGGCCTAATGCTCACTGAGATGTCTGATGCAAAGGCTACCTTAAAGTGTAATGTTAAAAGTTTAAACAAAACAAGGCAACCCACCTCCTTAGGGGAGCCCTGGCAGGCAGTAGAAGGTTCAGGGTCTGAGAATGGACCCAAGAGTTCTAGCCCAGCTCTGGTCCCAATGCACTGAGAAACCTTGGGCGGCCCATTATTTTTTCTCTCTCTCAGGCTCAGTTCCCCCATCTGTAAAGTGAAAGAGATAAGCTAACAGACCTCTAAGCCCTTGTAGTTTTGATTGTCTGAGATTATTCCAGTGCATTCACACATAGTACGTCAAGTACTTGATCTATGACAAGGCCTTTGAGGATGCACAGGCAAATGACAGGATTCACTTTTGCAGAGCCTACAGTTGAGTAGAGAAGATGCATTGTTCAGTAGAACATTAACACAGCTAACACTTCTTCAAGAAGTGGTATGCTAGGCACAATGTTGTGCCTTTGTTTTATTATAGTCCCCAGAAAAACTTGAAGAGGCAGTACCATCATTATGCCCACTTTGCAGATGGGGAAACCAGGTCACAGGGCTGATAAGTGGTTGGGCTAGGATGCACACTTAGCTAATCTGCATGTAAAGGCAGCATTCTCTGCCCATTTGTTTTCCCATCAAGATACAATTGCCATTTTCCCCATCAGGCAATATTGGCAGATTCTAGATTTCAGAGATAACAGTGAAGAAGGAAGGATCCAAAGATTGCTCATTTGACTGGTGTAATCCTGACTTACCTCCACTCACTGGTTCTATGAGGCTGAGCAGGTCAACTTACCTTCCTATAAAATAGGTACATTGTTTCCTACCTAACTTACAGACAAGCATTATCTTGAAGCATCTTCTCCAGAGTAAGGTCTTTAAAACCCCTAAGGACTAAAGAAATGTACAAGATGTTGATCTTAGTTGTGAGGTGGAAAGATGGGGCTATCTTATTCTTCCCCACAGGGTAGCACTGTGCTTCAAGGAATGGTGGTCCCATACCATCTCTGGTGACAATCTCTCAACATAAACTAGGATCTACATGACTTGTTCACTGACCAAGGAATAAAGAACTTGAGTGGCAGTGTTCAAACATAAGGTCACCTCTTCTGCTTTTTTGGGAGCCAGACACTCATTTATCTGTGAAGAAAAACAAATAGAACAGAATGAACAAACACTATCTTGAAAGAACCCTGTTAGCTGGGTGTGGTCGCTCACACCTGTAATCCCAACATTTTGGGAGGCCAAGGCAGAAAGATTGCTTGAGTCCAGGAGTTTGAGACCAGCCTGGCCAACATAGTGAGGCCTCGTCTCCACAAAAAGTCAAAAATTAGCTGGACGCGGTGGCATGTGCCTGTAGTCCCAGTTACTCAGGAGACTGAGGCAGGAGAATTGCTTGAGCCTGGGAGGTCGAGGCTGTAGTGAGCCATGGCTGCTTCACTGCACTCAGCTTGAGCAACAGAGTGAGACCCTGTCTCAAAAAGAAAGAGAAAGAGGGAGGGGGGGGGGAGAGAGAGAGAGAGAGAGAGAGAGAGAGAGAGAGAGAGAGAGAGAGAAAAGAAGGAGGAGTAGGAGGAGGAAGAAGAGGAAGAAGAAAGAAGGAGAAGGAGAAGAAGAAGAAGAAGAGGAAGAAAGAGAGAGAGAGGAGAAGGAGGAGGAGAAAGGAAAGGAAGAAGGAAGAGAAGGAAGGGAGGGAGGGGAGTGGAGGGGAGGAGGAAGTGAGATGGGGAGGGGAGGGAGGGAGGGAAAGAAGGGAGAGGAGAGAGGGAGGGAGAGAGGGAAAGAAAGGAATGAAAGAACCTGGTTCAGGATGGGTTCTGGAATTTTTCCCTCCAGGAAAGGGGTATTTATACCCATCCAACAATGATGTTTGCATGTCTAGGCTCCTGAGGGGTCTGCTGGGGCCAGGGTCTTCTGAGGCTTCTGGAGATGAGGTTTGGCTTCCAGGAAGAGCCTGTGTGTTCCTGAGCTTTCTACTGATGCAATCCTTGGTAAGGCAGGGAAACAAAAAGTTGATATATTGGTGGGGGAAGAGCAAACTCTAGGGGTTTATTTTTTATGAACCAAAGACACTTAAGTGTTGCTGATTTATCTTAATAGCAGATAGTATGAGCAAATGTCCCAGTTGCCTCTTTGTGCTTTTGGCAAGTATGGATGAGAAATGGAATGGAGCAGACCCAACCAGAGCTGCTAGCCCAAAGTTTAGGAGTCTTAATATTCCTCACTCCCAATATGTAATTTAGAATTGTTTCCAACATTTTCCAAGTTGCAGGTGGACACCCAGCTTTGGCAAGAGGCAGAGTGTGTTCTATCACTAGGTTTTCTGCTTCTAGAACAATGTTCTTAGGCTCGAGGGGAGCTGCACATCTCCCCTCGGTGGTTCTTTAGACTTAATTATCACATTCTGGTTCTGTGGGTACTGGTCCTGTGTAAAGAAACCTTTTTTCACATAAAGAGCCCTCTTGCTTGTCATGCAGGGATTCTCAGAGGGCACAGCATGACTGCTCTCTGTATCCTCTATGTCAGGGCTGGAATGAGACCACACTAAACCCAGTGCCTTAGAAGTTGGAATATAAATTATGTCCAAACCATGTTCAGTGTTGTAACATTTGCTAATCCTTATTAGATATGGATAAATTCTCAGGGCTTAATTCGGCATGTTGACTCAGTTCTTCAGATTGTCTTTGGGGACTGGAAAGGAAATGTACGACTTCACTACAATTTTTCTTTTGTTTCTTCAGAATGGGACATAATTTTTTATTGTTAGCTGGTGGAAATTTTGGTGAATCATTGCCAACTGTGGCTCACCCCCACAGGAAGAAAGAATCAGGCTTTAGTTGAGAACATGTTCTTTGAAACAAACCAGAATATTTGATTTTTGAAATATCTTTCCACTTTAAAAACATGCTGTTCAACAAATGTTAATGTCCTGACCAAGACCAAGAGAACTGAGGAAGTAGAAGAAACCTAAGATTTCTCTCTGAGGAAAATATTAGAGTGATGTGTGATGCTTGAGTCTAATAACTCTGTGAGCATGGAGAGAGTCTGTGAGGGGCAGGCAGAGCATCCTTCTGACCTTGGTCCTTACTTCCTCCACAGTGGAAGGAGCTAAGTGCTGGCTGGAAGTCAGGCATTCCACATTCCTTTACCAGGTCACCCACATTTACATGACCTCTGGCACATCCTGTCATCTTACTTACATTTCTGGTATTCGGTCCAGAAAATATACTTGATAATAGGTTCCCTCTTTCTGCCGCCACAGTTTTATGTTGTAAGCCATTGTTGGATATTTTAAATGGCTTGGGTTGAAAGCTGTTGTCCTGTTCTTTTTTCTTTTATCAGCAGCATCTCACCTAGTTTGGTGGTCAGTCATGCATGCCCGGTAATCACCCTTAAGGGACTCAGATCTTCTCAAGTCGGATGATTCTGTGACTGGGCTTTGGGATTATTGAATTGGTTGATATTATAGCTGCAAAATTATCTCAGTGGGATTCTTGTACTGTTCATAATTAGAGGTTCGTTTTAATAGATCTGTTTTACAGGCTTTTCTGAGCAGGACTCCTCTGGGGCAAATCCATCATAAATTCTCTATGGTGATAGGGCAGACGATTTTTCACTTCTTGGGTGCTTTGTCCGAACAGTGGTCACATAAAAAAGCCTGATTCTGTCTTCTTAGCCACACTTAATTTTCAGCTTCTGCTGAGAGCAAGACCCAAAATTATCCCCACGTCTCCTTGTGAAATTTTGTTGAAAAGCATTAGTCCCGGTGCACTGAGCACAAAGCCAAATTACTTCTGGAATGTTCCATGGAACTCTGGGACCCCAGATAGGGATCAGGGAACCAGCACAACATCTTTCCCCCCTTCTGCATGATCTGTGGAATGATTTGTAGATTTTTATCCTCACCTTGAGCCATCTGAAGTCAAGGCTTGGGTCTAACTTCTATGGTTATTTGGTTGTTTGTTATTATATTTATTCTCAAACTCAGAGAATGCAAAGGATAGTTCTGGGAAAGGAGAGGCCTCATTCTCCAGTCAAACGAATGTTCTCCTGACAGTTTGCCAGGATGTTTCTCAGATCTCTTACAGTGTTGAAATGCAAATCCGAAAAAGAACTTCTCGAACAAACCAAACAGAAACCACACACTTATCCTGGGACAGAGTTGGTATATGTGCCTGCTGGTTTTCATGTCCAACAACACCAAGGTCTTTATGGGCATGAAAGCTTCCCTGGACCCCAGAGAGGCATCCCTGAGGGAGAAAGGAGAAAACTTAAAGGAGAAGGTTAAAGAAGCCTTTTCTGATTATTCCTTGGCAGGGACACGCTGAGAAGAGATAGTGAACAGCATTGGACCTTTTCTAGCATGCAGTGATTCCCAGCTTGGAACTCCCAAGAGGCTTAATGTTGTGCCCCATAGACTGATAGATAATGAAAGACACTGACAAATTAGAGTTCGAAATTAGAGGAAATAATTATAAAAATGATACGATGATTGTTTTAACTTCTGGTTCTCTGGGTGATTTCTGGCTATCACAAGCACAATCTTTGAAAACAATGTCCATGAGTCTCAGTGTTTAAAATAGTTAGACTATCTGCAGCAGCAGCAGTTCCTAAAACCTGACTCTGTTTTAACATCGCCCGGCAAGCTGTTTTTTCTCCTTCACTGAATACCCACTCTAGGGCCACTTTCAGATCTACACACTCAAAATCTCAGGGGAGAGTCACCAAGAAGCTGACAGATCTGGTTGACAGATCAGCATTTTAGAGGCATTGATCTAATGAAATGAATCAGCAGCCCCAAAGTTGGGAATCCCTGGACCCCCAAACACTTGGTCTCCATACATAGATAGCCTTACAAATTCACCTACTGGAAATGTAAAATAAATGGCAAGATTTTGGATCACTCTGGGCTGTAACTGTCACCAGGAAAGGTGTAACTGGAGACTAGTATAGGACTGTGTCACAGGAGTCAGGGTGGAAGTGGAGATAAGCCTGTTTGCTCAGGGCACACCATGATGAGTAAGACAGACAGTTGATCCACAGAGTTTATTGAGCACAGAGAGGGTCTGGACCTTGTTCCAGAATTTCCAGGGCTATAAAAAGGAATCAGAAGCCACAGACTTAGCTCAGGTATCTAGAGCAGCTTCCTTGATGTCAAGCGGCTTGCTGATGCCTTTTGCATAGAACTGGAGACGTTAAATAACTTGCAGGTAGTTTCACAGCTGTTAAGTGGCTTAACTTTGACCATTTGGCTCAGGCCTTCTGATCCCACTTCTGGTTTTCTTTACTCTCCAGGATACTTCTAGTTATGGAAATTTTCTTAATAAGGTACATTTTGAGCCCAACTGTGATGGAAGCTGAAGTACCTGGTTTTGTAGGGAGAAGTTATTTCCAGCCAGGGAAGCACCAAAGTTGAGATGAGTCTGTGTGCTTGGAATTATAGACAGACAACCTTTGGGAGAGTTTCTGTGGAGGAAGCTGAGAGGAGGTGGATTGTTAAAGACGGAAAGTGAGAGATTGGTCTTGCCCAGTAACTGAACTGTTTCTATCTGATGCACATGACATAGGGAGCCACTGTGTATTCTTAAGTAAGAGTGTGATATGAAAACTGTCAACACAAAGTCAGCTTGGAACCAGCATTTTCAATTAATGATAAAATGGCTGCTGAGATGAGATTGCTGGGTCATTCTGCTCATGAGAGCTTGTCCTGGGTTTGATGAAGGTTGGGTACCTTCTAGGGCATGTTCTTATTTTCTGCATACTTAGCTGTAGTTAGTAGGTTATGATTTGGGTCTTTCATTAATGCATCCCCCAACCACCACTCCAAGAGTAAAATAATAGCTTCCTTCCATTGTACAACTTATGAGACATGGAAATTTGAAGTATATTCTCTTGAGCACAGATTTCAAATAAAATGTCCTATAAAGCTTTAGAGTCTAGGAGATCCTTGGGCCATTAACCTTAAAATTCCAGAACTAAAGACCTATTTTGCTACCAGTTTCCAAGTCATGTCTATTCCTAAATAATCATTATGGTGCTTTTTTCTTTTAATGGATTATTTCCCAAAATGGCAGAGAGGAAAAAAACACCCCACCGCATACCTTTTTTTGTTTTGTTTTGTAGGGTAAGACTTGGCCAGCAATGTCCCTAGGCACATGCTGTTTCTGAGCCATAATTATGCTTTTTAATCTACTCCTTTATGTCTGGGTCCTTAATATCCAAACTTCTATATAATTACCAAGTTCAGTGTGTGGGAATGAGAAAATTTTTTTTGCATGACTTTAGCCTATACATTATTGCATCGCTATATTATTAAAAGATATTTTCTGAACTTGGAGCTATACTACTAACTCTCTCAACTTGAAAAGACCCAGCAAAGAGATACTCCCAATCTTTGACCCATGATGTGACATTCAGATAGACAGTGACTTGATCCAGCTGAGGTCCCCTGGATTCTTGGGGGGGGATTTGAATTTGGCACTAGTGTCTTTGTTCAGAGCCTGACAGGGTCTTGGGAACCTTTCCTTTCCCATCCAGCTGTTTGTGCATAAACACAGCCATACCTCTCATTGCAGTTTGCTAAACTTGAGAGAGATTGGTGATTCTGGTTGTTAGGAGGAATTGGAAGATTAAGGTGGAAGGAGGAAAGCTGTGGCCAGTAAGTTAGGGTGCTCCATTTAATGGACTGTTATAGTTCACTAAAATAGAAGGCAACAGGAGTCTCAGTTCTCCAAAGTCAAAGTTCTCAGTCTCAGGAGTCTTTTCCCCAGAACTAAAATGATTCCACCAGTATCTCCCCCTAATATGAGATGTAATATGTATCTCTGCATTTTTTTATAGGAAGCAAAGAAATCTTTTTTATTGTTTTATTATTTCCTGTACCTGATTGAATATTTAAATAATATAGAAAGGAATAAAGGAGAAAATTAATTCCCTAAAATCTAAATACCCAACAATAATTATAAATAGCTGGTGCTCATCTTTCTGTACTTTTCTCATATATATACATATATATATGTATCCATACACACACATATACACAAACCCATATATATGTGTAAATGTAGACTTTTATATACTATTTTATATGAACAAGTTGTTTTACAGTCTGCTTTTATTTCCATTTAATTATATGTTGTGATGCACTTTCCTTCTGGTGAATACAAATGTATATCACTCTTTTGACCAGCTTCTGAATATTTCATTATAGGAATAAAAGCTATTTAATGATTTGATAAACCAAATCCTAATATATGGACATATTTTTACTTCTCATTAGCTGCTTCTATGATTACCATCCCAGTGATACCCTTTTGTATTCATCCCTGTGTTCTTCTCCAACATTTTTTTCAGGAAGAGACTATTGGACCACAGGGTATACATATATTAAATTTTGATACATAGTGCCAAATTGCTCTTGAGAACGTTTATACCAACTTAAAATTCTGCCAACAGTGGATGAAAGCACCCAAAGAAGAGAGAAATTAATTTTTCACTTTTTTAAGCTTTTCTGAATTTTACCAACCTCCAGAACTTTACCACTAAATGCCTAAAAGACAAATGTCATGTTGATTAAATTCTATAGGTTCGATATTGGTCCTCACCTAGATTGCAAAATAAGTCTTTAAATTGATGGCTTATGAAATGAGAATAAAATCAGAAATCATTAAGATTTATTTGTTCCTGAAAATTAGGTAGTGCTAACATCACTTTGTTTTTTGATAAAGTTGATAGAAAGACAAATCAAGGGAATGGCATAGTCACAGGGTACCAGGGTACCAATATTTCAGCTAGGAATACATTAAGATAAACTCATATGTATATGAATAGCTTTTTTACCACATGGAGAAATAAGGACTGGATGGATGGATTTAGAGTTGATTGAACAGCTCTATTATAGGCAGGTTGGTTAGGGAATCCTGTCACCTCTATAGGGAGGTTGCCAGAGGAGCTAGGCTGTGACCTGCCAGGATGTACAAGGAACTAATTATACACAGCCTTTGAAAACATGTTTTTTGGTGAAAATGGGAGCATCAAAGTTGTGTAGCTTACCAAAAACAATGGCAGACATTATCAGAATTGAGAAACATCTCAGCAAGATGGAACTATAGTCTGAAATTTAGTCAGTATAAGTCTAAACAAAATGTTTAGTAAGGGCCAGAAGTGGTGGCTCATGCCTGTAATCCCAATCACAGCACTTTGGGAGGCCGAGGCAGGCCGATCACCTGAGGTCTGTAGTTCAAGATCAGCTTGGCCAACATAGTGAGACCCCCATCTCTACTAAAAATATAAAAATTAAGCAGGCATGGTGGCAGGCACTGGTAATCCTAGCTGCTTGGGAGGCTGAGGCAGGAGAATTGCTTGAACCTGGGAAGCGGAGATTGCAGTGAGCCAAGACCGCCTCGTTGCACTCCAGCCTGGGCAACAAAAGTGAAACTCCATCTCAAAAACAAAAAAATTTTTTTTAATAAGGGGAAGAATGAAGTATATACTTAGAATTAAAATTCTGGTGTGTGTTTGTGTATGTGTGTGTGAGAGAGAGAGAGAGATACAGAGAGAGAGAGAGAGAGAGAGAATGGCAGAGGAACTAACAAACAGGATAGAGTTTAATCAGTTGCAAATTAGAGCATTAGCATTACACAGCAGATGGCAAAAATCAGTGGAAACTAAGAGTATATTAATTATTTCTAAATCGTGCTTAGTACATGTAAGGACACATGTGAAGACTTAGTTTCAGGCTTTATTCAAATAATTCTCTCAAAGGAGCCTTGACGTATTGTAGTAACCCCTTGTGCGATGGGGTACAGAGACAGGACTAGGAGAAGTGGGGAATGACTAGTTGAGAGAACAACGAATAGATAATGGGCATAACTGTATTCAAATATCTGAAGACGTGAGCTGCCCAAAAAGGCAGAAGTAGGGTACAACTGCAGGTACAAAGCTCAAAATATGAGTGTAGGAATCAGGGAGCATCCTATTTAAGCTGCTTAATACATTATCAAATAGGTATCGAGTCTCCCATCTCCAGTGATAAGGAATGGGGACTGGATCACCATCCACCAAGATGGCTACAAAGAGAATTGTTGTTTGGGAAAGCAGGTTGTATTAGATTGTTTCTACCAGCACAAGCATGAGTGGCATTTGCATGCGTAACACTCAAAAACTCCAAAAGTCTTCTGCAGAGAAGTAAAGCCCCATATTAACTGCTAACATTCATTCCTGCTAATGGTCCACCAGGGGCCGACTCTGTTCACATCCCAGCATATCAACTACCTACCACTTTCCCCCCTTTTCTCTTCTGCTCAAGAGAACACCTTATATGCTAAAGTGTTCAAATGACTGGGCTCCTGGGCATCCTCGCCTCTCACCTGTCTGCACATTTCTGTTCCCCGCATGACCTGCTCGTATGTGCCTTCTTCCCACCTTCACTTATGCTCTTCTCTTCCTGTAATCAGCCCCAGCTAATTTTCTTTAGATATACAATTATTCTTACAACCAATAAGAAAATAGTTCCCAAATGATCAAGAAGAAACGTGGGAAAAAAGGACATTAAAAGGGGGCTCACAGATAATGAAGTAGAAATAGATAATACAAGAATGAAATGATGCTCAGCTTCAAATTATACTTAGGGAAATACACATGGGTTACAATTTTTTACCTATAATATTTCTGAAGATTAAAGAGTTTGGAAAAACCCCATGTTAGCACAGCTTAGAGAAAGAGGTACAGACTGGATGTTGATTGACAGTTTTGAAGGGAATTTGGTAATATCCTTCCAAGTTTAAAATGTATATATTCTATTTTAGGGTTCTCTCTTGAACTTGTTTTTTCCTAGCACATTATAGAAACAGCTATGATATGTTTAAGCATCCATCTTTGTTGGAAACAAACACATTAGGACAAGCACACTGTTCCTTTGCAAAAATATTATTTTAAGCATTGTTGGAAAAAATGAAAAGCTGGAAATGACCCAAATGCCCATCACTTATTCATTCAACAAACATTTATTATATGCCCATATGTGCCAGGCCGTGCTTTAGGTGCTTGGGATGCATCTTGGAATAAAATGAAAAAAGATATCTTCCCTTTTGGAGTCTCTATTTGAACACATCAATAGAAGACTGGTAAACAAAAGTATACATATAGAGTGGAATAACATGCAACCATTAATGATGAGGAAGCTCTCCATGTTCTTCATGTGGAAGAACAGCCAAGACATATTGGAGATATTATTTTTAAAGGGTATGTATGTGTGTCTGTGCTTGCATTAAGCATAATTTTTTTTAGAAAGATTGGCAGAAAAACCTTAACAGCAGGAATAAATATTGGGGCAGACAGAGGGGGAACATTACTTTTCTTTTTATAAACTCTCTTGTACTCTTTAATTTTTCATAACTAGCATGTATAATTTACATAATAAAAACTTATAGATGTTATTTAAAAAAGAAAAATTATAAAGCCTAATCAGTAGTTCTGCTAGAGAAATAAGGCTCATATCTCAAAGGAAATGGAAAATTCCTTAACCTATCTGTAGCCATCAAGAACAAAATGATTAGGTGTTTGATGCTGTTTAGACTGAAACAATGGAAATTAATACCATAGTACTTTGGAACACAAAACCAACGACATGAGTTGGGCCTGTGGTGTTACAGGTCACGGACATGGTGGACTCATCTGCACTTGCAAATCAAATGAGAAGGCAGCCTGGACAAGGACAGGGCCAGGTTCCAGCAGTCAGGTATTCTGGGGATTTCTCCTGGGCCCATCAGCAACTAACCTTCCCCGTCTTGGAGCCTCAGTCTCCCCTCTGTAAAGTAGTAAACTCAGATTCACTAATTGAAGATGTGGCCCAGTATTAACATTTTATGAATTTAGGTTGTTCTGGCAAGTCTTTATTTATAGGGGAGAAATTTGAGATAGCCCTAAAATTCTCTAGTCTACGAGAAGGTCTCCCCAACTTTCAAGTTACCCGCCTTTTCCTGGTACTGTCAAGAAACATCAGTTACATACTTTAGTATCTATTTTTGTTCAGATGCAAGTTTAAATACATTTGGACATTTTGTACTTAAGCTATTTCAACTTCAGGGTCACAGACAACCAGGCTTTTTGGATTCGACCTTAAATAGGTGACTAAGAGACAGTGTTCTTTCAGATGTACCCATTCAATGAATTCAAGTTGATGTGTTAGGAAAAAAAAAACCAAAAACACCATATGACTCAACACAGTAGACATTTCCAGATGAAATTTGAGTGTAACTTCATCCTTTCTGGAAATTGGATTTCTGTCAGATTCACACACAGATTCACAAACTTTCCACTTTGCCTCTTCTTTGGGGGGTAAGTTATCACAGGAGAAGAGGTGGGGGTTATTGATGAGTTTTCATGTTCATGTACTGAGGGAATATCAGCTTGGACAAGGCTGTGGGAAGACCTGCAAATGATGTCCCTGTCTTGTTTGTGCATCTTTGGGGGTGTCCACAGAGACCTTCTATCCTGAGTGGAGTATGTGACTCCTCATAGAACTAAATCAACCCTAGTTAGGGTGAGCTCCAAGCGTTCTGGGTAAAGCTAGTAAGGGGGTTGAGATCCAGATGAAAGGGAGGACAGCACAGTGGGGAACTCTGATGAAGATAAACACCTGAGGAGATGTGGCAGAGAGTTGGTAGTTGGAACAATCCACTGCCATTTTTCTCTTTCCATTTGTTTTTCAACTGATTGGGAAACTGCTAATGAGCATGTTTACATTTTCTCCAGTTGTCTCACCCAAGCGTGAGACCAGCTGGGGAGAGGGATTTGTTCTCCCTCCAAGGGCCTGGCTGCCTCTCCCTGTCTGGTTCTCCTTCCAAGCTGCCAAGCCTCTCCTGGCTATCTCCACACCTCCTGGGGTCAGAACTGTGCTCAGCGCTGGCCAACACAGCCCCACCACATGTTCTGCATGGCTCACCCCATCGCTTCTCACCCCCTTTGGGGGTCATTTGTTTTGTTTTGAAGGAGGTGAGGTGCTGGGAGGTCTTAGGTTTATGCCCTTCCAGTCCTCTTTAGAACTGGGAGCAGGCCCAGATGGCATTTGCTTCCACTTCTGCGCGAAGTTCAAAGCCCTCGAAGGACAGTGTCCTTCTGTCCTCCCGCAGTTCTCAGGACACGTTCATTCTCTCTGAGCTGACCTGAGTTTCTAGTCTCCTCTGCCTGCAACCCAGTCCATTCTCCATTGCTTTACCATTCCCTACTGATGGTGGTGTCTCAAGCTTCAGACATTTTGAGGATTAACTTCACAGTGTTTTCCACATCCTAAGACATAATTTCTATGAATCCTCTCTTTGATGTGCTTGTTATAATTTGTTTACATTTTAGAGTAAACATATAACTGTCGAGCAGTTCATTTACTCCCTGTGAATTATCTTGCCTCCAAAGGTATGTGAACACCTCTCTTCATAGCCCTGTTTAAGACTCTCACGGCCCCTTCCGGAGGGCACTGCTGGCTCCTACTTAACCTCATATTCTCCTAGAATCTCATATTCTCCTAGAGTTCTACTAGAATGCTCACGCTCCAGTTTCTAGCCTATTGGCCAATTCTGTTAGTCCACACCCCGAGGCTGTTTTGCCCATTCATTAGTTAGGGAGCGGTTTTGATGATGCCAGTTCTCCCTAAACCAGTGATAATAATTTGTTGAATTATGAATGGAATGAAAATGTCGACTTCGCTTGTCAGCACAATTATAGAGTCTGAATCTCAACACCTGCAAACACTTTTTGTCCTTTCTCTTTCCTTCCTTTCTTTTTCTCTCTTCTCTTGTCTTCTCTTTCTTCTCTTTTCCTTACCTCTCCTCTTCTCTCTCTCTCCTCTTTCTCTTCCATCCCTCACTCTCTCCCTCCTTTCTTCCTTCCTTTATTTCTCCCCAGTCTCCTTTATTCTCTCCCTCCTTTCTTTCCTCCATTCCTCCCTTTTTTTTTTTTTTTGTCTTTTTACCTTTGGGTTAAAAAATTAGGATTTGATTTGGAGTTCACTTTCTAAAGAAACTCCTAACGGACCATGCACAGAATGCTTCCGCACTTTAGTAAAAGAGTCTGGGTTTTTTTTTTTTTTTTTTTTTTTTTTTCAGAGACCCTCTATTGACTTTCTGAGTTGAAACAGTTTAGACTCCACATAAAATATGTGTTGTTTACCCAGGCTCTTCATGCTCTGCATACTGTTACAGTCCTTGAAGAGCTTGTCAGTGACAAGTAAGATAAATGAATGAAGAGGACTTTACAAGTGTTTAAAAGCTAAGTATAGCATGTGCTGCCCACGACTTAATTAAACAGACCTGCGCTTAACTAAGTAACTTTGTGGTGGAAACTTCTAGGACCTTTCCCTTCCCCCAGACTCCACCACTAGCAATGGTGCTCAGGATGTTAGAAATTCCTTGGTTGTCTGCAGTTGCTAATGTGTTAGCCTAGCTATTAGCTGTCTCATTGGTTGAAGCATTAAAAGCTAATGTGGACTGTGCATAATGACTTTTGAATTTGTATTAGGGGTTGGTCAGCAACATGGACTTCTTTGGGGCTCCATTAAGATTTTATAATGTGTCCGAGTTCCATCGTTTTCAGAGGGAATTTTAAAATCAAAAGTGAGCTGCTTTTCTTTAAAGCTATGATTGGAGTGGGTGATCAGAGCCATTCCCAGGTCAGTCTTGATTTGTTTATGAAGGGGCTGGTCCTTATGGATCTGAGCAATGGGATGCACTGGTTACAAAGGAGGCTCCAGAGTCAGAGCCTCAGATCTACCAGTTATTTGAGCTCTGATTAGTTGCTTAATCCCTAAGCCTCAGCTTCTTCATCTCTAAAGTGGGAGTAACAAGAGCTTCTACCAAGGCAAATATTCAGGGCATGTGCACCTGTGTCACTCTTGGTTCTCTTGGGTTTCTGCATCTGTCATAGCAGCTATTAAAGATTTTAAATACAACCCCCACCCCTGCCTGCTTCGCAGGGTTGATGTCAGACTGACAGAATGATATGATGCCAGCACAGGGTTGTTCACACAGCAAGGGCCAAGCAGGCATTGGTTATTATTTTTTATGTTAACAGGTGGCTCTGTCTCACAATGGCAGTCTTGTTTTGCCACTATTTAGTATCCTAACATTATGAGTTGAGCATATAGAACTCTTTCTCTATAAATAATCCTTCCTCATGGGCTGCACTGGCTGACAGTAGAACAGTGGAGATGATGCTCCTGGCTACAATCATTGTCCATAACCCTTCAGGGGATTCCCCAGGTTCCTAAGGTGGCAACAAAAAGCAATTTTTTTTTTTTTAGACAGGATCACATTCTGTTGCCCAGGCTGGAGTGCATTGGTGTGATGGCAGCTCATTGCAGCCTCAACCTCCTGTGCTCAGGTGATCCTCCCACTTCAGCCTCCCAAGTAGCTGGGACTACAGGCACGCACCATCACACTTAGCTTATTTTTTGTATTTTGTTTTTGTAGACATGGGGTTTCACCATGTTGCCCAAGCTGATTTCTAACTCCTGAGCTCAAGCCACCCGGCTGCCTCTGCCTCCCAAAGTGCTGGGATTTCAGGCATGAGCCACTGCACCTGGCCACAGAAAGCAACTTAGCAACATAATTTCCCTCCCTGATTTTAGCAGGAAAAAAGAAAAGAAAAACTGCACAAAATGTGCAACAGAAACAGTAGATCAGCATCTGTCTATCTATCTATGGTGTTTGGTTTATGCTGAAGACATTCTTCCCTCACTTGCCCATTTTATAGATACAGGAAATGAGACTCAAGGAATCCGGATTCAGTCTGAGTCTCAGTATGAATGTCTGGCCAAAACTGAATTAGTGCCAGGCAGGTGTTACTTCCCTAAGGAAGGTGAGAGTTCTGTCACTCTAAGTGATGAGAACTCTCAAGAAGTATTCACGGAAAAGAGCCTGGGGGTCACAGGCATGTTAGTCCTGTGCAAAAATTAAGTACAGGCTTGTTAATTATTCAACTATGATTAGGATTTTAGCTGAGATTCTTGCAAAAGCGGATCCCAAGCTGGGCGAGGTGGCTCATGCCTATAATTCCAGCACTTTGGGAGGCTGAAGTGGGTGGATCACCTGAGGTCAGGGGTTCAAGATCAGCCTGGCTGACATGGTGAAACCCCATCTCTACTAAAAATACAAAAAAAATTAGCTGGGAGTGGTGGCAGGCACCTGGAATCCCAGCTACTCTGGAGGCTGAGGTGGGATAATCGCTTGAACCTGGGAAGTAGAGGTTGCAGTGAGCTGAGATTGTACCACTGCACTCCAGCCTGGGTGACAGGGCAAGACTCTGTCTCAAAAAAACAAACAACAACAACAACAAAACCCAGAAACAAACAAACAAACAAAAAACAGATCCCAAGACAAGATTTTACTGCAGGTAATTTATTTGAGAAGTGATCGCCAGAAACATGGTGAGAGAACGGGGCAGTGGTACAGGGAAGGGAAAAGGCCAACAAAGGGTGCATTAATGGGCAGTTTTCTACTGTAATCAACCAGGGCTCCCACTGCTGAGGACCTAGTGAGAGATTCTGGAGCACACTGTAGGGTTGTCCTCTGAGGGGCCAGGATGTTGGCTATTTATATACCATCTCCTTCCCTCACAGATTGAGAGTTGTTTCAGGCGCATGAGCTCCCCAACACTTCCCATCTGCCCCGTTCCCTGGCCAAGTGTGCAACTGTGGCTAAAGCAAAACCTCAAGCAGAGTAAGATGCATGGGCTCCTGGTGGGAAGACAGCAGCACATCCAGGACTGTCCATCCAAGCTGCAAATAAGATCTGGTGTGGAACAAGAGAGTATAGGAGGGACACTGACATTCTCTGCAACAATTAAAAATAAAATAAAATAAAATAAAAATGCTTACTGAGTAAGTATACAAACACCAGCCAAACCTACATGATGATCTACTAAATTTCTATCTGTAAATAGGGACCGAGAGAGAGAGAGCCACCTTTAACAAAGTTGGGAGGGAGAGTCCGACCAGTGTTCTGTTCTGCTGTAGATGAAGGGCAGGAAGGATGGATCAGCTGAATGAGTTCTTGGAGATCAGACCAGTGCTCAGGGACTAATGCTACAGCAGTGGATTGTGTAGATATCTGTAAAACACATAGATGCCAAGAGCCTGGCCCATTTTTCCAGAAATGTTAGTTTGACATGGATGAGTACATGGCTGTGGCTCTGTCTTAAATTCCTTCCAAATGCCACAAGTTGATGCTATTTTGAAAAATAAGGTGGTGGATTTTTGTCTCACACATGTTTCCTGCTCTCCCCACATCCAACAAAGGGATGAAGGAAGCCCGCACACATACACACGCTTGCATATCTCACATTTGGTGTTCTAGTTCCCCTCATTGACTGGTTTTCCTCTCAAGGTGATTAGAGGGCCACTTTACCGTGGGATCTCCCCAGTGTTATCTCCTTATACCTATAGCCAAGCCAACTTTCAGGTCTTAACTCAAGGGGCATTTGACCCATGGAGCCTTATTTGATGCCTCTGCCCTCAGCTGGAGGTGATCTCTGCTGCCTCTGAACATCCATTTAAACCATACCCTTGTCTCCTGCTCCTCTTCTTATACTGTTTTATAGTCAGGCTTCTGTTTCCTCGTGTCCTATTCATCTTTGCCTTACCCCCGCACCTGGACTGGACCTTACCCTTCATGACACTACTGCAGGCCTCTGGAGTCAGACACCTGGGTTTGAGTTCTGTTCTTCTACTCACTAGCTGAATAGTTATGGGCTTAGTTTCCTCATCTGTGAAAGAGGGCCCCAAGAAGAGCCATCTCAGGAGTGAGGATTCAGCAGGAGAATGCTGGCCAAACACTTAGCCTGGCACATAATTATTCTTGGCATCGTTGCAGTTGCAGATGTTTAGTAAGTGTTGAGTGAATTTCAGTGCAGTGTCCACAGTACAAGCCTTTTCATCATTTATTCTTACATACTCCCAGAAAGTTCCCCAATGCAGCACATTCCTTTAATAGCTTCCGCATCCTCTGGCTTCATTTTGTCCTCCAACTGTGACCTGAGCACTGCAACTTAGATTCTACTCAATTATGATTCATTGCTATGTGAGTCTAGTGGATGGTCAGGAAATCTCTCCTCTCCTAGATATCCCATTCTTGTCTGGTTTCCTCATCTTTTACTTGGAGACAAGAGCTGTTCACCGTGCTCTGATTAGGTGGAAACAAGACAGTAGAAGAGTTCCTGAACATTTGGGATTTCCCTGGTGGGAAACAGGGAAAGAAAAGAAAGCCTGATAGAATAAAACTGTAATTGCTGTTGTACAGTATTATCTCCATATCCCATAGCAACAGATCTTATTATATTTTTTTCTTATTTAAACCATATTCATGAAGGTTTTATTGTTAACTTGATCCAGATGACTGATCAAAGCATAGTTTGTTATTGCCACCTTGCTAAAATATTTTTAAAAGCAGTTTTAATACGACGTGTTTATCGCTACATATTGCCATTAGGCAATTGAGTCTATTACTAGTCAATCAAGGATTTTCATTTTGTTTCAAGAGCTCCTTGGATAAACTCTTCAGAAATGTCATAAGAGTTGGAATATCTGGCACCTTTTCACAGATGGTGTTCATCAGATATTTTAGTTAATGGATAAAGTTTCAGTTTTCCATATTTGACTTTTGGCACTAACAGAGGTTTTCTAAAGGCTCCTGTTCCCCCAAACGCTAGGGGATAGTAAGAAATGAAACTGATAACACCCCAACACCCCTTATTCTTAATGAGGTAAGTAATCAGGGAGGTGGTATAGTATTTCACTGGGTCCAATTATCTAAGGAATGGGATATTTCTTGAAGAAGACCAATTAGACTTTCCCAACAGCTCCAAAGCTATGCACATACTCTGCCTTCACCACTCCCAAGAATTACAACAAACAAAAACAAATAAACAGGAAAAGTTAAACTATCACATCAAAAGTTAAATACTCAACTGGCTCATCCTAGACTCACATCTTCCCTCTTATCTTTTCCACAGTAGCCTGTGTGCCCTCTCCATCCATCCATTTTTACACTCATGTACTTTGGCACACCTTTACTTAACAGCTAAGACATGAGACTCTGCCCTAGATGGGGAGTGCAAGGGCAATCCACACGAGGTACTTCCCTCAAGAGATTTTCAACCTAGTGGTGGAGAAAGCCAAGCGAACCTGCAGTTAGTTACCATTGGTTCAGATAAGTGCTGTGATGGTAGAGACCCAGGGGAGTGGCTACAGCATTCTGCTGAAAGCAGTGGAAAAGGCAGGCATAGGAAAGTTATCTCTGGAAATGATGGCGTTGAAGCTAAGACCAGAGAACTAATGGACATAACTCAGGTTTAAGGGGTAGAGAGTAAAGAGCAGGACGAAGAGAGAGAATAGCATGTCCCAAGGCTGGGACAAGGAGATCAGGAGGTATGACTGTGGAAGTAACTAGCAGTCACCTAGCAAAAGATACCTAAGTATGTCAAAGACCCAGGCCATTTTCCTGAGTGTGGCGGGAGCCTCCCAAGAACTTGAATCCAGGGAGGAACAGAAAGCTGATGTCACTCTGGCTATGGAATGTGTTCAATGGGAGGTGAGAGTGCGGCAGGAGAGCTGTTAGGAGGCGATGGCCCCAGTGAAATAAGGTGGCGCCTGGAAGAAAGAGGAAGTAGAAAATGAAATCTGATTAGATTTGTCTCCACAGTCATGACATAATATAGTAAAAAGAGTATAACACAGTTAGCCAAAGGCAAAAGTGTCTGGTCAGCAGTTTGGTAGACACTGCAAAGGAAATAAAAATGGGCCTCAGTGAATCGCTAAATGAGTCCCTGAGTTCCCAAGTGCTGTGCTGTGGAAAGCAATCCCTCTCCAACTCTATATTAATTTTCCTGGGTTTTTAGTTTTGCCTGCCTGGAAGATTTGCTGCTTCGGGCTTTTCAGTGGGCACCTCAAGCATCTGAGGCTACAGGGCTGTGAACCATTATATATGGGATCACCTGGTAAGTTTGCCTAGAATTATTTGAACAAACAGTATCCGTGTCCAATCCGTGTTACAAATTTCTGTAGTTTTTCTTTCATTGACTGTTAGGGAGTGTTATTTGTGACTTCTTATCTTTCCAGACCCTTGTTTAGGTGTAAACCGACATAATTGAGTGTGGATGAAGCTAGGTAGTGCAGATCTTAAAAAAAAAAAAAAAAAAAAAAATTTAAGGGATCTATTTTAAATTTGACAATTAAAGGATCAAGATTGATCAAACTGTTTTTATAGGAGAGAACACCAGCAACTAGCCAGTAAGAAATTGGTCACAGTTTAGGGGATATGTTACAAGCAAGATAAATAAAAACGATCTAGAGTATCAGACCAAACTCTCATTTTTCATCTCTGTTTCACACTCTTCTCTTCCAGCCCAGACTAATCAAAAGAAGCCTCTTCCGCTCACAATTGCTCTGTGTACATTTCCCCCAGATCTGGTATTCACATGAACAACGTGGTTTATTTATATTTCAGCACCAAATTGGAAAGATGACATCATTCATTTACAGTCTTTATCCCATGACATGCCTACTCTCCAACACCTCATTTTAGCAGACACATTTAGGACTGCATATAGCATCTTGTTTAGCTTGTACATTCTTTTATGGGATACAGTTCAAAGGTAGGGAACTTTAGGCTTGTTGCTGGTAAGAAAATAATCTCATAAAATCACAGGAGCTTCCCCAAAGGATGAGGATATTACGATGTTTACAATAGCAGAATTATTATTTGTTCATTTAGGCTCCATCCTTCATTCTCGAGCGAGTCCCTTCCTTCTTGCCCATAGCAGATCTTACAGCTCCCCTCAGGCTCTCAGAATTCTATTTAGAAGAAACAATTCCAGATTTATTAGTTCATGAGTTCAAAAGTACAGGATCCTGACAATACTGGAATTTTAGGTGTGAACGCCGAATTTCAGAATCTCATGTGCAATGGCAGACTGACTAAGGGGAATCTCAGTACTTAGTCTGCAGCAGCTCCACTGACCTGCTCTTTCTCACAAAGCATAACTTGCCCATTGGGTCTTCTGACACTTTAAGTAGACAAGTGAAGGATGGAAATGCTCTCAGCTGCCAAAGGTTGCCTGGGATTTTTTTATTTAATTTTAAGTGGATCTTTCCCTCTATTTTTATTGTTTTTATTCATATACACAGTTTTTTTTAACATTCACTTTGGGGGCTTTCAAATATTGTACACATTTTTTAAAAAGGAGTGAGTAAATCATGAGACATCCTCTGGCAGATAGAATTGGGATGTGAGGTGTTTCCAAAACTTAACAGAACCAAAGCATTTTATGGGAAATCTCTTTCTACCTGTTCAGCTGTTTGCCTTTTCTGCTAGCAGCAAGACAAGGGAAACAGCCTGGAGATTGAGAATTGGATGACCCAGAAAATCTCCATGTTCTATATCAAGAAAGAGACTCTCGGGACTGAAATCTACACCTTACCTTTCTAGCTGCCAAATGAGGATAATAATTGCTTCTGGGAAAGTATTGAGAATAAGTTGGATTGTATGTGAAAAATACTATAAGAATACACAATGTTAGGCCCAGACTTTTCTTTATTGTCAGTGTGTTATTTATATTACATAATAAAACTCCAACTGGTTGGAGGCTCTGCCAACCCCTGACTTCTGGCTCTCTGAAAGTACTGTTGGTTCATTGTCATCTTGAGCCACCAGTGGGATTGTTATGGCAACTCATGAAATGAAATGTCCTCAACTCTCCGTGACCCTCCCTGCTGAAAACAAACATGCAGCTTGTCTCTAGGATGGCAGCATCCCTCAAAATCATGGCCCCTTCATTCTTTTGGTCACTCATTACAGCAGGATGTATTGCATATCTACATCTGCTAGGCCCTATGTGAGATTCTGGGGAGAGGCAGATGAAAGAAATAGCTTCAAGGTCTATGGACATACGGACGGATAAATCTGTGGTTATAGAGCCATGGTGCGCAGGAGGCACGTGTCACCCAGCCTCAAGGACAGGGTCAGGAAAAGGCTCCTAGAGTAAATAGTTTGAGTTAGCCAGTCATAGAAGTTAAAGGTGAAGAAAGGGGCCAGGGAGGCATTGCAAGCAAAGGAAGCAGCACATACAAAGGAGGAAAAATGTCTTACAGCAAACAGTAACAGCAGTAACTATAGTAATGACAGCATTTGACTTTCATTGCCAGTTACTGGACTGGCACTTGAAGTCTATCACATCATTTGCTCCTAGCAGCAACCCCAAGGAAAGAGGCACTATTACTCCCATTTTAGAGTTGAGGAAATTAAGGTTTATAGTTTACTCTCTTGAGGTCACATAACCAGCAAAGAGGTGGAGCCAGGACTTGAATCCCTTGAATCCAGGCAGGTCTATCATCAGACCCATATTTCCTGACTTTCTGAGCTTGATAATTTTGTTTGCTCTTTTCCCGTGGTCTTTAGGCATTTTTCTAGATTCTGAGAGCCTGTCAGGCCAGTTCATCACTGGTCCATTTCCTGCCGTGCATAATAAAGCAGTACGCTTCTATGGCCCTGGGGGTTTAACCATGACTCCAAGTTGCCTCATGTGACAGGCATCATGGATTGTAAATTAGAGTGGTCAGTTCTTCTCCCATTGACTTTGTACCTTTTGCTCAGTTCCCTCAAGGAAGAAAATCAGTTAAAATGTCCGTAGAGAGCCATTTCCCAAGAAGTCATCATAGCAGTAAACCATCTCCATCAGTATATTTGCATTTGGCAGCTTTTGAGTGGATTTCTCTGCCTTGTCTTGTGAGACCATTGTCTCTCTGTAGTTCTGTGTTTCCACCCGGCCCTTCCCATCTTTCCATCCAGGACTTCCATCTCCAGCTTGCTCTAGAGTGTCCATCTAGAATCTCAGTCATAATTGTTGGTACTCTGCGATTGCAAGCTCGCCCTGGATCTCTCTGATTGCTTGACAATGTAAAGCAAAGCACCTTAGAGTATGTCCATTTTTTCCCTTTTAAATCACAAGGAGGAAGTACATTAACATTTACAGGTGTAACATAATAGCTTTAAGGATGTGACAAAGCTTTTTTCACCAAAGTTAATGGCATGGTGCTTTCCTTATTAAGTTTCAACTTGACTAACAGTGAAAATTCCTGGATTAGGAACAAAGGGATCCCTATAGGTACTATAATTAGGCCCTGAATCTCTTTGACTGATCTTCTAGCTCCTGATGGAATCTTCCTTGGTTTTTGTTCTGCACAGACCCAGAACAGAATGAAGTTGATGGCAGACAACTATGATGAGGACCATCACCATTACCATCATCACCACCATCACCACCACCATCGATCTCCTGGGAGGTCGCAACATTCCAATCACAGGCCCTCTCCGGACCAGGTCAGTTTCATCGCTGCTTACCTCCAAGACCCCTTTTACCCTTTAGATATTTTAAGATAAAATAAATAATCCTCAAGAAATAATAAACAGCATAAAGTGATACGTTCTTTGAACTGAAACTAATAGCTTTGGTATTTATTTCCATCAGTCAAGGAATCTAAATGTTTTTCTTTCTCCTTCCTCTTTAAGGTTTTGTCTTTTCTTGTTTGTGTTATGCATTTTCTTTCCTCCCCTCCTTTCTTCTTTCATAGATATGTAGTCTATTGCTGGCTCGGTATCTCATGGCGGGTTACTTTGGAATGTCTTTTTCAGAGTTTTAAGAGAAAGCACTTTGTTTCCATGAGCTTGGCAACCAGAGAAGCCTTGAGTTCGCTGAGCACTTTCCTAGAAAATTCTTAGTGATGCAAATTAATGGTGGAGTAAAACAACAAGGAGAGAAATCCGTTTTGCTGGCATTTTAGCCAGTGAAGTCAAGGAGTCTGGTTTATTTGATTTGGACCCTATCTCCTCCCTTGACTAAGTAAAGCACATGAAAAGATGGATTGACAAAAACAAAACCGTCTGTGGTTTTACAGCAATATTTACATTCACCCACCAAATGCAAAAACTATTTACAGTGTTTAGTATTAAAACTCTTGAAGGTGAATTTTATGGAAATTAGGAAATTAAATGCAAACTAGCAGGATAATATAGTCAATATGAGCAATATTTCTTACTTCATTGTACTAAGATTCTCGCCTCCCCCTGCCCCCATTTTTGGTGATCCTAGTGCAACTGATACATTTCCATAGATGGGAGCAATAGGTAACAAAATAGAACCATCTGGATAAGTATGCACTCCTTTGGATATGGCAGGGTGAGGGCTTGTCAGAATTACCTGTGTGAAGAGGCAGTTTAATTGTTTGCTGGGGGAGGAGATACTTGTGATGCTCCTAAAACTTTTCAGGTGGCTGTGTTTCCTTTTCACCTCCTGTTGCTAGCGTCCCAAAGAAGTTAAGATTTGAAATTTCCAAGTTGTTTTACCTGGAGTACAAGTCCTGGGGGAGCTGTTTATATAAAACACAGCATTAGAAGTTCTCCTGGGAGTTATGCAGCGAGGCAGCCAGCACTGAGCTTGACCTGACCTTTGTACCTGGAAGCTTTTGCCCTCAGAGACCCCAACATTGCTGAAGCTGTTCACATAGAAATAATCTAGATTTCTGAAGCCAAGTACAGACAGGGCATGATTTCATGTTTTAGCTGCCAAAATATGCTCTTGATTTGGAGATCTGAAATATGGAGAGCAGTGTCAATTTCATGTCATTATCTTGTATGTCTGCGTTTTGGTTTTGTTTTGGTTTTATTTATTCAATTATCACCCTTCACCATCACCACCACCACCACTACCACCTCCCGACCTTTGCCTGCCCCAATAGACCTGGCATCCTGCTAACTAAAACAACTCATTCTCATTCCTGGTCCCTGCCCTTTTCTCCTTGGCCTTCTCTCAGATTGGGAGAGTGTGAGGTTTTATTGGTGGGAACCTGCAGTCCCCACTTTGGCCATTCATTCTGAGCCACACATGCTAGAAGACCATCCTGAGTTCCCCCACTCAAACCCAACAGAGAGAAAAACAGAGAGCACCCTAAGAGTAGAAAGAAGGATTTGGAGCCAAGTCAGGGGAGTGGATCACCCAGGGACCTGCTGAGATAACAAACCAGCTTGTCTCATCACAGAGACACATATGCTCATATGTTCTACTGGGAATGAAGCACCAGAGCGCATCTTGTGAATGATATTTCTTACAAAAGCTAGGTTCCTGCTACTTTTCCAGAGAGCTGTGATCACAAACTAGGGTGTCTCGTCTATTTGGTTGACTATCATGTTTGTCCACCGACACTAGAGGTTGTCATAGGGTGGTGTCCTTCCCAGAAGAGTTAGCATTCCTTGAAGAGTGTCTGGCTAAGGCATATTGTTGAGACCTTTGGCACATGCTTCTCACTACTACTGTTAGGAAGATGGTGATGGTCTTTCACTTTCACATCCACCATCTCAGTGAACACTCTAAGCAGCCGATGGGCATAGAGGCAGTTAACCTCATCCCCTTCTCCAGATGAGAAAGCCGGGGCCCAGGAAGTGGGTGAATAGGCTGGAATCCTGTTCCGAGTTCCTAACCTAATTCCATGGCAGCCATGATGTGGCACTTGGGGAACAGCATGATGGACAGAACCCCTGTCTTCAAGGCATTGGCTGTCTAGTCCTAGAATAAGAATCCAGGTCATCTGATGTCTTGTTCACGTCTTTTCTGGTTCATGTCAATCAGAACAAGACAGATAAAAGGTAGCTCCAACTTAATTAGGGGCCCATACCTTAGAAACTTATTCTGTAGTGGGGTTCACTGTGAAAGTAAAATACTCTTGACCAGAAGGGTATTTTTGTGGTTTTAAGTTGAAGTCATTAAGTCAGTAAGGCTCCTTTGCTAGACTCTTCTAATTAGAGAAGGAGAGATTAAACAAGGAACCCTAGTGTGAGAGTAGATTGACACCAGTGTTGGAGATGGCTGTATCTCCTGAGCTGGATGCCCCTTTTGACTGGGCATCGCAGATCTAGTGGAATGATATGTTCCCCTGTACTGAAGATTTCAGATTTGGTAATCAACAACTAGTATATCAGTATATGTACTGTTATCAATCTAAGTCCCAGAATAAAATAGTTATCAATGGATAATAGTTATCAATAGTAATCTTTCCCAATTGATTACAAACCTTACACTTAATTGCATAGCCCACATACACTAATACATCTAAGGTACATATGAGTATATGTTTCTTCTTAGGAGAAAAATGACAGCCATATGAAAGCATGAGAGTCCTAATAATGGGGTGATGTGGATGAGATTTTAACTAAATGTTCATAATGTACCCGTGTTAGCTGACCTGACTTAAAGGGGAAAGGTCTCTTCCAGGGATTCCTGATTCCCTTTCTGTGAATCTTCCAACACTGGACTTCCTGTGGCCCTAAAGACTTGACCAACAATGACTTATGGAAGAAGGGCTACAAAATGTTGATATTGCCTCTTGAGCTTTGTTAAGAGATCAGAACACATGAAAATGGAGAAATAGGAAAAATCAGTTGCCTTGTTACTTTTCCAGAAAAACTCATTTTTCCTTAGGTAATTCCATGTAAGTATTGCTAGGTACTTACATAATTATATTCTTTTTCCATTTCTTCCATGTTCCTTTCTCCTTCACTGTGATTTTTCTTGCTCCTTAAGAGAAACTGAATCCAAGTATTATAAGTCTAGACTAGCATTTCCCAAAGTAACTTTTAGAGCATTAGTCCCATGAGGAAAGCCTTGAAACAAAGACTCTCTGGGCAAAGAATTTTGTGAAAGTGCTCCATATTATAACTCTATCTTTGAGCTTCCTGGGGCAATTAGCAGATCAAAGGATCTAAAAAGTCATATAAGAAAGAAAGCTCTCCAATTTAATTTAATCCAGTATTTCCCAGACTTATTTGATTGTAGATTTCTTTTTTCTTTTCAGTAACATCTGTGCTCTGAGAAATATTGTTCTCAGAGTATCAGGTGAAAAAAGAGACTACCCATTTTATAACATGACTGAACCAGTTTCCAGCAGTATTTTTTATCAGAAGGTGGGATTTTCAGGCAGCTTCTTACTTTGCACAACAGAAAATGGAAGTGCCTCTTCCATTCATTTCCTGGGATACTTTCTTAAAGGCACTGACATCTGAGAATGAGTGATCCCAAGAACCCAGTAGATCTAAACTAAGGGAGTCATTAAGGGTGAGGACCCAGGATATCAAGAATAGTCATAAATACACAGCTTTTCAGGGATTACTGAGGAGGTGGGAAGATTTGGAGAAGATGTAAGAGAAGTCAGTGCAGTGTGGCAGTTCAACAATCTAGCCCCCTACCTGAAAAAGAAGCATTTAATAGCTGGTGGGCTGTGACCCCTAGGATGGTCACAGCCATTGAATATGTCCAAGTAGAATATCCAGACAAATCCCAATAATGACTTGGGAAATTCTTCAAAGCAAGAAGTGACCACGGGGGCAGACAACAAATATTTCCCATGACACAAGCTGCTCGTGTGTTTTGAGAAACAATTAAGTCCAAAGAGTAAATGAAACATGCTGGAGACACGTTAGAGATGTTTCTTAGGTTACCAAGATTGATTTCACAAAGCCAAGTAGAAATTCAGCTTTTCCTAAATATTCTCTGTACCTGTTGTCATCAGTCTCATCTGTCATTTTCTTTAAATAGTGTCTCCTTCCCTGCCTTAAAACATATCAATGATATCAAGTCTTTCTACTTTCCTTTTTCTAGGCATCATACAAGTTTTACTGTCCCAGTACAAGTCATATTTTATTAAGCTCATTCCAGTGGCTCCCAGGTATATACTAACCTGGTGAATAAGAAAAGCACAGCATTAGCATGAGGTCCACACTCCAGCCAACTTAAAATGTCAGGCACCATGCAGGCTACCCTTTGTGCATCTAGGACTCACATTTCTCTTCCTGGGTCTTGGATTGGGTGTTAGGTCTTCAAGGACCTGGATCTCACTGCTTGTTTGTGCAAAATCTACTTCTATTTGTTAAAGCACTTGCCACTCTGATTCTAGTTGGGAAGGGCCTAAATGACAAAGAACCTAAACATTTTGGGGCTGGTAACCTCAGAGTAGGCGGCCACTTTTGAAAGTGAAAAACTCACAAGAGAAAACTCTTCTCTCCTCTTCCTCCTTCATTGAATGTAAATACTCACTCATAGGTGTTGGAGACCTCAAGGGATTTTGACCACCTTTGAGACTTTCTGATCATATTTAAGTTTTAAATTTCGTTTCACATTTTACTTACAGAAAACCTACTTCTAAATGAGGGCTATGAGTTTAGGAGCATGGAGACATGATACTTATGCGATCAATTGCAGAAAAATTTGGTTAAATTTCACATTTTATGTTCAGATTCTTTGTCACATGTTCACACGTGTCTGGCCCTTACTAGGTACTCTGTAAATGTCTGTTGAATGAACTGCTCCTATAGTAACTTCAGGAAATAGGAAGGGCAGATGGAAGTATCCCCATTGTATAAATAAAGAAACTCAGAGGTTGTTAATGATCCAGAGTCACAAAACTGAAAATCAGCAGGCCTCAGATGAAAGCCTAAGTCTCTGAGTACTGCACATTGGTGGCAAACCTCTTGGATACATCTAAGTAACCACGTGTATTTGTGATTGCACAACTATAATGGATCCACTTATTCTTGAGTGCAAATGTGCGTTTTCCCTTTCCCATTGAATTGTAGTAAATTTTATCCTGTTTTGTTTATTTTCCAAAATTGAATTAAATGTCATCTTGGCCGGGCGTAGTGGCTCACGCCTGTAATCCCAACACATTGGGAGACTGAGGCAGTCAGATCACCTGAGTCAGGAGTTCGAGACCAGCCTGGCCAACGTTCTGAAACTCCACCTCTACTAAAAATAAAAAAATTAGCCGGGTGTGGTTGTGAGTGCTTGTAATCCCAGCTACTTGGGAGGCTGAGGCAGGAGAATCACTTGAACCTGGGAGGTGGAGGTTGCAGTGAGCCGAGATCGCGCCATTGCACTCCAGCCTGGGCAACAAGAGCGAAACTTCATCTCAAAAAAAAAAAAAAAAAAAAGAAAAAAGAAAAAAGAAAAACAGAAAAAGAAAAAAAATACCATCTCATCTGTTCTCTTTCCATTTGCTCCAGCTTTCATTGTCTTTATTTCCATTCTTCTGTTTTGTGAATTTATTCCTTCCATTTCCCCCCATTTTCCCTGTTCCCCTTTACTCTTCTCTATTCCTGCTGCCCCTGTGCCAATTGCAAACTCTCCTGCTTCCATGGAGTCACCAGAATGAGATCTTCAAGTAGTGGAGAGACTGGCCCAGAGGGGAAAGGGAACTGCTCTGGATCACAGGGGGTTCTTGGCAGTGGATTGCCAGGACTCACATTCCCTTGCTCACTCTCCCCTGAGCTTCTGAACATGCAAAGATCTGGAGTAAACTGTGCCCCCAGAGCAAAACAGGATGCTTTATTCTGCTAAGGGCTGCTGTCAGATCAGCCAGGGTGCTAGGGGTACTTTCAGAGGGTGACTTTTCTGTGGTAGAAGCTAGGTTTTCCCTTTTGCATTATGAACTTTAAGGTGTCTGTCCGTTCTATGGATCTAGTCCTAGGAAATTGATTGTCCTAATCCTAAATATTATCCACTCTACTTGGTAATTTCCAGAATCTGTCTGTGGGTATAAATAGTAATCCTTGGTGCTTTCTCTGCTGCTCCTGATGACTGTGTGGTCCCAGCATGTGTTGGCTCTCAGCCAAGGTGTGTGTTTGTACCATTGGACATATTTCAGAGCATTGAATGTTCACTTCCATTTTCTGCTGAAAATTCCCGCAGAATTCTACTTGGGACACATGTTGTTTTGTCATAAACCATCAAATTTCTTGGTTACTAAAGAACCCATGCCTAGATTTGGCCTTCTCTTCAAACTGGTGGTCACAGAACTGATACATAGATTGTATTTTAAGATATAGTAAAATGATCCCAGTGACCTAATTTATAACGGTTGATAGAAATCTGCTTTTCCTTTCTGTGTATGGATTCTGGATTCTTGCATACAGGCAGATGCTTAGAGTACTGAACCTATACTCTGCTTCAGAGAGGCTGCAGCACTCACTGCCTTGGTTTTGAGATTTCTGGTCCCTAAACACGTTCCTTCTCCCCTCTTTCTACAGGCAAAAGAGCCATAAGGTAGAGTTGGCTCAGAAAAGAAAAGCAGGGCTTTTGCTGTCTCACCCTCCTACCCCTGTCCCTTCTGCATACACCTGAGCCTTGGGTACTGCTCTCTGGTAGAATTAGTCAGCATCCTATAAGAGCATTCCTCAAAGAGGGGAATTTCCAGCCATCCCCGCAATTAGGCCCTCATTGATGTTGTGGCTGGAGGCAGATGACAACTCCAGGCCTATGTGTTTCCTGGCCCTAGATCTTTTTTCATAAAACCCACCTGCTTTTGTCCTCCTCCTACATTTTGTGTTTAGTCAACAAGAAGTTGGTGGGGCCTCACAGTCCACCAGAAGAATGAAGCAGTCACAGCAGCCCCTCCTGGGGCACCAGCTCAAGGCCATGGGATCCCTTACTCCCACTGAGCCCCTCTCTGTGAATGCAGGGTGAGCTTTCGTGATTGATGCTCTGCTTCCCTTGCACTTTCACCGGCAGATTAGTCAAAGTGCAGCCCTTTGAACTCTGACAGACAGGCAAGGGGTCCAACCTGCTCTGTTGCCCCCAGAAGATGAATTCTGTATATAGAGTTGTTATTCCTAGCTTTTGCTTAGGGAGGAATAAAAAGAATTTATTTTATGTTTTGAGGTTAACTGAATGTGGGATAAATGTATACATAGCATCCTGTGTGTATATATGTATGTATCACTCTATGTCAGATGAACTGAGGACTTTTCCACATATGGAAGAATTTTGCAAGATCATGTTTAGCTAGAAACTTCTCTCCCTAACTTCCTCTGAGTGCATGTTTGAATATACATTATATATACATATATATGTATGTGCACACATAAATATATTTTCATGTTTCCTCCACTGAAGAAAAATTAACACCGTATATCAGGCCTTACTAAAGTATAGCTATGGAACATACAAAACACCAGGAATTTTTAGTTTCCCATGATAGTAACCTGATAAGAAAAGTTACATATTTTAGGCTTTTAATATCAGTTTTCCAACGAAGCTCGTATGTCTAAAGTTTGCCCAGATAAGAGACAGTACATTTTTTTTTTTTTTTTTTTTTTGCATTGTATATCTAATTTCATGGCCTACTTCTTGGAAGAAGCCTTGAGTTTTGTTTCATGTAGGGATGAAGCCTTCAAATTCAACAACCCATGAAGAAACCTCTTATTGGTGCTGATGTGTATTGCATGGAAGAAGGGTTCAGAGATTTTAACCATTGCCACACCTGGGCCAGTCCTCTCAGAACTACAGCCAAGGATATCCTGGCATGCATTTTGAAATAGCTCTTGTGAGCCACTTGCCTCTTTCCCAATACTTCTTTTCTCACAAGTAGATTGGAGGATACTGTGTTTAAAACTCAGCGGGTTAAGAAATAGAAAGATATCACAGATGTCTCTTTTTTCTTTATCCCCCAGAGACTACTAAAAATCCCCCAAACTACTAAAAAGTGAGCCAGACGGCGTATGTGATTTCCCACCATTGGGAAATAAAAGTGGCAGTTTATTTGTTTGCTTGTTTTTAAGAGCAGAAGCTGTAGAGTAACCCTGCGGTGGCTCTCTGTGAGGCCACAGGTAAAGAAGGAAATGGGGACAAATGTCTGAACTGTTGTTGTGGGAGGTATTTAACTGCCTCCTTCCTCTACCAGCAGTTACATGCTCACCCAACCATTAAGAGCCACAGGAGAGGAAGGAAGGCGGAGTTACGCAGCAGTTGGGAAGCTGGCTTTGCAGATGAGCAGGTTATTGTCAAAGCCCTTTAATCTGGGTGTGATGTTAATTCCCTGCATGTAAGCACATGAGGGCACGATTTAATAAGCCCTGCCAGGTAGGGTCTTCATGTATGGGAAAAATGCAGAGCTGCTTAATGCATCAGGATCCTCCTGTTAGAGAAGGATTTTTCCTTAAAGGAGGTTTGAGCCTATTGAAGATTTCATTCAGTCTTACTCTATTTGGGGTAGAGTGGTTTTTTTTTTTCTTTCTTTTACTGATTTGTCTAGGTTTTACACCTTGTTTGCAGTCTTAGGGTTACATTAAGAGATTTGTTGCAGTATCCTTTGAGTCAACAGGGGTTTTTCAGACATAGCCTACGCTCCCCAGCTTACAGATGCAATGCATCTTGGCAACATTGGAGGGCTGATGTCTTTTCAACTTGCTGCTTTAATCCAGTCGAATTTGTCTAAGAGGCAGCACTTCAGCTCCCCCACTGAGAGGGGGTGGCCAGCCTTGAAATGTTGGGAAGCAGGGAAATCCATTTTATATTGCTAAACACCATTGCCCCTCTTTTTTTCTATAACTGAGGTAATAGGGCTCATGTTTGACTTAAAACACTGCAGGCACTTGCAGCACTCCAAAGATAAGGGACAAGCAGAGGAAAGGGAGTAGGAAACATCCTTTAAACATACCCTGTACACACTCACAAAGTCTGTTATTGCAGGAAACCACCTTACAGACCAATAGCATTTGAAAAATTCTGATTTGGGCATCCATCTATTAATGATCTTAATAATGTCAATTTTGAACAGCCCAGAGACTCTAAAATATTTAAGAATCATTTTATACACCATCAGATCCTTTTTAGACACACCATTTTGCCTTCAGCCTTAGTTTAATATCAAATAATTTGTTTTACTAGTAATCAGCTATCAACACTACCAACAGGAATGATATGCCTAGTCATATTGGTCTAAGTCTGTAACATCCACAAACTGGTTTAATTTACATTCTCGAGTGTAATTTGCACAGCGAACCTATGGAACATCAGGACCAGGACATGGTAGTCCCATTTTCTTTTCTTTCTTTCTTTCTTTTTTTTTTTTTTTTTTTTGAGATGGAGTCTCACTCTTGTTGCCCAGGCTGGAGTGAGTGCAATGGCATGATCTCAGCTCACCACAACCTCCATCTCCCGGGTTCAAGCAATTCTCCTGCCTCAGCCTCCTCTCATTGTCTTTTTTAAGCAGCTGAGGAAATGAAGAGTCAAAAGGAAATTTGATTGCCTACCATGAAGGAACCAGAGTCATGTAAAAAACACAATTTTCACTGTGTTTAACAAAGCCAAATGTTAATGACTGATCGATGAAGGAGCAAAAATAAAGCCTGTCTTCACTCCCACCCTTTTTTGTGGTTATCTGGCAATGGTTCTGCTTTTAGCAGATGTTGACTTTAAGCTCCCAAACAATATTGTTGGCCAACATAGAGGCGTCCAGCATTTTAATCTTCAGCTGGGTATCTGATGTCCTCGAGCTGAGTGAACTGGCACAGTGCACCAAAGACTAGTTTGTCACAGCTACTTTTGCTTGAAGGAAATAGAAAACTAGTTTCTTCAATTTGCCCTATAATGATGATGCAAAAAAAAAAAAAAAAAAAAAAAAATTGAGGATGCGCTTAAAGATGCTATATTAGAAGTGAAGGAAAATGTCGCCCAAACTTCTATAACATTCTCGATGGCTTGGCAAAGTGGTCTCAGGTAGGTGCCCTGCCTCAGCGTGTCCTTGTGAGGTGAGCTTGCTGAGAAGAACCAACCCAGGCTGCACAGGATCTCCGGTCCGTGCCTCTCCCTTGAGAGACACCCCAGTGTGTCTTTTAAAATATGGACATATACTGCATTCTGCCTCAACCAATGAAGTTCCGCTTTCATCACTTGCGGGTAGAAGAATAAACCAGAGATGTGGCTAGTGCGGTGGAAGATGGGAACAGTCATTCTGAGAAGACACAAATCAACACAATCTTGGCAATCGTAAGGAACTCTGGGAATCCGGGAAGCATATTCCTTCAGAGGAATCCAGTCATTCAAAACAGTGAGAACTGAGCCTTCCATAATTACTCATTTAGAAATATCTAAGTTCCTACATCTGCGAATCATGGCACAGTATGAAGGAAGTAAAGGTGCTGCCTTTCCCCTCAGAGATCTTAAAATGTGTTGGGGTGCTGCTGACATGTCCACGTAAATAGCTTCTACTTGCATGTGAAGACCCCTTTCTTCCAAGAGCCAGAGGGATCCAACTAAGGTGTAGCTTCTAGTTCCAACCAGGGTCTTCAACAGCTTGGAAAGAAGGCAGGACGAAGTTCAGTGTACTCTAGAGCTGAGCTAAGCAGAACCAACAAATGTCTTTTGGGGTCAAAGTGAGCTCTTCTTTTTGTGGCTTCTCGGCTCATATGGTGGAGTCAGAAGGGTGTATTTTTGTGGTTAGACAGACTGGAATTTGACCCTGGCTCCCCAGTTCCCAGCCAGGTATCCTTTGGTGAGCTACCTGACCTCCCTCCCTGAGCCTTCCTTTCCACATCTGCACAAAGAGCCTCCTGACACCTGTGTCATGGGGCCTTGGTGAGCCTCGGAGAGGAAACACAGAAGCCGTCAGCACTCTTTCTAACCTGGAGGAGGTGCAAATACACACTGGCTCTTTTCTAGGCCAGCTCAGAAATAAGCTAACGTTTATTTTTAAAAGAACAGGAAGCAGATTTCTGAACCTGGCTAGGACTCTCCCGTTTGGCAGGGCGGGGCGTGGGGGGGGGGGTATCTTACCTGCAAATGGGCCCCGGAGGTTATAATAAATACAAGTCATGTAAGAGTTTATAGCCATACCTGACCCCATCACCAGAACACAGACATTCATCCATGGACTAAGCATTCCAGGAAGCAGGAGAGATGAAAGACAGATGAATGGTCTCCAGAGAGAAGGTTTGGACTTGACCCTAGCAGAAAACCCACTAGTGCCCTGATGAGGCTCGGTGCCCCACTTTTCCAGGCTCATGCCTAAGCCTATTGTTTTCCTTTACACATGTGTCTGTTTTTCCCGGCTCTGGCCAAGCCTGCAGTTGGAAATGCTAACAGGATCTGCTTTGGTTGAGCCCAGGCTCAGGGCACATCATAAATTCCACACTGTGATCTTGCTTTCGTGACTTGTGCAGTCAAACTTTGCAAAGTCCTGGGGCTTGAAGTTTCAGAAGTTTTAGAGAAGTGACGAATGAAGTAAGGGTGGAGGCGAGTCTGAAGACTGCCCACACCAGACCTAGTTATAACCAGGATCATCTCCTTGCACCCCTTCCAGCAAGGAAGCCAGGTGGACCTTCCTGGCAGAGACCTCAGCTGAGTTCCCACAAAGGCAGCAGGCTATTTGGAAATGATACATCCCTGGTTCTACTCTTTTTCCTTTCTAGGACAGGTGCGACACTAAGATCCCCATTAGGAAATTAATTCTTTGGTTTCAAGAAAAAAAGCCAGCTATCAACTCAAAGAGAATTTCAGGTGTTCAAAACAAACAAACAAACAAACAAACAAATCCGGTGGTGGCCTCAGGTTTGCCTGCTGGCTGTACCTAATACTTCAAAATAGTGACCAATTAAAGGTTTACACTGGGCCATTTATCATGTCAGATTATAGAGTTTCTTCTCAGAGCCTCTTTGCTGGAGCTAATAAATGCCCCCCAACAACAACAAGTCTCTTGTCTTGTCAACGATGACTCAGTCCCTTTGCCTTTAGAGCTTGTCACCAACATAGCCGCTGTGAGCAGCCCATTGGTGAGGAATTTTGTTTTATCTCAATATTTAGATAATCCCATTAGGGCACAGCATCTGGGACTACAGGATTTCCATCAAGACCCCTTGTCCGTCACATCATCCCTGGAACTGTAGATGTGTCCTGAGGTTATTTGATAGTTAAACCTCCTCCCCTTCAGCATTTGCTGTGTTTTGTGGTCGCTGTGCTCTCTGGGCTTCAGTCCACCTTGGATGTTCCCATCCCCAGATGAACAAAAGCATGCAGATGACTGATGGACTAGAGTCTTTCTTCCCATCCAGATATTTTGGCAACTTGTGGCAGAACAATCACTCACAAAGGACACACCAGGGATCAAACACCAAGCAGCATTCAGAACAGCCACTGCAAAGTGGATTTGGAAACAGAAAAACAAGGAAAGGAAACATTCTCCCGGGCCTGATAGATGCAATTTAAAACTCCAAGTATTTCTCAACAACTTAGCATGAAGTTAGGGATCAAGTGATACTTGGCTGTTTCTTATTTTGGGGTCCCCAAATTTACATTTCTGTGCAGTAAGTTTGCTGAGCAAATTAATATTTGCATACAGAGATGCAGGCAGTGCAGCCGTGAAACAGCTGCATGTGTTTGGAAAGACTTGGAGCTCCCACACTGATTAGCTCCTGCATTTTTGTTTTTTATTCCCCAAACGGACACTCACTCTGACCCAGATCATTTGGCGATGAGGGTCAATTCATGTTTAAGCTTTGAAGATTAGAGAGACCAGAAAGGGCCACCACTTCTCTATTTTCTTTTAAAAACTTTAAACTTTAAAAAACTAAAAACCTTTAAAAATGCATAATATTCTGAGTTCATGAAAGGAATTTATCCACATTTCTGCCACATTAAATGTTAGCAAAGTTTACATTGGACTGTCATATTTCTTTACTTTATTCACTAGCATACAAGATGTCGATCTGAACATCTGGTTTTTAATAACCCTCGACATCTGGGAGCTCCTTTTTATTCCTATGGTGGACGAGGAACAGTAGTAGTGATATTGGCAGCGTATATTTTCAAACTACAACTCCTGTCTGTTTCAATCATAATTAATTACCACTTTTTAATATATTTAATTTGCTAAAAGTGATTTGCATTAGACCACATTTCACTGTTAAGAAAATAGTAGTAGGTTTTGGTGGCAGTGGCTTTTCTTTTTGCTTACTTTCTTCTCTTTTAAAAATTAAAACCCGATAGGAATGGATTTGGAACTAAATGAATGTATATATGATGTTGGGTTTTAAATATGAAATGAAATAAACTGCTCTGCAAGGAAAGTTATTTTATAGCTATTTAAGAAGTCGGCAGTGGCTGTAGGCTGTATTTCAGAGAAAGCCTATTTTGTTTTGTGACTTTGGCAAATCATAGCATCTTTCTATGCTTGGAGTTTTTCTACAGCAGCAATTTTGGGGGTCAAGAATCTTATGATGAAAGCTAGGGCCTCCATCCAGAGACATATATTTGCACACATACTCAACAACATTCTTCATTGAATTTCAAGGGGTTGCTAGGCCCCTTGAAACCCATTTATGAATGCCCTCGGGTCTTATGCTGTAAACTTTCCTCCTTTATGAAGATGAAAAGGAACATCAAATTTGCTTTTCTCCAGGGACAGAGAGGAAGTTAAATGAATGTAAAAATACATTTTTCCTAAGTCACATAGGGAAAAGGGAAGTTTCTTGCCAAGAACAATTATTAGACTGTTTAATAATAAATAAACACAGATAATTTTTACATAAGAAGGCCCAGCTAAAATGATCAATGTATTTTATTGTTTGCCAGAATATTCCTACCTAAGCTGTCAAGTGAAAATTCATACTGAGTCATCCAGTTCAGACTCTGGGCAAATCATTCCATTGACTCATGTCAGTCAGGGATTCGTAACCTTTGTGGGCCATGGATCCCTTTGGCAGTATGATGAACTCTTTGGATCTCTTCTCAGAATAATTTTTTCAATGCATAAAATAAAATACCTGGAAATACAAAGGTAATAAACTGTATTGAAAGTCAGTTGAAAAAAAATCTTTGAGTAGATAAAAATGACTAGACCTACTGGCCAGATTAGGTGGAACTGTATGAAACTGCTATTTTTCTAGGTAAAAATGGCCAAGTATTGGCATTTTCGTATGATTCAACCTAATAGTATAACAACTTAACCAATAAGGAGTCAAATAATGAGAAAATATTCCAAGTTTTTTTTCCTCCTATTCCTGATTTTCAAAACAAGAGGCAAATCATGGCAAAATCTGACTTGATTGGAGATCTATTAAAAGGCACAGCTCTCAAATTATGCGTGACACCAGGGTATGTTTCAATCCTTGCAGTAAACTGTGAGAATTGTTCAAAACAGGGACTTTGATATGGGGATGTACCTCTGTCTTCAAAGATTCCATTTGCCTGTATATTAGCCACTTTACTAAGTGAGGAAAGTCACCAGAGCTATTTTGGAAACACTTTTCCACAAGAATTCCAAGGAAAGAAGTTTCAGTTTATCCGCAGTTTGAACACAATTTTAAGTTAAACAAAACTTTCTTTCTACAAGCATTCTACTGAATTGAAAGTTTACCTCTCTTTTCTTTGAAACTTATTTGATTGCAAATGTATAATCATTCCACGCAACTGTATAATCATACCATCGCCAGTGCATCCTCTTTCATGCTGAGAGCAACGTAGAATCTGTCAACTAAGAAGATGCATGTTTGAGCCTTTGTGGAATAACCAATATGAATTATCGCCTGCTGAAAAAGTTTGTTCCACCCGAGTAGATGGAGTTGTGTGTGTGTGTTTTTAAAAAATTCTTCTTCAGCCTTTATTGATACTTTAAGCTTAAGAGAAATTAAGGGTATTTGATTACTATAATTACTTCTCTGCTTACTTAAAAGGTTTAATCTACTCCTTAGGCATATGCAATTCAGATTGCATGCTTTCCAAAAAAATAATCATCTGCTAATGTAGACTAATGTTAATCTTCTAATCCAATCTTGACACAGAGTCAGAGCTGGGTGGGTGGAATGTTTTTGTGTGTGGGTTGCCATAGATACAAAACTTGGTTATGTATTTGACAAGTCGGTGATGTGGAACTTAAGTTACTATGGATTTTTTTCCTCAGTCTTGAAGATTAAAAAACAAAGTGAAGATTAGCGTGCCTTTCCAGTGCATCTCGGTGTAACTAACCTTCTCTTCTTTCATTCTGGTGCTCCCCTCCTCTCTGTGCACCTCCCTACCTCGGGCCGGCCGCAGGATGACGAGGAGGGCATATGGGCATAGCCGGGCCTGTAAACCAAAGTTCCAGTTTTGTTTTGAGGGGTGAGAAACCATCTTTTATATCATTTTTCTTAAAAAATTGCATTCTAGTGTTGTATTGTGTGCGTGCTCAATTGTGCTCGCTGATGTTTGTGGATTGTGCCCTGTGTTTGCTACTGTGTTCTGTGCGCGCAGAATGTCCGCGTCCCCTGACCCCTCCCAAGAGCCCCCTCCATCCTACCTCGCCTCCCCACCCCACAACCACATTACTGCTCTGCCTTGTTGGGGCTGGGTTTAGCACGATTCAAATGTTTCTACGTTATTTAAGATGTAAACTATGCCCTTACTAGGATTTATACACACTTTTTAAGGCATGATTGTGGACTCAGAAATTGTCGCAATTCTCCAGTCGTGGTTTTCAGCCGACTACTTGCTTTTACCAGATATGCCAGTGTGGTGTGACTCTCACGTCCTTCTGGTTGTGTCAAATGTTTGGCAAGGAATAAGGAAAATAAAACTATGTATCTTCATGGAGCTGAAACTATCATCTCTAAGAAGCCCGTTTAATGGATTGTGCTATCTCTTCTATGGCAGTTCTGAAGAAAACACAAGGATCAAGGCATAGTAATGGTGAATGGGTAACTGTAACTCTTTAAATGAATTAGAATAGAAATATTCGTATTAGCAGGTCTTATTAGTGACATTTTATCTGTTGCTTTTTAAAAATTATACTTCTAAGAGGCTTTGCATTAGAAATTACACACATTGTATTTATCAGAGGGTTTTGTACTTTTAAAAGCTGATCTTTAGCTATGAAGAACTCACCCTTTATTTACATCCTATCTGCATTACGATTGAATAATGACACATGTAATTACCACATGGTTATAAATGGAACATTGAAGTCTAGAAACTTTTGCTGCTGAGAATTACACCTCTCCTGTACACTGCAGGCTGTGGAACACCAAGTCACAAACTCCCTGGAGTTGAATATACATATGGTTACATGGAATACGGTATTAAACTTGATAACATTGCATATGACATTTTATTTGGAACAAGGAATATAGATTGTGTGCCATGGTGATTTTTTCTGATCAGAAAGTATTCAATGTATAGTTCTTTATTCTGAGACAAGCATGAAATGACACAGTGCTGGAGAATCAACAGGTGTGGGACAATTCTTGGGGATAACTTAGCATTTATGTCTTTTCCCAAGTCTTGCCTTCAAATAGCATGGCAGGTGGTGCTTCAGGTGAAGTTTAACCTAGAGCTGGTACGTTTTGCCTGTTGGTGAGTTTCATTGTTGTGTTTTACTTCTCACTTGAACCTGTTATACATCCCACTAATGGGTCAGTTTGCTTTTTTTTGGTACTGAGGGTGAAGTTCACAGAATGGTGGTTTTCAGATATAACATCTTTCTACATAGTAAAGATGTAATGCCTCCTGGATCCATTTGCTGCCGGTAAAACCTGCTTCATGTTAATACAGGAGTATCTCATCTCTTCTCCCTTTTCTTAGCAAAGGGGAAAATGGCACTGGAATTAACACTTCTAGATGCAAAGTCATTCCATAGGAAAGCTTGTCAGTATGAGGAAGTGGGGAAATCAGAGAAGTTCTGGATGTTCTATGGGAGCAACTCTTTCCCTCTCTAGGGAAAATATTAAGAGAAATGTCACGTTTACTCACAAAAAAAAGCTAATAAAAGTGGAAATTGACCTAAACTAATATGAAATGAGAAGAAAGCGTTTTATAGCATTAAAAAGCAAACACATGAAGCCTGCCTCAAACATGCATGGGCTAGGTAGGTAAAGGAAAGTTCTAAGAGTTTGGCAGTTGTCTTGAAAAGTATAGCTCCTACTTGGGGCTCTTCTGTGAAGCTACTTCTGTCATCGTGAGTATCAGGGTGCTAGGCTGCACTTGTGTGTCCTCCTGAATAGTGAAGATTTTTTATTGCTCTTTCACAAGATTCATGATACCGGGAGATATGAACAGTGTTGTTATCCTCAGGATGGAATCGGCTCCAAGACCCATAGGAAATCTTGCCTTGCTTAAGGCAAATGCAGACAATCGTATTAAGCCCTATCCCCTTTATTTCTTCATGAATTTCCCCAAATGCCATGGACACCAGAAAATAAATGTTTCTAGTAATTTAGTCAATATATAATCCTACTTTAGTATGCTGTAATAAATTTCATATGCTTCAGAGGAAAACTACTTATCTTTCTTTATGACTCCTTTAAACAAGTTTGCTTAGATATCCTCAGGCTTTTAAAACCATGTCTTTAAGGATTTAAATAATGAGATACTGGGGGAACCTTCTGTTTTTGAGCAGCCGTTGCATGTTTTGAGTTGCATTACAATCCATGAGGCCTTAGGAGACATTAAATTTATAACTAAAGATGGATAATAGTGGTACATTAAAAATTAACTGTTTTCAATGTTTTGATTTATGGCCCCTATAAAAGAAACATTACAAGATGTTATTTTACTAGACAACAGTAATATGCTCATAATAGCATCAGAAGGCTCTGACTTGAATCTGGAGTTTTGGTGCTGAAATGAATCATAATTTAGAAAAAGTTACTCTAAAAATTACAGCAAATTGGAATTAGCATAACAACCCTGCCAGCTCCTCCCTTTTTTGCCACTTCTGGAGGTTAAGTCCAGACATGATTTATTTGTCTCACTATGGTCATTCAAGAGTGATATTTTCCGAGCACACAGTGGACCAGGGAAAGTTTACTTTTCTAAAGAGTTTTGACAGCCCCCAGAGCTAGCCTTTCCCCTCTTAAACCTCACATTCAGGCCTGGATTTATCAGCATGTGGCCTGTGCAGTCCACAGGCCCTACACTTAGAAGGGCTTCACTCTTAGGTTAAAACTCTGCTGTCACTGTCTTGAAATTCCTAACGTTTTTCAAAGAAGGGGCCTCACGTGTTCATTTGCCCTCAGTGCCAGTAATTATGTAATCTATGCTGCCTACACCAACCATATATTCCTATATTCTGCTTTTCAATTCTCTTTATACTCCCCCTCTCTGTTGGATCATCCACACTCTTGTTTTCTTATGCCTAAGATTTACCTGTGACCAGCCTCATTGTTCTGGGTTTCTTCTCAGACTCCATGGGATCACATTTCCAGCAAGTTGTTGCCCTCATAGGTATCCCGGGCACTGTGTATTCAACCACTGTCCTCTCACCACCAACCCCCCAAACCCCACATGCACACATACTTTCAACTGTGAAAAGGTGCTCTTGGAGGCCTAACTCTATTCCCTATCTTGCCTTGCAAAATGCAGGAAAAGCAGCGCCTCAATTCTCCATAACTTTCCTTCAGGAAAATCCACTTAATGTAGGTATCATTTGTGTCAGCAAATACTTCTTCATTTACGTCGAATGAAGGTGTTTTCCTCGGACCCCCCAAGAGGCATTCGGGTTTGTGAACATCAATGAGGTGGGCAATGGACGAGCGAATCGAGGCACCTTGTGAGATTTAGTGCCACATCTGCCTTGACATTTAAATGTTTGAGCTCTTACTGTGAACTCTTATAATTCAGCAGAGATAGAACACAAGTTTTTATTTCTTAAACCACTAGAAAGGAATTAGTCTTTTTTGATTGAAAACATATACAAATTTTTAGGACCCGATTCGTAAAAATACAGATGTGGCATTAACAAGTTTTGGCATGAGGCTGTGATGCTAGTAGATGCAGCCTGTTCAAAATGAAGAATTGTAGCTCTCTGCCACCAGCACATGGACAACGTTATGGTGAGTAAAAAATATGAATTCCAGAACATTTAGACATGAGGAAGGGGTGTTTTACAAATAAAAGTGCTGGATGGCCCAGTGGAACTGCCTGCCATGCCTCCCCTCTGGAAGAATGAAAGAAGGAGGAAGGAGATGTTTTATTTTGGCTAGGAAGTTCATGTCCGACTTGCCTTCTTTTAGCAGACAGAGTCTGGACACTGGGTCTGTGCTTGTCCTGGGACTAGAGAAATTTAATGGTGGCAAACAGAAAGTCAAAGAAAGAGCTCTGAGCTCTACACAAAGCAGAGGTTTCTATACAAAGTGGTGGTTTCTATGCAAAGTGCAGGTTTTCTTTTACACCTCCTGTACAGGGGTACCTCCTGGTGCTTTTAATGCAATTTAGATTTTGTGTAACTGAGGATCTGATATATCTCTTTCTTGTGCCGTTGGCTACTAAGACTTTCATTTATTCATTCCTTCATTTATTATTCACTCATTTGTCCATTCTTTCACCAAACGGTTCTCAGTTAGACGCTAGGAAATCAATGACGAATAAGATTGCCATGGTTGCTGCCCTGTGGATCTTGCCATCCAGTCAAGGGACAGAACATAAATAATTAGACATCTCAATGGAAACCTTGTACATTTTGGTCATGGCTTTGATGGAAACCAGAAAGATACTGAGATTAACATGAGGGACCTACTTAAGAAAGGATATTCAGCAAGCATCTCTCCAGGGAAGTAAGTTTTAAGCCAAGTCTTAAAAGCGGAGAGTCAGGAGGTACCCACACCAAGGCATGCATTTGGGAGGTGGTCCCAGGAGGCATTCAAAAGCTGGAGGTGGGAAGGAGTTTATAAGCTGAAGAAGCTTGAAGACCGTAACTCTGGGTAGAGCACAAAACAGCGAGATGAGGATGGAGAAGAAGGAAGGGGCCAGAAAATGTAGGGCCTTTTAGGGCGAGGTAGAGAGTTTCGATTTTTAGCCTAAGAAAACTGAGCAGACATCAGAGGAGTTAAAGCAGGGACATGACATGATTTGATTTATGTTGTTGAACAACCCTGGCTCCTGTGTAGAAGATGAATTGTCATGGCAGGAAGAGCAGAAGTAGAGGCTGTTCCATGATCTGTGAGAGAATTGATAGCACTGACCCAGGGCAGCAGTAGTGGAGATGCAGAGAAGTGGATAAATTGGAGATAAGACTAGGAAGTGAAGCCAGGAGGACTTGGATGGGGAGGTAAGATAAAGAACAAAATTGAGAATGCCTCCAGATTTCTACCTTGGGTGTCAAAGCTGGAGCAGGCCATTGTTGGTGGTGGTGGTGGGGGCACTGAGAGGGAACTCAGAGTTCTGGTTTCCCCAGATGTCCAGTCGGTCTGGCCAAGAGAAAGGCAGGCTTTTGAAATAGGCTGTTTTCCATGTTCCTGCCTATCAGCGGGGGAATCTCTGGCCTCTTATTGCAGTAATGTGCAGGCTGACAAGTTTAAAGCATGGCTGAAGTCTAACTTCAAGAGTGAGTGACTCCTCCAACTCTTGAAGAAAAGGATATTGCAAAGCAAAATCAGTAGTTATAGAATTAGGAGACATGTAAGTGGTAGCGATCTGTGGAAAAACAAAAACCCCAGAGTTGTAGGAGGTTGAAAGGGACCTAGGGACTCTAGGGTCCTAGAGAGGAGGGAGTTGCCATTGGCTCTTGCAGTTCCCCCTGAGATCTCCAGGGATCAAGGATTCTGTGGGTTAAGGGATACAGCATGAGGTTTTGATTGCTTTTGATAATTGACTTCCCATCTTGAAATTCTACGTATATTATTTTTCTGCAGAAGAAGCTTTCAATAATCTCTTTTCAGGAGTTAATATGAGAACTAACCAGAAGTAGCTACGAGATGTTTTAGAACCACCAAGACAATGTCTCTGCCTACTTCCAATTGCAAAACCGATTCCTGGGCAAAGTAAGATGTTTTTGCTTTATCTCTGTCTCCACTTCTTCCTTTTATTTTGCTCTTCTACTCCTCTGGAAGGTGTCTGTATATTTATGTCTTCTATTCAGGCTTACAAAGCTGCTGTTTAGAGCTTCAACTTGAATATCCTATTCACGGTCTTTGCAATTAGTAATTTATTCAAAAAATATTTCTTCATCTTAGTACTGGAGATGTACTGGATATACATCTCAGTACTGGAGTCAAGGTAGTGAACAAAGTGTGATTCCTACCCTGGAGGAGCTTAATGTAGTACACAGATTCTCAAGCTGGCGTCCATAAACCCTGGAGGCTCTGCAGATCCCCTGATGTGGTTAATAGACTTCAATGTGGATGTATGTACATCCCCGTAAAGAGAGTATTTATGTTCCTCAGCAGATAGTGGGGCCAGTGACTCAGAAAAAGTGAAACAGACCCTCATCTATGGGAGACTGGGTAACATTGTGGTGGGGTGGCTAACAGCGTGGTCTCTGGATTCAGATAGACCTAGGTTTGGATGACCTTCGGTAAGTCACCTTCCATCTCTCCCCTCCATATTCTCTTTGAGGAAGGTTGTGACACCCCCAGGGCTGTGATGAGCTGAGTAAGATGCCAAACCATGCCTGGTACACGGTGAGTATTCAACCCTAGGTAGAATATCAATATATCACTATTATGTTACTTCTGGGCTCAGGAAAGTGTACTGTATCCGTAAACAGAGGAAAGTGGTTGATACTGGGGTTGTTGAATTTGGGAGGTAAAAGAAAAGGCAGAAGAAAAGCAATCTATTCCTGTGGCCATAGCTACACCCAGGCCATCTACACATTTTCTAACAAGCCTTACTTAAAGCATATTTACCCTATAAACATACCCTCTCCAGTTACCTTTGATTTTTGTAACACTTGGGTATAGCAAAGGAAAGGTTGATTGTTGGAGAGTATGAATTAGTCCATGTTTGTAGCAGAGGGTTTCTTTCAACTAAAACAAAAATCTAATGAGTAACATGAAAGCCAATGAATATTTAACAAATAATTAATTGTGAGCTAATGAATTGGAAGAGAGAAAAGGATAATCATGTCTCAGTCCACCTCTTTCTGCTCTCAAGGGTGAAGGACTTGGGGGCCGAGGTAGAAGCTTTTAAGCAGATTGAAGGGCAGTAAATAAGTTCCTGTGGGTTTTTCTGGAGCTCATAAGGGTTACCTGGCAAAGCAATGCATGTTGGCTTAGATACGACCACACTCTCAGGACTTGAAATCTGGCTGAGAAATCATAAACAAACAGTGGTGATAAATTACCATGGGCCAGAGGCGGGAGGCGTCTAGCAGAGTGTTACTGCATTACATTACATCCTTCCTGTGCCAGGGCTGGCGCACAGGGAGCACGCTGGCTCTCCCACCCCTTTGTCATTTGCTTTAGAGTATGCTGTTGGTCTGGTCTTGTTTAACCTCTTTATTAATGATCTGTAAAGGGGAGAAAAGAGCATATGAAGGAAAGTCACAGATGACACTAATTTGGAAGGTGTTGGAAACACTAGCGAGGTCAGAGAAATCACACAAATGGCCTGAAGAAGGTTAGGAACATGGAGGGAAAATAACAAATCTTGGAGAAGTCCAGACACTCGCATCTGGTGAAAATTAATCTGAGACACAGATACCAATGGGTGGGAGGGATATGAAAAGCTGAATGCTAAAATAATCATAATAACAACAATAATAAGCTCAGTGAACATCAGCAAAACCAGCCAGCCTGAAAGTCTGCCATGGGTGAGAGTAGGGAGAGAGGTGCCTGTGGCAGTTAGCACTGTCAGTGTTAGCAGGTGCCAGAGAGACGTGTGTGATCTTATGTGACAATCCTGCCCATCAATTGTCTTACACCTGGGACATCACAATATTATACATGCTTTAACTCAGAGGATCACCCAAGTTATCAGAAAGGTAGAAAGAAAGGCTGGGCACAGTGGCTCACACCTGTAATCCCAGCACTTTGGGAGGCTGAGGTGGGTGGGTCACTTGAGGTCAGGAGTTCATGACCAGCCTGCATGGCAAAACCCTGTCTCTACTAAAAATGCAAAAACTTAGTTGGGCGTGGTGGCACATGCCTGTAATCCCAGCTACCTGGGAAGCTGAGGCAGGAGAATTGCTTGAACCTGGGAGGCAGAGATTGCAGTGAGTGGAGATCGCGCCATTGCAATCCAGTCTGGATGACAAGAGCTAAACTGTCAAAAAAAAAAAAAAAAACAAAAAGAGAGAGAGAGAGAGAGAAAGAAAGAGAAGGTTTTTAAACAATGCAGGGCATCATTTAATGTTGGAGGCAGAACCAAAGCTTCTAAAAGAATTATTAATAACACTTGAAAATGGCCATAATGGCACTTTCAGGGAGACCATAAGGTATTCCTCTAGAATATGTAATGTGGGGTTGAGCAGGCTCACAGGTTTCATTCTGAGACTTGTAGACTGAGAATATATACTTCTCAGAGGCCTCTTTGGGGAACCATCCAATTGGTGGGCAATGTAATGCTCTGGGTCAGAATTGTCTTGTTGGTTCAGGGAAAGCAACTCCAGCCCCACCTCTTTCCAACCATCTCCACAGCCCCAACCAAAGGGGAAAACCAAGACAACATCTAAAATCAGAGCACATATTATGGCCACCACTGGGCGTATCAATCAGAATGGCTAGATTCCTTTCTGCTATTGGAGCATCCATTGGCTGGAGGTCATTAGCCTTACCAAAATGTACCTTAACTGTATCCTCAGGCCTCCCCCATATATTCCTTCTCCAGAGTCACAAGATCCCTACAGGAAAATTGCTAGTCCACCACCTGGTGGCTACCTGGTGTTCTTATGAAACTGGTACTGCAACCCTCATTGTGCCTTCCCCGTGAATGTGTTTATCAGAGACTTTGAGATGGGAATGTATTCTAGGAATATACATGCCCTCTAACTTTGTTTTCTGGGAAATATAACGTAAATGCTGAGAACAACAGCACACAGCAACTGAGAATTTCTACTGTGTCAGGTCAGGATCTAAGCTGCTGGTATGTTTGGTCTTGAGTGGAGAAAGACTGGGACGTCAGGCCCCCATCTCTCTGACGCAAATCCTGCACTTGTAAACATAGGTCCACGCATGCCTTGCAGCTCACAGGGTTGCCCCCATGGTGACAAAATCACTGATATGCTGAGTCTTTATAAGGAGACTCCTTGACATTTCTTTCAGCCTAAGGGTCAGCGTTTGCAACCCCACTGTGTGCCCTCCTGCTGTGCACCTTAATAAATCAGGTCCCTTCTTTTAGGTTTGTGTGGGTGGTTGAAGAGCAAGGATAGCTTTAGAATCTGCCAGTCCCCAAACATTTCCTTAGTTCCTCAGTCACTGTGTATATGCAGAGTGGTAGAAACAGAGCCCCTGGAAGTTTGAAGAAGAAAGATTGTTATAATCTCTTTGAGAGAAGATTTTCAGTTAAACCTATTAGATCCAGAATAAAAAGGCAGACTCCCATATATGGTGAAAGACCCCTCGCTGTACATTGTATCTTTGTCTATCAGAGGGCAAACACAGGATGAGGCCCTGAAATAATAATCGCAGATTGCTTTCACTGGGAAACCTGAGCTTCTTACAGCCAACAATTCATTTTCCCCGTGTATTACTTTTATGTTCATTTCAGAAAACTTAGGAAGTTTAATAAGGATATCAGGAAAAAAAATTTCTCAAAATCCTCATTCAGAGAAAGCATCATTTTTAACCTTTCAGTATTTATCTTGCCATATTGTTCCTATGCAGATGGTCTTGTAAATATGTACTTGATGGAGATGGGAATCTGACTTTGCATAACCTTTGGTGCAGAGTGGTTGGGTAGTATCCAGGCTCTAGAGCCTCACAGACCAAGTTCAAATACTGGTTCCACCACTCCCACCTGATGAATTAAGTCTTTAAAGGTGGTATTATCATTTACTCGGCATTACATGACTGTTTTTCACATCTGTTTATAATTTTGAGATATGCTCTGCATCAGGAAGTCGGGAGGTCAGGGGCAGGCTGGAGTGGCCAAGCACTCTGGAGCCCCTGGGATGCAGAGGCTGGGAAGAGTACACTGCTGCCCAGTAGGTTTGTCCTTGGCAGTGGTACACGAGGCTTCATTGTTCCCTGCTCAGGTGTCAGAGGAGTGCCTCTGATTGCCCTGAGTCAGTGTGTGATGGAATTAGCAACCCTGCTGATCCTCCAGCCTCCGTTCTTCTTTCTGTGCACCTTGATCTCTGAAGTCACTGTGTTATTTGAAAGGAGTTTCTGTACGAATACCTCTACTAAAAAAGAAAACAAACAAACAAACAAACAAAACACCAAAGGGAGTCTCCCCATTGGCCATGACACTGGATCATAAACAGATTCAGTGTGTGGGACTCTGGCTGCTGTTGTTTTGTGTTGGGTTTGCGGTTTTATTTATTTTTTTGTACTTGTCTCCCCTGGTGCTGGGGCACTAGGTTGGGAGCATGATAAAAATCATGTCATTGAAGAAACCTTTCTGTTCCTTTTTGTTCTTTTTTTTTTTTTTTTTTTGAGACAGAGTCTCACTCTGTCACCAGGCTGGAGTGTAGTGGCACAATCTCAGCTCACTGCAAGCTCCATCTCCCAGGTTCAAGTGATTCTCCTCCCTCAGCCTCCCGAGTAGCTGGGACTGCAGGCATGCGCCACCACACCCAGCTAGTTTTTGTATTTTTAATAGAGACAGGTTTTCACCATGTTGGCCAAGATGCTCTCGATCTCTTGACCTTGTGATCCCCCTGCCTTGGCCTCCCAAAGTGCTGGGATTACAGGTGTGAGCCACGGCATCCGGCCTCTGCTCCTCTTTGTCTGAAGGCAGGTGACACACTGGGAAACTCATGGCCAGCCTGTTTCCTTCTCAGAGAGGAAGGGCTTGCAGGGCTAACAGTGTTTCCCCCAGCTGATCCGAAACATGATTCAGGCTTCGTACAATTGGCCACTGAAAAGAATTGTCCTTCCCTCTCATGGTGTGTGGAATGAGAAAGGGAGAATGAGGAAGTCTTCTAGAGCCAAAGAGCAATCTCTGTCCCTCATTACACAATGGGCTTGGGACACAGGGAAATCTGATATGTCAGATAAGGAGGTGATGATATGTGAGGGTGCCAGCTGAGATGTACCAGATGAATTTTCTCCATGTTATTATTTTTAAAAATTATGTTTTTTTTAAAATATGTTAAAAAAACATATTTTACATGTTAACATGTTAACGGAGCCCGGACCATTGAGCCATTTCCTCATGTGAGGGCCTTACTCCAGGCAAGAGACTCCTACCTGCCGACGCCTGCAGGAGCTTTATGTAGCTGGGTTGCCTTTCCATGGCAGGGACTGGGGACAGGGAAGGATGGACTCTGGCATTTGCTCCTCTGTCGGTCACTGCCGTCCTGACAAACAGTGAGGGGGCCTTAAACACAGTGGCTCTCTGCCTAGTTCACTCATCTTGGGGAAAACACCTTAAAGTTCCAAGAGCTGATACTGCCATTTCTTCTACTTCTGTCTCACTTACGTAGCACCCTTGCCAGTTTAGAGAAAATGCCCTATGTCCCTGATTTTCATCTGATCTCCCATCAGCTCTATGAGGATGGCAGACAGGTGACACCATGCCTATTTTATAGAGTAACAAAAGGAGGTTTGTCCAGGGCTATACAGATGAGACACAGGGGAACTAGTACATGAACTTCAAACACGTGACTCTTGGCTAGCTACTCCTTCCACTCTAGTAGTAATTCCCTAAAGTGTTCCTCCGTGCACTGATGGTGTTGGATATTAAGAGACAATTTTTTTTTTTTTTGAAATAGGGTCCTCTGTCACCCAGGCTGGAGTGCAGTGGTGTGATCATGGCTCTCCGCAGTCTCAGACTTGTGGGTTCAAGTGAGATCCTGCACCTCGGCCTCCTGTGTAGCTAGGAGGCACACACCACCATGCCTGGCTATTTGTGTGGGGGTGGGGGGCCTAGAGATGGTGTCTTGCTATGTTGCCCAGGCTGGTCTCAAACTTCTGGGCTCAGATGATCCACCTCAGCTCCCAAGGTGCTGGGATTACAGGAATGAGCTACTCGACCTAGCCACTATTTTTAAAAAATAGTCATAAAGGCATATGGTGTTCAAATAAGTTTGAGCAAAGCTGGATTAAACAGAATTCATAGGTTTCTCTACTGCAGGCCTTCTCAGAGCCTTTGACAGGCCAGGGTCCTCAAGCCAACCGTCACACTCCAGAGAAAGAGCGTTTTCTGTGCTTATTGCTCCCAACCCCTTTTCTTCTCAGACCCTCATGTGGAATTAGAGTACACAGAATATATTTGGAGAAAGTTTTGTGCAGCCTGACTTCTCTTGGACTATAGGATGAGCCATTTTCCAAACAGGTGGAGCTACCACCACTGACTGAGGTAGTTAACACGAAACCTGGACAACTTCATGCCAAAATGATTAATCGACCTGAAAAGGAGAAGGCAGATAGCCTAGCACCACCATTAGGCTTTTATTTATCTTATGATGCTTGGCAACTATGTTTTGCCAAGTGCTTACTTACCTGGAGCTTAATGGGCATATATATTCACTGTTCAACAAGACTGAGACAAATAAAAAGGAACGTGGGGCCTTTCTCAAAGGATATCGGCAAAGGAAAGGCTAGCATTTGCTTTCCTGTGCTGACGACCACGTGCCCACCACTGTCCCAAGTCAGGGCTTACTAGAAAACTTTGCAATGTCCAGATAGTAAATATTTTAGGTTTTGTGGTCCAAAATCTGTGGGCAAAATCCAGATATAGATGTTTATGTAACAAGAAAAAAAAACAAATGTTCATAGATCTTTTTATTGAAGAAATTCAAAATATAATGAGTATAATTTTTTGTTATATACCTCTACTAATGAGAAGAGAGTGGGTTTCTTTTAGGGGATAACATGGCACTTTATTGGAGGTCAAAATTAGTATCCTCTATTGTCAAAATCTATTGCAAATGTTCATCTGTTAATGCTGATCTGTACTGGTATTTTGTGTATTTCATCTTTTAAAATATCTGTCCATACAGATAGGTGATATGCATGACACTCAAAGTGTGGTCAAGTTAGAGCAACCTTGCTGCCATTTGTAGTGTGTGAACAGCAGTGCAAAGCCATGAGTGTGCCATATGTGGTCTTGGCTGCAACTCCATAACCCTGCCCTTGCCATGCAAAAGCAGCCAGATACCATACAAGTGGGCATGGCTGTGTTCCACTGTAAACTATATTTATGGACAGTGAAATTTGAATTTCGTATCATTTCCATGTGTCACAAAATATTCATTTTTTAAAAATCCGCCCCCGCCAACTAATGAAAAAGGCAAAACCCATTTTTGGCTTGCAGACCACACAAAAACCAGTGGCTGGCTGGATTTGACCTATTGGGCCATTATTTGCCACCCCATTCTAAGTGCTTTCGCATTGGTCATCTTGTTCATCCTGACATCTCCGTATGTGGTATGTACCACTATGATCCTGTCTTCAAGATGAGGAAACTCAGACACAGAGAGGGAAAGCTCTTTGCCCAAAGTCACATAGCTCCAAAATCTCAGAGGTAGCATTTGAACCCAGGTATGTCTGACTCCAGAGCTGCAGGGCAGTTGCTTGTCTGCACTGACTCACATTACATTCCCCATGGTGACCTTTTTCAACCTCTGCTGTAGTCTTCAAGCTCCCCAGCAAACTCCCTCATGGGAAGGGGAAGATGGGCCAATTTCTTTAAGAATCATGAAGACAGCCGACCAGGGCTCTGTCCATTTTCCTCCTCTCCACCTTAGGAGTTATCTCCATTGACCACTTCTCTGCTTCCTTCTCACATCTTATTTCACCACCTCTTCTTTTGTTCTTCCCTTTTTTCATGAGTAGAGTGTCCAGTCTGCATATAGGATCTCATGGGGTAAGGGTGTGAGCTCTGCATTCCAGATCTGCCCCTGAAAGCTGTGTGACCTTGGGCACATTATTTAATTTCGCTGAACTTCCAGTGTCCTCATCTGGAAAATGGGGAAAGCGATTTCTTACATTTTCCTCCCTCATGGAGTTCTTGTGAAGATCAAATGAAATAATGGTGCAAAAAGGGAGCCCAGTGCTAGTACATAGTAAGCACTCCATAAATACTAGCCTTGTTGTTTTTATTTTCTTCCCTACCACTACCTACTCTGCTGCTACATTGATCACCTCTCACAGGCTTGCCATGTCAATATCTCTGTAATTATTTATCAAGTGTCTACTATGTGTTACAAAGGTTTAAAAGTTTGCTCGCTCCACGTCTCCTGAAACAGGTTGAGCACTGAGTGCTGGGCTTTGCATTGGCACACACGGCCAAAGGAACAAATGGAATCATTCTCCCTGGAGATCGTCATGCTCCCACCAAAAACCACCTGGTTGGGATGGGTTGGATATAGCTCTCGAAGAGTCAAGCAAACTGTCCAGGCAATAAAAAATATATGCCTACAAATTCAAAAACCCTCGACCCACAGTGCCAATAAACTAGCCCAGTTAATAGTCCATTGGAATTAGGTACATGAAGAAGCTTAAAACTTTTCAGCCATTACAAGAAATACCATCGTGTTTTGAAGTCAGGGGAAACCAACAGAGGCCATAACCAAGTGAAATTACAAAGAAAATGTGAAAGTTGTCTTTTCCCTAGATCTTTGTATTCTCTTATCTTGGTCAAGCCAGAATAGTTACTTAAAATATTGGAAACAGCTTGTTGAGAAAGCAATGTTGCATCTTCTTTGCCTGCAGAAAAGCATGTATACACTTGCAGGCTTTGGTGTGTTCTTAGAGAGGCTTCAAGGAATTGTGCAAGCAGGGTATGTTCTAGCAGATTACGGGTTCTTTGTGTTTCATGTTTCATGGCTGCCAGCAGCTGGCATCTTTCAGAAATCACATGAAAAGTGGGCAGAGCTCCTTGTGCAAACTTCTGAGCCAAAGGTTAAGGAGACTTTGTGTGTAACTCTTAATCTTATTGAGAAATTTTAGGGTGAAAAATATAATTATGCCTGAAATGCCAACAACCAAGGCCAAAGGAATGTCTCCTCTTTGGAGGGTTCTTTGTTGATGAGATTAAAAACTAAGCTCTTGTGTTCCTGCCTACAAATTATTCAGATTATTTGAAAAGAAATGAAAGAAGACACTGGGAGGGAAAACTGTTGCATACTATGCTATGTAGCACTTAACTAATGCTCACCCGTTTAGCAGTTAGTTCAGTACATATTTATTGAGTGCCTGCTATGTGCAACTCAACAGAAGCTAAATATTCAAGTTCCTGCTCTCCTTAAGTAGTTTTACTCAAGTTAAGTGTATCTTAATCATCTCTCAATGTAAGGTTCTGGTCATAAGAAGAATTAAAAGACTCTGGAGGTTAGCACAGGGCAACTTTATATTGCATAATCTATAATTGCCATCAATTCTGTATAGATATAGATCAGCATGGGCAATTCAACAGGCTGGCCTTAAGAGCTGTGTGGTGTGGCCTGAACATCAGGCCCAGCAGTCAAGAGGGGCAACACACAAAGACACTAAAAAGAAGATAGGGAAGTGATACTACCACATTGGAATGAGGTGTTGTCATCAGCCAGCAGACCCCAATGGAGTCCTGTGAGCCTTGTAGCCCTGGAATCTGAGTAATGACGATGAGCATAACTTGTCCTGGAGTGGAGCGCAACCATTAAGGAAGGCCTCCTTTGTCCATGTGTAACTCTACTTAGTCTTTCTCTGTCCCACCATGTAGGTCTTAGGTTGCCCCATTTTATAGAAGAGAGGCTAAATTACATCTTGGTCACACAACTTAGAGGTGGAAGAGCCCAGGCTGTGTAACCCAGTTGTCATTCCCTATCACATTCTGTGTTCTTTCTTCAGTATTATGTGGCCACTGCTAGCCATCCGATATAGCAAGGGGTTATTCAGACCCAGCTCCTTAAACCACATGCCAAAGTCCCTCCCCAGATGAGTTTATGAGTCAGCTAACTCATGGTTGGGAAATCAAATAGTGATATATATACACACACATATATATATACACACACAATTTATTATGCATTATATATCTTAAATGTATACATTATTACATAATACATGTTGTATATTGTATGTTAAACATTGTGTTAGTTTCCCAGGCTAATCCACAAAAGCGTATGTCATGTTGCTAAAATTTCTATGCTTGTGGAGAGGGCTGGGGAGAATAATGGAAGATAATATAATAGCTAAAACAGAATAAGAAAAAACAAGATTGAATGAAAACTTAACAGCATTGATTGATCTTGGGGCCACATACTTCAGGAAAAGTGACCTTGTTTTAAAAGGACAAGGAAAGATAGTGCTCATCTTTGGATGTTGTTTTGAGAATTAAATCTGTTAAACCATGTAAACCATCTAGCACATTGTAAAAGTGATGTAAATGCTAGTTGTGTAGATAAATGGAGACCTTTAAAAATATTTCAAAGGGAATTTCCGAACACTTTTAAAGTGAAACCTTTAGAGAGTGATCGCCTAAATTATTTATACTTAATTTCACTTTAAAACAAGAGTTTCCTTCTACATTGCACCTGGCTATTTGTGCACATGCTAAGTGCCTGAGTCTGCCATTCATCATCCTGAGACTGCCTGCTGCAGCTGAGATTGCCAGCTAGTGCAGCTGAGAAGCAGCTATGGAAGCCCCACAGTCAGATGCTTACCTTCCAGTTTTGGAAATAATAAGGGTGCCTCTCCTAAGCAATTACACCGTGCCCCACACTTCACTGAGTGCCTGGCCATACACTAACGCACTTTGCCCCCTAACGAACCCAGGAGGCATGTGCTATTATTAGTTACATGTTAAAACTAAGAAAACTGGACCCTAGAGAGTTTATGAAAGTTGCCACAAGTTGTAGAACCAGTGAGTGATGGAGCTGGAATTTAGAAGTGGGCAGTTTGCCGCTGGAGAACACGCGCTATGCCACGAGTTCTCAGCTTCAGCACTATTGAATCCAGGGCTAGATAATTCTTTGTCTTGCATCCTGTCTATTGTAAGATATTTAGCAGCATCCCTGGCCTCTACCTACTGGATGCCAGTAACATCCCTGCCACACTCCACCCCCAGCCCCTAGTTGTGACAACCAAAAATGATTCCAGAGATTGCTGAATGTCCCCTGGGGGTCAAAATGGCTCCTGGTTGGTTGGGAACCACTGTTTTACCCCCAGATATCATCCCTGGATTTGAACATTATCAAAGTTTGACCTGCAGACTGAAAGAATCTCACAGACTTTACTGCCTGAAAGTTACCTTTGACACTACTCAGAGGAAGCAGAGCTTTCTTATAGAGGGAGGGAAGGGAAGTGAATATTGAAAATGTCCGTGTGTGTATTAGGACATGGAAAAGGGGACCAACAGTCAAGGTGTGCATGGCAGGTGGAGGTACAGAGGGAGGAAATGGTGATTTGGAAAGGATGACATACTTGCCACTGAGAACCTAGCAAATCTGAACTCGCTGGGCTCCTGCACAATGATTGAGAGCTCCTGCTGGAGTCGACAGCCCTGATTCAAATACCCGCTCCACCACTGATGAGCTCTATGACCTTGGGTCAGTGATTTAATCTGAGTGCCAGTTTCCTCCCCTATAAAACCTAAGTAATGTTTGTTTCTACCTCATGGTGGTGTTGTGAGCCCCTTACAGGTGCTACAAGAGAAAGGGCTTCATAGATGCTAATCAGTTGTCCTGGCCACCCCACCTAAGGCTGTGATGTTTAAGGGATAATACAACAGGGTCTGGACTCAGACTGCCCAAGTCTAAATCCAGCTTGGCCACATGCTAGCTGTGTGATCTTGACTGAGTAGCTCAGCCTCTGTGAGCCTCAAAGCCGTCATTTCTAGTGCCTACCTCGCAAAGTCCATGTATGGAAGCTATGAGATGATGCAGTGAACCGTTGCCCAGTTCTGGAGCCCAGCAAACTCTCATCAGCATTAGCACCATGATGACACTTCCCACCTTATGATTTGTCTTTCCTTTCTAGGGCTACCATAGCAAGGTGCTGCAGGCTTTGTTCAAGGTGTAGGCAGGTCCTTCTGAGGCTGTGAGGGACAATCTATTCCATGCCTCTCCTCTAGTTTCTGGTGGTTTGGTGGCAATCTCTGGTGTTCCTTGGCTTGCAGATGCATCATTGTGATCTCTATCTTCATTTTCTCCCGGCATTCTCCTTGGGTGCATGTGTCTCCTTATGTCCAAATTTCCCCTTCTTAGAAGGACAACAGTCACCTAGGATCAGGGTCCAGGATGACCTCATCTTAACAAATGAGATCTGCAATGACCCCATTTTCAAATAAGGTTACATTCTCAAGTACTAGGGATTAGGATATCAACACATGAATTCTGAGGGGGACACAATTCAATCCATAACAAGATTCTATGAATCTTTTAAAGGTTTCTTCCAGCCCTGAAATTCTATGAGGAATGGCTAAGATCTGAGTAGCTTGGGGCAACCAAATAATGGAACCCTGAGAACAGTGGAAAGAGTGCTGTTTGAAGAGTCAGGAAATGTGCTACTTGAGGAAAGTATCTTGATTTTTTTTTACTTTTAAAATCAATTTACTTGATTATATGTCTTCTCTGTCCTGTGGGGCTGACGACGGCTACTTTCTACACCTTTACCGCGCACCCTCTTCCCAAAATTATTCTGCAGACTGCAGGAGAATGTGGCTGTAAAGACACCTTGAAGCTTTCAAGGCTCTGTCTCTGTGTGTTATTATTATCCCCATTATTTATAAGGAATAAGGCGAAATGTTGACTCCCGCGTGGGGATTCAGTGTCTGTTAACAAGGCCTCATTTCTCCAACACTGCTTGCCTCTCCCCATCAAACGCAGACCTACTGCTAAAGTTTTCAAAAGCTCCCTGCGTTGCGAGATTTGAGCAAACTTGATCTTCCAGGTTAAACTTAAATATTGTTTCCATTTTGAAGCCTGTCATGTGGGTGTACCACAAAGAGCGTTTGGTTTCTACCCCCACCCCGCCTGAAGCTCTGGGCCGCAGTATGTAGGCAGTAACAGAATACTAGGAAGAAAGAGAGAGCCTGAAATGGATCCTTGGCTCTCAGCCTGTGCAGAGACAAAGCAGGATGTAAGTAAAACCATTACTTCTACCTCCTGATCAAAGGCGAGATGGTAACCCCGCCCCTCCTCCCCACCACCCAGCAAGCAATTAACACAGCCTGGCGTCTCCTCTGCAGTGATGGCGGTTCATGAGCTCGGGCTCACGAGTGGTTGAAAGTGGGGGTGCCTTCTGTGCCCAGGTTGAAAAATGTGCGCATTTGCGAACAGAATACATGACGAAATGGGAGAAACACAGAAACCAAGCTTGTTGACAGCTTACTCTTTTCATCTACATTTGATGCAGAGTGAGATCAGAATTTGCCAGTGGAACTTAGAAGGTTTGTATCACAGGAATTAAGTAGACTCAGGTTGATTTTGCGACCACTTATAAACTTGTTAAATGCAGATTCTGATTCCATTAGGTCTGCGTGGAGCCTGAGATTTTATGTTTCTAACAGACTCCCAGGTAGGGTTATCAAATTTAGAGGTGGGAAAAAAAAAAAAATTAAAAGACTTGACATCCAGTAAAATTTGAATTTCCTATCTTTTATCTGGCAACCCTTCTCCCAGGCAATGTTAATGCTGCTGGTGTGTGGACCACCCTTTGAGTGGCAAAGATGTACATCCTAAAGACATAAAAATCTGATGAAAGTATAAGGCTGAGTTAGTGGATGAGCATCTGGTACAATTTAGAAAAAAGCGCATGGTTTACAGGATAGTCGCACTGCAAAATGTGACTTGGCTATAGGCAGAAACAAACCAATAGCAGCAAAGAGTGTACCTACATCATTAGAAACAGGGTTCCTTGCATTCCTAGGCTTAGAGTTCTGGGGGACAGTGTGGTACTCATGTTTGCTTTGTAGATTTATTTTCTTAGCCACTTAGTTAATATTAGTAAATCCAGAGTAAATTTAGAACTATAAAAGTAAAAAAGGTTTTTTTAAAGAGCTAAAAACAATGCAAAGTCTATAATGTTGAGGGCCTTGAGGATGGCATTTTGCCACATGCTGCCTCCCTTTCCAACTCACCCTCCAAAAGGAAGGGGTCACTGTAACTCCTGCAACTCAACCCTGATAGGTAATCTGCAGATGAGGTGGGGGCTGGGGCATAGGTTTACAATGACATTTGACATGCAGACCCAACGGTCTGTTTCTTTGAAGCTAAAAGAACTGATTCTAGCTCCTTTGAGGATACTAGGCCACCAGAGTGGCCACTTACAGATTGCCAGAAAGTTGCCACTGAAAGGGAGCTTAGCCATCATTGATTCTAGTCTTACTTCCACTGATGAAGGGGCAGCACTGCAGACAGCAAGTTCCTCCTCCTCTGAGCCCCTTTCTCCTCTACTGGCTATGCTGGCGGGTACATTGGAAAAGCTTTATTCCAGGGGCTGTGTAAGGTTAGGACTTGGTTTTTAAGATCTGGTTTTGGGGGATTTTTTTGTTTGGTTCTGTTTGAAAGTAAAGAAAGATTGTCTAATTCCAAATCTTACTTGCCCTGTATTCTGTAATGAAAACCATCTCCCTTCCGTTCATCCATTCTTGAGAGTGGGTTGAATCTTATATATATGTCTCCTGTGTGATTTTAGTAGGCTTGATTTATTTAATCAAAGGCAGATACCAGACTTTTCCCAAATTTAATAGTGCCATTTGTTTTATTCTTCAAGTATTTATTGAGCACCTTCTATGTGCCAGGTCTGTGGAAAGTCACAGCCATCCAGACTAGAAGATAAATAGCCCTCTCTCATTCAGCTTGTCTCATCAGGACTTGGCTCTGCTGTAGCAATGAATAAGCATGGAATTTTAAGCTGAAATGCTCAGAGGTTAGTCATTTTAGCTGTTTGGCTGGCCTTAATTTCTAAAACATCAAATAACATCATATTTCAAGTCCCATTGATAGATAGCCTATATGCCCCTACCCTTAGTGATATGTCTAACATGATATTTTTCACCCAATTCTTTAAAAAATCTACATTTATGACTCAATTCTCATTGTCAAATATTAAAGCTATATTGAAGTAGACAACTTAAAACCTCAATGTCTCCTTCACTCTGTCCCCCAACTCTACACTTCTCCCCAGAAGCAAAAGACCCCAATTAATTGGTAGATATGTCCTTTGTCTGCATTTACAAATAATGTACATTTACATAATTCATTTAACACAAATTAGATTATATTATTCAGCTTCTTCTGTGATTTGCATTTTTCACTTAACAGTATGTCTTGGTAAACTTTTCATTTTAATATATATAGACCTACCTTATTTTCTAATAGCAACAGAAGTATTTCATGGAATTCCCCTCCTGAGGTTCATTTTAGCCACTCACAGTTAATAGGCATTTAGATAGTTTGTGTGTTTTGCTGTCACAAACAAGACTGCAATAAATAATTTTGTGTATATGTCTTTGGGCGTATGTGCAAGTATTTCTGTAGAATAGAGACCCAGAATTTTAATTTTCTACATGAAATAAATCTGATAAGCTGATGAGAACAGGATTTGTTGCCAATTGGCAAATACATTCCAATCTGAGTCTTGAGTTTCCCAGCCCACGCTGTCCTGTTTGTATTAATGCAGGATTGCCCCCAGGAGTCCTCCCTGTTCAGACCCTGCTGACTGACAATTTGGAATCTGGAGTTGAGCTTCATATATAAAAACCTAGATTTGCGATATTTAAATACTTAAATACCTTAAAATGGTACGGACTTTATTAAACAGAAAGTGAAAAAGAGAAAAACTAAGGGAATTTCCCTGTTAAATGAATGAAAAACTCCATATTTAACAGAGCTTAGTCTCCCAGGAAAGGAGGTGGGCCCTTTTTTTTTTTTTTAAATAACCTTTTCACGTTTTTCTTCCCAGCTAAGCCAACTCCACAAATAGCCCAAACTAAACACCTAATGAGTGTGCTGTGTTGAGATGTGTTTTGTTTCAGATTTTAAAATGCAGCAAATAAGATGTGATAGGCAGAATCTAAAGATGTCTTTCCAAGATGCCCATGCTTTATTCAAACACTAACCAGGTACTGGACGAAGGGACTTTGCAGCTTAAAATAGGGAGAGTATCCTGGATTATGTAAACAGACCCAATGTCATGACATTAGCCCTTAAAATTGGAGAAAGAAAGTGGAAGAGTCAGAGTGGTGCAGTGGAAGAGGGAAGGGGAGAGATTAGGCATAAGAAAAGGCAGAATGGTCCCAAGGGGGAGGAGAGGCTATGATAAAAGGGAAGGGGCTATGAGCCAGGGATTGCAGGTGGCCTCTAGAAGCTGAGAATGATGCTTAGCCAACTGCCAGCAAGGAAAGTCCCACAACCAGACGGAGCTGAATTCTGCCAGTGACCTGAATGAGCTGGGAAATAAATGCAGCCACAGAACTGCAAAAAAGATTGCAGCTCTGTTGACACCTGGTGATTTTGGCTTCATGAAACCCAGAGCGAGAATGAACTGAACCATGCTGTGCCACAGTTCTGACCTACAGAACTGTGAGATAATAAATAGATATTTTTTTAAGTCAATAAGTGTGTGGTGATGTGTTAGGATAGCAGTAGAAAACTAATGCACAGATGGGTTGAACCAACGTCAGCGTGTAAGACTTGGCACACAGGGCAAGCTGGTGTATTTTTTACTTGCTAGCATCTGGAGCAGGGTAAGGGCCCAATGTTATAATATGAAGAAGAGCAGCTTGCATTTTCTAGGTGCTTACCTCGTTTTAGGTGCTGTACATGGTACTTTATGTGCACTTCTTACCTTGTTCTTCACAGCAGCCCTACAAGGATTTATGCGTTTATTATTATTATCATCCCTATTTTAAAGGTGAGGGACCTGATTGAGGCTCACAGGGGTTAGCTACCTGGGCAGGTGTCACATGGCTTATTAATGGCAGGGCTAGGACTCAAACCCACGGACATCATGCCCAAGTCTGTGCACATAAGTGCTATATTTCACAGTGCACCACGACCCCAATTAAATATGAAGCTAATATGTTTCCATATACAAAATTGCTGATATTGAAACTCCTGCTAGCCACTCACAACTAAGAATGCCTTTCATCACATAAAGCCCTTTAACCTTGTTTTAATGCCCTTGGAAAACTACACCACTAGGTGCTGAGCAAGGAGGAAAAAAATCAAAGTTGGATGGTCAAGGAAATAGGAGACGCCCACCCCACCCCCGCCACACCCCCCAGGTTCTGCAAGCCAAAGCTCAGAGCACACTCTTGTATTTCTCTTCAAATCCTTGGAGGTCTCGCTTGCTCTAGATTGTGTCAAAGATTGTGCCCCCTTCCCTGCACCAGGCACTCAATTCCAGGGGTGGAAGTTGTGATGGAGACATTTTTATACCTTGGGCATAAAGATCAGGAGCCAAAAGCAATATCAGGTGGAACAAATGCTATCGCTGACATTTTATCTGGAGGTGGGGGTGCGGGTTGATGTGCCAATTTGCTCTCAGTTGCACGCACAGAAATTGTGACCTCAAATTCAGCCAATGGAAAGATGAACATTCACATTGTTCAGACATTTAACAAATATGAACTGAGCTTCCATAATGTGATGGGGTTTGCATGTGAAGTTAATGGTACAGTAATCAATAAGGTGAGTTCCATGCTCATAGATCTTCCAGGCTCCATTATTCCAATATTATTCCAGGCTAATGAAGGAAGCACAGATAAGCAAGCAATTACAGGAGAGTATAATAAGTGCTGTAATGGAGGAGGCACTAGATGCCTAGAGTACATGTAGAAGAGATGCCAAACCCAGATTCAGAAGCCAGAAATAGTGACCCTTGAGCTGCGGCCTCAAGGATAAGTAGGAGTTGGCCAGGTACAGAGGCGGCAGAGGAGAATAGCCCAGCCCCAGGGAATGTCATGATGTAGATCTGATCTGGGAGCCTACCAATGTCCATAAATACATCTGGAGTATAGGAGGCAAACAGGCTATTGGTTGAGACTGAGGTCAGAAAGCCTTTCTACTAGTTTTTTGAAGAGATAGAGCTTAATTATAAGGGGACTTGGAAACCATTGAAAGAAAAGGCTAAGTGGTGGCATGAATGGATGTAGGTGCTTTAGAAGGATCAGTCTGGTGGAAGAGCCAAGAATTGATGGAGGGGAGTGAGTGGAGCACAGAGACTATTGGGACCTGAGAGAGGTGGTGGGGGTAGAAAGGAATGGTGGGAAGATCAGGGATAGGGAAAAGCGGCTGGATGCCAGAGCTATCTGAGAAGGAGGGGCCATGGGGTTTGTTCGTTGGGTGGAAGGAGAAAAGGGAGCCCAGGATGACAGCCAGGGCTCATTTGACCAAATCATCATCCAAATATTATTCTGGGCTGACAGGCCCAAGTTGCAGTCAGCAGAGGCAGCATGGGCTTATAATTTGCCATTTGTGAATGTCCTGAGGAGTGGAGAATCAGCTAGGAAGCAAATCTTCCTTCTGCTGCATGAGACAGCCAAAAAAGCACCTCTGAGGATAGGCATCTTGGGGATTTCAGAGCAGGTAACGCCTTTTGGTTGTTTTGAATATGCTGACAGAAGAACAAAAGCTTTCAGGAAAACAAAGTCCAACCCCTTAATGAAACAGGGAAGGATATACAGTTTCAAATGCTTGCTTTCCTTGCTTTCTGAGAAGAAAGATGCCTTGCCTGTTGAAGGTGGCAGATGCAGGTTGCTCTATGGGCCTCGGGAAGGGTCACTGCAGCTGTTACCTGCCCACCCACGTGTCCTGAGGCACTGTGACATCTTGACAGGTGTCCTGACTCTTGGCCTTGACATGTCCTGTCAGGCCTGCCTGTCAGCTGGGACTGGGCTTGGGGAAGAGCCTGCGGGCCTGGGGCCTGGTAGCACTTGCTTAGTTAAACATCTGTGGCTGCTATTGCCCTGTCACAGGCTGGCAAGTCAGAACTACTCAGATTCACTTGCACAGCGATAGTCCTTCAGTCTTCTGATTATGTGGCTCTGCAGCAGGGAGAGGGAGATATTCATGAGCAAGTGTGCAAAATGCATTTAATGCCTACTAGTGGTGTACAGCCATCCATTGCTTCGGTCTGCCCAGTGTCTATCTCCCTGTCTTTTGATACGAGGGGCCAGAGTTTCTCTGGGGAATTCCTTTCAGTTTCTGCAGTTCTGGGACAGTTACCCTTCACCCAGTACTATGTCAATATGGGCACATGACTCAAGCCAGCCAGAGTTCACTTTCCCTAGACTTAATCACTCAGAGGGAGCTATCCCTTAAGCCACAGTGATTGGTTCAGAAATGGGCACATGATCAAACTAGACCAATGAGTCTCAGTTCTGAGATTTTGAGTTAAGACTGCTTGGAAAAAGAACTGTTTATGGAAATAGAAGCTGGAGTGATGAAATTTGAGGTACCAGGGGCGACAGTACCATAGTTAGAAGAGAACTCTACCTGAAAATGAAGTCAGAAAGAAAAGGAAGGTAGACAAGAATGATGGAGAGAGAGTCAGAGAGATCCCTGAAGACATCATTTAAGATCCCAAATTCATCTGTGCCCAAAGCCAGAATAGTCCTGAATGATTTAGTTACAAGAACCAATAAGTACCTTTTCCCATAAGCCAGTTTGAGGCCAGATGAATAGAAATTGCATCCCTTATTGAGCCCTGGCTCAAATCAATTTAGCAAGCATTTGTTAAGATCTACGGTGGGAGCTATACCTCAGAACTCTAGGGAGCATAGGAGGCATGCTACAATCACAGCCATTGCCAGTATTGTTACTATTCTATTTATTAGACATTTCCCCAGCTTTCAGATACTCCTCAGCACTTTACACACATAATTTCATTTGACCCTTTGAGCACATCTTTTAATTAAAAATAATTATCTACACTTTACAGGGAAAGAAACCCAGCCCGGGAAGTTAAGAAATACATCCAGGGGTGGGTGCAGTGGCTTATACCTATAATCCCAACACTTTGGGAGGCCAAGATGGGAGGATTGCTTGAGCCTAGGAGTTCAAGAACAGCCTGGAAAACATGGCAAAAATCCTGTCTCTATTTAAAAAAAAAAAACAAAAATTATCCGGGCATGGTGGTGTGTGCCTGTAGTCCCAGCTATTTAGGAGGCTGAGGTGGGAGAATTACCTGAGTCCAGGAGGCAGAGATTCCAGTGAGTTGAGATCATGCCACTGCATTCCAGCCTAGGCAACAGAGTAAGACCCTGTCTCAAAAAAGAAAGAAAGAAATATGTCTAATATAGTAATAATAGTGACACAGGATGTGAGTTATTGTCTATAATGGCCCCAGAATCTATGTTCTCACCACCCTGATTTCTTGCCTGCTTTTTCTGTGGCGGCTTACACTCTGGTCAGGGAGACTTAAAGGGAACACACTGGCAGGCAAAAGAGGTTACTTCCTCCCATCTTAAGGACTTGGAAGGAAGGGAAATAAGACTGTACACCCATGAAAGCAAAATGGAATAGATCGGAGTAGAGATTTGCCAAGTTGCCTTATAGAGCCAGGACAGCTTCTAGCCAGCTAGGCTAGATCTAGCTGCCTGAACGTACTGGCAGCAAAAAACAAAACAAAACAAGGGTGTGTCAGGAGAGGCATCAGCCAACCATGGAGGCAAAAGCGGGGGAGTGAAAGAGGAGGATCTTGGAGATGTGCTTCACAGCACTATCCAGGAGATGGGTGTCATAGCCCCGGAGCTTCCCAATGGCCAGGCCATCTCTAGGGGGAGATGAGAGGGGAGGTGGGGCCAGGAATCCAGTAGTTACTCTTTCCATCAAAGCCACTATCCTGCTGTGGAATAGTTCCCCGGGGCTTCTGTGCTATATCTGTGCCATTTTTCAGTAGAATCCAAGAATCTAGATTTCTTTATGATAGCAACTTATTTGAATTCTTTTAAACACTCTGCAGGCCCAACAACGACCCCAAGTGCAAGAAACAATCTTGGGGCTCCTCTAATTTGTGATCCATAACAAGGGCTGGGCAGGAATAGGGTAGGAGTTTTCTGAGTTTGGGTTCCTGATGCCCTTGCATGACTACTTCAGCCAACATCCCTAGTTTTGAGGATGCCATTCTTCTCTTCATTGTGACCCCTCCTACTCTCTTTTTAAGTTATTTCTAGACCTCTTCTTCCCTAGAGGCCGTGTCTGTGGGAAGGGGACTGTGCTTGCCACAGTTGGACATTCCAGGTTCTGCAGTGATAGTTTCATATCATTGTAAATTCAGCTGGCCTTTGGAGTCTAACTTGGTTTCCCCGGTGACTTCCTACAAGAAGAGACTGGGGTGGTCAGAAGCTAATGAACCTTTTGGTCTATACATCTTTCAGAGTTCTCCTTGTAAAATAATCACAAGGTCTCTAATTTGCAATGCTAAGGAGACAGGAGCTGGCTACTTGGGAAGCTGCCCTTTTGGAGATGTACTTCTTCTTCTGTGGCCTAACAAGGAAGGTTTCAGAGCCTCCCAGACTCAAGGCCAGGCCTGGGTGATGGCATAGCAACCATGTAAAGTGCATTCTCCACCAGGAGTGGTGGCTCATGCCTGTTAATCCCAATGCTTTGGGAGGCCAAGGTGGGAGGATCACTTGAGCCAGGAGTTCAAGACTAGTCTGGGCAACGTAGTGAGACCCCCATCTCTAAAAAAAATAAAAAGTAAAAACAAAACAAAACAAAATAGCTGGAAGTGGGGGTGTACACCTGTAGTCCGAGCTACTCAGAAGGCTGAGGCAGTGAGGCAGGAAGATCACTTGAGACCAGGAGTTCAAGGCTGCATGAGCTATGATTGCACCACTGCATTCCAGCATGGGTGACAGAGTAAGACTTTGTCTTCTAAAAAAAAATTTTCTTTAAATCAAAACTCAGATAAATAAATAAATAAATAAATAAATAAATAAATAAATAAAGTACCTTCTCCCATGGATATTCCTGTGCCCTGGATGAGAAGGGCCAAGCCGCTTTGCAGACAGAAAGAACACCACAAATTTAAACTGGAGTCCCAGCTTCATTACTAGCTAAGTGGATAAGTTTTCCAACTCTTTAAGGTTCAGTTTCCTCAGATAAAACGTGAAGATAATAATAGGATCTGCCTTGCAGAGTGTCTATGAAGACTAAAATGGAAAAGAAAGGAATGCAAAGGGTTTAGCAGGGCACCTGACATGGTTGCATTCATGAGCTGTTAGTGACTCTCTTCTTTCTGATATTTTTGCATCCTGGGCTGAACACACATCTCTGTCCACATACTTTTCTATGTATGATCCAGGCCTGAGTGTTCCATACAGTGACTCAGGCCCTCAGGAAGGCAGGGAGTCTTGGAGAAAAAAGGCACCTGGCCTTACAGGTAGCCTGGGTGACCCAGCAACTATCCATAGAGTCCGGTCTGGAAATGTCAATGAGGGAAATGGGCCAGGGAGGCTTGGTTAAAGGGGCATCAGAAGTCAGCTTCAGCCCCACATGCCATAAGGGAATGCAAGCTCAGTATAGCCATATCTGTGCCGGTTTTCAATAGAATCCAAGAATCTAGATTTCTTTATGATAGCAACTTATTTGAATTCTTTTAAACACTCTGCAGGCCCAACAACCACCCCAAGTGCAAGAAACAATCTTGGGGTTCCTCTAATTTATGATCCATAAAAAGGGCTGGGTAGGAATAGGGTAGGAGTTTTCTGAGTTTGGGTTCCTGAAAGCAGATTCTATGACAGGGATGTAGTACAAGCTATCCTTGGGGGATGTGTTCCCAGGAAGCATCAATAAGGCAAGGGGAAGGCAAGCCAATAAAGGGGGAACATACCATGCTCATGGATAGGAAGAATCAATATCGTGAAAATGGCCATACTGCCCAAGGTTATTTATAGATTCAATGCCATCCCCATCAAGCTACCAATGAGTTTCTTCACAGAATTGGAAAAAACTGCTTTAAAGTTCGTATGGAACCAAAAAAGAGCCCGCATCTCCAAGACAATCCTAAGTCAAAAGAACAAAGCTGGAGGCATCACGCTACCTGACTTCAAACTATACTACAAGGCTACAGTAACCAAAACAGCATGGTACTGGTACCAAAACAGAGATATAGACCAATGGAACAGAACAGAGTCCTCAGAAATAATACCACACATCTACAGCCATCTGATCTTTGACAAACCTGAGAGAAACAAGAAATGGGGAAAGGATTCTCTATTTAATAAATGGTGCTGGAAAAATTGGCTAGCCATAAGTGAAAGCTGAAACTGGATCCTTTCCTTACTCCTTATACGAAAATTAATTCAAGATGGATTAGAGACTTAAATGTTAGACCTAATACCATAAAAATCCTAGAGGAAAACCTAGGTAGTACCATTCAGGACATAGGCATGGGCAAAGACTTCATGTCTAAAACACCAAAAGCAACGGCAGCAAAAGCCAAAATTGACAAATGGGATCTCATTAAACTAAAGAGCTTCTGCACAGCAAAAGAAACTACCATCAGAGTGAACAGGCAACCTACAGAATGGGAGAAAATTTTTGCAATCTACTCATCTGACAAAGGGCTAATATCCAGAACCTACAAAGAACTCAAACAAATTTACAGGAAAAAAACAAACAACCCCATCAAAAAGTGGGCAAAGGATATGAACAGACATTTCTCAAAAGAAGACATTCATACAGCCAACAGACACATGAAAAAATGCTCATCATCACTGGCCATCAGAGAAATGCAAATCAAAACCACAATGAGATACCATCTCACACCAGTTAGAATGGCGATCATTCAAAAGTCAGGAAACAACAGGTGCTGGAGAGGATGTGGAGAAATAGGAACACTTTTACACTGTTGGTGGGATTGTAAACTAGTTCAACCATTATAGAAAACAGTATGGCGATTCCTCAAGGATCTAGAACTAGATGTACCATATGACCCAGCCATCCCATTACTGGGTATATACCCAAAGGATTATAAATCATGCTGCTATAAAGACACATGCACACGTATGTTTATTGCGGCACTATTCACAATAGCAAAGACTTGGAATCAACCCAAATGTCCATCAGTGACAGACTGGATTAAGAAAATGTGGCACATATACACCATGGAATACTATGCAGCCATAAAAAAGGATGAGTTTGTGTCCTTTGTAGGGACATGGATGCAGCTGGAAACCATCATTCTTAGCAAACTATCACAAGAACAGAAAACCAAACACCGCATGTTCTCACTCATAGGTGGGAACTGAACAATGAGATCACTTGGACTCGGGAAGGGGAACATCACATACCGGGGCCTATCATGGGGAGGGGGGAGGGGGGAGGGATTGCACTGGGAGTTATACCTGATGTAAATGACGAGTTGATGGGTGCTGACGAGTTGATGGCTGCAGCACACCAACATGGCACAAGTATACATATGTAACAAACCTGCACGTTATGCACATGAACCCTAGAACTCAAAGTATAATAATTTAAAAAAATAAAATAAAATAAAATAAAATAAAATAAAATAAAATAAAATAAAGGGGGAGTTGTCAAGCCACCACTGTGGGCAACAGGTGACTGCAGCTTAGTCCTGCTGTGGAATGCTGGAGGCTGGTGTGGAACCGGAATCATCCCACTTTAGGGGTGAGGGAGCTGTGATATGTGTGTCCTCATTCCTGACGGTCATCAGCTGAGGGCTGCTCCCAGGGGCATCAATACCCTCACACTCCTCACCTGCTACAAGCCTGTATAAGGTGAGCCTTAGAGGCCAGGGAAGTCCTCAGGCAAAGCCATGCAAGAATGGGCAGTTAGAGGTTGAGCTGCATACACTGAAATGGTGGAGCCCAGCAGGCCATGGAAGGGGCAACCACAGTGTCAATGGGAGACAGGCAGAGGAAGGAAGCAGGTCAGCACCACCCACTGCATTAATAAATATTCAAAACATCCATCTAACCTGGCAATTAAGGGTGGATGGCAAAGGTCCTCATACTGGCTCCATGTCTCCTGTCAGAGGAGGCTTCCAACACATGCCTCTGGTCTCCTTCTTGTGCCAAAGCAGGAGTTGAGACTGGAAAGAGATGTGAGCTCCTTGCAGGAATGCCTGCTGGCCACACTTGCCTCTAGAGGCTCTGCCTGTCAATTACAGAAAGATCTGCTAGACTCCATTCTCCTCTATTATCTTCCACCGCAGTCTCCAGTGGCAACTCTGCAACTGTTTTCTGCAGAGTGGTTCAAATTGTTTTATATCTTCTTAGCTGCCAAGTACAATGTCATAAGCAATAAATAAATAAATTGTTGGCCTATATGGAAAGCATATTTTGTCCAGATGCATCCTTGAAACTTCAGCTCTGAAACAAGAAAGTCAGACTGGAAACCACATCCTCAAAGCTCGGGAGAAGTAGGCTCACATGGAAAAGCCATTTGATTGGCAGGTGCTACCACCCAGCACTGGATTTGTGTCCTGCTGATTGGCCAGACAGTGCACCTTCAGAAATGCTCAGCATGTGAAGTGATACAGTTTGCTGGTGTTCATGCCTAGCATGGGTGGCCCTGCTGGACAGCCTGGAATGAAAGAGGAATCAAGTTTGGAGGATGACTTAGCTGAGGAGCTGAGACCTGTGTGTTTCTTTTGACCTCCTCTTTACCAGCTGGGTTGGGGCAAGCCTCCCTCATCAAGAACGCTGAGTTCAGCATCGTTTACTGGGGTGCAAACTGCTTTCCCAGTTATCTTGGCCTTCCTGGATGCAAAGGGCAAGGGCATGACAATATGTAACTAGGAATGAGGAGGAAGAGGAGGGAGAACTAGATGGCTCAAAATCAGCTGGGCATGGTTTAGCTGGCTTAGCCAACCTGGAGATGGAGCGGGCATTCCAAGAAAGAGCTGGGGCCAGCAGGTAGATGATCTGAGGAACAAATATGGCCTTGATGGCAGTAATCACCACAGGGAGTGCACCAATGGTGACTTGGACTGCCTAGGACAGCTGACTGGGAACACTTTTAAATGTCATTTTTATCACTTTTTAAATTAAAAATACATATGCATAAAAAGTTAAACAGTCTAGAAGATGCATATAGTGAAAAGTGAAAGTCCCTTCTGCAACATCCCCACATCTATGCACTCTGTCATTCCAGAGATTCTTCCAGGCTTACACACACACACACACACACACACACTTTTACCAGGATTGAGATTGTACTACACAAATTATTCCATAACTCCCTGTTTTGCACTTTGTGTATTGTGGACATCTTTCCACATCAGTCTAATCTGTCATTGCTTTGTGGTGCTCTTTTGATAGATTATAATGCTTTGTTAAAATTTTTGAGGTGACTTCTCAGATTGCTTTCCAAATTGCCAGCCTATGGTGAGCAACTGAAAGTGTTCACAGCTGATGCTGTGATCACTATTCCGAGTAAGAGTAATCTTTTATTATCTTACCTGTTGAATGCAATAGAATTAAAGTGAACTATGGAAACATTCATGAAAAAAGTGATTACAGAAATGATTTTGAATATGCACTTACACACACATGTAAAATATGTATGTATAGTATAATGAAATTCAAGAGAGATATTGGGCTGTCTGAATAAAACTAAAGATGTCACTTCTATACCTGAGTTATTTTTCTTGAATGAATTCCTCACCTACCACCAAGATTTAGCACGAGGCTTGTGTGTGTCCCTTGATTGGCAGCCCAACTTGGTAGATGAGTGTGAGACTTCTGAAAGATACTATATAGATGGTTAAGAATAATCTAAGCCATGAGCTCAGACACCAATTCTGATACTTTTCAGTACATAGTCAGTGTGTGTGTGTCTGTGCCTCAGTTTCTACATTTCTCAAACTAGAACAATAACATGCACTGGCTTTTGTTTTTGTTTTTTTGTTTTTTATGTTTTCTGTTTTTTGGTTTTTTTTTTTTTTTTTGAAATGGAGTCTTGCATTGTCACCCAGGCTGGAGTGCAATGGCATGATTTTGGCTCACTTCAACCTCTCCCTCCCGGGTTCAAACGATTCTCCTGCCTCAGCCTCCTGAGTAGCTGGGATTACAGGCACCTGCCATCACGCCCAACTGATTTTTTATATTTTCAGTAGAGATGGGGTTTCACTATGTTGGCCAGGTTGGTCTCGAGCTCCTGACCTTGAGATCCACCCGCCTCAGCCTCCCAAAGTGCTGGGATTACAGACGTGAGCCACTGCACCCAGTCAACATGCACTTCTTTGGGTGGTTGACAGGAGCAAAAGAGAGAATGCATATGAAGCCCTTGCCTGGCATGAAGTACCTGCCCAGCAAATAGTGGTCAGTGGAGTTAGGAAGAGGTATGTGATCACCAGTAGACAGCAGGTATCTGGTCAGGTGTGGGTGCCTCAGGGACCTGGTCTGTAAATGTTCACCTTTATAGGTGCTCACTGTCTTCTCCCAGCCAAGTAGTTGGGGGAAAAAAAGAAAATAAAATGAATGTAGACTAATTTCAAAAGTCAATAGTCAACTAAAACTGTTCCGGAATGCTTCCGGTTGTCGCAAACCATTAGCTATTACAAACTAGAAACAGAACCTGCTTTCCAGTTGTAGATGATAAATAAACACAGTGCACTGCCCTTTACAACGAGCAGCTATTTTTTTTAACCCATGCAGATGTGTCCTATTTACATTTAAGCTGTCACACAAATTAGCAAAGGCCCACAGAATCTGAAAAAAGGCAGGCCTCAGGCCCAGAAGTGTTCACAGGAAAGGAAAATGGCTTATCCTGCTCCTCATCGCTGTGGTGGCACAGTCCTGATAGGGATTGGGAAGAACTGAAGAGCTTTTCCAGGCCAGCAGAAATGTTTGCTGACCAAGCAGGCTTTGGAGCTAATCTGCAAGGCTGGGTAAAATGAAATGCAACAGCGTTCTGAGCTGCTGGGATTTTGCCTTTTTTGCAATCTGTGAAAAGCCTTGAACCTTTAACCAATATAAAAATCCCCTCATTTGGTATAAGCTTGTGTGTGGCAGAAGGAGTCTAATTTAAAACACCAATCAGAGAATAATGGATGATTCCTTGTTTCTCTGAGGGTAAGATTTCATTGACAAAATACTTGTTTGGCTAGACCTAGTAAACTTACTCCTTATCAAACCACATGTATGGACTGCTAGAGGGAGAGTTTGAAAGACTGAGCCACATATTCAAAACAAGTAAGGGCTGGGTGGGGCAGTCTTCAGAGGTTTTTCAATCTCTTTCATAAACTAAAGAGATAAAGGTTGGGAGAGGCGAAAGACCCAGTTCAAGATCCCCCAGTTCAAGATCCCCCAGCTAAAGCCTGAGACTAGAACCCAGGATGCAGGGCCTACACAAAATCAGTGTCCGCTCGATCACATGGCTTCCAGATGATGTTTCTCTTGGGGGAGGCCCATGGACAGGAAAAAGTAGACGATTTAATGTAAGTTTTAAACTCTTAGGGCTGAACTTTCCTGGAGAGCAAACAAAGCCCTGATTGTATGAGCCCAGAGAGAGTTTGGTTCTAGACGAGCAATTCCTTAATTCTCTAAGCACTGTGGAAGACCTTCGCCTTTGGCAAAGCCTGTGGACTTGCAGAATGACATGCACAGGCCCCTGCCCTCAGAGCAGCGAGGGCAGAGTGGCATATAACATCCTATGAGAGGGAGGCCAGGCGCAGTGGCTCACGCCTATAATCCCAGTACTTTGGGAGCCTGTGGTGGGTGGATCACATGAGGTCAGGAGTTTGTAACCAGCCTGACCAACATGGTGAAACCCTAGCTCTACTACAAATGGAAAAAAAAAAAAAAAAAAAAAAAAAGCCGGGTGTGCTGGCGGATGCTGTAATCCCAGCTACTTGGGAGGCTGAGGCAGGGAGAATTGGTCGAACCTGGGAGGTGGAGGTTGCAGTGAGCCGAGATCGTGCCCCTGCACTCCAGCTTAGGCGACAGAGCCAGAGACTCTGTCTCAACAAAAAAGAAAAAAAAAAGAAAAAGAAAAGAAAAAAATGTCCTATGAGAGGCAGACACAAAGGCCGAAGGAATACAAAAAAAGGTGGCTTTTCAATTTTGCCTGGATGATTCATAGAAGGCTTTATTTGACCTGGACATTGAAGGGGTAAGCAGGCTTTTTTTCCTGAAAGAGAATTTCTTCATTCATTCATTTATTTGAAGTTTAATAAGCACCTACTTTTTGCCAGTCTTGGTGCCAGGTAAACAAGCAGTAAATATGAAGCAACAAACAATACTCTGCTCTCACAGATTACCTTCTCTCAGGGAGAATCAGAAATTAAGCAGATAAATGAACAAATAAGTCAGATGATTTTAGACAGTGATGCGTACAAAGACAGAAATGAAGAGGAAGAGACCAAGAGGGGAGGAGGCTGCCTCAGATGAAATGGTTTGAAGGGCTGATATAAGAAGGTGACCCTGGGATGAGAAGGAGCCAGCATGAAGTGGGCCAGGGTCGTGATCATCAAGTGAGATGGTGGGAGAGATGGTAGGAGATGAAACTGGAGAGATGGGTGGTATCCAGTGTGCACTGGGCCTTCAGTGAGAGTCAGTAGACTGAATGTTCTAGGAGGATTGGGGAGCTTTGGGAGCACTCTTTTTGCAGGGAACACTCTGTGAATACGGAGGCAGAGAAGCATGACAGTCACCACGGTGGGGTGGGCATTTCGGTGGTGCATGTGGGGCTCTCTCAAATGCCAAGTAGTCAACCTGAATCCTGCCAAGCCTTTCTCTTTCCAACCATAAATAGGCAGGACCAAAAGACAACACAATCCTCTTGTTTCACAGTGAGGAATCAGGCTTGGAGGGTTGGAGGCACATGGCCAGCAAGGGCAGTGGAAGGGCTGAGCCCGGATTCAGGACCTGGGACGCGGAGCCTTGTGCCCCTCCCTGCCGGCCTCTCTGCCTTCTGGCCCACCTGCATGTCTGGATTTAAAAATCTGTTCCCCATCAGACATTTCAGAGAGGGCTTTTACAGTTTGTTTTTAGAAGTGTGTTAAAAGGCAGTCACCTTGAATGACTTCTGCTTGACAGAAGTGTCAGCATTGTCACCACCTATTCCAAGGAGCACTGGCACATGACGGGGGTGCCCTGGCTCCATGGGGAAGTGAGGAGGAGGGCAAAGAGCTATTCACCAGAGCTAGCATTCAGGTTCAGCATAGCTCCTCACTGACTGTATGGCCTCGAGAGAGTCTCATCTTCTTCACCCTGGACCTGTACTTCTTTATGTATAAAATGCATACATTGGATTGGGACAAAGGCATTATTTTTAAAAATTATTGGCCAGGTGCAGTGGTTCACGCCTGTAATCCCAGCACTTTGGGAGACCAAGGCAGATGGATCACGAGGTCAGGAGTTTGAAACCAGCCTGTCCAATATGGTGAAACCCTGTCTCTACTAGAAAAATACAAAAATTAGCCAGGCGTGGTTGCATGCGCCTGTAGTCCCAGCTACTCGGGAGGCTGAGGCAGGAGAATCGCTTGAACCTGGGAGGCAGAGGTTGCAGTGAGCCAAGATTGCACCACTGCACTCCAGTTGGGCAACAGAGTGAGACTCTGTCTCAAAAAAAAAAAAATTATTTCAGCGTTGGATAACTTTGAAAGAATCAAGTTAAACAGATTGTCTATTGCAGGACTTCTCAGAGCCTTTGATGTGCTAATGAGCATGGTCTGACTCCTAGAGGGAAGTGAAGTCTTATGCCTGTCATAGGTGTATTTATGCACGTGGCCCTGGAATGTCTGGGGAAGGATACCTTGTAGAACTTTTGTTCCTCAGGATACTCAGGGAGCTGCTCTGGGAGATAAGCCCCAGGTTCTGAGATGGGGGATGAAAGGGAATCTTCATTCATGTCCTTGCCCGACTTTGTTCAACAACTACTGAGTGGCAAATTGTCCACTGTGTCCGTGGTGTGTGTCCCCTCCCTGGTCCCACTTGTACCCTCTCTCTGCTGCTCCCCCTTGTCACAAAAAAGCTGTCTTCTGGGGGAGCATAACAGAAGCAGAAGCAGCATCTCACTCTGGGGTCAGCTCAGAGCTTTGTGTGTGCCAGCCCCTTAACGCACCACTTCTCCTGCCTGGGGCTCAGTCCTCAGCAGCCGTGTCTCTGAACCTGGGCAAAGGGATACTCTTCTAATAGACAAATGCTGGATCTGATGGCCTTTCTCCATGGGCCTTTCTTTGCACCTTCCTCTTGGGACTTCCTTACGTTTTTAACTTTTTATCTTGTTACTCATGTATGACTCCTCTGCTCGGGGACAACCATACAGACTGGGTATCTTTCAAGTGGCCCTTGGAGGCAGCCGCCAGCAAGACACATCTCTGTGGCTCCCACAGAACTGTCATCCTCATCCTAATGCCTGCTGTTTATTGAGCACTTCGCATGTGCCAGGCAGCACGTAAAGTCCTTTATCACTGAATCATAGTGTCCTGGCAGCAGTCTTATGAGATGTGGCACTGTTAATATGTCTACTAATCAGATGAGGACACTGAAGCTCATCCAGGTTGAATAATTCCCCAAAAGTCTCACAGCTGGCACGTTGAGGGGGCTGGAAGTCCCACCCGAGTCTGTCCCCCAGGTCTGTGCATTTGATTTTAGTGCTGCATTGCTCTACTAATATTTGAATGAATAATTTGGGGGAAAGGAAAGAAAGATAAAAGGAGTTGAAATTAATGAAGATGAAAGGAGTGACTGAATGAAGGAGCAAGTGAGGGAATGAATGAAAGGGAAGAATAACCCTTCCAACCTGTCCCCAGCTTCAGGAAGCTCAGCTGGCCCTGGGGGAAGATGGACATGCCTCCTTCTTATGGCCCCATCGTCTCGCTGTATTCCACCACCACCCCCAGCTGGCTTACAAACGGGAACTACCTTATTGCAGGGCATGCAGCTGCCTGCCAACAGCCACCAAGGACTCCCCCAAGTAGCCCGCTTCTGCTCCACCCGCCAACGCACACTCTCCACAGGGTGAGGCAGCTGCAACAAGACCATAGCCAGCTGCGCTTTCAGCTTGCTGGGTTTGTGCTGCCATCGCTGAGTTTCTTACCAAGGGAAGGGCAGCTGTTCTGGGATTGAAACATGAAGAAAGATGGGCCTAGATCAGATAAGCATCCCTTCCCAAGCAGACGTACCTCCCAATTTGCAGACCTTTGTTATATTACTAGCAGTTAAGGAATGTTGAAATGGAGCTCTAGCCTTGATCTGAATTATAATCTCTGAAGCTATATTTAAGTCTACCTAAAGATACTTCAATTTGCTATCTCTGTCTCTCTCTCTCTCTCTCTCTTTTTTTTAAATTCTCCTTGGCTCAGAGCACACTTGTATCCCTGTAGAACACAGAAAGCCAGGGTATATTTCTTAATGTTTTACATTACAGTTGTAAGTCCTTCTTATCCTTTGACAATCATATTTTAACTTTTAGTCAGCGTATTTGTGGGTGTGCCTGTGTGTGTGTTATAGAGAAGCTCACATTTATACGAACGGCATTAGCTCATTTTATCTTCCTTTCCTTTCCCCCAAAGCTATACTTGTAAGACTACATTCAGCAGCGGATTAATCCCCAAATAACTTAGTTCGGCTTTCACAGCTGCTGCGAAACAGCCTGTCTCCCAGGCGAGTGTAGACTTTGTAGTAGTTATAATTAACAGTTCGTCGGGGGGCGGGGATTGTAGTGCAGGAAACGAGAACTGGGCAGGGGAGGTCACTAAATACTAATGAAAACTGCCAGCAGAGGAACCTACAGAGGATTTTTGTTCACAGAGGACAGTCTGAGGAGGAAGATGGGTAACAAAAATGTGTCCTTCAGCAGTTGGTCCGTGGTGAGCTAAAGAAGCAGGTGAACTGGGCAGGCTTCTTTGTGCGTGGGTCTGAGAGTGGTTGTGCACCTGTGTGTGTTTGTGTGTGTGTGTGTGTTGGACGGAAAAAGGGAGCATATCTTTTAAGACTGTAGGTTTTTTGCTAGTAAATATTGTTCAAAATCTGATTGTTCACTTATTACCTTTGTGACCTTATGTACATTGCATATAACTGGCCTCTCTGTGTCTCAGCTTTCCTATCTGTAAAATGGGGATTCATTTATTATTCAGGAAATATTTGTTGAATATCTAGTCTATTCCAGGCACTGTTCTAGACACCAGGGATGTAGCAATAAATAAAAAGATAAAAATCCTTGTCTATGTGGAGCTTACATTCCATTGGGGGAAAAAGCCTTACAGGGACAGTAATAATTAGGGTTAAAATAGATTATGCATACAAAATGCCTAGCACATAATAAGATTTTTGGTGAAAAAGGAACAAATATTAGCATTATTACTCTTTAGGTTATATTTACTAAGTGACAACCCCGTAATACTCTCCCAAAAAGACAAATCATTTGGCCGGGCGCAGTGGCTCACTCCTGTAATCCCAACACTCTGGGAGGCCAAGGCGGGCTGATCACGAGGTCAAGAGATGGAGACCATTCTGGCCAACATGGTAAAACCCCATCTCTACTAAAAATACAAAAATTAGTCGGGCATGGTGGCATGTGCCTGTAGTCCCATCTACTTGGGAGGCTGAGGCAGGAGAATCACTTTAACCTGGGAGGCGGAGGTTGCAGTGACCTAAGATTGTGCCACTGCACTCCAGCCTGGCGGAAACAGAGTGAGACTCTGTCTCAAAAAGAAAGACAATCTTTCATCTAAATTCCACCATTTTATTCTAGAAACAGATTTTTCCTTGGGAAGTAACACAAGAGTATAATACTTTGGAAACAGATGCTCTGTAAATGTTTTGCTACATCAGTCAAAACAGTGTATCTTTGCACCAGACATCTTGAAGGGTAAAGATGCTTCTTGAATGGATTTTAGCAAAGGAAGATCAGCTCTCAGGTGACAGCTCAGACATGACAAACAAGAACAATGCAGAAAGGAATGCGTGAACGGGTTGGATTAAGAATTGCAGGGCAATTACTTTCTGCAAACCGATATGCAAGAAAGAAACACAGGCACACCTTGTTATCCAGAAACACAATAAGCAAAAATTCACTATTACAGAATTGCAGAATAGGCAACCCCCTATGTAAAAATGGACTGTTATTAAAAAGGGGGATGGGGGCGTTGTGAAATTGGTTTGGAATGTGGGCCTCATTTTCCACTAGAGTAGAGTTCATAGACTAATTCTCAAGGGCTTATTTAACCTACACTTGCCTGAAATGTATTATTTCCCCCTCACCAGCCGCGATGTGCAACATGGCTTTTTTGGAAGAATGCACTGAAAGGGCCCTCTTCTCCTTGCACCAAGCTGGTACCAGTTTGTACTAACTGTACAGGGATTCCCCTTGGTTTTCCCTTATCCGAAAATTCATTATCCAAGGTTGATGGTTAAAAGGTAGCAGGAAAGCCAAAGTTGTCATAACATTGAAACATTCACGAATTAATGGACCACTTATCAAATTAGCCCCACTCAGACATCCTTCCCCTTTTAACGGTGGGCCCCCCACTGTGTCGAGAGTCAGCTCTATGTACATCTGTCTTTTCTGGATCATCCGGATGTTTCCAGCATCAAGAAACACGGTGAAAATAGATTGCACAACACTTGCAAATTGAAGTAGCACATTTTTCAAAAGATGCAAGGCTTTATCAAGCTGATGAAAGGGATTTTGGAAGCCAGGTTTGTGTCACATACAAATTCCTTAACAAATGAAGATAACTTGTTATCAATTAAAAAGAAAAGTCAGTAAGCATGATGACAGCCCAAGGGCTTCAAAGTGAGGGATTGGATGTTAGAGGCTTATGACAGGTTCTTGGGAAAGTGGCACATGTCTCAAATATTTTTTTGCAGACTCTTAAAAAAATAAGGCTGTTAACAACTATACTGATGAAAGTAAAGGAGGTCATGTGATGCCCTCATACAACCTGATTGGGAAAATATGGGCCAAATAAATCAACCCATATTTTATTCTTTGTTCTTTATATAGCTGGCAAGTTGTTGAAATTACAGCCTAAAATTTATTAAAAATAATATACATATACTCATTTCCCAAAATTTTGGTCTCATTTTTAAAGATAAAGTCCCAGATCTCTTTCCCACTATTTACTATGAAATTTTGGTCCCTGTCAAAGGGGAGTACCCTCTTCCAGGTTCCAGTTTTTCTCCAGTAAGGAGAATCTTGTGTATTTAAACAGGGGGAGTTCTCATTCTAGATGACCACTGCGTAGATGTGCTGAATTATGTGTAGTGAGCAATATGGAGGCAAAGCTACCCATCACTCTCACCATCTCTCTGTCTACATTGGTGGTACTTAATCTTTTCAAGGTCATGGACTCCTTGGATGAGAAACATGATGATAACAGAGGACTCTCCCCCAAGAAAATGCACAAGCATAAAGTAAATTTGAAGGGATTCACATACCCTCTTGATATCTATCCATGGGATCATAGATACTAGATCATAAATATAAATAACCCCAAATCTATACCCAACTCCAAATTACATATTATTTATTCATCATATAGATCATATATACATACACACTCATACATACACTTATGCACATACATTTAAGTACCTATTAATTGCCAGATAACTTTAGACATTTTCAGCCTTTTTTTTTCCTGACAATGACCATATGGGGCATGTAATATTGTCCTAATTTTACTAATAGAGAAACTGAGCTTGAGGAAGGTTAGGTGACTTGCCCCAGGTTAATAAGTGCTTGGTCCTACTTTTCGAACACTTGGGCTTTCTAAGGCTTACATCCATACTTTTTCTATGACATCAGGTCAACTTTGTATGTCCACATACCATGCCAAATTTTTTTCTTAATAAATAACTTTCACAAAGTCTTTCTTTATTCCCATAGAAATGCTTGTTTGTGGTAGAAGAATTACATATTCTAACTCTTAACTTTTGAAGTGTTTTCTATTCTCTCTCTCGTATTCATTTTAAGTTGAAGAGAGTGTGAGCATTATTATTATTCTCATTTTACAGATGGTAAAAGGGAGGTACTGGGACTTCAGTGACTTGCTGAGATCAACCAGCTAGTTGACAACTCACCAGTGCTCTAACTTGGGTGGCCTGGCTGGCCATTGGGCCTGCGGATAGAGCCAGGCTGCCCTCTCACACCCGGCCCTCCTCAGCATCTCCTTGACCCCCTTCATCCTGTCCATAAAGGACCCCGAATCATTACGCATCCACAGTCACATTTTAACTAGCCCTAGCATCTCCATGTCTAGAGGGCATTTGTGAGTTTGGTTTTCATTATTTTTTCCATTTATCTTGAAACCCAGAGACCAAATATTTATAGTGAAAGCTGCTTTGCATTAATAATTCAGAGGCTGAATTGTATTTAAATTTTAATATTTTTCTCTAAATATATATCTATATATATTTATTTTATTTTATTTTATTTTATTTTTTTGAGAAGGAGTCTCACTTTGTTGCCCAGGCTGGAGTGCGGTGGCGCGATCTCAGCTCACTGCAAGCTCCGCCTCCCGGGTTCACGCCATTCTCCTGCCTCAGCCTCCCAGTAGCTGGGACTACAGGCACCCGCTACCATGCCCAGCTAATTTTTTGTATTCTTAGTAGGGACGGGGTTTCACCGTGTTGGCCAGGATGGTCTCGATCTCCTGACCTCGTGATCCGCCCACCTCGGCCTCTCAAAGTGCTGGGATTACAGGCATGAGCCACCGCGCCCGGCTTTCTCTAAATATTTTATCTTCAACATTAGATGCCAACTTCCATATGATTTTACTACAAATGGAAACCATAAATTTCTCCAAAGGTATGCTTGTTCAGTAATACATGTATTTAAAAATAATGAGAAAATAATGATAGCTGAAGTTTTCTCTGTGCCAGAAACTCTATTGAATGTTTTATGTGCATTAACTCATTTAATCTTCATGATAACCCTATGAGGTAGGAATTATCATTATCTCCATCTTACAGATGAGGAAAGTGACATATAGACAGATTGAGTGACTTGCCCAAGATTGTAACCCTAATAAGGAATTTGCATGCAAATTTTTTTCAAGTCCAGTAAAATTCAGCTCAAGGATATAATGGCAAGTCCCTTGAAAACAGAACCACACCCTAGAGGAGGCATTAGAAACTCTCTTTTATCTAACATTGGCCTTGCCAGTACTCTATATCCACATGATGATGATTGATGCTCGTAATGATTACCTCAAGGCAGAATAAGATTTTGAAAAATCTTCCCCACAATCAAGGAAATATCAGTATCAAAGAAGTATTCAAGGAAAGGTGAGCCTAGATTTTTAAACATTTTTTAAGTTGCATTCTAAATCTATGATGATGCTAATCCCATTTTTTAATTTACATTATAATTCTCTGAAAATATTCCTTTAAGCAAAACACTTTGAGCCTACCAACCAGTGTCAAGAAGACTGGCTCACAAAGCCCCATCCACAGCTGGGTTCTGCAGAAGATTTCTCCGGACTGGGTAGCCACTGCCTCTAAAATACTCAAGAAGAAATTGAGTAAATTTCCATGCTATATTTGCCCATGAAAATATAAAACCAGGCAAATAAAGTGGTAACAAGATTTCATAAGATTTCCTCTTTAGGCAGATAGATGCATACATACACTTGTATATATGTGACTTTCAGTGTAAAAATATTGTTTTTCCAATAAAGGAAAATATTGCCCCTCATCTATTTCTGAACTGGTTAGTCTTGAGAATAAAACACTTCTAAATTCATATACAATGTGAATTTAACAAGCAAACCCCTCCATTCCTCTCCCTTCACCCCACCTGATGAGATATTTGGCACACTTTGGGATGGCATAGGAATGGTACAGTATCATTATGTGGAGAGAGCAAATCAGTGTAGAAAACCAAATTGGTCAATTAAAGCTGTGATCTGGTTGGGCATGGTGGATCACACCTGTAATCCCAGCACTTTGGGAGGCTGAGGCAGGCAGATCACTTGAGGCCAGGAGTTCAAGACCAGCCTGGCCAACATGACGAAACCCCATCTCTACTAAAAATACAAAAAATTATCTGGGTGTGGTGGTGCATGCTGTATTCCCAGCTACTTGGGAGGCTGAGGCACAAGAATTGCTTGAACCCCAGGGGCAGAGGTTGCAGTGAGCTGAGATCGCACCACTGTACTCCAGCCTGGGCAACAGAGCAAGACTCTGTCAAAAAAAAAAAAAAAGAAAGAAAAGAAAAAGCTGTGATCTGTGGAAAGCATAGGAGCCAGAGAGAAAATTTGGGTGAATGTGCAGAGAGACTGAACTTAACATATTCCCCTGGGGAAAGAGAACATGCTCACTCATGAATGACAGTGGGATATGGCTTTTCCTCTTTGCCTGATAGTGTAAGGAGGAATCTCTGAATTACTCACAAACCCCAACTCTGTACATTCCTCATCGTTTATTCATTCAACAAATATTGAGTGCCTATCTTGGGCCAGTACTATGTTAGTGCAGCACACTGTCTACTCACTAATGTTTCTCCTTCCTGGGAGTAAGGGAACATTGCATGTCTCCACCATGCAAATGATTTCTGGCCGATAGAATTTGAGTGGAAGTGATGGGCTACTCTTCACCATAAAATAGTCTTTGTAATCTTCCTTGTGCTCTCTGAAGACATTTAAGACTACTTGGATCAAACTGAGAAATTTAATGGGCTAATAAGATGGAATGGAAAAGATGGCTAGATGGTTGAGTATGCTGTTTACAAAGGCACTAAGGTGCCTAAAGGTGAAATTTCTGCTCTTCTTTTAACACCTTATTTATGATAATGAAAACAGTAGAAGGAAAAGGAGGGAGGCATCGGTAGGGAAGGTTTGTGTGCTGCAAGAAATAGGAGCCTATACAGGCTATCTAGATCCTAAAAGGATATGTGATAGTCAAGAGCCTTGCATCAATTCAAACTTTTTTTTTTTTTTTTTTTTTTTTTTTGAGCCGGAGTCTCGCTCTGTCACCCAGGCTGGAGTGCAGTGGCGCGATCTCGGCTCACTGCAAGCTCCGCCTCCCGGGTTCACGCCATTCTCCTGCCTCAGCCTCCCGAGTAGCTGGGACTACAGGCGCCCGCCAACACGCCCGGCTAATTTTTTTTTTTTTTTTTTTTTTTGTATTTTTAGTAAAGACGGGGTTTCACCGTGGTCTCGATCTCCTTACCTCGTGATCCACCTGCCTCGGCCTCCCAAAGTGCTGGGATTAGGCGTGAGCTACCCCGCCCAGCCCGAACTATTTTTTTTTAAGGGAAGGAGTGTATATTGGTTTTGTTTGTTTGTTTGTTTGTTTGTTTGTTTGTTTTTGAGATAGAATCTCGCTCTGTCACCCAGGCTGTAGTGCAATGGTGGGATCCTGACTCACCGCAACCTCTGCCTCCCAGGTTCAAGCAATTCTCCTGCCTCAGCCTACTGAGTGGCTCAGATTACAGGTGCACACCACCATCCCCAGCTAATTGTTTTATTTTTAGTAGATACGAGCTTTTGCCACATTGGCATGGCTGGTCTCGAACTCCTTACCTCAAGTGGTCTACCTGCCTTGGCCTCCCAAAGTGCTGGGATTACAGGTGTGAGCCACCACGACTGGCCTATATTGGCTCATATCTGAAAAGTCAGGGTGTAATGACTTCGGGTATGGCTGGATCCAGGGGCTAAAAACAATGGCATTGGGTCTCTGTCACCATCTTTTGGCTTTGTTTTCCCCCAAGGGGATTTCATTCTCTAGCAGACTTCTATCATAAGATTCCCCATGAAATAGAAAAACAGCTGCCGACAGCCCCAGATGCTTATATAGCAGTATGGATACCCCAGATGTGTGGAAGCCTCTTTCTCCCCTCAGATGGAATGTCATTGTATCAACTTTTGTCCCCGTTCCTATCCATGAACCAATTACTATATGTCTAACAAATAAGTTATTTTAATTGACTAGTCCTATGTCATGTTCCCTCCCCATGGTCTGAGAATGAGAGAAGTGTGAGTCCCCAAAAGAAAACTCAAAGTACTGCTACAAAAAGAAATTGTACTGAGTAATGAACAGGCAAAAAGAACATCTGCTACAGGGGCTTGTTGAAGACCTGCAGGGACCATTGCAGAGTCAGAGGGTTAGAGGGGTAGCTGAGCTACACAGGACTCCATCTGGGGAGTGGAAAATCAGGATGTTTGTCTTCTACTTTCTCATGTGGTCTTCTGTCCCCTCTCATTCAATTTACTTTACCTTCTTCATGCCCTTACCACAGCCTCTGTGTCCCCACAACCTTATCATGGACTAGTTCAGTCTCTTGGAATCCCTCTTTCTCAATCCCTAGGGGAGGAAGCTCATTGGTCCATCTCAGAACCAGGTCACATGCTACATGGCACTGGCCAGCCTTATAGATGTATTTATCTAAAGCAGGAGTCCTAACTTGGTACAGTCAACTCTCTACAAGTTAGGGCAGATCAAGCTGTCTGTGGGGTTTCTCTTTCCAGGGCTGTGCATAAGGTAGGATCATTAGAAAGGTGTGGCAGAGAAGGCAATAATATATGTCAAGAACAGGCAAAAACTTGGGCAGAGTCAGGCTACAAGGTCATTCTTGGAATGTGAGACTTGTAGAAAAACCTGGAATCTCATTCCTTGACAAAGACAGATGGACCAAGAATGGGCTATCAAGGAAGCAGGAAGTCCAAGTTAGTTACCAAAGATGAAGACAGAAAATCAAGGCAAGGACATGGCTGCACCAACACAGCCACAGACTTCTCTCCTGGGGAGGGGAAGTGCAGCTACAGGACATGTGAATTGTGGCATCTTTTAATATCAGGCAGAGCAAGCTTTCCCAGGCAGCCCTCGTTAAGCTACCCTCTCCAACTTTGACATAGCTTTCCCTGGGGCTCCTGCCCTGTGTGGATCTGCTTCCTTCTTATCAGAGGCAACAGTTAGACTTTGAGTGTCGCACCACCTCTTCTCCCTCAGCCTTGGTCCAAATGTGAAAACATCTGCTTCCTGCCCTTGATATACTCATTGGCAACACAGGGGTTTAAGTTAATTTTATTAGAAACAAAAATTAAACATGTGTGCATGCACATGTGCGTGTGCCCACACGCACACACATACCCCACAGAAACCAAAGTATCACACATTCAGGCACGTAGATTGAGTTAGGTTTGGTTGGGTTACAAGCAAGAGACGGTTTTTCTAAATGTAAGGATTGAAATCAGCCAAGGTGTGTACACAGGCAATCTTTCCTGACTGATGTAGATTTAAGTTGACAGAGCTTTCAGGCCAAGTCAGGATGTTAGATCTCCCCCAGTTATTCACTTATTTGTTCATTGATTCAACAACTATTTCTGTGTCCATTTTGTGCCAGATAGTGTGTGCCAGCCTCTTCTTCCTCTTTGGCTCCAGCCTATACTTTCTCTCCCTCCCGTAGGCTCCCCAGGCTTCTTTGTGGCTCGTGGCCTGGTCCCCAGCCTCCTGACGATGAATACATTGTCTTCGCTGGCCTCGGATATTCCTCTCCTGCAGTTCAGCACCTGGATTTCCAAGATGCATCATCACACCCTTGAGATAGTTCTCTCTCTGTCCATTTGGGTTTGGGACATGGTAGCACTACTTTCCCTGTGGATGAAGGTAGCGCTCTTCTCCTGCCTGGTCTCCCTAGAAGTGGTGACACATTTTCATAGTGTCTGAGTATCAGATTCTGGACACAGCCGAAGTCCTCTTTGACCCAACCTGCACACTTCTGCTCTTTGTTTAAGAACTTCCTCCACCTCTATGCACATATGCAGAGTTAGATAGCTCACCGACCCTGAATCTAATGAGCAATTCACCTAGTTTTGAAGCCATTTCTATAGGGTGTTCTCAACACTCAGGTATTGTCAAGGGAGATGTAATAGGTAGTGCTTTTACCAGGTACCATTCATCTTACTGTCTTTGAAACCAAATCCTGTGCTGCCCACCATCTCCACCAAGACAAGACAGAGATCATTCTGTGAAGGTTGTAGCTGTACCAATACTATTCTAATGTAGTTTGGTGAGTAAAAAAATAAAGAACAATGCGTAAAGTTCTCCTGCTTTCCTTTTAGTTTTTAGAACAAAGTGGTAGTGATTAACCAGCCCTATCCACCCTTAAGGAAGTCAATTTAAAACCTGGTAACCAGCCAACAACATAAAAGTATTTGAATGCTGTGTATTTATTAATTAATGTATTTACTTGGGGGATGGGCAAGGACTCTGGTTCCTGTTCTTATGGTGCCCTTTGGCAAAAAGACTACAAACTCTAACGTGACTCTTTGGGGAATCTCTCTGAAGTAGTAAGTCATTCATGGCCAACATTTTAATTGAAGGTAATAATAATTCCAATAATATTATTAAGAACCACCATTAGCTCAGGAAGGACTAAATTCACTGACGTAATGCCAAAGCTATGCACAACGATGACTGCTTTGCCGAGCCCCTGGGGGAATAACTTTCATAATCCATTGAAAAGTTATGAGTTCCTTGTGCTTGCACCAAGAAAGAACTCGACATTAACCATTTGAGAAGCCATGTAAAAATGGAGAAAAAGCTACTTGTGCTTTTAACAACTTAATTAATGGCTGCAAATGGGGTTAATTCTCACAAAAACCCCATGGAGGAGGTTGGGATGTGTTGACAATGGAAAATTATCCTGATTTTATAGGTGAGGGCAATTTCCAGACACTAGGAATGAACATGGTCAAGGGGAAAGAGAAAAGATGACTTTTTGTTGTGGGAGGAATGGGGCCCTGGGCCAGCGGGCTCACTGTCTGGTTTGGGACAAGGGAAATCATTGTGTGGGGAGAACTGAATGGAATAAGAGGAATCTGGGTTAAGAGTCTAACAGAATTGGGTTCAATTATTGCTTTTGCCATTTGTTAGTTTTCTGACCTTGGGCTAAAAGTGTTAACCTTTCAGATCGTTAGTTTTATCATCAATAAAATGGGAAAAATAACAGTAGCTAACTTGAGTCAGAGGGGTCAGTGAGAAAATGCATGTCAAATTCTTAGCCCAGTGCCTGGCCTGTAGATAGTTACCACTATCTAGTATTCATATGATTTTTCTTTATTCACAAATTCTACAAATATGTAATAAACATTTACAGTGTGCCAGTGACGATGCTCGATAGAGCAGTTTGTTTTGACTTGATTGTCTAGTAGGGAGTTGACCCCAAAAAAAGAAAAAGTAAACACATCAATAAGTAAAATGCTTGCAAACTGTACTGCATTTGAAAGCCGGCTCCAGTGAGTACTCAATGCATTCAAGCTGCCATTTGCGCCCAGGGACAGAGACGGTTTGCAGTAACTTGGATTTTAGAGTTGATGAGACCCCAGTCAGACCAGCTTGGATGCCAGTCCCTGCTCCCAGCCTGTGCCTTCAGGCAAGCCCCTCATGCCTTCTGAACTCCACTTCTCCCTCTGCACGTGGGGCTGGCCGCTGGCAGTGCTTGGAACTTGATGAGTACTCAGCAGGTAGAGATGCTACCTAAGTGCACTCCCACCCATCCTTTTAGCAACTCTGGTTCATAACTTTCCATACTCCACAGTGTGTTTCCATTCTCCCCAGGTGAAAGGGAGAATGAGAAGGAATTACATTTCGATTTTTCTGGCTAGACATAGATGAGAAAATTTCTATCCCCAACTCTGAGGATTTGGACAAAGGAGGGCTATCATTGGTTTGAGAAAGAAAAGAAAGGGAGCATTCCAGGAGGACCTTTGTCCTGTCAGGGCCTCAGCCCCAGGCCTGATCCCAGGAGGAACTGGGTGCAACAGGCTGTTAAATTGGATGGGCCAGTCCCCAGGAGAGGGGCAGGAAGGCAGGAGTGAACGGGCATACCTGTGAGACCACAACAGGTCCTGGAAATGGTCGGGAAGAGTGTGACAGGGCATAGTGAATGATTGGAGAGAAGCTAGGAGGGACTGGCTTCTCATGGCCTCCTAGCTTCCCTTGGAGTGATTTGGTCTAACACTAGGCTTCTAAGTCATGACTGAGCACTTATTTTGCAAGTCAGGTCTGGTTTGTCATTAGCAAGGTAGGCCTTTAGAAAAGAGGTCTGCAAACCATAGGGCTGCAGGCCAGATTCAGTCTCCTGCCTGTTTTTGTAAATAAAGTTTTATTGGAGCACAGCCACACCTCTTCATTTATTTTCTGTGGCTGGTTTCATATCACAACACAGGTGAATAGTTGCAATAGAAACCATAGTGCCTGCAAAGTTTAAGATATTTACTTGCTGGCTCCTTACAGGAAAAGTTTGCTGACCCCTGATTTAGTGTATTACAGTTTGGGTAGGAAGAGATTCAGTCATCGATGCATTCATTTATTCATTGAACGCATGTAATTATTGATCATCTAAGATGCTGTAGACACTGTGCCAAGCCCACAAAGTGTCCCAGGTGTTGTGCTCAATCCTTGTAACCGCTGTGTGAGGCGATGATGTTATTACCCCATTTTGCAGATGGGGAAATGGAGGCTGAGAGAGGGTGAATGATTTGCCCCAGGTTACAATAGCAAGGAGCAGAACCAGGACTGGAACCAGGCTTGTTAGTCTCCAGACTCTGTGCTGTCAGCCTTACTCTTTTACAGTGTGTTCCATGTTTATCCTTATTCTGCCCTGTGAATATGGATTACTATGAGAAAGGAAGAAAGATAAAAATGTTGAAAATACATTTTTATAAATCTCTGATGGAGGCCGAGTGCAGTGGCTCATGCCTGTAATCCCAGCACTTTGGGAGGCCAAGGTGGTTAGATCACCTGAGGTCAGGAGTTCGAAACCAGCTAACATGGTGAAACCCCATCTCTACTAAAGATACAAAAATTAGCTGGGCATGGTGGCGCAGGCCTGTAATCCCAGCTACTTGGGAGGCTGAGGCAGGAGAATAGCTTGAACCCAGAGGCGGAGGTTGTAGTGAGCCGATCACACCACTACACTCCAGCCTGGGAAACAGAGAGAGACTCCATCTCAAAAAATAAAATAATAAAATAAATATAATAATTAAAAAATCTCTGATGGAAATGATTGCTATGTAAAGTGATGAATGAGTGAACTTGCAACTATTTGGGAGAGCCTCTGCTGGGTTGAGATGATTCTTCATTATGCGTGTTTCTGAACTTGCACTCCAATTGCTTTAAATGATATCAAAAAATCATCTGAGGCTGGGCGCAGTGGCTCACACCTGTAATCCCAGCACTTTGGGAGGCCGACAGATGGATCACTTGAGGCCGGGAGTTCAAGACCAGCTTGGCCAACATGACAAAACCCCATCTCTATTACAAATACAAACATTGGCCAGGAGTGGTGGCGGACGTCTATAGTCCCAGCTACTTGGGAGGTTGATGTACAAGAATTGCTTGAACCCAGGAGGCCAAGGTTGCAGTAAGCTGAGATCGAGCCACTGCACTCTAGCCTGGGTGACAGAGCGATACTCTGTCTCAAAGAGACCAAAAAAAGAAAGAGAAAAAAATCATCTGAAAATGTTTTCCCTCATAATGGTGTGATTTCACCACTAATGCTGATAAACATTAAAATGACAGGAAGCATTTCCTGTTCCAACCTGACAGAGATCTTGGAGGATTTGTGTAAATATTAGCATACCTTTAAAATAATCAGCGGATTATTGTCTGGATAAGAAGTCAAAAAAAGGTTGTGTAGAAAAAAGAAATAATAGGCCGAGTGCAGTGGCTCATGCCTGTAATCCCAGTACTTTGGGAGGCCGAGGCAGGTGGATCATGAGGTCACGAGATCGAGACAATCCTGGCCAACAAGGTGAAACCCCATCTCTACTAAAAATACAAAAAGGGTGTGGTGGCACACGCCTGTAGTCCCAGCTACTCGGGAGGCTGAGGCTGGAGAATCACTTGAACCCACGAGGCAAAGGTTACAGTGAGCCAAGATCATGCCACTGCACTCCAGCCTGGCAAAAAAAAAAGAAAAAGAAAAGAAAAAAGAAATAATAAAGTGAGACAGGTTGTTTTCCCTTTAAGAACTCTGAAGTGCTATGGGAAAGGGAAGAACTGCCCTCCTGCTTTAACAGGTTAAAAATGAACCACTATTAGTGAGCAAAAGTGAGATTGTGTTATCCTTTTAATGCTCATTCTAGACAGCTTTTGCCAGCATCTCCATGTGATAAATGCAAACCAGAGTTTCTAACTGGAAATAGGAGAAGACCATCTTAGCCGAATGGACCACACTTCCTTCTAATGACAATTTATGAAGATGGTTTAATCTTACAGTCTAAGTAGAGGTTCTACTGACAGGTTCTCGTATGAACTGATTAGACTTCCCCTGTAGACATTTTTATCAGACTGATTCATTCCTCTGGAAGAATGCTGGCTTTTACATTTTTTTAGAAGAGATTCTAAATGGCTTGTCAAGATTACATCTTGCATGTGAATCTCAGCCAGGATTATGTTACAGCTGGGACTGACAATATTCAATAGGTAGAATTCAGGCAAGATCGTAGAAATGGAGCAGGCTGGTCCCAATAAATAGTAGGAGCATGAATATATGGTTTACATACATCCCAAGTAGCTTCAAGGCAGTCTGTGCATTGGATATCCTGGGAGAATGCATGGATACATAAAATGTAATATTCAAGGAAAATGAATTCAACTTTTGTCTGGTACTTATGGTATGAGCAGATTCTTATATACTGCCTTCATGTCTGGGGCATTCCATGACCTGCATTCCTCACCACCCCTTCAGAGCTGCCTGAAAACCACATACATAGGAAGAGGAGGGAACCAGACCCTTTTGTGCTAAGCTGCCCTAATGCAGAGGTCTCGGCTGCATTTGATATGTGCTGACAAACTCACCACATCTGAAGGGGCTGCTTTGGAGTGGCAAGTCCCCTGATCTTGGAACACAAATGAAGTCTCTATACAGGCCATGTGGGAAGTGGGCAGAACATGTGGTATTTCCCACCCGGGACCCTTGACTGCCAGGCATGGTGTGTTTTGTGATGAGAAGCGAAGGGGACTGGAGGGATGTGCATCAGTCAGCTTTGTGTTGATTAAAAAGAATCAAGCATGAAATCCTTTAAGGTTTAGTTTTGCTTTGAATGAAATATGGAAGGATAAATGTATTCATTCTTCCTGGACTCAGCAGAGTGTAAGCTCCATAAAGGCAGACATTTCACCCATTATCCTCACTGCTGCAGCTCCAGAGTCTAGGCCAGCGTTTGCACATAGCAGGCACTCAATAAGTATTTACTGAATGAATGAAAGGCCACTTAGTGTTCAGGTATGTATCTGCTTTCTCAATACCTGTTAAATAAATATCTATTATATGCTTGACCCTTGAAATAAGGAGCAGTCCCCGAGAAGCTCACAGCCCAGTAGAGGGAAATAGATATGCCACTCAGTGTTTCCACCTTTTCAGAACCTTCATAGGGAAGGGATATAGAGTTATTTTATAAAATCCCCAAATGTGCCCATCTGTTTACTGGATTGATAATAATATATCAATTATTATTCATTATGTATATTTACAGTTGACATTTTCAAATCTATGTAGACTTGGTATCATTGATAAAATACAAATAATTTTACAGGTTGATGTATTCCTGATACTTTTTGTAATCATGTAATTCCTCACCCATAGATAATGAAATCATCATCCTGAGGTTAGAGTTTTGTTCTATACAAGGGCAGGCAGAATTGTGTGGTGGAAAGAGTGACCTGGGTGTGTGCCCAGTCCCACCAAGACCAGCTGGTTAACCATGGGCAAGGCAGGGAAGGGCCCATGGAGGTCCTGGAAGAGGGTCCTGGAGGCCCCTGAAGGTCTTAAGAGCCCTCTTACCACTAAGACTGTGCACACACTCTTCCCACTGCCTGGATCATTCCACACAATGTCACCCGTGGAAAGACACCTTCTTAGCTCAGTTAACTCCAACTCGTGCTCACCCCGTGCTTCCTCAGAGAAAATTTCCTGCACCTCACCTGGGCAGATTCCCTCACTGCCTCCTCTCGTAGCACCAAGGCCCCTCCTTCTGGCTCCCCATATTCTATGTTGCATTACCACTGTTTGTGGGACTTGGTGGTTAATTAACCTTCATGAGAGCAGGGGCAGTGTTGAATTTGCTCATCTTCACACCCTCCGTGCATGGCACACCCCTGGCGTGTCACAGGCCTGGGCAGATGGTCAGGTAGAGAAATAAAGGAACCTCTCTTCACACCATTTTCATTTTCAAATTTTATTTGTATTATTTTTTGAGACAGGGTCTTGCTTTGTTGTGCAGGCTAGAGTGCGGTGGCACCATCATGGCTCTCTGCAGCCTTGACCTCCTGAGCTCAAGTGATCCTCCCATCTTAGCCTCCCAAGTAGCTGTGACTTCTACAGATGTGTACTACCACACCCGACTAGTTTTTTTTTTTTTTTTTTTGTAGAGACAAAGTCTCACTACATTGGCCAGGCTGGTCTGAAACTCCTGGGCTCAAGCAATCCTCCTGCCTCACCCTCCCAAAGTGCTGGGATTATAGGTGTGAGCCACCATGACTGGCCTGCACACCATTTGAAAAATATAGACAGCAGCACCTAACCCATGGGGCTGTTACTAGGTTAGATGAGATAACCTGTGTGAAGTTTCTGGCTCACAGTGCTAATGAGTAGGAACTATTATTTTTATTGTAACTGTAAATATTATGATGATGACAAAGAAGTAGGGTGGATAGGACAGGGTTCAGAAGATGATGCATGAGACAGCGGCTGAATCTCCTGAGCTAAGAAATGCCACCAGAGTTGTTTGGACATCTTGGGCTTCTCCCAGAGTCAAATTGAGGTTCCAGACCCACCCAGCTGTGTTGTGGGTAGAGAAATGACGTCATCACAGCCTCTTGGTGCTGTGGGAGCTGCGGTGACAAGTGTCTGGCCCTGGTGTCCTGGCACTGCTAACTTGCGTGAACCATGTGCCATGCTCACCTTTAGCCTCCTCCTCTGCTAAGCTCCTTTGGAGTCATGCCTTGCCAGGCCGACATGGCCATTTTGCCATTTTGGCATATTCATATTGACAATCACTTTTTTTTTTTTTTTTTTTTTTTTTTGAGACAGGGTCTCATTCTGTCACCCAGGCTAGAGTGCAGTAGCATAGTCTTGGCTCACTGCAACCTCAGCCTCCCAGGCTCAAGCAATCCTCCCACCTCCGCCTCCTGAGTAACTGGGACTCCACCTGCCTCAGCCTCCCACAATGCTGAGATTATAGGCGTGAGCCACTGTATCCAGCCAACAATAACTTTTTTTTTTTTTTTTCTTGTGACAGTGTCTCTCTCTGTCACTGAGGCTGGAGTGCAGTGGCACGATCTCGGCTCACTGCAACTTCCACCTCCCAGATTCAAGCGATTCTTCTGCCTCAGCCTCCTGAGTAGTTGGGATTACAAGGCATGTGCCACCATGCCTGGTTAATTTTGTAGTTTTAGTAGAGATGGGATTTTGCCGTGATGGCCAGGCTGGTCTCAAACTCCTGACCTCAGGTGATCTGCCTAACTGGGCCTCCCAAAGTGCTAGGATTACAGGTGTGAGCCACTGTGCTCAGCCAACAATCACATCATTTTTAATTGTAAGGTATTATCTCATATAAGTTACTGTCCCTGAGTTTTGAACCATGTAGAAATAGTGGGGGAAAGACCATTCATGTTTGCAGGGGACAGAAAGTGAGTGTCCTGCTGTTGGTAGGCAGCACAGCATGGTGGCTAAGTGCACAGATACTGAGGCCAGACTGTCTGTGAGAGACCCCCAGCTCAGTCACTTTTTAGCTATGTTACTTTGGAAGGCCATTTCACCTCTTTCCTCCTTGTTTTCCTTATCTGAAAAATGGGAAATATTTTACTTGGCTCATAGGGTTGTTATGAGGATTGAGTTTGTTAATATTTCTAGAGTACTAAGATAAGGCCTGGTAAATAGGAAGTGCAGATAGATAGATAGATAGATAGATACACACACACATACATACATAATTAGATATGTGCATACATAGATAATACATAGGTGGATGAATGGATGGATGGATGGATGGATGGATGGATGGATGGATGGATGGATGGAATATAAAAGCTTTGAGTTACATCTGTTAGGAATTCCTTGTAGGATTTGCTCATTTTTCTTCAGCATTTTGCTTTACCAAGTTTTAATCTTCCCAGCAACTTAATGAGGGAAATTATATTATTTTGTCTTTATAGAGAGCAAGAATAAGAGACTGACTCGCCCAAGGACATATGATGAGTAGGTGCCAGAGCAGGATTCTAATTCAGGTCTTTCTGACCCCAGAGTCCTGGGATTTTAGCTCCCGAGTAAGATAAAACCCCCTAGAAAAGGTCATGTGAGGGAGTCATCCCTCCAGAGACCCTACTGCCTAGTGTTCTTAAAGCCCCACAGTGTAGGTTATGCTGAACTCAATTCTGTTTGTTCATTCACTCACTCATTCATTCAGCAGATACTATGGAATGCATTCTCTATGACAGGTACTCTTTCAGTTGTTGGGGGTATTCCTAGGTCCTTATGTTCTACCCCAGATTATGTTATCTGGGTACTTTCTTGCATCTTTTCAGCAAACATTTATTGAGTGCTGATGTAGGCCAGGCACAGTACTAGACATTGGTTACTTATCCTAGAGCCCACAAAAGCCCACCAAAGAGGGAGGTTACTCATGTGTGCACTTCCCTATGCCTAGGAGATAATAGGCAATGAAGATTCTCTTGATTAGATGGATAAATAGACAGGCAGACAATGGGTACTCTAGAAAAAAATAGGAACAAAGTCATAAAATGGGAAGATCACATACTAGGAATTTGAATACTTGTGGTTTAGTCCTGGCAAAACCAATTTGGGACCCTTTAGCCTCTCAGAAACAGCTAGCTGACTAACCAACTTCCTTCCTTCTTTCTTTCTTCTCTTCCTTCCTTTCTTTCACAGAATTACATTGAGGATCTTGGTGTTAATTGGGGTGAGAGATGATACTGGTCTAAATTATCCCCAAGAATCTAAATGTTATGATGTAATGATGGTTTAGGTGAATTACATCTTCCTTTGAGTCGTCCCAAAGTTCTAGGTTAGGACTGCAATAACCTCAGCCTACTAAAGATCCTATAGGATGGAGTGGGGGTGGGAGATAACACATGGCCAAGCCAGATGTCTTTGGGCCACCCGTTGGGCTTCCACTGAAACCAAACTTAAGAGAATAGAGAGCTGGGTATTGGGGGCAATAGTCCTTGCCTCCTTGTCTCCATCTCACCCGGTTTCCCAGAGCCTGACAGCCTTCCAGCAGTGAATTAAGAACAGATTCCTGGAAAAGAAATATATGAGCTTGAACCTCTTGGTCATCCATACCCTGGTATCCTGGGCCTCCTTGCTTCTCTTCTCCAATCAGTTAGTTCTCAGGTACAACTGGACCAAGATGAGAAGCTGATGTTCTATGGATCCACGGTGTTAATTGCCACTTGCCAGCTCTGCAGGTCGATATGTATATGGGCATGCATCACACATTTCCTATTTGGCTAAAAGATCAAGCCTTCTTCTTCTGGTGTGCATAGAGAGAACCAGCTGTTTGGCAATTCCTCCAGCTCATCTGCCCAGTGGGAGTTCATTCAGAGAGTAACTCAGCACAGTATCAGGTGTGAGCAAGAGTCAGTGCAGACTCCAAGGTCAAGCATCCTTGGTTGCAATCGCAGTTCCTCCATTTACTAGCTATGAGACCTTGGGCAAAGGACTTAATATCTCAAAGCTTCAGCTTTGCATGTGTTCCAGGGGAGATGATAAGAGGGCTGACCACTCAACATTGTTGTGAAAGTTGAATGAGATAATAGAAGTGGAATGCCACACACAGGGCTGACATAGAATAGATACATGGTAAACGAATGGAAGGACTTTTTAATTGTTATTGTTGCTCTTTGTGGAATTCTCTTAGAAGCCAATAGTGTGGATTTGGGAGTGATAAAAATCCCCACATCTTTATCTAGCCACCTGTCAGGTGATGGTTGGTGGCTGGCCAAAAGCTGTCCATTTGGTCACAGTATTGTGGAAAGAGCATTCCAATGACTTCCCACCTCCTAAATTTTCTCAACCTTCTTTTCACTGCTGAGAGTCCCTGACTCGACAATAGGAAGAAACCAAGTGGGAGTTTAGTTGAGCATGCACTGTAAAGATGGTCTATTTAGTTGGCAGAGCTAGAGTTTTGGAGGAGGAGTTTGAAAGACTAGCTTGTAACTTTCGGTGCCAACCTGGAGGTGTCAGGCAATATTTTTCCTTTCTTCCTGGAAGGTCCACAGCCTCCTCCAAGGGCAATCTCCTGGATTTCACTGAATTGGCTGTTATGTTTGGAAACCAACTTGTGCATCTGAGCATTTAGGGGAAAGCTATTGACTAACCCTTGCTCTTTTTCAGTCTTTCTTCCTTTTCCCAATATTTAGGAGCTTGGCCAAAACAAAGAGCCCATTGTGTCCCTGGTACAAGCACCAGAACTCAATTAAACATTCATTGAGTCTTAATTAATTGTATTAAGGTTGGGCAATTCCCATTGCTTGGGGAGAAAAAAAAAAAACGAATACTTAATTTACTCGCAATGTGGTGTGTGTCCCCTAGTATTGAACTAAACCACCATGAGACAATCACTTACTTAACAGAAACTGGGGCCTCGGCCTGGGAACTAATTAGCCTCTCTTTCTCTATATATAGCTATCTTCACCACCAGGACCATCTGGAAGTTGTTACCTTCCAAATTCTTTCCATCTATTTTTTTTTTTCCAAACCGATCATTACTGCCATGATTCCTTCTTTCTTATTTTTATGTTACGTGACTTCCCACTCTTAGATTCTCCAGTGTTATCTAGATCACAGCCTGGCTACTCTGGGTATTTACCCTCTGTTTAATTTTCAAGTGGCACACCTATTTTTATGTACTTTTCCCAGTGGCAGGAAAAAAAGAAAAAAATCTTTGTGTAAAACCTAGAGGCGGAAGCAGGGATGACTGCCAAGGAATTTGGCCCTATCCAAGTTGACAGTGTGTCCACCAGGGAGGCCCTTGAGCTCTGTGAAGCTCCTACAGTAGTGTCTTTGATGGCTGTGGACACATGAGGAGTTCTTGGAAAGACCTGGTTTCTTGCTCAACTCATTGAGCAAAAAGTACCAGTGTAATCTGCCCCCCCCCCCCGAGCAGGGTCTACTTTGCTTTCAGAGTCAGTAAAGAAGTATAAAACTGTCTTATTGGCCGGGCGTGGTGGCTGACACCAGTGATCCCAGCACTTTGGAAGGTCAAGGCAGGCAAATCACCTGAGGTTGGGAGTTCCAGACCAGCCTGACCAACATGGAGAAACCCTATCTCTACTAAAAATACAAAATTAGCCTGGTGTGGTGGCGCATGCCTGTAATCCAAGCTACTCAGGAGGCTGAGGCAGGAGAATTGCTTGAACCCAGGAGGCACAGGTTGCTGTGAGCCAAGATTGCGCCATTGCACTCCAGCCTGGGCAACAAGAGTGAAACTCTGTCTCAAAACAAAACAAAACAAAACAAAACAAAACAAAACAAAACAAAAACTGTCTTATCTGACAGTATACTTTAGGAGAGTAGCTACAAATATTTCACGAGCCTTTAATTAATGTGAAGTCCTTACTGGTTTGCAAGGTCTCCCCTGATCTGGCTCCCTGTATCCTTCTCTTCTGTCCTATTACAGAGCCTTGCACTGATTCACCAAATTCATGGTACCCCACTTTCTTTCTATCCCTTCTCACTAGTATGACTAGCTTATTGCCACACAGGACCTCTGAGCCTGCTGTCTCGTGTGCCTGGAGCCCAGCTCCTCTGTGGTTGGAAGGCTGACTCGTTCTCATCATGTGGGGCACAGCTTATCTGTAACCTCCTGAAGAGGACTCACACCCTCCAGGTCCTGTCTTTCCCGTTTTATACTGTTGATAGCACTTGTCACCATATGAATTAAGTTATTTATTTGTTAACATGTTTGCCTGTCTTCAGTAGAACATCCATTCATGAGAAGTACCTTATCTATGTGGTTTACCATTGCAAGCCCAGCCTGGCAGAGTGCCCAGCTCTGCAACTGGTTATTTAATGAAATACATGATCAGGGAACAGCTAGTCACTTTCTGAGTGTATACGTATTACACGATGTAGGTGTTTAGGATACTTTGGTCTTTTAGAATACAACTCAAAAGTAACAAGAGGCAGAGAATATCATAAGAAACCTTGAATTACTCTAATAAAATCACCATGAAAACTGGAAGTCAAAAGCTAACTTTACCTAACATGCTCTTCAAGTCACTGTAAGTTTCCATGCGTTTTATTTCTGGTGTTTGAGAGTCCTTTTGGGATAAGCCTTTTGGCTTACTCCCAGCCCCAGGCATCAAAGCAGAAGCAGCCTAAGCCTTCTACAGTTCATCGTGCACTGGCTTCTGATCATCTCTGGGAGCCATGGCATCCCTGCCACCCCACTCCCTGGGCATCCCTGTGATAGTGAGCTTCATGGTATTTGTTGCTCAGTGGCTCCAAGTGAGTACTCGCGAGGCCCAGGGGACTGGAAGTGTAATGAATCCTTGCTTTATGGAGGGTGGGTCTCATCTTCAAGCTTGAAGACAGACTCCCTCCAGGCAAAGAGAGATTTCTTCTTGTCCCTTTACAGTAGTTCATCTGCATCTGTTTCCTTCCATCTCTGCTTCTTAGTCCCAAATGGTAAAATCCCTGGATAGCAAAGCTCCTGGTTCTCGTCTCCATTCATGTTAAAAATTCCTCATATAAGAAAGGTTCGTGGTGTCCGGATTTCAGCCTGGCTAGCAGGACACTCTCTACAAAGTATCATGTGTCAGAAGCTTCAGTCCCAAGGAGAAATTCAGGTACTTGGGAGTTCAAATCTACAAACTGTTCTTCAAGCATTTTGATTTCAGTGTCACATTGGATTCAACCGACTCATTTTGGGGAGGAGAGAAAAGATTCTTAATAGCCAGGTTCCTGGCTTGGCTTTCATCTAGAAGCCTTCCGCTTTTCATCTTCTTTTTTCAATCACCAAATTTTCCCAGGCCTTTCCTACTGAGCCTTTAGGACTGGAATCCAGGGAAGAAGGGATTCGGGTCTTGATGGAACCCTGCCCCAGTCTACTTCTTGGCTACTGATTGGTCTTCATAAAAACAGTCAGAGTAAACATAAAGAATTAGAAGGAAGGAAAAATGTTTAAGGCAAAGGCATAAGTAAATAGAAAAATAGCAACGACAAAAATAATACGAGATGGTCTTCAAAATAAAAGCTGAATCTTTGAAAAGACCCTATGTATATAATAGACCTGCATGATACAATATGGTAACACGACTATTTACCTTTAAATTAGTTAAAATGCAACAAAATGTTTAACTCAGTTTCTCAGTCACACTAGTCATATTTCAAGGAGCTCAACAGCCACACTGAGCTAGTGGCTAGTGCTACAGTATTGGACAATGCAGGTCTGTTCGTATCATACAATGCAGATAATAGATTTCCATTGTTGCAGAAAATTCTGTTGACTTCTCATCTGTAGTCTAATCATTGTCCAGGTTAAACAAGAAAAAGGAAGCAGAAAAGATACAAAATGCTTCCTTGGGAAGAAAAATGGGGGTATAACTACAGATACAAAGAGCTGTTTTGTGATAAAAGGTATTACGAGTAACTTTGTGCCAATATATTTAAAAAATTAGATACAATTTCCTCAAAAAAATTTTAAAATTTACTCAAAATTAAATAGAAAGCAAACCTAAATATATCAGTAACCACTCAAAGGACTAAATCGGTAGCTAAAATATGACCGCCACCCCCCTTCTTCCAAAAATATAAAAAAGCACCAAGTCCCAATGATTTTACATCCAAGTTCTATTAAAATTCCACGGAACAGCTAATATTTTAAATTAAAAGTGGAAGGGTACAGAAAGTCCCTTGATTGATGACTTCGGGCCTGCTTCTGTCTCTTTCATGACCTAGGGCCCATGGAAAGACACTTTCTTTTGTGGTGCCTCTACCAAGAAAGAGTTAAACTAAAAGGTTCTTAAGGGCCTGAGCAGCTCTGTGGTCCTGTGTTTCTGGTCTTCTCATTAATCTTGCCTAGCTTCTGAATATTAAGGTGACAACATTGGCTCACCCATATGGCCAATCTGATCTGCTCTGCTAAAAATGATTGTTAAATAGACCCGGAGAAAAAAGAAATTTCTTTCTTTCTTTTTTTTTTTTTTATTTTTTGAGACGGAGTCTCGCTCTGTCACCCAGGCTAGAGTGCAGTGGCGCAATCTCGGCTCACTGCACCCTCTGCCTCCTGGGTTCAAGAGATTCTCCTGCCTCAGCCTCCCAAGTAGCTGGGATGACAGGCACCCACCATCATGCCCAGCTAATTTTTGTATTTTTAGTAGAGATGGGGTTTCACCATGTTGGCCAGGCTGGTCTTGAACTCCTGACCTCAGGTGATCCGCCTGCCTCGGCCTCCCAAAGTGCTGGAATTACAGGTGTGAGCCACCACACCCAGCCAAAAAAAGAAATTTCTGAAGAAAGCGTGGACCCAACAGTTTTGTGGAACTGAAGCCAAGTTTCAGTTTGTTCCTGTCTCATTCAGAGATGATTTTCCACTGAAAATAATTTACTCAGAGCCCTGAATGACAACACTGTTCAGTGGGATAGAGATTGCGCTTTTATGATTTTACATTCATACCAATAGCACATATTTCTGGGATGGTTCCCACAGGCCAGGCATAATCCTAAAGACGTTTTGTGCACTAATCCATTTGACCTGTACAATGTCCTGTGAGGTGGGTAGATATTGGCTCCATGTTAAAGGCTAGAAACTGAGACTCAGAAATGTTACTTGACCAGGGTCACCTGGCTCTGAATGTGTTGAAGGAACTCCAGGTCTGAAAGGACCTACGACCTGTGCTGTTATGCACGGATGATAAGTTGTGAGTACTGTGGAGCTTCTGTGGTGGTTAAAGTCATTTCCTTCTGGATTTTATATCTCTGGTGAGCAGTAGCAATTCTTCTATACCATGTGTCTGTTAGAGGTTACTTTTCCAATGCCACCTTATCCAAAGGATTGGTGAGAAGCCATGAATTTCCTTCTGTAATAAAAGCAATCACTGGCTTGGGCTTTATTCAGTAAATAAGCAGACCTGGCTAGTAAAACTCGTTTATGCTATAATGTTAATGAGTTGCATGTGTAAAGAATGGAAAAAATGATAATTGCTCAGAGATTCCAGAGCCTAGGCTGACTGGAGCGCATATTCTCAGCAAATATGCTTTAGTGAACTTAGAGAAGTTACTCCATCATTCCTCTCCTTCTGGTTTCTTAAAGGATCCAAGGTCATTATATCAGTAACCACCAGGGCTAATCATTGGTGCTGATCAGCACCAAGTCATTTGCCTGACCTCCTTTGATTGTTATGTGGCTTTTTTTCAAAACTTTGTTTCCAAATACCTCAAGCTTAACTGGGAGGCAAAGGCTGGCATGCTCAGGGCCATCCAGGACAGTTCTGCAAAGGTCAAAAAGGCATGCTAAAGAAACATTTCCCTGTGTTACCACTTCCTTAGCTGCTCATTCCAGACTTACTAGGTAAAACGCAACTCACTTCTGTAATTTGTATTGTGCAAGACAGACTCTGGGAAGTGTAAGTAGCTGAGAAACATTTTTCAGGAACCAAAACAGACATAATTCAGTTTAGATTCTTTGAAACACACCTACCTGAGATAATAGGGTACTTCTTTAAATGTTTTCTGAACCCACCACAAACCTCCTGTAGAAATGCAGACATGCCTTTCAGTCCCCTTGAGTTAACTCAAGGGCTTAAAGGGATAATGTGCCCTGGATTTCACTTCAGTTTAAGTCTTTGTGTTGCTGACAGGGCTTAAAATGGGCAGGTAATCACTGGTACAATGTGTCATCTTTTTTCCTCCCTCTTCGTATGAAATATAGTGAAAAGCACTTACTTTTTTTTTTTTTTTAACTTAGCTATGTCTTTCTCTTTTCTTTTTTCTTTTTTTTTTTTTTTCTTTTTTTTTGAGTCAGAGGCTCACTGTGCCACCCACACTTGAGTGCAGTGCTGCGATCTGGGCTCACAGCAACCTCCACCTCCCGGATTCAAGCGATTCTCTTGCCTCAGCCTCCTGAGTAGCTGGGATTACAGGCATGCATCACCACGCCTGGCTAATTTTTGTATTTTCAGTAGAGATGGAGTTTCACCATGTTGCCAGGCTGGTCTCGAACTCCTGACCTCAAGTGATCCGCCTGCCTCAGCCTCCCTAAGTGTTGGGATTACAGGCGTGAGCCACCACACCAAGCCTAAGCTATTTATTTTAAATAAAACAAGGCTATCACCATTTTCTTTTTTGGAAAGACTTGGTTTCCATGGAGAGATGGAAATGGATGGGGTATGTAATAAGAGGGATATAATAAACAAGACTCCATTTACACTGACATCTCACTTTGTCAGGCATTAAGTGGCTGATATTAAATGTTAATGAGGTCTCTGGAAGAGGGAACTAGGGACCAGCCAGTACTGTGTCTCATTCAGTGGCTTCAGGACCACGTAGAGAACCTCAGTTTTCTCATTTTTTTCTTCCTTCTTGTTTATCATACCGACACCACAGACATGGTTACCGTTTACTGACCACTTTGGGACGAGCAGACCTTGTGCTAAGTGCTTTCCATCCAGGTGAAGTCAGCACTCTTATTCCCATTTTGCAGAGGAAGAAGCTGGGTTTCCACTGAGTCAGTGCCCCGAACCAAGGCTGCTGAGTGGCAGAGCTGGGCCTCAGACCCATGCCATCAGAGTCCAGACCCTGAGCATTGACACCTCATGTCTAGTCACTGGCCAAGGTCAGTCTGTTCTTCCCACAGGGTGCCTCTCCCATCCACCACTTCCTCTCAGCACCGGTCTGGGGTGGTTTCCCTGACTCACAACTTCCCCATCCCATCCACCCTGCATGCCCCAGCCACGTTCACCTTCCTAAAACACCACTTTCTCTGTGTCCTTCCCCTGGCGACATATTGTCAGTTCCTCCCTATTTCCAACCATATTAGGTTCAACTACCTCGGACTGGTCCTCACATTCCTCCCCCATGGGTCCCCCTGTGCAGTTTTTATGACCTTTCCATCATTCCCAGATGATGAGGTATTGTTTTTCCTCTTCTAAAAATAGTGTTAATTCCTTTTTTCACATCTCTGTGCTTATTGCTTGCAGTTATCTGAAATGCCCTGATATCTGCCTACATCCTACCTGTTGGATTCAGCCCAGATATGCTCCTTTAGGAAACCTCCTCTGAAATTCTGAATGTGCCATAAACCCCTCTCTCTTGAGCTGTTGGAGTCCTAACCCAATTTTCCTTAGAATCCCCTTCTCTTGATCACCATTGGCAGTTTCTTCTTTGGCAATTGTACATGAAGCAAGACTGGAAATTCCTTATGACTGTTAGAAATGTAAAATGCTTGTTCCCCAGTGGTGCAAAGAAATATCTCTTGAACATAAATTTAATTCTGTCAGCAAGGCAATTTTTACTTTCTGCAGAAAGGGTGCCCCTTGCAGATGGAACAATGGCAAGAGCACACCGGGACAGGAGAGGGGAAGGAGTTCTTATTCCTGACGCAGGGCCCTGCTGCTGTGTCGTTCCCCTATTGGCTAGGGTTGGACCGCTCAGTTTAAGCTAATTCTGATTGGCTGTTTTAAAGAGAGCAGGCGTATGAGCCAGAGTGGCAGGGTGAGTAGTTTGGTGGGAAGGATGGTTAGGAACAGGTAACTAAAGGGGACTTAGGTCAGAGCAGGTGACCAGGCATGACTCAGGTCAAAGCAGGTGACCAGGATGAGTCAGGATGGAACAGGTGACCAGGGGAACAGATGTGAACTTCTGATTAAAACTGGTGGAAAATGTTGTTTACTGAAACTAGAAGCAAGAGGGCCAAGAGAACCAGGAAGTTAAACTTCAAAATAGAGAATCAGCCGGGCACAGTGGCTCATCATGCCTGTAATCCCAGCACTTTTGGGAGGCCGAGGCGGGCAGATCACAAGGTCAGGAGATTGAGACCATCCTGGCTAACATGATGAAACCCCATCTCTACTAAAAATACAAAAAATTAGCCAGGCATGGTGGTGGGCGCCTGTAGTCCCAGCTACTCGGGAGGCTGAGGCAAGAGAATGGCGTGAACCCGGGAGGTGGAGCTTATAGTGAACTGAGATTGCGCCACTGCACTCCAGCCTGGGCGACAGAGTGAGACTCCATCTCAAAAATAAATAAAATAAAATAAAATAAAATAAAATAAAGAATCAAAGAATAAGAGAGCTGAACATACTGACATGCTGATTCTTTGAAGAGAAACTTGGGGTTCACTATATTTAACATGACAGAGTCGGGGTCTTTACTTCTGTCATTGTCTCTGTGCTTAACAGAGGAATAGAAAATATTAATTACAGCTAACACTTATTGAGCACTTCATATGTGCCAGGCACTGTCTTCATGTATTAATTCTTTCTATCTTTACAGTAATCCTCTGTGGTAATGAGGAAACTGAGGGACTGAAACCTCAGGTGATTTGCCCAGGTGGTAAAACTGAAATGCAAACCAGGTAGTGGGGCTTGTGCCTCCCACTGCACTATGCCACTTTATACCATCCTCAGGTCAGAGACAAGTCACATGTGGGTATGGAGAACAAATCAGAGAACATGAATTCTTTATCTGGAATTTCGCTCAGCTGATAAAGCTCATTGGTTCCCAGCCTTCCTCTAGAATAGATTCACAGTTCTTCCTTTGCTGCTCAACAGCTGGGGAATTTTGTGTCAAATCCGAATGTTCTGGTTTAGAAACATTTTCTAGGTTTGAATCAGCCTGGTCCAAGTCTCGGTCAGAACCAACTTGACGTTTGTGTGGCAGATGGAACTCAAGCCCTCACTCCTCCTCTAATATGAGGAGGAGAAACTCAAGCACTCACTCTTCCAGTAATATGACCCTCTTCTGTTTGGTATTAGATGCTTTAATCCTTTCTGGACCAAGGCAGAGTATAAACAAACAAAGTCAAATATTTAAAATTTTTTACAGCAGCAAAACTTCCATAAGACTCTTGAAAATGAACTCCAATTTGATCATTTTGAGGACTGTCTAGGTTAGCACTACTACTCTGATTCCTGTGTCTCTGTAGCACATTTAAGCTGCTAATTTGAAAGAAATTGCTGGTAACTTGCATTTGCCCATACTGCAGAATTTCAAATGCTATGGTGTATTTTCCACACTTGTATCCTACTTTGGCCAAGTAGATGTTATACTTTTTTTTTTTTATCCTTTGGTAGAATTCAATCAAACTCTCATCATTGGAAACACAAGGAAAAAATCAAATTGATAAAAGACCATTACATTTTAAGATCCAGGATATATCACTGCGTACTTGAGAATCCACTGGCTGCTGAGGTCATGCCTTCTCCACCACATTTCTGACTCATTCCCAGAATGGGACTTTGTATGGAGTCAGCACTTCATATTTGTTTATCAGGTGGAATTTTGGGTGCTTTACCTGGCTTCTACAAATAGTGTTGTTTTGGTCATCGAAAGCAAAGCGTTCTTTACCAAAGGAAGTGTGACTGGATTTTCAAACAGTTATGTCTGTCAAGTTAATCTGGGGAACTTGAAATGCCAGCTGTGGATGGCGGTATGAAGCAAACAGATTCAGATGGAAAAATTCTTACCCAACTCTGTCCAGTTGGGTTTATGAAAAGAGCACCATTATACCAGGCCTCCTTTGAACAAGAAAGGAAATAGCTTATGTCCTGTGAATACAAAGTCCCACAGGAGCGTGCCCTGACTTTCCTTTCCAGCCTCAACTTTCACCGCTGCCCAGCAGGGATGTGATGCTCTGGAACACTCACCTGCCTGGCATTTTCCATGTATTTGGTGTCCTCCTCCAATCCATGCCTTTGTTCTTGCTCTTCCTCCTGGAAATACTCTTCTCCCCCATTTGGCCTAGCTGTCTCCTGGCATTTTCTAAGGCCCAGACTAAGAATTCTTTTTCCCAAGGAACCTTCCCTGACCACCTCCCTTCCAAAAGTGAAATGCCATTTTTCAGTGTTTCCAGAATTTGCTGTGCATGACTGTCCTGTTACACTTTGCATTATAATTATCAAGGTGTCTGTATCTCCAGCAAGCCTGGGTGTTTCTTGATCCCTGTATCCCTAGCGTAGTACAGTGCCTGAAATCAGTGCTTAGGGGCCTTGTTAAAAGAAGAAATGGCAGGAGGGGAAGAGTAGTAGATACGTGATATTTCACAAGGGAAAAGGAGAAGCTATAACCTGTCTATGAAATCCCCAAATATGTCCCGTTCTTTGTTGTCATCCTCTTTTGCTTTTCATGAGGGAGTGTTTGCCCTAAGTGAAAAGTAAACCCCACTTGTCTTTAGGGACATGTTATGCATGCGGAAGTCTGGCATTCCCAGCTGGGTGTTTACCAGCCCACCACTTGGGTGTTTTATAGTAGTGTCTCAAGAGGTGTTATCTCCCTCTTTTAGGTCTTTGGAGAAAAAAAAGGTGATCAAAGTAACCAACTCTGGTGGGGGCAGTTAGAGTCAAATCATGGTTTTAGTGGATAACAAAGGGGACAGAATGGAAATGGGGTATGGATGATGATAATAAGAAGAATGTGCTTCAAGGCCTCCTGGCTGTTTTTGCATGCAACCATCTTTCATATCCCTATAAGATAAAATCACTGTGAAGGGTCATAAACCACTGTCAGAATATTTGACAAGCCCCATAGGTAGTTGTTCCGAGCTAGTAAAAGCATCTTAATTGGCCTAAATGACAACAGTTATGTTATAAATATCTAGAATTTATGACCTGAGAAGGCATAATCACATCTTCCATCAGTTAAGTTTGCATAGGAGCAGCTTGAGGATTCAAGATAGGGCTGCAAGTTGGGGAAAATCTGATTAGCCTTAACTTTATGACAAACACAGAGCTAAGTGAATCGGAGTGCTTTCAAGTTCCTGATCCCTGGGAGTTAAAGGCAGTGGTGTTTCAGAGTCGGTAAAAGCCACCCAGTTCCCTCTGTGCAGCTGTCATTTTATTGGCCTTGTAAAGTCTCCCATACACTGTGACAAATCCAAGACCATATACCTGCGAAGAAGAGATGTTTTAGATTATGGGGCGCAGAGGAAGCAGACGGTGGGGTTAGAGGGTGAAAACCTATGTGTTTATGCTGAGCCTTCTCCGGAATGTGCAGAGTCATTGTGAAAAGCAAGTCTGTGCTGCTTTAGGGCTCACTCCAGGGTCTGATGAGACACCTCATTTTCTGTGGTAATTGAGGAGACAAAATTCAAAGCAGGGTTTAAAAATTGAGTTTATACATCTAAAACACCCCACACATCTTTCATGTTAGTTGGAAATTACACTTGGATTTTTAAAATATGATTCATTTCCTGAATTTTTATTATGGGGGTTGGCATTATTATCAAGAGTACTACTGCATCTAAAGCAAAAATCATAACAAAGCCAATCCATGAAAGGACGGGTGTTTTAAGGACACATTATAGAGATAAATTTGATGTCATTGATCAACCAGGTCATTGCCTGGGGACTCGCTGGTCAATGGAGTGGAGTCATCTTTGAGGTAAAAGGCAAACAGTCAACTTAATCCCAATTTGCAGAGCTTCAAAGGTGAACAGTCATTTTGCTGGGCAATGAAGAGCTCAGGTTATCTATTTAATGCCAAAGTCTGTGAAGTCAGTGAAATTTCTTTAATGAATTTGAGACCAACCCTTCAAAGAAACCTTGATTGAAACCCCTAGAGAGGCCAGTTGTCTTTGAACTCAAGAGATGAAGTTTATCCTAGATTAACCTGATCTTTCAGTTTGCTCTGTCTTGTAAAGACAGAGTTCCAAATTTTGAGAGAAGCATTATGGTGCTTTGGCAGGCATATCCAAATCTGATGTGTTTATTATAGTAATGTAGGAACACTTACAGCTTCGTTGGTAAGGAGGTCTACCAATCAAAGGATCCATTTTACACATGAAATTTTTGTATGTGTCTACCATGTTCCAACAGTTTCTGAAGATCAGATGGGTCCCAAAGTATATACTCAGTTTGTTACTTCTCAGTGGATATGAAACAAAACTTCAGTTTTGGTTTTATCATTATCGTACTTTTCACTGTACTTTCATACCCTTAAACCTTGCATCTCTCAAATTCGGAACTGTGTGCCTTACAGTGTGGAAGAAATATGAAATCTGGAACTGATTATGAAATTATGAAGTAGGGAGATGCAGAAATGTGCAGGGATCAGTGTACAAATGCATAAACCCTGATGCACACAAAGCCTGGTATGAAGGACACATCACTTTGGATTGGAACTCTGCTTTTACATTTCAGCATAACACAACCTAGCATTTGCCTTGTGTAGTGCTTGGGAGCTTTTGGTGTTAGCAGAATTCTTTTCTAAAAAAATTCTTTTGGATTTCTTTAGAATTTGTCCAGTTTCCAGGTTCCAATAGGAAAAACATGGACAAGGCTTTAATAGAAAAATAGTACTCCAGATTTTTCAGTTGGCAAGCACCCTACTTAAGAGCTGTTCCTGTTTTATTAAGTGGTACAGGTTAGCTTAATAGGCGAGTCCTCGACATTTGTACCATGATTCCAGGGAAGAGAGATACCTGGGTCTCCTGGGGAAGACACCTGTTGGGATTTTGAGCCCACTTTTGGTTTTACCATTCCATTCTCATCTCATTGGAGACTATGCTTCAACAACAGTTATATGTGCTGTTATAAGGCAAGACCAAATCCATTAGCGTTCTCTCCTCCTGTCTCCTCGAGAAAGGGTAGCTGGGTCTTCCCATGATGTTGTTTCAGATGTGACTCTTTTCCTGTTGATCAGGACAGTAATGATGATGGTGGGAATGTTTTGGTTTTATTCAATTTTATTGTTTTGCTTTAGTATTTTAACATTGCTAAAGGCAATACATTTTTCTCATTAAACATTTCAAATAATTCAAAAATCTTGCCAAAGAAAATAAAACTCCCCTCTAATCCACCATCCAGAAATCCTAACATTTTGGTGAACTATGTATCTTTCTAATTTTACTATATATGGCCTCTTAAAAAGAATGGGATTATATTATAAATGTTTTTATAATCTGCTTTTTGAACTTAACATTGTATGTTGGACACTTTTCCACATTAATAAATATACACCTATGGAATCATTTTTATAGTTACAGAGTATAGAATTTTGCATTCTTTAGCCAGTTATTAATGGTGAACTTTAGATGTTTTAAAATGTTCCCTAGTAGAATTCCCTAAAGCTTTTTGGGCTTAACCTTTATTTCCTTATCCAATGATTTCTTTGGAATAAATTCCTAAAAGGAAAGTTGCACATTAATATTGATAAAGATTGTGAAATGATCTCCCAGAGGTGATGCGCATTCATCCTACTTTAATGCCTTGAATGGCACCACCTCTGTGTACTTACCCCAAGTCTCTTTGTTTGGTATTGCTTTGCTTTTCCAATTTGACTTCAATAGGTAAAGAGCTCTCAGTATTTTTCTTCTGGGTAGTAGGGTACAAACCAACAGAAACAACCAACATGCTTAATTTGCAAGTCGGTTCAGGGAGAGATGAAAAATATCTGTGCAGAAGTAAACACCAATCTTACAACTGCCCGTATGATACACCCCATTTCCCCCAGCACCGAGATTTGTATAGTTTCTCTCCTGTCAGTATAATGCTCTAAAATTTTAGAGGTTTCAGAATGGGTTGCCTATCCCAGTTTCTTTGTGAAAACTATTTTCTTTATTGTGAGTAAAGATTTCTAGGCCTTGGTCAATAAAAGAGAAATGGCCAGTGCTAGAAAGAGTCAAGTGGCCCCACTTTCCTTGCTCCAGATCTTAAAAACACCTAAAACAAAGCTCAATTAACAGGTTAATTTTGCTGGTCATACGTTTTGAATCTGGGACTTCTTGGCCATTTGAGGGGTCTGACATTCTGGGCCCTTTTATCCTTTTATTGGTGAATTCACTGAAGTGTAGGCAGACAGAAAATGTTCAAGTGGCAGGCAGATAAACTTGTTAAATCCCTGGAAGTCTTTCCTTCCTTGCTCTGGGAGTTTATCATCTTGGCAGAGTTAAAAGGCAATTAGGCCTGCAGGTCTTTGCTGGCTTGTTTATTGGTGGTTTACACATGGGTGTTGAAGAGACAGGGCCATATTAAACATTCTGATCCTGCTGGCCGGAGGGGAATGAGACCTCAGCCCAACTCAGTAAGTCTCCTTGAGAGACAGCCTTGCCAAAACGCTGGAGGAAAATCCTTTCAATATAGTACGTGTGCCCCACTATGCTCATTGTTGGTGGAAAATTGGAGTCGGCTCGCTTCATGCTGTGTTCCATTTCCTGGGAAATGGTTTTATGGAAGGACATTTGATGAAAAAGTTCATTCCTTCTGTAATTGTTAGCTGCCCCTGTGGTGTGAGTTAAGGTAGAGGCGCACTGGAAATGTTTCTTGCCCCAAATCTCTAGGGCAAGCCCATGCATGAGAAGGGAAGGCTATCAGTTTGAAAGTGGGTGAGGGACAGATTTCCATTAAGCCCTCTGGTCCCTCTGAGTTCTCAGTGTCTCCCCAGCTTGGGCAACACTGGTAAAGGAGGTGGGTCTTGGGGTTTTGCAATCACTTCTTCCTTTTCTCACACCCTGCCTTCCATCTGCAAAGCCTGCAGGCTGCCTCCCTGGGATGAAGATCCAGGGTTGGAGTAACGCCTAACTCCTTCACACCCATGTGTTAGTGAAGTGATATGGCTCATCACTTCACCTCCACCCCTGTTTTTCACAGTCAGCTTAGGCACTCATCTTAATGGAACACGTGAGAATTGCCAGGGCTCAATTGGCTGGACTCAGGGGTCAGGCACTCCTGGGTTCTACTTCTGGCTCTGGGTCTAACTGTGTGCCTTGGATTTCCTCTCTAATCTTAAGTTTTTTCTATTTGTGAAATAGGGACAAAGCTAGTCCCTACCATGCTGGTTTGTTGAGAGACTAAGTAATGCATGGAAAGTGCTTAGCATAGTGCCTGGCACTTTAAAAAAAAAAAAAAAAAAGCACAATAAATGGTAGCTCTTATGATTAAAATGTGCTTTATTTGTCTAACACATATATGTAAAATATGTATTATGTTTATGTGTATATCTAACACACATATAGGTAGTATATGTATGTGTATACATTTACACAGTCCAGTGACAATTATATTTTTTGACAAGATGTAGCTATTTTTATTTTACCAGTCTAGGGGTGTTACTGAAATATAAAAACCTATCTGTATAAAATGAGAAAATCCTTACTCAGGTCCAGAATACTTGGAATGTAAGGACTTTCCGTTTCCACAACTGGCCATTGTGCTCAGCGGCCAATGGAACTCCTTTCCTAAGTGGCTGCTACTTATCCAAATCTTGGTTCCTCAGGAGTCAGGCACCCTGCCTTCATGTTCTCAACTAAAGAAAACACAACAGATAACTGCAGCTTTTATTCCCAATCTGACCTTTGATGTTCTGAAACTCTTTTGCCATAGTGTCTTGCCAGCGTCTGCACAACGACTTCCTCTAGCCGAGTAATGTGGTTCTGATTAAGGACATCCTATAAGACCCAGGAGGATGGCCTGGGAAGGAAACCAGCCTGAGACACTAGAGTGAATTTCCATCCCTCAGTCAGATATATGATATTAAAGACCAGAAGGTATATGGAGTTTGTCGCTGGAAGACTCAGAAACAAAATTAAAGCAAATGGCTGACAAATTGGCTGTCTTTTATGCAAAGTTGACAAGTAAGCTGCCTCTTACCCGAAAGAGGATATGCAGAGCCCTCCAGCCAAATGGCTCGGCAGGCAGTCAACAGGCCTTTTGAAGTTCCTGCTCACATGCCACTTTTAACAACAAGGCCTCTGCTGAATTGCTTCCTCGTAAAGACATGGAAACTTAATTTTCACCAAAAATATCATAGTTCCAACAATGATCATTCATTCCTCTCCTGAGTGCATGCAATACTGGGTAAAATACCTGTGTTCTCTACAAACGAGATATTTTTTTTCTCCTTACAGTTTTATGAATTAGGCTATAAATATTAAACCTCACTTTATTTCACGGATGCTAAGACCTTTCCCTGGGGCCCGCTAGGCGCTGGCTCACTCCTGCCATAGTCAGGAGGTGAGGTGATTGTGACCAATAACGGAAGATCCTATTTGCTCTCCCTGGTTTCATGGAGGCTCCAGCCACAGGAGGAAGGACAAGAGGGCTGTGCAGTAGGCAATGACGTTTGGAGAGCTTAGAGTTTCTCTATCAAATATCTAAGAATCTACTCATCGTTGTAACTCTAATATGATTTTCTTGTTAATCTCTGTCAAGCCATGAAATCTGATATGTTAACCATGACTAAGCCATGAAATTTGTCAACTTTGTCGGTGATTTACACAGACTCTGGGTTTTTTATTTTTTAAGTCTTAACGCAAAGTGTAGAGCAGAGCAGTACTTCCCAGTATGCCTTTCCCAGCAGGCAGCTGGTATCCTATGACAACAAGTAAGAACAGAGTGTACGCATTTCTCTTGCCGTTTCAAGGACCAAGGACAGATAAGATAAAACCTAAAAACGAAATAATATATTTTTCTTTGAGGTGATAACTGTGAACACAGTAGACTTGCTTAAACATCAATAAGTATCAAATAAACATCCAGAATAGTTTTATGGTTCATATCATTGGGTGTGATAACACACTTCCTTAAAGTGGTAGATTATTTGTTTTTGAGAGAAAATGAGTGAATAAAACCTGTTTGTTTGGTTTTTTTAGTGGTACGTGGTATAATTTATCTCTTCAACATAGTATGAGCATGAGCTGTGACTTGAAATCCCACTTTGCTGTTGGCTAGATGGGTGAATTTGTGTACGTCACTCAACTTTTTTCCCCACTCAGTCTTTTCTTCTAAAAAATGAGGAACATAATATTGGAGCCTACTTTGTAGGGGCCTCTAAGGCACTGCAGAGATGCCATCTATAAAACTCAGAGTGAGCACATTTGTCCTTTATCCACGTGGTCTACTAGTATCATTGGTATAATAGTATATAATGATAAAATAAGTCATTGTGTATCTTTGTCACCCAAAGGAAAATTCATATAATTGGGAAAGGATTTTTAAAAATTTGATCAGAGAAAATGTAGGTAGTTTTTGACAAATCATTATCATACCTGTAGACAGTTTTTCATATGAAGGAAGGAGAACAGCTCAAATGAAAGAAGGAGAGCAGCTCAAAGGAAGAAAGACATGTTGCAGAACTGGAGAGTAGTGAGGACTGGGATGTCTTTCTCTCCTGTCCCTACCAAATGTCTTTTTTTTTTTTTTGGACTCAGAGAAAAAGAATGCCCAGATCCTCCCCAATTGACGCCTGGCTTCTACTGTTTAGAATCTAGAATCAGATAATGAGATATGGCTTAAAACTCAAGAGTATTTTGGTGACTTTGAGGACCATGTAGTATAGTGATTTTAAAACTTTCGTTTTTCCTACAAAATTTGTGCAGTGCTTCAGGTCCCTTCCCAGATACCTTTCCAGTAGATCCATAGGATATAACTTGTGAAAACAGAGTCAGGGCCGGGCGCGGTGGCTCAAACCTGTAATCCCAGCACTTTGGGAGGCCAAGACGGGCGGATCACAAGGTCAGGAGATCGAGACCATCCTGGCTAACCCAGTGATACCCCGTCTCTACTAAAAAATACAAAAAACTAGCCGGGCGAGGTGGCGGGCGCCTGTAATCCCAGCTACTCAGGAGGCTGAGGCAGGAGAATGGCGTAAACCCGGGAGGCGGAGCTTGCAGTGAGCTGAGATCCGGCCACTGCACTCCAGCCTAGGCCACAGAGCGAGACTCTGTTAGCCAGAATGGTCTTGATCGCCTGATCTCGTGATCCGCCTGCCCCAGCCTCCTAAAGTGCTGGGATTACAGGCGTGAGCCACCATGCCCAGCGTCTTCTTTCTTTCTTTCTTTTTTTTTTTTTGAGAGAGAGGAAGTCTCACTCTGTCTCCCAGGCTGGAGTGTAGTGGCGCAATCCCAGCTCACTGCAACCCCTGCCTCCTGAGTTTAGGCAATTCTCCTTGCCTCAGCCTCCCAAGTAGCTGGGATTACAGGTGCCCACCACCACACCCAGCTAATTTTTTGTATTTTTTTCTTAGAGATGGGGGTTTCACCATGTTGGCCAGGCTGGTCTTGAACTCCTGACCCTCAAGTGATCCGCCTGACTTGGCCTCCCAAAGTGCTGGGACTATAGGCATGAGCCACCAAGCCCAGCCACAGCCATGTCTTGAGTTAGTCAGTTCCCTTGCCATTATCCTCACTTCTTCACTTCCCATACAAACAGGAGGAAGAGAAAAGCAAGGCATAAGAATCCAGGATGGTTTTAATCAACTTGCTCAGGCTCTTGAACCCTTGAATGAATGTTTCAGAACAATGTCATGGAAGCTGTGAAACATCTCCCACCTAGAAGAAAATTACCTGGAAAATGTTGTAAACATGTATACATGCATTTTCCTGTGGTGAAGGTTCACAGCTTTTATCAGATTCTCCCAAAGGAGTTTGTGACACCACCCCCCAAAATGGTTAAGAATGATTTCCCTATAATTTGTGCCCCTAAAAGTCACATTTCCAGTTCTGATTGTGAGCTGCAAGGTTAACAATTACATCCACTTTAACCTTTCAAGGGAAATGTAGCATATAATCCTACGAGTGTCTGAGGTCCCAGGCTTGCTTGTAAAACAGCAATTGGGTTGTGAATTATCCAGGGTGTGTCTGTAGCTTAGTTCTCAACTGGTATTCTAACTGGAACTAGGTTCTGACCATCTTAAAACCCAAATGGTTCAAAACTAAGAAAATAATGCACGTTTATTTACAATGCTCCAGAAAAATACATTTATTTCGAGACATGCACATTCATTTATTTGGTTAATTCTGCTTTGGTCCTGGATTAGGGTTGCCAGATTTCACAAATACAGGACATCCAGTTATATTTGAATTTCAGATAAACAACAAATAATTTTTTAGTAGAGTTCTTGGAAGGGAGAAAAATGGATCAGCCTTGCAGATGTAGAAAGAGCTTTCTTTTCAACTCTAGAACATTTGCTGCAAAAATTAAGGGAAGTTTACTGTAACAGCCGCAGGGTCTTTTGGAGATAGTAGATACATTCTAAAACTGGTTTGTTGTGATGGTCGCACAATTCTATAAGTTTACTCAAAATCCTTGAACTTTACACTTAACATGGATGACCCTGATGGTAAGTAAATTTGGGCTCAGAAAAGCTGGTAAAAAAAAAAAAAATTAAGGGATCACTTTATGCCAACTGTTGCTTAATTTTTAATGCTGAGCTTCAAACTACTTTAAGAATATGGCTACTATAATTCTGCTCCTCAGAATAAAGTATATAAGCATGAACACCAAATTTTGCATAACATTTCTGGACCTGCTGAATAAGTACTTGATAAATAAGGAATGACATCTCTGGATACCAACTTCTACCTGAACCAGGAGTCCACACACCATTAAAATCCTTTTCTTGATGCTGGGAATAAGGCTTATCTGGGGCAAAAGCAAGGAGTTGCTGTTTTGGGAAGTCTTCTTCAGTTGTTGACTATGAGAGTGACCTCTGTGACACCTGCCACCTTGAGACTGCCCCTCTCTCAGTTCATGCTGAAAGGACATGGGGAGGAAGTACTTGTCTATGGTGTACATAGAGCCTCATTTTTGGGATAACTTCTTTAGTACAGACAACAGGTTCACAAGCCAGTGTGTAGACTCAATCAGGAGGCACCTCCACCAAAACACACACAACTCATTCTCTTGTTTTAGTGCCAACTGAAACTAGGAAGTGGGCTGTGCTTCTCTTTTATCTCTATTGACCTACCCAGGTATTCTGAGAAAGACACTTGACCAGGATGAATGGTTCTAGTAGAGAGGGGCTGGGATGGGGTTTCTTAGCCACAGGAAGAGTATATCCTGAGAAATTCATTCTCTAACAAGATTTGAGGACTACTCCTTCAGATTTAAACTAGACTCCAGAAGGGACAGTCCTTTATACAGCTCATAAGAGTCACTGTGGACCTCTGCTAGACCCTCCAGACAAGTACTTCTATTTTTCTATTATTGTTCTAAATGTTAGCTCTTTATCCAAAGGAAACAAAACAAAACGCCTAAAAGAACTAGGGGAGGAGAACCAAGGCCCCTCAGAGACACCTTTATTCTTGCTCTTTCTCCTTTCAAGACATGGTTGCTCCCTAGGCAGTCACATTTCTCTGGTGATGGAGAGAAGGGAGGGCAGTCAGAGATTGAGGGGACAGCATGGGACAGCCAAGACATGCTGATAGCTGGAGGGGAGGCTGCCTGGGATCTGAGGAAGCAGTGATGTCCCAGCTCCAGTCAGCTGAATTCCCCTAATAGGCCTCTCCATCTCTCCAGGCATTAGAACTTGTAGAGAAAGAAACTGCTAGAATCCAAATCTTTTCACACAGTGAGGCCCCCAAACAGCCCAGCCTTCACACAAAAGCCAGCCTGGTTTTCCTGACTGACTTGATCAGTACCTCAAGGTGCACAGATGTCTGTGCCTGGAAGCAAAGCCTCATTGGAACCCCACTATTCTGGAATTCTTGGGCTGGTCTCAGCCAGCTGCCTGTGTGAAGATACAACTAATTAGCTCATGGAGAGGACAAACTAACTCAAAGCCCTTCTTCCCGGCCTAACAATGCTTATATTAATTCAATAAATTCTGTCTTCTCATTCAAACCAATCCTGAAGGAAGGACCTCTGCCAGCTCACACTTAATTACTGCTGGCATTTGAAAGCAAGTAAATGCCTTCCCTTGAAAAATATTCTATAAATCCATCACTTTTGCTTATTTTAAATGACTTCTCCCACATTTGTCCAAATAAGTGAAGCTTTACCATTTTTGGCTTTTTTCTGCAGAGTGAGTGAGTTTTAGGCTTTTACTGGAAGGATCATTTCTGATGACACCAAACCTCTTCCACATTTTCAGCTTTGGGTTTTGAATCCAGGAAACCCAGCACTAACCTTAAAGTTCCATTTTCTTACTTGTGAAAGTGAGAAGCTGAGTACCCATGCTGGAACTCACCATATAGATAGATGCCTCACTGCTTTTCAGTTCTATGTTTCTCCTCCATGTCTTTTTCCTCTTGCCAATGTTTAGGTAAAATTATTTCTATTTGATACATTTTTCTTCACTCTGGTCCTTAATGGGTCAAGTCTTATGTGGCTTCACAGCCCTGACAGTGAGTAGTACTGCTATTTTGGAGTCAAGGTCTCGGTCTGTCGGCCAAGCTGGAGTGCAGTGGCACCATCAGGGCTCACTGCAGCCTTGACCTCCCAGGCTCAAGGATTCCTCCCACCTCAGCCTCAGCCTCCCGGATAGTTGGTACTACAGGCTCATGCCACCATGCCTGGCTACTTTTTGTGTTTTTTTGTAGAGATGGGATTTCACTATGCTTCCCAGGCTGGTATCTTAGAGTTTCTTTAAGTCAGTTCTCCTCAGGGAATACTTTATATGGCTCTTGTAAAGTTCTAAGAAGGGTGGTGGTTCCCTCAGTCTCACAACATAATACTACAAGGAATTATGTTTTTAAAGATGCTATCAGCAGTGGTTTTTAACCAGGAAATGGGGAACTGGGAAATGAGAGGGGATCTTGGCCCCCATCCCTGGTCATTTGTTAGTGTCCACGGAGATTTTTGGTTGTCCCCAAATGAGGAGTGCTAATGGGTCATCTAGTGGGTAGAGGCCAGGAACATCCTACATTGCACAAAGCAGTCCTGATGACAAATCATTGTCTGGCTCAAAAGTTCAAGTGTCAAGGCTGAAAACCTTGAATTAGAGGAACTCTTGCTCTGTTTTTTGGTTTGTTTTTTGCTCTCCCTCAAGTCCTGGGATAAAGAAAAGAGAAAGAAAATGCCCCCATGTTGATGAGTGTAAGCGTCCTGATCCTGAGTTCTTACATCCCACATAGATCCAGGAATTGGAGAGCACCAGGGTACCAGCGAGCAGGGCAAAGTGCAGGGTGGAGGCAGATCTTCTGAGCTCCAACAGCTGTCTGAGCTCCAAGGAGAGACAACTTCGACCAACGCAGAGGACCAAAAAGTTACAAGGATGTTTAGTTTGTGATAAAAATCATTTTGCAGATTAAAGTGCTTCCTCCTGCCCATAAAATGGTATGTTCTTTAAATAACTCAAAAACTGGAGGCATTTAACTGTCGCAACCAGGAGGCAGGCCTCGGAGCTACAGTGGATTGATTCCATCCTCGAAAGGGAGCATACCCAAGCTATAGGTGGCGCTCTTCCTGCTTTCGCCAGTGTGTTTTTGCATAACCCGTGTTTTCAATGCCCCTACTCGCAGCATGAAGGGATGGGGAATAGAGGGTGTTTCCTGGAACCAGTTTCTCCCTCCACATCTCTGGGCTCCATTCACCCTCACTTCCTGGGTAGAGCATGATGCCTGCTCAACTTCCAACTGACACTTGTACTGTCACTCCAAGTACAGTTAGGCAGAGGTCCCACAGGCCCTGCAAAAAGTGCCAGTGTCTCTCATTGGCTTTGATGGGATCATGTGCTCATCCTGAACCAATGCTTTGGTTAGGGGAGGAATGCTGGAAGCTGATTGGCTGTGGCCTAACTTAGGTCACACCCTCTGAGCTGCAGTGGAACCTTTTGCCATGCAGGTGAATTAAATAAAAGTGGGGGCACGTGTGTGGCCTCAAAGGGAAATTGGGGTAAGAGAGTCACCCACACACCATTCGCTACATGGTGACTTTAAATTCTGTGGTGGAAAACTTAGGTCTCGCCCTAGCCTTGCTGTTAACACTAGCTGCTTGACTTCGGATAGCTTTATGACTCTCCCTGCCTTCTTTTCCTGTCTGCAACATGGAAATAATCATTCCATCAGAGAGGTTATAAAAAATCAAGGGGATATGGGAAGGATTGGGCAAACAAATAGTGATGGTGTAGATGGGAATGAATTCAGTTCAGCTTGTAGAGTCTCAAAGAATCTAGCCCAGCTACAACCCACCCCGCTAGTCCATGCCAGCCTTCGGAAGCCAGTGTCTAAATTTATCCCAGTTCTCATTGTTGCAGGTCACTGTGGGAAATCTTCTGAGGTCAATGATTGAGGTAATTGACTTGCCGTATCTTGAAAAAGTCTCTGTTAAATGACATAATTGGTTTTAATTATGTAATTACAGCACTTAAAGTGTGGGGGTGAAAGGTTACTATTATATTTGGAAGTGAGATCCCCAAATGAAGCAAGGGTGTTTAGGCCAACGTGTCTTTGAATTTCTCATTTTATTTTTTCAGAAGGAAGCCAGAGGGGGCTGGCCTTGGCCCTGGTGATTTGGGGATGATTATCTTGCATGAGGTAGTGGCGGGGCTGATCGCGGCACCATAGGGACCTTTGTGAAGAGAAGGAAAGGGCTTCTGTAAAGACCTCTTTGCGATCTGAAGTTAATGAGCAGTGGGAACTCAACTGTCAGCAATTGAATCTGATTGGGCAGGGTAATTATATGATTGCCTCTGGTGTTTGCACATGCACGGGGATATTTTTATTGTAAAAACCTAATTGCTTACTTACTTGGTGGAGGGAAACCCTAAACAAATTTGTGTTGTCATAGGTTAAGAAGATATCCTTTCTTTGTCTCTAAAAACGCGGCTTGTTCCGGGTGAGGGTTTTGTTTCTTTTCGATTTCAATCAAGGATGTTGTTTGTAGGACTTGGATCATATGATAATATTCAAACAGAAAGCTACTTTGGACTATGTGTCTTTGGTCAATGACCACATGCTTTCTACCCAGTCTTAAGCCATCCTCTCCAGTGGTCTCTTTCATAATGCAAAGGTAGCTAGAATCCTGGGGATTATTCAAGCTGCTGGGACAAACCCAAGGCTTTGGGGTTTTTTGTTTTTGTTTTTGTTTTTTCTTCCACATGGAGGCCCCTGACAAGATTGGCTTCATAAGCTATCTGGTTTCCCTTAGTTGCATAAGGCGAGTGGGAGGTATCATGTCTGTGATAGCCTTTTAGACACCAACACCAAGGGTAAGAAGAACAAAGCGCTCCCCCTGCAATTTCTCAGGGACTTGGAGGAAAGGAAAGGGCAAAGCGGGCTCCCATATTGTGATACCAAACTGTGGTCCACCTTCTTGTCTGTTTCAACAATCTCCATGAGGATGGCATCTCCCTTACTCCTGATGCTGGTGTGCAGAAAAGATTGCTGCAATTGGGTCTATTCCATAGCAGTTCAACTCTGCATTATTTTTTTTTCTCTCCTCTCACAGAGAAAACAAAAGCTGTTTTCTAAGTTCCTTCGCTTCCTGAGATCCCACTGGCAGAGGTCAAAATGCAACTGGATTGTGGGCATTGGAGGAGCACCAGTTCCTCCTGTAATCAGGGCTGCAGACTCCAAAGCTGGGTGCTCTGGTTGGATGTAGGATTACAGGCTGCAGAATGGCTGAGAACAAAGGACTTTCAGGCCTTTGGACCAGCCATGCTCTCTGTCTCAGGAATCTTGCACGTGCTGACCCACCCCAATCTTGGCTGGCTAACTCCATGGGTTCTCCAGGCTCAGTATGACATGTCACTTCTTCCCAGGAAGCCTTCCCTATTCACTCATCCCCAGTCTGGGTTGGCTGCCTTTGCTTTGTGCTCCATGGCACCTTTTAGGTTTCCTTACCTGCTGTCCTGTAACTGCCTGTCTTGTCTTTCTCCCACATACACCATAAGCTCCATGGGGGCAGGGCCTGTGTTCCTATTTGTCACTACAATATCTCCAGAGCCTGGCACCATGCTTAATGAATGTGTGTAGAATGACTGAATGAGGAGAGGAATGGTTGCTGGGTGTCCTAGGAACTGTGGTGTGTGCTGTCCTGGTTTCCCTGCCCTTGCTGTTAATACTGCTTTCTTGTTGCTTATAATTTTCATTGTCCCAGATGATCCAGCTCTGTCGGAGGCACGTAGGCACAGCCAAATCTCATGCTGTACATTGATCACCTGTCCAACCTTTGCCTAGAGTGGGAGCCCCCAGTTCCTTCGAGATCCAACATTACCTGTCTGTAAAGAAGAAGAGGAGGAGGGAGACAGCGGGGAGGATCCGGTGGCAGTTTAACACCAGAGCAGGTCCAATGTTTACTTTTACCCTTTTGGAGGTGGGTAACGGCAAATGCTGGGTGCTGGGTTTCAGAGAGACTCTGCATAATGAGCTTGGATTTGGGGCCTCACATGTACTTTGTATTTTGCTAGAGTGTGGGGGTTGCTATTTTTGTATTTAATTTACAAATTAAATTTGTAAATTAATTTGTAAATTAATTTGTAAATTAATGTTCCGTGATTTCCACCAGTGTAGAACAAGAATCTAGGTCCATCATCCACGTGATGTAAATTGTTGTGTCAGCCTCATGGTGGCCACACACAGTGTTGTTTGGTTCTTGCTACAGGGACAGAGAGGAAGGTTGGACATTTGTTGCTACTTAGTGACTATTATATTTACTATTTGCTTTTCAAGGCCATGATTTTCAACACTTTTTCTTGTTTTGATTTTGTGGCTTTTGATGTTTTGAATCCTCCTCTACCCCCCAGCCCAGCCCAGTTGACTTCTTAGACCATGAGATCCTAAGTAACTACTGAATGAATAGATGAGATTTCACTAGCCTTATATGATTTTGGGTATACCTAACCAGCTTCTTCCCTAAGCAGAATATAAACCTATGACTTTTCAGGCTTCAGGCCAGACAGCTTCCTACTGAACCCCTAAACCCCAAGCCATCATGGAGTTTGGACTGTCTGTTGTTGATTGGCCTACAATCATGATTTCTGAGTAGATGGACATTGGTACATGGAAACCGAAGCCTCACACGTGACAGAAAAGAATAAACTCACAGAGACCACAGGGCATTAGCCCTTATGCTTGTTGTGCAGCCGTGTGTACTCAACTTTCCTAGTTCTGACTTTTATTCTCCTCTGTTGGCTCTGAGTCTGTATTTACTTTGCATTCTTGAGTTGCATTTTTGCTTTGGCATAATAAGCACCTAAGTTGGAATCTTTGGGGGTTCCTCCTAGGAAGAGAGTTTGAATCTACTTTCTTTTATAGTAGATGTGTTCATCAATGTTGTGCACTTTGAACCAAACACAATGAGCCATGGTGAGTTTTATTCCTGACTTCTAAGGATATTGTAGTCTAATTTTCAGTTTTGGAATTGAACCAAGAGATGCCTCACCACCTCATATTCCTCCTGGATTGAGGCAGTATTATAATAACTGCCTACAGAAGTAAATCACATACTTTTGCAATAAAAATTTCTTTGAATGACACTTAATTTTATAATTAAACTTGGCAGTGCAGCCTCTGAAGTGTCTCATCTTGCCTAATCACAATGATCTATTTCTTTTCAGAGTGCTTCTGTATGCAATGATTAGTCCTTTTGTTATCATCACATTCTAGATTAAAACGAATAATTTTTAAAAAGAAAAAGAATAAATGACTGCATTTTATATAAAATTCAAACCACTGATTATTTATGTTGTTTGTTTTAAAAATATTTTAACCAGTCATGGTGGCTGATGTCTAATCCCAGTGACTGAGGAGGCTGAGGTGGGAGGATCACTTGAGGCCAGGAGTTGGAGACCGGACTGAGCAACAAAAGAATAAAATAATTGGCCAGGCATGGTGGTGCATGCCTGTAGTTTCAGCTAATTAGGAGGCTGAGTCTGTAGGATCACTTGAGCCCAGAAGTTCAAGGCTGCACTGAGCCATGATCATGCCACTGCAGCCCAGCATGGGCGACAGAGCGAGACCCTGTCTCAAAAACAACCAACCAACCAAAAAAAAAAAAAAAAAATTTTTGCGTGTTTCTTCACTGATTGATTTATTCTACAAACAGATTTAAACAGGTTCTCTAAGTGCAGCGCCTTGAAGAGCAATTGGCATCCTAGCATCACCTGGAGACTTCTTAGTAATGTAAATTCTCAGACTTTGCCCAGACCTACTGAATCAGAATATCTGTAGGTGGATTCCAACAAGATGTGTTTAAATGGGCCTCTGGATGATCCTGATACACAGGAAAGTTTGAAAGCCACTGGTTTAGCATTCTGCCAGTCCATGATATGGGGGTATTAAAGGAAGAGTAACTACATATGGCCCTACCATACAGCTCCTTGTGATCTGATCGAGGGCATAAGGCATAAATTCATCAGGCAGGTTGGCAGAGTGATCTTTACAAAGTGTAGGCTACATCATACACTCACTTCCTAAACCCCTCCGGGAAGTCCCCTTTGTACTTGTAATAAATGTAAATGCTTAGCTCAAGCATACAAGGCCTGGCATGCTCCGTCCCCTGACTACCTTCCAACCTCATCTGATGCTGTTCCCTCCCTCCCCCAGTGCCCTGCTGTGCTGCGCTGGCCTTCTTTCTCATCCTCAGACATGCCTGCTGAGTGTAGTGTCAGCAGGAACGTAGAGAAAGGGAAGTAGGGTAGAGAGAATTGTAAAGGTTAAATAAGAGACTTGGACACTGAAGTATTTTTTTCACATGACAAAATATTCCTAAGCTACTCTCTCCAGTGGTTAATATTATTGATATATATATAGATGTGCAATATATTAATAACATAGTCAATATTAGTGGCCTCAACTTTAAGTCTTTCACAGGTCTCAGGTGTCCTTCTGCCCAGGACACGGTTTGAGGGGAGATTCTCTGTTGTTTTCCTGGTCCCTCACACACTGACTTCACACAGATCTGGCCCTCAAAAATTGTGGACAAATGGAAGAAGAGATTCTGCAAATCCAAATGCCCTCACAATGCTAGCAAAGTCTGAAAGGATTCACCGAATCATTAAGGATATATTAAAGTCATTTAGTTTCATCTAAGTGTAATGTATTTTCATTGCTTTCTCTCTCTGAGAGTCAGCCTGGCAGGCACAATGGGAACTGAATAAACGTGGCTGGAGAGAGATGCTGGGGAGGGTGAAATCATCTGTTTTGCACAAGAATATTGATGGAGTCAGTGAATTATTTTTACTGTCTTTATTCAAGTTTTAGAAAGGATGATGACCATATTCACTGGATTTTGTCTTTTTAAAAGATTATCTGTGAATGCCAGTTTCGATCTTTGGGATATCATGTATACCATGTGATTTGCGTATAAAGCAGCTACTCAGATTTTTATGGAATGTGAAAATATTGTATCTCAGGATTTTCTTCATAATGAGAAAGAGAGAAACACGTATTTCAAATATGATTTTTTAAAAAATTGAATTGGATTTGAGGCAAAGGGCTTCTTAAAGATTTAGGACTTCTGGGTCCAAGAACAAGGGCAATGGTGTTTGGACTTTTTGTCTTATTTTTGTTTTGACTATCTCTAGCTCTAACTTTCACCATAACAGGCTATTATTTTATAAATATAGTATCTCTGGTTTTAGACATTATTTGCTCATTAGGAAGCCTCTCATTTGAGATCCATAGAAGAGAGAAGTCATGGAGGTAGGGAAGGGGGAAATACTTCTTAAGGTCTCCCAGCTTCTCCTTACCTCGTAAAGATATCCCAGGATGAGGAGTAAGAATACCCTTACTGCCTTAAGCTCTGTGGATATATGAGGGAGCCCTTCTTATTGTTAAGGAGATAGTAGTCTGCCCTGGTGAGTAGGGACAAGACAGACATGCCCTGTCCCACCCTCTGAGAACCCATAGCCAGAGACTGGGCAGGATTTAGCAAATAACTACATTTTCATACTTTGAAACACACTCTGAAGGATGAGTACAGAAACGTAGGACAGCATAGAAACGGGAAACAAGTCCCCTCTGGAGCCAGCAAGGAGAGACATGAGGTTGAGACTGTGAAATGAAAGATGATCAGGCATTCATTGGAGGTGAATGATGGCCTAGCTGTTAGGTTATGTTAGATTGTGGTGGCATGGGAAGGGGGGCAATGGAAAGTGTCCCCGGGGAGCTGGCATCATGTCCCGCAATAGCTAGGGTTCTGCCCACAGAGGCTACACAGCGGAGAACCTCCTGAGCAACACCACTATGGAGTGAACCCCAGCGGCAGAGCGCTTCTCCTGCAGAGACTGAGATTTCCAAGTGTCCACTAATAGTAGATGTACTATCCTAGCATGACATCAGCACCGTGGTTCCTGTTTCTGGTTGTTTTCCTGGTTCCTCCAACTCTTACGGCGCCTCTGTCTGAGATACCTCGTTTTCAGGGCGGCCTCTACTGGTCTCCTCCTTGAGAGCCAAGCTGCCTGCCATGGACAGTCACTATTCCATGGAGGGGTTTGTATGGTTTTTAGGGAAGTGTTGGGAGCATCTTCAGATAATCTTCCTAGAGAACTGCCTTCTCTCACTGTGCTCTGGATCCAGAGGCATCTTTCACAGGTCTCGCATGTCCTTCTGTCCAGGACACAGTTTGAGGGCAGGTTCTCTGTTGTTTTCTCGGTCCCTCCCACACTGACTTTGCACAAACCTGGCCCTCGAAAATTGTTGACAAAGGAAGGATGAGATTATGCAAATCTAAATGCCCTCCCAATGCTAAGGCTAAATTTCAGGAATGTGAAATAAAAGAGATGCCTGATTCATTCATTTATCCATCCACCCATTCAGAAATAGTTACTGAGGACTTACTGTTTCACTGTACAGCAGAAACACAAAGCCAGGCTCATGGGAAGTTCCCAGTGGATGCTGGTTATTAAAAAGGAAGCGGAATACTTACTCTGGTATCTGGGTCCCTTTGTCTTCCTGTCCCATGGACTTTTCCAGAAGCCCTAATATTTGTTTGTTTATTTGTTTGTTTGAGATAGGATCTCACTCACTCTGTAGCCCAGTCTAGAGCGCAGTGGTGTGAACATGGCTCACTGCAGCCTCGACCTCCTGCGTTCAAGGGGTTCTCTTGCCTCAGGCTCCCAAAGTGCTGGGATTATAGGCATAAGCCACTGCACCCGACTCCCCGGCTCTTTATCCTTCTCTCATTTAGGAGTGATAGTCCAGGCTACCAGCTCTGAATGTGTCTGCTTCTCTTCAGAGGGGCAGAGCTCTCCCATAGGCAGGAAGCACTTATTTCCTGGACTTGTGGCATTTCAGAGTGCCGAAGGACAGCTTGCTGGTTGTTTGCGCACAACCAATGTGAATGTGAAATGACAGGGAGCAGCTGAACTTCAGGGCGGTCTGAGTAGCTTTTTAAACAATTAACAAATTAACGAAGATAGTCATTTGGAGCACCTAAGTTTCTACTTGCTGAGAAAGGCCTGACCTGTTTCTGAGGAGGACATTTTTGATTAAAATAAAAGGGCAATTTCTGTGGACATGAAGAATTTAAGCCTGGGGTCGCATGTGGAGCTTATAAGCCAATTCCGCCTAGACGGCATTTTATTTGTCTCAGAGTGTTCCAAAAACCTGAAAATATAATATATGATTCTGGCTTTCTGGGTTTTTGGAAAAAAACAGATGATCTGGTTATAGTGAGCTATATTCCCACGAGATTGCCCCAGCAATCTCCTTTGTCCAGCCAGCCCTCTCAGTTTACTGGCCACCAATGTGGCCTTCCTCACATCTGCCTCACTTCCTTCGTTTGTGTTACCCCTGGCCCCTGTCTGCATGGTGTGTGAACCTGCTTTGGCCCTGCAGAAGAGGGCCTGTGGCGGGCTTGCCATGGCCAGCAGCAGGCATTAATGATGCCCAGATTTGCCTTCCAGCTCCTCGTCCAGATGCCACATGGCAGGACCAGTAGGAGTGACATCAGCAACTCATCACCCAGGCTGCTGATAAGAACCGCATGGGCACTTGCCCGGGCACTGCATTAGGGATTCTGACTTAATGGCTCTAGGTGAGGCGCAGAGGCCGTGTCCACACAGACAAATTCCGAAGGCCTGCACTGAGGCTTGTGCAGAGCTCCCCTGCTCTCTGGGACATACGTTCTGTCCCCATCAACATTCTTCTAGGCTTCTAGTCCTCTTCCTGAATTGGTGTTGAGCATCACAAGCCACTGTCATCCACTAGAATCAGAGAAAAGCACACATGTCAAAAGAAGCTCTTAAAGGGGGTATAATGCAAAAAAACAGAAATAATGTCTTGATCTGAAAATCCAAATAAATCAACAAAAAAATGGGACATGGGTGGTGGGGAGAAGATGGCAGACATGAATGTTTCCCCCATCTTCTGCATGGCGACAGAGAGGTACTTCTTTGGGTGGGGGTTCTTGAGGCCCACCTTGATGTGTGCTCTTAAAGGCAGCCTGTTATTTTCTTTCCAGATCCTTATAGATTGTTTTTTCTTTACATCAACAAGTCAATAATTGTGCCAGATTATTTCTACTGCTTACCTCTTTTACATTTTTCTGGTAAGCCCTTTTAACCTGCGACGTATGTGTTTCTTTGCATAAATTTGTTGCTCCCTTTCTTAGTTTTTGGTCTTTTCTTCTAGAGCATCTATTATACTCAGGTTCTCACTATGTAATGCCCATATCTATCATGTTGTCCCTTACAGATTACATCTCTATATTCTGGGATAACTTCACAAGATTACAGCCTATTTTTCTGATGATATTTTCTAGAGTAGTGATTCATCTCCTTGCTACTTTTTTTTTTTTTTTTTTTTTTTTTGAGACGGAGTCTCGCTCTGTCGCCCAGGCTGGAGTGCAGTGGCACAATCTCGGCTCACTGCAAGCTCCACCTCCCGGGTTCACGCCATTCTTCTGCCTCAGCCTCCCGTGTAGCTGGGACTACAGGCGCCCGCCACCGCACCCAGCTAATTTTTTGTATTTTTAGTAGAGACGGGGTTTCACCATGTTAGCCAGGATGGTCTCAATCTCCTGACCTCATGATCTGCCCGTCTCAGCCTTCCAAAGTGCTGGGATTACAGGTGTGAGCCACCACGCCGGCCCGCTCCTTGCTACTTCTAATGCAGGCTTTGATTTCATTACTGCATTTTTCCTGGGTACTCAATAGTAGAAATTCCCTTCCATTTTCTGTCATGTCTGTAGTCTTCTGCCTTGGTGCCTCACATGAGCTTTTTCACTGATAGGGAAACTGAGGCCCAGAGAGCAATATGATTTGTCAAATGTTATGTTGTTAGTTCCTGATGAAAATGAAAGAACTTGGATCTTCTACCAGTCCAAGGCGCTATTCATCCACAAGACTCAATTGTAAAGATCAACCTTGAGATGAAAATAAATAATTTGATAGAAAAAATTGTCATTATCTTCAACCTGATCAAAATGTTACACCTATTGAGTATGAATATTCCAACTGAGAATTTCTTACTATAGATGACTGTAGTCACTCTTCCTTTTCTATAGCGTAGCACTATTGATATAGTGCTGCTGTTTAAAACCTCCTATTTAAAGGGAACACTTTCTACATTTTCCATGACTTAGCTCCTTATCTGTGGACTAAAAACCCTTGGGAGTCCTCAAATCTGCAAAAACACAAACACACACACACATAGTGAACCATGATCCAGAATAGAATGCCTCATAAATACATGTGTGATTTCTCTGGTGTGTGCATAGCCACTACTATGAGTTCTAAAATTTAAAAACGTTACTGAATTTAAATACATTAGCGTTTCATAACATTACTGAATTCCTAGTAGCTTTTGATCATCAGGTATCAAGTTGTCTTCTCTGTCTTTATCTGCAGTCTCCATGCACCATAGGATGTGTTGCAGGGGACGTGGAAGAGTAGAGTAATGCTTCCAGTCAGGAATCAGGCTCTATCCTTAGCAAGATGTGGCTGTAAGCAAGCAACGTGGCTTCCCGAGGTCTCAGGCTTCTTCTGGTGCACAGGGAGGTTATACTTATTAGTCATTTATTCAACAGCCATTTATTTGAAGAGAAATAAAATTACACTTAGGTGGAGGAATCTGCAGAAGTCTTTGATATTTAAAGGGAGTCCTTGTCAAAACTGTACTGCTCTTGACTTCCATGATAAATTTGAAGCCTGCTTGTGCCCTTCTTCAAGTAGCTGCCAATCCAAGGGAAAATCTATACTGCCCGATGGCTCTCACCAATGGCTATAGTGTTGGGACCAATCTGGTAAGCAGATGTCTGCAGTGGAAACTTTCTATTCTAGAATAGCTCCTTCTGAGGAAGAAGGGTTGGGTCAAAGAAGAATGTTCCCCAGACAACTTGCGCCTTTGTTAATCAATGCTGTGATCTTGGCTGCCCCTATAGCAGCCCTATCTTCCTGAAATCTTCAGTAAAAAGGCCATTCAACAAATACATCTGGCATTGGCCAGGATTTTTCTAGCTGCACTGTAACAGCAAGAAATTGGATTTAATCAGATTCAAAGGAATATTAAGACTCATTCCATAACAGTGGTGCCTCTCTGGAAGGGCTGTGGAAGGTAGGTAATCAAAACCAGTTTCTTGAGCAAAGCTTGCAAACCAGTGCAAAAGAATCAAGTTGACTATGCAAGTGTCTGAAATGCTAGGGACATTTATCGAGCTCATTGGGACACATGTACTATGTTCAGTGCTTTAATGGAGTAATCTAATTAGTCTTCATAGCAGCCTGCATAGTCAGCACTAACGTTTTGAGCATTTCATGGATGTGGAAACTTGAGAATTCAGCCACTAAGCAGCTTGTCCAAGGTCACACAGTGATTCCTCCTTCTTTAACTACTGGACTGATAATATGGCCACACTACTGATTGTGAGTCAATGAGCTATTATTTTCTTTGTTTCTTTAATTGGACAATGCAGTCCTTGTGCAGACATGCAGTTATTATAAGAAATGATAATTTGAGTCAATTTTAATAGTTTGGCAAAGGCTAGTATCTATATAATAGTAACAGAAACACTGAATTTGGTAAAAAAGACTTTTGCAAATCATCTTCTCTATCCTCACTTGCAGCCTCCACGCATAATAGGATGTGTTGCAGGGGACGTGGAGGCCACGTGGAGGAGCAGAGTAATACTCACAGTCAGGAATCAGGTTCTGTCGTTAGCAAGATGCGACTGTAAGCAGGTGATGTGGCTTCCCAAGTTGTGGCTTCTTTTGGTGCATGGGGAAGGACATAGTTTAGTCATGTATTTAGGATCTATTATGTAAGCGGATGTGACGACAAACTCACTATCTCTTACTGAGATTGTAACACAAATAATCCTGATGTAATGTGATCTATTCTAGGAGCAAGGTCTATATCTCTATGAGGGGCTAGGGTCACTGTAGGGTGCCAAGTCAGGCTTTCATCAGCACATGTTCATTGATGCCTACTCTGTTCCAGGCTCCATTCCAGGAGCTAGATGTTGCAAATACATTATATTTCAAAGAGTGGGGCCAGGGAGGCAGTGAACCAGTAACAAATAGGATGATTTCAGAAACTGGTAAGTTGCATGAAGAAAGATACAGTAGAGTTATTAAGGAGTCACTGGGAATGAGAAGAACTACTGAACTTAAGGTGACCCGAGAAGATTTTTCTGAGGAGGTAACACCAAGACAAGCCTTAGAAAATAAGAACTGTTTTCTAGGCTGAGTGGAAACTGGGTGGATTGGCCTTGATGTGTGAGGTTCTAAAATCATTCTTCTTTTTTTTTTGAGACGAAGTCTCACTCTGTCACCCAGTCTGGAGTGCAGTGGTGTGATCTCGGCTCACTGCAAGCTCCATCTCCCAGGTTCACGCCATTCTCCTGCCTCAGCCTCCCAAGTAGCTGGGATTACAGGCGCCCACCACCACACCCAGCTAATTTTTTGTATTTTTAGTAGAGATGGGGTTTCAACATGTTAGTCAGGATGGTCTCGATCTGCTGACCTCGTGATCCGCCCCCTCAGCCTCCCAAAGTGCTGGGATTACAGGCATGAGCCGCCATGCCTGGCCAGATCATTCTTATTTTAACAGAGAAGTGCAGATATCAAGTACATAATAACACTTCTTGGATTTCATTGAGATTTTTAAGTGACCAAGCGCATGTTCAATTTTTCATAAATATTTCATAGTTACTTGAAGAGAATTCTCTCTTTGGGTGCATGTTCTTTGTATATTCTTTAGATGAAGCTTATAAATTACCTAATACATCTTCTAAATCTCCATTAATGTTTTAGCTGGTGACTGCTCAGTTTCTGAGAGATTAGCATTAAAATCCTCATAATCATTATAGATTTGGTCATTTTTTGTTGTGTCATCATCTAATGTTGTAGCTCCTGGTAGGTTGTTCTTATCTTTCATTAATAATCTCCTTCATCTCTACTAATGCTCTTGCCTTTACATTTCTGTTCATATGTGCAAGTGCATATTTCTTCCAGCCTTTTATTTTTAGCCTTTGTATGTCACTGGTCCATTTTCCATTTTAAAAGCAACATAAAACTAGATTTAATTTTTTTTACTGACTTTATTTTATTTTCAGAGACAGGGTCTTGCTCGATAACCCCGGCTGGAGTGCATGGCATGATCACAGCTCACTGTAACCTTGAACTCGTGGGCTCAAGTGATCCTCTAGCCTCAGCCTCCCAAGTTCCTGGGACCACAGGCACATGCCACCATGCCAAGCTAATTTTGTTTTCTGTAGAGATGGGGTCTCACTATTTTGCCCAGGCCAGTCTTGAACTCCTGGGCTCAAGCAATCCTCCTGCCTCAGCTTCCCAAAGTGCTGGGATTATAGATGTAAGCAATCACACCCAGCATCTCTATCTTTTAATGGGTGAATTTAAGCTATTTATATTTATTGTAACTAATCTATTTGGACTTAGTCTTCTTATTTTGCATGTTCTCTTATTATGGTTCCTTTTTTCCCTTCTCCTTTTTTTTCCCCCCTCTCCTTTAATGTCCTATTTGAATTGACTGTGCTTTCTTTATTTCTATTTTCCCCCTACTGGTTTGGGAGTTACATATTCTATTTCTCTGTTCTTAGTGGTCTTGATAGTATCTAAAGCACAATTTGGCAAGAACTCAGAAGCTTTTAATGGATCACCTTAGGTTAGTTTAAGGGCTTTCTCTAGTATCCTCACTCCCCAGTGGTTTTGTGTTTAATGCGGTGAGGTGTAAATGAAAGTGCAAAGCATAGTCACTATGATGATTGTATCTTGGAGTGTGGATTTCCAACTTTCATTTGCTAAGACCTACACTTTATTGCCTGAGGCTGCCTGGTAATTTATAAACTGCCAAACTCTCATGGGTTATAGATAACATGGCAGTTTCTAAGCAAAGATCCACTTGGTTTCTTTAGTTGCCCTTCCCTTTGTCTGCATTTCAGCCCTTGTAAGTGATGATAAACATTAAATAGCTCCTGTAAAACTGTTGAATTGTCAGTTTTTAAACTGCATAAAACACTGACATTTTCATTAGATCCTGGCCCTGAGGAATGTCCGGCTTTCATCATAACAGATTTGTTTACTTCTGCAGAGAGCCTTAATGCGCTGCCTATGGGAGAAATCTTTCTGTCACCTGCTCTTAAATGGGAAAGTCTTTGTTCAGCCAAAGATTTTTGGAAAAGGATTTGCAAGAGGACTTTTTCACCTCCCTCTCTCTCCCCAACCATCTCCCAAAAGGGTAAGGGATGGGAATAGAATCTTTGAAGAGCTTTGGTACTGGACAGGAAAAATTTCAACCTAAAATAGTCCTGCAAAGTCCATTAGAGACAGAATGCTAAGGAGAAGCTATTAAACCACTATTTAGTTTCAGTGTCTCCTGTTAAAGATAAGCAAGTCATATCAATGTCTTTTTTACCTCAATCTTTTGGTTGACATTTAAACAGGTATCTTGATTTTGGATTAATAAACTCTCTTGTGTATATTAGTAGGGAACATATTTTAAACTGCTGGGTCCTTCTAAGCAAGTTAATGAACCTTTCTGAGTTTTGGTTTTCTCATCTATAAAACTGAAATTATAAACTGACTTTTCAGAGTTAATATGAACATGAAGAGAGATAATATATGTGAGGTGCTCAGCACAGAACCTGGTTCTTAGTAGGGGACCATTCAATGACATTTGACAGTGATGATGAAGGTAGTGGTGGGAATTACGGTGGTGAAGATGAGGATGATTATGGTTGGGGGAGGGTAGTGTTAAGAGTGTTGATGGGATGGTGTTGAAGATAATGCTGCTGGTGGTGATAGGTGGGTTTTTGAAAAAGGCTGAGAAAGGTTATCATGTAATCAAAGAACTTGAGAAGAAGCAGAATTATCTGTAACTACCTGACTGGCCAGGCGCAGTGACTCATGCCTGTAATTCCAACATCAAATTTGGGAGGCCAAGGTTGGTGGATCACCTGAGGTAAGGAGTTTGAGACCAGTTCAGCCAAAATGGCGAAACCCCGTCTCTACTAAAAATACAAAAAATTAACCATGTGTGGTGGCACAATGCCTGTAGTCCCAGCTACTCAGGAGGCTGAGACGGGAGAATCACATGGACCCAGGGTGCGGAGGTTGCAGTGAGCCAAGATCGCGCCACTACACTCCAGCCTGGGTTACAGATCAAGACTCCATCTCAAATAATAATAATAATAATAATAATAATGATAAAACTACATGCTCTATAATCCCCCAGTTTCTATTTGGGACTTCCAGCCACTAGGAGATTCTTTCTTAGCAAAATTCCATAATAGGCAGCAAACAAGCCCAGTTCATTCAGACAATTGTGTTTTCAGTCCTAGATTTGTCTTTTAAAAAGTTAAACACTGTTATTCTGAATCATGTAATCTTGTTGCCATCTATCTCCATCCTAAAGAGACTTTAGGACAACGGACACTTTGATGTTCTTCTGTCTTTCCTTGAACATGTATCTGCCATCTCTTTGCCAACTCTTCTTTCTGTAGTCGTTTGCATATATAAGTAAGGAACTCAAAGAAGACAATACAAGAGAAAAAAAGGTGCCAACAGCAAGGGTGGGGAAGAATCTGAGTGTTGTGTCACAGAAGTAAAAGAGGGAGACAGTTCCAGGCACAGGAGGAAGGTCACAGCTTTAAGCATGAAAGTGAGGGTGAGGATGAAGAAGGGTGGGCAGGACCGTAACTTCTGGCACTGAAGGGTCACTGCTGGCATCTGACACAGTATCACTGGGATGGCGAAAGATGGAGAGTCGAGAAATACTTGAGAGACGAAGGGGTGAAGGCCACAGACATGGAGGAATGAGAGTGAGGAGGCTCCAGAGTAGAAAGACTTTTTAGACAGGGGAGAATGGGGCCTCTTTGTACAAAGACCAAGAGGAGGGAGCCAGAAGAGGTTGAGTCTTCAGATACAGAAGCAAGAGGATTCAGATATTTGACCCTGCAGGAAATGGGAGAGGTGTGAGGAGGAATTCATTGGCCCATAAAAGTACCTGCCCCACCCCCAAGTGGAAAAGTGGGGAGACAGGGATATTATTAGGGGAGGAAAGGTGTCATCAGTGAGGCACATGCTAGATGGACTTGACTTTCTCTTAAGGGAAAGTGAGATCTCTAATGAAAGTGAGAGATGTTTTGGAGACATAAGGAGCTTGGGAGAGAGTTTAACAAGAACGACCATCTGAAATGGGGGAGGAAGTCAGCCAGAGATGATTAAAATACTTGCCAAGGGGCACCATGAAGAAAAGAAGGTGTGTGTTTATACATCCTCTCATCCTATTTTCATTCTGGGTTCTCCTCCCAGGATCTCCCTTATGCACGCTGGAATCCCATGGATGGCCCTTCAGTGCTCCCACACCCCCATGGGACCTCCCTGTCTGTATCCATGCCCATCCCTGCTCTCAAATGGTTATCATATAGAAATGAACCAGCGGACTGATTTGCACCAAGGCAAGGATGATGCTAAAACACAGTGTCTCCTCCCACCCTAACATTAGTGTGACAGGTAGTTGGATGAAAGCAGTGCTGGATCAGGAGTCAAGGGCCCAGCATGTAGTCCCAGGTCTAGTTAGTTAACCTATCATTGTGCTCCCACAGCACAACACAGTGTATCTTTCTTGCTTGCCATTGTAGCACCATCATATTGTTCAGTTCTGGCACACAATAGGTGCTTACAGAATTTATTTGAATGAGTGAATAGAAGGAGATAGGAAAAATTTTCAAACACCCTGTCATCCTATGCAAATGTAAAGTACTGTTATTCCTATGTTCATTTTAACAGGCACAATAGTTAAGCAAATGACTCTCTAAGTATAGAATACCAGCTACCAGAGGTGGGTAGGTGAAGGGAGATACTTTCAGTTGATCTGGGTGGGGGCTTTCTGCTGATTTAACTACCTAGAGCTGCTGTGATTTAACTATGTAGGTGTCTACACGTATTTGGTTTAGCTTTTAGATAAATGAGCTCCTTTCCCTTCAGTAATCTGATCCAAGGTGATTTAGTCATTTCTCATTCCAGCTGTTGAAAAAAATACACTTCTTCATTGTAGACAAGAAGCTGAAGACCTGGCAAGACAAAGAGAGATGAAAAACAGGTTCCAGATAAAGAAGCAGAGCCTCCTTCTCACCTTTTTCTACCCTCTCCTCCCTTCCATCCCCTCCTGAATGAGGTCTTTGCCTTTCCCCATGACTCTACCAGCATGGAGAAATCGATTGTCAACCAAATCCCAAAAGTATGAAAGAAAAATCGCTTCCCAGAAGGAGAGGGCAGAGGGGAGAGATACAAGCATCAATAAAGGCTGAAGGGATTGGCCTAGAAAGTGTGGAATCCAAAAGGGTGTTTATTTTCAAAACAAAAGCTTACCGATCAGGTACTTTTCAACAGATGAGAAAAATGGAATGAATGAGTGAAGCTTGTGCCCAGACACGGGGATATGTCCACAGTGGCCCCAGCCACTGAGTTAGCAAGAGCTGCTTTTGTTACTGCTCTGGCGGCAGACTTTGAGGAAGCCAGATTCGTTCATGAGCTACCAGAGGCTCAAGGAAAGCTGAGTCTGGCCCAGTCACCCTTCCCGTTTTGTAGGGTCACCTAGAATCCTAACTTCCTCCCGTGCCCACACACTGGAACAGCCCCAGAAGCCTCACCAGTCATTCCTTGGCATCTTTTCAAGCACCGTTCTTTTCTACAAAGGCTCTTAGAAAAAGGCCTTAGAGACAGGGAAGTAGCTTTTCTTGAGAAGCTATGTGTCGGCATTAAACATACATAACTGGATTCAGAATTGCCTCCACCACATATATGCTGTGTGACCTTCCCCAACGGCATTACCTACTCTGAGCCTCATTTTCCTCATTGGTGAAATGGATAAAATAGAATGTACCTCACAGGGTAGAAGAAGGACAAGAATAATGGGGATGGGGTGCCTGATGGCAAAGAAAAGGAGTTCAGTGATTGGCAGTGAACCTGGCTGGGAGACCCCCAGGACCCACTCAAGACTTGGGCTTATTTTTCCTCATTGTAGATGTTTGGTTTGGGCCTCGATCAGCTGCTGCTTTGGTCAAAACCACACACACACACACACACACACACACACACACACGCACGCACGCACTTTTGTTTTGAGGGGTTATTCTCCTTATAAATAGCTCCTGGTCTGCTTGAATAACATCTTCCAGGCCCTGCCTGCGCCCTGGGTCTCAGTGTCCGCATCCGGAAAACAAAATGTGTGACTCAGTTTTCATTCATGTAAACTAGTTGAGGGGTTCCATTCCACCCATAACGTCCAAGGATTCTCTATGCTTGCTGTACCCCAGACTTCACTTCCCTATCACAGTGCTGGGACCCACAAAGGTGGAGACATGAGGTTTTACATGACAGAAGGCAATCCTAAGAGAAGAGACAAAAGACAAAAATGAGAAAACACTTCTCACAGGTTCCCAACTGCTCTATAACAAGCATGTGCTTTCAAAATTTGTTTGGAAAAAAAAAAAAAAGCTAAAAGATATGAGTGAAAATCAACCACAGGTATTCTACCCCTTAAAGCTATAGAGATATGGCTGGGCACGGTGGCTCATGCCTGTAATCCCAGCACTTTGGGAGGCCGAGGCGGGTCGATCACGAGATCAGGAGATTGAGACCAGCCTGGTCAACATGGTGAAACCCCATCTCTACTAAAAATACAAAAATTAGCCAGGCATGGTGGCGGGTGCCTACTGTAATCCCAGCTACTCAGGAGGCTGAGGCATGAGAATCACTTGAACCCGGGAGGCGGAGACTGTAGTGAGCCAAGATAGCACCATTGCACTCCAGCCTGGGCAACAGAGTAAGACTCCGTCTCAAAGAAAAACAATGTTATAGAGCTATAAAACAGGACATTAATGTCCTCCACAACCCGTCTTGGCAGTTTGATTACAACACCAGATGCTACCACTGTGGACAATTTGGTATATGTCTTTCCCAGTGTTTTCCTGAGTTTCAAACACACATCCACATTTACACACATAAGTACATATGTAAGTTTTACAGAATTGTGGTGGGCAGTTTTCACTGTTGGGCCATTGCAGTTGACTTGATACTGTATCAAGTTCCTCCTTTCACGTCAGTGCGTACAGTTATACTTCTGGTCTCTAATGCAGCATCCATTCTATGGAAAAATCATATTTATTCAGTTATATCCTTTCGATGGGCATTAGGTTGAATCTTTTTTTTAAGAAGGCTGCAGTGAACATCATTTATGTTTCACTATACATACTGGTGCTTTTATTTCTGTAGAACCAATTCCCAGAAGGACAACTTCTGAGTCAGAGGATGTGCTTGCTTTAGATGTTAATGAAGACTTCCAAATTTGTTTCTGTGATGTTTGAAAGCACCCTATGCACCCACCAACAGGATGGGAGAGCTCCTGTCTCCTCATAACCTCACCAAATTTGGATATCATCAGTCTTTATTTTTTTCCCAATGTGCCACACAGGGCACGATGAGTGGAAAATTATCTCATGCTTTTTACTTTTTACTTCACTTACTTAGATTTCACTTATTTTCATTTGTTCATTGGACGTCGTTGTCCTACAATTGCCCATTTGTATCCTTGGTTTATTTTTTTGAATGACATTGCCACCTTCAAAAAAAATGTATTGTCTTATTTTTATAATTAGTTTTGTGTAAAACAATATACATGATTTTTTAAAAGGATTTTTTGAGAATGTGAGACTTTCCAAGGCTGCAGGGAGGAGAAGGTTTTCATGGATGGGAGATGGGGGAGTGAAAGGCAGTAATAACCCTTCAGTGTGCTGCACAGGGCATTTTCTTTCCCATACATTTTTGCCCCCATGTACTCCTCAGTGCAGTCCTGGGAGGTCAGCTGAGCTCCAAATGCCTTCCTGGTTGAAGTCAGAACTTCACCTTGCCCCTGACTAATGAGGCTTGCCTCTTGGGCTTGACCTGAGAATCATAAGCACCATCTCCTGCTGGGACTTTTGCCTGACAACTCTTGCTGCCCTCCCTTCACTGCCCCTCCCATGCCTCTATTCATGAGTTCTGCTTTTCCTGGAGGCTGAGAATTCATGTATAAGCTCCTTCAGGAATCCAGTGCCACCCCAAGGACTCCTCATGGAGGCCTCAGGTGGTGGTGGTTTTTATCCTTACTAATAAAATATCAGTTACCATTTATTGAGCATTTACCATGTGCAAGGCCAGTACTCATGGTTATGCAAGTTGTCCACTGCACAGCCGCAGCAGGCAACATTCCGGCGTAGTCATGGAAGAGGTGCAGAATTATTTCTGCCAAATGACCGTCACGTGTCTTGAAGAAGGGAGCCTTTTTCCAATTCTCACAGAGTCGCCATCACAGTAAGCCGCTCGTTTAACTGCGCACCAGCCACTGGGCTGAGTGCTGTAAGCACATGGTTTTTAAAATCCTTACAATAACCAGCTGAAGTTGATGATTTGTAGAGACTGGGTTTCACTGTGTTGCCCAGGCTGGTCTCAAACTCCTGGCTCAAACAGTCCTCCTGCCTTGGCCTCCCAAAGTGCTAGGATGACAGGTGTGAGCCCCTGCACCCAGCTTTACCTCCTCTATAGCCAAGGAAACTGAGTCTCAAGTTAGTCACTTGCCCAAGTTACACAGCTAATAAGTGAATTCAAACTGAGGTCCGGCTGACTCCAAAGCCTGTGTTTAATGCTTGCCCTACCCTCCCTCTGTATTGGAATATGGTTACCCCCAAAATGGTCCTCCGAAATGCCCCAAGCCATGATTACTGGTCTTCCTGGAGTGTTCCCACACATTCGAGGCGGGCTGATGTAGCCAGTGTGCAGGATTGCTGCAGCCGGCGTGAACTTGAACTCAAACTAAAAACTGAAGCGTTGGAGTTGGAGCCCAGCTCTGGTCAAGCAGCCATCTTCTCAGGAGCTCAGCATCTCCCGATCCCCTCGTGGGAAGGGGGAGCCCCACTTTTGTGATGTGCTCTAATCCTGAGTCAGGGTTTTCTGGTCTCTGTCCCAGGATCAGCTTCCTTCGACCACACTCAGAGGTTAGGTAACTAACACAGGCATGCTAAGAGTGAGAGCCAATGTTTCCCATCTTCTGACTCTGGTGCTGATGGATGGAGCACGGGTGAGAGGGTTTTTCTGGAATTGATTCATCAGGCCGAGGGGGATTTCCCTCTCGCTCTCTGCTTTCACTTCTGAGGTTCGTGTGTCTTTTTAACATTCCTTCGGCTTACCGGGGCCTAAGTGGAAAGTCGTCTTTAGGATCGCTTTGTTCTGATTCAGTTGCCGACGCTTTATGATGTTGTTCCTTCTCTTGGAAAAATGCTCCAAATGGCTCATGTAACTGATGCACTCCACATCACCCTGATTGATAGTGGGGAGGTCCTGGCTGGAAGGAGGGGCTGGGGACTGTGAACATCATTACTTCTGGGCTCTGAAAGCCAGCATGCCTGCCCTTGATGCCACCCAGCTGGGAGTCTTCAGCCGGTTTCTTGGGGAAATCCAACCAGGAAACGACCTTAATGTTTGCGCTAGCCACAAGTCGGGAGGAAGGAGGCAGGCTCTGGGTTCAGCCTAGGGATGTATATGCCAGTTTTTAGGCACTTGGATAACTTTGTTATACTTATGGCTTCAAATCATGTGTCTGGTCAATGAAAAAGGATGTTTTGCAGTTTGGAAGGCAATAGGCAATGATATTTACTTTTTAAGAGCTCTGCAGCTAGCTACAGCTGGTTACCATTACCATCCCACCACTGGCTGTCAGGCTGACCCTGTGTAAGTGGCTTCCCTTCTCCAAGCCTCTTACCCCTGGCTGTGAAATGGGATTGATAAGGCCTGCTTTAAAAGGTCATTACTAGGATTAAGTGGGATAGTACATGTGAATAGCTTAGTCCAAGGTTTGGCACACAAAAACTGCTGAATAGTATTATCACCAGCTCAGCAGACAAGGTAGAAAATACTCTACACAGCACAGAAGGAGCATTGCCCTCACTCTACTCGTGTGGATTTCACAACCACTTTGAAGAGTAATTCTGCAAGTTTAAATTAAACATTGACTATGACATAGCAATGTGACCTTTAAGTGTATACCCTAGGGAAATGCTTGGGTCTATGTACAAGAAGATATGTACCATTAGGGTTATTAAAGCTTTGTAATCCCACACAAAAAAAAATGGATACAATACAAATATTCATTGATAGACTTTCTGGTATGTTTATGCCATAGGATATTTCACAGCATGAAAATGCGCTGTGCATTAATGCAACTACATTAACATAGATAGATTGCAAAAACATAATGTTGGATGAAAGAAGCAGGCCGGGTGCAGTGACTCAAGCCTGTAATCCCAGAACTTTGGGAGGACAAGGCGGGTGGATCATCTTAGGTCAAGAGTTCGAGACCAGCCTGACCAACATGGCAAAACCCCGTCTCTACTAAAAATACAGAATTAGCCAGGCATGGTGGTATGTGCCTGTAATCTCAGGTACTTGGGAGTCTGAGGCAGGAGAATCGCTTGAACCTGAGAGGCAGAGGTTGCAGTGAGCCGAGATCGTGCCATTGCACTTCAGCCTGGGCAACAAGAGCAAAACTAAAGAAAGGAAGGAAGAGGAGAGGAGAGGAGAGGAGAGGAGAGGAGAGGAGAGGAGAGGAGAGGAGAGGAGAGGAGAGGAGAGGAGAGGAGAGGAGAGGAGAGGAGAGGAGAGGAGAGGAGAGGAGAGAAGAGAAGAGAAGAGAAGAGAAGAGAAGAGAAGAGAAGAGAAGAGAAAGAAAGAAAGAAAGAGGAAGGAAGGAAGGAAGGAAGGAAGGAAGGAAGGAAGGAAGGAAGGAAGGAAGGAAGGAGAAGGGAAGGGAAGGGAAGGGAAGGGAAGGGAAGGGAAGGGAAAGGAAAGGAAAGGAAGGGACGGGGCAGGTTATATAATGATACATGCAGTATGATAGCATTTGTTTAAAATTTTAAAACTTGCAAATTTTTACTACATTTATTAGTGAATGAATATGTAGAGTGCAACAGTATTAAATGTATATCCCCAACTTCAGTTTAGTGTTTACTTCAGGACTAGGGGAGGGAATAGAATGAAAACGGATTAGTGGGAGGAAGATTTCAATTATATTTCTTTTTTGTTCATAGAAAAAAATTTTGAGAAAAATATGGCAAAGTGTTGATATTTATTTTACTGGATGGTGGCTACATACGTGTTTTAAATTTTATTTTCAATTTTATTCTCCATATTTGAAATATTTCAGAATAAAACTTTTTAGTGCATTAAATTAAATTGCCTCATGCAGAGAAAGAAGAAGAAGATGATACTCCTTTCAAGGCATTTGCATTTTCTTTCCTACAGTAAGAGGAGAGGGGGTTAAGGAGCTTTGTATTATGTCACAAATGTGAAAAATTTGGATCATTAGATTTTTAAGTTAAAAAGCTAGTTTTAAAAATGTGATTCTTCTTTAAAAGAACAGGTGGAAATGACAATTATTTTAAATGTCCTTATCTAAAGAAATTAATAATGGCTAAATAGGTCACCAACTCGATGACCAACTTAGATTGCGTTCTTGTGTTTGTGAATTTAGAATGGGGAAATATCTGGTAAGATGCTTTCAGTCATAGTTGCAGTTCTGCTATCATAGTCAAATAGACTAATATAAAGTTACACTAAACTATTTATCCCAAAGTAATATGGGAGTTATGAATAGCATTTTCTAAGCATCACGGCTGGGATCCACCTTTGTGCTGGCCTAAGTTGGTTTGAAGTTGCGTTGAAAGTAAAGACAAAGACTCACAGTCCAAGGGCCGCCTCTCTTTGGGAAAATAAACCCCCTCTTGGTTTCTTCATGGTCCTTCCCCCAACCCTCTGCAGTCCCCGCTCCCTCCCGACCCTGGCCCAGGTCACCTCCGGTGCACCAGTGTGCCTCCAAGTCAGGCCTGTGGAGGCCTCTGCGTGAACCAGGAGGAAGCCCCAGGGCTGCCAGACTCTTCTCCAGGAAGCCCTGCTCTCAAACGCTGCCCTTCCCAGAGCTTCCTGGAGCCTTCCCTCCTGTGGCTGCAGGCTAAGGGAAAAAAGGATTTTCTTTTCTTTATTTCAATCTGCTTTTTTGATTTTCGTTCTGCGGTTCTGCTCTGCCTCGCTTTGTTTATCAGCATCAAAGCCGAAACCAGCTGTGTTTGTTTGTGGATCTTTCATTTCCATGAAACCTGCGGCTTTTTCTAGGTCACTCTGTGTTCTTAATAATCAAGAAGGTAGTTCACATGGCTGCAAAGGAAGGACTGGGGTCACAAAATCCCCAAACCCACGGAGCCCCCTCAGTAGCCTTACCCTTGGCCTGGATGACTGGGAATAACAATTATATGATTTTATTATCTTCCCGGGTCCCCCCAAAGAGCTCTCTCTAACAGGGGTAATTCAAATAGAAATCTTGCTTGTTTTTGAGCCACACCCTATGCAAAAGACTTTATTTTTAAACATCTAGAACCCCAACAGTTATAGAGAGAGGAGGAGAAGGGATGTTGGGAAATTATTTTATAACTTATTAACTGGACTATTAATTGGATTATTTTGGTACCAGCAGCAACTTGAGGTCACAACTGACAAGTTGCTTATTTGGGGAACATTTGTTTGAGTGAAGCTCCGGTTCAGCAGTGGTAAATCTAGCCATTTAATGGGCCACTTGATGTCCAAGGGCAATTACTGGTGCAAAAACCCTGAGCCCTAAAGCAGGAGAAACAGGAGACCAGATGGAGGCCCCTTTAGAGATTTAGTCCTAAATCCGTTAACCCATCTTGCAAAGTGCTGCCCAGTTGACAGCACAAACAGCTGTGGAGGCCAAACTGGGTGCTGTTTGCCTTAGATCAGGCCAGAGAATCTGGACCGAATGGATGGCACTGTTTGAATTTTACAGTAAACCGAGGAATGCGAATCACTGAATCTTGGGGACCACAGCGGAAGCAGCAGCCTGCCTGAAAGAGCCTAACTTCCTCCTGAGCTTCTCCCCACCAAAGGGACTGACATATATCAGGCTCCCGAAACAGCAAAGACAAGACCGTATTTGGATTTGTAACTCCCCGGGTATTTTGCAGGCAGGTCTGGTTCTCGTTGTCCATTGACTCTGAGATAAAATCAGGGCCTCTGCTTAGCTTGAGACAAGCCATGTGCTTGGATATCTTCCTTCTTGGGGTGGGAATGCCCAAGTACTACATGGTAGATTGCAGTTTGCTGGTGGTGCTCCCCTGTCAATCATCTCAGTTTGGGAGGTGCCACTCTCTGTCTTATCCTTGCCCACACACATCCTTCTCTCCCCACAGTCCTTGGTGTGCTCCTGACACAAGTCAGCCTCAGCAGGGAGATGTGGGTTATGGCTGCTTTCGCCCACAAGGGTTTACATGGCATATGCAGGTAAGAGAGGGAGGAGTCCCTGGCCTCTCCAAGCAGAGTTCCCCAATGCCTCACCATCTCCACACTAAATAGGGAAAGTGGGAAGGTAGGAAAGGTGTGATTATAGAACCTCATCTAAGTGAAAATTCTGCCAGGGGAACTACCTCTCCTGTGAGTATCAGTGTGGCAAGGGTAGAAAAAGGAACTGAGCCCAGAACACCTGGCATGGACAACTAGTAGTCATAGCAGCCATTGCTGAAAGAACATTGATGTAAACCAGGCATGGCTCTGAGGACTGCATGCCTGTTAATACTTTAAGTCCTCATCAAAGCTTCAGGAGGTAGGGGCTGTTATTGAACCCATTTTGCAGATGGGAAAGCTGAGTCTGCAAGGGAAAGTACCTTGCCCCAGAAGTGGCAGACCCAGGCTTCAAATCCAGGGCATCTGGCTCCAGGGCCTAAGCTCTTCACCACTAGGCTTCCCTGTAGGGGTTCCTGAGGCTACCATTACTGCTTAGAATAATAACAGTGGCCATCTACTGAGTGTGTTCCCTGTGCCAGGTACTATTCAACAAGTACTTTCCTTGTGTTAGCTCCTTTAATGATGAATCAACTCTGAGCTTATTACTATTTTATGTGTAAGAAAACTAAGGTTTCAGTGACTTAGCCAGAATCACATAATAAGTGAAGAAGCCAAAACTGTAGCCCAGAAAGTCTTAGGAGCTTGGACTCCCAACCCCATACCTGTTTTGGGAAGGGGGCTAGCACATTGGCATGTGGTTGGACTTGCTGGCAAAGGTTCTTTCTAAACCCTCTGCTGCCCTTTGAAGCCTGCAATGGGAAAAGCAACTCAGTGAGCTCTCGGATACTTGGGAAGAGGGATTTTCCCATCACAGACGTGGCTGGTTCCATCACCTATGCTGAGCAGATCCCCCAGCTTCCACAAGCCCATGTTGTCTGATACCAGCCTGGCACTAACCATAGTTGCTAGCATAGAATTGTACTTAGTAAATTAATAGGGAAGCTGATACCGTCCAGTGCATCCTTGCCTTTCTAGGAGGGAGGGAGGGAGGGAGGGAGGGAGGGAGGGAGGGAGGGAAGGAAGGAAGGAAGGAAGGAAGGAAGGAAGGAAGGGAGGGAGGAAGGGAGGGATGAATGGATGAGGGGAGGGGAGGGGAGAAGGAAGGAGGGAGGGAGGAGGGAAGAAAGGAAGGAAGAAGGGAGGGAGAGAAGGAGGGGAAGAAGGGAGGGAGGGAAGGAGGGGAAGAAGGGAGAGAGGAAGGAGGGAGGGAGGGGAGGGGAGAAGAAAGAGGGAGGGAGGAGGGAAGGAAGGAAAAAGGGAGGGAGGGAGGGACGGATGAGGGGAGGGGAGAAGGAAGGAGGGAGGGAGGAGGGAAGAAAGGAAAGAAGGAAGAAGGGAGGGAGAGAGGGAGGGGAAGGAGGGAGGGAAGGAGGGAGGGATGAGGGGAGGGGAGAAGGAAGGAGGGAGGGAGGAGGGAAGGACGGAAGGAGGAAGGGAGGGAGGAAGGAAGGAAGGGAAGAAGGAAGGAAGGGGAAGGGAAGGGAGGAAAAAAGGAAGGAAGACAGGCAGGCAGGCAGACAGGCAGGCAGGAAACAAGCCAGTAGCTAACAGATGCCTGACTTTACATTGTGATTTCTTTAGATTGATATTCACTAATGCACAGAACCCAAAGGTCATCTTTTGGTGGGTAAGAATGTGACATTTTGCTTTGACCCTGAAGAGTCTGGGTAGCTCTGAGTAAATGATCCAAGTCCTCTCTCTTTGGCTGAGCTGGTCCACAGAGCATAACAATTGGTGTTACCCCTGTAAGGATGATGCACTAATGGCATGAGTACATTAACTAATTAGTACTTACTATGTTTAGTTTCTGTACTAAGCAGCCAATATTTTTGCAACAAACCTTTATTAGTCCCACTTTGTCAGATGAGAAAACTGAGACTAACAAAGGTTAAGTAACCTGCATAAAATCACTTACCTGGCAAGAATTGTGTCATCATTCAGACTCAGGGCTTCCCCTCCAAAGCCCCGTATTCTTCACCACCATGCAGTACGTTGAGTTGATCATGTGCTGAGAAACTGAGGCTCATAAATGCTAGATGACCTACCAAGACTTCTCAGCTATTTGTAATAATGTCAGGATTTGAACTCAGGCTACTTCTTATGTGATGTTGTCTGTTTTAAGAATCCTTTCAAAGACAGAGTTTACTCCTTCAGGCAAGGGAGGGCTCTGGTCAGAGCCCTGCAGAATAAAAACAGTATGAAGTTGTGAAGACTGATATGATACAAAGGCAGTCAGTAGTCTGAGCTTGTTTACAAACTAATTCGAAATAAGAATCAATTAGCTGTGCAAAATTCAGCCATTGAGATAGATCCTTCATTTAAAAAAGAAGATTCCACTTGAAAGTATTGATAGCCAACTTCTGGATATAACTACTCATGAGAACAAGCAGTTGCAGAGTATGGTAGACCACTTTATAGACACTTGACACTGTTTGGGGAGGAGAGCAGATTGGTGTCCAGAACTTGCCACTCTGAGAGGAGTAACTGATTAGTGCATCCATCCGTCTATTCAACTATAAATACCTATTGGATTGGGTACCTACTTGGAGCAGGGCTCTGTGTCAAGGGAGAGAGGCCCTCACAGAGGTTACATTCTAGCAGAGAAGGCTTCTGTGAAACCAGAGCTCACAATAAACTCTAATGGGGTATGATAGAGTACATGCAGGATGTTACTGAGGCCCATGACCTAGTCTAGCCACGAGGAACTGCTTCCTACCGGAGATGTTGCTTTAGCTGAGACCTGAGCAATGTGTGAGAGTTAGCTATGGGAAAAGTGAAAAGTGTTCCAGACAAGGAACAGCATGTACAGAAGCCAGGAGGTTGATAAGAGCCTGTGTATAACTGCAGGACTGAATAAAGCCCAGGCCAGTTGGAATGTGGGGAGGGGACAGCATGCATGTATATTTCAAAGCTCTTGGGTACTGGTTACAATGATCGACCTCATGACTCTAGATGAAGACTCATGTGTTGTGAGCTGGTTATGTTCTCCCTGATGGCAGAGCTCTCCCCAGGGTCATCTGCTGACCCACCCATCCTGGAAGAGAAGTGAGAACAGAGGTTGCTCCATGTGAAGTCAATGGTTCTTCATTTTGGAAGAGGTCATGGAAATTTCTGAGAAGCTCGGGACCCTTTTCCCAAGCAAAAGCACATGGCACATTTGAAACATTGCATATCATTTCAGGAGGTTCACAGGCACCTCTTGAAGTTTGTCCGTGAAATGGAGGTTTAAGGACCACTGGTTGGAAACTTTGGCTTATTTCCCTTTCACCAGTGGGTCACCATTTCCACCTGGAAATAACGCTGGCCACAAATGGTGAATTCCCTCTGCATAAACCCTGCCACTCTTACCTGTGCATGCAGACTTCTCCCTACACATCTAAAGACCTCACCTCTGGGTGACTTCCCGGAGTTAATCAGCCATCAGTGTAATTACCGTACCATACTCTTAAAGAAGCTACAGTCTATAAACTCCCCTTGAGGGATGACTCCCAGACATCTCACCCTTTTCCCCATGGGCCAGACTAAATGGTATTATTGCATGGGTATTTTCAGACACATGGTTTTCTTTCCCCCTTACTTTCCTCTTTAAATGAAGTAGTAATGGAAGACGTAGGACTTAAGCATTTGAAAAGGGAAAGATTGATAGTACCATAGTACCTTTGTTTCCCCTCTGAGATACTCATCCTAAAACTGACTCCTTCAAGGGCCAACCAAACCAGTAAGAATCACCCAGCACTGCCTCCTAGTTAGAGGAACACATTTAGGCTCCTGAAACAGGCCAGGCATCTCCTGCCTCCAGGCCTCTGCACTGGCTTTTCTTGCTGCCTGGAATTCTCTTCCCTCTACTTGGCTCACGCCCTCACCTCATTCAAGCCTTTGTTCAAATATCACCTGCTCAATGAGACCTCATCTAACCACCCTATTTAAAAACAGCCCCCATCCCTTTCCCTGGTTTGTTTATAACTTTATCATCATCTAGAATACTATGTATTTCAATATCAATTTTGTTTAGAACCCCATGCAGGCAAGCATGTTTTGTTCTCTGTGCCCAGAACAGTTATTGGCACACGTGAGTCATATTTGATATGTAGTTAATGAATTAACAAACCAATAATGTTCCCAGATGAGTTTGAAAAAGATAAGCATCTCTAGGACCGTATGTATATATGTAGTCAATCCAGACACTTACCTTCCAAACTCAAGCATCACACAAGCCCAGAGAAATGAGAATATCACACTTACCAAGCCCTTGGATTCTGCTCTAGCCAGCACCCTTATGAAAGCAATTAGCACCTGTGATTTGGAGAAATGATTTCAAGGCTCTTGTGGGAGTTGGTAACAACCTGAGGACCCCTGATCCAGGCAGTGATTTCCAAAGGAAATGAATTTGGCCTCTCTTGGTCCCATCCTCTGCCTTTTCTTCCAGAGTTTCCTGACATTGAAAAGTCATTTGTACTTTTGTGGCTGAAATAGGTTTCTTGCCCTCAAGATTTTTACAAAGTGATAGCCTTTATTCTTTTACCTCTAACAGCACTACCCCCTCCCCAAATGGAACTCAGTAGGATTCAAGCTTCCCCAAGACAAAAACCAAAACAACAACAACAAAAAATGTGCTTCCTATTGCTGTCAAGTGGTATTTACATTCAGTTTTGGCAATGGTGGCAAAACCCACGTTAGTGTTTTTGCCACTTCTCAAATATATTAGGTTGGTGCAAAACTACCATTACTTTTAATGGCAAAAACCGCAGTTACTTTTGCACCAACCTAAATACAATCATCCCAAACTATTATATCACCTTTTGAATTCTCTTCCTATGTCCCTGAGGCTGTGGACTGTATTTGAAACCCTCACCACTGCCGTGGAGATATTAAATTAAGCATTGCAGCTTAGCATGGAATGTGTAGATACTTGAAGCAGGATTTAAAAGACATTCTGATTTCCTAGAAATGTAACAGTATATTGCCTTGGAGCAGAGAGCAATGCAGGAAGGAGCATTCTTTTCCAGCACTGAGCCTGTGGCTCTTCAACACTGAGGAGGCTAAATCATGAGCCGAGCGCGCAGCATGTGAAAGGTTGAGGATGTGTTCTGTTTAGGAGACCCTGTAAACGGACTTGTTTTGCTGGGTGGAAGAATGAATCATTTCAGCCGTGCACACCAGCTGCAGCCTGTGGAAGTAAACCGAGGGCTTTCCCACAGCATGCGCTGTATATTTCATTGTTAGAGCTTTGCATTTTGACAGGTAGTTCTTATCCTTCTGGAAAGAGAGCTCTGAAGCCAGCAGCTGGAGGAAGACCTGGCAGGGCCTGCTGTCTAAATTGAGAGCAAGCATGTGCAGCAAAACCTCATTATAACATGACCTGTTATTACGTGGATTTTGATATCCCGTGGGGCAAATATGTCTCCCAGCATAGAACAACTCCATACAGCAGATGCCTGTTGTAACTTGTCTAACCCAGAATACAACCTTGTCTCTGAATCCAGTGTTATTAAGGGGTTCATGCCATTTTTTTTCAAATTGAAAAACATACCAAATGTCGATTGTGAATTATGTATACTATATAAAGATGGTTAAAATGTGTATGATGCATGGCAAGTGCTCATTGAGGTCCATCCTCTTGTAGAATTTACATTGTAGAAGAATGTGGTAGGTTGATTGCAAAAATGTCCCCAATTTTCAGGATTCCTGTATGCATGCCCTTTGCAATTTGATTTTATAGCTGTTCCCATAAAGAAATGGGGATAGACTGGGCGCGGTGGCTCAAGCCTGTAATCCCAGCACTTTGGGAGGCCGAGACGGGCGGATCACGAGTCAGGAGATCGAGACTATCCTGGATAACACGCTGAAACCCCGTCTCTACTAAAAAAATTACAAAAAACTAGCTGGGCGAGGTGTAGTCCCAGCTACTTGGGAGGCTGAGGCAGGAGAATGGTGTGAACCCGGGAGGCAGAGCTTGCAGTGAGCTGAGATCCGACCACTGCACTCCAGCCTGGGCGACAGAGCGAGACTCTGTCTCAAAAAAAAAAAAAAAGAAATGGGAATAGCTATATAGCTCTCTTTTCCCTCTGCTTGAATTTAGACTGATTTTAAGACTTTCTTTGGCCAACAGAATGTAGTAGAAATGACAGTATGCCAGTTCCCAGTATAAGCCTCCAGAGCTCAAGCTCTCTCTCTGTCTCTCTCCCCCTCCCCACCCCCACCCCTCTCTCAGAACTCCGCCTAGCCATGTGAAAACAAGCCTAGGCTAGCCTGCTGGTCAATGACAGGCCATGTGCAGGAGAGCCCAGTTATCCCAGGCAAAACCACCCTAGGCCAAGTCACAGCCAGCCAAGTCCCAAATGTGTGAAAGAGCCCTGCCAAGATCAGCACAGTCACCTATTCCACTTGTAGAGAAACATGGGTGAGCCCAGCCAAGACCAGACACATCACCCTGCTGACCTGTGGACTCATGAGCAATAATAAATAGTTGCTATTTTAAGCCACTAAGTTTTGGGGTGATTTGTTACACAGCAATAGCTAACTAATAAAGGGAGACTTGCAATGTGTAAGTAGATAGTATTTGTTTCCCTGTATTTTTTTGTAAGGAGAGAAGTTCAAATAAAGACAACTGCCTTGCAGGAAATAAAACAGGGTCACTTGGCCAGGTTACTTTAGATAAAATGCTAAGTAAAGGCCTTTCTGAGGAGACAAGTGAGTGAAGACTTCAATGATAGGAGGTGTAGACTGTGGTAAGAGCCAAGGCAAGAGCTTTCCTGGAGCACAGTGAAGTGTGTGGAAGGCCCCGAGGTGGGGTTTAGGGACTGGTAGGAGAAGAGGTCTGGGAGAGTGGCAGGGACCAGACCCCATGGAGCCCTGTAGGGTGTTTGTATTTTGGTACAAGTGCTGGGAGAAGCCATTGACAACTCTGTACAAGAGGGTGGCATTGCATTTTTAATATTCTAGGCTGCCGCGAGGCAACCTGAGTAAATTCGGAAGACCCATTGAGCAGACCACTGCAGAAGTCAGATGAGAGATGCTGAGAACTCAGATGAGGATGGCCCTAAGTGGGAAGGCCCCTCTCTGCTTGCTACAGAATTCACCATATCCTGCCTTGTTTAGAGCCTGCTGTTTACCCAGTGAGGCTCCCCATGTACTGCCAAGCTCCCTGCAGTGGGGGGTACGTCCCCTTTATCCCTGCTGCTCCAGTGCCCAACACACAGTAGGGCCTTAGTAAATACTTGCCTCAGTAGAGCCCTTCTCTGAATTTTCCACCCCAACTCATGCTGTGACAGCCTAGACAACTTCTTCCGTTTCCTTTCACTCCAGTGGATCGGGAGAGGCACTCTCCCTCTTTCGCAGGACCATGGAGGTCGCATGAAGTCCTCTAGGACCTAGTCTCTGTTATTAGGGAGCATCTCTTAATGAATGGCCTGTGGCCACCACCTAGCGGGTTCCTCTCCAAGGTGTAGGGTATGGTGCATGCCTGGACTCTGTTTGGGGTTCAGCCTGACTCATCTGGTGACCATGGGGATGTCTTTAGGCTTCTTGGCTCCTCTTCCTCCTGCTATAAAATTCCTCTGGTTTGCGCTTCCCACCAGCCCACCTTGCAGGCCTGTGATTACTGTGATCCAGTGTTTATGGAGCACCCGGAGCGATGGAGGCAGCCGCTGGGGAGCAGATGCTACATTTGGGACCCTTCCCTGATGAGCTAATGATCCCCAAGTGCCTCGGGAATCACAAATAAAGGGAACTTTATGAGGATATAACCTCATTATTTTTACCCTGTCTCTCACTGCCCTTTTATTAGTAGAATTATTCAAGGCTGGCCTTCTCCTTTCAACTGGCATAAATTTTCTTTGACTCAGCTTGGATTTTTTTTTTTTTCTTTTTTTTCCTAGGGAAGGTGGGTCTTTTTTTTTCCTAGGGAAGGTGGGTGGAATTTAGAATTAAAAAGTAGCAATGCAGTGGGAATGCAGACCTGTCTTAAATTTCACAGCAGTTCATGAACTTCAGGAAATCTGAACACACAGCATGCAATTAAGAGCAGGAGGGGATTTTTTTTTAAAATCAGTTGTGAAAGAAAAGGTGGTCGGGTGGTGAGGCTGATGGCAGGCCTCTGGGGCCTGGAAGTTGGCGCTGAGGACAGGGCAGACAATAGCCTGTTGGCAAGCCGGACGTCTTAGCTTGTCTTTTGATCTTTAATCACCTTGACTTGTCTAAGAGCGTGGCAAGACTCTCCTCTGGACAGAGAGGCCAGGGCTCTGAATAGGGCTCAGGAAAGGCCGCAGGGCCCTGAGAGCTTGAGCTCAGCCTCAGAAGATCCTCCCCCAAGCCTCCCTCGCATGATGCAGTGTGACTGACTCTTGTTGCCACTTCGGAGCTGCAGTTTTCCAACATGGTGGGGTCGGGCAGAAAGCTGAGGGGCTAGGAATGAGGACAGGGCCGTCAGCCCAGGCCATAAAGAGACAGGGGACGGCTGTGAGCTAATGGGCAGGCTGCAAGGCGGGGGTTTCCTCCGCAGCTGCTTCTCTATCTCTTGACTTGGCTCAGGGTTCAGAGGAAAAGCCGTGTTCCTACTTTTGCTCTGGAAATTGGGACGAGAAGCCCTTGGGCGGCAGCACACAGATGCTAAGGGCACGTGCTTGGAGCCTGGCAGACCTGGGTTCGAGCCCTGCTGCATCACTGCTCTGGGGCAGGCCCCTTTACCTCCCTAAGCATCGGTTTCCTCATCTGTAAAATAACATCACAACACCTCCCCTGAAGGGTTATTTTGGGCATTAAGCATGCTAATCTGTATAAACTGCCAATAGTTCCTGGTGTGTGGTAGGGCCTCCATTAATGTTTTTATGTTTTTATGTTGGAGGTTTTTTTTTTTTTTTTTAGATGAAGTCTTGCTCTTGTCGCCCAGGCTGGAGTGCAATGACATGATCTCAGCTCACTACAGTCTCCACCTCTCGGGTTCAAGTGATTCTCCTGCCTCAGCCTCCTGAGTAGCTGGGACTATAGGTGTGCTGCCATGCCTGGCTAATTATTTTTATTTTTAGTGGAGATAGTGTTTCACCATTTGGCCAGGCTGGTCTCGAACTCTCGACCTCAGGTGATCCACCTGCCTCGGCCTCTGAAAGTGCTGGGATTACAGGCATGAGCCACCACACCTGACCTATTTTGGAGAATTTTATACAAGTAAATAGCTTAGTTATAAGCTAACTGTGTGACATTTAAGCAAATCGCTGAGCAGCCTCTCTGAGTTTCAGTTTACTCCTTTTAAAGTGGGGATAGGAAAAGTACTTACGTGCTTGTTTATAAAGGTGAGGATTCAAGCAATCAGATGTGTCTAATGCATAGCCCAGGGCTTGACACAAAGTCCCAGCCAGGGTTTGGCTGCTCTTGCTACCCTGGTTTTTCCCTAAAGCTAGACTATTTCAGCCAGGGGTAAATTTGGTGCCCTTGGTCCTTCCCCTCCCCTCAGCTGAGCCACTAGTGGAGCTGGAGAAGGACTGGAGTCAGGGCAACCTACAGGGATCATGGTGGCTGGTGGGGAGCCCTCTGGGGCCAGGAACTGGGCCTGGCACCCTAGTCCATAAGCATCAGAAAAATGATGGACTTCTGTGTCCTACTTACTTTTCGTACATCCACTCCAAAGAATTCTTACAAGAGCCCTGCTGGGTGTGTTTCCATCATCCCCATCTCGCAGATGATGCAATCAAGAAGTTACACGATTTTCAAGAGATCACATGGGCTAGTCAGAGTAAGGCAGCCGAGATTTGCACCAAGGCAGTCTGGTAACAGGACCCCAGTTTATCCACTGTATTGTTGGTCAGAAGAACCCTGGGGTGGTCAGACCAGGAAGAGGGTGGGAAATACACCTCTGGCCTTCTGGCTGAGTGTGGTGGCTCACACCTGTAATCCCAGCACTTTGGGAGTCCAAGGCGGGAAGATCCCTGAGGTCAAGAGTTCGAGACCAGCCTGCCCAACACAGTGAAACCCCGTCTCTGCTAAAAAATACCAAAAAATTAGCTGGGCTTAGTGGCGCATGCCTGTAATCCGAGCTACTCGGGAGGCTGAGGCACAAGAATCGCTTGAACCCGGGAGGGCGGAGGTTGCAGTAAGCCCAGATCGTGCCACTGCACTCCAGCCTGGGCAACAGGGCAACATTCTGTCTCAGAAAAGAAAAAGAAAGAAAGTGCACCTTCTGTGAGCCAGTAGTTCAGCCAGGGGACCCAGAAGTCTCCACTCCTCTAGTGTGTGGTTTCTCCACCATGGATGAATGGGCACTTACATGGCAGTGAGGTCAGCTAGGGGTTTAGAACTGGCCCTAGGGGAACAGAGGACCCATTATGGCCTGTGTCTGGAGGGCACTTGTGATAGTTAGTCTAGACTCTGACTCACTGAAGAGAACTTATAGGACTTTGGAGCTTGCAGAGGCAGCCTCAGTGATCAACTAGAACCTTGTCAGTCATGGTAGCAACGCCACCATCACTTGAGCCCTCTTAGGAGCATCACCCTGCAAACTTCTTAAATCCTCAGGTGGCTCTACAAGACTCTTGTCCTCGTTGCACACATGCAGAATACTGAGCCAACAGAGCCTTAGAGAGGCACAGTGCCTTACCCAAGGTCACTCAACTAGTAGGTAACAGACCTGAGATTTTATCTAGGCCCCACCCCCACCCCAGCTCTTCCCACGGCCACAGGAATCTTCCTTGGCACCCCTTTCATAGGGCACATCCTTCCTCTTGGATATATCTAGTGTGAGAGAGCTCATTCCTCCTGGGAAGGTCCATTCTGTACATCCCCTTATGCATCAGCCAGATGACTTGGGAGATAAAAGTTTGTTTTATTGCAAAGTTTCTTCAAGGGCTTTGGCAAAGGAAAGTCCTGCCCAAGATTTCATTAGGGAATTGACAGAGAAAACAGCAACCACCGAATGGTATGGATGAAACAGGAGGAATCTGGAAGCCAGGCAGGCCTGGGTTTAAATCCCAGGCTATGAAGCTGTGAAGCCTTGGATAAGTCACTTCACCTGTACGGACCACAGTTTCATCACTGGTCAGATGAGAATAACCAGACCTAGTCCAGGATAAAAATAGCACATGCAAAGCCCTGGGCCTTTGAAAAAACTTGACACAAAGTAGCTACTAATAATAGCAACGACTACTATGATTACTGCCACTGACCCTGGCAGGACAGCATTTAATCCCTGTACAAATACAAGGATAAATGAGTGTGTTCCCTCAATTCTTAAATGCCCCTTGCATTTATTAACAGCTGTTTGGTGATGAGGAGAAGCACTACAACAAGTGCCCTCATCAAATAAAAACCATGTTCTCAATTCAGAAAAACTTAAAAGTAGGGAAATCTTGCAATCTAGGACTAAGGAAATTCACGGCTCTTCATCACTCCAAAAAAAAGCGTGTTGATGGAATCCATACTTAGGCTGAAGGCACGTGGCAGGCTTCATTGCTGCATGAACTGTGTGCACTCACATTAATGATGAGGCAGGGACATGTGGGCTGAGGAAGGTCTGGGCAGCTGACTCTGGCAAGCAGAGGATGAAGGAGGAAGACTCCTTGGCTGTGCGAATGGAGAAGAAAGTCATAAAAATTGTGATGAACCACATGAGGAGTAGCCCAGTGTGTCACCTACCTACCCTAGCCTTTCCTTGTTCAGGGCCTGCCTCCAATTAGCTGTGACGTTGCCTCTTGGTGCTGCTGCCGCAGACTCCACTATCCTGGCCCCCTCGCATCTGTTACTCTTCAGTATCATCACTCCAGATGGAGAGGCATGCAAAAAGAGAAAAGTGAATCTTAAAGTTCAACAATCAAATGGCTGGCTAACATTTATTGAGTACTTGCTGTTGCCTGGCTTCATGCTTAATGCATCATCTCAGGCAATTCTCAAATAACCCCGTAAAACAATTGCTATTATCTGTGCGCATTTTATGGATGAGGGAACTGAGGCACAGAGAAAACTAAATATTTTGCTCATAAGCATTGGAGGTAAGATTTGGTCTGTTCCATACCAAAGCCCATTCCTTACCGACATCTTTCTGTGTTATGTCCTGTCATTCCATAACATACCAGAAATATTTACTTTGAGACAAGACTATTGATGGGGAAGGAGGTGGTATAAGTGGAGAACACTTGGAAGGTGCCTGGTGTTTTGCGGTCAAACCTGGTTGGGGACTATTTTGTTCTCTTTTCTGAGACCTAGAGAAGTTAAGTAACTTGTTCAAGGTCACACAGCCTCCATATAAAAGGGGTATCAGAGGCCCTGGGGTTTCTGAGTTCTTGGAGGAAGACCTGCAGTACTTAGAGGTGTTGTTACAAGTGTTGCTTGCTGAATTAAAGTAATAGAGTAGAAAAAGCCCCTTAGTGGGATCATCTGGGGCAACTGCCTCACTGTAAAGAAAGGGCGGCTGAGAACCCTAGAGGTCACCAGCTACGGCTTTTAAACGCTTAACAGAATTTGACTATTGGAGGGAGGCCCTCCAGGGTAAGGGAAAGCTAGATAGCAGGGGTTTACACCTGGCCCCACCCTTCACTATGTGGTCTTAGGCAGGTCCCCCAGCCCCAGTCAGAATCTGTGTTCCCATCTGAAAAATGGGGTTGCTGACACGGCTTGGCAAGATTACTGTGAGACTTGGCTGTCAAGATTACAAAGTGCTCCATGTAGGAGCTTGTGTAAAAGAACTGCTCAATAAATATTAGTTATTTTCTAGAAGATTCCAAATATCCCCCGAGGGTCCAGAAAATGGTCCCTGGTGTTATTTAAGCACAGAATTGCTTCAACTCCTTCTTTCTGTTGCCTACATGGGTGCTCATGGGAGATGATATTGAGGATTGAGGAAAGCACACCGCCAGGAATGGTGTTCCCTCTACCATCAAATTCTCACCCTCAGGTTCCTGTGCCTCTTGCTGGCCGGGCCACAAGCATTTCTCCAGCCGCTGGCCCAGGGACCGAGGTGAACATAAGTGGGTGACAAAGCCTGCCTGGTCCCCAGGCCACTTTCTGGGCTGCTCCTGAAGTGCAGCCAGGATGGAACCATAAAAGGCGACGCTCCCTGGCCGCCGTCTTTGTTTTCCTCGCTAGCTGGAATGCCTCATGATGACAGGCAGCCAGGAAATGCCCTTTACTGTCCCAATGCCACCTCCCTCAGGAACACCGTCAGTCTTGCCTTCCTGGGCTGCACAGACCCTGTGGGTGGCAGGAAGAACTGCACTCCCTGGGTCTGGAGGGAACACCTGAATTTCGGCCCAGGTAGGTGGCCTGGTGTTGATATTTTCTTGTAAGGAAGGACAAGGCTGAAGCAAGAAGGAACAGTATCCAGGAAGTTTTTGTGGACTCTTACATTTAAGGAAAGGCTCATTCAGTCCTCCCTGCAGGTATTCATTGAGCACCTACTGTGTGCTAGGCCCTGTGCTAATGTTTTAGAATGTAGGTTTTATTCTTAATCAGGTCTGGTGAGGCCATTGAAAAGATGGTTTGTTACTCACAATTCCGAGAGGGAAGGCACACCACATCACGCAGGGCCACTCAGGAAGCACTTCTGAACACTCCACAGAATTCCACTATTCTGTTTGGTCCGAAAGCAGAGGGAGCCCGGGGAAAATGTGGGCAAGAGCCTTTATTGTGGCTTTTGTGGGAAAGGCAAGCAAGGCACGGTGAGCAGGTTCAGAACTGACTAGCTTGAATCATTTCAGCGCACTCTGGGGTATAGCTGTTTTCCTCACTGTCTGGTGCTTGGCCCCAGGGTAATTAGGGCAGGGGAATAATGGTCTGGAGTGTGAGGGCCCTAGAGGAGCCCCAGAAGGGAGGAGGTGGTTGGGGTTGGGGCTTTGGATTGATTGGTTTGCATATAAAAGGTGAGCTCCAAGTCAAGTTGTTTACTATCTCTAGGAATTAGCTAGCCCTGGGAGAGGCAGTGTCCTCCAGGTCCCTAAGGACCCAAATGTCACAGCATCAGAATAAAAAGCCACACTTGCTACAGCTAGGCTGTCAGGAGCACAGTTGTCCATAAAACAGACCCGATTCGTGTCCTCATAGAGTTTTCTGTCTAGTAAGGAAGAAGACATTGAATTACTGGGGTTTTTTGGTTTTTTTGTTTTGTTTTTGTTTTGTTTTGTTTTGACAGAGTCTCGCTCTGTTGCCAGGCTGGAGTGCAATGGCGCAATCTTGGCTCTCTGCAGCCTCTAACTCCTGGGTTCAAGCAATTCTCCTGCCTCAGCCACCTACGTAACTGGGATTACAGGCATGCGCCACCACACCCAGGTAATTTTTGTATTTTTAGTAGAGACGGAGTTTCCTCATGTTGGCCAGGATGGTCTCGATCTCTTGACCTTGTGATCCTCCTGCCTCGGCTTCCCAAAGTGCTGGAATTACAGGCATGAGCCACTGTGCCCAGCCCACTTCTCATTATTAATGCTGGTCAAAGTGGACTAAACTAAAATGAAAAATTGGAGCCTGTTAAAAGCAAGGAAAACAAAGCAAAACAAGACTTGTGTAAGGGCAGAGGCCAGAAGTCGGGGAAAGAAAGGGAAGCTCCAAGGTTTTGTAATTTTCCTTGACCACCCTAATCACATCCCAGTCTAGGTGGCTTATCTGACCACAGACCATCTGTTCTTTCCCGGGCATGCCAGTGGTGAGTTAGAGAATATCGTCAGAACCCTTTGAACTCCTGGGAGAGATGTCCTGCAGAACAGCCCCATGCATCATCCGGCTGCAGCTCCTCCTGGCCCTCCCTCTGCACTCACCTCATCCCAGACCATTTGGAACCAACCTGGAAATCATTCTCTTGTCAGGTTACTTTGTCACATCAGCAAGCGGAAAACTCCAACCATAGAGATAAGATGTGGACTTCGCCTCTCTTCTGGTTGAACTTCCTACCCTGACCATGCTGTGACTGGGCACCTTTCCAGCGTTCAGCACAGCCTCTCCTGCTGCCCCACCCTGCCTGTGACTGAGCTGGGACCAGAAGTACCAGGACAAGAACCAATTTTGGAGCATGAAATTGAGATTTAAAGCCCCATTAGCTCCTGGGAGAAAAGGAGAGACTCAATGAATATAAGAAATGGGGGGTCGGGCATAGGGACTCACACCTGTAATCCCAGCACTTTGGGAGGCCAAGGCAGGCAGATCTCTTGAGGTCAAAAGTTCAAGACTAGCCTGGCCAACATGGTGAAATCCCGTCTCTACTGAAAATACAAAAAATTAGCCAGGCATGGTGGGGCACACCTGTAATCTCAGTTACTTGGGCAGCTGAGGCAGGAGAAATCGCTTGAACCCGGGAGGCGGAGGTTGCAGTGAACTGAGATCACGCTACTGCACTCCAGCCTGGGTAATAAACTCCGTCTCAAAAAAAAAAATAGAAATGAAGTCATCTTAAAAGTAGAAATTTATTGACTGTGTTTCTTTCTATCCCCAAACTTTGGACACCACAAAATGATCATCAAGCCCAATTAATTATATGTCATGTCATTTTTCAAAAAGATGAGTAGTGAAATGTTTTTAAATTCTTGACTTAATTGAAATCAGTGTTGATATGACTTGCCAAAGTTTAAAAAAATGTGTGTGACGGGCTGAACATTTTAGCTTAAGAGGAGTTTCAGGCACATCAAATGCAAAAACATTGAAAATCATTCGTCTAATTTAATTGTCAAGTCGTGCCAAAAATGCTAACATGATATCTTTGAAGAGTAATTGGTACAAAGAATATCCTCAAAGAGAAATATTTCCACACGGCTGGCTCTTATCTTGCCCTCATTAAATTTTTTTCCTCCCCATTGGCAGAGCAGTGCATGCCTCTTCCCTGCCCCTTCCACATAGGGACCCAACTGGTTCTACAGATTTTTCAGCCACTGAACTTAAACTTGCCATCAGAATGGAACAGTACAGATTCCTTCTTCAGATTTGATCCAAGATAATCTTGGAGGAGTTTTTTTAATGCTTTCTTGCTACCAAATGTGGTCTTCATGTGTATTTGTTTAATCAGATAGGTTGGGAAGCTGTTGTGTGCTAGGCTTCTGATAGATAAGCATTCTTGCTCCCTGAGGGTGACGAATTCTAGAGTTTTGGTGGTGTTTCCTTGAAGTGGGTTCAAGGGTAATGTGTAGCCCCTCCCACTCAATCACATTTCCTGGAAGTTCCTGGAATCGTCCCAAAGGAATGCTTCCATGAGAATGTCATATTTGAGGGAAGGCCTGAAGGAGGTGAGGGAGGGAGTTTTGGTGATATCTAGGGTCGAGGCTTTCCTGGCAGTGGGAACAGCACATGCAAAGCCCCTGAGGTGAGACTGTGCCTAGCCCGTGTTCATGACACTGACATGAGTGGAGCGAGCATGGGTAGAGCAGTCAGGGATGCGTCAGAAGGGGAGCAGGTCAGGCCGTGTAGGGTCTCATGGGTCACAGTGAAGACTTTGGCTTTTGCTGTTGAGTGAGGAAGGAAGTCACCAGAAGGTATTGGCAGATGTTGGTCACGAGCTGACTTCATTTGAGTGGGATTTCTCTGGCTATTTCTCTCTGTGAGAATAAACAGGATGGGGGCAAAGGCAGGAAAGCTGTTGAAGTAATACAGAACGTAGACGTTTGATGGTTTGGACCAAGTTGATGGCAGTGGAGATGGGGAGGGAAGCAGTTGGATTTTGGATGGGTTTTCAAGTGAGAGGTAATAGTGTTTGCTGAAATATTGGATGTGGAACATGAGGGAAAGAGGAGCCAAAGATGGCTGCAGAGTTTTGAGCTGAGCAGTCTAGAGGCTGCCGCCATCCAGAGTGGGGAAGATTACAGGAAGAGCCAAATGATGATGTTCCGGAGCTCAGGTTTGGACATATTAATTTTGAGACGCCTGCTAACTATTGCTTGCTGGATGACTCCTCCTCTACCTCCTCATCACTCTGAGCTTAGACCACACGGGTCCCCGGCCAAGTTGAACCAGGGCAATGATTTAACTAGCACTGATCCAACCTGTGGGCATCTCGTACCCACATGCCACTCATCACAATTCAGAGGGCAACCTCCTGGGAGACACTGAGAGAACATGAGATTTCTTTCTCAGTAAGAGTTCACCATTATGAAATGTACTTGGCTAGTGAGGCCTATACACTTGTAATGAGCTGAATATAGATTCAACTGAGCTATAAAATAAAATAATAACTATTTTAATATACAGCATCTCCCTGCCAAGGCAGCTGAAGAGAAGGCTATGAGCAATAAAATTAGTCCAGAGAAAGAAATGAAAAACCACTGAAAACAGCCACCTTCTAAAAGGAAACAGATTAGAAGGGCCCAAAGAGGGAAGCCATCACCAGGAGTGAAACTCACCAGATAGTGATAAAACAGTTATGAGGGAAAAGGCCGGAAGGAAATTTTCCAGGCTGCTGTCTGTTGCTTCACTAATCACTGTGGTGACCTCATCCCTCCCCCTGGCTTCATGGGTGATGACTCTAAAGCCCTGATCAGGGCCCCAGATCCTGCTTCCATTGGCCACTGGGAAATCTCCTTCTCAGTGCCTTCTCACCCTCACTCCAGATACAGTCCTCCTCCTGAAAAACCTTGGCATCATCCACACCTCTCCCTCCTCTCTCACCTCCTGTCAGCCTCACCACTGTCCCTTTCTTACCATCTCACCATTCACCACCCACTCCAGGCCACCATCACCTCCCAGCTGAGTCCTGCTTCCACCCTAGTCTCTATACACTCAGAAGGACCAGTTTTTGAAATGAAAATCAGATCAAGCTCTCCCTTAAAACCCTCCAGTGGAATCTCGTTTTATTTGGATGCAATCCAAATGACTTATGAGGACTTCCAAGTCCCATAAGGTACCTACTCACCTTTCTAACCTTGCCTTATTTCACTTTGCCTTTGCTTAATTGGCCTCCTGTCTGTTCCCCAACATGCTGGCCTCAGGGCCTTTGCACAGGCTTATTGCTCTGCCTGGAGTGCTCACCTCCAGATTGGCCATGATGGTTCAAGCAGTTTCTGCAACTCACAACTCTTCTCCCCACTCCATCATTGATTGTTTGCCATCATATAACCCTGGCTAGTTGCTTTCATGGCAATAAACCATAGGGAAGGATCTTGTTTACATATTTGTATATTGCCTGCCCTCCCCTCCATATGCAAGTGCTATGAGAATATGCTCCTCTCTTATTTCCCTCTGGATTTCTAGCACTTGGAATATGCTCATATATATATATATATATATATACACACACACACGCACACACACACGCGCGCGCGCACACACACACACACATATACGTTTTAAAAATGAATTATTGGCCGGGCACAGTGGCTTACGCCTGTAATCTCAACACTTTGGGAGGCTGAGGCAGGCAGATCACTTGATGTCAGGAGTTCGAGACTAGCCTGGCCAGCATGGTGAAACCTTGTCTCTACTAAAAATACAAAACAATTAGCCGGGCATGGTGACATACACCTGTAATCCTAGCTGCTCAGGAGGCTAAGGTGAGAGGATTGCTTGAACCCAGGAGGCAGAGGTTGCAGTGAGCCAAGATTGCACCATTGTACTCCAGCCTGAGTAACAGAGCAACGCTCTGTCGCATGGTGGCTCACGCCTGTAATCCCAGCACTTTGGGAGACTGAGGCGAATGGATCACTCGAGGTCAAGGTCAGGAGTTTAACCTGGCCAACATGATGAAACCTTGTTTCTACAAAAATACAAAACTTAAACAGGGGTGCTGGCACAGACCTGTAATCTCAGCTACTCGGGAGGCTAAGGTAGGAGAATCCCTTAAAACCAGGAGACGGAGGTTGCAGTGAGTGGAGATTGCACTCCAACCTGTCCACCCTGGGCAACAGAGCGAGACTCCATCATAAATAAATAAATAAATAAATAAATAAATAAATAAATAGAATGACCAGAATAGTAACAGAGCAATAAGCATTCGTTGAATAATTACTTTGCACAGGCCTGATACATGCAGGCCATTTGCCTACTTTGTTCCTTGCTCATCAAACAATACCTGGCACATAGTACATGTGTAAAAACATTTTTCATGGTGAATGAATGAACAGATTTAATTCTTCATGTACCTATGCAATCGCAGATAGGACATTATGGGTTTGCTCAAAGTCAAAGTAAGTGGTGAAACCAGGATTTGAATCCACGCTGTCAGGACTGAGCAGATGCTCTTGATACACCACAGGAAGTTCAATGAGTGGACATCATAGAGTGAAAGTCAAGCTACTCCATCCAGAGCCAGAGCACTCAGTGGCCAGGACTTTTCCCCCAAGCTGAGAGATCACTCTGCCTCCTTGCTGGATGCAACAATTTCATTTGAGATATAAGGAAGAAGAAATTTGGAATTTGAGAGAAGTATAGTTTTGGATTTGAAACTTAGCAGCAAAAGACTTTTGACTCGCCCTGATTTCAGTGGCTATTGAATGTGCCTGTGCAGACAGCGTATTTACATCCATCTCAGTGAAGCCTGTAGTTCAGAGTCTGAAATCAAATGATTATTTCTGAAAGTATTTTATTTTAAAAGCCTTTGAGTGACAAATGATTTAGCAAGTTTTCAACACGATGTTTCATGTGGTTTTGGTTGCCAAAGAGTGACTTACGGCCAAGCCTGGGCACTCCAACCCAAGTGAGCCTACATGAATCTAGGCAGTCACATCGTTTTTATGATGTTTAATAAAGTTTAGCAATTTTTTTTTTTTTTTTACTGAGTGGTTTATGATAGTCCTGATGGCAGCATCTCAGCAGGCTGGGAAGGAATACCATGCTGATATATTAGAGGGAAATGCAGAGGTGGAACGTGGATTCACTGACCCCTCTAGACCAGTGCACAGCAAAGGGCAGAAAGGGCACAGTCTGCCTGTGGCCTGGGCCTCTCTCCTCTCTTCCCAGCAGGCTTCCAGTACCTGTTGGCCACTATGTTCTTAACTTAGAGGTGGGTTAAAGCTTTTTTGAATACAGCTATCTGGTTATTATTATGAAATACCTATTTTATTCAATATCCATTTGTTTCTGATGTTTATGTTGGATATTTTATATACATCACTTATTCATTCCTTAAACAACTATTTTAGTTAGAATTAGGTTTGGCTTCGCATGACAGAAATTCTAAAATAATCGTGAAACTTCTTTTTTTCTTATATGATATAAATCTGGCGGGAGGCAGTCCATGTCTAGGTCATGGGTGTCACGATGTCATCAGGGTCCCAGGTGCCTTTAACCTGCTGCTCTTCCATCCTAGAGAAAGGGGTCAGCAAACTATGGCCTGCAGCCCACCGCCTGCGTTTATAAGTGAAGTGTTATTGGAACACAGCCACACTCATTCGTTTACATAGTATGCATGGTTGCTTTCGTATTCCAGCAGCAGAGTTGAGTACTGCCATGGAGAACATATGGCCAGCAAAGCCAGAAATCCTTACTGTCTGACCCTTTATGGAAAACATTTGCTGATCCCTGTCCTAGCACATGGATTCTGCCTTCTAAATCAAAATGGTTGCTCACAAGCTCCAGCCTTAGTGGCTGTATTTTGGCCACAGGAATGGGGATGGGTCAAAGAAGGAGGGTCTTTCTATGGACACTTCTTAGAAACTATTTGCAGTCCCTCTGCTTATATTTCATCAGTCAGAATTTAGACAAATGGCTCTACAGAGCTGTGACGGAGCCTGGGAAATGTAGTCATGATTCTAATAGCTGTGTGTCCATCTGAAAGTAACAAACTGTATAACAAAGAAGAACAGTGTACCGTAAGTGGAGTGGACAGCTGGCAGTGGCTCTGTCACAATAATACTGCAACGTGAGTATTATTCCCATATTACAGTCAGGGAAGCTCAATCTCAAGCATTTAAACAACTTATGATAAACCACACCTCAGTTTCACAACTGGTTAACATATGGGTGGAAAAAGGCCGCTTAGAATTCGGGGACTAGAGGGCATCAGGGAAGCATGAATATTTTGCAATCTCTTTTTAATAATTTTCCATGGTATGAAATACTCTAACTAGACTTCCAAGTTTATATCCCCCAAGCTTTTTCATTTCCCCTAGACTTTGTTTACCTTCCTCTCTAGCAGAATGGTGCCTTCCTGGTTCCAAATAACAACAGATCTCTCCATCTTCAAAACATCAGGCAGACATCCACCCCATTGCTCAGCAGGGAGATCCTATAGGATGAGATCTGTATCATCCTGATCTTGGAGTCACCAGACACTGTGCCTTAGAACAGAATAGACGCTTAGCAAACCATTACCGAACTGAACACAAATTAGATTGCGAATTCCTTTGAAGTAAGAACCGTGTCATCCTCCTCCTTTATCCAACTTCTCTTATGGTCTTGATCATGCTGCAAATATTGTGGGTAACTGTATCAGTGAAAATTAGTTCAGTTCCAAGTGGCAGAAGCCCAGCTCAAAACTGAACAAAGCTGAAAAGAATATTTATTGGCTAATGTTACTGAGGAGCCCAGGCAGGAGTGGCTCTGTTGGCAGGCACAGCTGGTTCTCAGATCTCTCTGCTTCTGTCTCTGTCTCTGTCTATCTCTCTGTCTCTCCATCTCTCCCACCCCTATTGCGTTCATCTCTCTTCTCTGCTTCTCTCTGCATGTTGTACTCATTCCCTTCTTCTACAGGAAGCTCCCTTTGTATGGCTGGGGGAAAGGGAGAAATTTCTCCACATTCCATGACCCTTTCTGCTTAGGATTCTGAAGGGATCCTCTGTCACTGTCTCTGTCTGTCTCCCTCAGTGTTCTCTTATCAGATCTCATGGAAGACTCAGATGGAGCACTTACCCAACCTTGAACCCATCACTGTGACCAGGGGTTGAGTAATCAGATTGGCTAAGTCCCAGGCAGTAGCCCATCCTGGGGCTGGGAAGAAGTAAGTTAGCTCCTCCATGCTCATGACAAAGTGAAGAGGGTCCAGGTACCAGATATACAAGAGCAATTGATTATTGCAGATATAGTCCTTGAAGTCAAAAAAAAAAAAAAAAAAAAAAGGGGGAAAGACACTCAGGATGCATTCTCACCAATTCTTCAGCAAAATTCTCCCAGAGGAGCAGAATTCTTATGGCCACGCAGAGGGAAACAGTCCACCTCACTGCTAAGAAGTGATTATTATTTCTTTTTAAACACTAATGAAGGTTTTAGAAGCTCAGCCTTCCAAACAAACAGCACCTTCATCCTCTTCATATGTGTACAGTCTCTCTGCTATCTGGAGTTGATATTCAGGCCTTTTCCTTGTACATCAGTTACTGTTTATTTGGGATTCATGCGTTTCTTTGACCTTCTGTGCAAGGTTGATGGATGGGTTTTTAAGCATCTTTAAATGAATTACAATATATGCCAAGCTTATATTTTTGTAATATTTCTGCCAAACTGGACTACAGTGGATGGCTTATTTCCACATTCCTTTGGAATGTGCATGTTCATAAAATTTTACGCCTGTCAGTTGGCAATTTGCCAACATTCATTTGCTATCATATCATGATCATTTTTTTTAAAACAACAACAAAAAAATTTAAACACAGGTATTAGCATGGACAGAAATGTCTTCCAATAGCATCTCATTTTGGATGTCTTAGCTGGAGAAAGATGAGCTCCATAAAGGACAGTGCGGCTGGAAAGAAATGAAAAAAAGGGGGGAGGATGGGAGCGCAGTTGGGCTGGCTGAGCTTGGTGTTCTTTGGTGTTGCACAAACTCTCAGGCCACCAACCTGGGAGGCTGTTTTCTTTGCAAGCAGAGTATGCAAAACACTTGGACTTTTCTTATATGGCATCCCAGACTCAATTAAGCTGTACTTACTTCTTCTATTAGCTGAGATACTCAGTTTCAAGTGACAAACACTCAACTCAAATTAGCTTAATTAAAAAAGAAGGCAGTGGGCCAGGCACAGTGGCTCATGCCTGTAATCCTAGCACTTTGGGAGGCCTAGGCAGGTGGATCACCTGAGGTCAGGAGTTCAAGACCAGCCTGGCCAACGTGGAGAAACCCCACGTTTCTGGAGAAATTAGTCAGGCCTGGTGGTGGGCACCTGTAATCCCAGCTACTCAGGAGGCTGAGGCAGGAGAATCGCTTGAACCCAGGGAAGTGGAGGTTGCAGTGAGCAGGGATCACACCATTGCACTCCAGCCTGGGAAACAAGAGTGAAACTCCATCTCAAAAAGGAAAAAGAGGGCAGCAGGAGAATTTTTCAGCTTAAAGAACTAGAAAATCCAAGGGCCTGTTGCCTTGAGGTATAGCTCAATCCAGCAGCTCAGGTGATGCTATCAAGATGCTGTTTTTTCTTCATCACTTGGCTTTCCACTCCTTTAGGTGAGATTCATTCTTAAACTGGCTTTCACACTGAGGTGGCAGGATGGCTTCTGTCAACTCCAGGCTGGCATTCTACAATTCCAGAAAGAGATGGCCACTTTTCTGGTGGCTCCAGTGAAAATTCAGCACAGACTCTCATTGGGCTGGCTTAGGTTCTGTGCCCATTCATGACCTAACAATACGGCATGGCCAAGGGGATGCTGCATTTTAATTGACCAGGTCTGCTCACGTGCTCCCACTCAGATGGCTCATGGACTGAGAGTAGACCTCGGATAGTTTCCCAGAGGAAATTGGGAGTGCTATTTTTAGAAGAAGGGAGGATGGATACAGTGCAAGAAAAAAGGTGAGTAGCCCACCATGCCAACCCTTCTGAACGGGGCAGTGGGGAAAATAGATACACAAAATGCCACATTCATTCCCCATCAAAATTAGGGGCAGAGAATTTAGGGATGAGGATTCTAGAAGGACCTTACAAACTGTGAAGACCGGTGATGCACAAGCATGTTTTAGCTTCCAGTTTCAAATTAAGTTCTGACGAATGGCCATGAATGCCTTTGAGTGAAATGAAGCTAGAGGACTTGGAGCCCAGTTTGCCAAGCCCTCTTAACCACCCTCTGACCCACAGAAATGCACTCACAGCCTTGGGGGGCTTCTGTGGGCTTTCAAAAAGTAGATATGAAAACCTCTGAGCTTGTCCAAAGCCATAATGGACACATGGAAAAAATGAAAACCCAGGGAAGTAAAGAAATTTGTCTAAGGTCATATAGTTTGTCATCTTCCACGGTGATAGAAATTCCAAGATATCTGATTTCTAGCCCAAAGTTTTTCTTCTTGCTCTTAATTTTTTTTTCTTTTTAAAGAAAAGCAGCAGTAGTTTGGTGATCTTTCTACTATGACTATGCCAACATCATTTAAAGCTTCTGCCTGAACTGGTAAAGCCATGTTTGCCTTTGGCTATCGATATATTGATGAGCCAGCCTTTCAGGTTTCCCAAGCCATGAAGAGGAGGTGTGGCGGGCCCTCCCCGACAAGCCCCGAGTCTTGTTGGGAGAAGAGGTTCCGTGTACTCACTAAAGGAATATTAGGGGCTTACTGGGCCAACAATCTGCCAAGAGAGTGACCTAAATACCCTGCTACCACAATGGGTTTCTGATCATTTCATTTCCCTTTGATCAGATTTCTAACCTAGGTTGGTAAGATATTTGGTTAAATGATAGATTTTTTTCATTCTCACTGATATGTATCCAGTTACCTCTTGTTGTATAACAAATGCCCCCAAAACTTTGTGGCTTAAACAACCATTTTCTTACATATCAGAATTCTGTGGGTCAGGAATTCCATCAGCACTAAACTGGGAATTTCGGCTCCATGTGGACATGGAGTGTGGTCCCTCAGCGATACTCAGCTGGTGGCTGTCCTCGGCTGGAGCATCCAAGATGGCTGTAGTCACATGCCAAGGGCCTTGGTGGGGTCAGCTGCAGGCTGGGCACTGCTGGGCCTCTCTTCTCCATGTACTCTCAAAGCCTCTCCTATGGTTTCTCTCCGGGTGGTACAGTTTCTTACATGGCAGCTTAGGACTCCAGGAGACCAAGGTGCATAGGACAGACCCCTATAACAATTCTCAGGCTTGAAATGTCAATAGCACTGCAGTTGAGAAACCTTGCTCCAACCTGACATTCTAAGATCATTTCTTGAGCAAGAAATAGCCTTATACTAAGGGCAGAGGTCAGCAAAATGTGACCTGTGAGCCAATGTCAGCCCACTGCCTGTTTTTTTAAGTAAAGTTGTATTGGAACACAGCCACACCTGTTCACTGACCTATGGCTGCTCTTGAGATATAGTGGCAGAGCTGAGTAGTCAAGGTCTGCAGGGTTCTTCACCGCCATGCTTTCCTCTGGCCCAAGCAGCAAGGGGCTGCTGAGGGTTTGCCTGGAGCTAAGAAGGGCCTGGTACTGCACTACTCCAGAGAAGCACCTTGTCTCTGGGCTAAAGTTCCTTCAGCAGCACATCCAAGATAACGGCTCCTTGTTCCCACCTTGCTCCAAGGGTAGGGATGGATGAGATAATGTCTGAGCAGCCCCTGTGGGCTCCTTCAAGATAGCATGGCCATCCGTACACTGTGGGGTGGCACTCTGTTTCCCCAGAAACTGATGATTCAGCATGAAATATGGTCTTGCCTGGGGAGAAGCTGAAACAGGCCAAAGCCCGAGGTCAAGCCCTTGCTAGAAAGGAAGGATTAAAAAGAAATTAATCTCTCTTGTTCTCTCTTTGTTCACATCTCCAGTGGAGAGAGGCCAAAGGCAAGGAGGACATTGATGGATAGACTGAGGGTGTTGTCCTCTGAGGCCGCTCCATGGGGAGTTTTGCAGGGATCTAGGTTGCATCCCTGACAGTCTAGCCCTGCACAGTGCCCAGGCCCCATCCATTGGGGACTTCCAGCCTTACTTCATGGGCCAGGTCTCTTGGGGACACATGTGTTGTCTGATGTCACTAATTTGATTTGTAGCATGCTGGAAACCAACAACTTAGCTGCTAAACAGATAGCTATTGAGACCTAAAATGAGGTAAAGAGGTAGGAACCCTGAGGTTGTGAGTTCTGGATTTTATAGGTGCCTGGAGCTATGGCTTCCGTCCCACCCTAGAAGGGTGTGGGCCTTAGGTGTATGCACACACTACTCTTCATCACTTTGGATGCTTTCTTCTCAGAACTACACTCCACGGATGCTTCCTGAAATCAGAACCTCTGAGATGGAGAACCATTGCTTTCTTGGAAGGAGAAAAAATGTGGAAAAACTTTCAGAAGGCTGAGGAGTCAGGGAGAAAGGCATCTCTGTGGTTCAGGCCCATAGAGAGATGCTGGACTGGTTTAAGGGAGCATGAAAAAGGGAAGACTGGTTAAAAGGTCATGCCCTGCTCCAGGGAAAACCAATACCCATTTGGAGCCACATGCCTTGGTAAATCCCAAGGTGAGGGCTCCAGCATCTGTGTCTCCTGCTCTCTCAGCCTACCCATCTGCATCTCCAGACCTTGCTGCAGGACTAACATGTTTTGCAAAGTGAAATACTAATGCCTCCTTGCAAACTGTGCCCACTTTTGGTCATTTGCATCTGAGCCCTCCTTCCTGGAGGATCACAGAATAATGATGGATCAAAAGTTTGACACGGAAACCACTGTTTACCCCTAGATCTATAACATAGTCTACTTGGGAGATCTAGCTTAGATCTCAGAGGATAATTTGACCCATTATGAGACACATATTAAAAACATACCCCAAAGATGTAAACTCTCAGAAAACAGCATTGCAGCAAAGCATAGTATTATTTAAAATCCGGGCCAAAGGTCACACTCATAGAAACCTCTCTGTAACTGCTAGGGATACTAGAAAAGGAATTATAGTCATTCAATGCACATCAGACAAACTTCGGTTAACTTCAGAGCATTGCATCTGGTTGGCTGGCCACGTTTACTCCAGCTTCATGTCCATTTTTCAGGAAATGAATTGCTAAAGAGGAATTCAGTGGCTGGAGCATCTTCTGGAACCTGTTTTCTTCATCTTTGAAACCACAGATGTTTGCAACTTTTGAGATCTTGCTCCTTGGTTATTTAGAGTGACATTTTGAGGTCAGAGTTTCTGTAAATATAAGAATATTTGGGACCTTATTTTCCCCCTTCTGGGTTCTTTTATTCATACCTGCATTTCTGAAATATTTTTAAGCCATCTATTGTGTGCCAGGCAGGGTACTAAGTGCTAGAGGTGGGCAAAACCAGACATTGTTCTACCTATTAATAGTAGGGCATTTAGTCAGTTGGCAAAGACAGATGTTAATCAAAGAATCACATGAATGCATTAACTTGCAACTGTGACTAGGCAAAGAGGCAGAACGAGTTGCTCTGAAATCATATGATGATAGCTCATATTCATTCAGTGTTATCTGCCAACACTGTTACCCCTATCAAGCCCCTCTGTTAATTAGCCAGTATTACAGATAAGCAAACAGAGGCACAGATAGGTCATAAAACTAGTAAGCGCTGGAGCCAGAATTCAAACTCAGGCATTCTGACTCTGGAACCTTTGTCTTTAACTCCTGTACTGGGAGGCCTTGAGCCCTACAGGACCATGAGCAAAGGCTTCTATGATGAAGTGGCACCTGAGTTGTGATTTGAAGGATAAGTGGGAGTTGCTTAGGTAAAAAAGGGGTGTTCCAGACAGAGAGAACCGCATGTGCAAAGGTCCTGTGGCTGGAAGCCATAGGGAATGCAGAAAGCAGAGGGGGCCGTGGAGTGAGAAGAGGTTGGCAGGAATCAGACCATGTAAGGTTTTGACTGGAGTGCTCCTCCCAATCTTTTCCCAGATGGATTTTTGCCCATGTGGCATGGCTTTATGCTAGAAGCAGCCTTTGGAGAGTGCTAACTGAGCTGTTTACCTTTTAGTGGTAGTAGATCTCACATGGCAACTACTTAATACATAAAGGATTCCCCAAGGGGTGACCAGGAGAAGCAAAAGCTAGAATCTTTTGCAGGCTGATATCTGTTGTGGAAACCCCTCCCCTCAGCAACCCAGGATGGCAGGACTTCAGCCAGAATGGCTGCAGGATAGAGACAAAGACATTAGAGGTTCCCTGAAAGGAAGAGAGGGCCCTGGCCAGGACCCTACGGCATTCCCGATGTCTGCCCTTTGTTTCCCCTGGTGCTTGTCTGTCAACACGATGTCTGCCATTCTAGAACATGTCTCTCTCACCTTTGCTCACACTGTCCCCTCCACTGGGGGGGCCATCTGCCACTTTCCACCCCAAATTCTGCTTGTCAAATTCCAGCTCTCTTCAAAGCAGTGCTACAAGCCATCTCCATGAATCCTTTTCCTGGCCTTTAGCCAGAAGAAGGGTCTCACTCCTTGTGTGTCGGCAGAACGTTTTATTCCCTGCTCACAGCATTTGTCGTATTTTTTCTTTCTATTACAGTCACTCAAACTCATGTCTCATCTCTCCTAAAAGATTGTAAACTCTAGGTCTATGTGTGTGTCTGGTATCCCATAGTGAACAGAGCACAGTGCCAGGCGTGTAGTAGACGTGCAGTAAATAATTGTTTGATCTTACTCATAGCGTTTGCCTCTTCTCTATCCCCTATTCAGCTCTTCCCTTTTTCAACTCTTTCATTTGCAAGTGAAAGAAAAACCAGCTCAAAATCACTTAAGCAAATGAAAGGATTTACTGGCTTGTGGAATTAGAAGATTGAGACCCACCTTCATGCATGGTGGCTCCCAGGGGCCCAGATGATGTGCTTAGGAGCTATTTGTCTCCACCCTGAGCCTCTCCTCTCCTGCGTGTGTTGGTTACTTCCTCAGGCGCTGCTGGTAGCAAATGGCTGCCAGCCATCATCCTTCCAGATTCAGATCCACAGACAAAGAGCAGGTGCCTTTTCTGCAGTAGTTCAGCAAAACTCTCAGCTCATCTCACTGGATTCGATTGAGTCACTGCGGGCCAGAGAGTGTGATGCTGTGATTGGCCAAGTTGAGTCATATGCTCTACGTCTGGAGCTTACCCAGGGTGGTGGGAGCTTCTGGACAGAAAGTGGAGGAGGTGGGAACTTGGTCTGTCTTCCTGGAAGTAAGGTGAATGGAGGCTGTGGAGCAAAACCCCGTGCCTAGCAGGCAGTAATGTGACTCCATGTGGGGCACTGAGAGGCTGTAGCTCTTCGCTTTTGAAAGGCTGCTGTTGACATCGTTAGAGTGGAAATATCCATGCAGTGAGAGAAAGGGTACTCTGGCCTAGATTTTAGGTCCTAAACTTCTTCCCCAAAGACTAGCAAAGGAAATCCCCTGATTTTTAAAGCTGGATGAAGAGTTAGGAAATGCAGTCACGTGAGTCCCGGAGGCTTTTTCCCTGCTGTGTCCTTCTCAGCCAAAATGAAATGTCTGTCTCCAAGGGAGGACTTCCGTCCTCTGATTAAGGAGGCAGAGCTTCCTCCTGTCCTGGGAGTTTCCACAGCCCAGTGTACTTTTCATTGTGATGGTCTCTGGGTGCTATGAGCTCAGTCATGGGGCTTTGGGGATAGGCATTTAAGGTTCCTCAAGTCCCTGCGTACAGTCACTTTGGAATTATTGAATGGGCTGCTCTTTCCTGCTGAAATCTTGCCTCAGTGACTCGTTTTCTGAGTGAGCAGTGCAGGATTTCAGCAACTCCACAGGTACAGAGGGCACTGGAAAAGCTACCTGGAGACACTCTAGAGCTGAGTACAGGTTGCTGATTATTCTGCTTCTCTGCCTGGCCCATCAGCTTCATGAAGGCAGGGGCCTTGCAGGTTCACTCACCATCACACTAAAGGCTTCATCTCACTTAATTGTCACAATGATTTGTCTTTTATTTCTGAGACGGAGTCTCACTCTGTCGCCCAGGCTGGAGTGCAGTACTGGGATCTCAGCTCACTGCAAGCTCCGCCTCCCTGGTTCAGGCCATTCTCCTGCCTCAGCCTCCTGAGTAGCTGGGACTACAGGCGCCCGCCACCACGCCTGGCTAATTGTTTTGTATTTTTAGTAGAGATGGGATTTCATCATGTTAGCCAGGATGGTCTCGATCTCCTGACCTCGTGATCCACCCACCTTGGCCTCCCAAAGTTCTGGGATTACAGGCGTGAGCCACTGCACCCGGCCACTGTCACAATGATTCTTGAAGAACCCAAGACAGAAAGTTTAACTATTTTGCCCACATCACCCCAGTGGTAAGAGGTTGATCCAACCAAATTGTGTGACTCTACAACTTCTGCTTTTAACCATTTTGCTGGGCAGCCTAATTTATTTCTGAGACATCTGTGACCCTCCCACTAACATGCAGGCAGCCCTGGTACCCATTTCTCTTTCTGGAAGACACTCCGGGCATTTACTCTGGTGTCATTTGAGAGTTGGCCATGATGAGGAGATGCTGTTTCCTCACCCAGGTCTTGCTCAGGACTTAGGTTCACTTGCAGGCCTGTTGCATTTCTCAGTTTGGAGCTCAGATGTGCTCAAGCTGGGACTGATAGGGTTTCTCCACCGGTCAAGACAACGAAAATGCATTTCTGGCATGGTTTGAATTAAATGAGAATTGCCCGTTTTTCATAAACATTTACAGTAGTTGTGGATGCAGAGTTGAAAGGTTTAGGGTTTTGGTGTTTAATTAGAAACAAATGCCCTTTATGGTCCCTTTAGCAAGGGCAGCATGTCTCAGATTATTAGGATTATTCCTCTTATTTGTGCCTGCATTTTGATTTTGTTTCCACTGCTCTCGGTGCTGACTTCTCCAAGGTGGCTGGGCGTGGTGCTGGGAAATGGGATCCTCACAATCGCTGGTGAAGTTTCTGTCTGAGAGCCAGGGCTCTGAGCCGGCTTTGGGCCCCACCTCACAGGCAGCCCAAGTCCCCCTCCTTCCTTTCCAGAGGCTGGGGTAAGCGGAAAGCTTAGCGGGCAGAGCAGCTGCATCCTCTCTTGGGGCCTGGGAAGAGAGATATTTGCCAGCCTTGAGAACCCAGGTGCTCTGAGATGAGGTGGACGGTGCCCCTAGGCTGAGCCCTAACTCTTGGTTTAAAACAAGGGCAGCCTGCAGCACGGGGAAGGGGGAGGGGGTGGGGGACACATGCATGGGAACCCAGACCCCTGGGAAGCAGCAGAGAGGACTCTGAACCATGCAGTTTGCAAATGTCTTTGTTTTGTCATTAAGGAAAGTTTTGAAGCTGTTTCTGCAGAAGAGGAAAAGACCATTCACAGCAGCCTGAGACCATCCACACCCCAGGAGAGGGTATCATCCATTTGGTGTCTCCTAAAAACAGGCCTGTGTCTCTTGTCAGAGTTCCTAAGAGTCCAGCTTCAGCCTGGCTACTCGCTCCTTCAGGTCCCCTCTGCACCTCTGTCTTGAAAGCAATAGACAAAATAGAAGGATGGAAAATGCCTGAAAGGCCTTCCTACTTGTTAAGGACGTCGTCAGCTCTGATAAAGCAGTATCTTTGAATATTTGGTGACAAAGAGGCCATCTTTGGCCTCAAAGAGGTTTTTTCATAAACCAAGAAGTTTACAGCCAGAAAAGTCTTTTGAAGCCATTTCAGTCTATGAGTCTCACTTTACAGATGGAACAACTGAGGCCCAGGAAAGGAAAAGCGCTTGCTTCATGGATGGTAAGATAGTCCAGGTCGTCTGCACCCTGGAACACCGCATTCTGCCTCAGTATGTGCAACGAATTATGCAGAGATTTGTATTCTTTCCTCTCAGATGTATTTAGATACTTCATAAAAGACATTCAGTTTTCCCTAGTTAAGCCTAGGCAGGATTACATTATTTCCTCCATAAAACAGTTCTGAAGGCACTATTCCATAATTCACTTGAAAATTTGGAAATTTTAGTAAAATTTAAAGAAGAAACTAAAAGTCACTCATATTCCCACTTCCTAAAGTCAATTCTATTACTGTTAACATAGTCATTGTTTCCAATTGGCTTTTTTAACTTAGAAAATTAGACTTTGAATGATGCCGATGCTTGGCTGTGAGGTTTAAGCTTCAGTGCTGCCATTTCTTAACTGTGAGCCCGGGCCAGTTCCTTAACCCCACAATACCTCCATGTTCTCATGGGGCTCTTATGAAGGTTAAATAAAATTATTAATGTGGGGTGTTCAGCATAGTGCCGGTGCATTTTAATAACTTGCTATTGTTATCATCATAAGAAAAATAGAAAAATCTGGACCTGACATAGTGGCTCTCGCCTGTAATCCCAGCACTTTGGGAGGCTGAGGCAGGTAGATCACAGGATCAGAAGTTCAAGACCAGCATGGCCAATATGGTGAAACCCCGTCTGTACTAAAAATACAAAAGTTAGCTGGGCATGGTGGTGTGTGCCTGTAGTAGTCCCAGCTACTCAGGAGGCTGAGGCAGGAGAATCGCTTGAACCTGGGAGGTGGAGGTTAAAGTGAGCCGAGATTGTGCCACTGCACTTACCCTGGGTGATAGAGCAAGACTGCGTCTCAAAAAAAAAAAAAAAAAAAAAAATCTGGAAGCCCCACATAATAACAACACAGAAATTATTAAGTTAGAAGAACAAAACAAAATGAGAGTAATGTAGAAGAATGATTACCAATTACTCAACAACTCAAGAAAAGAACTAATTCGGTTGGTTGGTTTTTAACCCTAGTTCCTTAAATCTATTGGGACAATTTTTAAAAATATATATATATATATTTTTAACGAGGAGATTATTAGAAAGTAACAGAAAATGAGTCCCTATATCTTCTCCCTAGAGGACAACTCCATTTAAATGTTCTTAAACCAACAGAAATTATATGAATGCTAATATGAAATTGTAAGAGGCCGGGCGCAGTGGCTCAAGCCTGTAATCCCAGCACTTTGGGAGGCCGAGACAGGCAATCACGAGGTCAGGAGATCGAGACCATCCCAACATGGGCTAACATGGTGAAACCCCGTCTCCACTAAAAAGTACAAAAAACTAGCCGGGCGAGGTGGTGGGCGCCTGTAGTCCCAGCTACTCGGGAGGCTGAGGCAGGAGAATGGCGTGAACCCAGGAGGCGGAGCTTGCAGTGAGCTGAGATCCAGCCACTGCACTCCAGCCTGGGCGATAGAGCGAGACTCCGTCTCAAAAAAAAAAAAAAAAAAAAAAAAAGAAATTGTAAGATATATATGCCAACAGGGCATTTTCAGGGGTTTCTTTCTTTTCTCCTTTTTTTTTTTTTCCTTTTTTCCAAATTCTCTGGATGGGGTTAGTTACACCCGGCTGTTTTAATAGAAAAAAGTCATATAATGAACTTTTTCACATAAAGTGCATTTTTTCCATGATTCACTCACTGTACCTTGTTTATGCAGCTTGTAAATATGGTAGATTAAATAGGTTTCTTTCTTTGGTGTGCAAAAGTCCAGACGCCTCAAAGCCAGGGAGGAAGAATGAGGGGGAGGAAGAAGGGAAGAAAGAAGGAGGAGAAAGCAATAAATGGATGGGGAACAGGCGGGTACAACATGAAAATAAAAGCAATGTACGGCCGTGGAAAAATGGAGAGAGCTTTACTGGAGTGGAAAGTGCAAGTCCTGTTCCCTGCCCCCACCCCCACCCCTGGCCAAGGTCAAGTTCTAAACAGACGTGGCTGGGGCATAGAGGAAACTTCTTTCTGAGACTTTGGAAATTGTCTCACAAATCAGACCTCACCTTTTGGGGCTGCTGCTTGGGCCCGCACGTCAGGAAGCCTCCTCTCTGGCACTCTGAGAGGCCAGGTTTCTCAGAGTTGAGGACCGAGCTAGCTCTTGGAGGTGCAGGGTTCTATGGGCATGCCTTGCAGTTGGATAGCTTGACTTATAAAGTAGGTTGGGATAGACCGATATAGGGTCTGGGGTATGTTTCAAAACACTTCACCAACAGAAAAAAAGAAAAGAAAAAAGGGGGCCAGCTGGAGCAAATGTAGCAACTTCATTGATAATGGGTGAATCTGAGTGATGGGTATATAGAAGTTGTGATGTTTAATTTTATGTGTCAGCTTGGCTGGGCTACAGTGCCCAGATAGTTGATCAAACGTTATTCTGGACGTTTCTGTGAAGGTATCTTTTTTTTGGATGAGTTTAGCATTTAAATTGGAGGACTTTGAGTAAAGCTGATTACCCTCCACAATGTGCTGGACTTCATCCAATCAGTTGAGGCCTTCGCTGAACAGAGACTAGGGAGGAACCCTGCCAGTGGACTGCCTTTGAATCTAAATGCTTCCCTGGGTCTTTAGCCTGCCAGCCTACCCCATCAGATTTTGGACTTACCTCCAAATACGTGAGCCAATTTCTCTCTTTTTTTTCTTTTTTGAGACAGAGTCTCACTCTGTCTCCAAGGCTGGAGTGCAGTGGCACTGTGTTAGCTCACTGCAACTTCTGTCTTCTGGGTTCAAGCAATTCTCCTTCCTCAGCCTCCCAAGTAGCTGGGATTATAGGTGCCCACCACCACGCCTGGCTAGTTTTTATATTTTTAGTAGAGACAGAGTTTTACCATGTTGGCCAGGCTGGTCTCGAACTCCTGACCTCAGGTGATCCACCTGCCTCTGCCTCCCAAAGTGCTGGGATTACAGGTGTGAGCCACCATGCCCAGCTGCCAATTTCTTAAAATAAATCTCTCTCTCTCTGTATATATCTGTATCTATATCTATATCTATATATAGATATGTGTGTGTGTATCTATATATACACACATATGCTATTGGTTCTGTTTCTCTGGAGAACCATGACTAACATAGAGGCTCATCATGTTATTTCTTAAATTATATCTGTTTGAAAATTTGGGCCGGGCTGTTAAAATAAGAATGATCTGGCCAGGCGTGGTGGCTCACGCCTGTAATCCCAGCACTTTGGGAGGCCAAGGCGGGCGGATCACAAGGTCAGGAGATCAAGACTATCCTGACTAACACAGTGAAACCCCGCCTCTACTAAAAATACAAAAAATTAGCCGGGCGTGGTGGCGGGTGCCTGTAGTCCCAGCTACTTGGGAGGCTGAGGCAGGAGAATGGTGTGAACCCAGGAGGCGAAGCTTGCAGTAAGCCCAGATCTGTAGTCAAATCTTCCCCCATCTCTTACTAGCTATGTGACCTGGGGCAAGCCACTGACCTTCTCAGACTCTCAGTCTTGTCTCCATCACCTGCAACAAGGAACTATTCATAATATCCATTGTTATGAATCCATATTATGAATAACAAGTTCATAATATCTCGTTGGGTTTGGAGAGAATTATATGAGATAGATGTTACCTAATTCACGTATTTATTTATGCATTGATCCAACAAATAGTTACTGCACATCATCCCTGGTGCTGGAGTTGTGACATTGAATACAAAGGGCTGATTGCCCTGCCCTCAAGCAGCTTACATTTCAGTGAAAGAGATGGAACTAAGTGAGATAATCACACTCCCAAACATACAATCATAAATGGGAATAAGGGCTTTAAAGGAAAGGACCATGATTTTATGAGAGAGGAATATGACCAAGAATGGAGGCTTCAGGGAGGGCTTCCTGGAGGCAGTGACACTTGAGCTGAGGGGAAACAGGTGGTGCAAAAGCCTTGAAGAGGGAGAGAAGGAGGTGAGTATTACAGCAAGAAGGTTCAGGAGACAGGCAGGGAGCATGAGCCCAGGGAAGGCTGCAAAGGGCAAAGGTGCACAGGACCAGGCTAGGCCAGGTGGGAAGTCCTGTCAAAGAGTACGGTCCAGACAATGTGCAGTAAGAAGCCACAGAGAAGCGTCCTATTAACATAGCATTTCCTCTCTCTCTCTCTCTCTCTCTCTCTCTCGTGTGTGTGTGTTTGTGTGTGTGTGTGTGTCTGTGTGAGAGAGAGAGAGAGAGAAAGTGGTGATGGTGACCAGGAGCAGCTGCTGTTGCTGTTCTTACCATCCTCACTACCAAAACCATGTGCTAGGAGGCTTCAGCTGCCGCAGAGCTCGCTGAGGACAGGGCCCTGTGCTTTAAGCCTATATATAGAAAGTGCATCTTGTGCAAGCAGGCAGCTACCCAGAGAGGACTGCCAGCAGACAGCAGTCTAGGCCACAGGGCTTCCATCTTGTGCCACGTACTTTCTCTGGCACCTTGACCCAATCATTCTTAGCTGTGAGCCTCAGTTTCCTCATCTGGAATAGAATAATACCTGATAGAACAGCCTTGCAGGGCAGCTGTGAGTTTATTGATATCAGAGCCCATGAATGTGGAAAGGCTTTGAAAACGTACAAAAGCACAGGGGAGGGAAAAAAAAAAAAAGGTAAGGCGGCATTTGCTCCGCATCTGGTTTCCATATTGTCTCAGGCATTTTGTGTTGGGAGAGCTGCCTGGGAGACGGCTGCTTAGTTCCAGGTTTAGGCCTCAGGGTCCCCAGTGGTGAAGAGAAGAATTTTTGGATAATGAGAATAACCAGGACGTGGTACTCTACCCTTCATAGAGGCCTTTTGCAAGAGAGGCCTCATTTCATTCTCACAGGCTACTGGTGGAACCATAGGACAGGTATTGCAAACACCCTTTCATAGACAGATCAGATGCTCAAGATGATAGGTTTTTTGAGAAAGTGGTGAATCCAGGACTCTAACTCCTGTCTTATGTAGCCAAATGCAGTTCTCTGTTTAATACACACTCTTTTTCTATAACAAGTGTGGATCATGGAGTTTTAAAACTGGAGTTGCTTTAGAGATCAACAGACGCGTTTTGTTTGACCTGCATAGCACACTAGTCTTACGTGTCTGATTTTGTTGCCAAGATGTAGGAATTTGGTAGTTCACATAAAAATCTAAGTTTGGGGTTTCTCTTTTGAGAAATGGAGGAGGCCACTGGAGATCTCCATTTCTGAAAAACAACATTGGCTGGAGGGAGAGGTGGTGACTGTGTCTTTAGCTGACCCAGGAACTCTCCAATTTGCCACCATTCCTTCTACTCCCATGAAGCCTGCCTGGTACCCAAGTAAACAGTGCACATTTGGGACCCGTCATCTAAGCCACCCATGTTATAAAAGTAGAAAAACTGAGTTCCAGAGAAGCCAAGTGGCCCATCGAAGGACACCCAGCTTTTGATTGTCAGAACTGGAGTAGACAGAGAATTTGGATGCCTTCTCTCCAGCCCAGCCCTTGGCCATGCTCAGTTCCTTGCTGACACACGTATGTCAGGCTCACAAGAAAGGTGTCTATGTGGCTGGGGGTTTTTCCTGCCCTTGTTTTCTAGCCCAGTTGATAGGGACTTAAGTGATAGCAAGTGCGGCACATGGGGCAATGAATGGGCAGATTGAGAGTAACTGTGTAGACACATTTAGAGGGGAAAAGGCCATGTCTCATTTGCAAAAAACCCAGATCAAGCCACACTATTTAAATCTCCTGTAACAACTGACTAAATAGTCAATTAGTAGAGTAATTCCAAAATGATTTATTAAAATTTAATCTGAAAGGAGAAAAATGACTGTATCTCTGGGAGATGAACACTAGGTCCTTTTCAAACAACGGCTATGGAGGGCATTGCCCATGTGGCATGTTTTGAGAGTACTAGATCTCACCCACAGGCATTCACATCAGCTGGTAACCCCTGGAATGTGGGGGCCACAGGTCACTTCAGCCTGGCATTCAACACATGCATCTAAAATCCTTGTGATTTTTATTTGGAGGAGGCCTCCTGCTGTCTGTGAAACTGGCCACCAGCTGCTTCCCCAGCCCCTATTGTGGACCAATCGGACCCTCATTAGGCATCTTCCACCCCGGGCTAGACCTGACAGCCTGAAGAAGGCCCCCTGGCCCTGTCTCATGGGGGTCCTCTGGAGCAGAAGGAGGTCTGGATGGGGACCCAGGAAAACTGCTTGTGTCCCCAGCTGTGCTCCAACTAGTCCAGCTCTGCTGTCTGCTGCTTCCCTTCTTTGGACCTCAAGTGTTTGTTGAGGGGCTTATAAAACACCTTCAGCAGCAAAATTCTTTCATTTGACAATTCCTTCAGAGAGGATGAGGAACCCGAGCTTCATTCCCTATATTTGCAACACTGAGGGTTCCTGAGCCCCCACCTCTCCTCCTCCCTAATAGAAACTGCACTAGCTTTTTATTTCTCCCCTGGTCTCTCAGACTTTCTGGGGACTGAGCAAAGCTCTGCTATGGCTGGGGGTTTTGTGTGCTACCCCACGGAGGAAGCGTTCATCTTCATTATTCTAAAGAGGAGCTGCCGGAGCAACAATGAGACATTTTATGAGAAAGAAGACCTTAAACTGGTTTTCATTAAATGTGGCTTGATGGAGGCGCACCGGAAACGTCCATTGGAGCAATGGCAGCCTTTCAAAGCCCCCCTGCAGAAACGATAAGCTATAAAAACAAATGGCCCAGCAACAGAACAAAAAACAAGGCTCCGGGAACATTTGCTGGGCTGCAAACATGGCCCGCTGGGCCCTACGCCGCCTCCCAGAGGCTAAACCATCCAGACCTGGCCGATCTAGAGGATGAAAGGAGCCAGGGGTGCTTCCCCACCCCAGGAGATTCAGTGGTGGTGGGCCAGGTTGGGGCAAGTCGAGGACATTCCTGGGCGTCAGCAGAGCGCCAAGACAGCAGCTCACATGCACCGTGTGCCAGGCACTGTAAGAAGCCATTTACACGCATCCCCTGCTGTCTTGCTAACACCCCTACAGAGACATGCTATTACCATTCTCATTTTGCAGCCAGCAAAGAAAGGGAGGCTCAGAGATGTTGAGAAGTTGTCCCAAAGTCCCAGGGCTGAGTGGGAAAAATGGGACATAAACTCTGTTCCAAAGAAAGTGCCCCAAACCACCTGCGACTCCGCCTCCTATGAGGAAATGGTTATGGACTTGAACTGAGCTTCAGACCTCAGGAGAGAGAGCCTTGGCAATAAATCATCAAGCCCAAACTCCTCGTTTCCCACATAAGTTGTAAGTGGCTGGGTTAGGGGTGAGGAGACAGCTCTCAGGTACCAGAGACGCCTGGGATTGCACACATCTTCCTTCCTCACTCCTTACTGGCTGTCTGTGCATACACAGTTCCCTACCCTCACTGAGCCTCAGTTTTCTCATCCATGAAATGGGAGGAGCCTCAACACCTAGTTTTGATTAGTGTCACTATGATGGTGAAATAAGATTCATTCAACACACATTATTGGGCAGCTTCTAGTGCCTGGCACTGTGCTTGGCCTTGGAGTTGTAGCAGTGAACGAAACAGACCAAAATCCCTGCCCTTACAGGACCTAGATTCTAATGTGGAGATGGACAGTGAATATGATAGAAAAGGAAACAAGGCTGCATGTCAGAAAATGATGTCAGTCACTTGAAGAAAAATGAATCCCAGAGAAGGGGTGGGGCTGCAACATGGAACAGAGTTAATAGGGTGCTTAGGGAGGGTCTCACTGGGAAATGATTTAAAACAAAGTCTTGCCAGGGCTGAGGGCACAGTGCTCCTGGAGAAGCGCATAGGAAAGGCAAAGGCCTGGAAGTGGGAGCCAGCCTGGTCTGTGAAGGACCAGCAGGGAGGCCGGATGGAATGAAGAGACCCAGGAAGTGCTGAGCAGAGCCCCTGCCTCCTGGGTAGCTGCTGTCGCCGTTATTCTTCTTTTCATTGTATTAACCACAGAGCCAGATGTCTGGACTCTCCTCCCCAGTCTGAAGCTTTTCCTAGATTATCCCTTACCGCGTAGGTTGGGATGATGCTGTCTGGCTCCTGGCCACTGGGCCCTCACTTTCTGCTCTCCCTTCTGTCCATGTATTCATTTCTCACAGCATTACTGAGTAACCCTGTGTGTGCTCAGGGACCCTAAGAAAGGCACCAAAAACAAGGTGATGGGACCCAAGACCCCCAAATGGGACTCTCTAGCTCCCCTGCTCCTTGGGTTCCTTTAGCAGCAGAGGCTCCCGGCTGTCCAGCCCAGCCATGCTCTGAACCACACCCAAGAACTCAGGCTTCTCACAACCCTGGCAGGAGGACCCGGCCCAGTGGTTACTCCCTGGCACAGCAGCTATGAGCACAGCTGGCCATCCTCTCTTTGCCTCTTTTAGCTCTCCTCCTGTCCTGTTCTTTGCAGTGTCTGTGTACTCTGTCTGCTCCACATGACACACACAGAAACTCTTGCCTGGAGGACAGAGGTTTGATGAGTGCTTCTTGGAGTGTCACCAATGGAAGCAGATTATCCCTGGGAGTCTCACTGAAAGGATAAATTGTTCCTCAGTTACTGAGATGTTCAACTCTTTCCCATTTATGATGCCTGACACTCCTGTGACCCATCCACTCCACCTGATCCCATGCATTCCCACCTGATCCGACGCACAGCAGCCCACACCTTCCGCAGCTCTGCAGAAATGCAGTAGGGCATCAGTGTTCACTGCGTGTCCTAGCGACTCACTGCTTCTCACCACTCCATCCTTCTGATCCCTCCCCAGTGGAGTCATGTAATTGGATTTGCCTCTTAGAAGGAGCTCTCTGGTTGCCATTTGGAGTTTGGAGTATGGATGGGGAGTATGTTGACGCAGGGAGTTCTATTAGCAAACCATGGCAAGAATCTAGGAGAGAGATGTGGCCATGGTGGAGTGAGGATGGAGAATGGGCACTGGTTTCCAGAGATATTCTAAAGAATAAAAGCATCACAGTTTGGTGATTGATGAGATGGGAGAGAAGATTTTTGGAGAAAGCACTTATGCAGCCAGAAAAATGATGACTGGCAATACAGATGAAGGTACAGTTCAATAGATGTGGAAAGTAGGGGCTATTTTGCATTACATGATGGAAACATCGCAATGATAACCACAGAAGTAGACACCTTTAGCAAAGATTAACATGGATGTCAAATCTCTTCTCTAACATTGCTCACAAGACCCCTGGGCAAAGAATTTACACTTTGTGAGACGTAATTCTTCCTTTGTTGTTTGAGGATGTGATAAGGTAACAGCCCTAGCACAGTGTCTGGCACATAATAGACAGCATCCATTGCTATGATGATTTGTATGTTGTTGTGTGGAATGATGGTGACTGTTGTATTTTGTCCCTTCCCCCGCCTTCCTTGGTAAGGGTCTCAGAAGGGGTTTCTTGACTTTAAGCTGTTTGATATTATGCTAAATTCTTCAAGGATTCCAAGGAGTATCCAGCAAGGTTCCAGCATTTGGCAAACAACTCACAATTCAGATTTATCCTAAGTGACTCTGGTCAGTAAGAGGAAAACAAATAATGCCCCAGGGGACAATTCCTAGAAGGACTGCCCCCTCACCTTCCCCCATTGATATGGGGTGGGGGAGGTGGAGAACTTCTTAGGTGGAGAAGGATTTGGCCTCTTCCCAGCTGGAAACAAAGGGTGGGTGTGATAGAGATGGGGATGGGAGGTAAGGAATGGGGGCCAAATGGCACATCAGTCACTAATAAAAGGCTGTTGTTGAGGCTAATAAACCCAGTAGCCCATCACTGGGCCACATGTGTGAGTGGGAGGACAGCCCTTTTCTGTCTGTCGAGCACTTGCCCAACCCAAGCAGCAGGGCCCTGGAGCTCAAGGAGGAGCATAACTCTAACTGGGAGGCCGAGACCTGAAGCTTGGAGGCCAAGACTTTACATGCTGGAAGAAGGGAATAGGGAGCGTCCCAGACAGACCCAGAGGTATCTAAAGACCCACATCACTCATCCCCATCAGTAGCCTCTCCTGCCTGGGCAGCCCTGTTTAGTCCCACGCTGCCCTGCCCCAGCCGTGGCTGACTGGATGAGGGCTGAGCACTGGGACCAACAGCAGCCACCTCATCACCTGGATGGCCTCCTGTGAATCAGCCTCCCTGAACGGACAAAATAGGCCAGGCAGGTTCTTGTTCTTGAGAATCTGAATTAAGGATCGTGGGGAGGTGGAGTTGATTAGTGGTGAAAGGTAAGGCTTCGAGAGAGAGAGGGAGAGTGGCCAGGGCAGCCATGACATGCAAGCTGCAGTTCTGAGGAACCAGAGAAGAGGGACGTAGAGAGAAGCAAATGGCACGCAGAGACAGCGCAGCAGGAATGAGGAGATCCGTGGTGCCCCAGCTCCTGACACTCCTCCAGATCCTACGGACTGGGGGAATCCTTCCCCAGCCTAGCTCTCATTCTCTTGATTTAGCTTAAGTGCCTCCTTCATTCTTATAACCAAGAGAGACTTACAGGGTGAAGCTGACCACACACCACGTCATCTGCGTGACCCACCTCTGTGGTCTTCTCCAAGGGAAGGGAAACTGGAGGGAGGCCAGCCTCCAACCCGCCCGAGGCCACCAGGCCTCGTTTGTGACTGCACTGGAGCCAGGCTGGGGAGAGCGCTGCAGTGACCTGGCCACTCACTCATCTTTATGAGGACATCCCCCACGTGGGAGCCTTCCTTTTTCATCGGGATGTTTTTCTTGATGTCCGGCCGAAACATTTCCCTTTTTTATTTCTTCCTATTAGTCTAAGCTCTGGCCCTCGATGTTACTGGCTGATGTAACCCTATCTCCCTGCAGCTCTCCCTCCAAGTGCAGATATTTGACTGCTTACGCGTGGACAGCTTTTGCTGCCGCCCCCCCCTCCCAGACAGCTCCTCCACAGTCCCTGTTATTTCAGCCTTACTCCTCCACTCCCCCAGAGACGAGGTCTGACGAAGTTCAGGAATAGATGGAAGGACAGATTAAACACAGCGGGTGCAGGAAGGCAGGAAGGCAGGCCAGGAGAAGGGAGACTCATGGACTTGCAGTGAAACACCAGAGATATGGAGCCTTGAGCAGATATGGGACCTAGCAAATCATCCCAGTGGTCACAGCCCAGGAGGAATCCCTGAAGAGGATTCCTTTCTCTACGGGGTAGAAGCTGAGAGTGGTTGTTTTAGGAAGACCTGAAGCTTTCTGGGTGGAAATAGAAAGCAGAAGGAAGACAAGTATTGGCTGCTGTGGAATCCATTAGAAGGCTTAGAGAAGTTTTGACTATTCCTTTTGTCTTGTAGGCAAGAGGTAACTAGTCTGCTGTTGGGGAAGCTGTGGGTAACCTTGAAGTAGACAAAAATTTGGATGAAAAAGGTGACCCAGAGCTGCTGTCAATGAGAAGGGGAAAAAGGGGAAATAATTTGAAAGACACTCAAAGCTCTTCATTTTTTCATGAAAGATCTGTCCTGTCTTCTCATATTCCTTTTTTTCTGTTCTCAGACATTTCACTGCCAGAGTAAGTTTTTGGGGAAGTCAAGTTTGGTGCCATGAGTTACAGAGTCAACATGTTGCATTTTCAAGGCATGAGATAGGGAAAGAAAGATGAGTTTTGGTCCCGATAGTATTAATATCCATAGTTCAGAGTCAGAAAATCTATAATACAGATGCCACTACTCTCCAGTCCCAAGGCTGGCTTAACCAATACCTTCTGCACTCTTCACAGAGCCACAGTGAGTATGGTTCTCCAGGCAGCCAGGGCCAGCCTGCCTTAATAACATTCTAGATGAGATGTATTTACCATCTTGGGCAATGTTCCCATTTTCAATACAATCTTCAATGATCTCAGCATTGGGGGATTAACGTGGCACAAGGGAGTGGTGATCTCCACCATAGCTGTACTGAAAAGAAAAAGAACTGACCTCTTCTGTAGGATATAGGGAAAAGAACCTATCTGTGTGGACTTGATTGGTTCCTGGCTTCATCCCATATAAATCCTGTGATCTCAGATAGATTCTTAGATTTTCTGTCTCAATTTTCTCAACTGTAAAATGGGTTTAAAACATCAACTCTGCAGAATTACCATGAAGATTGAAGACACTATATGTCATTGCTTTTCACAGTGCTTGGAAAATGCTCAATGAGGGGTAGTTTGGCAAAAATTGTGAAAATTCTTAAGACTCTTTCAAGTCTAGCAATTTGCCTTAGTGTGTTTTGGGCTGAATTGGTTCAAACAACATTGACTTGGCATATCAACACATTGACTTCAACGTTTGTAAAACTAACCAGGGAAAAACATTCCTGCTTGGATTACTATCTGCAGTCTCATGACAGTCCTTGTCTGGCTTTCTAGATAATCCATTTTGTGTAGACACTTAGCCTCACAATTTTTGAATTCTGTGCATAGTATATGCTTAGGAATGGCCAACTTTTATGTTGGAGAAGACAACATAAAGATTGTGAAAAGCTGCTCTTGATGAATTGTTAAACCCTCCCATGAACTTTCCTTACCAGAGATAGTCAGATGCACAAGCCAGATAAGAGCCAAGAATGGGAATGACCATTCCTAGCATTTATTTGCAATGGAAAGCCAATGGCTTTTATTTACAATGGAAACCCTACCACCAGGGCTCTTGTCATGTAGGCTACAGGGTCCAAACCCCAGCGAGCACCAATGGCGTGATTTGACAACCTAAGCCTTTCATCAAGGCTGTGGCTTTGCTGGGACCTAAGGGGGAGCCAGACTGTTTTTGGCTGTTTCAGCGTCTTTTTAAAAGTAAGTTGTTTGTCATCTTGATTTTTAAAAGCATGGAATTTGAAGTTCTGGCCAAAAAAATTAGCAACCTTGTACATTGGATGTAGCTTGCATAACAGATGGTGGTCTGGGAGGTTGATGTTTTTCAAGACTTGATGACTTCACGGCTTGATGTCCTGAATGAAATTGTTTTTCTCAGATAGCATTTCGGGAATGGGGCTTTTGTTAAGGAGGAAGACCTGAGCTGAACCCAAAGTTTGGATCTAACTTTTCTTGAGTTTCTGAAATTCCCTTCCAAAGAAAACTTTGATGTTTATATATATATTTGTTGGCTTCTGCACATCTGTACCTCTCACTTTCTTCATAGGGAGTGGGAGCCAGACTATCATAAGAGAAGCTGTTATCTGAGGGTCTTGCAGTGCCTGGGAAGTAAGGAGCAGCCAACCCTTCCAGGACTGCCCTAGGTGCCTCCCAGAAATGGCATAAGCTTTGCATAAGCATTTGGTCTGTGGGGTGCCGGTCCAAACTGACCTTGCTCTTGAAAGGAACAAAGACATTTCTTTCTCAGAGAAGAGAATTTTGACTTTAAAAGCAGCTATTCATGGTACAGTCATTGTGTGAATGTGGCTTTGAGTGTCACTCCCAGGAGAGTGGGATAAAGAATGTTAAAGCTAGGAGGGGCCTCCAAAATACTCTGGTTCACCTCCCTCATTTTACAGATGGGGAGACTAAGATCCCGGATAAGAAGGCACCATCCTGAGCTCAGACAGCAACTCAGTGGCTGAGCTTTCATTAAATCTTGAATTTTCTGCTCCCAAATGAGCATAGACCATCTCTTACCTCTATTCCCTAGCCACCTCAGCCTCCATATTTTGCAGCAAAGATTGCCTTAAATAATACTGGCTTAGGCCCCTAGTTCTCAGTCTGGAATATTCTTACTGCAACAAGTTGTTGGCCAGAGTAGAAGAGTAAGGTGTGAAATGATCCATGTGAATTCTCAGTGAGCACCTATTCTGATGAACTGGCTCGCCACCTCCCCAAGGGCATTCTGTTTTCTCCCTTAAAAATCACAGTCTTTTAAAGATGTCACAGAATGGCACATTGACTTATCCCTATCTTAAAGAGCATCTAGTCTGTATTCTCACCTCTCAGGTAGGATATAACCTCAGGTAGGGCACAAATGAGGTTTAATCCACAGGCATTAGCCTGGAAATGCAGCGATCCAGGGTCCTTATCTCCCAAGAACTCCCTAAGATGCCCTTGGGATCCTGAACAAATCCTTTCCTTTCTAGGCCTTAGTATCTTCGTTTATAAGGCATGGGATCCAATCAGCATTTCCCAAATATATTCTGATAAACACCAGTTCCATAGAACTGTAAAAAGTTTACAAAAAAAAAAAAAAAAAATCCCCACAGGATATATTAAATTAGTATTATTTACAATAAGCATTTAAAAATATTTTTATTATTTTAATAAACATTATTGAAATAAGTATTATTTTTAAAAAATCTATAATCACATACATTTGGCCAATTCTGGGCTAAACAACACTAAATATATTGTTTTTATTGCCGGACTTAGAGCTTTCAGTGTGAAAATGTGTCTTAGGGTGGGGCGCGGTGGCTCATGCCTGTAATCCCGGCACTTTGGGAAGCCAAGGAGGGCAGATCATGAGGTCAAGACCATCCTGGCCAACATGGTGAAACCCCATCTCTACTAAAAATACAAAAATTAGCTGGGGTAGTGGCACGTGCCTGTAGTCCCAGCTACTAAGGAGGCTGAGGCAGGAGAATTGCTTGAACCCGGGAGGCAGAGGCAGAGGTTGCAGTCAGCAGAGATCGCGCCACTGTACTCCAGCCTGGTGACAGAGCAAGACTCCATCTCAAAAAAAAAAAAAGGAAAAGAAAAAAAAGAAAATGTGTCTTAGAAAATGTCCAAGCATGGATAAAGTATATGCTATTTCTCAGCTGTATTTGACCACAGTGGATTTGCTCAGTTCAGTATCCTGCCTCAGCCTGATGAACATGGGGCCGGTGGTCTGTGAAACCATGCAAAGTTCCAGCATTGTGCTTTTGTGCACTCTTCGTTAATATACTCTAACAGTGTGCTTCATTCATGCCTAGTAGCTCTATTTTCTAAAATAATGAATGGACTCACTTCCAGGTTTTTCTCTCTTATTATCAGTGTGATTCTGTTTGTATTTTCTCGGCTTATGTTTTTTCAGATGCAGAAAATTATGTAATTAGCTGTGAGGTCTCAGGCCATAATTTGGGAAACATTTCCCACTTAAATTAAAGGCTCTGCACGCCCACCCAATCCGTAATTGTGTGGATCTTTCAAAACTCTCCGTTGGCTTCATTTAATTGTGAAACATTAATTTAGTGGGGGGAAAATCTTCAAAGAAGGGGTAGAGGAATAGAGGAAGCGTGGCTGGTAGGACAAAATATTAATAGGTGGTTAAAAGCAAAACAGTAATTCTTCCCGTCGAAGCTTGCAGTCTTTGGTCGGGTAGAAAAGAAACAATCGGTTATTCCGGGATTATATAGGTTTCATTGACTCAAAATGACCTAAAAGCAGCCAGAGAGGGATTTACTTGTCTTTATTTTTTGCCTGAGGAGACAGAAAGGAAAACAGGGTTTTGTTTTGTGAATCCAAAAATGCCCTTTTCCATGGCGGTTTCCAAAAGCGTTCGTTAAAGCACGCAATGCCGTTCAACAAAGACCAAAAATTAAAACGGAAAAATCCCATTTTGCCAGCAGCTTTGCTCACATAGCCATTTAGCACAGCAAACTCCAACCTAGTCCCCAGTGTGGGACAGGACTCAGCACCTTCTCGGCATCTGAGTTGAGGCTGGAGATGTGTGGTGTTGTCATGGTGATTGCTGTCAACAAAGGTTACCCCTGGTGGAACCTCTTTGGCCCTGTGACCCACACACAGAGTTGGAATAATAGACTCTGTAAGTGGCTTCTGCTCTGCAAATAGAGACAGGGCTGGAAATCAATTATTAATGAGATGGGTGACATTGACATTCATCCACATTTAATAAGCACAGCCCAGCAACCAGAGGAAAGCTGGTTTTGCCCAGCAGAGTCTCACGGGTTGATGTGAAATTCAGAGAAAAAGAAAAGGCCAGGGACAAAAACCCCAAAGAGGAAGCGATGATGGTCTATAGCTACTAACAGATTTTAATTATTTAGATTTCTCTGCTTGACATTCCTTTTGATACCAGTTTCATCCTAAATGACCTCTAAGGATTTGACATGCTGATCATACAGAGTATCTCCTCCCCACCGCCTCCCACACACCTACCAGAGAGACAATTGGAGGGTGGTGGGCTTGTCCACAATGGGGGGAAGGGGATGCAGTATTCTGATAGAGTAATAGGCACAGCTTTCATTTGTGGTTCAGAAGCCCTTTGGTCCATTTTTGGACTTCTTTGCAGAAAACTAAGATGCTAATGAAACTGTTTTAAAAAGGGAAAGATGTTGAACTGTGTCCTCATGGCCTGTGTTCTCCACGCAGAATAAGCAGGACTTTGGTTTCTAAGGCTTTCTACAGGAATTACCCTGGTTTGTCTTTTTAATTTCCTTCCAAGGCAGCTTATGATTTCTTCATATCTGAAAGACTGCAAAGCTGCATTTGTACTAAACTAGAGATTGACCCAGAGTGTGCAGCCTTTGTAAGCGGGGGGAGCTTTTTAATTTAAAAGTATGCCCCTGCTCTAAGGTGCGAGTCGGGGAGCAGAGACACTGATCATTTTTCTAGAATCACTTCACAGATGGGGAAGCTGGTACCCAAAGAAATGAGCTAGCTGACTATAACATTTACTCAACTGACCTTTGAATAAAAACACCAGCCAGCCTCCCTTTGGCCCAGACTTTGTTAAGTCTCAGGCCTGGCATCTCACCCTTTGATATTCTAGATGCTTTTCTGGAGTCTGTCACTTCAGGGGGGGAAACCATCGTCTTCCACCTCTATGCTCCAAACCTGCCCTGGCTTCTAAGACTGTTCTTTCAGCAAACTTGTCATTTGCAGACATTGATTGCTTGTGGCACCCAGCATGGCTGTGAAGGGAGACGTCTTGGGGAAATGTGGCTGGCCAGCCCTGCCGGTCTGCAGCGAGTTACGGGTGTTGGTGGAGCCCATGCGGCCTCCCAGCATGCTGACAAAGGACGCCAAGGTGTTCGGCAGAGACTGGAGTCAATTAAAGGCTGTGACTTGGGAAAAGCCCTCCTTGCATCTCTCTTTTTAATCTGGACCCTTTACCTTTTGATATTCTAGACGCTTTTCTTTTGCCCTCTGTCAGCATAGAATTTTTTAATGTGACTGATGTCTCAGGTCAATAATTATATGTGGCAAAAGTTCTTAGGCGACAGGTTTAGATGCCTCTAATTTCAAGGCAAAAGCTTGAGGTTTCACAGTCCCTTCCTGTAGGACAGGGTTGAGGCACTGGGCCGAGGGGGCTGGGAGGTCATCAGCATTCTGAGAGCGATCTAGGGTTTGCCCCACTTCTGGCAGGTTGTCTTGATATCTGAGTAAGAGGGTAGGGGCTCCTACCCTTCAGTTATTTCCCACACCCATTTGTTTAGTGTAGCCCCTTAGCAAGGGCCAGGAAGTTCAGATTTATTACTACCAAACTCTTTAAATAAGTTTCAATTTTTGTGTTTCACAACTTCTCAATTTATGACTTCAACTCCTTCGACAGAGACTAACACACTTGGATCCTATAAGATCCAGGCCCTGCATCAAGTCAACTCAGCCAATCAATACAATATGTGCTTATTGGGCACATACTCTGTATCAGCACAGTGCTAGGGCCACTGTGGCAGACCGCGTAGGCAGGATCCCTGTCTGCATGGAGCTCACAGCCTAGCTGGGAGGACCGCACAGCTATGTCTGAGAAGTCTCAGGGTTGGGGAGGTATGGGGCCTTGGAAGCAAGGGTGACAATCATCTAACTCAGACCAGGGCTCCGGGAGGGCTTCCCAGAGGCAGTGTTGTCTAACCTGAGGTCTGAACGGTGAGTTTGAGTTTGTCCAGTGAAGGAGGACAGGAGAAAGCTAAATCAGAGAGTAGAGGCAGCTGGGAAGCTGGAAGAAGCTCAAAGGAGGTGACTTGGTCTTATGGCTATTTCCTTAGAATAATGAGGAGCTACCAAAGGGACTTACGCCACTTTTTGTTTTAGAAAGTTTACTATGGGCACATCGGAGACAATGGGATTAGAATTTGAGACTTAAAACTATTGTCCATTTTTGTTTGTTTGTTTGTTTGTTTGTTTGTTTGTTTGTTTTGAGATGGAGTTTTGCTCTTGTTGCCCAGGCTGGAGTGCAATGGTATCATGTTGGCTCACTGCAACCTCCGTCTCTCCGGGTTCAAGCAATTCTCCCTCCCTGCCTCAGCCTCCCGAGTAGCTGGGATAACGGGTGCCCGCCACCATGCCTGGCTAATTTTTGTATTTTTAGTAGAGACGGAATTTTGCCATGTTGGCCAGCCTGGTCTTGAACTCCTGACCTCAGGTGATCCGCCCACCTCAGCCTCCCAAAGTGCTAGGATAATAGGCGACCACGCCCAGCCTGTATTGTTTTAATATAAGGAATGAAAGAAGGTCCATGTAGGATGGGGGAGATGGTCCTAGCCCCTTTCACAGATCATGCTTTAGGAAGAGGGTGCAGACAGCCCCATTCATGGGTGTGAGCCTTACCTTTATTTTAGTCCCACGTTTTCCACTGTTATCTGCTGCCAGTGGCTCGCACCAGTCATCAGAACCTCGGTTTCTCCAAACATTTGTCTCCTGGGTATAAATCTTTTGCTCTGGCAACACCACTCAATTGTGGCTTAGAATAGACTTCCACCTTCTCTTCCCCAGCCCCACCCACAGCCTTTCTCTCTAAAAATAATATTCCTGGACCTGCTGGCACACAGACATGCTCTGGGCCTTAGTTGAATTTGGAAGGCAGTCATGCAGTGGAATTCCAGCAAGTTGGCTTAAGGCACCCATTTATTTTTGTACAGTAGTTTCCCACTTTTCAATATTCCAGAGGATATTTCTCCTGTCACTTAGAAGAGGAGTTGATGAAATTACAAGTCAGGCAAGATGAAGGGGAACATGTATCAGCCCCACTTGGAAAGCTGGTTGGGAAATGAAGCTCCGAGCCACTGAAATAACATACTGAACTCACATGCGATGAAATACTACATCCTGGATACACCTGGGATGAGTCATGGCCACAGCGGGGACCCTGGTGGAAATGCTCACAGTGACCGATGGTTGATGGTCGAGTGACATGTGTCCCTGGCTGTTTCAGTTGCTAGACTTCAGTCACTGGATTCTTTGTGCAGATGCTGCCTTTTCACCGTTATGTCTTCCATTGACCATGATGCTTAGCCATTTCCTCTCAAAACCATGGGGACCATCACTGTTCTGTTTGGGTCCTGGTTTTGAAATGACTGGGGAACCTCATGTCATCACCTTGTGCTCCTTCAGATTGCAGCTTGACTCCAAGAAAAGGGAAGAATTTGAATAGGACTGAAAATAATACTCATTACTATTTATTGAGCTATTACTTTGCACCAGGTCCTGTACTAGGTTCTTCTTTTTTTTTTTTTTTTTTTGACACGAGGTCTGTTGCCCAGGCTGGAGTGCAGTGACACAATCTCAGCTCACTGCAGCCTTCACCTCCCAGGCTCAATTGATCCTCCCACTACAGGCATGTGCTACTACATGCTGTTAATTTTTGTACTTTTTGTAGAGACAGGCTTTCATCATGTTGCCCAGGCTGGTCTGAGACTCCTGGGCTCAAGTGATCCACCCATCTAGGCCTCCTAAAGTGCTGGGATTACAGGCGGTAGCCACCAAGCCTGGCCTTTTTTTTTTTGGACAGGGTCTCACTCTGTCACCCAGGTTGGAGTACGTTGGTATGATCACAGCAATCCTCCCATCTCAGCTTCCCAAGTAGCTGGGACCACAGGCATACACCACCACACCCAGCTAAGGCTAACTTATTTTTATTTTTTTGTAGAGATGAGGTCTTGTTATGTTGCCCAGGCTGGTCTTGAACTCCTGGACTCAAGCAATCCTCCTACCTTGGCCTTCCAAAGTGCTGGCATTATGGCCATGAGCCACTGCACTCCACTGTGTTAAGTTCTTTAGTACAGGATCTCATCACATCTTCACATCCATCCAGTGTGGAGTTCCTGTTATGTTATCCTTTTCCTGAGGAAGAAGCTGGGCTTTCAGAGGGGATGTCGCTTGCCCAAGGCACATGACCAGTAAGTGGCCAAGATGGGATTCCAGCCTGACCTGTCCAATTGTAGGGGCTGTTCTTCTTGTCCAGCTCTCCACACTACCACTCACTCCCTGGGTGACATGCCCCTCGCTGGGCTTCACTGTCTCTGCATCATCAAAGTAATATGAAATATTTAATTCAAAGGAAATGTGATAAGGGACCTCAGCGTCTGGAAGGGAGAAAATGCAGCGCTGTCCTGGGTGAAGTGTGGGCACATGAGAGTCAGGAGAGCAAGGAGCGGGTCTGAGACGCCCACGGAGGCATCTCCCCAGGAGCAGCACACATGTGTTGCTATTTGGTTTGCTGGCATCCTGATCTCCCCACACCAGCCCCAGTGGCCTGAGCTGCCTCTGAGTCTCCTACCCACTGCCTTCATCCCACCACCTTCCTTTCTTACCTCCTCTCTTCTTGGCAATCTTCTACTCTTTGGCTTCTTTGTTCCTTTTGTCTGAGGGAATGGAATCGACTTTGGATGGAACTATAATCACTCCCCTTACAGGGAGGTAGTGTGGATTAAATGCCAAAAGACATGTTGCATGCGTAGCATCAAGCCTGGTGCAGGGCGTGCAGCAAACGGTGGTTCCTAAGGTGATTCATGTGAATATTGTCAGTATCATTCAGGACACAGAGGGAGATGGGAGAACCTTTAAACAGACTGAACCCTGGTTAGAATATGGTTAGTCATGTTCTTCTCCCTCTTCCCCATCCCTCACCTAAGCACCCTGAGCCCTTCTTGGACTCAGCCTCTGTTACCAGGAGGCCTCTACCACAGCCAGGCCACTCCCATCTGTGACACTCCTGCCAGATCTCACTCTGTCCCCTGATGGACACAGGATTTCCTAACCCTGTGAAAATCCCTTAGGTGAGAAGCATATTTTGGTAAAATGAGGTTCTTACCCTGTGGTCCTTCCAGTGTTGACCCTGTCTTTGCAGGTTAGCCAGTCCTGACAGCTAGGAACGCATTTTCTGACTCTTGCCCCAGGATTCTAGGGGCCAAGTGTCCTCACCAGAGAAGAAGGGTTTTAGGTAGTTTTTTTTTTTTTTTTTTCCTGTTCCACTGAAAGCCCTGTGAGAGCAGGAACACTGTCTTTCTCAGTTGCTGCTATCATCCCAGCACCAAGCCTTGGGTCAGGCTCTACCAAGAGTTTATTAAAATATTTTAGAATAAATGAAAAAGTGAATTGATTAACTGAGAACATAGCATATGTGAAGAAGGAGCCTGATAGTACCTTTATGTCCATGAGATGGGAGTGCAGCCTACCAGGGCCCGGTGGCCAGGCTGGGTTTGGTCCTGGCTGTGCCACTTAATATCTTTGTGACCCTGAACAATGGTCCTGACGTGTTCAGTCCTCTGTGTTCTCATCTCTAAATGAGAATAAAAAGAGTATGTATCGAAAATGGACTTGGGGAGAATTGAGTGGGTTAATATACGTAAACAGCCTTAGAAACTACATTTGACACCTGGTTCATGCTCAATAAGTATCATCATCATTATTACATACTTGAGATACCACTGGACATAGAGGTTTGTTTGCTTGTTTGTTTGAGGGCAGAGATGAGTCTCACTGAGTTTTGTACCTCATGACAAGCCCCAGTTTAGTCCCTGTTGCTGGTGATGTTTGTAATGATAAAATGAAAGCAATTATATTGTGTCGGTCCCTAGATTCAGAGGAAGAGACCTATATAGCTGGGGAGCTCTGATCAAGGCAGTGAAACGTGGAGCAGCTCAACCCAGGTCACCCTCTGTGTTCATGTTAAAGCTGGGAGAAGGATGCAGTCTAGCCCGGGCTAGAAGTCAGCTTTGTGGTCTTCCCATTCACGCAGGGAACTCTCCTAGTCAGAGTTACTTTGAAATGGCCCTCGGTATCTGTAAGGCACCAAGGAGATCTGCAAATCCTGTGAAAAGGATGATGTAACTCAAGCCAAAGATCTTGTGCGGCCCTATGTGCATAGTCTTGGTATAAAGCAGCCTTGGATCTGGAATATCAGCATGGAAAGGCTAAAGCCGAGGACTGTTCCTTGAGTTTTATTTGCCGGTCTTTTTACAGCCATGATTAATGAGTGTGAAACTGCCAAGTCCTTTCATTCAAGCCAGTGAGATGAGACCCTTCACCAGGTTTGCTTTGTGCCTTAAAACTCTTCAAACATGTTGAGATGGGAAGGAGAGAAGAGGAAGATTGTGTCCTGTCATTGCCAGTGGTGGCCCAGGGAAAGGCAAGCCATTCGACAAAGGCAGCCAGGCAGGGAAATTTGTTTCTATCGCTGAGCTGGAATCCTGGACCTGGCTGAGGGTTCCCATCAGCAGGTTGAAATCAGAGGGAGAATGACCTCCTTTCCTGATGAGATCGTGAGTATCTGTGATTTGTGCATGTGGTTACATGCCAGGTCACCCTTCATCATCTTTTAAAAGGGAACCAGGCATCTTTGGGGACCTCTCTGTGCTCTGACATTCTGCTAGCAGGAAGTCAGGAGTCATTAGTATGAAAAATGGCAGCAAGGACACAAATGCACATCAGGGGCAGACAGTGGGCTGAGCAAACACATTAATGTTCAGGGGCAGGGGAGGGGTGGCTTGTCATGGGGAAGGATCAGCTTCCTTTTCCTAGAAGTTACTCCCAATTACTGCTTTACAAGAAGGGAAACTGTGCTTGCTTTGGCAAGGGCTCCTGCTTGCGACTCGAGGGTTGCATCAATTCATTCCAAATTGTGTTTGTAACCAATGGGAGTCTTGCCTTCTGGAGAATTACAGCTCCTTAAAGACATCCTAGCCAGCAAGCCTCACCCAAGGAGTAGCAGGCCAAGGCCCCCAGAGTGGATCATTCACTTAATAATCAAGTCTTTCCTCCTGGTTCCTTCCATGGCTCTCCCTCCCCTCAGCCTGTGCCTCTCTATCAAGCAAAAATCTAACCATCAAAGGAATGAAAGGGCAAAAAGACTTGGAAAAAAATCAGAGAAAGGATCGACCCCAAAATGCAACATAATGAGGTTCCCTGAGCAGACTTCAAAAGGTCAGTTGGGCTCTGGAGCCCCGTGCGATGACCTTACGATCAAATTATTCCTTCATAGTCCTGTTAGAATCCAAACCGTGCTCATGTGTGAGATGGAAGGGTGTTCTGGCGGAGAGGGGATGCCAATCCCCACCTCCGACTGCTGCTTGTAATAATTAGGCTTCGTAACACTTAACACTTGGATTTGATTTCCCAGTGACAAGCAAGTAACAGTGGTGGGCCAAGTTTCTGTGCATGGGTGCTCTATTTCCAACCATTTCTTCCTTCTGATTTCCCAGCTCTTGAGGCCCAGCCTAATGCATGGAGAAAGTATGGCTTTTGATGCCAATAATCTTGGAGATACTTATTCCTGAGCTGAAAAGGAGATTCTTGCAGGGAGATTTTTGTAGGCTCCGACCATGGGAGATGAGCTGAGGTAGTGATGGGGCTGTAATTATTGCAGATATCTTGGGAAGCTGCTGTGCTGCTCTCCAGGCCCTGAGCACCAGGGACTGATCGAGATGGAGAGAATATATATCAGGTCAGACATTTCAAGCCATACCAAGAGCCAGCCGACTGCAGCCCACGGCCAAATCCAGCCTGCTTCCCATTTTTGTTTTACTGGATCACAGCCACACCCATTCATGTCCTTATTGTCTGTGACTGCTTTCATGCCATGATTGCAGAATTGAGTAGCTGTGACAGGATCATAAGACCTGCAAAGCTTAGCACTTTTCCTCTCTGGCCCTTTGCTATCTTACCAACCCCTGGTCCATAGCATGGTTTTCATAAACCGGTACATCATTTATTCCCCAGAATAAGGTATCCTTGGTTTTGAATTAAATAAGATGGCAGAGGCAGCTCAGCATTGCAGTTGCAGGAAAACCTCACTCACTGGTTGATTCATTCATTCATGGAATGCATACTGTGAGATATCACTGTTACCAATGACATCATCTCCAAAGAGGAATCCTTTATCCCTCTTGATTTAGGAAGAGAATAAAGAGGAGCCTTTATTCCATCTAGACCAATGACCTAATTTTGAAAATGGGGAAAGTGAGGCCCAGTGAAGGAAAAGTCTTCCAGGCCATACAATGAGTTAATGGCAATATTGGGACTAGAACTCATATCTCCCAGGCCAGAGTACTTGAATCACAATAGTCAACCATATTACTTCTCCTGTGTCTTCTGCATTTGATAAATAGCAGCCAGTGGCCTGGGCACCATTTGGGGAAGCAGTAGTTGACTGTGTGATGCAGCAGTTTCTCCCCCTGAAGAGCACATCTCTGGTTTGTTCTTCAGTGTGGCTGATTGTGGTGATTATTCATGTAAAATGCACCTGTCACTCCTCTGCACAACGTCAGACCAAGGGTAATGTGAGCTCCTTGAAAGAGGAACCCATTTTTTTCAGGGTGATTGTAAATTAAATATAAATGTAGGCTTAGGATGCTGGTGGACATTCTCCCAGGGAATTTTTTATCTTGCATATATTTGCAAAATAACCTTTGTAAAGGTTAGGCTACTCTTGGAACTGAAATACAACTTGGAAGTTTAAAAATTCCAAGATATTTTGGGAATGTAATAATCCTGGTTCTCTTTCCTCTAAGATTTTCTTTACGCCCTCACTGACTTACTGTTTAAGGAGTCAAAACATGAACTGTATTTCAAAGTCAATCCAGGAGCTCACTGGAGAATTGACTCACATTCATAGCAATATGCAGGGATGTCTTGGGTTCAGAATGTGGGTTAGCTAGAGTTTCCTTCAACTTTCAATAATTAAATGTTTATGATGGTTATAATATGGCAGATATGGAGAGAAAAAGTCAAAGAATCCAAAGGTAGACTTGAAGGGTGGATATGCATTGATAGTAAATGAGACAGAATCCCAGAGCTGTGGCCTGGGGACTCCCATCTCCTGGAACTCAACATGTAGAAACAAAACCCTATCAACTTCAAAGGTCAGCTCTGGTTTCTGCTTCATATGGCAGAATCCCCTATTTGACTGCAACCTTGGATTTAGCCTTTCTGAGATTCACTCTCTTCACCTTAAAAGATGTGGAAATTAAGATCTAAGTCAGCTGTTCTCAAGCGGGAGCAACCCCATCCCCATATCCCTCCCCACCCCCAGGGACATTTGGCAAGGTCTGGAGACATTTTTCATTATCAAACTAGGGTACTACTGGCATCTAAGTGGGTGGAGGCCAGGGATGTTGCTAAACATCCTGTAATTCATAGAGCAGACCCCCACAAGGAATTCTTCAATAAAGAATAATCTCAACAAGTCAGAAATGACTTATCTTACAGAAAAGGACTAGACCTTGTTTATCCTTGTGTCTGTACCAGACAGTACTATACCTGCACACGATGGATGCTCAAGAAATATCTGTTGAACAAAGAAACATGAACATTTATGAATATATGAATGATCGATTATGCCTGCCTTGTGATAATGCTAAAATCTTTTTGTCAAATAAAGTATCTATGCACAGTTCCTGGCTCAGTGCCCAGCACATAGTAGGTATTCAGTGAATGGCAGCTCATGATGATGCTGATAACATTTACCTGAATTTGCTTCATACTCATTTTAAATAAGAATTCACTTGTTTTCATCCTTTGCCAAGATAATAGGCAGTCTGTGCAGGCAGAAAGCCCAGTGGGGCTTTTACAAATATTGGTTTACAAAGAATCTTTTTCATCTTGTATTTTCCAGATAGGTAAGCCAAGGGCCACTTGGTTGTGCCTTCATTTCCGCTCCCTCTGGCAGGCTGTTCCTAGGCAGGGTTTTGTTTCTCTAAAATTATTGTTTCATTGCTTTGTTGTTCTAAAGGAACCTGTTGGTTAATATTAATGCATTTTTATCTTGGACCATTTCCTTCCGGTTCTTTTTTCTAATCTGCTGTCATATTTTGCTTCATCCTTTTTAATATCAGTGCTGCTTGTGAAGCCCTTTCATGTACATACTACCCCTGATCCTCCAAGGAAGCCTATCTTTATTGGACAGATAAGGAAACTGAGGCTCAGGACATTAAATCACAGCTGATGAGTGGCCTCTGACTCTACCCTGACTCTACCCTATTGCCTCCTCCTAGAATTTGAGATCTAGAAGAGATTGAGAGACAGAGGTCAGAAAAGGGGAGTTGACTGCCCAAACCCACGCAAGAAGTGGTGCCCAAGTCTCCTGATGCTTCCATCCTATATTTTTTAGCTCTTATTTTCTTCCCACCCATACCTGAGAATCATTTTGCAATTGAGTTTCTCATTCATTCATTCCAGGAGGAAGTATGGCATGCCTCTGTGCTCTGTTGTGATGTCATGGGAAGACTTCTGGGTTGGAGTTTTGCTCTGCTATTTATCACTGAAAAGCGTTTGCCTGAGTTACTTCATTGCCCTGAACTTCAGATTCTCTTATCAGAAGTGGAGATGACAACTCTTGCCCTGTGTCACTGAGTTATCATGACGGTCAGTTGAGATCAATGTAATAGCAAGGGTTTGTGAACTGGAGTCTTAAGAGAATTTCGCTACACTCTCTTCTGTCATCCTTTTCCCCAAGTCTAGAGCTGGCAAATATGAACACTTCTGTTACATTGGCACACAACTCCATGATAAAAATGATAGCCATATTGACTAATATTTATTGAGCCCTTAAGACTGTGAGGCACCCCACTAAGCACTAACATGTTTGGTCTACGCTATTTTTCTCAACACCTCTATGCAGCAGATATTTTCACTGTCTCCATCTGACAGATGTTGCAGTGGAGGCCCACAAAGGTGCAGTTTCTTGTTCAAGGTTGCACGGCTAATCATGGGCTAAGCCACAATTGGACTCAAATTCAGTTGGATTAAAGAGCCCAAGGTCTTCATTCATTTACTGATTGATTTATGAAGAACCTCCTAGTGCCAGGCACTGTGCTAGGTACTGAATAGCCATGCAGATGCTTCCTGATTCTCCTGCCCCCATCCAGACCAGAACTGGGGTGGCCAGGATATCTCTTCCTCCCAAAGGAGGTGTGGAGACACATGTGCTCCTGCTGGCCTGCAGACCCATCAGCTGTGTCAGCTGGAGTCCTGGGAAGAGGATGACATTGCTGCTTCCAGCTGGGAACAGCTGATCAGCACCAAGGGAGGGCCAGGAGGCTTTGGCTGAGCTTCATGAGGAAGTCCAACCCCAGCAGCAGCACAAGCACAGTGATTGTGCACCAAAGCCCTGTGAAGACCCTGGCCCGGGGACGAGTTCCCTCATGCTTCCTGTGATGCTGCCTGCCAGAGCCTACTGTTTGGGACTTTTGTCCCTCCTGGCTTATCTTCAGGGGTTTCCTCAGGACAGGGTTACTTCATGGCCAATTGAAATCTCTGAGAAAACCTGTTGGGGCTTTCATAGTGCAAACACAACTGTTGCCTGTGGACAAATATTGACTTTTGGTGCTAACTCTCTCACGGACGGATGGCCACCCTTGGGAGAGCCACGACGTAGGCCTTTGAGCATGAGTTGCTCAACCAGGTCAAAGGGAGACAGAGGCAAGATAAGATGCTTCTTCGATCTCAGATGACCCTCTCCCAAATGGACCCTGATGGTCTCAGCACCAAAGCTGCCTGGAGTTTCAGTTTTGTTGGGAGCAGTGCAGCAAAACTCCACCATGACTTCTGTATTAGTTTCCTAGGGGTTCAATAACAGAGTACCACAAACTGGCTGGCTTAAAACAACAGAAGTTTATTCTCTCATGGTTCTGGAGACCACAAGTCCAAAATCAAGGTGATGGCAGGGTCATTCCCTCTTTGAAGGCTCTAGAGGAGGACCCTTCCTTGCCTCTTCCCAGCTTCTGGTGGTTGCTGGCACCCTTAACATTCCTTGGTTTATAGATGCATCGCTCCTCTCTCTGCCTCCATCACCCCATGGCCTTCTCCCTGTATGTATTCTGTGTCTCTGTGTCCAATTTTTCCTCTTCTAAGAACAGCAGTCATTGGATTAAGGCCTACCCTAATTCAGTATAACCTTACCTTAATTCAAATATATCTGCAAAGACCCTATGTCCAAACAAGGTCACAGTCAGAGTTACTAGGGGTTAGGACTTGAAAATATCTTTTTAGGAGACAGAGTTCAACTGACACCACCCAAGGAATTGTTCTTCCCTTAAGGAAAGGTTATGTAGTCCCCAGCTGCCTCTACCCAGCTTCCACTTTGCCCTGAAGTCACACATCTGGCCAGGTCACTCCCCCTCCATGGTGTCCCACTGCCTGAAGGCAGCATCTAGTCTCTTTAATGTGGCCATAAAGTCCCGCCTGATGGGGGACTGGCCTTGCTTGTCTCTCTGCCCTGACTCTGCCACTTCCCCGCTTCCCGTTCCATGTTGTGTCCTTGGTGCTTGAGGTTCACTGGGTCAGCTTTGGCCTAGCTCTATTTCAGGCCTTACCACATGCTGCTCTCTGCTCAGATAGCTCCTTTCTTCCCTCTTCCACTGGGTAGCTCCTACTCACCACCCCTCACATCTCAACCTGGAAGTCATCTTCCATGAGGAATGTTTGCTGGCCCTCTCTGACACCATACAAGGTGTTTTGGGGTGTCTTGGGCCCCGATGAACTCACACATCACATTGTATTTCAGTTGTCTTCTTACCCGTCTGTGCCCCTGACCTGGCTGCAAATCTCCCAGATTAGGGTTTATGTCCTACTCCCCCTCAAATCCCCAGTCCTGGCCCATGGCTGGCAAAAGTGATTGCTTGTTGAATTGAGGAACTGAATGAATGCATGAATGAATGAGAAAATAAGCAAAAATTATAACTGTATCCCAGCCACCTTCCTAATTTTGTGAAAATTAAAGGAAATTCTTCTGCCTTTCTGCTCGTGACACTCTACCATTGAATTCAACACAAGCAAATATTCAGAGAAATGATGCTTTAGAAATTGTTAGTGTGCCAGGGTTTGGTCAGGACTGAGGATAAACTGTGAGGGTAGTTCCTGGAGGAGTCTTGATTTGTCATCAGGAATGTCCAGCCTTGGGCCGTCAGCACTAACGATGACCAATGTGGTACCGGTGGCCATCTTTTGCAGCTCCATTTCCTTTCTCTATAAAGGTGGAAGGCACCCAAAAATATGGATAAACTCAGCTAATTTCTTTTGCTTTGGCACATGTAGCTTTTTTGCATGATTGAACACCTCAGCCCACTGAAGAATAAAAACTGTAATTCCTCTCTCTCTCTTTTTTCATTGTGTTTAGCCAAAACAAGCTGTGAAAGAATGTAAAATATATCATTTTGTTGGCACCCGTTCACAAGTGAGTCAGTGAGCTTGCTCACATTTACAACTAAAATTGGATTTTAACCTTCCAAAAATTTATGACAACTGCTCCTTCTTGTGGCTTAAATGTTGACATATAATTAATTTAGGATTTCTTCCCAAGGCTTCCTGTCCAGGTTTGTACCTGCCACAGAAATATCCTTGAAAGTTTATCTAACAGCTGGAGCCATGAGAAAAAAAAAAAAGAAACCACTGGAGTTTTGTAAAACAGGGTGGGCTCTGCCAACAGGAAGAGCCCAAGAGAAAGTACGAGGCTGCCAATGTGGCTGGCTGCCGGAGGTGTCCCAGGTCGGAGGCAGGGAATTTGTAGTTTTGGGGAAGCTTGGGGTTCCTTCTACCACTGTTCCTTCCTGGACCCCGGGATGTGTTCTCTCTTTACTCTGCACACATCTTTTCATGAAGATGACCAAGCCCATACCTAACCTGGGCATGAACATCCCACTCTGGTTATTTCTGCACTCAGGATCAAGCTGATCCTATTGTCCTCTGCTGTATATGGGCCAGGATAGACGGGGAGATAATAAGGACTACTTCTCATTGCACTCCTGTTATATGCCAGCCATTAGTAAGGGAGAGTTCATTTTGTTTTATGTTCTCAACCACCTGGAGAGGTTAGAGTTACTATCTTCACTTTGGAGATGAGAAAACGGAAGCTCAGAGAGGTTAAATGACTTACCTGAAGTCAGTAAAATGGAAAGGGGAAGGAGTAATAGGTAGTCCACACATATGAAGCTCCTGTTAGGCCCTGTCTCAGGCTCTCACGTTTAGTGCTTATGGCAACAACAAATTATCTAGTCCAAAATGTCAGTAGTGCTGAGGTTGAAAATCACTGCTGCAGAAGCATTTAGGGCTATTCCTGGCACAGAGTCAGCATTTGATAAATGTGTGTTACCATCAATGAACTTAGCTCTCTTCTTCATCTACTTCAATATTTATTGCGTGCCCACTGTGTGACAGGCACACAAGAAACACTTCAGTGAGCAAGACACACACAGCCTGTCCTCATGAAGGCAGCCTAGGATGCAGTCAGGCATTAATCAGATCCTAACACAAATGTCTGATGCGGGGTTGCCCAGAAGCAGGAGTGCATGCGGGGAGAGCGGGGAGAAATTGTCAGGACAGTGTTTGGCGAGAGGATTTGACCAGGAACAGAAGTCGGAAGGCTCCCCTGAGGGAGTGGTATTGAAGTTGACATCCAAGGATCAGCAGAAGGCAGCCAGGAAAAGGATGATGGGGAAAGTGCCCAAGTGAGAGGGAACATCTATGCAAAAGCTCTGAAGGAAGACCCAGCCATGTGCCTCCTCCAGCAGTAGGAATCTCTGTTCATGGCTTGGCACCCCGATCAGGAATTTCATACATCTCTGCAGAGCTTTGCAATATCACTTAAGGGACTAGCTCCCAAGGAAGTTCTCCATAGCAAAGCTGAGGCCTCTGGAATATCCATGGGTCTTCCAGGGGACTCTGTGGTCCTGCTGCATTGGGCTTTGGCAGTGGCTTCAAGGGTGCCCTCAGAACCCACTGGCATCATGCTTCAGGTGACCACTTTGTCATGCCCCAGCCCCTTGGTCTCTGCCTAAAGGCATTTCCTAGCCTTCAGTCATGGATGCCAACCAGTCTTAGAGGAGTTAAGCCTGACCCCTGCCTGCCAGGACTTTGGGATTTAATAGGGAAACTTCCAGCCAGTTCACATGTTATGGAAACACATTTTCCTCTCTTTAATCTTCAAAGTGACCAGTGACAAAAGCAGCACACAAATTCCCTCTCAGGGAACCTCCACATCTAAGTTGGAAACATGTATAATAGCTGGAAGCCCCATAACAGATGGGAGAATGGGCCCATCTGAGAGGTCCATTGTTACAGCTCTCCCAGTTACACATGGAGACAATTACAGAGTTCACTTATATCCCTGAGTGGGAGCTAGAGATGGGAGACCAAGGGTTTCAGCCCTGGGCCCTTGTGCTTTATGCAGACCTACAAGGGCAGGCTTTGGCATGGGATTTAAATGTAAGTTCAAACCGGAGAGCATGTCTGCTTTTTGGCACTGTGCAAATGTGACTGGCCTCAGATTCCCACTGAAATAACCTCTGCTTGCTTTTCTCAAACTCCTCATTCTTTGGAGGAGGATATTACCGTTTCCCTTTAAGGTGGTCTGTTGGGCAAGGGGCCTCCTGAGCAAATGCTGTGCATGTGTGCATTTGCAGGGCTTGATTGCAATTCTGGAAGCATCCAATTCTGTCTGTTTCTCAAAACCCACACCACGGAAAATACATAATGGATACTCACTTGGGACCTAGCATTATCAAACACATCCTTGGATTTGAGAACCTAGTTATTTGTTGCTTTGATAGTCCTGCCCCTACCCCCACACGTAGCACAGAGCAGTGACACTGTAGACACTCCAAAAACCTTACCCTGTAGCACCCCAGCCAGTTCTCCTGCTGGCCTAGCAATTCTACTCAACATAAAGACGTTATATGATGTGGGAACCAGAATGTCAGCTACAATGCCAATGACCTGGACCAGGTGTCCCAGAAAGGTGCTATTTTGTTTATACTGCACTAAAAATTGTTGGACAAAACAGCTTTAGATTAAATAGAAACCTTATAGATTAGACGGCAAGTTCTACCAGTATTGATGGATTTCATGTCAAGTTTCCCCCACTCCTTTCAAAGTGTTACCTATGAAAGGAAAAGGGCAGGAAGGCAAGATTCTGTGTATGGAGATAGAGGAGGGGGAGTAACTGAGCACCACACATCCTGGCCATCGCTGGGGGAGGCTCTAATTTGGAGGAAGTCAAGCCTTGGAAGCATACTTTGCCTGTAAAGGCATACCTTCCCTCAATAATCTTTTTAGCATCCCCACTCTTTCAAAGACAACTTGGACCCCAAAGCCCCCATGCAGCCAGAAGACATGTGAACATCCCATCAGTTTCATAGAAGCAATACATTGGAATCCTCCCGATAGTTCACTCAGTTTCAGAATGATAAATGATCAATCACTGCATTCCTCCTAAATGAAATGTAGATGTCAAGATATATTGCTTGAGGTTTCTGAATGGGATTTATGCAGTTGAATTTCCAGGAGAAAATGTATTGCTTTGGTGTGACAGGGAAAGAGAGACATTCTGGATCTTTGTTAAGGCAAAACATTTGACAGTCAGGAAGAATGCTTCGGACATGTTAATTTTTTTCATATTTAAAAGTGATTCATCATCTCAAATACCATAAAGCCAGAAGACCATAATGCAAACTCATGGAGGGGAAGGAGGATGCCTGTGGCTTCAAAAGTGGAGGCTTCAAAAGTGGAGGCTTTTGAAGGAGGCTCTAGGTGAGCTTGTGTTGGGAAACAAAAATTAATGACTGAAAATCAATTTGAAAGCACAGAGTCTGGACAAAACCCTAGGAATGCATGAAAATCCACAGTTACTTGTCAATTACTGCAGTGCAGAATAAGAAGTCCTTCTCTTCCAGTATATATGCATACACCACAGTAGATGCAACTTCCTTGGAAAGTCTTTCCAACCTTCCTGTCAGACCAAGTCAGGGTCCCATTGTGCTCCTGCAAGCTGGGGATTTGACGTCCTACTGTGCAAGGATCACACCACTGCCTCACCACCTACTAGCTATAGGATTAATAGGTGGTAGGGCAGTGGTGTGACTCTCGCACACGAGGACATGTGTAACCACTCTACACCTGTTTCTGGAGATGTATGATGGGTTAATAATGACAACCTCTTCAGAGTATAAGGACTGGATGTTGTAAAACTAGTGTCTGTGTTCAGTGAATGTTGGCGGGCCATTCTCATCTTTTTTACTTAGCATGACTTTAAATAGTCACATCTTCTGTTTAATGATTTGTTGAATATAATATCTGGCATGCTTATGAGAGGTGCATTCCATGAAGTCAGAGCTAGTGGCTGTTTTGTTCAGCCACATGGCCTTAGTACTTAGCATGGTTCCTGGTAAATGCTAAAAAAAAGTTGTGGAAGAGAGGAACAGATGGAGGAATGGTGGGAAGGAAAGGAGAAAGGAAGGAAGTATTCCTATAGTTTTCATAAAAAACATAGCTTGAAGATAATATAAAATCCAGACTGAATGTGCTTTTGTATCTCATTTAAGAACCCACTTTGCCTGGCGCAGTGGCTCAAGTCTGTAATCCCAGCACTTTGGGAGGCCGAGACGGGCGGATCACTAGGTCAGGAGATCGAGACCATCCTGGCTAACACAGTGAAACCCCGTCTCTACTAAAAAATACAAAAAACTAGCCGGGCAAGGTGGCAGGCGCCTATAGTCCCAGCTACTTGGGAGGCTGAGGCAGGAGAATGGCGTAAACCTGGGAGGCGGAGCTTACAGTGAGCTGAGATCCAGCCACTGCACTCTAGCCTGGGCGACAGAGCCAGACTCCGTCTCAAAAAAAAAAAAAAAAAAAAAAAAACCCACTTCACTTTCAACTCTGCAGACCAAAATGAGGTAGCATTCTTCCTGTTCCTTTGTTTGCAGGTGAGGATTAGGGCCTAGAGAGGCAGAATATCTTTAAAAGGCCTGACTTCACCCAGCTGGTTGCTGGCTTATGTTTATGTTTCCCTTTTCCCTTCCCCCTACCAAAGATGGTCCCCTCCCCCAAGAGAAGGCTGTTTCCTTTTGTTACGGGGAAATTCTGAATTGGTGATTGCTTAGAAAACACAAAGAAGTGTGTAGCAAGTTGAAATTAAAAAACAGTTCATGAAAAGCAAAACTCCATTTAGCCCCAATCTGCCAAGAAATAAATAGTTTAAAAAATGAATTTCAGATCACTGACAATGATGACTGTGTTTATGGCAGTGGGGTTGTCTGTCTTCAGCAGGCCATCCTTGCAGGCATGCACCCAGCATTTAGAAATTAAACAAAAACACATTGAACTTGCTGCATTAGCTGTTGCCACATTGGAACGCTAATGGGTTTAGTGACCACAACCGACCCAGGCCAGCGTGTGTCAACAGCCAAAGGACCAACCTCAGTCACTGTTTGTGCTTTGCCCAAGTTGTTACAAGCTTAATTCTTTGCAGCTTACTTTTCCTGCTGTTTTGGCCTCTCCCCCACCATGTCTTAGAAAGTGTAGCCCCAGCCCAGCCTCACATAGCAAGGCCACGGGGTCCTGGCAAGATGTCTGAAGACGCAGGCACCTCAGCTTCTTGGGTCTCATGAGCAGTTACATGAGGGCTCTGCCTCCCCCCTTCTTTAGCCAGTCACTTCTATTAGGCATTCTGGAAACGGCCCAGTCTGAAGCAAATGCAGAGAGCCTCTTGATGAGCTACCCACCTGGAAAAGTGGAATCTTCCTCTCTCTCTTCTTCTCCAAGAAAGTATGCTGAATAGCATTTCACCTCCCAGGTGGTTTCTTTGCACCACAGGCAAGCCTTCAGCCCTGACTGAGAAACAAGGTCAAATGCCTCCATTTTTGTACAGCTGAATCAAGCACTGGGTTGTAGCATCTTGGCGGTGAAGAGGTTAAATCACTCAAAAGGCTGGATCTGTGGTTTCCTGCCCACACTTGCTCTGGCCTAAGGCAGTGCTTGCTGTTTGGGGAGGGGGAAAGGGAGGTCTTGCCTGGACCCAGGTGGCCGACAGGCAAACCATGTTATTAAGAAGCAGGGATCGCAAAACCTTGATCTTCAAACGAGACCCCTAATTAGTCACCAGCCCAAGAGTAAATGGCATTCCACCTCAGTGAGGCGGGAAGGGCGCCTTCAAATCCTGGAGACTAATTGCCATTATTGGCTCTATGAAGATCCTGTTGTAAACACTTGTCATTGGAGCCACTTCTGGTCAGTAAACTTGAGATATCAAATTGTTCCTTCATGTTTCAAATTCTACAGAATGCCTCTTTGGCTCCTTTTCTAGGAGGGGGCATCTCCTTCCCAAACATGACAGCTTTCTTAGCATCCAGTTTAGGGAGATGTCTTCCTGTGACTTGTATATGCTATGGCAGGCTCATCTTAAAACCAAATTCTTTTCAGTAAGGGGCTTTTTAACAATGTTTTACTTTATTTTCATTGGAATTTGAAAGTGCCATCTCAAAAATAAGATAACAGGACTCATGATCATGAAGATAATGGAGCTTATGTTTGGAGCACCTCAGGTACACTGACTTTTCCAAGGCCCTGGGAGGTGCCCCCAGTGAAGTGTTCACAAGGCCATATATTTTTATCAAGCTTGAAATAGTCAATTATTTATGTATTCTTTTTCTTCAAGAAGGCCTGCAAACTGGTATGAACTTTAGGCCACACAAAACCAAGATGTGTTCCACACTATTCAAGGTGTGTTTCTACCCTTTCCCATCATGTCTTCTTGTTGCTTCTGCAGATAAGTCTTTTCTCTCTGTTCTTAGAAATTTTGTTTCTTTTTTTTTCTTTTTTTTTTTTTTTTTTTTTTGAGACAGAGTCTCACTGTCTCCCAGGCTGAAGTGCAGTGGCGCGATCTTGGTTCACTGCAACCTCCGTCTCCCGGGTTCAAACAATTCTCATGCCTCACCCTCCTGAGTATCTGGGATTATAGGCGCCCGCCACCATGCCCAGCTAATTTTTTTATTTTTAGTAGAGACAGGTTTTTGCCATGTTGGCCAGGCTGGTCTCGAACTCCTGAGCTCAGGCAATCTGTCCGCCTTGCCCTTCAAAAGTGCTAGGATTACAGGTGTGAGCCCCCATGCCTGGCTGACTTTTTGTTTCTTGAGCCTGTTTTGGCATTTGTGAAGGGTAGGGTAAACTTTTCCAGGCCACATACAGGGTGCAAGGTTTTGTCTAATTTTATTCTTTCTTTCTTCCTTCCTTCCTTCCTTCCTTGCTTCCTTCCTTCCTTCCTTCCTTCCTTCCTTCCTTCCTTCCTTCCTTCCTTCTCTCCTTCCTTCCTTCTTTCTTTCTTTTTTTATTTTTATTTTTTGAGACTGGGTCTCACTCTATCACCCAGGCTGTGGTGCAGTGGCACAGTCATGGCTTACTGCAGCCTTGACCTCCTGGGCTCAATCAATCCTCCCACCTCAGCCTCCCAAGTAGCTGGGACTACAGGCACCTGCCACGACACCCGGGTAATTTTTTGTATTTCTTGTAAAGATAAGATTTTGTCATGTTTCCCAGGCTGGTCTCAAACTTCTGGGCAGCGATCCACCCTCCTCAGCCTCCCAAAGCTCTGGGATTACAGGCATGAGCCACGATGCCCAACCTAAATTTACTCTTAACTAGGAGAATGTTTCCAGAGATTGGGACCAAGAGATCCTGGATCCATCTGCTTCAAGGGCAGCCTAGATAATATCAAACCCAGATGGCAGAAGAGATCAACCTAAGGAAGTTTGGGAGCTATGGGAATTTGAGCTGGTCCTAGGGTCTCAGGACCACTGGGATTCTATTATCGGGACACTGTCATGGTAGTGAGTATTAAATATGTCAGTGTGTGAGAGAGAAAGGGAGGAAGAAAGTAGTAAATTATTTCTGAATATTTCTTGGAAATGGTGAGTTTTTCATTCACCTTTAACACTGATTTTTAGCCAGCATCAATGGGCCCTAAGATGAGGTATTCCACATTAACACCCACAGCGAGGCATGCCGCAGGGCCACATGTCAGATGATGTCAAGTATCCCCCTTTTCAGGGAGCTGAGCTTCATAACTGTTTCTTCAGCAAGCTAAGGAGTCACTATTACTCAGCAATAATTTCTTTGTGTGAACAGTTTAGGGCAGGACAGGGGGTGGGAGTTCTAGACACAGGCTTAGGATATTTGCTCATAGGATTCCATTGTCTCTGTGATGAAAGCCACGGTTTTCCCTCTGCAGGTAACCTAATAACCTCAGGCAGCTCAGAGAGCAGAGGTCCTGGCGCTACCCAAGTGGGGTTCTCCAGGATGGCTCGGACATCCCCCTCTTTCCAGAGTGCAGGTGTTCTGTTTGTTGGACCAGCCCCCATCTCTGATGTCAGTAGTGGCACCCGCAAAGATTCCCAAAGCCTTCTTTAAACCTGTCTATTTCACTGATTTCAGATGTTAGAAATTGTATTCTAAACCTTTGGTTATTTTAACTAGTTCAGAAAAGAAAGACTATCATTAGTTTTGACAACAAACAAAACCAGTTTTTGTTCTATCAGTTATGTTTAAAAGATTCCAATTTCAAACTAAACACAATGTGTGGTTATTCTGTCAGCGATTTATATAGCCACCAGGGCGCCACAGTTACACACTGCATACATCATTGTATTTTTAAAATGTACTTAATGAACTTTTTTTTTCTTTTCTAGTAACTACTTCATTGCCTTAAATGAATGCATTCCAATAGAATTTGTAACAAATGACCACTTTGTGTTTGCATTAATGCCAAACACGTTTAACAAATTTTTAACAAGGAACCCTGGCAAAATGCCAAACTCCTAGAGGGACACTGAAGGAATGCTATAAATTTAAACTAGATTTCACCTTTTCACTGAACTCAGCAAGTGTCTTCGGTGTCTCGCTACCTCAGGATTGTAGCATTTCTATTTTTATGTCAGATAAGTTGCACATTTTCATTATTTTTATTACTGAGGTTGTACCTATTTCCACAGGACTTTTAAATCTATGCAGCTGTTTCTGAAACAGTATGAAAGCAGCTTAGAAATTAATCTTTATTTCTCCAAAAGTGTTCATGTCTTACATAGGTTGGTAGATGCGTGTATGCATATATTGTATATGTCTACCAATATATCACTGTTTAAAACAGCACAGTCAACCAATTGTGTACAACATATAGGCCAATGGTTGTCAACTGGGGCAATTTTATCCCCCAGGGATATGGAACCATGTCCCGAGACATTTTTGATTGCATGACTGGGAGAGGGGCAGTGCTACTGGCTTCTAGTGGGCAGTAGCTTGGGATGCTGCTAAACATCCTACCACGCACAGGGCAGCCCCCACAGCAAAGAATTATCCAGCCCCACATGGCCACAGTGCCGAGATGGAGAAACCTTGGAGCAGAGTGACAAAGACCTTTAGCCATGGGCAGTCTCTCCAGTTAAAGGAGGTATTCTTTTGAGGAAAAACAACCAAATACATTTCTATTCAACCAATGCTTTAGAAAGTACTAGAATACCTAATGCTTGTGTTGAATGGCAGATATCTGATTTTTTATTTCACTGCTTTCTGCCCTTGAGAAGACAAAAGCCCAAAATGTAGACTAGGGTGGTGCTGGGGCTGGCTGGTGGCCAGAGTATATGCAAGACCAGCTGACTCGTGCCTGGTTCTGCCAGTGGGGAGAAGGCCATGGCTGGGCACTGGGAACGGTCTCCCAGGCAAGGCTGATTGAAGGCAGGAAGAGCATATCCAGCAGATAGTTTTAGGTGTTCTGTGAATAACCACTTTTACTTTAATAGCCATGCAATTAGCATAGTGCATATTAGACAGATAATGGTTCTATTATGGTAGCAAAATAAATATTTCTTTTAAAAGGAAACATTTAAGTTTTTGATAATTTTTTGTTTGTTTGTTTGTTTGTTTGTTTGTTTGTTTGTTTTTGAGACAGAGTCTTACTCTGTCACCCAGGCTGGAGTGTAGTGGCACAATCTTGGCTCACTGCAACCTCTACTTCCACCTCCCTGGTTCAAGTGATTCTCCTGCCTCAGCTTCCCCAGTAGCTGGGATTACAGGTGGCCGCCACTACGCCTGGCTAATTTTTGTATTTTTAGTGGAGACGGGGTTTCGCCATGTTGGCTAGGCTGGTCTTGAACTCCTGGCCTCAAGTGATCCGCCCGCCTCACCTCCCAAAGTGCTGGGATTACAGGCGTGAGCCACTGCACCCGGCCAGTTTTTAGATAATTAAAAATATATATTAGTTACATATCACAGGTATTGTGGAGAGGTTACAGAAATGGGAAAATAGAACACAAAAGACAGATTTAGGAAACCCTTGCCTCAAGGAGTCTGTGGTCTCTGGAGAGAATGGTCGCTGGAGTCCAAAAGACATGGATTCAAATGAGGCCCCAGGCAGCTGGGGAATGTTACCAAAAGCATCCAGTTCTTCTAAGCTTTCGTTTCCTCATCTGCATGAGGGGCCATTAACCAACTGCATCAGTACCTCAGTGCTATCAAGCTGGTTTTAGATAATTAACGCAAAACACAGAGCGTGGTGGCAGATAGTATGCACCAAATGGTAGCTGTTAATAATTCTGATCACAATAATAACGACAAAAATAAATCCTAAGGAGACATAGCAGTCTGCTGCCATTTTGATGTACACAGCCTATATTCATTTGAATCCCTTCATTTAAAACATTATGGGTGAGTTACACCCCGTGCACAGAAACCAAAGATGAAATACTAAGTCCCTCCGCTGCCTCCTCCTAGCAAACTTCCTCATGCCTAACAGCAGTTTGCAATTCTGAGCACAGGGCTGGTCCGGCCCACCCCCATCCCAGCCCCCAGCCCTTTGGGTTCTGAAGTGTTACATTTTATTGCCCCGTAGAGCTGTAGGAGTCCACTCTCAAGGTAAAATGTTGCTCTCCACTCATATTTTTGAATTATGGTTTCAAGGTGGTTGCTTCTATCAAGAAAATTAAATGATTTAACATAATTTGTTGCCACTTTGATCACAACAATAATAAATAAATCTTCATGAGGAAAACGGGAAACCCATTCCACTCCATGTTTAAAGATGTTAAGTAATAACACAGATGTAGTTATAGTTTTTTTTTTTTTTTTTTTTTTTTTTTTTTAGCAGAAACGACTCTATTGGGTTTTCCTATGAGCAGAGTGGCTTCATGGAGCTGTTCTGCAGGATGCCCGCTGTCCCCAGAAGGAGCAGCTCTTCTCTTCCAACCGTTGTTAATTAGTCTATCAGGGGCTTGCCTTTTCTGTGGGCACCACGTGCAGCGTGTTAGGGGCATCTGAAGCCGTCGTGAATGGGTGTCTGTTTTTGTACCTGGGGGCACACTGCACACATTTGGAAAGCACATGGAACATAATGGACATTAACCCAGATGTCAAAAATAGCCTGCGTTTTACTACTGTTATTAAACAGTTTCCCCTTTAACCCCTCCGTGTTTACCAAAGACCCCTTTCTCCCAGCCTGTTTCTGCAAATCACTACTGAAAGGGCAGGAGAAGAAAGCCATAATCGGGCAGGTGTCTTTATTCCAAAGAAAAACAGTCTGAAGGAATATTTGTGAGACACCACACGTTTATAGCCTGCTCTCCCTGGGGCGTTTGTCCTGGAGCGGAATCTTACTGCTGTGCTCGGTCACCCACCCCGCCCCTCACACCCCCACACCTAGAACCAAGTCAAGAGCGGCAGTCCTACCCAATCCTGGTTTCTCCCCACAAAGAAAATAGCTTTATATTTTAGTATGATACTATTTATATATTCTTAGGTTTAAAAAAATCCAAAAAGCACACCAAAAAAAAGTCTGAAGGAGAAAAATTTTAATGGCTGGACGCCGTAGCTCACGCCTGTAGTCCCAGTTACTTGGGAGGCTGAGGCAGGAGAATCGCTTGAACCAGGGAGACAGAGGTTGCAGTGAGCTGAGATTGCGCCACTGCGCTCCAGCCTGGGCAACAGAGAGAGACTCCATCTCAAAAAAATAATAAAAATTAAATAAAGGGGAAAAATTTAAAAGCATCACCCAGAGATAAATATTAATAATATTCTAATGTATACACTTGCAAATGTTTATGTATATATTGATGCAAAAATGAGATGGAGCTATGCATATAAAATGGTAATCTGCTTTTTCCACTGAAAAGTTGTGGATAGACATCTTTTCCCATGAAAAGAAAATAAAGATTGACGTCATAATTGTCATCAGTCACTTAATAAATCTTAAGCATCCCTATCACAGTTCCCCGTTCCTTTTCTTCATGGTGCGAATGTTTAAATTCTCATTCATTTGTTGATCTGTGTGTCTATTTGTTTCTGTCTTCCTCCCCAAGAATACAGGCTCCATGAAGGCATGGACCTTGTCTGCTTTTCTCACTATTACATTTCTGGCACCAAGCACGTTGCCTGACCCAGAGAGGTGCTGTATTAGTCTATTGCTCCATAACAAATTACCATAAATATGGTGGTGAAAATAGCACCCATTTATTAGCTCACAGTTTTGTACACAGGTCAGAAGCCCAGATGGGCTCAACTGGGTTCTCTGCTTAGGCTCTCGTAAAGCCAAAGTCAAGGTGGACTTAGCTGGACTTCAATCTGAAGGCTCCAGGAAGCATCCACCTTCAAGCTCCTTCGGTTTGTTGGCAGAATTCATTTCCTCGTGGTTGTAGGTCTGTGGTCCCTGTTCCCTTGCTGACAGTCACCTGGGTGCCATTCTCACATCGTATAGGAAGCTCTCAGGTCCTTGCCCCGGCTCACTCCATCACAGCACAGCCAATCCCTCTGGTTTCAAATTTCCCTAACTTTCTCTTCCGCTACAGCAAATAAACATCTCTGCTATTAAAGGGGCTTCTGTCATTAAATTAGGTCCACTCAGATAATCACCCCTTTAAAAATTTTTTTATTTTTTATTTTAGACAAGGTCTCATTCTGTCACCCAGGCTAAAGTGGCACAATCATGGCTTACTGCAGCCTCGACCTCCCCAGCTCAGTTGATCCTCCCACCTCAGCCTCTCGAGTAGCTTGGACCACAGGCACATCCACCACACCCAGCTAATTTTTAACTTTTTTTGTGGAGATGGGGTTTTGCCATGTTGCCCAGGCTGTTCTCCAATTTCTGGGCTCAGAAGATCCGCCCACCTCAGCCTCACAAAGTGCTGGGATTACAGGCATGTGCCACCTCTCCCAGCTGATAATCCCCCTTTAGACTAATTTGAAGTCAACTGATTAGTAACTACATCGTAAGGTAACTTTATAGTAAACGTGGTCTGATACCTTCTCGCTCCCTGTGCCAGGGATTAGGAAGGGAATCTTGGGTAGGGAGTAGATTTAAGGATTTTGCCTACCTGAGGTGCTCTCTAAACTGGTAGGCTGGGCTTAGTGGCTCATTCCTGTAATCCCAGCACTTTGGGAGACTGAGGCAGGTGGATCACTTGAGCCCAGGAGTTTGAGACGAGCCTGGGCAACATAGTGAGAACTCATCTCTATAAAAAAAATACAAAAATTAGCCAGACATGGTGGCATGTGCCTGTAGTCCTAGCTCCTTGGGGGGTTGAGCTAGGAGGATTGCTTGATTTCAGGAGGCCGAGGCTGCTGTGAGCCATGATCACACCACTGCACTCCAGCCTCGGTGACAGAGCAAGACCCTGCCTCAAAATGAAAGATATATACGTATATACACATACACACATACACTCTATCGGATGTACAAGTCTAGAAAATTCATCAGAAGGAGACCCTGCAGTATATGTGAGACTTCCCACTCTATATCACACCCAAGAGGGTCAAGAAAGGCTTCTTAGGAAGACATGACATCCAAGCTGAAACTGAAGAATAAACAGGGATCGATCAGATAAAGAGCTGGTGTAAATGCATGTTAGATAGAAAGACACGCTTGTGAGATGAGGAGAAAATAAATTTTTAGGGCTGCAGAAGCAAGCTCAGCTTCGGTGGAACATTCTTCTTCGGTGGAACACAAGAGTGGAATGTCAGGGGTAAGTACAGGACTGCAGAGAGGCCAGATGGGGCCTCGCCAGTACGGCCTGGAGTCCATCAGTCCTGCATCCTAAAGGCAATGGGATTAAAAACAGGATTGTAAACAGGGGTTGTAAACTGTAAAAGGGAATGCACTATGGAGTGGATGTCACCATTGAAATGGCGCTGCTGTCGGCTGCTGCGTTGAAAGTGCGGTGCTGTAAGAGGAAGCTGGAGAAGGGTAAGGGCCACTGTGACTGTCCAGGTGAGGGAGGACTGGCCAGGGATCATCTCACAGTGGGTGGCAGCCTAGATTGGCTCATTGCTGGAAGCCAGGATTCATTTTTTATTATTATTATTTTTTAAAGCATGTGCTTCTTTGCCCCCTCCACAAGGGATCATCTGCATTTCCAAATGCTGGCGGTGTGTCACCTGAGGTTACCTTGTTGTTTTTCTTTTTTTCCTTAAAGCCAGTTAAGCCTCCTGGTGAATGGATTGTTTGATTGAAAGAATGACTACACTTTTAGATAATTCTCTTCTCTCCAGCATAAACCTTACCCAAAAGCAGTGTGCTGCAATTGTGGGGCATTGTATTCTGCCTTGTGACCTGTTGCCCAGCTGGAAATCTTTCTCACAACTGAATAAATGATTGTTCTTTGCTACTTTATCTTGGAAAAACATCAAGGACATCGGACATTCACTGTAATTGTTTTTCACTCATTTCCCCATCTGTAAAAAAAAAAAAAAAAAAAAAAAAAAAAAGGACTGGTGCATTTGAATACTACTTAGGGTTTCTCTTTACCTTTTAATCATGTGGCCTTTTAATAAATTGGTCAGCCCTTTAAAAGGATGATTAAGAAATGCTTAATGCACAAAAGAATTAGAGCTATGCACAGCTCATGAAACAGAAAGCGTGCTCTGACTTACAATTTTCATACAAAGTTTGCAGAGAGTTTATGTGCCAGAATGAGTAATATGATCTGCTCTAGGAACTCCCTAACTTTCTGGCTCTGCAAAAGTCATTTTTTTTACCCCGATTCAAGTTTCTTAACCAGAAGGGTTACACCAAACTCCTCAGAGTATGAATTAGCAGAGTTCATCCAAGCCACATATTTCATTTGCACTACTTAGTGATGGCGTGAAATAGCTGCCTACCTGTGCAGACACTGGGATCTTTGGCATTCTTATTAGTCGGCGTGACTTGAAACACGCTGCATATCAACCACCAAATGAGACAGCTCAGGATATGTGTACAAGTGACTTGTGTGTACACAAGGGTGTGTGTGTATGTTTGATCTTTTCTCTCCCTGCCATATTTCCCAGATAGCTGAGCTCATGTGGCTGGAAACCCTGAAGCACTCACAGGCCATATGTGAATGATAATGGCACAGGCACACAAAGTTGAGCATCAGCAGGGAAGGAAGTCCTCATCTGAAGCAGTAGTGTGGGATGGACCCCTCTTCTCACCCATTGCACTATTGCTTCCCAGGATGCAGTTGTATCCACACTCAGGGCTCCTCACTGGGACAGTGAGAAACCTTGGGGTGCTCCTGGATACTTGTTTCCCAGGGCAGTAAATAGACAAATGGATGACTGTCGCATTTATGTTTGGTTGGTTTTTAAGTGAATGCTAAGTTCTCTGATATCTTAACCATCTGTAATTCTTTAATGTCTATAAAATCAAATTAAAAAATAATTTAAAAACGTCGTCATTGTAGAGAAGTGTAGAGAGAATGAAAGTTGACATATAGTCTGATTATGTGGAAATAATCACTGGAACATTTTGGCATATTTCCCTTCAATTTCCTTTTTTGTGTATCAAGAGACATTTGTACATATATGTGACATATTTTGAAAGAGGCGTCTTCTCAGATGCACTTGCAGGACATAGTTTATCTTTCTGTTTACTTTGTCCTTCCTCTATGTTTCTTCCCCTTACCCCCTCCCCACTCCCACCCAACCCCAACCATTGAGAGTGGTGGAGAGGCGTGAAGGGGTGAAGAGTGGGAAACTTTCTGCCAGGATTATCTCAGATATTGTTGCCAGTTTCTTCTCCTGCTAAATTATGTGCCTTCTTGTTGCAGCTATCAGAAGGGCTGAATAAAGGAAACATGCAGCTCTGCAGCAATATTCTGATAATCTATTGCAGTGAGGCTCACATCACTGGCCACCACCACCTGGAGCGGCTCATCAGAACTGAAGGGGAGTTTTCACCTACATTATTGAGCGTGATTCTGTTCTACTTGATATTTCCTTCATCACCTCATGTCATTTCTCATGGATTTGGATATGATGGAAAGGAAGAATGCAGAGGAGGAGAAAAGTGACAGCTCCTCCATTTTTGTCGGGATGCGGGCATTTTGAATGTGATCATCTTTGCTGAATGTCATTATTTGATAACATTTTGTTTATGTTACTTAAACATCATTGGATAAATTTGAACTCCATGGGATTTTAACTATGGATTTAGCTTCTGTTGGACAACTAGCCTCATCTCCAGTATCCTGCTGGTTCAGTCTAATTGGGCATTCCTAATGCATTAGATTATCAAAAAGTGTAAATTCGCTGTGAGTGAGTGGTGTTGGCAGTGCTTGTATACCATGATGCATGGAGTGTTTGACAAAGAAACAAAAACACCAAAAATTGCGAGCCTTTACCCTCCTCTATTTCTTTAATCTGTTGTTTGAAGAACCGCATTTTGAGGGTGTAACCAGTAGTTACCTCTGGGCCAGGTTGGAAATGAAATCAATTTTTTAAACCACTAATACTTGCCAAGAAATCGCCTTATGAGAACATGGTGTGTGTCTCTGACAATGCATGGCACATCTAAATTGATCATTCATAATTTTATCCAGTACCCCGTCATGTACTGGAGAGTGGCAAAAGCCTGAGGCACCTGCATCTCTCTAGTCCCTGTGTTCTGCACATCCCCACGGCGGGGACGCCACCAAGCCTCAGACTCTTTCCATCCCGGTACATGCAGGTCTCCATGAAGAAGCTGGGACTCATTCACATTTCAAGATCCAAATGCTGTGCAAACAGTGTAAGCTTAGATTTTCTGTAAATGAAGGGTCATTTCTCTTTTTTTTTTTTTCTTTTAAAGAAAATGTGTCTGCAACATGGATTCCAAAGCATTTCAGCATCAAACATGAAAACATTGATGAATGAGGAACAATCACAAAAGCTGTGTCTCTGTATATAGCTCTACACAACATGTATGTGGATACAGTCATTATTTAAAGCACATGCCAGGGAAAAAGACCAAATTTTGAGGTCTTTTACATACAGTGATATGGTACTAAGGAGAATTAAACTCCTGTTGCTTCCTCTGAATATTAAGAAACAATTAAAATTGTTATAACTTCATAAAACTCATGACTGAGTCTGGCAAACATGTGCAACTCTTGTATTGCTCCATTTTCTTGTCAATGGAAGAAACCCTTCCACGTGTATGCAAGTGGGAGATGAAAACCTGCATTTTTAAAGGACAAACAGTGAATTTAAGCATGAGTGGCCTTAATAAATATAGTTGTCTTTCTTTGCTGCTGTGGAAAGGATTCTAAACAGATGTCCCTGAAGTCTTGCATTGAATTTAGTCATTATTATTACTTTTTTAAATGTTGGTGCAATTAACTCTGGACCTCTCTTGTGAGCCATAGAGATATTTAAAAGACAAACACCTTATTTGTCGGGGAAGATGAAACTGTCCCTGAGTTGCACCATTCTTTCTTGGTGCATTCACTGTTAAGATACTCAAGCAGGTTTCTTGCTTCAGGCTTTGTTCTTGTCATCAGTAAGTATAACCAACTATGTAATGCTTACATGTTGCATAAACAATCCAAATGCATTCATGTTTTAAAAGTTTGTCCTTTAACTATCAGAGGGATCTAGGTCTTGGTTAGAGATGTAAGCAGAGTTCTTTGCAAGCTTATTTAGCACATTTTGACACAATGTTGCACTGAAAACCCAGGCCACAAATGCGTCCCAGTGAACAGTTTGAATGTCCTCAAAAAGTGGTCCTCACTGCCTCCTACAACCAGGTCTTGACCTGAACTCTGCAACTGAATACTTGAAGTAGGAAGTAGGAAATCCAGTAGGGAAAATGGGTCCTTGGAACAGAAAAAAAACCAACCAACCCATATATAGTTAGCTATTTCTATGTATGTGCCAATTTTGTCACAGCTCTTGTTTGGAGGGATCATTTTCAGCCCAACTTTCATTGGTTAAAAGTAATATTGATCTTACCTTTATGGGGGCACATCATTTAGTCCCTTAAAATTTAAATTCTCTCTAACATAACAACCTTTCCCATTTCATGTAATAATCTCTGATGTTTGGGGGGTTACCAAAAATATCCCTTTTTCACATATTAAGAATAGTCTCTGGGTTTACAACAAACACTGTGATGTTGGGAAGCTATTTCCTTTGCGCGAACTTTAGCAGGTTTCCTTCTAATCATAACATAGTTGAAAAAAGATGTTTGGGCTAACATTTAGGAGAAGTTGGTCTTTGTGCAAAAGCAGGCTTGTACTTGATACCCCATTTGATTTCGATGTTCAGTCTCAATTTTGTATTTAATGATTTTTGTGTATCCAGTATGCACGTTAGCAGCGTGTCAACTTTCATTTGAAAGTGGGTTTCAATTTACTTTTTAAACAGTGTTTATGACGAGACCTCAAATGTGTTGACATAAGCTCTATCTGCAATGTTTTTGTGTAGAGTGGCGATTGAATGCTGCCGAGGGTCAGTGTATCTAATTCCCCGAGACCCTCGTTTGATAGTGCTTCTTGTAATATTTCTTCAAGTGAGTGGCATGTGGGTTGTGATATTGACCATGTGATTATGGACATCGATATGAAAAATAAATAAATAAAACTAAGGAACCCTGGAAACTACCAGTGGGCATGTATTAGCCAGTCATTGTAACCTCGTGTCTAGTAGAACATTGTACAAGGTATGTACAGTTCATAAATTTGTTATCATGTGTATGAGAAGTACTTTGTGCTGATCGCCTTATTTATATTCATCAAATAAACCTCGTTTCTTTCTGAAGTGAGTTCATTCTATCACTAATAAATGCTCCAATTGTGCAGTTTCTAATATATTGAGGGTCATGGATCCCCATTTGAAGAACCCTATGGACTTAAGTAAAAAGGGAAGTTATTGGCTCATTTAACTGGAAAGGTGAAGATGTAAGTCTTCCTTTATGTACATATGAATCTAGAGGTTCAAATTAGAAAATCAGAAGTTCAAATTAGGAAATTTAAGTTACTAGCATTGTCTCTCTTCTTCCTACCTTTCTTCTTTCCTTTCTCTTTTTACCTTTCTCTTCCTCCCTCTCTCAATCTCTTCCTCTATCTCTCCTGATCCCTCCCTCTCTTCTTCCTTCCCATCTTTTGTATCTTCCCTTTTTCTCCCTTTTCTTGTCTCTCCCTCCCTCTCCCCTTCTTCTCCCTTTACCCTGCTTCTTCTCTCCCTGTTTCCCTCTGCACTTTCTATTGGGTTGGCTTTGGACTCTAGTAAGCTCTCTCCACTTGGTTGTAAAGATGACTTCCAACAGCTTTGAGTAGTTTTGATTTTTAGAGGAGAGACTTTCTCTCTCTGAGCTACATCTACATCTGTCCCCTAAAGGGACACTTGGTGGTTCTTTTTTGGATTATGTGCACAATTACCTTTTTCAAGGCCATGTGATTGACAGCCTCACTGGTGGGGGTGGGGGGAGCAATTTCCAACAGGGAAAAATGGATTCTATTCTAGAAGAGAGGGACAAGAGAGCTGGGCAGGCAAAAATACTAGCTAGCACTGCCACCACTTGGATACACACACAATTGTCCATGCAAGGCCTTGCCAGCCTTCACAGCCTGTCTGTGGATCAGTGAAGAACCTCAGTGCTAGCTGTCCTTTTTTAGCCTGCAGAACCAGCCCCCAGTTCCTTTAATGGTTTGATTTATATGCCAGGGAATGAATTTCCATTCTTACCATGACAGAAATCAATGAGTAATTGATTGTCAGAGCTAGAAAGTATGTTAGATGTCATGTAATCCAACATCTTCATTTTACCAGATGGAGAAACTGAGGCCAAGTCAGAAGTGACTGATCCACACATACGTGGTAAGTTCATGGCAATCCAAGACTATCGCCAGAGCTCTTGAAACAGGAATATGTATCCCTGAGGCTCTTTGAGAAGGAGAGGAAGGAACAAAACCTCCCTCCAGTGGACCCTTGACAATATAGGGGGAAATATCATTTTGTTTCTGTACTCAAAGAAACATTTCTGGGTTCAAAGCCACCACATGTGACCTTCCCTCAACGTTGGGTACATTTGGGGGAACCTGAAAGTTGTTTGCCTTTTCCATTCTGTTGCCTTTTTATAGAAAGAGAACTTCTCGTAGGACAAGAATTTCTTGCCTCCTAGAATTTTCTGAAGCAGCAGCTGGCATTCGGGCCAGGCTAGATAAACCCATCTGGCCACATGGAACCTCTGCTTCTTTACCCGCAAGTTGGTCTTTTGGGTAAGAAGGGTACCAGGCCGACACACTGCTGGACTCCAACTGCAGGTTCATCTGTACCTTTACTTCCACGGAAGCACATAGACTTAAGTTGGTACTCTGGAGGTTTGACTGCTTCTGATATCTGTGGACTGCCATTACAAAAGATTGGAGAGACATTCTAATTCGTAGAAGTACTGACCTGTAATAAAAATCATACTAATAATAACTGAACATTATTGAGCATTTGCTAGGAACTTGGCCACGATGCTAAGGACTTACATGGATCGACTATTTATTCCTGACAACAGTCCCACGAGGTAGATATTGTCATGACCCACATTTTACAGTGAAGGAAATGGAGACCCACAGAGATGACCAGTAACAGCATGCAATTCTAGAGTGTATATTTGATGGCAGTGTTGTGCTAAAGGCTTTGCTTACATGAACTCTTATCCTCATAGGAATCCCTTGAGGCAGGCACTATAATTAACCTCACTTTACAGACAAGGAAAAGAAGGCCTATAGAGTTTACATGCCTCACCTAGGGTCCCCCAGATAATAAGTGGTGGAGCCAGGCTTTGAACCCAGTGCCCCAGCAGGCTCTTCTGCTTAGGGGAGGTATTGAGGTGTCTCACAGGTCAGACCAGTGAGACATTAGGGGCTGAGGTTCAGATCCCACTCAGTGTTTCCGGGATGCATTTGGTCTCTAACGTGGCCACATGGCACACAGGGCCTGAAGGGGCTGGTGGCTTCATCACTGAGTTCCATAGTTATCCAATAGTACAAGAGAATGGACTACCACACAGAAAGGCTGTGGCTCCCACGGGAAATCAAGACACAAGGAAAAGGAGAGCCTAGACAAAGCTTAGTGCACTGTATTTAACCTTGCTACCCTCGGGCCTCTTGGATTTCTTCCAAGCCCTCAGTCTCTGGGCACTAGCCCAGCTCACCTCGCAGGCATCCCTGAACATCCTTGGGGTTGCAGATGGAGCACCGAGTGACAGAGGACTGAACAGATCCCCCCAACCCTGAGGTGGGAGAGGGCCTTTTGTACCATGCTAAGGGGTGTGTGTTCAGGTGGAAATAGCATCAGATTGGTAATCAATACACCTCAGCTAAAATCTCAGTTGTCTATTTTGCCACACTTGTGCTTGGGAAAAGCATATAATCATGTAACTGCATGTGACCTCTGTTTCTGAATATAATCAATGGGAATAACATGGCTCCCAACTACCTGATAAGGGATGTGAGTGGACAGAACAAGGCAATTCATGAGAAAATACATTTTAATAACAAAACTTTTCCACAACTCTAACAAAGTCCTAGAGCAGCTTGTTTTCATTTTTAAAATCTACATTCAGAGAAGGAAGTCTTCCTCCTTCCTTGCACAGGTATAAGATACTCAGGTGATAATGGCTTGGCTGTGTTCCCACCCAAATGTCATCTTGAATCGTAGTTCCCATAATCCCCACATATTGTGGGAGGGATCTGGTGGGAGGTGACTGGATCATGGGGGTGGTTCCCCCATGCTGTTCTCATGATAGTGAGTGAGTTCTCACGAGATCTGGTGATTTTATAAGCCTCTGGCATTTCCCCTGCTTGCACTTCTCCCTGCTGCCACCTTGTGAAGAAAGTGCCTTGCTTCCCCTTTGCCTACCACCATAATTGTAAGTTTCCTGAGGCCTCCTCTGCCATGCTGAACTGTGAGTTAATTAAACCTCTTTCCTTTATAAATTACCCAGTCTCAGGCAGTTCTTTAGAGCAGCATTAGAATGAACTAATACATTGGGTGAATAAATCAAGCACCAGATTTGAGAATAAAAGCTCTTCAGAAGGAACTATTGCTTCCTGCTGCTACAGGAAAAAAATCTTACAGTATACTGGGTGAAAGCAGATGTACGAAAGAGGACATACTATGTGATTCTATCTATGTAAAGCTCAGAAAAAGACAAAATTAATATATAGGGTTAGAAGTTAGGATTCTTGACCTGGAAATTTATTACATAATCATGTTCAGTTTGTGAAAATTAATTAAGTGATATACTTACAATTTGTGTACTTTTCTACCTCTCTGTTTTATCTCATTTAAAAGGGTTAGCCTAGGCTGGGCATGGTGGCTCACGCCTGTAATCCCAGCAATTTGAGAGGCTGAGGCAGGCAGATCACCTGAGGTCGGGAGGTCGAGACCAGCCTGACCAACATGGAGAAACCCTATCTCTACTAAAAATTCAAAATTAGCCGGGCCTGGTGGTGCACGCCTGTAATCTCAGCTACTTGGGAGGGTGAGGCAGGAGAATCACTTGAACCCGGGAGGCAGAGGTTGTGGTGAGCCGAGATTGTGCCATTGTGCTCCAGCTTGGTCAACAATTTTTTTTTTCTCAAAAAAAAAAAGGTTTACCCTAAAAAATTTTAATGCCATTAAGCATTAATCCAGTTTCACATCACAGAGGTTGGAAAACTAAGGCCTATGGAATAAATGTAGGCTTCAGGGTTTCTTCTCTTTGTCTGTTTTTGCTTTTTGGGGGCAGGCATGATGTCTCAAAATTTTCTTTTCTTTTCTTTCTTTTCTTTTTTTTTTTTTTTTTTGAGTCTCACCCTGTCACTCAGGCTGTAGTGCAGTGGCATGATCTTGGCTTGCTGCAACCTCCACCTCCCAGGCTCAAAACAATCCTGCCTCAGCCACCCGAGTAGCTGAGATTACAGGCTTGTGCCACCACACCTGGTTACTTTTTGTATTTTTAGTGGAGACAGGGTCTCTCCATATTGGTCAGGCTTGTCTTGAATTCCTGACCTCAAATGATCCACCTGTCTTGGCCTCCCAAAGTTCTGAAATTACAGGTGTGAGCCACCGTGCCCAAAAATTTCTTCTCTAGTTGCTGTTTTTTTTTTTTTTGTTTGTTTGTTTGTTTGGGTCAGAGTCTTGCTCTGCTGCCACACCTGGAGTGCAGTAGTGCAATCATAGCTCACTGCAGCCTCCAACTCCTGGGTCCAAGCAATCCTCCTGCATCAGCCTTCTGAGTAGCTGGGACTATAGGTACGCACTACCATGCCCAGCTAATTTTTTTATTTTAGAGAGTTGGGGTCTCACTATATTGCCCAAGCCAGTCTTGAACTCCTGGTCTCAAGCTATCCTACCTCAGCATCCCAAAGTGCTGGGATTATAGGCATGAGCCACTGCACCTGGCTAAAATTCTTTGATGGTGCAGTAGTGGTAGGCTTGGAGCTCTGCAAGCCTGTGGAAGTGTTGGGTATACTTGCCATTTCCCTTGTCCTCACTTCTCTCTAAAATGTTACACCTGGCCAACTTCACCCTTGCGTATAACCTGCCTGACCCCTGAGTGCATCTGAGTTTACAGTCTCTTAAAATCCTGACTCCACAGCATGCCAAATAAGTAACCCTCGACCAGTTATTCAGTCTCTCTGTGTTTGTTTCCTCATCCTAAAATTGTAATACAGCCCCAGAAGGTTTGGTTTTTGTTTTTTAACAAGGATCAAATGGTTATTTAACACAATGCCAGCCACATAATAGATCCTGAACAAATGGAAGTGATAGCTATTATTACCAGTAATAAAATCACAAATAATAAAAATGTTCAATCAAGTAAGATTGCTGACTCCCAGTCATTCTCTCACAAGAACCACTGCTGAGCTGGTCCTTGCTCAGATCCCATTTGCCACGTCAGGGTTTTCCTCGACCACGTTTAATAACCAGTTTCCAGATCTGGATATTGGGGGCTGTAAATTTCCCTGGTTACTGTTGCCAATGACAGGGAAGGAAAGACTTGTATAATTACCACTTGTACTTCCACAAGACCCAAGAACTCAAGTTGAGAGCAAGAGTTTTGGACAATAAAACACCAGGTTTTAAAAATTCAGGAAAGACCTGCCCAACTTGTGTGATAAGAAATGTGGGCCTGGTTAGAAAAACAGAAAAAGACCTAATGCCAGCATGGCATATGCACCATAAGCCTTCAGTTTGAATAGGACCATTTCCTCTTTCCCACACAAATGCTGCATATTTACACATCTGTAAGAATTAAGGCTTTAGGATTAGCCATGGGTTGGTTAGGAATCAGTACCTTTGCCTATGTCCAAAATCCGTAGCCTTGGTTTTCAATGTTCTTTTGTAATACAGTTGCCTGTCTTAGTTGATTTTACAGCACGATTGTTTGCCATGTTGTTCAACATTCTTCAAACAAAGTAGCTGAATGGGTTCTATGAAAATATCCCATGTCTGAAACCTACTAGGACTTTTGGAAATATTAAGACATTATAAGGCCATTTGGAACTGCTTAAGATAGATCTTTGCAAGGTGTCAGATTTGGGTCCCAAACTCTAGCTGATGATGTTCTGGTTTCTGAACATTATGTTTTTAGCTTCAGAGAAACGAGGTGGAACTGGGTTGCAGCGAAGGAACTGTCTTGACTTTTGATCCCACAAAAGTGTTCAATTTTTGAAAAAAAGAAAATAGAAAAGCTTTACAATTGTTTCCTTCACAATGTCTGTGCATTAGCAAGCTAGCATCCCTGCAGTAGGCATGTCTCACAGTTGGTGTTTCTGAAAGGAGCTGACCCCATCAGCACAGGACCAAAGGGGTTGAAAAAAGATTGAACAGATTGAGCAGTGATAGGAGACAGAATTGGAATTTCTTGAGGTGACCAGTCCCAAATCTCCTGTACTTCCAGAAATTATGAAGTCATGGGAGAAGAATTTCTCCAAGAGTCTGATTTGGCTGCTCAAATAAACTGAAATCCAACAAATCCAAAAGTGGCCACTGAATTCTTAAAGAACAAGCTCATAGCATGACGTGTGGCTAGTTGTAAAGGGGTTGTTGCCCTCCCACCAATCTAACTAAATGGGGCCTTATTTTCCTTTTGGTAATAACAATTTCACCAAAACCTCACCTTGCCCCAAACCAGTCAAAATTGATAGAGTAATTTATTTTAAATCACCAAAGACTCAAGTGGACAGAAAGGAATAAAAATTTGCTTCAGGAATTTGGAAGGGCAGGGCCTTTTGCAAAATTGGACCAGAGGGGTCATTAATAGCATTTTCTCCAACAGACCGATTTTCTTTGCATATGCCCTTGAAATTATTAGCTCAAAGAATAGATTTCTCTTGGCCCACCTGGAAGTCTCTTTTCCTAAGCTATGACTTTGGATTATACAACTTTACCTACTGTTAAAAGTATACAGCTGAAAAGAGTAAAGGGTATTTGACTGAAGAGTGAACATGAACTCAAAGGTAAGTAATTGGATTCCAGATTTTGTACAATTCAAAGATCATTTATGTTCATCTTTTCTTAGTCTCAACATCAGAGAAATTGCAAGATGCTCCCTAAACCTTTTTATGTTCTACAGATTCTCTAAAGAAAAGAACACACAACTAGCACTTCTTTGTAGAACAATTCTCCCTTTATCCTCTAAAACTGTGCACACAGGTCTGATTAAATGTAAGAACTAGGTAAAATGAATACCACATTTGGAGCAAGGAGTTGTATTTTTTATTTTTTAGCCAATACTTTAGAAAAATCTGATGTCAGTTTGGACATTGCTATTGAACCAATCCAGTTCGATGCAGCTGCAGAAATCTCATTTAAGGCCAGTCATTTAAGGAGGAGGGCATATAACTGGATATTAGCACATGGTGGTAGCCAGCCAATCAGTTTTTGCATTTGATTGGAATTTCGGAAGATAATTGTTTCATTCCCAGGCCTGTCTCTGGCTCGCCATTTGACCTCAAACTAATTGCTTAATCTCTCTTGGCTTCAGATATTCTATCTTGAAAGTGATAATAATAATAACTTCCAACTACCTATCTCATCCGGGTATTGAGTGGATTAATGGGGTCATGTTTGTAAAGTCTTGGAAAATTCTCAAGAGAAAAAACGTTCTACCTCTTTTTTGATTCTGGTTGGTAATGTTTTAGGGCCATAGATGGGTAGGGCTGCATTTAATGAAGTCATTATTACAGAGTCATGTTCTTTCCTTCTTTATAACTAAGAAAAGACCTCTATTGAAAGCAGAACTTTTCATCACTATGAAATCTCTGATTCTCTTTGTTGGTGCTGGAACTCCTGTGGTAAACCAGGCTTTCTCCTCTATCTAAATAGTACATGAAGCTCTGAGGAAGTAACTATGATTTCATGGCCACAGGGAATTACTCAGAATATTTCTACTTCAGTAATTCATAGACTTTTGGGGTTAAACAGACAGGTTTGAGACCTGTCTCTGCCACTTCCTGGCTGAGTAGCCCCAAGCAAATCACTCAATGTTCCTGTGCTACCTTTATGCTTAGCAGAATGTCCAACACATGACAAGCTGTCAGGAAGTATTGTCCACATTAATAATATGTGTAATAGTAACTGCATGCATTTTCTAGTGTCATGAAGAAGTATAATGAGTGCTAGTTCTTAGTGAACCAAAACTTAACTCATCAGAGTTTGTGCTTAACTTGGGTATTCATGGCCATCTATTAACAATATTCTCATTCTGTGAGCACTTTAGATTTAGGAAAATAGTAAATCAAAAGGAAATTGTGTCAGGGATTTATGCAAATTCCCATAGTATATTTTTCTGTTCGTACTGATTTAGCCCAAGCTCTTGATTTTCCAGGTGCAATCCTGCAGGGTAGCTATGAAGAGCTGACATTTACTAAGAAAAAATTACATGATAAACACTGTGAATCCTGTTTTCTCATTTCCAGAAGGGCAGAAATTTATCTAATTTTTGCCCAACTCTGTGGCCCTGCCTGGTACATAGGAGGCTTGCAGTAAGTGTTTACTGTGGGATAAATTGCTGAATCCATAGGGAAAATCGAGTTAATGTAATTAAAAAAAATTTTTTTTTGAGATGGAGTCTTGTTCTGTTGCCCATGCTGGAGTGCAGTGGCGCTATCTCGGCTCACTGCAGCCTCTGCCTCCTGGGTTCAGTTGATTCTCCTGTCTCAGCCTCCCAAGTAGCTGGGACTACAGGCACGCGCCATCAAGCCTGGCTAATGTTTGTATTTTTAATAGAGATGGGGTTTCACCATGTTAGCCAGGCTGGTCTCGAACTCCTGACCTCAAGTGATCTGCCTGCCTTGGCCTCCCAAAGTGCTGGGATTACAGGCATGAGCCACCGTGCCCGGCCTTAAATTTTATTTCTAATGGGCATAGGGCATCTAAGGTCTTTTCTTCTCCCCTGTGAAAATTTAGACTTTAACACTTAAAGTCAACCGCTAATGGATTTAGTTTACTTAAACCATTTAAATTATGTTTCCAAAATGAAATAGTATCAGAAAAAGCACAGCAATCAATAGAACTTTTCAAAGACAGTTGGTGACTTTCCCACTGATAGTCCCAAATATGTCAAAGCCAGATGTCCTGTAGATGTAGGTGTAGGTCACAGGCTGCATCTTCTGTCAGTCAGCCTCAGAGTGGTCTGTCTCTAAGAGAAACTCCTCACCTACTGTTTTCCTGCTTTGCATTCATGGGCTTGTCCTCAAAGTACTCCCAAGCCACTTGCTTGACTCACATATGGAATCTCCTCCCACACTGCACCATTAATTCATCAGCATTCACTTCCCATGGTTTCTTCCGGGCCGGACAAGATATTCTGCCTCAAGAGAAGATCAAACCTCCTGTAGCCTCTGTGAGGCTGTCCAAATCCCAGCAGGGAACAGGGATCTTCCATTTAACTCTAAACCTGACTTTGTCTTTTTTACTTAAACATTAATTTTTCTAAAACAACCAAACATTTTTGTACTGTCAGAGCTCTTTCAACTGCAAGGGATAAACCTTGATTTCCGAGGAGCATAATGGCCTTAGGCACAACTGGATGTGAGGGCTCTAATGAGGTCAGAAGACCAGTGTCCCATTTTTCTTTGCTGGGCTTTACTTCTAGCCCGCCTCCATCTTCAATGTTGCTTTTGTTATATGATGCCTCCCAACCCTTACCCAGAAACTCCACGTTTACAGCCAAAGAGGTTAAAAATTTCAAAGGAAAGGTGGCTCCCCTCTGTCTCTATTGAAAAAAAAAAGAAAAAATCCTGAGACTATCCCTGTTAGTCTAGTCTATGTCACATGACTCTTTTCTGATGGGCCCAACCTTAGTCACATGCCCCTACCTTAAGTCAGGGGTTGGAGCTAGCCCCACCAAATCATCTGTCCCGGAAGGAGAGTATAGGTGAGTCTTCAGAGGAGAGTCAAAGGTGCTCTTAACAGAAGAAGAAAGAATTGATGCTGGACAGGTGTTCAGACTAGGTGCTCTGTCTCTATAGCTGACATAATCCTTTGTCTTCTTTCTTCAGTAGTGCATCTACTTTTCCTCTATGCCTCGTGTCTCCTACGTACCTCATTGTGTAGCATTAATCAGCGTTACTCTCATCATCCTTATTGTGCAGGCCTGGATACTCTGCTTTATTGTGAGTCCTTGAGAGCAGGAGCCGTGGCTCATTTAGTTCACCATCCTCACTGATTAGCATAATTCCTGGCACATACATAGTAGATAATCTGGTGAGTTTTCCAAAAAGGAAGCAATTGATGATCCCCCTGGAAATCAAGTCCCTAACTGGGGTGACACTGTTCAAAGGTATGAACATGGTCTTAAGGCTCAAGTGAAAACTCCATCATAAACAGCGACAGTTGTCACATAAGGAAGACACCTGGAAGCAAACTGAAGAATGTGCCATTATGAGTCTGCACTGCTGGGTTCAAAACAAAACAAATAGAAAGAAGCCACCTAATTTTGGCCTTGTGGACATTTCATGAGGTGTATGGCAACAGGCAACTGATTACAATTTTGATTTAAACATGAATACAATAATTTGAAATCCTGCCAGGATTTCATTTTAACCTCTGTACATGACAAGTAGAGGACAAATGTAATTCTTTCTCACTGCTTTTCTGGGAGAATTGTCTTGGCATCTTTCTTTCTTCCTAATTCCCTTCTCCATCCTTTTCTTCCATCCTTCCCACCTCTCTTGGCTCTTCCCTTCTATCTCTCTTCATCTCTCCTATTTTTCTTCTGCTCCTGTCTGCTTTTGCCCTTAGCAGGAATCATAGCTCTTGATTTACAGGGCTCATTTAAATTCTGCCTATGTGACCTTGGGCAAGTTGCTTCATCTTTTGGAGCTTACTCTCCTCATCTGTAACATTGGAATATTAATATACATTACTAGTATTCCAATCAGGCTCAATGATATTACATATGTAAAATGCTCAGCACAGACTAGAGGGAGTGCATTTGAAGAGAAGTAGGAGAAAATTCTATTTGCTGTGGGGTAGTGGGGATTGTAAACAAGAGACTGTTTTAGTTCTAAGTTCTCCCTCTCTCAAACCAGTCTTCTCTAACAGAGTCCAAAGTGCCCAATCTGTTGGATGACAGTGCTTGGAAGCCCTGCCAATGAAATGGCCACTGCCGAGTGTTTGTCTCCTAATAGTGAGTGACTCACTTGCTTGCTGGATCCCCTTTGGACAGATTTCTAGGGTTAGCCAGCCAGCACAAGGAGGAATCCCTAATGTTGAACTTGGGCTTTCAGGCCTTTAGCCCTGTTCCAGGACTACTGAGCTAAGAGGCCACAGGCTTAATGACTGCCCATGTAGCAGTAACATCCAGGATATGTTCACAAACATGTTTAGGGGGCTCCCACCTCACCTATGCATTTGAGACTGTCTTCCAGAGCCTGTTCAAGTCTGGCACTCAGCAAGTGCTCAGTAATTACCTGTTGACTAAAATGGACAAACCAGTGTGATCTGGCATGTACAATACTAATTTGACGAATGAATGAATGGGTGGGCCACAAATGCTTGTTAAATGAATGGTTGATGATCCACAGTAGGTGACCCGTAAATATTTGTTGAAAGAGCAAACAATGGGATGAATGAATGAATGCACAGTGTATCGGTCATGTCTACGGCCCTTACTTTCCATAAGCTTCAAGCTACTCTTTGATTTATTTTTTGTAGCTATAATTCAGTCCCAATAAACTTTTTAAATTTATGATTTGCTTTTATTTTCTGTTGGCAAATTTTGAAATAGATGTTGATATCCTCTAGATGGAATCCCATTTTCAAACAGCAAAGAGAGATTTTCAAACCTCCTTGAATGGAGCATGCATGCAGCACAAGAGAGGGAAGGCGCTTATGTTCCCACTAATCTCTGTTATGACATAGCTGCATGACTAAGGACTGAGGGCCACAGTGGGAGGATCATGCTCCTGGGTTGAGCAGAAGAGGGTTGTCCGCAAATGACACGTGAGTGGAGCCATCATGTTCCTGTATATACTCAGTAGATATATGTACCTGCCAGAATAGGTAAATTTAATCCTTTGCTATTATTCACTTCACTTTCCTGAATTCTGTGGTATTTCCAAAAAGTGACTGCTCTTCTCCTGAGTTAAGGAGAAATCTTTGCTTACGTCAAAACCACTTACCTTAAATACATTCAATGACATGGGGATCTTTTGCCCTGGGAATATTTCTGATGTTTTTCAAAGCCAATGAATTGTCATTTGACCTTAATGGACACATATAGATCACTGAACTGAAGATTAAACTGAGTGGAGAAAAGAAGCTTTTATCCAAAATTCACTGATTCATTGAGAGATTTTGGGGAAGTCATAACAGAGTCATTTTTTTCACCATTGATGATTATAGCAGCAAAGTACACAAAATTAAAAGGACTTGGGATTTAATTCTGCTGTTTAGAATTACATCAGGTATCTTTTAAGGAGGTTGGGGATATTTACAATGAAAAAAATGTATTAGGGTAACTCATGTTAAAATTCAAAAACCTGTAAAATTTTTATGTTCTAACTTTTCAGAACATTCTTGAAAATTTAAAAATATACAGTCAGTCAGCTTCCTAGATGTTTTGTGTACAGCTTGATGTCAGGAATACCAAGTAACTTACTGAATGACTAAACTCTGTCCTTTTCACCTAGAAATGTTGAAGTATTGTGTAGCTCTCTTACCATTTTTCTCTCCATTGGTTTAATATTAAAAATTGTGTAACATTTATCAGTGGGAATGTAAATTAATGCAGCCATTATGAAAAACAGCATTGAGGTTCCTTAGAAAGCTAAAAATGAAAAACTACCGTATGATCCAGCAATTCCACTTCTAAGTATATAAGGAAAAGAGATCAGCATATTAAAAAGATACCTGCACTCCCATGTTCATTACAGCATTGTTTATTACAAAAAATATGGAGACATGGAATCAAGTGTTCATCAGCCGGTGAACTGATAAGACAAATGTGGCATATATACACAATGGAATACTATTGAGTCTGACAAAAGAAGAAAATCTTATCATTTGAGACAGCATGAATGAACCTAGAGGAGATTATGCTAAGTAAAATAAGCCAGGCACAGAAAGGCAAATACTACATGATCCCACTTACATACGAAATCTAAAAAAGTTGAACTTACAGAATTCAAGAGTAGAATGGTGGTTGCCAAGGTAGGGAGAGGGACGAGGTCTAAGGAGATGTTGGTCAAATGGTGCAAACTTTTGGTTAGATAGGAGAAATAAATTCAAGAGATCTACTGTATAATATGGCAACTATAGTTAATAACAAGGTATTGTGTACTTGAAAATTGCTAAGACTACAAATTTTCACTGTGCTCATCATAAAAGAATGTTAAGTATGTGAAGTAATGGATATAATAATTAGCTTGATTTAGCCTTTTCACCAAGTATACATGTTTCAAAACATCATGTTGTACACCAGATGTATGTACAATTTTTGTCGATTAAAAATAAATCAATTTTATTTATAGAAAAATTTTTAAAAATTATGTTATGTGGTAGTCTTGAGATTTGAGGATGCACTTTTATTCTTTGGCCAAAGTCTAACACTTGTCCAAATGTGTCCCCAGGTAGGCTTTCCAGGTGGCCATGAAAGGAGGACTGTTTGTTGCTTCTTATCTGGAAGGGATACGTTTGATCCATCTAATTTTGCCATTAAAAGTAATGGCAGCCTGGCGCGGTGGCTCATGCCTGTAATCCCAGCACTTTGGGAGGCTGAGGTGGGTGGATCATGAGGTCAAGAGTTCAAGACCAGACTGGCCGAGATGGTGAAACCCTGTCTCTACTAAAAATACAAAAATTAGCCAGGCGTGGTGGCAGGCACCTTTGATTCCAGCTACTCGGGAGGCTGAGGCAGGAGAATCGCTTGAACCCAGGGGACGGAGGTGGCAGTGAGCCAAGATCACACCACTGCACTCCAGCCTGGGAGACAAGAGCGAGACTCTGTCAAAAAAAAAAAAAAAAAAAAAAAAAGAAAGAAAAAAAAAGTAATGGCAAACACTGCAATTACTTTTGTACCAACCTAATATGTTTGAATACAGTTTGGACCAAACCTGAGCATTAGCTGGCTGCTTTCTCATGAGCTCTTATACTTCTGCCATCTGTTTTCACAGCATGCTGAATTGGAAAACTTTGAAAACACTCCACTTTCCTAGATTTCCGTTCCGGAGAATGGACTTAGTCGAGCAGTTTAAAAACCTGCTATTATTAATACATACCTAGGAGTATGGCCATGTTTGAGTTGTTTGAGACCAAAAGTAATTATTGAGAACAGTCAAATCAGATTTCCAAAGCCCAAAGCCACAGATTTAGACATATAATGTTGACAATTGCAAAAATAATAATTAAAAAAAACCCAAAATACAATCCCAGCATTTTCTCCCATCTCTCTGATAAAAAAAAGTCTACTTCTTCCATGTAAGTTAAGGGATTTGTATTCCCCAGAACCGGTTAATCTATATTCTTCTAAACCCGGCATGTAGATGATCAGTGGGCCACATAGAATATGAAATGGAAAACACAGGACTGAACATACCAGCTACCATTCATAAAACATGACAGTTAGGAGCAAACAACTTTTCAGAAGAAACACTATGACGAAAGGGGAGAGTAAATGGAATCCCGTCTTTCTTCAGATGAAAACTATTTATCTTATTAGACTCTTTCCACTAAGCCAAGCCTTATACAGGTGAGGCCAAGGGAAAAAGTGGGGGCACATATGGGAAACCAGAGAGACATCTTCTAAAAAATAGTTTTGTCTTTATTTATAGGTAAAGTGTGGTGATTAAGTCCCTTGTATTTAAAGTCAGATTACCACGGTTCAAACTTTTGCTTAGCAGTGGCGTGGCCACAGGTAAGATCATTCGCTTATTCACTTATTTGGAACACGTTCTTTGTGTGAGTCAGTAGGGGGTTGTATCACAACTATGAACAAGGCCAACCAGGTCCTTGCCCTCCTGGAGCTTACATTCTATTGAGAAAAAACAAGATAGACAAGTAAACAAATACACTTGTAAATAAGATAATTTTAGATCAAGATGAATGAAGACAATCAGACAAAGTAAGGGAGTAGAGAATCATGGGGGAAGGACAGCAGCTTCTTTGAGATTGATGTGTACAACGAGGAGGTGACTTAAAGGGAGTGAGGGTGACTTCAGGTCAGAAGGGACAGCGTTGCAGGCAGAGGGAAGAACAAGCACAAAGGATGCATGTGGATGACGCTGTCCTGAAGTCCAGGTTAACTTGTTTTGATTTTATCTGATAAACTCTGGGGAGCCTCTGAAGGGCTTTAAGCAGAGATGTGACGTGACCTGAGCAGCATCAGGGAGAGACAGCCCTCGTGCCCTCATTCACTCCTTCAGGGATAACAAGCTCTTTCCAGAGAGAAGGGAATTCTCAGGGCACTGCCCAATACAAGGTAAGAATTCAAGGTGAATTGCTGAGTATGGATGCTGTCTTTCTTGAGGGCGGTGGGGCAAGGGCAGAGACGTCAAAGCCAGCCAGTTAATGAAATAAGAACAAATCTTTGACAGCTCCATTGAGCTGGGCTTGAATCAGGCGTTCCTGGTGTGACTGAATCTGGTTATGTGCATGTCTGGTGTTCAGTGGAGTGAAATCAGAAGCTGTCAGGATTCGCAACTCCTAAAACAACTTGGCTTTATCAAAATCAGGACCTCTTTGAACTTTCCCTTTTCTCCACAACGCAGATAATAATAGGATCTATCTCACAAAGTAGTGAGGATGAAACAAGGCAATGAATGTAAAGAGTTTAGACAGGGCTGGCATCTGGCACATAGAGCTCAGTAAGTGTTGCCAGCAATCATTGTGATTGTTTATTACTGATTATTATCTCAGCACATACCTGCCTCATCTTTGTTGAATTCCATCATATAGGCATAGCCGGTGATCCTATAATTGCCACATTTCTCTCCTCTTCCCAGCCCTTACCCCTACTCTCCTCAGGCTCCTAGTTTTTCTCCAGATTTCACCTGGGGACCCAGGGAGAGACATTTACAGTGCAGAAATCATCACAGTAGCTGCCATTCATCAAGCTATCTCCATGGGCAGAGCTGGACCAAGGTCTTTTATACATGATCTCAATTATGAGAACAATCCTAATATGTTTGTTTCCTATCTCCACTGTAGAGGTGAGAAAATTGAGGCTCAAAAGGGTAAGTGACCACTACAGGGTCACTCAGTCAGCAAGAGGCAGAGCTGGGATTCAGACTCACATCCATCTGACCCTCATGTTCCCTAACATGAAACAAAATTAAAGCATCCATTTAGTGCCCCCCAAGGCACCACTGACTATGAAATGGTCATAGTCAACATAACATATAACACATAACACATAAGTGTTATATGAGGGAAGGACACCCTATTCAACAAACGGTACTGGGATAATTGGCATATAACACATAAGTAAGTTAGGAGGGCATAGTGAGTAATCAGGCTCAGTGCAAGGAGAAATTGAGAGTCTCAAAGAGCCTCCTGGAGTTAACCCAGAATCCAAAAATGTCCTATAATTTCAAGCGAGCCTTTTCCCCCCACAGGCCAGTGGTAGCACAAAGTGATAGTATTACTTTGACTGTGGCCATGTGGTGGTAAGGAAGCCCCTGACCCCTTTCCGGCCTCTTTGTCTTCTTTAGGGCTCCATCTGTGGCCCTGCTCACACAGCCCTGCTGGTCTTGACTCTGAGGCGAAGGAGTAAACATCTTGGGGCTCTTTATTAGTTTATTTCAGAAGATGGAGCCTGTTTGCCCCTGGGGCCCATCCCTCTTTTATGGCCTCCAGCCTTTCTTGACAAATTCTGGTGACTGGAGAGAAAACCGCTTTCTACAGCAGATCATTAAAACACCACCATAAACCCAGGGCCATAAAATATTATTTGCTGGGCATAAAAGGGGGGTAGATTTTCCCAGAATGACAACCCAGGTCCTGCTTTCTCCTGCTGGGAAAGGCGGCACAGGGATGCAGTCGTTCATAAATTCCTTATCTTGCACTCTGCTTTGTGAATAATCCGGTTGGGAGAGCAGCCAAAAATATTGATTTATTTGTTCCACAGATTCAAAAGCATTTTTAATGAGTAGAGCGTGGTGATGCCTTGCCAGTATGTCTTCGGATGACTCAATCTGAGGCACACACCCAAATGCACACACGGTTTGCAAGGGGAAACATGAAGTTCCAGAAACTGGAGGTCTGTCGAACACGAACCTTCACAGATGGAAAGGCATTGATATCTCTCCTTCCAACTGTCTGCTCATTTCCCAGCCAAACCAATCAATACCATAATGGGACTGGTGCTTACAACTGAGCCTGGCTTTCTAAGGCAGTCCCCACCCCTACCCACTATTGAAGGGTCAAAAGGGATTTCAAGTTGGTTCTTCTTAACACCGTCCTCTGAAATAATTCTTTCATCCATTCGCCCATTCATTTGGTTGTTACTACGAAGCACCTACTAAGTGTCAGGCACTGTTCTGAGGACTGGGGTTCCAGCCATGAAAAACGCAGATGAGGTCCTGCTGACATGAAGCTTATTGCTTCTGGGGTATAATCTCAGCACACTCATTATTAATATTAGCAGATAAAACTCACAACTCTTTATCTGAAGTCCTTGGGACTAGATGGTTTTGTTGGAAACTTTGGGAAAATAAAATTGCACATTGATATTAATTTGCAAGCAGCCCAGTGAGGTCTGGGGAAATACCCAGTAATCAAATGTATTCATATTTATTCAGTGAAGAGTATTCCTAGCAAGTGGAATAAATCAAGACTATGTCTTGTCATGTGAGGTCCGGTTTTGCCACCACAGGAGTTTGAAAACCTCTGTTTTCAGAGCTGCTTTTTTTCTAGAAGAGCAGGCATTGAGTGCCAGGTAAGTGCCTGACCCATGCTAGGAGCATTCCTAGACATCATGTTTCATTATCACCACTCCCCTGATTTTCAAGCTCATCTCATTTCATTCTCAATGCATTTCTACAAGGTAGATCATGAAATTTCTGTTTGCTGCTGTTGTGTGTAAGAGGGTTCTGAAGTGCTGGCTGAGAGGCTAGAGAAGGTGTGACAGCTGGAAAGTGGCAGGGCAGGGACTGGAACTCTAGATTCCACAGCTGGCACTCTTAACCACTAACCAATACCGACTTCCACTAGAGGAAAGACTGCAGAACAGGAAATAGCACTGTTTGGGCTGTGTCTATACAAGCAAAGGCAATTGGAGAGAAGCAGGTGATTATCCAGATAACTCAGAAAATAGCCATTAAAAAAAAAGGGGGGGGGTTTGTGGTTGGGTAGCCAATGTTTCTACACTGGCTGTGTGTGTGGAGGAAATTCCCAGGTTAACGGCCCTGTTCTTCATGGAACAGGATCCTCTACACGCACTGCCTTGGACTCTGGGACACTGGGACGCTAGTTTCTCCGTTCTTCACGAGCGCCATTTGGCAGCCTCTTTCATAGTCAGCTCATATCCTGCCACTTCTCAGAGCTGCTGCACGTAAGGTGGGTCCCGGAGATCCATGCCCGCGGGGAGGGGCTGGGGTGTCTGCCCAGGAGGCACGTGCTCTCCCGCAGCCAGGGAATCTCAGTCTGCAGCTACTGGGCAGAACAGCAGGGGAGAGGGGGAAGGGCGGAGGGACGCAGCCCAGGGGCGATTTGCCGGGCGGAGACCCTTTTTTTCAGACACCTTCCTCCTGTGGGCAGATCTCAGGTTAGATTCGAAGACTGTAAAATGCCCACGGGTAGGGAAGTGGTCAAGGCTTACAGAGGAGGTTAGAGGAATGGAGACTCAGGAGGTAAAGGGAGGTGTCCCAAGGGGAGCTTTGAGGACCTTGGATTCCCTCTCCTTAAGGCCGCACACGCCTTGGGGGAAAGAAAGCAAGTGGGTTGGCGGGGGGAGGGTGCTAAGCAGGAGCATCTGTCTCTGGTACTTGGTGGGAAGTTCACACTGCCATCTTTGCGCGCCAGGAAGGAGGCCAGGGCTGGGGAAGGGTTCAGTCGGCTAGGACAATTAAGGAATGGGAAGGGGCTATGGAGGGTGGAACGGCATCGCTGGAGCCTGGGCCGGCGAGCCCTGGGGTGTGGGGGTGGAGGGACTGGAAGAACAAAACAGCCACCACCCCAAAACACCTAGGCCACGGATTTTTCGCCTTAAGGTCAAGTGCATGCCAATGAGCGGAGAAAATAGAATCGTGTGTGTGTGTGTGTGTGTCTTCACCTTTGACAGCTGGAGGATGCGGACGGCGGAAAATAACTATTACGCTCCAGTGTAAGGCACTGTTTGTGGGGTGGGGCCCGCGTCGTGCTGGAGGTAGCGGACACAATCCACCAACCCTGCCCCTCCGGAGTCCCCAAAACCACGGGCATCTGGAAGCGTCTAGAAATTCCGGTGCCCGGAATCCGGTTTTGCCAAACTTCACAATCTCCTCACCTGAGGGCACCGGCCAAGATCTCCGTGGCAGGGCCACGCATCGCGCCTGGATGCTCTGGGCCAGAGCCATATGAGCAATCATGCATCCCAGTACCCAAGTCCCTACTACTCTGGGGACTTTGCAGGAGGTGGGCGCCTAACCCTATCCGTCAGCCCCAGGGCTTAAGTATCCTCTCCCAGAGGTAAGAATAAGGAGGTCCCCCACGAGGTTCCATGTCAAGGTAGCAGTCTCCGTGGAGCCCCAGTGGGAGCGGTCTGGGATACGCGAGCGAGCCAAGGGGTCCAGCCGGGGAAGTTGGGGTTCAGCTTCCCGCCAGTCGGTGGCTCTGGAAGGAGCGCAGACAACCAGGCGGCAGGCAGGCAGCGGCTGCAGAGTGGACCTCTCTCTTTCAGCAGATGCCGCGGGGGATGGGGAACCTAGAGACGGGGAGACAAGGGGGGTGTACCCCGCCTCCCGGCACCCCAGCCCGTAGTACGGCTTTAAAATCCTGCAGAGTTTGTCATAGGCCGGCCTCACCACGCATGCGCATAGGAGAAGTTGAGTTTTTTTCTTTCGTCCCCCCCTTCCTTCTCTCTTTCCAGCCGCCCCTAGTTCTGAAACTTTGAAGAACTTTTTTTCTTTCTTTCTTTCCTTTTTTTTTTTCTTCCTTCTGAGAACAACAGGGGAAAGAGGAGTCTGGAGAGAGGGAGGGAGAGAGTAAGGCAGTTGGCCAGAAGGGCCGGGGGGTGGGAGGGGGGGACGCGTCCCCGAGGTCGGTCAGTCTGTCTGCGGGGCACAGGATCGCGTGGAAATCTGCTGCGAGCTCCACGGAGCCGCCTTCGCCGCCTAGAGCCGGGGTCCGTGCGGCAGCTGCCCAGGGAGCCCTTCCGCCGCCGCCGCTGTGCCCGGGACCGCCCGCCTCCCGCCGGCCCGCTCTCCCGCCCCTCGGACCCGGGCGCCAAACGAGGAGGTGGGCAGCCTCGCCGGCCATGGACCGCCGGAGCTGAGTCGCCGCCGCGGAGCTCCGAGCTCTCGCCCCTCCCCAGCCTCGCGCCCGCTGTGCACTCGCTCCTCTTCGCCCTTCGCCCTGGAAAAACGGGGGAAAAGAGAGATTAACCCGAAGAGAGAAAGAACGGGATACGGGTGGGGGGAGCCCGCGTCTCCCCTGGGTTAGTCGCCCATCGCACCACCCTCCCCAGCTCACCGCACAGCAATAAGTTTCGGGGCAACTTTCACCTATTTTGCGCCCCGTTTTTGCCGAACCCTAAAATGAAAGGACACAATTTGGCGCTGACTCTTGCAGCTCTGATGGCGACTTGTGCGTTTTCAGCGGCATCTCCCGGAGAAAAAGCCATGCGCGCCTGATTGTTCTGTGGCCCCAAAGCTGCAGCGGGGGTGTGTGTGTTGGGGTGTGTGTCTGTGTATGTACAGAGACGTCCACACTAACTCGCGGCTGCAGGATCAGCGTCTGGAAGCAGACGTTTCGGCTACAGACCCAGAGAGGAGGAGCTGGAGATCAGGAGGCGTGAGCCGCCAAGAGTTTGCAGAATCCGTGGTGTGAATGAACTGGGGGCACCTGGGCGCACAGATCGCCCCCCCCTTCCCCCACCCCGGGCCAAAGTTGAGTAGTGGGACATTTTTTTCACCCTCTTGTGAAGAATTTCTTTTTATTATTATTTGTCGTAAGGTCTTTTGCACAATCACGCCCACATTTGGGGTTGGAAAGCCCTAATTACCGCCGTCGCTGATGGACGTTGGAAACGGAGCGCCTCTCCGTGGAACAGTTGCCTGCGCGCCCTCGCCAGACCCGCGGCTCCCTAGTTGCGCCCCGACCAGGCCCTGCCCTTGCTGCCGGCTCGCGCGCGTCCGCGCGCCCTCCGTTCCTGGGCGCATCCCAGCTCTGCCCCAACTCGGGAGTCCAGGCCCGGGCGCCAGTGCCCGCTTCAGCTCGGGTTCACTGCGCCCGCCCGACGCGCCCCGGAGGACTCCGCAGCCCTGCTCCTGACCGTCCCCCCAGGCTTAACCCGGTCGCTCCGCTCGGATTCCTCGGCTGCACTCGCTGGGGTGGCGACTTCCTCCCCGCGCCCCCTCCCCCTCGCCATGAAGGTAGGTGTTCAGTGCGCCGCCGACTCTCGCCACTTTTTTTCTTTACTTCCCCCCACCCGCTGTTGGAAGTTAACTGAGTTCTCTTCGCCTCTTCCTATCCCTCCATTTCCCCAACCGCCTGGAGAAGCTGGAACTCCAGCGTCGCTGGCCGGAACTCCTACCCCTTCGACCCCCACGCTGGGCGCACTGCCTCAGTGCCCCAGGAGATCACTTCTCGTCGCACCACCCGTTCTGCAAACCTTTTCGTCTTTGGAGAAACACTGGGGAAGAGCGATAGTAGAAAAACTGAGTGCGGTTCACTGACGACTTTCCTTTTGCTCTGAGAACATCGAGTGTAATTTACTATGTATATTTCAGTAACAGGATAATGATTCAATTCAACAAATATTTACCAAGCGCCCACTGCGCGGGCACCGGGAGGGTATGTGGCCGGGGCTCGGGATGGGGAAAGGGACTCCTTGGTTGAGAGAACCCGCAGAGGAACCAGGGGCCAACTACCCCAGAGCGGCGTACACCTTCCCCACACACCCCCGCACCGACGGAGGCCAGATTGTAGGCTTGCCTTGGCCGGGTAACTCGAGCGCTTCAGGCCCCTTTGCCTTTAAGAGTGCCTGGCGGGGGGCCAGCGCGCACCCCGGCGCGGGGAGAGGGGTCGCGTTATTAGCATTATTAGCCGCCACTGGGTGAGCTCAGGCACTTTGCAGCAGTGGTGGGGGCGGGGAGTTGTGGTGGTGTGGCTGTAATCCCGTACTCCGGGAGAGCGCTCCCCGGCCCCCTGAGCGGAGTCCGCCTTGTCCTTTAGAAAACACTTGGGCCTCCGCGTTGGGAGAGCAGGCGGGGGCCAGTTTGTGAACTCTTGTTTGTTTTAATTGTCAGTTGTATGTTAAAGCCGAGTCACACACTCAGAGGGTCACTGAGAGTTCACTTTTACGAAAAGTTAACGTTTCTTCCTGCCAACATAAGTTGTTATTTTCTAAACAATTTTTCTTATCTGCCCTCCAAGCTTCGATTCCTATTTCCATTTTTCTGGTCTTTCCCATTTTCAGTTTCTTAGAAAATAAGGTTAGAATTGAAATTAAGATGTTTCCTAGAAGAAAACAACCCCTCTTCCCCCAAAAAGGTAAAAAAAAAAAAAAAATCTGGAGACCACACAGCCCTGTTTTACTTTCTAATCCCTGGCTGGTATCGAGGCCCCTTCTCTCTCGCCTGTCTTTTCTCTCTTCTTTCTTTAAATAGGCAATTCGCTGTTAGGAAGTAACTTGGGCCTGTCCGTGAGGTCGCACCTCCTCAGCCCCTGCCCTCCCCCCAGTCAACATTCGCACATTCACTGCCGAACCAGTCAGATTTAGTTTCTAGACAGTCTGCCAGTGGAGTTTCGAGGGGGCAATGCGGAGAGTGCACAGCAAACCGCAGGCCAACAAATGTGTGTGTGTGTGCGTGCCTGTGTGTGTGTGTAGGGGAGTAAAGGATCAGTTGTTCTCGGGTCCAGGACGTACTAGCCTTCGTCTCCTCCACCCCCCGACCCTCTCAGCGGAAGACCCTCCCCAGGAGGCCCGGCCCAAGAATCCCCTGTCTTCTCCCCCCCTCCCCAGTGCGCTGCGGTGCTCCAGGGGTTAGCACTATGCGCGCAGAACTCGGAGCCATCCCCGCGGTCTTTTCTTCCCCGCGGTGCGGTGCCGGCTGCCCCCTGTTGGCCGCCTTGAGGTAGGACTCCTCCGAGCCTCGGTTCCTTGGGGCGGGCGGGCAGCTGCTCCCCTCTACTTCCCACCCCTGCTCCCTTCATCCCTCGCGATCACCAGACCCCACTCTCCCAGCAGGGGCCCTCGGAGGCCCCCAGAGGACCAGTTTCGCTGCGCCGCCAGTCGCTGCAATATGGAAGGGGCCACAGGTCCGGCCCAGCAAATGGGACTCGGCCAACTGGACACAGGGTTGGTACCTCTTCTTCCGGGCTTGGGAAGGAGAGTGTCGCCCTAGGAGGCCTCGGGTCTGGCCTCAGCTGCCTCCCAACTCTCTGTGGTCGAGAACAAGTGTTGCTTTCCCGCTTCTCACCCCACTTCCATCGTCTATTAAAAATTGGTAGCGAAACTACCTTTAAAGAGTAGGGGTTTGACTATCATTTCACTTTCTTTCTGTGTCCAAGGACTCTGCTCCACCTCTGGACAAAGTTGATCCTCTGCCGAGAAGGTTAGACATCCTGTGTGAGAAGGTGTGAGTGGTGTGTGTGTGTATCCTGGGGTTGGAAAGCCCAGTCTAAGGGATGGACGAGGGCGTAGGAAACAGGAGAACCAGGCCAGATTGTTCTTCCCCTGGGGACTCACTGTACCCGAACCTGGAACCTGCCTTCAGTGCTGAGGCCTGGGTGGCTCTCTTTTGTCGCACTGATTCTGGCTCAAGGTGTAACCTCCGCCTTCTCTATCTGGCAATTCCCTCCTCCCCCACCCCGCTCTGCGCGCGCGCCAACACACATATTGCTGTGGACACAACCCTTGCGCTCAGGCATGGGGCGAGGCATGGGCAGTAGTGGCTCCTTTGTCTGCTCCCCTAAAGCGGACCTCCTACCCGCCTGGGCCGGCCCATTCTTCAGCTCCTCGCGCCGCTCCCCGCATTCTCCAGGGCAGGACGTCCCAAGTTTTTGGCTGCAACTGAGTGCTTTCCTGCTAGTTTCTCCATCTCTCTCCTTGCTTTAGGGAGAGATCGGAGTGGGCAAAACAGCTTTCTTTTTCCACCAAGAGTGGAGATTCTTTTTGGAGTTTCCTATCCTCCCCTTCGATGCCTTGAGCCTGTGTCAAACGGGCTTATTCCACCTAGTTGGCGTTCCTCATCGTTTGCACTCCCAGAAACTTGGGCCCTAAACGTAGAGAGTCTAGCAAAAGGGGATGCCTAGATTGAGTGTGGCAGCGCCCCGGGGCCGAAGGGAGAGGATCTTTGCCTGGCCTTTAATCTTTTCCCTTAAGGGGCTGCATGCGGAGGACTTGGGTGTTGCAAGACTTTAGGTGTGCATTCGGCTGCTCCCCGCGCCCTTCGAGCGTCCTCTGAACAATTTTGCTACTGAGGTTTCCTCTCCCTCATCCCTCATCAGCCCCGGCCCGCACCGCGGTTGGTAAAGAAGGATCAGGAACACCTTTAATCCGACGCGAAGGCTTTCAGGGATAAATAGAAAGGGAGCCACGTCGTTGAACTGCTCTGGATTGAAGACAAGGGCGCAGGAATGCCCTCCTCCACCTCACTCCTCTGGTGCGCTGAGCCCCTCAAACTCCCCCAGTCCTCCTCCCCGTGGCACGCGAGGAAGATTCTCATTGTCCTTACAGTCATCTTCCCTGGGCCCCGAAAGTGTTGGAAAACATTTAGCCCCTTCTTTGGGAAACTCAGCTTCTGATCAGAATTTTTGTTTTACCCCTGGGGTTGACAGTCTCCCCAGAGGTCTCATTTCATACTGTCTTTTCGGATCAGATCTCTTGGTAAACAGGCGGGGATGTTTTACCCTACAGAGCCGATGTATGTGTGAGTTCGCTGTGAGTTCCTTGAGTATCTCAAACTTGTGGGGCCTTTTCTGGGTTGCACCGGGATTGAAGCGGGAAGAGGGCCAAGGTGTTTCCGGGCAAGCGGCGGGGTTAAGTGGAGACGCGACTCGTGAGGCTCTCCTTTCCGATCCCCCTTTGGGACACCCTCTGCCTACCTCTACCCTGGAGCCAGGGAGACCCAAGTCGTGGAGAACGGATGGGCCCGCTCACAGTTGGCCTGGGCTCTGGGAACTGGTGGACTCTCCCCGGGGGCGTCGGGCTGGGAGTGGGTTCGGTTTGTGTGGCTTCGGCTATAACAAAGAGATCCGCTGTAATCCGCCGAATCTGTTATCAATTTCTCCGCTGCTTGAGCCCCGCCCCACGCGCCCCGCCCGCCGGGAAGCTCGGAAAGTGCAAGCGGCCAGCAGCAATCTGGGCCGCTGACTTGGAAGCATGTCGCAGCGTTTGTGTCTGTGCACGCGTGTGAGTGTGTAAATGTGCCCGAGTGTGAGTGTGTATGAATGTGTGCGCGCCCGGCATCGGCTGCCCTTGGGGAGAGTTGACTTTGCTGCCTGGGCTGCCCGTGAATCAGACTTTGCAGCCCACCCCCTCCCCTGGAGGAAACTTGACACTTAGGGCGGGGGTGGGGAGATAGCCGGAGCTTTCTCTCTCCTAGCTGGGGAAATCCCAGATTTCCATTCTCCGGGATGCGTCCCCCCACCCAGCTTTGCAGCATTTTGGGGACAACTGGGCCTTGGGTGCGGAGCTCTGCTTAGCAGGCGCTGGGGACCACATAAGCATTTCCTCTCTGAGAAGCCCCGAAGCGTCCGGGCCAATGGGGCGGCTCATGGAGAAAAGCCTTGGCAGGCTCCTGAGCCCCATAGCTTTACCAGGGCTGCCTAGTCCCGTCTGTCCCTTTTACGGCACAGGTTCCAAGCCAGGCTCTTCCACCGCCTTAAAGAGGCTCATTTTTCTTTTCTTTTCCATGGAAGGGGCTCCTTAAGGGGCTATGGGCGATGCAGCGCAGCAGGGTTACACTTATCAGAGATGTGAAAGGAGATTTTTAAAACCCGCTCCTCCCACCGGCACCGTCCACCGACTTGCTCCGCCGCCGCCTACAGGTGGAGAAGTCACCAGTGGGGAGGAACGGCAGCGGAAGCTTCCAAGGCCAACTCCTACCCCAGAAATTCTTCAGGAAGGGAACCTTCACCGCTGGGGGCTTCTTTGCCCTGGAATCGATGCGTCCAGATGCGGCTCGGGAGCCAGCGCCTCTGGCCCCGTCTGGACTCATCCGCAACGGCTCTGGCCTTGCCCCGCACCCCCGCCTTTCGGGACTGACCGAACCGAGTCTGAGTTGGGCTGGAGAGGCTAGACTGGAGGCAGGGTGGCAGAGTTCCAACACCAGGCTCGCAGTGCCGCGATGGCAAAGTGACCCACAACCCCAGATCAGGACCAAGGGAAACTGGAGTCCCTCTGGACCTCCCATCTCCTCCCTCCCTGGTATCTACCAGGTGTGGGGTGGGAGGGAGAGTGAAAAATCAGAATTTGGGAGAAAGCTGTGGGGAGGGCAGGGAAGGAATCTTCTCTCTGGGCAGTGAGACCCAGAGTCCCTTCTTTCCTCTAGGGGAAGTTCCATCCCTTCTCTCAGTCCGTGGAAGAGGCCACAGGCGACGCGGGTGTGGGTGGCACTCCTTTCCGGTTTCCTCGGTTGGGAGACCAGACCTCTCTCTCCATTATCCCCTAGGGCCCCCATCTCCTTCTCTCTTCCCCAATCTGGCTGAAGAGCGTCCTGAAGGAAATCCGGGTTGCTCTTCCCCATCTGGAAGTGGCTTTCCCCAAATCGGCTCGTAAACTGATTATGAAACATACGATGTTAATTCGGAGTTGCATTTCCCAGCTGGGCACTCTCGCGCGCGCTGGTCCCCGGGGCCTCGCCCCCCACCCCCTGCCCTTCCCTCCCGCGTCCTGCCCCCATCCTCCACACACCGCCCCCCCTCCCTGCGCTGGCCACCCCGCCTCCTCCGCAGCCGCTGGCGGCAGCGCGCTCCACTCGCCTCCGTGCTCCTCTCGCCCATGGAATTAATTCTGGCTCCACTTGTTGCTCAGCCCAGGTTGGGGAGAGGACGGAGGGTGGCCGCGGCGGGTTTCCGAGTGAATTACCCGGGAGGGACTGAGTACAGCACCAACTAGAGGGGAGCCAGGGGGTGCGGGACTCGAGCGAGCAGGAAGGAGGCAGCGCCTGGCACCAGGGCTTTGACTCAACAGAATTGAGACATGTTTGTAATCGCTGGCGTGCCCCGCACACAGGATCCCAGTGAAATCAGATTTCCTGGTGAGGTTGCGTGGGTGGATTAATTTGGAAAAAGAAACTGCCTATATCTTGCCATCAAAAAACTCACGGAGGAGAAGCGCAGTCAATCAACAGTAAACTTAAGAGACCCCGATACTTCCGTTGTTTAAACTTGTATGCTTGAAAATTATCTGAGAGGCAATAAACATCTGCTCCTTTCTTCTCTCTCCAGAAGTCCATTGGAATATTAAGCCCAGGAGTTGCTTTGGGGATGGCTGGAAGTGCAGTGTCTTCCAAGTTCTTCCTAATGGCTTTGGCCGTATTTTTCTCCTTCGCCCAGGTTGTAATAGAAGCCAATTCTTGGTGGTAAGTTCATTCTATGTGCGTGTTCTTCCTCTTCTTTTTCTTTTCTTTTCTTTTCTTTTTTTTAAAAAAAGATTTGTTTGTATGATGCGGGGATATTTAAAGCTGGATAGTGAGTGTGGGTGTATTTATCCAAGACGTATGTATATAGTTTACTTATATGTAGTTTTAAATCAGAATTTTCTTTTAACTTGTTAATATTGTAAAGCTTATCTTCAGCTCCTAGGAAATGGGAAACTATAAATCTAGGCCTTTTTCTATGAAGCCCTTGTTCAGATGTGTGCTTGTAGTACATCATGCAATAAAAAAGAACAGAAATTCACTTTGCTAATAATTGTAAGCCTATCTATAAAATTTACTTTTTGCCACCTCTAGGTAGTAAAAGTGAGGTTTCAACTTTTATTTTCTGTCACTTGAGATTATTATTAACCTACAGAGTTTGAAGTAGGCAGAGTTCTAGGAGGACAGCTAAACTCCAAGTGCAGAAATATTGGGGCTGTAATGTGATCAAAAGGAGGTTAACTTGAAGTAGTCAAATGTACCCAAGTGGGGGTTTCTTACTGGGTAGGGACCTTGTAGATAGACTGTAATATATCCAGAGCATTGTTTTTGATGGTGTTCTGGATATTTTTTTTCCCTATAAATGAACAGCATTTTTCTGACTGTCAAACATAACTTCTGTTCACTGGGTACCCTGTCTTGGGTCCCTCACAATCACATAAGGAGCCCTTTTAAAATGTCCAGAAACGTGGTGAATTTTCTCCATTCTGTATACTTGTCCCTCTGTTCTTCCATCAGTCAAAAGGAACTGCTATCTCCTACCTGTATCTAATTGCGTCTACTTTCAGCATTCATAAGTTTTTAAGGCAGATTGGTCCAATTTGTGGGGCAAAGTGGGTCACTTTCTCTAATGTCAGAGGCCTGTCCCTCAAACTGCTGTTTCCCCCTTTTCTGAGTGGATTTTGGAAATACTGGTTCAGGTATATGGTGACAGGGGCTAGGAAGGGAGTGAAAATACTAACTGAGGAGCCAGATGGCAGGATGGGGACTGCACAATACCTCCGTTTTCTGAGTGCAGTTTAAACAGAGGAGTTTTATGAAGCCCTTCTCATACTTTGTCATGAGGACAAGCAGGAGAGAAAAAAGCATCTGTGTGCTTAAAACTATGTATTGCTGACATGCTTTCAGGGGGCCCACCTCGAGATTTCACGTAAATCTTCAATGCACATCTCCCCCCCTTGCAGGTCGCTAGGTATGAATAACCCTGTTCAGATGTCAGAAGTATATATCATAGGAGCACAGCCTCTCTGCAGCCAACTGGAAGGACTTTCTCAAGGACAGAAGAAACTGTGCCACTTGTATCAGGACCACATGCAGTACATCGGAGAAGGCGCGAAGACAGGCATCAAAGAATGCCAGTATCAATTCCGACATCGAAGGTGGAACTGCAGCACTGTGGATAACACCTCTGTTTTTGGCAGGGTGATGCAGATAGGTAGGAAAACATTTAAAATATTTTTTTAAAACATTAACTTTTTTTCCTAGAAGAAATCCTTAGCGTTTACTTCATGCTTGATAGAAAGCATGAAGAAGGATGCCTTCCAGCTTGGGTTGTGGCTTGGGCATTTTTGTCATTATAGCAAATGATGTTAATTCCTGTCCCTACACCTGATGATAAGTTTTGGATTTTAATTAAATCAGGAGGCAAGTATCACAGACACCTTCATTTTTACAAACACTTAATTTTTCTATAAAGCATTTTGTTTAAAATAGAAGCAGAACACTTATTTTGGTTTCTTAAAAGTAGGTGGGGGAAAGCAAGTCATTTATACGCTTTTAAACGTCGAAACTCTCTTGCCTGTTAGTTTTTTAAGCCACAAGTCAAACGGCCCGAGCATCAAACTAAAAATTGCCATCTTTTAGAATCCTGGATATATTGAAAGTGAACAAAGTTTTTAATTTTCCTAATAGAACTATTTCCTGAGGCTATAAAGATATAGACGTTAAAAGCTTTATTTTTAGTCCCAGAAAGAATTTTAATTAAAAGTGATCCAATTTATGTTTGTGATTTCAGCAACTGATATAATAAAAGCACATGGTTGAGATGTCAACCTAGGAACTTTAAAAAAAAAAATTAAGAGTATTGCTCACGGTCCGAGTCTTAATTTTAAATACGTTGTTGAACATCTTACTTCCCCATTCAAAGAGACAGCATTTCAAATGGGCTAAAGGCAAAGATTTTGAAAAATCTGTTTGTTTGCCTCTGCTTTTGTGTAAATAGTATAGGATACTATTTGACAGATGTGGTACAATGTGTGTTTTCTAGTGTGACTATTTTAGGTTTCTCTACTTTTATGCAAAAAAGCCCTTATAATTAATATGACTGCAGTGACTCCCAAAGTAAGAAGCAGTTTATCAAGGCAATTAACTGTTTATACTGACTGAAGAGAAAAAGTTGGCTTAATATCCATCACAGATGGATAAAATGCTTTTTTTTATTAAAAAAAAAAAAAAACCCTGAAAATTACGTTCATTGAGAACAAAAAAGAGTTGTCAGGTGATGTTTGAGCCAAGCAGTTTTATAAACTAAAATAATACAAGACTGAAAGCTGTTGCCCTGATTGAATGGGAGAATGGCCTGTAGCCTCAGCCTGCAAAGTTTCATGGGGCTTTGTCCTTTCCGTTAATGATTAAAATGTGCTAATGTATATACTGGGATCTGAATCTAAGAGCTAAGCTTCAGGAACACAGGAGTTTCCCCTGCCTGTGGGCTGTCTTATGTAGTTAACTGGGAGTGTGGTAGATTTATTCTCCCGTGTGCTGATATCGTAAGTGAACTTAAATACTTTTGAAAAATTCTGTGAGGATGGTAAGTTGTGAACTTTTCCCCCTTCTTATATGTTCCTCCTAAACTGCCTTCCTCTCAAACTATGGGACTACTTTTTCACATGTATATGAGTTAGCAAAAATCATACACCTCTGATGGTAACCAAGAAGGAAAACAGCAATCGGAACTGTTTATCTGTGTAGTCACTTGAATACAGCTTTGATTTAAGATCCTCCTCTCGTTTTCATACGTAGCCTGTTTTGGGCCAAAATGTTCAGAATAAGCTATCATTTGCTAAGTGAATTTGAGTTCTGCTGGAGATTTATTTTAAATGCGGTCCAAGATTCAAAGAGCCTGCTTCCTCAGGGAACAAGCAGAACCCTTGGTACAAAAGGCTATATTTAATTGTCCCTGAAAAGTATGCTCTCTGGTCTTCAGCTGCACGGCACTACTGTCTGGGTCCATGGGAAGTGGATGGGAGTGGTACCTCCCCAAAGCCTCCGAGACAGCCCTCCTAGATACTACCATCAAGTCAGCTGATGTCCTGGGAAGATGACAGTGCATATGGCATCCTCCCCTGCCAAAGGTCCCCCAGGTGCCTAGCGTCTCAGAGCAGAAAGCTGCTGCTGGGTGGCTTGTGGTAGGACACCGATGGGGCCTTCTGTTTTTTACTTAATTAAAAAAGAGAGAGGAGAGAAGAGAAAACAATAGATTTTTATGAAAGAGGAACATGGACCCAGTTCCAATAGTTGGAAAACTTCTTCGCTTTCACTTTTCCACTTAACAGTATACTTGAAGAGAATGAGCTGAGGGAAAATTTAAAATACCTTTGATGCCAAAAGGTGTGTGTGTGTGTGCGCGCGCGCGCGCCCACCCCAAAGCCCTCAGTATACCAAGGATATTGAGAGTAATTCTTCTTTGTGAGAATCTGACCTTGTGATGGGGCCAGTGTCTGAGAAACTCAGGCCGCCACCTCTGACCCCCTCTTCAACTCATTTTTCTGAGATGCCAGTTGCCTTGGAGGCACCATGCACAATTACTTCATGAAGGGCCCACTCTTCATTTTGGAAACTTTCTCATTTTTCATCATGCTACCCTTTCCTTCCAGCTTTTGTCCCCATCTGTCTCTTCTTTGTTTCCATGCTGTGAAAAGATATGTAAGGAAGGCACCACTTGTAAGGGGTGTAGATGTGGGTTTCACAGGAAGGGAAACCTAACTGAATCAGCAGTATTCCAACAAGGATGACTGTGTCCTCCGGCAATTAGCCAAAGAATACTTTTCAAACTGACGCTTACCCTGCAGTCGCCAATTAGCTTAGAGGGATCTCCCAGGTTTGTATTCTGGGGCATAAAAGGAAATGCTCAAAATAGACTTATGAAAAAAGCAGCATTGTTTGTGTTTTGTATAAAGCCTTCTTATGCTCTGTATACTCAAAGGACAGTGTCTTCTTTTCCTCTATCCCCAGAGGATCATTTCATCTCCTCTTCCTCTAGCTACTACCTCTTTGTTCTATAAATCCCCCATCCAGGGCCACGGCATTTTCTGTACTATCAAATTACTCCTTAGAAGCTATATATTGTCCTCATTCTTTTCCATTCCCCTGATGTACTTTGCCTCTCTAATCCTGCTAGATAGATGTAACGCATCACAGGAACTTTCTAGATCTTCCTGCCAACCACCAGCACATACCTTCAAGTCATTCATTTTGAAAATATGGGAGGAGGAGGATATATGGTAAATCAGAACCATCACCATTCACAAATGGCTGTGACTGGCATGGAGCCAAAGACCAAGAATGAGGTTGCCTGCTGGATGCTTGAACTGGCATCACTGTCCTCCTGCAGAATAACCTTTCTCGTTGAGACTGAATCCTGTTGTCAGCTTTTCTTGTGTTCCCCACTTCCCCCTCAGAAAAAAGATTGTTAGCAAGCTCTCAAAGTAAGTATAGGAGAAACTGATTGGGGTACATGAATTTCAGCACCAGAAGAGGTCCCTTTCCTTGCATCTATTTAAGTACCCTTATTTTGCAATTGAGGAAAGTGAGCCTGCCCCCCAGTCCCACCCCTACCCCATGCTTCAGCTGGCTGGATGATAGATAACTCTTTCTCTCCCAGATTACAGTATTTTTATTAACTGGCTCTTGTTACATGCAGAAATGTCTCTATGTACAAGTGAAGTTTAGGGTAGTCTATGATAGCCTCCAGTTTTTTCCTTACAAATAGGGTCCCTGTAACTATTATATGCAGAGATATTCCTTACAAGTTTTGAGGAAGAAGATAACCTCCCTCCCTCTTTTCTCCATAGGTTGTGCTTTTTTCCTTCTTGCTGTCATTCTAATACTTTGAGGCAAAGGCAGTGGAGGAGTGGGCAGGGGGTGTTTGCAGAAGTGGCATTAAAGAACAACAGGCTGTTTTAAAAGCAGACACTCATTCTTGAACGAGAAGTATCAGGCCAATCAGCCCGGGATTTAAGAAGAGCAAGCTTCATTTATAACTCTCTGTGAGCTGATTTAGAATTGTCCTCTGGGAAAGTAAAGAGCCTTGTCCTGAGAAATACTTTCTGCTGCGTGAAGGAAGAGGGAGGAGAGGTTACAACTGCCAGAGGAGGAGTGGACACAAGGCCAAAACGAGTGTGGCAGAAACTAGTGTGGCCGCTGGCAGTGTCTGCCTTAGACTCAAGGCCTAGCAAATTCTGTAATCCTGCCCTATATGTAACTAAAATGAAAATAATACTAAACATTAAAATAAGTGTAAGACAGTCTACCCATATTCTGAGTGTTCCTTCAATGACTTCTTTCACGTGCATTTTTGGAAATATCAAGTTTTGACTATTTTCAAAAGAGTCACAGAGAAAATCAATCCAGCACTGCTTAGAATCCGGCCTTCAGCTCTGAAATGGCTGAGCAGAGACACCGGGGATCTGCTACTCCTTTGCTAATTGTTGCTTCTGTGTGGTTTGGGGGATCTTGCTCGGCTTCCCCTCAAGCTGGGCCCAGGGCCTGGTGCGTGTTAAGGATGGGGCAGCCCGAGCTTTTACCTTGTTGATCCCCTTCTCCCTACCCCCACCAACCCCTACTCCCTATCCTCTACCCCCACCTCCCCCAACCCCTACCTGCCCTTCTACCTCCCCTCTACTCTTGCTTCCCCACCTCCTACTTCCCCCCAACCTCCAGCCTCTCCTACCTTCTACCTCCCCACTCCCTTCCTCGCCCCCACCCCACCTCCTACCTCCCCTCCATCTCTACCTTGTCCCCCTCCTCCTACCTCCCCTGCATTCCCTACCTTGCCCCCATCCCCGCCCCCGGCAGCAACCCGACCCAGCTTGTGGGGCAGGCGGCCATTGACCCCTTGTTCTTACCCGCAGGCAGCCGCGAGACGGCCTTCACATACGCGGTGAGCGCAGCGGGGGTGGTGAACGCCATGAGCCGGGCGTGCCGCGAGGGCGAGCTGTCCACCTGCGGCTGCAGCCGCGCCGCGCGCCCCAAGGATCTGCCGCGGGACTGGCTCTGGGGCGGCTGTGGCGACAACATCGACTATGGCTACCGCTTTGCCAAGGAGTTCGTGGACGCCCGCGAGCGGGAGCGCATCCACGCCAAGGGCTCCTACGAGAGCGCTCGCATCCTCATGAACCTGCATAACAACGAGGCGGGCCGCAGGGTGAGTGCCCCCGCCCACGCATCTCTGTCCCCTTGCCTTGCCCTCCAGCCTCCCTGTCGCTCCTTCCCCTCCTCTGCCGCTCCTTCGCTATATGGTCCTGTCTGTCTCTCTCCGCCTCTTTCTGTCTCTCCTTATCTTTCTCTGTCTTTCCTGTCTCTTTGCTCCTCGTCCTGTTCCCGTCTCACTTTCTTTCTCCCTCTTCCCTTCTTTTCCTCCTTCCCTGTCTCTCTCTTCTCCCCCTTTGTCTCTCTCTCTTTCCTCCATCTCTCTCCATAGTTGCCCCCGCACATCCCAGAAGGGCCTCCTGGGGAGATAATCTTCCCTTGCGCCCCCAGCTAAGGTGATCCAGCAGTTGTCTGAAAAATACCTTTCCTTGCCTTTTTAGTTAGTCCCCGGTACCCTTGGCTAGTGGAGCACAGAAATAAGAATGGGAATAACTGTCTGCCTCCTGCCTGGACGATGTCTGTGGTTGGCTTTCAGTTTGGGACAGGGATTTTTTGTCTTCCTAGGTCCCCAGATGGGAAAGCCCTCACCCCAGCTTTCAGGCTCTTTCCCTCCTTTCTTTCTCCCTGCCTCTCTTTATGTCATTAGGTAGCAGGCCTGATGGATGCAGGGTTTTTTTAAAAAGGGCTTTTCTAGGAAAAGGACAGCATTTTTAACAGTGTGGGATTTTATAGGTCTGACCATCAGGCCAATCACAAAGTGGCTCTGGAGAGAAGAGAGCAGCAGAAGTGCTCAGGGAGGACCATCTTTGCAGTCCTCACAAGTCTCCTGGTTCCCCTTCTTTCCTTCCCCTGGTGGGGATATGAAAAGCTACTTCTCAATAGTTAAAAAGACCCTTTTTTTCCTGCGGTTAAACACATGGCACTTTATGGCTGTTTTAAAATGAAGGGGTGAAAACTTTTCTTAACTTTGGCAGCATTGAAAACCAGGGCCATTATTTTTTCACAGAACCCAAGGTAGGTGCCAGGAACTTTCTGGTCAGAGATTTCACTCTTCTGTATTTTGGGGTGAGGGAGAAGGAAGATAATCACAGAGTAAACTGTAGATTGGGAAACTGAGGCCCAGAAAACCACTTCATGACCATGGGAGAAAATTTAAAAATGGAAATATAAGCCTAGGTACATTTTTATTGAATTCATGCATCTCAGCTAAGTGGTGAAGAGCTAGCAGTGTGGGAATTAGAGAAATCTCAGTTAAAATGCAGCATTGTCTGTTCTTTGCTTTTTTTGAGCCTCTGTTTTCCCATTTCCACATCTGTTAAATGGCCATGGCAAATAATCACATGAGGTTATTGTGAGGACTGAGATCATCTAGTAGGTTGAACCATGTGAAATTGCCAACATTTGACTCTTTTTGACCTCCAAAATAACAGTTTCAGTTGGTTTAATTAAAGGTCTTAGTTTAGTGTCGGTCAGTAGTAAATGCTTGATAGATGATAACTACTAAACATTATAAGCAAAGGACATAGAGAAGTCAAAGATCGTGTAGATAATTCCAGCTAGCGTATCTTCTCAAATTTGATGTTAAACATTTGGGTGTATTGGGGAAGGACTAAACTCTACAGAATTTTGCCTGTGCTGCCCTGAGGGGTCGAATAATTGCTACAGACAGAGTGTGGCCTCTCCTTTCTCAGGCCTCTCATTGCCATGGTGTCTGCAGTGTTGGTTGCCTCCTCTGTGGTGGACCCAGGGCCATATGAAAATTTGGGGGGGGTGGGTTGGGATCAGCCCCATTTTCTCTGGAAGCCCATAAAACCTTGCTTTCACCCTCTTCAGGGATGCATCACTGGGATCTCTATATATGACATGCCTCAGATCAGAAATGCCTCAGATCAGAAATGCCTCCAGAAGAGAGCTATGTCTGACTCTTAAAGGCCCCTATCCAGGGGTATGCCCATATTTGGTACTCTCATACATCTTTGGGACTTTCTTAGCCTTCTGTCATGTCCAGAAATCATCAGAGACTTGGCAACCAAGAAGAGAGGGTCAAGGGATTTCCAAGTGGCAAGAGAGGATTTGGGGAAGTTTGAAAAGCACTATAATGTTACACTTCTGCTTTTTTTTAGTAGACAGTTTTTTGGGGGTAAATTTGATCATTGGAGTAGTGAGCTGAGTTTGGATTTCGGTGAGTGACTTTACGAAGAAGATAGTTTTTTTCTCTAGGATGGTGGGGCTAGGGGATGGAAATTTGGGCACCATGCCAGGAAATCATATTAGAATTTCCACAGGGCATTAGCTTTTAAATTTTCCTCAATGTGGAGCAAAGGTTAAATACATTTGCAAAACCCTTCCTCAGACTAGCTGAGTGCCTGAAACTCCTTATGCCAAGAGAGTACACTTTGGCCCCCTTTAAAAGAGCCCCTGTGAATCCCTGGAGGAAGAAGGTGGCTGTTGTCTGTGGAAGAGGCCTTCTGACACACGCCCAGCCTCCAGGTTCCTGACAGGTCTTCTCCAGCACACTCACACTATGTGGACTCTGGAGAGTCACTGGCACAAGGAACTGTGGGCAGCCGGGTCTATAAATAGGCAACCACCACCTCCCAGACTGCTGGGCAGTGTTGTGGGCCCAGACCCATGGGCACTGCTACTGGGAGGCCCGAGGTGACTGAGAAAGGGCCCAGATGCCATGTCCTCATCACTCTGGAGAAAGACCAGATTTATTGTGTCCCTTGTCACCCTAAAGAAAGACCAGATTTACTGTGTCCTAAGTGCCAAGCACTTTCCACATCTCCCCTGATTTTATCCTTATAACAGTGCTTGGAGGTTGGTGCCATCACTGCTGCCTTCACAGATGGAAAACAGAGGCCCAAAAAGGGGCAACCTGTTGTCTGAATTCAAGGGTAGAGTCAGGAACACAATCCACGTCGCTTGGCTCCAGGGTGGGTGCTCTTGGCCTAGGGGGGTGGTGGATGGGGTAGGGACTGTGTGAGAAACAGGAGTGAGGATACCTGAGTTCCAGACCCAGTCCCCCCACACTTTAGCTGTGTGACCTGTGCAGGCTACTCAGCATCACTGTGCCATCATCCAATCCAGCCCATGTCATAATGTTGCTGGGATGGTTAAATGAGATCATGAGTATAAGGACACTTACAGTGCCTGGTGCACAGCAATAATAGTAGTAGTGGGTTAAGATTTGAAGGTTGATCCCACTAGGGCTGGACTCCTCCCAATTCTGCACTTACCGGCTGGATATCCATGGGCAAGTCCCTAAGCATGGGCTTGGAGTCCAGCTGCCTGGGTTCAAATCCTGGCACCCTTACTCCCAGGAGTTGGTTGAGTAGCTCATCTTTCTGGGTTTCACTTTCCTTCTCCGTGAAATGGAATGATACTAGCACATCTCACCTAGCTGGTACTGGGGATGAATTCAGGTAATGCATTGTGAACAACCTCTGGGATGAGTGTCCACATGTGCTGTTGCTGTTTCTCTGAAAAAAAGCAGCTGGAACAATTTTTTTTCCTGTTCCTATTTAAAAAACCACGGTTGTTGATAATGATGATATAATAATGAGTGGCTAAGAACATATTTATTTGGAAGAATTTTTAAAGAAGGCAATACAAGACTTCTGGTGAAGGAAATATCATACAGCCCTTAATTCAGCTGGGGAACATAGCTCCGTGGAGAAGGTGGAGAACTTTGTTCCCACAGCCTGCATCTGGCTCCTCCATGAATGTGTGTACTGATTGTCCCCATTTCCCTGCAGACGGTGTACAACCTGGCTGATGTGGCCTGCAAGTGCCATGGGGTGTCTGGCTCATGTAGCCTGAAGACATGCTGGCTGCAGCTGGCGGACTTCCGCAAGGTGGGTGATGCCCTGAAGGAGAAGTACGACAGTGCGGCGGCCATGCGGCTCAACAGCCGGGGCAAGTTGGTGCAGGTCAACAGCCGCTTCAACTCGCCCACTACACAAGACCTGGTCTACATCGACCCCAGCCCTGACTACTGCGTGCGCAACGAGAGCACCGGCTCGCTGGGCACGCAGGGCCGCCTGTGCAACAAGACGTCAGAGGGCATGGATGGCTGCGAGCTCATGTGCTGCGGCCGCGGCTACGACCAGTTCAAGACCGTGCAGACGGAGCGCTGCCACTGCAAGTTCCACTGGTGCTGCTACGTCAAGTGCAAGAAGTGCACGGAGATCGTGGACCAGTTTGTGTGCAAGTAGTGGGCGCCGCCCAGCACTCAGCCCCGCTCCCAGGACCCGCTTATTTATAGAAAGTACAGTGATTCTGGTTTTTGGTTTTTAAAAATATTTTTTATTTTTCCCCAAGAATTGCAACCGGAACCATTTTTTTTCCTGTTACCATCTAAGAACTCTGTGGTTTATTATTAATATTATAATTATTATTTGGCAATAATGGGGGTGGGAACCAAGAAAAATATTTATTTTGTGGATCTTTGAAAAGGTAATACAAGACTTCTTTGGATAGTATAGAATGAAGGGGAAATAACACATACCCTAACTTAGCTGTGTGGACATGGTACACATCCAGAAGGTAAAGAAATACGTTTTCTTTTGTCAAATATGCGATCATATGGGATGGGTAGGATCCAGCTCAAAGAGGGTGGTAGAAATCTATTCACAATTCAGCTTCTGTGACCAAAATGAGTTGTAAATTCTCTGGTGCAAGATAAAAGGTTTGGGGGGGGAAAACCCCAAAACAAACTTCCCTTCCCCAGGGGGGCTGCTAGCTTGCTTTTTGCATTTTCAAAATGATAATTTAAAATGTAAGGACAAGAATCTCATATTCTCAAGGAAAAAAGGTATATCACATGTTTCATTCTCCTCAAATATTCCGTTTGCAGATGGTCATATTCTAATAGCTCATGAAATTTGGGCAGCAGGGAGGAAAGTCCCCAGAAATTAAAAAATTTAAAACTCTCACATCAAGATGTTGATTTGTCGCTGTTATGGGAATTAGGATTCCAGATTGTAAAAAGATCCCCAAATGATTCTGGGCACTAGATTTTTTTGTTTGGGGAGGCTGGCTTGAATATAAATGAAAATATCCTGATATTTTCTTAGGGATACTTGGTTAGTAAATTATAATTATAAAAATAATACATGAATCCCATTCACAGGTTCTTAGCCCAAGCAACAAGGTAATTGCGTGCCATTCAGCACTGCACCAGAGTGGACAACCTGTTTGAGGAAAAACAGTGAAATCCACCTTCCTCTTCACACTGAGCCCTCTCTGATTCCTCCATGTTGTGATGTGATGCTGGCCACATTTCCAAATGCTAGCTCCACTGGGTCCCCTTTGGTGGTAGGACAGGAAATGAAACTTTAGGAGCTCTGCTTGGAAAACAGTTCACTACTTAGAGATTTTTGTTTCCTAAAACTTTTATTTTGAGGAGCAGTAGTTTTCTATGTTTTAATGGCGTAACTTGGCTAACGGAATTCACAGAGGTGTTGCAGCATTTCACTGTTATGATCCTGTGTTTAGATTATCCACTCAAGCTTCTCCTATTGTACTGCAGGTGTACCCTAAAACTGTTCCCAGTGTACTTGAACAGTTGCATTTATAAGGGGGGAAATGTGGTTTAATGGTGCCTGATATCTCAAAGTCTTTTGTACATAACATATATATATATACATATATATAAATATAAATATAAATATATCTCATTGCAGCCAGTGATTTAGATTTACAGTTTACTCTGGGGTTATTTCTCTGTCTAGAGCATTGTTGTCCTTCACTGCAGTCCAGTTGGGATTATTCCAAAAGCTTTTTGAGTCTTGAGCTTGGGCTGTGGCCCTTCCGTGATCATATCTTGAGCACGACGAAGCAACCTTATTTCTGAGGAAGCTTGAGTTCTGACTCACTGAAATGCATGTTGGCTTGAAGATATCTTTTTTCTTTCCTGCCTCATCCCTTTGTCTCCAACCTCCATTTCTGTTCACTTTGTGGAGAGGGCATTACTTATTGTTATAGACATGGACATTAAGAGATATTGAAAATTCAGAAGCATCAGCAATGTTTCTCTTTTCTTAGTTCATTCTGCAGAATGGAAACCCATGCCTATTAGAAATGGCAGTACTTATTAATTGAGTCCCTAAGGAAAATTCAGCCCACTACATAGATAGCTAATTTTTTTTTTTTTTTAATAAGGACACCTCTTTCCAAACAGTGCCATCAAATATGTTCTTATATCAGACTTACATTGTTTTAAAAGTTTGGTAAGATATACATCTTTCATACCCCTCTTAGGCAGGATGGCTTTCATATCACCTCAGCCAACTGTGGCTCTTAATTTATTGCATAATGATATTCACATCCCCTCAGTTGCAGTGAATTGTGAGCAAAAGATCTTGAAAGCAAAAAGCACTAATTAGTTTAAAATGTCACTTTTTTGGTTTTTATTATACAAAAACCATGAAGTACTTTTTTTATTTGCTAAATCAGATTGTTCCTTTTTAGTGATTCATGTTTATGAAGAGAGTTGAGTTTAACAATCCTAGCTTTTAAAAGAAACTATTTAATGTAAAATATTCTACATGTCATTCAGATATTATGTATATCTTCTAGCCTTTATTCTGTACTTTTAATGTACATATTTCTGTCTTGCGTGATTTGTATATTTCACTGGTTTAAAAAACAAACATCGAAAGGCTTATGCCAAATGGAAGATAGAATATAAAATAAAACGTTACTTGTATATTGGTAAGTGGTTTCAATTGTCCTTCAGATAATTCATGTGGAGATTTTTGGAGAAACCATGACGGATAGTTTAGGATGACTACATGTCAAAATAATAGAAGAGTGGTGAATTTTACCACAACCAAACTATTTGGAAGCTTCAAAAGGTTTCTATATGTAATGGAACAAAAGGGGAATTCTCTTTTCCTATATATGTTCCTCAAAAAAAAAAAAAAAAAAAAAAAAAATCAAGCAGATGGCTTAAAGCTGGTTATAGGATTGCTCACATTCTTTTAGCATTATGCATGTAACTTAATTGTTTTAGAGCGTGTTGCTGTTGTAACATCCCAGAGAAGAATGAAAAGGCACATGCTTTTATCCATGACCAGATTTTTAGTCCAAAAAAAAATGTATTTTATTTGTGTGTGTTTACCACTGCAACTATTGCACCTCTCTATTTGAATTTACTGTGGACCATGTGTGGTGTCTCTATGCCCTTTGAAAGCAGTTTTTATAAAAAGAAAGCCCCGGTCTACAGAGAATGAAAACTGGTTGGAAACTAAAGGTTTGTTGTGTTAAGTGCAATTAATACAAGTTCTTGTGCTTTTCAAAAATGTACACGGAAATCTGGACAGTGCTGCACAGATTGATACATTAGTCTTTGCTTTTTCTCTTTCCGGATAACCTTGTAACATATTGAAACCTTTTAAGGATGCCAAGAATGCATTATTCCACAAAAAAAAACAGTAGACCAACATATAGAGTGTTTAAAATAGCATTTCTGGGCAAATTCAAACTCTTGTGGTTCTAGGACTCACATCTGTTTCAGTTTTTCCTCAGTTGTATATTGACCAGTGTTCTTTATTGCAAAAACATATACCCGATTTAGCAGTGTCAGCATATTTTTTCTTCTCATCCTGGAGTGCATTCAAGATCTTCCCAATACAAGAAAATTAACAAAAAATTTATATATAGGCAGCAGCAAAAGAGCCATGTTCAAAATAGTCATTATGGGCTCAAGTAAAAAGAAGACTTTTAAGTTTTAATCCAGTTTTATCTGTTCAGTTCTGTGAGCTACTGACCTCCTGAGACTGGCACTGTGTAAGTTTTAGTTGCCTACCTTAGCTCTTTTCTCATACAATTTTGCTAATACCAAGTTTCAATTTGTTTTTACAAAACATTACTCAAGCCACTAGAATTATCAAATATGATACTATAGCAGAATAAGTACTGTAAATAAGAGACCGATACTAGCTAACTCCAAGAGATCATTAGCAACATCAGTCCACAAAGACTGAGTGGCCCACAACATATAGAGAGATAGAAAAGGTAGTTATAACTTGAAGCATATATTTAATGCAAATAGGCACCAAGGCACAGGTCTAAAATACTACATTGTCACTGTAAACTATACTTTTAAAATATTTATTTTTTTAAAAGTATTTTCTAGTCCTTTCTCTCTCTGTGGAATGGTGAAAGACAGATGCCTTGTTTTGAAAGTAAGATGATGAAATGAATTTTTAATTCAAGAAGCATTCAGAAACATAGGAATTAAAGCTTAGAAAAATGATCTAATTTCCCTGTTCATACAAACTTTACACTTTAATCTGATGATTGGATATTTCATTTTAGTGAAACATCATCTTGTTAGCTAACTTTAAAAAATGGATGTAGAATGATTAAAGGTTGGTATGATTTTTTAAAATGTATCAGTTTGAACCTAGGAGATTGAATTAAAATGCTGTCTCAGTATTTTAAAAGCAAAAAAGGAATGGAGGAAAATGGCATCTTAGATCATTTTTATATGCAGTGTACAATTTGCTGGGCTAGAAATGAGATAAAGATTATTTATTTTTGTTCATATCTTGTACTTTTCTATTAAAATCATTTTGTGAAATCCAGTGCAGTCATGTGTGTGTGTTTAGCAGAGAGAGTGTTCATTGAAGTTTGATGTGGGCATGGATTACGGCTTAGGGTATCCAGAAAATAACACATACATTTCAGGTATGTAGATGATATGGTGGTTGAAGCTCAAGCATGTATTTTGTACGTTAGTGCTCATTTTTCTTTTGCCTATTGCTGATTTTCTTCATTTCTTACCTGCTCTGCTGCTGTTAATCCCTAAGAGTTATAGTGAGATTTTTTTTTTTTTTTTAGTGTAGGCATTTAGCACAGTGAGATGGGACTACTATGAAATTCTAGGGCAAGGAAAGAAAGAGTGACTTGAGGAGAGAAATAAAACAATGTTGAAGATGAAGAACAGACTGAACCACCTGGAATATTCTGCAGGTGGCTTTTTTCATCTTGCAACAGTTGGCAGTAAGCTCTTTAGATTTTGTTCCGGATGCTTGATCTTGGCACTATTGGCATTTTGAGCTGGATAATTCTTTGTTGTAGGGATTTATTTTATGTGATGTTCAGCAGCATCCCTGGCCTCTACCCACTAGATGCCAATAACATCCTTCCATTTGTGACAATCAGAAGCATCTATAGACATTGCCAAATGTGCCCCGGGGAGCAAAATCACCCCCAGTTTAAAAACCATGACTTTAGTTGGAGGGACTGAGGTTTGAGCACTTGGGAAATACTGGCTGACCACCATGGTGGACTGTTGCTTGCCTAGGTTGACTCATGAGTGAGACAAGTCCTCGGGAGTTTCACTGTGTGGAGTATGGAGAGGTGGCATCTCTTCCAGGGAAGCCTGGCTTAGCAGTTAAGAACATAGGCTCTGGAGCCAGATTGCCTGGGTTCAAATCCCAGTACCCCTTTCACCTTGGGAAAGTTGCATAACCTCACCCTGTTTCTGAGGCTTTTGTCTTTAAAATGAGAGAGAACATTGCTATCTACCTCTTCAGGCTGTTGTGAAGATAAAAATGAGTTAACACTTAGGGAGTGCTTACAGTATGTTCTACTGCATAGTAACAGCTCAATAAATGTTAGCTGAGAGAGAAAGGTGTTGAGGAAAGGGACACTGGAATAAGTATGAAGCCTAAACCAAGGCAATGTGGGCTCAGTGCTGTTGAACACACCTAACACTATTGGCTCAATGCTGGGAAGGCACACTTCCCAGTGTTTTAGAGAGGTTGCAAACTTATGGCTTGCTGTCTACACCACAACTCCAGATGTGTTTTTTTGACTGGCATAGTATTTAAAAAATTAGTTGCCAACATTTAAAAGATGAGTATTTTCACCTTAAAATTTGGATTTCTGGCTTGAAAAATGGGGAGGGCTGGTCACCAGGTAGCATGTGGCACAGGTCCCATGTAGCAACAATCATCTGGATCCAAGCAGCTGCTACTCCCTTTCAGACAGGGCTAGGCATGTCTAATTAGCCAGTCATTTATGTCACCTAACTGGTCCCTGCAGGCTTTTGCATTTGTAATTGTTTTTTAAAGTGTTTTCCCTCTGAGAGTTTCTCAACCTCATTGCTATTGACATTTTGAGCAGGATAATTATTTGTCATGAGGGCGGTCTTGTGCATTATAGTATGTTTAACAGCATCCCTGGCATCTGCGCACTAGATGCCAGTAGCACCCTCCCATTTGTGACAACCAAAAATGTCTCCAGACATTGATGAGTGTCCTCTGGGGGGCAAAATCATCCCAGGTGAAAACCACTGGTTTAAATCAAAAACGTCTGTACATATTTATAAGCTAGCCAATGAGGCTAAAACAAAGAAATAAACAAAACGGATTAGTTTCTTGGTGTAAAGAATGCCTGGCCTATCACAGGAACTCAATAAATATTTAATAAATGGATGAAAAACACAACCATTCCCAGGTTTCAGCCTCACTACTTACTTGCAGTGTGGCCTTGAACAGATGCTTGAATCTCTCTAAACTTAGCGTCCACAGGGAGAACATGAGAACAAAAGCCACCACCCAATTAGGCTTGATATTTAAATTACATGATAGAACCTGCAAAAGGCCACCTCCAAAGCCTAATGATAGGAGCAGTTCCATGAGAGGTGGAATTCGTTTTAAAAACAAAGATAATAAATTGCCAGGTAAATGTTTCTAGCCAACCTGCCCTGCATAGCTAAATAAACACGAGCTCCAGGCCGGGCGCAGTGGCTCACGCCTGTAATCCTCCCACTTTGGGAGGCTGAGGCACGCGGATCACCTGAGGTTGGGAGTTTGAGATCAGCCTGACCAACATGGAGAAACCCCTCTTTACTAAAAATATAAAATTAGCCGGGCGTGGTGGCGCATGCCTGTAATCCCAGCTACTAGGGAGACTGAGGTAGGAGAATGGCTTGAACCCGGGAGGCGGAGGTTGTGGTGAGCCACGATCGCGCCATTGCACTCCAGCCTGGGCAACAAGAGCGAAACTCCGTCTCAGAAAGTAAAAATAATGGCCGGGCGCGGTGGCTCACGCCTGTAATCCCAGTACTTTGGGAGGCCGAGGCGGGTGGATCACGAGGTCAGGAGATCGAGACCATCCTGGCTAACACGGTGAAACCCCGTCTCTACTAAAAATACAAAAACATTAGCCAGGTGTGGTGGCGGGCGCCTGTAGTCCCAGCTACTCGGGAGGCAGAGGCAGGAGAATGGCGTGAACCTGGGAGGTGGAGCTTACAGTGAGCGGAGATCGCGCCACTGCACTCCAGCCTGGGCGACAGAGCGAGACTCCGTCTCATAAATAAATAAATAAATAAATACGAGCTCCAGTTTTTGATGCTTGTTTTTGAGTTGCAGTTTCCAAAGAGCGTTCCATCACTCACAGATCCAAAGGATGCTCAACAGGAAGTGTTTCATGGCCGAACAAGTTTGGGAAATGAGGACTGATGGCTCCTTGCCCCGCTGAGAGATGTATGATGGTCCTTAGCGTATTGGCAATGCTAAAATCAAAGAGCTGCAAGAAAGAGATCTGTTCTTTAACTGGGAGTTTTGTCAACTTGAGTTTTTGACTTCCTTTCATGGGAGACCTGTTAATATTACCATCCTCTCAGCAAGTTGGGAAGTGCTGGGGTGGAGCAACCCATTTCTGGCAGGTTTTGTGGGCATATGTTCTCTTGAGGTCAAGAGCTCCCTGGCTTGAAATTTATGGCTGCAAAGGTAGGGAGTGCTACCTGGTGACATTTCTGTTCCTCTTCCTAATGGAGGGCTGGTCCCAACTGGCGGTTAATCTACTTATTTATAGCCCGGGTGGTGGGATGGGGAAGAATGTGCTCTGGGAGGTAACAAGGAGACTCCTAAGACATAACTAAACCTAAAGGTGGGAGAGGGGAAGAAAGAAAAAGCAGAAAGGGGATAGGAAAGGAGGGGAAAGGCATAAAATGCAAAGGAAGCAAATGAGGAATGAGAAGATTTAGCTGTCCTCTGACCATGACCTTCAGAAAAATCTCATTTCTACTAGCAAAAAAAGTTACAGTAGTTTAGGAAGGTAATATATGACAAGCATTTCTTCTGTGCCTGGCACTTGGTAAGGATTTTATCTTTCATCCCATTTCAGTAAGATTACCAAGACACTTTTGAGATAATATTGTTATCCTCATTTTACAGATGAAGAAATGGAAGATCGGAGAGCTTAAGTCTGACCCAAGAGTCCATTTGTCCAACAAAAATGCATGCTCTCCCTTTATCAATGTGGCCTTGATCCTGCCTAAACAAAGACTGCATTTCCCAGACCCCCTTGCATCCAGGTATGGCTAGAGGACTAGTTCCCACAAATGGAACGGGAACAGAAGTGAAGTGTGTCAGTTTTGAAGTCCAGGGTTTTGAAAAGTCAGAGTGAGTTTTTCACTGCAACGTTCCCTCCATCAGCTGGGAGCAGACGACTCTGAAGTCCTAGGGGTTGATTGGGCCACACATGGGAGAAACCTGGATCCTTAGCTCACCACATGGAAGAAAGCCAGCAGCTGACCAGAAACTCCTTCCTTAGACTGTTGAGTGACTAAATTGTAAACTTCTATTTTATGTTAAGTCAGTACCATTTTGGAGTTTGATACAGCAATTAGTAATTCTACCCAAAACATTGTTTCTTCTGGTACTTTCCAAGGTTGTCACTGAGTCCCCAAACTCAATGGGAGACCCCTAGCCAGGAGAGTCATAGATTGGGAAGGTCCCTTGCAGGCCATCCCACCCTACCCCAGGGTTCACAGGCTCCTGAGAGGCATGCCATTTCACCTGGAGAACTCCATCCCCTGGGAAACTCAGACACATCCTGATTGGCCACACTCAGTATCAAAAGGGCTCCTCCCTCCATCAGCTGGGATGCCTCCCTGCCATCTGAGAAAGTGGGCCTCATTCCATCAAGGCAAGCCCTTTTCCTGATTCTGACATAACTTCTGTGTGATATGGGTAAGTCTGTTACCCTCACCGAGCCTCTCATTTTTTGTTGTTGTCATTTTTTTCTCTAAGGACTCAGTCAATTCATTTATCAGTTCATCATTTGCACACTAGGAAGGTGATATAGTTTTGCTGTGTCCCACCAAAAATCTCATCTTGAATTATAATCCCCATAATCCCTACGTGTCAAGGGTGGGACCAGGTGAAGGTAATTGGATCATGGGGGCAATTTCCCCCATGCTGTTCTCGTTAAAGTGACTCTCAGGAGATCTTACGGTTTTATAAGCAGCTGATGTTTCCCCTGCTTGCAATCACTCCATCCTGCCGCCCTGTGAAGACGGTGCCTGCTTCTCATTTGCCTTCTGCCATGATTGTAAGTTTCCTGAGGCCTCCCCAGCCCTGCGGAACCATGAGTCAATTAAACCTCGTTCCTTTAGAAATTACCCCGTCTCAGGTATTTCTTCATAGCAGCAAGAGAATGGTCTAACACAGGAGAATTTAATGAACACCCACTGTGTGCTAGGTACTGATTTAGGTGATGAGATTACAGAGGTGAGCAAAGCAAACTCTGTTCCTGTCCTTCCAGGGCACATGTTTCCCATAGTGAGCAGTTGCAGTGATGGGGATCATGGAAGAATAGGATTCCATGAGGGCTCAAGGAGGAGAGACACACCCAGACTTGGAGAACTAAGGATGCTCTCTGGAGAAAGGGATATTTTAGCTGAGATTTTAAAGACAAGCTAAGGTTATCCAGGTTAAGTAGGGGAAGGGTAGGTAATAGTATTCAAGAAAGAAGACACAGCTTGAGCAAAGGCCAAGAGGTGGGAGGGAATGCAGTACCCCCAGGAGCTGTGAGTCTGGAGGTTCATGGGAACTAGAGGGTGAAGAGGGAGTGGTGGAAGATGAGGCTGGGCACACGGAGACTCAGACTGCAGTCAGTAGGGCCTCTGATAAGGCATCTAGACTTCCTCCTGTGGGTGAAAGATATTCAGCAGACATGGGGCAGGTTCAGGACTAACCTTTAAAGCAGACAGTGGATGCCAGGTGCAGTGGCTCATGCCTGTAATCCCAGTGCTTTGGGAGGCTAAGGTAGGAGGATTGCTTGAAGACAGAAGTTTGAGACCCACCTGGGCTACAAAGTGAGACACCGTCTCTACAAAAGAAAAAAAAAATAGCTGGGTGCAGTTGTACGTGCCTGTAGTCCCAGCTACTCAGGAGGCGGAGGTGGGAGGATTGCTTGAGCTTGGAGGTCAAGGCTGCAGTGAACCATAACTGTGACACTGCACACCAGCCTGGGAGACAGAGTGAGGCAGTCTCAAAACAAACAAACAAACGAACAAAAACACATGAGCAAACAAAAGACCCTGGGGAGACAATGCTGCCTCCACAATTCCTTAGTTCCTGGAGCCTCATTTTGGCCATGGAACCTCAAGGTCTCCATGATCTTGGAGATATTTTGTTGTTGCACTGGCATGGCTCAACCACTGCCCCCCAACCCATCCTGAGTTTCCTGCCACACTTGGAGCGGCCTAATGTGCCTGTAACTGAGACAACTCTAGCCAGATGCTTGCCCACCCCTGCACCACCAGGATGACTGGCTAGAAGTTCTACCTCATAGTCTTGTCCCAGGGCTGCCCTCTACAAACACGCCCCCACCACCCACCCACCAAAGGGCTCACCTCCTGACCTTTGTCTCAGTGTCCCTAACCAGAGCTGCCTGCACCAGCACTGACCTCCTCAACACTGATGATGCTCACGCTGTGCCAGGCTCAGCGCTCCATGATTTGCAGGCTTCATCTCATTTATTCTTCACACATGATTCCCATATTACAGATGAGGAAACCAAAGCTGGGAGAATTTAAGTCACTTGCTTTATTTGTTATCTATCGCCTAATCACACACCATACCCATACCAAAACTTAATGGCTTAAAACCATAGCCACTGTATTTGCTTATGATTCTGTGGGTCAGCAGTCTGGAGAGGGGTAGCAGGGAGGGGATTTCTTCTGCTGCCCTCACTCGGGGTCTGGCAGATAGGCTAGGGGCTGGATGATCCTAGAAGCTTCACCCACAAGCCGAGAGTTGATTCTGGCTGTTGGCTGGGTCTTTCTCTTCATGTGAATATTCATCTCTTGGGTGGCCAGCCTGGGCTCTTTCACTCTTTGGTTCCACATTTCATGAAGGTGAGGCCTGGACTTGGAAGTTACACTATATAACTTCCACCTCATTCCATTGGTCAAGGCAAGCCCAAGGATAGCCCACATTCACAGAGGTGGAGAAGTAGACTCCATCTTTCAATGAGAGGATTGGCAGAGTCATGTTGCAGAGGGGCATCTATATAGGATGGGAGACCTTGCTGCAGCCATTTTTGCAAAGTCTCCCCCACTGGGCTGAGATTGCACTGTGTATACAGGGTGCTTTACCTATTCTTTCCTATATAATAGCACCTTCAGGCCAGGCGTGGTGGCTTACACCTGTAATCCGAGCACTTTGGGAGGCTAAGGCAGAAGGATTGCTTGAGCTCAGGAGTTTAGGACCAACCTGGGCAACACAGTGAGACCCTGTCTCTATAAAACAATTCTTTTTTTAAATTAGCTGGGTGTTGTGGCATGTGCCTGTAGTCCCAGCTACTCGGGTGGCTGAGGTAGGAGAATTGCTTATGCCCAGGAGGTCAAGGCTGCAGTGAGCCATGACTGTGACACTGTACTCCAGCCTGGGTGACAGCAAGATTCTATGTAAAAAAAAAAAAAAAAAAAAAAAAAAAAAAGCACCTTCAGTAGAATATCTTTCTCTTGCTACAAACCCACCATAAGCATGGTGCACATGGATGAAAAAGAATTTACAGTCAAGAAAACCTGGCTCCAAGCTTTGCTTGTATTAGCTGCACATCCTGTGGCCAGTTAGTGAACCTCTCTTCAGTATTCTCATGCATAACACAAGGCTGTGAGAATGCTACCAGCTGATTGTGAGGATTGCTCATCATGAAAGTCAAGGGCCCTGACACAGAGTACGCATTCCAGCAGTAGTAGGGATGAGGATGGTGGCCATTACTGGCATTGGGGAAGAGCCAGCCACATTTCCATCACCGACTTCAATGACTCATGAGCCTCCCTGACTCAGCAAATTGCAGGGTGCTCCCTTCAAGGCACTGGGAGGGGGCTCCTGAAGGTTCTCGATGAGGTTCAGGCTGGAGAAACAGAGGGTAGGGAGGCAGAGGATGGGCTTAGCCTCAGATCAGACAATCCAATCCCTCCCCCATCCATGGGAAATGCTGCAGCATGTTTTCCCATGTCTCAGGAGAGACCTATGACATGAGCAGGGTGGGGACTTACCTTCTCTTTCCAGAGTGAGATTCTGAGGCTGAGAATAGGGAAATGATGTTTTCACTGAGAAGGTGAAAGCCAGTACTGCAACCTGGGCTCCTGAATTTTAGGTGGACACACCTTTGCACCCCACATCGCTCCTGTGGGCGGCAAGCTGTGCTCCCTCGGGTAAGCCACTAAGCTTCCCCTGGGCCTCACTTTCACCATCTATAAAATGGAAAAATAAGACCCACGTACCTGCAACACAGGGTTACTAGCAACTGCTCTCATTTACCAAGCACATTGACTGGGCTTGTTGTTAAGTTTTTTCATTCACGTTATTTTGTTTGATCTCGTGGCATCTCAAAAGGAAGTGTTAGTCTCCTTATTCCACAGATGAGCAAATAGAAGCCCTGGAAGACTAAGTGTCTTTCCCCAAACTACATAGCTAGTAAGAAGCAAAGTCAAGTCTCTCTGATTTTATAGGTCTTGGTTTCATCCACGAAGTGATGGTGCCTCAGGAGTAATGGGAACAGGAAAATGGAGGGTTAGAAATGCTGGAAACCTAACACTGAATTCCCGAAACCAAGGCAGTTGGCCTATTTTTCCAGTTGAGGCCACCTCAGAGTTCCTCCTCTACGTTCTCACTCTTGTGTCATCGGAGGGCCCCGGTGAGTGTCAGGTAAGGATGTTTCCTCCTATACATGACCACGCCTGGGAGAATCCTGGACCCAGACTCCATGACTGGCCCAAAGGGACTTTCACTGTCGGGATTCTGGTTCCACTCTGGTCACCATTTTGCTGTGGAGCTTTGGGCAAATCCTTTCTCCTCCCTGGATCTCTTTCCTTGACATGTGCACGATGGTTTACATGGGGTCACATGAGTGAGTCTGATTAAACAACATCATGCCTCAAGAAGTTGATGTTCTATCGAGGTGGAGAATAGGACGTCAAATCCTGCCATATGGGAATAAAATGGATGCAAATGGAATCTGGCCTACACTGCTTTGACCCAGCAATACCAAATGATGTAGGGACAGCTTCTCTCTGGCATGTCCTTCTATACACGCTCACACACTCACCATATCTTTATCAGGTGCTCTATCCAGCACGGGGTGGGGGAACAGGAAAACTAAGAGCTTTGGAATCAGAAACACCTGCACAATCCTGGGCAAGTTTCTTGACCTTTCTGAGCTCTCATCTCCTCATCTGGAAAAGGGGCAAACCCTCTTCACAGTGCGAGGGTTTCGTGAGGATTACAGAGGAAGGGGTTTGTACAGTGAGAGGCACATGTAACCACTCAATAAATTGTAGCTATTGTATTATTATCTTCATCCATAATCTCTCACTTTTGCTGGGACCGCTTCTGCCCTGGAGAGAAAAACCTGATAAATTATCTAGTGGAAGGTAATTCATTAGTACAATATGCTGTTCAGCTCATTGGCTCGTGAGCCTGTGTTTGCTAAGAGAATAGACGGAAAGGGGGCAGTTCTCACCACCCCCGTCTTCCCATTCACCCTCGCAGTCTTTAATGGAGGGATTCTGGCATGGAGGTGGATTTCCCTTCCCAGGGCCTCTTTTGACTTTCATGATTCAGGCCGTGCACGAGGGCTGTCTGGGTTTATTCTTTCATTCCACATTTCCCGAGGGCCTCTGTGTGCCAGGTCTCTTGCTGGGTGCAGAAACAAGTAAGACCCTCTCCCTCCTTGAGGAGCTCAATGTCTAGATCAAGGTCTATATGTGCTGCAATTCCAGGGGGAACCAGGAGTGAAGACTCGACTGTGAATTCCCAGGGCGGCCTCCATGTGCTGGCAGAAAAACCACACTCCAAGCACGTTTTCAACGAGCAGTTTAAACCACTTGAATCCGAGTCTCGAAAACCAAAAAACCAGTTCTAAGTGTTTTCACCTCTCCCACTGCTTCCTCCTAAATTTCATTAGGGCTGACAATTTGTATATCCACTTACAGTGTAATATGATTTAAATGGCTGACCGTAACTGTTAGAAATGGAGTTTTCCCTGGGCGCAGTGAGCAGAGAAGGCAGCTGGGGACGCTTCCCAGGGTAGTGAGGCCCTCTCCTCAATGGTGCGGTATTTTAAAGGCCTGAATGCAGCTTGTCACACGTGGTGTCCACCCGAGGAGATGGGAGGGACAGCTTTCTGGCCCCCTTCCCTCTTCACCCTGAAATCACTTTTGTTCTTGGAGGCTGAGCTATCTTGGAGTTTTCGGCATGCAATAAAATATGCTCAACCACAAGGGCTGTGTCGAGCCAGGACGGCTGGAGGAGAAAGCCAAGCCCGCTGGCCGGACCGTCTTCATGGTTAGGCAGAATTGATAGTGTGTGTCCTGCTCCATGGCTTTCCTTTTTGTTTTGGCTTTGTAACTAAAACAGAGTTGATGCCTGAGAGCTGATGGGATGTTCAGTTTTATTTTGTCCCCTATCAAAGTATTGCACACATTGTGTATAGCGGTTATTGCATCGTAGATTGGATTTGGGTTTGAATCCTCGTCCTCTCACTTGATGACCTTAGATATGTCATTTTCCTTCTCTGGGTACCCGTTTCCTCATCTGTAAAATGGCTGGTGCTTCATGCCTTGCTGAATTAATTACAGTATCTAGAACTGCACTGTCCAATACAGAAGCCATTAGCTGTGTATGGCTATTTAAATTTAAATTAAATAAATAAATAAAATTAATAAGAAATTAAATATAATAAATAAAATAATAAATAAAAATGATAAATAAAATAAAATATTCAGTTCCTCAGTTGAACTAGCCAGATTTCAAGGGCTCAATAGCCACAAACCCAAAATGATAGTATGGCTATAGGATTTTTCACCATTGTGGAAAGATCTACTGGACAGCACTGGTCTAGAACCATGCCTGCACCCACTAGATGCTCATTACAAACCTAAAAGAGGAGCTACGATTTTCACTGTCTGTCCCTCGTACAAGCACCTGCAGTCAACAGTGGATGGAATTGTCAGAAATACATTTTACAGACAGCAGTGTCCCCTAGTATTTAGAATTTGAAACTCTCACACCAGTTGTCTTGTTCTTGTGGACCCCTCTTCTTGCATATATAATGTCCAAACACGGGAAAATGCTCCCCAGCGTGGCAAATGAGCCATGAGAACAGCACAGATTGCAAAGGGAGGGCTGGGACCCTGCGGGTGCTTGGGGTCCTAACGTTCTGGACCATATTAGCTAAGGTTCTTTTAACTGCAATTACAGAATCCAATTCCAACTCAAGTAAACAAGACGCAAAGTCACTGGAAGAATGTTGAGATGTCTCCTGGAATCCAAGGAGAATCAGGGCAGCTCTGAGGGTGCCACTGGTCAGGAACTCAGAAATTTGCCTTTGCTGAGGTTTCCAAATTTGACAGAACTTCAGAATTGACGAGGATATTGGTGAAGTACAGATTCTAGTCCCGTCCCTTGGATATTCAGATTCATTATGCTTGGAGTGGGTCCTGGATATCTGTATTTTTCTAGGTTCCTTGGGTAGACCCAAGCAGCCATTCAAAACGCTGTGCTGTGGTCTGCGCTCCTCATGGTGGCTCCTTAGCTCTCAGATTGAGCACTGTGTTCCTGAGCCAGAGGATCTCATTGGTCCAGCTGTCTGTCCATTGTCCAAACAGCACAATGCAGGGGTAGAGAAGGGAGGGGAGTCTAGTGGCTCAGTCTTGACTTTTGCGGGCTAGCTTCCTCAAATTACCATATGATCCAGCAACCCCACTACTGGATCTATATCCACAAGAACTGAAATCAGGACTTCTAAGAGATACATGAACTCTCAGTTTCATTACAGTATTATTCATAATAGCCAGGCATAGGGGCAACCTAAATGTCCATCCCTGGATGCATGGTTAAAGAAGTGGTATCTACATACAATGGCATATTATTCAGCCTTAAAAAAGAAGGAAATCCTGCCATATGAGACAACAGGGATGAACCTACAGGACATTATGCTAAGTGAAGTAAAACAGTCACAAAATGACAAAATACATGTGATATGGGATTCCATTTATATAAGGTATCTAAAATAGTAAAACTCATAGAAACAGAATGGTGGTTACCAGGGGCTAGTGAGAGAGGAAACCTGGGAGCTGTTAGAGGGTATAAAGTTTCAGTTATGCAAAACGAGTACGTTCTAGAGATCAGCTGTACAACACTGTGCCCATAGTTAACAATACTGCATTGTACCCTGAAAAATTTGTTAAGGGGATAGATCTCATGTTAAGTGTTCTTATTACTAGAAAGACAGAGAGAGAGAGGAGAATTTTAATGAGGTGTTCAGGCGTGCAAAAACGTCTCCTTTTGGAGGGTAATGCCATTTTCAGTGATTTGGTTTGTGATGTCTGGGGGTGGTGAGGCAATTTGTTGTGCAATAATAGATAACTAGTAGCTAGAGTTTCTTTTGGGTGGAATCATTTGAAAGTATTTCTCTTACTATTTAGTGTGTTGTTGATTATGGAACATTTTAAAGAAAAACATAGTTAATCTCATGAACAGCAGAGATTGCAAAATGGGAGCTGCTTAATGCCTGACTTTGATGGTGTCCAAGGATCTTTATTCTTTTTTGGATTCAGGCTGAATGCCTATTTCATAATGGGAATGAATGGGTACAATTATTCATGTGTGTATGAAAAAAAGCAGTGCACCAAAGTGTTCCCAGTAATTATCCATAAGTTGCAGAATCAGTTTTTAATTTTATTAATCTTTTGTTCTAATTTTTCTGGGATGAACATGATTTCTTGTTGCAATAATTAAAGGTTTTTAAACATCAGAATGGATAAATTAAATAATGATTGACATGTTTGTAATTACCCTCTTGAAAACTTTGGGAAAGGATCTTTGTTCATTAAGGGCTACTTTCATGCTTGAAGCTGGGAGAAGTTTTAGCTTCCACTATTTTAGGATTGCTCAGCAGTTTGGCAGTTTGGTATCATAGCACCTCACCTCTCAGGATGTAATAGGAGCAGTCTTCCAGGCTAGCTCCTGACAGTCAGACTGGGAACTATCAAGAAGTTTTTCCTGTGTAGCTAGGACAGTGCCCAGCACCTAGGCAGTGCGCTAAAGTGTGGATAGAGTGAAAGCATGAAGAAAGAATCTGAGAATCTGATTCATGACCTCATATAGTAAAGCTTGGGGATGAAGGAAAATCAAAGACGGTTATTTGACATAGAGCATTTGGGTTCCTTTAGATTTCTGACCTGGGGCTGGAAGAGCAAGAGACCACTGATATTTGTTAAGCAATTGGGAACTTAAGTGATGGCCCTTGAGAAACTGTGCAAAACAGTAGCCCAGACATCAGACTACCTGGCCAGCAGCTGGGGGAAACGAAGCCGTGTTGAACTTGGGGAGGTCTTTCCACTTGAGGAAGGTGGTAAAGGATGATCACATGCTCTTAGCATGGTGACGCATCCTCCGCCAACACGTGAGTTTGTTCCCTGGTTTGGACAGACCTACTTCCTGTCTGTGGATGTGTTTTCCCAGTCACTGGAAGATGCAAGTTAATTCATGGCAATTTACTCATTTGTTCATTTGATATCTTTCTGGGTGAATGGAAACTTTTATTATCATATAGTGTCCTTCTTTATACCTGATAATGTTTTACACCTCAAAATCTGGGTTTGGCATTAATATGGCCACTGTAGTCTTATTTTGGTTTGTATTTGTCTCTTTCAACCCTTTTATTCAACTGCTCCTCTGTGTCTTTAGGTTTTGAGTTTTTCTTTTAAACATCCAGGAGTTTAGTCTGATACTCTTAGTCATTTAACTCAAGAGTTTGGTTCATTATATTGATTGTAATCACTGTCATATCTTGAGCTTTCTATTTATCTTACCTTTAATTTTTATTTTCCTTTTTTGATCTTTTGCATTGGTTTTTGTTTCTTTATTCTTACTCCATTTCCCCTCTTTTTGTTTGAAAAGTTATATTTTCTTTTTTCTTTTCTATTTTTTTTCTTTTTTTCTTTTTTCTTTTTTTTTAAGATAGAGTCTTGCTCTGTCACTCAGGCTGGCATGCAGTGGCTTAAACTCAGCTCATTGTAACCTCCACCTCCCGGGTGCAAGCGATTCTCCTTCCGAGTAGCTGGGATTACAGGTGTGCACCAACGCATGTGGCTAATTTTTGTATTTTTAGTAGAGACAGGGTTTCGCCATGTTGGCCAGGCTGATTTTGAACTCCTGGCCTCAAGTGATCGGCCTGCCTCAGACTCCTAAAGTGCTGGGATTACAGGCGTGAGCCACCGTGCCTGGTCTATATTTTCTATATTTAGTTTTTATATGGCTACTTTAGACACGCATTTATACTTAATAAAGTCTAATCAGTATTTTGATCCTTTTTTCAAACAGTGTGAGATTCTTAGATCATTTTGTTACCCTCTTTCAAATATATATGCTTTGTTTTGACCCATGTGTTAGCTGTTTAACCCCTAAAATAGCACTTGTAATTATTATTTTATATATTCAATATAAAATAATATAAAAGTTTTTCCAAGCTATTTGCCAACATCTTGTCTCCTAGAACTTCCATGATCTGGATTCATTTTCCTTAGTACCTGAAGTACAACCTTTAAGAGTTCCTTTAGTGAGTCGGTGAGAATTGTTTCAGTTTTTGTTTTATTGAAATCATCTTTATTTAACTTTCAGTCTTGAATGAAGGCTTTCCTGGGTATGAAATGGATAACTATCCATCCATTGTTTTTACTCATAAAATATTGTGGTCGCCAAGTTCTATGTTGGACATAAAAGATCAATCATGAGATTAACCAGATAATTGGAAACACAGACAACTAAATCATCACACAAATAAATGTGAAAGTACATGAGATGGTTCAGCTGTGTCCCCACACAAATCTCATCTTGAATTGTAGTTCCCATAATTGCCACATGTGTGGGAGGGACCAGGTGGAGATAATTGATTCATGGGGGCGGTTACCCTCACGCTGTTCTCATAATAGTGAGTGAGTTCTCACGAGATCCGCTGGTTTTATAAGGTGCTTCTCCCCCTCTGCTTCGCGCTGCACTTTTCCTTGTTGCCACCATGTGAAGAATATGTGTTTGCTTCCCCTTCCACCATTATTGTAAATTTCCTGAGGCCTCTCCAACTATGCTGAACTGTGAGTTAATTAAGCCTCTTTCCTTTATAAATTACCCAGTCTCAGATATGTCTTTATTAGCAGTGTGAGAACAGACTAATACAGTACAATTGACAAATTATATGAAGGACTGACTCATGGTGCTCTGAGAGTTTGTAATAGGGAGCTCAATCCAATCTGGGGAAACAGGGAAATTTTTCCCAAAGAAGGAGAAGTTGAGCTAGGGATTAAACTAAGCCTTGATAAATATGTTAGAAGTTACCTTGGCAAAGACAGGCTGGGAGGAGTGAAGTTAGGAGAGAGTATTTCAGGCACACATGCAAAGGCCCTGTGGTGGATGACATATTTGAGAGCCTGAAAAATGGCTGATATGACTAGGTGACCAAAAATGAGGGGAATGGTGGCCATTTGGGCTGGAAAGATCAGCTGAAAGTCACAAAAGCCTTATAAATTATATTGAAGATTTTAGGCTTTACATCAAAATTCTGTATATCTATTTGTAATTCAATGTAAAGCAGCTGAAGGAAGGAGGGAAGACAGAAAGGGAGGCAGGCTTTATTTCCAAGGAAGAGACAAGATCCAGCCTGAACTCTGAGTCACTTGCTATCAAAGTCTTTCTGCTAACATTTCACAGCTAGGAATGAATATGTTATAGGAGGATAAACTTGCTACAGCTCACTTTAATAAGAGATGAGAAAGATGGATAACCACTTTTTTTCTTGACCAGTTTTTCAGAAGAGTTGGTAAAAAGCATTAAAATCAGTGTCAGCAATCGCCTGTTCTATTCTTTACTTGGGTTCCTGCTCAGTCCCTTCCTAAATAATTACCGCAAATCTCTTTTCCCAACACTAGAATCAATGTTTTTCATCTTCTGAATGTAACTTTAAATTACACGGGTGCAGTACCAGATTGCAGTACCGAATTGTTTCAGAGAATTAATTTCCAATTTTCTATAAGCCAGTATTTTGTATGTTTCATTATATTGCAAATAATCATGTCCATGTTGTATAGCAAACAGAGTTCATACACTACTTACAACCCTAAACTATGGGATTTCTTTTTTTTTTTTTTTTTTTTTGGTGAATAGAATCACCCTGTAACACATATTTATCCTCTGATGGATTTTTACAATATATATATATATTTAAAAAGTCAGTACATACAAATGTACAAAGTTGTGTGTAATTCATTGCTATTTTCAGCAGATAGTAATTTAGGTGACTTCTAGATGAGGTGTTCCTCCTGTTTTATTTGGAAATGTTCTGAAGAATCTAGTAAAAGAAGATTGTATGGGACTATGCTATCCTATATAAGAGAGCCGACTTCAGACTCTATCACCTTTATTTCTGCCCATTAGTTGCACTACAGCCTGGAGTAATGGTGTTTCCTCTAGAGCCAACTTGGGTTCAATTCTTGGCTACACAACTACTACTGAGTAATCTAGGCCAATAACAAACCCTCTCTGTCTCAGTTTTCCCATCTATAGAATTAGAAATAACATTACGAGATTAAAGAACAAATATGGTATTGCATGTGAAGAGTAGGTTACTTTGAAGCACTCAGTAAATATTGGTATATGCCTCCTCTTTTGCTTATCTATTCTGTAAAGCTGGGCTGTTCAAACCTCTGATTTATTTATTTTGCCAGCCACAAGTTAGTGTCACAAACTGCAGTTAAATTTAATAACAATGTATTTTTAACAAACAAATGTCTAATTCCAGCTGGTTTCAAATTTAAAAAAACATTTATCCTACTTGTTTTTCTTCCAAAGCCAGATTATCAAAACCCGAGTGCCAGTTATTCCTCACTAGTGTTCAAGGTAATTCAAGAGTATCATAAAATGTTATTAAAGGACTAAAAAGAGATAATCATGCTGATGAGTCTGTAGTGAGATGGGTATTCTTCTACATATGCTATTCAGTGTGGATAGTGAGTCAATTCCAGTAATCCTGCTTCTAGGAACCTGTCATAAGAAAATAATCAGGGCTAGGTAGGTGAATAAAATTTATGTAACAGCATGTTCATGACAGCATTTTTTATTGTAGCATGATATTAGAGATGACCTAAATGTCCAAAATAGGGAAATGGTTAAATAAATTATGGTGCAACCAAATGATAAAATAGTATTCTGCCCTTAAAATACGGTTTACAAAAAAAATTTTAATGACAAGGGAAAATAGTTGTGATGTAATATTGAAGGAGAAAGGCCACAGAAGACTATCTGTAGCATGAGCTCAGCTAAGGAAGAATCTAAAGAAGGTCTCTCTTCTCATATAGGCCTTAAAGAGATGGGGGAAAACACACAACATTTTAATGGCATATTGTCTCTGGATGGTAAGATTAACATGTATTTTTTTTTCTTTGTGCTTAAGACTATTTCTGTCTGCACTATTCCTTTTGTAATTGGGGAAAGGAATTGTGTTGTGATGATAGTGGTTTTTTAAAACATGGTCTGGACTCCATGATGTGTGAAGCGTTCAGGTAGAACACACTACTTGGTCAGTGTCCAGGGTGCTGGGCCCTCGGGCTTGTTTCTCATACAGAGACTATTACAACAGATTTTTCTTGGTTAAGGGATCTGTGAGAGAGGTGGTGAAAAGACCATCTTCCTGCATTATCCATTAGGGCCTCCATGCTGAGGAGCTCTTGAGACTTGGAGATTTTTGTGAACCTGGGCAGCACCATTCCTCACCTTCTGAACTTTTCTAAATGAGTAGCAAAAGCAAATCAAACTACTGTCTTAGTCTGCTTGGGCTGCCATAACAAAATACCATTGGCTGGGTGGCTCAAACAACAGAACCTGAATTTCTCACAATTTTGGAGTCTGGAAGTCCGAGATCAGGGTGCTAGCATGGCTTGTTTCTGGCGAGGGCTCTCTTCCTGGCTTTAATTAATTAATTAATTTTTTGACACAGAGTCTCACTCTGTCACCCAGGTTGGAGCGTAGTGGCACAATCTTGGCTTACCGCAACTTCCGCCTCAGCCTCCCAAGTAGCTGAGATTATAGGTGCCCACCACCATGCCTGGCTAATTTTTGTGTTTTCAGTAGAGACGGGATTTCACCATGTTGGCCAGGCTGATCTCGAACTCCTGACCTTAAGTGATCCCCACAACTCAGTCTCCCAAAGTGCTGGAATTACAGGCGTGAGCCACCGTGCCCAGCCTCTTCCTGGCTTTTAGATAGCTGCCTTCTTGTTTCCTCCTCTCATGAGGGTGGGGCTAAGAAAGCTCTTTCGTGTCCCTTCTCTAAGGGCCCTAATCCAGCATAAGGACCCCACCCTCACGACCTTCTCTAACCCAAGGACCCCTTTCCAAATACCACCATGTCTGGGGTTAGGAATTCAACATACAAATCTTGGGGAACCACACACATTCAGTGCATAACATCGACATGCACCCAAATCCCTCTGTCTCACTGTCAGGGTACAGCACCCTCACAGACCATCACTAGAGACTTGGATAAGAAGAATGGCCCAGGGCACATTGCTCATACTCCAGGAGCTCACAGCTGAGGAGAGATCAAGACTGAACACTCATTAATATCAGTAGCTACTGTTGAGACTTATTACATGGCACCTGTAGGCATTGTTTTACGTGTAAACCCTGCACTAACTCACTAATTCTCACAACTCTGAGATGCCTCCCTTTTATAAATGAGAAGACTGAGTACAGAGAGAGTAAGAAGCTTGCACAAAGTCACGGACCTTGAACATGGTAAAGCTGGGATTCAGACCCTGGTCCATCTGTACTCGTCTTATGATACCAAATAGCATGGATGCATAAAGACCAACTTCCTGGGTTCAGAGCCTGGCTCCTGAGTGAGTTCCTCTATCATTCTGAACCTCCTCGGTTTCTTTTTCTGGAAAATGGGGATGATTCTTACCACATGGATTGCTGCAAGGATTAAATGCTGCAGGTGAAAGTGCTAGATAAGGATCCAATGACCTCAGACAATAAATCGGGGCTTCCATCTGTGCCAGTGGTAAGTGCTTCTGGCATCCCAAGAGTGAAAGCATGTCGATCTGAAGGAAGGGAAGCCTGGGGGTAGGAGGGGGTTTCTGGAAGAGACACAGCCTAAGTTCTTGGCGGAAGAGCAGCCAGGGAGACAGCCACTAGCAAAGAAGCCTCTCAGGAGGACCCGAGGGAGCTGGGAACATCCAGTTCCTGTTGCTCTGCCCACTGTCAATGCCTAACAGGTGTGCAGCTTGGGGGTGAGAGGCTGGATCCAGTGGACCCACACCTGTTGGGCATGAGCACTAGGGCGAGGTGGGTGTGGCTGGGCAGCAACCGGCTTCAGACAGAGGGGCAAGTCTGGGCCCATGTTCCCTGCACCCTGGGAGCCAGAAGCTCATTAAAGAGGAGGGGAAGGAACGATTACACGCAAACTTCTGAAGGGAAGGACCACAAAGAATGGGGGCAGGATGGGGGTTTTTCTCTACCTGGGGCCCTGGCATAGCAAAAAGGTGGAAGGGATGAAAGGAGTATGGAGACAGCTTCCAGGGGCCCTTAACTGAGATCAGGACAGGGGCCAGTGAATCTACCAGGGTGGCTTAGGATGCTGGAAAGAGAAACTTAGGGTTGATGTGACCTGTAATGGGGAGCCCTGGTGAGCTCTGGAGCAAGGGAGGGGCAGGCTTCAAAGAGGAGGAGGGTGGGGCTGGTGACTGCACCGACTGCATTTGAGGGAGTAGAGGAAGAAACCCCAGCTGTGCTGTGTCTGGGGCCTGGACTTGGGTTGACCGTGTGCTTTATCCAGGACAGCACTGTCAAATAAAAATACATTGCCAGCCAGATATGTAATTAAAAAGTTTTCTAATAGCCCATTCAAAATAGCAAAAAGAAGACCCTGCATGGTGGCTCATGCCTGTAATCTCAGCACTTTGGGAGGCCGAGGCGGGTGGATCACTTGAGCCCAGGAGTTCAAGACCAGCCTGGCTAACATGATGAAACCCCCCCATCCTTACTAAAAATACAAAAATTAGCCAGGCATGGTGGCAGGCACCTGTAATCCCAGCTACTTGGGAGACTGAGGCAGGAGACTTGCTTGTACCCGGGAGGCAGATGCTGCAGTGGGCCAAGATCAGGCCTGGGCGACAGAGCAAGATTCCATCTCAAAAACAAACAGAAACGTGTGAAGTTAATTTTAATATAACTTATCTAATCTATCAAAAATATGTATCATTTAAACACGTAATTCATATGAAAATTAAGATATTTAATATTTTTCTTGTACTGAGTCTTCGAGATCTGGGCTCTATTTCTTGCAGCACATCTCAGTTGGGACTAGCCACCCTCCAGGAGTCACAGGTGGCTGGTGACTGCTGTCTTGGATGGTGCAGGTGTAGACCTAGAGGTAACTTGTGTGATATTGATTGCAGCTGTGCCTTTTCCCCAAGTTTCCGTTTGGTCACCTCAACTGCCCCTGGAGGGTGGACACTGGCTAGAGGGTTACACTTTCCCCTGACTATGAGACATGAGCAGGGAAGTGCCCCTTGGCTGGCCTCTTTCCTCTCTGCTCTGCTGAACCTGTGGGCTGGGTTGGTCCCCACTGCACACCCGGCGTTGAACATTAACCCTGGATTTCTCAGGGATATTTCGAGTGAAAGAAGTTGTTTTGTTTTGTGTGTATGTGTTTTTTTAAAACTTCTCCCTGTTCAGAAGGACTCTTGTCTTCTGGAGAGCAGGGTGGGGCTGCGGAAGTGGATGTTTCAGTCCCTTGTAGCTGCTCACCTGTGTGAACTCCTGGGAGAGTGGTGAAAATTTAATTTGAAAACTAGATTTGATTTGGGAGCTACAGCTGAGGGTGGGGAGGGCTTAATTTAAAAGTCGTCAGTTAGTTTTTGCAGATAATCAGGTTCCATGAGTAGGAATGTTCCCCCTACATTAAAGCCTCTGAATCTCCTTGATTTAGGAGAAATCTCTGAAGCTCCTTGATTTGGCTTCTAGACTGATTATTTTCTATTCTTGGGATATTGGTGTGGTGCAGAGGTTATGAAGCAGACTTTGGTGTCAGACTATTCTGGGTTTGAGTTTCAGCTTTATGAGCATGGGGGAATCAGGTCACTTTTTAAACCCTCAGTTTCCTCATCTGTGAAATGAAAATGTGAGTACTTAAGATTTGAGGGCTTATTCAAAAGATAAAATGGAAGAATGTATGTGCCTCTTTTTACCCGGTACATGAGGGCTCAGTAGATGGGAAATAATTTGTGGCTATTATTATTACAATTTTTATTCATGGAGCAGGGCCTGGGTTGAGTTTGATTTGGGTCAGGGGAGGCAACAGGAGAAAGATAACATGGGAGGTGGGCTAGGGAGGGATGTCTTCTTCCTAAAGTAAGACTTGGGGATCTCTGATGGGTGAAGGCAGAGCCAGAGGCCTCCAGATGGGTAGGACAAGAGTGGGGGTTGTCCCAGGCTGGCATGTGGCATCACTCTGGCTGTAACCATGAACTGTTTCAGAGGTCATACTCTTCTCCACAGGTTTCTAGCCCCACCTCCCATGTTCAGAGTTACCCCAAACACGTTCCAAACCAGTCTGACCCCTTTCCAATGTGTTCCAGATGCATGTGTGTGGAATGGGAAAAATGCAGAGCCAAGTGGGAAGTTGCCCATTTTGGCACCATGTCCAGCCTGACAGTCTTGCCCAGGGGGCACCCTATCCCAGGGGAGGGATTGCCTCTGCTCCTTCTCCTCTTTGTTCCTCAAGGAGGAGCCTTCCACAGCCTCTTCCCAAGTATGGCATTTGGAGTTACCCCAGTGGGATTTGTCCGAGGCACGCCGGTTGGCTGGACCTCGGGTCTGTCAGTGGGACTTCAGTTCACTCATTTTCTGAAGATTTATTGAGCACTTACTATGATTGAATTTGTATATCCCTAGTGATTAGTAATTGATGAAAGTAGTTTTGATCTTGCAGATTGCCTGAAAGGGTCTTGGGGAGCTTTCAGGGGTCAAGGGTCTGCACTTTGGGAACTGTTTCTTTAAAGGAAAGGTATATGGGCCGGGCGCGGTGGCTCAAGCCTGTAATCCCAGCACTTTGGGAGGCCGAGACGGGTGGATCACAAGGTCAGGAGATTGAGACCATCCTGGCTAACCCGGTGAAACCCTATCTCTACTAAAAAATACAAAAAACTAGCCGGGCGCGGTGGCGAGCGCCTGTAGTCCCAGCTACTCGGGAGGCTGAGGCAGGAGAATGGTGTAAACCCGGGAGGCGGAGCTTGCAGTGAGCTGAGATCCAGCTACTGCACTCCAGCCTGGGCGACAGAGCGAGACTCCGCCTCAAAAAAAAAAAAAAAAAAAAAAAAAAAGGAAAGGTATATGGAGCAATGAGAGCTTAAGACAAGGGAAACTGACCTGGGTTTGGGGGCAAGAGACTAGATTCTAAAAAGGTAGGAAAGACTGGGTGTGGTGGCTTATGCCAGTGATCCTAGCAATTTGGGAGGCCGAGGCTGCCAGATTGCCTGAGCTCAGGAGTTCAAGACCAGCCTGTGCAACATGGTAAAACCCCATCTCTACTAAAATACAAAAAATTAGCTGGGCATGGTGGCCTGCGCCTGTAGTCCTAGTTACTTGGGAGGCTGAGGCAGGAGAATCACTTGAACCCAGGAGGTGGAGGTTGCAGTGAGCTAAGATCATGCCACTGCATTCCAGCCTGGGCAACAGAGTAAGACTCTCTGTCTCAAAAAATAAAATAGGGAAGACATTAGAGAGTGTTTCAGACATGGGCAGGCCATGTGCAAAGGCCCAGGGGTGAGGGAAAACACAGCACCCTGGAGGAGCTTAAGCAAGACCTCATGAAACCTCTGCCTGAGGTATACTTGGGCAGCCACAAGCTCCACACCATCCTGAAATTCCTGCTACTAAAAATGTAGTGAGATGCTGTCACATGCCAAGTACAGAGTCCATCTCTTCCCTCTTGGAGCTGGAAGTCTGGAAGGTGACTACATATTCCTATTCCTGTGCATCATTGCTAGGAGATGTGCAGAGGCAGGGAGTTGGGTTTGATATTGGTACAGGCAAAAGGGGTACAAAAACCAGGTTTGGAAAGCCAAGGCAGCAAGGAGGCTTAGGAGGTTCAGTCTTGAAGGGTGAGTAAGGGTGGTCCAGGCACAGGGGAAGGCGTGTGTGCACCAGGCTGAAGGACAGGAGGGTTCGAAGGCCTGGAAACCAGTGGTTGCACAGGCGCTGGTGGGAAAGGGAAGGGTGCACTAGGGAGAACTGGGGAGACTGGGAAGAACATTGGCCATCCAGTGCAGTGTGTGGATCACACCAGTTGACTCTCGGCTCTAAACCCAGTGTGGTTTGTTGTTAAGGTTACAAGCTAGATTCTAGGCCATGACTCAGTGTCTTATGGACTAGTCACTTCAACTTTTTGGACCACCTTAGAGAGGCTGTGCTTCTTATAGTTTAAGAACAGGGATTCTGGAGCTTATCTGTCTGGGCTCAGATCTAAGATCTGTTATAAACTACCTGTGTGACCTTGGGGAAGTCACTCAACCTCTCTGTGCCTCAGTTCCCTCATTTCTGTAATAGGAATAATTGTGTTACGCAACACATAAGGTTGTATAGGGATTCAATGAGTCATATGTAAAGTTTTAGGGCTTAACTATAATTATTACCAAATTCCTCATGCACAACAGGGATACTCATCCTATCCTACCCACCTCAGAAGATGTGGTGGGAAGTATAGTATCTTAGTCTTGGCAGCAACCCTGGGGATTTCTCTAGTTCAAAGCCCTATATCATTCAGAAGGTCTCCACTGTCCCTGCCTGTCTGTACTTCCTGGACATGTGGCTCTTTGGGCTGTGCTCACTCATGCCCTGTGATGGTGACATTGGCATTGTGAGCACATGTGAGAAGAGCCCAGGGACAGAATAGTCCCCAAGTAGATTATCCATCACTCTTGGTAAGGAAACCAGAAGGGACAAATAAAGTCAGAAAAGTTTAACTCTCACATCTGTGTCCCTTTCTTCCACTTTAGGAAGATGTGATGCAAATGTGTTTTAACCCTAAAGGTAAGACCGTCCTGCAGTTCTGTTATTTCTCTGAAGCACACGGGAGAGCTGCGAGCCTGAGAATGGAATGAAGTGGAGGAGCAGCCCTAACATCATGTGGATCCGAAGAAGGAAAACGCTGTGGAAAGAAGACAAATACTCCAAGATGTGGCAGACAAGCCCATTTGCTTTAAGTGAGACTATTCCTGGAGCCTCCCTTCTGCTCAAGAAGACAAGCTGTCATTTGAGTGAAGAGGGCAGACTTTCCCCACCCTCCTCACTTCTGGTCCAAGGAGGGCCAGGCTGAGCTTTGGCCACACCACAAAGCCCATCCAAACATGAACTCACATTTCTCCAGCATTGTGAGAAGATGGGGTGTGAGAGCAGGGATCCAGGCCTGGTCTTACTGGCCTTCTGGGTTGTTGAGACCTTGCCTGGTTAGAAATGTGTTCACTGCTGTCAGCCCTGGGGATAACTGCTTTCTAACTCCTTGCATGATGTGACCCAACAGTTCCTGGCTTCTCTCCCTGTTCATCCCCCACAGATTTGTTTGGAAGGGCAACTTCACTGTGTGGTAGAAAGAATGCCAACCTTGCCCTCCCTAGGCCTGTTTTACTACAACACTGAAAGCCAGTGCAGGCAGGAGTATAGCTCAGCAAGGAAGAGTTCAGGGGTCTGGAGAAGAATGTGAAGATTTCAATCCTGTCAACAGTTAGGCAATTAGGATGAGTGACTTACTACAATTTGTCCATATGAAAAGTAGGAGAAGACCCATCAAGTAGGTGTAAAGAAGGGTAAAAGTGCCCAGAATTGTACCTGGCACACAGTAGGTGTTCAATAAATGCTTACCAGGGCTTGCCATTTGTGGAGCACTTGCTATTTTTCAAGCAGTATGCTCAACCCTTTGTGTGTGCCAGCCTCCCTCTCTTATCCTCATAATGGCCTGATGAGGGCACCACTAGGATTGTTCCCAGTTTGCAGGTGTCAGATCAATTACCTAAAGTTGCATAGCTAGGAAGGTCCAAACCCAGCTCCATTTGCTTCCAAAGCCCATGCTCCTAACTGGTCTCCAACTTGCCTCCAGCAATAGACGGTTCAAGTCCTTGCTTTGTTACTTTCTGGCTGGATACTTTGGTTAAGCTGGTTCCTTTATCTGAGCCCCAGTTTTCCCCTTCATTAAGAAATGGAGCTCAAGAAGTAGAATGGAAATTGATGAGACCATGAGGTCGAACTTCCACTGAGATCCTGGCGTTGCTCTCCTGCTAATTCTTGGAGAGACTTTGGTTTAGTCATTCCGCTGCTTCCTGCCTCAGTTTCCCATAAGAATAAGAGGATTTGCCTTGATGGCTTCTGAGGAGCTTCCTGTATTGGATATCCTGGGCTGCTTCTGGGGGAGCCAAAGTCCAGAGAGTCTAAGGAACTGGCAAATCATATAATTATCAGGCCATACAAAGCTCTAGGGGCCCTCTGTTCATGGGCTGGCTGAATGTTGGCCCTGGCATTGCAGGACGAACCTGTCTGGTAAGCTGTACTCAACTGAGAGGGCCTTTGGGTGTTGAAGAGCAAAGGCACCAGAATTCAGCCTTCCTGGGACTGAACCCTAGCTTTGCCTCTTACTTGCTCTAAAATACGTGCCTTGATTAGACAAGTGACTTACTCTAAATCTTGGTTTCTGCATCTGTTAAAATGGGACAGTAAGAGTGCCTTTTTCATAGGATTGCTAGGCAAAATGAAGTTATTCCTGTCATGTGCTCAGCCCTGAGCATACCAGATGCAGCATGATCTCTTTGTCCATGCTACCCTGTGAAAGGATCCAACTTCAACTCTCGTCTCCTTGAGAGCAGGGACCTGTCTACCAGTGTCTGTATCCCTGGACCTAGCACAGCATCTGCCATGCTTATCAGATACCTTCTGAAACAGGAAATGAACTCCTTCATGCTACAGATGAAAAGTCTGATCCAGAGAGGGGATGTCCTGTGCCAAACAGCCAGTTGGTGGAAGAACCAGTATACAGACCCCAACTTCTAGATTTGAGCTAGTGGTGTTTCCAAGGCAGCACACAAAACTTTTGTCAAGATAGTCCCTTGATGGTTTCCTGGTACTTGGGATGTCTTCACTTAGTGCCCTCAGGTGGAGATGGCAAATTAATGCCTTGAGTCAGCCCTGGACCTTGGGAGCTGGTAAACACATCTATGAAATGGATGTTGGAATGTCCTTGCAGCTTGAAAGAATGCAGAGGGGATCTCGGGTGCAAACTGGGTAATTTTACGCTTGCAGACTTATAGGATGGAGCTTGCCGGGAAGATGGGGAGCTGGTGCTAGTGTTGCCTGGGAGGTAACCTTCCTAATAGTTTTTCAGTGACCCACATAAGTCATAATGCTCATAGAAGTCTAGAGAGTCCTCTTGTCTACCTAACCACCCTGGAGTTTCCAAGCTGAGCTTTCCTGCTGAAAGCAGGAGGTAGGTTTTTCACAGGCCCTAGTTGCTTGAAGTTGGGCAGGAAACGTTTTTCATGAGACCTGTATAATGGAGTGTGGTGACCTTGTAATAAAAACTCATCCTCCCTCCAAGAGTCCTGCCTATGCAACGACTTTATGCCTAGGGATAGTAGGTAGTGACTGACGTGTGACTTAAGGAGATAATGGGACTCAAAAGATGCTCACAGATGTTTGTCAGATGGCCCAATGCATGTCATCAGGCATTCCTTTAGTTGGAAGAGGAGGGGCATCCTTAGAGCATCTGCTGCTGCCAGCCATGGAAGCCCCTTGGCCTACAGGCAAGGAGGCAGCTAGTGCATGAGTGGGATCTTGAAGATGAGTCTTCTTAAACACACAACCTCAGAAGGCAGGCTTGTCAGATTTTCTGTCTCCATCCCAAACTCTGCTCTGAGTTCCACACCTTTAGATCCAACACCCTATTTGACATCTTTCCCTGGACATCTTAAAGACAAGCTGTTGATTTCTCTCCCTAGTCTTATGCAAACTGTGACTCTGCAGTTCTCCTCATCTCAGCAATGGTGCCACCAGCCTAATTTGAGCCAGAAATCTGGCCCCTGCCCTTGACTCTTCTCTTTTCCTACATCCAGTCCAACACCAAGTTTTGTGGACTCTACCTCCAAAATACATCTGGAGTCTACTCAATACTGGTATTTCCATGCCATCACCCTGCAGTCAAAGTCATCAGGTTCTGCCTAACTCGTCTTTAAAGGAAAAAAAAAAAAGATACATAATGGATGTACATAATTTTGGGATACATGCAATAATTCATATAATTTGTAAAGATAAAATCAGTATATTTGGGATATCTATCACCTTAAATGTATGCCTTTATGCTAAAACCATTTGAAGGCTCTTCTAGCTATTTAGAAATGTACAACAGTTTATTGTAAACTATAGTCACCCTACTGATCTAACACTAGTTCTTATTTCTTCTATCAAACCATTTATTTGTACCCATTGATCAACTTCTCTTTAACTCTCTCATGTTCCCCTCCCCACATCCCATTCTCACTTGCCCCAGCACTTGCTGGTTTTCTGGCTCTTCCTGCCTCAGAGCTTGGTACTTGCTATTTCTATGGCCTGAATTCTCCCTGCCTCCTGCCACAGGCCTTCCCAAGCTAACATTTTGTTACTGGTGAGCCCGTGATGTCTTCTCTGACCTTGTCATCTCACCCCAATTATATCCTCTGTCTTCCACAGTCTGTAACCATCTTATTTTCCTGTTTGGTCTGCTGCCTTCAAAAGCAGAACTTTTCAGTAAAGGTACAGAGAGAAAATGGTCTAGGCTTTGTGGCTGCACGGGCTCTGCCCTGCTGCTCACCTCTGCTGTTTCAGTATGAAAGAACACAATTAGGCAATGTGTAAATGAATGGATCTGGCTGGGTTCCAATGAAACTTTGTGGATTCTGAAAGTTGGAATTCATATAACTTTCATGTGTTTTGAAATATTCTTTTGATTTAGAAAAATCTTTTAAAATATAAAAACTATTTATAGCTCTTGGACCTTACAAAAATATGCAGTGGGCCTGCTGGCTGTAGTTTGTAAACCTCCTTCTAGAATGTAAGCCCCGTGAGGTCAAGGACCTTATCTGTCTTATTCAGCACAGTATCTCAACTGCATTAAGAGTTCTTGGCACAGGCTGGGTGCAGTGGCTCATACCTGTAATCCCAGCACTTTAGAAGGTTGAGGCAGGTAAATTGCTTGAGCCCAGGAGTTCAAGATCAGCCTGGGCAACAAGGCAAAACTCATTAGCCAGGTGTGGGGATGTGAGCCTGTTGTCCCAGCTACCCAGGAGGCTGAGGTGGGAGGATCACTTGAGCCTCAGAGGTGGATACTGCAGTGAGCTGTGATCATACCACTGTACTCCAGCCTGTGTAACAGTGAGACCCTGTCTCAAAAACAAAAAGAATTCTTGGCATATAGGAGCTACTCTAAATATTTTAGAAAAGAAAGGAGAGGAGGCTATACATTGAGCTAACTGGACATGTCTCAAACATGGGACCACTATGTTTCTGAAAACATGAAATAAAGGAACAAGGAACAAAGGAAGGACAATCTTAGAGATGAGGCATCTGAAGAATGGTCAACAGGGATCTCTATACACCAAGTCCATCCTTCTGCCTCTAGCTAGAACAACAACAGACCAGTGCTCTGCGTTTCCCAGGCCCAGAGATAATTCTTTTTTTTTTTGGAGATGGAGTCTTGCTCTGTCACCCAGGCTGGAGTACAGTGGCACGATCTTGGCTCACACAAACTCCTCCTCCCAGGTTCAAGTGATTTTCCTGCCTCAGCCTCCCAAGTAGCTGGGATTACAGGTGCCCACCACCACACCCAGCTAATTTTTGTGTTTTTAGTAGAGACAGGGTTTCACCACATTGGCCAGTTGGTGTCAAACCCCTGGCCTCAGGTGATCCACCCGCCTCAGCCTCCCAAAGTGCTGGGATTACAGGCATGAGCCACTGCACCCGGCCAAGGCCCAGAGATGATTCAATGTCAAGCAGTAAGCCACAGCTCCCTGTACTCAGTCCTCCAAACTGTCGATGCGGCCAGGCTGTCCGGGCTCTAACCCATGGAAAGGTCATGAACCTTTTGTCCTGGCACAGGGAGTTAACATCTGAATACATTAACATTTAAATACTCTTGTGAAGAAAATTATGATCTTTAAAAATGAGAATCTGCCTTTTAGTCTCAGCCGGCATTGGTAAGATCTGCATCCCTTTTCATCCTCACCACTTTTGACCACTGGTGCAGAGTAAATATTCCTCTGATTGTTCTAGTAGCATTTGTCCCTCCTGCAATAGCTTTGAGACAAAATACTTTTCTTAATAATACTCTCAGAAAATACTTGGCACTCTCCTCCATAATTTCTGATGGAACCTGTTTATTGCCTTGTGGTCATTCCACTGGCGGTCATTTGATGCTGTGGACTGCTGAATGAGGCACCCTTTGAGCTGTGTCTCTGGACACTGGTAGAAATGCTTGGAAAGTTTAAGAAAAACTTGGGCAGCTTGTTGAATATGGGGCAAAATATAACTAGATCCTCCTCTCAGCTCATATCAAAATCCTAGATGAGTTAAAGATTTAAACAAGATGAAATGATTAATAAACACTTTAAAAACATAATTTGGGGAAAGTGAATGTCTCTAAACATATTACTGAAGGCAGCAACAGAAATATCAAGACAAAGTTGATCATATAAATTAAAAAAATCTTCAGCACAGCCAAAAATTTCAAATCATGAGAAACCACAAATTTACAGATTTATTTGCTGACAAAGGGTTAATGTATTTACTGTGTAAAATACTCTATGAAGGTGAAGAAAGCCAGTCAAAAAATGTGCAAAGAGGCCTGTATATAGTAAAGGACATAAGCAGATAACTCATGAAATAGGCACATTTAGTCAACAAATATTTGGAAAGATGTTCGATCTTACTGGTAATAAAACATAAACCTGAAATACCATGTTCTGCCTGTCAAACTGGCAATGATAAAAAGAATGATGGTAAGTGTGTGGTCAACTGCTAGTGAGGTAGCATTGCTGTATGCATTATTAAAAGCCTCAAACTCAACAGTTCTCCTTCTAGAATTTGAGATTCACACACAGTATTTCGGGGGAGTTTTCTAGATTATCACCAGCATTAGGATAGGGACCTTGTCTGACTTAGTCACCACTCATGTGTTCCTAATAGATGCTTGGTAACAGCTGGTTGAATGAATGGATGGATGACTGAATGAATATGACCAAGAGTGCTAGAGTATTTCGAGTGGCAAAACATAGGAGATATTTTCCGAGTTTATCAGTAGTGTGTTGCTTAAATATGTCAGTAGTCTAGGTTGCCGAATAACCTGTAGTTTAATGAATTGCCTGGCAGTTTGTTGACAAATTGACACTAATTCAGTTAAAAGTACACCTTGAGGGAGTGGTGTAAGCAGTGTTTCTATTCCACCAGGTATTCACATGGGTACACTTTTCTTCTTGCATTGAATCTGGGTCTAACTAGCATATCAAACACTTTCTGTGTTAAAGGGATAAATATATTTATGATCACCAGTTCCTGGATTTTTAAGCAATTGTAAATATGAAGTCAATTACAAATGCCTTTCTTCCAGCCTCCTCTGATGTCAGGATTTTGTAGAAAATACTATCCTCCACTTCAGCAGGCATCACACACATGTAAGTTGCACTTACTTCAGTTCTGGAGTTAATGCCAATATCGTGAACCTTGGAGAATAACATTCTTGCTTGAGGCAATCTAATTAAACTTCTCCGTGTCGACTCGAAGTGGCCCCTGTGGACAGATCAGACCTATTTTTAGGTTGCAAGTGTTATAAGAAGAAATATTTAATTAAAATGGGGGGATATTTAAAATAGCTTTCTCTCTTAACATTGGTGCCTGCTGGCTTGTTTTCCCTGATGTCATTAATCACCAGTGGACGACCGTCAGAATTCACAGTCAGTTACAGCTCCTGTTGAAATCCACCTTCTGTGGGCAGTTTGTCACGTGACTCAAAATGCCAAATCTCTCAGGATTTTGGCATTTTCCCTCAAGCCAATGCTTCTGAGAGCTTTAGACAATTACTTTAGATCATTTCTTTGGAGAAAGACCCCCCAGGCATGGTATTTCTCCCACAGTGCTCTGTGGGCCTTGGTGTTAGCGGAAAGATGGTGGTTATGTTCAGTCTGGGGAGGTAGAGTGTGTTCCTTGGTCATGGCATTGTGAAGGGCTTGATGTTCCCTCAAGCCCTACTTGAAGAACTGGGCTATATAGTAAGTGATGGAAGGGAGATAAAAACTCAAGCTTTGTTAGGGTTCAAATCTAATTTTTTTGTGTTTCTTCCCAGTTCTTCTGGGTCAGCAAGTTAAAATTGTCTTTGGAAATTGGAGAACTAGATTTACTTTGCTTTGTCTACTAGTTGTGCTGTAGAAAGTTACATAGATTACATATTTTTAAAAATGACATAATGAGTACTCAATACATGCCAGGTACTGTTTAAGGGATTTGTGTATGTTTAACTCATGTAATTACCATAGCAGCCCTTTGAGGTGGATGCTATTATTATTCCCATTTCACAGGTGAGGAAACTGAGGCACAGAAAGAATGTATAATTTTCCCAAAGCTGCCCCCTAGTGGGCAGCATAGCCAGGACTAACACATGGTCAGGCTGGCTCTGGAGTTGGATGCTTTGTCATGTCTTACATTTTATGATTTTATGATTAATCTGAAGTTGTTTTTGTTTGTTTGTTTGTTTTTTCGCTATTCCTGGTAGATTTTTAGTAGAGCATGCCTACCTCTTAGAATTTCACCTTCAGGCTTTCTTCCCACCAATTATTGCCCATCTCCCCAGCTCAAAAGCAGTTAGGAAGTTATTATTTGTGAGAGGAATGGGCATTTTTCTATTCTACTTGTGAGAGTGTAAATTAAATCTGTATGACCCCTCTGTTCAATGTTTTTACTTCTAGAGATGTATGTAGAGAAATCTGTTAAAAGTGAACACAGATATTTGTCTTATCTTGTTTCTCATAGCATCAGAACCTGCAACAGCTTTGGCACATAGTGGACATTCAGCAAAGAAATATTACACGAAGGAATTGTAAATTATAAACAAAAGCCAAAGATACAAAAAACTTCAATGTCCACTGAGAGGATGAAATTGTTTAATATTCATTGATGATATGATAGGCAGACATTATAAACCATGTTCATAGAAGAATTTTCACTGATATTAGCTTTTAAATAACCTTGATGGGAATAAATCAGGCTTAAAAGATTACAGACATTATTTTCTCAGTTTCTATAACACAACAATCACAACCCCCAACCAGCAAAATGGTGTGCTTATAGTTTTAAACGATCTAGTAGAATTCATTTCAAAATGCCAGTGGTAGTTACTTGTGGTTGGCAAATTGTGGGTGATTTTTATTCTGTACATTGGCTTTGGAGTGTTTCCCACCTTTTCTACAATAAACATGTGTACTTTTATAATCAGAAGAAATAATTAAAATGTGTTTTCCACGCAGTAACACTTATTTACAAAAGCAAGGAACAGAGATAACTAGGGAGAGAAAAACATGTTGATGGGAAAAATACCAAAAAGTTAATAGGGGTTTTACTTAGCTGGTGGGATTGAGATAGCATTTTACTTCTTTTAATTTACATACATTTTCCAGTTTTTTAATAATAACATCTTTTTTAAACACTATAACCATCTTAAGGGGAAAAATTAGAGTCAGGGTGGGGAAGTTTTAAAATTGGCGATAGCACCTGCCTCTGGTCAGGAAGTTCCACTGAGTTCCCCACACATGCCACACATTTCTTCTCCCCGCCTCAGTCTCTGATCCTGATCATCTTGCTGACCAGTTGGAGACCACCCCATCCTCAGTGCCTGCATGTAATCAGCTGCCTGCACATCCCCAGTGCTTGCACATATTTTGTTTGCCATTTATTATTATTATTTTTAAATTTTAAGTTCAGGGGATACTTGTGCAGGATGTGCAAGTTTGGGGGTGTGCTGCACAGATCATCCAATTGCCTAAGTATTAAGCCCAGCATTCATTAGCTATTTTTCCTGATGCTTTCCCTCCTTTCCTCCAACAGCCCCCAGTGTGTGTTCTTCCCCACCATGTGTCCCTGTGTTCTCATCATTCAGCTCCCGCTTATAAGTGAGAACATGTGGTATTTGGTTTTCTGTTCCTGTGTTAGTGTGCTAAGGATAATGGCCTCCAGCTCCATCCATGTCCATGCAAAGGACATGATCTCATTTCTTTTTATGGCTGCATAGTATTCCATTGTGTATATGTACCACATTATCCAGTCTATCATTGATGGCATTTAAGCTGATTCCATGTCTTTGCTATTGTGAATAGTGCTGCAATGAACATATGTGTGCATATATCTTTATAATAGAATGATTTATAATCCTTTGGGTATATTCCCAGTAATGGAATTGCTGGGTCAAATGGTATTTCTGCCTTTAGGTCTTTGAGGAATTGCTACACTGTCTTCCACAATGGTTGAACTAATTTACACTCCCACCAACAGTGTAGAAGTTTTCCTTTTTCTCCACAGCCTCACCAGCATCTGTTGTTTTTTGACTTTTAATAATCACCATTCTGACTGGCATAAGATGGTATCTCATTGTAGTTTTGATTTGCATTTCTCTAATGGTCAGTGATGTTGAGGTTTTTGTCAAATATTTATTGGTTGCATGTATGTCATCTTTTGAGAACTGTCTGTTCATGTCCTTTGTCCACTTTGTAATGGGGTTTGTTTTCTTTATCTTGTAAATTTAAGTTCCTTGTAGATGCTGGATATTAGACCTTTGTCAGATGGATAGATTGCAAAAATTTTCTCCCATTCTGTAGGTTGTTTGCTCTGATGGTAGTTTCTTTTGCTGTGCAGAAGCTCTTTAGTTTAATTAGATCCCATTTGTCAATTTTGGCTTTTGTTGCAATTGATTTTGGTGTCTTCTTCATGGCATCTTTGCCTGTACCTATGTCCTGAATGATATGGTCTAGATTTTCTTCTAGGGTTTTTATAGTTTTGGGTTTTACATTTAAGTCTTTAATCCATCTCGAGTTGATTTTTGTATGTGTTATAAGAAAGGGAACCAGTTTCAATTTTCTGCATATGGCTAGCCAGTTCTCCCCACAATATTTATTAATTAGGGAATCCTTTGCCCATTGCGTGGTTTAGTCAGGTTTGTTGAAGATCAGATGGTTGTAGGTGGCCTGCAGATATTTTAAAATGTGTTATTTTTGCTTTGCGAGGTGTGATTGTCTTCCAGTGTCTCTTACCTCTAGTGACCTGCTGTCTTCAGGCCCAAACATGCATTCCCTTATGGATTTCAGGTGGGCATACATCATGTCTTCTTGATGCTCTAGGGACATAGCACCAGCAATCCCTGTTTAGGGAAATGCCTTTGAGAAACTACTTGCCTGGGAAACATCACCATTTGGGTTTGGACCCCTTACCTTCTGAGGGTGTCTATGCATCTGTGCTGAAGTTTGTGGGGATTGGGGTGGCAGTGAAAGCTGGGGAATAATCACAAAGCTCAGTATGGCCACTGGGGGCATCAGTCTTATGCATCGAGGGGCAATGGGCCCTAGCACCCTCCTCCCCCAGGATCTTCCCAGCCCACTAACTGGTAATTGGGACTCTGCCACCAAAGATGTATCTCTTTAGTTTAAGATTTGGGGCAGGAGTAACATTTAAATATTGTCAAAGATTCGCACTTCGATGTGAGTGAAGGCTCTGAAAGCATGTTAGGGTAGGAAGGGGATGGGGAAGGCCTGTGGCTTATTCTTTGTCAGGTTGTAGGAGTATGTCAGGGGCTTTATATATAGGGTGACCATATAATTAATTTAGCATGCAAACTGGGGTGGTTTGAGAGTTAAAGAAGGTGCTTACTCTGTGTGATACCAGGACAACAGGCAAAAACTGGAAATGTCTTGCTTCTACAGAGTTGTATGACCTCTGTATGTATGGATATATCTCATTTAATGCTTGGAGCACTGATAAACTAAGTATCTTCCTCATTTTATAGATGAGGAAACTTAGGCCCACATACCCAAAGCCCCTGGTTTCAAAGTCTGCACTTTGATATCCCCTCGAGGCATAAGATCAGTGGGTTCTTAAAGTTACAGGAAAGGGATATCCCTGAAACAAGGCGTGAGAGGCCTTGAATGAGGGAGAACGAGAAACAACTCAATGGTTCCTTGTTAAACTTAATGATTTTTCCAGGACCAACCCTGGCCACAGCCTGGAAGGGCTCCGGTCTAAGGCTAATGGCTGAAAAAGTACCCTGAGCCATTGCCACTCTGCCTGAAGTGTGACTCATTACCAGGTATCACACCACATCTTCAGATAGAAGCGTCCCTGTCCCACCCTTGTGTGTGTGGCTTGCCAGGAGGGCAGCACTCTGGTGTGATTTGCATCTCTCGGCCTCCGTGCAGTTGCCCTTCTGTCCCCCATGTCAAGGGTGTGAGTGGAAGAGAGTCTCTCACGCAGCTCACATACATTTAGGATTTCTCTCCAGTTGTCAGGTTTTGAAATTTTCCCTGGACTTTTCTTCATGAACAAGGGAAAGAAAGGGACCAGGAACTTGTTTCATATCCTAGACAGGTTTCCGTCACAGACAGCCAAGTTTCTTTTTTTTTGGACAGAGTCTCGCTCTGTTACCAGGCTGGAGTGCAGTGGTGCGATCTTGGCTCACTGCAATCTCCACCTCCCGGGTGCACACCAGCCTCCTGCCTCAGCCTCCAGAGTAGCTGGGACTACAGGCATGCACCACCATGCCCAGCTAATTTTTGTATTTTTAGTTTCACCATGTTGGCCAGGATGGTCTTGATCTCTTGACCTTGTGATCTGCCCATCTCGACCTCCCAAGTGTTGGGATTACAGGCATAAGCTACCGTGCCTGGCCAAAGCACCTGGCTTTATTTCAGGGCCTGAAACTCCAGGGGAGGAGCAAGTGTCCTCAGCACATATCCCATAATATAGTATAGGTGCTGCCACGAAGGGGGAGCACACTTCCTCCCATGCCAATCAAGTCAGCACTCCCTCCATTCTCATCCTCTAGCTCCCTTCCAGGTCAGTGCTACCAACATAGCCATTTTCATCTTGGGGAAATCAGTTTGACCAGTATTAAGGCACTTTCTTTGCATCTCCCAATTTTTTATGACTGTTTACAAGTTAATGTGCTTCACACCATAGCCTGCTCCTTGTGAAGTGGTCATCAGAACTGAGTTGAACTCCTACCTGGAGTCTTTGGGACATTCAGAGGAGACACCATGGTGAGAAGAGACAGTCTTGCCACTCATCACCAAGGGTTCAGTTATTTTGACCCAAGAGCTCCCAACTGGACTAAACCAGATAACGGTTCCAACGTACCTTTCAAGAAAGTCCAGAGCCCTAATAGGCACCTCTGTTCTTTTTCAGGGGCTACCCTTCTGGTTGCCTCTGGCCTGAGCTCCATCTTCTTTTGAATTTACTTTTATTTATTTATTTTTGAGATGGAGTCTTGCTCTGTTGCCCAGGCTAGAGTGCAGTAGTGTGACCTCAGCTCACTGCACCCTCTGCCTCCCGAGTTCAAGTGATTCTTGTGCCTTAGCCTCCCGAGTAGCTGGGACTACAGGCATGCACCACCATGCCCAGTTAATTTTTGTATTTTTCATAGAGATGTGTTTTCACCATGTTGGTCAGGCTGGTTTTGAACTCCTTATCTCAGGTGAGCCACCTGCCTCAGCATCCCAAAGTGCTGGGATTACAGGTGGGATTACTGCTCGTGGCCTTGAATTTATTTTTTAAAACATGTTCTCTCATCATTCTGTGTTTTCTCCTTACTCCACTATGTGCTAGGTCAAACTAGATATGGAATACATCAGTTTCCTTAATTTCCACCAAAAAAACAAAAAAAACAAAACAACCCAATTCTAGATTCTATGAAGACGACAGTGGATGCATCCTTTAAAAATCGCTCCAAATTCCTACATACAAAAAGAACAACTGAATAGAAAGAAGGAAAAAAGCCAGAAACAAATGGTCAACATTTACCAAGCAAACATCCCAACTCCCTCCCCACAAATCTAGGTATTTCTACAAACTCCCAAATGGAAGCAGTAAGGATAAATCATCAAGAGCCACAAGATCTACCTGGTGTCAGCAGACCTACATTTCTGTGCAGCAGAAAGCAGAGGGTAGCAACAGGGCCTGCGAACAAGAACCCAAAAACATCCAACAAGTGTTCACTGGGCTACACCGTGGGCCAGTTCAGAATAGCAGCTAAAACAGGCCCCGGGGTTGCTCTCTCTCATCACAGGTGAGCTCCAGGGCCCTGAGCGAGGTGAGAAGGGAGCTGGAGCAGCCTAGGCTCTGAACTCTAGAAACTGATCTGCTTAAAAACTTCAATGGCCCTTTATTGTTTAGAGTGTTAATTCTAGACTTTTTTTTCTTAGACATTCAAAACCTTTCATAGTTTCACCCTAACATACCTTTCCAGTATAATTTCCAACCACATCTTTGAACGTTCTCAACAGCCGCATTTGCATTCCCCAACTGTTTCTCACATTTCACCCCAGCCATTATGGCCTGGTTTGGGTCAATTCTGGTCAACATCACTGAAATATACAGGCTCAAGACACAGTTGATGGCTCTCAGTTAACTTTTGGTAAAACATTTTAATAAATACAAATTCCTTTTGGAAGAGAATATTGCTTCCGTCAGACAAAGTTCCCTTAGTTCCACAAAAGAGAGCAGAACTCTTACCACTGGAGTTCTTGCTTCAACACACTCGTTTCCATTGCCTTCCCCCTAATTTAAAATGATATTTTCATTCAAAAATTCTTTGTTACCAAGAAAGAAAAATTTATCCCAAATCTGGAAAAATAAAAGACTAAAATGCATTGGCTTGATTTTTGAAATGATGGCAGAGCATCTTTTTCATTTTTTTTGCCCAGCGAATGCCAGCCAAGTTCAAGGTCCACACCAGGTACCATGGAGATGTCTATGGTGATGCTAAGGCTCTTGTGTTCACCAGTATTGGAGAGTTCTTTGGGAGGTGAAGGCCCATAGAGGAAGCTCAGGGCAGTAAACATGATGTCAAGGATCCTGGCTGTGCCCTGTCCTGTGGCCCCATGGAATGGGAACAAGATGGTCCTTCTTCAGAGGAGGCATGAATACAGTGTTTTCCTTTTCTTCCACCAAAAGTGACTGTTGATTTTGAGGTGGAGGGAAGATTGTGATATGCAGAATCCCACCACCTCCTCGGTCAGATAAACAGATATACCATATGATTTTGAGTGTGGCACCCAGGATTTGGGTCGAGTTCAAGCACACAGCTCATAAAAGCACAGACAATAAAAAGTGAAGATGTAAAAGATAAAAGGGTTTCTTTCAGATGCCATAAAATATTGTTTAAAACCTTTTTTTTTTTTTTTTTTTTTTTTTTTTGAGATGGAGTCTTGCTCTGTCGCCAGGCTGGTAACCATAGCGTTCCAACCTTTATATTTCTATTTTTATGCTGGGAAAAAGGACTGTTCAGTATACGCAACAAGCCTCAGGAAATGAACATCTTCTGGCCATTAAAAGCAGGTTCTACTAGTTTAGTAATGGCATTTGAATCACTCTGCCATACGGGGCACAAGAGCCATCGCACTTTGGAATGCATTCATTTCCTTATGCTCAGGACCCTGCTAATGCTTTAAGTCCTGGAGGTAAATCCTGTGGCAAAAAGCAATACTACATCTAAAATCTGTGACAAAAAGTCATCCAAGTTTTTCTATAAGGGAGGTTTGCTATAACCAATTTAACAGAGCAACATAGATATATTCAATGAACACATACGTTCAATAATTGTGGGGACCTATTGAATATAATTAGTGTTAGACTTGAACTTCTGAACCTTAAAGTAATGCATTTACCAGGTATCATTTAACAGCAAAATAATCATGATAAAAGTAATAGCTTGCACATATTCAGCATGTGCTTCTTGTTGAGCCCTGTGCTTGCTGTGCTGTTATCTTTTTATATCTTCTCAATGTGTCTGAGGCAGGTACTGTTGGGCAGCTCCATTTTATAGGTAGAAGAAGTGAGACTTAGAGGTGAATGCAAACAACTTGCCCAAGGTCAAATAGTGCCAGGATTTTATTACAAATCTTTCTGGCTCAGGAGCCCAATTTCTTATCACTTTTGATGTATCATATTTTGCCAAATTACAGCCTTTCTAAAATGCTAAATAAAGTTTCTTAAAACCAGAAAGGACGTTTAAAATGTAAAAAAGGCCTCATTTGGATCTGAAGTTGGGGGACCACGTTGGTCCTGTGTAAAGGTCATGTAGTCACAATAAATTGTTTAATCCCCCCTCAGCCCCCATTTGGTTTTCTCATTTGCTTAATGAAGTAATGGAGCTAAACACTCTCTAAGAGCACTTTTTCCTTCTTACCTTCATTCATCATTTCAATAAATGTTTATTTGCATTTCTACTATAAGGAAAGAACTGGATGATATAATAATGAAATAATGAGGTGTGATCCTGAATGTGAAGAACTCACAGTCTTAGGGAAAAGGAAAATTCATGAACAAATCATCAGAGTCCAATGTAGCCTGTGTAAAATAATGTGTGTTTGTGTGTATGTAGATATGAATGTATCTAGCTGTATCTATATGCAGACACATAGATACACACACATACACACATCTAAACTTGTGGGAACACACACAGCAGAAGCAAGGACTTAGAAGCTGAGTGGTTTCACACAAGAGTGACAGTAGGCTCCACAGGGAGAGGGGAAGAGGGACCGGGTTCATTTTCAATCCCCATGCTTCCCTGGTCCTGGCAAGCCAGTAAATATTTTTTGAATGATGGCATGCATGAAAATGAGATGCAAGCTGGATTGTAAGTGATCAGTGGGGGTTTATCCGGTGGAGAAGAGAGGGTATGACTTTTCTGCCAGGCAGCAGGAACAGCATGTAATAGCATGTAGGCAATGCGTACAACTTCAGGGTGACTTGAAGGCATTGGAAGCTTGCGCCCAGAAGAAGGGTGCACATGGGCTGGGAGCAGAAGACAAGGTTAAAAAAGGTGTAGATTTTGGCCAGGTTCATGGTGGGCCTGAAGCCATGGGGCTCACCTAACTCTGTCAAGTCCTTTTAGTGAAGGACTTTTGACTTGGAGGGGGCTACTTGTTTGGTAGAGCAACTACCAAACTTATTCACAACTATTGGACCCAAAATAACTTAATATGATGACTTCCAAATAAAAGGGTAACAAATGGAAGCTCCACTAGGAAATAATATTGTGAGTCCCTTCTTAGCAACAACAACAACAACAACAAACCAAACTTATCCAACCTAAAGAACTATTGGTATTAAACAACAGGTAGCAGATTGCACTTTAGTATGGGAATCCACTTGGATGCAGGAGGCTCTGTTGCCTGTGAAGGTCCTGTTCGCTTGCTAGGAGGATTCTGAGTGAGAGTAAATGTGGTGTATCTTTGGGATTGTGGTTTTTCAGCTCTGTCCATTATGAGGGAGGAGTCTGTTTTCCTACTCCCTGAATCTGGGCTGGCTTTATGACTTCTGTTAGCTCCTGGGATCAAATAGAAGTGATAGAGTGTGTATTAGTTTGTTCTTACACTGCTAAAAAAGACATATCCAAGACTGGGTAATTTATACAGGAAAGAGGTTTAATTGACTGACAGTTCCACATGGCTGGGGAGGCCTCACAATGATGGCAGAAGGCAAATGAAGAGTAAAGTCACTTCTTACACGGTGGCAGGCGAGAGAGCATGTGCAGCAGAACTCCCATTTATAAAACCCTCAGATCTCATGAGACTTATTCACTACCATGAGAACAGTATGGGGGATACTGCCCCCGTGATTCAATTATCTCCACCTGGCCCCACCCTTGACACATGGGGATTATTATAATTCCAGGTGAGATTTGGGCAGGTACACAGCCAAACCATATCAGAGTGCCAATTCTGAGCCTAGACCTTAAGAGCCCTCAGTGTCTTGAAACACTACTGCCACCATGTGAACAGCTTGCTGGTTGTTGAAACCTGCCAGCTGACTGCAGACCCATGAGTAAGTGTAGCCAGTTAAGATCAGTTGAACTCAGTCTAGTTCATCAGAACTGCCCAGGCAACCCGAAGGCTCATGGGTAAAAATAAATGGTAGCTAGTTTAAGCCAAAAAGGGAGAGAGAAAAGATAGCAAGCAAATGTGATATGAAATGGTAATGATGATTTACTAAACAACTAGCACTTAGTACCAGTTAGAGGGTCATGGGCTACCCACCTTACACACCTTATTTCATTTAATTGGTTCTTGTTTGCATCAAATTGTTTCATAAATGTATGAAGTCATTCTTCAAAGGAAAGTTTGATTCTGAAGACTTCTAACTGGTTTTGCCAAGTGGTATGCCAGCAGGATTTTATTCAAAGATTTTGGGGTCAGACAAGTCTGGATTTAAATTCCAAATCCACCTCTTACCATCCGTGTAACTTTTGTACCATATTTAGCACAAACCTCGGTGCCAATTTCTGCATCTGAAAAGTAGACTCAAAAATACCTACACCTCTTATTGTAGTGAGGCATAAATGAGATAACCTAATCCAAGTACTGTTACAGTGCCTGCAAGCACCAGTGCCCGCACGCACCAGTGCCCAGCAGCAATAGCTGCCACTATGATTGTCCCCTGTGAATTTAAACCAGGTATATCTAAGGGATAATTTTTTTTTTTTTTTTTTGAGGCAGAGACTTCCTCTGTCCCCCAGGCTGGAGTGCAGGGTACGATCTCAGCTCACTGCAACCTCTGCCTCCCGGGTTCAAGTGATTTTCCTGCCTCAGCCTACTGAATAGCTGGGATTACAGGTGCACACCACCACACCTGGCTAATTTTTGTAATTTTAGTAGCAGCAGGGTTTCACCTTGTTATTAAGGCGGGTCTCGAACTCCTGACCTCGTGATCCGCCCGCCTTGGCCTCCCAAAGTGCTGGGATTACAGGCGTGAGCCACCGCACCAGGCCGAGGGGATAATTTTTTAACAGAAGCTCTCAACCTTTTCTCAGTTTGCACCCTGATGGCCTCGGGCATGGCATCCCCACCCCATGGGTATTCCCAGGTTTCTGTGTAAGGTGTTGTACTTCATTTTCTTTCAGTTAAGGGACATGTCAGAGAGTGAAAGTGACACCATAGGCACAATCTTCAAGCCACTGTCAATTAAAAATAAAGACTAAATGATTACACATTTGAAGAGTTTATTTTCCGCAAAGGACTGGCAGCAACCTGACACTTGTCAGGACCCAGCTAGATGTTGCCCACCATGGCTCTGAAGGTTTAATCAGGGTGCTGAGAGGACCGACACTTCTCCTGTCTGCTGTCCTGACTGTGAGCTTTACTTGGGCAGTGGCTGTGTGGGATTCTTCTGTTCTTGGCACATGGTGTGTTGTCTGGCAAATAAACAGCAGTTGATAAATATTAGCTGAATGAACAACTGTACTCCTCCACTCCAAGAGAGTGACAGAGTAAAGTCTCCCCACCCTGCTCCACCCCCCAGTAAATCAGGGAGCCCTCCGGAATTGGAAGGGGAGAATTGGACAGAATGCCAAGATTTGAAGGATAAACACCAGCCTCCCATCGGCAGCTTGACTATCATCCTGGCTTTATCTGGCCAGTGAGAATGAAAGGGGCTTTGTTACCAAGTGGACCATTCCCAAACCGGCACAGTTCCCACTGTAAAGCCAAAAGGGGTTTTAGTGTCTTTTCAAGTTCTTTTCTAAACTCTCTTGAATTTCAAGTACTAGAGTCTGCTTTCCTTATTGGAAAATCTCCTGGTATGAAGAGATGGGGGGCGGGGAGCAAGAAACTCTAAGGTAGGTAGAGAAATATAGAGTATTAGATGGTGGTAAAGACTAAGCAAAAAATTAAGTGGGGAACAGGACTGGGGAGTGTCAAGCGCAAGTGCAATTTTGCATAAGACGGTGAGGGAAGGATTCATTAATAAGACGAACTTGGAGTAAAGACTTGAGGTGAATGAAAGAGAGAGACAGGGGTATCTAATGTGGAGAGTCCCAGCTGAAGAAACAGCAAATGCAAAGGCCCTGAGGTGGAAGCAGGTTTAGAATGTTGAAAATGATCTATGCGAGCCCTGTGGCCATAGAGTGAGGTGGAGTCATGGGCTGTCCTGGAGGGCCTGGTATGGGCCATGGTAAGGATATGTATGGGCCTTTTCTCTGCATAAGTTGGGAGGGTTTTGAGCAGAGGAGTGTTAAGGTCTGACTTAAGGAATGACAGAATCACTCTGGCTGCTCTGTTGAGAAAATATGGAAGGACAAGGGTGGAAGTGGAGAGAGCAGTCAGGAGGCCACCAGGTGAGAGATGATTGTGACTTAGAAGATAGTGAGAAGTAGTTGGATTTGGGATATATTTTGAAAGGAAAGCTGATGGCTTTGCTGATAGCTTGGATGTGAGGCAGGACAGGGAACCCCGTTAGAATGGAGCTCCCTTCTGTCAAGGTCAGGCCTGTTGTACATGGAGACCAGTGGTCATTATATCATTGGTGGTATATAGAAGGTGCCTACCCATTTTAACAAATCCTGTAATCAAAGGACTTGACTCAATTTTCCTTTTTAAAACCATTTCTAAGTAAAGAACTATTTTAGTTCTCATTGAGTGTGAAGAGCCTTCTATCAGCAAGTCACAGATGGTCAGCTGGGAAGAAACTTAGAGATTAAATAAGCCAGTATGTCCTATGGTATAAGAGAGGTCCCTGGATTTAGCCAAGGAATTGCAGATGATACATAGTAATGGATATTAGATCACATTTTGAGAAAGCAATTTCCTTTTCTATCCTATTTTCATTATATATCAAGACACAATATCAGCTTAGTAGTAAATCTTAAGTACTTCTTGAACACTTCCTTATTTCTCTCTTAAGGAAGAGAGATCAGGCCTTGGGCTCAGAGCTGCAGCAGGCCAATAGGATCTTGCAAGAATGGAATACATGGTTTTGAATTCACTAAGTATATTTATTTTTTCCTAAAGCATATTTATTTAACTCACATTTATTTTTTAAGATTCATATTAGTGGAGTATACCAAATGACTATAACATTTGATTCAAATAATTCACAAAAAGCATTAGGATGATTGCAGATATTCTCTTGTGTTTGATTTTTGAAAAATGTATTTATTGAAGTACACATTGATATTGAAAATTACATAGAAGTATACAACTTGATGATTTTTTGGACAGCAAAGGTGTGTAACTATCACTCAGGTCAAGACACAAAGTATTAAAGTATTTCAGAAGTCCTCTTCTTTGTAACTAATGTCTCTCCACCTCCCTGTTTCCAAAAAAGAACACCATTGTTCTGACTTCTGACACCTTAAATAAGCTTTGCCAGTTTTGAAATTTATGTAAATAAAACCATTTAGTATGAGTTATTTTGTGTCGGCTTCTTGTGGACCACCTTATAGTTCAGCATTTCATCTGTGTTGTTTATATGACATTAATTCTTTTTCACTGCTGTATATTATTCTATTGTATTAACACAATTTACCCATTCTCTGGTGGGTAGACAGTGTTTCTAGTTTTTGCTTAGCAGTTATATGTGGCTACAAACATTTTGTACAGATCTCTGAGTATATATATCTATGCATTTTTGTGAGGTACACAGTTTTTAGCCATTTTTGCAGGTGTGTAAGTATATCTCATTGTGGTTTTGATTTGGATTTCTCTGGTGATTAATGGAATAAAGTGTCCCTTTTTTCTGTTTATTGGTCATTTATATATCCTCTTTTTGAAATACCTGATCAAGGCTTTTGCATATTTTTCTATTAGGTTGTCAGCCTTTAAAAAAAATTCACTTGTAAGAGTTCTTTATATATGCTAAATACTGGTTCTATATCAGTTAATTTTGCTATAAATACTTTCAACTTCATGGCTTTTTGGTATTATTGTGGTCCAATTTATCATTTGTTTTCTTTGTGGTGGGTTCTTTAGGTTTCTAGGTTTGTTTCTGGGCTTTCAAAAATTTTGTTCTGTTGTTCTGCTATCTCACCTTGAACTAATACTACATTACCCTAATCACTACTAGTGTTGAATGTATTTTCATGTACATTATTACCCATTTGCATGTCTTTGGAACAATGACTATTCAAATTATTTGCCAATTTTTTGGTTCATTTTTCTTTTCATTGTTTAGTTATAAGAGTTCTTTTATCTGGATACTAGGTCCTTATCAGATATATAATGTGCAAATGTTTTCCCCAATACTGTGGGTTGTCTTTTCATTTTCCTGATAATGTCCTGATAAAAAGGTTTTATTTTTGAAGTCCAACTTAATCTGTTTTTCCTTTTGTTGCTTATGCTTTTGGTGTCATATTTAAGAATTACACCTATGTTTCTTTCTATGGACTTCATAGTTCTAGCTTTTGCATTTAGATCTTTGATCCATTATGAGTTAATTTTTATATAAGGTGTCAAGTACAGATCCAAATTCACTCCTTCACATATGGATAATCAGTTGTCCCTGCACCATTAGTTGAAAGAGTATTCATTCCCCCCATTGACTGGTCTTGACACTCTTGCTGAAAATCAACTGATCATAGGTATATGGGTTTATTTCTGGACTCTCAGCTCTATTCCATTGGTCTATATGTCCATCCTTATGCAAGTACCATGCTGTTTTAATTTGTGTAGCTTTATAATGAGCTTTGAAATTGGGACATGTGAGTTTTCCAGTTTTGTTCTTTTTCAAGATTCTTTTGCTATTCAGGGTCCCTTGCATTTCCATATAAATTCTAGGATCAACATGTCCATTTCTGCAAAAAAGGTAGTTGGAATTTTTATAAGAATTACATTTAATCTATAGATCAAACTGTGGAGTACAGTGATCTTAACAGCTTTGAATCTTTCAGTCCATAAACATAGATGTCTTCACTTTTATTTTTATCTTCTTTTAGAAATGTTTGGTAGTGTTTTGTGTAAAGGTTTTATACTCCTTGGATACATTTGTTTAATTATTTTTATGCTATTATAAATGGAATTGTTTTTGTAATTTCATTTTTTCCATGTCAGACTTCTAAGCTACAAAGTTGTATGATAATGCATTTGTGTTTTTTAAGCCATGAAGTTTGTGATAATTTGTTACAGTAGCAAGAAAAAACGAATACACTCTGTATTATTTCAATTCTTTGATGTTTGTTTTGATACAGCCCAATAAAGGGTCAATTTTAGTAAATGTTCCATGTGTAGTTGAAAAAACATGTATAGTATAGTTGTCAAGTGTGGGTCGTGTGTGTGTGTGCAAATCGTGTTTGTTATTTATGTTGTTCATATCTTCAACAACATCTTTATTGAGTTTTTCTCTGCATATTATATCAGTTACTGAAAAAGTATGTCAAAATCTCCCACCATGATTGTAGGTTTGAGTATTATACCTTTTTAAATATTTCCATCAATGTTTGTTTTGTATATTTTTGAGTTTTATTAGGCATATACTTTTAGAATTGTTGAATCTTCCTAAAGAATTAACTCTCTCAGTATTATCAAAAGTCCCTGTGTTGGCCGGGCACGGTGGCTCAAGTCTGTAATCCCAGTACTTTGGGAGGCCGAGACGGGCGGTTCACGAGGTCAGGAGATTGAGACCATCCTGGCTAACACGGTGAAACCCCATCTCTACTAAAAAAATACAAAAAACTAGCCGGGCAAGGTGGTGGATGCCTGTAGTCCCAGCTACTCAGGAGGCTGAGGCAGGAGAATGGCGTAAACCCGGGAGGCAGAGTTTGCAGTGAGCTGAGATCCAGCCACTGCACTCCAGCCTGGGCGACAGAGTGAGACTCCGTCTCAAAAAAAAAAAAAAAAGTCCCTGTGTTATGCTTCCTACCTTAAAGTCTGCTTGGTATATTATTCTTTAGCTATACTTGCTTTCTTTTGATCAATGTGTCCATGGTATATAGTTTCTTACTTTTTTTTTTTTTTTGAGACAGAGTCTTGCTCTGTTGCCCAGGCTGGAGTGCAGTGATGTGATCAGCTCATTGCAACCTCTGCCTCTAGAGTTCAAGCGATTGTCATGCCTCTGCCACCCAAGTAGCTGGGACTACAGGTGTGCACCACCATGCCTGGCCAATTTTTGTTTTTTTTTTCAGTAGAGGCAGGGTTTCATCGTGTTGGCCAGGCTGATCTCAAACTCCTGACCTCAAGTGATTCACCTGCCTCGGCCTCCCAAAGTGCTGGGATTATAGGCATGAACCACCATGCCCAGCCTAAGATGTGTCATTTCTAAGCAGCATATAGTTTTGTTAAAAATAATTCAGTTGGACACCTTGTCTTTGAATTAGAGTATTCAGTAGTTAAGTCTACTATCTCACAATTTTCTTCCATTTTAACTTTATTTTATTATTATTATTATTATTTTTTTGAGACAGAGTCTCACTCTGTCGCCCAGGCTGGAGTGCAGTGGTGCCATCTTGGCTCACTGCAAGCTCCGCCTCCCAGGTTCATGCCATTCTCCTGCCTCAACCTCCTGACTATTTTAACTTTATTTTGTGACTTCCTTTGAATTAATGTATTATTCCCTTTTTTCCTTTTCTTAGCTTGCTAGAAAACATTCTTTCTTGTTCTACTTTTAGTGGTTATGCTAGCAATTAAACATGCATTCTTATCTTATTAGAGTATGATGCACATTGGTCCTCTTACTACTTCATGAACAACATAAGGCCCTCAGGATGCTTTAACTCCAAATTCTTGTGTCATTGTTGCACCTATTTTTACATATATTTCACATGGCACAAGAAGCGGTTATTATTGTTTTATGCAGTCAATATTTATTTAACTTTACCCAAGTAGTTGCACTTTGTACCATCTTTATTCTTGACTGGATTTTCATGCTTCCATTGCACCTAATTTTTCTTCTGCTCCAAGAATTCTCTTTAATATTTCTCAAAGAGCATGTCTGTGGATATTAATTCTCTCAGTTTTTGTTTGAAAATGTTTTTATTTCACATTTTTGAAGAATGTTTTCACTGAGTATAGAGTTCTAAGTTGGCAATCATTTGCTTTCAGCACATTGAATATGTCATTTTGTTGTTTTTTGGCTTCCATCATTTTTGTTTAAGCCTCAACTTCCATCATTACTTTTCTTCTTTTGAAGATATGTTTCTTTTCTTTGACTGCTTTTATGATATATTTGCCTTTGTTTTTTAAGTAGTTTGACTATGATGTGCCTCATTGTGGTTTTCTTTATCCTATTTGAGGTTGTAAAGATTTTTGAATCTTTAGCTTGATGTCTTTTCTCAGTTTTGAAAAAAGTGTTTCAGCGAATACCTATTCAAGTATTGCATCTCCTCAATTCTCTCTTTTTTCTCATTCAGGATTTCAAAATACATACATGTTAAGACTTTTCACCAAGTCCCACATCTCTCTTATGCTCGTTTGTGCATTTTCTATAATTCTTTCCTCTTCATGCTCAATCTTCTGCTGACCTATATTCCAGTTTACAGATCTTCTTTTCTGCATTGTCTAATCTGCCATAAACCCAATTGTTGCATTCTTATTTTTCAGTTATTGCATATTCAATTCTACAGTTTCAATTTCTTGTTTTATAAAAATACCAGTTCTCATGGAATTCTCCATCATGTCATCTACTTTCTTGAACTTATTAATCATGGATATTTTCAAGTTTGCCTCTGACAATTCCAATAGCTGGATTACATATGGGTCTGGGGTTTTTTTCTTGGTTTTTGATTATTTGGTTATGTCCCTTGGCATGCTTGGTAATTTTTGATAAATGCTGAACAAATGTATGATAAATTGTAGAGCTAATTTGAAGCTCTGAATTCTGTTATCTTCTTCCAGAGAAAGTTAAATTTACGTTCTTCTGTTACGTGTTTTGATACTGGTAGGTCACCTTGTTTCATCTTGGTTTGAGCTTGCTTAAAATAAGGTTTTAATCATTGTAAGAGTTGAGCTATTTCTACCTCACCCTCACTTCTAATGTGTAGCCCATTCATGATCTCAACTGGAAGTTTGAAGTCTTTACTAGGCCTCACCTAACCCATGCCCCTTGGTGGACCTAAAGCCTCAATTTTAGTTATCAGACTGTTGACTTTTGAGCTTCTGGATTCTATGAGGTTTACAGATCAGCAAATGCCTAGAGAAAAAGTGCTGTGAAACACTAGATTTATCTTAGTGTGCTTTACTTCTCTCTTGGCTCTTAGTTCTTCAGCTCCTAGTTGCTTTAGTAGTCCCTGAATGTCTTCCATTAGAGGTTTTTTGTGTTTTATTTTTCAATTTTATGTATTTTATCCAACTTTTAAAGTTATTCTTGGCAAAGGGGTAAGTCTAATGCAAACTAGTTGCCATGAATAAAAGCAGGAGTCCATTGTACTTATTTTTGTCATTACCTCCTATTTTAAGACCAGTGATTCCAGCTTTCCTTTTATATTAATGAGATAGTTTCCTTTCTAAGTAAATATATTCATTATAAGAGATGTACAAGTTCTAGCAAATACAACAAATTGTGTAATCAATACCCACTTCCTTCCACACAGCATGTACCCATGTTCAAATAAAGAAAAGTTGACTTAAAGGAAAATAGTAAACAGCAAAGTAGATGGTGCTTGGAGATGGTAAAAAAAAAATGGTGACAGTGGGGTTCAAACAATTTGTTTACATGTAGAGAAATAGAAGCTCACAAAGTCATTTATTTTGCCTGAGGTTACACCGAATATGCATGGTAGAGCTGGATTCAGATCTCTTGGTTCTCAATGCATTACTTTACCTGCTCTAACACATAACTCTGCTCCTAATGGCTCTTCTGTGTCCCTGAGTGGTTCTTAAATAGATTTAATTTCTGTAGTTTATTTTCCATTTTGGCCTAAATTCTTCCATATGCATCCTAAGCCTATTTTTATAATTGTCTTTTCGTTATTGGGTTGTAAAAAACTAAAATATATAGGCCTAACCCATGAGTTAGTGTGTGTGTGTATGTGTGTGTGTGGGTGTGTGTTATGTCAAATTCCCGTTAGATTTTACTAGCAGTTTCTATGTAATTTCTGAATCCATGAGATTCTGCGTGATTGATCCTTCTAAATGCTTAGCTCCATTTAAAACTGCATGCAAAAGAATGACCAGTTCTGTGGAATTTATTGTTGCTAAATCTCCTCTCCATTTGCTTAATTGTATTATTTGCCTGGGGATGCTGTTTAAACGTGGAGCCAAGTCAGCTAAAGGAAACATGATCCTGGTGCAAGAAAATAATGATGTGTCTCTTTTGTGAAACAGCAGCCTCCCCGCTCATCTCCAGATGCTTAGAACCACACCCTCATTTTTTCTGGAGGCAAGCAAGGGTGGTGCCCAGCTTGGTCTTGGCTGGTAAGGGCATCAGCCAGGAGGCGAGCAGACCAATGCAGCCTGAGCTGGAGCTGGGAGCTGGGGGCAGAGCAGATGCTGAGGCTACTGTGACTGACTGACTCAGACAGGAAGCTCAAGCGATCCCTCTAGTCCTGGACTTAGGCCATGTCTCAAACCCTGCTGAACCGAGCAGCTGAAAACTGAGGCTGTAGATTAACCATTTAGCTGGGAAAATGACCAGTGTTGGAGGGATCTTCAAGGGAATCATCTGCTTCCTTCTTATCTTGAAAGGTCATGGGGACTTAGTATCTAAAATTTCTAGATTAGTGTTTTTTCAGCCATATCATTACATAAGACTCCATAAACTGGTATCTTTTTCATCTCTTTGACCTTCCTGTTTGGGGTCTGCTGAGGTAAAATGAGAGCATGGGATGCAACAAAGACCACTCTAGTAATATTTACCAAGTGCCAGGCACCAGTCTAGGCTCTGGGAGGTGGCAATGAACAAAACAACCAGGGTCTCCTTTGTGGAGTTTTGGAGAGAAGGGGAGGACAAGAATAGATAAATGAGTAAAATGCATGGATGGCATTGTGGATGGAAAGTATTATGGGAAAAAAATAAAATGAGGGAAGGAGACAGGGAGGGCTGGGTGGAACAAGGCTGCTGTGTTAAATAGGGTAGTTGGGGAGGCTTCTTTGAGAAGGTGAAGGGATGAGCCTTGTGGTTGGGGCTTTAGGGATCTTTCATAACCGCCTTTTGAACCAGTAGCCTTGAGTGTTATTAGCATCAGAATATGGTGGCATGCAGTTTCCCAGGCCCCACGCCCGGGGATTCTGATTCCTTTGCCCAGGGCCTGGCAATCTGCTTTTCTAGAAGTCTTAGAAGAAAGAAGTCTTAGAAAGAAGCCCAAGGTCAACTTTCTTTTTTGATACTGCTTTAAACTTTCTGTACTTTGAAAGCCTGAAACAGAATTATTCCAAGGATGAGGCAATTATCACATTCCTCGTGACAGGGAAATACAGAGAAAGAATTTTCCCGTAGACTGCCATCTTGTTGGTGAATGCAGTCCTCCATGCATGAAGGAGGGAAATTAGCAATTATTGAGTGCTGTGCGCTGAGCGCATTCTGCATTTGCTATCTTGTTGATCCTCCCAACACTGTCTGGGACTGTGTCCTATAAGCATAGTTAGGCCCAGAGAAGCCAGGCGACCCCCCGCTTTGAAGGGGTAGTCTCTATATTCAGTGCTCATTCCATTTCATGTGAGATTTTGACATGGGGAAGTGAGTGTGCAGGTCTGCTTGGTCTCCTCCCCTAGGCCATCTTTACCAATCTGAGCCCAGCCTTTGCCAAGACTGGCTCCACCCAGCAAGTTGGACTTTCAATGCAAATTTTTCTCAAGAAAAATGTCTGCTAATTCCTGAGTGCCAGGCATTTGAAAGACTGTGGGCTTTCTGAATTAAAGGGGACCTCAGAGATCATGTAGCTACTCACAAGCAGGAAAAACATGTTGTGTCTGCCACTATTCCTTCCCCCTCTCTCGGTACCCCTGGGAAGCAGTAATCTATGGTGGCATCCTTTCTTGAAGAACCCAAATGCAACCTCAGAGCCGTCTTCAATCCAATGCTTGAGTTAATAGCTGCTGATTTATCAAATGTGACTTCCAAAGAAGAAACCTATTTTCCATCCATTATTTGAACAGTTCCTTCTTTAACACATCAGGAAGCCAGGGCTCAATAGGGTCAGTTTATTAAAGACACATAGCTAGTTAGTAGGAGGGCTTGATCTCATCCCAGATAATTGCCTTTTTTTTTTTTTTTTTTTTTTTTTTTTTTTTTGGTTAGGAATCTCACTACTCAAACCCAGGTACGTAAGACATTGGCTATAAACAACTATCAACCATGATCAGTTTCTGAATCAAGCCATTTTTGCCTTGTGGCAACAACACATCATCAGCTTCTCCCCTGCGAGCTGTGCCAAATTCTGGAAGGTAGCTGAGGGCAAAGGCATGGGTAGTGCCGTGGGGTCCTTTCTTGATCACGTCTCAGTGCTACTACCCATCCTCTGGTCTTTAATCATCACCTTTCTGCTGGCATGCTGGTATCTGTCCCTCATCTCATCTGTTCAAGGTCCTGGGTCCTTAGCGCTTGCTGCTAAGTCATCTCCTCTTACCATTTGCGAGTTCCTCTTACATCCAGTTCTCTCTCCTTTTGCTACTGGCCGTGTCCCTGCTACTCTTTAATGAGGTGGGATCTTGCCACTATTTTTGTGTCCTGGGGTGGAGGGTGTTCTGTGAAGTTGTCTTAGGCTGGGTTTACCCAGCTCACTAAAAAGTCACTTTTCTCTGGGATCCTATTGTTTTTCTGGGCCTCCACACAGAATCTGGGGCCTAGGACTCATCTCTTCTCAGGCCCCGCACGTCAGCCATCAACCATACTCAGTTTCTGAATCAAGGGGTCTGCAGTTTCTTCTCACCATACTGGCACTCAGCCTGGGGTAGGCAGGAAAAAGGGTGCTGGGCCCGCTTTGTAATGATGCACCGATATCCGCATATCCATATATCCACATTCAGGTCCGCCATCCACCCTTGCCATCCACCTGATGAGGCCTTGGTAGCTGCTAATGTGATCCATCACCTCTTTTCCCACATCTGTCACTACACAGGAATCCTTTCCTCTTTCATCTCCCCACACTGAAGAGAACTAAAGACACCATTTTTTAGACTTCAAAAGACAGGAAGAGATTCTTACTCCTTTCACTGTTGACTTATCTCATCCTGACGCAGTGAACTCAGGGTGGCCTTACTTGGATGGAGAGAAGGCCAAGAGAATAATGAGGAGGAAAGGAAAAAAATAGGTGCTATTTCAAAATCTTATCCTATCACATCAAGTGGCCTTAGAAGTCGAGATTTCAGAATTTGCCTATTAACTTTCACTTTGGGCATGGTAAACTACGGCCGTAGGCCAAGTCCGTCCTGATGCCTGTTTTTATAACTGCACAGGAAGAATGGCTTTTATATTCTGAATGCTTATTGACTGAGAAGTAGCCATATAATATCCTCCATTTGCCTCTTGCCCATAAAGCATAACATACTTACTCTACAGCCTTTAAGAAAAAGTTTGTTGACGCTGGTTTAGTGCACTGATAGAAAGGGCATATGTTTGCTCAGCTATCTGAGGCTCAGATATCTGCCATCTGAGGAAAGGATTCCTGGTTTAACTTTGATTATCTGTATTGAAACTCTTTAGAATAACATATCACTGCCTGCCCTGCCCCTCACCAGCTGGTCTCAGTTCCATGTCAGTTTTCTGAAAAGTTGGTGTGGGAGACTTTTCCTCAAAAAAAACCTTTTGGCACTACAGTTGTCCTTAGTGATCCCTGAGAGCGAGTGTTGCCTCTTTTGGGAGCTGCTTTCAACTCACAGTGACATGTGGAAAATCTACTATGGATATGAAGTTTCCTGCCTGGGAGCTTGCATTTTGGCATTGTCCCATAGAATACATTGGGAAACAAATGCGATTCTCACAATTCGGTTCTCCCGACAGGAAAATATGTCACTTGAGTCAGTGAGTAATATATGTGGCTATACATTTTTAATAAAATGAGAAAATTGTTTGAGTTTTTGGAAGACTTAATTCTTCATTTGCTAGTTCATTTTGAAACCATTACAGTTCTGTGTTTTATTCCATACAAAGATGTGAAATTAACCGTCATATTTTCTGCTGTGGTCTGAAAGTTGAACAAGTTAATGTTTCACCCAAATTAGCTTCTTTCCCTTCACATTTGCTCTATCATTAACCTTCCCTATTTGAGCCTGCAATAAAAATTACATCATGATCAAATTCAAGGAAAGGTTTTGTGTAAGTCATGCCTAATGCAGATATTTATTACTGGGCTTGAGGGGCAGGAGTCAGATTTATTTGGATAATTTGTTCACAATTTATGCTGTGACTATTTTAGACTTTTGAACACACAAACGCATGTTCTCATGTCAACCCATTGCCATAGTGATGGGCACATCAACTACACCCCAAGAGTTGAGTTTTGCTGACATCTGTAAACTGAGATATTTCAGCAAATCTTTTTGGCATGGCCAATCTTTGTTATAAACTGGAAAAATTCATCTTCTTAGTTTTGGTTAAGGCCCTGGCCATGCCAATTAATTTGTTTTCTTATTGGATAACTAGTAGTTATAATAATAATGGAAATTATCCTTTATCTTTGGTCAAACCTTTACATATATTATCACTCTTGGTCTTTGGACACCCCTGTGAACTAAACGTAAACAATATCTGTATTTAAAGAAGGGAATACCAAGGCCCAGAGAGGGGCAGTGAATAGGTGGAGGGTGGAGCTCGTGAGTGGCGAGTGCTCCTGTCTTCTAGTTTTAACCCTCTCCACACCGCTCAGCTATTTTAGATCACACTATCTCTCTTTGTTTGGTGGTCAACATTTGAGAATGGGGTCCAGACAACTTCCAACTGTGGTTTGACAGCCTGAGTGTGTTCAAGGTACCTGGGAGTAGAGTATTTACGGAGTTTAGAATGGACTTAAGCATCTTTGGTTCTAAATTTAGAAGCAATTTTACTTTTTTTGAGGTTTTGGTCAAACCACTCGAGGCAAAATAGGACTTCTTTGTTCAAAGGAAATAGACTTTAAAAAGTCTTATAAAATAGACCCATAATACTTTTGGGGACTCAAATAACTCTGGCCCGAAATGTTTTAATAAATTAAATGTAAGTGGATTAGAAACAGACAGATTGTCTTTCCATGAACTACACCCAGACTGGAACCAGGAGGAGAAGCATTTAGAAAATTGTTTAGGGTTTCTGTGGACTCCAGCAATTACACATCTAGGCCCTACTTCTCTTTCTGATAACAGAATGTAGATGAAATTTGGTTTTATTCCCAAATCTTTTTATTTGAACCTTTCCAGTCTGCTGCTCTGAATATGGCTGTGTTTAGCCCTTGCCATATTGAATTATCCCTGACTTGGCTGGGCAGCCATTTAATGAGGCCTGATGGGGTGAAGGTGTTTGACTTGACCGTGATGTTATCTTTGACATTCCAACTTAGAGGATGTACCTGTAATATCAATAACAGGTAGTGATGTGGAAGTTTTGGTGGGTTGTAAGTGCAGTGACTGAGAGAGTGGAATTTAAAGTCATATGGATTAGGTTAATCCCAATCCTCCCACACTCACCTATGATACACACAGAAACTATGTAATCTTTTTCAACCTCAATTTCTTCAGCTGTAAAATAAGGATAATCATAGTCTTCCTATTATTACTAAATGGGACAATCTGTGGCAAATGTGTACTTAGCTGGGTGTATAGCGCATAGCAGGTACCCAATAAATATTTGATATCTTTATTATGGTCGATGTCGGTTGGTTGTACTTTCTTGCCTTTGTGGCCCTTTATTTTACGAATAGCACTGAATTTTCCTTTGGGGAGCTCCCCTTCCCTTATCACATGTAGTCATGGTAAGACTGCAGTCATTAATGCAGTTATTATTAATAAAATGACCTTCCCTCAGCAGTAAAGGGCACAGGCAGGTGATCCTAGGTAGACCAATAAATTATCTCCCTGGCATTTGACATAGATTCAAGAAACTCAGGGTTAGGAGTGGCTGATGTCTTAAGTGATTTCTGCTGCCTGGATTTTTAAGCTGCCCTAGTGGTTGACCTGTCTGAGGTTGGTCAACCTTTCCTTGGATTCTGTAAGCTTCCATATATATATATATATATAAAAAAATATGATATAATATAATATATATATAATATTTACATATATAGTGTACTTTTATTTATTTATTTATTTATTTTTATTTATTTATTATTATTATACTTTAAGTTGTAGGGTACATGTGCATAACGTGCAGGTTTGTTACATATGTATACTTGTGCCATGTTGGTGTGCTGCACCCATCAACTCGTCATTTACATCAGGTATAACTCCCAATGCAATCCCTCCCCCCTCCCCCCTCCCCCCTCCCCATGATAGGCCCCGGTGTGTGATGTTCCCCTTCCCAAGTCCAAGTGATCTCATTGTTCAGTTCCCACCTATGAGTGAGAACATGCGGTGTTTGGTTTTCTGTTCTTGTGATAGTTTCCTAAGAATGATGGTTTCCAGCTGCATCCATGTCCCTACAAAGGACACAAACTCATCCTTTTTTATGGCTGCATAGTATTCCATGGTGTATATGTGCCACATTTTCTTAATCCAATCTGTCACTGATGGACATTTGGGTTGATTCCAAGTCTTTGCTATTGTGAATAGTGCCGCAATAAACATACATGTGCATGTGTCTTTATAGCAGCATAATTTATAATCCTTTGGGTATATACCCAGTAATGGGATGGCTGGGTCATATGGTACATCTAGTTCTAGATCCTTGAGGAATCGCCATACTGTTTTCCATAATGGTTGAACTAGTTTACAATCCCACCAACAGTGTAAAAGTGTTCCTATTTCTCCACATCCTCTCCAGCACCTGTTGTTTCCTGACTTTTTAATGATCGCCATTCTAACTGGTGTGAGATGGTATCTCCTTGTGGTTTTGATTTGCATTTCTCTGATGGCCAGTGATGATGAGCATTTTTTCATGTGTCTGTTGGCTGTATGAATGTCTTCTTTTGAGAAATGTCTGTTCATATCCTTTGCCCACTTTTTGATGGGGTTGTTTGTTTTTTTCTTGTAAATTTGTTGGAGTTCTTTGTAGGTTCTGGATATTAGCCCTTTGTCAGATGAGTAGATTGCAAAAATTTTCTCCCATTCTGTAGGTTGCCTGTTCACTCTGATGGTAGTTTCTTTTGCTGTGCAGAAGCTCTTTAGTTTAATGAGATCCCATTTGTCAATTTTGGCTTTTGCTGCTGTTGCTTTTGGTGTTTTAGACATGAAGTCTTTGCCCATGCCTATGTCCTGAATGGTACTACCTAGGTTTTCCTTTAGGATTTTTATGGTATTAGGTCTAACATTTAAGTCTCTAATTCATCTTGAATTAATTTTCGTATAAGGAGTAAGGAAAGGATCCAGTTTCAGCTTTCTACTTATGGCTAGCCAATTTTCCCAGCACCATTTATTAAATAGGGAATCCTTTCCCCATTTCTTGTTTCTCTCAGGTTTGTCAAAGATCAGATGGCTGTAGATGTGTGGTATTATTTCTGAGGACTCTGTTCTGTTCCATTGGTCTATATCTCTGTTTTGGTACCAGTACCATGCTGTTTTGGTTACTGTAGCCTTGTAGTATAGTTTGAAGTCAGGTAGCGTGATGCCTCCAGCTTTGTTCTTTTGACTTAGGATTGTCTTGGAGATGCGGGCTCTTTTTTGGTTCCATATGAACTTTAAAGCAGTTTTTTCCAATTCTGTGAAGAAGCTCATTGGTAGCTTGATGGGGATGGCATTGAATCTATAAATTACCTTGGGCAGTATGGCCATTTTCACGATATTGATTCTTCCTATCCATGAGCATGGTATGTTCTTCCATTTGTTTGTGTCCTCTTTGATTTCACTGAGCAGTGGTTTGTAGTTCTCCTTGAAGAGGTCCTTTACATCCCTTGTAAGTTGGATTCCTAGGTATTTTATTCTCTTTGAAGCAATTGTGAATGGAAGTTCATTCCTGATTTGGCTCTCTGTTTGTCTGTTACTGGTGTATAAGAATGCTTGTGATTTTTGCACATTAATTTTGTATCCTGAGACTTTGCTGAAGTTGCTTATCAGCTGAAGGAGATTTTGGGCTGAGACAATGGGGTTTTCTAAATATACAATCATGTCATCTGCAAACAGGGACAATTTGACTTCTTCTTTTCCTAACTGAATCCCCTTGATTTCTTTCTCTTGCCTAATTGCCCTAGCCAGAACTTCCAACACTATGTTGAATAGGAGTGGTGAGAGAGGGCATCCCTGTCTTGTGCCAGTTTTCAAAGGGAATTTTTCCAGTTTTTGCCCATTCAGTATGATATTGGCTGTGGGTTTGTCATAAATAGCTCTTATGATTTTGAGGTACGTTCCATCAATACCGAATTTATTGAGCGTTTTTAGCATGAAGGGCTGTTGAATTTTGTCAAAAGCCTTTTCTGCATCTATTGAGATAATGATGTGGTTCTTGTCTTTGGTTCTGTTTATATGCTGGATTGTGTTTATTGATTTGCGAATGTTGAACCAGCCTTGCATCCCAGGGATGAAGCTCACTTGATCATGGTGGATAAGCTTTTTGATGTGTTGCTGAATCCGGTTTGCCAGTATTTTATTGAGGATTTTTGCATCGATGTTCATCAGGGATATTGGTCTAAAATTCTCTTATTTTGTTGTGTCTCTGCCAGGCTTTGGTATCAGGATGATGTTGGCCTCATAAAATGAGTTAGGGAGGATTCCCTCTTTTTCTGTTGATTGGAATAGTTTCAGAAGGAATGGTACCAACTCCTCCTTGTACCTCTGGTAGAATTCAGCTGTGAATCCATCTGGTCCTGGACTTTTTTTGGTTGGTAGGCTATTAATTATTGCCTCAATTTCAGAGCCTGCTATTGGTCTATTCAGGGATTCAACTTCTTCCTGGTTTAGTCTTGGAAGAGTGTAAGTGTCCAGGAAATTATCCATTTCTTCTAGATTTTCCAGTTTATTTGCGTAGAGGTGTTTATAGTATTCTCTGATGGTAGTTTGTATTTCTGTGGGGTCGGTGGTGATATCCCCTTTATCATTTTTAATTGCGTCGATTTGATTCTTCTCTCTTTTCTTCTTTATTAGTCTTGCTAGTGGTCTGTCAATTTTGTTGATCTTTCAAAAAACCAACTCCTGGATTCATTGATTTTTTGGAGGGTTTTTTGTGTCTCTATCTCCTTCAGTTCTGCTCTGATCTTAGTTATTTCTTGCCTTCTGCTAGCTTTCGAATGTGTTTGCTCTTGCTTCTCTAGTTCTTTTAATTGCGATGTTAGAGTGTCAATTTTAGATCTTTCCTGCTTTCTCTTGTGGGCATTTAGTGCTATAAATTTCCCTCTACACACTGCTTTAAATGTGTCCCAGAGATTCTGGTATGTTGTATCTTTGTTCTCATTGGTTTCAAAGAACATCTTTATTTCTGCCTTCATTTCGTTATGTACCCAGTAGTCATTCAGGAGCAGGTTGTTCAGTTTCCATGTAGTTGAGCGGTTTTGATTGAGTTTCTTAGTCCTGAGTTCTAGTTTGATTGCACTGTGGTCTGAGAGACAGTTTGTTATAATTTCTGTTCTTGTACATTTGCTGAGGAGTGCTTTACTTCCAATTACGTGGTCAATTTTGGAGTAAGTACGATGTGGTGCTGAGAAGAATGTATATTCTGTTGATTTGGGGTGGAGAGTTCTATAGATGTCTATTAGGTCTGCTTGCTGCAGAGATGAGTTCAATTCCTGGATATCCTTGTTAACTTTCTGTCTCGTTGATCTGTCTAGTGTTGACAGTGGAGTGTTGAAGTCTCCCATTATTATTGTATGGGAGTCTAAGTCTCTTTGTAAGTCTCTAAGGACTTGCTTTATGAATCTGGGTGCTCCTGTATTGGGTGCATATATATTTAGGATAGTTAGCTCTTCCTGTTGAATTGATCCCTTTACCATTATGTAATGGCCTTCTTTGTCTCTTTTGATCTTTGATGGTTTAAAGTCTGTTTTATCAGAGACTAGTATTGCAACCCCCGCTTTTTTTTGTTCTCCATTTGCTTGGTAAATCTTCCTCCATCCCTTTATTTTGAGCCTACGTATGTCTCTGCGTGTGAGATGGGTCTCCTGAATACAGCAGACTGATGGGTCTTGACTCTTTATCCAGTTTGCCAGTCTGTGTCTTTTAATTGGAGCATTTAGTCCATTTACATTTAAGGTTAAGATTGTTATGTGTGAACTTGATCCTGCCATTATGATATTAACTGGTTATTTTGCTCGTTAGTTGATGCAGTTTCTTCCTAGCCTTGATGGTCTTTACATTTTGGCATGTTTTTGCAATGGCTGGTACCGGTTGTTCCTTTCCATGTTTAGTGCTTCCTTCAGGGTCTCTTGTAAGGCAGGCCTAGAGGTGACAAAATCTCTAAGCATTTGCTTATCTGTAAAGGATTTTATTTCTCCTTCACTTATGAAACTTAGTTTGGCTGGATATAAAATTCTGGGTTTAAAATTCTTTTCTTTAAGAATGTTGAATATTGGCCCCCACTCTCTTCTGGCTTGAAGAGTTTCTGCCGAGAGATCTGCTGTTAGTCTGATGGGCTTCCCTTTGTGGGTAACCCGACCTTTCTCTCTGGCTGCCCTTAAGATTTTTTCCTTCATTTCAACTTTGGTGAATCTGGCAATTATGTGTCTTGGAGTTGCTCTTCTCGAGGAGTATCTTTGTGGCGTTCTCTGTATTTCCTGAATTTGAATGTTGGCCTGCCCTACTAGGTTGGGGAAGTTCTCCTGGATGATATCCTGAAGAGTGTTTTCCAACTTGGTTCCATTTTCCCCCTCACTTTCAGGTACCCCAATCAGATGTAGATTTGGTCTTTTTACATAATCCCATACATCTTGCAGGCTTTGTTCATTTCTTTTTCTTCTTTTTTCTTTTGGTTTCTCTTCTCGCTTCATTTCATTCATTTGATCCTCAATCACTGACATTCTTTCTTCCAGTTGATCGAGTCGGTTACTGAAGCTTGTGCATTTGTCACGTATTTCTCGTGTCATGGTTTTCATCTCTTTCATTTCGTTTATGACCTTCTCTGCATTAATTACTCTAGCCATCAATTCTTCCACTTTTTTTTCAAGATTTTTAGTTTCTTTGTGCTGGGTACGTAATTCCTCCTTTAGCTCTGAGAAATTTGATGGACTGAAGCCTTCTTCTCTCATCTCGTCGAAGTCATTCTCCGTCCAGCTTTGATCCGTTGCTGGCGATGAGCTGCGCTCCTTTGCCAGGGGAGATGCGCTCTTATTTTTTGAATTTCCAGCTTTTCTGCCCTGCTTTTTCCCCATCTTTGTGGTTTTATCTGCCTCTGGTCTTTGATGATGGTGATGTACTGATGGGGTTTTGGTGTAGGTGTCCTTCCTGTTTGATAGTTTTCCTTCTAACAGTCAGGACCCTCACCTGTAGGTCTGTTGGAGATTGCTTGAGGTCCACTCCAGACCCTGTTTGCCTGGGTATTAGCAGCAGAGGTTGCAGAAGATAGAATATTTCTGAACAGCGAGTGTACCTGTCTGATTCTTGCTTTGGAAGCTTCCTCTCAGGGGTGTACTCCACCCTGTGAGGTGTGGGGTGTCAGACTGCCCCTAGTGGGGGATGTCTCCCAGTTAGGCTACTCAGGGGTCAGGGACCCACTTGAGCAGGGAGTCTGTCCCTTCTCAGATCTCAACCTCTGTGTTGGGAGATCCACTGTTCTCTTCAAAGCTGTCAGACAGAGTCGTTTGCATCTGCAGAGCTTTCTGCTGCATTTGTTATTGTTTACTGTGCCCTGTCCCCAGAGGTGGAGTCTACAGAGACAGGCAGGTTTCCTTGAGCTGCTGTGAGCTCCACCCAGTTCGAGCTTCCCAGTAGCTTTGTTTACCTACTTAAGCCTCAGCAATGGCGGGCGCCCCTCCCCCAGCCTGGCTGCTGCCTTGCCGGTAGATCACAGACTGCTGTGCTAGCAATAAGGGAGGTTCCGTGGGTGTGGGACCCTCCCGGCCAGGTGTGGGATATGATCTCCTGGTGTGCCTGTTTGCTTAAAGCGCAGTATTGGGGTGGGAGTTACCCGATTTTCCAGGTGTTGTGTGTCTCAGTTCCCCTGGCTAGGAAAAGGGATTCCCTTCCCCCTTGCGCTTCCCAGGTGAGGCAATGCCTCGCCCTGCTTCAGCTCTCGCTGATCGGGCTGCAGCAGCTGACCAGCACCGATCGTCCGGCACTCCCCAGTGAGATGAACCCAGTACCTCAGTTGAAAATGCAGAAATCACCGGTCTTCTGTGTCGCTGGCACTGGGAGTTGGAGACTGGAGCTGTTCCTATTCGGCCATCTTGCTCCGCCCCCCTCACACTTCTATAGTGTACTTTTAAAGTTAGCAATGACATTAATACCCAAGGTCTATATTAATTGTTTTAGAACAAACATTCCTAACCAATCAATTTCATCATCATCATTATTACATGCCTCAGATGTAAAACACAATTAGCAGGGGAAAAAAGAAAAACATAAAAGGAAACAAAAATCAGCCACAATCCTTACACCTGTAGACCTCCCTGCTTAACATTTTTATAAATGTGCTTCTTGGCTTCTCCACATATGTGAGGATTGTGTGTTTTTGTAGACTTTTTGTGGAATGATATTTCAAGTGAACACACAGAAACATTTGAAGATGATGCCAGAGAGGACAGTATATGGGAAAGTCTTTAGGGCCACTGTGGGGAGTTATTGTGGACGTTTTGGGTGGCCCAGCAACAGAATTGCTATAGCAGACACTGCTGTAGGAACTGAATCTCAGACCTGTGAGCATGGCTTCCGTGGTGTTCACCAAGGTCACTCCCCTGTCACCCCACTCCTTCAAGCCATAGACCAAGTGGTTATCTCATTGGCTATCTCTGATTATGGGGAACTCAAGGTAATCAATTCCCTTACCTGAACTCTGCCCATCAGACAAATAACTGATAACATATACGGTGAATGGTCAAGGGGTGAGGTGCTGAACACACTGGCAGTGAGAAGACAGTGGGAAGTCACTGGAGCCATCTCCTCTTTGCAGAATACTGGGTATGTTTTCTTTGTAAGTGAGTCATAGGAGTTAGGTTTGTAAGTCATTTGACATAGGAGTTAGGTTCCAAAACAAGCGTGTATGGCAAAAATAAAAAATAGTCATCATTACCCTCAATGTTGGACAGTTGACTATTTCTTTGGTTGAACACCAGATGAAATATTTGGCTTGGCTCTAGAGGCCAGTCTTTACAAAATATACCTCTAAATGCTAGAGTCATCCTCATTGTGGTGATCCCCTCCCTCCCCACATCCCCTCTCCTTTATACCCTCTTAGATGTAAAGTTGATGCCAGACGTGCATACAGCAAATTCCCACCTTCCATCTTGTGTGTCACTCTCCAGGGTGACACACTGGTATGCTGGCAGAAACCCGTGGAGTATTTGCTTAAAAAATTATTGTTTAAAGGTAATAGTGAAAACAAAATAAAAAAACATGTTTTGCTGAGCAGTTGCAGTTAGTCTCTGAAGCTGAGTGTTGATGTGTACAACTATCCTGGGCTGTATTTGGAGGTGTGGATTCTAAACTGAAACTGCAGATTCAGAGCTGCTCGACCTCAGGCGCTCTACTCATGACCAGGCAAGTGGCCCTGAGTGATCCACCCCAGCAGGGAGGGGTACATCACCTTTTGCAGAACTTGCCTCAGTGATGGCTGTGGTCCAGCCAAAAACAATTCCACTTCATCCCTCGGCTAACAGGATTCTTCAGTTCCCACAATCTCAGACTGCATCATTACGGAGAGTATTAAACCTGGTTTTATCAGGCATCTATTTGGTTGTATTTATAAAGGCTTCTAATCTTTATTATTTGGGTTGTAGGAGTTCATATACTTTCTGTGCAGCACTTATGAAAGTGATGGATATTGGCTGGGCGTGGTGGCTCACATCTGTAATCCCAGCACTTTGGGAGGCCGAGGCGGGCGAATCCTCAGGTCAGGAGTTTGAGACCAGCCTAGCCAACATGCTGAAACTCTGTCTCTACTAAAAATACAAAAATTAGCTGGGCATGGTGGCAGGTGCCAGTAATCCCAACTACTCAGGAGACTGAGGCAGGGAGAATCGCTTGAACCCAGGAGACGGAGATTGCAGTGAGCTGAGATAGTACTATTGCACTCCAGCCTGGGCAACATAGCAAGACTCCATCTCAAAAAAAAAAAAAAAAAAAAAGAGATGTTGGATATTCATCACTGCAATGGTCATTTATATTGGAGTCATCATTGCACTTATTTATGCAGCCCTTTCATAGAAATTACTTTAAAATTAGCTTAAATGTCTATCACAATCAAAGTATTTTGAAAGATAATTTTAATCAATAAACATTGTTGTGCTATCAGTGTTAGCAATTGTGGATTACTTACATGAAAAGCATTTAGTGAGATACATGAATCACGAATTCAAGGGATCCAGTCACAGCAGCACATTAGTTGAGAGGCTGTGGTTTCACCAGCTAGTGCAGTGCGGTGATTGCAAGCACCTTGCAGCCAAATTGACCTGGAGCTGCTTATTCATCTTGTGACCTTACACAAATCACTTTTCTCTGAGCCTCAGTTTTCTCATGATCAGATGGGATTAATAAGGGGCTAAAATCATGAATTTGTAGTGAAGATGAAATAAAATATTATGTAAAGGAGTTACATGCCATGAGTACTCAGTCTCCACCACCTGTTTAGTGCAGTTGGCACTGCTGTGGTGGCAGTTCTTGTTAAAAGCCACAAAGGGAGTGAAATCTATAATAGTAGCCGACTGCTCTGATCTCTTTAATTTGTCAGGTAAGAAAAGATTTATTGTATTAAATATCATTCTCTGAGTTCTGGAAACTCATTTTCGTTTGTCAAATACTTTCTGAGACTACCTGTATACAAGGACCTGAGCTAGGCTCTGTGAGGGACTTCATGGGGCCTCAACATGCCTCCAGTGTGGTTGAGGATAAACGGTGAGTGCATATCATGTCTTCTGGCTTGTATGTCATGGGACAACGGCTCCAGTCAGCAGTGCTTGCAGCCCAGAGAAGAAAGCAGTGGCCAGGGGCTAGAGTGGTCAACAGAGACTTTACTGAGAAAGGGACCTCTGTCTTAATGGGTGTTTAGATTTTAGACATGTGGGGAGGAATAATGAAGACACTCCAGAAAGGAAACTCTACCAGAGGGAGGTGGGCTGGTCAAGGTTTGTGTGTAAGCAAGAAGTAAATTTGATGGTGCATGTAATGGTGTTCCATGAGAATGTGTGGCTTCAGGTACAGATAGATCTACATCCTCTAAAGATGGCTCCAGGATCCAGTTTCAGTTCTCAGAAAAGATTACCTCTCCTAGTGGCAAGTTGGCCACAGAAACATCATTTTCATCCTTTCTGGTTTTAATGGCATGAATCAATGACTTCCTGTCCCTATCCCAACCATGCTAGCCAAGTTCTCGTTGAGACTCACTGACTTTGACTGGACCTGGTGCTTAGCCCTAAGCCAATCACTCTGGCCAGGGAGGATTGAGGTCTGATTGACTCAGTCCCAGGTAACAGTTAGTTGACCTGAGGGGAGACAGGGTGTATCCCCAGTGCAAAATCGAAACAACTGTTCACAGTAGTGGACGAGGGCAGGATTCCTATGGAGAGTAATGATCTTTACCAGAAGAGTGTGTTTGTTCGTTTGGTCTGGGAGTATTCTCTTGAATTTTCTATCTGATTTATAATAATCCAAAAATTGGAAAAATCTATTTCATACCTTGGAAATACTGAGTTTAAGTGTCTGTACCTTTTTACATTAAAACAAATGTACAATTGAGAATGGTTGTCTTGGTCAAAATGAGTAATACTGGATTTACTTCAGGGCAAACCATAGTCCCGTTGGTCTCCTAATAGTACTTTGTTTTTTTATAATACGTGGGACAGGATATGACTGAACAGGCCATAATTGCTGCTTTAAAGTTTTTTCAAGACTGCAGCTAACTTATTTTCTCTGATTTCCTTGGTTCTTTGAGTCATTTTGGAATTGGCTCTCTGTGTTTTGGTGGCACTTGGTCTCCTTAAAGTTGAGGAAGTAAAGTCAGGCTTTTCATAACGCAAGCGCTAATGAAAAGGAGTAACTGCATTTTTAGATCCACTATTTTTGGACCAGTGAGAATTCTTCTTCTTTCCTCCTCTGTGGAAAGGCTTTATCCAGCTTCTTCTCATTGTGTGGGAAGTTCTGACATCAACCCTGTGCAAGATGGGTTGGGGTTTCTCTCCCACTCTGTCCAAGCCTTTTGGCTAAGGAAGTGATGATAATGATGACAATGATGGATATAGCTGAAGGAGAAGTTATAATCTATTCTTAGTCTCTCTGGGCTACTGTAACAAAATACCATAGACAGAGTGGCTTATTAGCAACAGAAATTTATTTCTCATGGTTTTGGAAGCAGAGAAGTCCGAGATCAAGATACTGGCAGATTCAGTGTCTGCTGGAGGCCCACCTTCTCATAGATGGCCATCTTCTCACTGACCTCACGTGGCAAGATGGGTGAGGGAACTCTGGGGTTTCTTTCATAGGGCCACTAATCCCATTGATGAGGGCTCCCCCCTCATGCCATAATCACCTCCCAAAAGCTCTACCTCCTAATACAATTGCATTGAGGATGAGCTTTCAACAAATGAATTTTGGAGGGACTCAACATTCGGTCTATGGCAATCTATTAAGCATTTGTGTTAAGAGTTTTACATATACTCTTTAATACTCACAACAATTCTGTTAGGTTCATCCTGTTATCACAGTTTTACAGCTGAGGCTTGGAGAGACTAGACAAATTTCCAAAGGTGACATACCTGTGAAGAGATGTAGCCAAGCTCCAAACCCAGACCAGCCTTTCAAATATACTTGTCAATATACTTACCAACCTGAGCCTGTACATTTGCAGTTTCCACAAAATGCTAATTGGTTGTGCCTCTTTTGATATGCAGCAATTTCACTTACCAAAGTCATATCAATAGTATTTCATCATGTGATTCTCACCTAAGTATCCTGATGGGCAGAATTTGTGTTGGGACCAAAAAACATGTTAGCTACTCAGTATTCCTTTTTTTTTTTTTTCTTTTTGAGACAGAGTCTCACTCTGTCACCCAGGCTGGAGTGCAGCATGATCTTAGCTCACTGCAACCTCCACCTCCCAGGTTCAAGCAGTTCTTCTGCCTCAGCCTCTCAAAAAGCTGGGATTACCGGCATGCGCCAACACCCCAGCTAATTTTGTAGTTTCAGTAGAGTCGGGGTTTCACCATGTTGGCCAGGCTGCTCTCGAACTCCTGACCACAAGTGATCCACCCACCTTGGCCTCCCAAAGTGCTGGGATTATAGGCGTGAGCCACTGCACCCAGCCTCAGTATTCTTTAAATGCCTGCTGAACTCATTGTTTCTGTCCTGGGCAGTTCCCATCTGCAATTACCTTGTGCTACCACATGGTGCCGCTGTTGGAGATGGGTCCTGTATGGTCCGACTGAAGTTCTCTGAGGTCTCTGATGCTCTTGCTGGTCCACTTCCTGGCTCCAGCTGCAGTGATGTCCTTGGGAGATTTTGGCATCAGCCACATTCTGAGCTAAACCAATTTTCCTCTGGGGGGCCTTAGGTAATCCCAATTCCTCAGCCTGTCTCATGAATTTCTTTTCTTAGGCACTGTGTCTACTACTCTAGTTGGATAGTATTTTATCTATCTATCTGCATTTGGGATGGATAGCTACACCACAATCCTATGGTATCTGATGTGCTAAAAAGGAGACATACAGAATCACAGAATGCATCAACAGGTGGACAAATCATCCCTCACATGGAATAATCTCTTAGGGAGGCTGTAGAAGGGTATGGGCTTTTGATGCTTGCCAACTTGGTTCAAATCTTATTTCACCACTCTCATAGCATGTATGATTTGGGGCAAATATTTTCATTTCTGAGCCCCAGATTTCCTTATTTGTAAATATTAACTTTTTAATGAGTTGGTTGTAGTGCTTGACTAAGATAATTTGTATAGATAATCTGCATAAGGTCTTAGTAAGTTTTGCTAAGTGTAACTATTATTAATTAGTTCCTCTGTGCTCTAGGCTAGAATTTCATAAGTTAATTCTGCCATAACACTTGCATAAATTCAAGTTTGTTCCAATGTGATTAATATATTAGGAAACAATTTGAGCATAACGCAAATTTAGTGTTTGGGTATGCTCAGTGTTGCCTGGGAGAAACACTAGGTGAATGCAAAAAACTGTACACAGCTGAACAATGACATGTAGAAATATACAAAACACGTTTGCACACAGCTGAAACACCTACCAGCTACCTCAGTTCTGCACATGGGTTGTGAGTCACACCACCCACATCTGGCATTACAACTTTCCATCTAATTTTAGATAACCCTCCACTACATAAAAACTCACAAGTCACAACCCTTGTGACACCCACTTCCACAAACTTCAGATCTTTTTCAAGGTAAAGTGCTATATTTATTATAGTATTTATGTATTTCTCAGCTACTTGACATGTGTGAAAATGGGCTACCATTTTTATGAGATTCCTCTTGTATTTTACTGTGTCACTGGGGAAGATGTTGAGTGTGTCCCAATGCCATAAGTCCTTTGGTTTTTTATTGTATGCTTTTGTGAAGTGTGTTGATTGTCAGGAACACATATGCTGTGTTATAGCAGAACTGATGGTTCTTGCTATTCATCTGTGAAACACTGCACCTGCTCTCAAAGGGGCTTGCAATTCAGTGGGAGACTTGTGCCCATGAAGTTTGATTTGGGTCACTGGCATCCAAGTCTGCAGTGCTAATGGTTGAAGGGCAGAATAGGTGTTCTCTGCAGAGCCTGGGCAGGGCTCTTGCTCACTGGATCCTTCCTTGGTTTCTCAGAGCAGCTAACTAGAAGCTATGGTTGGCATAGTCTGGCATATACTGACCCTTCGTCACAGGAAATTGTCATAGGAAAGTTTTCCAGCACTTCCATTTCTCTCTTCTCATCTTCCTTTCATCTCTTATGTGCTTAAAGCCCTGAAGATGGGTATTGGATACCATCTTTCTGCTTAAATTGGCAGCTACTTCTGGTAGTCTGGTAGTAAAGATGCCTCAAATTGGCTTAGGGTTTTAAGATTTATTTCAATGTAATTTTACAGTTAACTAATCTACTTTATTATTTAAAGTATCCAAAAAAGTTGATAAGATTGTTTTAATGATGGCACGTCTAATGTGGGGATATCACATACATATGTATGGCCATTTTCCATTTCCTGCCGTGGCTGACATTACTAGTTATCCTAAATTCCTTTTCTTGCTGAGCATGATTTTTTTTTTTTTGAGGCAGTACTCCACACAGTGCCTGCCAATGAACTGGCAATAAGAAATTATGCTTACTCGATGTCTAGGCTTTTGAGTTCTGCAGGGCAGATTATATCTCTGTCCTCTATCACAGTGGGTATGTGACAAATGTTAATGAGGTGGGTGGAATGACAGAGGAAACAGACAAGGCATGTTAGGGGATGCTCTCATGGTGAGGATGCCTACACTTTTCAGTCCATGTTAGGCAGTGGGATGTTAACTGTGTGCTTAACTGTGGCACACCTCAGTGCTTAGCTATGGCACCCTCAGGCAGCCAGTTCCCACATCAGGAAGTCACACCCCAGGATTAGTGAGCCAGCAATCTTATCTGAAAGCCTTTTGGCTCTCTTTAGTTCCTCCCTCTATCCCATAGGCTCTGAGGATTTGCATAAGGGATGCTAGAGATGAGTTTTTCTTGGTGAATGAGTAGCTTATCTGTAGTATGATGAATATTAGAAATGGGCTGTCACTAGTGGCACTAATGCAGTCAATATATGGATTGGTTGAACTACTGTTGTCAACTATTGATTGACAACCGCCCATTTTCTAATTAAACCAATAGCCTGTTCATTTGGGGCTGGACCCTGAAGCATGACATTAAATGAGACCGCTTAGTCACTGGTGCACAGGTTTTTGTTTGTCTAATGCTGACTGTATGGTGAACACAAACTTGACCCTGGACTATTGACACATCTGCTTTGAGTCAATCTTTCATGCAAGAGCTGTAGTCAGTGCACCTGAGAAGTCACAGAGCTGGGATTTCATCAACTTTACAGCACAGCCTGTGTGCACTGTTCTGTGCATCCTTGTTAATGAATGCTTGTTTAAGAAAGGTCTCCCAGTGGGATGGATTTAGGGTGAAACTTGTTTTTAGTAGGAAGGTTGTGGAGTGGGGCTAACCCTTACTCACATTAACCAAAGACACGTGGTTACCAAAAGTACCTATTACTTAAGCATGATGGTCTTAGGTCAGTTTGCAACTCCAAGGCCATACAGAAAATTAGGTCAAATCTGCAGCCACTGCCCACAACAGTGCTTTTTCCCTAGAACTGTATAATTAATATATTTTTTTTGGTAGGGCTAAGATGTATGGTTGTGTAGGTGGTGCACTGCAAGAAGGTTACACCCTTGAGACATCCTTTATATCACACATATTGTGTATTTATTATGTCTGTTTTCTGGCAGATATCAATAGAGTACTGTGGTTTTTTTAAAGGTGGTATATTATGACATCTTTCTGACAAGTAGAAGGAAAGGGTTTTAAGGGAAAGGATGCCTTCTAATCTTCACTAGTGGAGGACTAGTGGGTTAGATTCTTTTAGCGTTTCGTTTAATCTTTCCCTCAGGTGAAGTAGGAAGAGGGCTCAAATCTCCAGGAAGGGCCTAGTATCTAATGGGACCTCTATAATTTGTTGAATGAACAAGCAATTAAAAGAGGTAGACGTTTTGTGTTCCCAAACACTATTCAAAGGCTGCTTTTCATAGGCACAGAACTAAAATAGAGGAATATAAAGCTCTTGAGAGCTGGGGTGCTCGGCTGTGCAATTAGGAAAATAGGCAATAAAAGAGAAAGAGAAAACATGACTTACCTCCCAGCCTTCCTTAGCTAAGGAAGTGTCCCTCCCACCAAGTCACACTAAAATCCTTCGCTGTGTTTCCGTCTCAGCATTTCTCACAATCAGAAATGGCTGTGTTCATTTGTTCTTTCACTAAAATGTGCACTCCAGGAGAGCAGGGATTTTTATTTAATTTTTTATATGAAGATGTATTTTTTAATTTTTGCTGCAATAATACATAAAATAATGTATGTATTAGGTTTGTGTAACGGAAGCATTTGTACAGCACATTGGTCCAATTTTTTTTTCTTTTTTTTTTTTACTTTAAGTTCCGGATACATGTGCAGAAAGTGCAGGTTTGTTACATAGGTATACTTGTACTGTGGTGGTTTGCTGCATCTGTCAACCCATCATCTAGGTTTTAAGCCCTGAATGCGTTAGGTATTTGTCCTGATGCTCTCCCTCCCCTCGCCCCCCATCCCCCGGCAGGCTCCGGTGTGTGTTTCCCTCCCTGTGTCCAAGTATTCTCATTGTTCAACTCCCACTTATGAGTGAGAACATGCGGTGTTTGGTTTTCTGTTCCTGTGTTAGTTTGGAGAGCAGGGATTTTTAACCAATTTGTTCAGAGTTCTATCCATAGCACCTAGAACAGTGCCCAAGTAAATTTGTGGAATAAAAGAATGCATGTTGAAGATAAGTGAAATGTGTGCATTCGTAGGACCAGAGAGTAAAAGGAAATGTCAGGCTATCCCATCTAGGCTGCAGTTTTACAGATGGTAAACTGGGGTTTCAGTGGAGAGTGACTGAGCATCATTTGTGCTCTTTGTAATTTCTGAACCAGATTGATTGTATGCCAGGACTGGTATTAATTTATATTCCTAAACCCACTGCACATGAATAGTAGCCTAAGACCCAGCTTGGCTCTCACAAACTCTCACCATGTCCTCTACTAGGAGATGGAGAAATAGGGGCAGCAAGAGATAACTTTAATAAGAACCATTTGGCAGCTACAAGATATAGGAAACGGAGGCCCTGAAAGATGAATTTTATCTCAAGCACTTAATGCACAAATAGCCTCCCCATTGCAGTATCTTTCTGCAGATAGAGACTTGTCACATAGAATCTCTCAGCAGCGTACCTTAGACAAGTGTATGTTGGGCTCCCAATCTCCAAAGTCCCACATCCAGCAGCTCTCTGCTAGCTTCCTGCTGTGACAGGCCATGGTCATGTTTTCACAGAGCAAATGGCAGAGAGAACACCTGTGGAAGGCTTTGTGGATGTATTTTTTGCACTTAAAAGCTGCAGTTCACTGAGAAGGTGACAGAAAGATGGTGTCAGTCATCTGTGAGCTTCAGAATTAACTGCAGGGGCATCAGGATGTTCAGGGACTGCTGGGAGGCAACTTGGGACAGGCAGCTGCTGCAAATGGCGGTCGGGAGGGACTCTGACATAAAGGCACACGTGGGAAAGTTCTTGTATCCCTGTTCCACCTGCTCTCTCTACCTGCCTTCTCCCAATTAGTGCTCACCATGCCTTGAGGAGTTGGCTTCCTGACTAGGTGAATGATCTGGCTTCTCAGAAAGATGAGGCAGTACCTAAAAGCAGACTATAAGAGCTCCTACCCTAAACTCTGCTGTGTAGGTTAACATCTGCACTCTTCAGGGCTTCGTAGGTGCTCATGGTCCCCAGATGGTAGCTGATGACACTTAGAGACAGAATCTGACCAATACTCATTGGTTCCTATAGAGGTATCCAATGAACCTCTTAGGGGAAAAATTAAAGACTCTTGGACATGAATGAATGGTACTCTTCCTCTTGTTGGCATGGAGGTCATCAGGTCACATGTGGTTTTTCCCAACCTCTAGTAGCACCTTTGAAAGGAGGAATAAATTGAAGTTGTCAACATTAATTCTTCATGGACCCATGAAGGTTCATATTGGTCACTGCTTTCTTTTTTTTTTTTTTTTTTAACTTTTATTTTAGGTTTGGGGGTACATATGAAAGTCTGTTACATAGGTAAACTCATGTCACAGGGGTTTGTTGTGCAGATTATTTCATCACCCAGGTGTTAAGCCCTGTACTCAATAGTTACCTTTTCTGTTTCTCTCTCTCCTCCCACTGTCCACTCTCAAGTAGACCCAGTGTCTGTTATTTCCTCCTTTGTGTTCGTGAGTTATCATCATTTAGTTCCCACTTATAAGTGAGGACATGAGGTATTTGGTTTTCTGTTCCTGCATTAATTTGCTGGGGATAATAGCCTCTAGCTCTATCCCTGTTCCTACAAAAGACACGATCTCATTCTTTTCTATGGTCTATGGCTGCATAATATTCCCTGGTATATATGTACCAAATTTTCTTTATCCACTCTGTCATTGATGGGCATTTAGGTTGATTTCATGTCTTTGCTGCTGTGAATAGTGCTGCAAGGAATAATATTCATGTGCATGTGTCTGTGGTAGGATGATTTGTATTCCTTTGGGTATATACCCAGTAATGGGATTGCTGGGTCAAACAGTAGTTCTGCTTTTGCTTTTTGAGGAATCACAATACTGCTTTCCACAACAGCTGAACTAATTTATACTCCCACTGACAACCTTTCTCTCTACAACCTTGCTAGCATCTGTTATTTTTTGACTTTTTAGTAATAGTCATTCTAACCAGTGTGAGATGATATTTCCTTGTGATTTTGACTTGTGTTTCTCTAATGATCAACAATACTGAGCTTCTTTTCATATACTTGTTAGCCCCATGTATGTCTTCTTTTGAGAAGTGTCAGCTCATGTCCTTTGCCCACGTTTTAATGGGATCATTTTTCTCTTGTAAATTTGTTTGAGTTCCTCATAAATTCTGGATATCAGACCTTTCTCAGATGCATAGTTTGCAAAAATTTTCTCCCCTTCTGTGGGTTGTCTGTTCATTTTATCAATAGTTTCTTTTGCTGTACAGAAACTCTTAAGTTTAATTAGATCCCATTTGTCAATTTTTGCTTTTGTTGAAATTGCTTTTGGTGTCTTTGTCATGAAATTTTTACCCTTTCTTATGTCCAGAGTGGTATTGCCTAGGTTGTCTTCTAGGTTTGTTTTTTTTTTGTTTTTTTGTTTTTTTAATAATTTTGTGTTTTACATTTAAGTATTTAATACATCTTAAGTTGATTTTTGTATATGGTGTAAGGAAGGGGTCCAGCTTCAATCTTCTGCATATGGCCAGCACCATTTATTGAATAGGGAGTCTTTTCCCCATTGCTTGCTTTTGCCAGCTTTGTTGAAGATCAGGTGGTTGTAGGTGTGCAACCTTGTTTCGTGGCTCTCTATAGCTCCTTCAGCTGACAAACAACTTCAGCAAAGTTGCAGGATACAAAATCAATGTACAAAAATCACCAGCATTCCTGTGCACCAACAAGAGCCAAACGAAGGGCCAAATCAGAAAGGCAATCCCATTCACAATTGCCACAAAAAGAATAAAATATCTAGGAATACACCTAACAAGGGAGGTGAAAGATCTCTGTAATGAGAATTACAAAACCCTGCTCAGATAAATCGGAAAAGACACAAACAAATGGAAAAACATCCCATGCTCATGAATAGGAAAAGTCAATATCATTAAAATGGCCATGCTGCCCAAAGCAATGTACAGATTCAATGCTATTTCTGTCAAACTACCAATGACATTCTTCACAGAACTAGAAAAAACTATTTTAAAATTCATATGGAACCAAAAAAGAGCCCAAATAGCCAAGTCAATCCTAAGCAAAATGAATGAAGCTGGAGGTATCACATTACCCCCAACTTTAAACTATCCTGCAGGGCTACAGTAACCAAAACCAGCATGGCACTGGTACAAAAACAGGCACATAGACCAATGGAAACTCTTTCTTTTCTAAGTGCATACAAGTCACCTAGAGAATACTTTTAGAGCCAGTTTGCAATTCCAAGTGTCACATCACTTTCCTTTTTAAAAAGGGGTCAGGAATTAATTGTTTTTTTTTTTCTTTCTTCTTACCCATCTTCTACTCAATGCAGATTTGTGTACAGTGAGCCCATGGCTACATGCACAAATTATTCCCATACTCCAGGAACCACCTAATCTAAGGCAGAAAGTCAAATAAATTATGAGGAAAAAAAATTGAAAATTTACGTAAAGTGTCATACAAATTTCTGAATTATTATGATGGAATAGTAGGTTCTGTTTTTTGTCTTTTTTTTTCCTCACCCACCCCTCAATCTCACTCCTGTTTGTCAGCATCTTTACCTCCCATCCTGCGTCTCCACCACTGAAGAGCCTCAGGACTTTTCCTGGGCTCTCTACACTGTGGTCTAGGGGAGTTCATCTAGCCCATGTCTAGAAATGCTGTCTACATGCCACTGACTCCCAAATTCATATCTTCCATTCTGCCATCTCTCAGAGAGAACGAAATGAATTTCAGTTAATTACCTGTTCAACTTGAATACTAGATGTATGCATGTCTTAGACTTTATGTGTCCTACACAGTATTCATGCCTCTCTGGCCCCATTGCCATTTCTCTTTCTCCCCTACTCTTTCCTATCTTGGTAAATGACATCACTGTCTTCCCAATTGCCAAACCTTGGAGTCCCCTTGATTTTTTTCTTTTGCCCTCCCCATGCCATTTTTAAACCATCGTTCATCTCATTGGCTCTAGTTCTGCAGTACAGCTCACTACTTTTTACTTTTCCATTGTTACCTTCATGGTCCAAGCTGCTGTCATCTCTTGTCAAGTCTATTTCAATACCCCCAACCCTCCCAAAATGGTCTTCCCACTTCCTGTCTCCCTGCAGTTTATCTTGCAGCTAGAGCAATCTTTCAAACATGGAAGTGAGATCATGTACTCTCCTGCTTAAAACTCTCCTTGGTTTCTCATTGTGATACCCTACCAGGGCCTGTGGGATCTAACTCCCACCTACCTCTCTCAGTTCACCTCCTGCCACTTTTCTTTTTGAATAACTACTCTCTAGCCATATGATCTCCTTTCTGGGCCTAAATATGCCAGGCTCATTTTCATGTCAGTCTATGTACTAGCTGTTCCATCTACCTGGAATACTTCTCTCCCGGTTCTGTGCATGAGTAGCTTTCTCTTCCCATCCATGCCACTGCTCAAGGATCATGAAATGTTCCTTTTCTGATCATTGTCTTCACTATCCCTTTATCCTGTCTGATTTTCTCCTTAGCTATTAGCATAATGTATTTCTTTATTTAATTAGTACCTACCCCACTGAAATACAAGAACCAGGAAGGGGAGCTTTACCTGTCTTTTTCGCTACTGTATCCTAGTTCCTGGCACATAGTTCGTGTTCAATATATATTTGCTAACTGCGTTAATGAAGAGATCTGAGTTCAATTTAGGTGACTGGTCATTCTTTTCCCATCTTCATTGTCCTTTTAAAAAGACAATGTCTTTGTGTTTTTTGGCTTAAAGTTATTGTGTTGACAATGAAGAAAATAAAACAAATAGGACTGGGTAAATTTTCTTTTCCTTGAATTGGATTATTCTTCTAGAATCTGGAGATATCCTTTTTGCATCTTGCTCTGAAACAAGGTTACAGAGCTAAGAACATTCCTCCCATTGTTCTTAGCATTTCTCCTAGAGACTTAGATTTCTGGGGGCAAAGTTTCTTTTGTACTTCCCCTGGTTCCTGGGCTGCTGCTTTCCTCTACTGACTGTGATCTTTAACAATCTAGTTCATCAGGAAATTCAGATATCTTAAAAAGCAAACAATGTAAAGTAGTAGGTGATTAAGTGCCCAGTTTTTGGAGCCAACATTGAAGTTTCTTGTAATTTTCTTTTGCTTATCAGAATGTTCTTTTGATTATTAATTTTCAATAACCAGATCATTGATTTTTTTTCATAAAGAACTGAATTAGAACCATAACCTAAAAAGCGGGCACTACTACTGGTTAAAGTCTTGCAGCTGAGTGGGCCATTACTTTGCATATGATTTCAGTATTTGACAAGCATAACTATAATGTATAATGTGGTTTTGTAAGATAGAAAATTATTAAAGGTTAATAAAGAGTATTGTCGTATTATCATTTAATAACTGTCATATTACTGACACATTAATGGATATTATCACAGTGCCTGGCACATATAGGGACCATGGGGATGTTGACATATTGATATGTGAATTTCAGATATTATTAATGTTTTTAGAAATTAAACGTTACATTTATAGCTAGAGGCACCCACCTGATCCCTTGCCTCTCCTTTCTTCACCAGATAATGGATATCCTTAAGCTGATGCAGATTCTGGAATATATTTTATTCCAAATACATTCTTTGTGTAATATGTAATATATAAGCACAATTATTTAAATACATCATGTTATACGTATCCTTGTAATTTGCAGGATTTTTTTTTCACTCAATAATATCTTTTCAAAATAGGTCAAAAAGACATATTCCAAATGACATATTTATACATGTGGCTTTAGCGCATTTCCTATAATATTCTAGTTCTCTATTGAGGAACAATTCGAGTTGTTTCCATTTATTTTTATTTTTGTTTTATTTTTTGCTATAATGGATGGTCAAGGGGAGAAGGCTAAAGCAGAGAATCTTTGACCTTGTGCCAGAATTTCTGCAGGACATATACCTAAAAGTAGAAAGACTGAGTCGTAGGCCATCTTCATATTTACACTTAGTGTATGTTGCCAAATTCCTTTACAAAATGTTTGTCGTGTATAATAATATGTAGGTGTTCCTAGTTCCCCGTGTCCTTCTCTGCATCTGGTGTTTTCAGATTTTGAAGCATTTAAATAATTAGAAATGGTATAATGCAGTACTTTTGTTTGTTTGTTTGTTTGTTAGAGACAGGGTCTTGCTCTGTTGCCCAGGCTGGAGCACAGTGGCATGGTCATAGTTTGAGTTTGTAACCTCAAACCCCTGGGCTCAAGTAATCCTCCTCCATCAACCTCCCCAGTAGTGGGGACTACAGATGTGTGCCACTATGCTAAGCTAATTAAAAAAAAACTTTTTTAGAGATGGAGTCTTGCCATGTTGCCCAGGCTGGTCTTGAACTCCTGGCCTCAAGTGATCCTCCTGCCTCAGCCTCCTAAAGTGCTGGGACTATAGGAATGAACCACCATGCTTGGCCATGATGCAGTTTTAATTTGCATTTTCTTGTTATTAATGAAGTTGAAAGCAGATTTTCACATTTCTTAGTCATTCAGGTACTTTCTTCTGTGATGTGCCTGCTAATTTTCATTGTTTATTTTTCTCTAAGATTATTGTTTAAATGAAGTCTTTATATATTCTGGATATTCAGTCCTTGGTATTTCATGAACTGCAAATATCCTTTGCCAAATTGTGGATTTCTTTTTATTTTGTTTATGATGTCTCGATCCCGAAGTTATACATTTTAATGTATTTCATTATATTTTTCTTAAAGGCTTATACTTTTTGTATTATATTTTCAAAAGCCCTCCCTACTCCAATATAATAAAGACCTTATTTTATCCTTCCTTCCATGGATGGCCAATGATTCCAGCACCTATTAATGAATGGTTCGTCTTTTCCATAATATTTGAAATTCTACATCTGAAATTGTTGCAAGTTCTCATGTCTATATATAGGGTTCTATTAGTAGCTTCTATTCCATTTTAGTAGCTATGGCTGTTTCAATAACTTTAGTAAGTCTTAAAGTCTTAGGAATATGAAGAGTCGTTATATTCTGTTTCAAAATTACCTTGGCTTTTTTTCTGTCATTCAAATTTTAGAATCAGTTTATCGAGTACTAGGAAAAAAACTCTGCTGGAATTTTGATTGGAATAGTTCAGTATTTATTTGTGATATTAAGTGTTCCTTTCTGTAAATATAGCAGCAGTTTCCGTTTATCTTAGACCTCTGTTTTATGTTCTTGAATAATGTCCTTATAATTTTCTCCCTAAGGGTCTTACACATATTTTGTTAAATTTATTTCTTGGTGTTATTTTGTAATATAACCTGTTTTTTCAAAAATAACATTTTATAATTGCTTGGGCATGTGAACATTATTGAACGTTGTATATTTTTCTTGTGTTTGGTAAATCTTCTGAACTCTCTTATTAGTCCTAACAGTTTATAGTTCTCTGAATTATCTATATAAATAAACAAGGCAATTTCTTTCTAAGTATTATACTTCTCATTTCTTTTCTTACCTTACTATATAGGACAAGAGGTATATTACATTTTGTATTCAATAGAAGTAGCAGAAGAAAGAATCCTTATCTTTCTCCTACACTAAAGGGGTTACTTTTAATATTTATTCAGTAAGTATTATGTAAGTTTTTTTTTCTTATAGATTACCTTTTTCAGATAGGAAATCCCTTTCCTCTTCTTATGATGTGAAGATGTTTTATACTGTATGTGTACTTAATTTGATCACATCCCTGTTTCTGGAAATTTTTTTGAAACAATCATATAATTTCTGTATTTTAATTTATAAATGTGAGGATTATGTTGACAAATTTTTCCATGTTAATCAAAATTTGCATTTCTAAGATAAGCCAAATATTACTATGGTGTAACTGTTGGATTTGGTTTGCTAATAGTTTTTTTTAGGAATTTTTTTCCATTTGTGTTTGTAAGTGAGGATGATCTGCAATTTTATTTTTTATAGTGTTCATGCCTTATTTTGGTTAAATGTTACATTAGCCTTATAAATTCAGTGGGGAGCTAAATAATAATATTTATATATTTTCTGGGAAAATTTGCGTAAGATAGAGTTTGACTTCAGTTTCTTGAAGTTTTGGTAAAATTTGCCTAAACTATCTGAACCTAGTGGGTTTTTATTGGTTATATATAGATTTTTAGCTACTGATATATTATGTCTAACAAATTTAATTCTATTAAAGATTTTTATTTCTTATGGAATCCATTTCGTGAGGACATATTTTCCTTGAAAATTGATCATTTAGTCAAAAGTTTTCAAATGTACTGACAAAATTATACATAGGTTATTACAAATTTAAAATGTCTACTATCGCTGTAATTATGTTCTAATTTTGACTTTTTAATGTTATTTTTTTCTTTTTTCTTTATCAGTATTCTCAGAGTTGCATCTTTCCAATAGCTTCCAGTTTGGATCATTTGTTTTTGTTTCATTAAGCTCTGCTCTTAACTTTCTTACTGTCTTCCTTCTCCCATCTATGCTTTACCTTGTAGTTCTCTTTCTAGTGTTAAATTAAATACATAGCTCCTAATTTTCAATCTTCTTTATTGCTTCATTCCTCATAAGTCCTAATTTATATGTATCCCACATGAATATGTATAATTTTTAAACATTTTAACATTTTTTCATTTTCTAATTTATATTATTACAATATTTTATATAACTCATGAATTATCTAAAAGTCTTTTCTTTTTAAATTTCAAAATTGTCAGGTGTGGTGACTCACGCCTATAATTCTAACACTTTGGGAGGCCAAGGCAGGCAGATCACCTGAGGTCAGGAGTTCGAGACCAGCCTGGCCAACATGGTGAAACCCTGTCCCTACTGAAAAAAAAAAAAAAAAAAACACAAAAATTAGCCAGGCATGATGGCGGGAACCTGTAATCCCAGCTACTTGGGAGACTGAGGCAGGAGAATTGCTTGAACCCAGGAGACGGAGGTTGCAGTGAGCCAAGATCACACCACTGCACTCTAGCCTTGGTGACAGAGTAAAACTCCATCTCAAAAAAAAAAAAAAAAAATTCAAAATACATAAATATATTTTTATTTTTCTCAATGGTTTCTGAGCTAATTATATTCTAGTCAGGGGATGTGTTCTGTAGGTATCACTACTTTGGTATTTGTTGTTATGTGCTTTGTTATCTATTTACCTTTCTATATTGATATAATGTGTGCTTGAAAATAATCCTGGGGGCAGATGCCATATATATATGTCTCCATTAGAACAATTTTTTTAAACAATGATGCTCAAGCCTACTATATACTTAAAAGTTTTTATCTGCTTGATCTGTCAGCCATTTAAAGAGGCATGCTAAAATTCATACTATAATTATGGATTTTTCAATTTTTCTTTTTTCTAAGATGGAGTTTCGCTCTGTCATCCAGGCTGGAGTGCAGGGCATGATTTCAACTCACTGTGACCTCCGCCTCCTGGGTTCAAGTGATTGTCCTGTATCAGCCTCTCTAGTAACTGGGACTACAGGCGCGTGACACCACGCCTGGCTAATTTTTGTATTTTTAGTAGAGATGAAGTTTCACTATGTTGGCCAGGCTGGTCTCGAACTCCTGATTTCAGGTGATCCACCTGCCTCAGCTTCCCAAAGTGGGACTTTTCAATTTCTTAATGTAATGATCAATATTTGCTTTATACATTATTCTGTTTGTTAAGTGCATGTATGTACAGATTTATTGTAATTTGCCACCCAATTGTTTCTTTTGCCCTCATAGTGTGACCTTTATATCCCTTGTAGTATATTCTGACTTACAGTCAATTTTGTGTGATATTAATAGAAGTATACCAAATTTATTTGATTAATGTTTGCCTGGTATTTAATTTTATATCACTTTACATTCAAATTATATTTGTCCTTATAGATTAAACATTTCTATTATAAACAGTGTATCGCTAAATTTTCTGTTTTGTAAAATCAAGACTAAAGGTCTCTGCCTTTTAATGGGCAAATTTAATCCATTTACATTTACTTCAATTACAAGTACAGTTGAATTTAATATGCTGTCTCTTCACTGACTTTTATTATTGAGATATAATATACATAGAGTAATATGCATAAATATTAAGTGTACCTCTGTAATCTACACTCCAAAATCAAGATATATTTCTATTACCCCAGAAAGTCTCCTCATGATCCTGTGTTAATTCTTTCTCCATACAGAAGCAACCACTGTTCTGATTTCTATCACCTAGATAAGTTTTACCTGTTCTCAAGCTTCATATAAATGAAATCCTACAGTATGTACTCTATTGTGCCTGCTTCTTTTGCAAAAAATAGTATTTTTGAAATCTATCCACATGGTTGCATGAATCAGAGTTAGATGCTTTTTCTTAGTGTGGAGTATTTCATTGTATGAATATACCACAGTGTGTTAATCCCTTCTGTTGTTGATGGATAGTAGAGTTGCTTCCAATTTTTGACTCTTATAAATGAAGCCTCTATGAAAAGTTGTGTTCTAGATGTTTTTGTGAACATGTATTTACATTTCTCTCAGCTATTATCTAGGAGTAAAATCACTGGATCATATGATCAGTGGATGTTACCTCTTTATAAGTAGCTACCAAACTGTTTCTCAAAGTTGTTGCATCATTTAAAATTGCCACCAGTTTCTCCACGTTGTTGTTAATAGTGGGTATTAACAATGTCAAGTTTCTAAAATTTCTGGAGGGGGTAGTGATATCCTTTTGTAGTTTGTTTTGTTTTGTTTTGTTTTTTGAGATGGAGTCTTGCTCTGTCACCCAGGCTGGAGCGCAGTGGTGCGATCGTGGCTCACTGCAAGCTCCACCTCCCGGGTTCACGCCTTTCTCCTTCCTCAGCCTCCCAAGTAGCTGAGACTACAGGTGTCCACCACCACACCCAGCTAATTTTTTGTATTTTTAGTAGAGATGGGGTTTCACCGTGTTAGCCAGGATGGTCTCATATCCTGACCTCGTGATCCGCCCGCCTTGGCCTATAAAGTGCTGGGATTACAGATGTGAGCCACCATGCCCAGTCCCCTTTGTTATTTTAATTTGATTTTCTTTAGTGACAAAAGATATTGATTTATGTTCTAATTGGCCTTTTATATATCTACTTTTGTGAATTATATTTTGGAATTTTTACTCTTTTTTACTGGATTGCTAATCTTACTGTTATTGAATTTTATGTGTTTTTTATACTAGTCTTGTTCTGTAACCCAGGCTAGAGTGCAATGGTACCATCATAGCTCACTGCAGCCTGGAACTCCTGAGCTCAAGTGATCCTCTAGCCCCAGCCTTCCAAGTAGCTGGGACTGCAGGTGCACACCATCCCACTTGGCTCTTTACTCTTTGATAGATATATGTATTGTATTTTCCCCTAGCATATATCCTATCTTTTAATTATCTTATTGATATCTTATGGATGTTTTTGAGTTTTATGAACTCCATTTTATGAGTTATTCCCATAACTCATACTACTTTTCTCCTAGCAAAAAAATCTTCATCTACTTCAAACTTGCAATAATTATATCCAAAATAAAAATTGATAGTTTCAGTTTTTACCTTTAGGTCTGTTGCCACTTTGTATTCATTTTTGTTTAGGTTATATGTAAGGGTTGATGCTCAATTTTTACAATAAATATATCCAATTTTTCTAGCACCATTTGTTGAAAAGACCACCTTTTATTAATTAATTCACACTTGCCACCTTTTGTTATAAATTGATTAATCATCTACATGTATGTCTATTTCTGTTCTATTTCCATATATCTATACTTATGTCATTATCATACTGTCTTGATTACTCTTACGCTTTCAAGGAAATCTTGGGATCAGGCAGCATAAGTCCTCTAACTTTGCTGTTTTTTAATCAAAGTTGTTTTGGATATTATTTCAAATCTTAGAATTAGCCCATCAATTTCTACAAATGAAAAAAAAAAAAAAAAAGCCCACTGGGATTTAGATTGGGATTGCATTAAATTAGTTGATCAGTTTGGGAGAGAAATGACATCTTAACAATATTGAGACTTTTAATTCATGAACACAGTATCTCTCTTTACTTAGGTCTTTTCAAAATTCTTCCAAGCTATATTTTCTAGTTATCAGTATGCCAATTATCTTTATCTTTTATTTAATTTACTCACAACTGTTTTGTATTTTGTAAGTAGATGTTTTTTCTTTTTTAAAAAAAGAATGTTTTTGTTTTAGAGTAGTTTCAGATTTACAGAAAAGTTCAAAGGGTAGTACAGAGATCTCCTGTATACTCTTCACCCAGTTCATCATTTATTAACATCTTGCTTTACCATGGTACATTTGTCACAGCTAAGAAATCAGCATTGGGACACTACTATTAACTAAACTCCAGAGTTTATTCACATGTCACTGGTGTTCCCACTAATGTCCCTGTGCAGTTCCAGGATCCCATCCAAGATATCACATTGCATTTAGTCATCATGCCTCTTTAGTCTCCCCTGGTCTACGGCTATTTCTCAGAATGTCCTTGTTTTTATGATCTTGAAAATTTTGAGGAGTACCGGTCAGGTATTTTATAGAATACACCTCATTTGAGATTATTTGATGTTTTTCTCATGATTGGATTTGGGTTTTGGGGAGAAAAACCACTGAGGTAGAGTGCTATTCTCATTACGTCATCACTCTTTTTTATTTTGCTGGTTTTTAAGCTGGGAGGGGGTTGGATCGTGGTTTCAAATATTTTTTGTTTTATCTTTGAATTCAACTCTGGCAGGATTCATGAATCCTACTTTCTTGTCCCTCCTATATTGAAGCTTTCTTGACAAAACTTGAGGGTGTAGAAGATGGGTGAGAATTGCTAGGCTGAGTGATTTGCTTTTGCATTTAGACTCAGTTGCATCTGTCCATGTTTTCAACTAAAGCTTGGCTGATTTCTTCTCATCTGCACAAAGTATCTCTGTGTATGGTTGAAGCCCACTCCTCTGTCCATCTGTACCCAAACAGAAGCAGAGGCTTTCTGTTCACTTATGAAGGTCTCTTTTCTTTCTGCAAGTCAGTTATTCAAGGCTTCTAACTGCTCTTTACTAGCCTTTTAGAATACTATGATTTTTATTTTTTCTGCTGTTTCCTTGTTGTTAACACAAGAGAAATGGTGCATCATATCCTTCCACTTAAACAGAAGTAAAAGTTATGTATATTTGGGTATTTTCTTTACCTTGTTTATTCCTTATGCTTTTTTCCTCCTTTTCTTCCTTCTGTTGAATTGTTTGATCTCTTTTCTTTATAATTTTTTTTTTTTTTTTTTTTTTTTTTTTGAGGCAGAGTCTTGCTCTGTCGCCCAGGCTGGAGTGCAGTGGCACTATCTCGGCTCACTGCAAGCTCCGCCTCCTGGGTTCACGCCATTCTCCTGCCTCAGCCTCCCCAGTAGCTGGGACTACAGGCGCCCGCCAACACGCCCGGCTAGTTTTTTTGTATTTTTAGTAGAGATGGGGTTTCACCGTGTTAGCCAGGATGGTCTCGATCTCCTGACCTCGTGATCCACCCATCTCGGCCTCCCAAAGTGCTGGGATTACAGGCTTGAGCCACCGTGCCCGGCCTCTTTTCTTTATAATTTTTTAAATTCCTCCTCTAGTTTGCAAGTTATACATTTGCCTTATATAGTTTCAAGAATCAACAAATATTTTTAACAAGAATGCTTACCTTAAAATCAAAACATATGTCATGTTTTACTCATTAACTTGCTTTAATTATATATTAGTGTAATCTCATGTTTTGTCTTACCCTTTTTATGCTACAGAATTAATACTACTAATTATTATTATTATTTATATACTCAGTTCTTGCTTTACATTTCCATGATTTGCTCACCATTGCTTCTCTAACCACACTCTCTTCTGTGAAGTTTAGATTCCTTTTCTCAGTGATCCACTTTGGGATAGTTCTTTCAGCAAGGGTCTCTAAATGGTAAATTTTTGCAGACTTTGTATGAAATTATTTTTATTTTATTATGGCTCTTGAACGGCAATTTAGCTGAGGAGAAAATTCTAGGCTTACTATTTATTTTTGCTCACTATTTTTAGCATGTTTTTCAATTTACATCTGACCTTTACTGTTGTTTTTGAGAAGTTTGCTGCCAGTTAAAATGCCATCCATTGGTACATGAAATGGCCTCTGCCTACTTGCATCTAAGATTTTTCTCATTGTTTTTGTGTCCTGTAGTTTTCATGTGTATACAGTGTCCTTATAAACTGAATAAATGTCATATTGTTTTAGACGTCAGCACTTTATGATGTATTTTAATATCTAGGAGTTTGATAAATCTCTGCTATAGCATTACTTTTCTTTTTAATAATTTTTTCCACTGGGTGCCATGGCTCATGCCTGTAATCCCAGCACTTTGGGAGGCCAAGGTGGGCAGATCACTTAAGATCAGGAGTTCGAGACCAGCCTGACCAGCATGGTGAAATCCCACCTGTACTAAAAATACAAAAATTAGCCAAATGTCATGTTGCACACCTGTAGTCCCAGCTACTTGGGAGGCTGAGGCAGGAGAATCGCTTGAACCTGGGAGGTGGAGGCTACAGTGAGCCAAGATAGCACCACTGTGCTCTAGCCTGGGCAACAGAGCAAGACTCCGTCTCAAAAGAAAATAAAAAAACAATTTTTTCCTCACAAAATTCACTGATTATTTTTCAGACTAATTTCAGAACACTTTTGTCAAGTCCCCGGATAATGAGATTGTATTTACTTTTTAGGTTGGTTTGAAGAAAGTAGATGTAATATTATGTTTTCCTACCCAAAAGTATATATGGTACATCTCTTAATTTATTTGTCTTTATTTGCATAAATTATATAGTTTTACTTAGTTAGGTCCTGAATGTGACCTATAATTATGTTATATAGTTTTATAATATAATTATGTAGTTTTATTTAGGTAGTTCGTAAGTATGTTGTACTGTTTATTTCTAGGTATCTTGTGTTTTTAAAGTGTGTTTTGAATCTGACATTTTTCTAGTATATTTTTAATAAGACACTGAATACAGTTTTATTTATTTTTATTAAAATACACTTATTTTAATCCAGTGTAATTTACTTAATTATCTTCCTGGCTCTGTTAATTTTTCATTAAATATATTTTATTTTTAAAAAAACTATCTTTCGGATTCTCTTGAATTTTCAAGGCCAAGTAAAAACCCATAAAAATTAATAGCTATGCTCTTTCCTTTCCAATACTTTTAATTTAATGTTGTCATCCAATTTCATTGGCTACATTGTAAAGACTGTGAAATAATAGTAATGATATCACTATCCTTTTCTTAATTTCATTGGGAATTACAGCATTTTTTTCCCCAAAGAACACAGTACTGCTGGTTGATTTAAGGACATTGAAAACACACATTATAACAAAGTCCTGCTTATTTTTAGAGTCTTTCTAATGTTGAGAAAATGCTGTTTAGTTTTAAGTGCTATTTTAAGTGTAAAATACTACAAACACAAAACTTGTGAAATGCGTGGGCACAGTTTAATAAGGAATAACAGAATAAACCTTGAGAACCCATGTTAATTAAAAAAATCCAATACCTTCCAAACCCTCTTTGGGCATATCCTTGATTGCATCTCATTTCTTACCTCTGTCTAAGATGACCAATACTCAGAATTGTAAATGTCTTATTCCCTTGCTTTTCTTTATGGTTGTTCCACTATTTACAAATCCCCTAATAATTAAACCATTACTTTGAATTTGAACTTAATGTAAATCAGTTTTATTTGCATTCTTTTGTCTCTTGTCTTTCATTGCATTGAGATTATTGGTGTCAAGGCATCAGGTTCTAGCTGATTCCTTTTAGCTGCTGCGTTCATGGTCCAAATGCACCACAATTAAGCTGTTTCTTCTCCTATTGATGGTCATTGTTTCCGGTTTTTCACTTTGATGAACAATCTTGCCATATCATTTTTGTATATGTTTCCTGACACACATTTGTAAGAGTTTTTCAAGAGACAGTTTCTTGCAAGAGTTTTTCAACCAAAGGTTGAAATTTCCGGGTCTTGGTGCTTGTGCATGGCCACCTTTTACTGATTAATATCAAAATGTTTTTCAAGTGGCTATACCTATCCTATTTCCATTAATAACATAATGAGAATTCTCATTGCTTCACATTCCTGCCTGCTTCTGGTATAGTCAGATTTTTAAATTATTCCCCATCTGAAGTAACATCTCATTGTGATTTAAATTCACATTTATCTAATAACTAATCAAGGTTGATCAACTTTTAAGATGTTTATGGTTTATTTATTTCCTCTCTATTAAATTCCTGTTTATGAATTTCTTCTATGGAGTTATGACTTCTGATCACTGATTTTTAAAGGAATCCCTTATCTTTTCTGTATACTAATTCCCTGTTGGTTCTGTGTTACAAAAATCTTCTCTGTTTGTTATTTTTCATGAAACACTTCTCAATTTTCACGTTGTCAAAACTTTAGTCTTTTACTTTGTTGTGTTTGTATCTTATTTTAAAAATGTTTTCTTTACTCAAATAATAAAATTATTATATTGATTTCTAAAAATATTTTTAGACAGAATACTTTTCAACTGTTGTCTTTAAGGATTTTGTTTGCAGCAGTTTCACTGTAGGTTCACTTTATTGGATTATATTTTATGGAAAGCCTTTTTTGCATTTATTTGCTAGGATAATCATGTTTTTTTTTTCTAATTTGTCAATACAATGAATTATACTAATTTATTTTCTATATTCAATACATGTTACAGTTCACAAACCCAAATGTCAACCTTGTGTTTCAGTAAAACAATGTTTTACTGTTTTTATATATATCTGAATTTAGTTTGCCAATATTTTATTTACATTTTTTCATTTCTGCTCATGAGTGCAGTTGGCCTTTTGTACTTGTTCCTGTCTTGTTTGGAATCAGCCTAATAAAAAGAATTCTCTGCAAAAGTCTGTGTAAATGTGAAATGATCTGTTCCTATCTGTTTAGTAGAACATGCCTGCAAAGCCATCTGGGTCCAGTGTTTTCTTTTCTTAGCATGTTGAGCTATTAATATGATCTTAAAAACAGTGATCAGACTATTTCCACTTTTTCTCCTTTCTTGAGTCAATTTTGGTAGGTTTTGTTTTTCTGGAAATTTATCCATTTTATGAAAAGTTATAAGTTTATTGGTATAAAGTTATCCATAATAACCTCTTAACTATTCATCTCTGCAGTGCTTGTTGTAATGTTTTCTTTCACTTGTAATATTATTTCCACATTGTCTCTGTTTTTACTGATTAATTTTTAACAATAATTTTCTGTGTATTATTAGTCTTTCCAAAGAACCAAATTCTAGCTTTGTTGACCTTCACTCACATGTTTTTGTTTCCTATTTTATTGATTTTTAAATTCGTTATTTCTTTCCTTTTATTTTCCTTGTTTTTCTCTTGGCATTTCCCTCCCAATTTTTTCAGTTGAATGCTTAGTTCACTGATTTAGAGGCTTTCTTATTTCTAATGAAACACTGAAAGTACAATTCCTCTGTAATACTACATTAGCTGCCTCCTATATGTTTAATTGTAAGTATTTTCTGATTTCCATGATTATTTCCTCATTGACACATTGGTTTTTTTTAACATTTCAAAATATATGCAGTTTTTCTCTTTTTTTTTCCTCCACATTTTCTAACTTAAGTGCATATTGGTCAGAGAATATGGTGCAGAGGATACCAAGTTTATGAATTTTTTGAGGCTCACTTTGTGGCATAATATGTGGCAAGTTTTCGTGCTTGAAAAGGATGTGTATGCTCCAATTGCTGGTTTCAGTGTTTGTTTGTTGTTTGTTTTTGAGACAGGGTTTTGCTCTGTCACCTAGCCTGGAGTGCAGTGGCAGTGGCTCATCGATTGACCTCCCCAGCTCAAGCTTTCCTCCCGTCTCAGCCTCCCAAGTGGCTGGGATGGCTGGGACCATAGGCATGCCACTACAACTGGCTAATTTTTTAAATTTTTTTGTAGAGACAGGATCGCCCTATGTTGCCCAGGATGGTCTTGAACTCCTGGGCTTAAGTGATCCTCCTGCCTCAGCCTCCCAAAGTGCTAGGATTACATGTGTGAGCCACCATGACTGGCTCAATGTTTATGTAACATATTAAATCAGGATTTTAAATTGTCTTTTTGAATTATGAATGATTTCTTGGTTTGCTTGATCTGTCAGTTATTGAGAGAGGTATGTTAAAACAATTTCTGTTATACTGGTAGATTTGTCCACTTCCTCCATGTCTAAGTTTTATTTATTTTTTTGTATCAGCATACAATTGAGCTTTAAAAATCCAGCTCTGTCTGGAAGTTTTTGTCTTTTATTGAGAAATACCAATCCAATTGTATAAATTGTGAATCCTGATGCATTTAAGCTTATTGCTACAACCTCATTATGTGCTTTTGATTTGTCTTACGTCTTCTGATTCTTCTTTTTGCCTTCTTTTGACTTCTTTTCTTTATTTCATCTTTAGTTGCTACTTCTTCAGTGGATGTATGTTCCATGCTTATTCTTTTAGTAGTTACACTCACAGTTTTAATAAGCATACTTAGCTTAACAAAGTCCAAATTTAATTAATATGGTTTTCATCCTCCTGAATAATCCACAGACTTTTGGGTGATTTCATTTCCAGATCATCCTTCTTCCATTATTATTCATTAGTTTTGTTTCAGCTAGAGTTCTTTTACTAATATAGTCCAGTATTTTTGTTTCAGCTTGTATTATTGCTTTGCTGCACTTCATTTGGTATTACTTTTATTATCACTTTATACGATCAATGTTTGCTTAGATCAGCCTACTAATTTACCCATGTCTTTACTTTTTCTTCCTTCTTACATCAGATTTGCATCTGGCATAATTTTTTCTTCTGCCCAACATATATCCTTTAGAATTTAGATTTTAAGGATTATTTTGTAGGTTTCTATTTTGTGAATAAATACTCTCCATTTTTTGTTTGTATCTTTATTTTACCATCATTATCGAGAGAGTGTTTCACTTGGTATTAATCTCTAGGTTGACAGAAACTTTTCTCAGCTCTCTGAAGATAATCCACTCCTTTGGGTATCCTTGAGGGTGGAAAGTCGGCAGCCATTCCAAAGGCTGCTCCCTTGTAGGCAATCTGTGTTTTATCACTGCTGGCTTTTAAAATGGTTTCATTTTCTTTGGTTTTCAGCAGCTTCACCATGGAGCATCTGTGGTATATGCTAACTCTGAAAATTGGTAACATTATCTCTTTGATAGTACTTCTTTCCCATTTTGTCTTTTATCACCTTCCAGAACTTGGATTAGACTTATGTTAAACCTTCTCACTCCATTTTCCATGTCTTTTAACCTCTCGTGCATATCATCCATCTCTTTATTTTTGGACTGCATTTGAAATGCTTTTCTGTCTTCCATTTATTAATTCCCTCTTCAACTCTGAGGCTCTGGCTCGAATGTGACCACGTGTTGTCACCTTTGACTGTTGAGTAATGTGCTTCAATTGGAAGAAATCATAGGCCTTACCATCTAATCCCCTGTCACTCTCTAGATGGAAATGAAGTCTTTTCAGTTTTAGGCTTAGAGACAATGGATTTTCTAAGAGATCCACAGACTCTGCTGGGTAATGCAATTACAACCTCAGTGCATCACATACCACACAACTTTGTGCTTATCCTCCTTTTCTAATAGCCACCCGAGTATTTCTAGCCAATTCTTTTTGGTAGGTCATGCCAAGAGTCCAACTTAGTTACTACCCATATATGTACCCATAATTGCCCACGTCAGGGGATGAAATCAACAATTACAGGCTTCATGCTTTTAGCAAAGAACATAATTTTATCATAATATTGATAACAGTTCCACACTCCACCCAATCTGACCACCAGAAAATGATTTTATCCCATGGGGAAAAGACAAGCCCGTCTGGCCCAGTACACACGCTATTCTCTGTTTCTTCTTTCCATCCATCTTCGTCAGACCCTGGAGGACTTCTTCCTCAGGCTGTTCTCCTTGGCACAGGACCCTTTTGGTGTTAAAGGGTATTAATCAGAATCTACTCAAATGAGTGGTTTATGCTACCATGAAATTTTAAACCGAGCAGATTTTCCTAAGTGATTTGCTGGTCGTAACTGCCAGAAAAGACATAAAGCAGCAGGAAGGTTCTGCTGACCCTTATCCCGTTTTTCTTATTTTGCTGTGTTTGGTGGAGCACTTGGTCTACAACTGAAGCCAGTGTTGAGGGCATCCATAGAGGAAAGTATTCTGCAGTGGATGGGACTTTAAGGGTCTTTGGGGGACAGGTGTCCTCCTCAGCGTCACTCAGTGAGTCAGGGCCAGGCCTGTCTCTCCTGGTGAGAACTCCTGCTATGTGCTTGATTCTTCAGGCTGAAACCTTTGCTGAATGGGTGCTACTGATTTTGCTCTTAACTGGTCACTAGTTTTGGCTGCCAGGACCCCATACCCCCACTAACAGCACTGATGAGGCACCAGCCAAGTGGAGTGCCACATTCCTCTGGCCTCAGTAATTGGCTCAGGAATGGGCATATGATTCCATCAGAAGCACACTGAGACTTTTATTAGCACTGTCACTGCCTTTTCCCCACTGGACTAGAACTGCTACACCGATGAGGGCAGCCACGAGAGTAAAGTCTGAGAGTGAAGCCAACACAGAGGAAGTAGGGCAGATAAATTAAGAGACAACAGATCCTGGTGATGCTTTCTGAACACCTGGATCCAGCCATGCCTGAAGTCACCCTTCCTCTAAGCTTTTCAGTTTCATGACTCAGTTGAATCATGACTTAGAGCAGTGGTTCCCAAACGTTTTGGTACCAGAGACTGGTTTTGTGGAAGGCAATGTTTCCACTGACCAGTTGGGGAAATGGGGATGGTTCCCAGATGAAACTGTTCCACCTCAGATGATCAGGCATTAGCCACTAGATTCTCATAAGGAGCTGCAACCTAGATTCCTCACATGTGCAGTTCACAATAGGGTTTGTGCTCCTGTGAGAATCTAATGCCACCACTGATGTGACAGGAGGCAGAGCTCAGGTGGTGATGCTCCCTGGCCCACCACCCATCTCCTGCTGTGCAGTCCAGTTTGTAACATGCCACAGGCCAGTACCAGTCTGTGGCCCAGGGATTGCGGACCCTTGACTTAAAGAGTCCTGATAAGTTTTGATTAAGCCATCCCTGGATTCTAATCAAGGAACCCATGTGACCCCAGTTCTTAGGAGGTTTTTAGGGATTAATTGCTTAACTTTTATCTAATAATAGCATCAGCCTTAGATGATCTACAGACTTGGTGGGGCTATTCAAACATTTTCCTGTTTGGAAGATGATCCCTTGGCCTATTTAGAAAGTATCCCATGGTAATAAAGTAACTGGAGAAAATGCTTCAAACAAATTAAAATGAAGGGTACATTTTGAGTAGCAAGAGGTGGTTTATGTTCCTTAAATGCTATTATTCTTGCCTGGTATTAAAAAGCCCTTTCTGGGAGGAAGTCAGAAAGCTTTGGGGTGAATATCAACCATGATAACCCTATGGATACACTCACCCCAGCAATACTCTAATTTTACCTTAAATAAGAGAGAGAGAGAAAAAATTAGCAATTAGTTAGTAGATGGCTCTTGACGAATAATATGAAATTTCAAAAACGGGTCTCAGAATTGATGGAGAATGCCAAGGCTCTGGAAACAAAATGAACATATAATTCTTGACAATGTCTGTAACCAAAGCCTAGTATAGAACTCTGGGAGCTAACTTGCAGATAGAATGGGATCTCTTATTCACAGGTTCTCAGCCTTGCCACTGTTGACCCTTGAGACAGAATCATTCTCTGCCCCATTGTTTTTTTTGGGTTTTTTTTGAGACAAGATCTCACTGTACTACCAAGGCTGGAGTGCAGTGGTGTCATCATGGCTCACCATAGCCTCAAACTCCTGGGCTCAGGTGATCGATCCTTCTGCTTTAGCCTCCTGATTAGCTGGGACCAAAGGTGCACAACAGCATGCTTGGTTAATTTCTATATATTTTGTAGATATAGGGTTCTGCCATGTTATCCAGGCTGGTCTCGAACTCCTTGGCTCAAGCTTTCGGCCCACCTTGGCCTCCCAAAGTGCTGGGATTACAGGTACAAGCCACTGTGCCTGGCCATTGTAGGATGTTTAGCACTATCCCTGGCTTGTACTCACTAGACAGCAGTAGCAATCCTTGCCCTGCCTGTGACAACCAAAAATGTCCCCAGACATTGTCAAATGTTCTCTGGAGGAAAATTCCCTCAATTTGAGAACAAATGTTTTACCCAACATTCTCCTGCCTTTACTCTCCGTCTGAAGCTAGATGGCAAACTAGGCCTGTACTGGCAATGCAACTCCTAGTGTGTCCTGACAGGTAGCCAGGCACGGTCTATGCTATATATTTATAGAGAGATAGTGTCATGCATCAAAAAGAATATGAGCTCGGGAAACAGGAAGAGCTGAGTTCAGATCCTAGATATACCCAGGTGGGACATATGGGGCAACTGCTTTATCTTACTGAGCTACAGTTTGCTCATCTGTAAAATGGGGATAATAATTCCCTAATCAAAATGGTGACTTGGATTGTGATGCGAGTTTTTAAGTGTTGAGCTCAGAGGTGGCACCTAGTAAGCACTCAATAAATGGTAGGTATGTTAATTTTTGTCACTGTACCCAGTGTGTAGGCATGTGGATGAGAAGAGGAGCTTCAGTTTACTGGATAGGGCAGGAAAGGGGCAGAATGCAAATGGGGGTTAAATACTCTTCTTGTCTTTTTGCATTTTATAATATTTTTAGGGAGATAAGATGAACACATAAGAAAATATATGTTATAGGGCTGGGCACGGTGACTCATGCCTGTAATCCCAGCACTTTGAGACGCCAAGGTGGGTGGATCACTTGAGGCCAGGAGTTCGAGACCAGCCTGACCAACATGGTGAAACCCGTTCTCTACTATAAATACAAAAATTAACCAGACATGGTGGTGCCTGTCTGTAATCCCAGCTACTCGGAAGGCTGAGGCACGAGAATTGCTTGAACCCAGGAGGCGGACGTTGCAGTGAGCCAAGATTGCACCACTGCACTCCATGCTGGGTGACAGAGCGAGACTTTGTGGCAAAAAAAAAAAAAAAAAAAAAAAAGAAGGAAATATATGTTACAGAACAAGGCAATCCTTGGTGACAGCTGAAGGGGAAAAATAGAATCAAACCCCTCAGGGCCTGGAAGATGATGTGGCAAGTTGAAGAGTCTGTTCTCCACCTAAGGGCTCCATCAGCCACTCCTCTCCTCTAGCCTGGGGTCACCAGTGATGTGCTCCGCCTAAGGGCTGCATCAGCCACTCCTCTCCTCTAGCCTGATGTCACCAGTGATGCTGGGAGAGCCTCTGATTGTTTCAAAGAAATCTGAAAAATGGGATTTAAAAACATGTAAAATCTTTCACTTAAAAAAAGTTAGCTTCAAATTGAACAAATCTGAAAACACAGTCCTATCCAACAGAGTCATGGCTGTGGGCCAAATTCAGCCTTCAGAATGGCAGTTTGTAACCCCTGACATGGGTGGTAATAGGTGACTTTAGAGGAAGAGCCCACTCTGATGAGCCGGACGGAAGCCAGGGCCTCCTGGAAGAGGTGGGACTCAAGCGCAGTGGGAAAGATGGGTGAGGCTAAGCCAGGTGGCAAAGAAGGCATCACTCGGCTAGTTTTCTAGCTCCATTTCTTTCTTGTTGTCACCAAAGTAGTCTCATTTCCAGCCCATTTCTAGACACAAAAGGCACTTCCATACTAAAAGAGATGTTTCAAATCTTCAGCCCTGAAGAAAACACGCAGGGGATTTTCTTTGCTAACTTACCTGGCATCTTATGAGGATGGAACTTGGGCCTAAAAAGGAATCTTGGGCTTCTCTGTCTGAGACAAGGCAAGGCCTACTAAAGATTTCAGGCTGACCATCGACTATTTGGTTAGTTCACCAGTAACACTACATGCTCTCCAAAGGCAATCTCTTTGCCTTGTTTATTACAGAAAAGTTCATTTACAGACCACTGCTCAGTTAAAGACAGATGCATGCATTCCTAAATCACTCACCAGTTACAGGGCTATTTTGTTGACACCTCCCACCTTCCACCCACAGACTAAGGCAGACATGATTAGTTGAGCACAGATTGTGTCCCAGATGAATCTAGGTGGAATTTCACAAACCTCCATGACTCTCTCCACTTCTTAATGCCACCCTTCCCAAGCAATGAAGTCTTCCACCACCTTGGTCCCATCTATGCATGTTTCACTGCCATTTCTGAATGGGTTTAATGTCTTATGAGAAGCATGTCTGTCTCCAGACAGGGAGACTTTGTGTATGTCTATAGATTACCCCTCATTCAGATGACCCTCTGCTGGAACTGATGGAGACCCTTTTGTGTCTAAAGTTCATCTCAATCAAATATAAATTGACCATATCCATGCTGTCAGGGCTGTGGGGTCTGCGATGGAGCAAAATTCCAGGGATGGTTAAAATTCATGTGATCCTCTCCTAGTGTCAGGGTTGGATAGGGGGAGTGAGAGACCATGAAAATAATTTGTTGTTAATATAAAGAATAATATATATGTATTATATTTATATCGTATTTATGATATAATATAAAAACAACTATCATATTGTGTCCCATATGATAAGCAAACAATCAAATGTACTACTGTGGGAAGGGGGCACTGAAGGAAGGTGGCTGGGAGGAAATGACAAAGCCAATGGAGAGCTGAGCTCATCAAAGGATGATGGCAGTCTTTATTTCAGTGAAACATGGTTGAGAATTTCAAGGAACAGAAGACAGAAATGGGTAGGGGGTTGGAATGGGGTACAGCCCAGTGGGATGGGATGGGGAGAATCCACATGAAGCGTGGGTGTCTATGTGTGTCTATGTGCTGTGGGGCATGAGATTATGCAAAGATGGGACTGGAAAGGGGGAGATAGAAGGCTTAAAATCTGGATATTCATAAAATCTGGATATTCATTGATTTTTCAGTTCAGTCAGAGACAACAATTAGGGCCTAGATCCCTTTGACAAATTCATCTACCCATTCATTTATTTGGTAAATAGTTATAGAGCAGCTCCTGCCTATAAATGAATGGGCTGAGCTCTGGAGAAGGCGTAAGGAAAGATGTGATGCTCAGTTTATGGTGCCAGTGATGCAATGAGCAGACAGACTCAAACATTGGTCAAGCAGCATGAGAATTTCTACTTCATTCAAGAGGATGGAGACTTGTTTCTCCCTGCTCCTCCCTGCTAAGCACAACTATAAACCCTGGGAATAACAGAAAAGGAGAGAGGAGAGGTTAACAGAGAACCCTGAATGCTGGAAGGGTGAAGATGAACTGGTGAGGAACCCCAGGACTAGAAGAACAGCATAGAACAGGTTGTCTTACACCTACCCTCCACCTGAAATAAGAAGGCAGCCCAGGCCCAGTTCTTCTTGACCTACAATCTAGCAACGGGAGGTGCCCCAAGTGGGCGCATTCTCCCACCAGATGGAATGGGAGTCCTGTCAACATCAGGCAAACCAGAAAGCACTGGCATGGGTACTGTGTGAATGGGGAAAGCTCTCCTTGTGTCTACTGGGGCTCCTGTCCTCCACTGGAAGATAGCAGGTGGCTAGGGGCGCTAGCAAGATGGATCCTGTCACAAGCGACCCAGGCAGGAAGCTTCTTTGTCAGCCCCACCGAAGGGTACCAGGGAGCCTGGTGGTACTAGCAAGCACAATCTCGCCTCATTCAGGCGCCTGGCCTGGCCTGGGAAGCACTCTTCATCCCTGTAGACCAGAGCATCCCCTTCCCCACCTGGAATACCAGGCTGCCTAGCCTGGGGAGACTCCTTCCACCCTCTCAGGCAGCACCAGGAGGACCAATGGGAGCCCCCAAAGCACCAGATAAATCACCCAGAGCAAAATAGCACCTCAAAGATGGAAAATTAAACTGCAATTGGAACCATTGCCCTATACCTATAAAGTAATCTGGAGCCTGCATGCTAAACCCCAAAGAGGGTGAGTTCCTGCTAAACTAAAAGAATTAAACAGGACCCAGAGTCTCCTAACATAACAGCCAAATGTCCAGGACATAATCTAAACTCACTCATCATACAAAGAGCCAGGGAAATCATGGCTTGAGTGAGAAAAGATAATTAACTGATGTCAACCTTGAGAAGAATCAGATGATGGAATTATCTGATGAGAATTTCCAGCAGCCATCAAAAAAAATGTTTTGATACACAACTTTGAATTTTTTTGAAACAAAAATAGAAGTTATAAAATGGAAATTATAAAACCAAAAAATACAATAATAGAAAATCGTGGATTTGCTGTATAGATTCATTAATAGAATAGAGATGACAGAGGATAGAATTAGTGAAAGTGAAAACAGAACAAGAGAACTGACCCACTCTAAAGGGAAAAGAAATAGACTTACTGCCATCTTGCCCTTCGGATGAGAACCATGTGGTCAGTCCCTGTGAAATGAATTTCTAGTAGGCATCAGAACTCCCGCTTCTGTCTGATGCTGCTGAAGGGCCAAGGGCAGCATATCATGGTGTGACTGCTATGGCTCTGGGCAGAGCCAGGTCTTCCTTGCAGTGTCTCCCTAAATTTTGAGGGTGTCTCCCATTTTTCCAATGTTGCTCCACTTTCTCAGCTCCACTCAGATGCCAGCCCTCTAGGAAACCACCCGCCCATGGCCTCAGGTGGGAACAATCCCTCTTCCTTTTGATCTTCCATAGCCCTTTTTCTATATTCCTCGTGGGTGATAAATCTTGCTTTATGTGCTTTTCATCCGAGTCCGCCTCAATCTCTGGCACTGTGCGTTGTGGACAGTAGGTGCTCACTGTTAAATGAATGACGCATGAGGACACATCCCTTCCACAGTGATAGTGTCCCAAAAGTGGGACATACAGAGGTGGAGCAGGTAACTAATTATTTTCTACTTTATGTTTAATTTATTTGTTTCATCTCCCTCTCCCATAGCCATTAAACTCCTTGAGGGCAGGTACCATTCCTCGTGTGTGTGTGTGTGTGTGTGTGTGTGTGTGTGGTGTGTGTGTGTGATGTGTCTGTGTTGTATCCTGTGGTGTCAAGCATGGTCCTACATGATTTATCTTTTGATAATTCCCAGTGAACTTGGTTAAAAAAAAATCAATGTGTCCTTAGTGCTGAAATGAGGACCAGGTCATGATGTGAGGGAGAAGGCACATATTTTTATTGAAGACTTTGTTTTCACAACCTGATTTCTCCCAGGCCTTGGGCTAGTGCCAATGTGCATAGTTTATACTCTCCATAAAGAGACAGGTTAACTGCTCGGTTATAGTCAGCACTGGTGGTGCAAGTCACATCATCCCAACAGATTCACAGAATAATAATAAAGTAATAAAACGGAGGGTTTTATTCATCGCATTCCAAAGGGACTGCTCCAGAGAAAAATTTTCAGAGATGGAGCGAGCCTGCAGGTTCCAGGCAGTGCTGTGTGTTTTGTGTGTGCACTTATCTTTTGTTATCTGATAATAACCATAATGTTGGCAAATGACATGTTAGTGCTTATGATATGCCCAGAAGGGGACAAAAGACTTTCTAAGCTTTAGATCATTTCATTCTCTCTGTAACTATGATTACTGCATTTCACAGATGAGGAGAGGCAGAAAAGGTAGTGAACTTGTCCAAGGTCTCATGGATAAGGGGAGCTGACTCTAACCTGCACCTCTCTGAGGCCAGAGGTCCAGCCCCACTGGCCACAGGCAGTTCCTTCCTACCCTACTCCCTCACTGGACCTTTGGTAGACACATGGGAGGCTCTCACTTGGGAAGCAGGTGTGCAGCCTCCTTGGTTAGACTCTCATGAAGGGACACTCCAAAGCCACCTCTGGCTGAGGCTCAGGCTGGTGGCTGTGGCCGGCTTTGACAGGGCAGGGATTTGGCCTCCAGCCGCAAGATGCACCTTGAACCAGTGGAGGTTGTAGACACCTCTGACTTTCCCCACAGGAACCCAGGACCGGCCCCTCCCTCCCAAATCCTTGGGATTTGTTTTATGTCTTCCTCAAAGGATCCATGGTGAGAGTGACGTGGGCACATAAATCTCTGTCAAGTAGGAGGGCCAGAGGGAGGACAGGTCAGGAATGAGAGAGCCTAAACACACATGGGAAGAGCACCCAGCTCGCAGAACCCCTGCCCTCTGGCCGCCGAGTGCCAAGGAGGTCCCTTCCCAGTGGAAATCTCCAGAACCAGGACTCCAGGATCCGCCAGTCTCTGGCCCTGACAGAGGCAGTGTCTCCAGTTGCTACTGAAGAAGAAAATATAGAAAATAAAGAAAAAAAAGTCCCTGTTAGGTGTTGCTGCTAGCTCCCTCGTTTGTCAGAATCCTTTAGTACTGACTCAGTTTTCTAGACATTTATGGAATCGATGCCCAGCAGGGCGGCATTAAGGCAAACTGTGAGGTTGGCGTGCCTCCCACCAGCCTCACTCCCCAGCTGCTCAAGGCCAAATCTAAGCAGTTTTCACCTTTCCCCTCCCTAAACACATAAAGCATTAAAAAAAAAAAAAATTCAGTTGAACTGGTTTGTATTTAGATATAGCCCTGAACTACTGACAAATACTGGCTGACAGAAACAAAGTGCGAAGTTCAGAAGTTCAAGAACTTGGGCTACAATTGTAAAAGACTGGCCCCTTTCTGCATGGGTGACCTGACTTTCTGCATGCATCAGTCCTGGCTTCCTTCGGGTTAGAATCCAGTGTCACACTGCCAGGGAAGCCCACCTTGACATCTTGTTTAAAAGAGTAAAACTGCATCATCAATGGCTCTCAACCTGTTCTGTTTTTTCCGGTGGCACTCGTCACCTTCCAGTACTCTACATGGTGGAATTATTGTCATGTGTATTGTTGTTTGCCTATCTCTGTCTCTAGAACATAAGCTCCATGAGGGAGGGGCTTTATTTTGCCCACTGATATCTTCTCAACAGTGAGACCAGTGATTGACTCCCAGAGGCACTGAAACGTATTTCCTGAATATATGAGAGATGAACAAATGAGAAGGAAATGGGCTAATGCTGCTTTGCTCATGGATGTAGTTCAGGATGTAGAGTTGAGGTTTAGCTCTACTCTCACTTTCCCAAGGGTTTAGTTGAAGAATTTTCAATAGTCGGAGTTGGCAGATTTAGAAACGATATTTCTGGAAGGTGGAGTTTCTAAGCACCGAGGACATTCATGTGGCCGGGAGGATGGGGAGGAAATCCACGCTGTAGATGCCTAGTCAGACTTCAGGCCCATGAGGCCTGATCCACCTCTGTGGATCTGGACATCACCTCTGTGCATTAGATGGTGCCCTCCCCAGCTCCTGGGAGGAGATGGCCTCCCCTGATGGCCTAGTTTCCTCAACTAGGCCAAGTCAAAGTTGCCAAAGTGTGTGCATGTGGCAGGGGGAGCTCGAGGGTCTTTTCCCAGGACCCACAACTTGGAAGAACTGGTGAAATGTCCCAGAATAGATATTTCTTTAAGTCTTATTCTCGTGGTTTCAGATTGCAGAACATCCAGTTCAGACCAGTTGAAGCAAAAAACAAAACAAAACAAAAAAAAAACAAAGGCATTTTTACTTATAACCCTTGAGTCCAAGAATATCTAACTTCACTTATGACTGGATCCAGGGACTTAAATGGTATCACTAGAATTCGCTTCTCCCCATCCCTGTGCTCTGCCTGCTGCCTCATTGGTTTCATTCCCAGTCTCCTCGGTGTTTGCCTGGCTACTCTAAGTTCTCGTGATTACTACATGTCTAGAATGAGGGTGAGCTTCCCTACTGGCTCAACAGAAGTCCGAGAGCATTGGCTTGGATTGGCTTGGCTCATCCCATCCTAGAACAAATCCTGGGGGCTAGGGGAGTGGAGAAAGCCAACTGGTCATGTGCTCTAGCCCCAGACCCAGGTATGGAGTCAGTGTCACTGGCTGACAATAACGAAGGGAAATTTTCATTTCCTCAAATGAAAACTAGGATGTTATCATAGAAAGGAAGAGTGGATGCTGCAGAGGAAAGATAAGAAATAACTATTATAATGGTGTAAAAGGAAACCCATAGAGAAGAAAGATGACAGAATGTCTCCACCTCAAAGGCCAGCTCCAGTTGATTGCTCGTGGCTCTCTGGAAATTCACATTGAGAAAACGTCTGAGACTAAGCCAAAGAAAAATACGGTGTCAAAAAGGATTAGAAATGTCTGCCACGTGCTAGAAAACTGTTGACTGCTAGGTATTTGTTTTTCCTTTATTTGGGCATTAGCCAGTGGAAATCATTACAAAGGAAAATACATGAAAAGTGATGATTATGCCGTGGTGACTCTTGAGACCTGCAGTGAGTTTGTTAACGTTCTTGTTGCATTATTATTCACCCACCCAGTCAGGACAAAGCGTGGGGCTCTAATTAACAAGGTAAATTGTCACCATCAATGTCCATCTGTGGTACTGAGAAAAAGTGGCATTTAACCCTGCCTGTGTTCACTGGTGGCGTTGCCAAGATTCTCCAGGATGTGGCCCGGATGGAGACTAGCATTTGGTCAGTAATCACTTGCTTGTTCTTTTGCCCCCTTGCTTAACAAATATTGATCAAGCCCCAGTTTGTGATAGTTATTGTTCAGGGCACCACAGAAACAGTGGTGAGCCAAACAGATCTGGCCCCTCTCCTACAAAGCTCTCAGCCCTCTGAGAGCAACCCTGCTGGCTTATAGCTTCTTATCATGTCTCTTCTTATTCCTGGCTTGTCATTTTCAAAGATTCCATGTTCAGGTACATTCCATTCCAACCCAATGAAAATAGCACCAGAGCTGTCTGGAAATGTCTCCACTCCTAACGTTGGGAGAGAACATCAGGTGGCTAAGACCAACCTTTTCTCCCCAGTGTCCTCAAGGACATCAGTTCCAAGAATGATGCTCCTCAACAAAGCCGCCATTTGGAAGCTGAATGGTAATGCTGGCAATTCACAGACACTATCCCATGTAACACTGTCAGCAATCCTAATAGACAAGTACTCTTATTAACAACATCATTACCTTGCCAAAAATGTAGCCAAGAGTTAGGAAAGTTAAGTGATTTTCTCAAGTCCACACGGGTGACAAACAGCAGAACTGAGATCCAAATTCTAGTTAGGAACTAGGCTCCTAACCATTAGGCATGCCATGCCTAGGTACTACCATGCCGTGAGACCTGGGAACAGAGGTGGTACGGTTTAATCACACATGCAACCCCAATGGGTTTCATGGAAGGAGGAAGAAAGACTTAAGTGCATAGTCATTAATGATTTCATACGCAGTTATGCATTGCTTAATACGTTCTGCCAAATGCATCGATAGGCAATTTTATCATTGTGCAAATGACACAGAGTGTACTTACACAAACCTAGAAGGTACAGCCTACTACACACCTAGGCTATATGGTAAAGCCTAATCCTAGCAAACCCGTACAGAATGTTACTGTACTGAATACTGTAGGCAATTGTAACCGAATGGTAAGTACTTGTGTATCTAAACATAGAAAAATTATAGTAACAATATGATATAAAAGATAAAAAGTGTTATACCTGTGTATAAAATTTATTATGAATGGAGTTTGCAGGACTGGAAGTTGCTTGGGGTGAGTTGGTGAGTGATGAGTGGATGGGAAGGCCTAGGACATTACTGTACACTACTGTGACTTTGTAAATACTATTAATGTATACTTAGGCTACACTAAATTTATTAAAATATGTTTTTCTTTAATAAGTTAACCTTAGCTTACTGCAACCATTTTACTTTTAATGTTTTTTAAATTTTATGAGTCTTGTACCCACATAGTTTAAAACAAACATTGTACAGGTGTACAAAAATTTTCCTTCTTTATACCCTCAGTTTAAAAGGTTTTTCCTACTTTTAAACATCTTTATGTTCCTACTTTTTAGATCTTTTTGTTAAAAACTAGGAAACTCACACACCACACACACACACACACACACACACACACACACACACACTAGCCAAGGTCTACACAGGGTCAGGATCATCAAGACATCATTAGGTGATAGGAATTGTTCAGCTCCATTATAATCTTATAGGATCATCATCTTCTATGCAGTCTGTCTTTGATCATAGGCACATGACTGTATTTGTTTCTTCCTTTTCCTGGGATTAAAGTTATCTCATAGGTTATTAAGAGAAGACTATTGTGCACACTGGATATCTCCAGTCATGAGGCATTAATTTTGCAAACGGCCCTACAGAAAGTAAAAGCATTTTGTAGCTCAAATAATTGATTGAACATTAATGAATTGTGGATTTTTAAGTGTCAAGTGATATTTATATTTGCTTTAAGAGGATAGGACCCAAGCCCTGGCTTCATTTTTATGCCTTTCATCCTTTCTATGTGGGATGCAATGCCCATGGATATAACCATGCGTGTATCCCAAGGACTTTTAGGATAGTCCTAATTTCCTATACATTTCTTATTTTCAATAAAGAGAATTTTGGATGAGTTGAACTGAATGGGACTTAATTTTTACATCTTCGTAAGATTTTTTGTAAAAATTCCCAGACCAGAAAAATTCACTTTGCCGTTTTCTACTCTGCTTGACGAAATGCATATGTGTGTGTGTGTGTGTGTGTCTGTGTACAAAAGTGTGCCTATATATTCATAGGATCTTTTTGGACAGAGCTAGGCTTTCAAATGTTTAACAGAATATTAGGAGGTTTTTTTCTCTAATTCCTCATGTAGGGTTCTGCCAAGTGGACTGTTGTGTGTCTATGGTATTAGGGTTGTGGTTATTTCCCAAGTAAGTTTTATAATATCTTCCCAGTGCTTCCCATCCAAGTACAACATCCATGTTTCTCAAAGAGAGAGCAGCTTCACCTGAAGGTGGCTCAGCTCTTGCCAAGGGGCCAGTATTGGCCATAAGAAGTTAACCCAGTGGGTCCACCTCACAGGCATTTAGGAATTTGGGGATGAAATTAAAATTTGTAAGTTTCATATTTCAGAACCAAAAGAATGTAGAAGTCATGTAGGAAAGAGATTCTCCAGTTCCCTCCCTGACCAGGAATGTCTGGCAAAGTAGATTTTGTGATTCTGGAGGGGCTGCTTGTAAATGTTTCCTCATAGCAGAGCTGAAGATCATTATCTTGACATACAGTCATGCGTTCTGAAAGAGGATACACTTTTTCTTCTGGGTGAGGTCTGTGTTTTTCATACCTCTGAGGCCTTGGTGTCGTGACAAGAGAGGCCATCTGATGGTGAAATTTTTTGAGAAGTGGGTCATCATGAATGTAGGTGCCAAGTGATCAATTTCCTCCTAGCTTTATGGGATGGAGCAATGGCTGGAGAGAGTCTAGGAAGGATCCCTTAATTGGAGTCTTGTCCTCAATCCCCCTACACATACTGCATGGAATGGAATAAAAGGGGTGAGATTCTATACCAAGTGATAAAAACTCAAGTCAAATTGAACTAAGCAAATGAGGTTTATAATCGTAAGTTGTAAAAGTAACAAAAGCTCAAGGGTAGTATTGCTTCAGAAAACATTTGAATGGAGACATCATGAAACTGTACCTCTGCAATTCCTGGCTCTGCTTTTCTTTGTGTTGTCTTCATTCTCAGGAAAGTGCTCCCTATGGGAAGTAAGATGGCCATCAACAGCTTCAGGCCTCATTCTACCAACTCAGCAACCCCAATAGAAAGATAAATCCTTTTTCTCCAGTAGTACCTGCAAAAATCTCAAGGCTCACTCTTTTAATTTGACATGGGTCTTCTTTATACCCATGGAAGTGAGGGATGGAGTCAGCCTTATTTAATCCACATGGCCTGAGAGTAAGGGAACAATGATTTCCTAATCAAAACCTTAGGTTTCTGTGTCTGGAAGAAGAAGGAATGAGTGGATGACATTTAAATCAAATTAATTGAAAAATACTTTATGCGCATTACTATTGCCATCCTGGAAAAGCGAAGAAGACTTTGAAAATCTTTCAACTTTATTGTTTTATTTCTGTGCTTTCATTCGTTGATTTATTTAGCAATGCTATTGAATATCCACCATTTAGAAGCACTGTGCTAAAAATCCAATGGTGGACAAGAAAAACATAATGCTTGTCTTTATGAATGTCCCAACCTGGCAGGGAAGGCTGGTGTATAGGCCAAGTTATAATCAGTATGTAAGGTGCTAAGGGGGGAAGTGTAAGGTGCTAGGAAAGCGCATAAGATGGAAACCCGTCTCCATCTTGAAGGGATGAAGGTTGAGCAGGAAATAGCCAAGTTCCACAGGGGCTGTGGTATAGAGGGAGGATCAGAAAGGAGAAAAGCATTCCAGAGGAAACAGAAGGTGCAAAAACCTGGAAGTCAGGGAATAGGAAGATTGTATGTTTAAGGAACTGAAACAAACTCACTTATGTTCTGAGACTGAAGACTTTCCTGTCTTTCCAGGGGAGCATAGAGTCAATGGTAGATGACACAAGCAGGAGAAAGACTAGAAATTGGTAGAACTCCTCAGTCTGTTGACCTATCTTGCTACACTGTAGACTGAGACCTCACTTTGGTAACAGAGGAACCAGATACAGTAGCCCCAAACTCAAATTAGGCACCTTATATCTACAGATATGTCATGGCACAGAGGGGAAAAAATATTTTGTTGTATTTTATTGTGTGAAAATGTTCCTGATAAGAGAACTGAGGATACAAGGTAGTACATCTTGGTGATGAGATTCAGAGTGTTGATTTTTAAATTTTTATTTCCATTTATTATCCACATTTTCCATGGATGAGCAGATATTAAAAGGGGGAAAAACCAAAATAAAAACTCTAGCAGTTAATCACCAAATGCTTATTCAATCATGAGGGAGGACCCTTCCAGAAGACAAGCGCAGAGCCCCTCAGCCTCCAGGAACTTGTCATCTGGCTCACTGGAGAGCCTCTGTGATTGACAAATACGCTATGGAGGAAGGAGCTCTTAACCACTGATAGGAAACCAGGAGCAGCTGGGTCTGGAGGGATTTTTCTCTATAGCAACTGCCTTTTGAGTCAGTTCTTAGACGGGAAGAGGGCATTCCCTGCGAGACTGCAATGAAAGGAGGAAGAGAATTCTCCAGAATTCTCTTTCCTGCTTATTTCTCCATGAGATTGTTCCTATTTCTTATTGAACTGCACTATAGTAGATACGAAAAAGTCAGAGGAAATGGGCCCAACCAGGAGCAAGGGAGTTCAAATGTTCATCTTTTCTAGCCAGGCCAGGGAGGCCTCACATGACTGTCATGAAAATGCAAAGGGCAATCAACAAACATAAACTAGAACTCAAAGGATAAATGTCACACTTAGAACAGAGCCACCACAAAGGAATATCTTAACATGCTTATGCAGAGTCACCCTTTGGGAACAAAAAAATGATCTTCCGATTCATATGTATGAAATGCCAAAGGCTTTACAATGAGACAACCAGATGACGGGAAACTTTTAAGCAACTCCAAAATGTGAAAATCAGAGCTGGTAAAATATTATATCTGGGGTAAATATCTGCATTACAGAACAATCCTTTATCCACAGGTAAATTTGCCCTTGGTGAGACCATAGAGTGTCTTCTTGTAGATAAATAGACTTCTAGGTTGGAGCTGATGAGGGCACACAAAGTAAAGCTAAAGCATTAGGAGAAATAGAAATAATCCAAGTTTATGAGAAAATGTATCCTTTAGTCAATGAGTAAGAAAGCAGAGTTGGCCGGGCGCGGTGGCTCAAGCCTGTAATCCCAGCACTTTGGGAGGCTGAGACGGGCGGATCACAAGGTCAGGAGATCGAGACCATCCTGGCTAACACGGTGAAACCCCGTCTCTACTAAAAAATACAAAAAAATAGCCGGGCGAGGTGGCGGGCGCCTGTAGTCCAAGCTACTCGGGAGGCTAAGGCAGGAGAATGGCGTAAACCCGGGAGGCGGAGCTTGCAGTGAGCTGAGATCCGGCCACTGCACTCCAGCCTGGTCGACAAAGCGAGACTCCGTCTCAAAAAAAAAAAAAAAAAAAAAAAAGCAGAGTTTCACTTACTAGAATCAAGTTTGCATGTATTTTTTAAACATCCTCCTGAGACCTTACAACTTTTACAATCATAATATAAAAGCTAAATATTTCTTTAGTTGAAGGAAAAAAATGAGTTGAGTTTTCCAGCTGCAATCTGCTCAGCTAGTCAAGGATAGTAAGAGAAAGGATTGATAAAAGTACAAATCAGCAGTGTTATCTTTCAGGCCTGGGAAGCTACCAGGGATGGTTGGGTGGTTGCATTTATAGATGATCTATCCGTAGCAGCATCAGAAAAGGGACAGGTTGTTGTTCCCTTCACCACTCCTGCCCCGGGGGAGTATCATATAAAAGGAACACATTTGAAAGCAGGACCTGGGAACACTTGGGAGATGAGATTGATTCATTTCACGATTTTGAAATAGTCACCAGATATCCAAACATGATACTGAAGTTTTTTTTTTTTTTAAGCTGGAGGAATTGATTCCTGGATGTTGGCTAGCTCCTCCTTTGTGGTACTCAAGGTCACTAGCCAATGCAGTGTAAGAGTGTGATTGATTGCAATGCTATCATATATTATAATAATAAAAGACGTGTTACTGATACCATAAGAGCTATTTTTATCTTGTTCTTCCCTTATTTTTCATCTGTATCAGTGTGGTTTATGTAAACCTGACACATTTGTATATGTGAAACAGATGCAGAATAAAGCGCAGTTGTGTCTGCTCAAAACATATTTTTTAAATCATAGACATGATTTATGAAAATGTTCTTTGCGTATAAGATTTTTCTTTCTGAAAATGCACAATAATTATATATCTAACATTTATTTTTTTCTGGTCCTTAAGAGGGCTAGAAAAAAAAGAAATTTTAAAGTTGCTTTGCCTGATCTGTCTTCATTAGCTGTAAGAAAAATAGCATGCAACTTTTCTGCAGATGCAGATTAGATGTCTACAGCTGCTCTTGCTATTCAAATATATGCTAAGGAAATAGTCCTTTCCACTGCATGGAGCCACACCCCCTAAAACACCCTCCGCTGCCCAGGTCCAGGTGCTGCTTCCCCTGCCATCTCACAGTGAATGGCAGAAAGAAAATGAGGATCTTTCCCGTCCTTCCCCACAACTCAGTAACTCATGAAGTGAGTTTCCATGAGAGAGGTTAAGGAATCCACGTGCTGCTTATCACTGCAAATGGCCATCATCCGTCAGACTTCTCAGACCCAAAACTCAGGAGTCTTCTTCACCCTCATGTCTGATCCATGACCATGGGTTGAGAGATTTTATTTCCTTAATATCTTCATAATCTACCTACTTCTCTCCATCTCTGCCACTACAGACTACAAAACCCTGGACCAAACCATCACCATTTCTCTCCTGGACATAGAACAGTTTTCAACTACTCTCCCCAAATCTATTCTTGCCCTCCTGGACTCTCTGCTGTGCTGCAGCTAGTATGATCAGAAAAGACAGGGAAGAGTTACCAGTCCCCAGGAAAAGCTGTGGCTGTAGGAAAGGGCTATCTGCCAGGAGCCCCTGACTGGAATGAATGAAGGAGTAGGACTGCAGTAGAATGAATGAATGAATAAAGGATAAATACCCCAGCCTCTCTGTCCTCTCCTTGCTTCCATGTCCTCTGGCACCTTCCATTGACTAAACCCAACTCAAATGTAGACAGCAAGAAGACGCAGGGAATGAACTTTGTAGAGGTTGGCCTCCTGGAATAGAGAAGGATGGAGAAGGGCAGAGAGTGGATCTGGTGGGCACACACAGAACAGAGCATAAACATAGCTCCTCTGCTCGAAACCCTTCTGATGGTACCCCATTGCGCTGAGGTTTAATGCCTACTGTCCTATCTCAAATAGAAGTTAATGTGTTAGAATTAAAGAAAAAAAGAATTGTAGTTTTCTTACTTCTCCTAGCTAGAGTAAGAAGCTGATGGCTAACGAGATGCTGCCAAACCTGCTTTTAGGAGAGTCTCAGAGGTTAGCACATTGTTCAAATGGATGTTGTTATATTGTTATTTAAAGAGCCTCTAGTTGGTCTCCGCAGTCTTGTTCCTGTAGCTACTTTCTCTTAACATCCCCACATCTCCTCTATCTTGGTTGGTGCAAGTGTAAAAGCCACCCCAGTTCCATAAGAATGATCCTGAGTCTGAATTTCTTTCCATCAGTAGAGTTGGGCTTGTCACTGGGTTTCATGTGAAGACGAATCAGTTCGTTCTCCTCAACACAGTTAACAGTTTGTTCTAACATACCTTCTTACCCATTGTAAAGAGATGCATATTTGCAAGATTAGTTTTAAATTGGCATGTGCATTTACCATGCAAAGACTGATAGCACTTTAAAAGCACTTTTAAAGAAAATTATGATCTCTACTTCTATCATGTATTTATGCCACAGCTTTGTTCTAAAAATATTACTGGAAAGGGGTCCCAGTGCAGACACCAAGAGAGAGTTCCTGGATCTCACACAAGAAAGAATTCAGGGCAAGTCCATAGTGCAAAGCAAAAGCAAGCTTACTAAGAAAGTAAAGGAACAAAAGAATGGCTACTCCATAGACAGAGCAGCCCTGAGGGCTGCTGGTTGCTCATTTTTATGGTTATTTCTTAATTATTTGCCAAACAAGGGGTGGATTATTCATGCCTCTTCTTTTTAGAACATATAGGGTAGCTTCCGGTAGGTGCCATGGCATTTGTAAACTGTCATGGCGCTGGTGGGAGTGTAGCAGTGAGAATGACTGGAGGTCACTCTCGTCGCCATCTTGGTTTTGGTGGGTTTTAGTCGGCTTCTTTACTGCAAACTGTTTTATCAGCAAGGTCTTTATGACCTGTATCTTGTGCCGACCTCCTATCTCATCCTGTGATTTAGAATGCCGTAATCATCTGGGAATGCAGCCCCATAGGTTTCAGCCTTATTTTACCTAGCTCCTATTCAAGATGCAGTTGCCCAGATTTATACACCTCTGACAAGAAGACTTGAGATCTTCTTTTCTTTTTCTCTTTTTTGCCCTTCTTTCCTACTTGCTCTTCTTCTCTTTCTTTTTCCTTCTTTCTTTTCATCTATGTTCTCATTTATTTCCATCTTCTAGACCTTTTCACCTTTTACTACAAATAGTGTCTTATCTTCCTTTTAAATTATCATTTTTTAAAGTATAGAGATGTACAATGTAAAACAATTACAGCCCTTGGAATTAACTACTATTAATGCAGCATGTGTGGTTCTAGTCTTTTTCTACAAGAGGAAGTTATAAGAGAACCCTTTCTGTCCCATTTAACAAAGAGCCCAATGTACTTATATACCTTTACAATTATAGAGATTATATATGAATTCACTACCCTAAAACAAAATTAAAGTATTGCATTCAAAGCTGACGGCTCCTTTGATTTCTACCCCCATTTTTCACCAACCTTCCACATGACCCCAGGCCTGTGCTATGAGATTATACCCATGTTCCTATAAGGGTATTTAACCATGTAAACTTTTTTCCATTTCCTCCCACATCCTGTCATTTGATCATTACAGTAATTCCTTGTAGTTATTAGGAGCGAAGAGGAGTGTTAACCTCAGTTTACAGGTGAGAGGCTGAGGCTCATGGATGTTCTAGAAGTGTTCATATGCTATGCTCACATCTGCTTAGTGGCATCATGTGCTCTTTCCTTAGGCTTCGCTGCAATCATGAAGATGATGAAGACAGATTTGTTAAGAAACCCATCCCCTAAGGATTTCCAGGTTTGTCTTCTCCCTTTTCCACCTCTCCTCCCTGTAACTGGCCCATTTGGAGAAGAGCCTTTGTTTGCATCCTTGCTTTGCTGACCCTCTCTGCTCCTCCCGCGTGGCTTCCCTGTTAATGGAAGGGCTGGCATCCCTGCACCTTGGTCATGCCCAATTCATTTTAGTGGACTGGGTCAGCCAAGCCAACATTTACTCAGGCCCAAAGCCATTGGGCAGGGTCTTTTACAACATCCACAGCAGCAGCCAATGAGGAGGCTTGTGTAGTTCAAGTTCATTGCCTTTTGGGATTGATGCCCAAGGCCTTTGGGATGGTTCCATGGCATTCCTTTGTAAGGTACAGTGACCACATCTTGGGCAGCTTGGGAGTCCCATGGATTTCAATGAGGCCAACTGGTGTCACTTCATTGGCACTTAAGGTTGGAAGCCACCCCTGGGCTTTTCTCAGGATTTGGAACCTTCACCCTGCAGCTCAGAGTCCTCATTAAGCAGCCAACTCCACATGGCTCTTTAGAAGAGAGAGGCTGTAAAATATATGCTGGGAGGATTCAGGAGAAATTTGTTTAGGTGTTACCTTCCTTTGTAGCCTTTTGAAATTCATCTTAGAATTCTAACCAACTGAGGACACATAGGCTGGTCTAAAACATGTCATCTAAACCAGCAAGCCCCAACGTTTTTGGCGCCAGGTACTGGTTTCATGGAAGACAATTTTTTCCACAGACTGGGGGGTGTGGAGGGTATGATTTGGGGATGAAACTGTTCCACCTCAGATCGTCAGGCATTAGATTCTCATAAAGAATGCACAACAGGGGGGCGGAGCAAGATGGCCGAATAGGAACAGCTCCAGTCTCCAACTCCCAGCGCGAGCGACACAGAAGACCAGTGATTTCTGCATTTTCAACTGAGGTACTGGGTTCATCTCACTGGGGAGTGCCAGACGATCGCTGCTGGTCAGCTGCTGCAGCCCGACCAGCGAGAGCTGAAGCAGGGCGAGGCATTGCCTCACCTGGAAAGCGCAAGGGGGAAGGGAATCCCTTTTCCTAGCCAGGGGAACTGAGACACACAACACCTGGAAAATCGGGTAACTCCCACCCCAATACTGCGCTTTAAGCAAACAGGCACACCAGGAGATCATATCCCACACCTGGCCGGGAGGGTCCCACACCCACGGAGCCTCCCTCATTGCTAGCACAGCAGTCTGTGATCTACCGGCAAGGCAGCAGCGAGGCTGGGGGAGGGGCGCCCGCCATTGCTGAGGCTTAAGTAGGTAAACAAAGCTGCTGGGAAGCTCGAACTGGGTGGAGCTCACAGCAGCTCAAGGAAACCTGCCTGTCTCTGTAGACTCCACCTCTGGGGACAGGGCACAGCTAAACAACAACAACAACAACAGCAGCAAAAAAGTGGCAGAAACCTCTGCAGACACAAACGACTCTGTCTGACAGCTTTGAAGAGAGCAGTGGATCTCCCAACACGGAGGTTGAGATCTGAGAAGGGACAGACTCCCTGCTCAAGTGGGTCCCTGACCCCTGAGTAGCCTAACTGGGAGACATCCCCCACTAGGGGCAGTCTGACACCCCACACCTCACAGGGTGGAGTACACCCCTGAGAGGAAGCTTCCAAAGCAAGAATCAGACAGGTACACTCGCTGTTCAGAAATATTCTATCTTCTGCAGCCTCTGCTGCTGATACCCAGGCAAACAGGGTCTGGAGTGGACCTCAAGCAATCTCCAACAGACCTACAGCTGAGGGTCCTGACTGTTAGAAGGAAAACTATCAAACAGGAAGGACACCTACACCAAAACCCCATCAGTACATCACCATCATCAAAGACCAGAGGCAGATAAAACCACAAAGATGGGGAAAAAGCAGGGCAGAAAAGCTGGAAATTCAAAAAATAAGAGCGCATCTTCCCCGGCAAAGGAGTGCAGCTCATCGCCAGCAACGGATCAAAGCTGGACGGAGAATGACTTCGACGAGATGAGAGAAGAAGGCTTCAGTCCATCAAATTTCTCAGAGCTAAAGGAGGAATTACGTACCCAGCGCAAAGGAACTAAAAATCTTGAAAAAAAAAAGTGGAAGAATTGATGGCTAGAGTAATTAATGCAGAGAAGGTCATAAACGAAATGAAAGAGACGAAAACCATGACACGAGAAATACGTGACAAATGCACAAGCTTCAGTAACCGACTCGATCAACTGGAAGAAAGAATGTCAGCAATTGAGGATCAAATGAATGAAATGAAGCGAGAAGAGAAACCAAAAGAAAAAAGAAGAAAAAGAAATGAACAAAGCCTGCAAGAAGTATGGGATTATGTAAAAAGACCAAATCTACGTCTGATTGGGGTGCGTGAAAGTGAGGGGGAAAATGGAACCCAGTTGGAAAACACTCTTCAGGATATCATCCAGGAGAACTTCCCCAACCTAGTAGGGCAGGCCAACATTCAAATCCAGGAAATACAGAGAACGCCACAAAGATACTCCTCGAGAAGAGCAACTCCAAGACACATAATTGCCAGATTCACCAAAGTTGAAATGAAGGAAAAAATCTTAAGGGCAGCCAGAGAGAAAGGTCGGGTTACCCACAAAGGGAAGCCCATCAGACTAACAGCAGATCTCTTGGCAGAAACTCTTCAAGCCAGAAGAGAGTGGGGGCCAATATTCAACATTCTTAAAGAAAAGAATTTTAAACCCAGAATTTTATATCCAGCCAAACTAAGTTTCATAAGTGAAGGAGAAATAAAATCCTTTACAGATAAGCAAATGCTTAGAGATTTTGTCACCACTAGGCCTGCCTTACAAGAGACCCTGAAGGAAGCACTAAACATGGAAAGGAACAACCAGTACCAGCCATTGCAAAAACATGCCAAAATGTAAAGACCATCAAGGCTAGGAAGAAACTGCATCAACTAACGAGCAAAATAACCAGTTAATATCATAATGGCAGGATCAAGTTCACACATAACAATCTTAACCTTAAATGTAAATGGACTAAATGCTCCAATTAAAAGACACAGACTGGCAAACTGGATAAAGAGTCAAGACCCATCAGTCTGCTGTATTCAGGAGACCCATCTCACATGCAGAGACATACATAGGCTCAAAATAAAGGGATGGAGGAAGATTTACCAAGCAAATGGAGAACACAAAAAAGCGGGGGTTGCAATACTAGTCTCTGATAAAACAGACTTTAAACCATCAAAGATCAAAAGAGACAAAGAAGGCCATTACATAATGGTAAAGGGATCAATTCAACAGGAAGAGCTAACTATCCTAAATATATATGCACCCAATACAGGAGCATCCAGATTCATAAAGCAAGTCCTTAGAGACTTACAAAGAGACTTAGACTCCCATACAATAATAATGGGAGACTTCAACACTCCACTGTCAACATTAGACAGATCAACGAGACAGAAAGTTAACAAGGATATCCAGGAATTGAACTCATCTCTGCAGCAAGCAGACCTAATAGACATCTATAGAACTCTCCACCCCAAATCAACAGAATATACATTCTTCTCAGCACCACATCGTACTTACTCCAAAATTGACCACGTAAATGGAAGTAAAGCACTCCTCAGCAAATGTACAAGAACAGAAATTATAACAAACTGTCTCTCAGACCACAGTGCAATCAAACTAGAACTCAGGACTAAGAAACTCAATCAAAACCGCTCAACTACATGGAAACTGAACAACCTGCTCCTGAATGACTACTGGGTACATAACGAAATGAAGGCAGAAATAAAGATGTTCTTTGAAACCAATGAGAACAAAGATACAACATACCAGAATCTCTGGGACACATTTAAAGCAGTGTGTAGAGGGAAATTTATAGCACTAAATGCCCACAAGAGAAAGCAGGAAAGATCTAAAATTGACACTCGAACATCGCAATTAAAAGAACTAGAGAAGCAAGAGCAAACACATTCGAAAGCTAGCAGAAGGCAAGAAATAACTAAGATCAGAGCAGAACTGAAGGAGATAGAGACACAAAAAACCCTCCAAAAAATCAGTGAATCCAGGAGTTGGTTTTTTGAAAAGATCAACAAAATTGACAGACCACTGGCAAGACTAATAAAGAAGAAAAGAGAGAAGAATCAAATCGACGCAATTAAAAATGATAAAGGGGATATCACCACCGACCCCACAGAAATACAAACTACCATCAGAGAATACTATAAACACCTCTACGCAAATAAACTGGAAAATCTAGAAGAAATGGATAATTTCCTGGACACTTACACTCTTCCAAGACTAAACCAGGAAGAAGTTGAATCCCTGAATAGACCAATAGCAGGCTCTGAAATTGAGGCAATAATTAATAGCCTACCAACCAAAAAAAGTCCAGGACCAGATGGATTCACAGCTGAATTCTACCAGAGGTACAAGGAGGAGTTGGTACCATTCCTTCTGAAACTATTCCAATCAATAGAAAAAGAGGGAATCCTCCCTAACTCATTTTATGAGGCCAACATCATCCTGATACCAAAGCCTGGCAGAGACACAACAAAAAAAGAGAATTTAGACCAATATCCCTGATGAACATCGATGCAAAAATCCTCAATAAAATACTGGCAAACCAGATTCAGCAACACATCAAAAAGCTTATCCACCATGATCAAGTGGGCTTCATCCCTGGGATGCAAGGCTGGTTCAACATTTGCAAATCAATAAACATAATCCAGCATATAAACAGAACCAAAGACAAGAACCACATGATTATCTCAATAGATGCAGAAAAGGCTTTTGACAAAATTCAACAGCCCTTCATGCTAAAAATGCTCAATAAATTCGGTATTGATGGAACGTACCTCAAAATCATAAGAGCTATTTATGACAAACCCACAGCCAATATCATACTGAATGGGCAAAAACTGGAAAAATTCCCTTTGAAAACTGGCACAAGACAGGGATGCCCTCTCTCACCACTCCTATTCAACATAGTGTTGGAAGTTCTGGCTAGGGCAATCAGGCAAGAGAAAGTAATCAAGGGGATTCAGTTAGGAAAAGAAGAAGTCAAATTGTCCCTGTTTGCAGATGACATGATTGTATATTTAGAAAACCCCATTGTCTCAGCCCAAAATCTCCTTAAGCTGATAAGCAACTTCAGCAAAGTCTCAGGATACAAAATTAATGTGCAAAAATCACAAGCATTCTTATACACCAGTAACAGACAAACAGAGAGCCAAATCAGGAATGAACTTCCATTCACAATTGCTTCAAAGAGAATAAAATACCTAGGAATCCAACTTACAAGGGATGTAAAGGACCTCTTCAAGGAGAACTACAAACCACTGCTCAGTGAAATAAAAGAGGACACAAACAAATGGAAGAACATACCATGCTCATGGATAGGAAGAATCAATATTGCGAAAATGGCCATACTGCCCAAGGTAATTTATAGATTCAATGCCATCCCCATCAAGCTACCAATGAGCTTCTTCACAGAATTGGAAAAAACTGCTTTAAAGTTCATATGGAACCAAAAAAGAGCCCGCATCTCCAAGACAATCCTAAGTCAAAAGAACAAAGCTGGAGGCATCACGCTACCTGACTTCAAACTATACTACAAGGCTACAGTAACCAAAACAGCGTGGTACTGGTACCAAAACAGAGATATAGACCAATGGAACAGAACAGAGTCCTCAGAAATAATACCACACATCTACAGCCATCTGATCTTTGACAAACCTGAGAGAAACAAGAAATGGGGAAAGGATTCCCTATTTAATAAATGGTGCTGGGAAAATTGGCTAGCCATAAGTAGAAAGCTGAAACTGGATCCTTTCCTTACTCCTTATACGAAAATTAATTCAAGATGGATTAGAGACTTAAATGTTAGACCTAATACCATAAAAATCCTAGTGGAAAACCTAGGTAGTACCATTCAGGACATAGGCATGGGCAAAGATTTCATGTCTAAAACACCAAAAGCAACATCAGCAAAAGCCAAAATTGACAAATGGGATCTCATTAAACTAAAGAGCTTCTGCACAGCAAAAGAAACTACCATCAGAGTGAACAGGCAACCTACAGAATGGGAGAAAATTTTTGCAATCTACTCATCTGACAAAGGGCTAATATCCAGAACCTACAAAGAACTCAAACAAATTTACAAGAAACAAACAAACAACCCCATCAAAAAGTGGGCAAAGGATATGAACAGACATTTCTCAAAAGAAGACATTCATACAGCCAACAGACACATGAAAAAATGCTCATCATCACTGGCCATCAGAGAAATGCAAATCAAAACCACAATGAGATACCATCTCACACCAGTTAGAATGGCGATCATTCAAAAGTCAGGAAACAACAGGTGCTGGAGAGGATGTGGAGAAATAGGAACACTTTTACACTGTTGGTGGGATTGTAAACTAGTTCAACCATTATGGAAAACAGTATGGCGATTCCTCAAGGATCTAGAACTAGATGTACCATATGACCCAGCCATCCCATTACTGGGTATATACCCAAAGGATTATAAATTATGCTGCTATAAAGACACATGCACACGTATGTTTATTGCAGCACTATTCACAATAGCAAAGACTTGGAATCAACCCAAATGTCCATCAGTGACAGACTGGATTAAGAAAATGTGGCACATATACACCATGGAATACTATGCAGACATAAAAAAGGATGAGTTTGTGTCCTTTGTAGGGACATGGATGCAGCTGGAAACCATCATTCTTAGCAAACTATCACAAGAACAGAAAACCAAACACCGCATGTTCTCACTCATAGGTGGGAACTGAACAATGAGATCACTTGGACTCGGGAAGGGGAACATCACACACCGGGGCCTATCATGGGGAGGGGGGAGGGGGGAGGGATTGCATTGGGAGTTATACCTGATGTAAATGACAAGTTGATGGGTGCAGCACACCAACATGGCACAAGTATACATATGTAACAAACCTGCACGTTGTGCACATGTACCCTACAACTTAAAGTAAAATAATAATAAATAAATTTAAAAAAAAAAAAAAAAAAAGAATGCACAACCTAGATCCCTCACATGCACAGCTCACAATAGGGTTTGCACTCCTATGAGAATCTAACGCTGCTGCTGATCTGACAGGAGGCAGAGCTCAGGTGGTGATGCTCGCTTACTCCTGCTCACCTCCTGCTGTGTGGCCCATTTTCTAACAGGCCATGGACTGGAGTTGGGGACTCCTAATCTAAACCGTATGCATCATCTGGAATGATTCAAAGGAAAACCAGGATGGGTGTCACCCCACCTCTAGTGTCCTACTCACCTTTGGCTGAATTCATTCACCTTTTCCATAGATCAATTTGCTTTTAAAAAGCTTGAATTTCTTCTTTGCTGCTAAGCCAAGGTGTTTAATTGATGGATTTGTGTTTGGGGTGTCCTAGGGCTGTCAGAATGTAGTTGTAGTTAAAAGCAAAAAGTTTTGGAATCAGATCTGAGTTTGGATTCTGAATTTACCCCATGCTGTAAGTAATTATTAATTACTTTTTCATAAGAGTCAGTGCAAAGTAATGGTGAAGAGAAGGGAGTATGGAAACAGAATGGAGGGATTGCAACTCCAGCTCCCCTACTTCCAGATAAGTGACTTAGGCAAATCACTTAACCACACTGTGTTAGAGTTTTCCCATCTGTAAAACGGTGATGAAAATCAGCACTTAACTGCAGCAAAGTTGTAAGATGCAACACCAACACACAAAAATCATTTGCATTTTAATACATTAACAATGAACAATCTAAAAAGAAAATTAAGAGGACAACTCAATCTGTAATAGCATCAAAAAGAATAAAATACCTAGGAATAAACAACTGAGGAGGTGAAAGATTTGCACATTGAAGACTACAAAATATTGCTGAAAAAATTAAAGATACAGATAAAACGAAAGACATCCTGTGTCCATGGATTAGACTTGATATTGTTAATATGTCCATGCTACCCAAAGTGATCTACAGATTCAATGCAATCCCTATTAAAACCCCAATGACTTTTTTTTTTTTTTTTTGCAGAAATGAAAAATCCCAAAATTCATATGGAATCTCAGGGGACCCCAAGTAGCCAAAGCAATCTAGAAAAAGAACAAAGTTGGATGTCTTATACTTCCCAATTTCAAAACTTACTACAATTCTATGGTAATCTATGCTGTGTGTTAGTGTGGTAGTGGCATAAAGACAGACATAGAGACCAATGGAATAGAGTAAAAAGTCCAGAAAGAAACCCTTGCATATATGATCAGATGATTTTCTAATTGGCATCAAGACCATTAAATGGGGGAAAGGATAGTCTTTTCAACAAATGATATGGGGAAAACTGGATATCCACATGTAAAGAATGAGGTTGGACCCTTACCATATACCATATAAGAAATTAACTCAAAATGGATCAAAGATCTAAATGAAAAAGCTAAAACTATAAAACTCTTCAGGAAAACAAAAACTTCATGGCACTGGATTTGGCAATGATTTCTTGAAAAGGACGCCAAAGTAGAGGCAACAAAAGAAAAAAATAGGTAAGTTCAACTTCATCAGAATTAAAATTTTGTGCATCCAAGGACACCATCAGCAGAGTGAAAAGGCAACCCAAGGAATGGGAGAAAATACTTGCAAATCATTTAGCTGATAAGGGATTGATAATCAGAATATGTGAACTCCTACAGCTCAACAACAGAAAAACAAATGGCCTGATTATAAGTGGAGAAATAACTTGAATAGACATTTCTCCAAAGAAGAGACACATATGGCCAATCAGCACATGAAAAAAAAATGTTCAACATTACTAATTACTAAAGAAATGTAAATCCAAATGACAAGATATCACTTCACACACGTTAGGATGTCTGCTATTAAAAACAAATAAACAAATACCCGAAAGTGTTGGTGAGGATATGGAGACATTGGAACCCTTGTACATGGCCGATGAGAATGTAAATGAGACAGCTATTGTGGAAAGTAGTATAGCAGTTGCTCAAAAAGTTAAACATAGAATTACTATATAATCCAGCAATTCCACTTCTGGCTATATGTTCAAACCAATAAAAAACAGGAACTCAAACAGATATTTGTACACCCATGTTTATCACAGCATTATTCAAAATAACCAAAAGGTAGAAACAACTCAAATGTCCAACAGATGGATAAACAAAACGTGGTATATACATATGATGGAATATTGTTTCTCCTAAAAAGTAAAAAAATTTGGACACATGCTACAATGTGGATAAAAATGAAGACATTAAGTCAAATAAGCCAGCACAAAATGACAACTACTGTATGATTACACGTATAAGAGGTGCTTACTTAGAGGAGTCAAATTCATAGAGACAGAAAGTAGAATGGTGGTTGCTGAGGGTAGGGGAGGGAGTTTGGGAAGATGAAAAAGTTCTGGAGATTGATGGCAGTGATAGTTCCACATTGTATTAGTCCATTTTCATAGTACTATGAAGAAATACCAGAGACTGGGTGATTTATAAAGGAAAGAAGTTTAGTTGACTCACAGTTCCACATGGCTGGGGAGGCCTCACGATCATGGCAGGAAGGGGAAGGAGGAGCAAAGTCACATCTTACATGGCAGCAGGCAAGAGAATGTGTGCAGGGGAACTGCCCTTTTTAAAAATACATATAATTTTTTGAGATGGAGTCTTGTTCTGTTGCCCAGGCTGCAATGTAATGGTGTGATCTCAGCTCACTGCAACCTCTGCCTCCTGGGTTCAAGGAATTCTCCTGTCTCAGCCTCCTGAGTGGGTGCCTGTAGGCACCCACCACCACACCTAGCTAATTTTTTGTATTTTTAGTAGAGATGGGGTTTCATTGTGTTAGCCAGGATGGTCTCGATCTCCTGACCTCATGATTCGCCTGCCTTGGCCTCCCAAAGTGCTGGGATTACAGTTGTGAGCCATCCTGCCTGGCCAGGAACTGCCCTTTGTAAAACCATCAGATCTCGTGAGACTTATTCACTATCACGAGAGCAGCATGGGAAAAACATGCACCCGTGATTCAATTACCTCCCGTCGGGTCCCTCCCATGACGTGTGGAGATTATGGGAGCTACAATTCAAGATTAGGTTTGGGTGGGGACACAGCCAAACCATATCACATATCAGTGTGAATGTACTCAATGCCACTGAGCTGTACACTGAAAAGTGATTAAAATGGTAAATTTCATATTATGTGTATTTTACCACAACAAAAAATAGCACTTATCACTAGTGTTGTTAGGAGGACTAAATAAATTAATGGATCTACAGCAAGTCTAAAGCAAGATTTGGCAAAATTTTCCTGTAAAGAACCAGAGAGAAAGTATTTTAGAGTTTTGGGGGCATATAGTCTCTGTTATAACTATTCAATTCTGTTATTTTAGGAGAAAAATAATTATAGACAAAATGTAGGTGGATGTGTGTGGCTATATTGCAATCAAATTTATCAAAATAGGTAGTGGATGGAATTTGGTCCATGGGTTACTAGTCTGCCGACCCTTCATCCAAAGCATTTAGAACAGTTTTGGGCACAGAATCAGTGATGTTTACATATTAGATATTGTTTTCACTATGCAGAATTGCTGTGAATAATTTAACAAAACAATGCAGGAAAGTACCTGGAACACGGTATGTATTATCTAATGTATAGCTTTTAAATCATGACCTGCTAGGGATATTTCATGCCAGATTTGAAACCTGAGGGACGCATTAGCACTTAGGTCTGGCTGAGCGGAAATGAGGCAGGGCACAACGGCACTGAATGAAGCACAGACTTTCCTTAAATTAGGTGGATGCCCCACAGCTTTGATGGAGCTCGCCTGTGCACTGTGGCCTTCTCAACATGGACTGATGCCCCCGCCTCATGAATTAGTGGTACATTGGGCCCTTTATTGGCTCTGATGGGCCCCAGTGTACTACCTAGAGAGTGGTGTTTAATGTGATCTCTGGACGGGCAGCTTTTACCTCACTGGGAAATTTGTTAGAAATGCACATTTTCAGCACCCCACCCCCAGCTCCACTGAGAACTCTGTAGGTGGGGTAGGCAATCTGTGTTGAACAGACCCTCTCCCGCACCCCAGTGATTCTGATGCTGCCAAAGTTTGAGACCCACTGCTCTATATAATGAAGTGATAGTCTGTATTCCTTGCCTTGATGGGATTGAAGTTTACAGCTTGGCAAGGGGAGAAGCTGTGCTTTTCATAGCTCTGCCCTGACACCTCTCTCTCTCGAGTGCAAGGCCCAGTTTCTAACATCTTCAGTGTGTGTGTGTGTGTGTGTGTGTGTGCATGTGTGAGTCAAGGAGTGAGCACATAAAAGCAAAGGGTGATTTATCATATCATTGTTGTTGCTGTGTTGACATCTGCACGAGTGGCCAGGGAGATCTCTGATAGGGAAAGGCAGCCATGGTAAACCATGCTCACTGAGCAGTAAAAGGTGCTCCGTGAAGTTGACCACCTTGAAGGACTTGAAGGTCTACATTCAAGTCTTAAAATAAACCTGAATATTGCATAAATTAGGCAGAAGGCTTCAGGACCCTCACATACCGCTCATCCCGCTAACATCTGGGGGAAACTTCTTGCTGTCTTTGTTCTCCTGTCGGAACTTGTTTTGGTGGTGATGTTGGCAGGGTCTTCTCATTAGGTGAATGTCAGTGTGGAGAATTCTCCAGTTGGCTATAATTCTTGATGTGTGTCAAACACACCAAAAGACATTTCTCTTCTCTGCTGCCCAGAACCAGTCCAGTCCACATACACATAGTTTCTGTATGACCACAACCTTCTCCTGTCGATTAGAAGGCCAGGATAACCCCTTCTAGTCATGCTAGCCCAGGCCTTTTGGTTCCTTTGCAGAGACACATTCCCTGGAGGGTAGAGGAACCTGGAACTCTTTGCTGAAATTAATGCCTTGCTGCCTCAAAGGAACTGGAAGGAGGGCCTCCCAGATGACCAAAGAATCCACAGTCTCCCAGGTAAACTGTGAGAGCGTGGAGGTATGAACACATCAGGCAAGGCTGACAGGAATGTCAGCCTCCCCAGGCATGTGCGAGTCAAGATAGGGTTTGTGATTGGAGACAGCCTCCCAGCCAGGCTGTGGTAAACACCATCCAGGATCCAAAACAAGATGTGAGGAGAAGCATCTTTCCTCTGGAGTCATCTTCTGCCTCGTCCAAAACACTTTGCATTTGAAAAACACACACTCACTCTCTCTCTCTGAAGACCTTCACCTGACCCCGGCCAAGATCCAAAAAGGAGAGTGAGGGAAGAAATGGGATGGTTTAGACACAGATGTTTGAATAGATTTCTCCTTAGGAGAGTTGAATGGCTTAGGGAGATGGCAGATAGAAACACGCACACACATACATATCACTACCAAGAATAAAGTCAGGGGTTGGTACTAATTTCTCCTCATATTATATTTCTTAATCTTTCCTCTTGAATGGGTCTTCCAGATGCCTCTTTGCATTGGGATTCAATGGTGATTGTTTTGCATGTATTATTAACGGTATTTTTATTTAGGGGAGGAATTAATAATGATGGTTATCTGTAAAAGAAGACTCACAAAGCACATACCTATTCATTTATGCCTCAGCCCAGGCAGTCGCCAATTCACTTTGAAGTTTCCAGAAGGCAGGAACAGGAGGTAGAAAGAGGTATGTCAGCTAAAACTAATTGGATTCAAATAGTGTGAGCATTACATTTCTTACAGGTGGGTGAGAACGGAGTGGTGGCCACTGTTAATGCTGCTAAATGCCAACCACTCATTCTACAGTAGGGAATAAGTTGGAGATGATGGCAATGGTGTGGTGTATGTTCAAGTTTATCAACAAAGCAACTTGTAATTTAAAAGAAATAAGGGGCCACCCACACTGTGTTCAAGGACCTTCTCATTCCTCACATTTTCCTTTCTTTTGCTCGCTGGTGCTCCTGATTTATTGATTTGAGGCAGGATGCTTTTCATTTATCTACTGGAAAAAAATGAACAGGACAAAGTTTTAACTAAAAATGGGAAATGTGACTCAAGTGCAGAGGAACGCATGTTTAACTAAAATAGAGCATCTTCTCTGCCGGTGACCTTGACTAATGAACTCACCAAGCCCCTGAAGGCTTGTGCTCAGGAATTTATCCTCGTAAGTCGCACGTTATTGACTTATCACTCATCCCTGAGACTGGTGTTCCATGTTCACCTCTGTGCAGAGTGTTCTGAAGAATTCAAGCTTATATACTCAGAGGTCACTCTTTACTGTTAGTCTCCTTGGAGAGAAGCATTCCATTCATAATTAACTCTCATAACGTCTGGACTCTGAGGAAGTGTAATGGGCAAACACTCAAAGCCCAGGAGAGGTAGGACCTGAGTCCTGGGACAGGAGGAAAAGGCCTTCCAGGCAGAGCAAACAGCTCAGGCAAAGCTTTGGAGATGGGCATGGGCAGGGAGTGCTTTGTGAGAAGTGGGGAGTCCATTGTGAAGTGAAGGATGTTAGGAGGTGTGTATGATACACAAATGCCAGGGTGGGCAGTTGGGATTTTATTGCCTTTCGAAGTAAGGAGCCTTAGAAGGTTCCTGAGCGTGAGATGATAAGATCAGATTTTGAATTTTTGGTATAAAATCTGGTGTAAAGTGTGAAAGGTGGGATGGGAGAGGGAGAGCCTGGCATGGACCAGTCATTTGCGGTATCTATATTACTTTAGGCAAAGAAGTATTGAGAATATTGAAGGCAAGAATGGATTGCACTAGTTGATGTGGGGTCATTGGGAGGGCAGGGGTTTTTGTTGGTAAGGGGGACAAGTTGCTGATGGCCATGCCTAGTTTAAAAGCCTCTCAATGACCATCTCAACCCGTATTTGTGAGGAATGGCTTTCAAGAACCTTAAGATCCCTAAAAGGCCCTCCCTATAACCTCCCCCTGAAGCATGTGGGCAGCTGAGTCATCTGAGGAATGAGGCTGGATTGCACAATTGAATTTTCCACCTGGGCCCCACCCCAGGTCTGGTACCATCCATGGGAGGGTGGTACTGGAAACTGGAGCTCTACTATCAAGATTTCTTAGCTGTTCTGGTTTATACTTGGAGTCCTGGGCCCCTCCCAAGGGAGAACAGACCACTTTGGGACCTATGTCCTGGGCAAGATGGGCTTTAATCAGTACTTAGAGAAACTCCCCATTCAATGCATTGCTGAACACTTGCCACATCACTTGCTACTTCATAATTTCCTTTAATCCACACTCTACCCCTTTATCATCACTTTACTGATGATGAATGAGACTGGGGCTCAGGGAGTTTCTTAAACTTCTTTTTCCTGGTTTTACTTCCTAGTTTTGATAAAACATCCACTGATAATCTATTAGTATTTGCCATTCTGTCTCCCTCTCCTTTGTTACATGAGCTATTTCTCTCTCTGGCAGTTTTTAGGACCTTCTTTTTTAATTCATTGTATTGGACATTTGGTGGGCTCTTTCCATCTTCAAGCTCATGTCATTCAATTTTATTGACATCTCTTGTTTGCTGTAGTCAGAGACCTTGTTCTCATGGTTCTGCAGACTTATGGCTCCTTGATTGCCATTTTAGAAGAGTACCATTGGAAAGCGGGGCATGGACGTAAATGTGTGTGTGCTGAGGCCCTCATGTTTGACAGCAGTTCCTTGGAGCTATTTAACATGTTTTTCTACAACTCTATTAGAAATTGTTGTTGTCCATGCTAAAGCCGAATAGACTAATTAGAAATGATAGCCTAATTATAAAACATTATCCAGTTCCCATAACAATGCTTGGAACCTGGTAAGTGCTCAACTAATACTTGGAGATTACATGTGATACACATAAACTTGATGCTGCTCTTTGAGTACTTTAATAATTTTGTGTGTGTGTGTGTGTGTATCTGGGACACTGCGTATGGGGCAAAAGCATGGACTAACAATACAAGGAGATCTGGGTTCCATTCTTGGCTCCATCACAAGCCAAACAAATCCTGTAACCTCCCTGAGGCTCAATTTTCTTCCCTGTAAGGTGAGAATAACAATATCGATTTGCAGGATTATTTAGAAGATTAGACATTATAATAATGATGATTTTATTTTATTTATTTTTTATTATTATACTTTAAGTTCTAGGGTACATGTGTACAATGTGCAGGTTTGTTACATATGTATACATGTGCCATAAAGACACATGCACACGTATGTTTATTGCGGCACTATTCACAATAGCAAAGACTTGGAATCAACCCAAATGTCCATCAGTGACAGACTGGATTAAGAAAATGTGGCACATATATACCATGGAATACTATGCAGCCATAAAAAAGGATGAGTCTGTGTCCTTTGTAGGGACATGGATGCAGCTGGAAACCATCATTCTCAGTGAATTATCGCAAGAACAGAAAACCAAACACTGCATGTTCTCACTCATAGGTGGGATCTGAACAATGAGATCACTTGGACACAGGAAGGGGAACATCACACACTGGGGCCTATTATGGGGCGGGGAGGGGGGAAGGATAGCATTAGGAGATACACCTAATGTAAATGACGAGTTAATGGGTGCAGCACACCAATAATGACGATTTTGATGCCAATTAACACCTACTGGGTCTTGAATCGTGTTGTATGTCACATCCCGTCTCTTTATTCCATATGATAGCTCTATGAGGTGGGTAATACATCTCATCTTAAAGGTGAGAAAAATGAGTTTTAGGGAGGTTATGTTTCATGCCTAAAGTCACCCACTATGGGGAGGGGGAGGCAGGCAGGAGTCACATCTAAGTCTGCCTCCCTCAAAGTGTACGATTTTTAACCTCTAACTCTGCTGCATGTACCATATAGAGCCATATAAATGGTAACTGCTACCATTGTGTTCAGCAAAATCGGGAATAATGCCTTTATTGATTCTCAATGCGGGTTTTGTTTATTTTTGGTAGACGTAATCTATCAAACAAGGTAGCAGTAGAAAAGGATTGGTGAAAAGGGGCATTTGGTGGTGAAAGTGAAGTGGCCCCTTAAGGAGGTTATCCATGCAGTGTCTTCCAGCACTAACACTACCTTTGACTTTATAGCAGTTTCAGGCTGTGTAGAAACCCAGTTCAAACTGGCTTAAGCAAAAAAGAGGATTTACTGGCTATAACTGAAAAGCACAGGAGCTTCTAGCTCTAGGTCTTCAGGCATAGCTGGATTTGAGATCCCAAAAGCTGTCCTTAGGGCTCAGATGTCCAGCTCTGTTGTGTTCCATGTTAATTCCAGCCTCAGATGCAATGGCTGCCAGCAGTGTCAAGCCCACAGCTCCCCTTGCAATTCCTGCGAAAACAATGCCTCTTTTCAACAATTCTCCCACAGGGTTTGGAGTCAAATTTGTCATTGGCTCAGATTACCCCACTCCTAGAGCCTTGGTTGGGAGTCTGCTCACATTAAATCACATGAAACTGAAAGAGAATGCAAGGTGGTTTCCCCAAGAACAATCAGAATCCAGGAGGTGGGAAATGGATGCTGAGTAGTCAAAAAAGAAGGGTGCTTTCCACATTGAACTCTGGGGAATCCTCCTTGAAGGCTCTGAGAGTTGGGAACACGGGACAGGGTGTCAAAGCAGCATGAAAAGGGTGCTGCGGAGCCCAGACACCCAGGTTAAGAACCACTGAGTCACCCAACTCCATGGCTCTATTCACATGGTAGAGTCTATGTAAACAGCCCATGTGCTCAAGTCTCATTTTAGCTACAGCAACTCAGTCCTTGTCAGTTTTGTGTGGGCCACCATAGAATATTTTAATTAAATAAAGTTTGAAAAATATTGTATTAACCTAAAGAGGTTAAATGGTGGAGATGCAGGGATCCTGGGAAGCTTGCAGAAGAGAGATCTGTGAGCAGGAGAAGGGAGCATCCATCCTACATGCCAGTGACTGGGCAGTGGGTTTACAAAAGGAGAAGCAGAGTAGCTGAGAGAGGGGGGATCTGTGGCAGAAGCTAAGATAAGGTCATAACTGGGAGTTGTCCATCCTAGGATGCTAACCCTGGGTGTCACCAGCTGGCTCAGGTGGGAGTCCCTGTCCAAGACATAGCCAGCAAGCCATGGTTGGTAACATCTGCATCAAGTTTTAAGAGATCTGTCTTAGGGTCTTAGAGGATTTATGTCTGCATCCTGCCACCAGGGAAAAGAAAAGTGAAGGATAAAAGGATATCAGCTGCAAGAGGAACACAAGGTATTATTTGAAGCCACTAGAAAGAATGAGGGGGGTGTCTGGGCTTTTTTCTTTCCTGCCCATTAATGGGCTCTTGAGCAATTGCTGTGTTCCTGGCCCAGTGCTCAGCACTAAAGGAGAAGATACAAAATCTATATAAATGTTTCAATAGTTCGGATCCAAGATACCCTCCACAAAATGTACCCTGGGTCCAACAAGGCAATAGGGATCTGGTAAGTGTTTAACAACTAACTTTTTGGGAGTGGGGTAAAGACTCCTGGCATTTGCTAGTATCTGTGGCGTAAATACTCCCACCGTGATTAGTTTCAAGCTACCAGCATGACATCATTGAACTTAGAGTTGGGTAGAGCTACACAGTAGCCCACTATTATAAGTCTTTTCACTGTACAGATACTAAAGATGTAAATAACCTCAAGAATATAGATAACAGCAAAATGTAGTAAAATACTTAGAAAGGGATGGCTCTTTAGCATTTATCTTTGTATTTAATGTAAGTTTTTTAAGTATATATATAAAAGTTAATTTTTAATAATGACTATGTTTAATAATTGATTCACAGAATTCCAGAGCAGCCCACAGTGGGCTCTTGTGAGTCTTTTTGGCTGACTCTAGCACATGACTGCCTTGTCATTCTCCCAGGTCCCAGAGGTTTGGTCTTCCCTCTTCTTTTAGAAGCCTCACCCCAAGGCGAATGCATTGCCTAGACTGATAATTGGTCAATCTCTTAAATGTGCTTTCTGTTAATTGAAGCAGGAAGCTCTTTTATTCATCTCCACCTCCTCAGGGTGGTCCAGCAAGGCACACCAAACATTTGATGAGTGACTGAGTGAGTAACTGCTGGGGACAGGCTGGCTGTGGAGGCACAGAAATAAATTCTAGGTTCCCTGCTCCACATTTTCACAGCTCATGATGCTTCTTGGGCCTGGCAACCATCACAGGTGTGACCATCTGCTTAATGGCTGTTTGCATAGCTGGGGCATCCCTCCATGAGGACAGGGACTGCAGCTGGTTTTCACTGCTCCAGTCCCAGTGTTTATTTAGTGCATAGTAAATGATCAGTGAATATTTGTTGATTCTGGCTGACTCTACAAAGTTAATAGTGCTTTCTGTTAACTATGCAGAAAATACTCAAATGCCTTTCTGTTGAAAAAGTATCTCACATTACAGATAAGGCTAAGCACCCTTTGACCAGCCCTTAATTCCAAATATTCTCCTAATGACAACGTGATCACAGCAATTGGTGTGGTATACATCTTTTCAGTTTTTATTTTGTTTTCATTTACTTACAAATATATCTATAGAAATATATGGTATTGTTTTGAGACTTTTATCTTTTATTTTGAAGTATTTACAGATACACAAGAAGTTGCAAAAATCATAGAACGAGATCCCTTGTACCCTTCACCCAGTTCCCCCCCATGATTACATCTTATGTAACCACACAATATCAAAACCAGGGAGTCACATTGGTAAAATGTGGGTATACAGTTCTGTGTCATTTTGTCACATATGTAGACTTGTATAACCACCACCACAATCAAGATACAGGATTATTCCACCAACAAATTATTCCAAGTATTTCATCACCTACCCCTTTATACTCTTCTCTCCATTCCACAACTCTCTCACCCAGCCAACCACTAATCTGTTCTCTATCTTTATAGTTTTGTCATTTTGAGAATGTTAAATAAATGGAATCATACAATATTTGATCTTTTAAGCTTGTTTCTTTCCACTCAGCATAATGCCCTTGGAATTTGAGGCTGTTCTTGTTTGTAATATAAATGACACTGTGTTGCGTGTATTCTTTTGAAATGAACTGTGTGTCCCAGAGACTTTTCTCTTTCAGTATATTCAGATGGGTGTGATTCTTTTTAACTGTCATATAATGTTCCATAAAATAGATCATCATACTTTCTTAATTTCCGCTATTGATTATTGTCCATAAGCTCTTCCCCCGTCCCCAACAAGGGGCTGCTTACAGGGCAGTCCCTTTCCCAAGCTCCTCTGCACAGAGGCCCTTACCCATGAATTGCGCTTAGCCACGTGGAAAGCAGAAAAAATGGTATTTGGGAGAAGGTGCCCCAAAGATTCCACAGAAGGAGTCTGAAAGCTTGAAGAAAGGCACATCAGCAAGTTCTCATGACTCTTGGGTCTCTTCTGTTTAACTCTTTCCTTAAGAGGTGGCTTATCTTTCCATCACCCAGACCAATGAATAAAGCTACAGGGAGAGGAGAAAAACCAGTTCTCTCCAGTTGCCCATTCATGTAAATGGCAATTCCCATGGCAGTGATCTCTGCCCCTGAAGCTCCAGAGAGACATCCTGCACACACACACTCTCACACAGACACAGACACACACACACACACACACACACACACACACACACACACACACTCTCCCAAGGGAGGTAGGAGCAAGTGATAGAATGCCAATCAGCCTTCTTTTGACCTTTGCGTTGAATTAAGACACTCTCCAGTAAGCATGTGACGAAGTACTGGCTATGAGGGGTGTTGAATATTAGGTAACAGGGAGGAAGTGAGACTCTGAGAACCCTCCTTTGACCCCACCAAGCAAATACAAGTCACAAACTCACAGCTCCATCCTGAAGGAAGCCTATCATTGTTTCCAGGCCAGTAAGCTTTGGCAAGCCCCAAACCCTAACCTCCAGAGCCCAGGCAAGACTGATTTCTAAAGACTCCAGTCCTGGGCCTCTCACAAATTCCTTATTTGCCTCCCTACCCTTCTCTTGCCACACTCTAAGCATTTGGTACAAAATCTTCGGGCTGGTATCTATGTCTGGAAGACTCAAAACTTTATAGTTTCCTTATTTTTTGGGAGAATAAGATCAGGCTCATTTTAATAGACTAAACCAGGAATCTAAACTGAAGGCAGAGGCCGTGTAAACAAAACCCTTTTATGTGGTGACTCCAAATGAGTTTACTTTAACAAAAACAGGACAAGTAAATAAGTGAGGTTTACAAATATAAACTGCAAAGTTGCTGAAGTGTGAGATAAATTGTCTAAGGCCCTTCTGTTTAAATTCTCTGGCCTGACATTTCTCCTTTTGAGTTTTTATCAGAGGGAATCTGGGAAGGAGAGAATGTTCTGTACAAGAGAAAAGAATTTCCCATAGTGGGGCCAACCAGTGATCTGATTAGAAGACCTCCTGCACGGGCTACCAGAGCTGACCATTCCTCCCTCCCAGGGTGCAGGGATACCTGGCTGGTGATATCACCCCTGTGGAAGGGACTCTTAGAAACAGCTTGTTCTGCCATCATGATCCAAGAGACCAATGCAGTGGTGGAGGGCGTTAGGCAGCTGATCTCAGAGAGATGAGAAAAATTCCATCAGATGTCATTTTTGCTTGAGGGGAAATTTCCCTCCTTTATCCACCAAGAAGCGGTGGGTGCGCCCAGCAGGTGGAATTCATTATGAAGATGAGCATCCGTGCCAGTGGGATTGGTGACCTGGCATTCAACCACTCTCCCAGAGAAAGAATCTAAACATGGCATGAGATTTCATCTGAGTGGTTCCAAGACAGTTCATTGGATTTGGAGGTGTGAGTAGAGTTCAAACCAGTACAAGTACTGTGGGAAAAAGGCGAAGAACAGGGAAGGGGTGGCAAGATAACCTACATGTTGTGGAGTGCTAATACATGTTTAATAACTGGCTCTTGGAGTTGGAAAGAGAACCCTGATTTGCAGTGTTTGTGGATTTCTGTGGTGTAAAGATTCCCAATATGGGTAATTGCAAGTTAACAACAGGAAATCACTCAGCTCACAAAATTCTTGAATATTGAACAATCAGCCTTTCCTAGCTGGTATGAGCTGGCTGTAGCACACCACTGCCTGCGTGGATCAGGAAGTGGGTCTTAAGGTTGCAAGTGGGAGTGATGGGGGCTTTTCTGGGGAAGTATAAAGTCAGAATCATTTCCCTAGTGATTTAGAGTACCCTGTGTTTCTTTGTTCATAGTACTTAGGATACTTGTTCAAGTATTTTGATACTTGTCTGCTTGCCCTCCTAGACTTCATGGCAGGACTGCATCTGTCTGGGTCACCAGTGTGTCCTAGCATCTACCACAGTGCCTAGAACATAGTAAAGCAGTTTTGATTGGTCCAAAGATCTGTTGAATGCTACATTTACTAGTAGAGCACCTACTATGTGCTAGGCACTGTACTAATCCCTTGACAGGAAAAAATCCAATTCCATCTTCAAAACAGGCTTCTCAAAGTGTGACAGGTAAGTCACATGGAGGGTTGATTACAAATGAAGTTATCTGGGCACTCCCCAGATCTTGCTGAATGTGCAGGGCCCAGGAATGTTCATTTAAACAGCTTCCTATATCGATTTTATGCAAACTTAGATTTTAAAATCACTTTCTCACAGGGTAGATCTTATTATTCCTGTTTTACAGGTGAGGAAACTGAGGCTGATGGGTCTCAGTAACTTCCCCAGGGTTACACATTGGATAACTCAGGGGTCTAGGACACTAAGCTAGACCTTCCAGATGCCTGTTAATAGGCTAGATGAGCTCCTGTAGAATAAAACCGAATGAATGAATGCATGACAGATGTCTCCATTGGGTGTGCAGTGTGGAAGTCAAGAGGCAAGAGGGGAAGCCTATAGGAGTCAATTACGTTAGTTTTGGGGTAAAGCGATATGCCAGGCTTAGGGTAGAGACAGTGGACCCAGTAAGACATTGAGATAATTAAAAATTGTTCAGTGCTATGCTCTGTGTCAGGTACATTCGGAATATCACATCTTAAGTGAGCTTTCCATCATGACTTCATTTAATCTGTATAACATCTCAGCAGGAGAGCTTCTGTCCCTCATGTTTTTTAGAGTGTGATTCAGAAAGAATAACTCATTGAGTTCACCATTAAGAAGCAGAGGAGCTGAGGTTGGAGATCTTGTTTCTTTCAGTCTATGCTCCTTGGCCCCTGGTAAATTGGGGTTCAAACCCATGCACTCTGACTACAGGGGATGTGAAGGCCATTACAAGGGAAAGTGAGGGTGAGCTGTAATCGTGAAATTCCTGCCAGCTCCAGTCAGAGGAGCTTTGGCAGCGGCTGGAAGAAACACAGCAGAGGAACATCAGTTGCCACGACCACTGGAAAACACAAGCCTATGTCTGTATGTTCCTGGAGAATGTCACTGTTGCTGGGGCATCCCAAGCACTGATGTGGACAGATGCTATCTGCTGGTAAAATGATTTCCTTATGGCTCTTCAGTAGCCTAGACCCTGCATTTCGTCTTATCCCATGGCCATGTGCAGGTCAAATGAGGCTGGGAGCATCTGTTCTGAGGCAGTCTTTTTTTAAGATAAAAGTCATCAGGGATGATTAAAACTTCAGAATGAAAGGAGGTGATTTCTGAAGAATGTTCTCTTTGTCATCTTTTCCTCCCTCTTCTTCCTCTTCATCTTCTCCACTCATAGTTTTGCACAGAGCTAATGACAAAGTTATGAAAATAAAAGTCTTGCTGGCTACAAGAGGCACATATTTGCATGGTGTGGGGGATGGAGTTGAAGAGCTTGCATTTTGCCTGGGAATCATCCCTCATGAGCCCATGAGTTTGGAACCAACATGACATAATAATTAACAAGAAAGCCAGTATCTGCAAAGAGGCTTTCTTTAAAGAATGTCTAAGATTCGTGGGTGGGAAGAAGATATGACATGAGGCTGAGGGGCAGAGGAGGGACATCAACCAAATGGCTCTGCCAAGGCCATGCTTTTTATGGACCCACTCTTGCTGGTCTTTCCTAAAGCATAGGAGTGTGGGGCTTCCTGCATCATCGTTGGGATTATAGATTGGCATAATCTTTCTAGAGAGCAAGTAGGCAAAATATCGCAACCTGTGATGGGTGCCTACCCTTGACTGTGGTAAACCGCTAGGGTTTGGAGTTGTTTGTTACTGCAACATAATTTAGCCTGATTCAGAATGAAACAGTAGGTAATGACTTACATTTAGGCAAAAAATGTTTGCATCCTACAATAGAACCCTGTGTAGTCTAAAATAAGATCCTTTACACTTATTGATATGCAAGACTCTCTGTATTAGTCGGGGTCCTCCAGAGAAACAGGACTAATAGAATTGGGATTGGCTGATGCAATCATGGAGGTCAAGAATTCCCACAATCTGCCATTTACAAGCTGGAGAATCAAGAAAGCCGGTGGTGTAATTCCATCCAAAGTCCAAGTCCAAAAGCTTGAGAACCAGGACAAAGTCTGAAGGCAGAAGAAGATGGATTTCCCAGCTCAAACAGAGAGTGGATTCTCCCTTTTTCTGCTTTTATTGTTCTATTTGGGCCTTTAATGGATAGATGATGCCCACTCATGTTGGTGAGGGCAATCTTTACTCGGTCTACTGATTCAACTGCTTATCTCATCTGGAAATGAGAGTAGTGTTAGTAGTGCCTCACGGGCACACCCAGATAGAATATTTTACCAGCTATCTGGGCATCCCTTAGTCCAGTCAGCTTGACACATCAAATTAACCATCCCATTCTCCAAGATACATTTTCAAGTAGAAAAGACATCCAATAGCATGCATGGCATAAACCCAGTTTGGTAAAGTCTTACATGGAAACTGTAGGTAGCCTTATGCATTTAAAAGTTGGACTGCACAATACCTTCCTGTTTGTGGCATCTGGAACAAGCTTTTCTCTATGCTGTTCCAGGGCCCTGATTCTTAGGTGGACTCCTTCATGATTCTGGGTTCTCAGCAGCCTAATTGGTACAACATCATAAACACTCAGGAAGCCAAAGCCTATAAAAGTCCGATCTTTACTCTTGTCTCATGACACACATAATATGTGGAATTCCCAGCACATAAAGATCTCACGGGGTGCTGAAATGTGTGGAAAGTGCTTTATGTTGATGTGTTTGGGAAGACAACTCCCCCACCTCCCTGTGTGGCTCCTTTTTATTCTGTCATTCATTACAGCATGTGGTTGCCCAGGATTTATGAAAAGACATATTCTATTTATACCACTTCACACAACTCCCTATCTCACACTGCCCCCTAATACCACCACCACCACTAGTTAGAAAGTGAAAACTGAACTCAAGCTTTGGCAGCCTCACCCCTTCCTGTTGGTGCTGATTGCCCGTGTGACTGACATGTGGTTTTACAGTGGCTTTGTAATTTCTCTTGGCATCATGTAGGCAAAATGTGTGATGGTTCATATCAGCATTTGCTTGGGCAGCCAAAAATCTAGTTATTAGTAAATGTGGGTCTCCCCAGCCTTAAGATGCCCTGAAGATTTTAACACTAACACTACTACTATTAATAGTAATAGTTGTATTAGTATTAAAATTAATAGCAACGATCACTTATTGAATGTCAACTGTGCTAGGCCTTGTGCTAAACATTTCATATGCCTTATCAAATTTGACCCTCGCCGTACACTGCCCTTTGAAGCAGCATAATGATAATCTGCAGTTATCTCATAGATGAGGATATGAGGTAAATAGCCCAGGGTCACGCAGTTGGGAAAGGGCAATGCTGAGATTGCAATGAAGATAGCTGGGACTTCAGATTTCCAGTTAGAATTTCTCCCTTTGGGCCCATGGCTTGTTAATGATGAGGCACACACTTTAAGGTGACCTTCACTCCCCACCATAATTTTCCATTTAGTCTATAAGGCCTGTATCCGAGTCAGCAGAGGGAATGGGAGAAAAAAGATCAAGAAATCTACCATTAAGCCACAAACAAACCTCAGCATTGCTGACTCTTAGCGCCTCCTAAAGTGAGATTGAACAGAACTCAGAAAGAGCCAGCCTGTCTGCCCAAGAGCTGCCACTCCCATCAGTCCATTGATCACACACACCTTCAGCCACCCTGCCAGGTATTCCACATTATTACACAAGACAGTATCCACCTCCAATTCCCAGGGACCCATGCCTCCCCTCCAGCATGAGTCCTTGCCTTCTGCAGTGCCCCCAAAAATGAAATGGACAAAAAATGCCAGCCACTTAGCAACCCTTCAGGCAATTGGTCTGTTTTCTGTGGCTTAAAGTTCTATCTCTTGACAGCCAGTGTGAAAGAGTAGAGGAAATCATGATTTTAGATAATTCCTCCCTCCTCTAGCTTGGTAACCTCCTCTCCAAGGCCATTCATGCAGGCTACTTGGAATACCTTCAATCTCCATCACTACCAGTGAAGTTAGAAAAGTTATATTCTTCCCTTGGGACTGGGTCCAGATGCTTTAGGATAGCCAACAGCGCCCTTTAGAATCTGATCTACCTTTACCTCTCAGCACTGCTGCCACCTCATAAACTATTCTCCCCTTCGTTGAACTTCCTTCAGTTCTTTCCTCAACATACCAAGTTCTCTGAGATCTTGGAGCCTTTGGCTGTACAATTCTCCCTCCACCTGGAACACTTCCTTCTTATGTCAAAACTGAACCCACTCCCTTCCCCTGACTTTTACTCGGTAAACCCACTTATCCTTTAGAGCTGAGCTACATCTCACTTCCTATGGGAAGCCTTCGTTGACCACCGTCACCTGGGCACCCATCCCTGAAGTAAACACACCTTCTACCTCACATTCCCAATCCCTCTGTACTTCTTATTAAAATGATCCTAAAGCTTAGCACACCATTTCTTTGACCAGTTGATCCTTTTCTGATAGTCACTTACCGTTATATTCTTACAAGTGTATATACAAAATTGTTAGTGAAAGGAGTCTATACCCTAAAGGAACTCTTTCCTAATAAGGCCACTGACTACTTTACTAGCTAACTTTTTTGTAAGACCACTGGACTGAGGGAAAGTTATGGTTCCCATTGCTTCTGTGAACTGAATGGTGGTTTTTTTTTTTTTTTTTTTTTTTTTTTTTAGTTTATTTGGTGCAGATAGATATTGTGGTAGAGCTACAACTCTGGATCCTGGGGCTATACCATATTTTTTTTCCACTCTCTGCAATGTGTGCTTCTGTAAAGCTTTCTCACTTGTCAAAAAAAGAAGAGGGAAGGGAGATGTCATGTCTGCCTTACTCACCGTGTAGCCCTAGTGTCTTCAGTGCTCAGTGGAAGAGAGGAGCTCAGCTGCACACGCAGCTTAGCCATCTTCATTTGTTCATAAGCAAACATTACAGTCTGTAGTTTTATCACTGATACTCCCTCTTCTGCAGCCATGGCAAAAACTCGTAAGCTGGCTATCAGTAAGCTTGTATTTTTCCATGCCAAGTTTTCCTCCTCGTCCTTGCTGATGGAAACGTTTGCTTTCCTCCTGGGTTTGCAGTCGGTCTACTCCCATGCCAACTCTGCCCAGCGCCCCTGCCCCCTGCAGCTTCTTTCTGCTTTTATTTGAATGCATCACTTTTGGCAAGAAGCAAAGCTCCTTTTGGCCATCCTTACATTTCTGTCACTCTAAAGCCCACTCACTTTGCATGTGTTACAGCCATAGTCACTGACCACACCCCTGTCCCCTGCCCCTACCTTACCCAAGTGCAGGCCACCGATGGACTGGTGGACCACCCCAGGGTCCTCTTGGATGGCCTTGCCAACCTGTTCCCTTGAGAAGGATGACACAAAGGAGGCATTATGCCAATCTCCATCTGAGCAGGTCCCTCCCACCATATTGCTGCTGTTGCCATAAGGACGAGCTAAGAAATGTTTATATTAATTCAAATGCTCTTTGGGGATGGGTGTGCAAAACCAAACAACACCTACTGTGGAGAAGTTGCAGGTGTGCTGCACGAAGATTCACCCTGCTGTGTACAGCCTTGTTTCTGTGGTGACCACACGTGCTGCCCTCCTTGGAAATGACTAAATTTGCTATGCTGGGTTTGTCAGAGTGTGGGCCATTTCTGGGAAGATCAGTGTAGTGAGTGTCCATCCTTCTGTGTTTGTGCCTCTGTTTCTCTCTCTGCCTCTTTCACCCCTTCATTCACACACACATGCATGCACACATATACACACACTTATTTTTAAGGATAATTTCAGCCTGTTGGGGAGATGTAGCACAACCTATATGATGAGAAGAGGCTGCATCTGAAAAACGTCTGTTGGGCAGTCTGCTGCACTGCAGAATTAATTGAGTCCAAGTGGACAAATACTCAAGCTTGGTTATGGGCTGAAGCATGAGAGCTCATTGCATTCTCCTCAGTTGATGTATTGCAGCTAGAGTGTGACTATCCAGGGGCTGGGACCAGATCTGGGCAAATCTGCCCCTCCTTCAGCAGGCTGTTCCACCAAATGCCCACCCCAGCACTGGGTCCTGCAGACTGACCTGCACACACCTCATCCCACCAATAAACATTCAGTCTCACCGTTGGGTCTGTGTCTGTCTGGTCTGCACATCCTGCGTCTAACTGGCCTGTGTTACGTGGTACGCCCCTTGAGGGCAAGGTGCATGAGTGTGCCTGAGTGTGTGTGTCCCTGTGTCAGTTCGTCACTGAAGTGCTCTGACTGGAACACCTCTGCAATGTTGCACATTTTATCCAACCAGGTGTAAAAGTGTGTCTGTGGCCAAGCCTGCAAAATGTCTCCTTCGAACTGGGACGTTCCCTTCCAACTAGGCAAAACCAGGAAAAGAGCCTCAGTGTTCCAAGGACAGGGGTGAGGGCCTGCAGGTCCTGCTTCCTCCTTCTCCAGAAAGGATACTTGCCCTGCCACCATCAGCCCTCCAACCCCTTATGGAGGGGCCTTCACAGGGCTGCAGCTTGGGGGCCTGTTGACTAGTGCCAAAGAGTGTATGTGCAGAAGCCTCCTAGCCCTTGGCCTATGGGGGCTGGGTGGCGGCAGACTCTCCCTGACAATGCCCCACTATTCCATCCAAAACCCAACAGAAAGGCCAGTGGGAGCAAAGTATAGGCGTCCCCTCCGTAGGAAGATGAAAGCTCACTTCCTTTTCACTCCCACTGTACCTCCTGCCTTCAGATTACAGCCGCATGGTGGAAGCTCAGTTCTTTGATGAAGCCAGTGGCACAAAGGACATTGTGCAGGACTCACAAGGGCAGATTCAGGGCCAAGACCCCTCTATCATGAGGGCCTGGGAAGAAGACAATGCCAGGAACTGGAGAGGCCCTTTCAGCAGCTGGCCTTGCTCAGAATGAGTCCTCAGGACCATGGAAAATATTTGGGCCTCTCTTCCTGACAGGTAATGCTGTATTTCATTAGTGGCGACTCTACCATGGATATGCTGGTTTTAGCCCTTGAAAGTTGTATGGGACTATCACAGGACCATGGCCAACCTTTGGAGTAGGCACTCCTGGGTCCCTGGCCCCATCTCCATTTCTACTTTCTGCTCCCTGAAGCTAAAATCTGTTGAGTTCAAGATCTTCGTTCTGAGAAGCTGGGATCTTCTGCATTCATCTGTGCACAGTTCTTTCCAGTCTCCCTCCTGACTTCAGTGTGCTAAGCCAGGTTCCTGGGGAAGGCATGATGCATCAGTCCTTGTTCACTCCATCACATTCAGATCAACAACTGTTAATATTGTGTGTAGATGGAGTCCTCCCAGCACTCTACAGAGTGGGCTTTGTCCCTCATCTCTTCTGGAAGTGCTGACTTAAAAAAAAAATTCCTGTAGATCTCAAGCCCCTAGTTTCTTAGAAGCCCTCTGTTCCAAACAACCCAATCTACTCACTGCCCCTAACTGCCTGGTTCTTAAACAAGAGTGTGTTTCAATATCACCCAAGGAGCTTTTGGAAGGTGAATCTCCAGGGACCACATGTAGATTTTGATTCTGCATGTCCAGCAAAGCCTAGGAAAAGCCAGTCTATTAGGCCCTTCTGTGATTCCAGCATAAGTGGTCACAGGATTTCACTGGATGACGCACTGCCCTATTGGATGTTCAATGCCAGGTGCTGGGGGTCTAGATGTGTCTGTACTGTCTAACAGCTGTGAAGTCTTAAGTCTTGCAGGGGGGTTCCTCAAATTGTCTGAAAGTCAGTTTTCCTTCTAGAAGAATCATGAAAATCATAACACCTCTCTTCAAGGACTGATGTGAGCACATTACCTAGCGACTGGTATGTAGTAAATGCTAACAAATGCCACAGGCTGCCATTGTAATACTGTAACTGTTCATTTGATTACCTGCTCTCAGCCTTTATTCTTATTTATAAGCTCACCCTCCTATTCTCAGCACTCCCATTTATTTCTTCCAGTTCTATAGGTTCCTTAGTGCTCCCTCTTCCTAAAGTGGCCTGACTACCTGCTATTTTTCTGTAGGTTTCTGTAAATCTCTCTGCTCTGTCTCTTAAGAGGTTTGTCATATCTGTGTCCTCATTAAGCCCTTTTTAGAACACAGATTGGCCTTTTCAAAGAAGAGGTCCTTCAAGAAGCCTGTTTAGAAGAAATGGAATTTTCGTTAGGGCACAGATTTGTATAATACACACAGAGGTATGACCTTAACAACTTCTCAGCCTGCTTCACCTGAGGCCAGGCCAACTCCCTTGATGCTAGCCAAGGATTCGTTTTTACACTTCCCAGGCATTACCCTGCTTTGCTCCAACCCCCATCCCCTGCAGTGTATGACCACATAGCAACCACAGTTACCTAAAGTAGGATGCAAACAGGAATGCCTTGAGAGACTTGACCACAGCCCCCCAATTCCTAAGCTTATGACTTGCAGCACCTGCCCACCAGGATCAATGTGTCTTTTGGCTTCAATGGGGAGCTATTGGATTCTCCAACTTAGGAAGGTGCCCAGCAGCTGCGGTGGGTGGTCCCATTGTCCAGGCCTAGAGCTAGTTGGAAGGGAATTCTCCCTCTCACCACCATCTTCTATGGGTTCAAGCCCAGTTGACTGGGTGTTCCCACCCATGCACTCTCTCATTTAGTGTCCTTTGCAGCTGCCAGTCAGGAGTCTTCCTTTCCTCACACTGAAATGCCAACATCAGTACCTGGGTTTAGTCTTTGTAGTAGAATGGCTTTTGTCCATTCAGACCAACCCTGTTTAGAGAAAGGGTTCTTATCTTTTTCTTTCTCAGAGCTCAGACTAACTCTTTAGGACTCTGTTGGGTTTGGAGGAAACTTCCAGAGAGTAGGGTTGCTTAACCTTGCTTTGCTCTCGGGGGCGGGGAGGGGGGGGTGGTTATACTTAGATCTCCACCACACTTCCATCCTTCTAAGTCTGCTTTTCACTCTCAATTCCAGTACTGTCTCCATAGCTTTGCTACTATCTTAAATGATCATGTTCATCTATTTATGGGCTTGTGTATTGCTTCTTTCCCCTCACTAAACTGTGAACTCTGAGGACTTTGACTATGTTTTGATACATGGCAGACATGCATTAATTTCAAATAAATGAATGAATGAATGAAGCAAGGAAACAAGCTTCATTCATTGGACATCATGAATTCCCTGGCCAGATTCTATGTTTAATATCTTCACTAGTATCGCATTATCCATTTCCTATGAAGAATAGCTCGTATTCCAGGATGAACCATGAGAGTGCCAGAGGGTAGCAGGGTCTTCTCAAGTAGATACACAGACTCTACCCTAACATAAAGAACAGCATGTTCTGAGGCAGAGTAGGTGTGATTGCAAGGACACCAGTACATCCATTACATACTAGACCCTCTGAATAACTCTCCACCCTTTCTGGAAGCGAAGAAAAAAAAGAAAAAAAAAACCCTTTCAACTCAGAATAAGAGAAAATCTTATCAAGAAGAAACGTTGGCTTGAATTTCCACCGAGGTAGAGCCGCTTGGGTAGGGCGATGTCTTGGAAAGCCAGATTTTCGGGTCTTATGAATGGAAGAGGACAGCGCAGTGTGTTAGGGTGGAGGCTGAGAATGTGCACCCAATGATGCGATGTCTCTATCACAGTGTCCTTGCATTAGCCTGCTGACTAAAGTCTGAATTCACATTCCAAGCAAGCATGAGGCTCAGGGTCAGACTGTGACTTGAATCCAGAAGTGAGTGTGAGCACAGACACTGCCTGGAAAGTGGGGCAAAGGGGCCTCTTGGACATTGGCCTCAAGAACCCAAGGGATGTTGTTGGGATAAGTTGTAGAGATGGGCAAGGGCATAGGAGCAGCCTAGACACAGGCAGGTCAACTATGGAGGTATGGGGCTCCATCCTGAGATCTGGAGTCCAGGGATTGGGGAAGGCATGGAGGAAATGTTTCCCCAAGGTCTTGGGTAGAAGGGTCAGTTTATGGGGCGCCTGTGGCTTTGCCTGTGGGTGGAGAGGGAACTGTTAAAGGCATCAAGCTTATTTGGACAAATAAAGATTTCTTTCTGAGGCTCCTTGTGTATTCTTTACCCCCACAGCAAGACCACCTAGCCCTGGCTGCACTTCCTCCTTGCTCCATGGTGACCAGTGTGTACGCAGTTGGTGTAGAGGTAAGCACTGCCCCCCCACTGCTCACTGCCACACCCGGCTCTGTGGTCCTCCTCTCCAAATGTCTCCTCAACCGCAGGGTCCACCCTTGATACTTTTCCAGGGAAGAGATAAGTTGCCTGAAAACATTTAGCTGGGCACAGTGGCTGTGTAAAACTCCAAGGTGGTTTTAGCATCTCAAGTGAGACACATTTGCTAGTATATGCGGCCTGGAGATCCACGTTTTACAAGATAGCTGGGCAGTGCAGAGAGGGGCCTCCATGTTTTTCATATTCTGCCGCTCCCACACTCACAGCCTGGTGGGCGGCTTTCACTTTAAAGTTAGAAAACATTCCAGCCCTTGCGCGTTAGGGTGACTCCTGATACGCCTCATAAACTATTCATAAAACAAAGCGATTCCAGTCCGAGTTTCTTCCCCTTCTTCCTCCTCCTCAAGGTTTATTTTCCCCTGTTCTGTTCTGTCCCCTCCACCTTCCTGGTTAACCCTTGGGGGCCCCACTTAACGAAGCATTGCAACCTGATGTGGATAATGTGGAAACAGTTCCACAGGTCTGCATGTGCAACCTCAGGCCTCCTCTCCACCTCAGTCTCCTCCAGTTGTGATGTTTGTCCTTCCATGTAACCTCTGGCTATTCCCACGCCCTCCCCGCTCTTTCAGTATCAAAGGCATTTGAAACCCTTTTCAGTACGATTGCCCTTCTGCTGTCCCTCTTGCCCCAAACATCTAGGGCCTGGAAAGGCCTGAGCAGACAGCTGGCTGTGTTGCCACAGGATGTCCCAGGTTCTTCCTCTGCCCACGTACACAGGGTGTGACTTTTAGAGAAAGGTCATGGGACTAGAAATGAGGAATGCAATTGGTACATACTCTTTAACTGGTTGCATGCTTAGTGAATGAAAGGCTTTGCAGGATAATCACAGGAGCATGCAGACCTGGGTTTAAAGCCTGGCTTGGCCACTTTCTTGCTGAATGATCTACCTAGGCTTTAGTTTCCCATCTATCCACCCATTCATCCATCTATCCATCTAGTCACCCACCTGCCCACCACCCACCCATCTATCCATCTATCCATCCATCCACCCATCCACCCTCTCATCCATCCATCCATTCACCTATTCATCCACTCACTCATCCATCCATCCATCCATCCATCCATCCCATCCCATCCATCCATCCATCCATCCATCCATCCATATCATGATTCATCCAATAATTAATGAGCACCTACTATATGCTAGGCCCTGTTTTAAGCACTTAAGACTTGGAGATGATAAAGCCCATGAGTTTCTGTCCTCTTGGAGTTGATATATGAATTAACTTGAAAGAGTAAGAGGACTTACCTTACCAGTTGTTGTAAGGATTAGAAGATAAAACATGTAAAGCATTTGTTAGGTAGACCATATGAAATTGCTGTTTTGTGGATCAAAGATGTTTGACTATCAATCAGTTCATGGGAATAAAGCCAACAGTGAAGCGTCTAGCGCATAGTCCTCAAAGAGCAGGAAATTAACATCTTATGCACAAAAGGCTTATATACTCCCCAGCAAGAATGAAAAGATCTTCCAAATGTCTAGTTCACTTAATGAGACATGCAGTTTAAATCAGGTATTATTTACAGCTCATTTTTTTTTATTAAGTGTTATGAGCCCATGAAGTCTTGAGAAGCAGCAGACAGGAAGTAGTTTGTTGAATTTTATCCTAAGTTTTAATGCTCCTGTATGCCAGATTGTATGACAAATATTTCAAAATATTCTGACCCTTTTCTTGAGTAAATCAGCAGGGCTTAAAACAGACTTTGCATTATTCAAAGCATCCATAGGGGAAGGGTGGGTAAGGAGGAAGACCTTGTGTTAAACATTTATGTCTCACTGCTGAATAGCAAATGTAACCCATCTTTACTAAAACCTCCCTAAATGGTTGAAATAAATTTCATACAATGAGTCTATTTTTCCCCCCTCCAGAAAATATACAAAAGCAGGTGTCTAGACTTCCTGGTGTGTAAAAAAAAAAAAAAAAAAACCCTCCAAAACTCAGTTTTTAATGTTTACTTGTTTTCAGGTGCAGTTAGGGTTGTTAAGAAAACATTGACTAAGCTTCCTAGGGATTCATGTTGCTGCGGTATTTGGCTTTCCAAGGCTTTAAGGCAGTTACCAAGCAGCTCTCCTATGACTCAGTGGTTGAGAGCCTGGGCCTCCTAGCCAGAGGGCCTGGCTCTGAATCTTGACTCTCCCACTTTCTAGGACTGTGACCTTGGACAGCATTTTTTTTTTTAAATCTCTGAGCCCCAGTTTCTTCATTCATTAACTGAACATGTTGATGGTCCCTAAGAACAAGTGAGAGAGTACTTGTAAAGTACTTATTAAAGTGCTGGGCATATATTAAACAATAAGTTACTGTTAATATGGGTACTATGATCAGTGATGTTCATGTTGTTATTATTCTGGGAGTATATTCAGCATCCATCTCTCTAATCAAAACTTAAAAGTTATATAATTCCTTTGTAAGAATTAGTCACCTTTTGTTTGGCCACAGTTCATTTTCTGCCCTTTTATGCTCAGTTCAAATCTCTCAAATCTCAGTGATTCAAGTGGCCTGAGTCACTTCTGGGCTCCGGCTGACCTTGAATAATAAGACACACCACGATATGAAAAGTGAGTCTGAAGAACCCTGAAAGCATTTCTGTGTTGGATGAGATTTGGCTAGAAAAACATCCTGTGCTTATAACTTCCAACACATGGCTTAGAAAGTATTTTTTCTATAATCCTTCTAATATATATGCAGAAGACATAAAGAGGACAACTCAATACCACAAAAAAGTAAGTTCAACCTCCTTTCTGCCTTCTTGAGAGATGGCCATTGTTTAATGTGAAGTCTTGCAAACAACAATAATTATTGTTATAGAAGTTATTTAAGTATTTGTTGGGCCTCATTTCCATGGTAAACGCTGTTTTCAGCTAACACCTTGGGCTCTTATTTCTGGATCACAGAAATGGAAAGGTCTTTCTAAAAAATCAGTAACATCTTAGGAAGAACAAAAAGAGTTCTAGATATATGAAAGCAATTCAGAGTCCTATTTCTTTTGCCTGGCACAAATCAGGAATTGGACTTGTTGTGAGGTCCTTTGGTCACCTGTGAGGTTGAACACTCTATATTAAAAACTTAACTGTCATCTCTCCTTCTACCCCAGCCACTTCCCACTGCACCCTTGAGCACTTCTAGAGGCATCTGCTCCAATATTCCCAACACTGGTAGGGATTAGGCAGGTGCTTCTCTGAGAGTTCTAATTCCTGTGGTGTTTGAACTACTTATGAATTAATCCTGCTGCTTCCCTCTCCTATGGACCTCCTGGAGGTTGTCCTCCAACCAGAAGCAGGACACATCTTAGGGTCTGTTTGTCATTGAAGAGAAACACATGTGGTAGGAACAACTGTACTTCCATGTTTGCTTAGGATTTATCCAGAAAGTTCCTTTTTGCTTAGTAGCTGATATGGTTTGGCTCTGTGTCACCACCCAAATCTCATCTTGTAGCTCCCATAATTCCCATGTGTTGTGGGAGGGACCAAATGGGAGATGATTGAATTATGGGGGCGGGTCTTTCCTATACTGTTCTTGTGATAGTGAATGGGTCTCATGAGATCTGATGGTTTTAAAAATGGGAGTTGCCCTGTACAAGCTCTCTTTGCCTGCCGCCATCCATGTAACATGCGACTTGTTCCTCCTTGCCCTCCACCATGATAGAAAGGCTTCCCCAGCCACGTGGAACTTTAAGTCCAATTAAACCTCTTCTTTTGTAAATTGCCCAGTCTTGGGTATGTCTTTATCAGCAATGAAAACAGACTAATACACTAGCCAATAAAAGTACTACATCTTTGGAGTTTAGGGTGTTGTGACCAGGATAGTATTGTCCTCCAGACAAAATGTTTCTGAGTGGTTTATGGTGCTTATGAAAATTGGTGACATCTAAGGTTATTTACATCATTAGGTTTGATGGGTCTACTTACCAGGGAGTGAGAAATTCCTAAGGGAGTTAGAATATATTTCTTTATCACAAAAAATTATTAATCCTGTCTCTTCCCCTGGACATGTGATAATGAACAAGATGGATACAACTCCTGCTTTTAAAGAGTTTAGATATTAGAGCTATGCTGTTCTATATGCTAGACACTAACTGTAGGTGGCTATTTAAACTTAAACTAATCCAAATTAAATAAAATTCAAAATTTCATTTCTTAATCATACTATACCCTCTTCAATTACTCAAAAGCCACATGTAGCTAGTGGCTATCATTGTGGGCAATGCCGGAACACAGTGTCTCTATCTTTGTAAGAGTTCTGTTGGACAGTGCTGGTTTGGAAGGATGTACAGATAGGTAAACACCAATTACAGAAGAGCACATTAAATGCTATAATGAGAGAAATACCAGCAGCTGTGTGGGATCCCACATGGGCACTAATATATTTAGACTCCCTTGGTTGCAAATAATGGAAAAACAACACTCTCAGTTATTTATTGACACCATAGTGCTGTTTAACAAACCACTCCAAAGTTCAGTGACTTAAAACAATAAGTATTTATTTAGCTCATGAGTCTGTGGGTCAGAAATTTATACTGGTTGACCAGCTATGGTGGTTCACACCTATAATCCCAACACTTTGGGAGGCTAAGATGGAAGGATTGCTTGAGCCCAGGAGTTTGAGATCAGCCTGGGTAACAGGGCAAGACTCTATCTCAATTTTTTAAAACAAATTTATACTGGGCTTGATTGGGTGATCCTTCTGTTCTTGATTGAGCTTATTCACATGTCTTGGGGTCAGCTGGCTATTGGCTGGGGTCACATTGGCAATTGGGCCCTGTGTGTCTCATCCTCTAGCAGGCTGGCTCTGGCATGTTCCCATGGCAATAACAGAAGTGTAAGAATGAACAAGTTCTATCACATAAACACATTTCAAACCTCTGTTTTTGCTGGCTAACATCCTAATCGCTAAGGAAAGTCACAAGGCCAGCCCAGATTCAAGGGGAGGGGAAATAGACTCTGACTCTTTATTAGAGAAACTGTAAATTCACAAGGCAAAGGCATGCATCTAAGAAGGAATAGTACCAGATTAATCTACTACACCACTTCAAACTGGCTTAATTTTGGAAGGTCATTTACTGGCTTGTGAAATTCAGAAGACTAAATAATCCAGCTTCAGCTGTGGCTGGATGCAGGTGCTCAAATAACATGGTTAGTGATCTGTTATAATCCCTTGGCTCTGCTTACCACTGTTTGGTTTCTTTTTCAAGCAGTCTGTCTCCAAGTGGTGGCAAAGATGAATTCTAGACTCATCACACTAGCTTCACAACTCAGGAGAAAAAATCCTGGGATTGATTTCATTGGCCTGGCTTGACTCATGTGGCCATCTGTGAACCAGTCCCTGAGCCTGAGAGATGGAGTGCTCTTACCTGCCAGATGTGTGCAGATCCATGGAGCTGGAGAAGGGAAGGGATACATGGAAACCAGGGGAGAAATGGTTCTTCCAAGGAGCACTGGCATGCTCTTTCCAAAAAGAGGGGAAGGGATGAATGGAAATGATAGATTTCCACTACAGGTAGATACTGGGGTAGGTCGCGGGGAGCGGTTTATGTGCGTGCTTCATGCTAAGATGCTGCAAATGAGGAAATACAATGTTGAGGGCTGGTATAAGACCCTGGAAGATCTGTTTGCAGTACAATGTGATAGACTCATGGTAAAGCTGGAGTGACAAAAGAACAAAAAAGAAGTCAAAGAAAAAAAGATGAAAAGGAAGTGAAGTAAGAGAATGAGAGGGAAAGAAAAATAGTAAAGAGAGAAAGCAAATAAGAGGAAGAAGAAATGTGGAGAGAGAGAGGACAGAGCTTTAGTACAGTATTCTGTAAAGAAAAAAGCTCATAGGTAGATTCTTTCTTAACACCTCCCATCTCTACCAGGATAGATTCCAAGTGGTAAGTTTCATAATTCCTGTATTATTTAGTGTCTTCTATTCCGCCCTTCCAGTTGTGGTGGTTAGGATTAGGACATTGGAAGGAGAGATTAGGGACACAAAAAACTGCCAGAAGGTAATGCATTTCATGCTCATAACAAGTGCTTTCAGACTTAATTAATTATGTTTTTTAATGGCTCTCTATGGTCCACACAAACAAATGAATGAGTATGTGATTTCATGTGATTCATTCACTTGTTATTTTCTTTTCTGTGAAACATCTATTGATCACTGACTTTGTAAAAGGCAACCCTCTCATACTCTTGAAAAGAAGCTCTGCATTGCTTGTCATGGTATTTTGGTTCTAATCTTCTTGTTTCTCCAGTCCAAGATTGTTACTAGACTCCAGCAAATCTTTTCACTTGTTTCCTCAACTCTATAATAAACACTAAAACAACTATCCTATCTGTCACATAGGGCTGCCATTTGCATGATCTAAGAGATATAAATGCCCTTTAAAACATTAGACATATGTGAAGTGTATGATTGTTACTGAGGAAAAGAAGACTTCCAAATATGAACCTACAGATAACACTACCCCCAACTCATGAGAGTTCTTCACTGCTTATGAAGAAATTGAGTCTCAATTGCAAATTAGTTTCAGAAAAGAAAGAGAAGCTCGATCCAGCCATTGAAATGCTGAGTTATTCTACTCCTGTTTTTAGTTGATCGAAGGCTTAGGTTTCTGAGCAGAGTCTTAGATTTGCCTTGGATGACCCTCCATCCCTCTGTCTGTCCATCCATCCATCCGGTTACATCCTTGATGGGTGTTTAAATTATTTCTGGTTTATGACATAAACACATACAAGGCAATAATGATAAAATTGAAGTAAAAATAGGAAATCAGTTTTAGGAAAAATATGAAGAGCTATATAACGGTAATGGTTATGAGTATAATAGACTGAACTCCTCAAGGACAAGGAGGGTATCATTTTCATCTCAGTTCTTAGCTAGAACTTGGCGCCATGTAGGAACTGAACATTTATTTTTGAAGGAAAAAATAAAAATCACTACAATCTGTCAAATGTCTCCTCCATTGCAGGTATTTTGCATTTCACCTCTGACCAGTGGTCCTTTGCTACGCCCATAACCTGGCTGTAAGCCTGCCTCCCCTTTACTTGTATACTCCATGCTCACCTTCTTAGACGAGAGATCTGGGTACTGGAATGTTCTGGAGTCCACAAAAGGCCACCATGCCACCCTTTAATAGCAGCATCATGATGCAGAAGGTCCATAAGCTGGCTCGAACCTAAAGGCAACTTCACTGTCTCCCCTAGTGCCTGGCACAGAGCAGGTCATTGCAAATCTTTGTACACTGAAATGAACATCTAGCTGGATGACTGGGGTTGGTGAGCTGTGCAGTCCATATTTCAGTCTCCACTGTGTGATTGTTGACTTGCTGCTATGTGTCAGGCACCCTGGCACGTGCACCACTGTCTGATTTCAGACCTGATTCAAATATCACCTTGTTGTATAGCCCTCATGTCATCTTTATCATGCAGCTTTTTCATCTTGCCTTATTTTTGTCACTTGAAATATTACAGTTTTTTTGGCCGGGCGCGGTGGCTCAAGCCTGTAATCCTAGCACTTTGGGAGGCCGAGACGGACGGATCACGAGGTCAGGAGATCGAGACCATCCTGGCTAACACGGTGAAACCCCGTCTCTACTAAAAAGTACAAAAAACTAGCCAGGTGAGGTGGCGGGCGCCTGTAGTCCCAGCTACTCCGGAGGCTGAGGCAGGAGAATGGCGTAAACCCGGGAGGAGGAGCTTGCGGTGAGCAGAGATCCGGCCACTGCACTCCAGCCTGGGTGACAGAGCCAGACTCCATCTCAAAAAAAAAAAAAAAAAAAAAAAGAAAAAGAAATATTACAGTTTTTGTCTACTTATTTTATGAGCACCCCCCACCCCACCCCATAAACACAGTATAAAGTAGTGCAGAAGCAGGAATAGAAACTTCATCTATCCCACATATTGGGAGCAGTATCCAGAAAACAACAGATGCTCAATAAATATTGGTTGAATGGTCAGTTGAGTTATTTAGATTTTCTCTAAACCTGTAATGAGGAACCCGAAGTCTTACTAAGCATTTATGATATGCTAGGTACTATGCATTTACTACATATTATACTACATACTAAGCTAATTTAGATTAATTTGGTTATCTGATACATATCTCAGAATAACCATATGAAGATAGGAATTATCACTATTTATATTTTATAGTTAAGAAAAATGAGTCACAGAAAGGATAAGCAACCTGGTCAAAGCCACACAGCTGGTAGATACCAGAGGTGGGACTTAAAACCAGGCCTGATGCCACACCCACTGTGTTCTTTGTTTCCTGTCCCTGAAAGCTTTTTGCCATGCAAGCCGAATACGGCTGGTTGAATACCAAGGGAGGCTTCTATTGAATGGTTGTGGGCTGCCATCTTTCCTGATGTATAGGGAGAAAAGGCTTAAAAAGTAGATCCCATTTGTGATTCTTTTAAGAGTTATCTGAGACAGGCCCCAATTAGGTGGGCATGGTGGCACACACCTGTAATCTCAGCTACTAGGGACACCGAGGCAGGAGAATCACTTGGACCCGGGAGGCAGAGGTTGAAATAGTGAGCCGAGATCGCACCACTGCACTCCAGCCTGGGCAACAGAGCAAGACTCTGTCTCCAAAAAGAAAAGGAATAGACTATGAAGGAGAGTAAAGTAAAGAACACTGAGTAAGTCAAAGGAAGGACTGGAATCTTCCCAGGTACCACTTGAAGATAGAATTCTGGGAGCAGCTACATAGCTTGGGCTTGACTCCACCATTTACTTGCTGTGATGTTGGACCAGGTTACTCACATATCTAAGCTTCAGTTTCCTCATCTATAAAATGCAGTAGAATCCCTGGGAAATAATAATCATTCAATATCAGTCCTTGTTTCTGATGTCAATACATTTTAGTCAGTGACATTATTATATTACAGCTACCAATATTAATAAGGTGCATTAATATTGGTAGCTGTAATACAATAATATCACTGACTATTAAGTAGAAGGTGCATTAAGTAGTAGCCTCACCTGGGCTCTGGGACCCTATGCCAACACTTAATCTCTCTAAGCTTCATCTGAAATCTGGGCTCATGGGCACCAACTGTGTGTGCCATCCTTGCAGGGCTCAGTAATGGAAGGAGACGAAGGCGTTTGGATGAGGACTGAGGCCCATGGGACTGAAGGGGTTCATCATTTTGCTTGTAACTGCTGTGTGACGGTGATAAGACGGCAGAGAGCAGGGCCTGGACATAACCTCTGCTGCTGCCAGACCTGTCATAGATAGTCCTTTGTCAGAGAGTGTCACACAAGGGGAGTGGTTTTAATTCTGTGATCACCCATGGAACCAGCTGGTGCTGAGAGGCTGCCTGAGGGATTTTTTTTTTTTTTTTTGTCTGGCAGGCCCAGACCTGGCTTGATAAGGCAGACAACAGATGAACCTTTTGGAAAATTTCTAGAAGTTTCTCATTGGGAAGATGCCATGAAGTGGAGCTGCACCAATGCTGCAGAATTTTTCTTTAGCGTCCAGTGTACCTCATGTTCAAAATAGTAATTGAAATGTATGCTGTTTATTACGCTCGCATGTGTTTGTAATCAAGGTACAACTCTAGTAGATGAGAAGCAAAAAGCTATAATTTGCTGCTTAGCATCATAGCTGTCGTACATTCGTTTAAATAGCTTTATTTATCTTCTTCTCCATAAAGGACCTTCCATATTGCAAATTTATTGAATGGTTAATGGCCTAAAAGTATGGGGTTCATTACAGAGCAATGTATTTATTGCAGTGTTAATTAAATAAAAGCATTGTAATCTTTCCAAATTGTATAATTATGTTCATTTAAACATTTTAAACAGAAAAATCTTTTATATACTAATTGAGTTGCATAATAAAAAGCATGTGTAATGGAAATGTAATCAAAACAAATACTGAAATAATTTGAACAATTTTTTTAACAATATGAAATGCCTACCTCCATCTTTATTAGAGATACTCTAACGACCAGCTTGCTTTCAGAACCCATGACCTCCGAGCAGGGTATATGGTTTCAGAGCCCATTGGCCACCCTCACATACCAGCCGGCCAACCCTTAGACATCAAAGTCCTGGTTGGCTACCAGCCGCAGCCCCTGACACCCTGGCTGCTAGCCTGGATCCTGACAGGCTGGCGTGGGGCCTATAGGCCGAGCTGACAGCCTTTTCTGCAGAGTCTGATGAATGGTTTCTGGCAACAGGCAGTTACGTTCTGACTGCCTGTGAAAGGAGTACCCCATCGAAAAAATGTGCACTGTCTCTTCCAGCTTTCCTGGGGTGGGAGCCTCAGGAGTGCCTGGTGCTGCTGACTTTTTACATCCAACAGGGGTCTTTACTTGCTTTTGGAATTATCCCCTGCTCCTTGTATCTGTCAGGCTAGGAGGGGTCAGTGACAGAAATGGTGCCATCCTCAGCTTAAAAGGGATTTGGTTTCTTGGTGCACTCCAGTAAAGATTTTTTGCTGCCTGTGTTTTGTGGCTCCATCCCATACTTCATTTAGTTAGGGCTAAATCTTAATGCAACATTGAGATGGTAGAAAAAGGTAAGGAGGCAGAAAAACAGGCACATTTTTTAACTAGATGCTCATTTCCTGGTTCCACAGAAGGATTTGTGTGGGCTTCTTGGTTTACCCACATCTTAGTCTCTTGTTTTGAAATGGTCTTTAGTTTAGCTACACTCCATTAGTACCATGTCTTAGATACCCAGCAAAATGCAGGAGAGTTGCCTTCCACTTTCTGATACCCATATTTTGCTGGGATTATCGAGAGGATTAAAGAGAAATCACTGTACTAAAACCTTCGATTATTAAAAGTAGCAACAGTAAGTTGCTTTGGAAGCAAATTCCTGCTTGCCTTATCCTTAGGATGAAGTTTTAGAAACAAGAATATCTAATAATAATCCTCCTGCTGGCTAAATATATTAATAAAAAAGGCTTATGGCAGGATAAATAAAACACACACACACACACACACACACTCTAATTAGGCACATGATTCAGGAACATTATTCCTCTGTCCTACTCATGAAAACTTGCCAGGAGTGTCACTCAAGCTAAGGGGATTTAAGTGGATCCCAGGAGAATGGAGAAAAATCCATTCTACTGTCCCCAAGATTTTAGTGTTCAGGTTGATCAAAGACAGGTGAATACCCAAAACATAGAAGATGTATCCATGTCTCAGTCAAAACTTGGACAAGAGAGTCTCAGAGCTGGATTCCATACCTTAATAGAGTCCAGTCACAGGCCTTGACTTGACCTACAGAAGGGAAGAAAGAGACCATTCAAAGAAGAGTCAAGTTAGTCAATCTGGATAAAAGCCATTTAGAAAACGAAAGCAAATGAAATAATAGCCCACCCCCGACAGTGAGTTCACTCCAGCACAGATACATTTCCTTCCTTTCACCCTTAGTGTTTCCATGTAGAAAATGGAAATGGTAATCCCTGCTTAGTGTCCACGTTGTATGGTGCCTTTGTGCCAGGCAATTTGCTGGATGCTGGGGGCAAGAACATGAATAACACAGACAAGATTTCTGCATTCCTGGACATATAGGCTTGAATGGAAATAAAAGAGTAAAGAACAATAATTATGGAATGTCTGAAATCCGTGGAACAGGGGTCAGCAAATATTTTCAGTAAAGGGCCAGATAGTAAATATTTTTGGCTTTGCAGGTCATCTGGTCTCTGTCACAACCAGTCAACTCTGCCACTGTAGGGTGAAAGCAGCCACAGACTACTTGTAAATGAAGGGACACAGCTGTGTTCCAATAAAACTGTATTTACAAAAGCAGGTGGCTCACTGGATTTGACCCTTGGGCCATAATTTGCCAACCCCTGCTCTAGAAGTGAACAAGGTGGGAACTACTCGAGAGAGCCGTGGAGGTTGACATTCAAGTGGACGGCTAAGAAAAGAAGAATTGGTCATGGGAAAGAACATTCCAGAAAGAGGAACAGCAGAGACAAAGATCCTAAGGTAGCAACTAGAATAAGGCCCAGGAAGTAGCTGAAGGTCGAGTGGCAGGTACATGAGAGGTGTGAGAGGAAGACAGTGTGACAGGGGCTGAGGGGGTAAGCAAGGGTCTAAGCACAGGGCATTTTATAGGCCCCACACCAAAGACAGAGGCCTCTCATCTGTCTGCTTCGACTGGGAGATGGGCATGAACAGCTCCTTCTAGAGGTAGGATTCCACTAGACCCACAGAAGCCATTCTGTCCCTCGGTGGTTGTAGGGGGCATCTCTCCATTTTTTGAGCGGGTGATGATAGGAAAGAATATGGCCCAGGGTCAACTGGATGAATCCAATTTTATCTATAAATCCTCACAAAATCCCAATCTGTGTTTTGGCACAGGTTCCTTTCAATGACGACTTGTTGTTTAGAGCAGATCATTGTGCACAGCTTTTACTCCTCAGGGTGGGGAAACCTCAGGAGTTCACAAGTTCAGCTCCAATAAGCAGTTCAATATTTTGTTGTCTGACCTTCCCTCAGGAGTCAGTATGGTACTCCTACCTTCCCCTCTGCCCTAGGGGCCGAGTCTTAAGCTACTAATTCCTTGGTCTCAGGACATTTGGCAATTCTAGTTCCACCAAGTAGTAGCCCTATGGTTTCCACTGCATTGCTTATCTTGAGTCACTACCTGGACCCCCCACTCCCAGTTTGCTTCCTCGTTAGAGAGCTTCCTACTCTGGGGAATATTTCTAAGCACTGGATCACAGGAGGTGGAGTTATTAGTGCAATACAAAAGTTTTCGAACCCTCTGAGAACTTCATTTCCCTCCCTGAGCACCACCAAGATCTTGTTTGCTTTCCTGCCCTTTATGGGAATTCAGGGGATAGTAAAGATGTACTTGGCAAACATTTTCCAACCTCACATGTCCCATGTTCATGACATCTGTCTTCTGTTGCCTGGGTATATTTTTTCTGGATTGAATAAAATTTTGAACAATGATTCCTGTTTTTATTTCCGGAAATTTTGTGCGTCACTGTAAATCATATGTAATTATGTGCATACGAACCAAAAAAAGAAATATTTGGGTTGGAACTCTGAAGCTTTGATTTGGCTACTTTAACCAGTTAGAGCCAATGGAATGGAGTCATTTTCAATGTCCCCCAAGAGAGTTAAGTAATAGTAATGGAGCTTTCCCAAGGGAATTGAGTGAGGGAGTAAAGCTCATTAAGGAAACAAACCAATTATCTTTAATGAATGTATTGGTCCATGATAACATGATGCAAAAACCTTCTTTGATACAACAGAAGTAGCTGTTGAATGTGTGTGTTGGAATGTTTTAATTCGAGTCAGCTTTTGAATGCAAGGAGACACCCCACAAGATAGGCAGGTGACAAGGAGAGGCCGCTGGATTCAGACAGGCAGGAAGGGGTGTTTCCTCAGAAGTAACAACCACTCACCTAGAGAAGTTGGTTTTTCAATGTGAACAAGACTAGTTACCAGCTTAATGCTCTTGCCTGCAATGGTTGAGCCCATCTCTTAGTGCTTGGAACTAAGAGCATATACAAAATTCTTCTGAAGCCCCTCTTGGTTAGAAGTATTGGCTGCTAGCAACAGAAACTGATTTGGGTTAGCTGAAGTGTTGGAAATTTTATTAGGAGGCTACTGGGGAACTCACAGAGGGAAGAATGGGAGGCTGGAAAAGTGGGCAGACACAAGGACTAGTATAAGGGCCAGGAAGGCAGGAGCAGGAAAGGAAGCAAAGCCCACGGCCAGGCCAGCTGGAACAGTGTTGCCACTACTCTGGGGCCTGACCTCTTGCCCTGGAACTCTGAGACCAAGGTTCAAGGTCCCAAGAGAGAGCCCTTCCCTGCCTGTGCTGAATCTGTGAAAGGTGGGTCTGGCTCTGGCCCTTTGACTTCCACAGAGGGAGGTGATACAGGAATTACACTCCTTCCAAGAGATCCACAGTGGTGTATGGGAGGAGGTTACTTCCGGGTATGGTGTTAGGGTAATTAGGGAATTTATAAATTAGGGAGAAAATGGAGGGTGAATAAGCAAGCAGGGAGAGAGAGACAGAGAGAATGAAATCGACATTTGAACAGTCTTTTCTATAAAGAGAAAAGCTCATAGGTAGACGCTTTCTTGATTCAACACCCATCTCTACCAGGATAGAGTCCAAGTTGTAAGTTTCATAATTCTTTTGTCATTTGGTGTTTTCTATTCTATCTTTCCAGTGGTGGTGGTTGGAATTAGGAAATTGCAAGGAAAGACTTGGGCATGAACAAGAATGGTTTGGTGACATTAAACCCTCAGAAGGTAATGCATTTCATACTCACAGAGCTAGTGTTTTCAGACTTCATTCATTATGCTTTTTCATGGCTCTGTATGGCCCACATAAATAAATGAGTACACGTTTTATGTGATGCATTCACTTGATATTTTATTTTCTGTGAAACATCTATTGACCTCTAACTTTGTAAAAGGCAGCCTTCTAATACTTTTGAAAAGGAGGTCACTAAGGATCCATGAGCTCACCTCTTAGGTGGGAAATAGGGTCTCTGACCACCTATAATAAAAGGTAGAGTACAAGGAAAGGAAAATGACAGAAGTAGAGGAGAGATCACACCCATTTGGAGAAAAGCAATGAAGACTGTCCAGGGCTGTTGGATTTGAGCAGGGCTTTGGAGGGTAAATAAAAGTACCCTTAAATCTAGGGAGTCCCAGACAAAACGCCTATGCTGCAGTGATGGAGATTAAGCTATGTAGGCATGTGTGGCTCCACGTACGTGGGTCCACGTGTGCATTCTGGAGTGGTTATAGTAAAAACTTTAAGGACTGGCACTTTGGGCACTAACCAATTAGAGCTTTCACTGGGCAGATCAGCATACCAACGTGTAATAACACCAGCCTTGCTTGTAGTTAATGGTGGCATCCCTCTCGCACATGCTTAACTTGGTCAAATGAAGCCACACCCAGACGGATCAATTCCGGGTACATTTCCTTCCATTGAGTTATGCCTTGGCATAAGATGGGGAATGGAAATGTGATGTTTCCTTTTTCTGTCCTGGTTCCCTAGTGCATCTTCTAGTGTGAGCATATGCGTATATTGAGGGCAATTCTGCTCTTTAAAAACTGTATTGTTTGGACAACAGGACCCGTATGTTCAAGCCAGCTTCTTCCTCAGGTGCTCCACTGAGAGAACAGAAATCTCTTTCCTTACTGGTGGAAGGATCTGCTGCACTGCACTTGCTGACAGACATATGTCTGTGTCCTCTGCTATTGCACAGTTTCAGAGATTTGCAGGGGAAGGTCAACTCTTGGTTAGTTTTGCCGTGCTGACTTTAGAACCAAACCCTATACGGGCATGCATGAAGAATAACAATAGGTCATGAGCACGTACTAGGAACAATCTCTAATTTATATCCCCATGGTAGGCAGTAGCCACATGTTGTGAGCAATTGTAGATTTTCTGCGTGGAATCACACAGTGTTTCCCTTTCGTCTCCTCATTCTTTACCCTCTGAAACCCAAATTTACCTTCATCCAGATCCTTGTCCCTTTGTGACCCCACAGCACCTTGTTTTGCTGGTGGCAGACAAAGAGGAGAAGGGAGCTTCTGTGGCTTTCCTTCATGTCCTGAGTCCACAGCAGCTCTGGCACTCCTCACCACTATGCCTCACAGCTTCCTCCTTACACTCTAGGACTCATCAACTGAATGGGGCAGTTCTAATCCTCTTGATGACAATATTCCCATTAGTCAAAGAAATTAAAATGTTGGTCAAGACTTCAGATAATATATATGTTTATTTATTTATAAGTATGTGCATTTTCTTTTGTTATTGCTAAGTGGAGTCAAGTGGTCAGAGCTTGGACCCAAAGGGAGGGTTTGTGTCCTGTTTCCAACCTTTACTGGCTGTGTGATCATAAGCAAATTAAAAGAAAGAAAGAAAAAAAAACCCCAAAACCAAAATCCCAACTCTGTGGCCCAGTTTCCTCATTAGTGAAAAAAGTAGAATAATAGCACTTACCTAATAGGATTGTTGTAAGTATTAAATAAGTCACAATGTGTGAAGTGCTTGAAACAGTGCCTGGAACAAAGTCAGTCTAATGTTAGTTCTTGTTTTTGTTATTTTAAGTCATGGTGGGGTTCATTGCCAATGATACAGAAACAGGGCAGCTATTTGCCCCAGAGGTTTGGGACAGAGATTTCCTGGTATCACCACAGCAAGGGGAGATTCCCCATAAAGGAGCCACAGTGAATTTTTTCGTGGAGACATTGTGAAGCACAGAGGTAAACTGCTAGCACTCTTGACCCACTAGGCAGGGTGGAGATGTAGATTGGGAACCTAAAAACCCTGGCCATTTCCTCCTGGAATAATGTATTTCACACCCCACCCCATCAGCCTACCTAGCAAGATATCATCTAACCCTAACTTGGATCCTACCTGTCAGGGTGGAGGGAGTAGGAGTAGAGAAAGTAAACCCTTCTGAACTAGCAGGCAGTGGCCAGATCTGTGTTCTTAGGCCTTGTGAGAGACTGGCTGGAGGTAGGCATGACCCGAGCCTGATGGATAAGACCCTCAAAGGTCTGTCGTTTGGATCAAGTGAGACACTGTAAGTGGAAATGTAAAGGGTAGAGCTGGGTGTGGTGACCAGACTCCACACCCTGCACAGATCTAGGAATGGGCATTAGATGGTCCATAGATCCACTGACATTGTAAGCAATTATTTCTATGTTTATGTTGAGTATATTGAAAATGAGTAAGAACCAATGTTTTGAGGCACTGTACAAATTTAAGGTAGGGCTCTTTCTAGGCATGCTTTTTCAACTGCAGTGAATAGAATTCTTTTTGTTTTTAGATGAAAAAATAACCTTGGACTCTTTTCACTAAGCAGTAGAATTTTAATCAAAAGTTTAAAGTATTGGGAGGCTGAAGCAGGTGGATCACCTGAGGTCAGGAGTTTGGACCAGCCTGGCCAACATGGTGAAACCCCGTCTCTACTAAAAATACAAAAATTAGCCAGGCATGGTGACAGGCACCTGGAATCCCAGCCACTTGGGAGGCTGAGGCAGGAGAAGCACTTGAACCTGGGAGGTGAATGTTGCAGTGAGCCGAGATCATGCCATTGCACTCCAGCCTGGGTGACAGAGTAAAACTCTGTCTCAAAAAAAAAAAAAAGTTTAAAGTAATAAAAGAAAAAAATGTATAAGTTACAGAAATTAAATAGAGCACCATTCCAGTGTTTTCAAGCTGTAACACAAGGCTTCCAATCTGGGTGCAAGATAGCATGTTTTTCTGGCATGAAAAAAAAAAAATGTTGTGTCAGTTTCTGTGTTGCAATTTCTTCTGGAATTCAACTTTAAAAGGCAGGCATTTATCTTATTGAACTATTAGCACCATTTTTCTCCAATTTATAAAATGTCTTCCTTTATCTACCTCCCTTCAACATTCATAGTTATCACCCCCACAAGCACATACATATCGCAAGCTGAGCTGCTAAATAAACTTATACAAAAATGTCTGGGAGTTATAGGGTATTTTATCTGAAAGCTTTTCCCATTGCTTTTTTGAGCATTTCTTACTCTCTGATTATCACATTTAGTGGTTGTTTTAAATGACCAACGGATCACTAGAATTGTAGAAATTGCCTACACAAGAAAAGATCAGAAATCATTAGGTGGTTTCAGATTTCATGTGTATCCATGTAATTGAGTGAAGTCATACAAAAACAGGGACTAATTGTATGTCCTTTGCCCTTCAATGTGAACATAGCTCTGGTTTCCAAATAGAAAATTCTTGCTTCGGAAATCAGCCAATGGTTTGATAAATATTTGATTCAGAAGCTCAGTTTGAACCTCAAAAGGATCAAGTGTACAGAATAATTTTGATTTCTCCAGTATGCCTCCAGGTCATCAGGGGGACAAGCAGCATCCTGCCTGGGGAAGGCTGACCACCAGGCTTTCCCAGTGCAGCTCTCCTTTCCCTTTGTGAAAAGTCTAGCAGACTGGGTTTTCCAAATAGTATTCCCTTTCTGAAATGCAAATTCACAGTCTTATTTCAAATCCAGGTGAATACTCAGCACATCGAATCGCTTGTTTCAAGGCCAGGCATAGAGTAGCGACCTATCAAGTGATGACATTTTTTAGATGTATTGGGTCCTGAAAAGGTGTTTGAAACAAGAATCAAATTAAAAAATGAGTGGTTACATATGTGTAACTGACTCTGTTGCAAGCCATTAAAATGGAATGTGTCGAGGCCGCCATTTGCCTCAATTCCAGGGACCCTTCCTCAGCGAGTGTGAATGGAGGTCCGGCCATTTTCTTGGCTGTTGGGCATAGTATCGCCTGTTCTGTTTGAACTAGGGGCAGGACTCACCATGGGATCTCAGTCCAGGGTTTCCATTTGTGAGAAACATGATCGCAGAGGTAATTATTTGGCTGCTGAAATATTGTTTTTCAAACATGAGCCCTCTTTTTTTTTTTTAAACAAAGTCTGTATCTATTTTATCTAAACCAGCAGTAGTCATAACAGCCATCTCTCTTCGAAGGGAGAAATGAGCTATCAGTTTTTCTCAGGCCTGAGCATTCTCCCACCTGTCCTCAATTTAATGCACAAATGAAAGCACATAAATCTTTGTGACATTTTGGCGTAAAGCACCTACTTCAGATGACTCCTTTAGGAAACTCTGAACCCAGGTGTTTGGTTTTTGCATAAACTTTGCAAAATGAGAATTGTAACACGACTGTGTATGTACACACACACACAGACACACACACACACCTCCCACAGAAGGTGGTTGCCTATGAAATGTGGAGAGCCGAAGGGATGTGGGTGGGGGTAGGTGAATAACATGTGTGCAAACTTAATATATCTTTTCCTCACCTTAAGTTGGACCCAGACAGTTAAATTATAATTACAGCCCCATCTGGAGGGGAAAAAATACAGTACTCGAGTGCTCCAAGCTTTTCAGCCATGGGTACTTTATCAGGTAAAATAAACACACATCCCGTTTCCAACCTGGGGTCAAATTCAACAAAAGCCATGAAAGATGGGACACTCATCAAGAACCAGATTGCGAAATGGCCAGAATGACAGCAACAACAGGAAGAAGGAATAAAATGGTTGGTTACTTCTCTCAAGCCAGATGGCTCAGGAAGGCTGCACAGGGCCTACCTTAAAGGGATATAAATCCTTGGCAAAACTCATGGTGGATTGGTGCCACTGCCGTGGAAGGGGTGTGCAAAAGGAAGGAGCCCGACCTTGGCCAGAGACATTGGTCCCAAGAAGGGCGATCACCCAGAGTAGGCCATGGTCATCCCTTGAGTCTGTTAGTTGGATCATCTTCTCTGGTCACACCTGAGGCTTTAAAACTAGAATGACTTGGTGACCCTGCTCTCTGCCCTGCAAAAGAAGCTAGACTTTTTGTCTAACAGAATGAAGGTGATGCAGGGAGAAGCAGAGAGGACAGAGACAGAGGGGAGGGTCCTAAGTGTATTTGAGTCCCTGGTTGCAGTCATCCTTGAGGACAATTCATGCTCCTATTTCCATCATTTGGGTAAGTAGACCCAAAGTAAGTAGAATTTACTATCCTTTTTGACTAATCCAGCTCTTGAGTTTCTGTCACTTAGAAACTCAGAGGGCTCAGTCTGGGTCATCAGTTATAAAATGTAATTTAAGAGTGGATTACTTTTGTTTGGTCTAATAGTATTAAAGCTGGTGATAATAATTGCTAACACTTATGGAGGATTTAATATGTGCCAAGCTCTATCTGAATAATGTTAGATGCATATCATGTTGTTTAATACTCACAACCCCATGAGGTAGAAGCAATTATTGTCCCTGTTTTAGATGAGGAAATTGAGGCATGGAAAAGTTAAGAGACTAGCCCAAGGTCTCACTGGTAATAAAGAGGAGGTATACTTCAAAGTCAGGCTCCAGAGCCTGTTCTTTTAATCAGTCTATACATCCCACATGTCAATCGTGGTGGTGAAAGCAGCATCCTCCCATTCACTTGCAATTCTGGTAAGGACTCTTGATGGAAATAAGGCTGAAGTCCATAAACAATTTTATCTATGCCACTGCCAAAACTGAATGACAGTTACTGATCTCCTATCAATATTTAAAGCGATTTCAAATTACTGTGACCTTTAATTTCTCCATAACATTTTCCTTTTGTTTCTTTGAAAACTGTGTCTTAGAGGAAGATGTTTTATGTGTGAGCACTGAATGGCATATGTATTGCAGGAAGATAGATGGGTAGATCAATAGGCAGATAGATAACATTGATAACCATTTAACCATTGGATCCTCAGTGGATCTGTCACCAATTCTCAGACATCAGGTGGGGCGGGTTTCAGAACTCCCTGGAGAGCTCATGAAAGTACAGACGGCTGTGATTTTGTTTCTCATTTAATGGGTCTGAACTGGAATTAGAGAACTTGAATTTCTAACAAGTTCCCAAGTGAAGTTCATGCTGCTGGTCTGGGCACCACACTATGAGAATCATTGCCCTGCAGCCACTGCAGCTGACTGGTTTGTAAGCACTTATGAAACATCCAGTCAATTTAATAAATAAATCAGCCATGTGGATTGCTTAGGTATCTTGCTGATAGTTTAGCCCTACTGGTGTGTGTTCCAAAAATGGCCAGATCTGGTGGATGTATTTCCGGGGTACTAAGATTAATAAAATGGCACATGAAGACATTTGAAAATGTTTATGATAAGAAAATATTAAACCACTATCTTTTTATGTAATAGTTTATTATATAAAAATAACTTGAAGCAATGAATTGCTGTTTGTTGTTTAATAAAATCGTGGCTCTTCATCACTGTGATTTGGTGCCAAGGGGTTACAAAAGTCTTTTATATACAAGTATGTCCTAATATGTGATTGTACGCCTGCTTTGATTCACCACTCATCATAAGAAGACAATAAGAAATGATCTCAATGTTATCAGTTATGTCAGCAGATATTTGTCATGCTAATGAGTTGTGGTAAGCTTGGCTGATGTCATTGGACTCTCTTTATTTTAATTATTTCTTAAAGGAACCAAAAGATGAGTTTGTCCCCCAAAGATGAATTATAATTAATTTTGTTGTAGGGATACAAATATATTCTTTGGGGACATCAGGTGGACTATAGGCACTTACTTTTTAATTCAAGATTGCAGTTTGAAAAATGTCCGACCCTGGAACGTTTTCTAGGGCCATCAAAGTGTCTCAAATATACTTACAGATTAGTCTGACTGAACAAAATAGACTGAAGCAAAAGCATATTTGATTTTTAAAAGAAATTCACATATATATATATATACACACACACACACACATATATGTATATTTATGAGTGAGATTGACCTGTAGTTTTCTTTTCTTATAACGGCTTTATCATGTTTTGGTATCAGGGTTATGCTGACCTCATAAAATGAGTTTAAAAACATTTTCTTTCTCTAAACTCTTTGAAAGAGTTTATGTAAGTTTGCTATTGTTTCTTCTTAAATGCTTAGAAGGCTTCACTCAAGAAACAATCTGGGCCTGAATTTTCCTTTGTGGAAAGATTTTTAATTAAATATTCCAGTTTTTAACGTATTTCTTATTTCTTTTTGTTTTAGTTTTGACAAATTGTGCTTTACAAAGGATTTACCTATTTCATCCAAGTTATTGAATTTACTGGCAAAGTTTTTCGAAATAGCCCATTATAATCCTTTTAATGTCTGTATGATCTATAGCGATGTGGCCTTTTAAAATCCTGATATTGGTAACTCGCATTCTCTCTTTTTCTCTCACTTTCTCTCCCTCTCCCCTTCTCTTTCTCTCTCCCTGTCTCTCTTTTCTTAATCAGGTTTGCTAGGAATTTATCAACTGACTCATCTTTCCAAAAAATCAACTCTTGGCTTTGTTAAGTTTCCCCATTAAATTAAATGTCTGTTTTCTCCTTGCTTTCTGCTCAAATTTGCATCATGTCTTTCCTTTGAGTTTAATGTGTTAATCTATTTATAGTTTATTGAAATGGAAACTTAGAGCATTTATTTTCAGTCTTTTCTAATATATGCATTGAAAGCTACAAGTTTGCCTCTAACTACTGCTTGAGCTTCATCCCACATATTTTGATATATTTTCACTATTATTCAGTTTCAAATATTTTCTAATTTCCATTTTAATTACCTCTTTGACTCATAGGTTAGGTAGAAGTTTGTTGCTTAATTTCCAAGCATTTGGACATTTTCTAGTTATCTTCTTATTATTGATTTCTAGTTTAATTCCACTGAGGTGAAAAAACATTATCCTTTGAAAGTTGTTGAGACTTGCTCTTTTTTTCAGTATATGGTCTATTTTGGTAAATGTTCCATATACTCTTTAAAAAGAATATGTATTCAATAATTTGGAAGTGCAGAATTCTAGGTATATTCACTCAGTCAAGTTGGTAAGAATTTATTTCTTGAGAGAAGAAAATGAAGTATTTCCCAAAGTTTAAGTGGTAAGAGAACCACATTTACTGAGTGCTTACTCCTGGAATTTTTGACATGGAACTCCTCAGCAGCAAGTCATGGATATTTGTTTCACTTCCATCTGACTGCTCAGCATCTCTATCTAGATGTGTAATTAGCATCTCAAATGAGCACACCCCAAAAAGAATTCTTGATTTTCCCTTCAAATCTGCTGCTTTCTTGTCTTCCCATCTCAGTAAATGTACCCCAGGTGCTCATTAGGCTGAAAACATTAGGTGTGCCTCAAACTTCTCTTTCCCTCACACTCACATCTACTCCACTAGGAGGTCTGTTCCTTCTACTTTAAAATAGGTCCTAATCTGACTGCTTCTTAAAACTCCCACTTACTACTGCCCTGGTCTAAGCTTCTGCCATTTCTTTTAGGGTCACTATTGTAGTAACCTCCTAATGGGTCTCTCTGTTTTTTTTCCTCTTCTCCCCTCTGCATCTCCAGAGCCTGCTGTCTTCTACAATAGAGTAGAGTTGTAATTCTCCCGTAACAATTAAACTCTTTTTTAGAAAGAAAATTGGGTCAAATCACTCCTTTACAAGAAAACAGATAAACAAATAAAATTCAAAGGCTTCTCATCACACTTAGAATCAACTAGAAAACTCTTATATGGCCTATGAGGCCCTAGGTGATCTGGCCCTGCCTCTCTCTTCAGTCTCATTTCTTACCACTCTCCACCTTGCCCTCTGCTCCAGCTGTGCTGGTCCTCTTTCTAGGCTTGGAAAATGTCTAGCTCACTCTTGCCTTAGAGCCCTGGCTGTTGCCTCTGCCTAGAATGCTTTTCTCCCAGATCTTTACATGACTCACTTTTTCATTCCATCTGTGTCTTGACTCACATTTCACATCCTCAGAGAAGTGGTCCCTGACCACCCTGCCTCCCCTGAGCTATCACGTGTTCACCTATCCTGAGTATGCATTCATTTCTTCATAACACTTGTCAACACCATAAATTATTTATAAATTTATCTGTTTATTTGTGTTGGTCTGTATTATGAACTAGAATATATGCATCATGAGGTCACCAGGAATGTTGTCTGTTTTACTGCTGAATCCCAACCATATAAACCAATGTCTGACACATGGCACTCAGTAAATGTCTGTTGGATGGGTAGATGTATAGATGAATGCATGGAGGATAAATGTTTAGCTGAAAAAATAATTGTTTTATATCCATTTGTTTGTACTAATTACTCTCATCCTCCCCTAGATAGCGTTAGGTTGTTCTCGTTAGAAAGTTTGCTCATAAGGCTAAACTCTTAAAATCATCAGTGGATTGTAACATCATTAATTCAGGTTGGAGTTGTCATCAATTAATTTGAGTTGGTTTTGTCTACCAATGCAGAAGTCCCACAGTTTTAAGACACTATGTGCACAGACTTCCTTTTTGAAATAGAAGTTTAAATAATATATATACTCCTAAAAAGAGCTGTGTAACACATATACCCAATCTATGAGTAGACTGGACTGTGGGCATTAGTGCTGATGAGTTAAGATTTATAGACAGTGATTCTGGGGAGGGTGGAGAAAAATTATCCTTAGGTACTTTTTTTTTTTTTCTTTTGGGAAGAAGTATTTTCCCTTTCTGATTTTCTGTATAATATTCTATATATTACTACCTTTCCACCACCAGTGGGATAGGACAGGCCTTTATAAACATCATCATCAATAATTTTCCCCACAACTCTACAGACCAGACATGACCGTTTTCATGTTTCAAATGTGAAAAATACAAACAGAGACAATATGTGCAAGATGACACAGCTGGGGCATTGCAGAACCAAGGCTCTGCTTGTTATGTCTCTCTCCTCAAAGTTGGCACTTTTTCTGCTGGAACTCATATTGTCTCCATTTTTATGTTGACTATGGAAAATAATTCAACAAATAATATTTAGTAGTTGCTATAGGTTAAATGTTTATGCGACCCCTGCCCCTAGTTCGTTTGTCAAAACCTGTTTCCCCATGTGATGGTACTTCGAGGTGGGAGCTTTGCAAGGTAATTAGGTCACGAGAGTAGAGCCCTCATAAATAGCATTAGTGCCCTTATAAAAGGGACCTAGAGAGGTCCCTTGCCCCTTGCCTTGTGAGGACACAGTGAGAAGGCCGTCATCTATGAACCCACCAGCAGGCCCTCTGCAGACAAAGAATCTCTCGATTGCTTGACCTTGGACTTCCCAGTCTTGAGAACTGTGAGGAAAAAAGTTTCTGTTGTTTATAAGCCACACAGTTTATGGTATTTTTGGTATAGCAGCCTGAAAAGACTAAGATAGGAATTAAAGATAAAGCTTCTTGCAAATATATACTTGGGTCTCACATAGTAACTTCTCCATAGATTTTTATTATGACCAGGCAGGATTGGATATTTCAGAATTTGCTATAATTATATGTCCTTAAACCTTCTACTTTTCTGTGTACCTCACTAAATTTCTGCCAGCCTAGTGGAAGAAACATGTTTCCAATTATTTTCAGCACTCAAGTATAGTTGTGCAACAAATGTCCTTGTCTGATTGTTTTTACGTCATTGTGTGATCCTACTTAAGACCAAAAAGTCCTTTGGGCTCTTGACAGATGTTAGTCACCTCTATTATCACTTAGTGTCTGCTTTTATTTAATTCAAGTATTTGTTCAAATGTTCCCTCTCCAGAGAAACCTGCTTGAATATCATCATTGCCTTCCCCTCTGTCTCCTCACCTTAATTTATTTTTCTTTACAACTCTTAGCACTAACTGGTCTTCTATTATACTTTTGTTTTTAACCATGTTTCTCTTCCATAAGAATAAAATAATCTCCAAGAGGGCAGGAGCTTGGTTTTATTCACCATTATCTACCCAGGACCTGGGACAGTACCTAACACATAGGAAGGCCATGAGTGACTATTTATCAAATGAATGGTGTTTCCCTGACCCCACATAAACACAGACTGTACTGACTCCTATGTGGAAGTGGAAATTGGATGTCCCTGACTTCAGGACATTGCACAATGATATGGAATCACTTCATGCAATAACTTTATTCGATAATAATTAATTAACATTAGCTGGTCAAGCTGAGGATGAGGTCTCCTAATCTCACTTGCGTTCTAAGCATAAATTCTCACAATGTCAGGATAGGTTAGGCCAATAGTTCTCAACTTCGTTTTTACCAGTTGCTGGTGTTCAATAGAGGTAGACCTCAGAAATGCTGAAGGAATCACCACCTTTAAACTGTTATAATGCAGATCTTCTCCAAATGGAGAGGATGAAATGATGTTGTGGATTGGACTTTTCTTAACTACTGAGCATTCTTCTTGCCAATAATTTTCTTTTAAAATGTGTGTTGCTGTCTACCTAGGTCACTAACAGATTTAGTAGTGGCAGATGAATTTGTTGGAAGAACTTTGAAATGACCAGGCATATTCATTTGGACCACATGTTGCCTCTGAGGATGCTTGTTCAGGCTCTATGCAGGAAAGCAGCAGTAAGATGAAGTTCCTGTCCTCATAGAGATGATTTCATTCTTATAGGACAGAAAGACAGTTTTTAAAAAGTACAATATTTAGAGTTGAGTTTTTACATGGCATACCCATGACAGCTGTAGTTTTAGCTAGAAAAATTGTTCCTAGGTTATTTGCTGGGGAAAAAAATGCTATCAGTGTTTCCTGGGGTTCTACAAAGAGAACATAACTTCCAGATGTTTCATCTCTGAATGTGTTTGGGAGCCCTCAGGTTACAAAATGGTCCTCTCAGCCCTGGGCTCTGATCTGGTTGGGATCTATGATGTTGACCCCACTATGGATATTTCAACTACAAATTCCACCAGTCCCCTGTTGCATATATTTGTTTTCTCAGCCTGTAATAAATAGCTTCATATACAGATTCCATCTGAACACAAACAGTCCCAGCCTTTAGAAGGCTCTCCAGCAAAACTCTCAGAGCATGTGTGTGTTTCAGGGGTAATCATCTCCAGGCAACACTGGTCAGTCCTAGAAGTTGTCATTGCCGTCATCTTTCTGTGAAATTCTTCATCCCTTTGAATGCTCATAAATGGGCATTTTCCAGCAGAGTACATCATTTTGAATTGAATTTCAATAACTCCTCCAGTGGCCGCCTGCCAGCCTGAAAATGTCCATGCTTGTGAAACGAGCCTCAGTGAGTCTGTTTGAAAGCAGACTGGCTTTGGTTTTAGCAACAGACGAGGCTGAGTCCAGAAAATATTTTGTGTTATTTATTTTTATAGCATGAATGAGCAAAATATTCAAGAAAGTGCTGATGGGCTCTAGTTCTCAAACTCCCGCTTAGAAAATAGAAATTTAGATTCTCTGTTCGATCCCCGCAAGCCCCACCCTGTTCTCTCTTTTTTCCAATGGGGGCTGATCTGTGCCAGCTTTGGCAGAAGCAGGGATGTGTTGAAATGCTGTAAATTACAGTTAATGTGATATGAGTCTGTTTATCCTTGTCCAACACTGTTGAACCTACCAATTTCTCCTTCTTGGCTTCCCATGAATTAAAGCAACCAGAGAATAGCCAGTTGGAAGACTGAATCATTTTCTTTTTCAGTCAGAGTAAAAAACAGGCACAAATGATGAATGCTGGCCCTCAAGAAAGGGGTTTTTTGCTTGACAAGAAATTCAGAAAAAGCCCAAGACAGTGCCCTATTTACTTTTGAAGAAAACGCATTGTGTCCTGGGATGTAAGGAAATGAAAGCATGATTCAGTTTCCTAGACAAGATTCTCACCAATAAAATTTAAATGGAAAATGTCCATGATTTCGTAACTATGAGCTGAATACTAAATAGACAGCTGCCATCCTTAAATTTCTAATTCACAACTAGAACGATCAGCCCAAGAAGATAGTCACTGATAGGGTCTCACCGTTTTATACCAGGCACATTAAATAGCACTGTATCTTCAGAGGCAAACCTCTTAGATGCAAGTAACCAGATATTCTGACTGTCACAATGCTAAATGACCAGTGTGACTGAACTGTTCAAATGTCAATCACCAGGCCTGTTGGGAAGATGTGGCATTTGTCAGATTTTTTTATTTGAAGTCAGAGAACTGACAGAGCTTTGTTTTCATGTATATTGAGGTTTTGAGAAGGGCATATATTAGGTTTGTGGAGTTATTTAGGGATGAGGTAAAAAACCGTATATATATGGTCAGAACAAATAATCATCAATAACTGGGGGAAAAATTCCAAAGTGAGCATTTTCGGATCTGGTTGGCTTTGAATATTGCACAATCCAGTGAAGGTTTGATTAAATGGACAAGAGTGAATAGCAATGTCTTTAAAGAACAGTTTAAATGAACAAGAGTGAATAGCAATGTCTTTAAAGAACAGTGGAGAGCAATGTAAGGGAAAATATATTCTATCCCATAGCTAATAAAAGATATGTAAGGTGTGGTTAAGGAAATGTGATATGAACTTAAGAGAGGTATATGATGACCACTTCAGGGTGTTCTAAATAGAGACAGATGATGTCTTGTGTGTGTGAAAAGAGAAATGACCCTTCCACAACTCCCCTCTATCCTACACATGATTCTTCTGTAGTAGGTCTGATAACCCAAATCCCTTACATTTGCCCAATGCATTGCATATTTATTGAAAAGAGAATGTACAATTGCAAATATCAATCCAAGTTAATACTTCCCTCCCAACTAGCCCATGAGTTAGGTGCTTATATTTTCCCCTTCTCACAGATGGGGTAATAGAAGCATGTAGAAGTTAAATAACTTCATTCATTCAGTAGTTACTTATTGATTTCATCACATACTTACTGAACCCTTACTAAGCATAGACACTGTACCAGGTGGTAGAGAAACGAGAAGAGTGTGACTCAGTCTCCACCTTCAATGCATCTTGGAATGGTAGAGAAGACAGACTTCTAAAGGAGAACTCACAATAGAAAAAGGTAATTAGAGTGATGAAACCGTGTATAAAAATTCCTGCCTCTGGCATTGCTTTTCCATGTGTTGTTCTGTTTCAGGCCAGGCCATGTGTTACCTCATTCATGGCAACACCAACCCTATGGGGTATTCATTCTTTCAGCTAATGCCCACTGAGTGTCAGTCCTGGGAAAACAGTGCCAACTGGTGTAAGATTAGATTCCAGTTAGGGAGACAGACATTTATCAAGTATATCACAAAAATACCAAAGTGATGGTATAACTATAGTGAGTGCAACCAAAACAATGTGACAAAAGCTAGAGGAGTGCACGGTGGGGGGATTCGACCTCATCAGGGAAGCCAGTGAAAGCCTCTCTGCGTAAGGATTCATAGGAAGGTCTAGGTGAGACAGGGAAAGTATTCCAGCAAGAGAGGGCAGGATGGTGCATGGAGAATTGGAAAGCAAGTCAGGGGAGTACAGTGTGACGTGTGCAAGGAGAGGTCAGTTCCTTCCTTACAAGCCATGTGGGGAGGGACGGAGGGCATCCTCACCATGGTGCTGAGGAGCCACTGAGTGTGTAGCAGCTGACGGGTCATGGCACTGATTGGTATTTCTTCTTCTTTTTTTTTTCTTGTTTTGAGATGGAGTCTCACTCTGTCACCAGGCTGGAGTGCAGTGGCGTGATCTTGGCTCACTGCAATCTCTGCCTCCTGGGTTCAAGCGATTTCTTGTTCCTCAGCCTCTAGAGTAGCTGGGACTACAGGCGCACACTACCACGCCCAGCTAATTTTTGTATTTTTAGTAGAGATGGGGTTTCACCATGTTGACCAGGATAGTCTTGATCTCCTGACCTCATGATCCACCTGCCTCGGCCTCCGAAAGTGCTGGGATTACAGGCATGAGCCACCGCACCCAGCCTTCTTTTTTTTTTTTTTAAATAAACTTTTTTGTGTATATTTGAGGGTCACAATATAATATGGGATATGTATTGATAGTAAAATGGTTACTACAGTGAAATAAATTAACATGTATCATCTCACATGGTTGCTTTTTTTGTGAAAAGAGCAGCTAAAATCTACTTATTTAACAAAAATCCATAATACACTATTTTATTAACTATAGTCTTCATGTTGTACATTAAATATCTAGACTCACTGATCCTGTATATCTGCTTGTTTGTATTCTTCGACCTTCCTCTCCTCATTTCCTCTCTCCTGTCCCCCACCTCAGTAACCACTGTCATATTCTCTATGTATTTGACCTTTTTTCTCTTTTTTTTTCTTATGATTCCACATATATGTGAGATCATGATGCAATATTTTTCTTTCAGTGCCAGCATCTTTCACTTGCCATAATCTCCTCCAGGTCCTTCTATGTGTTGCAAACAGCAGAATTTCCTTTTTTTTTTCTGAGATAGAGTCTCACTATTGTCTCCCAAGCTGGAGTGCAGGGCGCAATCTTGGCTCACTGCAACCTCTGCCTCCCAGGTTCAAGTGATTCTCCTGCCTCAGCCTCCCAAGTAGCTGGGATTACAGGTGCCCACCACCACGCCCAGCTAATTTTTTGTATTCTTTTTTAGTAGAGGCAGGGTTTCACTGTGTTGGCCAGGGTGGTCTCATACTCCTGACCTTGTGATCCACCTGCCTTGGCCTCTCAAAGTGCTGGGATTACAGACATGAGCCACCATGCCTGGCCTCTCTTGTGTTTTTAATGATAGTCACCCTAACATGTGTGAGGTGATATCTCATGGTGGTCTTCATTTGCATTTTTCCAATGATTATGATGTTGAGAATATCTTTTCATATACCTATTGATTGCTTTTATGTCTTCTTTGGAAAAGTATCCGTCAGGACCTTTCCCTATTTTTTAATTAGGTTTTTTTTTTCTGCTATTGAGTTGTAAGAGTTCTGTACAAATTTTGGATATTATTAAATATCCAAATGGACTAAATGAATCAATTTGGGATACATTTGCACCAATCATTAATAACTCCTTATCAGATATGAATTATGAAAATACTTTTTCCAAATCTGTAGGTTGCCTTTTTACTTTGTTGATTGTTTTCTTTGCTGTGCAGAGCTTGTTAGTTTGATATAGTCCCATTTATTTATTTTTGCTTTGGTAGCCTGGGCTTTTGGTGCAATATCAAAAAAAGTATTGCCAGAGCCAATGAGCTTCTCCCCTATATTCTCTTCTAAGAGTTTTATGGTTTCAGGTCTTACAGTTAGGTCTTTAATCCATTTTGAGTTGGTTTATGTATATGGTGTAATATAAGGGTTTAATTCCATTCCTTTGCAATGGAAATCCAGTTTTTCCAGCAGCATATATTGAAGAGGCTATCATTTCCCCATTGTGTCCACTTAATGTCCTGGTCAAAAATTAGTTGACCATATATGTTTGGATTTATTTCTGTGCTCTCTATTCTGATCCACTGGTCTATATATCTGTTTTTATGATACTATCATGCTGTTTTGCTTTCTATAGCTTTGTGATATAATTATAAATCAGGAAATGTGATCTTTCCAACTTTGTTCATCTTCAGTACTTCTATAGCTATTTGGTTTTTTTTAAATGATTCTATAGGGATTTTAAGATTTTTTTCTATTTCTATGAAGAATGCCATTGGAATTTTGATAGGGATTGTGTTGAATCTGTATATTGTTTTGGGTACTATGGTTATTTAAACAATATTAATTTTTCCAATCCATATATACAGAGTATCTTTCTATTTATTTGTGTTGTCCTCAACTTTTTAAATCAAGGTTTTATAATTTTCAATGCTAAATCTTTCACCTTCTTGGTTAAGTCTATTCCCACTTTTTCATGCTATCATAAATGAGATTTTAAAAAGTTTATTCTTAGCACTGCTGTTATTTGTGTATAAAATGCTACGAATTTTTGTATGCCAATTTTGTATCCTGTAACTTTACTGAATTTAGTTATTAGTTCTTACAGGTTTTTTTTTTTTTTTTTTTTTTTTTTGTAAACTCTTTGGGTTTTCTACATGTAGGATTATGCCATCTGCAAATAGAGACCATTTTTCTTCTTCCTTTCTAATTTAGATGCTTTTATTTCTTTCTCTTATCTGGTTACTCTTGCTAATACTTCTAGTAATATATTGAATAGAAATGGCAAGAGTGAGCATCCTTGCCTTATGCTGGATCTTTGTGGAAAAGATTTCAATTTTTCCCTGATGATTATGATGTTAGCTATGAGTTTTTCATAAATGTCTTTTGTTATATTGAGGAACTTATATTGAGAGGAGAGTCTTATCCACAAAGAAGGCTGAATGTAGCTGGTAAATGTGGAAGAAGTGCTAGAGATGAAAATCATCTTTTTTTTTTTTTTTTTGCGACGGAGTCTTGCTCTGTCGCCTGGGCTGGAGTGTAGTGGCCAGATCTCAGCTCACTGCAAGCTCCGCCTCCCAGGTTTACGCCATTCTCCTGCTTCAGCCTCCCATGTAACTGGGACTACAGGCGCCCGCCACCTCGCCCAGCTAGTTGTTTTTTTTTTTTTTTTTGTATTTTTTAGTAGAGACGGGGTTTCACCATGTTAGCCAGGATGGTCTTGATCTCCTCACCTCGTGATCTGCCCGTCTCGGCCTCCCAAAGTGCTGGGATTACAGGTTTGAGCCACCACACCCGGCCGAAAATCATCATTTTATATCTACCATAATAAAGTTTTGTTCAGGCAAGAATCATCAAAGGCTGATAAATCCAGGGGGATATTTTAATGAGTCTCTGTTTGAATGGTCTCAAAGAATCTTCCCATAAAGTGCTTATTAATTGCAAGAGAAATAGTAGTAAATATACAGGAAGAAATGGGATAGCACTTTGGGTAATCAACAGCAGCATCACCAATGGCTGTTGTGTGCCCCCCCAGTGTAATATTCATATCTATCATTCCAGTTGTCCAATCCAATTAAAATAGGATAAAAGCTAAGAATATCAAGAGAGAAGTCTCAGAAGAAAGAGGAAAGTAAATGACCAAGGGATTCGTTAGAAAGATGCTCACCCTGATGAGTGATCAGGACAATGCAATCAAAGCAATGCAGTACTGATATTTCTCAAACTGATATTATTTCAATGATCAATGATACTTCATTTGGTAAGAACATGGAAAGAAGTAGGAACTTTCATACTGTTTGCATGATTGTCACTTGATAATATTTTTGGCAGATAATGTAGTGTTATTTTTCTACATTAAATATCCTTACCCTTAGACTGAACAATCTCAGATCCTAAAGTATGTCCCTGATTGTATGCACAAGGGCAGTTATTCCAGTTGATTGGAATAGAAAGCAATTAACAACATTATCAGTTATCTATTGCTGCATATCAAACTACTGCAAATGTAGCAGCTTAAAACAATAACATTTAGTATCTGTTTCTGTGGATTGAGCATCTGGGCAGAGTTTAGCTGGGTCCTCTGCTTAATGGTCTCTCACAGCACATGAAGATGTTGGCCAGGGCTGGGGATTCATCTGAGACTCGAATGCGGGGGGATCCACTTTCAAACTCACATGGTTATTGGCAGGATTCAGTTACTTGTAGGCTTTTGGCCAGAGACTGCCCTTAGTTCCTTGCCACATGGGACCTTCTATAAACAAGCAAGAGAAGAGTCTGTTAGCAAGAGGCAAGTTACAATGTCTTGTACTCTAATCACACTAGTGACATCTTATCACTTGCTCCAGTCTATTGATTAGAAGGAAGTCATGAGGCCAGCCCACTCTCAAGGGCAAGGGATTACACAGGGGCATGAATACCAGGAGGTAGGGATTATGGGGAGGGGGTCATCTTAGAGCTTGCCCCATGACAACTCAATGTCCATTCAGAAGGACAAGGTTAAATAAATTATTACGGTAGCACCACACCATGGGAAACACTGGTCATTCATGAAGAGTAATGTCAATATAAATGTACACAGACTTGGCAAAATTTTCCAAACCTATTTTTCCCCATGTCCCAGTCCCCAAACCTATTGTCAAGTGAATAAAACAAGCAAAGTTAGTTTGCAAACAATGCACATATTGTGACACCATTTGTGTGGAAGCAAAATATTTTCCAAATGAAACATGTTTATGTGTACATATATATGCATTTATTACAAAGGAAAAAGCTTGGGAGGAGGTATATCTACTCTGTTGATCGTGGTTACCACTGGAAGCTGTGGGTTCAGGGTGGAGGTAGGCATAATGGTTAACATTCTCATTTTATTCCTCATACTTATTGATAGTTTGACTTTCACTTTTTGATTTTTTTATGGTGGGAATATATTTACGTATTGTAGGGTTTTTTTCTAAAATGAACTGAAACTGGGAAGCTGGGGCTTTTATCCAGTAGTGTTAATTTTTGGAAGTGTAACATGTTATCCCTAAGTGTGTCCTGATTGTGCCTTTTTATTGTGCAGATTTTAACAGTTTGCTTGGTTTTCCATCCCAGCTTTATCTCAGATGTTTCCAGCTACACTTGGAACAACGAGGCCAATAAGGGCTTTGTTGTCCTAGACCCACAAGCTGTTCTGGAAGTAAAGGAGGAGTGCTGGGCTGTAGCAAACTGGCAGCTGGATCCTATTGAGCACCCTTCTTTCTCAGACACAAAAGAAGAACCACAGTAGCCACCCAGAGTGGAGTCTGGTGCTGCGGGGCACTTCTGGGAGGTCACAGAAAGGGATGTGGGACAAAGAGTTCCTTTTCGTGGTGTGTCTTCTTGTTAGTTCCATAACTGACTTTGTCATCAGAAGATGAGCCCAGGTTCCCATGGTGGAGGTGCAGTTCAGGAGCCACCGCTCACTGGTGACCCTGGGTGGGCTGCCTCATCCCTCTGTGCCCTAGTGTCCTCCTCTGTAAAATGGTGACGGCCGTCCTATCACTCTTCCGGGTTTGCTGTGAGGATTAAATGAGCTGATACAACTGAAGCACTTGGCTTAGTGCCCAGACCATATTAAGCACTCCAGGAAGGTGAACATCTGCTGCCATTGTTGATGTTGTTGTCTATTGTTACTAACAAAAGTTAGCATTTACTAAATCCTTACCAGGGTCCTCTCCCCAGCTCTGTGATCACTGCTTTACATGCGTGATCTCGTTGAATCCACCCTAACTTCCGGTGTTAATTTTCTCATTTTATAGACAGGAACTCTGAGGCTCAGAGAAAGTCAGTTAGCTTCCCAAGTTCATAAGCTGGGAAGTGATGGTGCCAAGATTTGAACTTGGGTCTGTCTGCAAAGCTTCTGCTCTTCACAATCATGCTTTATTGCTTTGTAAGCCTTAACACTCACATTATTTTGCTCTCATGATAATGAGAAAGCTTAATCAGGCACCAGAGGACTTGGGAACAGAATAGAGCACTTAGGAGAGGACTAGCGGGGATTTACCACTGTAAAGATATGAAAGAAACATGAGGACAAATGGATGAGTGAAGAGTCAGTGTGGGAAACTGTCCACAACTTTCTCAGAAACCAATCCATCAAGGATATCAGAATTAAACAAAGATAAATTGGATTTGACTTCCACAGTTAATTCAGTTGACATGTGTATGTTTGTATACAATCTTTGTACTCAACAGAGAACACTCATTCTTGTCACACACATGGTATTTACAAAAATTGACCAACACTTCCCTTTTCTATGGTAGTGTACTTACAGGCACTGCCACAGAACTACAAGACTCCAGGGAGAATCATTCAGAAAGAGCTTTCTAGAATGTCTGTTATGGTCCATATGAGCTTCTAGATATGGGATATGGTTTGGCAGTGTCCCCACCCAAATTTCATCTTGAATTGTAGTTCCTATAATCTCCATGTGTTGTGGGAGAGACCCGGTGGGAGGTAATTGAATCATGGGTGTGGTTTCTCCATGCTGTTCACGTGATAGTGCATGAGTCTCATGAGATCTGGTGGTTTTTTAAGTACCTGGCATTTTTCCCCTGCTGCCACTCATTCTCTCTCCTACAGCCCTGTGAAGAGGTGCCTTCCATCATGACTGCAAGTTTCCTGAGGCCACCCCAGCCATGCAGAACTTTGAGTCAATTAAACCTCTTTTCTTTATAAATTACTCAGTCTCGGGTATGTCTTTATTAGCAGTGTGAGAATGGACTAATACAATATATTGACACACACATCCTATTTTGTGGTAATGAATAGTGGAAATATCTTCCTCATCTTATCTATGAGGCGACTATGTGTTAGACACTAATCTACCAAAGGCATATCATTTGCAAATGGTGGCACTGAGAAGGAAACCTTAGGGGCTTCCTGGTTCCAAGGCACGGCAGCATCCTTCTTCCAATGTTCTGTGCCTGCTCAGGGGGTCAGAGGCTCAATGACCCCCTTAGTAGGCACAGCACATTAGGCATAGCACGTTGGGCACATTTTAGGAGAAAACATTTCTTGAAGCAATTCTTACAAATACCATTCTTCTCCTCAAACTTGTTTTCTGAAATAAAGCTTCAGACCAAGAATGTAAGTCTGATAAGAATGCAAGGCAGACAAAGGAAAGTGTCAGTAAGGATGTACAGAAACTGAGATCCTCTTACCTTGCTGATGGTAATATAAAATGGTGCAGCCATTTTGGAAACAGTTTGGCAATTCATCAAAATGTTAAACATAGAATTATCATATGACCCAGCAATTCCACTCCTAAGTGTCTACGTAAGAGAATTGAAAACATATGCATGAGTGTTCACAGCAGTGTTACTCATATTAGCCAAAAAGTGGAGACAACCCAAATGTCAATTAACTGATAAATAAATAAGCAAAAGATGGTATATCCATACAGTGGATAAAAAAGAATGAAGTCTTTATTCATGCCACAAAACAGATGCCCCATGAAAACATTATGCTAAAAGAAGTTAGTCAACAAAGAAAAGTCAACATACTGTGTAATTTTATGTATATGAAATGTCTAGAAGAGACAAATCTATGGATACTGAAAGTAGATTCATGGTAGCCTAGAGTTTAGGGGTGGGTGGGATGGGAGTGACTGCTGATGTGTACTCTGTATGGGGTTTCTCTGTGGGGTAATGAAAATGCTCTAAAATTAGATTATGGTGATGGTTAGACAACTCAAAACTACTGAATTGTTCACTTTTGTGAAACTTTTATTGCATGTGAATTATATCTTAATAAAGCTGTTTTAAAAAAGAGAATGCAAGCCTGACTTGCCAAGATGCCCTTCTTTTGAAAACTAAGTGAACAAACATCTGAAATTTGTATTTTCTGTATGAAAGTATGCAGAACTGGGGGAGATGACTTCCAGGAGACAAATAAGTAAAGACTAGAGAAAGCAGCAGTTGAGCCTTAAAGATTGACAGCCTTTAAATGTGCCTTAAAGAATGAAATAGATTTGGGCATAATAGAAAGGATATTCTAGATGCAAGGAATGGTGTGAGCCAAGCTCTAGAGGGGAAAAGACAGGAACAGAAAACATGGAAAAACATTGTTTTCTTCCAACATTGTTTAAATTGATCGAAGAAGACATACTACATTTTAAAATCATGCTAACAAATACTCACAGGTATGTATACCTTTTGGATAATTTTATATTAAGAGTCGAAAAGAAAAATACAAAAATCTTAACAGAAGCTCACTTTACAAGAAATACTCATAGGTGACCTTTATTCTGTTAAACAAAATATATCAATAATAGCTTCCAATAAGAAATTACTAAATTTGGAGCTACTAGTAATATTTTTATCATTTTATTTTATTATTTTTGAGACAGGGTCTTTCTCTGTTGCCCAGGCTGGAGTGCAGTGGTGCAATCACAGCTCACTGCAGCCTCAACCTCCCAGGCCCAAGCAATCCCCCCACCTTAGCCTCCTGAGTAGCTGGGACTACAGGTGTGCGCCATCACGCCCAGCTTACTTGAAAAATATTAACCATGAAAACCAATTTAATGCTAGCACATCCACTTTCAGTAATCATCTGATCAAAGAGAAAATATCTTTCTTTGGTTGGGTGGCTCATGCAGGGTTGTCACAAGCAAAGCTGTGCTCAGCTTGATAAAATGGCACGTGGCATTTCTTATAGCAACATTTGCCTTCTTAGAAAAGAGCCTTCACATGGCAGGTAGCCAGAATGATGACTGTCTTAAAGCCCTGAGAAGATTCATTCCAAGTCCAGGGCAAACCAGAAGTCCTTTTATTTATAGAAAGATGTATTAAACATCTTTATCGCTCTCCCTTCTACAGACATCTTAGCAAGCTTCATAGCTTATTTGTTGTCTACTTTTGGTTCTCTGCTCAGAACTTTTATGATTCTCCATGTTAATCAAGTAAAGGCAGCAGTGAAGAACAGAATATCTCAGTCAAATTAAATTCCTACCTCTCTCTAGGACTGGAATAAAGCTCATTAAGTGAAGATGAGTCCTGATTTTTCAGAAAATGAATCAAGACAGAATACAGATACAGCCACTAGTTAAGAAGAAATCAGTAAGTAACAAATAATAAATGATGAAAAACCTCTAACATGCAGTCCATGAGGTCTTGTGCAAGCAGAAAAGCACGTAGATGCCACATAGCCCAGGCAAAGCTAGCTCCAAAGGAGTGAGACCACTCAGTAGACCTAGGCTAAAAGCAATGTATATCCCCTCTCCCCATCAGTATTTGTGAGTCGGAGGTTTTGGTTCCTCTTACCAGCAAGAAGAGGAATAATAGCAGCTGGTCTGAGGGCAGCTGGCAAAAGGTGTGCCAGGAAGATGGTTGTAAAATGTGAGAGTTCCCTGATACCCCTCGAAGGATGTGCGACAGGGGTGTGGCTTGTCTGTTCGGCCACTGTGCCTGCCCAAACCCCTTATGGGAGGTGGATCTTGCGGATGGGCAGGTGTAGGAGCTGGGGAAAGTGCTTTGGGGCTCTGGTCCCATGGTAGCATCTAAGAGTGGGCGCCTGTGACTCCCAAAGCCTAAGTGAGCATGTGCCACAGTGAGCTCTTTTAGCCTTGCCATCCACAGACAGCTTAAGCATTAACCAATTCAGTGTCCTCTTGGTACTGAGGTACCAAGCGTATAGGAAGACTCAGGTTGCACATGAACTTAAAGGACGAATGCGGGAGTTTTACTGAGTGGTGGAGGTAGGGCTCAGCAGGATGGATGGGGAGCTGAAAGGCGAATGGAGTGGGGAGATGATCTTCCCCTGGAGTTTGGCTGTCCAGCAGCCGAGCTCTCTGACTATTCCCAGCCAAACTCCTCTCAGCATTCGGACACTCATTCTCTACTCTCTGCCACGCTGTTCTGCTGTTCTTCTGCTCTTCTGTTCATTTTCGTCTGCTTCTGGAGTCTGGGGTCTGGCGTTTACATGGGTGCAGGGTAAGGGAGCATGGCGGGACAAATGCAACTTTGGGGCATGTAAACATGAATGCCTGTTCCCATTTAGGGCCAAGAGTTTCCAGTCTTGAGGGTGGGGCCTTTGCCGGGGACCCACCCACCCACCCTCTTCTACCCAGTACTTCCTTGTCTCTTCTCTGTATCAGTTGGGTCAATAATTTGGGAAGAGGGAGTAAGATGCAATATCCTGGAGGGCTAGATGACTGACGAGGCAGCCTAAGCTCTACTTAGGGCACTCATAAATGAGGGCTCAATCCTCTTGTTCCCTTTCCTCTCAACAAAGAAAGTGCATGAGAGAGAGGCATAGGTTCAGGTTCCTAAAAGTTATAATCTGGCCTGACCTTCTGCTGCTAGTGCTGCATCTATGACTAATATCACAACTAGTACCAGCACTACTAATAGGGATAAATTCCATTGGTGGGGCTCTTTACACATCATTTCTGAACATCCTCACAGGCACTAGATGACTTTGACTAAAATAAGGCCAATTCATAGCTAAGGAACATGAGGTCTCTGGTCCCCTAACATGTTGGGGCTGGAATTCAAACCCAGCCACCAAAACCCTGGTCCATCTAGGTAGGGTACCAGGACTCAAAGATGAAAACGCTTTACTGAGTTCATTTATGGGGGAGAAGTGAAGAGGACCCTCAGCTGAGTAAGTCTTGAAGTGGGGGCCATTGGCTGAGAAATCAGCGATCAAGCAGTTTTGTTTTATTAATTCCATGCTGGAGTTCCACAGTTGGGTCTGTCAGTTTGTAAGTTACCTCTTGAACAGTAGCTGAACTACCCAGAGTGCATGATTGGAAAAGAGGAAATGGGGGAGGCTAGTCCTCCTGAACCTCTCACAGTAGAGAAATACGGTTTTCTCCAGCTCCTACAGACAGGTTCCTGGGGCTATCTGGGGCTGGAGCCTCTAGGCAAGCTGATTTGAAATGCATCCAAGCGGATATCATGCTTCAAAGAGTCAGCCCCCCGGGGCAGAGGCTGAACCTGAGTACTGGAAGGGGACCAGGAGGCTGGAATTCAGGCACTGCCCTCCCATCCCCCAGGCCCAGGAGGGTTTGTTTAACCCCTCAGGGGTGCTGTGTGCCTTCCTTGTCGAGGTGGTTTGTGGCTTGGTGAAGCGATATTTATAGAGTGCTCTGTGATTCTTGGGTGAACATTCGTTTTATAAATGAATGATCAAATTTATTAGCAACGAGTAACTAACCCGTCTACATTTATTTTGTTGATAATACAAATTTACAAGGTTTTAATTGCCAGTTTTAAAACCCCCAAAACCCATAAATAAATACACGGGTAATAAAATATCTTCTCACTGTGCCCTTGACTTCTGTAGTTACATGAGGGCTTATGGGAATGTCTGAAGGAGCTTTCAGATGGAATCACAAAACTTATTTGAAAGGACTCAGGGCCGGAAACAGTTTAATTCAAACATGGCTGGTGGTAATTTCATGTATGTTAACCAAAATGCTACTAGTGATCATGATTATTAATAATGTGCTTTATAATGCTTATTCATGTTAATAATCTCCTTTTATTCTGTTATCTCATTTACTGCCCTATGACTTTGCTACTTGGAGTGTGGTCTCCAGATCAGCCACATCAGTATGGCCTGATAGCTTATGAAAATTCTGAGCTCTCAGGCCCCACCTCAGACCTACTGAGCCTGAACCTGCAGCATCATAAGATCCCCAGGTGATTTGTGTGCACATTGTAGTTTGAGATTTGCTGCATTATGAGGTGTTTTATCCTCTCCCATTTCACAGCCAAAACAAATGAGCTCCAGAGAGATTTGATACATCACCCATAGTCCCATGCCAAGCTGAATTTGAATCTGGTCTCTTGTAGTCAGAGCTTTCAACAGTAAGCCAGACGCTGCAGGTGTCCACCACGAGTCCAGAAGCATGGACTTGTGAGGACAGTGATGACAGTCTTCGGTCCCCAAAGTAGTGACTTCACTGGGCTCAGGTCCGTTGGTTGTATACTCAGCTGTTTGTACCTACATCCTTCAGACCCAGTGTGCAGGAGGCTCAACCTCTACACGATGCACTTCAGAGAAGCCAAGGGACAGCTTGAGGTTGTGATCAAGTGTGGTCTCACATAACATTGTCTTTCAAGGGTAGAAATGATGGCCTACTTTTTACTTAAGAAGAAAGTAACCTGTTTGAAACAGTAATCTGCATCCCAGAAAGTCAGAGAATGTCTGAGGTCAAAGTGAAGTGGTAAATTGAGTACACTCATTAATAGCAATGAGAGTTTACTATGTGTCAGTCACTGTTCTGAATGCCAAGAATAGAGCAGGGGTACAAAACTAAGTCCCTGACCACAAAAAGGAAGAAAGTTAACAAGTAAGATGATTTGAGCCATTCCTGTGTCTCTCCACCAGAATCTAAAGGAAGTCAAGTCAAATCTTTATCTTCAATATTGATCTGATGGATGCAAATGTCAACTGGAACAGGACCCATGCAAATCACCCAGACTCCCTGAGTTCCCTATTTCTTTGTTATGGCAGACTTAACTTAATCTGTTCTCACCTTGAATGCACCTACTTTATCCAAGACAGGAGGTCTTCATGTGTCTGACTGAGCACTTTTTATATTAGTCAGGGTGAGTTTCTAAGTGTGAAGAGAAAGAAAGGCTATTGGGATACATGTATGTGGAGCCCAGCTATTGGGCATCTCTCCTACGAGACACTCTTCTAGCATTGTACTCAGCAACTCCAAACTCAGTTTGCCTACCTGTCAAGTGGGTGGGTAAATAATATCCTCTTTATTGCTGCAATGGTGTATGTGACTTTGGTTACTAGAAAATATGCAGATGTTTTCAGAACTAAAGTGGTTTGTATTTGTACACAGACCTCTCCTTTTTCTGAACCCAATGGTAAAACTGTTTTAAAACCACCTTCTCTTTCTGTGCTTTGTCGAAATCATTCAGAGTGCCTTCTGAGACCAGGGCCTTCTAAATTTATGACTTGTCATTTAGAACTTTCCCCTAAGGACAAAGTTCCTCTGCAAAGGATACTCTCCATTGAGCACCATTTTCCAAGAGTTGTATGGGGGCTGGGAGAAGAGAGACTGACTCTTCCAACGGAACCACAAACAATGGGATTTGCATGAGTCAAACCTCATCCGGGGCTCTGAAAACTACCCCTGGTGGCTCTTTGAGGTGGGGGACTAGACAGACAAAGATCCTATACAATTGCCCTTCGTTTCTAATTTATTATAAATTATTTTAGGATTATTGAATGAATAGGAATTTAAGGATATGGTTTCATCTTTCTGGGTGTTCGCTTATTAGATTCCTGCAGCTTAAACCAACCCAGGCCACCCAATAAACAAGACTTGGATGCCTGAGTAAACTAATTGGCTCTGTCCTTTCATGGATTCAAAGTATAATTATGTAGCAGTCATTGGTCTCAGTTGGTGGAATAAAAAATGGGCAAATCCCATGGGATCCCTGCCCTCAAGGTGTCTTAGACACTTTAGACAGTGGCAAATATAAAACTCAGACATTAAAAATGGGCAGTGTCTCATGGTCTAAACATGGATATTTGGTCTACTACCCTTGTGTATAAGGGGTTCATTATGAAGATTTGTGGATTTCCTGGAAAGGGAGTTTTTGGGGCAGATGCCACAAAAGGTGTCTATGAATATCATTTAGAATTCCTCACCAGACAGAATAAAGGGATATTTGTTTTCTATCTAGTACTGAATGACAAGACAAATATTGTCTCTAACCCAAATAAAGCTTATAATACTTTAGTTAAGAGAAGTTATATAGAAACAAAACATAATATAATATTGTGAAATGTGGTAACTACTTGGAAATGACCAAGGTACCGTTTTCATGGATGTTTCCTTTTCTACTAAAAGTAGCAACTTCTACATGTATAAAACTTTCGATTAAGTCCAAGTCTTCAGAAAAAGAGTATGATCAGAGAATAAGGGCACTGGGTTGATAGAGAAGAAAAGTGGTTGAGGGAGCGTGTTAATCCTTTCTCATGCTGCTAATAAAGACATACCTGAGACTGGGTAATTTATAAAGGAAGGTTTAATGGACTCACAGTTCCACATGGCTGGGGAGGCCTCACAAGCATGGCAGAAGGTGAAGGAAGAACAAAGGCCCATTTTACATGTCAGCAGGCAAGACACCATGTGCAGGAGAACTCTCCTTTATAAAACCATCAGATCTTGTGACACTTACTGTCACGAGAACAGCATGGGAAAACCTGCTCCCATGATTCAATTACCTCCTGCCAGGTCCCTCCCACGACACAGGGGGATTATGGGAGCCACAATTCAAGATGAGATTTGGGTGGGGACACAGCCAAACCCTATCAGAGAGTGATCTAGGAAGCCCTCTCAGAGGATATGGTACTTTGGTTGTGACTTGAAGAATAAGAACTTAGCCAATGGGGTGGGAGTTGTCATAGGCAGCAGACTTACAAGCAGACAACAAAACATGTGTGACCCCCTAAGTGGGTCAAAAGCTGGGTGCTTTCCAAGAACAGCAAGAAGGTCAATGCAGCTGCAACTGCACTGCAGTAATGGAGAGGAGAGTGAGCTGAGATGATGTTGGAAAGGACAAGAAGCACTAGATCAGGCAGGTTATGCAGTTAAGCAGTGAGCCATTGACATGATCTGCCTTAATAATGCCCTCTGGCAGATGTATGGGAAACAGACTGAAGGGGGTTGCCATGGAAGCCGGAGAGAACTTAAAAAGTTATTGAAATAGTTGCAACCAAAGATGGCCCAGGTTACAATGGTAGAGATGAAGAGAAGAAATTCAAATTGTATTTGGGGTATTAGAGTTCATGGGTATTAGTGTTCATAGATTTGTTGATTAATTGGATGTTGGAGGATTAGTTAAGGATGCTTTCAGAGTTTTAGTATGAAGTCTTGGGTGGATGTGTGGATCAGTTAACAAAGATTAGCTAAGATGGTAGGAGGAACTGGTTTGGGGGAGAGGCCAAGTGCTAGCAGAGAGACCCTCATCCTGAAGACATGACTGTGCAGAGATGCAGGAAAGTTGCCCCAGCCAAGATGTTACTGTTACTCTGTTTTGGCTCATCAGAAAAGACAAAAGTGTCTTGAGTGATTATTGCTGCTTGCCCTGAGCACAAAGTTAATGGTGAATTTGTTGGGTACTTGCCATCTATGCCCTATCAGATATAGGACAATGACTGGATATAGGACTTGGAACATTAGTAAATCTTGTTTAAAGCCCTTCTCTTGCCAGGCACTATTCTAGACACTGTCAGGGAATGTGTAATGACTAGCTGACAAGAGCCAATTGCAATGTTTTCCTTCAGGTTTTAATGCAAGCATCATCAAGGAAACTAAAAAGCATTTTGTTTCTTTTAGAGTGGTAAGTGTGCACTATAAGTAGATGGTACAGATGTCCATGGCTGGAAAGACTCAGACCAACCCTGGAGTCTGGAGTTTTATACACATAACAACTCTCAGTAGAATGAGATGGCCATAAAAATGTGCAACTACAGGATAAATATTCTATCCACAAATCTTTTTCATTATTTTACTACTTGACTAAAAGGAGATTTGAGTTTTGCACTTTGAAGCTTTCAGCTGTGGACTGCTAAGGGTGATACTCTTGATGGGAATAGTACTTCAATTCCAGAGCTCATTTCAAATAGCACTGGGTCCAAGGCCAAGTGCCTTGTGTCATTGGCCGGTCAAACCATACTGAGTATGCCCATTACAAACATATCTTTATTGCATTTTATCTCTTTAAAGCAGCAACAATTTTTGGCAGCTGGAGCTGCTTCTCTGGATCCAGTTAGTGGCTATAAAGGAGGCTCAGGTTTCTGGCAGTCAATCAGAACACAGGTGGAGCCGGCCCATGCACCCCGACAGCCTCTTGGCCTAGGCTAAATGGGGATTTAGTGGACCTCCTTGGGATTGGGGTGGGGGGACTCACGTTTCCAGTGGAAAGAAAGTAAATCCAGAATCCAGGAAGGGACAGGCAGCTTACAATAATAGTTTCTTACCTCTGTACTGTGCTATACATTTCACACTATATATATTATTATATCACACAATAATATATATTTCACAGGATATATATATGTTGTTATTCTTTTTCCTCACTACCTGACCCCTCAAAAAAGTCCTGTGAGGTATATGTTGTTATCCTCATTTTATAGATTTGGAAACCAAAGTTTACAAAGAGAAGGTGCTTTGACCAAAGCCACAGACTAATAAATGGGACTTAAGTGAAGCTGTGACCTCAAGTCTAACCTTCAAAGGCAAGCTTGAAGGGAAGTAAAAAGGAACTAAAATGTATTGTATTTTACTTTGTGCCAGGTACCGTACAGTGCTGAGGCAGAAAGAAGAATCAAATACTGTTTGCAAGTTCATTTGTCATATCTGTCACTACTCAAGAGAAGCCATGAGGTCTAAAACAAATAGTATAAACTAATGTCACAGGGATTGAATTGATACTAGAATTTACATGTGCCCTTGGTCGTATTTAGTGAAAATGTGAGGATGATTTAGAGCAGAGGTCAGCACACTATGGCCCATGGGCCAAATCTGGCCTGCTGCCCGTTTTTGTAAATCACAGCCTATTGGAGCACAGCCATGCCCATTTATTTACACACTGCCAGTGGCTGCTTTTGTGCCATGATGACAGGGTTGGCTCATTGGGACAGAGACTGTAAGGCTTGTGAAGCCTAAAATGCTTACTTATCTGGACCTTTACAGAAAAGTGTGCGTACCCTTGATTTAGAAATGTTTCTTTCATCTTGACTTGAATCATGGACTCATCCTTCCTTTTTAAAATAGGAATCATAGTGAAGGGTAGATTGAAAACTAACTAAGAATATAAATTTAGTACTTAAAGCGCTTGGATGAGATCTCTGTAATGCCCTCTGTATGTGAAGCTGGGATTGTCTGGGACACGGCAGAAATGTTTGAGGACAACTGAAGGGAAAAGTTAACCATGAAGTATCTGTTAGTGTTGCCTGCCATGGATGGAAAAATAGGGCAAAGGGGTGTACAGTTCAGGGTTGGTTAACTGTGTAGAAACAATCCCTATATCTTGGTGTCTTACCTTTCTTGCTTGTGTCACAATCCAGTGTAGAGTGAGCATTACGCTCCATGCAGTCATTCAGGGACCCAGGCACCTTCATGGTGTGGCTCTACCATCTCCCAGGGCCTCAGAGACCTCCAGTGGATCCTTTGCATCTAGCAGATGAGAGGGGAGTGAGTATGAGGAAGAGATCAGGAGATTTTAGGGTCCATTCCTGGAAGTAACACACATCCCTTCTGCCAACATTCTGTGAGGAATAACTAGTCACATGTCCTCACATGTGAGGGGGCTGGGGAAATGCAGTTTAGAAGTATGCCAATGATGAAAGAAACATGAATACTGGTGAATAATAAGCTAGATTCTGCCTCAATGGTCTGTGGATCTAACCAGATAAAGTGTCTTAGGTTTACATGCTGCTTGGCTAGGGAGTCTCCCCAATCCCTCTTGCCCTCCTCTCTGTCTCCTTTGCTCTCTTGCTTCCTATTTCTCCTCACTCCCACTTCTCCTCCCTCCCTTTCTTATCTATTTATAATCAATCTGTATAGCCTGGTCCTTGGTCATAACAACTACAAAAACTTAAAAACTAGTCCCTGTTCTGTGTTATCTATGTTTCCAATCCAGCCTAAATTGATAGAGGAAAAAATTAGAATAAAAAATAAATGCAAGAATCCCACCTCTAACACAGCAAAGTGATGGAAGGGGAGCATGGGCACCATGCTGTGGAGCAGGATGGTTGCGGAACATTTGGCTTATGTATGTATGAGTTTAAAGTGGTATTTAATTAAAAAGTTGCAAGCTCATGAAACAAAGGATTTTGTTTGGCTCTCCCTTGTACAATCCCAGTTTCTAAGAAACAATAACTTGTAATTTATGGGTTCCCTTTTCACAGAAGTATGGAAGTTATATGTAGCTCATGTTTGAATGAGAGAAGAAAGAGTCCCTGATGGTAACTCATTATCTGTCTGGCTAACAAAGGACAAAGTACAAATCCTGGAACATCTTTCTTTGCCATTTCATATTTATGACACATCCTATTGGTAAAACATTATTCTCAAGGCAAGCTCTGGAGTTTATTATTTTTTGTCTTCTCATTCTTCATCATTGCATCATTAAAAAAAAAAATCCTGGGCCAGATGGAAGCTTTCCTCCTTTGGGGTCATGGGTGGAAAAAAGACTGTGTGAAACCATGGTTGGCCTGCAACCACTTTTAAGAGGAAGATGGTCATATCTCTTCATAATTCTCAGGCTTGGCATGGCCTTATTGAAATTTACTCTGAGGAATGTTCTGGTTAAGGGAACAGATTGTTATAGAGGCATTCTGAGCTCCTCTGAGAGTGACGTCTTACTCTTTTCATGGGCACTTGACCCTCTGGAATTATTTTTAGCTACGTTGGTTGGCATGTATGGTTTGTCATCTCCCTCAACAGGCCTGCAAACTCAGTGAGTGGAGGAGACTCCTTTTTTGTCTTGTTCATTGCTATCTTCCAAGTGCCTAAAGCAGGGCTTGGCACATAATAGGCACTCTAAATATTTTGGGAAAGGGGGAATGAATGAGCAAGTGAATGAGTGCATGGTGGTAGTGAATAGATAGCAGGCACCTCTTGTCTCCCCGCCCCAATGTCCAGAGATGAGAAATGGACCCTTTATGCCTCCCCTTACCTGAAAGCAGCCACTTCCCATTGATTGGGGTTCATGGATTTGTCATCATCAATCACTCTGGAAATTTTTCACGAGAATATAAGTGATAAAATGGTGTTCCTCTGAGTGAAACACTGATAAGAAGCATCAATAAATGTCTTGTTTGTCCCTGAAGGAGAAGGTACAGTGATTATCTGTTTGGAGGCCTTAATTCATATAATCCAACTGTAGTCTAAGGACACTGGACTAGAGAAGTGCTGTGGAAAATGACACATTTTTTCTAGATTTCAATTATGAAATTTTCTTCTTAAGGGGGACCAAATCAATGAGATGCCAGAGAGTGAACATTGCACTTCCAACCTGCCTGCCTCCAAGGATGGTAATTCACTCCAGCCCTGATGGGGTCCCTGGGAACAACTCAGACATGGAATCAAAATCTGTTTTTGTTCCTGTGAATGGGTGAGGCTCTGCTTGGCCTCCAGGTGTCCAGTCCTAGAGACAGTGAGATGTAAGTTAACAGCCACTGTCCCTGTCAGGAGGCCTCCTGATTGGTATTTCAGCCTTGACACCTACCCACTGTAGGAACTTGGGCAGATACTTAACCTCTGAGGCCGATTTACTCATCTAGAAAATGAGGTTACTGATAGCATGCACCTTTTAGTATTGTTAGGAGGATTAGAAAAAACAGTGCTCTGTAAAAGGTTTAAACACAATGTGAGGCACGTAGGAGGAGCTTTGCTCATATTATTTACTATTGTCAAATTTATTATTATTGCAGCTCCCTGCGGGAATCCTGAGGATGGCTGAATATTTTATAGAATGATAAAGAAGATTAGGGTATCACATCACAGGTTGAACTAGATAAACTAGATTATCTTCAATTCATAAAGTCCATGTCTTCTACTTCTCTTTAATTTTTTGTCCCACTTTGGAAAGGGCTTACTAAAAACTAAGCAATTTAAAAAATTCCTTTTGCTAGCAAGTCTCCACAGTCATGCCTGTGGTATAATAAAAAATAAATAAATACTTGGTTTTTGTCCCAGGTTTGTGGCACACAGTTCCTAAAACCCTTGGAATCTCCAGAGTGATGAGTGTCTTTTGTATGCTAATAAGGTGACTGGTGTCTTGAGGCCCCGAGATAGCTTCAGGATGGAAACTAGTTGCCAGAAAGACCACACCCTGTGATAGTGATTAGAGGACTCAACTCTCAGCCCCACCCTTCTACCTCCTGAGAGGGGAGAGGGGCCGGAGATTGAGTCCATCACCAATGGCCAGTGATTTAGTCCACCAGCTCCACGTAATGAAATCTCCATAAAAACCCTTAAATGGTGGGGTTCAGATTGCTTCTGAGTTGGCACACACATCTGTTGTAGGACTTTCTCTTTAGGGTTCTTGTCACATGACCAGGAAAGATTAGGCTTGCAGGCACTTTGAAGGGTGAGAAAAATGGAATTTATTGGGCGAAAAGGGAAAAAAGGCGGGAGGAACAGAAACTCTCAGCAAAGAAAGAGCCCTGCTGGTCAGTTTCCTGCCTCACAGATTAAATTCCAGGTTCACTCCGGAACAAAAGAGGCCAGGCTCCTCCCCCTGCAAACAGCGTGAACTTCCCGAGGCTCCACCCCAGTGCACACTCCTCCCAGTGTGCTGGCCAGTTGGAGGTTTTCCGGTGACCCTTTTATACTTGGCTGTCTCACACTGGGGGGCTGGGAGGGGGTTGCCCTGAGACAGCATGGACACTCTGCATACCCCCACACCCTGCCCTGTGTATCTCTTCCATTTGGCTATTCCTGAGTTGCATTGTTTACAATAAACAAGTGAATATCAGTAAATGAGTTCTGTACACCATTCCAGTAAATTATCAAGCCTGTGGAGGTGGTCATGGGAACCCTGACTTATAGCTAGTTGGTCAGAAGCATGGGTGGCCTGGGATTTGCAACTTATATTTGAAGTGGAAGGTAGCCTTCTGGGACTGAGCCCTTAACCTGTAGGGTCCATGCTAACTGCAGATAGTGTCAAAATTGAATTGAATTGTTAAATACCCAGTTCGTGTCTGCAAAGAATTGAGGAATTGGTGTTAGGGAAAGAAAGCACGTCTCATTTGGTGTCAGTGGTGTGAGTAAAAACATCTCAACACTGAATACGCCCAATGGCGTTGCCATAAATCTCAGTGATTAGAGACTCATCATGCTCTAAAGGGGACTACAGATCTAATGCATGTCACCTGAAGCTCCCACAGCCAAAGCACAGAGCAGACATCACTAATCAATCAGGGTACTCTTTCTGCCAAGCCCAGGATCAGTCATGCATTTGAGTGCATCGCTCGGAACTGTCTCTCAGTTGATGAGATCATGACACCTATTTCCTTCCTAATTTAAAGAGGCCATGAGAAACACAGCCTCTGGTTCTGGTTGAACCACTAACCAGCTGTATGGCATTTAACTTTGCTGTTTTATATTATAAAGCTTATATTTTATTGAAGCCCCAATAAACATTTCTCCATCCTCCTCATGAGCCTATTGAGAGATTGGCAGGAGAGGAAAGTTGATGTTTGATAACAACTTAACTCACATGGAAGTGAGAATTCACTGAAAATTCCGTTTTGGGACTGGTGGTACATCTGTTCTTCAGAGCTCCCAAGATTTCCATGACTTCCTGAGGGGTCTGTTGTTCTCTTACATTCGTCTCAAAACTCCTGCTTCTGATTAATATTGTCTCACAGACACTGTCTTCTGTTGGATACACTTACCTGGCTAAGGGACCTTCCTAGCCCTCTTTCTAGATTTCTACTCTCCCTCTTCAGCACATACCTCCTCCACAGGGCCTTCGTGAATTAGCTAAGTTTGGGCAGATGGAAGTGGGTTTGCATAGTGGCCGTCTCTGTTCTACAAATCTATTTAGTTATTTTACCATTTAGCGCTCCTCCTCTCCTTCTCTCCTCTCTTCTTTTCATCCTTATTTCCTCCTCTTTCTTTTAAAAACTTACTGTGCCATCTCTCAAAGTTCTCTGGCTCCTTCCCATATTTTTAGTGCCCTTCTCCCCACCTCTTTCTTGGGCACAACAAAACTCAGATTCTTCCTATCTGAAATTCAATCCTACTTTGGATTTGCTTTCTTTTTTCCAGATGCTGACCTGGGCCCTGTCTTTTCATACACAAGTGGGACATTGTGGTGACTAAATAGTGATAGCTCCTTCTCTAAAAAGAACTTTGGTAATAGTCCTTAAATTATGCATACATGTGCTTGCATGTATCCACATGTTGTCTCCTGATATCCATTCTTTCATTCTGCCTCATTAGTAAGAACTCTGGCACATCACCACCTGGTTAATAAAATTGCTTCTGCTAGCCTAACTTGTAACTTGATGTGCCAAGTAACTAAATTGAGATTTAGACAGAATTGTGTGGGATTTATGGGAAGTTGCCTGAAAAGGGAGAGAAGATCACCTTCTATTCCTTCCTTCATTCTGCTGTCTGGAATGCCAGTGAAATGGCTGGAACCCCAGCAGCCATCTTCTACCATGAAGACAAGTGCCTACCCTAGTGATCATGGAACAGAGTGTGTGATGATTATGTCAAGTGGTCTAGACTCTCTAACTTCTCATTTCTTATCTTTTTGAAATAAAATTTTTTTTCTTGTTTAAACTTCTTTTTTTTCCCCTCAGGCTTAACTGTTATAGCAGAGCACAATTCATTATTTTTGAATTGCGTTCTCATGCCTTTCTCTAATTTTACTTTAAGAAACCTAGGACATGTACCCCCTTTTTGTTTCTAAGGTTGCATGGGGGAAGATGGGTTGAATGTGAGCTCTTTGCTCTCAAATGATAGAACAGAGGTTCTCCAATGTAATGCAGAAGCATGAGTGCTGAAGAGAATCTTCTGCCCTGAGCTGTGCCTCAGATCCAGGCCATAAAGTTTCAGATGGCTTTCAGAAGACAGTAGCGGCAGGGCATTCTAATATTAATGTCAACCTTATAAAAAACACAAATGGATGTGGTGTTGAGGAAGGCAGTGAACCCCATTATTTCTGTGATGGGCTTCCAGGGAAGCCAAGACAGTTTTATGGTTCAAATGACAGATGTCATCCAAAGGTTGAGGACTTCACATCAATTGAAGTATACATTAAGAATAACCAAAACATGGCCAGGCCTAGTGGTTCATGCCTGTAATCCCACACTTTGGGAGGCCAAGACGGTTGGATCACCTGAGGTCAGGAGTTTGAGACCAGCCGGACCAGCATGGTGAAATCCTGACTCTACTAAAAATACAAAATTAGCCGAGTGCGGTGGTGCATGCCTGTAATCCCAGCTACTCGGGAGCCTGAGGCAGGACAATCACTTGAACCCGGGAAGCCAAGGTTGCAGCGAGCCAAGATGCACCACTGCACTCCAGCCTGGGCAACAAGAGTGAAACTCTGTCTCAAAAAACTAAAAAAAAAAAAAAAAAAAGAGAAAAGAAAAGCCAAAACATAAAACAGATGTCAACATCAAAATACTGAGTGTCTATTCTCAAAGTTAAAGTCAAACATGAAAATAAGTTGAACTAAAGCATGCATTCTTTTCTTGTTCAAATATTTTATGGCTTTGTCAAATGGGAAGAGGTTAGGAACTCTAAGAAGTTGCCAGTGTTGTGGTGGGGTTGCCACCACCTGGAACTACACAGGAGTTTGCTGCTGGCTGTTTCATCCCAGCTGGGGAAACTGTGAAGTGAATGATTCACAAAAACTGTAGTTAATTAGTTAATTGATTTTTATATTTATCTGTGGAAGATAAGGACTCAGATGACTTCTGGATTTGCTACATCTAGACATGAAATTTTGTCTGAGATTCATTGTGTGTTTATATGGAAAGTCACGTTGCTCTTATTTTAAACACGATTACTAATGATAATATATTGATCATAATGGGAAATGCCCACTTCAATCTGATAAATGTGAATTCTACCCTCATTTTCTAGCACCACTCAAATGCCAAGTCCACCTGTGCCCTTCACCACACATGATTTCTACACCTCTCAGAAAATAACTTTTTTCTAATTAAAATAATCATGCTTGTGCATTTAAAAACTTTAAAACAGTAAAAAGAGGGTGAACAAGAAAGTAGAAATTACCCCAAATCCTATGAAATACAGGTAACATTGTTTACCCCAGCCACCATTTTCCCCAGACACATGTCATGTGGTAGTATGGGCTTATGCTTTTGTTCTATCCTCGATGAGAGCAGGAACTTCCTCTGTCTTGTTCATTGCCGCTTCCCACAATGCCTCAGTGGGTGCCTGGCACTCAGTAAGTACTCAAATATTTGTTTTTGAATTTACTATTTTACATTTCACATACTTCATTTTATGGTTAACATATTGTAGGTATCTTTTCAAGTCAGTAAATGTAAATCTGCTACATCATTTTAAAGTGGTGTGAATTTTATTGAACATTGAATATTGAGCTTTGCTGTTTGTACTGCCCATGTAAGTGTGTGTTTTTCTTTTTAGAACGTATCCTTATGAGTAGAGTTATTTGGTCAAAGCCCACACACATTCAAAAATTTGATAAATATTGCCAAACTGTCCTCCAGAAAGTATCTAGGGATTTTCACTCTGATCAAGAGTTCAAAAGAGATCTCACTGCCCCACACCCTTCTCTGATTTAGATACTGCCATATCTTTGCCAATCTCCTGGCTAACAATATTATCTCAATGTTGGTTTTGTTTATATTAATATAATTATTGGTGACCTTGAACATTTTTTCACATACTTATTGGTTTTTGTTAGTCTAAATTTGTGTTCAGTTCCTGTTTCACTTTCTTAATTTTGAGCATGTAGCTGTGTCTCCTTTGGTCATTGATTAAACCAGCTACTGGTTTATCTGTTTTACTGAGCTTACAAATGATCAGTTATTGGAGTTGGCATGTCTCTATATTTTTTTCTGTTTTCTACTATATCAATTTCTATTTTACCCTTATTAATTCCTCCTTTCCACTCTCTTATTTTCATAATGTTTTCTCTCTCTCTCTCTTTTTTTTTCTTTTTTTTTTTTAAGACAGAGTCTCACTCTGTCACCCAAGCTGGAGTGTGCAGTGGCATGATCTAGGCTCACTGTAGTCACCGCCTCCTGGGTTCGAGCAATTCCCCTGCCTCAGCCTCCCGAGTAGCTGGGACTACAGGTGTGCACCACCATGCATGGGTAATTTTTTTTTTTTTTTTTTTTTAGTAGAGATGGAGTTTCACCATGTTGGCCAGGATGGTCTCCATCTCCTGACCTCGTGATCCGCCCACCTTGGCCTCCCAAAGTGCTGAGATTACAGGCTTTTTTCTCTGTTTCTGAGGGGCTGCTCATCTTACTATTTCTACACTTTCATTTTATTAATTAAATATGTGTGAGGATGAATTTTTACCTTATTAGTTTTGCTATAGTCTATTAAATTTGGGGTAAAATGTTCTCATTTTGTTTTTTATATGTTTTGAATTTGTGGTTTTGATGTTCTCTTTCACATTAGAGATGTTGTAAAGGCTTGTACAAAATATTTTCATTTCTTGGTCAGGAGGTTTGTTGCTTGTAGGGTTTGTTCTTTTTTATATTTTGTCTTTCGTTGCATATGATTAAAAATGTGGCCTGTACCATTTTTGCTTTTTGGTATTTTTTAGAAGTAATTTTGAATTTGTTAAAAATGTTTTTTGAGTTCACAAATATGTGTTCTTTGTAGTAGAACATAAAGTAGATATATACCTAGTAGGGCAATTTTACTGATTATACTATTTCCACTCTGCCTTACTGACTTGTTTTCTGCTTGACCTGACAGAGGCTTGAGAGGTATATTAAAGTCACCCCTCCCGTTATGTTTCTTAGTGTTTCTTCTTTTATTTCCAGCAAGTTTTCCTTTGTATATTTTGATGCCTTGGTGGTAATTTTTTGGCTCTCTTTTGATAGATGGTCTTTTGTGTTACCATTTCTGGATTCTCTGGAGTTAGAAAAGTATGCAGTGGTTATTGTTAGCATAGAGTCATACTTGCTTATACATGAGGATACTGCAAACCAGAAAGTTCAGGTAACTGATACTAGAGCAAGGTCACATAGCAAGTGAGCAGCCAAGCCAGGAGTGCACATCCCTACCGCCCATGCCTTTAGCCTGCAGCCATCATTATCTTCTGGTATCTAATTCCATGAGAAATGTACCTGCTCTCTTTTCTGAAGTGACTTGTCTACTATATATATGCACTTATAGAATTCTTTATTATTAAAGTACAGTAATTTTACTCAATTTTTTTTCTCAGCATTGGTTGATGTGCATTCATTTTTCCAGGACCTATGAGACTTTTCAGAGTGTAGACTCAGGTCAATATATTAAAGTATTACAATACATAGTAAACAGACAGAATATGCATATGTATATATATATATATAGTATTTCCTTTCATATCTGCAATTCTTATTTACAATTTGTAAATTTATTTCTAGTCATATGCTATTGATATGGTTTGGCTGTGTCCCCACCCAAATCTCAAATTGTAGCTCCCATAATTCCTCCATGTTGTGGGAGGGGCCTGGTGCCAGGTAATTGACTCATGGGCGTGGGTCTTTCCCGTGCTGTTCTTGTGATAGTGAATAAGTCTCAGGAGATCTGATGGTTTTATAAAAGGTTGTCCCCCCTGCACATGCTCTCTTGCCTGCTGCCATGTAAGATGTGACTTTGTTCCTCCTTTGCCTTCTGCCATGATTCTGAGGCCTCCCCAGCCACGTGGAACTATGAGCCCATTAAACCTTTTTCTTTATAAATTATCCAGTCTTGGGTATGCCTTTATCAGCAGCATTAAAACGGACTAATACAGTTATGTTTCCTGCATTTTTCAAATGTGCTTTTTTTTGTGGCAATAGTTGTGCTTCTTGCTTTCTTGCTTTGATGCAGTGTTACGTCCTATAAAAGCATTTCTTTTCTCCTCAGTTTTTTCTAAGTACTGCTAAATCCTTATTCATCATAACATGTTTTCTTACCACATTTTGGCCATTTATTTCATCCATGTGATTTAGAATTTAGTTGTGAATTTAGTTGTCATTTTCAAAATTAAAATTAAAAGAAATGATCTCCACCTTTTTCTTTCCCTCTTCTGCCCAGCCCACCCTCTCTCACTGTTTGTGCTATATTCTTTTCCTTTAGTGGGGCTTGGAGGGTTGACTAGGAGACAAAACGTTGATATCAGAAACATGCCAGTTTGTCTTCTTTTGCTTTCCTCCTTTGCCTTTTATTTTTTTATTGTTCATTTTTAAAAAGGCAGGTAACTGGTCTTCCTATTTGCGAGAAAAAGGATGTTCACTTCAGATGTGTGAATTCTTCTCTTATAACATGAGATCCAGGAATGTCGATTGTCTCTCAGCTTCCCAGGGAAAAGCAGTCTCTGTCATTGGTAACTTGCACTCTTTGATTCATCTCTGGTTTTACTGCCACTCCTGCATCAGAATCCACCTCAGTGAAGACAGAGTGGTTTCCGTCTCAAAGGGTAGGTGTCCCCCAGATTTAAATTTTTTCCGTCTGTAGCATAAGCAGGCTCTTTAATGGAATTTGAGCTTTAGAGAAACGCTGTATCTAGTAAGCATTTGATTTGGTGTAGTTACAGACATTTTTCTCTTTAAACCTCCTCTTTTGCTGCCAGGCTTCAGGTGAAACACTTGCTGCAAGGGTATTATTACTTACTTGGTTTCTACCACCTGCTAAACTATTACAAAGTTTATCTCCTCCTATAGTTCCACCTCTGTAGCCTCAGAATATTGTTTACAGGATATAGAAAGGTGGCTCCAGAAGGCACATTGAGGAGCTTACTCTGGGACCTTCCCATAGCTCCAGTCCCAATCCCTGTCTAGTGTGAGACATCAGTGGGTATTTTTGAGAATTTCCTTATTTTCAATGATAAGTTTATTATTTATTTCTTGCAGAAGGAAACCCTGTTCTGATTTTTAGAATCTTCACTACATTTGGTCCCAATAGTTTCAGACCCAAATGATACATCTGGATATGTATGCCATACCATTGAGATCATTTCTGCTATTAGTGTGAATAATTTCTTTATTGTTTTTACTTCTTTTGGTTTAATTTTACTCAGCTTGGGAAGGGGAAGCTTCACAACTTCCTGAAATCCTGTACCTTTGCATACCCCTTTCTTACAATCTTTCTCCCCCTCTATAACATTGAACTAGTTTAGCTTTTTAAGACGTTTATCTTTACCTTCCTTTTATTTAGTTATGTGTACATTAGACTAGTGCTGTTCCAATTGTCTACGGTTAAGGACAAGTTGGTTTTTAAAATTTCCAATCTGTTGTAGACCCTTGTCTTTATGAAGTACACTAAGCATTGAATTTGCAGAAAGTAAAGTAAAAATAAGACATACAATGCAAACCTGAATTTTTGTTATTAGATTCAACAGATATAACATTACCTACTATTTGAGTTCCTAAATGCTTACTCTCAATTTCTCTTCTTAGTCATTGAAGATGGATCTCAAACAATATGCAACCAGGCTATGGTCCATGAAGCCCCCTTTAAGTAGCATTGCCATATGCCCCTCAAGGACAAGGGCAAGGTCTTGCTAACCCTGTGTGTCCCCCCATGCCTGCCTAGCACTATGTCCCACAAATAGCACCTATTGAAAAATAACTGTTGACTATGGGTAAGACAATAATACCCTAAGTAGCAAGTGCCTCTTAAGGTGAAAACTCTTGAGTTTATTCTTGACCTTCACAACTTCCTTTTGCCTTGGGAAGACGCAGGTGCTAGAATCTGGATTTGCAGCCAAGGCCCAGAGAAGAGTGGGTCTACGCACATAAGGCCTTTTATCCATGCTGTTTTATTTGACCCAAGGCATTTTCCCTCATCTGCTGTTTCATGTCTCTATTGGGAGTAGAAAGCATAGTGTGAAAGACAAGGCAGGATATTAACCGGACCAGGGCCTGGGCCAGGTGTGAGCATTCTGTCTTCCGTCTGTCACTTTATTTATCATCCTTCTATGAGGATCTCTTGAGGACCCTCTGACTCCCAGCCACACAAACGTGGACTCTGCTTGAGAAGCATGTTACGATGAAACAATTGTTGGGTGTAATATGGTCCTGGAACTAGGAATCAAGCCTATATATTCCAGTTTATTCTCCTCCAGGGCCAATTTGAAGAGAGTGACTGAGGAAGTAGCCCCACTTAGGATGGTAGCTGGGCTGAGAGTCCAACATCAGCAGGGGGAAGTCACAATAATGAATAGGACAAAAAGAGGGGACTTCACATACCCGTCAAATGGAGTGCAGCTCTTGTACCAAGAGTCAGTGGTGTGCAGAGGACTGAACACCCACTGGGGATCCGCAGAGATGGATAAACCAGGAGACCTGCTCTTGAATGATGGGGAGGAAAAGCCAGAGAAAGCTCATGATGAGGTAAGGGACATGTGTAAAGGGCATAGAAGACTAATACCTAAAGTGCTAGTGTAACAAGGATGGAGGAAGGAGTAACTTTTAAGGGCAAAAGGTCACTTTCCAGATTATTAAAATATATATTTTAAATTTTTTTATCTCCATAGATTTTTGGAGAGCAGGTGATATTTGGTTACATGAGTAATTTCTTTAGTGGTGATTTGTGAGATTTTGGTGTACCCATCACCCAAGCAGTAAACACTGAACCCAATTTGTAGTCTTTTATCCCTCTCCACCTCCTACCCTTCCCCTGAGTTCCCAAAGTCCTACTATAACCCTAAATTGTAGGCATATATGGAAAATAATTTATTTTTTGACTTCCCTATTTAATATCCTTCCTCTACCAACTCAGGTTGTGATCTAATTTTGCACGTATTTTTTTTCTCCTATTTCTCATGATTGTGTTTATAGTTTCTTTGTCTATGAGCTTGTCTAATGCTAACTTTTGATCAGAGGTATTGTTAGTGTGTGTGAAATGCTTGGAAGAGTATCTGGCAGATGGCAGGCATTCTATCTATGGTTTTACCCTTGTTTTTGGCTTTCTGGACCCAGCTCTCTGGGGAAAGACTATCAATTACAATAACTGCAAGACATCAAGTTGATGAGAGAGTGAACCCCTGAACAGGCAGGGGGAGGATTTGAGTCCAAGGATAAAAGGTGACAAAATTGTCCAGAAACAGTGCAGAAGAGCTAATTTCTTGGCAGTTACAGAAAATGTATTGTTGTGGTTTTTTTTTCTTTTTAGATGGGAAAGGGGCTTTATCTCCTTAGAAGTTTCAGGTAGATCTTTTCAAAACCCCACAACCTGACATATTGTTTGATAAATATTTGTTGATTTAGTGGATGAGCCTGCAAAAGCTATTCTCATATATGCCAACATTATCTCTAGGGAGACATTGAGTCTGTTGGATCCAATGACCTTGGATAGCTTAGAATGATTTGGTGATCTGGCGTTAGACTTAGGAATAGGTGTAACCGGTTTGAAGTCTTATAAAAGCACAAGTAGACTGGGAATCAGGGTAGCTCAAACTATTTGGTGTGAAGTTTAAGCTCTGTGTTTCATTTCATAGCTGGACACAAGCATTGCTATTTTCTCGACTAGTAGTTCTCAACTGGTGGCAGTTTTGCTCCCCATGGAATATTTGGGGATGTCTGGAAACATTTTTGGTTGTCACCACTGGGGAGTGGGGATGCTACTGGCACCTAAAGGGTGAAGGCCAGGGAAGCTGCTAAATATCCTATAGGACAATGCCCAGGTCAATGCCCCGCTCCTCCCACAACAAAGCATTATCTGGCCCTAAACATCAATAATGTAAAGGTTGAGAAATCCTGTTCTAGACAGACTTTCTACTTTAAAGAGCAACCCAAGGGAAATTATTCTTAAAAGTTTTCCTCTGAAAGGGAACTTGACAATTAACAGCTCAAAGTCCCTTTAGACTCAATTCTCTATGTGGTTGGATAACCCCTGGGCCTTCTAAATGTATCCATATCACTGTGGTTGCAGATTGGCAGTCCCCCTCCCCCATATGCAAGGGAGGCTTGAGCCAAGTTCTTTATGGCCCTGCCCTAATACTGCTGTCTGGTTAAATATTGCCAAGCCTTGGACATCGTCACAAGTAATGTGCTTGAGAAGAATGCAGTAATGAAGACAGTGATCTGATTGGGTCCTACCCTGGGTGATCTGTCAGTAAGGCAGACGGAGAGAGGTCTGTAGGACTTGTATGAAAAGTGTTTCAACTTCAAACAACCAATAAACAGTGCTCAGCGCCCCCACTCTCTGCCTTCCATGCTGCCTTTTGACATGCGATTACCACACAGGGATTCAACTGGACTACAGCTCAAGGCCATTGAGGTTTTGCTCTTGCCAACTTGCAGAGAATTCCCAGACTAGCAGACCAGGTGGACAAGGGCCTTTGGAGCTAGAAGGTGACTTTCATTAAAATGACTCAGCACTCTCCACAACCATGCCTGAGATGTGTGCTTCAATTCTGTTCAGACTAAACCACTTCACAGTGCAGCTAGCAAAAAGAAGGCTTTTAACATTCACCTGTAGCTATTCTGAACAATGACAAAGATGTCACCAAGACTTATTTCAAACAGTTTACTGTGTGTCAGTTGCATAGAACTTAGATGATGCAAGATCACTCCCAGGAGGTATATTCTCCTCAGGTTCCACCCTGGATCTGCGTGAGGTGCAGAACCTTTGAGCAGGCACTGACCGGGCTTCCTCCATGTGGCAGGAATTTGCAGATACAGATCAGAAGGAGGAGGAAGCATATAAAGTGCAGAATGCACAGAAGCTGAATTCAGCTCAGCCTAGGACAGCAGGAGAAGATGGAGAAGAGGTACCCACAGATCCTAAGAGGAGGTTGGAGGATGCTGAGGGCAGAGAAACCTCCATGGTGATAACAGCACAAGAACAATTGAGATGAGAAAGGACCTTGCCATTGACAGTCATCATTTGCTCCTTTGCTCTGTTTGTCCATGTACGTTCTTGTGTGTTTATGCCTCTTTCCTGCTTCCCTTCCTCCTTCCCTTTTGTGTCATTGTTTCATCTTTCTTCCTGTTGGCCACAGCTCCTTACCATAATCAGAGCTGTGTGCCCCAGCAGTGCTCAGCTATGAAACTGCTGTGACCTTAAACCCTGGGGAGCCAACCGTAGAGCCTAACCCTGCTAAGTCAGACCAGGGAAGGATCATTTCCAAAGAAAAAGCAAACCTTTTTATTCCTAATTTTTTCTCTTTGGGTGTCAAATGGAAACTGGGCAAGATAGAATTATTCAGTTTACCTCTACACTTTACCTTTAGAGTTGTAAAACAACAACTTCAATCCAGTGAAATAATTTATTAACTCAATGAGACAACTGCTCCATTTGGGAACTTTATAATCAGGTAGAGGAGAAAGACATGTACATTAATATTGCTGTACCACTCTTTGAAGCAGGCCTGATTATGTCCATTTAGAAAATAAGTTAGCTGAGACTAAGAGATTAGGGGTAAAAAAAAGAACTAAATAGATATTGGCTCTGAACTATATGGAATAGAATATTTGATTACAAATAGAAACCTTTTTTTTTAAGATAAAAGTTTTAATATATTTATTTGAAGCTTTGAGGGTGATTGGCATAAAGAGAAATTTCTGATAATAATTAAGATGTAATTACAACCCCATTAGCCACAATTTTTTTGCACGTAAAAGCTTGGCATATCTCATCCATCTCACTGCTTTAAAAACTATATCGTAGTCCACTGGGGAAAGGAGACAGGAGATAAGAGTCATAAAACAAAAGATCCAAAGATTTCAGTTGCTGTGGTGGAGGAATGAAGTTCTTGCTGTGGAATTTTCCAATATAACCAAGCGATCTTGGGTCCCATAGCCAGTGTTTGCCCTTGAAAGTGGACTTGGAGCAGTTGGAAACATGTTACGTGATCTCTATCAGCCATCTGTAGGTTTATTAATTACCCCTATTATTATTACCAACTGTGAGATTTGTAGAGTGTTACTTAACTTTCTAAGACTTGTTTCCTTATTTGAAAGAAATATGGATTAAAATAATAATTATCTTAATAAATTATAGATATTATTATTATTGAAGTTTGCCTATTTATCGCTTGCTCAAGCCAAGAGAAATGCCTCTTCTGTCTCCCATATTTCCATGCAGTAGATTCTTTCATTTCTTTCAGAAGGTGAAAGTCTTAAAATTCCAAGTTACATTTAGCCGTAGATTTGGAACTTTCCTCCTCTGCCTAAGCAAATTTAAATCAATTCCTATTGTTTAACAAATGCAATCATTCTGGCAATTGATATCGATACCTAGCCTTTCACATCTCTCCTTTTTACACTCAGCTCTCCTGTCTCTTCTCTTCCCTCTTCCCTCCCCTCAACCCCACAAGTTTGCTGTGGTTTTCAAAATTTTTCAGATATAAAAATGTTTTATTGTTGTTTGTTTTGGTGGCATAGAATCCTTTTTTTTTTTTTTCCCAGAGAAAACATTATGCAAAGGACTAATATATAACACAGACCAATGCTGACCTGCTGTCTTTGACATGGGGGATAGGTGTTGGCCCCCACTCCCTCCCCGCTTTGATTATTTTACACTGTGTTTCAGAGGAGCCATGAGGCGTTTTCAAAGGAACCTTAGGATTTCAGCAACTATATCTTAAGAACCACTAGTCCACATGAATGAGATAACAATGTTAGTTCTCCCATTCCCAGGAGGTGTGTAGAAACTGTCCTAGCTTAGATGGGGGGAGGCGGGGGTGGGAGGTGGGAAGACAGGGGAGAGAGCATACTTCCGTGTGGTTCCCCCCAGGGCCCACAAGAAATGCATGAGATACGCACCCTGGCCTGGATCTGGCTGTATGGGGCTCTAAACATCTGTGAGGAACCAGAGCATGCAATTCAGTCACACATATGTCTCAAAACACATTGATACTTTGGTCTTTCAACATCACCTCAAAGGTTCAGCCATACAAACTGCCTAACCAAAAGCTGAGCACATTTTCCATCACGAGGCCTTGGTACTCACGGCTTCCCACTCCTGCACTAACACCCATCCTTCTATCTCTGCCTGGCTGTCTGATTCAACCTCCAAGGCCTTCTCCATGAGCTCCTCCCCAGTTTCTGGAGCCAGAATTCTTCTTTGGTGTGTTTGTTCATTTGTGCCTCTCCAACATTCTTCTGTCTCCCTCACAGACAGGAGAAATGCCCACTCACGCTCACTAGATGGATGCCATGGTGATCACATCCTGGGTCATCTACCACCCTATTACTGTCAGTAATTACATCACAAAGTGCCCATCAGGGGCCAGACCCAAAGGAGGAGTCTTATAGACATTATCTTTCATTGCTGACCACTCCACATTGCTTCATTAGTTAGCAGTGTTGCCTGCTAACTCAGACCAGAGAAGGATCATTTCCAAAGAAAAAGCAAATCTTTTTATTCCTAATTTTTTTCTTTTTGAGTGTCAAATGGAAACTGGGCAAGATGGAATTATTCAGTTTACCTCTACAACACTCCTATTTTTCATCCGATTCTGAGCTTCAGTGAGAGTCTGTAACAAAAGTATCTCTCAGTGAGACAATTTTTATCTTGGTTCTCAGTGATTATAACGAACTATTGAGCAACTGTTTTTTTCCTGGAAAGTCAAGTTATCGGTTTTCGGTGGCTTTTATCTATTCATAATCCAACTTATTTGTAAAAACCCAATACTTCCTGTGCAAATACTTTACTTAGGCTAGTTCATCACCGCTTGCCTAAGTGATTACAGAACTTTTTTTTTTTTTTTTTTTTTTTTTGAGACTGAATCTCGCTCTGTCGCCCAGACTGGAGTGCAGTGGCACAATCTCGGCTCACTGCAAGCTCCGCCTCCCAGGGTTCACGCCATTCTCCTGCCTCAGCCTCCCGAGTAGCTGGGACTACAGGCGACCACTACTACGCCTGGCTAAATTTTTGTATTTTTAGTAGAGACGGGGTTTCACTGTATTAGCCAGGATGGTCTCGATCAGAACTATTTTTTTAATCAAGGGCAGTACCCATCAGTTGGGCACAGTGGCTCATGCCTGTAATGCCAGGACTTTGGTAGACTGAGGTGGGTGGATCACGAGATCAAGAGATCGAGACCATCCTGGCCAATATGGTGAGACCCTGTCTCTACTAAAAATACAAAAATTAGCTGGGCATGGTGTCACGCACCTGTATTCCCTGTTTCTTGAGAGGCTGAGGCAAGAGAATTGCTTGAACTCAGGAGGCAGAGGTTGCAGTGAGCCAAGATCTCACCACTGCACCGCAGCCTGGAGACAGAGTAAGATTCCATCTCAAAAAAAAAAAGAGAAACTATTACAGTGGGACAAATTATATCTAAAATATTTATTGAGCACTATACCACATCCAGTGCTGAGTATGAAGACAAACATGAAGATAAATACTATGTTCTAATGAAGGAGACAGAGCCCTTGTCCTCAAGTAGCTGATCAAGTACAAGGCAAGAAATGCTGGCACATGACTAACTGGAAACTTTCATTTGTTGTTTATATTCAGTTTTGTGTTGGGAATTTATGGCATCTTACAAAGAAACATACAACACAGAAAAAGCTAAAGACTTAGAAGTGAGGAAGAAAGATTAGGCAAAGGGAAAACAAGGTCAACCAGAGCTAATATTGAGGCCAGTTCACAAAATACATGCCCTGGAAACTGCTGGAAAGCAAGGACAATCTCTGTTTTGTGCACAGCTATCCCCAGTGGATGGCACGGTGCCTGCCACACTCAATAAACAACAGATGAAATGAGTGCTTCTTCCATTGTAGACCATGTTGCAACTCTATTCATGACAGCAAAACCACATTTGGTGAATCCAAAATTTAAGGCCACCTTCTCTGGACCCAGACTACATTGAAAAGTTGGAAGCTGGAGACCTTACTGCCATATCTTTCAATTTGGGATGGATGTATCTTGTTTGAAAAAAGAGGATGGGAGAATATGTGTTGCAGTCTTGGTTACACTAGTCTAGTGGCTATTATTTTTCAAACGTATTTCTCTTTAATTTCATCATTATTACCTTTAATTTTGACAAGTGGGGTTTTTCTCCCCATGTTTATGTTTTTCATCTTTCCAACTGAACGTACTTAGAAAGCAGGAACCAGATAGTCTTCATCTTTGCAACTTATTCTTGCTTCTTGAGCATGTAGCACAATACCTTGAACATGGTGGGCACTAAATAATTACTTTTTAACTCTTTACTCTTGTGGGCATCGACAAGTGCTAACTCAGTTTGAGTCAGGACTGTGTTGTGCAAATGATGATGGCGAGCTGCAAAGCCTCGTTTATATATTGGCAGTTAGTAGGGTTCAAAAAGCCAGTGTGTGAAAAGATATATCAATGTGCACGTGGGGGTCTGATCATTTTACCAGCCAGAGTGCATTCTTTGGTAACCTGATTCTAGACTTTAGTGATTCCAAATTTGAAGTAGGGATAGAAGAATGTAAGACAGGAGGTCTGGGAGGAAAGGGGCTGTGGCACACAAGGCAAGCACTAAGTGGTGTGAGATGTTGGATGCAGTGTGTGATGAAGAGAGGGGAGAATACGTAAGAAGCTTTTAAGCAGTGATTATTGAAAAATACATAAATAAAGCAAAGGAATTTTAAAAAGTAATAGCATGGATTACAAATTGGATCTTTTAAACAGTGTTCTCTAAGAGAGAAGACTAACGGTGGATATATGTTTTAAAACTATTAACCTTGCCACCTGTCCTGTTTGTTTAATGAGAAACCGCACTAGTACTAGATTGTATGTGACTAAGGAATTATTCTGGTTACAACAAGAAACATATTTTTACTTCAAAACACACACTCTTTGTTATACCAGTCATAATTACCCACGTAGTGAATTAGGAAATTATACAACCAGGGAAAAGTAGAGCAAAACTCTTTATGCATTACTTCAATTTAAAAAACAAAAAAGTAATTTCAAAGCCTAAAAACCAATAAATGTCATGAGTCAGCTCAAAGAGCAATGAGACCCTATTTTCACCTAACAAATTAGTAAATATTTTGGAAAATATTGACATATATTAAGTGAATTCATTACAAGTTCTTAATGTCTGATATAGTTTGGCTGTGTCCCCACCCAAATCTCATCTTGAATTGTAGCTCCCATAATTCCCACATGTTGCAGGAGGGACCCAGTGGAAGATAATTGAATCATGGAGGTGGTTTTCCCCATACTGTTCAGGTGGTAGTAAGTCTCACGAGATCTGATGGTTTTACAAGGGGAAACCCTTTTGCTTGGTCCTAATTTTCTCTCTTGCCTGCTGCCATGTAAGATGTGCCTTTTGCCTTCCACCGTGATTGTGAGACCTCCCCAGTCACATGGAACTGTGAGTCCATTAAACCTCTTTTTCTTTATAAATTAACCAGTCTTGGGTATGTCTTTGTCAGCAGTGTGAAAACAGACTAATACAATGCCCAGCCCAAAAAAGAAAATTAAAATTCCATATATTACTGGCAGGATTACTAATTGAATCAAAATTTATGGAAAATAATCTGATAATGTGTATTAAGCTACTTAAAACTATTTGTACCCTTTGGTGGAATAAGTATCCTAAAACAGTAATCAAAAATTGAAACAGAATATGAAATATTATACAGCCATTAAGAATCAGGTTTTAATGAATATATAAATATTCATATATATGTATGTATATGTGTATCTACATATTATATGACTTCAATTCTGTAGAAATATGCATACTCATACAACAACATGCCTTAAAGGAGATGCTCTAAACGTCAGGTTTTATTGGACTGTTAGAATTATGGGTGAATTTTTTTCCTGCTTTTAAAAACAAAATTTGTATGGGTGGGTATGGCTTTAATAATATAACACAAATAAACATTTTTTGGAAAAAAAAGAAACTAGTTCATAACCTAAGCCAGTCTCATTTACTTTGCCTAACAAAGGATTCTGTTAAATTTTCTAAAAACAAAAACAAAAACAAAACCCCGTGACATGCAGACCTATCAAAGAGATTTGTCGCTGTCTCTTCAAAGGAGGAAATTCTGTTTCAAATTCATCCTTATCTCAAAGCAGCTAATCTGATTTTATCAGTCATCAGCAAAGCCCTTAGATTACATAATTTATGAATTTCTAGGCTCCATCCCTACAGGGCAAGACTCAATATTTAATGGAAACCATTACACTGTTAGATTTCTAGAGCTCCTCTAACATGTTGGCTTGGAGAAGCCTCCAGTCTGAAGTATTGAGTGGTCATCTAGAGCATATCTGTTTGGTCTAACAGCACTAGAGAGAAATGCAGAGGTGGAAACAAGATGAGGAAGTTAGGGTGCACACATGTTAGCCCTGGGATAGGACACCTGGAGAAATGACCCCAGAACACAGGTGGCAAAAGTAGGTGCAAAGATGATTCTGCAATGAACTTCTAGGGATTGATGTTTTCATGAAAAATTATCTAATTGTTAGAAGCAGAGGGACCTCTCCTGGCTGCAAGACATTCCCAGACTAGCCTCCTTTTCCTGGGCATCTGCTGTCTGAAAAAGCTTTGTGTATCTGTTTTGCATTAACAGTGTAACTCATCTTCAGCCTTATCCAAAATTGGACCTGGACTTGCTCTTCTGCACCTCTTCACTTTGCTTTCCTTCTGTTGCTGGTGTTAGAACAGAATTTAATTTGTTCATCCTTAAAGGCTTTTCCATCACTAGATTTCTCAGGAAGTTCTGACACTGGTATTTATTCCCCTGACAAGTAGGCTTTGAGGATGAATCGCATGTGACTTGTCAGGTGCATTGAAAACAAATCTCCTGGCAATAACGGAGTTGCTATGAATGGTGTTCCGGCTCTGTTTCAGGAGGTAGTGTTATTCTGGGACAAGTAGTGCAATTGTGGAACCATTTTATTTTTAGAAATATCATTCTCAGTCTCATGTCTGTTGGCAAGAGTAATAACAGTAAACACACTGCAAGGATGCCTTTGGAAGTAGAGGGGCTGCAGGTATTCAGGTAATGGTCTGTAGTAAGAGAGATTGTGGGATGCTGGGATAAAATGTCTTTCTCCAGAGATGACAGAAAGGAAAAGGATTCCATAGTCATCTCTTGGGTTCATCGGCAGTCTGCTTTTTGCCCTTTCACAAGAAAGCATAAAAGTAAAGAGGGTGAAGTCCAATGTTCCATGCCTTTTGTCTAGCTGAGAGATGCAGAGAAGGCAGGCCACAACCTCCTGAGCAGCCCACCTCTGACATTCTTCCCAGAAGTCATGCTGTATGCAGAACAACCTGAATACAGATCCTGAGAATATAGATCTTTTGGTTACAGAAATTCTCAAATTTCGGGCATCTTACAGGTGTTCCCCCAAATTGACAGTCCATTCAGACTTCCCTTTGTCTTGGTCACTGGTGATGCGTTATCCTCCATCAGCCATGTTCCTGCTCTAGCTGTAGACACTTGGCAGTGCTGATGTTGTGCTCACCCCCACTCACTACAGCTTCATCCAGGGAGACCAGGCCAGGTGCATATGTTGTCAATTTATAGCATGTCTCATCCATTCCTTCATTCATTTGTTTAGGGTAGGAATGAAAGGATAGGTGATGTCAACTTATTCCTTTCTTTCTTCTCCTTCTCCTCCTCCTTCTCCTTCTTCCCCTCCTCCCTCCTTCTTCTCTCTCCTCATCCTCCTTGTTCTACTCCTCCTCCTTCTTCCTCTTTACTTTACCTGTGCTATGGATTTAGGTCAGGTAAATATGTGATTTGGGTTCCCCAGTAAGCTAAGCTTCCTATCAGTGTTACTAAAACATACCCCATTACTATGGCCATCACTCCTAGTAAGTAGCATTCCCCAGCTCACATACCAGTGCAGAATCTTTCTCTAGCTTTAGTATGTATCCAGGTCAATGCTTGTTAAAAAGGATCTGGGTGCTGACGAGTTGGTGGGTGCAGCACACCAACATGGCACAAGTATACATATGTAACAAACCTGCACGTTATGCACATGTACCCTAGAACTTAAAGTATAATAATAAAAAAAAAATTAAAAAAAAAAAAAGGATCTGAATCAGGTTGCAGGGATCTCACTTTTAATAAAGTTCCCAGGTGATTCTTCTGCAGGTCATCTCTTTGATTAGCTAGATGAAACATGATGCCGTGCACGACCCATTTTATGGCTAGATGGGCATAAAAAAGCACCCAGTTCATGATAGGCAGTTCAGGTCACATGGTGACTTGATGGCCCATAGTCAAACATTCAGTTTCCACAAAAGCCCAGTAACACGACAAGAGCAGTCTCTCAAAGGGAGAGTAGTTATCTGCAGAGGATGGCAGGGCCTTTCTCCAAAATCCTTGTGGCCTCCACTGTGATTCACCTATGGGAGCCTGCCAAAGGCTTGAAACAGCATCCCTATCTGCCACTGACCCCTCAAGCACCATTGGATCTGCTGGGTCATATGGTCCAAGTGGCAGAGCAGCTTGCGCAGCAGCCTGAACTTGTTGCAGAGCCTTCTCTTGTTCTGGACCACACTCGAAACTGGCAGCCTTTCAGGTCCCTCAGTAAATGGGCCACAGTAACACATCCAAATGAGGAATGTGTTGCCTTCAAAATCCAAATAGGCCCACCAGGCATCGTCCCTCTTTCTTGGTTGTAGGAGGAGCCAAACGCAGCAACTTATCCTTTACCTTAGAGGGACTATCTCAACAGGCCCCACACCACTGGACCCCTATAAATTTTACTGAGGTAGAAGCTCCCTGAATTTTAGTCGGACTTATTTCCCATCCTCTGGCATGCAAATGTCTCACCAATAAATCCAGTGTGTTTGCTACTTCTTGCTCACTGAATCCAATCAGCATAATGTCATCAACGTAATGGACCAGTGTGATATCTTACGGAAGTGAAAAAGCAATCAAGGTCTCTCTGAATAAGATTATGACACAAAGTTGGAGAGTTGATATACCCCTGAGGTAGGACAGTAAAGGTATATTGCTGGCCATGCCAGCTGAAGGCAAATTGCTTCTGGTGGGCCTTATGGACAGGAATGAAGAAAAAGACATTCGTCAAGTCAATGACTGCATAGTAGGTACCAGGAGATGTGTTAATTTGCTCAAGCAATGAAACCACATCTGGTATAGCAGCTGCAATTGGAGTCACCACTTGGTTAAGCTTATGATAATCCACTGTCATTCTCCAAGATTCATCTGTCTTTGTACAAGCCAAATAGGAGAGTTGAATCGGGATGTGGTGGGAATCACCACCCCTGCATCTTTCAAGTCCTTGATGGTGGCACTAGTCTCTACAGTCGCCCCAGGGATGTGATACTGTTTTCAATTTACTATTTTTCTAGGTAGAGTCAGCTCTAATATCTTCCATTTGGCCTTTCCTACTATCATAGCCATCACCCTGCCAATCAGGGAGCCAATGTGAGGTTCTGCCAGCTGCTAAGTATGTCTATGCCAATTATTCATTCTGGCACTGAGGAAATGACCACAGGATGAGTCCAGGGACCCACTGTAAGTCAGATCTGAGCTAAAACTCCATTAATTACCTGACCCCCATAAGCCCCTACTTTAACTGGAGGACCACAATGACATTTTGGGTCCCCTGGAATCAACGTCAGCTCAGAGCCAGTGTCCAGTAGTCCCTGAAATGTTAGATCATTTCCCTTTCCTCAATTTCCCTTTCCTGGTAAAAGGCTGGAGGTCTTCTTGGGGAAGGATGGGGGAAAGATTCACTGCATAAATTGTCAGTAATGTAGTGGGGTCCTTCCTCAAGGGTATCTGGCCTCCTCTTCATTCAAGGGGTTCTGGGTCTCTAAACTGGCTCAAGTTTGGAAATTGATTGAGGGGCTGTGATTCTCTATTTTTATAATTCAAATTAGTCTTTTGTCCATTCGACCTAGAAGTTTTCTGTTTGTGTAATTTAAGTGGGAATGCTGTAGGCTTCTATCAATTTCACTTCTAGAAACACCATGATTAATTAGCCAATGCCAAAGCTCTACACAAGTCAGATTATTCTGATTGCCACTTTGCCTCTGCTGTCCATTATAGTAACTACGCCCACCTTGCCTTTGATGGTTGAGTGATGCCACTTGGCCCCTGCCACCTCAGGATCCAATTATTCCCATTGCATTTAAATTGTGTAGTTGGGTGACTGCAGTTCACACCATTAGATCTGACATTTCTCTACAGGAGAAGAGCAATTACAGGGCCCTTCAAAGATGCAGGTGCTGCCCTCACAAATCTATTTAACAAGACGTTGGTCAAGGGTATATCTTCTGGACCCTCCCAGCTGGGATGAGTAGGTCTAAGTGACTAATCCACTCCACCATCCCAATCTCCCTAAGCCTTTTGATCCCTTCCTCTGCATTCAACCAAGGGAGATAAGGCATTTCCAGCTTGCTCACAGTGGGCCATCTTTTAATCCATATTTCAGCTAACCAAGCAAATAAACTATTAGAACATTTTTTAACTCCCTGAGCTGCAGCATTAAATGCAGAGTCCTGACTTAGTAGGCACAAATCAGTAAATTCAGCCTGATCCAACTCAATGTTCCTTCCACCATTGTCCCATACCCTTAATACTCATTCCCATGGCTGTTCTCCAGATTGCTATTTATATAAATTAGAAAACTCAGTTAGTTTCAAGTGTAGTGCACCTCCTCATGGGTCACATTATCAACCTCACCTCCAGGGGCCCGCCGGGACTTTAGTCTAGTTATAGGTCTAGAAGCAAACGGGGGTGTTAGAGGTGGCTTCTGAGGAGAATCAACATTATCTTGCCTGGCAAGCACCTCAGGGGAGGCCATCACTGTTGCCTCAGGCAGCACAGGGTTTATCTCCTCAGACGAAGGTAGAAAGGCTGATGGCACCATGGGTCAGGGAAGGGATGTTGCCACTACTGGGGATTGGGAAGCTGTTCCTTCTGGCAAAAAAGGTTCATCAGAATTTACAAACTTAGTGTCCCCAGCGTCTTCAGGGTCCTCCCACACATCCCCAGTCCAAGTTTCAGGGTCCCATTCTTTTCCAATCAATGCCCTCACTTTAGCAGTAGACACCTGGCGAGGCTGTGCATACATCTTTCATTGCAGATCAGCCACTCGCATAAGAGCTTGTGTCTGTTTTTCCACAATTTCAGCTCTTTCTTTACGGGAGATAAGACTCTCGCTCAGGGGCAATCTTAGCAGATTTGAGACTCAGTATCTGCTTCTAAAGCTGAGAGACAGAATCCCTGAGTTTATCATTTTCTTTCATCACTTTATCTACCAAACTTAGAAGCAACCAAACAGTTTCATTATGTTCCTTGGTTCTCCACATATGGTCAAAGGTAGCATAGAGTCATTAAACTCCTTGCCTTTCACAACAGGTAATCAGGAGTGTCAAATGCATTTATTTTGCATAACTCTCTAAACAGCTCATGCCAAGGACTATCAGTGTTTTCTATACTATTAGAAGTAGAGTCCTTAGCATTTTTGGGTCTAATCATATTAAGCAGCAAACTCCAGAAACCCCAAAATCAATTAAAAACCCTATGCTTAATATTCTGTTCCTCTAGAACCACTCCTGGTACCAAGATCTACATTAGTCAGAGTTCTCTTAGAGGTACAGAACTAATAGACAGATAGATAGATAGATAGATAGATAGATAGATAGATAGATAGATAGAATATATTTTTTATATATATATAATATATATGAAGGGGAGTTTATTAAGTATTAACTTACACAATCACAAGGCCCCACAATAGGTTGTCTGCAAGCTGAGGAGCAAGGAGAGCCAGTCCGAGTCCCCAAACTGAAGAACTTGGAGTCCAGTGTTCGAGGGCAGGAAGCATCCAGCATGGGAGAAGGATGTAGGCTGGTAGGCTAGACCCATCTCCCTTTTCATGTTTTTCTGCCTGCTTTATGATTGCGAGAAGCCAATTAGATTGTGCCCAGCAGATTAAGGGTGGATCTGTCTTCCCCAGCCCATGGACACAAATGTTAATCTCTTTTGGCAACACTCTCACAGACACACCCAGGATTAATATTGCATCCTTCATTCCAATCAAGTTGATGCTCAGTATTAATCATCGCAGACATGATGGTTACAAAAAGTAGTTTTTAAATCAAAGAACAAGGGATCTGTTTTCCACTATTCTGACTATTTTATTCCGAGAATATTTCTCCCATTCATGTCTTGGGTACCTTTGTTCTACTCATCTCTCAGGGATATTGCCATGTACCTTAGCCCCCAGGAATAACTGGTTACATAAATGATCGGAATCAGGGTGCAGGGATCTCACTTTTAACAAAGTTTCCAGGTGATTCTGCCACAGGCCATGTCTTTGATTCACTATATGAAACATTGGCACAATGGTTAGAAAAGTAATTTTTAAATCAAAGAACAAGGGATCCATTTTCCACTATTCTGACTATTTTATTCCTGCTCATGTCTTGGGTGCCTTTGTTATTCTCATCTCACAGGGACACTTTTCTGCAGTCGCCGGCGCCTCAGCCCCCAGGAATAACTCATTACATTTCTTCCCATTTGCACATGGGTATTTCTTAACATAGACAGTGCCCTGCATTTTCTTTCTATTATACCATAGAACTTGAGATTTCTTGCATTAAATGTGAGAAAACTGGGATCAGAGAGTTCTGACTTCAAAACTCAGCTCTTCTACTTTCTATCCATGTGACTTAGGCAAGTTAACCTTTTTCAGTCTTGTATGTAAAATGGGAATTAATAACATTATTTACCTTCTAGGGTTGGAAGGAACTATAAAAGCTAGTGTATGCTAATATAGGTTAAATGAATGAAAACTCAGCTCAGTGAAGAAGCCAATATAATTTTTTTATTAGAGACAGTTTTGCTCTGTCACCCAGGCTGGAGTGCAGTGGCACAATAATAGCTCATTGCAGCCTTAAACTCCTGGTCTCAAGTGATCCTTCCACCTCAGCCTCCCTAGTAGCTAGGACTACAGGTGTGTGCCACCATGCCTGGGTAATTTATTTTTATTTATTTATTTTTTTGTAGAGTTGGTGTCTTGCTGTGTTGACCAGGCCGGTCTTGAACTCCTGCGCTTAAGCGAGCTTCTGCCTTGGCCTCCCAAAATGCTGAGATTACAGGTGTGAGCCACTGTGCCAGGCCAATATGTTAATAAATTATCTTCAATATACTTGCTTAATTCTACTGGTGTTTTCTTTAACTATTATTATCCTCATGATTGTTTTTGAATCACCCATTAGAAGAATTTTTTCATTTTCTTCCCAGACTTGTCTTTAGCCTGCATTAACATTTCCTCTTTGCCTTAATGCCTCCCTTTGGATCATTGTAAGCTGTTTTCATCTTCTCTTATAGCTTTCCCTTTAAGCTATTTTGCTAGTATTTTGCTGTTTCTCTTCCAATCCAGAACATCCCACTTCTTGTTACAGGTGCTGGAAAGAGAACAGGAACCTTTAATAAGCAAGTGGCTGGCGTGTACAGTGTACATGCTATCCTTTCAACGAAATGGCACTCGGCTAGGACCTCCTAATAGGAAGGTAAATCAGCACATTTCTAGGAGAAAAAGGAATAGTTCCCCCTAAATTCTAGTTGCATTTTCCCTCTCCCAGGTTCATATATGTTGACTGCCACTTTCTTTTTTGTTATCCTGTGCTTAGGTAATTTTTTTCCCCTTTTATCACTGTTACCTTCTCTATTGATTTAAATTAAGCTTGGTTTGTATTTCTTTGAAAAGAAAACACAACCTTGCTGGGTTGGGAGGTTTTTCTAAGGCCTCTGCGCTCTAGTAAAACCCTACGTATGTAGGTCCTGCAAACCAACATTATTTTTGCTGTAAAAACACCACGTGCATGTTCTGAGACATGGGCCCTCTGTGTAAGATCCCTTCACACATGCAAACACAGCTGACATTTCAACACTTCCATAGGGTGAGAGCAAAAGGATCCTGGTTCAGAAAGGTCAAGGCTGTCCTATGGGGCAGGGGGCATGGCTTCCTTTGACCTTCATCTCTAGCATGAGCAATACACTGGCAAGTGTTCCAATTTTATACCTTCTCATACAAAGCTTGTTTCCAAAGATGTGCCTCGAATTTGAATTCCCTCAATGGAACAATGTTTAGTTTTCTATTTTTATGTAGTGATATTACTACAAACTTCGTGGCTTAAAACAACAAAACAATATACATTTATTATCTCACAATTTTGGTGGGTCAGGAGTTCAATCATGGCTTAACTGGGTCCTCTGCTTAGAGTCTCACATGATGTCAATCAAAGCTTTGGCTGGGGTTGTAGTCTCATTTGAGGCTTGAATGGATAAGGGTTTATTTCTAAGCTCACTTAGGTTGTTGGCAGAATTCAGTTTCTTGCAACTAGGATGAGGGCTTCTTTCTAGCTGTCATCAGATCCTACAAGCTGCCTCATAGTTCTGTGCTGTGTGGGGTTCCCCAGCATGGTTTCTTGACTCCTCAAAGTTAGCAAAGATGGGAGAGAGGAAGGGGGAGGGAGAGAAAAAGAGAGAGAATGCATGTGCAATACAGGTGCTGCAATCTAATATAACATAATCACATAATCATGTACACATAATGACTTACATCTTGCCATCATTACCACATTCTATAGGTTAGAAGCAAGTCATGAATCCTTCCTTTCCATAGTCAAGGATAAGGAATCATACGGGGCATGAATACCAGGAGGCAGAGATTGTGGGGCTGCTACCATAAGAATCTATCTGCCACAAAAATGTACATGCACTTTCTTCCTTAATTTCTTCCTTTTTTGTTTTGTTTTGTTCTTGGAACAGAGTCTTGGTCTGTTACATAAGCTGGAGTGCAGTGGCACGATTGGAGCTCACTGCAGCCTGGAACCCTTGGGCTGAAATGATCCTCCCACTTCAGCCTCCCTAGTAGCTAGGACTACAGGTGTGCACCACCATGCCCTGCTGTGTTTAATTTCTTTCTTTTTGAGACAGAGTCTCACAATGTTGCACAGGCTTGTCTCAAGCTTCTGGCCTCAAGCGCTCCTCCTACCTCAGCCTCTCAAAATCCTGGGATCACTGGAATGAGTCTTACTATTTTTTATTTTAAAAGATGGAGAAAAAGTTCACCATGAACTTGACCTTTCCTAGAGGTGGCCCAATGATTTTGATGAAATATTAGGTCTTATTGACTTCTTTTCCCTGTTAATATGCAGCACAAAAACCTTCTTTGCAGATTCTTACTTACTTAATTCTCAATGAATTGATTAGAATAATATCTCAAGATGTTATTTCTATTCCATGTATCCAAGGTCATTTTAGAATGATTGAGTTTCAGACCTAGAATTATTTCCTAATGAAGGGAATTGTAAGTGACCCTAAGGAAGGGTTTCTAGGTGAGTTCCCCAAAGTGTATACCAATGAGATCATTAGTTCACCCATTATCATAGCATTTCTGCTTTCTCTGGATTTTGCACATTCATGAGTGACTTAATACTCAATTTTTTCCATAGAATCAGTCAATAAGCAATACTCAGCATATATTAGGAGTATAGCATTCTGTTGAGTGTGTTGCAGCTGTCTCAAACAGTAGAATGCATACTTACTGCCTTTACAGAATTTATATGAGTTTCATGAGATGCAACATCAACGGCAGATGGGGACCATGAAGTAGAATAGCTCTGGAGTCAGACCACCTACGTTAAAAATGCTTTTACTGCTTGCCTGCTGCATAATCTGTTATATAACCTTGGGCAAGTTACCTAAGCTCACCTAGTCTCGGTTTCTCTTTAAAGTGGGGACATTCATAATATCTACACCCTGGGTTGCCATAAGGATTCCATGAGACGATCCATGTCAAGTGCTTAGCAGAATGTTCAGCAATACTGCCACGTGACAAAGCTGCAGGGACCCTCACTCACATCAGTACAGGACAAGTGGCATCCCCAGGGGTTGTCAATTGGGCAGCCCTGAGTAGGTGCTTAATAAACATTCTTGCCTGCCTCTACTGTTAAAATTATTATATGTGAAATAGCAAACACAAATATTTAACAGGTCATGGTATGATCAGTTTCTATCTGAATTATGTACAATTATCGTCACTACTTTTTTTTCTCCTGGTCACTTGAATTCATGAGCTCCTCTCTGCATTGTAGTCTTCGTGCTCCCTACTTCTGTATTACACCACCTATGCCCACGTCTGTCCTCATGCCTGGCTCTTTCTCATCCTTCGGTCTCTGCTCAAATGGCCCTTTCTTAGAAAGCCTGCTCTAACTGTGTTATCTAAAGTCATTCTCCCGGCAATTCACCACTTTCTAACACATCACTCTAGTTTATATTCTTCATTGCACTAATTTTCATTTAGCTTATATTTCTAACTTTTGTTTTCTGCTTCCCTAAAGAGAGTGCATGCCACACAAAGGAAAGCGAGGATTTTGTCTGTCTTGAACATGCAGTATTTTCATCTCTTAGCATGAGGTCTGGAACATAATAAGCACTCCAAAAAGACAGGAGTGAGGGAGGGAGTGAGTGGAGATCCATTTGGGTTGTGTCTTCAGGGACAACAGCCCTGTGGAGAAGGTGGGTTTTTTTCTCAAAAAAAAGGAGGAGAGACATAAGCTGTATGGTAACAGAAGAGGGGAGGCTTTTAGAAAACAAGATTGGGCCATTTTCTTGAATATCAGGCTCTACAGCAGAAGGAAGTTTGAGAATTTAACTTACACTGTCTAAGGTGTATGTCTGCATTACAGATTAAAAGATAATAATGCCTGGCTTACAGGGATTCTGTGATAAATAATAAGATCGTTGAAAGTCTTTTGTCAACTATGTAAATCACCTTAAGATATGAGTAGTTATTTCCATGCTTAGAGGCCAGAGGGTATAAGGTTTATTCATTTAAAAGAGAGATCTATATAAAGAAATAAATATTTTAAATTACATAACATAGCAATTCAATTCATTCTGTTTGTAAAACGGTCAAACATTCTAGACAAAGTTAAAGTTCTCTTGATGACCATCTCTAGTCTTAGGCCTTCGGCAGAGGTAAACATTGTGGTCAATGAGCTGTAAGTTTTTTTACGTTTAAAAATCTACACATTTATTTCCAGATTACCATAAAAGTACTTTAATAATATTTCTAAAATCTGCACTAAAAAGTAAGCCTGGATATGTTTTTCTTTGCTTTCCGTGATCAAAATATGAGTTAATTTAATTAATTCGCTCTTTGGATATTTCTTATTTCTTTCTGCTAAGATAGCATATTTTTGTCCTTTAATAAAATACTAATTTAAGAATTCTTATAAACTTCTGGGGTTATATCATAAGGAAATAATTACCAAAATAGCAACAATTTATGTATAAAGATATGTATCACAGCATTGTTTATGATGTTGAATGATTGAAGCAATGCACCTGTCCAACAAAGAAATTTATCTTTAAATAATCACACAACCACAAAACTGAAATATTATAAAGACATCAAAACTGGTATCTACAAAATGTGTTTTTAATGTATAGGAATATGTTAAAGTGTTAATAATATAATGTCAAATAGTAAAAGGAGCCTACAAAACTTAAATGCTATGAGCTCATCAAAGTGTGTTTAGCTAGAAAGAAAATAAGACTAGAAGATCATGTGTGTGAGTACTAACAGTGGTTATGTCTCGGTGGTAGATTACAAATGATTTTTGTTTTCATCTTTATACTTTATTTTCCAAATGTTTCTAATAAACGTGCAATAGATTTGCATTTTAGTTTAATTTTTTTTTAAATCGAAGTAATAGACATACACAGTTTAAAAAGGCAAATAGCAGCAAGGCTTTCAGATAAGTGTTTCAAATAAAAGCAGTAGTTCTCTGCAGCTCCCCTCCTCACCCCTGCATCCCCTTCCCACAAAGATGATTTCTTCTGGTGTTCTACATAATATACATATACTGCTATTGCTTGACTTTTTTAGTTTTAGATATTATTGATTGACTTTCTATAACAGAAAAAGAATTAGTTCACCTTCTATTTTCACCCCATTCTATTCATGAACTTTTTCCTCTCTCCAGTGTCCCAATATAGTAATGTAATAATGTATGGTTAAATATTTTTAAAGTTATAATTATAAGTGCTATTCATTCATGACATTTACAGTACTATGAATATACAATGTTTTCTTTTCTTTTTTTGCTTCTGTTTTTTTTGTTTGTTTGTTTGAGACAGAGTCTCACTCTGTCACCCAGGCTGGAGTGTGGAGTGCAGCAGCATGTTCTCGGCTCACTGTAAACTCCACCTCCTGGGTTCAAGTGATTCTCCTGCGTCAGCCTCCTGAGTAACTGGGATTACAGGTGTGCATCATCATGCCTGGCTAATTTTTGTTTTTTAGTAGAGAGGGGTTTCACCATGTTGGCCAGGCTGGTCTTGAACTCCTAACCTCAGGTGATGGGCTGCCTGGGCTTCCCAATGTGCTGGGATTACAGGTGTGAGTCACCATACCCGGTCAATTATATGACTTTTTCTATACAACTTTTCGGTTTTCTTGAAATTGATAATTGCCTTACATTTTCCTATCTTTAGACTTCCATCTACCAAGCAATAATTTATTCCCAAACTTTCCAAGAGAACTATTTACCTTATCTCAACGTGGTCACACATGTCAGCAATGCTAAATTGTTGTCTAATCTCCCAGTGCTGCTTTTGGAAGACCAATGCCATTTTGAACCCCAATCCTTTATAAAATACTCATTTTTCTCTCCACAGGCTTTTGGGAAATTGTTTTTTGTTTGTTTGATTTGTTTTGTTTTGTTTTATATAGTGGTGTTCTGAAACTTTTTATGATAATGTACCTAGTTTTGGGTAATTTTGTACTCATTTTGCTGGAAGCTTGATGCCTCCTTCAGTCTGAAAACTCATGACCTACTGAACTAAGATATTTTTCTTATTATTTCCTTGAAAATTTTGTCCTCTAATTTCTCTTATCAATAGACTTTTAAGAATTTTTGTTTGGTTGGTTGACTTAGCTTAGTTGGTTGGTTTTTTTGTTTTTCACTCTTGCATAAATGCTACCACAAAAGTCTTTGAGTATACTATTTTATGCTCATTCATAAGTCTTTCTGCACCATAAATACTTTGCACTAAATACTGAGATGTAAAATAGAATTGCTACATCATAGTGTATGTGTATTTTCAAATTTTATGCATGAAATACATGCTTCCAATATGGACAAAAGCCCCACCATCATTGGATAATTATTTTCAGTGCTTAATCACAATTTATCCACATTCCTGTTTCACATTTGCTCTTCATAGTGTTCACAACTTTATTTTTAACACCCTACCACCACCCGGCCAATCTCTGACTCTCTCTTCCATGAAGGAACCAGTCCATAATCCTAGCTCTACCACTCCCTAGCAGCAAGAACCTGTCTGAACTTCAATGTTTTCCTATGTAAAATGGAAATAACATCTACTTCCCGGTGCTATTGAAGGATTAAATGAGATATATCTAGCATAGTGTCTAGCAAACAAAAGATATTTAAAATATACTAACTCATTTTCCTTCATTATCAAAGCTCTGCATTTGGAGATAACATAATTAACACGCATGGTTCAGAGATACAACTTAATGTCACACAATAACTGTAATTGGGATCTACAATGATCCTTACTACAGCCAAATCTACATGTGAAAATCCAGATATTCCCCATAGACCAACTAAGACCCACACCCAACCCTCTCCCAAAGAATAGGGCCTGGACAAGTCCCTTTAGAATGAACATTCCACTTTGCATGTTCTGTCACTCTCCTTCTTCCCCAGAGGGGTTTAGGATTGTTCCTCTTTTACCCTGACAAAGTTTCACATATTTTGGATGCAGAATAGGGGCCCATGGTAAGGGAGAATAGCTTCTATTCCATAATGCCTTTCTCTGTCTCATTATCCAATCCAGTTTTATGAAACCTCATGGCATAAAATGACAATTAGCTCAATAATTATTGCTTATTTGAATGTATCACAACTCAGATAACAATTACCTATTAAGCACCTGCTATTTTGAAAGTACTATGACAGGCTCTCAGGGGGACACATCTCTCACTAAGGAATGGTCCTCGCCGTCAAAGAATTTATGGCATACAAAGTGTTAAAAACTTGGTTGATAACAATCAGCCAAAACTATAAGGTCATATGACTAAGTGTGCCTTATAAGTATGAGACAGTGAGAGGCAGGGTCACAGATGAGTGGGGAGAAAAGTGTGGGAGAAAGAATGACTACCCAGGTGAGGGTGTCGGTATCACTGAACTTTCTATGAGAGCAACACAGAGCAATGAGAGAGCCCTGGCTTTGGGAAAAGGTAGACATGAGTTGAACCCAATGCTTGTCTGACTTGGGCTGCTTGTGCAGTCTCTATTTACTCACATGTTTGGAGCGGGACAATACCTTCCTGACAATTGAGTGCGTAGGACATACAACAGGTGCATAAAAATGTTTTAGTGATAGCCTGGTTTTGTAAAGGTAAGTTTGTTTCCTCCCTCTTCCCTTCCCTTCTTTCTGGTATTGAATGGTGTGCAAATTTATCTTCATGGTCTTCTAAAGAGTAGCCCTTGCTTTACCTCTGGCTGCTGTCCCATGCCAGTGGCAGGGGATGGCGTGGAGAACATGGTGGCATCTTGCCTCTGATTATTGCTTATACCTCTACATCTTTCCCTTGACCTTATCATCCCGGAATGTTCACATGGGATCTGGAAAGGAAACCAGCTACCCTAGCTGCATGCCATACTTTCATTCATGACTGTTACAGATCCTCCCGTGCTGATGGGGTGCCCTCTGACATAAACAGGCCAGACCAGAGCAGTATCTGTAGGGGTTCTAGGCAAGGTCAGGATACAAATTAAGAGGCATGCATAGTGACAATCTAGAATCAATCTGATTATATCCTGTGTTCTAGAATGTCTACCTATATCTTGGCCTAACAGACCTAGAGAGATAATCAAATTATTTCTACTCGGTATTTCAGAAAATGGATGGAAAAATGGCTTGGTAAGCGAAGCTGAGTCCCAGCTCACTATATTAAAGAGCTGTTCTGCATGATTTATCACTTCGGAAAAATTTATTGAGTATCTACTATATGTCAGGCATTGTGTGTGGGGTAGGAGACCCTTGTCTTCTCCCTAACTTCCTTCTCAAGTCCCACAGTCATGCCTATTTCTGTTGTAGTGGTAAAGATTTAAATTCTATTAACTTCTATTACAAAATAATAAAAGTTATTGAGCATTTCTGACATTCTGGATACTATGCCAATGCTTTGCCTACTTAACATATATTACCTCATTTAAGCCTCATTTAAACCTCTTGAGGTACGTACTTATATCATCTCCATTTTAACAGATGCAGAAACGGGTAGAGAGGTTAGATGACTTGCCCACAGCCACATGGGTAGGAAGCAGTGATGTCAGGATGCGGGCCAGGAAATCTGCCTCTAGTCTGTGCCTATAACAACCAGCTGCCTCTCTCCTGCCTCATAAACACCCAGCATCAGCATCCTATTTCCCTTCCACACTGAAATTATGAGGATCCTACTTAACCTTATGGATTCTCACCTTTTTCCAGGTTCCGCTTGAGAGACACATTTCTCTCAGAATCTCTACTTTCCTTTTTCATGTGGCAGCCAACTTTGCCCAGGTTACTTTTCTTGTCCCACCTACTATTCCTCCAAACATGAAGCCAGGACCATCTCTCATTTCCCTGACACACAGCTAAGTTCAGACCATGTCATTTAACAAGAGATTACTAAAGCCTTTGGAAAACAGAAGGGGATTAAAGTGCACACAGCAGAACCCATCCACAGACTTCCCAGGGTCCCCCGTCACTGACTTCCTGCAAGTCACCATGTTGAAGGAGCCAGCACATCTCAGCTATTGGGAGGCACCTCTACCCTGAACCCGTACTCTGCTAAAACCCATGTCAAACAAAATCACGCCAAAATCTTCTTCTAAAAGAAAGCATAATCTGTTCCTATAACTTCATCTCCAAAGAAAGTTTGACATTGTTATGCAGAGCCCTTGGCCCCATGCGGTCTCTAAACATCCCACATCTGATAAAGAGCTCAGTTTCTTTTCACAGAACGAAAATGCCCTTTAGAAGGCTTATACACTGTTGGCGAGAGTATAAATTAGTACAACCTTTGTGGAAGACAGTGTGGTGATTCCTCAAAGACCTAAAGACAGAAATACCATTTGACCCAGCAATCTCATTACTGTGTATATGCCCAAAGGAATATAAATCATTCTATCATAAAGATCCATGCATGCGTATGTTCACTGCAACACTATTCACGATGGCAAGGACATAGAATCAACCTAAATGCCCATCAATGATAGACCGGATAAAGAAAATGTGATACATACACACCATGGAGTATGATGCAGCCAAACAAAGAAATGAGATCATGTCCTGTGCAGGGACATGGATGGAGCTGGAGGCCATTATCCTCAGCAAACTAATGCAGGAACAGAAAAACAAATACCACGTGTTCTCACTTAAAAGTGAGAGCTAAATGATGAGAACACATGGACACATAGAGGAGAAAAACACACACTGGGACCTGTTGGAGAGCAGAGGGTGGGAGGAGGGAAAGGATCAAGAAAAATAACTAATGGGTACTAGGCTCAATACGTGGGTGATGAAATAATCTGTACAACAAACCCCGATGACACATGTTTACCTATGTAACAAAACCTGCACATGTACCCCTGAACTTAAAATTTTTAAAAAATGCCCTTTAAACTATTGTTCATGCTACCTCCTATACTCAGACAAAGATGAATTTAAGCTTACTGTCTCTGAACTTGGGGATAGTAATAGGGATCCAGCGTGAAGCTTTAAAAGGCCACTTTCCCCCATTTCTACCCATCAAGCTTTGAAAAATATCAGGGCTGAGTCTTATTTAGGCTGCCTAGTTTGCAGTCATAAAGCATCTCAGTGTTTTTTTTTTTTTCTGCTGTTGTTGTTTTTTATTTTTTGGAAATGGAGTCTTGCTATGTCGCCCAGGCTGGAGTGCAGTGGCGCGATCTTGGCTCACTGCAACCTCCGCCTCCCGGGTTCAAGTGATTCTCCTGCCTCAAACTCCCAAGTAGCTGGGATTACAGATGCGTGCCACCCCACCTGGCTGATTTTTGTGTTTTTAGTAGAGATGGGGTTTCACCATGCTAAGCAGGCTGGTCTCAAACTCCTGACCTCAGGTCATCCGCCCACCCTGGCCTCCCAAAGTGCTGGGATTACAGGTGTGAGCCACTGCGCCTGGCTGCATCTCAGTTTTTAAAACCATCTCCCACCTTCATTATCTTCTTGTACCTGAGACATCAGCTCTCATTCCTGAGGAGAACATTCAGAGTCTTCTCATGCCCTAACCCTATACTGATACTAAGATCACAGTACAGTCTTGGGCCTGACCTTGCTTCCCTGTATTCCTGGGTATTTTCCTGAACTCTTTTCCTGTCTTGAGTTCTTTCTCCTCCAAACTTCCTTGCTGAAGCTGGATGTTGGACTGGTTTTGGTAAGTAAAGGGAAATAATATTCTTTTTTTTTTTTTTTTTTTGAGACAGAGTCTTGCTCTGTCGCCCAGGCTGGAGTGCAGTGGTGCGATCTCAGCTCACTGCAAGCTCCGCCTCCCGGGTTCATGCCATTCTCCTGCCTCAGCCTCCCAAGTAGCTGGACCACAGGTGCCCACCACCACACCCAGCTAATTTTTTATATTTTTAGTAGAGATGGGGTTTCACCATGTTAGCCAGGATGGTCTCGATCTCCTGACCTTGTGATCCGCCTGTTTTGGCCCCCCAAAGTGTTGGGATTACAGGCGTGAGCCACCGCGCCTGGCCTGGGGAATCACATTCTTAACAAAAACCATGACGCTTCTTGATATAGGATTTCCAGGAACTGACCAACATTCTTTGCTAATAAACTTTTCAACCACAACTGGTTCTCTGCAGGTGTGCATTTTTAAACAATGAACCGGTAGTTCAAAACAAGTTTAAACCAAATCCCACACAAAGAAGCACAGTTTTACACACCAAGATCATTCTGTTGTTTGCCCTCGTTGCTTTGAGTGAGCAAAAAGGCATTCAGAACCTCAAGCTTGGAGTGTTTCAATAAATCACCCTCACACAAAAAGATCACAATTAAAAATCACTCCTGTTCTTCTCGATCTTCTCCATCCTTTCAAGATAAAGAGAAGGAAAAAGGAGGAGGAAACAAATCATTGTTGATTCATTGACCTGTTTCAAGACATGCAAGCAGAAAGGCCAAGCTTGTCTCATTGCTACGTGTGGGATATAGTAAATCTGAAGCATTACAATGCTGATAAATCTGCATTAAATCTGATAAGTGTCACATGTGAGCCTCTCAGCCATTCATGAAGAAGAACATGGCCCATCTAGATATGCCCCAGAAGGTGCATAAACTCTCTCAGGCCAAAAGCAACAGAAAGTATTTTATAAAGATCTAATTTTTTCTTGTTAAACATGAATATAACCTAAACAAAAAAAGGAAACAGAAACCATGCAGACAACAATAACAACAAAGCTAGCAATTGTTTACTCTATGGTCCCAGCTTCATTAATCTGTGGGACAGTTTGAAGATGAGGACAAGTTTTGCCTCATCAGTCATATACAAGCTACTGTGTTTATTATGTTCATTATTAATCCAGTTTTAATGTATTTGTCCATGACCACAGAGCCTGTCACTGTCTCTAATAACCCTTGCTGATCTGAGATCAGGCATCTCATTTCAAACCTTAGCATTATCCTCTACATACTATATAGGAAGAATAGATGTAGTCTTTGGGAGTTAGCAGCATAATAAAGTTTCCAAAGAGAATGTGAGTGAACACATACACACACACACACACACACACACGTATGAATAAAGTGATTCTCTCCATCCAATAGCATAACATCTTGGTTTAATGTTACCCATGTAGAGAAACAGGAAAGAAATTAATGGATGAATTTATTATCACAGTTATTATCAAGTAACCGCAAGCCAGGTCTCATTTCATGACCAGCACTAAATCTACACTTGGCAGGATTTCATCACCAATGGGAAATCTGACAAGCAGGCAGAGAAACCAATAGGATTTTAAAATGTTTTTTGAATTACCCTTTCAATAATCAAAAACCAGTTTATCTAAAACATAGCAAATCTTATCTTCTGTGCAAACTTGTACTCACAACTTATTTCCCATACACGTGGTAAATTACCAAAGCAGCTCTAAATTTGCTGACCTTTGGTAAAGATAAATTCTCCAGGGAGATGGGAACCAGCTTTCCTTTTAAAATCCATTCCTGGATTTCTTCTGGTCTGGAATCCAAACTGGGTGCCTCTCACGTTTACATGTAATTGTGTGTGAGGACCTCTAATCAAGAAAATAAATCAAAGAAGGAAGTCTTAAATCTGTGTAAAAGAGCCTCGAATTTACATAATACAGTACTGGTTAGAAAAGAAAAACACATTTTTCATAATTTGCTTCATATATATATATATAAATAAAATTTTTTTTTTCTTCCCCAGCAAAGTCTGGCTAAAAGATCTTCTTACACATTAAGTGAATCCAGTGGGGAATTAGTCTGGCTGGAATGCTTGCTGGAGTTTTGATAATGAAACCACTGCTGTGGCTGCATTTTGTGAGTTTCATGTTGAGTCTTCAAACTTACAACAAGCGAATTCACCTAAAGAAAGAACCATAGTGCTATTACAGCTCAATAAGTGAAGGGCTCCCAAAAGGACTCAGCTTGAAATGGGCAGGATATATTTGCATTCGTTTATTTGAGTTTCATGTCAGTTCTGTGATGTAGATGCCATAGGAATCGATCTCTATGTTTTACAAGGGCGGCAGGGGTTGGGGGTAACTGCCGGAAAGAGGGAGGGTGACTTGCTCCCGACTAACCGTACCCGTGGTGACAGGTCACTGCTAGGACCTCGATCTCACCTCACCAATGCTTCAGACACACACAAGAGGTCTTTGGAATCCAGCAAGAAGAAACAGTCATTTGTCTAATTCATCTTGGCATCCCCAGCTTTTAGTCTAGAATGGGAGCTAAGAAAATAGCTATGAAATAAATTAAAGCACCAACAAGTTGCAAAGAGGAGAATAAACAAGTTATGGCCATGGTGTGTCACATTCTTAGGTCTCTCCCCAACCTACCGCAGCCTCACCCATTGTCACCCACACGGCCAGTTTTGGGAAAGCTTGACATGTGATGGTCTTTGTCATAAGACACAGACCTGCTGTTTGGAAACTTTCTTCCATGGAGTCCAATTCTCAGGCTTCAGGCATCTGCTCATTCATGTGTACTATATGTGAACCGACAGTGACATGGTCCAAGCTGGAAGCTGTAATACTCATTAGCGGTTACTTCCACAGCATTTGCATTCAGCCAAACAGAAGTGCTAAAACACATTTGCACCTCAGTGACTATAGGTCCATCCGTTAAACATCAACAGGAAGTATCAGACAGGGATTAACGTATTATAGACTCTAAGCAAAAAATCATTCAGATTTCATGAGGCTTCAAGATGGGAGAGACAAGAGCTATACCCTGTTCTTATTTATTGCTCAACAATGTACACTCTGTGGTGCCATTTCTCAAAAGGGCCACAGTCAAACACTCTAGAAACTGAACTGTGTGCTGTAGGCACTATATTGGGCTGGCATTTTCATTGTTCATATATTTCACACGGCAGGATGGAAGTTTGAAGGTCTTTACCTAACGCTGGTTCCATTTTCATTTAGTGTATTGCTAACCCCATTACCCAAAGGTAATACTATTAGGTAATGAACCATATGTTTAAGGTGGGTTGTACAAATAAAGAAAGCCATCTAAGATGATTTAGTCCCCTACTGAAATACGAAATGAAACAATCCATTTCTTTTGTTTAACCTCTAGACCATAGTAAAAAATGTTTTTAAGTGACTTGTAACAAGGATTATTTTAAATAGACATGTCCTTGCTCGATAGTCTGAGGCTTTGGCTATGCCACCCATGCATGCCATGCCCCAAATTCCAAGCATGAGCTAAGCATATTATAACACACACAAACCTCTGCCTTGCCCACCATTAGAATTTTAAGTCCCAGGTTAAGACTAGGTCTCTAGTTGCGTACAAATTTCAGTGGGATTTGGAAAAATCCTTTAAATAGATTTTTACTGGTTTTTAAGAACAGGGTTATTTTGTGTTAATAATGGGCATACATTAGGCTTTAGATAATTGCTTTATGTAACTTAGAGTTTTGGCTTTCAGCTAAATAAACACTCTGTGTGTTCACAGGTGTATTGTCCTCAAGGGCACTCTGCTTTTAAGGGTGGCAGCTGTTGCCAAGGTGTTGCTGATACAGTTCTGGGTATAATTTATTGCAAACAGGTGCTGGCTCACGATGAAGATGGACAGGAAACTAAAGCAGACAACATGTTTAACCACCATTTAAGAAGTTCAGGTTCAGAGAGACAATGTGTCTGAGATGTTTGGGGGATGTTGCCAGCATCCCAGTGCAAGTTTAAAAACTCCTGCAGATCACCATAAGGAAGAAATTGTACATGAATCTCAAGCAGCCCAGCCTAATGAGTGCCTGATGCTATGCTGCCAGATTTAATTGATTATATGAGAAATTTCTAGTTTGTGTAAGGCTAGCAAAAAATTATAAAATACTTTCCTAAGCTAATTGTTAAAAATGACTTTCAAATGAGGTAATAACTGCTAGTTTTCAATGATCTGAACAGTGGATTCAGCTCTAACGTGTTTTCTTATATGCTCAAAGTATTTGCTGCAGATTCTGTCCGTGGGTCGTTCAGTGTAGGGAAGAGCCCAGGATTAGTGTTCACAGGGCATCGGTACAAGTTAAGGTACTGAGACAGAGATGAGAGGCCTGGATACTCACCCTTTCCCTTTCAATGTTGCCCTGCTAGGGAACTGGCCAGCAGGCTCAGCGATGGCTGTCATGGTCAGGGTTTTCCAGCGCTAAGGAGGAGTAGAAATGGGCTGGCGCCTCCGCACTCACTGATCCCTCAGCCCGACCCCTTAGTCCCCAGTAAAAACAAGGAGACATATCAGCTCAGACTCCTCGAAGTCCTCCTTGTGAACAGGCGTTTGTATATTTTCCCAACTAATCTTGAGTTTAATCGGCATACTGCATACTACATGTGTGCAGTAAATATGCATACTAAATGCAGCCGAAAAAGTTGTGAAAAGTGTGTGCACAGTTTTTCAACCTCAAAAACCTAAATATCTTGGCCATTTACATGTTCAAAAAAAAAAAAATACCCAAGGGCATTAGACCACATTATGGACTAATGGCCTGCCAAATTTCATTTTTTGGGAAAAGAATGCACATTGGAGTTATAACACACGAGTGTAAAAAAAGCAACTGAAACAACAAAATTTGGTTAAAAACACTTTTTGACCCCCAGGCTCAGACCCCATGTGCCAAAAATGTTGACAAAACTTTATATCAACACCAGCAGGCATACACAGTTTAATATCTGCTTTATGTGAAAAATCATTGACAATTTAATGCTTGCATTAATTTGAAAGAATTTTATGCAGTAGGTAGAAACCTTTACATTACCATTCCTAATCTCTACCAGTCGTCTTGTTCCCTTCTCAAAGAGAAAGTGACTGACAGGGCTGAAAAAAACCGAATCTGCTGAAGGGCCCGTGCAGCTGCTTTTATCACCCTTCCAATAGCCCCATCCTGGCCTGAAAGGCAGGAATTTGGTTTGCATGCGGCTCAGAGCCTTCAACGGAGGTTTAGCATAGGAAAGCAAATAGCTGATGTAAAAATAAACCTTTTATTTGAAAAAAAAACTTTATAAGGCCCCTTTATTTAGAGGGAGACTCACTCAAATAAATACACCGTTAACAAACTTATATAATGAATAATAATATATACTGTAGCAAGTGATGAAATGGAATCCCACAAAACAAGTGCTGAAATCTGATGACTGATTATCAAACCTATAGGATAAATAAACCTTCTCCAATTAATAGCTAGTCTTGGGGAAGGGTTTCTATAGAAATACCCCATGAGGAAAAACACCAGTTGCAGAGGTTCAGGGGGATTCAAATTGTGAATTTAGCAGGACTGGACTTAAACACAACACTCTTTCCAGTGTAGTTATGAGTTAGTTATGAGTTTGGAGGTCATGGCAAGATGAGTCCAACTTACTGATGGAGAAATGTGCTTTCTCCATCTGAGCTAATGGATTATCCTGGCCATTTGGGGCCCACGTGTCTAAGTATCAGAAGAAGCTATTTTTAATTTATTAAAAAGGGAATTGAGAACCAACCTGGTTTCCTTGAATGTGTTTCTTGCCAACAGACGAATGAAAGCACCCATTCAGAGATTTTTATTTTCTAGCTTTGGTTAGCATCCTTATTCTTTTCTCTGAGTCAATGCGGATCCCTGGTCAAAAGTTTCTTATTGATTTTGGAAAAGAACTGACTTCATGTTTATAACCAGCAGTGCTCTGATGTCTGGGAGGCAGACTTATGGGGAATAACGACTAACGGGCAATCCCAGAGGGGCAGCTGCATGCGGACAACTCTCCCCGCACATCATTTAGCAGGGTCTTCGTTTTGGAGCAATGGATGAAATGCCTGTCCGGCATCCCATGAAGCCTGCTTTGTGACTGTGTTTTATCCCTCATCTTGAAATAGGAGGTGTTCTCTGAAACAATCATACCTGTTAAACTTGTATGATGAACATCAGGGACGATAAACTTTTATATTTGTTGGTGTATTGATCCATCCATCCATCCATCCATCCATGCATCCATCCATCCATCCATCCATCCATCCATCCATCCATCCATCCTTATTGTGTACTCTCTGCTTGTTTCTTCTTATAAGGACACCCATAATTCTACTCTCTTGAAGGGTGGTGCATTAAGCATGTATTTTATTTTGATACTTTGACATCTTGGGGCCTTGTTGAAACTGGAAAATCTGCCCTCTCAGGGTTAGTTAATTCCTACAGATAGCAAACATCACTCCCAGGAGAATATCTTCCATACACGAACCAACCTAACAGAGCCACTTCCTTTATCAGGCTCTCACTGAGTTCTCGAACTTGGGCCATTATCCTGTTACCCTAATCTCCCTAGGTCCAGGTACCAGAGCCTATCAAAATTATTTAAGTCAGCCAGTGCTAAACCTGCTTAACCTGCCTCCCACATTCCTTCCTCCAAAAGCCACAACAATAAAGATTCTTGCCCATATTTTCCCCTTGCTCCTCCTGCCTCTTGATGGACCCTGGTGCTTCCTGTGTGGCCCTGTGTGGTGTAGCATGCCCCTCCTCTTAAGAACTGTGAGTAAAAAACTATCTCTTCAATGGCTGTCCACTTGTGTTCTGTTGGCCTCACCATACCAATAATAATAAAACCTAGCTTTAAAAACAGGTGGAATAAATATACCTTCCTTCAGAGCCTCAAGACAGATCTGGTAGAATGGAAGTGGCCCTGAGATTGGAGGTCGAGAAACCCAGTCGTGACTGTACCAGATGCATAACGAGGGGTTTTGTCCAAACCATTTGATGTTGCTAGGGTTACCTTTCCAATTCCATCAACATGGACAATTTTCATTTTGAGGTTTTGCAATAAAGGTTACATGGGTTTGCATACAAAAAATACATAGCATGTGTTAGGAAGGAAATTAAATCTGATGTTACTTCCCTTAAGCATCTTGTTCTTCCTTACTCGAGTTTTATAAATCCCACTCTAGAACATTTTCCCTATGTGTAATCCCTGTTGAGCTGGTGGGGACCACAGGGAGGTCCATTTTCAAGCTCAGCGTGAAGAATAAAGTGGCGGTAGGCATTGAAGGCACAAAAGGTGGAGTCAAATTTCTTGTAGTGACTGTGCCACTCACTGGCTGGGTGGTCATAAGAAAATTACTATTCTCTGGGCTTTGGTTTCCTGATCTGTAAAATGGGGATAACTCCCTTCTTCATAGGATTGTTCTGAAGATGAAGTAGGTTCTGAAGATGAAGTAGTAGTTGTGCGTGTTCTGTGGATGTCAATGAGTAGGGGTGGAAACAGCACTGCAAGGAGACTTCCTGTACCACTACAGACTCACTCCTGCACCTCTCATGATTGTAAATCCCAAGGAACCATCATAATATACCTCTACTGTTTTTTTTTTTAACTTTTAAGTTCAAAGGTACATGTACAGGATGTGCAGGTTTGTTACATGGGTAAACATGTGTTATGGGAGTTTGTTGTATAGATTATTTCATCACCCAGGTATTTACCCTAGTATCCATTCGTTATTTTTCCTGGTCCCCTCCCTCCTCCCACTCTGTACCCTCCAACAGGCCCCAGTGTGTGTTGTTTCCCTGTATGTGTCCAGTGTTCTCATCATTCATTTAGCTCTCACTTATACCTGAGAACATGTGGTATTTGGTTTTCCGTTCCTGTGTTAGTTTGCTAAGGATAATGGCCTCCAGCTACATCCACGTCCCTGAAAAGGAAATGATCTCGTTCTTTGTTGTGGCTGCATAGTATCCCATGGTGTATATGTACCACATTTTCTTTATTCAGTCTATCATTGATGAGCATTTGGGTTGATTCCTTGTCATTACTGTTGTGAATAGTGCTGCAATGAACATACACTTGCATGTGTCTTTATCATAGAATGATTTATATTCCTTTGGGTATATACCTAGCAGTGGGATTGCTGGGTCGAATGGTATTTCTGTCTTTTGGTCTTTGAGGAATTGCCACACTGTGTTCCACAAAGGTTGAACTAATTTACACTCCCACCAAGAGTGTATAGCATTCCCTTTTCTCCACAACCTCACCAGCATCTGTTATTTTTTGACTTTTTAATAATAACCATTCTGACTTGTGTTAGATAGTATCTCATTGTGGTTTTGATTTGCATTTCTCTAATGATCAGTGATGTTGAACTTTCTGTCATATGCTTGTTGGCCACATGCATGTCTTCTTTTGAGAAGTATCTGTTCATGTCCTTTGCCCACTTTTTAATGGGGTTGTGTGGGGTTTTTTTTGTTTTTTGTAAATTTCTTTAGGTTCCTTATAGATGCTAGATATTAGACCTTTGTCAGATACATAGTTTGCAAAAATTTTCTCCTATTCCATAGGTTGCTCGTTTACTCTGTTGATAGTTTCTTTCGCTGTGCAGAAGCTCTTTAGTTTAGATTCCACTTGTCAATTTTTGCTTTTGTTCCAACTACTTTTGGCATCTGTATCATGAAATCTTTGCTCATGCCTATGTCCAGAATGGTATTGCCTAGGTTGCCTTCCAGGATTTTTATAGTTTTAGAACATCACCCTACTGTCGACAAGATGCCGTTTCTCTGATCAACTACTTTCTAGAGAATGGAGCAGCTGGTTTAACCAGGCTACTTTTGACCTAAACATGACATACCTTAGCTAAATCTCAAACAAGAACTCAAATATTATATGTTGATAGATCTTCAAGCCAAAACAATTTTACTGTTACAAATGAGATTTTTACAACCAATACCCAATCCTGCAGGTTTATGAAATGACTACACTGGAATATCTGAACTGATTTTAAACAACCTGATTTCAACTGATGCCACTTAAGTATCCTGCCAGCCAATCAGAGATGAGCTGCTTCTTTACTGCCTGCAGCTTAATTCCTTTTCCCCTCAAGAAGCCTTCTCCTGATGATTGTTTTCAAAGTATGATGGACAATCAGGCCATGTGTGGTGGCTCACACCTGTGAGCCCAGCACTTTGGGAGACTGAGACCAGAAGTTCAAGACCAACTGGCCAACATAGTGAGACTCCCCCAACTCTAAAAAACAAGAAAAGAAAGGCTGGGTGCAGTGACTCATGCCTGTAATCCCAGCACTTTGGGAGGCTGAGGTGAGTGGATCACAAGGTCAGGAGATTGAGACCATCCTGGTCAACATGGTGAAACCCTGTCTCTACTAAAATACAAAAAAATTAGCCAGGCAAGGTGGCACACACCTGTAGTCTCTGCTACTTGGGAGGCTGAGGCAGGGGAATCACTTGAATCCAGGAGGTGGAGATTGCAGTGAGCTGAGATTGTGCCACTGCACTCCAGCCTGGCAACAGAGCAAGACTCCATCTCAAAAAAAAAAAAAAAAAAAAAAAAAAAAAAAAAAAAAGATGGAAAATAATGACCAATAGAACTCATTAGTACTGAAATAATAACTAATGGATAAATGATTAAAACATGTAAGCACAGAGTCAGTCCAACCCTCATTGTAATTTAAACTCGAATACTTGTACAAGACATTTACCTTCTCAGAATCTTGTTTGTTCAACTGTAGAATGCGAGTAGTAAATTGACCTTGCAGGGTTATAAATGCTGGTAACGCAGTAATAGCAACCATGACTGTTAGTATCTATAGAGCACTTACCACTTGCTAGGCATTATATTAATTCATTTTTGACTCAAGCAATAGCCCTACAAGGTGGTTATTATGATCACAGTTTATAGTTGAAGATGCCGAGGCACAGAGAAGTAATTTGATACTTGGATAGTTGGAGCCAGCACTGGCACCCAGGATGCCTGATTTGGAGCCTGCGGCCTTAACTGCTACATTATGTGGTCTCCCCGTAATATTTCAGCAGTTATCAACGCACATGTTTCTTGATTTCAGGTTGCTTTGAGGCCTCTGGGACAAGGAATGTCAAGACCCCTCTCACAGCTCAACTGCCCACCCACTCTCACTGCCAAGCCCCTTCTGTCACCAGCTCATATCTCTCAAAACGCAACACTCCCTCCACTGCCAAATTCAGGCTTTGGGAGCTGGTAGGAATGGGGGAGTCCAAAAGGCCAGGGTGGGGGCCAGGCTGCCTCAAGAAGGGGCCCAAGGAAACTTGGAAGCAGGGCCGGAATGAGTCAATCAGTCAGCAAGTATTTATTTAGTGCTAGGCAGCTTGGGGGATACAGAGAATTACAAGACGCCATCCGGTCCCTGGCTGGATTTCTGGCGAGATTTCCCCACATAAGAACCAAGCCTGGAGCTGGGGCCCGCCCAGCCGGTGGAAGGCTGCCATGGCTGTGAAAGTGGCTGCCTGGCCTCTGTGGAGCAGCAGGGAGAGGCAGGGAGGCAAAGGAGCTGGGAATGGGCAGGCCGAGCTCATGTCCCAGCAATGCCACATGCCACAAGTGAGGCACATCACCATTCTGAGCCTCGGTTTCCATGGATGTACAATGGGAACAATAGCAGTGCTTGCCCAGGTATTGACTTGCCCAGTGTGGAAAGTGTTTAGTCCGGGGCTTGGTATGCTTAAAAAATGCAGGTGCTTTTTAAAACGCAATGATTTTGTTAGACAGTAAAAAAAAGGTGTGTTCTGGAAGCCCTTTGTATCCAGCCCCAGATCCTTTTGACCACATAATAATCCAGTCACTGCTGTGGCAGCCATACAACACAGGTGTAGCTGAGAGCACTCTCACATGCTGCCTGCTGGGAGCTCCTGCACACAGCCTTCGTGGACGCTCCCTTCACTGGGAGGAAGTTAACACCTAAGGGTAACCTATGGGTATCCCTTAACCAGCAGAAGACAGAGATGGAGGATAAATACTCCCCTCCTTTGTCCTTCAGGCATACAATTCTGAGATGCTGTCTACACACTCCTCAGAAGCCCCGGCTACATGTGGGCAAGCCCCACTGTGCAGGCCAGCTTGAACCTACCCTCTCCCTGTGGCACTCTCCTCACTCCTCCTACCTGTTTCCTGGGACCACTCCCCACAAAAACCACACTCTTGGTATGTGTGTGGAAGGAAGTTCCCCAGGGAAAACGTGGTACAACAAAATGCCCAAGAGCTCGCTCAGACTTGGGTTGGAACCCAAGCTCTCCCGGGTACTGGCTGTGAGTTGGAAATGTTACCAAATGTCTGTGAACCTGTGTTTCACCATCAGTAAAGTGAGGATACTTTGTGGTATAGGCTATATGCGATGGAGAAAATAATGCCTAGAAAGTGTTTCATCTCCTAGATTTGATAAACAAATTTGGTAAAGTCTCAGGTTACAAAATCAGTGTACACAAATCAGCAGCACTGCTGTACACTAATAATGATTAAGCTGAGAATCAAATCAAGAGCTCAATTCCTTTTACAACAGCTACAAGAGAAAAAAAAAGAAAGAAAAAAGAAACCTAGGCATAAACTTAACCAAGGAGATGAAAGATCTCTACAAGGAGAACTATAAAACACTGCTGAAAGAAATCATAGAAGACACAAATGGAAGCATATCCCATACTCATGGATTGGAAGAATCAATATTGTGAAAATGATCATACTGCCCAAAGCAATGTACAGATTCAATGCAATTCCCATCAAAATACCAACATTGTTTTTCACAGAATTAGAAAAAACAATCCTGAAATTCATATGAAAGCAAAAAAGAACCTCAATAGCTAAAGAAATCCTAAGCAAAAAGAACAAATCGGAAGGCATTACATTATCAGACTTCAGGTTATACTACAAGGCTATAGTTACCAAAACAGCAGGGTACTGGTATAAAAGTAGGTACACAGACCAATGGAACAGGATAGGGAACCCGAAAATAAAACCAAATATTTATGACCAACTGATCTTTGACAAAGCATACAAAATATAAATTGGGGAAAGGAAAACCTATTTAATAAATGGTGCTGGGAAAACTGACTAGCCACATGAAGAAAGAAACTGGATATCTCTCACATTTTTGTTTATACAAAAATAAACTCAAGATGGATCAAAGTCTTCAATCTGAGACCCAAAAACCATAAAAATTCTAGAAGATAACCTTGAAAAAATGCTTCTGACATTGGCCCAGGCAAAGAATTCAAGAATTCATGACTAAGACCCCAAAAGCCAATGCAACAGAAACAAAAATAAATAAATGGGACCTGATCAAATTAAAAAGCTTCTGCACAGCAAAACAAATAATCACAAGTAAACAGACAACCCACAGAATGAGAGAAAATATTTGCAAACTATGCATCTAACAAAAGACTAGTATCCAGCATGTACAAGGAATTGAAGCAAATCAGCAAGAAAGAAACAATCCCATCAAAAAGTAGGCAACTGACATAAGTAGACATTTCTCAAAAGAAAATATATAAATAGCCAACAAATATATGAAAAAATGCTCAACATCACTAATCATCAGGGAAATGCAAATTAAAACCACAATGAGACACCACATTAGTCTTCCAAGAATGGCTATTACTGAAAGTCAAAAAACAGTAGATGTTAGCATGGGTATGGTGAAAGCGAAACACTTAAGTACTACTGGTGGGAATGTGAATTAGTACAACCCCTGTGAAAAGTAGTAAGGCTATTTCTTAAAGAATTAAAAGTAGATCTATCATTCAATCCAGCAACCCCGCTACTGGATATCTACCGAAGGGGAAATAAGTCATTATATGAAAAAGATACCTGCACAAGCATGTTTATAGCAGCACAATTTGCAATTGCAAAGATATGGAATCAACCTAAGTGCCCATTGACCAATGAGTGTATAAAGACAATGTGGTATATATACACCGGGGAATACTACTCAGCCATAAAAAGGAACAAGATAATGTCTTTTGTGGTAACTTGGATAGAGCTGGAGGTCATTATTCTAAGTGAAGTATATTATTCAAGGATGGAAAAACCAAACACGGTATGTTCTTACTTATAAGTGGGAGCTAAGCTATGAATATGTAAAAGCATACATAGTGATAAAATGGACTTTGAAGACTCAGGAGGGGGATAGTGGGAGGAGGATGTGGGATTAAAAAAACTACATATTTGGTACAACATGCACTACTTCGGTAACAAGTGCCCTAAAATCTCAATATTCACCACTATATAATTCTTCCATGTAATCAAAAACCACTTATACCCCAAAAGCCACTGAAATTTTTAAAATTCTAAAAATTAAAAGACTTTTTAAAAAAAAAAAAAAATAGAAAGTGCTTAATCTGTGCCTGGTGCCCAGAGCTGAGTTCTCCAGAAGAAGAACCTGAGGCCAGGATTCATGGGAAAGAGATTTATTGGGAATTGATCCCAGGAAAAGCCAGAGGAAGGGAAGCCAGAAATAAGGGAAGCAAAGATATCAAGAAAGTCACACCAAAAATGGCTTTGGCTGAATCCCCCAGGGAGCTCTGGAAACAATGCAGACCCAGCTCAGAGGGAGGTGGCTCATTAAGGGCTGTCCCTGGGGGATATAAACTACCAGACACCTTGGCTCTTAGTACACTCAGGCAAGGTAGGCTCCAGCAGGCTCACCTATAAAGACATTCAGGTTCAGGTTGCTTGGAGTGAATGCACACTGGGAATGGTGTGCGAGAAAATGATGAGCAGACGTAACAGGCCCTGAGAAATTCGTGCATGGCACTGACCTCTGCCACAGCATATTAGTGTTGTTGTTCACAGTTAGTATGCTATTTTTTAAGAGGCTTCTGGAATAATAGAAAAGCAAGGCTCTAGAGCATTCAAAGCACCAGTTTCCCCCATTCCCTTGAGGCTTTCCTTCTTAGAGCTCATCTTCACTAAACATCATGTGATGATCACCTCTCCTCTGAAAACCAGCCTCCTGAGTGGGCCTGCTGCCATTTGTCAACAGCCACTCAAGGGTTTTCCCAGTCCCCCAAGGCACCCTGAGGGGAGCAATAGTAATGTGCTCTCACTCTTTTTCTCCCTCCCTCTCTACCCTCAGCTCCCTCTTTCTCTCTGAAGGTTCACATACCCAAGATCCCTCCAGATCTCTGGTGGAGACTAGCCTGGAGATGGGGGAGCCACAGGCACCACAGAGGGGCCAGGCTGGGAGCAGAGGTGATTGGAGTCTTCCAGGTGAGGGGAGGTAGTGTTCTCAACACAGGAAGAGGAAGAGGCAGGGCGTCAAGTGGGCAGTTTGGAAGTTATTTGGTGACAGTTGGATATGGGGAGGTGAGGCAGACAGGAGGCACTGAGGATCCCTGGCCAAGTTTCCCACTTGGACAAATGGGTAGATGGTGGAGACATTCACTGGAATGGCAAAGCAGAGGAGAAGCAGGCTTAGTGGTGAAAGACAAGCCCAATGTAAGATCTTTTCTATTTGAAATCTACAAAAGACAGGCAAATAAAACTGTCATTAGGCAGAAGGCTCTTTGAGTCTGCAGCCCAGGAAAGCCAGCTTGGTGAAGCTATAAATTGAAGATCTAGCAAAATGAAGCGAGTGAGGGCCTATCATTGACGAAGAGCAGGCCTGTGCTGTCGTGTGGCCTACCGGCTGGGACTTGGAAATGAACACATGGAAAAGGCACGTCTGGCTCCTGTCTCTGTAGCAGAGAGCACAGGCTTGCTCTCATGCCACTTCTCCTCATGTTCTTCTATCAACCTCGATGCTCCTGGCAATGCAGTGTTTACAATGTTTTGTTGAAACAACATGTTTTTGGAGAATGTGCTGAGCGGGGTTGGGGCTATCATTCTCCTGACTACGCGGTTTCTCCCACTCCAGCCTCTGCGCTGACACTGCTGGGGGAGTGGCCCTTTCTGGATCTCTCTGGCAAAGAGGGCTCAGGTACTGCTGCTTCCCTCAGCTCTGTCCTGCCTCTTTTTTCTAACATTCCTGGCCCTGTCCCATCCCTGTCAGAGCAGGTGCATCACTGTCTGTCAAGGAAATGCATTCTGGAAAGAAGCTCCAGGTTGCAGAAGCTCTGCCACCTGACATAGAACTATTGCAGGGACCACAGAGGCACAACTGCAATGGGGCCCTGTGTTAGTCAGTGTTCTTTTGAGGGACAGAAATGATAGGGTAGATGTGCGTATGAAAGGGAGTTTATTAAGGAGAATTGACTCACATGATCACAAGATGAAGTCCCACAATAGGCCATCTGTAAGCTGAGGCGCAAGGAAGGCAACAGTGGCTCGGTCTGAGTCCCAAAGCTTTAAAAGTAGGGAAGCCAATGGTGCAGCCTCCATTCTGTGACCAAAGGCCTGAGAACCCCTGGCAGACCACTGGTGTAAGTCCAAGAGTCCAAAGGCCAAAGAATCTGGAGTCTGATATTCAAGAGCAGGAAGCGGCTAGCACAGAAAAAGATAAAAGCCAGAAAACTCTGGAACCCAGCTTATTTCACCCTCTTCTGCCTGCTTTTTCTAGCCACACTGGCAGCCAAATGGATGATGCCCACCTACATTGAGGGTGGGTCTTCCTCCCCCAGTCCACTGAGTCAAATGTCAACCTCCTCTGGCGACACTGTCACAGACACACCCAGAAACAATACTTTGCATCCTTCAATCCAATCAGGTTAACACCTAATATTAACCATCACAGCACCTTTTTCCCTTTCCTGGAGAGGAATCTGTAGCTCCTCAGTCAGCACCCCAGGCCTCCTCCCTGCTTTGAGAACATCTCAGAGCTGACCCTACCCTCAGTTGGCTCCCTTACTCTCAGGTGTGTGCCACAGACCTGTCTCTGGGTTGAGGACACTGGAGGTCTTGGGCATCAGGTAATGAGCTCCCTAGGGAGAATCTGGTGGTCTCTTTTGTTCATCAGAGTCCACACTCAATAGATATGTGAAATGGACAAGGGACACCTTGCCCAGAACTGGGGATCAGTGAAATCCTCCTGAAGGAAGTGATGTCCCTTGTGAGTTTTGACCAGGTGAGTAGGATTACCCAGATTCAGAGAGGCTGGGGAAAAAAGACCATTCTAGGCAGAGGGAATTGCATAAATCAGGTCCAGAGGACAGAAGGGAGGAGCCCATCCAGGGATTCCCTTTGGTTGGAGCATGAATTCACAAAGAAGAAAACGAGATGTGTGTCCCAGGAAGTTAAGGCAGGCCAGGTCATGCAGATCCCTCATACAAGGGAGGTGGGTGCTGGGGAGGAAAGGTGGGTTCTGGAAAGGCAGGGATGCAGACTTTGAAGGGGTTTGAGCAAGGAACTAATCTGATCATATTTGAACTTTAGAAGGTAGTTTTGGCTACCAAGTGGAGAATGGATTGAGGCTCACTTTCAGAAACAGAGCAGTGGGGATGGAAGAAGAGGAGTCAGCTATTGATGTCCAAGTGAGAGATGAGTGCAGTCTCACCAGGGTGGTGGACGGGCATGAAGAGAAGTGGATAGATTTCAAAAGTGTTCAAGAACTACAGTCTATTGAATCTGGCAACTGAATAGATGTGAGAGGCAAGTTACAGGGAGGAGTCAAGGACGTCACCGAGAGTTTTGATCCGGATTACTGTGAGGGGATGGGACTATTCACTGCAATAGAAAGTCAGGAAGCAGGTGAGAGTGGGGTGGGGCATGACCTTGAATTTCTACCAACTGAGTTAGCCATCTGATCTTCATGCATGCCGATAGCCAGTTGGTGCTTGCAGCTTGCAGTTTGCAGCTTGCTCTCATGCTGCTTCCTCCAATGTCCTTTCATCTGTCTGAGTGTTCCTGGCAATGGCATGTTTAAAACATTTGGTTGAAAGGGCTGGAGTGAATTTGTTCAGCCCAACCCACACTCTCCCATCCTCATCACTCAAGGCACATAGACTCAACTCAACTCTCAATAGCCAACACCTGTATTGCCGTGCCTGATGCTTTCCTCTTGTTGGAATTAACATATTCCAGGAACACCTCCTAACCAATGATGTCTAATGGTCTGTAGTTGTGTTTAAATACCCTGGCTCCCTCAACTCTCAGGCAGGATCACTCTGAAGGGTGTGTTCTCCATCCCATCCCAGAGATCCTCAGCAGAATTAACTCCACTCACTTACTGGGAAGCCGGCCTAGAATGCACTAGTTATTGACCATCTTCCCTTCCCAGCTCTCTTCTCCACAGTCATGTTGTCTTCATTTCCTGATCAGGGCCTATTTGGGGAATAATTCAAACCAAGACATTAGCCTATGGATGAGAACAACTGTGGGACAGAGTGGGGTTGTCCCACTGTCTCCAGTGGACACAGTGGAGTACATAAAGAAAAAGAGAATCTATTAAACAGGATGCAGGAGAAGGTCAACAACTAAAGGTTGGGCCGAGACACTCCTTGAAAGGAACCCAAGAAGACTCAGTCTAGGAAGTGGGAGAAGGGAGTCTCAGGAGTTGACAGTGGACAGCATTGTCTGATTCCACCCAGCCATGGAGTCACATGAGATAAGAACCGAACTGCTCCTACCAAGGTAAGCATTATGGAGGTCACTGATGAACTGGGTGGCAGCAGTGTCAGAAAAGCGATGTGGAAGAATTCAAGCTGTGGTAAGTTGAGGGATGTGAGCAAATATAGATGCTCACCTTGTTTTCTCCTCCTCTCACTACTCATCAACTCCTTCCCCTCTTTGACCCCAGAGAGAACTCCCTTTCCCTCCCAGTTCTTTGTACCCTCCTACCACAGGGCCTTTGCACATTTTTGTACCTCTGCCTAGAATGACTTCTCCATCCCACTGCTGTTCCTTCAAATTCTTTAGAATTTTCCTGATGCCCAAGACATGATTAACTTCCTTTACTAGTTCTCTAAAGTTATTCCTTTTCTTAAAAGCATTTATCTCAGATTGCACTTTCCTTCTTCTCATTCTTTATCCATCTTGTCCTCTTCATTTTAAGCTCTGCTATGCTCACCGTTACATCTCCCAGTGCCTTGCCTGGTGCTCTCTGACATAATGGAAATTCAATAAATATTTATTGAATGAATGAGTCCTCCTCCTGGTTGACATCCCCAATCTTGATAACCCTGGACCCTGAACTGAAAACAAGGATCTTCAACAACATGCACCATCCTTTTTTATTCTTCTAATTATTATATTGGTGCGAATGTAATTGCAGTTTTTGCCATTAAAAGTAATTGCAAAAACTGCAATCACATTTGCACTAACCCAGTAGAATCATATGCAAAGCCTGTAATGATTCTCTCCCCAGTTTCCCTGCTTTTATGTGCCATTTTATTCTGGTTTCCAGCATGTTCAGATTCCTGTTGGACAAGGTCTACCTCTCCTTGGCTAGGATTATGAAGCCAGTGGGCTCTCTTAGTAGATTTGGCTATGGATAGTTGAAACCAATCTAATGCTCAGCTGTCAGAATCTGAGGAAACTTTAATTACAGAAAACATGGATATAACAGGAGACATTTCTAAGCTTTTCAAACTGTAGGACCCATCTGGACAATTTAAAAAAGGTTAGCCATGTGGTGTGTTCCATGTTACATAACCCATGCTTAATACTCCTGCTTGTGTTCCCAGACATTATCAAAAAAAATGTCAGGACACTTCTACCCCAACATATCTAGAGACCTTATAGAAAGCTCCTCAAAATGTTCATGTTTATGCCCAGTTTCAACATGTGAATCCTTCCATCACTTTCCTCTTTGAACACTCATGAGGGAATAGGGTCTTGTGCTCTCTGAAGATTCCTTTTAGTCTTTGGCCTGCCCCCATGTCAGGTGGTAATCACCACTTTAAAACACTGAGATTAGTGCAGTAAAAAAGATTTATGAATATTAATTCTTTTTATAGCAGGTCATAATGTGAGCCGGAGAACAAACAGAGTACGGTTTCATTCCAACGCCTTGCTGCAAACAAGAATGGGGGTTGCACACTGTGGAAAATATTAGTTGGAGATGCTAGTTTGAAAACCAATTTATTGAGAATGACTTTGGCCATAACTCGCCAGACACCCTGAATTTGTGAAGAATCTGTTCTGGAGAGTAAGATCATGAATTTTATAACTGTTGTATTGTTCACAATCAATAGCATTATCCAAAAAATTTTAAAAATATACTATTACAACGCAAACCCCAAAACACTACAGTGGCTTATATTAAGAAGAAAGATGCCCATCTCTACTAAAAATACAAAAAATTAGCCGGGCGTGGTGGCTGGTGCCTGTAGTCCCAGCTACTCTGGAGGCTGAGGCAGGAGAATGGCGTGAACCCGAGAGGCAGAGCTTGCAGTGAGCCGAGATCGTGCCACTGCACTTCAGCCTGGGTAACAGAGCAAGACTCCATCGCAAAAAAAAAAAAAAAGAAAAGAAAAAAAGAAAAGAAAAAAAGAAAAGATGGGTCCTTTTTAAACTTTCTAGAGTTAGAGTTTACAAGGCTGAGTATTGGGGGAACCTGCCCCCAATATTTCAACATAGGTTCTTTCTATTTTCCATAAGTATCGGCCAGCTGAGAAAGAGAGACAGTACAAAGAGAGGAATTTTACAGCTGGGCTGCCAGGGGTGACATCACATATCAGTAGGACCGTGATGCCTGCCTGAGCCTCAAAACCAGCAAGTTTTTATTAAAGGTTTCAAAAGGGGTGGGAGTGTAAGAAAGAACAGGAAGTAGGTACAAAGATCACATGCTTCAAAGGAAAAAGCAGAACTACTAATAAGGGTCTAACAAAGACCAATGCTTCTGAGGGAACAGGACAAAAGACAAAAGCAGAACTACTGATAAGGGTCCAATAAAGATCACAAGGCAAAGGGCAAAAGCAGAACTACTGATAAGGGTCTATGTTCAGCGGTGCACATATTGTGTTGATGAGCATCTTAAACAACAGAAAACAGGGTTTGAGAGCAGAGACCCGGTCTGACCACAAATTTACCAGGGTGGAGTTTTTCCCCACCCTAGTAAGCCTGAGGGTACTGCAGGAGACCAGGATGTATCTTAGTCCTTATCTCAACCACATAAGACAGACATTCCCACACCAGCCGTTTGTAGACCTCCCCCCAGGAATGCATTCCTTTCCAAGGGTATTAATATTAATATCCCTTGCTAGGAAAAGAATTTAGTGATATCTCTCCTACTTGCACATCTGTTTAGAGGCTCTCTGCAAGAAGAAAAATATGGTTCTTTTTGCCCGACCATGCAGGCAGTCAGACCTTATGGTTGTCTTCCTGAAAAATCGCTGTTATTCTGTTCTTTTTTTAAGGTGCACTGATTTCATATTGTTCGAACACACATGTTTTACAATCAATTTGTACAATTAACACAATTATCACAGTGGTCCTGAGGTGACGTACATCCTCAGCTTACGAAGATAACAAGATTAAGAGATTAAAGATGGACATAAGAAATCATAAAAGTATTATTTGGGAACTGGTAAGTGTCCATGAAATCTTCACAATTTATGTTCCTCTGCCACAGCTCCAGCTGGTCCCTCCATTTGGGGTCCCTGACTTCCCACAACAGTTGAGTTTTCTCACTGGCTGATCATTTCCCTACAAGCCCAGTATAGCCTTCATCTTTGCCCCTCCCTGAAACGATGTTTTCAGAAATCACTGGAGTATTCAATTCAATAGCCTCTCCTTGCTATCTTTGCAGTATTCTAACATCGTTGACCCTTTCTTCCCTGACATTGTCTCTTCCTTTGACCTCAGCAAGAAAAATCCCAGAAGGTTGTGTAACTAGAGTTAAGGGCACAGATTGGATTCAGCCAGGTTATCAGGGTTCCAATCTCAGCTCTATACTTAACTAGCTGTGGGACTTTGGGAGAGTTAATTAACCTCATTGTCTTCATCTGTAAAGTGGGAGCAAGGGTAGTACTCACCTCCTGGAGTGGCTGTCTGTCCCCTGGCTGTTAACTTGGTCACCTTTGAGAGCCAATGTTTAATTTTGATGCCTGAGCTAAGTCATTGGTTTCTCTCTTTATAATTTATATTTTGAAGTCTTAAGAAATCCTTTCCTATTCCAAAGTCATAAAGATATTGTCTACACTTTCTTCATTAATTCTATACTTTTAACTTTTACATTTAATTCTTATTCCATATAGAGTTTACTTCTTATTGGAAGGGAGGTAGCAATTAAATTTTAATTTGCCATAGAGTGAGGTTATTTACCAAATAATCAGTTCTTTCTCTCATTGATTTGTGATGCCATTTTTGTAATATGCCAAGTTCCTGGAGGCACCCAGGAGTCCACATGAGTATTCTGATCTGCTCTTTTTGTCTTTCATCCTGCCCTTATTTTATTGCCATACTATCCTAATTACTACTGCTTTTTAATATTTCTTAATACCTGGCAGGAAAAATCTTTGTGCTCTTCTCTTTCAAAACATTATTTAATATCTATAGACCTTTATTTATCCATACATATTTTAGAATCTATTTTTTTTAAAAAAAACACCTTGAATTTTAATTGTAATTGAATTAATTTTCAACTTAGTTTGGGACACACTGATAGCATTCTAATGTTGAATTAACCCAACCCTGGGCATGATCATTATGTACGCCTTCTTTTATGTCCTAGAATAAAATGTAACATTTTTCATAAAGATCCTGTGTAGTCTTTATTAAGTTAGCTAAGAGATAATTCCAGTGTAGTTGATAATTCAAGGTAGTTTTTTTTTTTTTTTTTTTTTTTTTTTTTTGAGACAGAGTCTCATTCTGTTGCCCAGGCTGGAGTACAGTGGCACAATCTTAGCTAACTGCAACCCCTGTCTCCTGAGTTCAAGTGATTCTCCTGCCTCAGCCTCCCAAGTAGCTGGGATTACAGGTGCCACCACCATGCCCAGCTAAATTTGTTTGTATTTTGTTTTAGTAGAGACAGAGTTTCACAATGTTGGTCAGACTGGGCTTGAACTCCTGACTCAGGTGATCCGCCTGCCTCAGTCTCCCAAAGTGCTGGGATTACAGACATGAGCCACTGGACCCAGCCACAAGGTAGAAAATCTGACAATTCATATTTTCTTATTATACTTTTGAATCGAAATTTGCTTTAGTAGGTGCACATTAGTGGGTTTTATAACTTATTCTTGTTTGTGTCAAGCTTGCCAAACTCCCTTGTTAATTCTAAGGGTTTTCTCCTGATTCCTGTGGATTTCTATGCAATGAATATTTTTGTTATTGATTTTTATTCTCTTATTGCTTTCCAAATTTTTTTGTTTTTTTGTTTTTGTTTTTGTTTTGAGACAGAGTCTCACTGACTTTGTCACCCAGGCTGGAGTGCAGTGGCATGATGATCTTGGCTCTCTGCAACCTTAGCCTTCCTGGTTCAGGCAATTCTCCTGCTTCAGCCTCCCTAGTAGCTGGGATTACAGGTGTGTGCCACCACTAACAGCTAAATTTTATATTTTTAGTAGAGACAGGGTTTCACCACATTGGCTGGGTTGGTCCCAAACTTCTGACCTCAAGTGATTCACCCACTTTGACCTCCCAAACTGCTGGGATTAAAGGCATGAGCCACCGTGCAGCCCCAGATGTTTTGAATAATTGTTGTTATGGTGGTAATTCTTTTCTTGGTCCTGACCTGAAAAGAAATGCTTCTAAAATCCTCTAAATCTTACTCATTAAAATGATGTTTTCAATGAATTTTGATAGATAAACTTTATTCGATTAAGGATGTTCCTTTACAATCTAGTTTTCTAAAGTTTTTTTTTATCCAGAAATAGATGTTGGACTTATTTTTTACTTTTTTAAATGTTTTAATTTTTAGTTTTAACTTGTATGGGTACATAGTAGGTGTATATTTTTATGGGGGACATGAGATGTTTTGATATAAGTATGCAATGTGAAAGAATCACATCATATAACATGGTATATCTATCCCCTCAAGTATTTATCCTTTGTGTTACAAACAATCCATTTATACTCTTTTAGTTATTTTTAAATGTATAATTAAATTATTATTGACCATAGTTACCCCGCTGTGCTATCAAATACTAGGTATTATACATTCTTTCTAACTATTAATATTTTTTGTACCCATTAACCATCCTCATTTCCCCATTTTGAAATTTACCACATGCTTTCTCTATCACTATTGTGACCTTAAACTCTATTAGTCTATTAAAAAGAAGCTGAATTATATTGCTGGGTTTTCTTATTTTAAGTCATCCTTGAGTCATGATCATTTTAATATACTTTCAGAAATAAATAGGATGTATTTTATGGAAGATTTTAAAAATTAAGTTTGGAAGTTGACATGTACTATTATTTTTGTCAAGTACTTGTTTCGTGTAACTTGGCTATTAGAATTATACTAGCCTCAGTCAGGCACTGTGGCTCATGCCTGTAATTCTATCACCTTGGGAGGCCGAGGCAGGTGGATTGTCTGAGCTCAGGAGTTCAAGACCAGCCTGGGCAACACAGCAAAATCCCATCTCTACTAAAATACAGAAAATTAGCCAGGCATGGCAGTGTGCACCTGTAATCCCAGCTACTCGGGAGACTGAGGCAGGAAAATTGCTAGAAGTCTGGAGGCGGAGGTTGCAGTGAACTGAGATTGTGCCACTGCACTCCAGCCTGGGCAACAGAGTGAGACTCTGTCTCTTGAAAAAAAAAAAGAAGAAGAATTATACTATCCTCACAAAATAATCTGTCCAGATTTCATCATTTTTGACTTTTTAGGACAACATATATAACAACTGCATATTCCTTACTTCATCTCTAAAACCCTCTATGCGTGTCATTTTGGAGTAGGAGTGAATTGATTATCACTTTAATTTATTTAAATCATACAGGTTTATGGACATTTTAACATTTTTATAAGCTTTTTTTCTAGGTTTGCAAATATATTAGAATATGACTGATATTATTTAACTTGCCCCTATTTTTATTCTGTATTCTTTATTTCATCTCCTTTTTTCCCTATTTTTTGAAAAAAACTGATACCAGAGAGGGTTATTTATTAGTCATCTAAAAAGTCTGACTTTTATTTGTTAAGATCTGTATTTGTTTATTATTATACTCATCTCCATTTTATCAATTTATGTCTTTATCTTCATATTGCCGTATTTCTTATTTGGGGAAGCTTGCTCTATTTTCCTTTTTCTACCATCTTTAAATAACCACTTAGCTTATTTATTTTCAATCTTTATTTTAAGAATATATTCAAAGCTATAAACTGTCCTCTGAGAACTGTGTTAGCTACATCCCACAAATGCTGACACAAACGACTTTCATTGTCATGAAGCGAGAAGTCTGCTGCAATTCCTCCTTTTGTTTTCTATTTTACCCAAGGTCTACCTGGTAGTGGATTTTGTTTTCTTTTGCTTTTTCTTAGTTTTCAGACACATAAATCTTTTTTTCAGTTAACTCTATTAATTTTAGATTGTATTACGTTGAAGTTAGAGAATATTGTCTAGAATTCAGACAATAGGAATATATTGAGACTTTCCTTGGTCTGTAGCATATGATCTGTTTCTGTGACTGATAAATTTATTCTAAAACAAAAATGTATATTGTGTGTTTGGCTGCAAAGTTCTATATAAATTTGTGTGTATGATTTAGTAATTATTTTATTGTCATCTTCTCCATTTCAGTTTATGTTGATTGGATATAGTATATCAGTTTCTGAGAGCAATGATTTAAAATCTCCAATAACTTTTTACTTCTCTCTCTTGTTTCTGTCATACATTGCTTTATGTATTTTGCTCTCAAAATTGTGAATGCTTGTAGATTGTTTTTCAAATTTAAATGCAGCATCTCTCTTCATTCCCTGTAATTTTTTAAATTTTGCATATCTGAAATGCTCTTTTGATTCATATTTGTGTGGCATATCTTCTTCTATCCTTTATTTTCCTTGATTCTCTGTCCTTTTACTTGAAGTATATCTTTTTCCAACATTATATAGCTGGGTTGTGTTTTGATTTTTGTTTTAATTTAATTTAAGAATCTCTGTCTTCTGATTAGTATGTTTATTTTATTCATATTATTTATAATATTGAATTAATTGAGGCACATTTCTGCCATTTAACATGATTCTTAAATGTATCTTTTTTAATTTTTATTTTAAAGATCATTTCTTATTTTTCATTAGAAGCCTATTTTTTAAGTTACTAACTATATTTCTGTAAGCCTCAAACTTTTTAGGACTCATACTTTTATTTATTTTTTCTTACAATGCTTCAAGCTTATAAATATTTATATATTTATAAATATTTCTCCTTTACAAATGACTAATATCCCCTTACCTACTTTAGTCTCTCTCAATTCCTATTTTTATATCACCCCTGTAGGAAATTTAAACTTAAGAATTTTGTTAATTTTCAATTTATAATGTACAATATATCCCTTTAGACTCATCTAAGTATATAAGAGAAAAGATCTTCTCTTTAATGTTCCGTTACAGTTTATTCATTTATTATATCTGCTTAATAAAATTTCCTATGAGGATAAAGTAAGAAAGTTCATATAAATTGTTTAGAACAACTCCTGAATTCCAGCAAGTTTTCTTATAATTGCTTTCTGGTCTCAAGAAATTTGTATAATATTTAAAAGCATAAAATGATATAATTCAAAGGTCTCTGGGACAACAAATAATAGAGAAATTTCTAACCTAATGATTCACTATGAATCCTGCAAAATTTTATGTAACACTATGTGTACATGTTATATATTTGGACAGGCATGCAACATTTTTCTGAAGAACATGGCTTTAATCATACTCTCAATGGATTTAATAACCCAGAACAGATTCTAGTTTAACCCATCAACCTCATTTTAAAGATTTTAAACTGAAAGCAAAAAAAAAAAAAAAAAAAAAAGATTTACTAGGATGTCACAGGAAGTTGTTGGCAGAGCTCAAAAGTACACAGTGCTAGACTTTTAGGTACAGAAGAACAGTGACTATCTGGCCATCTCAAAGTTGAATCTCAAGAATCTACCATAGAGCTGAGCACAAAATAGACCCTCTGTACATACTGGTTTGAGGAAGATATTTTCAAATGAAAGACTAGCACCAGAATCAGGATGTAGCTGAATTACTTAAATCCCAGGATGTATTTTTATCTCAGCACTAAAAAGTGCCCTTTTAAATTTAGCCATCAGAACTCAGAAAAAAGATTCTAGAATAAAAAGTAAGTCCTTCGTTGCATGTTAAAATTAGAGAAATTAGAGACATAGCATTTAAGTTTACAAAATCATCTTACAGCTAAATTTTTATTGAAATTGGTTTTGTTTTCCAGTTTAGTTTCACCATCTGCATTTAAGTGACCCATCCATTTGGCAAAGCAAATATTTATTTTAGAACAAA